>NC_063161.1:109107457-113907457 GCF_023159225.1 Perognathus longimembris pacificus | reverse complement strand
CACTCTATCACTAGGCCATATTCCCAGCCCCAAATCTTTAGTTCTTGAGTTACCAATGTTGACAACTTGTATGCTGACTCTTCCTAAGGAAATATTGTGATTATTTACCCAAATTTGTGCATTTGTAAAGAGATGACTAGGTTTTATTCTACCAACACTTTGTTCCACAAAGTAAATAATCTTTAATTATACTTGGAAAGTTTCCTGCGATTGGCCTTTAAGCTTTGCAGATAGTTACCCTTTGAAAAGACAACCAAAAACCAGTTACTATCAGGAAAGTAAGATACCTTATACTCATCTGTCAAAGAATGTTTTTTTTAATAATTATGCAAAATTATGAAATTTTGGAGGAGCACAGAACTCTCTCCTTAGATGAGACATCAAGGCACCTTGAACAACTTAAATATTATTTCTAATTTTCCTTGTAATGTTTCTCTTTTCCCTTCCCTTCTTGTTGGACTGTTTTTTTCTAAATGCTTATAGTAATTAACAACGATCTTGTATATAGTATTGTTTATATATAATTGGTAAATTAATTAAGAAAATTTAAAACTGCGGTACAGTGGATATTGTGAATTTGAGCAGGAAACTCATTTCAAAGGTAAATTCTACTTTAGCATACTTTGATTCACATTAAAAACATCTAAAATAAATGACCTTATTTTAACGGGCTGATATTCCTTTTAAATTACAAGATAGTTTGTTTCAGTGAAGATTATTCTTTATTTCTTTCATGTTTCTTTCATGCTCCCAACACTTTCTTCTCTCCAGCTCTATGCTCCTGTCTGCTTTCCCATAACTTCAAACTGATCATGATGGAGAAAGTTTACTAATTAATTCCCTTTAGATTTAGTAAGAAAGCATGCAACTTGGGTTGCTATTGAAAGGTAGATGCTTAATTTACATATTTTGCTTCAAATACTTTACCTAAGATTACTATATATTTGTTCATACAACACCCAAGAACATTAAAACATAATACTATATATAAAAATAATATATACCTGAACAATATCTTTGAAAAGTTTTTGTGGGTGTACGAGGGTAACATAGAACAGAGTTAATTATGTCTTCTGCTACTTCAAGTTTTCCCTTCTTTTGAAATAGCCATAAAAATATTTTTTTCTTGATACCCATGTTTTAAGTTTCTATTATGCATTTTGATCAGACTCTGAACTGTCTGAAACACATTTCTTATTTCTCTATTTTTTTTTGTTTGAAAAGAAAGCTTAGACTGTGATGTCTTAATGAGGGCACCTAGTAATGCTTTAGCTTTTACTAAAGGCTATATTGAATGTCCTTGCTCTGACATTTCTTCAGTTTCTATGGGAAATGCAAAAGAATGCATTATTTCTATGCTCTAGTTTTATCAGAGCAATATTTTACTGCTTAATTGAGAATAGGTGCTCAACCCTATTTGGAAGGTAAAACCTGCTCTGGGTACCAATGATAACCCCATCCATGTCAGTACAGCCTACTTAAACAAATATTGTCATGATTTATGTAGTTCCCTTTCTATTTCACATGATAGCATTTCTTCCTGATAGCTTTGATCCTGCTAGGGAAAGTTTTCCTTTAATTTTATCTAGCAAAAAATTTCATTTATTTAAATTCTATGAATAAATATATTGTATTTTCATTATAGTTGCATGCCCTTGTGAAAGTGCTTTGATAAGAATATCATGGTGTAAGTTAGACACAAGTCATACTACGAGGGATACAGAAGCTTAAAAATCTAGAATATTGAAAGTAAATGTAAACTTTAGTGTGCCAAAGGAGACTAACACTGTAGATTGAAACACAGAAATCCCTGTCCTTGGCTTTGGTTCAGTCCATCTTCACATCAAAGAGTCTTCCTTCTCAAAGAGGAAAGTGGAATTTGTTTGAAGTAAAGAAAATGATTAAAGTTGGATGGATACCAACATCATATTTCCAAATGATCCATCTATTTTAAATAATTCTTGCCCATGGAAAAGAGTTTTGAAGCAAAGTGATAAAAATAAATATAAATAAGTCCTTAAACATTTTCTCTTGCTCTCATAAGGAAGATTTTGCTCTCTTCCTAGAGACTAGGCATACATCCTGAAGAATGCTGAATATGACTATTGAAATAGTAACATAAAGAAAGTTGGTTAGGTGTTTGTTGGAAGTTTATTTGTTTTCTTTTCATGGCCTAGAAGTTTTTTTTTCAAGACTCAGTCTTAATTTTACCAGAGCAGTCAATTACAACAAAATACAAAAAATATAATAGCTTTGAAGGGCTCAAAACGTAGCCTCAGTATATTTTCCATGCTTTAGCACCTGTTACTAGGTATCTTAAAACCTGCAGTAAATGTTTTTCATAAAAGACACTGATTGTCACACCTTAACTACATTAATTTCATACCTATTTCTTCAACACACCATACATAGACATGCTAGTTGTGGACACAAATTGTGATCAAATACTTATGGTACAGGTTTTACATGAAATGCTCAAACATGGTAAAATCTCTCTAGTTTTCCTAGATACAAGTTAAAATGATCAAACTCAGAAAGAAAGATTGCAATTTATAGGCATTACAAGACTTTGAAATTGATTAGTATACTCATTTCATGCAAAATATTTTAATATATTTTATACAAATGCTTGATGACATGCAAAAAATGTTGAGTTGCATCAGCAGATTGACTTAACTGGCAATAAAATATAAAGGAAACTGTTTTTAATAGCTAATCTCAAAAATATAATTGTAATTCAGCTTTAACTCGGGATCAATACGTGTCTCAGGGCCTCCTAACAAACTTTACAATTGGAGCAGATATGGGAAATTTCTGATTTCAGATATCACAGAGAGTGTAAAGTTATTACTTGAGAGTTGAGAAACTAATGAGGTGAATCCAATAACTTATTTGGGTCTTTGTGCAAATTTGTACCTCATAAACTGAGGAAATGGTTGAAACCTTGTAGTTACTGTGGTTTGTGGCTGGAATTTCAGGAAAAGAATCTTCAGAGAGAAGAAATAATCTTCACAGCAGTATCGTTGAATTTTTGGCTGAATACTAAACCCAGAGCACAGGTAAAAAAATAAAAAATAGTTGCAGTCAAACAAGCACAGCAACATCTACTAGATGGACAATCTAGAATTTTATATAAGCTAAAAGATTTCAATCATACAAGGGTAAGAAATATTCAAATTTGACTTTTCACACTAAAAAGATATTCATGAATACCAGGTACACTCAGCTGATTTTCAAAAAACATGATGAAATAGAAGAATGACAGATATGCAGAAAACCTACCCAAGATAAACCTAGAAATGGTTTAAAACAAATGCGAAACTAGCAAGCAAAACTGGATGTAAATTAACTGCAAGGTAATTAATCAATTTTATTGAGAAAATGACTGAAAATCCCTCAAATATCCAGACTCTTAACAATTTAATATTCATAGAAAAGAGTATTTAATTTTAAAATCATGAAATATCTGCTGCCAGAAAATATCCACAAATAGCAAAGAGAGAGTACAAACATAAAACAATCATAATTGTGCTGTACTTGAACCCATCCTCACCTATATTTGAAGGAATTCTGACACTGGCCAAGAAGCATTGTACTCATAATCTAACTTATGAAACTGTAACCCCTTTGTACAGCTACTTAAAAATAAAACCGAAACACAGAAAAAAAGAAGAATCTGCCTAGATGCTCATTAATACATGAGTTGATTAAAAACACAAAATACGTAAACAACAAGTTTAAGGTTTTTTCTCATTCGTTAATAACACTGAAATTGTGTAGTTTGCTGGGAAGTGCATGGAATGGAATATCACCATATTATGGTGGAATGAGCCAGTTCCATAAAGAAAATTATTGCGTGTATTTTCCTGTTGGTGGAAAGTTGAGACGAAAAGAATACTATCCTGAAAGTGGAAAGGAAAAGGAGGAGGAAGGAAGGAAAATAAGAATCTAGCATATTCTTGTTTGCAATTTATAAAACTGAGTTCTTTGCTGATGTAAAATATCCATAACTCGCTTGAGGACCATTCTGCCTTCTGAAAGTTTTATATATTGCCATGCATTGACAGTTTACTTGCAGTTGTTTTAGTTACACGATTTGTCAAGCCACAATCTAAGATTTATAAATTAATAGCATTGACCATTCACATATCATTTGTAGCTGTATTCAGGGCAGCTGGTCAGAAGTATGGGAGAAGTATGTGCTTGGGTCCTGCCATGTACCAAATAATTTTACAGGTCTTATATGCCCTTGCCATCAATGCTACCCAACACCGAGTCCTAAACAATAGCATGGCTATGTAAAGAAAATTACTTCAGAGTATAGACACTAGATTTCTTTTGAAATCAATTTAACACTTCATAGAATACAACTTAAATATTACCAAAAAGTCCTATCTGATTTTCACATCTGTATGGCTAGATAGTAATAAAATATGTGATTTAATACAGTTAAATATATCTCAATGTGCTACCCTTTTTGCTGTTGTGGGTGGTATGGTTGTGGATCACAAATTCATGGTCTGGGTGCTATATCTGAGTTTTTGTGCTCAAGGATAGTGCTCTACCACTTTGAGCCACAGCACCACTTGAACTTTTCTACAGAAAAAAGCCTCATGTACTGCCCTGCCTGGGCTGTCTTCAAACTGTGATCTTCAAATCTCAGCCTCCATGGTAGCAACCATGCTAATTATCATCATGAAATTTTTATTCAATCATATGTTTTTTCACTTATATATTTTGATTTCTAATGTATTTAAAATTTATGCATACATAGGAATGTTTTGAAAACATTTGTTAATATCATCTATAAGAAAGATTTGTCTATAATTCCTTCCTTGTTCCTTAAATACAGGCATCAGTGGTGGCCTTACACTGTGACTCATTTCCTTTTTCCTGTGCTCCCTATTCATTAGTATATTTAAAGTTATAATTTTAACTTTCACTCTTTCCCATATATTTAGTAGTTGACTCTGTAGTACATTAAGTGAGGAAGCATTATTTGTGGAGAAGATTTCAGACTAATCAAAGTTCCTCTCTGTGATTATTGAGGAAATTGTAAGGCAGCAAAATCCTGCACCTTTTCCTTAACACAATTGCCTAATTTATTGGTTGGCCTCCAGTATTAATTACCTCTTTTTTCATTTATGCCAGAACTGTATTGATCTAATGTTCGATTCCCTCTCAGGGGCTTTTGAACTCATTCTTGATTCTGTCAAGGCATCTTCAGTCAGTATAATTGGTCCCTGTGTGGGTGTAGATGGTAAAACCCACTGCAGGATATTTCAGGTATTTTTCACTCTTCTTCAGGGACCTTTAGTCATGTCAGCCTTTCTTATATTGTGTCATTCTCATGCTTCAGGAAATAATAATTTTTCAGGTCAATTTTTTAATAAGAAGTACATGCATTACACTGAAAAATGAAAGCATTCATCAGCTTTTGTTAGATATTGTCAATTTGTTCGGATGTTGAGAAATCAAGAAGCATGAACACCCTAGTAATACTTGAAATACACAGAAAAAACATGCATCACCTTATGTAAGTATAGCCTCCATAGTTATATGAAAATAATCATATGGTTAATAATTCTTTGACAAACAATAGAAGAATCCAACTCTTTAAATGACTAATACTTTGAATATATTTACTTATCTTCCAGAGTAAGTCAGGGCAAATAGGATAGAACAAGTCATTTATTTCAATTATCAACAATTTAATCTGATTGATTACATACTTTCTCTTTTGAGAGTCCATAACCACTTTATTCACAAAAATATCAAAATAAAAAAACCATATATGTTGGCTAGCAGTTGACCAATAAGGCCTGATAAAGAAGAGCTTTGCTAAAGCTTCTGCTATTGATACTGTTGTCTAATGATAACAATATCTGCAATGACTCCTGAAAATCCGAGCCCAGAATCATCTGAAAAGATGCAACAAATTTGTACAAAAAGCTATAATCTTAGAGAATACAGTTTGTGAATTCCAAAATAGTTTTTACAGTAATCCCTCTAAAGAAACAACTTTTAAAACAGGTGCTAGAAGCTTACACCTGTAATCCTAGCCATTCAGAAGACTGAATCTGAGGATTGAGGTGTGAATCCAGTCTGGGCAGGAAAATCTGTGAGACTCTTATCACTGCTACAATAGCAACAAATGGTAGAAATGCCAGAAGTGGAGAAGTGGTAGAGAATTAGACTAGTGCAAATAAACTCAAGCATCCAGGTCCAGAGTTCAAGCCCTGGGACTGGAACAAAAGGAAAGAAAAAGCAGCTTTCTTAGAAAAGACATGACATAACTTTAATAGATGTGCATCTGTGGCAAAAGAAAAAAATCCATTCATTTACAAGAATACTTCAATCTCCTGTGTGTTTCAGTAGCTTCTGTTTTAACAGATCAATTTAATGTTCACGTGGACGCTTATGAGTTGAGAATATTTCTTAATTTCACAATTTTGAACTGTATATAATACATATGTATGTACATAAACACACATAAATATATATCTTTATATATAAATTGTATGTATACACAGATAATGATCAAAATATTTATTTTGATGACACTGAGGTTTCATCTCATGTCCTTGCACTTCCTAGGCAGTAGCTCTATGGCTTGCCCTACTGTGCCAGACTTCTTTGTATTGTTTACTTTTTGAGATAAGGTCTTAAGCCCAGGTCACTGTCTAATCCTTGCATTTGTTGCTTTTCCATGATCCTGGGATGACTGTTGTGCATCACTATGCCTACTTATTAGTTAGGATAGAGTTTTATGGATGCTCTATTCTTCTTCCTACTCTTCTTGCCCCTCCTCTTTTTCCTTCTTTTTGTTATAGGCCTGCCTAAAACTGTGTTTCCCTGATGTCACTACCTCTTAAGTAGTTAAAATTACAAGTTTGAGTCACTATGTTGGGTAATGAGTGAATATTTTATTCAGATAGTTGGGCAGCAAACATTTTATTTAAATAGGTAATATGTACAAGTAAGAGGTATAAAGGCACTGAAATAAAAAAAAAAAACAGAGCAGGAAAAGAAATGGTGAGGGATGGAGCTGTTCACTGCCTCCTGTGACATGGGGCTCCCTTCGACAGTTGCAGCTAATTCTGCACTGGTTCAGAGACAACGGGCAGGTATTTCAGGACTTGAAAGAATTATTTTATTTTCTCTTTTCCCCTATGGTGGTAATTTGCTAATATTTTAAAGAGACAATCTTAATTTTTCACCCTCTGATTGTATTTGGCCAGAAAATCCCTCAGCCAATTGAAAGTAACTGCGGAAACACTGTATTAATGCAAAAGTAAAGGTCTTTTCCTTTTTGTTATTGCTTTACTTAGACATTACCTGTTGTATTCTTAAAGTAGCTAAAGACCTATATTTGAGAACTTCCCTCACATTTCCTACTCAGAATTCTTTTAATGCTAAGCTCAAAAGGTTCTGTAGACTTTTCTGCTGACATGAATATTCTGCATTTGAGACCATTGGAAACTGCCTGTGTATCTTCTAGGCAAAAACGATGCTGATCTCTGTGGAGACGCACACAGCCACTGTCTGTGTGGTGGACAAGGAAGATGCATTTGGAAACAATTACTGTGCATTTCTGCTTGAAGGGGGTGGGCAGCGAGCAGAGTGTAAATCATTCTTTACCCATTCTTATACATAAAATATACATTTTCATCATATATCTTTCTGAAACATTATTGCTCACTAATGTACTTTCCTTTAGGTTTGGAAGTCTGTTAAAAAGACAGCTGATAATATTTTAATACCAAAATGCAGAGCAGTCTTGTAGACATTTCTATTACTTGAACATTCTAAGTCATCAATAATTTTTAATTGTTAATGTAGAAAAGTCACTGTATACAAAGAGGGAAGGTATACTTACATATAGTTGTCACATGTGGTGGTTGTGGCATAAGGAAACAACTTTAAGACTTGTAATGAATTAAGTTTAATTAAATTCCTGTTCCTACCAACATTAGTGACATAGCTTCAGGAAAATTACTTAACCACATGATCCTCAGGGTTTTTTTAAACTGTGATTAAAAATAAAATAATTCAAACCAGGTTTTCAGAACCCAGTCCCAGAGTCCAGGATTCCCAAGCTGCTTCGTCCAATCATTCACTCCACCATGCCAGATAAAGAGACCTGGTAGAGGGCAGGGAAATGAGGTTTCTTCCATTGCTTCACATTCCCACTGGGAGACAGCCCTTCACTACATCATCACTCATCTCCAAGGCTACAGATATTGGCTTCAGATTAAAGAGGGAGAATTGAGGGCAACTCTATACAATTAAAACAGCCCCAAATCATAGGTATCTGGCCTTTGTGTCTGAAGGAATTCCAGAAGTGCTCTTCACTTTACCATTGAAGAGGAATAGGATAAAGTTGTCTGGTAGGCAATCACTTGAATTTTCTGGCTAGCTATTTCCTTTAAAAGCATAAGAAGAAATTATTTTCTCTATGAGGGGTAGTTTGTCTCTCACACATAATACATACCAATCAGTCTTCCTTTTCCTGGAGCCCAGGGTGATTCACAAGAAAATATTTTCAGAACAAAGAGCACAAATATAAAGTTGGGGGAATTTTAATTTAAAGAGCCCAAGAAAAGCAACTTTTGTGTTGCACCTTATATAATAAGATCTCATTAATCCTTACAATACTGTTCTTTGAATACATTAATAAATAAAAACCATTGTTTTAAATTTGCATTTATAGATATATATTCTTAGCTTCAGTAGGTTGTAATATTTACACTGATAATACTTGGATGGCATACTGTGTTATGCATCTATAATATGTCAATGTGAACTTACTGAGAAAAGTAAAGACATGTTCTCAAAATAACCAAGAAAAAGAGGAATGTTAAAATGAAAGGTGGTTATCCAGAATATTACCTATGCTGGACTTTTATATTTTGAAATAACTAACCAGACTAAGCCAAATTCTCATAGAACACAAGCTACCTATGAAATTCTTGCTGACACTATTTGAACTTAGGTTACTTCCACTATCATTCTTATATGCAAAATGTGTATTGAGGGCATCTTTGAATGATTTATATACAGTATAAACATATTATATATATTACATACAATATTACATACATATATGCACATATTATACATACTATACCATTTATGTCAGTTATGCTAGTTAAATTGTTTTATTCAAAGTTCACAAGAATAGTTTAACCCTGCAGAGTGCTTGTAAATCAGTGGAAATGCTCCCTCTTTCTCTCCAGTTTAAGTCTTTGTAGGCACATGCATGTAATCCTAGATAATCAGTAGGCTGAGGTCTTTGGATCATTACTTGAAGCTAGCCCAGGGAGGAAAGTCCATGAGGAAACTATTATCTTCAATTAACCACCAAAAATAAATAAATAAATAAATAAATAAATAAATAAATAAATAAATAAATAAAAAAAATAGCCAGAAATGGAGTTGTGGTTCAAGTGGTCGAATGCTAGCCTTGAAACAAAGAAAGGAAAAATAAATAACAACTAAAACCTCAGGGATAGTACCCAGGCCCTGAGTTCAAGCTCCAGAAGTGGCAAAAGAAAAAGAAAAAGATCCAGTCCTCTACTGAGGGGCATCTAGGTTGGTTCCATATTTTAGCAATGACAAGTTGTGCTGCAATGAACATAGTTGTACTGGTGGCTTTAATGTGTGTGGTCTTGCTTTGTTGTCTTTTGGGTAGATGCCCAAAAGTGGGGCTGCTGGGTTGTAGGGGAGCTCTATGTTTAGCCTTCTTAGGAACCTCCATACTGCTTTCTAGAGGAGTTGAACAAGTTTGCATTCCAACCAACAATGTGGTACATACACACAATGGAATTCTATGCCTCCATCAGAAGGAATGACACTGCCCCATTCATAAGGAAATGGAAGCACTTGGAAAAAATCATACTAAGTGAAGTGACCCAGACCCAAAGAAACATAAACCCTATGGTGTCCCTCATAGGGAATAGCTAGTACAGGAATAGGTTAGTCATGGTAGAAGACCAAAATACCCCAATAGCTACACCCATATGACCACATAAGAAGATGCCCAGTGAAATGAACTCCATGTTATGGAAACAAGAACCACTGTTGTAATTATTCTCAACATGCCATGTGAACTCATACTACTTTTTTTCTCTTTTTCCTTGTTTGTTTGTTTGACTGAGTGGTTTGTCTAGCTTTGTTTCTCTTGTAGTCCTTCCTGTGGCTGTACCTTCACTACCACTGTATTATATCTGAGTACCCTGGATATTGTCTACACGGGTAATAGAACTGGGAAAGGGAGAGGGAATAGCAAAATCGAGAGACAAAGAACAAAAAAACAAACCATTCAAAAAGCAACACTTAGAAACGGTTTGGTGTAAACCAACTGCACAACTCTTGGAGGAAGAGAGGAAAGGGAAGGGAGGAGGGGGAAGAAAATAAGGGAGGAGGTAACAAATAGAACAAGAAATGTACTCATTGCCTTACATATGAATCTGTAACCCCTCTGTATCACATTTTGACAATAAAGAAAAAAGTCAAAAAAAGTAAAAGAAATTAATTTTTCTATGAGAAATACCTCTAAATTGAGTTGATAATGGTGACTGAGTACCCAATTCTTGATGTTTTCTGGCCCTTCCCTTTCGTTTTACTTAGGTGTGAAGTTGTCTTTGGATAACTGAAAAACAGTTTCCCAGTTTCCTGGTGACTTCTGAAGAATCCAGGAGGAAAGTGGATGCCTTCTGGAGCTGGGAAAGGGTGACGCCTCACTATTCTCCATTGCCAGTTCTCTGAGCAGACCGCCAGATCCTTACCATGGGGAGCCTGCACCTCCCTGTAGTGGATTCCCAAGGGTGGGAGATTTGCCAGGCTAGAGGCCATTGACCTGCCCTGCTTATGCTTCCATTTTAAAAAAATACACACATAATACAGTTTTATGAATAATGAATGGGTAGACATCTTATTTCCTTTTTTCACTTCTTTGGTCCAAACAGATTTTATATGTAGTTAAGCAGTAAAACAAATAATTATTTTATTGTGACTTATGAGTTTGGCCTGAACTTGATGATGGGTTCAGGTATGATTTAAAAACTACCTTCAGACTATTGGCGAGATATAGGAAAGTAAAGCAGCACCGATTTCAGTTATAACACATCCTAAGGATCAATCACAGGATTCATTTGGGAATGTCAAATGAATAATAATAAGAAGAAATGAATAATAAATGTACGATTCCAGAAATGTTTATTAAAGACTGAAAGATACATCAAAGTAGATTATAAGAACACAAGGATATCATTATGATAAAGTAAATAATTTTTTTAAAAACGAGTAGACATCCTGGTATGTTTGTGTTTCTTAGGCAGGCATATGATTTCTGTTTTTGTTTTGTATCTTATTTAATCTATTGCTATTGCCTGAAATCTCTGAGTATGATTGTATGTTCTAAACAACAAAACTAACAACTCACCATATCTTTTAGATACTGTGGAGATTACAATGGGGTGATGTTTTAATATCTGTTTACATTCTGGCACTTAGGAAGCAAAAAAGAAATACTGACAGGTATCATAAATGTGATGGTAATTATACATGTCATCTGAACAAAAACTTAGAAAGATAGGTTTTAAAATAGCTTGTTCACTTCCAAAGGCTTAAGCATTTTCCTTTTAGAATACTAACTAATAGGATACTATTTGTATTTTTTTGAAACATTTATTTCTAAAGTTATTTTCCTCAGGTACAAATGACATTTATTTGACATGATTACATCATCTCTGAATATATTTAAGTCTCCAACTGCCTTTACATTTTTCTTCCTTTTATTTCTCTTTGGGAAGAGATAAGTTGATCATGTTCTATTGAACAAATTGGACTAGGGACACTTCCATTTGGTTCAGAGATTACATTATATTTAGGAATTGGAGAGGACCCAGAGGTTTTCTTGCTTGTTATTTTTGGTGTTCATTATATTACGCTTGTCAGTTCTCTCTGAGCACATGTGCACATTGATTAAAACAGCAAAATGATTAAAGCAATACATCAAGTGACAATCTCCATACAACAAGAAACCCCCAAAGAAACTCCTTTCCCAAGATAGACGAGTATAAATGTTTAGTATTCATTTTACATCCTTTGTATCAGTATTTCAAAACTGTAGGAAATAGAGTTTCAAATGGCCAAGGTTGATGTACAATAAGGTATCTCAAAAAATCGTTAGTTAATTTGTCTCCTTTCCCTTAAGGATGATGCTTGTATAAATCAGAATAAACCTCTATCTCAATTACTAAAATTCTCATTAGTAGGGTTATTTTATGATCATACAGGTTGATGAATAGTTCAGGGTTAAATGTAAAGATAGAAAGGCAACACCTTTTTATTATTTGTCAAAGTACTAGCTAAACCTATAGAGATTTATCGAAACTTTTACTCAATACTAATATGATTAGCACATATGTATGAGTAAAATACTTAATGAACAAAACATTTCAGCAATATAAATTTCAAAATCAAATGTAAAATAGCCTAAGAAGAAAAGGAAAGGAGCTTATAAAGTAGAAATCTTTTCAAAGCTATGTGTACTGATCATCAATATCTCTGAAAGACTCGTGCAATGATTGGTAGCTAACATGTAACACTAGTGAAAGGGGGCAGGACATTTGCAACTTGGGGCCTAGTGGAAGGAAGTTTGATCATTAGGTGTGTACTTAATGGGAATACTTCCTAGCTGGCATTAAGTGGTGAGCCTCATCTACCACGTGCCACTACCAAGATGCTTTGTGCTTTAATAACTCCAAAGCAATGTGGCCAGTAACCCTGAGCTGAAACCTCTGGAACTATTAGCCAGATAAATCATCTTTCTTTTTAAGATAATTACTCCTAGCAGTTTGTTTCAGTGATGGAAAGCTAACACACTAGAGATGTGTCTAATAGCAATTAAATTAAAATGGGATTATGTGGACAAACACAAGACCAATTATGGACAAGGGAGAAAAGGTACATTTTCATAGGAAACTTTTTTATCCTTTATTGTCAAAATGAAGTACAGAGGGGTTACAGTTTCATATTTAAGGCAAGTAAATTTCTTATCCAACTTAATACCTCCTGCCTAATTTTTCCCCACTCTCCCCCTGCCCACTTCCCTCCTGCCACATGAGTTGTACAGTTGGTTTACACCAATTGATTTTTGTAAGTATCACTATTGTAATGCATTGTCTTTTATCCTTTGTCTCTCAATTTTGGTATTCCCTTTCCATTCTCTAGTTCCAGTACACGTATATATAGTATCCAGGGTACTGAGATCAGTTACAGTATTAGCAGGAATAAAACCACAAAAAAGGAATATGAGAGAAAAAAAAGTATGGTTTCACATGGCATGTTGAAATTAACTACAACAATGATATACCACTTATTTATGGGAAACTTATTTTACCATCAATTCTCATGGGAAAACTCTTAGAGATAAATATCATGTCAAAATGTGTAATATTTATATATCTTAATGGGTAATATTTAATGAGTTCCTGAACTCATACAATCTTGGTGAATAATGCTTGTCTGATTAAATCCATGATGAAATTTTTATTTATATCTGAAAAAATGAAACAATCTTCCACTAAATGCCATCAATTCACATAAATAAACAAAACTTTTCTTCAACTCCACTTGGCTGTTTTTCAGAAAGTGCCTATACCTTTATGACTTTGCTTTATTTTATTCCACTTTAAAATTACCTTACAGCCTTTGTTCTACCTACCCAAGTATTTCTCAATTAGATTTCAGGGGCTGGAATGTACCTCAATGGCAATGTGCTTGCCTTGCAAGTGCAACCTCCTGGGTTCGATCCCCAGTACCAAAAAGAGACAAAAAAAAATTCCTAATTCAATTAGATTTCAACAGTGAAGAAAACTATACAAAACTCACATGGACCTCTTTATTCAAAATTAATGGAATGTGCTTTTTTACTTATCCCTCTATAATATAGGAATAGCCGACTTGCATCTGTGATTAAGGACCTGGATCTGTCTTACAACCTGTTTGCCCGGATAATTTTTCCCTTAAAAGCAACCTAATTAAAAGAAGAAACAATATTATTTATCTTGAAGAAGAGAAGTAGTCTGCACTTTTTCTATGTGAATTAATAAAATTAAACTAATCAAAAATTGAGTTCTCCTCAAAGTGCAGTAACAATAACCAGAAAACAAAAGCTGGTTCATTCTCATGAAATACCTTTTGAATAATACGTAAGAAATTCGTTACAATTCATAAGAAATCATGTTTTTCTTTCATATGTATCATTTGGGTCTTCATTTTCTTATTTAGTAGTGACAGAGATGGGATAGAAGACAATCTATTATGAGAAGACAGAACTGATGAAATTTTCTTAAAGTATAAATAGGAATAATTATTAAAATGTGTATACAGGGTAATCTTTTCACAGATATCTATGTTTTTAAATGTACAAATCTTCAACTAAGTACCTATCAAGAAATTTATCCCAAGGAGAGATGTGGGGAAATAGGGCCAAAAAATATGACCATAATAAGCTCACAATTAAATTCTGGTTAATAGTGAAATAGTTGCCAAACTTAATTTCCAAAAAATAAAGGTTCCATCTTAAGATGTCATGCATAAGAACCTGGACTGTGAAACCAGGCAGCCCAATTAACATTCACTGGCATTTAATAACTCTAGGACCTAACATTTGTTAGTTTTCTGTGTGCTTTCTTTGATTGTAAAATATTGGTAAGAGCAATGTCCATTTTATAAAGGTCTTATGGGAATTAAATGCAATAACATTGATAAGATTAGTAAGAATGATGCCTTATGTATAATATGAACAAAACCTTAAGCTTATATCACTTATATAAACTTGGAAGTAAATTGTATCCAAAATGTGGGCTCAATATGATTTTTGATTCTTTTATCTTATTTAAGTTTTCTGCTAATACACAGGCATAACCTCAAAGTAAACAAAATTATTCTTTTTTAATATATGATAGTTTTATTTTTAGTTCTTTTTTTTCAAATTTTTATTATCAAACTGATGTACAGAGAGGTTACAGTTTCATACGTTAGGCATTGGATACATTTCTTGTACTGTTTGTTACCTTGTCCCTCATACCCTCCTCACTCCTCCCCTTTTCCCTTTTCCCCCCTGAGGTGTTCAGTTCATTTTCACCAAACAGTTTTGCAAGTATTGCTTTTGTAGTTGTTTGTCTTTTTTACCCTGTGTCTCTCAATTTTGTTATTCCCTTTCAATTTCCTACTTCTATTACCAGTATACACGGCCACCAGCACAACAATGTTCATCGCAGCGCAATTTGTCATAGCTAGAATTTGGAACCAACCCAGATGCCCCTCAGTAGACGAATGGATCAGGAAAATGTGGTACATATACACAATGGAATTTTATGCCTCTATCAGAAAGAATGACATTTCCCCATTTGTAAGGATGGACTCTATGGTCTCCCTTATTGGGAATAATTAGCACAGGTTTAGGCAAGTCATAGCAGAGCATCACAAGTGCCCAATAGCTATACCCATATGAACACATAAGATGATGCTAAGTGAAATGAACTCCATGTTATGGAAATGATTATTATATCAAAATTATTCTTAGTAAACATCAAAATGTCAATTTCTGAAACACAGAATGGCACTATTTGGAAAGGAAGAAATAATTATTCATATGAATATTAAGAGTAAAAGATTCTTTGTAGTCATCATTCTTACAAACTGTGGTAACTTTGGAGCAAGTTCTTAAAGTATTCACCCTTTCCAGAGGTTCTTAATTGTGTGACACCTTTCAATAGTCCTTCAATTTGCTCAGTTTTCTGGGAACAGGAAGCTGAGACACATTGTAGTGATTATGTATCACTGGAAATGTGAAAAAGCTCCTTTAATTCTTCACACATAATTTCCAGTTTGTTTTGACAGAAGGAAAAATGATTTTTCTGGGTTAGGTGGAAATTCACAGTAAGACTCTGGACAGTGCTATTTTTTTTTGACATTTGTACTATTTGGGAGGGGGGTAATGACTTCCTTTTTGTTATTTATTTGTCTATATGTGTCTAGGAAAAATATGACCACTGAATCTTTGAGCATGCATGTTCTACATTGGAGCCTGTTAGCAAAATCTGTGGTGTCCTGAAGTGTCACAATTTCTCAGTGAGGGCTCATCCTCCGACCTCAACACCTCCATGGGTAATATACACAGCGCTTAACAAAAGTATTTTTCAAGTAGCTTCTGACAACTTTTAAGAGTCTCATTGATTTCTCTCCTGTATTTTTCTGTTTTTTTTTATTCTTTACACATTAAAACATTTCAGAATTTTGGCAATAAAAGCATAGCTAACACTGTCAAAGAACAAATTGTACTAGTAAAAAAATCAAGTCAAAAATATCTATTTCACTTAATTGCACAAGAAGGAAGAGGCCAGAGCTCAGTCTAATCTCAATTGTACTGGAAACAAGGCTGAGAGGCTTGGTTTTATCCAAAAGAAATAAAGAAAAAAATGAGCTTTATGATATCTTTAGGACAGTAGTTTTACTAAATGCTTATTAAAGTTAGAATCCTGCCTTCCCATAGACTAGTAAATTGTGAAGGGTTCATCTTAGCTGATAATTACATTACAAACGGCTGGTCCCAGGTCTCTGAGAAGGTATCACTGGATTGTAAACATGATAGAAGGCTTTTAGAATAAGATTTATATCTCAATGGAACAGAGAATTTAAAATTTAAGGTCCCAAAAATGATTTAAGTAAAAGGGGGTCAAAGGACTAGACTTAGGAAGAGCTCCCCATTTTCCACTTTTTGGTCCAAGGAAAGGAAACAATAAAAACTGTCTTTGTCATCACTTACTAATATGCAGACACATAGTTTTCTCTATATAACATGAATGAAATGGAACAATTAAAAAACTTGCACTGTTCTTTGTTAGTCATTTTGTTTTCAACATAAGTTACTCAATGGAGCCTCCTTGTATTAGTATGGGCAGCTATTTTTAATCTTTGTTGTTTATTTTCAATTAAGCATCCATAAGATCAAATAAACACAAAGTAAGGGCCCTATAATGCATGTGTGCTATATATGACAATGAAGTTTGGAGGTCATGTTCTTGAGTGTTGTCATTACTTATTTATGCATGAGGGAATAGCTTTTAAAGGGTTGCTCTCTTTCAGGCACTCTTTCAATGCTAACTCTTGGAGTTACAATAATGTAAAAACAGTGTCCAGTTCATGACAGACCTTCAGTAAACATTTAAAACAGGAGAAGATGACACTGTCTTTTTCTTTAAAAAATAAAGACAGACCCTCAGGTAACTTGTGTATATATTTTAGTGCAGTTCTAACAGTGCTATAACTGAAAATATATTATAAAATATGTCTCTTAAATCCAATTATTGCCCCATATTTATTTATTTTCCTGAAAAAACTTAGTTGATTTTATATTTGTCTTACATTTTGAGGGGGAAAATCAATCTATAAAATTAAAATAAAAAGTCCCCAAAGTTCTATTATCCCACATACTGTAATAAACTACATTCTTACTATTGTACTACTGTGTGTGTGTGTGTGGGGGGGTGTGCATGTGCCATTCCTGTGGCTGGAACTCAGATTCTGGGCATTGTTTCCCTAAAGATTTTTGTTCAAGGCTAATATTCTATCACTTGAGTCACAGCTCCACTTCTACATTGCCTCCTCCCCACCCCACCCCCACCCCGCCCCGTAGTTCATTGGTGATAAGACTTAGACTTTCTTGTTTTGGGCCATTATTCTCAGGTCACAGTCTCATGAGTAGCTGGTATTATATGCATGAACCATCAGTGCCCACCTGTTGCTTTTTCTTTTTTTACGTCATGTCCCACTAAAATGATTTTGTGACTTGCAATTTATTTTCTTCTTCTTTATTGTCAAAGTGAAGTACAGAGGAGTTACAGTTTCATATGTAAGGCAAGTACATTTCTTATCCAACTTGTCACTTCCTCCCTCATTTCCCCCCATCTCCCCCCTCATTTCTTCCCTCCCCCCATGAGTTGTATGGTTGGTTTACACCAATTGGTTTTGTAAGTATTGCTATTGCAACAATTTGCCTTTTTATTCTTTGTCTCTCGAGTTTGGTATTCCCTTTCCCTTCCCTAGTTCCAATACACGTATATACAGTATCCAGGGTACTCAGATAAGTTACAGTACTAGCAGGAATAAAATCACACACAGGAAGTTAATACGTGAGGAAAAAAAGTATGGTTTCACATGGCATATTGAAATTAACTACAACAATGACATACCACTTATTTCCAAAACATGGAGTTCATTTCGCTTAGCATTATCTCATGTGTTCATATGGGCATAGCTATTGAGCTATTGTGATCTTCAGCTATGTCTATCGTAGAGTTGTACTAATTATTCCTTATGAGGGAAACCATAGAGTTTATGTTTCTTGGGTCTGGCTCACTTCACTTAATATGATTTTTTTTTCTATATGCCAACAACCTGAAGAGCAAGGCTGAATCGGGAAAGCAACACCTTTTCCAACAGCCTCAAAAAACATAAAATACTTAGGAATAACTTTAAAGAAGTGTAACAGTTTTATGATGATAGTTTTAAAAACCTGAAAAAGGAAATTAATGCAGAACTAAGGAAGTGGAAAAAACTCCCATGCTCCTGGATTGGGAGGATTCACATTGTGAAGATGGATATATTGCCAAAGGCAATCTACAAATTCAGTTCAGTACCCATCAATATCCCAAAACTATTCTTTAATGAAATAGAGGAAGCAATCCAGAAATTCAAATGGAACAATAAAAGACCCCAAATAGCAAAAACAATCCTAAGTATAAAGAACAAAAACAGTACTGGAGGAATTTCAATACTAAACTTCAAGCTGTATTACAAAGCTATAGTAAAATAAATAGCTTGGTATTGGCATAAGATCAGGCCTGAGGACCAATGGAACAGAACTGAAGACCCGGAAATGAACCTGCAGACCTATGGCTATTAAACCTTTGATAAAGGACCTACAAAAATAGGGTGCAAGAAAGACAGCTTCTTCAACAAATTGTGCTGGTAAAACTGGTTCAACACCTGTAACAAACTAAAACTAGATCCTTGTATATCACCCTGCACCAAAATCTATTCCAAATGGATCAAAGACCTTGAAGTAACATCATATACCCTGAAAATACTACAATAAGGAATAGGAGAAACACTTGGGCTCCTTGACACAGGATGAAACTTCCTTAACAAAGGCCCAGAAATGCAACAAATCAAAGGAAGGTTGGACAAATGGAACTGCATAAACCTGCAGAGCTTCTGCAGTGCAAAGGACATAGCTTGCAAGATAAACAGAAAGCTCACAGATTGGGAAAAATCTTTACTGGCCATACAAAGACAAAGGCCTCATATCTAAAATATACACAGAACTCAAAAAATTAAATTCTTCCAAAACAAATTCTCTTGCCACTAGACCATATCCCCAGCCCCCAAAACAAATTCGCAAACAACCAGTGGGACCCTCAACAAATGGGCCAAAGACCTATAAAGAGACTTCTCTGAAGAGGAAATGAGAATGGACAAGAGACACATGAAGAACTGTTCTATATCACTGGCCATAAAAGAAATTCAAATCAAAACAACACTGAGATTCCACTTCACCCCAGTAAGAATGTCGATTATCACGATAACTAATAATGACAGATGCTGGAGGGGATGTGACTTGCAATTTTGAAAACATTTCTACATACTATTCCTGGGAAAGAAATATGCCTTTTATTTATTTCACCTTATTAATAAATGCCTCAAATATTTCTAAGAGGTAATTGTTGCTTTTGCATAATGAGGCCCAAAGATGTGCCCTTGGGAGAGCACAAAGAGGAAAAAAAGATGGAACAGAGAACCTAGGTGAGATAGAATCACAAAAATTGAGCTCTAGCTCCCTGACCAAAGACTTGTGACACTGGCTTGAGTCTTCAAGTTATCTCTCATGGAGAGAACAGGCCTATATATGCTAGACCGGGTTCATCATTGGATGCTGAATTTCCTGAAAAATATGGAACAGAGAATTAGTTGGTCTAGACAGATTTGTTTCGTGAAGAGCTACTTTTCCATGGGTGTGGCAGCTACTTCTTGGCAGTGGGAAGTACTGCCAGCAGCTGTTGAACAGGATATGCCGTCAGTAATTAAAAGAATGGGACCATACATCACAAGAGCCAATATAAGTAAGTTTATTAGATATACAGATGCTACTCTACATTTGACAAAGGTTGCCTTACAATATGAATGATGTTTCTCAACTTAGATTGACTTAAGGTTTTAGAACGCATAATAGATTTTAAAAACCAATTACAATTTTACACTAGTTAAATTGTATGAATATTGTAATTTTACATTAATTTTAGTATGCTTGTGAACAAATAATATTATATTGTTTAAATCTATCATTTAATGAATATACATGACAAATACAAATATCTTAGGGTGAATATAATTAAAATGCTTGTCCTGACAATCTAAGAAAGTTGGTCTCTTTTAGTAAACATTTTACTATTTGAAAGAGGTAACCAAACTGGGTGCCATGTCTCATGCTTTAATACTAACTATTCAAGAGGCTGAAATTTGAGGATCAAGGTTTGAAGCCAGTCTGAGGGAAGAAAATGCACAAGAGTCTTACTTTCATGATTTTTTTTTTCCAGTCCTGGGCCTTGGACTCAGGGCCTGAGCACTGTCCCTGGCTTCCTTTTGCTCAAGGCTAGCACCCTGCCACTTGAGCCACAGCACCACTTCTGGCTGTTTTCTATACATGTGGTGCTTGGGAATTGAACCAAGGGCTTCGTGTATACGAGGCAAGCACTTTTGCCACTAGGCCATATTCCCAGCCCGAGTCTTACTTTCAATTAACCACCAGAAAGCCAGAAGTAGATCTGAGGCTCAAGTGGTATAGTGCTATTCTTGAGCAAAACAGCTCAGGGAAAGTGCTCAGACTTTGAATTCAAACCTCAGAACTGATATAAGGAAAAGAAATAGATGACTGATTTTGGTTAATTGAACATGACAATACTATACCAGCTACCCAACCAAAGAATTGTGAAACTGTCCTCAGTCTTCAAGATTGTTCCTCATAGAGAGAACAGGCATATGTATTCTAGACTGCATTCATCATTTCATGCTTGATTTCCTGGGAATGTAGAACAGAGAATTAGTTGATCCAGACAGTTTTGTCTAGACCAACTGCAAAAAGCTCTGGGATGAAGCTCTAGTCCCCAGTGAGTTCTTATGTGGAGATTGGGCCTGTGAAGAGGTAATGAAAGTTAATGAGGTAAAAACGAGTAGGATTGTATATCCTAAAACAGGGTCCTTTATAAATAAAGAGTTACTTGGAATGCACTGGCTTAGACAAAAACACAACATAAAGCCATAGCAAACCAGGCCAAGAAGTGTTAGGCAAAAAATCCTCTTGTCACTTGGTGATCCAGCCTCCAGAACCATGAGATCAGATTCTGTGTTGAGCAGTAGCAAGAAGTTCTAGGTTAGTGGTTCATGTTTTCACGTGTTAGGTCCAGCCACCATCCCTAACACACCAGGAGATAAATACTAGTGATATGCAAATAAATTAAATTTATGAGATCATTGTCAGGCTGTGGGAAGTGGTAAGCTGAGCACTTCAACCCATCTTTGTAGTAAATAGAGAAGCTTTAGGTTAAAATAGAGATAGAACTGAAGCAAAAGACATGGGTGTTATTAAATAACAATATGTGGCCTGATTGATCACTATCAAGGGGTTCTCGAGAAATTGCTGTTTCTTTTCCCATGGGGAGGGGACGATCTGGTCATGGTGAGAAGATCATTATTGTTTAAGGTGCTGTCTGTCATGAAGAGGCTTTGCACTTCTTTTGTTTGGGTGTAAACCCTTCAGTTAAGATGTTAGTCCCTAAGCTTGTCCTTTCTCTGGCTTCTTAAGTGATTCAGGAAAGGCAGATATAAAGGAGACAGAAGTGTTGGTTTCAGATATGAGGTGGAAGCAGGGATGTAAAACAGGTGCAGGATCACCAAGCTTTCCTCTTGCTTCTAGTTAATCCAAGAGCCAGTTAGAGAATATGTTCTTTTAGCAAAAACATTTTTAATTAAGAGCCTATTACAAGATCACCCAATGTGTATTTATTATGGCATTCTGAGAAGAATAATGTAGATTTTATGTCATATTATGTTGAGTTGCTACTGCCCAGGTCATACCCTTGGTTATTTTAAGAGCTATCCTTACAGAAATTGGCCATAAGTTAGTATAGGAATGGAAAAAAATTGTACACAGTTTATAAAGGTTAGCTTTTAGAAATTTATCTGAACATATATACATGATATATACATAAGAATGTGCATATGTAAAGATATAGCTATATGTGCCAGCATATATATATACATGCATGCATGTATATATAAATACTCTTTAGGATTTCACTAGGAGGATACTAATAAGAAGTCACCCTTCCTGCTTATAATACATGCTTATCTATATCCATACTTCTGTAAGAAATTGTAAATTATAAGGACATATAATTAACATGAACAAAACAAAAGAATTGAAATCACAAGGCCCAGGATCAAGTTTATATTGTTTTATACCACTCTTGTACTAGTGATCTAAGTTAAGTTAGCTACATTTTTCTTATGTAACTTAAAGATTCTAGTGGACTTTATGTTGAACTTAATGATTAAGTAATAGTAATTAGGACTTACATGTTATTTAAATGAGCAAAATACTGAATATATTCCCTAACATATGTGTCTTTCTTTCATCATATAATTCTATGCTATAAAATTACAAAATTTTCCCCATCCTGAGGCTTGAACTCAAGACCTGGGTATAGTCCTTGAGACATTTTAACTTAAAACATAGCATAGAAATATTGAATTGTTTAATAATTTCCTACTTTAGTTTTCACAGAAAAGATCATGTAGATATTTATTGGATTAATGAATAAATTTAACTTTTAAAATTCCATTTCCACATACGTGCAAATGAGCTTTCAGAAACCCATGTATTTGTATGGTAGCATACTGAGATAAGTATACATTAGTCCTTACAACTGGAATTAACTCAGCAGGACAGTATAAAGTCAATTTGATCAATATGGAAAGCAGGATTTTTTCATTCCCCATTAATAATAAGGCACATCTGTATGTAGAACTCCAAAATTCAATTATATATGTAAGTTTTCCAAGGATTATGTGGAGCATCCTGTGCCATTAGTTCACAAGAGCATTCTTTGCATTGATGGACTTTGAAGAAGGAGTACACAGTGGCAGGGCAGGGAAGGCAGGATATAGCATGTAGAGCAAAGATCAGAAGAAAGATTATCTCATAGGCACACAGGAGTTTTTTATTTGCTCTATATCACTTGAAACACAGTAGGTATTCTTTAAGAACTGGTGGAAGGGGAAGTAGGTAAGTTCCTTAGAGAAGGGTATTCTGGAAATAGGGGGGAAATAGGTAAAACAAAATGTTCCTGCAGCAAGAGTCACAGGAAGCTTACAAAATGTTCACATTCCACAGGAGTCTTGTTCAAGTTGATCATTGGCTAGATCAGAATGAGCTGTGAAAAGTCAAGTCATGGTAATATGAATTCCTAAGGTAGTAAAGATGAGCAAGTTGGCTGACATGTGTTAGCCTTATGTGCAGTAAGGCAACAATATCTCCATAGAGCCCTTGTTCCCCATGGAGACAACCAACCACTGCCTTATTCTCAAGAAAGATAGTCTTTGAAATGGATTTCCTCTTGTCTTTCTTCCCCATGGTTTTACTTCTGATGGTAATGTAACTGATTTTGGTACCCTGGGTAATGTATATACGTTTATCAGAAGTAGGGAAGGGAAGGGGAAAATCAAAATGGAGAGACAAGGGGCGAAAGGCAAACCAATGTAACAGCAATACTTAACAAAACTATATACTGTAAACCAACTGTACAACTCGTGGTGGTGGGAAATTGGGGGGGTATGAGGGAGGAGGTAATAAGTTTGATAAGAAATGTACTCACTGCCTATGTATGAAACTTATCCCCTCTGTACATCACTTTGACAATAAATAAGCGAATTCAAATTTTAAAAAGTACCTAATGGAATAAGGAAGGTTTTCTGTATATAAATAAAAGATGTTTTGAGTTCCTACTATAGTTTATTTTAAGATGTGAACTGGGAAACATTTCCAATATTACTCAAAAAACAAAACTGGAGTTAAATATAGCTTCTTCAAAAGAGAAAAAACATGAAAGTCCCAGTTGGTTTTCTACCAAGGGATTTGTTTAGATATATGGTTGTCAATAACAAGACAATTTAGGACTTGCTGAAGAGAATTGATTAAACTGTACATAGTTTTGTTTTGTTGTTGTTGTTTTCTTTTTAATAAAAATCTGCCTCTCTAAATGGATAGCACAATCTGGTAGCACTAAACCTATGACTACACCTGAAAGGTAAATAAAAGTTTAATTCCATGCAGCAAATTAAAACATGACAATGGATGTTTTCTGCTAGATGACATCCAGATTTTTCAGCTAAAGATCTGTGGAAGTTATTAACCCACAGTTGTTTTCAGCTCAGTGGACACAATGCATGGTACTTGCAGAATGCATTTAATTCCAGGAACCCAAAGTTCTTTGCACTGAACAAATGAACAATGCAATCTATCAACCAATGGGTAGAGACACTCTTTTACTTATCCTTCCCACAAAACCCTTGGAAGGTTAAGTGGTTTGTGAGATGTCATTTGAAGGAATTTTGTTTTCAGCTGGATAAGAAGAAAGAGCTGGGGCTGGGAATATGGCCTAGTGGTAAAATGCTCGCCTCATATACTTGAAGCCCTGGGTTCGATTCCTCAGCACCACATATTCAGAAAAAGCTGGAAGTGGCGCTGTGGCTCAAGTGGCAGAGTGCTAGCCTTGACCAAAAAGAAGCCAGGGACACAGTGCTCAGGCCCTGAGTCCAAGGCCCAGGACTGGCAAAAAAAAGAAGAAAAAGAGAGAAGAAAGAGCTACATAGAAAAGTCTCAAGTAGGAGGCTTGAGACTGTAATCAAATATTGGACAGTGATATTTTTAGAAGGGATAAATACTTATCTAAGTTGCATAACAGGAAACAGGAAGCTTTTAGTTTGTGAACAATGATAATAACATTTTAAACGGTGCTTCAGAAGATGCTTAATAGCAGAATGTATAGAAGGACCAGGCATCAAGAAGAGTATTCTGAGAGAATAGTGTGGGATCACTACAGTTATAGAACCTAAAATATAGAATATGGTGTTTGGAACAAAGACAGCACATTTCAAGTCTCCCTTTCCCCCTCTCCCACTTCACCTCCTTATTCCAACTGAAGAATTGTCAAAACTCATGAATCACTTGTGTGTTAAAGAATAGGCAACAAAATGTAACCATTAAGAAGATTTTGCTAAAATAATGCAGCAAAAACACTGAAGTGATTTAGGTTTGTGATGGTTAGAATCAAATGGTTTGAGGATATGCAATTTCATATTTTCTACATTCCAGAGTATCATAATTGCTTAAGAGATATAAACTTGAATGCTGATAGGTTGAGACTGTATTGTTAAAAATACATGTAGTACAAAATGGAGAGACAAAGGGTAAAAGGTGAACCAATGCCACAGCTATACTTACAGGACAATATGTACAACTCGGTGTGGGGGGAGCAGGATTGGGGGCCAAAGGTGGGAGAAAAATGAGCAAGTAATGAGTTTGATAAGAAATGTACTCCTCACTACCTTACATATGAAACTGTAACCCCTCTGTACATGTCTTTGACAATAAATAAGTTAGTTAATGAAAAAAAATTGATGTAGTAAATGAGTAAGAGAGATTTGTGTGTGTCCACACGCACATGTTATTGTCCCTGAGCTTCTTTTGCCCTAGGCTAGTACTCTACCAGCAGAGTCACAGCTCTACATCTGGCTTTTTGGTAGTTTAATGGAGGTAAGTGACTTATGGTTTTTCCTGCCTGGGGCTGGCTTCATAGTGTGATCCTCAGATCTCATACTCTTGAGTACCTAGGATTACAGGTGTGAGAAACTAGTTCCCTGGAAGAGGAAAGTTTTTATTCTAGAATTCACTGACAGGATACATTATACATCTAGAGCTGCAGAAAAACAATTTTTGCTATGGGAATGGTTATTTGTATATTAAAATGTATAAAAACAAATGTATATATGGAAGGCACAGATAAAAATGTATTAAAATTTATAAGCTCAAGTGCAGTTTCCTGCTGCCTGTGCTGTTGCTTGCAGATATTAGGCTGTAAAGTAGGGTATGCAAGGGGCAGCAAAATTCACTTTTTCCAAACTTGAGGATCATTATTCAATATTGGCTAATGTTTCATGTCTTAAACAAACAAACAAAAAAAAAACACATCATTTCAGCTGGTGCCTGTGGCTCATACCTGTAATCCTAGCTACTCAAAAGACTGAGATCCAAGGATAGGTGATCAAAGCCTTCCTGGCCACCAAAGTTCCCATGAGATTCTTATCTTCAGTTAACCACTCAGATACCAGAAGTGGTGCTGTGGCTCAAAGTGGTAGAGCACTAGCCTTGAGCAAATGGACAGTACCTAGAGCTAGAGCTCAAGCCCCATGATTAAGAAAAAAAATATATTTCCTATGGTTGTCTGATTTTTTTTTCTTAGATGGGATGGTAAGCCTAGATGTTGTTTTTCCTCTTCCAAACAAGTAAATATAAAAAATCAGAATAGAATATCCTCCAAATATCTTTAATTTTATATGCGTATCCTATTACTGCTATGGAGCTTGGAAAATAACCAATTTAAATGTTTACTTAAGAAACTTCTGAAAGAAAGCATTATTTTAATTGTTTGGGGGGACCATTAGTCTTTTTTGTCAAAATACATGTTTTTTATAATAACCATGATGATAACAACAGTAATAAATACAAACAGAAGCTCACAAGGGCCATTTTTGGAATTTACTTAAAAATTATTCCTGCAATAGTTTTATCAGTTCAAATAGTGTTTTGTGCCATGATTAGAAGATGCTAAAGGCAAAATTAGCCTTCACCCTTTACTGCACCAACAACTATTCGAAGAAGTAAACAGACTTTTGAATAGGTATTTCCAAACTTCAATCTTAACTCAAATATATACTCTACAGACCCTGCACAAAACCTCAGTTCCACTGAATATCATTTGCCATACTTACTCATTATAAGAAACAATTAAGATTTTATTAGGTATTTCCAAACTTCAATCTTAACTCAAATATATACTCTACAGACACTGCACAAAACCTCAGTTCCACTGAATATCATTTGCCACACTTACCCATTATAAGAAACAATTAAGATTTTATTAAAATAATATTTTTGCATATTCGTTTACTGAAGACCTGTAGGTATATATTTGTAGTAAAAATCCAAATGATTAGTGTGAGTGGTCTGCTGCATGATACATGACTTCATGATTTCTTTCCCTGCTTATTTCCTAAAATGGTGGGGAAGGTGAGCCCACAGACATATGGCTCGAGAAGAAATGATTGGTGGCAGGTGGTGGTGGAATAAGATTGGGCTGACTCAATATTCACACATTCAATTTGACCTTTATACCAGCAACCTTTAAGCTTACTCTAAAGCGACTTGGGAACTTTCCCCTTAATTTTCTTCTGATCATATAAATAACTTATAGGACACTAAAATTTTCAATTAAGTTTAGTTCTAACTATATTTATTCAAATTTATTATTAAAACAATTATTTGATTAGCTATTGATTTTAGAAGCAAAACAATATTACATTTGTCACACACTTTGCAGTATATAACTATCTTTACATATATAAATACTGACTTTATTTTTATTTCCTTGCTGAATTGTTTCATTATTCTTTGTTCACACAATTGAACAGAAAATTTCTTTGTTTCAAATATATATACAATGCTGTAGATTGGCTAAAATACTAGCTTTGCTTTATATTAAAGTCAACTTCTAAAATGGTAAAGTGACACATGAAGTTTTGTCAGGCTTGCTGGGAAGGAACTAAGAGTTAACATTGATATCTTATACTGTTTATTTCTTTACCACTTTCTGTATTTTCTGTCTTGTTATATAACCTGTTTCCTTGTATACTTGTCAGATTGTTTTTTCTGAACATATATCAATAAAAAACATAGCAAAGCAATATAAAACAAATTTGTATAAAGAGTTAAAAGAATGTTAGCAAAAATATATCTGAACATTAAATAAAATATCTTTTAAAATGTGGATTTTCTTGAATATGTTCTGAACAATACTATGTAAGACACTTTTCTCTTAAATGGAAAATTGTGTATATGTTGCTATATGTAGCAAACAAAGGCCTACAAAAGGGAATAAAGGCATAAAGCATGGTGTGTTCATAGTTCCCTAAGTAGAATATCATGAATTCTGGAAGTGCTTCAACCAATATTGGGTTTGTTCAGAAATGGGAACAAAGAAATGAACACTTCATGTCTGAAAGGAAGAAGGGCTATCTAAACTACTTCTGACAGGGAAAATTTCAACAACAAATGAAAATGTTTATGGTGCTAATCGACTGTTGGGCGTAAATTATAAACTGTAGGTCAGTGTTTCTCCTGTAAGTAGGAAGAGAAAAACAATTGTTTTCTACATCTTTATAGTATATATTAAGTATCCACTTGATGTACTTGTCTCTGTCATAGGCTTAGCTAGAGGAAAATACTATGTTTTAATTTGTGCAGATATTAAACGTATAAGATAACACAATACATTACTTTCAAACTTGGTGTTTTAAAATAACATGCATACAAGGTAAGAGGACTTAAGCCTAATGGCACTTTTCCTGAGCCATTCAAGTTTCAGATGTCCATTAAAACAAATAAAATGAGAACAAACTAAATTTAACAAAACAAATTTAAGCCCATTGAAGACTGATAGTCATAGCTACACTTCAGTGGGTGACATTTTGTAGAAGTATAACACTAGCAGAATACAGAAGATATAAAAATACCGGGCTGGGGATATGGCCTAGTGGCAAGAGAGCTAGCCTCGTATACATGAGGCCCTGGGTTTGATTCCCCAGCACCACATATACAGAAAACGGCCAGAAGTGGCGCTGTGGCTCAAGTGGCAGAGTGCTAGCCTTGAGCAAAAGGAAGCCAGGGACAGTGCTCAGGCCCTGAGTCCAAGGCCCAGGACTGGCCAAAAAAAAAAAAAAAAATACCCTCAAATATTCCTTATCAGAGATCAGTTACAAAATTGGTTAATGTAGTAATTGTTAAAATCTGCTAACACATACACACATGCACACACACACACACACACACACACACACACACGTTCATCCATAATAAAAAGGAAAAGGAGTACCTCAACAAGCAAAGGAGTTAAATTTGGACTTTTATCATGAACTCACTTAGAAAAAATATAAAATTACCATTGATGTTTTATATAGTTGAACTGTCAGAATTGGCAGAATAATATACAAATGTATATTATTTTTCTAATATAATTTATTTATTTTTCTGTTTGTTTGTTTATATTTTCGTGCCAACCTGGATCTTGAACTCAGAGTTTGGGCACTGTCCCTAAGCTCCATTCAGTTCAATGCTAAGACTACCTGTTGAGCCACAGCACCACTTCCTTTTTTTTTTTTTTTTTTGGCCAGTGTGGGCTTGGACTCAGGGCCTGAGCACTGTCCCTGGCTTCTTTTTGTTCAAGGCTAGCCCTCTGCCACTTGAGCCACAGCGCCAGTTCTGGCCATTTTCTGTATATGTGGTGCTGGGGAATAGAACCCAGGGCCTCATGTATATGAGGCAGGCACTCTTGCCACTAGGCCATATCCCCAGCCCACCTTTTTTTTTTTAACTGAGTAGTTTATCGGAGATGAAATCCATTGACTTTCCTGCTCTTGCTGGCAGCTTCACTGCAATCCTCAGATCTCAGCACCCTGAGTTGCTAGGAATACAGGTGTGAGCCACCAGCACTAAGCCTTAAATTTATTTTTATATATTCATATATTGATATTTTAATATACTCACTGATATTTTTTAGTTTGACTAGTAGTCTTTAAATTTTGAAAACAATAAATGTTATTTATACAGTTTCTTTTCCATCTATGTATTTTTCACATAAGAGGTCATTATAAATATTTTTTCAAGCACTAATTTATGAGGATATCTGAAGAATAAATCTAGGTAGTGTTATGCTCGTGTTCAGAACCCCCGAAAAGACCACCAGCGACCAAGACCGATGTAAACAGCAAAGAGGCGTTTATTGTGAGCTAGCTCAGACCTTCCCTGATGACGCTCAGAGGCCCCGAATCAAAATCTAGCAGTCTTTTTATCTGAGGAAGCTTCCACACAGTCAGGCATGTGTTAGATTAACAATGACATCACACTAAGCAAACAGAGGGAAATAGGCTAATCTTATCTATAGTTAGCTTTGTTAGCAGAGAGCTATAGTTAACTTTTTTAGCAGAGGGCTATAGTTAAACTTTGCTAGCAGAAGGCTAAACTGCATTCCTAAAGTTACACTTATTTAGCAGAGGGCTAAACTGCATTCCTTCCTAAAGTTAAACTTCAATCTCTGTTTCTGTCTAACACATACATCCTCCTTTTGAGACATTCAGCAGTTTTTCTCAAAAAATGTTGTGCAGGTTTTCTGTGTAACTTCCTGATTGAGGGGAGCACAAGCTTAGATTTTTAAGATGGAGCCACTTAGGCCTTTCCAGCTAGTTCAAAAATAACTTGGTTGACTAATTTGGTTGACTTAATTATTAATCCTTTATGTCCAGTTAAAGCACCAAAATACATGAAAAATCTGTATTCTCTTGTCTATATCTCAAAGATTTTACATCACAATTGTCATATATCTTAGTGGGAGGATCCATCTCCCAGATATGCCAGTTAAACAATTTTGGCCTCATTGCTTATTATTCCAAGTTGCTCAGAACCATAACCATGGAGAAGATGACAGGGTTCAAGTTGTGAAGAGAGAGGAGGTAAAATATTACATATATTTTTTTCCTCACAGGGACATGATTATTTCTAACAGAAAATCTTTAGGTAACATGCTATTTATCATCTGTTTGACTGTTATCTATTTGCATGTTTTTTTTTTTGGCCAGTCCTGGGCCTTGGACTCAGGGCCTGAGCACTGTCCCTGGCTTCTTCCCGCTCAAGGCTAGCACTCTGCCACCTGAGCCACAGCGCCCCTCCTGGCCGTTTTCCATATATGTGGTGCTGGGGAATCGAACCGAGAGCTTCATGTGTAGGAGGCAAGTGCTCTTGCCACTAGGCCATATTCCCAGCCCCCTATTAATACTTATTTTGACTAGTAATATTGTCATTACATAGCATATATTTTACTTAAATAACAAATTTATTTTATTTTAACTATATTATCACCTTAACTAGTACCTGCTTAGCAATCACCAATCATTCGAATCTTAGTGCTAACAACAGAAAGATTTAATTTATGTGAAACAATTGCCAAAATTCCAGTTCTCTGAGCCTTGTTTGCAATTTCTGCTTTTGCTTCTTCTTCTTCCTCCTCCTTCCCCTTCCTCCTCCTCCTCCTCCTCCTCCTCTTCCTCCTCCTCTTCCTCCTTCTTCTCCTTCCCCTTCCCCTTCTCCATCCCCTTTCCCTTCCTCCTCCTCCTCCTCCTCCTCCTCCTCCCCCTCCCCCTCCCCCTCCCCCTCCCCCTCCCCCTCCCCCTCCCCCTCCCCCTCCTCCTCTTCCTTCTTATTCGTGTGTGTGTGTGTTCACAACATTCCTGGGGCTTGAACTCAAGGCCTGGTTGCTGTCCCCTGAGCATTTTTGCTCAAGGCTAGCTCCCTGTGACTTTGAGCTACAACTCTATTTCTAGCTTTTTGGTAGTTAATTGGAGATAAGAGTTTCAGATTTTTCTGCCTGGATGCACTTTGAACCCTGATCCTCAGATCTCAGACTCCTGAGTAGTTAGGATTACAGGTGTGAGCCTCCTGTGCCTGGAATTATTTTTTTAATGATAGTAGTATGTATAATACAGTTACTGCCCTCTTGGTTTTTTGATACTATATTTTCTCTTGCTTATAATTGTTATATTAGAAAATATCTTAGTTTGGGTATAAAAAATTCTGTTTCTTATAGTGTAGTTCTCTGTAGATCTTTTTGTTTTACTTTTGTTGATTTTCAGTAGTAGATTAAAATATAATGAATTATTTGTTCCTTCACAATAAATTTATATACGAGCTAAGCAGTGAAAAAGTTTTTGTTTCTTATTTTTAACAGTTAACATGAAATAACTTAGTTTTTCTTTACTAATTTTTGAGAAAACTCTGTAATTTGAACTACATAGATATAATCTTTTGTGATTGCCTTCTTTCACTTAGAGGCTAACTGAAAATGTTCAATAAAAATTAGCAGTTTCACATACAGATGTATGGGTATTCTTTAAAAATTAATTCTTCACTAACAATAAAAAATGGATAGAAGATTTATGCATAAAACCTGATACTCGGTTTCCAATATACTTAGAACCAGGAAATTGGAAGGGAATACCAAAATCAAGAGACACAGGGTAAAAAAAGACAAACAACTACAAAAGCAATACTTACAAACTGTATGGTGAAAATGAACTAAACAACTGAACAACTCATGGGGGGGAGGAAGAAGGGAAAGGGGGAAGGGGGAGGGGGGAATAAGGGATGAGGTAACAAACAGTACAAGAAATGCATCCAATGCCTAATGTATGAAACTGTAACCTCTCTGTAATTCAGTTTGATAATAAAAAATATATATAATAAAATAAAATAAATACAGAAAAAAGCCAACCTAGGCAGGAAAGTTTATGAGACTCTTATCTCCAATTTAAAACAAAAACAAAAACCTGATATTATAGAATATAGAACATAGGAGAACTGCTTCAGGACATAGTAATGGGCAAATACTTTCTTTGAGATAAGATTCCAAAAATCACAGGGAAAAGAAAAACACCAATAGACAAATGGGCTGTTCACCACTTTCTTCTATACACTGGTATACATGAATGAAATGAGTAGAACCAGAAGGATGATACTGTCTGCTTTGTCAAAGAGGCCCCATTCATTCCAAAATGTAATTGTTTTGCTTATAGAAAATACCTGTGAAAATGTCATGGAAGCTGGAGCTGAAATGTTCCAAAGTTAGCTGTCCAACCAGAATTATCAGTAGTAGGTAGTAGAGACATGAATTCACTTGTATATTACCATAGTTCTAAAAAAAGAAAAGGCTACAATTATCACTTCATTAATGTCTACTTCTTAAAAATACACTACTGTGGTAGAATCCAAACTATGAATGACAAAGTCATGAAAAGTGATCCAGTTTGGGAAAGGGTGGGGGAGGTGGGGATAAAGGGTGCAAAGGGAAGAAAATAGGAGCTAATGAATACAGAGCATGGCTAAGTACTTACATCACTTCACATTTAATAGTCACAAAATTGCTGTCATCAATCACCGTGAGAAAATTTAAGCTCACATGTATGATATGTATTTCTTCTTTCTCCTGTCCTTACCTCTTGTAGAGCTCACTTCTGCTGCATCCATTTGCCTTTGCCATTGATATCTCAGCAGTCTTCCTTGAAAATCCACATCTCCTTCCTTTCACAAATGATTAATCATCCTTCAAGGACATGATTAACTATCACAGGTGAATCCCAAATGGATCAGCAAAATATGTGAGTATGTGTAAAGATCTATAGTAAAGACATAAAAATTTTCTATCAGGGCTAAAGCAAAGAATTGTTTTACCATCATGATCAGTCTTTCAAGGATAGAACCCCTTGAGAAGGTAGTTCATTGAACTACCTGTTTTAAGTAGTGATAAAAGATATACCATTCTAATTGAACAAGATAAAGTTTGAAAAGTATATTCAAACGTGAGGCAAAAGGCTTAAGTGGAAAAGAAATGAGGGAGAATACTGATGAGCTGTTAGAGACTTGTACCATGGTGGTCATCCTTGATAACACAAACAATATGGGTTGCAATTGGCATAGAAATGGAAACGTTCTATAGATTTTTTAATACAGTAACAATATTAACAAAGAAATTGCTTTCAAAGCTTGCTTTGTCACAAGCAGAGTACATATAAGGAAATAATAGGAAAACTCATAGGACAGTATTACAAACCAAGACATGAGAAACTAGTGATGGAGTTTCTGTATATTCTGTTTGTAACATGAACTTAACTATGGTTTTTTTTTTTTTGTGAAGAAGGGATTATATTTTTCTCCCCATGTAGCTTTCTCCATTTGTTGCTTAGCACAACAATATGGAGTTGCTCCATGAGTTTCTAAGAGTGACAGTTTATTCTCTGGTTTCTTGCTTTTTTGACTACATCATTCTCTCCTTTGGATCTGACCTCTAATCTCCTAGTCAATAGAGCATGAGACAGTGACATGTTTCTTTGACTCTTTAGTCAATAAGTAGGTAGCTTAACAAAGATTAATAATGATGGCCATCATCCTTTGTAAGTCTGACATTGTCATTCAGGCAGATGAGAAGATGAATAATTAGATCACAGATAAATTCAAAGTGGTGATACTGGCCTTGTGAAAGTAATGAGAAGAAGTTGTTGTGGGGCTCAAAAGACTTGTATTTTATGCCATATGAAATAAAACTTTTGAGCTATGAATGAAACTATACTTTCATTTTCCCCACAGTATACTTGACAAATCCAAAATAAAACAAATAAAATATTTTCCATATATCATAGCTATTTGGTAATATATGTTTTAATACATTATCGAGACTTGCAAAGATTTAAGAGTAAGTTTGTTACAGTGATTGAAATAATAAAAGTAATATATTCGTTATTAGTACTCATGCTAATGGCCATTAGAAATTCAATGCAATACCCATCAAAATTCCAAAATATTTATCAATAAAATAGAGAAAGCAATCTAAAAATTTAGAATAATAAAGACATTGGGGCTGGGAATATGGCCTAGTGGTAAAGTGCTCGCCTCATATACATGAAGCCCTGGGTTCGATTCCTCAGCACCACATATATAGAAAAAGCTGGAAGTGGCGCTGTGGCTCAAAGTGGTAGAGTGCTGGCCTTGAGCATAAAGAAGCCAGGGACAGGATTCAGGCCTTGAGTTCAAGGCCGAGGACTGGAAAAAGACAAAACAAGACAAACGAAGACCAAACTTCGAACTCTATTATAAAGCTATAGTAATTGAACAAACAAACAAACAACAACAACAAAAAACAAAAAGTTGATACTGGCACATGACCTGGCCTGAAAACCAACAGGACCAAATAGAAGACCCAGAAATGAACAAACTGACCTATAGCCATCTCCTATTCAGAATGGATTAAAATCTATCTTCTTATTATTATTCATATTTATTTTCTTAAACACTTTACTTTTCATTCTCCTATCTTACTTTAAGTGTATGCATTTTGGTATGCTTTATCTTAAATGTCTCCTCACATTCTAGTTTTTGAATCATATTATCTTCTCTTTTATTTCTTTTTGTGGTACTTGTCTTAACAAAAATGTGGGAATTGCATCATAACTGCTGAGAAACCAAAAATATCTTAAAAATTTTTTTTTTTGCTGCCCTGGGTATTGAATCTTTGGCCTTATTTTGTAGTAAGTATCTTACTCCGTGAACCATGGACTCAGTTCCCTTACTTTTAGCACATTTTTCACATGTTTCTTGTGTACTTCCTCTACTTTGTAGGTAGCTGTGATTTCACCTGACTTATTTGAGATAGGAATCTCAATATTTTTTGTCTAGGCTGTCTTTGAACTTCAACCCTCCTAACTCTGTTTTTTGTCACTAATATTATACCTGTATATTATTACACCAAAGCTTTTTTTTTACTTTTATTTAATGTTAAAATGACACCACTTATTATTCTAAAAAAATCAATAAATAATTTATGGTAATCAGTGTCAATTAACTAATTTGCCCTTTCTGCCATTTAAGAACTTTTAAGGATACTAAGGCTTTTGTAGTTACAGGAAAAAATGGAAAAGCTACTGAGTTGGTACTTTCAGAATTTTTACTTCTTTTGGGAAACAATTATATGCCTGTATTTGCATTTATTGGATGCAAAACTTACCTAAGAGTCATTCTAAATCTCCATTTTCTACAGAAGCTGGCAGCTGAAATGTCATCATTATTCTTGAACAAGCTACCCAGAATGCAAGTTTGTTCTCTTATATTTCTCAAAGATTGCAAAAGTTTATTATTTTTCCCTTATAAAAATTCATTTAATTAGTCTACAGGTCTAAGTTTAAAAATAGCCTCTATCTTCAGAAGGTGTAACAATATCTCTACTCTTCACAACCCTGGTTTCATTGCTGGAGTACAGCTGAGAAAAATCAAGTTTAATTACATTAAGTGTTTACCATATTCATTGTCTTTCCATAATGATTTCTGTAGCAAAGATGTGATTGTGAGGAACAACACAATATTACCTGTCTACAGATTTCATAACTAAGTGCAGACACCAGTCAGGTACAAGCACTCTTTTCAGAAACCCCATATTTCACCATATTAAATGGTCTTCAAGATTCATAAGGAGCACTGAGTAAAGATAATCATGGAGTTGTTTGGGGGAAAGATAAATGGACACATAAACACATGTATCCTCACGTTCCTCCATCCCTGTAATTTATTCTGCTCCTTGACCTGAGTCCAAACAAAAGACACCACATAAATATGAAGCACAAATGGGTTTGGATATGTACTCATCTTTCAGATTTTGGTGAGTTCTGATATTTGACAATTAAAAACATCAATTTCCTAAATTAATCAAATATTCTACCTACAAATCTAAATGTTTAATTGCTATTATACTTCAGTTGTGGGGTGGAACAATAATTTTCATTTCCTGTTACCAAAAGCAATTTTGAATTTCAGACAACTTGAAGGGCAAGAGAAATGGTTACAACAACCTAGAAAATAGAGGATGCTGACTTTAACGTATGGATTGACATGCAAATAAAGTGGACAGATTAGAAGAAAGAGTATCATTAGAAAAACTTCACTGCAGATACTAGGAAGCAGTGGTGCAGGTGCGGAAAGTATCCGGACTGAAGGACACCTGAGCTCAAGTATTAGTTATGTTTTCAAAGAATGTGTTCCTTCAGGTTTTTGTTAAATTTCAGATGAGGAAATCAGAGCCAAAAATAATGTAGCAGGGTCACATGCCACTTCAATTATAATTCCAAAGTTCATGCTCCCAGTACTGTGGCATCTGTGGGCCATCTGCACTGGGAGAGGAAAAGTGAATGTGGGAAAGCTGTTTTGTATTTTGAGTGTTTACAATTGTTTGGATATTCAATGTTTCCCAAAGATCTGTGTATTAAAAACTTGGAAAAAATTAAAACTCAGAACTGATGCATTTAGTCAGGATAAATACAAGACCATTTTAGCTTGTTATATTAGATAACATAGGTTAAATTAAAAAAAAAAGACTTTGTACCCAGAATGGTACTAGTAGGATGTAGAACTTTTAGGAGTGAGTCCTTGTTCTTAGGGCACTGGAGGCATGCTCCCAATGTAAATTTTGAGGCATCTGCCCATATTCACTTTGTTTTAAGTCCTGGTTCATGAACTACGTGGCATATTCTGTCATGTGCTCCTTCCTTGGTGTGTTCCACTTATCAGAGACCCAAAGCACAGTACAGGGAAATTCCATCTCCAGAATCGTGAGCCAAATTGCCTTTATATAAGTTAATTTTCTCAGGAAGTTCGTTGTAATAATTGGAAACTGACTAAGGCAGTGTTTGAGTAAAGAGATGTCAGGTTAGATTACTAATGGATATATTTTTAATGATTCCAATATTGTGAATTTACCTACTGTAATTATATCAGTAAATGTAAACCTAATAATATAAAGTAATAATCTGGGGCCTAAGGAAGAAAATGTGAGATAAAATTAGCCTTAATGTCAAATAGTAATTAACTGTTGCCTAGGAGTGGAAGATTTTGAACCAACAGTATTAACAGGGTGAACCTTCTAATAGGCAATTAAGCTGAGTTAGAAATACTGGCCTTCAGGTGAGATCTTCGGCCTGTTATTACTAAAGCTATAACCTCATTATATATAAACTGGTTATTACCACTCACTGATTACTCAGATACTATTTAATACAGATTTACATAAACTACATCCATTTAATTAGTGAAGGCTCAGAAACTCAAAGAAGTTTAATTGTCTCTGATATGAAAATGTTCAATATATTTTTCTTTGTCTCTCATGAATACTTCTACAAATTTCAGAAACTTTCAAATGTTGAGAAACTAAAAAGAAAACTTTATATGTCTCTTTGCAAATTTGAATCAATATATGTTATCTATATTACATATCAGTACTTTACATATATATGAAATAATTAGGAGATATGCCTTAGGCACTATTTTTGAGTAAATACTCAATTTTATATTAGTTTTAGGTTTATAGGAGCACTCAGAGGTACCATAAGTTTCCATGTACCTTACACTTAGTTTGCCTCACTGTTAGCATTATACATTAGATTAGTATATTTATCACAATTTATGAACCAATACTGATGCACTTTTAGTAAGTAAAGCATATCCTATATTCAGACTTCATTTTTAACTTTGCTTCTGTTCCAGGATTACATTATATTTGTTGTCACATGTCCATAGGCTATTCTTATCTATAATAGCTTCTAAATGTTCATTTATATATATATGCACATAAATGTATACATTTTATCCACTTATTGTATATATCACATATATACATATCTATCTACCTATCTTCTATCTATTCTGTTTAGATATATCTGGTGGTGGTAGTGATGGTGGTGGAGGTGGTGTGTGTGTGTGTGTGTGTGTGTGTGTGTGTGTGTGAGAGAGAGAGAGAGAGAGAGAGAGAGAGCATGTCTGTGTGTAGGTGGCTAAGGCTTGAACTCAGGTCTTGCATTTACTTGGCTTCAAACCACAGTTCTACAGATCTCAGTCTCCTGAGTAGATTGCATTCAGGTGTGTGTCAATAGAACCTAGCTAATATCTTAATCTTCACAACCACCTTACAGGATTGAGGCCCATTTTACTAGTGCAGTTCCTTTGATTGTTATATTAAATAAGAAGACATGAAAAATTTAATACATTTATTGGATTTTACCATTTTAATTTTTAATGTATTTTTTGTGCGTATGTGGTACCAAGGAATTGAACCCAGGGCCTCATACAGGCTAGGCAAGCATTCTATCACTAAGCCATATTCCTCTCCCCTATCATTTTAATAATACACTTTCTACTATACTTCAGTTTTTTTTTGTTTTTTTTTTTTTTTTTGGCCAGTCCTGGGCCTTGGACTCAGGGCCTGAGCACTGTCCCTGGCTTCTTCCCGCTCAAGGCTAGCACTCTGCCACTTGAGCCACAGCGCCGCTTCTGGCCGTTTTCTGTATATGTGGTGCTGGGGAATCGAACCTAGGGCCTCGTGTATCCGAGGCACGCACTCTTGCCACTAGGCTATATCCCCAGCCCTTCAGTTGTTTTTATTGATATAATTTTAGCAAACTACATAAAATTTTCAAAAGTTGTAATAAAGTGATTCTTTCAGTGAATAGTCATGGATAGTCATATTTTTTTCTAAGATATATCTTAATTACGTACTTAACACAATGTACACATGAGTGTTAATGCAGAAAATCTGAAATTTAGTAGATGTCTACTGAAGTAGAGGTAAATGCTTCTGCATGATGGGTAGTAGCTGTGAGGGATAATAAGTAACAAGATCTATGACCCTGATCCCTGAACCTGAAAGCTCTGCTTCCCTCTTGGCTCAGTGTTAGTGGGACTACCTATCTCTACAAGGCCTTAATATCTTGGGTGATAAATACCTTGGTAGTAATGCTGGCACTATGTGAAGGTTCATTTTTTGCCTACTCCATGAGTTCTTAGACATAACAATTGATTTCTAATAAGATTCTAGACAGAATTAAGATCCTTATCATCTTACTGAAAAAAGAATACAAGTCAGATTTAACCTTTTAAGCAATGTGGTGTGTAAAGGTTTTGTAAATACATTACTATGTTGTATAGTGATGATTTATCTTGATAGGACTATAAAATTGAAAGATATTTCACAGAAATTTTAATGTTTTTAAAATGTGTTTCAAAACATTAATAACATGAAAAGTCAATTTTTTAAGGATCATGACTAGGTTTTTTTTAAATATGAAATGATATGGAAAATAGGAGAAGACTTAGGTGTATACGGGAAACCTGTTGTTCTGTGATATGTATGTTTACATACATATCTGCATAGTTAATATAAGGGTGAAAAACACTGCTTTAATCTAATAGCTTTATCTTGATTAAATATCTCCAGAAATATCCTCATTTATCATTTCTAATTATAGTTAAAGCATTTAAAAGCTATTATTGTTTTCTTATTTAAAGCATAGCACTCATTGTTGCCATCTATAGTTGCATAATTATAAAATGAACAGCAGAAAATATACCAAAACATTATAAATTAGTACTTCATGAAATGTAATAGACATTCTCTCAATTCATCTTAAATTTTTGAAAATTCCTCCAAAGGAGTAATCTCTCCTCAAAAAACCAACTCAATATGAAACTGATTATAAATGAACATAATGAATTTTCCATTTGTGAGATTGAAATATACCTCTGCCATTTATATCTTATCTTTTATCATCCTTTTAAAGTAATGTATTAAATTCTTCTGATTTAGGGTTTTTTAATGTACTTGAAAAAGCATTTTTCAACCTCATCTTCCCATGACCACATTTTATTATATCATTTGTTCACTTACAAAAAAAATGTCTATTATCAGCATTTCCAAACATGTCCTTTACTTTAGATATTGGAAGTGTGTAATTGACAATCAATGACCTTATGCTATATATAGAAATTCTCTGCTCTTGATGGTGCAGGCACAAAAAGCTAAAACGAGAGCTATTATCCAATTATTTGTGGCTATGAGTCAGTCCTAGAATTTGGAGGAAGAATATTCATTCTCTGGGAATATTGCTAGGCAGAATCTTGTGGAAATGACATTTGTCAACATTTTCACTTCAGGTCCCAGTCAGGCACTTAGTTTTTACTGAATTTGCACATAGAAGGCCTTTAAGGAATATACTGTACATACCCAAAGGCTGAATCAAAAGAAAAGCTGAGCAAATAGAGAATTACCATGGAAAACCAGACTGTCAGTTACAATTTAGATCTGTCTCTTCCTGCTACTCAAGGTTAAACAGGTAAACCTCAGAGCTGCTGCTTCAAGCAAGCAATTCCAACAGTGGTAAGTAGCTTGGCACACCATTTCCCAAATATCTTTCTTTTGCCGTGCCTGGGTCATGGTCCACTTTTCACATTCTAGTATAGCTCTGTGATACGACATCAATACAATTTAGTGTCTTAGGCAATTTGTATTGGATCAGTTGCATGCTGGCTTAATCGAGCAGAAGTTTTGACATTATTATGAAACATTTACATCATAGAAGTTATGAAAAATCCTGTGTATGAGCCTGAAATAATTTGACATTTCACTTGCTCACTCGAAAAGGCCAAATTATTGATTTTCTTTTTATTGTTGAGGGGTTGATTCACTTTTCATTAATTAAATGTCCAGAGTATTTGGAATTAAGCTGTCAGGTTTTATAAATGAAGCAAAGGCATTCTAATTTCTCATTCTCAGTATCATGGAATTTAAATTACACCTCTAGGAGAAGAGGGGAGCCTTATACTTATGCTTTGACTGTTTGGACATCACTGCAGAAAGGAGAGAAGAAATGCTGCATTTCTATTACTTAGAGATAAATAATCATGAAGTATCGGCAGCCAAGCATTTCTCAACAGGAGGAGTGCAGTGAATGCTTGTGCTGTATAACCAGTCAGAAGAATCTGCAGAGAATATTTGAGTATGCCAATTTTGGATTTTTTTTTTTTTTTTTTTGCCAGTTCTGGGGCTTGGACTCAGGGCCTGAGAACTGTCCCTGGCTTCTTTTTGCTCAAGGCTAGCACTCTGCCACTTGAGCCACAGTGCCACTTCTGGCCATTTTCTGTATATGTGGTGCTGGGGAATCAAACCCAGGGCCTCATGTATATGAGGCAGGCACTCTTGCCACTAGGCCATATCCCCAGCCCAATTTTGGAATTTTTGTTGTTGTTGATGATGTAAATTCATTGTGTCACCCAGAACAGAGCACCTCTCCATAAATGACACAGATCTGAGACTTCCCTGGTTTCTATAAACCCATTCTAAGCCACTGCAGATGTTAATACATTTGTACCACTAAAGTGATTATTAGCAAGCATTTAGCAAATACGTAATACATAAATAAATGTACTGAGCACAAACCAAGAATTCCTGTAATGTATCAGTCTATGAAGAAGCCAGGAAGAACTGAAAGCTGCATGAAAGCAAAGAATGTGCTAGGAGTTAGGGTTATGGAAGATGCAATATTTTTAATGGGTCTTGAGGAAAATGTTGAAGTTAAATTCTCAGAAACAAGAAAGTAAGGAGAATTTGAGTGAGATTATTCTTTATGAATTTTACAAATTCCTTAATGTCAGCAATCACTGGTGAGCAAATTAAAAAGTAATATACACTCAACACCTGATGAGTCAAAGAAATCACTTAGGTGAAGGGAATTTTCTGAAATCAGTTCATTGAATGTTTCCTATGCCTTTATTTTGCACCTCTTCTTCCTCCTCTGTGTCAATCTCTGTCTCCATCTCTATCTTTATCTCTCTATCATTGAAATGATATTATACACACAGACACAAACACACACACACACACAGTGACATATCTATCTTTATCTTTAGAGATAGATTTAGAGGTAGACAATTTTATGATCCATTCACCAAGTGTAAAGCTTTTGAGTTGTTTACATAACTCAACCTATTTTCTTCCTGGTTATTTTTTTTTTTTGCCAGTCCTGGGGCTTGAACTCAGGGCCTGAGCACTGTCCCTGGCTTCTTTTTGCTCAAGGCTAGCACTCTACCTCTTGAGCCACTGCGCCACTTCTGGCTATTTTCTATATATGTGGTGCTGAGGAATTGAACCCAGGGCTTCATGTATGCAAGGCAAGCACTCTATCATTAGGTCATATTCCCAGCCCCATCTTCCTGGTTATTTTGAAAATGGGATTTTGCAGTCATTTCTAAACTTTTTTTGGCTTTGAACCTCTATTTTCATGATCTCATTTTCCTGGGTCACTAAGATTATGTGCAGCAGTCCTTGGATGATTAAAGTGTATATTTTTATTAAAGAGCTTTGGATCCCAAATTCAGCTAAGATTTAAAAGAACAAAATGTATAATGAAGATAATTTAGTTAAGGCAGGATAAGAGAAACAAAAGGCGTAGTTTTGCCAATGAAATATGATTTTTGTCACTAGGAAAGGAAAGCAAATAAAACTTGATAAAATAAAGTCCAGTCAGGCTCCTATTGCTCATACCATAATGTGAGCTACTCAGGAGGCTGAAATTTCAGTATTACTACCAAAAAGCCAGAGGTGGAGCTATGACTCACCATGTTGGCCTTGAGCACAAAAGCCCAGGAATAGAACTCAAGCCCCAGAACTGGCATGAACACAGAGGCACGCGCGCGCACACACACACACACACACACACAAACACACACAAACACACACACACACACACCAAAACAAAAAAATTAGGTCATTTCACACATTTTGAAGAAAATGGATATTTTATCTGGAGAAATATGATATATTTCATTTACAAGTTTTGCCTTATCGAAACAAATTAGACCTCCTGGGATTTAGATTATTTTTAACAACAGGAGGAACAAACCAACCCAGAATCCTGAAATTCCTTGGCTTGATAAACAATAACAAGGAAGATAAATAAATTTTTACTGACATATCTGTAGAAAAAGAACCAAGAGAAAATGTACCAATGTAGAAAGAGCCAGTGCTTTCTTTTATCTAAAGGCCAACACCATGTGAAGTAAAATATTTATAGTTCTTTTAAGAGTGTATGGGCTCAGTTATTCTCAACAAATTCTCTTGTTATCTTTATAACGTTCTGATTTAAGAAAGATTTCATATGCTATTAAATAAAACTGTTTGAAGTAAACGGGCCCAATATGTCTGTTGAATTATAGTTTTCTTCCTTACAACAGACAAGGCTGGATGCTGATGGAGATGACACACAATCATTATGCTTAACATGAATCTGTGTGCAAAGCAGCATGCAAGAGCCGAAAAAGCTTGTCTTTGTGACATTACTAATGATTGCAGAACTGAGATATTTTGTACTGTCTTCATTTCCAAGCACTGTACTTTGTACTTCATTAGCATCCCCCTCATTTCAGAGTCCTCCTTAAATGAAGTAGGAGATGATAAAGAGTATATTACTTATTTTCAAATCTACAATTCATCTGTAGGTACTAAAAATAAACTGCTTAGACCAAAAGTAGATATTACAATGGGAACATGTACCAAGATAATTAATTGCATAAATCCCAACATTCAAGGTTGGAAGTTTCTTTCTTAGCTTGACTGTTAGTGGGATTTCAGTTAGTCAGTAAGAGAAATTTTCATGAAAGGGAAAACAGAATAAGAAGACATAGCCATTATTCTTTGATGAGAGCTTGAGAAGCAGGCATGTGGCATTTGTTCATGGCAGATGTGGGGTTTTCCAGGGCAGTACAGTCATCTTTCTAAGAACATGCATTCTTCATCTCAAGCTGCTGTCACCTGTCATATCTCCTTTAAGATTCCTATGTGAGAAAGAGAAAGAACAAATAATTTGATATTAAGAAGCCCACATTGAATTAAAAAATACTTGAAATATTGGTAGTAATATTGACAAAGCAGTGCTCAAGGGGAAAAAGAAGACCACAATAAAATTTCGGAAAGTGTAATGTGCTATTATACATTTAAAAAATAATCCAATACATTGAATTGAATAAGTGAAAAACTTGAGAATGTTGACTTCTAACAAATTCCTAGGTGTTGTCAATGCTACTTGTCATCGTTGGAAAAGTTGATGTCAGAATGTGAATCCCTTTATTTTTTGTAATTTATTGTTGTTGTGGAGTTGATATACAGAGGAGTTACAATTACAAGAACTGGGTAACAAATAAAAATCTTTATTTTATTTATTTATTTATTATTTTTTATTTTTGCCAGTCCTGGGCCTTGGACTCAGGGCCTGAGCACTGTCCCTGGCTTCTTTTTGCTCAAGGCTAGCACTCTGCTACTTGAACCACAGCGCCATCTCTGGCCTTTTCTATATATGTGGTTCTGAGGAATCGAACCCAAGGCTTCATGTATATGAGGCAAACACTCTTGCCACTAGGCCATTTTTCCCAGCCCCGAGCACAAATCTTTTAAAACAATGTCTCCCCTTTCCTCTCTCTCTCCCAGTTTTTACCTCCCATCCTTATTCACTAGAAATACAGTTCCTTTTTTTTTTTTTTTTTTTTTTTTTGATTTGGGCAATTTAAGTGATCTTTTTTTTTTTTTTTCTCAAATTTTTATTGTCAAACTGATGTACAGAGAGGTTACAGTATCATACGTTGGGCATTGGATACATTTCTTGTACTGTTTGTTACCTTGTCCCTCATGCCCCCCTCCCTCCCCCCTTTCCCTCCCCCCCCCAGTGTTCAGTTCATTTACACCAGACAGTTTTGCAAGTATTGCTTTTGTCGTTATTTCTCTTTTTTTACCCTGTGTCTCTCAAATTTGGTATTCCCTTTCAATTTCCTACTTCCAATACCAGTAAACACGGTTTCCAATATGGATACATTTCTTGTACTGTTTGTTACCTTGTCCCTCATGCCCCCCTCCCTCCCCCCTTTCCCTCCCCCCCTCCAGTGTTCAGTTCACTTACACCAGACAGTTTTGCAAGTATTGCTTTTGTCGTTATTTCTCTTTTTTTACCCTGTGTCTCTCAAGTTTGGTATTCCCTTTCAATTTCCTACTTCCAATACCAGTAAACACGGTTTCCAATATACTCAGATAAGGTTACAGTTCCTTTTGCACAGTGTCTATTGATTACTATCGTTGTATTTCACCCTTGTTGCACATCATTTTCTGTGCCACTTACCTTTCCATATACAAACAAATGAACATCAAGACAAAAGGAAAATAAACTGAAAACAGCAACAGTGACAAACAAAAATGTCTCTTGTTTCCTTATCCTGGAGTTCATTTCATAAAATACTATTTTATGTGATCACATGCACCCAGGTACTGAGCCTTTGTCATCCACTACTATGTGTATTCTCCTTGGGCCTCAGTGTATGAGTGTCTAGACTTCTATATAATTCATGTTGTTGTTGTTGTTGTTGTGTGTGTGTGAATCATTGTGGTTGTTTGTAGATTTATAGGTACATTCTAGTTACCACACATGAGTAAAACCATGCAGCCTATGTTTGTTTGGCTCTGCTTAATTCACTTAATATGATTTTTTCCAAGTTTTTCCATTTTCTTACAAATGGTACAATTTTATTCTTTGTGATGGTAGAGAATTCCATTGTGTATATATGCCATATTTTCTTGATCCATTCATCCACTGAGTGACATCTGGATTGATTCCATGTCTTGGCAGTGGTAAACAATGCTTCAGTGACATGGCTGTGCTGGTGGCTTTAGTGTGGCCTAGTTTGTGGATCATTTGGATAAATGCCGGGGAGTAGGATTGTTTGGTTATAGGGAAGCTCTATATTGAGTCAAGAGCCTCTATACTGCTTTCCAGAGTAGTTGAAAAAATTTCCATTCCCACCAACAATGTAATAGACTTCCCATTTGGCCATATCACCACCAGCATTTGTTTTTGTTAGTTTTCCTGAGAGTGGCCATTCTAACCAGAATGAGGTGGAATCTAAATGTTGTTTTATTTGCATTTCTTTTTCATCAGAGATGTAGAACACTTCTTCACATATGTATTGGCCATGTTTACTTCTTCCTCTGAGAAGTCTCTCTTTACATCTTTAAACCTATTTATTGATTAGGTTGTTGAGTTTTTGAAGCTTCATTTTTGGGGGGTCGATTTTTCTTTCAAGCTCTAAGTGTATTTTATATATGAGACACTTGTTTGATGCATAGCTAGTAAAAATTGTCTCCCATTCTATGAGCTTTCTATTTATCTGGCTAACTATGTCCTTTGCCACACAGAAGCACTTCAGTTTGATGCAATCCCATTTATCTAGACTTTCCTTGATTTGTTATGAAATGGATCTTTATTTAGGAAGTTTTGACATGTTCTGAGAAGGCCTGGTGTTTCCCCTACCTCTCCCTGTAATGTTTTTATGGCATCTGGAATTACATTGAAGTCTTTGATACATTTGGAATAGATTCTGGTACAGGGTGATACATGAATATGTAGCTTCAGTTTTCTGCACATAGATAGCCAATTTTGCCAGCACCTTTTAGGAGGAGGCTTTCTTCCAACCTGTAATTTTGGCTCCCTTATCAAATATTAGGTGGCAATATGTTTGTGGGCTTATTTCTGGGTCTTCTATTCTCTTTCACTGGTCTTCTGGCCTATACTTGTGCCAGTACCAAGCAGTTTTTATGGCTTTGTAATAAAGTCTGAAGCTTGTTATTGATATTCCTCCAGCACTGTTATTCCTGCTAAGTATTGTTTTTGCTATCACACCTTTCCTTTGTAGAGAATGCTGTCAGCACTTCTCTGTTCTCCAATCGTTTTTATTTATATTGTAACTTCTTTATGTGACTTCACCCAGACATTGAGAGAAACTAAATTAATAGAAACATACTGTCTCTTTGAATAGCTGGTATTCATGACAAATTAGTGAAAAGAACAACAGTATAGCTTTCCACTGAGGTGCTAATTTTTTTTTTCAATTTACATGCAAAATCTTCCTATGGCAGCAAGAAGATGTGGAACGTAACTTGAGATCTCATCTACACCCTGCCTTTTCCAGTCCATGTTTCTCTCTAAATCCTTTAATGAATCAAGCTTATATGAACTCAAAATCTTCAGAATTTGTATAATGTGACATTGTGTTTTTTATTACTCTTATTTCCCCCTCTTCCTTGATTGTTTTTTCTCTCTATATTCTCTCTGTTTTTTTTCTCTACATCTGATTGTTTTGCATTGAATAGAGTGCATTATTCAACAAGACAAATGTTCCATATATACAATACACATTGATTTTCTTTAATCATTTAAATTTAAAATTCAGAACGAGAGAAATAGAATTAAAAATTAGATTCCTGAAATATAGTACTCATCTTTCAAGTTTTCAGTAGCCACATGTGGTCAGTCGTTATCGAACATCACTGCCTCCATTTGCACTGGTTTTACTGAAAATTCTTGTTGCAGAGTTTGGTTGATTAATATCTTTCTACAATGATAGTTTTTATGTTGTTAGATCACATTTGTCCAACTATGGATAACAATAACTATGGATTTTGTTTAAGTTCTGTAAGAAATATACTTTTAGTTCTTCTGTGTTACTCTAACAGGTCACATATGAAGTGTCAAATAATAGCTTGGTGATTACTTTCTCCTATTTATTGTATTCTCAGCATTATGGGATTCCTTTTTTTTTTTTTTTTTGCTGGTTGTAGGTGGGATTTCTAAAGTCTTCCACCTGCAAGAATTTATGCTCATTAAGATTATTTGAGGGGCTGGGGATATAGCCTAGTGGCAAGAGTGCCTGCCTCGGATACACGAGGCCCTAGGTTCGATTCCCCAGCACCACATATACAGAAAACGGCCAGAAGCGGCGCTGTGGCTCAAGTGGCAGAGTGCTAGCCTTGAGCGGGAAGAAGCCAGGGACAGTGCTCAGGCCCTGAGTCCAAGGCCCAGGACTGGCCAAAAAAAAAAAAAAAAAAAAAAAAAAAAAGATTATTTGAAATTCCACTATGGTTCTTGAGAGTACCAATATTATTTATGCATTAACCTCCAGAATAGTATTTTATTGTTATGAAGAATTTTTGTTATAAAAAATTTTTATTACTGTAAAGATGATGTACAGAGGGATTGCAGTTACATAAGTCAGTTAATGAATAGATATCTTTTTTTTTTTTTTTGCCAGTCCTGAGGCTTGGGACTCAGGGCCTCAGGCACGGTCCCTGGCTTCTTTCTGCTCAAGGCTAGCAGTCAATCTATTGAGCCACAGTACCACTCCCAGCTTGTTTGGTTGATGTGGAGCTGAGGAATTGAACCCAGGACGGCATGCATGCCAAGCAGGCAGTCTACCACCAAGCCACATTCACAGCCCCTGTGAGTACATTTCTTTTTGAACCCTGTCATTTCTTACTTCATGTTCTTCAAGTTCCCCTGAAAATTGTATAGTTCATTATCAACAGTGTTTAGTGAGTATTCACTGTTGAATTAGTTTTTGTTTTAAGTCTTTTTTTTTCTTATTTATTGTCAATGTGATGTACAAAGAGGGTACAGTTTTATACGTTAGGCCTTGGGAACATTTCTTGTACTATTTGTTACCTCTTCCCTCATTCCCTGCTCTGTCCTGCCCTTTTCCCTCTCCCCCCATGAGTTGTTCAGTTGGTTTACACCAAATGGTGCTGTAAGTATTGTTTTAGAAGTCGGTTTTTTTTTATCTTTTGTCTCTTCATTTTCCTATTCCCTTTCACTTCCCTAGTTCTAATACAATTATATACTGTTTCCAGTGTACTCAGATAAGGTACAGTGATAGTGCCGGTACAACCACAGGAAGGGGATACAAGAGGATAATCAACAATAGAAGCTACAGTTTCACATGGCATGTTGAAAGTAATTACAACAGTGATATAACAGTGGTTTCCATAACATGGAGTTCATTTGACTTAGCATCATCTTATGCGCTCATAAAAGCATAGCTATTAGGCTCTTGTGACCTTCTGCTATGACTAGGCTAAGCCTGTACTAATTATTCTCTATGAGGGAAACCACAGGTCCATGTTTCTTTGGGTCTGGCTCACTTCACTTAGTATAATTTTTTCCAAGTCCTTTCATTTTCTTATGAATGGGGCAATGTCATTCTTTCTGATAGAGGCATAAAATTCCATTGTGTATATGTACCACATTTTCCTGATCTGTTCCTCTACTGAGGGGCATATGAGTTGGTTTCATATTTTAGCTATGACGAATTGTGCTGTGATGAACATTGTTGTGCTGGTAGCTTTAATGGATCAAAGACCTTGAAATAAAAACAGATACCCTGAAAACACTAAAAGAACGAGTAAGAGAAACACTTGGGCTTCTTGGCACAGGACAAAACTTCCTTAACAAAGACCCAGAAATGCTACAAATCAAAGAAAGGATGGATAAATGGGACTGCATCAAAATGCAGAGCTTCTGCAGGGGAAAGGACATAGCTCGCAAGATGAACAGAAAGCCCAAAATTGGGAAAAGATCTTTTCCGGCCATACAATGGACAAAGGCCTCATATCTAAAATATATGCAGAACTAAAAAAAAATTCCTCCAAAACAAAACCACAAAGAGCCAACAGCCCCCTCAACAAGTGGGCTAAAGACTTATAAAGAGATTTCTCTGATGAGGAAATGAGAATGGCCAAGAGACATATGAAAAACTGCTCTACATCACTGGCCTTAGAAGAAATGCAAATCAAAACAACATTGAGATTCCACCTCACCCCAGTAAGAATGTCCTATATCAAGAAAACTAACAATAACAAATTTTGGAGGGGATGTGGCCAAAAGGGAACCCTACTTCATTGTGGGAATGTAAACTGGTTCAGCCACTGTGGAAAGCGATATAGAGATTCCTCAGAAGGCTAAACATAGAGCTCCCCTATGACCCAGCAGCTCCACTTTTGGGCATCTACCCAAAAGATCACAAATATGAACTTACTGCTGAATTTGTTCACCTTTTGTCCCACCATTTCTGTGCTCCCCATTTTCTCTACCCAAAACAGATAAAGTTACATAGAAGACAAATGGTACATAGGGAAGCTGGGAGAAAAATGAGGGGGAGGTAGGAAGTTTGCTAAGAAATGTACTCAGCGCCTTACATATGAAACTAACCCCTCTGTACATCACCTTGACAATCAATTAATTAATTAATAAAAAGTACAACGTATTCTATATTTAAGAGAAAGACAGATTGCTTACAGACTTTCTCTCGTTACCAGTTCCCATACTCCATTTCCCCACTTATCCTCATTAAAGCTGTTAACACCTCTGTTCACTATTCCATATGTCAACTTTATCTTCTAGACTTACCAGATGATCCTTAACACAATGTCAGCTTCAACGCATTTTGATTTCTGGTTGTTTAGGATCTTGGCCTCATGATTCTACATTGCATTGCTAGTTCCCTGTTGCCATCTAGTGGACTTTGTTTTTAACCAATTATGTTTGCTTTTTATTTCAACATTGGGTATAGACCAATTTAAGACTTTTCTCATTTCTGCACTGTGAGTACATAGTCTTCCAATGATTTTGATACACAGTGTATTGTTAGTGTACTTATGCTGCCAGGCCACAGGATAGCAGAAGTCATTCTTCTTCTCAAGCATTCACATCATACCAGTTTTTTGACCACTTAGCTTTTCAGCGTCTCTGGTTTTTTTTTTAATTGTCAAGGTGATGTACAGAAGGATTATAGTTACATATGTTAGGTTGTGAGTATATTTCTTGCCCAACTTGTTAACCCTTCTGTCATTTTTCTCCCACTTTCCCCCCTTGCCACTTCCCAGGCCCCAAATTGTACAGATTTACAACATATTGTCTGGTAAATATTTCTGCTGCACTGGTTCATCTTTTACTCTTTGTTTCACCATTTTAATGTTCTCTGTCACTTCTCTATTTCAGACAAACACATAAAATATCCAAGGTACCAGAACCAAATACAATGACAACAGTGGCCAAATCATAGGGAAGATAAACAGAAGAAAAAAGAAATAATTTCATATAGTACATTAAAAATAACAATACCAATGAAAAACTACTTGTTTCCTTATTTTGGAGATCATTTCACTTAGCATTATTGCACTCATCTTTTAAGACTATCCTAGACATATACTAATTATTACAAATGAGGAAAACCATAGAGTCTCTGTTTTGGGGGGGTCTGACTGACTTTACTTATGATTTTCCCCCAAAGACTTTCCATGAATGGGGCAATGTCACACCTTCTGATAGAAGCATAGAATTCCATTGTGTATATATACCATATATGTGTATATATATTTTAGCTATGGTAAATAATGCTGCAATGAACACGGTTGTGTTGGTAGCTTTAGTATGGCCTTGTTTGTGATCGTTTGTGTACATGACCAAAAGTGGGGTTGCTGGGTCATATAGGAGTTCTATGTTTAGCCTTTGGAGGAACCTCCATATTGCTTTCAAGAGCAGTTGACAAGTTTACACTCCCACCTGTAATAGTGTTACCATACGTAGAAATAATCTTTACCAAAGAAGTGAAAAACTTCTATGATGAAAGCTTTAAAAACCCGAGAAAGTAAATTAAAGTAGAACTAAGGAAGTGGAAAAACCTTCCATGCTCTTGGATTGGGAGAATTCACATCATAAAAATGGCAGTACTGCCAAAAGCTATCTACAATTTAAATGCAATGCCAATCAATATCCCAACACCATTTTTTTTTATGAAATAGAGGAAGGAATCAAACAATTCATATAGAACAATAAAAGACCCTGAATAGCAAAAGCAACCCTAAACAGGAAAAACAGTAGTGGAAGAACAGCAATACAAAACTTCAAACTCTATTACAAAGCTATACTAACAAAAACAGCTTCTTAGTGGCACAAGAACCGACCAGATGACCAGACCTGAAGACCCAGAATGAACCCATAGATGTATGGCCATTTAGTCTTTGGCAAGGGAGACAAAAATAGGATGGAAGAAAGACAGCTTCTCTGACAAATGGTCCTGGCAAAATTGGTTAAACACCTATTAAAAAAAAGTAAAGCTAGACTCTTATATATCACTCTGCACCAGAATCAATTAAAAAAATGCCTCAATGATCCTGATGTAAAGGCAGATACCCTGAAAACATTGCAGGAAGGAACAGGAGAAACTCTTGGTCTCTTTGGCACAGGTCAAAACTTTCTTAATAAAGACCCAGAAACACAACAAATCAAAGAAAGGTTAGACAAATGGTATTGCATCGAATTGCTGAGCTTCTACAACGCAAAGGACATAGCTTGCAAGATAAATAGAAACTTTGGGAGATAATCTTCATACGATAAACAAGGTCCTCATATCTACAATATACCTTACAACTCAAAAAATTAAGCTCCTCCAAAAGAAAACCTGAAAGAAAAAACTGCTCCATTAAAAAATGGGCTAAAGACTTGAAGAAAGACTTCTCTGAAGAGCAAGAGAATGGCCAACAGGCACATGAAGAAGTGCTCAACCTCCCTGCCATAATAGAAATGCAAATTGAAACAACATTGATATGCCACCTCACCCCAGTAAGAATGACCATTATCAAGAAAACCCTTCATGGTTTTGAATGGTATTGGCAAAATAATGGTTAAGGGTAAATTGGAAAAATAATGATGGAAAAATGGGGAAGTCTCACAAAAATACTAAAAGTAGAACTGTCATAGGAACCAATAATCTCATTCTTTGATAACAACTGAAGGAAATTAAATCGAAGTAGCACCCAGCACAACTCCACTCTCATGTTTATAAGCAAGTCTAAGTAAGAAAGTTTTATTTTAGCTGTGGTTTCAGAGAGTTAAGTCTTTGCTTTCTTGGCTGTATTGCTTTGGACCTGTGGTAATGGAGTGCATCAGGAATGGAGCATGTGGTATGGAGGCCTGTTCATCTCATGGAAATCAAGATATGAAAGAAAGAACAGAAAGGAACATCGTTCCAATATTCTATTCACCCAATGCAGGCTCCCAATGTCCTCATTTATTTCCTCTAGGCTGCACCTCCTAAAGTTTACACCATATCCCATTAGCACCACATTGGCACCACAATTCCTTAGCACCAGCTTTACTACTGGCTGATGGTAAGAGCATGACTGATAACTCTTGAAGTGACATTTAGAATTCAAATCTTAACATTAGTTTCATCAGTTATAATAAATATCATTGCTAAAGTATATGTTGATAATGTTGGTGTTATAATGTATGGAGGCAAAGATATATAGAATCACTCTATACAATCTTCTGTAAGTTGCTGTCACCCTGAAAATGATCCAAATTCCCACAAAACTGTAAAACTAACATTATATAAGATAATCTCTATATGTAGTATATCTGTTGATCTATATAAGTGGTATGTTTCTGACTCAGTAAAACAGTCCCAAAGTTCTTTAGAAATTCAATTTCTCTTAATATGCCTATTGTTTAACATTATTTCTTTCCTTTTTATTACTGTATATAAAACTACATAAAATAATGGGTTCCACTATGACATCATTACACACACGCTCGCATGCACACACACGTTTTATATATATATATATATATATATATATATGTAATATATATCTCCATGATATTCACCTTTCTATTAGAGTCCCTCTGGTTGGCCTACTTCCACTTCCTTGTGGATGATAGCAGCCTTTCTTCATCCTCCTTTAAACTCCTTGTTGTGTGGTAAGTATATTTGCCATATGCTGCCAATATGATGTGCTGTTTCACTACAAACTCAAAATTAAGGCCAATTGCTCAAAGACTAAAGTACTAAAATTCAAAAGAAACTTTTTGGGTCCAGTTCTGGGGCTTGAACTCAGGGCCTGAGCACTGTCCCTGGCTTCTTTTTGTTCAAGGATAGCACTCTGCTACTTGATCCACAGTACCACCTCTGGCTTTTACTGTTTATATGGTGCTGAAGAATTGAATCCCGGGTTTCATGCATGCTAGGTAAGCACTCTATCACTAAGCCACATTCCCAGCCTCATTTTCACTTCATAAATTAACAATCCTTGATATTTGTTTTAGGGGAAAAAGGTTCAAACAGGTTGCAAACCTCTGCAAGCATCTTGTCCCTTAGCTACCAAGCTAAGGAAGACAAGAGAGTAGAACTGGTTTTGGGGTACCAGGAGACCTGCTGCCTGATGCCAGCAACAGATCCAGAGGGTACTGTGAACAAGGACTTTATTCATTATCAAACAGGGGAATATGTGCAGGATGCAAGGTAGCAGTCTCTTTGAAGTTACTGATATCAGAGTGGGGGAAAACAATCCTAGAAGGTGAAGGTGAGTAGCAAACAAACAATTTGGATAGGCTCTTGCCTGGCTCCATGGTCTGGGGAATGTTAGGAAGCTGGATAGTTTACACCTAGGGTGGAATCTGTGGCCTTTGTAATACTAAGAGCAATAAATCTTTCTCAGGCCACTCTCAGCCTTCTGAGAGCAGCCTTCTCTCTGGCAGACCTCAGGGCTCTGCACTTACCGGTTCCCACACAAACAGACTATTTTGTTTAGAAATGGGATTGTTTTACATATCAAGCAATATAATAAAAAGAAAATCTTTACAATTTGGAGAAATTTAGAAACATTTGGAAAAGAAAACTAGAAAAAGCCTAGAATTGCTGCTAGGCATGTTCACACACACCTGTAATCCTAGCTGCTACTAAGCAGAGAAAGGAGAAGGTATATGTATGGTTGAGGTCAACTAGAGAAAAAATGTTGAAGTTAGCAAGACACTACTTTAATAAACAAGTTGGGCATGGTAGCACATGCAGGTCTTGTAAGGTTTATGGGAGGCAGAAGTAGGAGGTCTGAGATTTTTACTAGAACATATTGTGAGATCCTCTCTGAAAGAGACAAATATACAAAACAGGAAGTGGCTATTGTATGATTCAATGACAGAAAATTTTCTTTTAGTAAAAATGAGATCCTGCATTCAAACTTCAGCTCCTGTAAAGGTGAGGAAAAAGAAAAAAAATTTCTAAGAGAGAAGGCAAATTAAAAACTCTGGTGGATGCTCAGATTAAAATGTTGGTAAGAATGTGGACTGTCTCATTTCAGTGAAAATGAGGATTCTAGTGGAAACAGGCTATAAATTGTCTGTATTACATTGTAGCAAAAATTTTGTGTTTGTTTTGTCCATGCCTGGACACTTTGTTGTAGGTGGAATTTACAGGTGATGAACTAGTTTTCTAGGAAGAAGAAGGAGGATCAGGTAGGACAACATTGAGGTAGTGCTTAATGGCTCCTTTTTTTTTTTGGTCAAAGTTATAGTGCCATTGGAGAGTAATAGTAAATGGAGTAAAAAAAATTGGAAAACTTGCAGGTTGGCCAATAAAGGAGGCCATTTTAAGGTGCTACATATCAGGATGTATCTTGTAAGATTATATAGTGTATGGCACCAGTTTAAATAAGCCAGGTGCTTTTTTGCTGGAACAATTAGAAAGACTCCTTGATGGCAGATTAGCAATTTTAAAGGTCTCATCCTTGAGAAACTCAGTGGTGCAAACAAGGAATATATTTCAGACTTTCATTTAAGAGGAGAGTATGGGGTGCCTATTTTTCTCAGGATTGCCTGAGCAGGCAGAGGCTTGAAGCAGGCCACCTATGGCTCATATTGAAAACAACACTAGGCATCTTCTATGTGATGCTGACTTTGCAGGCATGGAGGTTGTCATGGTCATGGGGTTATGGAGGGTTCCAAGATTTCAAAGGGAAGCCTGAGAGTATATGGTATGATGAAAGTCTCTGCAAGCATACCTTGCTAGGGTGATATGTGAAGCTGTGAGAGTGAAGCCAAAACTGAAGTAGAGATTGCAATAACTGGAAAATGCCAGGGATATGAAGTACCTTCACAGGAGTGCTGTAAGTGGGGAGCAGAACCAACTATCCAAAATAGTTATGTGGGCTACAACCAACAAAGTTGTACAAGCAGAGCTTCCCAAGCCCTTGGGAGATGATAATTCCCTTAGAATGTGCCCTGGATACTGTACACAAAGCCTTGGGATTTTATGCTTCTCCTTCTGAATCTCAGTACTGCTTTGATCGAATCCTTTACTTCTATTCTGATATTCATCTCTATTGGAGTGAGAATGATTACTTGATGGCTTTGTATCTTAGAGTAACTTGCTTTTTTAAAAAAATTCTTTAAGGACTCACAGCTGTTTGCTTTGAGTCTCAGACGAGGCTTTGGACTTAAAGAATTGTTGGCCAGCTAAGACCTGTGGATGGAATAAGTTCATTCTGCATTATGTAATGGACATAAGCATTGGAGATGAGGGTTAGTAAGCCATAGATAGGAAGAGAACATCCCTTAACACCCCTGTGTTAAAAGCTTGGTCTTCCATCTGGGTGCTATTAGGAGTAATCTAAACTATAAGAGATGATGTCAAATGTGAGGTTTTTGGTCATTGAGAGTTTATTCTCCAAGGTGGTAGTGAGACCAAAGCCATGTCCTCTTCCTCTGTTTGCTCCTTAATCATAAGAAAAATGGTCCTGCCTACATAATGTACACCACAGCTTAGAAGATAGAAGACTTCTGAAACCCTCAGAAACTGGTTATAAACTGGTTACCTTGGGTATCATAGAATCAGAAAACTGACTATTATAATTAGTAGTTGCTAGAGGCCAGGAATGGTAGAGGGGATGGAGAGAAAATGAAGTTGGATAACAGGTAGTAAATAAATTTAGATCAGAGGAATAAGCTTTAATGTTCCATCGCAAAACACAGCAGATGTAATTTACAACAACTTTTGATATGTTTAACAAAGAACTAAAGAGTAACTGGGAGGTTAAAAATAAGTGTTTCAGGAAATGAAAATGCTAACAAGTGTGTGTGTGTGTGTGTGTGTGTGTGTGTGTGTGTGTGTGTGTGTGTATTTCTGTCTGTCTGTCTGTGTGTGTGTGCCTGTACTGGAACTTGAATCAGGAACTGGTTCTTGTACCGGTGCTTGTGTCTGTTTGGATCAAGGCTAACAGCACCCCAACATGTTAGCCACAACTCTATTTTCAGCTCTTTTAGTGTGGTTAATTGGAGATAAGAGTCTCATAGGCTTTCTGTCCAGGATGACTTTGAGCCACATCCTCCGATCTCAGCCTCTTGTGTATCTAGGATTTCAGGCATGACTTAAAAAATTTAAAGTTGTTAAAAAGATTTATTGTGACCAAATCTGTGAAAAGTAATTATAAAGATATATAAAAGCTTTTTATTCTAGGGTTTTCTTCTTGAACCTTCAGCTGTGTAGCAAACATGGTTTATATGTGTTCTGAAGGGAGGTCAACTACTCATGCATCCATCCTTTCTCTCTCTTATATCAGAGGGAAATTAACTTCAGTTAACACTATTAAAATTGTTTAAACAAGAATATATATCTAATTCTTGTAGAATTAGAAATAACATAATTAGAAATAACATAATAAGTACCTATTTTTAGTATTAAACATATTTTAAAGAAGAGAGCTTAAATATAGTCACAAACATCTGGAACTTATAGATAGGATAATTAACAGGATACCAAGTTCTATAGTTCCCTGCTTTTTATTTATTCCTCTGAAATAGTTCCATAACTACCAGAAAAATATGTAGTGTACAGAGGGATATGATAAACACGTCTAGGGTGCACTAGAGTTTAAGAATAGAACTTTGTGGAAAATATTTTAAATTTAAGATTATATATGGTTAAAGGTGCACTGTTTTGTGGTAATTCTCCATAGTCCTGTATACTTCATATAAATTATAATGGAACTTATGCACAAGTGCATATTGATAGAATCATTATTATTTTTCTATTGCTAACTGTGGAGCCTGGCATTTAGAGAAATAGTGGTAAATACCTCTGAGCCTCAGAGCTACATCTGAGTAAATTATAATTCCTGTTTCCTGGATGCTGTTGCTTACGCTTATGAATGCATGAATCTTTGAACAGTTCTTTCTTTGCATGCTTATTCTAGCATACACTGCTGAATTGTTTTAAATTCTTGCTTTACAACCTCATTCATTTTCTCAGTTGGGTCATAAACATTTCAGTCCTGTTCCACTACCTCTTAAATTTCAATCACCAACAATGAAATTTTCTAGTAATTGTTTTTGAGAAACTATGGGTTATATTCTTCAATATGAAACTATTTTTTCTTCTTTAGTAAACAAGCAATTAGTATAAAAATATAAATGCCCAATTAATAATGAGTGATTAGGAAATTTAAGAACATAAAGTATTATGAGATTTTCATTCATTACATTTAACTACTCTTCCTTTCCTTTTGGTAATTAGGGCTGATGACTAAACATCTGGAATGAACTTGACTCTTTTAATTTTATACTTGATTTACCTTTCTGAATTTTATAAAATATTTTATCCTAAGTTTTGAAGTTGTGTCATAGGAATGTCTACACAGGAATTTCTATTTATTAATTGATTGTGATATTCAGAAAGTTGTAGATCTTTTCTCCAGAAAAGAGATTCCATCTTCTTTGCTGAGCTAGTTCTGGGCTATTGGCACAAATATGTACTACAAATTTTACTTTTGTTTTAGTGGTTTTCACCACAATTATGAGTGATATGATGATGTATTTAATCAATATTTACTCATGATAAACAGAGTTTATATGTTTGTCATTATGAACCTTCAGACTATTTCATGACATTCAGATGAAGAGTCCACTCTTCAACCTTTGCACTGCCATCCATGATGTACTTAGAGCCATTTACCAAGAGCTCTTTTACACATTGTCCTAAATTTCCTCATTCATTCATGTCCTAGGGCTTGAACTCAGGGTATGGGCACTCTCCTTGAACACTTTTTTATTTATTTATTTTTTTTTTTATTTTTTCCAGTCCTGGGCTTGGACTCAGGGCCTGAGCACTGTCCCTGGCTTCTTTTTGCTCCAGGCTAGCACTCTACCACTTGAGCCACGGCGCCACTTCTGGCCATTTTGTATATATGTGGTGCTGTGGAATGGAACTCAGGGCTTCATGTATGTGAGGCAGGCACTCTTGCCACTAGGCCATATTCCCAGCCCTCCTTGAACACTTTTGCTCAAGGCTCTTCCTACCACTTGAACTCCATTGCTGGCTTTTTTTTTTTTTTTTTTTTTTTTTTTGGCCAGTCCTGGGCCTTGGACTCAGGGCCTGATCACTGTCCCTGGCTTCTTCCCGCTCAAGGCTAGCACTCTGCCACTTGAGCCACAGTGCCGCTTCTGGCCGTTTTCTGTATATGTGGTGCTGGGGAATCGAACCTAGGGCCTCGTGTATCCGAGGCAGGCACTCTTGCCACTAGGCTATATCCCCAGCCCCATTGCTGGCTTTTTGATGGAGATAAGTCTCACAGCCTTTCATGTCTCAGCTGGCTTTGAACATCAATCCTAAAATCTCAAACTTCCGAGTAGCTAGGATTACAGGTGTGAACCATTGGCTACATTTCCATCTTTCAGTATGAAGAGGTAAAATATTTACCTCTGGACACTATTTCACCAGTCAGTATTCCTCATCATTCCTGCTGTAGTATTACTTCAATATTGTAAAGTTCATGAAATTTGTACTACTATAAACATAAGGATCATCCAGACTATATAGCTAGGGAGATTTCGATTTTCAAAGTCAACATTATGGTCACAAATAATGTTTATCTGAGAAATGAAATATAGAGTTTGGGCATGTGAAGACTGAAATGTATTTATATGGTATCATAAGTACATTTCTCAAAGGCAAAAGACATCTATTAAAAACTTGGGAAGGAAATACGGGAAGGGAAACATATAGACAATATCATTTAAAATTGTATTAAGCTATTACAACTTACAAAGATCCCTTTGGTTGTCATCGTATTATGAGAAGTGATACTTACCATTACGCTTTGAAACCATGGTGTTTGGGATCATCTAATTATCTGTACAAACTCGTACTGACTACTTTCCATGCTTAATTCTCTACTTCTTGGATATTTCTCTCTCTGTCTCTCTCTCTCTCTCTCTCTCTCAGATTACTGTAGTGTGTATAAACTGAGAAACATGCTTGATGAGATGTTTTCCTACTCAAGTAGTACTACTACTTGATGTTCTACTAGTTCTACTATTTGAGGCATGCCACGGCTCTTTTAAAAATTAGATCGCTCTTTTATTCTTTTGGCCAAGTGGACCTTACAGTGGATCTTTTTACCTAAAGCCTACTGCATATCTTTCATTACAGATACTTGTCCCACACTCAGCCTATTTTGTTGTGATGGAGTCTCTGCTTTTTACCCTACCTAGAAAAGAACTACAGTCCAGTCCTTCTTTTCTTTTTCTTTTTTTTTTCTTTTCAAACTGATGTTCAGGGAGGTTACAGTTTCATATGTTATGCATTGGATACATTTCTTTTACTGTGTGTTACCTCCTCCCTCATTCCCCCCTCTCCCCTCCCCCTTTCCATTCCCCCCCAAGAGTTGTTCAGTTCATTTACACCAAACAGTTTTGCACGTATTGCTTTTGTAGTCATTTGTCTTTTTCACCTTGTGCCTCTCAATTTTAGTATTCCCTTTCAGTTTCCTAGTTCTAATACCAGTATACATGGTTTCCAATGTACCCACATAAGATACAGAGATAGTGCAGGTACGACCACAGGAAGGGGATACAAGAAGATCATCAATATTAGAAGCTACGGTTACACATAGCACGTTGAAAGTAGTTACAACAGTGATATAACAAGTCCAATACTTCTTATTACTACCTCCTGAGTAAGCCCACCTTCTTAGTAAACTTGCCCTTTCTTCGAATTTTTATTACCTTAGCCAGAATGTTTTTAAAGTGGGGGCATAGTGGCACACATCATTATCCCAACCATGAGAGAAATGTAGAAAGAGGAAATGTGGTCTAAGCTGATCCATACAAAAAGGGCAAGATACTAGGCCAAAAGTATATAAAACCTGAGTGGAGCCTGATTCAAGCAGTAGAGCATGTGCTTAGTAATTGGGAGGCAATTCCATTATTCCACCATTCTGTGATATTTTCTAACACTGTGAGAATAGCCTAAGTAAATATTGGTGTCTTCTCTTTTCTGACAGTTTCAGAAATAGCCCCAAGGAAACAGCTCTTATCCATGAGGCAAACTGGCCAAATTGTGCAAATTTGTAAAAGAGTTTAATTTCTTAAGCACAAATAACACTCACATTCTCAAATTAAGGCAAGATAAAAAATTTATATTCATAGTTGCAGTGTAAAACATGATCAAACTCCTAAATTATTGTATGTTGTGTATTTCATCATTTTAAAAGTGATGCAGGACCTAATTGTTTGGACTTCAGCATTTATCAACCGAGTCCTAAAACTTGGAAAATATTTTCTATTAGATCTTCTTTGTATATGACTTTTGAACGTAAATCTAGTAAAATATTTCAAATTTTTATTATGAGTTATGCTTTTCGGTCAATTTTATCCAAATCAATACCTTGTTTTTTTAAATAGTACTGATTTCTTAATTTAAAATTTTAACATTTTATATTTCTCTAGAATCTCAAGGTTTTCACTCTTTATTTCAATTGGTGTGCAATACTTTTTGACATCTTACATTTGGACTAGAAAAAATACACCAAGCTAAAACTTTTTCTTTAATGGTAAAGATTAACCTGATAAAATAAATTAGTAAGCATTCAATACTTTGCAATATGGAAAATTCTCTAAATTTGAATATCTTAATGTTTATATAGGATGATTTCTCCACATATATTTATAACAAGCAGTTGAAAAGTTATTGAGAGAATTTCTTTACATATGAGATTTATTTTGCTGTTTAGGGAAGTGTAAGCCAATTATTCACTATGAAATATTGGTAACAATACATGTAGAGGAATAATTCCATTGGGATCAAAAAGGATGCAGATAATTATTTATGAATAAAGAATAAAAGTTTGGCCTTGTGCAAGCTCTCATGTTTATAATCCCAGTTACTTAGGAAGCAGAGATCAGGAGGATTAAAGTTCAAGTTCACTCTAGGCAAAACATTTTGTATTCTTATTCCCTTTTATAAGGCCAAGTCCTCTGTACCTTTGCTTTATCTCAAATGTAAGTGTTATCCTGTAATAGAGTTTTGTAAGGAGCAAATATTATACACAAACACATATCCTGATACATTTAATTTATACATCCCTGAGTTTATAGTACGTTGATTTCTATTTTCCCCCCATGCACAGAAGTCCTCATGGCATTGAGCTTATAACTGTATTTTAGTAATAAGAACATTTTATCAGTTTATACTATGTGTTTGAATAATGACTCTCATTTTTATTCTGAGCTCTTAAGGAAACTGACATTAATGACAGAAATGATACAGATGTCAAGTACAACAAAGTAGTTCTTTCAAACATATTCAAATCTAAATCTGTGATTAGAGTCAAATTCATCTCTTCATCATCTGCAACTGATAATACTTATTTTCTCCTATGATTTAATCAGTGTGCAAGCCTCTAAAGCATTCAGCGTCCTTTCATGGGCCATCTCTTAGACCAATTAATAGCTGCAAAAATGAGTATATACCAGGAAACTGAGGGAAAAAGTCTTGAGATCCATAGCTAAAGGTAGCTAAAGAATTGTGGGGCACACCCGCCTGGATGCCTTGCATCATTATGAGGCGGTTCTAGGTGGCCCCACCTCTTTTCACAGCCTCTGACCACGTGTGCACCAAGATGGCCACGGGTGATGAACCCAGAGGTGGTCCTGAGTGCTGTGATGTAGATGTAGGGCACCCCTTAGGAAGTTCCCTTGGAGATCCACCCTGATGGACAGCTCAGGCATCCATTCACAGCACCTATGTAGGTGCACATGCCCCTCCCCTTCTGCCACCCTCTGACCCCTTTAAAAGAACAACTCATTGCCGCCATTAGGCTCCCAGGCTGTCTGTGTGTCCTCCGGCAAGAGGGGGGCTGGGTGGCAGTCTGTCAGCCCAATTTTCCTCTTCCTGGCCTTTCTGGGTGGGGCATGTTTTTCCATCTCTCCTGCAGGACAGGAGAGCCAGGGAGGCTAAAAACCCCTGACAAAGAATTCTCTATCCTTGGGGCTGGGGATATGGCCTAGTGGCAAGAGTGCCTGCCTCATATACATGAGGCCCTGGGTTTGATTCCCCAGCACCACATATACAGAAAATGGCCAGAAGTGGCGCTGTGGCTCAAGTGGCAGAGTGCTAGCCTTGCGCAAAAAGAAGCCAAGGACAGTGCTCAGGCCCAGAGTCCAAGCCCTAGGACTGGCAAAAAAAAAAAAAAAAAAAAAAAAGAAAGAATTCTCTATCCTTACAGTCCCTGGAAAGCCACTGAAAATATTATTATACAAATATGAGTGAATCCAAACCTTGATGTCTACTTTTTCAGGTGAGTGTAATAAGTCATTAACCTTTCATCACAGGTGGAAAATAACCAATTATCTGGTCATTAGGATGGGAAATTAGGAAGTAGTAGTCTACATAGAGGCAGGGAAGTGTAATGAGAAGAGCTGAAAGGGAACAAAGGGAAACAGAATGCATAGGAAGAATTGGTGAGAAAAGAGTTATACATGGTGTATGGAGAATGTTTATGCTGAAGACATGGTGATTTTCCTAGTGCTTAAGGAGTAAGAGAGGTTAACTGTTTGTGAGAGGCACACTCCTTAGTAAAATTATGCCAAATAGAGGTAGAAATTGTTATTGCTATAGGGATGACTCACAACATTCTGAGCATTCTGCTTGTTATTATTATTATAAGATTGCAATAAATAAAGAAATGAAACAAAGAGAATATTCGGACAATAAAAATAGAATTCTTACTATGCTGTCATGACAAATGTCCAGAGCACATGAATCAGGGACAGAGCACACAATGAGATGAGAAGCTGTAGACTACAATGAGCTGAAGAGGCCTTGTTCCTTTGTGTGGAAGATGAGGTTCAGAGGTGGGCCTCAAGTCTTATTTAAATCATAGTACAAAGTAATCAAAGAACAAAAATAATGATAGGAATTTGGATAATTTAGACAGCTGACGCAGGAGTAGAGTTTTAGACTTTATGATCATATTGATGGGTAATACTTCCTGAAATTTTCATAGGGAGCAGTAGATAGATGGCATTGAAGAAGTTTGTATAGTAGAGTCACTTTAAAATCAAGTATGCTTAAATCAGTCAACCAGTAATGTTGATTTCTGTATCTGGATATAATGTGGGGAAAAGAGAACAGCAAACTATTTATGAGAAAAACAACTGGGATTTGAAGGATTTGTTCCTCCATTTGTCATAAATAAGCTGGTTATGTTACACCTAAGTATTGTCTAAGTTACATAGGGAAAAGCTTGAAGAGCATTTTTAAAAATTTTTATTGTCAAATTGATGTACAGAGAGGTTAAAGTTTCATATGTTAGGCATTGGATACATTTCTTGTACTGTTTGTTACCTCGTCTCTCATTCTCCCTTCCCCCTCCCCCTTTCCCTTTCCCCCCCCATGAGTTATTCAGTTCATTTACACCAGTTTGCCTTTTTTTTACCCTGTGTCTTTCGATTTTGGTATTCCCTTTCAGTTTCCTAGTGTTATATCAGTGTTGTAACTACTTTCAATGAGCTATGTGTAACCGTAGCTTCTATTATTAATGGTCTTCTTGTATCCCCTTCCTGTGGTGGACCTGCACTATCTCTGTATCTTATCTGAGTACATTGGAAACTGTGTATACTGGTATTAGAACTAGGAAATTGAAGAGCATTTTCTAGTCCTCAGCATGGTGGAAATTTCTTAACTGCTGCAGTCAGTAGCTCAGACTTAAGTTGTATTTCAACTGTTACATTTCATACTTAATAGTTTAAGTAGTGAGAAATATTATTTTGATATCTTGGCACAGCTGCCTTTAAATATATTCAGTAGAAATATGTCTCTCTATGCATCTGATTAGAAAAAAATGAAAATTCATGCTCTACAAAATAATACACTTCGTTTACTTCCTTCTACTATTCCCTTCCTTATTCTAAAATAATATAATTGTCAGTCATAAATCTGGATTATAAATAAATTATTTTGAACTCTAAAAGTTTATTTATGTATAATATCTTTAATATTATTTTTTCATTTAGCTTATATATCATAAATATAAATGTATTCTGCACCACACTATAGGATTTTATTAATGTTTAATATTAATACTGACAGTCACTGTGTACTATTTGCTTCTTCAATTATCATGTCCTCTCAACTCTCAACTAGTGCCAAGTCATTCACCACTGTACTGATTATCATAATCTTTTCTTATTCTAGTGAATAATAGAAAAGAGATCAATAGGGACAGAAAACCTTTGGAAAACTAATTATCCTTATGATGTCACCAGTGATTTGGGATCATTCCAGTCATATGCTCAATACCAAAGTGCTAATTGTCTTTGCACACACACACACACACACACACACACACATTTAACTAGACACCTCATCACAAGCACCTTTAACCAGAATATATATATATATGTATATATACATACATATATATATATATATATTAACTTCCTCAATTTCAACTCCTTGGTACCCAACATCATGACATAACAAATCACAATGTCCATAGCTTTCAAGACAAATGGAAATTCCTGAGATTGGGAGAAGATCTTGACTGGTCTACAAACACAGGGCCTCATATGTAAAATATAGGCAGAACTCAAAAAAATTAAGTTCTCTCAAAACAAATCCTCAAAAAAACCACTGCCCACTTTATAAATGGGCTAAAGAATTAAAGAGAGACTTCTCTGAAGAGGAAATGATAATGGCCAAAAGGCACATGAAGAAATGCTCAACATCTCTGGCCATAAACAAAATGCAAATCAAAACAATTCTGAGATTCTATCTCACACCAGTAAGAATGTCCATTATCAGGAAAACTAACAATAACAAATTCTGGAGAAGATGTGGCCAAAAGGGAACCCTACTACATTGTCTGGAAATCAGTATGGAGGTTCTCAGAAGGTTAAACATAGAGCTTCTCTACTACCTAGCAGCCCGCTCTTGGGCATCTACCCAGAAGATTATAAGTAAGAACACACTAAAGCTACCAGCACAACAATGTTCATTGCAGTACAATTTGCTATTGGTAAAAGGTGGAACCAACCCAGATGTCTCTCAGTAGATGAGTGGATCAGGAAAATGTGGTACATATACACAATGGAATTTTATGCCTCTATCAGAAAGAATGACATTGCCCCATTTGTAAGGAAATGGAAGGACTTGGAAAAAATTATACTAAGTGAAGTGAGCCAGACCCAAAGAAACATGGTCTCTGTGGTTTCCCTCATAGAGAATAGTTAGTACAGGCTTGGCCTAGTCATAGCAGAAGGTCACAGAGCCCAATAGCTATGCCCTTATGAACACATAAGATGATGAACTCCATGTTATGGAAACAAGTGTTATTTCACTGTTTTAATCATTTTCAATATGCCATATGAAACCATAGCTTTTGTTGTTGTTGTTCCTCTTGTTTCCCTTCCTGGGATTGTGCCCTCTCTATCACTGTATCTCATCTGAGTACTGTGGATACTGTACTTGTATTAGAACTTGGGAAGTGAAAAGAAGTATCAAAATCGAGAGACAGAGGATAAAAAGACAAATAACTGGGGGACCAAGAGAAGACGGCGGAGGAGTGGCTGAGCCCTTGCAGCGCTCCCTCCGATATCATAGCTTTATCACCTCATAGAAACTCTTTCTCCGAGAAAGACAGCCAAAGTAATTTCTAACAGTACAGGGATTCTGAACAGGAAGGAAAAATCGACTTTGCTGGTCTGAAAGCACATAATTCAGCTCCGAGCGGCGTCCCGCCGCCGCGCCGCGCCAGCGCCGGCTCCGGCACAGTGCCGGGCACAGCCTCCCCCGCCCCCGCACTCCGCACAGCTAAAGTGTTAAATACTCCAGACGGCAGCCGAGCACGGAGGACCTCACATCGCAGAGACAGCGTGAGTACCCCCAAAATTTATCATCACTTGTGCCCACAGTCCAGCTTCTGGAAGGCATCCCTGTCCCCACCGCCAGAGCAAAGCGCCATCTTTGACACTGGCATAGGGTCAGACCAGACTGGAACTGAAGCGGGCCTGGGGAAAGTGAGGTCAAAAAAGCCATCTTTGAAAAGGGCAGGAGGGGCGGAATCAGTGAGAACCAGCCCAGCCCAGAAGAACGCCCCCTGCCCCCCTGCCCTGGCGGGAGGCGAGTCCGGGGCTTAGCCAGAGATGCCCCGCCCTGCCCGCCGGAACTTCTAAACTTAAAGCAAAAGCTGCGAGCAGCTACCAGGGGCACGGAAACAACAGACGGAGGAACAAACAGTTCCAGGGACAGCTAAACGGTCCCATCACAGAGGAAGCTAATTCCCAGCCCAAAACGGAGCTGTATTCCATAGCTACATATGCCACAGAGGCCGCCTCCCTCAGGCAAGCAACGCTCAGCGGAGCAAAACAGCCCAGAGGCGCCCCACCCTGCTGTGGTCACAGCGTAGTCAAGACCAGGCATCAAAGGCAGCGGCCCCACAGCAGACAGAGGAGCCACAGTTCCTGAGACTGCTCACGTCCCCATCGACAGAGGACGCCCAAGGCCTGCCTGCAAGCTGTGGGAATCTCAGAGACCCACGATTGCACCAACAGGGGAGAAGGTCAGAACAGAACCACCCCTTGCCAACTGAAATCAAGTCAAACCAGCCAATCAGGAAAATAGACTGCAGTCCATTGCAGGGAAATCAGAGACTGGTTTCTTTTTCTTTTCAAACATTTTTTTTTATAAACTTTTCTTTTAAATTTTCTTTTTAATTTTTTCACACCTGAAACATCATTGGCTGGTTATTTTTTTTTTTTTTTGGTTTGTTTGTTTTTTGTTTGTTTTCCATTTTTATTGGTTTGTTTTATCAAGTTTTTTTTTGTGTTTGTTTATTTGTTTGGGTTGTTCTTTTTCTGTTATTTTCCTTTTTATCTACTTATGCTTCCTTTTTAAATAATTTTTCTCTGTTTTGTGTTTCTGTCTTCCAGTATTTTTACTTCATTTCTCTCGATGCGTCCTCTTCCTTTAAAAATTACTTTCCTATAAATAACACCTACACCCTTTTCTGCTAACTCTCCAGTGTCTGTCATTTTATCAATGTTCTTTCTACTGATTCTACTCTTCTCCACATTTCCACGTCACTGAAACTAAACCAAAATCACCCCCCCCAATACACTTTACTCTATTCTCTTTACTACCTCCAACTTACCCGCCTGACTTACTGCCTGGACCTCCAGGTTCCATTGACTCCTGGTTATTGGATAGAGGGTATCCCAGCTTAATACGAGTGAATCAAAGGGGTTCATAGAGAAAACCAGTCCTAAAAGAACTTAATATAAAAACAAGAATTGCATATAGGGTTGTAACAGTAAATAAGTAACTACTGAATACAGGGCCCAGGATCGGATGTTATATTGAAATTGTATTCTTTAGGAACACCAAATCTAACTTTATAGACAGGTATACAAGGTATCTGTATATAATTGTGAAATTGTAAGATTTACACAACAGTGCTTGGTAAGGGCTGCTTTGGGTCTTAAACAGTGCTCACAGGTGCTGGTAGACTGGCATTCCCAATTCAAATGGGCAGAAGAAACACAAGAAAGATGGCAAATAATGAAGTCTTATCCCCCACTCAAAACAAGCAGGAAGCAGAACAGTCAATCAAAAACATAGAAGAAAACCCCCAAAATGCTCTACAAAGTTTACTGATAAACATGATAAATGAAAAGTTTGAATCTCTTCAGTCAATTATGTTAGAGCGTGAGGAGGCAAAGCAAAAATTAATGGAGAATTTCATGGCATCCACAAATAGAAAGATAAGTGAGCTTCAAGAGTCAAATGAAAAGATAGCTACCCAACTTAAAGATTTGAGAGACAACACTCAAAACCAAAGTAATGAAGTTAATGAAGTAAAGAAGTCCATACAGGACCTAAGAAATGACATGGAAATCATCAGGAAAGACCAGTCAGAAGGAAAAGAGATTCGAAATCAAGTTGCTAGCCTACAGTCCCGACTAACTGAAGCAGAGGATCGAATCTCAGGAGCTGAAGATTCCTTAGACTCTATGGAGAAAGATCAAAAATCAATACAAATCCAGTCCAAGCAACAAAACAGATCGCTACAGGAGATTCAAGACACAATCAGGAAGCCCAATTTAAGGATAATAGGTATTGAGGAAAACTTGGAGAAAGAGGTTAATGGGATAGGCAACCTATTTAACAGAATACTAGCTGAGAACTTCCCAAACATCCAGAAGGAAAGGCCTATACAGGTACAAGAAGCATTTAGAACCCCAAATCGACCTGACCAGAATAGGACTTCCCACCGACACATTGTGATCAAAACAGCTTCAGCAGAGTGCAAGGAAAAAATACTCAAAGCTGTTAGGGCAAAGAAAACAATCACATATAAAGGAAAAGCAATCAGAATTACCCCAGACTTCTCAGCAGAGACCATGAAAGCAAGGAGAGCCTGGAATGAAGTATACCAAACTCTAAATAAAAATAACTACCAACCAAGAATTCTGTACCCCGCCAAACTCTCCTTCATAGCCGAAGGTCAAATAAAAGTCTTCCACAATAAGGAAAAACTGAAACAATATATCTCCACCAAACCAGCTTTACACAAAATCCTTAAAGATGTACTCTACAGGGAAAATAATCAAGATCCCAACACAGACAGAGAAATGAACCCTAATTAGTAAACACTAGATCAAGAAATGGGAAGACACACCTTTAAACAAGATAGTGATAATGAAAAGAACAAACGATCACCTCTCAATCCTAACTGTCAACATTAATGGACTTAATTCTCCAATCAAACGACATAGGCTCATAACTTGGATCAAAAATCAAGATCCATCTTTCTGCTGCCTCCAAGAGACACATCTATCCAGCAAAAGTAAACATCTTCTAAAAGTGAAAGGCTGGAAACAAATCTATCAAGCAAATGGCCCCCATAAGCAGGCTGGAGTTGCAATCCTAGTATCAGACAAAATTGACTTCAAATTAAAAAAGGTAAGAAGAGACAAAGAAGGTTACTACATACTAGTAAAAGGATCTCTCCAACAGGAAGAAATAACCATCCTAAATATCTACACACCAAATGCAGGAGCACCCAACTTCATCAAACAAACACTATTGGCTCTAAAAACATTCATAGACCCAAACACAATGATAGTGGGGGACTTTAACACTCCACTATCACCACTGGACAGATCAACACGCCAAAAACTGAACAAAAAAACCACAGAACTAAACAATTGCATAGACCAACTAGACTTAATCGACATCTACAGAATATTCCACCCAGCAAGGACAGAATACACATTCTTTTCGGCAGCACACAGAACATTCTCCAAAATAGATCACATCTTAGGGCACAAAGAAAATCTGTACAAATTCAGAAGTATCAAAATCATTCCCTGCATTCTTTCAGACCACAATGGAATAAAATTAGAGCTCAACTCACTCAGCCACCACAGAAAATCCCACAATTCATGGAGACTAAAGAACACACTGCTGAACCATCAGTGGATCATTGAAGAAATTAAAACAGAAATTCAAATGTTTATGGACTTCAACCAAGTTGAGGACACAAAGTACCAGCTCCTTTGGGACACAGCAAAGGCAGTACTCAGAGGAAAATTTATATCTCTGAGTGCATACATCAACAAACTGGAGAAACAGCAACTCAGTAATTTAAGAAAGCACCTTAATTTTCTGGAGAGAGAACAGCAAGCCAAACCCCAAGTCAATAGACGGAAGCAAATAATTAGAATCAAATCAGAATTAAATCAATTAGAGACTAAAAAATCCATCGAAAGAATCAACAAAACAAAGAGTTGGTTCTTTGAAAAAATCAACAAGATAGACAGACCCCTGGCAAACCTGACCAAAGAACGAAGGCAGCACACTCAAATAAACAAGATAAGAGATGAAACAGGTAGCATCACCACAGAAATAACCGAAATTCAGAAAATAATAAGGGACTATTTTGCAAACCTTTATGCCAACAAATTCGAGAACTTGGAAGAAATGGATGATTTCCTAGAAAAAATTGATACCCCCAAACTCAACTATGAAGACTTAAACCTTCTAAACAGACCCATATCCAGTATTGAAATAGAAACAGCAATAAATGATCTCCCATCCAAGAAAAGCCCAGGTCCAGACGGATTCACCGCAGAATTCTACAAGGCCTTCAAAACAGAACTCACTCCAATATTTCTCAAACTCTTCAATGAAATTGAAAGAGAACGTTCACTACCAGACTCATTTTATGAAGCCAGTATAACCCTCATCCCAAAACCAGGCAGAGACTCATCACGGAAAGAGGACTACAGACCAATCTCCCTAATGAACATAGATGCAAAAATTCTCAACAAAATTCTGGCCAATCGACTTCAACAGGTCATCAAAAAAATCATACACCACGATCAAACTGGATTCATCCCAGGGATGCAAAGCTGGTTTAATATACGCAAGTCAATTAATATAATCCACCACATCAACCGGAGCAAGGTAAAGAACCACATGGTTTTATCGCTGGATGCGGAAAAAGCGTTCGATAAAATCCAGCACCCATTTATGCTAAAAGCCCTGGAAAAACTGGGATTCCAGGGAACATTCCTGAATATAATCAAGGCAGTTTATGACAAACCAACAGCAAGCATAACTCTAAATGGTGAAAAACTAAAGCCATTCCCTTTAAAATCAGGAACAAGGCAGGGATGTCCACTCTCTCCCCTGCTCTTCAACATAGTACTAGAATTCCTAGCCAGAGCAATTAGGCAAGAAGAGAATATAAAGGGGATCCAAATAGGAAAAGATGAAGTTAAACTTTCTCTCTTCGCAGATGACATGATCCTATACCTAAAGAATCCCATAGACTCTACCCCCAAGCTACTAGAGCTGATCCAAAACTTTGGCAAAGTTGCAGGTTATAAAATAAACCTTCAAAAATCAACAGCCTTTCTCTATGCTAACAACCCGAAGACCGAGGCTGAAATCAGGAAAGCAACTCCTTTTGCAATAGCCCCCAAAAACATAAAATACCTAGGAATAAACTTAACCAAAGAAGTGAAAGACCTCTTTGAGGAGAACTTTAAAACCTTGAAAAACGAAATTAAGTCAGAACTAAGGAAATGGAAAAACCTCCCATGCTCCTGGATTGGGAGGATTAATATAATCAAAATGGCAATATTGCCAAAGGCTATCTACAAATTCAATGCAATACCCATTAATATCCCAACACCATTCTTTAATGAAATAGAGGAAGCAATCCAGAAATTCATATGGAACAATAAAAGACCTAGAATAGCAAAAACACTCCTAAGCAGAAAGAACAGTGCTGGAGGAATTACAATACCCAACTTCAAGCTGTATTATAAAGCTATAGTAATAAAAACAGCTTGGTATTGGCACCGGAACAGGCCTGAAGACCAATGGAACAGAATTGAAGACCCAGAATTAAACCCACAGAACTACGCCTACTTAATCTTTGATAAAGGAGCTAAAACAATAGTATGGAAGAAAGATAGCCTCTTTAACAAGTGGTGCTGGCAAAACTGGCTCAACACATGCAACAAACTAAAACTAGATCCTTATATATCACCCTGCACCAAAATAAACTCCAAATGGATTAAAGACCTTGAAATCAAAACAGGCACCCTGAAAACACTAAAGGAAGGAGTAGGAGAAACACTCGGGCTCCTTGGCACAGGACAGAACTTCCTTAACAAAGACCCTGAAAGGCTACAAATCAAAGAAAAGTTGGACAAATGGGACTGCATTAAACTGCAGAGCTTCTGCATGGCAAAGGACATAGCTCTCAAGATAAACAGAAAGCCCACAGACTGGGAGAAGATCTTTACCGGACATTCAACAGACAAAGGCCTCATCTCTAAAATATATGCAGAACTAAAAAAATTACCTTCTTCCAAAACAAAACCGCAAAGAACCAATAGCCCCCTCAACAAGTGGGCTAAAGACTTACAAAGAAACTTCTCTGATGAGGAAATGAGAATGGCCAATAGACATATGAAAAAATGCTCTACATCACTGGCCATAAAGGAAATGCAAATCAAAACAACATTGAGATTCCATCTCACCCCAGCAAGAATGTCATATATCAAGAAAACTAATAATAACAATTGTTGGAGGGGATGTGGCCAAAAGGGAACCCTACTTCATTGTTGGTGGGAATGTAAACTGGTTCAGCCACTCTGGCAAGCAGTATGGAGATTCCTCAGAAGGCTCAATATAGAACTCCCCTATGACCCAGCAGCCCCACTGTTGGGTATCTATCCAAAAGCCCACAAACAAAATCACAGTAATGCCACCAGCACAACAATGTTCATCGCAGCACAATTTGTCATAGCGAGAATCTGGAACCAACCCAGATGCCCCTCCATAGATGAATGGATCAGGAAAATGTGGTACATATACACAATGGAATTTTATGCCTCTATCAGAAAGAATGACATTGTTCCATTTGTAAGGAAATGGAAGGACTTGGAAAAAGTTATACTAAGTGAAGTGAGCCAGACCCAAAGAAACATGGACTCTATGGCCTCCCTTATTGGGAATAATTAGTACAGGTTTAGGCAAGCCATAGCAGAGGTTCACAAGGCCCAATAGCTATACCCTTAGGAACACATAAGATGATGCTAAGTGAAATGAACTCCATGTTATGGAAACAATTGATATATCACAGTTGTAACTACTTTCAACGTCCTAGGTGTATGTGTAGGTTTCTATTATTGATGATGCTCTTGTATCACCTTCCTATGGTTGTACCTACACTATCTCTGTAATCTTATCTGAGTATATTGGAAACCGTGTTTACTGGTATTGGAAGTAGGAAATTGAAAGGGAATACCAAATTTGAGAGACACAGGGTAAAAAAAGAGAAATAACGACAAAAGCAATACTTGCAAAACTGTCTGGTGTAAGTGAACTGAACACTGGGGGGGGGGGGGGAAGGGGGGAGGGAGGGGGGCATGAGGGACAAGGTAACAAACAGTACAAGAAATGTATCCAATGCCCAACGTATGATACTGTAACCTCTCTGTACATCAGTTTGACAATAAAAATTTGAGAAAAAAAAATAAACTATTAAACTGCAAAAAAAAAAAAAAAAAAAAAAAAAAAAAAAAAAGACAAATAACTCCAAAAGCAATATTAACAAACCCATTTGGTGTAAACCAACTGAACAACTCATGGGGGGAGACGGAAAGGCAGGGGGGATGAGGGAAGAGCTAACAAGTTATACAAGAAATGTACCCACTACCTAACATATTAAACTGTAAACCCTCTGTACATCACTTTGACAATAACTAAGCATTTTTTTAAAAAAGATCCACCCTCAAAAAACAAAAACAAACAAACAAAAAGCTAATAATAACAGCAGATGCTGGTGGAGATGTGGCCAAAAGGAAACCCTACCACTACCTAGTGGTAGTGTAAACTTATTCAACCACTCTGGAAAGCAGTGTGGAGGTTCCTCAAAAGGCTAAACAGAACTCCCCTATGACCCAATAACCCTGCTTTTTGGGCATTTACCCAAAGGAGCTGTGGCTCTATGTGGTAGAGTGCTAGCCTTGAGCAATAAAGCTCTGGGACAGTGCCCAAGTCCTGAGTTCAAGCACCATGACTGACCAAAAATTAAAAATAAAAAACAACAAAATAACCACAAATGTTACTTACTAACTTTTACTATGAGTTAAATACCAACCTAGAGAAAGAGACAATTAGAAAATACCAATGGAGGACCACAAGAGAAATCCATAAACAACAAAGCAAATTAACTGCATATCACTTTTCTTTAAGCTGGAAATATGGTTCATATCCATTCATAGTTTTGCACTATTCCTTCTAAACTCTAGCTCAAAAGTTTTATCATTCACATGCTTCATTTTGATTGACATTTTGTTGTTAGATTATTTCTATAATAATATTCTTACAAAGACTGGGCCTTTCCACAGCTGCTTTTTGAAACTTAATACATTTCACTGAGATCTGTACATATCATTGGCAAGACATGGGTCTTTTAGATCCTAAACCTCATTTCTGAAAATTTTCATGTCTTTTGTTTTCATTTCAGGAAATCAGAGTCTACCACCATTTCTTTAATGATTTATAGCTTACTGGATAGATGTCAAAAGGAAATAATATCAATTTATCAAAAGATGTGTCTACTTTATCATGTTTATTGCAACACCATTTACAAAAGCAAAAGCAAAAAAAACCCCAAAAGGCATGGACCAAAGTGTTCATTGATGGTGAATGGATAAAGAAAATTTGGTTTATATAGCATGGAATGTTATTTAGCCAAAAAATTACATCCTGCCATTTGTGACAACATAGGTGAAAGTTAAGGACATCAGTTATATTAAGTAAAATAAGCCCAGACACAGAAAGACAAATAATTTTCATTTATACAAAAGCTGAAAAAGTTGATTCTTTGATTCTGCTTTTATAGATACCATCTATTTTTGTGTGTTTGCCAGTCCTAGGATTTGAACTCAGGACCTGGACGCTATCTGTGAGATTCTTCTGTTCAAGGCTAGAACTCTACCACTTGAGACCAGTTCATTTCTGGCTTTTCTTTAATTTTTTCTCTTTTCTTTCTTTCTTTTTTTTTTTTTTTGGTCATTTATTGGAGATAAGTCCCACAGACTTTCCTACCTGGGCTATCTTTGATTTATGATCCTCAGATCTCAGACTCCTGAATAGGTAGGATTATAGTAATGAGCCAGGAGCACCTGGCATTCTAAGATTTTGTTATTGTGGTTGATGAAATTCAAACATTTTTCCATCCTATGAGTATCTCAAGAGAATGAACTGTGTTTAACATTCTCCTTCCTCCTTCCATCGTCAACCTGTTGACTTGAATTGATTATCTTGTGCTTTCTAGGCTAATATTATACTAATTGAACCTTATCCCCAGTCTTGTCTTTTGCTGGGTATTTTTTTTTACATAGCATCTTGCTTACTACTTTGCATATGCCTGAATTGTGATCTTCCTATTTCAGGCTTCCAGTTGCTGAGATCACCAGCACACATATGACAGCCATTTCTCTCTCTGGAGATGGAGTCTCATGGTTGGTTGTTTTGCCTGGAGTGGCTTCAAAACACAATTCTGATATTTACCCTCCCAAGTAATTAAGATTGCAAACATTAGCAAGCAGGTTGTTGGTGTTTGTAACTCTCTAATCATATGGGAATATTCTCCAGAGATAAATGCCACAAAATCATCACAAAATTGGTTACTTTGTTGTAGATTTTATATATAAGCCTGCTGTTACTGGTGTTTCTATTTCTGAGTACACATGAACTGTCTAGTCAGAAACAGTTCATGTCTGACCCCAATCACCATACATATGGGTGCTATTTTCTCCTTCCAGATCTCTGTCAGATGGTCAGTTAATGAATAAAATCCTTAGGCATGGGTCAATTTCTGAGTTATCTTCAAAGTCTTGTGATGCTGGCTTATTTTCCTGAAACTGAATCTTATTTTCTCTTGCCTTTTTGTATCTTTTATTAAACTACAGAATGAGATATAGTTAAGTTCTCCTCTCAGCAGTCAATGCACTTGTAGGATAATAAATCAAGTTTCAGCAAATTTCTTGGTGCTTTTTTCCAGGAGTAACAGAGCAGTACATATTCTTGTAGTACAGTAAATCAGGCTGGTAGAGTTTTTCTATGGAAGTGAGAAGTGTTGACAAAGGCTGGAGACAGAATTTACCTTTGCTAGTATAAAATGGTAACTTCTGTGAGCTAAAGGAAAGAAAGCCTGTTCTTTTTTCATCAGTTTTACATCCAGTCCTTACGGCTTGCCAAAATCACATAGTTGCCATCATCTTTTCATATTTAGGTTTTGGCAACTCTTCTGGGTTGTTAAGCTCAGAGTTGAGTGTAGTATGTTAAGGACACCATAATCATATCTTATTTTTTGATGCCTGTTTAATTCATAAGGCTGCGGTTACATGAGGTTTGTGCATCAAAGATGTATTTTTGAATTAGCCTCCATTGAGAACGACACTTACTTAAAGTCTGAATGAAATTTGGTCAATGGTTTTTATACTTTTTTTGCAATGTTACTCTAGCACAAAGCTTTTGTTTCTGTGTATTTGGGTGTACGTGACTATGTGTGTTTAAAATGAAACTAGCAAATCTGTTACACAGAACCTGTCATCCTACTAGTCTAAAAGTGTGAGCCTCCCTGCCCAATCCAAATTAAGGAAACTTGCTGTTAGAAATATCTGTGCTAGAACTACAGTATTTCCTAGGGAAATTTGAATCATAGTTTATGAAATCTGCAACAGCAGAGTATTTAGTGTCAGACAATACTCATTCTTAGGTCTTTCTTTTCCATAAGACAATACCTCCTCATTATCCCCTAATCAAGTTGTCTGTGAAAAATGTGGCTGTCTGCCACAATCTTTACTTTTCCAAACTTTGTTCAGTTAATATGAGTAAATTAGGTTTAATGTGAGTGAAGAAATTCCAGTGTAGAATGTGTTGTGACAAGGTAACATTATAACTCATGGGAATTCACAATATCTCTACCCATAAACTGTGTTATTGATACTCAGTCATAAAAGTTTTCAGCTATGACTACAGAGGTACATAGAACACTCCAGCAGATGTAGAGGAAAGAGACAAATTCTATTGTGGCCTACTCATTCTCACCCTTTGTAAAAAGAAAAATAGCAGATGTCAGTGGTTTACACCTGGAATTCTCTAATCCTAGGCATTCAGAAGGCTGAGACCTAAGGGTAGAGACTCAAAGTCAGCCTGAGTAGCCATGATACTCTTATCTCCAGTTAACCACCAAAAAGCCAAAAGTGTAGCTGTGGTTCAGGAGGTACAGCACTATTCTTGAGCAGGAAATGCTTAGAGGCAGCATATAAACCCTGCATTTAAGCCCTGATACTGCTACAAAGGCAGACAGAGAGAGAGAGAGGTAAGGGCGGGGGAGGACAGTTAACCTTAGGCTCAACATACATATAAGAAGTTGAAGTGACCAATAGAATTGGGAGTTTTATATTTCTCAAAGATAAAAGATAAAAATTTAAACATGTCTATTGAAAAAAGGACAAATATTTGAAGAGGTGAAATTGCTTAATCTGATCAAAGAACACATGCAAATTTCAAAACATTAATGATGTCTTATTTGTTATTGTGAAGGTGATAAACAGAGGGATTATAGTCTCATAAATCAGATCATGACTTGAACAGTGTCTCCCCTTCCCCCACTGTCTCCCAGTATGATATCTTATTAATATATACATTTATTGTGTTTTTATATATCAGTTGAAATACATTTAAAAATAATAAAATACAAAACTCTGCCCTTTGAGTTCTTTTTAGTACAACATATTTCTCCATACCCTAACAAATAATACATCTATACAGAATAAATCTCTGTTCCTTCAAAATTTGGGAGGAATAGTAACAGTGAACAAATTTCTACATATTGCTTTCATGAAATCTGACTCATGAATACTAACAGTTCTTCACTGTAAAGCAACTAATGATTTCCTGGAGTTTCTGTTGCTTTTAAGCTTTTATAAGTAGAATAGTAAAAATAGATATGTCCGTGTTTTTTTTTCTTTTTAATAGAATCCCATCTGCTCTCATTTCTTGGGAATGGGATGTTTGATAGGAAATTACTAAAGAAAACCCAAACCCCTGCCAGCAGTTCTCATACCAGCATGATTTTACCTTTCAGTAAAGTATAAAGGGAATAGGGAAGCAAGGATGGACTGGTAGCCTTTCTTCCATGGCATCTTCCTTTCTCTCACACAGCAACCATACCAAGGGGACTCTTTAAAGGTGGAATTCTTAGCTCTTTGTAATAACATAAGCATAACTTTTTAAAGACTGGCCTGACATCTTACAACTATTTTTTTCCCTTTTCCTCCAGTGGAGATGTGAAGTCAGTGGCAGCTTCATCGCCTTTTATTGGATGTCTTTTGAGCATGGGCTACATCAGCTTCCTATAGAGCTTGACAAAGGAGATGTATTGGCAATGAGCAGAGCCTCTGGTGTGTTAGAAGCAGAAAGTAACATATATGCTTCAGAAATAGCAAATGGCTCGCCTGCCAAACCAACCCTGTGGTGCACATGCCTCTGTATTATAGCCTGCCTGCTTCTAAACTCAAAGAAAAGGAAGAGTGGAGTTGTCTCTAGCTTAGAGTTGATTCGCCTGGATCTGTGCTGAAAGAAAAACCCATGACCTGCAGCTCCTGGTAAAAATCTAACAGCTCACTGAGTCTCTCATTTGAATGCAGAATTCTGTGTCCATGCATATAACAGCAGTGCTTTAAAGGCTTTAAAAAACAAACAAGGAATTACAGTGAAATATAAGTGTAAATGATTATTTATTTGGAATAAAAATCATGAAGCACTTAAGGAAACACAATTGATTTTTAACATTTGTTCCCTAAGCTACACATTATTAAGAATAATAATTGAGAACCAGGCATTAGTGGATCACACCCCTGTTTTCCTAAGTACTCAGGATGTTGAGAACTGAAGGATCAAGGTTCAAAGTCAGACTGGACAGACAATTTTATGAAATTCTACCTCCAATTACCAAGCAAAATGCCAGAGGAGAAGTGTGGCTCAAGTGGTGGAGAACAAGCCAATGGGTAAGGAAGTCGAGGGAGACTACAAGGGCATGAGGCCAAGCCCTGAACTGTCACAACAAAACAAAACAAAAAAGAAATACAACTGGGTGCCAAGCTATGTTGTCTGCCATTATAATAGCCCTTTAGGGTATGTAATATTACTTTTATTATAAAATAGGAATTTATGTAGCAATGTAAAGGAGATATACCACACAAGTGTAGAATATTGTTTGCTATTTCAAGCCTATTTAATTATTAAATCCTTATTTCTCTCCAATGTTTTGTTGTCTAATCATTAATTACAACATAAAACAAGATCAATCATTTGGTATCTAAGAATTAATTACAGACCAAAGCCACTGAAGAGAAATAGAAATATTTACTTTGTATGAGAAGAGGCACAATTATTGACATTGAAAAAAAAATCAATGAGCATTTCCCAACTTCTGAAGTCCTCAGAAATCATGCTAGCCTTAAAAGCTCATGGCAAGTAATAAATCATGTAGAAACTGTAACAACAAAACGAACCATCTTTGGTAGTAAGTAGCATGTAACACCGGTTTACACGTTCCATTTGGTTACTCGTTAAAAATCCTAAGAGCCCAAAAGTCAATAAATATAACAAGAAAGAAGCAAATCTCTACAGCACATATTATTATGAAAATAGACCCCCAAAAAGTGAATCCTCCCCATTCAGGAGCATTTGTTTTTATTTCTCCAGGGAAAGAAAAGCTTCCTATGAATTAGCACACAATAAAGACTGAGCCATCACTGCACACACAATACAGGGCTCACGAAAGAAACAGAGCTGTTTATGTGTGTACGGGAAGTGGAAGAGAAGAACCTTGGAAGCTCTTACCTTACTTTTTGTTTCCGTCTTTTCCTAGCAAGAGAGTGAATACAGCTATGACTGCTCAGCCAAAACTGGCGGTGTTTTGAGTGAAAGCCCAGCTCTCAGCAAATTGATTTTAGCTTTAACTAATTGCCTGGCATTGGGAGCACTTGCAGGTAAACCAAGCCTTTTGTGCTCTGGAGTTAAGCCTAATTCCATACATAGAAATAGTTTGTTTCATTCAATCTTTTTGGACACATAGGTTCCCCCTTTCAAAAATACAATATTGTTGCCATTTTTGTGCAGTGCTCTGAATTTCTCTTTGAAAACATCGGTGTCATTCATCTTCTGTCCAGTTCTGTCATGTTTTATCATAATCACCTAGTTCTTTACCCTTCCCTACTGAATAATCAAACAAGGCCTCCTGTGAAACTAAAGCACTCATACTAACTGTGGTCCTGACCTGTTCTTTCACTCTCTCATACTAAAATGAACTTCTATGGGTCATAAGCTATGTTGATACTATTCAAACACCACTGTGCTTTTAATTACACTTAGAGAAACACTTGCCTGGTTGTGAAAAGTATATTAGGCATAAAGATCTGGAACTCAACAAAGTGTTGTCATTTTTGTCTAAAGACTGTTTCCAGTTCATTTACATCACTTGTCCTTGTTTTACTTCCATCATCAAGGTGTTTTTACTCATCCCTTTGTGGCTCTTACTCCATTCTCCACTTAAGATCTCTTTCTCTTAACAATATTTTTCCTTTAGGGATTAAAAAACAAACATAGCCATGCCATGGTTTAAATCTATCTACCCCCCCCCCCAATTTCTGTCCATCTAATATATCAATCTATGTAAGTATGTATGGATGCATATATTCATGTATCTATTCATCAACATACCTTTCTGTCATCTTTGCATCTATCTACATACCTAACTTCTATATAATTGTGTATCCACTTATGACAAATGAATAAAAGCAGACTTTATCCTTGAGAGGAGGTCTCTGAGATAGTTATTTCCATTTAAAATTTACAATTAGCTGTCCCCAATCTTATTATATTTTCTTTTTCCTTCCTTCCTCCCTCCCTCCCTCCCTCCACCCCTCCCTCCCTCCACCCCTCCCTCCCTCCCTCCCTCCCGTTCTCTTTTTCTTTTTTTCTCTTTCTCTATTTCCTTTCTCTCTCTTTATTTTTCTCTTTCTTTTCTCTCTTCTCTCTCTCTTTCTTTCTCTTTCTCTCTCTTTCTTTTTCTTTCTGTGTGTGCTCCGGTACTGGGGGCTTGAGATGCATGCCTGGGACCTGCCTCTTAGTTTCTTTTGCTGAAGAGTAGCACTCTGCCACTTGAGCCATAGCTTCACTTCTGACTTTTTGCTGGTTAATTGGAGATAAGAGTCTCACAGATTTTTCTTCCTGGGATGGTTTCAAATATCTATGATCAGATTATAGCCTCCTGAGTAGCTAGGGATACAAGTGTGAGCCACCCATGCCAGGCTCAATATCCTTTTATTTAATGTTATAGAAATACATTTATTCCTTTTTACAAATACAATTGGACAATGTAGGAAGTCTTTCTTTCTTTTGGGTTTATATTTATTTATCCACACTTGCTTCTCTGTTCATTCATCTATCCATTCATCCAACTATTCTTCAATGATTTATCAATTCATTTTTTTAGGAAACAAATTTTGATAGAGTTGCTGTCTGGCTACCTGTTTAGGTGATAAAATAACAATAGTAAAAACTTTAAAGTAAAAATCATCCTGTGACGATAGTCATTGTGTTTCTTTGAATAAAGAAACAGTAAAAGAAATAACTAAAAATACCAACATGTGGTTATGAAGGACAAATAAGCTCTGAAGATCTGACATAGAGTATGGTGACTGCTGGTAATGATACCATGTAGTATTCTTGATATTTTCTTTTTTCCCTTTTTTTGTAATATAGAATAGTAACTCTTTTTTCTGAATAATTTTTATTGTCAAAGTGATGTACAGAAGGGTTACAGTTTTCTTGATACTTTTTAAAAGAGTAGATCATATATATTATTGTGAAATGATACTGTATTAACTATAACAGCTTGCTAAGGTACATAAAAATGATGTGATAATTCTAGCTTGTTAAGCTGGCATTCAACCAGTTGAGCCACATAAACCTTGGCTTTTTGTTCTTTTCTTTTTCTTTTATTGGTATATTTACTTACTTTTACTAGTCTTTGAAAGATTAATCACAATGTTCATAAATATTGAAATAGAGCATTTGTAACTGTAACCAAGCAAAATTTTTATTTGCTAAGTAAATGTCAGTAAACCTTAGTGTGGTAAAAGAAAGATAAACCAATTTGAGAAGCAAGAGGGAACTGAGTGCTGGTGGCTCATGCTTGTAATCTTAACTAATCAAGAGGCTGAGACCTGAGATCATGGTTCAAAGCCAGCCTCAGCAGGAAAGTCCAAGAAACTCATACCTCCAATTACCCACTGGAAAACTGGAACTGGCACTCTGGCTCAAAATGGTAGAATGTTAGCAAAAGAGCTCAGCACCCAGGCCCTGAATTCATGTCCCATTATTGAAGCAAGTGGAATGTTTGGGGAAAACAAGCTTTATTCATTCATTTAATTAATTAATTTTAATGAGATAAAGGAAGCTTTCATTCAGCAGGTGACATGATTAAATTACTGAAGAGAGTGAAAAGGCCAAGCAAACAGGTAACCCTCTGGAACAAGAGCTTGTAGGCAAGTATAAGAACACGTTTGGTGGGCCTGTGGTATGTGTGTGTTTTATGTCTAAGAGATGTCAAGGAGGTTTATCTGAGTTCTGCTGGTTATGGTAAGCATTTTAAAACCTATTGATAGTTTGCAAATTCTTTTTTTTTGCCAGTCCTGGGGCTTGGACTCAGGGCCTGAGCACTGTCCCTGGCTTCTTTTTGCTCAAGGCTAGCACTCTGCCACTTGAGCCACAGCGCCACTTCTGGCCATTTTCTGTATATGTGGTGCTGGGGAATCAAACCCAGGGCCTCATGTATATGAGGCAGGCACTCTTGCCACTAGGCCATATCCCCAGCCCAGTTTGCAAATTCTTTAACATCTTCTCCAGTTCTGTGAACTGACTCAGTGAGATGAGTATCTCATTTGTAGTTTCTTTATTGTAAGAGGTCAGTTATCAGATGACCTTGCAGTCAAAAGAAGGTTAAATTATGCTAGATGTTTTTCTGTTATTTGACTAGATTAGTGTCAGCTATGTAATTATTTTAAGACATCAAACAAAGATTCCATGTTTTTTTAAAGTATGTGAGCTTGTTTTAGGATAGAGTTTGAATTTTAAGAGGTAAGGTCCCAAGGAAAGGATTTAAATTAAACCTTCGAAGAAGTACAAGGAGAAAGCTACCACCTTACTAAAAGGTAAGACTAAGGACACAGCATTAATTATGACATGTGTGCTCAGTCAAAGCAGTTGCAGAGACACTCAAATTTAAGGGGGCAAAAAGAGAGACTGACAATATCACAGTGTCCTACAGCTTAGGAGACAGGCAATGTTGCAGCCACATAAAGAATTATTTTCCATGTCAAGGATGTTGGATTTTGTTTTGAATAAATTGTAAAGTTGTCAAATAGTTTTGAGATGAGAAAAAAAATAGGTGAACTTGGAGTTTTCTTGTTGTTGAGATAGACTTTGCTGAAACATGAGATTTGTTAAGGAATAAACAAAATAAGTGAAGAAAGTGGCTTTGACTAGGATTTGAAGAGAGGATATGGCAAATCAGGATTGGAATGTGACTTTTTAGAAATAATATTTGTTGATAGATTAAAGGGTAATTGTGTTAAAGAGTAGACAAACATTCCATCAATCATAAATACTGACTGAGAAAGTTTGAAAATGAAGCTCAAAATAACACAGTTGGGAGAAATTCGTAAGAGAAAATTTGTAAGATTTTTAAATCAAGAGATCAGATAAGCATGTGAAATTTGAAATAACTCTGAGGAATTAAAGCTTTTATCATTTTATAATTGAGTTCAAGACAAGGACATCAGTTTGGGAATGATCAGTGTCTGATCTAAGTGTTGTCCACCATGAGCCAGACAGAACGAACTGAGGCAGTAAGCATACATGCAGCAGAAAAGCAGCCACGCCATACAAGCCTAGGTGACTTCTTGTTCAGAGCTTAGAGAACAGATGTGAATGGCTCTGAGTGACACTGGAGCCTAACCACCTCCTGAATAATCTTTTTTTTTTCACCCTCCAAAACCAGTGGCTTCCCACATGCCTTCATATACCCTAGCAACCCCACAGCTGAATAATCTTATTAATAATGTTATTAGCGTTCTCACGCCAAGCCTTCCTTCTACAGTCCATTTTCCTCCGAAGTCTAAATGATCATCGTCTAAGTTTAGTTAGTCACATTCCATTGCATTCCATTCCATCCCATTCCATCACATCCCATCACATCCCATCCCATCTCATCCCTTCCCCCCATCCCATCCCATCCCATCCCATCCCATTTGGGAGGTACAGATGAAAGCTTAAAGATCTTTTCTATTATGATTTATACACCTTTGCAGGGTGGCCCAGTCTCCTTTGCAAATATTTTTTTCTTCCTACTTTCACTAGTATCCACTCAGGCTTGGGGTAGTACCCCCTCAACTCTCTGCCTAGACTTTTACTCTAACCTTGTCTCTGAACTATCTTAACTTCTACTCACATATTTGTTCCCCACACTGTAGGTACCATACACCATGAAAATCTGCAAACTATAGCCCTCAGAGATTCTTATTCTGCCTTATTGGCAACAGCAACTGCGTCACTAAAACCCACCATCAATTGCTGGTGGCCAATTATGTCTCTCTGCCCTTCCTGCATCTTTTGTTTCTAAATATCACATCCTTACATTTATATAGCATTAATTTCCTCTTTAATTCTTAAGTACTTTTGAAGACTCTATTAGCTTTATTAGAATATGCTAATGTGTTGCCTTCTATTGCTGTGTTTCGTTGTCCATTTATTAGAGCATTTCCTGGTGTAACCCCACCTACTTTTTGAGAGCACTTGGAATTGGAACCAAAGGTCTTGCATTTATCAGGCAAACCATCTACCACTGAGAACACTCTCAGCCACTGAACCATAATTATGTACTTCATGTTCATCATCATATTTCTCCAATTCTAGATGTATGAGATGAAAATTGCTGCCCTCACTTCATTTTAATAAACTACACTTCCAAGTAAAGTTTATATTCACTAGATTTTCTTGTGATTAATTGTAAAAAACATTGGGCTTATTGTGACCTTTCCATACATGTATATACTTCAATTATGCCTTAAATATGCCCAAGGATATTAGAATTTGGAAATGAACAAGTATACAATTACACATATAATTTGATAATACAATGCTCAGTATTTGATTTGATAAGTATAAATTAGAATGATTCCTCAGAAGAGGAAACGATAGAAGTATACATGTATTTACATGAGGTATAAGAAACACAATATATTTAAATTTTTGGGTCTATTAGGTACTGTATTGATTGTGGTACTAGTTACCCAGGAGCAATACATGATTATAAGAATCAGAAACAAGGACTGGGAATATGGCCTAGTAGCAAGACTGCTTGACTCATATACATGAAGTCCTGGGTTCGATTCCTCAGCACCACATATAGAGAAAAAGCAAGAAATGGCCCTGTGGCTCAAGTAGCAGAGTGCTAGCCTTGAGCAAAAAGAAGCCAGGGACAGTGCTCAGGACAGTGCTCAGAGTACAAGCCCCAGGACTGACAAAAAAGAATCAGAAATAATTAGTGAGTTGAAATTGGAACTTTACTTATTTATTTATTTTTGTGCTGACACTGGGGCTTGAAATCACACCTTCTGTTCACTTTCGCATTCAAGGCTGGTCCTCTACCTCTTTATTCACAATTGCACTTCTGGCTTTTTTGCTAGTTAATTGAATATAAGAGTCTAAAGGACCTTTCTATCCAGGCTGGCTTTGAACCACAATCCTCAGACCCAGCCTCCTGTATAGGTAGTACAACACATGTGAGCCACCAGGGCATGGCTAAAATTAGACTTTAAATGTAACAATCTTATAATGGGAAGAGTGAAGGAAGAAATGGTTATAAAAGAATTTTTAACTGAGTGTAATTTAAAAATAGGAAGTGGGAAAAGAAACTAACAATTCTGAATTATTGATTAAAGAGTATTGATAAATTATAATGTTGCCCTCTAAAATGGCAAGAAGCAAAGTTGGTTGTAATTTCCTAGAGACTTTGTGAGTAGTTACCTTTAAGTAGGAGTTGCAGAATGATGAGTGTTGATGGTAGAATCACAGATATTTTATTTATAGTACAAAGAAGTATCTTGAAGAAGGAAGTAATTCTCTTATCAATTTTGACTGTCTAGCTTTGCCCAGAACAAAGCTGTTTCTGTGATGAGAAGTGCCATATATCTTTGTGGGCATATGTATGTGTGCAAAGAAGTAATGCAAAAGGCATTTTATTTCTTTCAATTGAGTTTTTCTACTTTTTTAAGTATAATATAATTAACAAGTGAGAATCTGCCCACATTATACTCTCAGAGAACAGAATAACAGGATTTTAAAGTATTTCAACACCTGACTTCTCAGTTAATAAAGTCATCCAAATGGTAAAATTCTGCAATCTTCATGCTTCATCCAATTAATTTACATAAGTTAAATTAACAGATCTTAAAAAAAGCATCTCTCCCTACACCACACAAACTGTGCTGGTGGGTGTCAATTGCACAGCTGAGAAGAACAACAGTTTTGGGTCACGAATTTCAAATGTGAGAATTCAGTTCAAGAAACCATGTCCCTATTAAAAAGCTCTAGATAATTTTTAAAAATAGTTTTTTATTTTGCATTGTTTCTTCTTGCAGCTTATTATCCACCCCCTACCTTTCCAGCCAGCAATTTTTCAAAATAATGGTTATGTGCATATGGTCTAAGACTCAAGAAACCTACAACAAAATATACAGATAGATTTATCCCATTGCATGTAAGATTTAAAGATACCTTTTCAGAAATCTGTAGCAGATGCAAATGAAATAATTAGGTAGGAACCATAACATTATTTCTATTTTTTATAGGTGGTTATATAGGCTAGTGATTCCCAACAGACTGGCAAAGGAGCACAATAATCAATTTTTATGTGTGATATGTTCCAGTGATAGAAATTTTTCTACTGCTATAGAGAAATCAGGCATCTTCTAATGCAGGGGAAAGTTAGCTTCAGCACCTATAGGTGGAAGTTACTATTACGTGTGAATGTTTCAATAGAGCAAAGGCCCTTTCCTTTCTGTTCTCATTATCTTGCTAGATAATCTTGGTTTGAGCCTTTATTGTTGTTGTGCTAGTATTGGAGCTTAAACTCAGGACCAGAGTGCCTTAGCTTTTTCACTCAGGGCTGATGCTCTCATATTTAAGGCACTTGTCTACTTCTGGCTTTTTGGTGGTTGATTGGAGTTAAGAATCTGTCATTTTGTCTTACTAGGCTGGATTTGAACCACAATCCTCAGCTCTCTGCTTCTTGAGTAACTAGGATTACAAAATGAGCTTTGTTTGTATCTTTAAATAAAATCCCTTGTGTGATGAACAAGTTGTTTGTATTGTACTTCTTTATGAAAATACAAATAAACAAACTTAAAAAAACAGGAAATAAAATAAACTTAAAATCCAGCATATTTGTGAGATTCATCAGTGCTTTTAGCCTCCAAAATTTCAGAACAAGAAAGAATAAACATAGATTGCTATCTCAATTGGTGATTGATGTTGCTCAACTTTTCTGCTTTCATGTAGGTCAGGAATAGAAAGACTAAATCCTGGGATAGAGCTATACAGATATCTCTGCCCCACTTAGGGCTGTATCATTCGTTATAGCTGTGGTAGATTTATAATTTCTCAACAACACTTCCAAGATTATGATTTGGTTTCTAGTCTCTTCACACTGCTGATTTCTTCCTAATAGTCTCATTTATAGTCCACAGATGTGTGCTATTTACTAAGGTATTTCATATGTTGCTTTTTTCTCACTTCAGTTGTCTATTGACTCTAATCCATCTTTTGTTTCCCAATTCACCTCCATTTAGGTTTTTTATTTTTTTTATTTTTATTTATTTATTTTTTTTGGCCAGTCCTGGGCCTTGGACTCAGGGCCTGAGCACTGTCTCTGGCTTCTTCCCGCTCAAAGCCACTCTGCCACTTGAGCCACAGCGCCGCTTCTGGCCGTTTTCTGTATATGTGGTGCTGGGGAATCGAACCTAGGGCCTCGTGTATCCGAGGCAGGCACTCTTGCCACTAGGCTATATCCCCAGCCCAGTTTTTTTATTTTTTGAAGTAGCATTTTGGTTACCGTCCATTTGTTCTCAGCAGCTAACTGGTAGAGACTGAATATTCTGAGGACTTACAGGACTGATTTCTCCCCATCTTGCCTTCATCCATGCTACTCCTCAGCCGTAACCATCCATCACTCCTTCATGGTGTAATCCAAACTTGAATGACATTTCTAATTTCTGGCTTTGTGTAAAGATTGGTGAATAGCTTCAATTACAAGCATTCTAAAATGTGTAATGATACTATTGACTGATTTATTTCTCTATACCTAAACCTCAGTCAGATAGTAGTTGTCCCTGAAGGTGTTTTCCTTTGTTACAACCTCTTTTATTTTATTACATTAGGTGACCCAAATGGTGAATTCATTCTTTTTTAAAGATGATTGTTTTCCCTATGTTTTATATCATAGAACTCTGTTTGGATTTTCTCCTCAACATGTGGAAGGATTTTTTTTCAGAATGGAATGTTCTCTTTAGTTCCACTAGGTAGCTCACTCAAGCTTGTATATCTCATATTGTACTTTTGTGAGATATACAGAGGGGTTACAGTTACATAAGTCAGGTATTAAGTACTTTTCTTTTTGAACAGTGTCACCCCTTCACTCACTCTCTCCCAGTTTTCCCTCCCATCCCCACCTATTAGTTGTGTTGTTGGTTTTTTTTTTTTTTACATGAACAGGGTTTTAAAAAAATCCTCTCAATTCCCATGTCCATAAATCAGAGTTCATCTTAGTACCCCAATTCTCATAATTAAAAACCTTCATTCATTGATGGCTAATTCTGTCTGAGTTTTAAGTTCTAAACACTAGTTTTCCTCAGGATTCTTTTTCTGATTGCTAATACCATTTGGGTTACCATGTTAGTTATCTTTTACCTGTATTAAAAATAAAGGACAAGAAAAATACTCATTTTTATAATTAAAATCAATTTACATGACATTGACATATCCATTTTTCTTTATTACTTTGACAAAACTTTTACTCTTCTAAGAATCTGTATATAATTTCCCATCTTTGAGAGCTGCATCAACATAAAGTACTTAAATTTGACATTCCAGAGTGTAAGGAATATTATTCAAGGAAGCAGACTGTGAGCCACTCTGACTTTTGACTTCCTCAAAGACATTAAAAGGGACCAAATCATTTATTCAACTGTTGTCTCCATAAATCCTTGACTGTTTTGTCTTTGAGGTGTGTTTATGCGATTCACTTAGGCTGAAAATGTGATCACAAGCTTCTCGCCCCTCTGTTCTTTCAAGACTGAATTTAGTAACTCACCTTTATGAAACTTCCTGAGCTTATTTTCAGACAACAGCTTACACTCATCTATTATTCTCTGAGACAAGATTTCAGGATATTTTCTTTCTGTTTTATTCCCATGAAATTATAATTCTACCTACATGTCTATATGTGCTCAGTAAATAAGGTGTCTACTTACAGGAAATACACGCTCAATGAGTCCATGTCTCTCATAAGTAGCTTAATCAGTTTTGACATTGTCTCTCCTAAGTATCTTGCTCTCTTTATATAAGAGACAATATCTAAATTGATTAAGAATTTTAACTGGAAAAATATATGCAGTTGGGAATTTGAAATCCTTAGTAATTTACCTACGACAAGAAACTATAGGACAATTATTACCACAGGGGACATAAGAGAAAAATAATAAAATTAAATGCTTTTGTGAATAGTGTTCTATGAAAGTATGTTCAAAGAAGCTATTTCAAAAATATTTTTAGTAGAGTGCTGTTTCCTTATGCTTGTAGTCCTAGCTACACTGAAGACTGAGATCTAAGGATTGTGGTTCAAAGCCAGTTGGGGCAAGAAACTTTATGAGACTCTTAATTCAAATAAATTACTCAAAAAAAAAATAAAGCCAAAGTGGAGCTGTGGCTGGAGTGGTAGAGCATTAGCCTTGAGCAAATAAGCTCAGGAACTTGGCATTGAATAAAATATAAAATAAACAACACAATTGTTCTGTTCCTTCTTGTTATAGTCTTATATGTGTCAGTATTTTTATTACAAACAGATGTTTATTTTGATATTTCAATTTTTGGATCAGCTGCAACATCCAGAAGATCGCATTTCTGTAATTGGATCATTTAATTATTTTTGTTTATATATTTACTTTTATTGTGAAGTAGCACCTATATAATATAGTGTAGTATATTATAGGAAGTATATAATAGGTAGCATGTAAGAAGTATTATTTAATATAGTACATAATACTGTATTATATATAATACTTGTAATAATTAAATCATGATAATTTATATTTTATATATTTATGATTACTTCATGTTCATAATGTTCCAGCTCTTCTGTTGTATTGTGTCATGAACTATATGAGGGGTAACCATAGGCTTGTTGGTATAATGTATAACACTAGAAGCCATTTGTCTTATCTTATATATTGTAGTACCTAGTAGCCAGTTCCCTTCTACTCCTCCTATCTGTCCTTCTAGCTCTCTGAAAATTACTGATCTGTGTTCTTCTACTTTGATATTAATGTATTTGGTTTTCATATATGAGAGATAACATTTGGTATTTATTTTTCTATGCCTGATTTATTTTATCAAACAGAATGCCCTTCAGTATTACAGTTTTGCTACAAATAACAGACTTAGCTTTTACAGATGAATAATATTCCATTGTAAAATTGTAAAAATGTGTAATCATATTGTAAAAAATGTGCACAAATATACTACATTTTACACATTCTTTCATCCATTGATGGACAATTTGTTTAATTCCACAACTTGGTTGCAATAAACATGAGACTATCACATGAGGTATCACTTCGATGCACTGTTTTCATTTCCTTTGGGTATAGATTAAGAAGTCACAGAAAATTTCTATTTGTAGTTCTTTGAAGAACTCCATACTGTGTTCCTCCAAAGATTTAAAAATTTACGTTTTCATTAATATTAAGTTGTGTCTTTTTTGTTTGTACTTTTTTCTAGAGCTGATTATGTTTTGCATATTTGACAATTTGTGCTTTGAATATAGGGAGTGAATTGATATCTCATGGTGGTTTTGATATAAATTTCCTCTATGACTACTGAAATTGAGAATTTATTTGCCATAATGAGTGGCTACTTGTATTTCTTACACATTTTAACTTGCATTTCTTTCTTTTTGGTATTGACTTATTTTGAGTCCTTTATATGTTCTGAATATTAATCCTTTGTCAGACAATGACTGATATATATATGTATGTATATATGTATATATACATATATATTTAATTTCAGTTTTTAGGCTGCTGATTATCTGTATTGGTTATTTTTTTGCTTTGAAGAATCTTCTTAGCCAAATATAAACATGATTGTCTGTTTTTCCTTTAGTTTTCTGCAATTTTGGGTGTTGTCCAAAAAAATAGTCACTTACATATTGTTTTAAGTATTGCCTACAAGTGTTTCTTCTGTATTTTCTTCTAGTAGTTTCATAGCTTTGGGTCTTGTATCATGTCTTTAATCTGTTTTGAATTGATTTTTGTAATTGGTGAGAATTACGATTGACATTTCTTTCTTCACATAAATACACAATTTTCCCCACATCATATATTGATGAGACTGTTCCTTCCTCTCATGTATATGTTTGTTGCCTGTGAAGATTTGTTGGCTATTGATGTGTGTATTTATTTCTGGAATGTCTACCTTATTTCATTAATCTATGTCAGTGTTTATGGCAATACCATTCTGTCTTTGTTCCTAAGTCTCTGTGGTAGGTCTTGAAATCAGATGTTGTAATCGCCTCCAGCTTTGCTATTTTTTTCAAGAATATTTTTTTTTGTTTTTCCAATGCCTCTTCTTATTCCATATAAATGTATTTCTTCTGCTTGTTTTTATCAAACATACTAACTAATTAGAACTTCTTGATTAGCATGGGTCATCTGCATTGATACAAGCAGTTAGCATTTTTATTTTCTATTAATATGTTTCCAGACACCCTATTATTGTATAGTTATCCATTACCATGTCTTGTTACACAAGAAAGTTCTATCATAATGACACAACATATATTTTATTTAAAATTGACAAGGTTGCTCATAATAATCTCTATCTTCTTAATAATATTGTGAGAGATGATGATGATTATTATTATTGCTATCATAAGAGAAGAAATATAATTTAGGGAATTTCTATAATCAATTGTTAAATGGAAAGTACATTATCTTCATAAATTACACATCAAATTCTTACCTATATTATCTGGCTCCATTATATGGTTGCAAATATTTCTTTCCTGTTTGATTTTCTACTTTAGAGCTGGGTACTCTATACCCCTATTCTCACAATAGGGAGAAATCTCAGTTAAAAATAATATTGTTAAGTAGAACATTCCTTCCATAACAACCAATTGTTAAATAGCAATACCAACAGCCAGAACAGAACAAACAACCACAAAAAAATGATTATATTCTTCATTCCTTCTATACTCATCTCCTAAAAATTATTCCTAACAGATACAATTCATTTACGGCCTTCTAAATTGAATTATAGCTTTATAAAACATCTATCTTTGGCTCTAACTTCTGTAGATCTAAATATCTGTTATGGAAATGTATATTATAAAGATAAAAACAATATTTTAGGAGAGACAATATGTAGAAAGCATAAAAGGTATACCTGTATTTATAATTTGTTATTTTTAGTTTATGCATATTTCCACTGCTACTTAGGCTAGTCTTTTTAAAGGTCTCTACTTTGAATAGAAATATCTTTAGGAGAATTGCAGAAAGGAACAATACAGTGTTTATAATGGCAACAATATTATACCAGGTTCTCAACAATTCCCAACATCATTCTCTAGTGTTTTCCATTATTTATCCAAAGACAATTCCGAAAAACTAATATATACATATATATACATAATTATGATTCTATGCTATGTATATATGATTATATATGTATATATATATATATCTTTTTCACATATCTTTATCATATCTTTTTTTCCTGAGCCCTCCTCTCTCATACCTTGCATTCAAAATGATCCATCTTATTTATTCCTCCTTAGTCTGAATCACAGAGGAAAGCAAGTGATATGATGTGCTGGACAGAATTTACTTGAATGTTTTTACCTTTGGTAAGAACTTAGAGGCAAGTTACAGAATGTTACATACACATTTTTGTTGTGCAAATAACATATGTATTTTCCCATTACCATGACCATTTTGGACAGACAATTTTTTTGAAGATACATTTTACTTTACTAGTAGATTTCCCATTAAGTAGACATTGGTAAGTAGGAACAAACATTTTGACAGGCAATTTTCTTACAAAATTAAAAATATTTATTATTTGAGAAGTTGGTTATTGAAAGACACACAGACTATATACGTGTACATATTTTACACAAATATGTAATCTGCTCAAAACTAATGTTGGTTGATAATTTTTGTACCAAAGACTTAGCTACTATACAAAATGATCTGGGAAATTCTGGGAGAATTGAGAGTAGCGTGAGGCATAGTCTGAGCTTTATGTGGATCACTTTGTTAGTAACCTATGGAACAAAGAAATCAAATCAGAGACAAAGATATTTTGGAAAAAGATGACTGTGGTGATAAGAGCGGGAATTGATGGATTCTAGATAGGTTTAGAAGGAAGAATCAACAGGGTGTAGGAGAGAGGAGGCCAAAACTTAATTCCTACCACACATAACCACTGGGAAAGACAGCCAACAATGTAGTAAGCTCTGAAATACTTGACACTTACATCCCCTGGTTTAGATCAACAAACAAGGTTGTAAAGTTGTTAGATCATCAGGGAACATGACCTTGACAGTTAATTGATGGTGTCAGCTGTGAGAGAAGCTAGCTCAGATATTTTTCCTAAAGGTCCATTAGCTGAGTTACATCTCTGCCATCTCTTCTTATTTTCTTACACATTCATTTTAATTTTACAAGAGATAAAACAAAGTAGGACAACCAGTACCATTTCAAACATGCTGTTTCTTTCCTGAACATTTAAATCAATTGCAGCAGCCTAATGTAAATCAGTATTAGCTACAGGAAGCCTAATAGTTAAGAGTTCTTAAATAAGCATATGTATTTAATTAGAATACCAAAATATTTACTTTCTAATTAATACTGCTCATAGATAAAGTTCTTAGCCACACTAAAGTTATTTTACTACAGAGCAAAATAACACAAATTTGGAGAATTTGTTTTATGATTGATGAAAGTGGTTGAAAAGTGTTCTGGGTCAATCCAGTTACTTAGAATACTTTCTAAGAGCAGGGAAAAGAAAACAATAAAAACAAGCCAATGACAAATAATTCTACACTATACACTTGAATTACTGATTTTATGTATAATTTTCTCCTGCCTTCTTTGATCACTGTTCTGTAATTTTTTCTTTTCTCAGATACAACAATATCCTAACCCATGTAATTGTCAGGAATCCATATTCTATCTCATGTATTTTCTCTGGAGAAAACCAAATCAAACCAAACCAAACAAAACAAAATATGAGAATAACAATCATATGAAGCTTTATTTAATATATTGGAGTTTTACTTGTGTATTTGGTAATCTTTTCCTTTAGTTGATCAATTTCACATCCCTTTGTGTAAACCAAAGTATTATATTTCCTTTCAAATATTTGTCTTTAATAGGTCATCATATGTGCTGCTGGTCCCCAAATAATTTTTGACCTGAAGATTGAGCTTATTGCCTTGCATACATGAAACCCTGGATTGGGTTCCTCAGCACCACATAAATGCAGAACAAGCTGGGAGTGGCACTATGACTCAATAGGTAGAGGACTTGACTTGAGCAAAAAGAAGCCAGGGACAGTGCTCAGGCCCTAAGTCTAAGCCCCAGGACGGGTATTTATATATATATATATATATATATATATATATATATATATATATGTATACACACACGTATATACATGTATATGTATTCATCTAATGCACATGGTTCAAAAGAGTATGTGTTATCTTGGGTTTACAAATAATCTTTGTATCATATATTACCTTGCTGTATAAATGTGTCTAAATTTATTTTGTCATATGTTGTTTGACTTTTCTTTGTGCAAACAATTTTGTGCATTTTAACATACATGCAAACTCGTGTTACCAGCTCCATATATTGAGCGTTCCAGTGTACAGCAATGATAGTTTATTCCAAAACACTCCTATTGTTCTGATTGGTCACATCCATCCTGGGAATCCTGGACATCACTTATTCACAACCCATCACCAGAGCTTTTCTCCTGGATGATGTCTCATAGTTGAACTCATACAAAGTATCATTTGGACACTAGCTTGTTTAACACTTGAAGATTCATTCAAGCAGCAAGCATCAATAATTCATTCCTTTATTTTAATGAGCAGTATTCCATTGTGTGATGTGCACAGTTTGTATCAAGGACATTTTTAAGTCAAGGAAATTCTTTCTTATTTGTTAAAATAGGGAACAATTATGCTATAAAAATTGTGCATACATTTGATTTTAATTCTCTAGATAATGATTTTTGAGACTGACAATGTGTGTTAGGTTAACTTTCTAGAAATGGATTAAAAAAGAATAAGTTCACATTTTTTACATTCTCCAGGAGTGTCTGGAATCCTGTACTTTCTGTATTTTTGGCAACTAATTGTATTGTTAGTTTGTATGTGTGTATGTGTAGCTTTAATTTTAGCTTTTGTAATATTTCTGTACTAATAGCTAAAGATTCTGAACCACTTTGAACAGCAGTGAAACTGAATGTTTATTTCTTTCCTATTCCATAAAACAGAAGAGAGTGCAGCATTTGTACATAAAAATATGCAAAAATTGAATTGTTTTATAAACAAATGATAAAATATATACATATGTTAGCTGTTGTTCCTAATGGTCCTTTACATAGGATTAATGACTTCTGTGGTATGAACTATGGTTACACATAATTTGAAAATATTTTTTTCTCACAATGGTTTTGGATACAGTATTAGCTTTTATAATTAAAATAAATTTCACATAGATCAAAAGTATACCCATCACTTGTATTAATGAGTAAGAAAGATAAAGATTAAGTAAAATGACTATGTATATTTAATCACTACGATTTAATGGAGAACAACGTACACAATATGTATGAAAATAAATAGAAGATGCGCTAAGGACATGTGGGGCATGTAGTCTATGAAGGATACTGTGTGATTACTTAGAGACAATTTTTCTTTGATTATTTTAATTTAGAAATGATAAAAATAATTTTTAAAAACTTACTTTCATTTTGGAACTATTTTCTAAATTTCATATTAGAACGGTCTACTTTTTTTCTTATTTATTGCCAAAGTAATTTACAGAGATGTTCAGTTTCATAAGTTAGGCCTTGGGTACATTTCTTATACTGTATGTTACCTTCTCCCTCATTTCTCCCCTCCCCCTTTCCCTCTCCTCCCATGAGTTGTTCAGTTGGTTTACACCAAATGGTTTTGCAAGTAATGCTTTTGGAGTTATTTGTCATTTTATCCTTTGTCTCTTGATTTTGATATTCCCTTTCACTTCCCTACTTCTAATACCAGTAAATACATTATCCAGTGTACTCAGATGAGATACAGTGATAGTGCAGGTACAACCACAGGAAGGGGATACAAGAGGATCATCAAGAAAAGAAGCTACGGTTTCACATAGCATGTTGAAAGTAATTACAATAGTGATATAACACTCGTTTCCATAACATGGAGTTCATTTCACTTAGCATCATCTTATGCATTCATAAGGGGATAGCTATTAGGCTCCTGTGATCCTCTGCTGTGACTAGCCAAACCTGTGCTAATTATTCCCTATGAGGGAGACCATAGAGTCCATGTTTCTTTGGGTCTGGCTCACTTCACTTAGTATAATTTTTTTCAAGTCCTTCCATTTCCTTATGAATGGGGCAATGTCTTTCTATCTGATAGAGGCATAAAATTCCATTGTGTATATGTTCCACATTTTCCTGATGCATTCGTCCACTGAGGGGCATCTGGGTTGGTTCCATATTTTAGATAAGACACATTGTGCTACTGCGATGAACATTGTTGTGCTGGTGGCTTTACTGTGTTCTTGTTTGTGGTCTTTGGGTAGATGCCCAAAAGTGGGGCTGCTGTGTCATAGGGGAGCTCCATGTTTAGCCTTCTGAGGAATCTCCATACCACTTTCCAGAGTGGCTGAACCAGTTTACATTCCCACCAACAATGAAGTAGGGTTCCCTTTGGGCCACATCCCCTCCAACATTTATTATTGTTAGTTTTCTTGATAAAGGACATTGTTACTGGGGTGAGGTGTAATCTCAATGTTTTTTTGATTTGCATTTCTTTTATGGCTAGTGACGTAGAGCACTTTTTCATATGTCTCTTGGCCATTCTCATTTCCTCATCAGTGAAGTCTCTCTTTAAGTCTTTAGCCCACTTGTTGAGGGGTCTATTGGTTCTTTGCAGTTTTGTTTTGGAGGAAGGTAATTTTTTTAGTTCTGCATATATTTTAGATATGAGGCCTTTGTCTGTTGAATGTCCGGTAAAGATCTTTTCCCAATCTGTGGGTTTTCTGTTTATCTTGCAAGCTATGTCCTTTGCCCTGCAGAAGCTCTGCAGTTTGATGTAATCCCATTTGTCCATCCTTTCCTTTCCTTGATTGGTAGTATTTCTGGGTCTTTGTTAAGGAAGTTTTATCCTATGCCAAGGAGCCCAAGTGTTTCTCCTACTCCTTTTAGAGTTTTCAGGGTATCTCTTTTAATTTCAAGGTCTTTGATCTATTTGGAATGGATTTTGGTGCAGGGTGTAAGGATGTAGTTTTAGGTTGTTGCACGTGTTGAACCAGTTTTGCCAGCACCATTTGTTAAAGAGGCTATCTTTCTTTCATCCTATTTTTTGAGCTCCTTTATCAAAGATTAAGTAGGCATAGTTCTGTGGGTTCATTTCTCTGTCTTCAATTCTGTTCCATTGGTCTTCAGGCCTGTTCCGGTGTCAATACCAAGCTGTTTTTATTATTCTAGCTTTATAATACAGCTTGAAGTTTGGTATTGTAATTCCTCCAGCACTGTTCTTTCTGTGTAGGATTGTTTTTGCTATTCGTGGTCTTTTATTGTTCCATATGAATTTCTGGATTGCTTCCTCTATTTCATTAAAAAATGGCTTTGGGATATTAATGGGTATTGCATTGAATTTGCAGATAGCCTTTGGCAGTATTGCCATTTTGACTATATTAATCCTCCCAATCCAGGAGCATGGGAGTTTTTTCCATTTCCTTAGCTCTGCTGTAAGTTCGTTTTTCATGTTTTTAAATTTCTCAACATAGAGGTCTTTCACTTCTTTGGTTAAAAAAAAACCAACTATCTACTTTCAAAAAGCCACAACTATGAAGCTTTATAAGAGTTGACAAATGTTAGAATCAATTATAACAACAAAGTGGAATTTCCAGATTTCTGATAATGAACTCAACTCTGAGTTCAATGCTTGACTCTGTAAGAAGAAAATTACAATTTGATTAAAATTTTACTTAATCCCTACACGTTGTATTAAATATTTCACTCTTGTAGCGAAGAACTTAGTTGTCTTAGCATCTAGAAAGCTTAAAATATAATACAAGTATTATTGGTTTACTTACAAATTAAAATAGCAACTAATATAACCCAAAAAGCAGAGCTATGTGTAAATATACTAATGTAACTACAACTAGTCTGTTCTTTTTTCTGATATTTTGTTTTCTTTATTTTCATACAAAACTAAAATTTCAATGTGTTTTCAGTTTTAGAATAAGCAGTGTTAGTTTAATATTTAATTCTACAAGAATCTTTAATTTATTTCATGGAAAAAGTTTTTTTATTGTCAAAGTAATTTATAGAGGGGTTGCAGTTTCATATATAAGGCAATACATACATTTCTTATCAAACATGCTACCTCCATCCTCATTTTTCTCCACCCATCCCCCTCCCCAAATCACTCTCTCCTCCTCCAAGTTGTCCAGTTCCATTACAGTATATTGTATTGAAAATATTGCTGTTGCATTGATTCACCTTTTACCATTTGTCCATCCATTTTAATGTTCCCTTTCCCTTCCCTAGTTCCAATAAATGTACATACAATATCCAGGATACTAAAATCAGTTACGGTGACATCAGAGGGTAGAACCCTGGGGAGGAAACACTAAAGAAAAAGGAATAATATTTCACATGGTAAATTGAAAATAAGAGCATAAACCATTCATTTCCAAAGCTTGGAATTCATTTCACTTAGCATCATCTTATGTGTATTCATATGTACATAGCTATTGAGCTATTGTGATCTTCTGCTAGGACTATCCTAGACATGTACTAATTATGACCAATGAGGAAAACCATAGAGTCTATGTTTCTTTGAGTCTGGCTCACTTCACTTATTATTTTTTGCAAGTCTTTCCATTTCCTTATGAAGGAGGTAATGCTATTCTTTCTGATCGAAGCATAGAATTCCATTGTGTATATGTACCACATTTTTCTGATTCATTCATCTACCAAGGGGCATGTGGGTTGATTCCATATTTTAGTGATAGTATATTGTGATGCAATAAACATAGTTGTACTGGTAGCTTTAGTGTGCTCTTGCTTGTATTCCTTTAGGTAAAATCCCAAAAGTAGGGCAGCTGGGTCATAGAGGAGCTCTAGGTTTAGCCTTTTAAGGAACCTCCACATTGCTTTCCAGAGTGGTTGAACAGGTTTACACTACCACCAACAGCATAGTAGGGTTCCCTTTTGGCCACATCCTGGCCAGCATCTGTTGTTATTATTTTTCTTGATCAGGAACATTCTTACTGGGGTGAGGTGGAATATCAATGTTTTGATTTGCATTTCTTTTATGGCCAGGGATGTTGAGCACTTCTGCATGTGCCTCTTGGCCTTTCTCATCTCCTCTTCAGAGAAGTCTCTCTTTAAGCCCATTTATTAAGAGGGGTGGGTAGTTGTTTCTTTGAGGATTTGTTTTGGGGAAACTTAATTTTTTGAGTTATAAGTATATTTTAGGTATGAGGCCTTTGCCTGTTGTATGGGCAGTGAGGATCACTTCTCAGTCTGAGGGCTTTTTATGTATTTTGTAAGGTATATCCTTTGCCATGCAAAAGCTCTGCAGCTTGATGCAATTCCATTTCTCCAACCTTTCTTTGATTTGCTGTGTTTCTGGGCCTTTAATAAGAATGTTTTGACCTTTGCCAAAGGATCCCAAGTGTTTCTCCTATCTGTTCCTGCAAGGTTTTCAAGGTTTCTACTTTTACTTTGGGGTCTTGATCCATTTGAATCCATCTGGTGAGGGGTGATGTATAAGGATCTAGCTTTGCTTTGTTACAGTGTTTAACCAATTTTGCTATCACCATTTGTTGAAGAGGCTGTCTTTCTTCCATCCCTTTTTTTTTTTTTTTTGCTCCCATTTCAAAGATTAAATGGCAAGAGGTCTGTGGGTTCATTTTGGGGTCCTCAGTTTTATTCCATTGGTCTATAGGACTGTTCTTGTGCTGATACCAAGCTGTTTTAATTACTATAGCTTTGTGATGGAGTTTGAAGTTTGGTATTAATATTCCTTCAGGACTGTTCTTCCTGCTAAGGACTGTTTTTGCTCTTCTCAGTCTTTTATTGTTCCATATGAATTTTTGGATTGCTTCATCTATTTCATTAAAGAATGGTGTTGGGTAATTGATGGGTATTGTATTGAATTTGTAGCTAGCCTTTGCAGATTGCGATTTTCACGATGTTAATCTTCCCAATTCAGGAACATGGGGGATTTTTCCACTTCCTTACTTCTGCTTCAATTTTCTTTTTCAGGTTTTTAAAATATTCATCATAGAAGTCTTTCACTTCCTTGATTAAGACTATTCTTAAGTGTTTTACTTTATTTTTTTTTGAAATTATTGCAAAGGGGGTTGCTTTTCTGATTTCAACCTTGCTGTTTGCATTTTTTGCATACAGAAAAGCCATTGATTTTTGAGCATATATTTTATATCCTGCTACTTTTCCAACGTTTTGGATCAACTCAAGGAACTTGGGAGTAGAGTCTATGTGTTTTTTTTTTTGTATGCAGGAGAATGTCATCTGCAAAGAGAGAGAGTTTTACTTACTCTTTCCCTATTTGGGTTCCCTTTATATTTGCCTCTTGCCTCATTGCTGTATCTAGAATTTCTAGAACTATGTAGGAGAGGAATGGAGAGAGGAGAGTGGACATCCTTGTCTGGCTCCTGATTTTAAAGGAAATGGCTTTAAGTTTTCACCATTAAGTATAATGCTAGCTGTACATTTTTATGCACAGCTTTTATTATATTCAGGAATTTTCCCTTGATTACTAGCTTCTCCAAAGCTTTCAGCATAAATGGGGTTTGGATTTTGTCAAATGCTCTTTCTGCATCTCAAAATAATCATGTGATTCTTGTCCTTGCTCTTATTGATGTGGTGAATTATGTTAATTGTCTTGCATATATTAAATCAGCTTTGCCTCCCTGAGATGAATCCGGTTTGATCATAGTGTATAATTTTTTAGGAATTGTTGAAGCTGATTGGCCAGAATTTTTTTAATTAATTAACTTATTTATTGTCAAAGTAAGGTACAGATGGGTTACAGATTCATACATAAGGCAGTGATTACACTTCTTTCTTTTTTTAAGTAGAAAACCACATACTTTATCTACACAGACTTCTTTCTTTAATATTTATTGCATTTTTATTTGACAAAGTAATGTACAGAGGTGTTACAGTTATATACATATGGCAGTGAGTGCATTTCTTATTAAATTTTTTACCTCCTCCTTTGTTTTCAAACCATCTTCCCCCTTCCCTGGTTCCTTCCCCACCCTCCCCTGAGCTGTACTGTTGGTTTACAGCATATTGTCTTGTAAGTATTGCTGTTGAGTTGCTTCACCTACCCTTTGTCTCTCCATTTTGGTTTCCCCTCCTCTAGTTCCAATAAACATACATAAAATACCCAGTGTACCAAAGTCAGGTACAGTGACATCAGGGGAAAACCATGGGGAAGAAAAACAAAAGAAAAAGGCATAATTTCATATGGGATGTTGAAAATAACAACAGCAAAAATAAACCACTTATTTCTAAATCTTGTAATTAATTTTGTTGAGCAGTTCTGCATTGATGTTCATTAAAGAAACAGGTCTATAGTTCTCTTTCTTTGATGAGTCTTTGTCTGGTTTTGGGATAAGGGTTATGCTGGCTTCATAGAATGTGTTTGGTAGTGAACTTTCACTTTCAGTGTCATTGAAGAGATTGAAGAGTGTTGGTGTGAGTTCTTCTTTGAAAGTCTTACAGAATTCTTCTGTGAATCTATCTGGACCTGGGCTTTTTTGGATGGAAGATCTCTTATTGCTGTTTCTATTTCCTTACATGATGTGTGCCAGCTTAATAGGTTTAAATATTCTTAGTTAAATTTGGACATATCAATATTTGCAGGAATCCATCCATTTCTTCCAGATTCTCAAATTTGTCAGCATATATGTCTGCAAAATATTATATAGGAATATATAATATTCCTATATAATATTTTGAATCTAGTTGTTTCTGTTGTGATGTTTCTAGCCTCATCTCTGTGTTTATTTTGGTGTGCGCTCTTCATTTTTTGTTAAGATTTGTTAAGCATCTGTCTATTTGGATAATTTTTTTCATAGAAACAACTTTTTGTTTTGTTGATTCTTTCTATGTTTATTGGGAGGGGGCTCTAATTCATTTAATTTTAATTATGTGCTTCTGTCTATTGGCTTGAGGTTGGGCTTGTTACACTTTTACAAGGAGCTTCAGGTGCATCATTAAATTGTTGGACTTAGATTTTTCCAATTTGTTGATGTAGGCACTCAAAGCTATAACCTTTTCTCTGAGTACTGCCTTTGTTGTATCCCAGAGGAGTTGGTTTTTTGTGTGCTTATATTGGTTTAATACCATAAACATCCACATTTCTGTTCTGATTTCTTTAATTACCCAACTGGCAGTTCAACTGGCAGTTCAGTCTCCATGAGTTGCAGGGTTTTCTATGGTGGCTTTTAATGTTAAGCTCTAATCATGAGAGAAGTTTTCATTTGGGCAAGCAATTAGATTGTGTGTGTGTGCGTGTGTGTGTGTGTATGCTTTCCAGGGCCTAGATACTGTCCTTGAGCTTCTTTTGCTCAAGGCTAGTGTTCTACCACTAAAGGCATAGGTCCACTTCTGGTATTTTTTGGTAGTGTATTGGACATAAAAGTCTCATGGAGTTTCTTGCCTGGGATGACTTCAACAAACTGTAATTCTCAGATCTCGTGCCTGAATTGGATATTTTGTTATATACTTTCACTGCTCTGTAAATTCTTTTTCTGTAAAACTTTGGAATAGGAAATATCTATGAAGGCTTGAATCACATGACAGATTTTCATTTAATAAGTTGGAATTTGAAAATCACAGATTTTATTTGTGGAGGAAAATTTATCTTTGGTGTCAGATGAAGACATATTTAAAAATAAAATCCTGCTAATAAAATCAGGGGTTTTCAAGATGATATGAAGACTAAATTATAAGCTATATTTGTGGTAACTTTTTCAGTTAAATTATATATTACTCTGCAGTTATAAGGTATACCAAGATGTGTTTCATTTCCTAAAGTAGGCATTATTATTTGCTCTAAATCTTTCATCAATTCTCTTTGTACACATGCCTATACATATTACTGAAGTCTTTAGGGACAAAATGCCTGCTGTGTCTTTCAGCATTTTGATTCTGGAAATCAATAGTTCTTTACCCTTTAGTTTGCAAGATACTCACATCTCATCTCAAAGTTCTTTTTGATTCTTAAGTTTGTTTCTACATAGAAATATTTGTGTATTATCTATCTGTCTGTCAATCTCTATATGATCTGTCAGTCTACCTATCTAATGTAAGTGTATGTATATATATGTGTATTGTAAATATACATATATGCATGTGTAAATTTGCACACAATATACACATACATATGTATGGTATTTCTCACAAGAAAATACAAACATTTGTGCAAGTCATCTCTGAATTCTTATATTACAAGATTTGATCAAATTTCTTATATTAATTTTTTACTCTATTATGAATAAATAAAGTGACTAATCTTGTAATACAAAGTATGAGAGAAAACAAGGGCTAGAATATATACATATACATATATATGTATACACACAAACATTCATATATATATGTCATGGATTATACAGATTATGGTATGGATCAACTTCTCACTTATCTTTGGATAATTAATAAAAAACTGATGTTGTTTAAAGGACCATGATTCATGGAGTGTTTACAGCAGCTGTACTGGACTGAGTAGTACAGTTTGGTGCTTGCTAATAGATCTTTGTTCAAGTCAGTCAAGGCATCAAAGATGGGCTCAAACAGCTATCATTTAAGTCTTATTCTTAGCTTTTAAGTTATTCTTCTTTGACTCTTTCCCCATCTTTGGTTTTCAATCTCTTCCTATCAGAATTAAAAGCAGATAGAACCTTCAAGGAAAAGTAGAAAAGATTATATAGAGAAACTTGGTTTTCTCCAGTTATTAATATTAACTTTTAAAGTTTAAAAAGTGAGGGCTGAGATTAGCTCAGTGGCAAAGAGCTTGCCTAGAAAGTGAAATGTCCTAGTTTCAATCCCCAGTACAAAAAAAAAAAAAAAGAAAGGACAAAAAAAATGTGATATAATAGGGCAGATCCACCAGCTGTACCAAATATATCTTATGAGTAAGACATGTTGATGATGAAGGCTACATGTATGGGAGCACAGAATTCTGGAGTTTGCCTGTATGTTCTCCTAATTTTACTGTGAATCTAGAGCTGCTCTGAAATAGTCTTACAAGAAAAATCTCTGACTATTCAATGACTAGGATGAAGCTTAAAATTAATCCTCATAAGAATACAATCTGACTAGGTCTTAGCCAAGGTTTTCAAGAGCTATGCATGTAAAGCATTCCATCTCCATAATCCCCTTGCTTGTAGACAGATTCTGCTCTTGTCTCTCCATCTATAGGTAATGAGTTTCCTAGTGACATTTTGTTTGATTTATGGAATTTTAACACGTTGTGGCTTTGAAAGCCACAGGCTTTTAAAATCTTCTTTTGAAAGACAGATTTCTATGACGAAAAAGCAGGAAATTCTTCCTTCCCTTTTAAACAGTAGAAAAGTAAGTCCCTTTTAACATTCCAAATATTTTTTTCACAGAAGTAATTTTTATCAACATTCTTGTGACAAACTTGAAGTATGGAGATTATTTCTTTGTTCTATGGGTGAGCTTTAAATATTTAATAAGAAATCAGTTATTTAATGAGTAATAACTGTAGTATATTAGTCTTAAAATTAGGTTAAATTAATGTTTTCTGAAAAGATTAAGCAATTATGTTTTTAAAACCCGAAGTTCATTATCATCCTATTTTCTTTCTTTCTCATAAAAAGGGGCAAACCCAATTAGAATATCCTATTATGAAGAGAGGAAGATGGCGCTGCCACAGTAGGGAGGCACCCCAACTCGCTCCAACTGGATAGAGAGCTGGGAACTCCAGCACCCAACACCCCATCAAGAACCCAGCAAAACCAGCAGTCAAAAGCAATAGAGAAATGCAGGAAATGAAAAAGAACAAAAAAAGAAGAGCTTATAACCTTCATGGAGAGGAAGATGGTGCCGCCACAGTGGGGAGGCACCCCAACTCACTCCAACTGAATAGCGAGCTGGGAACTACAGCACCCAACACCCCATCAAGAACCCAGTAAAACAAGCAGCCAGAAGCAATAGAGAAATGCAGGAAACAAAAAAAGAACAAAAAAAAGAAGAGCCTATAACCTGCATGAAGCCGGAAAATCTCCGGGGTACCCTCCCCCCAACCACCGACCCTGGCCCAAACAGGGCCAGGCTGGGAAAGGGGACCCGGCGAACAACAAACCAACTGCCAAAAAGTCACACCAGGAGCGCAGAGTCCAGACAACAGGACTCCACGGACCCCAGGGGGAGCTCGGACCGATCAAGACAGACGGCGGCGACGGGAAGTTCGAAACTGCACTGCCAGGATTGGACATCAGCGGTGGGGAACTGAATGGTGCAGAAGGGGAGAGCCAGGGCCGCCACCACCAAATGACCAATCGCCACACCCCAGCACCCCACCCCCGAAGGACCAACAGCAGCATGGGACACACACAATCCAAGACCAGTAAGTTCCCCATTACCCCCTCCTCCAATGGGAGGCCAGCTATCAGAGACCCAAACCCTACAAAGAAACTAGAACTCCCTCCCTCCCCCTCCCCACCCCAAGGGAACAAAGAACCTCCAAATCAGGCCACAAAAGGTCCCTTCAGACTCTGGAAGGACACAGGAGCTAGCAGGGGAGGGGTGGAGCAGCGCCAAGGCAGCAGAGGAGCCTGAACCGGCCCCACTGGCCCTGTCCCTATCCCAACAGGGGCCTGGGGACTGGAAGACATTGGAAGCCCCACCTGAGGCACCTGGGCCTTGTGGACTTTTTCAACAAAAGTCACAGGCGCACTGGTGGGTAATACCAGCCCAGCAGGGACACCTAGGCCTCGGCACACACCCCCATGCAGCAGAGGTGCAGTCTGTGGGTTCTAACCCATGCCCAGACACTTGATCCCACTTGGGCCCACACATACTGCCCCCCACAGCAAACTCGTGGGAGGGCACAAACACACCCCAACAACCCGGAGCTTGCTCTGGTAGGCGTACCCTGCACAGGTGGGCTGGGCCCCCGGCGGCCATGCCCGTTCTGATAGGCGCACCTGCACATGAGGGCAGAGCCCCCCAATGGCAGTGCCAATTCAGTTTGGCACATTTCGCACAAGTGGGTGGGATGCCCCTCAACAACACCAGCCCCAGAGCAATCCACACAGCAGGGCGAACCCCCTGAGAGGTGAGCTCCTCTGACCAAGATACAGAGTGGGAAAAAAGAACCAAAGAACAGAAAAGCCTCCAAGCCACGCTGAATCAGTGACCAGAAAACCCCCACCAGGGGCACACTTGGGTCAGCACAACACAGCGGCAGAACACTATCCTTCAGAGAAAGACACAGAACCTACCCACCTCCAAGTGCAGGGAGGGTATCCAACCGGCAACAACCGAGACGGTCACGCTCACCCATTGGGCAGTAAGCTTCAACAACCAAACTCAAACCCAGAGCCAGGACACAAGTCTCCCACTGATGGACCAGCGGGAATCAGCACAAAGCCAAACCAGGGAAGCTACCCACAGTTCTCCAGATGCGCAAACCACAAAGAAATATAACAAATTACATCAAAGGGCAAGCCAACTCGCCAGCTCCAAAAAGCAGCATGACTGAAGAGGAGAAGGAGAATAAAAAATCAACTGAGGCTATGTTAGCAGAAATGATGGAAAGCCTCAGAAATGAAATCAGAAAACAATTCCAGGAGTTTAGAGTAGAAGTCGTGAAGGACATCCAGGAAGCCAAGAAAGAAATGGAAGCAAAAATGGGTACAGTGCAAACCTCTGTTAAAGAAGACCTTAACATCCTGAGAAGTGAAATGCATGAAAAAATAGATTTAAAATACAACTCTTTAAAGGAAGAAATTTCCACGATCAGAGCTGATCTGACAAACATAAATAGCTCTCTGTCATCCATAAACTCCGCAATTGAATCCACAGCACAAAGAATTGACGATACGGAATCCAGAATCTCTCGCTTAGACGATGAAGCAGCCGACAACAGCCAGAAAATTACCACACTCCAAGAAACGGTGAAGCTTCAGGGCAGACTAATCCAGGAACTAATGGACAAGAGATATAATCTGCTCATAATTGGAATAGAAGGAGCCGAATACCAGAGCAGAGGGCTTCATGATATTTTCAATAAAGTAATTGCAGAAAACTTCCCCAGTCTCACAAGGGACCCCATCCAGGTAACCGAAGCCAATAGAATACCTGGCAGGCCAGACCCCAGAAAAGCCACCCCAAGGCACAAAATATTAAAGACTTCAGATCTCAAGAATAAAGACCAAAATTTGAGTGCAGCCAAAGCAAAGAAAGAAATTTATTACAATGGGAAGAGGATCCGAATAACAGCAGACCTCTCCACACAAACCTACCAAGCGTGAAGAGAATGGAAGAACACCATCCAAGTTCATATTCGAGGGGAAAACCAGATCTTTCCATAGCAAAGAGGATCTAAAGGAGTAAGTGAATAAAAAACCAGCCCTACAGCAAATTCTAAGAGAGGAATCCCACCCAACAGAAATCGTACAGGACACACAGACAGAAACAGAAAGTAACTACAATAGCCAGAGCCCAACAGAAAGAGCAGCTCACTAAAGAGAAGAAAAAAAAAAAAAAAGAGGAAAAACAGCCTAATAAGAAAATGGAAGGAGAAAAAACACTCTTATCCTTGATCTCCTTGAATATAAATGGTATAAACTCTCCGATAAAGAGGAGCAGACTGGCAGAATGTATCCGCAAACAAAAAGTTGCCTTCTGTTGTCTACAAGAGACCGACCTTACAGTAAGGGATAAAAACAGGCTCCGAATGAAAGGATGGAGCAAGATCTTCCAAGCAAATGCACCTACCAAAACGGCAGGTGTAGCCATCCTGATCTCAGACAAGCTGGACTTCTCATTAAAAACGACCCAAAAAGACAAAGAAGGTCACTACATTTTAATACAAGGAAAAAATCCAGAATCAAGACATCACGGTGATAAATGTATACTCACCAAACAAAAGAGGTCCTACATATGTCAAGCAAATTCTCACAGAATTACAGAACAAGATAGATAGACCCAAACACAATCATAGTGGGTGACCTTAATACCCCACTAAGGACCTAAGTAATACCATATCCCAAATGGATCTGACAGACATATACAGAATCTTCCACCCTAATGAGACCCAATACACCTTCTTCTCAGCAGCCCATGGATCATACTCCAAAATAGACCATCTCATAGTCCACACAAAGAACCTCAGCAAATACAAAAGTATTGACGTCATCCCATGTATTATATCTGACCACAGTGGATTAAAGGTAACCCTCAATAACAACGGTTACCACAGAGGCTATACACATTCTTGGAGGCTAAAACCCATACTGTTATCCAACACTCGGGCCACAGACCAAATTAAAGATGAAATCAACCAATTCATAAGCCACAATGACAAAGAAAATACATCACAAAGAAACCTATGGGACACAGCTAAGGCAGTACTGAGGGGCAAGATCATTGCCCTCAGCACTCACATTAAAAGAATGGAAGCAGAGCAGGTGAATAACCTCATGATGAAACTAAAACAACTGGAGAAACAAGAAATGATCGAATCTAAAATGACTAGGAGGAGAGAGATCACAAAGATTAAAGAAGAGATAAATCTGATTGAAAATAGAAAGACCATTCAACAAATAAATAAGACTAAAAGCTTGTTCTTTGAGAAAATAAATAAAATTGAAAGACCCCCTCCCAAGACTTACAAAGAAATGAAGAGAAGAGACTCATATACGTAAAATCAGGGACTCCACCGGAAAAATTACAACAAGTACACACGATATTCACACAATCATAGGGAGCTATTTCCAGAACCTCTACTCGCTAAAAAAAATAATTTTACAGAAATGGATCAATTCTTAGAGAAGTATAAACTGCCCAGACTGAACCAAGAAGAAATAAATCAACTAAATAAACCAATAGCTTACAGCAAGATACAGAGGGTAATCAAGAACCTCCCAACAAAGAAAAGCCCAGGCCCAGATGGATTCACCAATGAATTCTATAAAACCTTTAGTGAGGAACTAATACCAATACTCCTCAAACTCTTCTATGAAATAGAAACAGAGGGAGAAATCCTAAACTCATTCTATGAAGCTAATATCATACTCATTCCCAAACCAGGCAAAGCTCCAACAAAAAAAAAGAGAAGTACAGACCAATATCACTAATGAACACAGACACAAAGCTCCTCAAAAAAATATTAGCTAACAGGATCCAGAAACTGATCAAGAAAATTATACATCATGACCAAGTAGGCTTCATCCCACAGTCACAAGGGTGGTTCAACATCCGTAAATCAATCAATGTAATTCACCACATAAACAGAACTAAAATCAAGAATCACATTGTTGTCTCAGTTGATGCCCAAAAAGCCTTTGACAAAATACAATATTCATACTTTTTAAAAGCTCTGGAGAGAACAGGAATAGATGGAACATTCCTCAAAACAATAAAAGCCATATACAGCAGACCAACTGCTAACATCATATTAAAGGGAGAGAAACTTAAATCATTCCCCCTAAACTCAGGAACAAGACAAGGATGCCCACTCTCCCCACTTCTGTTCAACATAGTGCTGGAATCCCTAGCCATAGCAATAAGGCAAGAGGAGGACATCAAAGGGATCCACATTGGCAAGGAAGAAATCAAACTATCCTTATTTGCAGACGACATGATCTTATATCTGAAGGACCCAAAAAACTCAGTCCCCAAACTCCTACACCTAATAAACCATTTTGGCAAAGTAGCAGGATACAAAAATCAATCCACAAAAGTCAGCAGCTTTTCTGTACACCAAGAATGTCCAAGCAGAAAAGAAAATTATGGAAACAATTTTATTTACAGTATCCAAAAAAAGAATAAAGTACCTAGGGATCAACTTAACCAAGGACATGACGGATCTGTTTAATGAGAATTATAAAAATCTAATAAGGGAAATCAAAGAAGACTCAAGGAGATGGAAAGACCTCCCATGCTCATGTGTAGGCAGATTCAATATAGTGAAAATGCCATATTGCCCAAATTGTTATACAAATTCAATGCAAGCCCTATCAAAATCCCAGTTACATTCTTCACTGAAATAGAGAAAGCAATCCATAAATTCATATGGAAGAGCAAAAGACCTAGAATAGCCAAAGCAATTCTAGGCAAAAAAAAAGCTCTGCAGGAGGTTTCACAATACCAGACTTCAAGCTCTACTATAGGGCCATCATAACAAAAACAGCCTGGTATTGGTATAAAAACAGACCGGAAGACCAATGGATCAGAATTGAAGATCAAGAAATAAAACTGCACTCTTACAGTCATCTGATATTCGACAAAGGAACTAAAGACATACAATGTAATAAACATAGCCTCTTCAACTACTGGTGCTGGGAGAACTGGGCAGCCATATGCAGAAAACTCAAAGTAGACCCAAGCCTATCACCAGGCACCAAGATCAACTCAAAATGGATCAAGGACCTCAATATCAGACTGAATCCTTGAAACTACTGAAGGACAGAGTAGGAAAGATGCTAGAACTTATAGGCACAGGAAGGAACTTCCTGAATAGAGTCCTAGGGGCACAACAAATAGGGGAGAGACTCGACAAATGGTACTACTACAAATTAAAAAGTTTCTGTACAGCTAAGGACATAGCCACCAAAATAGAAAGACAGCCAACCATATGGGAAAGGATATTTACCAGCACAGCAACAGACAAAGGCCTAATATCTGTCATCTATAGAGAACTCAAAAAACTAAGCCCCTCCAAGCCCAATAAACCAATTAGGAAATGGGCAAAGGAGCTAAAGAGAGACTTCACAAGAGAAGAACTAAAAATGGCAAAGAAACATATGAGGAAATGCTCAACATCCCTGATAGTAAAGGAAATGCAAATAAAAACCCTGAGATACCACCTCACTCCAGTTAGAATGGCCTATACTCTGAACTCAGGCAACAACAAATGCTGGAGGGGGTGTGGGGAAAGAGGAATCCTTCTCCCTTGTTGGTGGGAGTGCAAATTAGTACAACCACTTTGGAGAACAGTATGGAGGTTTCTCATAAAGCTCAATATAGTCCTACCTTATGACCCAGCCATACCACTCCTAGGCATCTATCCTGAACAGCAGGCCCCAAGATATCAAAAAGACATTTGTACTTCCATGTTTATCACTGTAAAATTCACAATAGCCAAAATATGGAAACAACCTAAATGCCCCTCCACAGGTGAATGGAACCAAAAAATATGGTACCTATACACAATGGAATACTACATAGCGATTAGGAATGGTGAAATATTGTTATTCGCAGGGAAATGGTCAGAACTCAAACAAATAGTGTTGAGCGAGACAAGCTTAGAACACAGAAAACAAAGGGGCATGATCTCCCTGATATATGACTGTTAAGATGGGGTGATGGAGAGACAGTAGAAACCAGGTCTGTGAAACCAAAACCTGCTTGTCAAATGGTATTTCCCACAGGATTGGGTCAGCGACCCAACAGTATGTAACTAAAACCAAACAACTACTCAATATATAAAGGTCAAAAATGGACCTCTCAGTGAAATACAATAGCTCAGCTATGTATGTATGTTCATATAAGACTACTGTCAACATATTGTCTAATGTTGACATTACATTTAAAGCCTTAGGCGAATTTTCTTGGGTGTAGGCCAGGTGGCTACTGTATATGTTCTTGGTACATTGTATATTGTATATATGTCTACCTGACCTAGGGAAGGGAAAGGAAAACAGGGTGTAAGACATCACAAGAAATGTACACACTGCCCTACTATGTAACTGTACCCTTTTTGCACAACACCTTGTCAAACAATTTTGTTTAATTAATAAATAAATTACAGAAAAAAAGAATATCCTATTATGCATTTACATTTCTGTCTTAATTTAAATTAAGAGTATCAGTTCTAAATACACATATATATTCCCAAGTTATATTGATTATTCCTATTTATAAATGGGTATATGGTTTACAGATTGTTGATAATTTAATGATATTTTCTCATGTAGAGTTGATAGGTTTTATTCTGTTCCAGACAAATCTAGATTCTTGTTATATCCATTGGTAGTGTATGGCTAAGGAAAGTTCTGTTAGGGAGATGATATTCTGGTGTTGGAGTTCCTTAGTTTTGACAGTAGTTTAGGTCTTTTCAAACAATGCACTTTTTTCTACATTGACAGCATGTTTGTTTCCAAACTTACCCCTTGGGAATAGTTTGGAACATTCGCCTTTATATTCTTCACACACTTAGCAGTTCTAAGGGGGAGGAGCTGAATACATTTTCCAATTCCAGTTAATTCATTAACAAATTAATTGAAATATTGTGTAAATGGTGTAAATGTACACCTCCTGAATTATTCTGGATACTGCCAAGGACACAAGAACTTTAATCTGGGGTCTTAGGCTAACCAAGGGCTGTTATTCAGTTGTAATGGGCTTTACATTTTACCTGATGTCACTAGATTTATGCATGGAAATATTCCAGGTTAATAATTTGTTCGTGGTAATTGGCATTGTTTTCCATTAAAGTATAATGTACTTAAATTTCTCCTGTGATTCCATTTTGAGGAGATGAGAATGAGAGTTTTCTCTAAATAGTCAGACATTGTAAATTGGAAATATTTGTAAAGCTAAAATGTTATAATAACTATGTTCATGAATAGAAAGGACTATCCTTATGTAACCTTTTAAAATGTAAAAAAAGACATCTAACATAAGAATATTTAGCTTTAAGCAATTTAATCTAAGCTACATAATCAGAATTACCAGTAAATGGATAGTGCCTCTAAATGTAGTCTAGAGGTTTTATAAAGGTAATATTAATGGTGGCCAATTTCCTCCTAAATTGCTTTTATAAGATTTCATTTTAAGATGATATGTTGATGGTTTCTGTACTGTGCAAACTCAATAAACATCTCTCTAGATTATGATTTGATATAATAATTTACTAAATAGATGTATTACATGTTCCATTTACTTAATAATTTCTCCCTCAGGAATCTAAATCACATTTACAGAAGTACAACTAATTTTTAAAGTGCTCCTTTTATAAAGAATATGAAGAAAAAAGAGCCTAGAGAAGTAAAACTTACAATAGAGTACAAGAAAAATGACACTGAAGAATATGCTCTCAGATTCTATACTCATACAAGGTGAGATAGGGATTTTATTTTTTATCTAAAATTAATTAATTGCTAGTCATTGCTATCCATGACACATAGGAAGGAAAGGAAGGTAAAGAAGGAAATGGAAATGGTATACAGTTCTTAAGGCGTCACTATTCTTTAATTTGCCAAAAATCCATTCAGAGTAATGAATCCATGTCCTATGTGAAATACTGTAGAGACACTAGCAATAAATTTAGCTCTCATGTGTACATGTTAATATTGTGATTATTTTTATAGTTTAAAATCTATTTATTGCAGCTATATTTTATGCTCAGTTTTGTGCTCATGGCTGAGTTTATTAGCATAGGATCTGGAGTCATTAAATTTCTTTGTAAAGAAGAAAAAATCTTAGCTAAGAAATGACCACTATAGGCATCATTGTGATCTTATGTACTTCTGATGTGTCTGTACGGAAATAACTATATTTCTATAAAGACCTTTAAGGGAGACTTGACATGCAAAATGGTGGAACCATTTCTGTAGAAGACAAACTTTAACATTTTTGTGTTTAAAATAATTTGCCGGGGGCTGGGGATGTGGCTTAGTGGGAGAGTACTTGCCTAGCATTCAAGAAGCCCTCAGTTCCATTCCTCAGCACCACATGAACAGATAAAGCTGGAAGTGCTGCTGTGGCTCAAGTGGTAGAGTGCTAGCCTTGAGCAAAAGGAAGCCAAGAATAGTTCTCAAGCCCCAGGACTGTCAAAAAATATGTAACTCACTGACTCTCCTGGAGTCTGATGATAGAAAAAAAGTAAATCACAATTGCATCATACTTAAAAATATTAATGAAAATAGTCCCTGGCAAAAATTTCTCACTTAGCAGTATACATACTAAAATGCAATGGAAAGCAACATTTTGCACGGGCAGACAAGAGAGCTCTTTTGTCAGGACTTTAGAAAATCAAATATAAAAATGTCATTCAAAACAAATTGTCATATACTGAATGTGCTTGTGCCAGTCATTAGATAGAAAATTGTTATAGTAATGGGTAATGATCTTTGGAATCAGTTAATCTAATATATTTTTAAACAGTGGTCTGATGAAATAAAAGAAAATGATGAATGCTGTAAACAAAGAGCAGTAGCTAATCCTTGAACCTGGGGAAAGATTTTATAAATGAAATATGTAGGGCTTTGTATTCTAAATGGAAAGTTTGGTAAGGTATAATCATGACAGGATAAACTTAAGGTGGAAAATCTACCCATTGTTTTAGATCATTAGCATTCTTTAATGCTGTCTCCTAGCTCTCTGTGTTTATTGACCTTATATATAGCTTTTTGAATGAATCATATTTGAGCAGTAAAACCATGAATATGCTTTCCATTCTCTGAACTTTTATTTTTCTTTGTTTTTCTGATTTTTTCCCCCTGTAAGTTAAAGGCCTTATGGTCATGACTTTTCTGTCTTCTTTGCTCTTAGATCTTTGAGCAAAAGTCCACAGTGGTTCATTTTCTATCATTGCTCTAGAGTTTAATGGACCTCTTTCCAGTCCTGAGGAAGGGCTAAAATGCAGAGTATACTCTCATTCGTAAATAACCATACCATTGACTTACTCAGCTCTTTTGTCATGCTGTCTAGTCATGCCCCAAATTTCTGCCAGCTACACTTACTTACCCTTTCCTATTAAAAAAAAAAAAGCCCAAAAGATTGCTTTTAGATAGAAGAACTATATGGTTTTGAGATGCTAGCGTGTCTCTGAGATAGCAGCATTCTTCTTATTACAATAGTTTTTCTTTTCATTTTTTTAAACAAAATCTCTCTTTAAATCTGGATTTGTTATCATCCAGCAGGTTCTATTGCTGAGACTCCAGTTAAGCATTCACATTCCTTTAGTTAGTAGAATATATACACAGGGTTTCATGCTGGGTCTTTTGACCATTTATGCTTTTCTTTTAAGTGGTAATTAGAATCCACACGTGTGAATCCCAATTCCTAATCCAGTAGTCTTCTCTGAGTAGGAATTTAATCTCTGATTCCAATTAAGCAAGACTTTAACATTTTTCAGGTCATTTCGAGAACTTCCACCTCTTTTGTGAGATTTCTGTGGTTATCTGAATTCTAATCTAAAACTCCAATGGGTAAGTTTCATTTTTGTTAGCATTCTTTTCTTTTTCTATTTATCTGCTCACTCCTATGATACATGTTCAGTCCAGGCTCTCTAGTTTCTTGGTATCTCCCTGAGTTGGAATCTAGGGGTTCACAATCCTCTAAACAGTAGATTACAAACATACCTACCATATGGTGGAGCTAACAAGTCACCACATTATTGTCTTCTTTCCATACATCATTCTGTATCTTTTGGATCTTATGATGCCCAAGATAGTCTTTTATTAAATTCTAAAACCTCTTTAAGATAGAGATCTTTCATGTTGAAATGTTAGTATTTAATGTTCCCTTGCAGGACTAACTCTGAAATCTAAGTCTCTTTCCCTACTTGTCTTCAACCCCTAATAGCTTTAATAAATCATCTCTAGTCTTCTAAGCCTGTTCACATCTCCCCAAACTCTTGAAAATCTTCACATTCAAAACTGTACATCACAATCCTGGTTACCTTTGAACTATGGGGTAGCTGTAGATATATGGTGCAACTGTAGGGCACAGCAGTTACAGATGTAAAGAGATCTCTTGCATAGCCCTTTCAATTGCCTCTAAAACCTAAAGCAATGGAAAGTTTCCAAAAATTTTTTGCAGGACCCCTTGACAAAGGATTCATTAGTTCTAACTCCTGAACATACTCATTTTACTTGTAGAAAAAGACAAAACGAACCAACCAGCTCATCAACTAATGAAAAATGTGAAAGACCATTGATTGGCCAGACATTTCTTTGTAGTAATATAACAAAGAGTTCTTTTACCAAAGAGGAAGTAAAGGCTGCTCAGAAGAGTAAACAGCAGGGCAGAGTGAACAGTTGTCTGCTAGCCAAAATCTTTTAATCCATACATTGAAACCTGAAACCCAAATTCCTTTCAGTCCCAAACTCTGTTGCTATCCTTTCCTCCAAACTTTCTAACAGCAGCATGTTACTACATAATACTCCAGCCTAATTTTCAATATCTACTTCTCTTTCCAAAGGAATATCAAGAAAATATTTTAGTCATTATATGTCACAGGTCTCCAGTAATTTTTTCCATACATTAGTAACAAATCTAAAAAAATTTGCCTGTAGTTGCAATTCCATCCTCAATATCACATTATATATTTTCTTTATCTGGTCAATGGATATTCAATATTTTATGTTACAAGGTACAATTACTTATTCAAAGTTTTGGATGAAAAGGGACATTCAGTTCTCAAGAAGTTTATATTCTCCTCACATGTTTAGTTTAAGCCACCTTTCCTGTGAGTAAAAGCCCTATAACTATATATTAAGATCATTCTTATCCATCTCCTGTTGCCTGCCAAGAAATCAAAAGGCACGCTAGGGACTTTCTGAGCTGATTATTTTGTAGAGAATGTGTTTTTTTAAAAAAAGCTATTGTCATAGAATTCTCTTTACATGACATGATGACAAGCATGGATCTGATCCTCTACAATGAAACATCTACTATAACAACATGAGAAACCCTTAAAAGACCTTCATTTTCTCCCTCCCCGTCTTCAGAGCTTTCTAACTTATTGCACTTCAGTCTATTTGTTCATGAGACAAGGACATACCTCAGGCACCTTATTTTGAAACGTAATGAAAAACAGAGGGCAATGGCGTACTTCAGCCTCATCCTAGATACCATAACTCAAGGATTCCATTCTTGCTTGTAAGCAGTAGCAGCAACTGTAAAATTAGTTTGAGGTAGACCTGACCTTGTGTCAGGTCATACCTTGAAAATCTATTTATTACACACAGTTCTCATCCTTCTTGTAATGAAAATACTCAGCAATTTTCAGCATCATCTTTTATAAAATTCTTTTGCTCTTTCCTTATATCACTATCCACAGCTGTCTAAATCTCAATGTTACCACTATTTTCCTCCCTTTCTCACAGAAGTGCAGCCAAATGATGACATTATGGCATTGAAGCTTCTGTCTTCCCTTACCTAACCTCTTGGAAATACAGATTCCCCCTTGTGAAAATGGATTCTACCCTCGTTGATGGCTCTTATGTTTGAGATACAGTAGAAATTTCCAGGAAAGAAATATCACTGCAATTTTCAAATGTACATAGAATACAAACTTTTTTTTTTTGGCCAGTCCTAGGGTTTGAACTCAGGGCCTAAGTACTCTCCCTGAGGTTATTTTGCTCCAGGCTAGCCCTCTACCACTTGAGCCACAATGCTACTTATGGCCTTTTCTGTTACACAGAATAGATATATTTTGAGGATACTTCATGAATTTAGTATTAAAGAAAACTAGAATGATGGCAACAATCACCAGTTAATAGTGGGAGACTGGAATTGGATTTCTTAGAAGATTGTTATTGTCAAAGGAGTAAGATATAGTATATGAAAAAACTCATAAGGAAGAATTTGCTCCAAAGAAAAGGAAATTGACAAATACACTTAATTGGTAGCTTGTAAATCTGTTTCAATACAATCACAACCCCCAAAAATCTGATGACTATTTTATTCACAAACCATCTAATTTGAAGAAATCAAATGTCCCAGTTTAATGACTGATCAAAATAGGCCAACTGGGGACAGACAGGATTTTTTATCTTCATAAATGTACTTCAGAGACACACACATGGCTGCATTGCTCACTAATTCCATATTTAACCTCTGGTTTTTACAAGGTGACTTACTAAGCAAAAGGAGAAAAAAATCCATTCCTGTGTCCCATTTGAAAGGAGAGGTGTTCATCTTATGCCATCCATCAAAACCCAAACCATGGTAAAGTTGTTAAACTGTGAGACAAACAAAAGAACTATCTTCAGCAGATCTTTTACTTTCCTGGTGATTAGATTTTATTCAGCTCTTTAAATTTTATGGACATTAATCCTCTCTTACTATCAGCACCTTTCTCTGATATCTATGCTCCCATCAGGAATATTCAAACCAGAAAATGAAAAATTCACTTTACTACTGTTGTCATCATTCTACCACTTTAGGATAATTCCAGTGTCCAGATATCTTTTGACCTGGCCAAATTTAAACTATCTCTTAGTTCAACTACTTAATTCAACACTTAGTAATTATTTGTTGTTACTATATTTCTAGACATACCAATGTGTGGCATCAAAGACACTCCAACCAATGCCAATCCAACATGCTTAGCTGGTGATGTAGCAAGTCTTTCAAGACCCATTGGAAGATTTGGGTAGCAAATTCCTGAAAAAAATCCTTGGTCAAAAGTCAACCCTGTTTAAAAACAGAAACCATCTCTCTTACACACTGAGGGATAATGTCCAGATGTTCTCTGTTGCCTATTTCTTACTCTGTCCTATCTCATCTGTATTTTATTCAGGCTTCATTACTCCCCACAGGGCTCTGGATTTTCATTTAAAGTAACCTTAGAAAATAATGGAATGTAGATTATATTCTTCTAAACTGCTTATCCTGACATTTTCTTGGTAGAGCAATCCAATCATGTTTCTGCTCATTGCCGCTTGTCTTTTTCTTTAATGGTTTCTGATAGCCTCCCATGCACTCCCATGCCCATTTTTTTTAAGTCTCTATGGAGGTCTTTACCTTGATTCTCAACCAGATTTGGGGAATGAGAATGTTTAAATAGTGTAATCTTTTTTATTTGAGTAAAGTTTATTTTAATCAAGTCTGGATTTACTTTGCTGTGTCATTTTCTAATTTTCTTAGATACTTTGAACCATAGTTGTGATACTTATCAATCTAATTTAATTCTTACCATAGAGTTAAGTTTACTTCTTTATTTTTTTAATTTTTGAACACATGATTGATTTTAAATTAATTCTACTGTTTGGTTTTTGAAGTGTGATAGCTTTTCTAACATTAAAAGGTATGAACTTCTGGATCCTAGCCTGGTGTTTCTTTTCTTCTTTTTAATTTTGAGCGGATCCTCTTAAAACATCTTGGTAAAAATCAGATCACAGAAACTCCTCCATGAAATTGTTTCCCAACTGTTTCCTCAGATTTCATGTCCATGACTGTATACCTTTACCTTCTGAGATACCTTCAGAATTTTATCAAAATTCTGCCGCTACACAAAATAAGCCTCTATGTAAAACTTACTGTTGTTTTTATCTTCCATTGCCTTTAATTTAAGCAAATGATGCATAGTTTTATTTTTTCCTTTCAGTTACAAAAAATCTAGTATTGTATGCTATATTGTGATAGTATAACCAACACTTAGAAGCTGTTTTTGCTGAAAATTTCTGATTTCATCTTTGAGCCTACAAAATAAGTAAGACCAGAATAGACTAGCGTCTCTGTCTTATATCAGTGTCTTTTGCTCTGAGCAATTAATTCTCTCTGCAGTGATTTTGTAATTATCTTGAATCCAGAAAGGACAAGACATAACAATAATACCTTCGTAAGGAAAGATAGAGGAAAATACTTCCAAAGAACACAGAGTCTCAGCAGGTTAGACTGCCTGGTAGGTGGTTTGTCTTATCCTGACCAGATTCCTCACCTCAAATGATTACAATAACTACTTCTCCAGAACACTGATAATACTCAACCAGAAAACAATTTGATCAGACTGATCAATAGTCATACATACATACATACTTTAACCCCCATACCTCAATTTTTCCTCCATAGAAAACTGAAGCTAGTAGTTTCAATACAGTAATAAAAATCCTGGATATTTTAATGGCCTCTCGTTCCTAAATGCAGCTGCAACAATCAATGTATGCCTGGAGAAGATGAAAAAATAACAATCTCCCTACTAGTTCTTATTCCTGTGATGCATCCTTACCTCCACACACCACTTGGTTCAGATATCATTTGATGAAATATGGCTTATTGCCTAGCTTCAAGTGAAGAAGAAATTGTAAATGTAACTATGATCCTAGAAGGTAAAGAATCAGAAAATTGATGAACTGGCACAAAAATCACTACAATTAAATTCCAGATATCTATTTGGAGTTATACAGGATTAAATGGCACAGACTAGCATCTCAGTTCCCCTGAATCAGGACATTACCACTTGAGTCCCTCTATTTACAAACATATCAGGGGAAATGAACCAGAAAACCCTAGAAATAATTTTTCTGCTTATGCTTTTGCATTTTATTTCCTTTCTTAAGGTATGGATATAAATTTTATACAGTCATCAGAAAACACAGCACTGAGCATTGTTCATAATACTAACACAAAAAGAATAAGAGAACTATTGCAGAGTAAGAGAACAGTCATGGACTATTCAATAAACGCTGAACTCCCTAACCAGAGGCATCACATTAAATGTGGATATTTTAAACTTAATCTTGCTTAAATGCTTACTATCTTTAACTTGGAAATCAAAAATATCCTACAAAAATTACAATAGTTAACTACAATCACATTCTATACAGGTTATTTTCACTCAGATATTATAAAGAAATTCCATTATAATTGGCATAGATTTTTATCTTTTATATTGTTGTATAGTCATTGATTATCACAGTGTTAATTGATTAAAAGATGAATCACCACATGTTGCTAAAAGTTAGGAGATCTATATCCTGTTTACATTTATAAGTACTAGCTATTAACTGATGTGACTTGATATTACTATATGTAAAATAATGCTTTCTTTTCCTCATATAGTTTCTTTTCATTTGATCAATTAAATATGTTTATTTAAGTCTATGTACTTTGTAATCCAAAGGAGAAAGTTATTCTTATCTTCTGCATATATCCTGACAGAACTTTCTGTACACAGAAAATATTTTCCTTCACTCTTAGAATGAACAGCTTTGCTGCAGGCTTCTTGCCTGGGAATAGATTGCCCATCTAGCCTGGATACATCCATGTTGATTTATTTGCATTATATTTTAGCCCTGCTCTCCTACATGTCATCACCAGGGCCATAATTATTCTTTCACCTTTCCAGGTTCAACCAAAATCTATTTTATATATGCCAACACAAAAGTGTGTGTACACACACATTCCTGTTTTTCTATCAAAGATTGAAAACAAATGTAAAACTTGGTGTTGTGTCCTAGAACATTCTTTATAATGTAGTTTTAGGTTAGTTACATAATCTCATTAAGATTTAATATCTTTAAAGTGTAGATAATAAGATGATCTTATTTTAATGGATTCTGTGAGTCAAGTGAAAAAGCTATGCTTTATAAACTGTAAAGTATCATAAACTATTAAATACAAAATTTACATATAAACTACACAATTTAGTTATAGGTATATATTAAAATATTTTTCCTAATTGTAAATAAGATGTTCTGTATTTTTGCAACTGTTTTATTTTAAGAGCTGCAGAAAGTTATGTAAAGAAGCATGCAGATGTTATTTAGTTTCCCTTTTTAAAATTAAGTTTGCTGAAGTTAATTAGAGAAGTAGTGATTATAAAAGCTATTTGGCATATTATGGCTCATTATTATGACAGGTGTAGCTGGGTTTTTTGTGGGGTTGTTTTCCTTTATCTCTTCTTTATTGAAACAAGACAATTTTCAAAACCTATCTCTAATACATCTGATTATATATATATATATATATATATATATAGAGAGAGAGAGAGAGAGAGAGGTAGCTTTATTAAGCTTCTCTCGAGTGTCCTTAGAGACAGTTTTATGAGAATAACAACAGTTACTATCTTTGCTCTTAACCCCATTGGAGAATGAATAGGGTATTTGAATTATGAGAAATGTAAAGAAGTTCTCAAGTCATATATACATATATTACAATAAGGTATAGGAAATGCATTAAAATAGTGTTGTGTATTTCTTCCCTCTCTCATCTGTGTACTCTTTCATGTGTTTTCTTCTCCCCACTCTCCCTCTTTTCCTTCCATTTGGCTATAAAACAAGAATTGCCAGCATTATTTTCTTACCAATGGTTGCTCCTTGTCAGTCAGCAATGTCTATGCCACAAAGTTATCAAAAATGCATACTTTTTTGTTTTTAATTTCAACCAGTTTCAAAGTCAATTGTACTAGAAAGTTATGGGGAGGCAAAAATAAACCTAACATTCAGAGTATATGTTAACACAGCTTTTGATGGGCAAAATATGGAACCAAACAAAGAAACAAAACCTTCCCTCACCAATAAGTTGACTGGTAAGAAGGTTCCTGGGTTGTACAGGTATTAAGGACTTCTGTAAAGCTGGTCCCTTTTCTCTCCCTTTTATCTATTATGAGTTTTATAAAGCATTACTATTTTATCAGTTTGGGTGCCCTAATTTCTCTCTTCAAAGGAATGACTCACAGTATGCTTTTTTGGAGAGCATCACTTCTGTTAGTGTTGTTTATTTTGTCACATCAAGTCACACTTATCTAGTTCACAGAAAACTTTTTTATACTGAGTTTATTTGGAAGAGGAAACATGAGAAAGTGAGAAAATTCAGCTGGTTCTGATTCTTCATAGGCTTCTTAAATTTTATTTATATGCCATATACATTGCTGTTTTTATTACTAATATATATTAATGTTCAAACAATTTCATCTAGTACTATCAATGTTCCTGGATGAAATGCACTGATATTTCTTTGTTTCATCCTAAAAATGAGCTCTTGATGTAATACAATATATTATGTTTATTTGTGAGACAAAGAAATCAAGATTCAGAGAGGTTAAGGACTTAAGATGACATGAGCAAAACAGATGAAAGTCATGTTTGAATTCAAATAGTCTGATGTATTTTTTCAGAATAAAAGACAAATTGAAATATACTGGGAGTAACTAGTCCAATTTTAAAATAAAGTACCTACATATAAATAATTTCTCCTTAAGTCACAAAATCAACTTCTTTTAATCTTTTTCTATTTCTTTTCTTAATTTTATTGTCCAGTTGATGTACATTTTTTTGCTATTTCTTTTCTTAATTTTATTGTGAAGTTGATGTACAGAAGGGTTACAGTTACACATGCAAGGTAGAGAGTACATTTCTTTTCAAACTTGTTACCCACCTTCCTGCCTCACTTTTATCACACTTTCCTTCCCCACAAATCTGTCCTCCTCAAGTTGTACAGTTAATTTCCTACATATTGTCTTGTGAATGTCACTGATGAATTGGTTCACCCTTTGTCCTTTGTCTCAACACTTTGGGGTTCCCCTTCCCTTCCCTGATTCATATAAATGTATACACAATACCCAGGGTACCAAAATCAAATAAACTGATAACAGGGGATAACCATAGGAAAGAAAAGTGTAATAAAAATGAAATAATTTCACATAGTACTTTAAAACAACAACAATGAAAACACTCTTTTTTCCATACCTTGGAGTTCTTTTCACTTAGCATCATCTTATATCATCATACGTACGTAGTTATTGAACTATTATGATCCTTTTCTAGGATTATCCTAGACATATACTTATTATTACAAATGAATCTAGGGAATCCCGGGAATCTATGTTTCTTTGGGTCTGGCTGACTTCACTTAATATGATTTTCTTGGCTGGGAATATGGCCTAGTGGAAGAGTGCTTGCCTCATATACATGAAGCCCAGGGTGTGATTCCCCAACACCACATTTATAGAAAACGGCCAGAAGTGGTGCTGTGGCTCAAGTGGCAGAGTGCTAGCCTTGAGCAAAAAGAAGCCAGGCACAGTGCTCAGGTCCTGAGCCCAAGGCCCAGGACTGGCAAAATAAGTAAATAAATAGATAAATAAATAAATAATAATATTATTTTTTCCAAGTCTTTCCATTTCCTCATAAATGGGGCAAAACCATTCTTTCTGTTGGAAGCATAGAATTCCATTCATTGAGCATATATACCACATTGTCTTGATCCATTCATCTACTGAGGGGCATCTGGGTTGATTCCATATTTTAGCTGTGGCAAATATGCTTCAATGAACATAGTTATGTTGGTAGCTTAGTATGGCCTTGCATTTAATCATTTGGGTAAAAGCCCAGAAGGAGGATTGATGGGTCATAGGGGAGCACTACATTTAGCCTTTGGAAGAACCTCCATACTGCTTTCCAGAATGCTTAAACAAGTTTACACTCCCACCAATAATGTAGTAACATTCCCTTTTGGCCAAATTCCCGACAGTATCTGTTCTTTTTTTTTTTTTTTTCAAATTTTTATTATCAAACTGATGTACAGAGAGGTTACAGTTTCATACTTTAGGCATTGGACACATTTCTTGTACTGTTTGTTACCTTGTCCCTCATACCCCCCTCCCTCCTCCCCCTTTCCCTTACCCCCTCCCCCCCCCCGAGGTGTTCAGTTCACTTACACCAAACAGTTTTGCAAGTATCTGTTGTTCTTAGATTTCTTGATGATGGCCAGCCTAAATGTGGTAAGGTGAAATCTCAACATTGTTTGACTTGCATTTTTTTTTATGGACAGAATTGTTGAGCATTTCTTCATGTATTTATTGGCCATTCTTATTTCCTTTTCAGAGAAGTCTCTCTTTAAGTCTTTAGCTCAATTATTAATGGGGAAATTGTTTCTTTGTTGGGGGAATTTAAATTTTTGAGTTCTAAGTATATTTTAGATATGAGGCCCTTGTATCTTGTATGGCTAGTAAAGTACTTCTCCCAATGAGGGCTTTCTATTCATCTGATTAGCTATGTCTTTTGCCCTGAAGATGCTCTGAAGTTTAATGCAAACCCATTTTTTCAATGTTTCTTTGATTTGTTATGTTTCTGGGTCTTTATTAAGAAAGTTTCACTCTGTGCCAAGGAGCCCTAGTGCTTCTTCCTGTAATGTTTTCAGGGTATTTGCTGTTACCCATTTGGAATTGATTCTGGTGCAGGGTAATATATAAGTATCTAATATTTTACTGGTGTTTAACCAATTTTGCCAGCAGATACTTTGCAAATCTTATCAAAATAGAAGAGAACACACCCAAATACACAAAATAATAGATGAGAATGGAAACATCATGGCAGAAACAATCAATATTCAGAACATTATAAGGGAATACTTTTCAAGTCTTTATGCTAACAAATTTAAGAATCTGGAAGAAATGGAAGAATTTCTTGCAAAGTTAATATGCCCAAACTAAACGAATAAAATTTAAACCAATTAAATAGATTCACATCAAGTAATGAAATATAAACTACAATAAAAGGCCTCTTACCCAAGAAAAACCCAGGACCAGATGGACTCACAGCTAAATTCTGTAAGGCCGTCAAAGCAGAACCCACACCAATACTCCCCAAACACTTCAATGAAATTGAAAGAAAAATTTCTCAGCACAATTCTGGCCAATCACCATCAACAATGCATAAAAAAAAATACAGTTTGATCAAACAGGATTCATTCCAGGGATGCAAGTCTGTTCCAATATATGCAAGTAAATTAATGCAATTTATAACATCAATAGGACAAGAACCACACGATCATCTCCATAAATCCAGGAAGCATTTGACAAAATCCAATACTCATTTATGATGAAAGCTCTGGAAAAACTAGGAATCCATGGAACATCACTGAATACAATAAAGGCTGTGTGTGACAAACCTATGGCTAGCACTATACTTAATGGTGAAAAGTTAAAGCCATTTCCTCTAATGTCAGGAGTGAGACATAGAAGTACACTTTCTCTACTCTTCTTCAATATAGTATTAGGATTCTTAGCTAGAGAAATAAGGCAAGATGCAAACATAAAGGGGATCCAAGTAGGGAAAGATGAAGTAACATTTTCTCTCTTTTCAGATAACATGATCCCAATTTTAAAGAACCACATAGACTCTACTCCCAAGTTACTTGAGGTTATCAAAAACTTTGTTTTAAATAATTATTTATTTGTTGTAAAAGTGATGTACAAGGGGTTACAGTTTCATACATAAGGTAGTGGGTACATTTCTTGTACAATTTGTTACCTCCTCCCTCATTTCCCCCCTCTCCCCTCCCCTTTTCCCTCTCCCCCCATGAGTTGTTCAGTTGGTTTACACCAAATGGTTTAGTAATTGTTACTTTTGGAGTCATTTTTCTTTTTATACTTTATCTCTCGATTTTGATATTCTCTTTTCCTTCCCTAGTTCAAATACCAGTATATACAGTATCCAGAGTACTCAGATGAGATACAGTGATAGCGCAAGGACAACCACAGGAAGGAGATATAAGAGGATCATCATCAACAACAAAAAAATCTGTCATTTTACTTGGAATGTTGAAAGTAACTACAACAGTGCTATAACATTTGTTTCCAAAACATGGAGTTAATTTCACTTCGCATCATATTATGTGTTCATACAGGCATAGCTATTTGGCTCTTGTGATCCTCTGCTGTGACTAGCCTAAACCTGTGCTAATCATTTCCTATGAGGGAAACCATAGAGTCCATGTTTCTTTGAGTCTGGCTCACTTCACTTAGTGATCAGAAACTGGCAAAGTAGCAGGGTATAAAAACCAATGGCTTTTCTGTATACCAACAATGAGAAGAGCAAGGCTGAAATCATTACTGGGACCAACTTTATTGCAAGGCAGTTGGACTTGATCCCACTTAACCAGATAGATAGCAATCATGCCAAAAAAACTCTTCTGGTCAAACTTAAAGCAATTAAGAATTTTATAAGGAATAGTTCTTAGGCTGGGTTTAGAAGTTTATATATAGTTTATATATACATGCATATATATACACATATGTATATGTATGCATATATATGTATATACCCACATATATATTTGAAAAGTTAACCTTTGGGATATATCTTAAAGATTATCTTACAAAATTTCAAGAATAATGTATTACTTTATTATATCCATAAGTTGCAAATCTATTTAAGAAACTGGGGAGACAAAAAATCCATATAATAATATTTTCGAAGAAAACTTTATTAAATAGCACCACAACTCATGAGTGTACAGGTAGCCACACTCCCATAGTAAATGCAGCCAACAGTTTTTTAGCCAACATTGTGGGTCATAGTGAAATATTGAAACATAAACAATGGTTGAAAAAGAAGAAAAATAACAGTAATAAGCTCTTTAGAAAACTTCAATAGAAAAAAAAGTTAAGCTAAAAAATTTACATTTTGTTTGAAGAGTCAAAGCCAATCTGATATTATAGCTTTCTACTAATATAATAAAATTATATTTTAACCTAATTTATAGCTATACATTGTGAGAACATCAATTGCTATAAACTTGTAATGGTATGTTTGCATGCTTCTTTTAATTCACTTAGCTAATATTAGAAGCAGCAGTAAGCAGTTTTCTTTGTTCAGGACATGAAGATAGGATACTGGGGAGTCTGAGGTCAGTCTGGAAACCAAACTTAAAATTATGTTCATATTTTCAGTAACAATTTAACTTTAGGCCTTCAGTCTATAAAATAAGTGATATAAACTAAGTATTACTTATTTATAAATATTAAAATTTGGAGATAGATATGCTTTACACATTATAATGATAATTCCTAAAAAATTTGTAAGAAGTAATAATGTATAGTTAATTAAGCTATGCTTTACAAGGAATCTTAGTTGGCGAAGTAGTGTTAAATGAGAATATAGAGTGGAAGAGGAAAAATAAAAAGGATTTCAACTTAATGACTAGAGCAAAGGAAACCAAGAACTCTAAGTCTAAAAATCACATATCTTGAGACACAAAAGTTGGATTTCATTCAATTATACTTTCTAAGATGAATATGTGTCACATTTATGTATACATACTTAGAGTCACCAAAAGGAGCTGTCTTTTTTTCTAGGAAGTGTGTGGTCAAAAACAAGTTTTTATTTTCACTAGGAGCACAATGTGAATTTTATAAGTTGCTGACATAAAGAAGGGTTTTCAAATTCAAGTTATCTTTATTCTTTAATTTTTTTTCAATCATATAAACAAAGGTATCATATCACTAAATATGTCACACTAATCAAATGAGTAACTGTTCTTATGTTACACAGCACAAGAGACTTCTGAGTTATTTGTGTTTCTTAGAATGGAACTGGATATTTTGTAAAACATTTGAATCATTGTCTTCACATTCATGACATATAATTAACATAAAGAATATTTATTTACTAATTATAAATTGTATACCACTACCTTACTTAACATAAGGAAACCACTTTCAGACATTCTTGACATAGAGCAGAACTCAGCAGGGCTAAATAATATTGAAAAATAGAATTTTAGAGAAAGTTCTGTTTAAATTTTTTTCCAAATATGACTCCATAGGCAAGAACTACTTACATATATAGGCATTGATACAGGCAAAGGTAGAAGAGTCAGCTAATACCAATTGAATAGAGTGTAATCACAGGGAAAACCTTGAAATGACATACAATCCAGAGATCCTAGGTGATAATTGGGAAACCTTAAGCATTTAGGAAAACTTCCTGTGAAACAGTCTTTCGATGTCACACAAAAAATTGGTAAAGGGCCACAATCAACTAGTAAAAAGTTCATCTTAATAGAAATGTAATACCAATTTATATACTAAAGATAATTAAAAGTCATAGAGATCTAGAAAACAGAAGGAAAAGTTTTCCAATCTGTTAAAAAAATACTTATTATTAAGTACAGGTGGATTGTACCAGTAGTAAATGCTGCAGAGTCTACTAAGACTGAAAGGAAGGGAGAGAAGTTTATTCTTCCCACAGTTATTAATGTATCACTGGAAATTCTGAATAGGGCAACTGTGCATTAAAAATAAATGTAATCATATTTATATGAAATAAGGAGCAAAGATGTTTTCAAAAGACATGATTTTTAAAAATTAACAGTTTTTCAAAATGGCATTATGATAACAAATGCATTTAGAAAGTTTGAAAGAAACATTAAGACTACCAAATCAATTATATTCTCTACAGTAAATGACACTAAAGATAAAATTAAAATATCTCTACAATAGCACTCTCAAAACTTCCAAAATTTCAAGAAAGACTGCAATAAATATATGTCTTCAAAGTTTGAGGGACTAAAAAATTCCAAGATATCAAACTTAGAATCGAAATTAATCTTGTCCTTCAACACTAAAATATTTAAATATTTAAAAAAGTAAAACAGTTGGAATATTTTTAGGTGTATTGGTTTAAATATTGTCTGAAAAGCTATAGGTACCAAGAAAAAAAAAATTTTTGACATAGGAGAAACAAATGATCAATGACAAACACACAGTCTTCAGATGCAGGATTATTATAGCTACATTTTCAAAGAACTTATAACAGAGGTCCCAAGAATTCAAAGCAGGAAAAGGAAACAGATTTTGTTCCTTTCTTAATTTTACTGGATTAGTGGTATGCTCAGATATGCAAATTCTTTACTTCATATAAAAAAAGGGACTTTGAAATAGTTCTTAGTGCTAAGTGTAAAAGTATATACTAGGTTCTGGTGGCTCATTCCTGTAGTCCTAGATACTCAGGAGTCTGAGATGTGTAGGAATGAAGTTTTAAGCAAACCCAGGTAAAAGTGTCCATTAGACTCTGTTTAGCAAATGACTAGCCAAAATCAGAGCTGGATATGTGGCTCAAATGACCTCAGATAGACAGGCAAGTTGAGTGAGAAGCAGGCAGAGTTTAAAACCTAGTAAGAGCCAGGCACTGGGGGCTTATGCCTGTAATCCTAGCTATTCAGGAGGCTGAGATTTGAGGATTTCAGTTCAAAGCCAGCCTGGGCAGGAAAGACCTTGACACTCTTCTCTTCAATTACCCACCAGAAAATCCAGAAGTGGTGGTAGTGTGGCTTAAAGTGATAGAGTGGTAGCCTTGAGCTGAAAAGCTCAGGGACAGCGCCCAAGCCCAGAGTTCAAGCCACAGGACCAATGGAACCAAACCAAACCAACCCAAAACAAACAAACAAACAAAAACAAGCAGAAACAATAAACACTGCAATAAACAGTAAACACTGCAATCATGTAAAAACAGGAGAAATCTTTTAATCACAGTGTTGGTAGTTATTTCTTAGATACAAAATCACTACACAAATTGGCTATCAAAAATCATTGAAATGAATACTTTATGGGCTGGGTGTATTGGTTCATGACTACAATCCTAATTCATGGTGTAAGGCTAGTCTGGTGTACAACCTTATCTAAAAACTAATTGAAGACTAAGGGACCAGAAACATACTGAGGTTGTACAGTGCTTACGTAAAGTGCAAGGTTCTAAGTTCAAATACTAGTACTATCAAAATAATTTAATACTTTATGCTCATTGAGAAGGACAATGGTAAGGCATGCACTGAGAGGACAGATTTGTGATAAACCTAAGGCTAAAGACATATTCAGAATCCTTATTTTATTTTTGTTGTTGTAAAGATGGTGTACAGAGGGCTTTTAATTACATAAGTCAGGTAATGAATACATTTCTTTTCAACAATGTCACCTTTTCCCTCATTTTCTCCCAGTTTTTCCCTCCAGACTCCTGCTACCACAGGTTGTGTCCTCATTTTCAACATAGTGTCTAGTGAGCATTGCTGCTGCATTTATTCACACTTTGTCCCACCATTTCTGTATTTCTCCTTTGCCTTCTCAAAACAGATAAGCTTACATACAAGACAAAGAGTACAGAAAACAAAAGCAGCAAAAAGGGAGAAAAACAAAAAGCAAAACAACAACAACAAAAACCAAATCAAACCAAATACCTCTTGTTTCCATTTCTTGGAGTTCATTTAGATAAATATCATTTTATATGATCTTATGCAAACTGATATTAGGCCTTTATGATCCTGTACTACAAATTTTAATTCTTATAACTCAACACACACACACACACACACACACACACACACACACACACACACAGAGAAACAAAATAAATAGACAACATTTGCAGAGATACTTCAGACAGGGAGACATAAATAGCAAGTAATTGCATGTTAAATTGCCCTACCATTAATCATTAGGAAAGAACTATCAAAATGTTTATGGGGATCCCATTACACACCCACTGTCATGGCTACAATTAAGTTATCTGACAATACCAAATGCTTGTGAAGATGTGGAGAGAAGTGCTTTTATTTATTACTGGTGAGATTTTTAAACAGATCTTTTCAAAAACAAGTTGGCAGCTTCTTGTAAGATTAAATGTTTGTTTACCACATCTAATGAAAACAAGTGTCAACAATAGGCCTTGTAAAAGCATTCTAGAAGCTTATGCATAATGGCCCCAAATTGAAACAATTCAAATGCTCATCAATAGAGGTGAATAAGTCCATTGTTGTATATTCATGCAATCAGCAATAAAAAAGAATACATTAATTCAAAACATGGGTGAAGCTGAAAAGCAAACAAATAGGTTTATTACGCTGTGTCTGTATTCATAAAGAATTCCTTTAAAAAATTTGAAAGCCAATGATTTTATTTTTTTTCCTTTATTGTCAAAGGAAAAAAGGTATTGTTACCTCCTCCCTCCTCCCCCCGCCCCCTCCTCTTTTCTCTCTCCCCCAATGAGTTGTATAGTTGGTTTACACCACATGGTTTTGTAAGTATTGCTTTTGGAATTGTTTGTCTTTTCATCCTTTGTCTCTTGATTTTGGTATTCCCTTTCCCTTCCCTAGTTCTAATACATGTATATAAAGTATCCAGGATACTAAGATGAGATACAGTGATAGCGGGGTACAACCACAGGAAGGGAATATGAGAGAAACAAACAACAACAATAAAAAGGTCCAGTTTCACATGGCATGTTGAAAATAATTACAACAATGATAAAACACTTATTTCCATAACATGGAGTTCATTTCACTTAGCATCATCTTATGTTTTCATTAGTGCATAGCTACTGGGCTCTTGTGATCTATTGCTATGACTAGCATAAAAATGTACTAATTATTCCCTATGAGGGAAACCACATGTTTACATGTTCATAAAAATGTACTAATTATTCCCTATGAGGGAAACCACATGTTTACATGTTCATGTTTATTTGGGTTTGGCTCACTTAGACCTAGAAAGAGACTTATATGAAGAGGAAATGAAAATGACCAAGAGACACATGAAGTGCTCTATATCACTTGCCATAAAAGAAATGCAAATCAAAACAACATTGAGATTCCACCTTGCCCCAGTAAGAATGTCCATTATCAGGAAAACTAACAAGAACAAATTCTGGAGGGGATGTGGCCAAAAGGGAACCCTACTACATTGTTGGTGGAAATGCAAACTTGTTCAGCCACTCTGGAAAGCTGTATGGCTGCTCCTCAGAAGGCTAAACATAGAGCTCCCCTAAGACCCAGCAGACCTACTCTTGGGTATCTACCCAAAAGATTACAAGCAAAACACACTAAAGCCATCAGCACATTAATATTCATCCAGCACAATTTGTCATTGCTAAAATATGGAACCAACCCAGATGCCCCTCAGTAGACGAATGGATCAGGAAAATGTTGTACATATACACAATGGAATTCAGAGGGAATTCTTAAGACAAGAAATAGTCTAACTACTACTAATGGAAATCAGAATTATGGTTCCTTGGGAGTAGAGATTGAGGCAAGTGGTATCTGAATTAATTTTCAGAGAGTCAACCAAGTGTTATATATCTTGATTGCATTGTTAAATGTCATAAATTTATACATTTTTTTCAAAGTTAGTGCTATATGTGAGTTATGATTCAGTAACTATCCTACAAAGGCACATGTACCTAAAGCCTGTTAATTGTCCTGTGTTGCTATTGGAAAGTTGTGGAATGTTTATAAGATGGGATCTGGTAGAAGGATGTTATGTTCCTGGGGATGTGCCCAGAAAGTCATTATTGGGAAAGGAGTCTCTTTTTCTGTTTGTATTACATCCAGCTATGAAGTGAATATGTTCCTCTTGTATCGTAATGTGCTGCCTCACTATGGAACCAAAAACCAGTGAGAACACCAGCCAATGGGTTGAAACTATGTGAGAAAGATTTTCTCTTTATCAGTTGATTGTCTAAGTTATTTTGTCTTACAATAAAAAATGATTGCAATAAAAATGTCTTGCAATAAAAATGTCAATAAATGATTCCCAATAACTTTTATAATCACTGTAATGTATCTAGTAAACTCTCACTTATGTAATGGATAATACTCTCATAGTTTCTATGTATTATTTTCTCAAATAGACTAAATAAACTTGATGAAAATATTGTTCATCAGTGTTTAATCTACCTTATGTATTTAAAAGTACATATTTCAGAAAGTGACAACAATGACCAATCTACAGGTCATCAAACCCAAGAATTCAAAAGTAAATGCTATGCCAAATACATAGGAACAAACTAACACTGGCAAAGTTCAGTTGATGATTGGAAAAAATGGGCTTTTACTCAAAAAATTTAATAAGGATTCACAATGTGTGTATAGTATAAGTGTATGATTCACAGTGTGTGTATATACCTATATAAATATATATATTCATATTATATATACACATAGATGTATATATACATATATTTCTAAATGTGTGTGATGCTCAGTGACGTAACAGAAATTTGGAAAATTCACATTACAATATAGGGAAACTGCATGATGGTAGAACTTTAATCTACCTATGTATTTAAAAGTACATAATTCAGAAAGTGATAACAATGAACAACATGCCTCATGTGATGAGACTGGACACATGCATAGACTCCAGGAAAATCTGCCATTTCAAAAGACTTTCCTTGTCCAAAAGTTCCATTTATTGTTTAGTCATTTATTTATATCATAATGGACTCAGGAATATTTACTCTTACTGTGGGTTGGGTTCCAATATAAATGCATTGATTTCAATGCTGAGATTAATCAACTTTGTCTAGAATCTTATAGTTATTCTCTATGTTTTTTTGACACATTGTCATTGTGTAGATTCACTTTTTTCCTTACTTACTGGATTATTTTGTATTACTTCCCTCCTAAATTGGGGAGAAAATAAAATCCACCAGCTTCAAACCATTTTAGTTGTATTTAAGCATAACCATATTTGGAGGTCATACCTCAAAATAATTTTATATCTAACTTGTTTTGCTGTAGAGGATAGATCTGGACTAAGGTAACAGGAGTTACCTTTCAAGGACTTGAGTCTGTATTTATAAAAGCACTGTCTCTTTGCATGGGCCTTGGCAGATTTACAATGAGTATCTAAAGCACAGTGCAGAGGCTGGGGATATGGCCTAGTGGCAAGAGTGCTTGCCTCATATACACAAAGCCCTGGGTTCAATTCCCCAGCACCACATATACAGAAAATGCCCAGAAGTGGTGCTATGACTCAAGTGACAGAGTGTTAGCCTTGAGTGAAAAGAAGCCAGGGATAGTGCTCAGGTCCTGAGTCCAAGCCCTCCCCCCCCCCCCAAAAAAAAAATACCAACTAAAGCACGGTGCAAATCCGTGCATCTCTGCCTTCATGTTGTATCTTCCTCCGTAGGTACCTCATTTTTTTTTTTTTTTTAGTTAGATTGCTTCTGTTTCCTCCTGCTTGCAGACCTGTTTGTCATTTGAGAAGGCTGGTCTGAAACTATCAGCATAAGGTTAACATACCCCAAACTTCCTTTAGCTCTCTCTCTCCTTTCAAGACTGATGACACCAAGACCAGAAAAGCAAAGATGTCTCAAGATTTATAGGGGCCACATTATTAATAGATTTGAAATGCCAGGATTTCCAACATCCAGTTCCAGATCAAGAGAATAGTAATCAATCATTTCCTAATCTCAGCTCACCCTTGCTAAAGATAAAGAAAGTTTAAAAATCTAAGCTGAGTTGAAATTTTTTTTTAGGATATTAGTCCTTCATCTTCTGGGTTTTTCTCGTGTAGTGAATAAATCCTTTTCTTGATGAGACAACTTGCCTCTGATACAGTGGGCCTTTCACAGAAATAAGTATGTGGACTGAAGTTCACTAATACTTCTTTTCTAGTGCTGTAAGATAGCTTTTCTTGCATGTTCTCAGCCTCAGCCATAGAGTTAGCTACATCCTTAAGGAGAATGGATCTTTTTATGAAGAATGGTACTCAAAATATATTAGGATTCTATTACTACTATAATAATTGTATATAACTCTTTGGCTGAAACCTCATGTTCAGTTTTGTAGGTTAAGAGTTTGTCATGTCTCTCACTGGTAAAAATCCACTGTGATGATTTTTCTAGAATCTATGATGACCCTACTTTGCTTATTGTTCTATGTTAAGTAAAATACTATCTTTGCTAAAACATGTTAAACCCAAAAATTAAGGACTGATATCCTTGAATGAAACATTGGTACTTTTAACATTCAATAAAATATGAACATACTTTGTAAACTATTGGTTACAAATTTGTCATTAATGTCAGTTTTCTCTTGCAAGTTTTTTTTTGAGGTGAAATAATTTTATTTACTCTTTCAAATTTATATGAGGAAAAAATCTTGAAGGGATAAATAAAACAAGACAAAAGTAAGAAAGAAAAACTACCCAACCAGCCAAATAATAATAATGATAACAAAATATCACCAACATATAAAGAATAAATATTTCTGACAGCATGGTAGTTCTGCCATTTTAAAATATGCTTAAAAACATAAACTGATATGTTGAATAAAAGTGCTATCAAATAATGACTTAAAGATAATAAAGTAACAAAAAATTTAAAATCATATTTACTCAGACAAGAGGACGGGGAAATGTGCTTTTTATATATTTCTTATATAGGTCAACTCAAGAGTTTTTCAACTATGGTACTCAAAATAAGTTCTCAGTATTACCTGATAACTCCTTTGAAATTCAAATATGTACATTCTATTCAAATATGTACATTCTACTCCAGATCTACTGCACCAGAAACTCTGAGGGCAAGATCAAGTTACCTTCAGTATCATAATTTTGCTCATAATTGGGCTGGGGATATGGCCTAGTGGCGAGAGAGCTTGCCTTGTATACATGAGGCCCTGGGTTCGATTCCCCAGCACCACATATACAGAAAATGGCCAGAAGTGGCGCTGTGGCTCAGGTGGCAGAGTGCTAGCCTTGAGCAAAAACAAAAAAAAAAAAAGAAACCAGGGACAGTGCTCAGGCCCTGAGTCCAAGGCCCAGGACTGGCCAAAAAAAAAAAATTTTTTTTTTTTGCTCATAATTTTCATTGACATGAAAGTTTGAGAACCAAGACCTACAGAAATAATTTCACATAATTTTACTTGGCCAGTGAGATTAATTTTTTCTTAGCAGTTCAAGGAAGACATATAAACTGATTTGAAAAGTAGATGATGAAATTGATATCTAATGTTTGTGAGCAGAACAAGAATAACATTTGTTTATTTCTCTATTCAGGCTTTGTACAGAATATACTTTATGGAAAGAGTTGACTGGTAGCAACTGGCCAAGAACATAGAACTTCTAATTTTTTCCAGCTTTGTCTACAGTGTAAGCTTTATGAAGAAACTTCTAACCATGTTCCACAGCCATTTTAGCATAATTCTCCTCTAACAAGATTGAGATGCTAATTTATTTTTCATTCTAGAGTTGGATGGGAGGCATTTGATTGTGATTCTTTATTAGTGTCCTTCCTTGCTAATTTTGCATATTTTTTAACTACATGAAACTTCCAAGGAGAACTTACATACCTACAGTAAGAACTTAAAAAATGAAATATAATTACATTATAACGAAAATAAACCCTGCATGAACTAATATGTTCAAAAGTTTTAAATGTAATTGTATTTTCTGATTATAATTAATTCAGAAGAAAACAAATTAGAAATCTATCAAACTGTATTTCAAAATGTCTGTGTTGTTTGGCCTTTCCACCAGTAATTCATGAGAGTTTTATTTATTCCACATGCTTGTCAGCACATTTTATGATTGGTCTCATTTTATTTTATTTTTAGCCCTTCTAATTAGTCAGTGAGTAGTGGTGTTTCACTTTGTTTTCCCATGAGCACCACCTGATGGTGTTTGTTCCCTGCTCATTTAGCATATCTTCATTGTCACTTGTCTGTTCATCTTGTTTTAGTTGTTTAATTGTATCTTCATATAGTTGATTTTTATCATTCATATATGTTGGATTCAAGTCCTTTTTCTGAATGGAATTCATATATATTTTCCCCAGTCTTAAACATCCACAGCCTTCTGTTTGTTAAACGACCAAGCCACTCCTCCTGCCCTTTTAACACTGAGGTAGGGTCTTCCTTCAGGCTCAGGCCAGCCTGGTCTCTGATCCTTTGATTCGCGATTGCCTAGTGTTGATAGGGATGACAGACATTCCCACCCAACCTTACCTAGACATTTGCTGAGATGGACTCTACTGAACTTCTTTTTGCTCCATGCCAGCCTCAAATCACATCCTCTAATTGCCACCAGTAATGTAGCTACAATTAGACTTGAGCCACCACGCTTGGATCTCTTTATTTTATTTTATCTATATTATCTTTGTGTAGTTGTGCAAAAGGGTTACCATTCAGCATGTCAATTGATAAGTACAATGATTCTTAATAGTGCTGAATGCAAAAAAATTTCATGTTGGCAAAATACTTTTTTGTCTTTTGTGTGTTCTGCTTCTGGTAATGTATGTGCTGAATACTGTCTTCTAAGTCTGTTTTCTTTTAAGTACGTTTTCTAAGTCAAGGTCAAGATTCAATTTATAAATGTAAGAATTATGTTGGTTTGCCATGTTTTGCTTTTTAGAGTATCCATTCCCTTTGAATTTACTTTGGTTAAAAATCCTTTGATTACGTTTATGTAAAACAGAGTCTGTGTTCTGATCAACTTTTATTTAACTTTCTGTTCATTCAAGAAAAATTGAATTGTTTCACTTTTTGGTAAAATGGAAGCAGTTGTGTAATCTATGTTGCACACATATTGTGAGGACCAAAGACATAAAGACATGAAAGAGCTTTGATTAGGATTTTCTATAGAATGAGTATTCCTTACAATACAGTTGCTCTTATTATCTTGTTTACCAAAGTTCTGGGACTTTTAAATGGAAGATTTTCCCTCTGTTTATCATTTTTTACTTCTGGAATTACCCAAACTCTGTTTATCCTACAACAGTAGGACAAGAAATGATGTCTAGAAAGCACATGTATGTTGAAAACAAAAAGTTAGAAGAAAGACATTGCTAACATTTCAAAAAAAATTAGCAATATTTGGCTGGAGGCTCCTTGAGATTTTTTATGTTTTTTAGAAAATAAGGACTTCACAGAGCCCAGTTTGGAAATGCTGCTCTAGCAGTTATGATACATAAAAATCATTAGCTTCCAAAAGTTTTATCATACAGTGTTTAAAAAAGGAAGGAAGTAAAGATATAGGACTCATTCCTTTTCTGTCTAAAGAAAATGTTTCTTTCAGAACACACAGGGTTTGTCAATTCACTTGCATCTGGAGAGAGCCCAATTCTAAACATAATTTGAATTTTCCTTTGAATATAAAAGGGCTATTTAATTTACATTTTGTCATATTTCTGTGTTTCTCAGCACATCAGGTTTCTATTCATCAAAGTATGATAATTTTTCATATTGACCAGAGCAGAGAACAAGTGTCTCCTCTTCTGTCATTTCCATTACCTGCCTCTAATCTCTCTTCAGCACAACCCTCAAGCATTATCAGCTATAAAGGAGAGAAATTGAAAAATCAAAGAATGATTTGCAAATCTGTGCACAGCTGCACTGAAAACCCATTCTAAAAAGGGCCCTCCCCACACGTTCTTCTCTCTATCTCTAGGTTTGGTGGTAAAAGAATGCTTCTAAGATACAAAGGGATTCAAGCTATCAGTCAGCAAAGCTCTTTATTCAGACGCAACACTGTGCTCTGTTTCCTCAGCAGCCAGCACACACAAAACAAGTCTCCCTGTCCTTAAGCTCTGTGGGCATACTTTGCATACACTAGCAGATTTCAGAGTGGATTCTGAGGACATATCAGTGGAGCACACTTTTGTCTCAACATTAAGAGTACCAGTAAAAATGGTCGCTGCCAATAACTTTTTCCTCAGACACCTTAAAACAGATAAAACAACAACAACAAAAACACAAACACCTTTAAACTGGGAGTCAGTGTCTCATGCCTACAATCCTAGCTACTCAGGAGGCTGAAATCTGAACACAGCAGTTCAAAGCTAGGCCAGGAAAGAAAGTCCCTGAAATCCTTACCTCTGATTAAAGAAAGCAACAGCCAGAACTAGTGATATGGTTCAAGTGGTAGAGCATGAAGCTCATAGACATTGCCCAAGACATGAGTTCAAGTCTCAGGACAGGCACCAAAAACAACAAAAAGACAAAAGAAAACAACCACATAAAATACACCCAACCCCTCAAATGCATCTCTCTATTGCCATTATGTTTTTTTATTTTCATTAACTTTTTATTAAGATTTCCAACATATTTGTATTCCAGAAAGTATGTTAAAGACTGTATCTATGTTTCAGTTTATTTTAATATTGTCTGGTTATAGCAAATATTAGAGCAATCCCTAGAAAGAGGGATGAATACTCAGCTTATGATAGTGGGGTTATAAATGTTTATATAATGTTTTACAAGCTATATTGATACTTATTTATGGTGGTAGAATAGAAAAACACCTTCAGTGTTCCTTCAAATAAATCAACTGTTTTATTTAGAAACAAAGAATGTGTTCAGGTGTGTGACACTGCTGAAGACCAATGTTCTTGAGAAACTTCGAGTAACTTGTGAAAGAGAAACACCAAATATGGCACTACAATCCCCAATGTAATTTTTTTGGCCAGTCCTGGGGCTTGGACTCAGGGCCTGAGCACTGTCCCTGGCTTCTTTTTTTTTTTTTGCTCAAGGCTAGCACTCTGCCACTTGAGCCACAGCGCCACTTCTGGCCATTTTCTGTATATGTGGTGCTGGGGAATCGAACCCAGTGCCTCATGTATATGAGGCAGGCACTCTTGCCACTAGGCCATATCCCCAGCCCCCCCAATGTAATTTTTAAGAATGCTAAATAATTTTTATTGTATTCCTTTTAACATTTGAACATGAATGCTGACAATGTTGAACTATATCTGACTTTTTATGACTTAATTTACCTCATAAGGTTCTGAACATAATAAGAATTGCAAGCCACAATAAGCCACAGGGTAAAAGTAAAGATAATTAATCGTAAAAGTATAATGAATTGATGTATCAATATTTGCTTGTGAGGAATGAATCTTAAGGTCTGAATGTGGTGCTAACTGAACTTATTTCATGGAAATCCAAAGGATAACACTATGGAAAAGATAATTTTACCACATAGATTTTGTATATGTACTGCATATTATATGTCTTTGAATGTTATATTTCGAAGCTCTGAATGCCTGATGCTTCAGAACATAAGTTTATTTGGAAATGGGATGTTTGCATATGTAGTCAGTTAAAATATGGTCATCTCAGAATAGAATGGGCCTTATTTTCAACCAGTAGGTTTCTTTTTTTTTTTTTTTTTTGGCCAGTCCTGGGGCTTGAACTCAGGGCCTGAGCACTGTCCCTGGCTTCCTTTTTGCTCAAGGCTAGCACTCTGCCACATGAGCCACAGCGCCACTTCTGGCCGTTTTCTGTATATGTGGTGCTGGGGAATCGAACCCAGGGCCTCATGTATATGAGGCAGGCACTCTTGCCACTAGGCCATATCCCCAGCCCCAACCAGTAGGTTTCTTATAAAAGGACACCTAGAGATACAAGCAAAAGCTAAGGAATGCCAAAGATTATCATGATTACAGGAAGCTGAGAGGGAGGCCTAGGAAAGTGCTTTTTATAAGCTAAACCTTAGTTTTAGCTTATTATTTTGATACTGTTTTATAGAAACTCTTTGGTATTATTATATTGTATAAACAGAAACAGTGTTATTAAAAGAAAGATGTAATACTTGAAATGACAAAGTACAAAGCTCACTAACCTTTATCTGTCTATAAAAGTTATTAAAACTTTTATTGGATTTATATGTTTTGTGGCTCTTTTTATGTACTCTATGATTACTAGACTTATGGTAGTTAATACCAATTATTTTTTATACCTATTGTTTCTATATATTATCAAAGAGCTTTACTTTTACTAGATTATAACATATTTAACTACTTTTAATATTTATTTTCTATATTTATATGTTTCATCTTACCCCTCCCTCTGTTCTTCTTCACCTCTTTCTTTGTTCTTTCTGTAGCCAAAGGAGAGAAACAAAGCTATGTTTCCAGTAGTCAAAAAAAATCTTAAAATTTTTTTTTTATTTATTGAGACTAATCTCTAATTAATTACCAAAATAAAGCTAGAAGCAGAACTATGGCTCAAGTGGCAGAACACTAGATTCGAACAAAAAAGTTCAGGGATAGCACCCAGACCCTGAGTTTGAGCCCCTGGTCTGGTACCAAAGAATTGTTTTAAATACACACTTGCACTTGACCAACATTTCAGGTAATAGTAGTATTCCCTTACTCCCAAATAAGCTAGAATCTACCCTTCTGAAATTTTTCCTTCCCACACTGGCTCACAATCACTACTACATCAAGCTGTTCTCTAAGCCATCCCTGATAATTTTCTCAATATCTTGCTTTGTATCAACCAATGAAGACCCTGACATAGTTAGTTACTTGTTCCCCTAAGAGACCTAAGGCTCCTTAATCCTCCAGCTTAGGGGTTTCTTTAAGTTATTTTAATTTCAATACCAGGGTTTGGACATTTTCTGGAGGTCATTCCATAGCCTCTCGCTTGCTAAACAGGCACTCTACTTATTCTTTGAGCCAATCAGTCATTCTGTGGGGGCTGGTTATTTTTTTATGGGGTAGGTTCTCATTTTATGTCTGAGACTGCTTGTACCACAGTCCACTTGTACTTCCCAGAGTTACTAGGGTGACAGGAAGGTACCACCACACCCAGCAGTTTGTCAAAATGGAGACCGATAAACTTTCATTACCCAGATGGATCAAATCACAATCTTCCCTCACCCCACAATTCTACCTCCCAAATAGCCAGGAATATAGGGTTGAGCCAGCATGTCAGCTCACAAAATGTTTTTGAATGATAAGTTTAAGCATTAATTACACCCAGAAATTTAGGTCTGCAATCTTTTTCTCAAAGCCAGAGTTGCTGCTGAAAAGTCAGGAGTCAGTGAAGTCAGGAGTCAGTGTAAGTACAGCCCTTTAGTCTGTTCTTTCCTGAGGCTCTTTTTCCATCAAAACATCTTTTACTATGTATGATAATTCATTTCTTTATTTATGTAAATAATTACCATTAAAGTACCATACATTTTATGTTCTAGAATCACTATCCTACTGTTTCATATTTCATTAGTCTTCCTTTTTATTGCTGAAAGCCTATCATATACAGTTAAATATAGCCATATAGTATTAATATACTCAGAAGCCTTAGTTTACCATCTGTTTTCTCTTCTTTGGTCTATATTTTCCCAATTCTTCTTAAAAAATGTTATTGAATTTTGAATTATTTTTTGGGAAACAGTATTATCCAATCTTCACATTACTTTGCTTATATAACTAGATAAATAAAATACCATATGTATTTCAGTATATATAATTAAAATGTGCATACTTTGTGGAAAAAATATCAAATTTTGGATATTGAAAATATTCCTACTCTTATCAAGGAACATTCCACATGGTAAAAGTTAATTATCCCTAAATAAACATGTAAATTAATTTTAATTTTACCCTTTATTTAAATGATTTTCTATTTGAGCTGCTGTTTTCTTGTATGTTTACCGCATCCATCTTCATCTTATCATAATATATCAAGGTCCTGCTGTGCCTCTATACAGAGCTCAGTCCTAGTGAGTACCAGATACAGTTTTTGTCCTATTTTGCAATCACTGTTATGTAAAAGTTTAGTATTTACCACTTGCTTTTTAGTTTGATGTTCTAAGGATTTATGATAGTTTTAATTGCCCTGTAATCCAAATTGAAGTCCTGTTTGAATTTCTTTCACATGTCCTTTATTTTGTTTCTTTTTTCCTAGGAATGATGCACTAATAACTAATTGTTGCCTTCAAGTAGAACTACTTTGTGGTTGACATATCTACAAAATGGAATAGTTACATGTTTTTTACTTTAAAAATATATTCTAGTGTTTGAGACATGAAAACATAACTGATTTCCATCTCTGATTACCCCTGACTTTCAGCATCATTTTTATTGGTCTTTTGAATATTTTTCTCATTACTGTAGTAACTTACTTATGCCAATTTATGAAAGTTTATTTTGAAATAAATGAAATTCACTTACTAAAGTAGGATATAGTATCTAGTATTTTCCAATGGCAGATAAGCTTTGTAAATTTTAAAATTCCTTTACTTTCTCTTAATAGTCTTTAAGAAGTAACTTGGCCACTATCTTGTTCTGTTACTTGTTCACTAGCCAAATTTATAGTTCATTTGTCCAATAAAAGGCATACTTTTTAAGGCTAAATGATTTCTAATCTTGGTTAGCAAAGGCTTTCTAATACTGCAAAAAAATCTATAGATTTGCAGATTTTCTTTAGAGATTTTTTAATGCTTTGGAAAACTTAGTGAGTACTTCTAGCCCTAAATAACTTCCTGTAGTTATCTTCATACAAATTTCCATTAGTTATTTTTACTAAAATAAGATTTCTATGTTCATGTGCACTAACATGTCATATTTGAAGAATGAATACTGTTTTTTCTATTTTGTTCCACTGTTCTCTTAATTTCTAAATTAATTAGTTTAATTTGATTATATGTCTACTTTCTACAGTTTATGGTACTTAAAATGAAATGCACAATTTATTCTCATTGGGTGACTGTTAGAGATCCTTCTGCTGTGGTCTATAACTTCCTGTGATAACCCTCTAGTAGCAGCAGAGTGTTTCAGCCCCAGGACATTTCCAAGACTGGAACTGGGTTGGACTGAGTGAAAGATCCTTGAGCTCCTTTTAGAGAATTAGGGCAGAAGATGGTGGCAAATCTTCCTGTTCCTAGCTTTGGAGCAGAGTCCTCACACATTGAAGACAGCTCCAAGCTAGCGGAGTCCTCATTGCACACAAATGGAAAAGATGAACATGTATCTTCTTATGCCTGTCTTTTTCTTCTCTCATCTTCCCTATTTTGCTTTGGTCCTACTTCCTCAGGTCACTTCCGAATTAACCTCTGGTGTAAACAATCTTGTAGGGAATTTGATTTAATTCCAGGAAAAACTCTCTTATGAATTTCTTGTGATTATGTTAAATGTCAGTATTAATTATTACAGTGGTAGTAAATATGAGATGATCTCCAAGTCCTGCTATAGGCAACTTTATATTTACTTAGATATTATTCTCTGCTGCTACTGTAGATATTGATCTTAATATACTCATGAGATGACATTCTATATCTTTAGTATTAACAATTGTATTTTGCATCAAGATGATTCCTATTTTATGTCTCTCAATTTATATTCATTTATCTACATTTTTTATATTAGAATTTTACATTATTTGACTAAGAGACAGCTGCAGTTATATAATTATCTTCCTTTGTTAAACTTTGATATTATGTTTATGCAGTTGCTATTGGTAATTTGATTGAAGACTTTTTCTCCCTTTTGACTTAGAAAAGTATTGCTAGTGTATACTTTTCTGTTTTTTTTTTTTTTGGTATATTTCTCCTAACTGTTTTACCCATTGCTTTGCTTCTGAACTTGATATTTTGCTGTTTACAATTTTTTGGACATAAGTCAAAATTGGGGTTTTGTTTGTTAACCAAGCCACATTCAGTTGAAACCATTTCCTTTTTGTTTTTCTACTTATTAACAGCATTGTGGAGACAAAAATTTGAATTATAGTTTTATAATAACTTTCTTTTAACCTTTACAGGATTTTTCTCCTGTGCTTAAATTTTAGCATCTTAATTAAAAGTTACTTTTGCTTGGTAGATTTGTATTACTTTATGTGGTTATCTTGATAAATTCGACATAAAATTATTTGAGATGTATCTTGTTACTTACTAATAGTCTCACTATATTGCCGAAGCTGACCTCAAACTTGTGAATATTTTATAATAGCCATCCAAATGTTGGTGCTACAGACAAATATCATCACATGGTTATAATGTTTAAACTCTAAAGTTGTGATCTATATCATCACTAATAGCTTCTATGTGGCATCTATACCTTTGCTATGAAATTATGTTGATGTTTGAAAAGTAAATTTTCAGGTTGATAATCATTTTTCTATTCCTACTTTGCTTTCCTTCTATGGCACCTATCTAATTTAGGGGGAAAAACATTTGTAAACTTTTCCTGCATTAGAATATGAAGTATCACTCATAATAGAATTTAGTAGCTTTTCTCTATTTTTAATGAAGAAATTGAAATTACATTTTAAATGTTAAACCTTAGCCACACACACATTTTCCATCTATATAAAATTAACCTAATAAAACATAATTTCTTACATATCAGCCATTTTATATACACTACATAAAATCAAAGTATATGGAAATGAGAATTAATTAAATGTGTAATTAAATATGTGTAATAATCACTCTCTGAAACTTTTTATAGCACAGAACTAGAAATTATAACTGTTTTATGTGGATTAGTTCATGACATTTTATCACATTTAACTTAGATTTATGTCTCAGAAAAACATTTGGAGTTTGATTTAGTGAAAAATTGGAAGACAATTCAGATATTGGGAAATTGTGCAAGATAAATGAATGTAGCTAGGAAACTGAAATAATAATTGTCATAGTTAATATAATAAACTTATATTTTAATTGATGGATCAAGTCACAGTTTAAAATAAGCTTATGAATGCCTAATGTAATATGCTTAACTTGTAACATATGAAGTCAAAGGTCTTTAATAGTTTACAATTGCCATCCTGGGCATAAACCTATGAGTATTCTTTGTAGTGAATAATTTCAACAATACTCACATTCTCTGGACCCTTATATCTCATTGTTTGCAGAATTCAGCTCAAAATGGATTTATATGCTATACTAACATTGTATGTTTTATTTTGAGTATTATCTGTTAGGAGCTTTTGCCTCATTGTAGATCAGACTGATTGCTATTGGGCTCTTAGAGTTCCTTATATATTCTGAGTAATCATCCCTTTTCAGAGATGCAGTTTACAAATATTTTTTCCACATTATAGATTTTCCCTTCACTGTGTTACTTATTGCCTTTACTATGCAGAAACATTGCAGTTGACATTAATCTAGTATTAAGTTTTGCTTTTCTTGCTTGTTCTTTGAGTACATATCCAGAATGCTGTTTCCGATGAAATCTAGTTTTTCCCCCCATGTTTTCTTGTAGTAGCTTCATAGTTTTTGTTTTACATTTAAGTCCTTAATCCATTTTGAGATGACTTTTCCATATGGCGATGAATAGATTAGAAAGATAGATATAGATATGTACACACACATATAAACATATATACACATAGTTCTGTATCACAGCTATTGTAATTAAACAGTGATGTGCTGTATATCACAAAATGGAAAAAGAAAGGTATTGTAGAGAATTTTACCTCAAAAGAAAAGTAGATGTTTCAGCAGATGAACATGCTAATTACTCTAAAGTGTTTATTGTTTAATTTTATTGTGTCAGTTAAGAATAAATAAATAGGGCTGGGAGTGTATCTCAGTGGTAAAATACTTGACTAGTGTGCACAAGACATCGATTACTATCCTGAACAGTGTAAACAAGGGCTAGAAGAAATAAGTAGACACTTATATTCTTCCACCATTTACTATCAAAAGTATATAATTTCCCTAAAATACATATGAAGAACATATTGTTACAAAATAGTTTCTCCAAATTCACTCAGATGCTACAGACCCTTCATTGCAAACAGTAAATAATGAATGTGGTGATGGGGATTGGAGCATATATAAGGGAACAAAGAAGAATTGAAATCTACTCACTATTTAGCTTTGATCAAGGTCATTAACTGTATTATATTAGCATTAAGACCCATATTTTCCCTTTGAAAAATAAGTGGAAACTTGAAAGTTTCAGTTTTTCTGAGAACTGAAGCAAGAAAATATTGGCTCAGATATTTGGGAAATATGCAACAGTTTGTGGTTATAAGATATTATTTTTACTTTCATGCACTCATTAGAACCTTACTTTTAAGAGAGTTTCTTCTTTTATTTAACTTTTTAATTGACACATAATAATTGTACATATTTACAAGCTTCAGTGTTATATTAGAACTGAGAAAACTAAAGGAAGGAATGTGCTGGAAAGAGGGTGAAGGTGCAGAAGGAAAGATACATATTAAGTCTACAAAAGGGCTTCAGCATCGGGTTGCATCGGGTTGTGTTTTTTATATTTTAATCAGATCAATCCCCTTCTCTTTTTCCACATTCCTCCTTTCTTCTCTATCATTATTTTTCATTGTGATGATATTGAAATTATTTTCTAATAACTATTTGAGATACATAATGAACTATTACAAACCATACCTATTATTGTCTGGATATAAAGTGTCCTTCCAAAAATCTCTCTTAAAGGATTGGTCTCCAAGTGTTACTGCTCATGGAGATTTTGGAAATGTTGAAAGGTAATGCCCAGCTAACAGAAGTACATCACTAGGAGTGTTTCCTGGGGTGGGGCATTATCTTGTTTTGGGACCTTGTTATTTTACTTCCTGTCTGCATGAGGAAAACAGCCTCATGATGTCACCACCATTTTCTTCTTTATAACCAGTTGCCCTGAATCAATGACTATGAACTGATCTCAGAAATCCCAGAAAACATGAACAAAATTGTATCTGTCTTCCCTTAGATTGTTTCTAGCAGGCATTTTGTCACAGCAACACCACCCACCCCAGTGTGCTAAAGAACAATGGAACATCCTTCTGTTATCTGTGTCGATGTGGATGTAACTTGAGGACAATAGTGAAATAAGCTAAGCTTCAAAAGATGAGCATTATGAGCTTCTGCTCATGTACAGATGCTAAAAGGTTAGGTATTTGGTTCAAAATAATATTTAGACAAAAGTTCTGTGATTTTTAAATATAACCATTGAAACCAAGAAGCTAGTTAGATTGGCCAAAATTCTGATATATTTTTTTTGGGGGGGACAATCCTTCTTTATTGATGAGTTGGGCTAGAGCCTGAGGAGGCACTATAGTAGAAATTCTCAGTGAGTCCCCAAGTTTTCAGGTTGCCCTATCTATGCTTTGATTTCTTACTGTTTTTCTGTAGCACAATACAACAACAAACTTAAAATTCATGTTTCTTTTTTTAATTAAATTTTATTGGCAAGGTGTTGTGCAAAGGGGGTACAGTTACATAATAAGGCAGTGAATATATTTCTTGTGATATCTTACACCCTCATTTTTCTTTCCCTTCCCTAGATCAGGTACGCATATATACAATATCCAGTGTACCAAAATCATATACAGTAACCACATAGGGTATGCCAAAAGAAATTCACCTAGAACTTTAAAAATAATATCAACAGTAATTCTGATATACATTCTGATACTAATAACTTATGTATGCCTGTTATAGGAATAATATTTTGGGCTAAAAAAATGATGGCCCTTGCACCATATTTGCCAGCATCCCTCAGGTTTAATAGTTTTTCATTCACTTATTTTATGTACAGCTTAATTTGTACTGTCATAAATTTACTCATATTTGTAGTTTTATGAAGAATACATATTTAAATTATTTATTTATAAAGCATTACTCAAAAATTTGCCAAATAAAATATTAAGTGTTGAGTTCATTGTGACTGTCTGTGTGGCTACCTGAAGAGTTGAAACCCATGAGGAAATAAATAAAAACTGAACATATATTTCATTTGTAACAATAAATTTAAAAGTTGTTATTATTAAGGAGTTGTACTAAAGGGTTACAGTTTACAGACTATACATTGCCCAGGTCTTTTTCTTTTACATAATGTACATTGAATACTATGATGGCATCTGTTTACCTTATTCCTTCCATTTCTGTGTTCCCTTTTACTACCTCCAAGAAGACAAAACAATCTGGGTGCTGGTGGCTCATGCTTGTAAAATCGTAGGTACTCACGAGACTGAGATGTGAGGACAGCAATTCAAGGCCAGCACAGGCAAAATAGTCCCTGTGAGACTCTTCTCTCTAATTAACAACTAAAACCTCAAAAGTTGCACTGTGGTAGAGTGGTAGCGTTTATCTAGAGAATTCAGGGACAGTATTCAGACTTCAAGTTCAGACCCCACAACAGACAAAAAGAATATAAAACAGGACAACAAACAAACAAACAACAACAACATGTTTCCATTTCTTGACTTTTGTTTTGGTACATAATATTTCAGATGTTCAGCGTAGTTATGCCTTTGGGTTCCTCCTCTAAGTGTATTTTCCTTTAGTCTGTGTGTAAGTTCATTGAGTCCTGTATAAGTTGTCATGTTGAGTTCAGTTTTTTATCAGATTTCTACATATGAAAGAAAACATGTACTGTTTGTCTCTCTGAGCTTGGCTTATCTCACTTAATAGGACTTATTGTAGGTCTATCCTTTCCTCTCAAATGACACAATATTTTTTCTACTGGATGAGTAAAATTCCTGTATTCCACTTTTTTTTTAATCCACTCATCTACTGTAGGACATCTGGGCTATTTCTGTAGCTTGGCAATTGTGGATACTGCAGCAATGGATGTGTATGTAAAAGTCTTTTGATATCGTGCCCTGGAATGTTCTGGGTAGATTCCCAAGAGTTACATGATTGGATCATAGGGAAGCTCATGTTAAGCTTTCTGAGGAATCTCCAAACCACCATCTGGAGTGATTGGTGATTATATCTTCTGAAAACATGCAAGAGAGGAGCTGAGAATGTAGCTTAATGGTAAATTGCTTGCCTAGCATGCATGAAACCCTGGGTTGGATTCCTCAGTACCCCACAAACAGAAAAAGCCAGAAGTATCGTTGTGACTCAAGTGTTAGAGTGCTAGCTAGCTTTGAGCACAGAGAGGGTCAGGGATAGAGCCCAGGTCCTGAGTTCAAGCCCAAGGCCCAGAAAAAAAAAAAGCAACAACAAAACAAAAAAAAAAACATGCAAGAGAGACAAGTTGGGGCTGGGGATATGGCCTAGTGGCAAGAGTGCTCGCCTCATATACATGAGGCCCTGGGTTCAATTCCCCAGCACCACATATATAGAAAATGGCCAGAAGTGGCACTGTGGCTCAAGTGGCAGAGTGCTAGCCTTGAGCAAAAGGAAGCCAGGGACAGTGCTCAGGCCCTGAGTCCAAGCCCTAGGACTGGCCAAAAAAAAAAAAGAGAGAGACAAGTTATGTGATATTCTTGAATAAAACCAGAACAAATTCAAGCTATAAAAAGCACTTCTGAATATGAAATATTTTTAAAAAGTTATTCTAGAAATAATTCAAAAGGTAGACACTATATTTTATATAGCCTTATGATTTTTATTTTATGAAAATAATTTATTGGGGAAATAGTGTTTTGGAGAACACTTAGGGAAAATCGTGAAAACTGTTATCTGAACTAGGAATAGAAGTGCATCAGTGAATGCCCTACATTAAATAATAATCATTTGTTTTTATCAATTCTTTATTGTACTTGATGACAACATTTTGTGCCCATCTAGTATTAGAAGCATAGAAGAGACTCAAATTGCCAGGCATTCAATGTATATTCATTCTTATAGAGTTGTGCATTATGTGCATTGATATAGTTGCAGTCTACTGCAACGAACTCAAACCAGAATATGGGACTTGCACCATGTTCTTTTCACACTTGACATTTTTCATCACCAGTAAAGTGTAGCTGAGAAATGTTGTTTCTAACTCATGAGATCAGACTGTTCTCTAGCCAATCTATATACTCTGAAGTGCTAACAGAAGGTAAAACAATCAACATGCCTTTGTAAACAATGTAAATCAAGAATGCGACTATGTATGCATGAACTATATTAAGTTTAGGAAAACTCCAAATTTGCATGAATACATTTGAATATTGTTTATCTTTTTAAAAAATTTTTATTGTCAAACTGATATACAGAGTGCTTACAGTTTCATACGTTAGGCATTGGATACATTTCTTGTACTGTTTGTTACCTCCTCCCTCATTCCCCCCTCCCTCCCCTTTCCCTTTGCCTCTATGAGTTGTTCAGTAGATTTACACAAAACAGTTTTGCAAGTATTGCTTTTGTAATCATGTGTCTTTTTTACCCTGTGTCTCTCAATTTTGGTATTCCCTTTCAGTTACCTAGTTCTAATACCTGTATACACGGTTTCCAAAAATTACGTTCTTCCAAAACAAAACCACAAAGAACCAATAACCCCCTGAAAAAGTGGGCTAAAGACTTAAAAAGAGACTTCTCTGATGAGGAAATGAGAATGGCCAAGAGACATATGAAAAAGTGCTCTACATCATTGGCCATAAAAGAAATGCAAATCAAAACAACATTGAGATTCCATCTCACCCCAGTAAGAATGTCCTATATCAAGAAAACTCACAATAATAAATGTTGGAGGGGATGTGGCCAAAAGGGAACCCTACTTCATTGTTGGTGGGAATGTAAACTGGTTCAGCCACTCTGGAAAGCTGTATGGAGATACCTCAGAAGGCTAAGCATAGAGCTCCCTTATGACCCAGCAGCCCCACTTTTGAGCATCTACCTCAAAGACCACAAACAAGAACACACTAAAGCCACCAGCACAACAATGTTCATCACAGCACAATTTGTCATAGCTTGAATTTGGAATCAAACCAGATGCCCCTCAGTAGATGAATGGATCAGGAAAATGTGGTACATATATACAATGGAATTTTATGCCTCTATCAGAAAGAATGACATTGCCCCATTTGTAAGGAAATGGAAGGACATGGAAAAAATTATACTAAGTGAAGTGAGCCAGACCCAAAGAAACATGGACTCTATGGTCTCCCTTATAGGGAATAATTAGCCCAGGTTTAGGCTAGTCACATAAGGGTATAACTATACCCTTATGAACACAAAAGATGATGCTAAGTGAAATGAACTCCATGTTATGGAAACGACTATTATATTACTGATGTAATTATTTTCAATATGAGATGTGAAACCGTAACTTCTATTATTGATGATCCTCTTGTATCCCCTTTCTGTGGTTGTACCTGCACTATCTCTCTATCTTATACGAGTACACTGTTTATCTTTTTGTTAGTGCAGAAGGAAATGAGAAAGAATAACTTTCTAGTTCAACTGAATTCTTCAGCTTTTATTTATCAAGATAGTCTTCAGTGAAGCATTATGTAGAAGTATCTGTGACCCTCTCTCATATTGTAGGCTTTAGAAGGACCAAATCGTTATACAGATTATATTTCATAATTACATTATACTTTTCTCATTCCCTAGCAGAGCTCTAAGACCATGGTAACTCAAGATAGACTTTAGCATCATTAAACATTAAACACCAATCAGATCATGTAATATGCTGTATTTCTTTGCATAACTTTGTAAAATGACAAAATGCTTTACAAATCTTATATGCATGATTATAGTTGCTAGTTGTCTTGTAGCTAAAACCATCAATAAAAATTAATGGGGTGGATTGTGAAATAAAGAGAAAAGAGAGAAAAAAAAGAACACACATACATATCACACACACACACACACATACTCACTCACGCACACATCTTAGCAAACCATTAATTTATGGTGAATAATCAAAGAAGAAAATATTTTAATTGAACCTGAAATAGATGTCTTACATGGAAAGTTAAAGAAAAGTTCAGAGAAAATGGTTGAGAAATGTTAAACCCAGTCAAAGAATCAAATGAAAAGAGATGTCTGTAATCTTTTCCCCTGGGAGATAATATCAGAAAGATCATTTGTATGACAATTTAATAATTGCTATATTAGGCTGGGGATATGGCCTAGTGGCAAGAGTGCCTGCCTCGTATACATGAGGCCCTGGGTTCAATTCCCCAGCACCACATATACAGAAAATGGCCAGAAGTGGCGCTGTGGCTCAAGTGGAAGAGTGCTAGCCTTGAGCAAAAAGAAGCCAGGGACAGTGCTCAGGCCCTGAGTCCAAGCCCCAGGACTGGCCAAAAAAAAAAAAAAAATTTGCTATATTAGAAGAAATGAAATTAGCACCTACTCACATATGAACAAAATAAATGTGGGGCTGGTCATATGATTTAAATAGTAATTTTCTTTGTTGATACAGAAATTTAGATCTAAATATTTGAATGAAACCCACATTTTGAAGGAACTGCTTTGCAAAGTCATTAGGGAACTAATACAGTATGATCTACACTGTGCCAATTCAAAGAAGTATGGTGATTTTGAAAAGTGTGTCTTTGAATCAGGACTCTCTATTAACCAGATTTTTGAAAAGAAAATTCTATGGTCCACTCTAGTGTTACAGTGTCCATGGGACATCTGGTTTTCCAAGAACTACTGGTTTTAATAGCCAGTTACTTTTAGATGGAGTCCTGACCAATGGTAAAATGGAAGCTGCATGCATTACTTTCTGAACTTTCAGGATAGCAGATCTTGTAAACACACATGGTAAAGTGAAAGAGAAAATGAGCTAGAGTGATAACATGAATAAAAGATTCTTACTGTATCATCTCCAGTTGCAAAAAGAAAGGGTGAGGGGGCTGGGACTATGGCCTAGTGGTAAAGTGCTTGTCTTGTATACATAAAGCCCTGGGTTCGATTCCTGAGCACTACATATATAGAAAATGGCCAGAAGTGGTGCTATGGCTCAAGTGGTAGAGTGCTAGCCTTGACCAAAAAAGAAGCCAGGGAGTTCGAGCCCCAGGACTGGCAAAACAAAAACAAAAACAAAAACAAAAAAACCATTGCTAGAAAGGAAGGGTGACTGAGTGGCGAAGAACAAGAATTGGGACATAAATATCTCTTCTGTTCTGAAGCCTTTGGAAGCATGATTTAATTCATTGAGCATCATTGTTCACAACTGTAAGAACAGACATACTTTAAAACTATTACTTCATTAATAACTCATTGTAGGACTTCTATAATTTTCTAGCATATATTATATTCAAAATGGAAGTTGCCAGTATAGTTTTCACTGATTTGTTCCTTTCACCAGTCCTTGTTTTCTTTTCTATCAATTTTTAAAAATTTAATTACTTACTTTTTGTCCTCTTGCTAGAGAGGTTTGAACTCAGGACCTTGTACCTGTCTGGCTTGCTTTTATATCTGGCTGTCAACCACTTGACTCCCTGATGCCAACCCAGCATTTAACTAGTCATTTTGGAGAAAGAACCTAGTGGATTTACCTACTGCAGATTGATTTCAAACTGTGAACCATATTACAATCCCCAGACTAGCTTGGATTACAAACACAAGCCACTGAGATTTTCCTTTACATAATATTTTTTTTTCTTACCATGTTTCTGTGCTGCTACCTGGTCTTGAAATACAGTTCTCTCTCTCTCTCTCTCTCTCTCTCTCTCTCTCTCTCTCTCTCTCTCTCTCTCTATCTCCATCTCCCTACCTCTGTGTCTCTCTCTACCTCTGATTTTTTTTCTACATAGTTCTCTACCATGTGATTCATGCCTTCAGTCCAGTATTTTCCTAGTTAATTGGAGGTAATAATCTCATAAACTTTTCTGTCCCAATCACTTTTGAACACCAAGCCTCAGATCTTAGGCTTCCAAGTAACGAAGAATAAAGGTATAAGCCACCTGCACCTGGCTATATCACTTTTATGTATAGGTAAAGACACATTCTACATAGGCTTAGAGCCACAGGCAGAAATCCTTTATTTTGGTAAGCATTTAGCATTGTCCTAAAATCATAGAATGCTTTGCATAATTCATTTTCAGAAGAATTTTGTGATTCATGGAGAGGAAAAATGGCCCAGAGACATGCCTGCCATAAAATAAAGGATATTTATTTCTATTTTGGTTTGTTATTATTTATTTTTATAGTCAGAAACTAGGACTTCCCTAAGCTCGAAATTGTTCTGGGAGCTCCTCACTGTGTGGTAAGCAAAAGGTTTAGAGCTTTCTTTTAGCAGGGGACAAAGAAGGAAACAAATCCTCTGAGAAAAGTACTTTTAAGAGGTGCTTTTTCTCTTTACTTTGATGTGCACATTTCTTTGGCAGATGGTAGTAGCCCCATAGGGAATTACTCCAGGCAGTAGGCTTCTCCTTAGAAAATATCTTTCTTAGAAACCAATGGATCTTTTCGGGTTGAATAATCTCATTGAGAAGAAAATTATAGAGACAGCCTTCCATTTCGGCACAGTTAAACTTACACAGTTTATGTGTGTACATGATAATGTTTTTGATGATCATATATCCAACACACACACACACACACACACACACACACACACAATTTCTTGGGTATTACTTTTTCTAAGTTGTAATTTGGATTTATCTCTGTGGAATATGTTCTCTGTTAGGTTTCTGAATGAGAAAATTGCTAATTTTTAGGTTTTAAAAATATACATATGATTAAAATATAATGCCAGCCAGGAACTGGTGGCTCACACCTGTAATCCTAGGTACTCAGGAGGCTGAGATCTGAAGATCCCTGGTTCGAAGCCAGCGCAGGACGGAAAGTCCATGAGACTCTTATCTCCAATAAATTACAAAAAAAAGCCAGAAGTGGCACTGTGGCTCAAGTGGTAGAGTGCTAGCCTTGAGCAAAAAGTACATCAAGGACAGCTCCAAGGTCATGAGTTCAAGCCCCAGGACCATAGATAGATAGATAGATGTTCAGATAGATACATAGATATAGAGAGATAGATAGATAGATATAGGACATATAGGTATAAATATATAGATATAGATATAGATAGATAGATAGATAGATAGATAGATATAGATATCTATCAATGAAATCAAGGAATGGATGATGTGTTGTTGGATTAGAATCATGTCAACTATGTTTTAAAATGTAGGGAAGGAAGATATATGGCTCAGAGATCAAGAAGTAAGAGTCATTCCAAAACTAACTAATTATGTTTCCTAATGTTTATGAAGTCTTCAATTATAAGAGCCAGGCCACAGAGACATGCACAAAACAAATAATAAACATTGACTTATTAGTTTAGCATTGATTCTCTCCAACAGAACTAGTTATTTCACCTTATAAGAAGACAAGTTCTTATCATGTAAGTATAGCTAAAAATAAGATAGTTGTTTCACAGGCAAGCTATAGAGCAATCTGTGCCAGGCTGTAGATTCCACTGGGAAGGTCTGGCACTGGCTTCTCACTCATCGAGTGGTCATTAAATCTGGGCTCACTTTCTTTGACCAGGATGTAAGAAAAGGTGGTATTCACATATCTTTTTGTAATTAAGTTGGGGTTTTATGACTATGTTTTGACAAGCGTAATACAGCATGTACAGATGGCAGGCCTGTCTTCTTCTTTTTTTTTTTTTTGGCCAGTCTTGGGCCTGAGCTCAGGGCCTGGGCACTCTACCACTGGAGCCATAGCACCACGGCCTGTCTTCTACCAGCACGGTAAAAATACTTTGCTGTTTGTCATATCTGTTTTTCCTTAATGGCAAAACCTATGGGGAGGAAGATGCCTCAATAGAGAGAAAATTGTAATACCCAAGTCACAATCCACACAGACTGCTTTATTCATCCCTGCCCAAACTGGACAAAGACATGAGCAGGATATAAGTTTTAGAATGTAACAACTCATGGAAACTTCAGGGAGTTTCTTATGTGAAGAATTCATTAACCCATGTCAAATAGCTTCTATAACACCTTCATTTTAGACCCACTACTTGCAAATGTTTTTCTTTCCTCTACTTTTCATATGTGTGACATGTTCTGACATTGTGCTGTCCTGTGATCTGGGCCCTTGAGGCCATCTAGTTGTTCATCCCACTTCTCATCCCCAGGATCATGTAGAATATTTGACTAAAGCACCAGCTCAGGTGATGACTTATCTGGCTAGATTTAATTAGGGTATATATCCTATAATGATGAGGCATTATTTTCACTTATTGGTTGAAGTTGCTTTGCATTTGATAAACTATTTAAACCTACAGTTTTACAAATACTCATTTAGATGTTGACAGTGGTGACATCTGATTAAAATGATTTTTTAATTGGCTTTCATGGCACATGCCTGTAATCTTAGCTATTCAGGAGGCTGAGGATCACAGTTCAAAGCTAGCCTACGTTGGAAAGACCATGAAAATGTTATCTCTAATTACTTACCAAGAAGTTAGAAGTTGAGGTGCTGCTCAACTGATAGAATCCTAGCCTTGAGCAAAAAGCTCAGGGACAGCACGTGGGCCCTCAGTACAAGACCTAGGGTGAGCACCAGCAACAATTAAAAATAATTCTTAATTTTTTTGTTTTAGTAAGTTGGAAGATGATTCCTTTTTTCTAGTCAAACATCACAAAAATATAACACATGCACATTCTTTAGAAAAACACAAGAAAAATATGGAATTTTTTTGTTGGTTTGCTTATTGGGAACAATTCATATTCATTTGTTATAATTTTCATAAATCATCTTCTGACATATGCCTTGAGAGCTTTGTAATGACATTGTTTCAGTTCAACATCTGCAGAAATCATCCTACTTTACATTAATTTTTTAAAAAAATATTAAGAGACTGTTGATAGAAGTTTAGCCTAGGTTATAAGAATCAATATGTTAATATTGGAACACTCACTAGCCATCATACTAGATTATGAAATGTCAGTGTTTAAGCACTTTACTGGAGTCCATCTTGAGCTATTATCAGGACAATAAAGTACTTTGAAAAAAATATCTACTCATAGGACACAAGTATTCTCAGATCAATTTCAGAGAAAGAAAGGAAGGTGGAAAAGGTCTCCTGGCTTCATGTACTTACAGTTTTGTTCTCCTACCAATTCCTCCTATTGGATTAATAGAATAGGAAGTCATCTAGTGTGTTGTGGTCCATTGTCAGTCTCCTGAGGGGCATGAAAGGTGAAAGTGGAACCAAGGGGAAAGTAGAGAAGAGATTACTAAAACAACTTTTTAAAAGATGGACTAGAGATTATCACTATATTTCAGGTAGCAAAAGTTTTCTAAGGATTTCCTCTAGTCTTTCCCATTTGTGACTTTTTTTGTAATGATTACACTGGATGGTAGAAATAATTCCTAATAGCTCTTGTATCTGTCACACACACAGAGACATGCACACAAACACGCACACACACACACGAGGGAGGGAGAGAGCGAGAGAGAGAGAGAAGGAGAAAGAGAGAGAGAGAATAAGTTCACCTCTATTATTTTACTCCCTTTCAGGAAGAAAAGTGAATTAGCAGTGCTCAAGCACATGCTTTCTGAACTCATGTGTGGAGTCAGGCAATCAAGGCTCATCAAGCTGAAGGTGAACTGGAACTCCTACCTTGTGGACACATTGTTCATCTTTGATAGGAAGCATTGCATTTGTTCTATTACTGAACCCTCCAGGGAGACAGAATAAAGGTCAACATGTCTTCCTTCGGACTTTTCAAGTAGCTCCTAAAACAAAGAAAGAGGGATACACAACTAAACCAGGGTGGCTCATTCTTTCCTCCCCAAGTTAGCTGTTCTATATTACTTCCTGCCTTGCTTGACCTTATACACAGGGGAAATTTGGTAATTTCTCATTGTATTCTCATCTATATGAGGCGTTTATGGTGTACAAAACACATAGGTTCAAAGAGAAGACTTAACAGTCACCATGGTTGTGAACATTTTAAAAATAACGTTCTATCTTATATTTATCCTAGAAAGTGATAGATATTTAAAGAAGAAAAGGTAGCTTGTGTAATTCTGTTATTGTTAATCTGTAGCATTTTGTGAATTTGGGGATCGTGTCTTTATCTGACATTTGTGTATGATTACTACAACTTTAGGTGCATTTTTCATGATGCCAGAATTTTTCTTCCATTTGTGAAAACCCTCTAATAAATGTGAATGAATAAGAAGGAAAACTGAGTAGTCTGCATTGTAGTATGCAATTGGAAACTGCTTTTAATATCCTGAACAAATGTGAATATAAACAAAGATCTGGCAAAGCTCTAGACTACTATAAATTATCTAGACAAATTCTGGATTCTAATTTCTGCCCAGTCGTGAGTATTTAGAAATATAGTCTAAACCTCTGTCTTTTAAAATCTCTCTTCAGGAAATTCTATTGTGTAGTCAGTAGTCAAGTCCTAGAATATGTGATAGGAAAAAGTTTCAGAGCTTTATAATTGCTAGAGGAAAAGAAAAAAATCCATGTAGAGATGGAGTCCCATTGCAGGAAGGGACAGATATGTTGACATTCCATGGCTGTGACAATAGTTGCAATGAGCATGACAATCACAGGTGCTGGTTGCAGGTTTTAAAGTCAGAGTATATTAAGCTCTGATTGAGTCCCTTCAAAACTCAAATTGAAACTGTGTGGCATTGAAAACTCAAATTGAAACTGTGTGGCATTGACAGATGAGACCTTTATAGGTAGTCATACCATGAGGATTCTGACTCTGTGAATACCTTATGGCCTTCTCATGATGCTTGAGAAGGTGACTTCATGTCTTACACTCTTATGTCTAGTAAATATACCTAGAGAATCCCACATATACAGAACATACCTTTATCAGTGATTTGATCTTGAACCTCCCAGCCTATGCAAGCATAAGAAATGGATTTCTGTTTTTTATAAGCTATCCAGTTTATAGTATTTCAGAAACCTAAACAAAGACAGTGTGCACAGAAGAAAACTGTGGCAGTGCTCATTGTGCCAAGTGTCATTTGTGGTGTTATGTATACAGGATGGCAAAGAATGCATTTTGTGGCCTATTATGCTTGTGTGTTTAAGGGAAAGAGAAAATCCCTAACGGGAATCCATAAGAGAAAATTAAAGATTTGGAACTGAAAAATAATGAAGACCAAAATTGAAAAGAAGCTTTGGGAATCATCAGCACAAGGCAATATTGAGAAACTTAAGTGGAGGAATTCAGCAATGCGAGGAAGCAAAATCACTTACAGTAATAAAGTAAATTTTATAGCAACAATGCACAAGGTAGTAATGAGGCAACACAAAGTATAAATAGCAGTTCTGGGCAGTCGGGAAAATGTTAAAGAATTGCAATAATTGATTGTAAATTTCTATTGAGGATTATTCATCTGTCTATTCCTTCATGCATGACTTGTTCCATTAATGAATCATATTCAACCGGATTTGATGTTCACCCTGACTATTTTGATATTTAATTCACTATGATATCTATTCATGAATTATTAAATAAACCACTGGTCAATTGAATAAAAGTCACAGAGCATTAGATTAAGATGAAAACTGAGACAAGGTCAATGACTTTTGTCAGAGGAAGTCATGGATAATTTATTAGAGTAGTTTCAGCAGAGTGTTGAACACAGGCGCTGAAGCACACATGAATAAATGCTAAATGGCTGGCTTAAACACTGAGGCAGTAGGTGCAAGTATATGTTTAAAGAGTTCAAAACAGGAGAGAAAAATGGTATAATAAAGTAATTGAATAGAATGATGATGAATAGGTCTTGATTCTAAAACAATCACAGAAATGATTTCAACAGAAGAGTCATTGTAGAAAACTTAGATGGAAAGATTTAGTTGGACCCCTGGGGTCATGCTTCTAGTCCTAGTTACTCAGAAGACTAAGATCTAGATGAAAGAGATTTGGAGCCAAACTAGACTAAAAAGTTGTAGAGACTCCATTTCCAAAGCAATCACCAGAAAGTAGGGCTTGGAGGTATGGCTCAAATTGTAGCTGGACTAGCTACTACAGAAAGAAAGAGTTCTTGGGTTCAAGCCCCAGCACTGCTCTCATATTCAAACACACACACACACATACACACACACTCATTCACACACACACAAAGTATGAAAATGCTTATAGGAAGAAATCATTATTTACATATCTTTTAGCATAAAATTCCTATTTTCTTCTAGCTTACATTTTTATTTTTGTTGCAGCTAGGCATGATGCATAAGCCTGTAATCCCAGATGCATAGTAGGTGGAGATAGGGAAGATTGTGGTGACAGCGCAGTCTGGGAACATGCTTTATGAGATTTCATCTCAACAAATAAGGTGGCCATATGGAACCCAAGCTATGCAAAAGACATAGTTTTCCAAATCATATAAACATTTTTATTTAATTTCAGATTTACAGATGGCATTGTTCATGAACATCAGAAAGTAGGAAGGGTAGAGTAGGGAAGGGTAATAGACCACCAAGAAGACTTTGCCATCCATCCACTATGATCCTCAGCTCACCACCTCAAGTATAAGAAACCTGAAGAGCCACTGGACAAATGGGATGATACTTGTCTTCTAGTCTTGAATGATAATATGTAAACATTGTAAGGTTTAACAATTATTGAACACAAAATATATGTATTGGAAGAGAATGATGGTATACAACTGCAATTCTAGCTACTATTGAGAATCAAAGCCAGTGTAGGTAAAATGTGAGACTCCATCTGAACATACAAGCCAAGAGTAATGGTAAAGCTCTGTTATCCCAGCTACTTGGGAGGTTATATGTAGGAAAATCATAGGCCGACAATAGCCCTAGACACAAAGCATGGTAGCAACAAAGAGCTGGGGGGTGTTGCTCAAATGATAACCTATCTATCAAGGAAAAGGTCATGACATCAAACTGTAGCGTCACTAATGTTTGTGTTTGAATGTGTGTATATGTGTATATGTATACTTAATAATTTAAACAAGACATACTAGATTGGCAGTCTTCTGATATGGTTATTGGTAAAAGAATGCTAAAAGTCTACAACAGGCTTGATAGTTCTTCAGGAAAAATAGCATCTGGATGGAAAGTAAGCATGTATAGTAAGGATCAGGGGAGAACCCAAGAGCAAGCTCAGATTTAGGAAGCTCAAAGTTAACAACAGCCTCATGAGTAAAGAAAAAACCTTCAATCTCTGCTGAGCCAGCCGGCAGTGAAGAGGGAATCCTGAATGAGGGGGGCGAGGGTTAAAGAAAAGGAAAAATACAAGACGAGAAAAAAGACAAGGGGCAAAGATGGGGTATCTTGAGATTGTGACTCAAGACTGCAGCCAAGTTTATTCTTAACTCCCAGATTATATGCAGTTTTGGAACCAGGGAATAGCATAGGGTTGTTAAAATTCAAGAACACAAAGAGGCTTTGAAGTTTGCAACATTTGATTACAGTAAACACAGGATAAGGTTGATTAACATAGGATTGTACTCCAGTGGACATAGCAAGGTGCAGACATAGCAAAGCAATTCCAGATAGTGGCTGTGAACAAATGTCCTTGCATCTAGCATATCCTGGTGACAATGGCACAGCCAGAGGTGAGAATGAATTTAGCTGCAAGTTTGGCTCCTGACATCCTGGCGACAATGGCACAGCCAGAGGTCAGAATGAATCTAGCTGCAAGTTTGGCTCCCGACATCAATCCATAATCAAGGACAATATTGTCTTTTTAAGATAGTACCAACATTTGGATGTGTATGCATAGTGTGGGTTTTTCTATCAGTAATTTGTTCTAATGTATGATCCAGACCCCTGATGTTCATTTTGTTTCATAGTGGGGACAAAGGACAAAGGGTGATCCAATGCAACAGTGATATGCACAAGACAGTGTGTTGAAAATGAACTTTACAGCTTTGGCGTGGGAGCGTTGGTAGGGAAAGAAAGGGGGAGAAAAATGAGGGAGGAGGACAGATTATTTGACAAGACATATACTCATTGCTTTACATATGCAACTCTAACCCCTCTGTAAATCACCTTGACAATAAAATTAAATTGAAAAATAAAAACTGGAAAATTGGTATAGGCAGAGTAAATGGTCAGAGTTTTGATGGCAAGACCATTGGAAGGAAACTCATAAGAAATTTCTATCGCACTACATGTAGTATGTAGCCCTATGACTGGAATCCTCCCTGCTGCTAGAATAGGAAGTTTCTGTTGACCAGGATTGGGTCCGGATATTTGGTGGAATAAACCTATAGGACGTCATCATCAGGTACTGCAGTGAAACAGGTCTTGAAATGGAAGCAGCTTGTATAAATGTTTGCTAACCTACTTTCTTTTGTGGCTATATGGCACCCTCAACTACAAACACAACTTGAAATTGGGCAACTCTAACCTTGTGAATTTCTCTGCACATATACTCATTTCACAGATGAAGTGTATCAGGAATATAGATGGTATTATTGGTTTCAGTCTCATAGTCTGTTCTTATGATTTGAGCCATCATTACTAGACCCTTGACACCCATATTTGCACTGGAAAACTAATACCTGTGAATTTTTTTAGAAGCCAAAAGTATGCTATTAAGCTATATTTAGTGAATGTCTGCCTCAGATATGTTTCTAGGAACAGTGTCCAGACATCCCCATAGCAACACTACTGTATGCTAAATCTGTGTAACAAAATTTTATTTGGACTACTGCATCCAGAGAACCATCACACAATTAGCTGGCCTCCCTGCCACACTTAAATAAGCTCCCAGAGTAGATCTGTGATTTTACCAAAGGCTATTGATCTTCATGCCCTTCCTATAATACATCACAAGTGATCAAATATTTCTGAAATTTCTGAAAGTTTTTTTTAGAAAAAAACTCCATTGATTAGGCATAACACTTGTAGGTTCAAATACATTTCCATCCATGGTATTAGAAAACACACACACACACACACACACACACACACACCATTGCAAATGGGAATTCTGAAAAGAATGAACTTAGAGCATAATTACAAAGATTAAGCAAACTACTTCTTTGGTCATTTCTGTCTGTCCCCAGATTGTACTTATGGGAATTTCACTGACTATTTTGTCAGATGGAAGAAGTGGGTGGTGATAGTACTAGGTAGTGCCATTTATATGTCTTCAGTGGTTACAAATTTACCCCAGTGGTTCTCACTATAGATGAAATGAATTGTCCTGAATCAACTCGGTGGGACACTATTCAGACCATGTACTCTTTAGTGGAATCACAGTCCAGATCTTTCCATGCTTATTTACATTTCTCACCATTTGAAATAAGCAGCCAGTACACTTTGGAAATATTGTAACTGCAGTTAATATATTAAATTTGAAATATTTCAAACAGAAAACTTGGGGCTGGGAATATGGTCTAGTGGCAAGAGTGCTTGCCTTGTGTACATGAAGACCTGGGTTAGATTCCCCAGATCCACATATATAGAAAACGGCCAGAAGTGGCGCCGTAGCTCAAGTGGCAGAGTGCTAGCCTTGAGCAAAAAGAAACCAGGGATAGTGCTCAGGCCCTGAGGCAAGCTCCAGGGATGGAAAAACAAAACAAAACAAAACAGAAAACTTGGTTAAAAAGTTCCAAGTGCTGTATACAGCTATACTGATCTTTTTTTTTTTTTTTTTTTGCCATTCCTGGGCCTTGAACTCAGGGCCTGAGCACTGTCCCTGGCTTCTCTTTGCTCAAGGTTAGCTCTCTGCCACTTGAGCTATGGCCTCACTTCTGGCCGTTTTCTATGTATGTGTTGCTGGGGAATCGAAGCCAGGGCTTCATGTACACGAGTCAAGCACTCTTGCCACTAGGCCATGTTCCCAGCCCCAGCTATACTGATCTGATCACATCCTTTCAAAATGAAATCACGGGAATGCATATTGAAAATACATAGTTAATTTCTTCTACATTACAAGTTTCTCTATAAAGAAGGAATGCTTCAGAGATGCATGACAAGGATGTTCAGTTAAATTTTATATAAAATAGCACATCAGAATTGATATGTTTGTTCTCAATGCACATTGCTACTGTGGTCCTTGATGCAGATTATCTTAAAGAATATGATTTAATCCTGACTTACTGCATCTACACTTTAAGTTTCTATAGCTGATAAGCAATATCACCCTTTTGGTGAAAATATATTAATATAAATGTAATGAGTATAGTTGTCTACTACCATGTTGCTGGAGAAAACATGTAAAGCAGCAGAACTTTGTAATTTCTCTTGCTTGTATTTAAGTTTCCTTTTAAGTATTTTTTCCATGTTAATATTTTATTTAAACCAGTACAAGCACCATGCTTGATAGAAAAGACTGTCCAAAATAAACATATAATATGAACTAGCTAAGAGTGAAACTTAAGAAGTTGTGCCAGTTGTTGGATCTGTTAAAGAATGACATAGAACAGTTAAAATTCACAAAACTCAACCAATAAGGTTTCAAGCATCCTGGATGAGATTATATTAGACCATCTACATCAGTGGGTATTCCCTGGCATGTCAGTGATCTTAAACAATATTAAAATAATTACATGTGTATGAATTATATTCCAAAAATCAATAAAATACAGTTTCCATTACAAGTTTAACATATTTGTTTTAAACATTACATGAATATGAGTAATGATTTAAAATGTCAATAGCCTAAAAAAAAACAAGTTTCTCAAAAATATCCAACTTGGGACCATTGGTTTCAAGTGGCCTAGAAGATTATTTACATTCTTCCAGAAAATACAAAACAAGATTTGTCCAGAAATGTTTAATATAACTTTTCATATAAGTTGTAAAGGCTCAAAGTTTGTAGATTCCAGTATTTTTGAACATTTGAATTGTTTTTCATATAGTCCATATTTTTCAAAGAAATACAACTAAATTACCTCTGATTTTCAATATTTTGCTGCCCTTTCACTCTGAGATAATTTTGTGGTTAAGAAACTTTTTCAATATATTAAATATATTACGATTACTTTGGATACAGGTTTCCTAAGAGAATATATTCCATGTATACATAACTCTTATGAGAATAAATGCCTTAATAAACTATAATCACACATTTTTTATATTATTTTATTTCATTTTTTTGGCCAGTCCTGGGCCTTGGACTCAGGGCCTGAGCACTGTCTCTGGCTTCTTTTTGCTCAAGGATAGCACTCTGCCACTTGAGCCACAGTGCCATTTCTGGTCATTTTCTGTATATGTGGTGCTGGGGAATTGAACCCAGGGCCCCATGTTACGAGGCAAGCACTCTTGCCACTAGGCCATATCCCCAGCCCATAATCACACATTTTTATATCAAGGAAAAATATTGGTAGTTTTTTTATTTCAGGAATTGAAGTAATAATTTGAATTTATCATTAAGAAAACTTTAATTGGGAATTTTATTAACTTCTAACTATGTAACTTTGGTGGTATCTATGTAATTGCTTTAGTTCTTAATTTCATTATCTCAAATCAGGTAAAATAGTAATTTTAATGAAATATTATGAGTACAAATATTATGAGTCCATCAAGTTTTGGAGAAATTTGTAAACTATGTTGGATTTTATCTTGTGTATTCATTAGAAATTGTAAGATGTAGCCATTGGATATACCTAGGTCTGTATTTCAGAAAGATAACTCTGAAAGCACAAATGAAATGAATAAGAAGTGAGGGAGTACTCAGACAACAACAACAATTTAGGGGTGATGCACTAATGGAAACTAAGTAACTGTGGCAAGTAGTTTGGAAAGGAGGGTCCACCTATGGAATACAAGTTGAAATTGACAAAACTCGGGAACCAATGCTATGTCAAGACAAACAGACATTCACAGGAAATAACACCCAGTTCTACAGTTTAGGATGCAGATGAAAGGACAGTAAAAGGACAAATAAAAATGGGAAAGAAAGGCAGATGAATCCCATCTTGAACATAGTATAAAGTCCACATCTCTTTCAGATTTGGCTCCTCATGCTCAGGACACAAGAAATGGAAAAGGAATGAAGATAAAGAATGGGGAACCACTGTTATGAGCAGTGAGACAAATGGAATCTCTTGAAGACGTTAGAGCAATGAGGGAGAAGTTTGGTATGAAATAGAAACGTACATTAATGAGAGTTCCAAAAATTAAACTAGTTTGAAGGGAATATAGACACAATTGGATGATCCATATTATTTTGTTTTTCTATTAGAAAAAAATGACAAGATGACAAAGACATGCAACAATTGAGAGTGCTCCAGAAGAACAGAAGAGAGCATTGGAAAAGTCAGTAGTGAGCTTTGCTTTCATTGTGGAACCTCATTCCTACATATAATGGAAAGACCCATTACATAAGCCATGTTTTGTTTTTGCTATTATCTACAAATACTTGACTCTACAAATGTTGCAGAGAGTCAACAGCTTTTTGCACTTGACCACAGCTTATCCTTTTTGTTAAAACACAGGAAATAGAGCATGAAACCAACTGGAATTAAGTGCCTCTTTCAAGAACTTTCCTAAAAATGACTTACATAAATTATATTATTAAGTGTTTTCTTACCCACTTACTACTTTTCATTATTAGTTTCATTTATTTTATTGTGATGTTAGACACTGTCTCCCAAAGTAAATCATTAGACATCCATCTTTTCATTCTTGGATGAAATTTTAAATATTCTTACCACAATGTCAGTGGGTTAAGAAGCATTTTCTTTGACATAAGACACAGTAAAATTCATTGTTATCTTTGCGGCAGAATTTTGAACCAAACACCATTAAAATAGATTTGTCTGGGTAATTGGTTTACTCATATAATAGTTTTCCATTCAGGTATAATAAGCCTCAACAAAAATTTACATACATTAGTGTGAGATTAGAAAAAAATACCATGAAATTACCTGTTTTATATAACATTAGGTTAATCTTCATGCTTCACTTACTCTGGATAGTAGTTTTTGCTCTATATTTCCTTAATGGATTGAGTGTTATGTTGTTGTTCCCCCTCCCCCAAACACTTAGGATCTTTATCAAGCATAGCTAGTTCCTCTGAACCAAATCAAAACTAATGAGCATCTCCTAAAGCCACTTGACACTCACCTACTCACCAGGGATGAGCAGTGTGCTGACCCATGTCATTCATTTCACTTGTACAGATTCCAATCTGCATATCCACATAATAACCAAGTCCATATTAGAACTAGGGAAGGGAAAGGGAATATCAAAATTGAGAGACAAAGGAAAAGAGACAAACTACTCCAAAAGCAATACTTACAAAACCATTTGTTGTAAACCAACTGAACAACTCATGGAGGGAGAGGGAAAGGGGGAGGGAAAAGTGAGAATGAGGGAGGAGGTAACAAATTGTATAAGAAATGTACCCACTGCCTTACGTATGAAACTGTAACCCCTCTGTACATCACTGACAATAATTATTCAGAAAAATAAATAAATATAAAAAAGAAAAAGAAGATTTTGATCCCACAAATGCTCAAGATGGCAGATTTTCATAGAAAATAAAATGATCAAAGTTCACAGTTTGATTATATGCAAACTCATTGCTGAATTAAACAGAGATGAGAACCTGGTTGAAGGTTGGTATGCCCATGTGGTATCCAGCTTTTAATCAAAGAGAGCATACAGATGAAATCCGAGTTCAATCTAAGAATGTTCATCAGAAAGGGTTATCTTCAGAGGGGTAAATGTGGGCTGGGAATATGGCCTAGTGGCAAGAGTGCTTGCCTCATATACATGAAGCCCTGGGTTTGATTCCCCAGCACCACATATATACAAAATGGTCAGAAGTGGCACTGTGGCTCAAGTGGCAGAGTGCTAGCCTTGAGCAAAGAGAAGCCAGGGACAGAGCTCAAAGGCCCAGGACTGGCCAAAAAAAAAATGTTTCAGAGGGATGAATGTAGATAAGAAACATTCACCTCAACTTTCAAAAAAGAATGAGATTTCTCTGTGGTCTGAATAATATGTATATATATATATATATACATATATATATACATATATATATGTTTGTGTTATCAAACATACTCTAAATTTAATATCTAAAATAACTGTAAAGTATTTTAACGTTGTTTCTTAAAATTGTGAAATATTCTGTTACAAAAGTAGCAGGAAACCAGGCTTACAATTCAAACTCTTTTGAGGCTTTAACATATTTAGTTATTTGGAAGGCTTAATTATAGCCTATTTTGTCTTCTGTTCATATTCATTTTAAAACAGATACTTTTAAAATGAATTATCTCATGGTTATTTCTTTAAAAATGTCACTATGAGATTTGTCTTATTCTTCCTTCTCTGAAAGCCTGGGTCTAGACAATATGACTTAGACATAAATCCATATAAAATTGATTAAGAATAACATATGCAGATACTTTCATCTCCAGGCATCAGAGTTTAATTCTCTTCCCTTTGATTCTTCCTGGATTTAGCAACTTGGCACCAGAGAAATCAGATATAAAAAGGGGAAGCTGTGGATTAGAACTCTTCAAAACTGTCAAGGTCATGAAAATGAAGGAAAGATAGAAAGCCTCAGAGATGCAAAGTGACAAAGGAAGAAGATGGCATATTAATATTGTATGTTGTACTGAATACTCAAACAGAAAAGTGTTAAGAAAGCATGAAATTCTAATAAAGAACAAAAATGTAAAATTAACATAAATTTGTGGTCAAAAGTTTTGAACTGCTGTTAATTGATGAATCATAATAAATATATCTTTGGTAATATAAAAATGTTGATTGCAAAGACAAGGTGAAGAATGAGCGAAACTGACATAATGACTTTCCAAATTTCTATCTAAAGTTATTCCAAAGTAAGAAGTTAATGTATATAGGGTGTTTTTGTGTAAGTACCACATAGTTGTTTTTTTTTTATTCATTTAAGTATACGATTAGCATTTAAATGTTGAAAATTCCTAGTGTCTGCTTTCCAAAAATAATCACCATAAAACCAAAAGTAGTTTTTTGAAGATGAAGTTTGGTATCATCAAGATATGCTAGCATTCTAACTTTACATTCTTAAAAAAATGTATTATCAAGGTGATGTAGAGAGGGATTACAATTAAATACATAAAGTGGTGAGTACATATCTTGTAAAACCTGTTACCCCCTTCCTCATTTTTCTCTCACCTTCCCACCTCCCCAGGCCTCATTTGTACAATTAATTTCCAACATCTTGACTTATAAGTACTGCTGTTGCATTGGTTCACCTTTTAATTTTTGTTTCTCTTCCCTAATTCAGATAAACGGTATATACAATACCCAGGTACCAAAATCAAACACAGTAACAACAGCGGCTAAACTATAGGAAAGAAAAATGCAAAAAAAAAAAAAAAAAAAAAAAAGAAACAGTTTCACACAGTACATTAAAAATAGCAACATCAATGAAAAACCACTTAATCCCATATTTTGGAGTTCATTTCACTTAGGTTCATCTTATATGATCAGATGTACATAGTCATTGAGCTATTGTGATCCTATGCTAGGACTATCCTAGACATATAGTAATTATTGCCAGTGAGGGAAAACATGGTGTTTGTATTTCTTTGGGTCTGGTTCACTTCACTAAGTATTACTTTTTCAAGTCTTTCCATTTCCTTACAAATGGAACAATTTCATTCTTTTTGATAGAAACATAGAATTCCATTGTGGATATGGAACCGACCCAGATGCCCCACATTAGGAGAATGGATCTAACTTTACATTCTATGTGTCATCATCAATTTGGCTTTTTGTTTAGAATATTAACATTTTGTCATGGGTTCTTAATCATCTCTAAGGTTCCTATGATCTTCCTTTCCTTTGCCAGTTAAGATTTAACAAGAAATGTATTGAAAACCATTGTGAACTGCTCTTGTATTTTGTACTTCTTACCTTCCCTTTCCCTCCATTTCTTGCTCTGGTAATATTTACCCCATTGGATCCTCAATGAGGAAAATTCCACAAAGCCTTAAAATATTATAAGAACTGTTATTAACACATGTAACATAGCAATACAAATTACTTACACTTTCAAAGTACAGTCTCAGACAATAGTATTAATAAAACCTTTTATATCGGCATCTAATACACAATTTAGGGTTTCATTTTGTAGTTTAATATCTTTTACTACACTTCATAATCTTCTAAAGTCAATTTGGCAAATCTCTGCCCCTAGCATTTTTAGAAATTATCTATTACAAAGCAGTTATATACGTGTGCTGAATTTTATATTACATTGATTTTTATAGAGAACTGGGATATTGTATTTGAAGTGGAGGGTTTTTTTGCACTTCTTATTTTCTAAAGGTACAAAATAAAGTATTTAAATATAATAAAGCTAAAACTAGTTTTAGGATGATTAGACAAACGGAAACAGTCTTAAGAGCAGTTATAAACCTTTATGTAATTACTACAAATATTTATTTTATTTGGTAAACTGGATAAACTTATTTATTCATGTATTTTTGTACTTTCAGAAAGCATATTTTTATTATTTATTTTCTTTTTTATTGTCAAAGTGATGTACAGAGACATTACAATTTCATACGTTAGGCCTTGGGTATATTGCTTGTACTGTTTGTTACCTCCTCCCTCATTCCCCCAACTCGCCTCCCCCTTTCCCTCTCCCCCCCCTTTCCCTCTCCCCCATGAATTGTTCAGTTGGTTTACACCAAATGGTTTCACAAGCATTACTTTTGGAGTTGTCTTTTTATTCTTGTCTCTCGACTTTTATTTCCCTTTCACTTTCCTAGTTCTAATACCAGCATATACAGTTTCCAATGTACTCAGATAAGATACACTGATAGTGCAGGTACAACCACAGAAGGGGATACAAGAGGAACACCAACAATAGAATCACTGGTTTCACAAGGCATGTTGAAAGTGACTACAACAGTGATATAACAGTCGTTTCCATAACATGGAGTTCATTTCAGTTAGCATCATCTTAGGCATTCATAAGGGCATAGCTATTAGACTATTGTGATCCTCTTCTGTGACTAGCCTAAACCTATGCTAATTATTCCCTATGAAGGAGACCATAGAGTCCATGTTTCTTTGGGTCTGGCTCACTTCACTTAGTATAATTTTCCCCAAGTCCTTCCATTTCCTTATGAATCTGGCAATGTCATTCTTTCTGATAGAGGCATAAAATTCCATTGTATATACGTACCACATTTTCCTGATCCATTCGTCTACTGAGGGGCATCTGGGTTGGTTCCATATTTGAGATATGACAAATTGTCCTGCGATGAACATTGTTGTGCTGGTGGCTTTAGTGTATTTTTTGTTTGTGGTCTTTTGGGTAGATGCAAAAAAGTAGGGCTGGGTCATAGGGGAGCTCTATGTTTAGCCTTCTGAAGAATATCCATATCGATTCCCAGAGTGGCTGAACCTTCCTACCAACAATGAAGTAGGGTTCCCTTTTGGCTACATCCCCTCCAACATTTATTATTGTTAATTTTCATGATAAAGGACATTCTTACTGGGGTGAGATGGAATCTCAATGTTGTTTTGATTTGCATTTCTTTTATGGCCAGTGATGTAGAGCACTTTTTCATATGTCTCTTGACCATTCTCATTTCCTCATCAGAGAAGTCTCTTTTTAAGTCTTTAGCCCACTTGTTGAGGGGGCTGTTGGTTCTTTGATTATTTGTCTTGGAGGAATTGAACTTTTTTAGTTCTCCGTATATTTTAGATATGAAGCCTTTGTCCAATGTATGGCCAGTAAAGATCTTTTCCCAATCTGTGGGCTTTCTGTTTATCTTGCGAGCTATGTTCTTTGCCCTGCAGAAGCTCTGCAGTTTAATGCAGTCCCATTTGTCCATCCTTTCTCTGATTTGTAGCATTTCTGACTTTTGTTAAGGAAGTTCCATCCTGTGCCAAGGAACCCAACTGTTTCTACTTCCCTTTCTTTTAAAGTGTTCAGGTTATCTGTTTTAATTTTGAGGTCTTTGATCTATTTGGAATTGATTTTGGTGCAGGGTGATATATAAGGATCTAGTTTAAGTTTGTTACAGGTGTTGAACCAGTTTTTCCATCACTATTTGTTAAAGAGGCTCTCTTTCTTCCATCCTATTTTTGTAGCTCCTTTATCAAAAATTTAATAGCCATAGGTCTGCAGGTTCTTTTTCAGGTCTTCAGTTCTGTTCCACTGGTCCTCAGGCCTATTCTTGTGCCAGTACCAAGCTATTTATATTACTATAGCTTTGTAATACAGCTTGGAGTTTGATATTGAAATTCTTCTAGTACTGTTCTTGTTCTTTCTACTTAGGATTTTTTTTTCTATTGGGGGTCTTTTATTGTTCTATATGAATTTCTGGATTGCTTCCTCTATTTCATTAAAGAATATTTTTGGGATATTAATGGGTATTTCATTAAATTTGTAGATAGCCTTTGGCAATATTACCATTTTGACTATATTAATCTTCCCAATCCAGGAGCTTGGGAGGTTTTTCCATTTCCTTGGTTCTGCCTTAATTTCATTTTTCATCTTTTTGCAGTTTTCATCATAGAGGTCTTTCACTTCTTTGCTTAAGGTTATTCCTAGGTACTTTATGTTTTTCAAGGCAATTGCAAAAGGAGCTGATTTCCTGATTTTGGCCTCGGTCTTCGGATCATTAGCATATAGAATGGCCATTGATTTCTGAGGGTTTATTTTATATCCTGCTACTTTGCCAAAGTTTTGGATCAGCTCTAGGAGCTTGGGAGTAGAGTCTATGGGGTTCTTTAGGTATAGGATCATGTCATGTGTGAAGAGAGAAAGTTTAACTTCATGTTTTCCTATTTGGATCCCCTTTATGTTTTCTTCTTGCCTAATTGCTCTGGCTAGGAATTCTAGTACTATGTTGAAGAGGAGGGGAGAGAGTAGTGTTCCCTGTCTTGCTCCTGATTTTAAAGGATATGGCTTTAGCTTTTCATGGTTTAGAATGATGCTTGCTGTTCATTTGTCATAGACTGCCTTGATTATATTCAGGAGTGTTCCCTGGAATCCCAATTTTTCCAGGACTTTTATCATAAATGGGTGCTGAACTTCATTGAATGCCTTTTCCTCATCCAGAGACATAACCATGTGAATCTTTACCTTGCTCCGGTTAATGTGGTGAATATCATTAATTGGCTTGCATATATTGAACCAACTTTGCATCCCTGGGATGAATCCAGTTTGATATGGTGTATGATTTTTTTGATGACCTGTTGAAGTCGATTGGCCAGAATTTTTGTTGAGAATTTTTCCATCAATGTTCATCAGGGAAATTGGTCTATAATTCTCTTTCCGTGATGAGTCTCTGCCTGGTTTTGGGATGAGGGTTGTACTGGCTTCATAGAATGTGTTTGGTAGTGAACTTTCTCTTTCAATTTCATTGAAGAGTTTGAGAAATATTGGTATGAGTTTTGTTTTTAAGGCCTTTTAGATTTCTGCTGTGAATCTGTCTGGACGTGGGCTTTTCTTGGATGGGAGCTCATTTATTTCCGTTTCTATTTCAATGCTGGATATGGGTCTGTTTAGAAGGTTTAAATCGTCATGGCTGAGTTGGGGATATCAGTTTTTTTTTTCCTAGGAAAACATCCATTTCTTCCAGGTTCTCGAATTTATTGGCATAAATTTTGCAAAATAGTCCCCTATTATGGTCTGAATTTTGGTTGTTTCTCTGGTGATGTTACCTGTCTCATCTCTGATCTTGTTTATTTGGGTGTGCTGCCTTTGTTGTTTGATCAGGTTTGCTAGGGGTCTGTCTATCTTGTTAATATTTTCAAAGAACCAACTCTGTTTTGTTGATTTTTTGTTGTTGTTTTTTTTTTTTTTTGGTATGTAAGTCACTTAATTCTGATTTTGATTTTACTTATTTGCTTCCGTCTATTGACTTGGGGTTTGGCTTGTTGTTCTCTTTCGAGAGGTATAAGGTACTTCCTTAAGTTGTTGAGTTGCTGTTTCTCCATTTTGTTGGTGTAGGCACTCAGAGATATACATTTTCCTCTGAGTCCTGCCGTTGCTATGTCCCAGAGGAGCTGGTACTTTGTGTCCTCAACTTGGTTGAAGTCCATAAACATTTGAATTTCTGTTCTAATTTTTTCAATGACCCACTGATGGTTCAGCAGTTTGTTGTTTAATCTCTATGAATTGTAGGATTTTCATTGGTGGCTGTTTGAATTGAGCTCTAATTTTATTCCATTGTGGTCTGAGAGAATGCAGGGAATGATTTTGATACGTCTGAATTTGTACAGATTTTCTTTGTGTCCTAAAATGTGATCTATTTTTGAGAATGTTCCATGTGCTGCTGGAAAGAATGTGTATTCTAGTGTTGCTGGATGGAATATTCTGTAGATGTCGGTTAAGTCTAGTTTGTCTATGCAGTTGTTTAGTTCTGTGGTTTCTTTGTTCAGTTTTTGGTGTGTTGATCTGTCCAGAGGTGACAATGGAGTGTTAAAGTCTCCAACTGTCAATGTGTTTGGGCCTATGTGTGTTTTTAGAGTCAGTAGTGTTTCTTTGATGAAATTTGGTGCTCCTGTATTTGGTGTGTATATATTTAGGTTGGTTATATCCTCCTGTAGGAGAGATCCATTTATTAGTATGTAGTAACCTTCTTTATCTCTTCTTACCTTTTTTAATTTGAAGTCAATGTTATCTGATACTAGGATTGCAACTCCAGCCTGCTTATGGGGGCCATTTGCTTGGAAGATTTTATTCCAGTCTTTTACTTTTAGAAGATGTTTGCTTTTGCTTGATAGATGTGTCTCTTGGAGGCAGCAGAAAGATGGATCTTGATTTTTGATCCAACTTATGAGCCTATGTCATTTGATTGGAGAATTAAGTCCATTAATGTTGAGAGTTAAGATTGAGAGATGATCATTTGGTCCTTTCATTATAGCTGTCTTGTTAAAAGCTGTGTCTTGCCAATTCCTTTTTTTTTTTTTTTTGTCCAGTCCTGGGCCTTGGACTCAGGGCCTGAGCACTGTCCCTGGCTTCTTCCCGCTCAAGGCTAGCACTCTGCCACTTGAGCCACAGCGCCACTTCTGGCCATTTTCTGTATATGTGGTGCTGGGGAATCGAACCTAGGGCCTTGTATATCCGAGGCAGGCACTCTTGCCACTAGGCTATATCCCCAGCCCATGTGTCTTGCCAATTCTTGATCTAATATTCTGGTTTTCCATTTAGGGTTCATTTCTCTGTCTGTTTTGTGATCTTGATTATTTTTGCTGTATAGTACATCTTTGAGGATTTTCTGTAAATCTGGTTTGGTGGAGATATATTGTCCCAGTTTTTCCTTACTGTGGAAGACTTTTATTTCACCTTTGGCTATGAATGAGAGTTTAGCTGGGTACAGTATTCTTGGTTGATAGTTATTTTTATTTATTTTTATTTTTTATTTTTTAATTTTTTTAAATGTTATTTTATTTATTTATTTATTTATTTATTTTTGGCCAGTCCTGGGCCTTGAACTCAGGGCCTGAGCACTGTCCCTGGCTTCTTTTTGCTCAAGGCTAGCACTCTGCCACTTGAGCCACAGCGCCACTTCTGGCCATTTTCTGTATATGTGGTGCTGGGGAATTGTACCCAGGGCCTCATGTATACAAGGCAAGCTCTCTTGCAACTAGGCCATATCCCCAGCCCGATAGTTATTTTTATTTAGAGTTTGGTATACCTCATTCCAGGCTCTCCTTGCTTTCATGGTCTCTGCTGAGAAGTCGGGGTTATGTCTGATTGGTTTTCCTTTATATGCGATTATTTTCTTCTCCCTAACAGCATTAGGGATTCTTTCCTTTGACCTATTGATCCTGTTATTGAAATCCGGGGGCTCTGTGGTTTGCACAGCTTGCAGGTAGGACTTGCGTGTCCTCTGTAGATTGGGGATGCTGAACAGTCTCAGGAACCATGGCTCTTCTGGTCTGCTGTGGGGCCACTGCCTTTAATGGCTGGCTCTGAATAAACTGCAGACTCAGCAGGGTGGGGCGCCTCTGGCCTGGTTTACCTCACTGAGAGTTGCTTGCCTGCAGGAGGCTCCTCCCTCCTGGGTGGGGCAGCCTCCTGGGAGGAGCTGGCTGTGTAATTCAGCTCCATTTCAGACTGGGAATTGGGCTTCCTCTGTGATGGGACCATTTATCTGTCTCGGGAACTGTTTGTTCTCCTGTCTGGTTGTTCCATGCCACTGGTAGCTGCTCGCTGCTTTCGTTTTTAATTTAGAAATTGCAGTGGGCAAGGTGGGGCACCTTTGGCTGAGTTCACCTGAGTGTGTGAGCTGTGGCCCGGGACCAGCCTCCCGCCTGGGCAGGGGTCGTTCTCCTGGGCAGAGCTGGCTCTCACTGGTTGGTCCCTCTTGCCCTTTTCAAAGATGGCTCCTTTGTCCTTACTTTCCCCAGGCCCAATTTAGTTCTAGTCTGGTCTGACTCTAAGCCAGTGTCAAAGATGGCACTTTGCTCTGGCAGTGGGGGAAGGCTACCTTCCAGATGCTGCTCTGCGGGCGCGAGTAAGAATGTCTTTTGTGGGGTACTCACGCTTTCTCTGCGATTTTGCCCTGTCCATGCTCAGCCTGCAACCCGTGTCTGTCTTCCGTTGTCTGGACGATTTCTCCAGTCGTCTGGAGGATTGGTCGCCACTGTATTCCCTAGGTGTGTGGATTGCAGGGTGCTGTTCCGGCGCTGGCACTGGCATGGCGGCGGGACGCCGCCTGGAGCTCAAATCTGTATTTTCAGGCCAGCAAAGTCAATTTTTCCTTTCTGGCCAGAATCCCTATACTGTTATAACTTACTTGGGCTGTCTTTCTAGGAGTAAAAGTTTCTCTGGAGTGGTAAAACTGGGATGTTGGAGGGAGCTTAGCTAGGGCTCTGCTGCTTCTCCACTGTCTTCTTGGAAGTCTCTCAGAAAGCATATTTTTAGTTCATGAGAATTTTAATAGGAATATAGAAAAACATGAAAGTGTTTAACTACAGGTTGTGAATATCTAGATAGGAAAATAAAGACAGAGTACAAAGCCACATACCAGTCAAATGCAATTCTTGAAATATACACAATTTTGTTTTGGGTCCATTTTTAACAATATAAAAATTCAATATATAATGGTAGCTATGATAATTAAATCTGCTTTATAGTAAAGGAATCATATGTTTGATATATGGCTACAATATATGATATAATATCACAGTCGGGACACATCTGATATACCATAATTATGCTGTGATATACTGTAATTATATCCACAGAATTAAAATATAATAATAGTGTTTACTTAAGAACAATTTTCTTGGACACTGTTTTAGGCATTTTTATATGCTCTATTCTACATCTTGCTAAAAGCCACAGCATGGGATATGTTATCTTACTGTTTATTTTATAACAATCAAATAAAATCTTAATTCATATGACTTCAGAGCATGCAAACAGCTTAGTCAAATTTTGGTTCTGTCCTAGAATGTCCTCTCAAGTAATTTCTGTGTTGGAGACACTTCTTATTAGCATGTATCATTTGTACAGAGGACATCTTCTACATGCATATGGTGTAACTTGATCAAATTCAACTCACTAATGATCTCTCTTAACAATTTTAATGGGTATTTTATTTTTATATTTGACTATTGTGTCTTTGCCTTTCTCCTTCTTCTTTTACCTTTTCTTACTGGTTCTTATCCCCAAGGTCAATGAGGGCACAAACAAATACTTTCTTAGTGGAGCAGTGTTAGCCAAAGGTGCTCTTAAACTATTACAAAGGGCTGAATCTGGGGATCAGATAATCCACAGATATATAATTGACATATAATTGTAGATAGCTGATAACCTTGTATAGGATTGCATTTATGGTTTGCTTGATGATAGAAATAATGGATATATGAAACAGTTTGTCAGTAATATTCCTGATAAAATCAATTAGAAATCTGATTAGTTAAAATGTATTAACAAGGAAGTTCACACAAAAACCTGAAACTAATATGTAACATACACACACACACACACACACACACACACACACACACACACACAATAAATGGCCTAGGAAATGGCTCAAGTGGCATGGTGTCTGCCTAGCATACAGAAGGTCCTGAATTAAAAATTCTGAATTGCTAGGAACAAATAAATAAAACAACAAATAAAGAAATGAATGAATGAGTATAGATTAACTGCTCATTCTGGCAATATTACAGGATGACCACATAATAGTTTTCCTTTAATTGGAAAATGCAATAAAGTAAACAGGAATGTTACCATAATAAGAACACGATACCATCATAGATGTCATTTTTACTTTCTTTCTTCTTTTTTAGTAGTGAAGAGTTTGGCTGCCCATTAAGAAGGCAGTACTTGATATGACAATGTTTTATTATGCAGAACATATTTATTCACACACTTGAAGAATCTGGATTTCTGGTCAGTTAGTATATAAGAATAGAATATAAATTTATTAGAAATGAACTCTACAACTTGTGTGTGTGGGGCTGAAAGAGAGCAAAGGAAGGGATGACATTCTCCAAAAAAGACAAAATCATTACCCAACTTATGCAAACTGTAACCACTTTGCATGTCACCTTTATAATAACAATAGCAAATATAAAAACTTTCATATTATTGGATGGCTCGCATTTATTAAATTCAAACCAGGGGAGAGTAGTTAAAACCATGGGCAGAATGAATTAGGTCTGATTTCTAATTTAGTGTACTTGATGACAATATATTTAGGAACAAACCTGTTTAAAGAAAAGTCAGAACCTGATGGACTCTTGGGAATTATTCTGGTTTATCATGCAATAAAAGTCTAGATTTAATTCAGGTGTATGTACAGAGTTAGTGAATTCTCAGCTATAATGAATTCAGAATTAATGACTTAGACTACTTTAATTGGTTAGAATAACTGAAGAGCTCAGATAAAAGTTGTTTTTAACCTTGAGGAGGATAACATTATTTGTCAATGGTAATATTAATTTTTATATTTTAATTTTATTATATGAGAACTTTCTTGTATAAGATGTTTAAAAATTCTCTTCAGATAAATATATCTAGTTCATAGTTCAATTTCAATTATTGATTACAAGTATAATTTTGATTCCATCTGCCTTTGTGTACTTCTTTTAACTATAAAGATCTTTGATATTTAAGAGAAAGTTTATAAAGATTTTTGGGGATAATTGTCCTCTGTGTATATACATTTTGTCTTAAAGTGAGCTGTTATATGAATGTTTTTGATAATTTTGTTTTGCATTTGTAAAAAAACTTTCCAATTAATTGCCCAATTTTACCATGAAACACTTCAGTTTTGTTTGTGATACCTCATGGCATAATTTCCCCATGATAATGTGTAAAAAATGCCTTTGGGTATGTGATAATCCTCTCTCAAATACCTTTCTTCTTTTACATATTTAATAGTGTTTAAGAGAAGTAACATCTACTGAATTTTTTTTAAAGCTAGCAGTTAAAATGAAACAAGTAATGTTATAAAACAAAGAATCTGGCTAGGGGGGCATGAGGGACAAGGTAACAAACAGTACAAGAAATGTATCCAATGCCCAACGTATGAAACTGTAACCTCTCTGTACATCAGTTTGATAATAAAAATTTGAAAAAAAAAAAAAGAATCTGGGCACAGGGTGATAGGCCTGTAATCCCAGCTAGTCTGGAGTATGGTATAGAAGCATTATGGAATCTAAGCCAATTTTGAATAACAATACTATAAAGCCCTGTGTCCAAAACAAAGCAAATCTATGCTTGTCCAGTAAGAGATGTATATATATGTGTGTATAACTTTTGATTTTATGAGAAAAAGAGAACTTTGATTCTTCTTAGAATACTAAGAGCATGATATTCTGAAAATAATTCTGTACAATTGGAATTCTATTTTTGGAATTCATTTAAAATATATATTCCATATTAGCATTTTAATGGTTTAAAAGCCACTAAGCTTTGTATTTAAATCCACAGTCTGAGTATCATATACTTATTTCGTTCTTTGTATATTGTAGAGACTATTTGTGTATTTAAAACCTTACTATGTAAATATAGCTAATGCTTGAAATCTTACTCAAATTGGAACTGAACAGTTCTGGATGTTTATTGATGATTCTAGTATCATTGTAATGAATGCCTAACTTTAGCGATAAATTTTTCCTTTGGATGCACTTTAATAATAGAAAAGATAGCATAGATTTACCTCTACTGGATACAAAGCCATTTTCATAAATAACAAACACATCTTGGTAATAATGTCAGGCATGTTATACTACTAAAAAGTAACTGTTTCAAAGTACTTGTAGGGACAATTGATCCTACAGCATTTTAAAAATTATGTATTGTTGATATCATAGATTATTTTCTCCCAGTAAATTTATTCAGTTAATATAAAAAATTGTGTATGGTAATAAGCTATTGAAAAGAATAGCAATGGGAAGGCTCATCATATCCCCAAAATGACATACATGTAAGGCAATCTATGTGTTTTTTTGTTAGCTTGGAGTAGCTGATAAAATAAATAGGAGATGTGACATGATGTCTCTTTCTACTATGGAGGTATCAGTTCAGAGGCTATGCTTCATTATCTTCCAATGGAGCATGCATAATCAAGAAAAAAGTCAGGCATTTCAGAGATTCATTGTGAAAAGGCCTTTCAGAACTCCTCTCAAGTGACAGTTTATTAAATAAAGAGAAGAATGGAAAATATTCTAAGTAGAACAAAATCACAGCCCTGTATTTGGCACTGGACTGAAAGTACTGAAGAGGAATCTGTGCCTTCACTTTGTGTAAGTAAAAACTTAATGGCCAAAGATAGTGTTCCCTGCAGAGAAGTTATTACATTTCCTACTTCTTTTAAAATTTCTTTGAACTTTAGGTACTTAATTGACCCTGAAAAAAAAGATGGAAAGTTACTTCATTGTACTTCTAAAAGATTTTATATCCTTAACATGGAAATGGTCAAGGCAAGTATAGGGGATATAGTCGAAAAAACATAAGCTATACCTACATAGATATCTTTATCTAGCTATATGTCTTTGACATATTTCAGTTATTTGTAAAAATATCTTTCTTTTGGTGAAATATTTTTAATCAATCAGTCAATCATTAATTGATTCATTATTTTTGAACATACAATAAATTTTTGTCTGGGTATTTATTTATTTATATTACTCTTTCAAAATACTTTCAATGCCTTATTTCCATGTAATATGGCATGTTTTCTGATGGATTTTCCAAGCCTTAGAATCTAAAATATAAACATGAAATATAAGCATAAACATTGCTCTTAAGGAAACTATGATCTACAAGAATGTTTGTTTTTCAAATCTACTTTTAAAAAGTGAATGTTCCTTTCCATCACTTTCAAGGTAAATTACTTCCTTTAGTAGAATAATTGTTTCTGTACTGAGCTCAAGTATCATCAAAATTCTCCATCATCTATTAATGAAATAATCTGCAGTTATTTATCCATCTTTTCTCACGGAAATCTGAAATTAAATCCTATGATAATATTATTCCTCACTGTACCATTCAAACCTAATACATGGTTTGGCAGTTTAATTAAATGGTTAAAATATACAATTGAATAAGAACCTGGCCCCTCCTACTTTTTTTTGGAGCCACCAGCACTTGGATCTTGCTACTTTTTGAGGCCATGATTGAGTTCATTTCTAGAAGCTTTCAACCTTCCAGCTTTCTTGTCTGAATATGGGTAAAGAGTTAAGATGTCAATGGTTATAAATATGTACATACACACACGCATACATAGACACACGTATATTCTACCCACGTATATGCTACTTTTAAATAAATGCCAAATTGCCACAATTTCAGCCATGTTTATATTACATTTATTTTTATCTTATGCGAAATCTGCTATATTTTCTTTGAAACATTTTTTAAATTTAATTTAATTGTCAAGGTGATTTACAGAGGGGTTAGTTACATAAATAGGTATTTCTTGACATATTTATTACCCTTTTCCCTCATTTTTCTCCTACCTTTCCCCCACCAACCCATCCCTCCCCAGTTGTAGTTAATTTCCAACATATTTTCTTTTGAGTATAGCTATTGCATTTGCTCTCCCTTTATTCTTTGTCTTACCAATTTGATGTCCCCCTTCCCTTCCCTAATTCAGACAAATGTATCGACAATACCCCAGAACGGAAGTAAAATACAGTGACAACACAGGATACACCATAGGAAAGGAAAAAGAAAACATGTCATATAGTACATTAAAAATAACAATAAAAATCTCTAAAATAAATAATATTTTACAATTCTAAAGCTAAACTATCTAATATTAAATATCCCAAAGCATTGCTCAAAGTTTATATAAAACAGTACTAAAAAGATACCAATTGTTTGTATGCCAGTGGCTTAAGCCTATAATCCTAGTTACTCAGGATGCTGTGATCTGAGGATTATGATTCTAAACCAGCTAGGGCAAGAAAGTCCATGAGACACTTACTTCTGATCATTCACCAAAAAAACTGGAAGTGGATCTGTAGCTTAAATGGTAAAGCATTAATTAGCCTTGGGCAAAAATGTTCAGAGACAGTGCCTGGGCCTGAGTTCGAACCCCAGAACTAGAAAAACATTAAAAGTCAAATCAAATAAATAGAAAAAAAATGACACACTATTTTATTTTACTGATTTGAGATCTATAATATAGAAGTTGTATGGGAATTCAGAAAATAAAGATATTGCACTCAGCTGGAGTAGTAGGAATGAGCATTTTGTAAGAATGAAATATGAGGGGTTATGTGAATGAATAGTCCCTGAACATGGAGATAGACCATTGCATACATACAGAGGGAGCAAAGAGCAGCACAGAGTGACTGGAGATTTTAACTGGCACACATGAAAAGCAGAAAAATAAAATTTAATTTGAAGTGTTATAACAATTGTGGGATTTAGAGGATATTCAGGAAGAATATTTTTAAATAAATGAGAGTGTGCACACCAGAAAACTACTTACTTTTCATTAACAGGACAGCAAACTATTATCGTTAAACCACTAATGTGTAAGATGAATACTAAATTGACTTTTAGAGGCATGTAGTTGGATAAAGTGATTCGTCAATATTCTTACTTCAGGAATAACCATGTTTCACATTTGCTGATGGGAAATGAGAAGTGATTCTGAGTGGTGTTTTTCAATGCCATAGTCTTATATTAGGCACTAAGTCCACAATATGCTTAATCTCAAATTTGTCTGCTACTAAGTGCTGTGAGCAGACGTTGAGAAATACTGCAACCAAACTGCTAAAGAGTGCCTTCCAGATGTTTGCTGTTGTTAATATTCTTCATTGCCACTTAAACACCATTAAAAACATTTAGATAGACATTTAAGAAACATAGGCATAATGCATCATAAATTCATATCTCATTTACAGTCAAGCTGGAAGTGATTTGAAATGTGATCCTTCTATTTGTGGTGTTACTGCTTTTCAAGTACAGCTTTTCATTGATTTGTGCCAGGCCATGTTGAGAGCTTCTGTCAGCTCACTGCAAGGTCAAACACAAAGGCGGGGGATCCATTATAGCTTCTGATAGGTCAAAGACTCTCTTGCCTGTAAGCTATTTGGTGAGTTACATTTTCTAAAATGAACTAGGCGACAGTTCAGGAAGCTCGTTGCCTTTTGTTTTTGTCATTTCTAACCCAAACAAATTTCCTGGCAAGTATTAAGTGCAATTTGGAAAAGAAATACACTGCCTAAATTCGCAAAATAAACCAGATTTATAACATATCTCCAACTGGTAAAAAGGCCTGAGCTATACACTCAAGCATCCTTTGGGACATTATCCACGAATTTTACCCAAGAAATAAATTTCTATTCTTTGATTAATTTTATATTTCAGTGTTGGCAACAATTAACAGAGTACATATTTTTCCATGGGTTGGATATTTTAGAAGATTTAACTTTGACTACTTCCATTGACAATTCTAACTGGTACTTGAAAGGGGTGGGGTGAGGTCAGGATGGCAAGAGGAGAAGCTGGGAAGAGTGCAGTCAAAAATTAAAAGTGAGGGAAGGAGGCAGATTGTGAGGAGTGGGTGAGAATATTGAAGGACTGACATTGATAAGGTGCATTCTACTCATAAACTGCTTTGTTAAATTGCAACTATTTGTTCAACTATTTAAAGATAACAATATTTTAAAATAAAATACAAAATGTCCGTTGAGAAATATTCTTTTCTATGGAAAATATAAAAAAAAAGCTCTTAAGAAATAACTTTTTCTGGGAGAATAAAAGCCTAAAAAATATTCTTTTTTAGGAAAAGAGTATTTGTAAGGATGTGGACTTCTTTCTTAGCAGTGTACACAATAATGAGAGAACAAAAGCTAATAAGAAAATTTGAAATCACAGTAATCAAGCTCTTCAGTAAGCATTGGTTGAAATGAATTTACACACTTGTGAATAATCTTGAAAAGCAGGGGGCTATGAGGTATTTTGTAAGTAGAAAATGCCTACTAAGGAAAATTTGAATACCTAGGCATTTCTTTTTAAAATACATTTTATTGTTGCTATTAAAGTGTTATACAGAGGGGTTACCATTTCATGCATCAGGTAATGAATACATTTCTCTCTTTGGGCAGTGTCATCCCTTTCTTCTCTATTTTGTGTAGGAGGCAAGCACTCTTGCCACTAGGCCATATTCCCAGCCCAGGGTTTTTTTTTTTTTTTTTTTTTTTTTGCCAGTCCTGGGCCTTGAACTCAGGGCCTGAGCACTGTCCCTGGCTTCTTTTTGCTCAAGGCTAGCACTCTGCCACTTGAGCCACAGCGCCACTTCTGGCCGTTTTCTATATATGTGGTGCTGGGGAATCGAACCCTGGGCTTCATGTATACGAGGCAAGCATTCTTGCCACTAGGCCAGATTCCCAGCCCTCTTCTCTATTTTGTTCTTTGAAAATACTCTGAAGATTAGAAGACAACACAAAATAAGGGTAGTTTATTCTTAGAAAATAGAAAAAAATAAAGCACATTAAAAATAAAATGTAGTGAGCATTTTTTAAATGAAGGGATCAGTATATTTTAGTGTCGAGAGTGTGGCTTATAGAATCAGAAACACCTATTTGTACATCCTGATTGATGCTCTCACAAGTTTGCCATCTTGGTTCATTTATATAACTACTGTCAATTCCAATATCTACATTTTTTTTCTAAAATAAGGAAGATAAATACTGCACAGACTATTCTGTTATGTTACAATAGGGTGAGAAGAAACAACATCCTATTCAAAGAATAGATAGCACTATATTCAAAGTAGTCAAAGAAAGAAATATACATATGTCAAAACAAAACAAAATACAGGAGAGAATGTACATGAAGAAGAAACACAGACAATCATTCACTTTAGCTCTTTCTGAATCTGATGTTTCTTTAACAGGCTTTGACTCTGAGAAGTGTACTTCTACCCAGGAATTTGTTATAACCTACAGTAACATTAATGACCAAGGCTCTTGATTACTAATCTTTAGGCCATTTTCTGTTTTGTTTTTTTTTCTTTTGCTATACCCAAACTTAGAGAAAACCCTAGGTAGTTGTTTAACAAATTAATTTTCACTCTATTAAAATAATCAATTATATCTTTGTATTGGTCTGACAGACTGTTACAGTATGGAAAGATAAAAATGGAAGTATATTTCTATGTAGTATATATTATATGTAACACATGTAATCAGAATTACATTTGTCTATATTTTATTTAAGTAAAATTAATTTAACATACTGATAATCTTCATTGAGTTAGGACCTCAGAATTTTATATTTTAAACAGTTCTTTCTTTAAAGAAATAGTTGTTAAAAGTAGATTTATCAATGTATTGGAGATATGGCTCAATAATAGAATATTTTTCTAGTATATGTGAAGTCCATGTTTTGGTTCCAATTTTGTTACATTTTCTTCAAAAATATAATCTCTGCACTATGAGAAGTCTTGATGATGTAATATAATATGTAATCATATGATATATGACAATATAATATATAATTTTCCTTAGTCACTAAAATTAAAATAAAGAATAATACTTAAAATGGAGGAGGTAACAAGTTTGACAAGAAATGTACTCACTACCTTATGTATGTAACTGTTAACCCTCTGAAAATCACCTTGACAATAACATGTTTTTAATGTTAGAATAGTATTAAAGTCATTTATGAAAATTATGATACCAAACTCATCACAAGTGACTTTTGGGTCATGTGCTATAAACTGGGCTTTCATACTTTCTTTTAACAAAAAGTCAAGATGTTTTGTTTATTTGGCCACAGAAAATAGTTTACTCTAGTTGTCTCTACTGTACACAATATTCAGAATATATATTTGTCAAGATGGATGTCTTGTAAGTACATACTTGTATATTTTGATGAAAGTGTAATATATGCTAAAAATTAATCATTTAAAAAGACACCAAATGATATAAGTTTAAATTTAAGCAAGCATTTTATAGTGCAGTGTACCTGTTAGCAAATGTTAGATTATTTTGTAGGCAGTCATTTGAGCATATTTTCCAGATTAATTGTTGAATTGTCTTTTGTTTCCATGGCTTCAAACAATAAGGTGTCAGTAAGTAATAGCATGACAATTTCTGTAAAGAAATCGACATTTCAAAGCTCTAAGAAAAATGAGATTGTAATTGGAGTGAGAGATGACAGAATGGTGGGAAGAGGGACAGAGGGAGGATGGAAAAGAGGTAGAGATGGAAGAAGAGAAAATGAGCTTATTCTTAAGACTAGCGCTTTCTACAGTAGAGATTTTAGTTAAGTGTCAGTCTAGGAGAATCAGTTTGTAAAGGGAAGCGTGTTTTGAGTGCAATATTCTAACTTCATGAATTCATTTACATTTTATGAACATATCAAGTTCAAGGAACTACAAATTGAATGATATTCTCCTTGATGGAAACAGAATTAACAGAGAAGGGACAAGTGTTTTTTGTTGTTTATCCAACAAAATAGCAGGTTCATGTTGATGTTTTAAGAATCTCTTTTTTTATTCCTGTGACTTCAGTAAAAGAAACCATTTATTTGATTCATTGCTGACAAGAGCTCTGTTCTGGAGATAATTCTCTTGCTCTAGATATAGAGCAATGTGTTTTCAACCCTTTGTACAGTTTCCCTAACAACTCTGAATTTATTCTTCTACCTGTCACTCCTAGGACGCAAGTAACTGTTTTGTATAACTCTAGAAGGTCTCTGGCTGTCTACAGGGTCAATGGTTAGTGTCAATCAAACTTTTTAATGGTGCCTATATGGCCAATGTATTGTAGAGATTAAAAACACAGAAAAAATAATTTAAGAAAAATATAGAAAGTGATGTCAATTACAATAACTTCAGTATGCAACAAAAGCAATATATACTTCAAGGTTAAGAACAAGCTCAGGCAATGTTCACAACAGGACATAAAGGCAGATAGGTTTCAGTTTGGATGAATTCAGTTGAAGATAATGTTATCTTTACCAAGCACATTTGATGATTTTTTTTTTTTTTGGCCAGTCCTGGGCCTTGGACTCAGGGCCTGAGCACTGTCCCTGGCTTCTTCCCCCTCAAGGCTAGCACTCTGCCACTTGAGCCACAGCGCTGCTTCTGGCCGTTTTCTGTATATGTGGTGCTGGGGAATCAAACCTAGGGCCTCGTGTATCCAAGGCAGGCACTCTTGCCACTAGGCTATATCCCCAGCCCTGATATTTTTCTTAATATCATTTTGTATTTTAGTTTCTTTTAGAGAATAAGAAATGAATTTATAGAAGTTATCATATCAAGTTAGAGTACCAAGAATGGTTTATATATTTGAATTATATGTAGAAAAAAAATCTCAACCTAAAAAAATAGAGTTGACTAATAGCTAAGAATCTATGAATCTGGTAATTTCATGGTGTATTTTGCTTTTATCTATAACCTCAAATAAAAGGCTCATCCAGCTGATTTCCTGTTGTATTTTGGCCTCTGTTTCATTATAATTTTGGAATTATCAGATGCCACTCAGTGGATTGTCGGGTTCCTTCACCCCCAGCGCTCTCCTGGCCAGCGGGAGAGATGGGGAAGTGAGGCCTGACCGAGACGAGCCAAGAAAAGGTGAAAGGTCGATGAACCGCCAGCACCCAGCCCCCCTTCACCGGAGGACAATCAGACAGCCCGGGAGAAAGGTCTCGCAATCTTGGTTTATTTGGTAGGAGTCACACTCTTAAAAGGGTCAGAGAGTGGCAGGAAGGGGAGGGGTATAGCACACCTAGCCTAGGGGCTATGATGGGCGGCCTGAGCTCAAGGGTGGAGAGCTGAGGGACCAATCCTAAGAGGCAGCCTAATTCTACATCACAGCCCATAGGACCGCCTCTGGGTTCACCACCAGGCTTCATCTTGGCTACACGTGGTCCCAAGGCTGGGAGGCGGGGCAAGCTAGAACCGCCTTTTTGGTACTGTGGAACCAGGAAGGCAGGCAGGGCTATCTAGGACCATCCCTCTGGGTTCTGGAGTAACAGCCACGCGGCCCCAGGGCTGGGAAAACAGGCAGGGCCAGCCGGGCGTGGCCCACATCTCCCCCTCTTTGTTTTTTATAAGCAGGTGGATGCCCTACTACTGGAGAGTGTGCCTGTCTTAGGTTGCCCCCCTCTGGAGATCTTACCCGTCATTGGCTACCACTCTAGCTCTTCAGGCAAACCTATCTGCAGGACTTGTCAGCCCAGTGGAAGAACTCAGGGAAGGGGGGAGAGAGGAATTGGCACTCAAGAGGAGGCCCTGTTATTTTTGCCTCAAACCTGTACACCTCGGTAGGCTGCACATTCTGGTAGGGGCCATGACCAAACTCACAGGGTTCCCAATTGGCTAAAGGCACCATTAACTGGACAGCTCTTGCTTATTGCGTAAGAAATAGGGGAAGCCTATTTACCCTAGCAAGGGTCAAGTGTAAACACAGAGGCAAATGTAAACACAGAAGCAAGTGCAAACACAAGGCAAATGTGAGCACAAGGCAAATGTAAACACAAGGACCATGGGAGATCTCTCCCACAAGGGGGAGAAGGTGAGAGAGCCAACCATTTAGTTTAGTCCAGGGAAAATTGGAGTTCAGCTTGTTACGGCATTGCTCAGGATAAAGCAGGCAGCGTCCCCCTTCTCTGGCAGTGAGATAGTAGCAGGTCCAGGCCCTGGTGATTCTGGAGGTCCACGGCAGCCAAGGTGCTAGCAACTTAATGCATGTAGTTAGTAAACAGTTTATTGTAAACATGAAGCTAGGTGCCAAAACCCTCAATGCCTATTCCCCCCCAATGGGAATCTCTCAGCTCAGCAATAGGGGAAAGGCAAAAAGGAAATAACAGTGCAAACTCCATTCCAGTTCTTTGGCAAAGCTGTAGGTAATACATTGCCACAGAGAACATTGCGCCATAAAAGACATTGAGGTAGAGTCCAAGAAGCAAGCAGGGACGGGCACTGGAAGGAAGGGAGGCTGGCTGTCCACCACTGATACACGCAGGCAGGTTTCCTGTGTTTCCAGGGAGGAGCAGGAAGAAATCCACCACGGTCTTTTTCATTCCTAGAGAGAATAAGTAAGAAGATATACCTCAAGAGAGAGAGTGCTCTTGGGTAGTTATTCTGGTGAATAGCATTTTAGATCTCTAGCAGGTATCCAAATTGGTCTTGGTTCCCTAATTGGAAAAATACATCCAAAGCCCCTTCCCATGCTGATAAGCGGGTCAGGACCTCTCCATGATCCAGTAAGGGGGTCCTTCCATCAGACTTCCACCTTTAAATAAGGTGTCCGATTTGACCAATGCCTCCGAAAAGCTGTCAGAGGTAGGTCTTTGGAGAAATTTAAAATATTTAATGTAAGCATGGCTTTCCTTAACTGGTCATGGGGACTGCTTCCCCCTTTTTGTTTTAATAATTGGTCCTTTAGGGTCTTGTTATGCCTCTCGATTATGGCTTGACCCCTTGGATTGTACAGTATTCCAGTGGTGTGCTTAATGTTCCATATTTGAAAAAGTGTTTGCAATGGTTTGCTTATAAAGCAAGGTCCATTGTCTGTCTTTACCTGTAGGGATAGCCCCAGGATGGCAAAAAATGGCTTTCAGCATGCTGGGCCCTCTCACCTGAATGGGCAGTTGCCCAACAGGCATGTGAATGGGTGTCTATGGACATAAATATATATTTTAATTTTCCAAAAGGGCCACAGTGGGTTACATCTGTTTGCCAGATAACATTAGGCTTAAGGCCTCTGGGGTTAACTCCAGGAGATTGCAGAGGCGGGACCTGCAGAAACAGCATACAAGATTTGCATGTCCTTATGATCTTTTTTAAGTCCTTTATAGGAACCAGGGGGAATCTTTGATGTAACCCTCTCCAATTTAAATGCATAAGCTCATGGAGTCCTTGAGCTATTTGAAAATTTTGAGGCTGTACAGTGGCTGTGGATACAATAGTCCCATTAGTGGCCAGGTGATCAGCTATTTGGTTACCTCATGCCAGATTCCCAGGTAGTTCTTGGTGTCCTTGGAGATGCTGCAAAAAGATATGCTCAGCCCGCTCCTTTAGTAAGGACCAGACTTGGATCATTAAGGGAGTAATTGGATTTTTATCTAGTTTAATGTATAAGGACATTAGGGTTGGTAACAAATTAACTACATACAAACTATCAGAAAACAGGTTCATCGGCTGCTGAACATGGGTTAGTGCCAGGGCAACTGCGTACAGCTCCTTAAACTGTGCAGACCCTGTAACTGGCTCCAAGTAGTGGGTGCCCTCTTTTCCATTGACAGGGGAGGAGGTAGAGTATACCACCACAGCAGATCCCGCTTTTCCTCCATCAGTAAAAACATTTATAGATTTAATAAGAGGTTTGGTAGAGAGAAGTATGGGGGGAGTCCACTGTAACCTCAAAAATGAGGTTACCCATCTTGAAGTGCCATAATGGCAGTCCAACTTCCCCATGAAACCCTCTAAGGTACTAGACACCTGGTTATGATTTTTTTAAACCCACTCAAAATCTGACAGCCGGTAGGGAATAACTAGCACATCAGGATCCCTCCCATAATGTCTCAGGGAAGTATCCCTGCCCTTAATTACCAGGTCAGCTAGCTGGTCTAGCTGGGAATAAACCCTGGGAGCCCCTCCTACTGATGCATGCACCCATTGGAGAGGCTCTCCTGCCTGAGTAATGGCGGCTGAGGAAAGCTCTGATCTGGGAAGGATCCAGAGACAAAGGGGGCATTCGGGCCTATAACGAGCCAACTGTGCCATATTTAAGGCCGTCTGAATTTTTTGAAATGTTACTTGATGTGATGGAGTTATTGTAATAACATCAGTGGGGGCTTTATTCTTTAGAGAGTCAAAAAGTGGAAGCAGATCCTCTGTAGGCAGGTGAAGCCAAGGCCAGTTAATCTCACCTAACTTTTTTGTAACTTCACCAAAGTATAAGTTCCATCAAATCATGTCATATCATATTAGGTGTTAGAGAGCACAAATGAATAACATTCAAGAGGTCAAAGGGTCAGGAAAATGTTCAGCTTCTTCCATCCCGAATCAGCAGGCCTCGTTAGTCATGTATGATGGAGGCAGGCAGGAGAGCTGGGTTGGGCACCTCCTGCTGGGTTGCCTGCAAATTTCTACACAGACTGGTTAAAGATATTAGTTTGGGAGCAGACTGTGGAGGCAGCTTCCTGTAGCCACAGAATGCCATAGTCCACGCAGCTAACACACATGTCAACCTATAGAGGAAAATATTAATCCTGGGTCAGGAAAATCGAGGTTAGTAGCCACATTTGAGCACTCGTTCCAAAATGACTCTGGTCCCTTGATCCTATAATGTTTATGAGAGCACAGGAGAGAAAAATGGAGAAGTGAAATATTTTTTGGCTTGGAGTGTGGCAATAAGAGTCAGGATTGCCTCCAGGCTGTTCACTGTGACTCCACCCACAGGCTGCAAGGATCTGTTTAACATCGACTTAAAAGCAAGTTAAAATAGTAGTCAAAAGCAAGTAATTTTGAAACCATGATGCCAGTCTTTACATGTTTTACCAACAGACAGAAAGACAGACATACAGACAGACAGACAGTTGTGCACAAGCTTTGGGCGTGCCCAGAAAAATCCTTTTTTTGAATTGGCCATGTGAGTTTCCTGGAATTCCAGTGTCAAGATGATATTATTTTGCCCATATGTTAGAACCACGTGGTCAGTTAGAAAGCAAAATTTTTTCAGCAAACACAAACTTCCATGTAAAGCTTAGGATTTAGCCAACAACAGTCAGAATTTAACTGAATCTCCAAACTTAGCAAACATCAACAACAAGAACTGAAAGCCTTTCTTTGTCTCTTTCAAAGCAGATGTTAAGCAAATAAGCCCTTTTCCTCCTGGGCAGCCAGGGGGCTGTCTCCCCTCCATCCAAGACATTTTTCAGCAAATGCTTCCCAGGCTCTTTAAGGTCACCTCAGAAGTGGGAAGAGTGTCTTAAAAGGGCCTTTACTGTCCCCAGGGTGATCCTCTCCTGGGTCAACGCAAGATGGTGGGAAGCCTCTGCCTCTGATGAAGGAGGGGTGATGAGGCAGCAGAGGACCCCCCTCCACCCCCACCTTGCTCATCCGCCACGCATGCCGGGGCAAAGGCGCTTGGCCCAGGATCCAGGGGATCAGGCCAAGGCTCATCTATGGGCTCATAGGAGTGAGGCATTGAGCCCCTCTCTCCTGGGCAGAGGGAAGGCTGATTCCCTCCCATCCAAGACATTCCCCCGCAGATCCCTCCCAAGTAGCCAGACTGAAAAGGCTGGCAGCCACCAGCCTGGGCAAGGCACGCGTTAAGGTCCCCTGGATCCTTTCGGCCTGGGAGTCTGAAATGTCTAGTACTATGGTCTGCATGAATCTCAGCACCCAAAGTGCCGGATCACCATGCTGACTTTGAGATTGCCCCATACTTTCTGGGGATACCCTTACCTCTCGGAACTCGCTTGACTGGCTCGCCGGTAGTTTCTAAACCTATGGTTCCTCTGAAGGGGGGAAATGAAGAGCCAGACTTTGAAGTCAGGCCCCAGTTTACCATGCGAACCCCACTTTAACACGTAAACCTGAGATAAGCAGGCCCTGTGAGCAAACCCAGGTCAAGCTTATTAGGGCCCAGCTGGTCGAGAACTCTAACGACTGGGAATGCTTAACTCCGACTGCCCCTAGAATGCCTTGAGCCCTGAGCCAATCAGATTTGTACTTGTAATCTTGCTTGCTTAAACACCTGATTGCTCTAACTTTGTCTTTGGCTTTTATAAGCTCTGTGTAATCACAGCTGGGGGCTGCCTCCTAACCTCCGCTGTGTCGGTGGGTAGGACAAGGCCTGGGCCGCAGCCCCGCTTGAATAAAGTCTTGCCTTGCTATTGCATTTCGGAATGTCTGAGTCTCGGTGGTCTTTTTGGTGGTGGTCTCGCGACTTGGCACAACACCTCGTGCCCAACGTTGGGCACCAGCTGTCGGGGTCCTTAGCCCCCAGTGGTCTCCTGGCCAGCGGGAGAGGCAGGGAAGCGCGCCCCAATTGACGCAAGCCAAGAAAAGGTGAAAAGTCGATGAACCGCTGGCACCCAGCCCCCCTTTGCCAGAGGACAATCAGACAGCTCAGGAGAAAGGTCTCGCAATCTCAGTTTATTTGGTAGGAGTCACACTCTTAAAAGGGTCAGAGAGAGGCAGGAAGGCGAGGGGTGTAGTGCACCTAGCTAGGGGCTATGATGGGCGGCCTGAGCTCAAGGGTGGAGAGCTGAGGGACCAATCCTAAGTGGCAGCCTAATTCTACGTCACAGCCCATAGGACCGCCTCTGGGTTCACCACCAGGCTTCATCTTGGCTACACATGGTCCCAAGGCTGGGAGGCGGGGCCAGCTAGAACTGCCCTTCTGGTGCTGCGGAACTGGAATGCGGGCGGGGCTATCTAGGACCATCCCTCTGGGTTCTGGAATAACAGCCACGTGGCTCCAGGGCTGAGAAAACAGGCGGGGCCAGTCGGGTGTGCCCCACAGTGGATGAATGGATTAAGATAATGTGATATGTGTTGGGAGCAGAGAGCCTGCAGCTAATCTCATTCTGACGACCTCTGGCGGCGTTGCTATCACAAGGATATGCTAAGTGCAAGGACATTTGTTTACTAGTAACTCTGCCCCTATCTGGAATTGCTTTGCTATAACCACTGGAGTACATTCCTATGTTAATCAACCTCATCCTGTCTTTACTGCCATCAGATTTTGCAAACTTCAAAGCCTTTTTGTGTTCTTGAATTTTAGCAACCCTATGCTATTCCCTGGTTCCTAAACTGCATATAAGCTACAAGTTAAGAATAAACGTGGCTGTAGTCTTGAGTTACAATCTTAAGATGCAGACCTCCCTCCTGTACCCCATCTTTGCCTCTTGTCTTTTTTCTCTTGTCTTGTATTTTTCCTTTTCTTTAATCCTGGCCTCCCTCATTCAGGATTCCCTTTCGCTGCCAGCTGGCTCCAGCAGATATGTATGTACACAATGGAACTTTCTTTACTCTTCATTAGAAATAATTATACTGCAGCATTTGTAAGAAAATGGAATGACTTGGGAAAATTACATTACATGAAGCAGGCTAAATCCAGAGAAATGGAGCTCAAATAGTAGATTATTTTAGTAAAACTAAATCAAAGCCTAAGAAAATAAACATCAAGAAATGAGTACTTGCATAAGGAGTGAGGCCAAGGGGAAAGGAGTAGCCAATGAAGGGGGGGGGGGGCAGAATACAGTCAAGAATTCATCTTATATCACACAAGATTGGGAAATGTAAGGGAGAATCTGGGCCAAAGAAGAGTGAGGTTGTTGAAGGGGACAACACAGATCAAGATGCATTGTATAGTACACTTCTTAAAGGTAATAATAATAAAATAAAAGACGTATATCCCAGAACAATATATGACTTCACAGGGTGCATGGAAAACAAAACATTCCCATGATTAACTGGGTGTTTTACTATAAGATGCCCATTATTGTGCTTTTTTTATATGGCATGATCAATAGTGGTTTTAAATTCAATTGTATCATGTTTATTAGTCAAATGCAATTCAAAATCTGTGACTAGATTTCACGTGAGACCAAAAACATTCAAGTTTTGTCTTTCTGAGTTTGGCTTATCTCACTTAAATGATTATCTCCAGTTCCATTTGTTTTCCTACAAACAATATAATTTAGTATTTCTTCATGATTACATAACACTCCACTGGATATGTGTACCACATTTTATTTATCTAATCCTTGTTTTCAAGATACTAGGCTGGTTATGTAACTTGACTACTGTAAATAGTGCTGTGATAAATATGGTTGTGCATATATCACTTTTGCATAATTTGCATTCCTTCCCTTTTCTGCCTCTTTATACGTTGTAAAACCTTCCCTGGTATGTCTCCCTTTCTATCTACTATTCATGATTAAGCAATCTGTCTTATTTGTCACAGTTTAGGGAATGTCTTAGATGATTCTACTGTTATCCCATGTCGCGAAACGACCACCAAGAAGGCCACCGAGACTCAGACATTCCGAAATGCAAAAACAAGGCTTTATTCAGGTGGGCTACAATTTGGGCCTTGTCCTACCCACCGACACAGCGGAGGTTAGGAGGAAGCCCCGAGCTGTGATTACACAGGGCTTATAAAGCCAAAAAACAAAGTTACAACAATCAGGTGTTCAAGCAAGCAAGATTGGGACACAGGTCCCAATCTGATTGGCTCAAGGCTTGAGGCACTCTGGGGGCAGTCGGAGTTAAGCATTCCCAGAGGTTAGAGTTCTAGACCGACTGGGCCTTAATGGGCTTGTCCTGGGTTTGCTCACAGGGCCTGCTTATCTCAGGTTCGCGTGGTAAAGTGGGGCCTGATTTCAAAGTCTGGCACTTCACTACCTATAGAAACTTACAAACAGTAAATTATTTATATGTGGTAGTGACATTTCTATTTCCACACTGGCCAGCACCTTCTATACCAGACAGCACAGTTTGGATAATGTAATCTAATTATATAGTAACATGCTAGATAAATGACATATATTACCTGTGTTGTACAGATTTCAAAATGTATATATATTATATTGTTAATCATAGTGGAGCTATAGAGAAGGCTATATCCTTGACAGAGACAGTATTTTTAGTTCTCATTAAGGATTTAAAGTAACTCACCTAAAGGAATACAATTACCATTTGGCATAGCTGTGTTTTTAAACCTAGATGCTTTGGTATCTGAATCTGGGATTTGCATTTTCATTTTGTCTTGCTTTTTTCACTTACTGAAGAATCTTTAGTGGTGGGAAAGTAAAGAAATAAACAAAAAAAAAACAAGATTAACAATGCCATTCAATGCAGATTTTGATAACATTTCCTCAGTTTTGTAGCTTAAATTTGAAATTAGTGGAATGAAGAAATATTGTAGGGTCTGTGGACCTTGTCACATTTAAGCTTAATTTCAAGACTTAAGACATATCTGAGACAAATACATAAGTTCCTGTTTAATTTTTACAATGGTGGTGACATTATGAAGGCAACAGTAGAGAAACTCTTCATACATAATCTCCCATGATATCTGTGCACATATTCTTGCTTTCAGTGGTATTTTAAGTACTACATGTCACACATCTTAACACATGGCCACAATGTGCATTTGGGGCAACTTTTGTTTCACCTCCCCATGTGAGATCGACAAGGTTTTCTTATTTAAGACATCAGATAATTTACCTGACATGCATGGACTTATGCAAGACAGTGAAGAATTAATGTGGAGGAATAATGAAAGACAAATTGGTCATTAGTTAGATAACTATGTAGGCAAGCATATGAATGGCCTTGGCATTAGATGACATTGTAATAAAGTCAAATGTACTCCTTTACTGGAAATGAGCTCTCACAACATTGTGATAATCACGTGTTCATTATTTCCTTTCCCTGACCTTCTCATACTATTGTATTTAGAAACTAGAAGAGAGATTTTTGAGGTTGTCAGATATTTTCCTATTCCACTTGCATATTTAAGTTTTCTATTGAGCACCTTTATGGTAAAGATATGTTTTTATCTATGACTATAGCAAAATCAAGAATGCAAAATTAAACCAAACACATATCACTGTCTCCTCTAGTTTAACTAATAGAATTCTCCAATGGTATAGTTTTCCAACAATAAGAATGTGCTTATTCACAGTTACGGCAGCTGAGAAGTCCAGGATGAAGGCACTGGCAGGTAGAGTGGTACAGCAAAAGCTACATCTTCCAAGAGGACATGTTCAAATCAGTGCCTTCCCTTTCTGCACTTTCTCTTCTCTAAGTTCATAATACAGCATTACTTTCCTCTAGATGACTCCATCTCACACTCTTGAAATTAGAAGGTTGAACCTCTTCAGAGCACAAAACGATTAGTGTCTCAATTTTCAATACTCCAGCCTTCAAGCCTAAGAAAAACACACTTTTGTTCTTTAGATTTTTTTCCAGTCAGTATTATTTTGCTATCATGGCTTTGATTTTAAAAAGGTAATTCTGTTTCTTCCTCAAAAACACAAAAGCAACCCCAATTACTTGGGCATTTTGAACACATGGATTGACCCTAAATAATTGTAATGTAAAATTTTAAGTGTTTGTAATTTATTTCTATGTTATTTTATAAAAATATGAAATGACAATATTTTATACATGGGTCTGTATCAATGGAGAGGAATATCCATTATAAATATTATTTTACCTAGTATTTCAAGTACTTTTTGTAGTGTTCAAAAAGAAGCAAATTCATCCAATAGGCATGAAACATGTAGAAGCTCACATTACTCTATGTTCTGATTTCATGCCCCTTAAGCCACATTAATGTATTTTTATGTATATTATGATCTATATCCTCTCTCTCTCTCTCTCTCTCTCTCTCTCTCTCTCTCTGTTTCTCTGTAGTGTAGGCTGGCCTCAAACTCACTATGTAGCCGAGGCTAAACTGTAATTCACAATTCTCCCACATCAGACAACCCAAATACTAAAATTATATAAGTGAATCACCATACAAGTTTTACATTACGTTTCTAGTCCATAAGAGAAAGTAGCTAACATTTCACTACTTTAGTAGCTTTTTAAAAATAGAAATCATTCTGCTAATCATTCAAATGTTTTATCTATGTGTTATCATTATGTATTGTAAACTTCTAGGAGAAACACATTATTTTATATTAAAAACACTTTTGATATGAGAAATAAATGAATTTTTAATTACACAATTACTTTCTTATAAGATGTACTGATTATGATACTTGAGGTGCAGAGTAACATCAAGAAATTACTTTAAATAATTTGAACCAGATAATTAGAGTTTTCAAACTTTCACTTGATATTGCAAAGTACAAAAAGCAATTATTTCTGAGAACTTTAGATAATTATAGATCTTTCAAAAGACATAGAAATAACTTTTCTTTGCAATATTTAAGAACTATAGACCTACGTTAAAAAATTTGATAGCATGATAGTGTTTGCTTTAACATAATTTGTTTTCAATGTTAATCCAAATGTGAACCTAGTGAGAAATGTAAAACTCTTTACCTATTATAATATCAGAATTGGCCCATGGTACCTTGGGCTCAAGAGAAGAATCATTGATCTTTTAGCTTGGTGGTAATTAGATTCTATTACTAAATCTACCAGGGAGTATAATTAAAACTGATTCTGAATAATGATCCACACTCTTTCATGTTCAGTGTTTGACATAAATCTCTGAATTTTACACTAACAAAGAAACAGCTTAGCTCTTCGTAGGGTTTAAAGCACACCCTTCTTAACCACTGCATAGAATTACTCCACTATGCTCCCTAAAAATTAACATAACTCTCCAGGGATCATGGAAAGAAATAATACTTAATAATTACTGCTTAGAGATACAATTTTTAAATTCTGCAAAGCTGGCTACTGTGATATCATATATCATATGTATAGTATATATTGTACATATTCATATAATATAATATGCATATTATATTGCTTGATTTTATATATATATATATATATATATATATATATATATATATTAGCGTTTGGGTCTTAAAGTACAAAGATGACATTTGTACCAATTACGTATTAGCTGATGCCATACATTTAGGCAGCAAACCTGATAGTTTAATGCTTGTATAAGCTCTTGTAAATAATCTTTATCTCTGTCCATCTGTCTGTCATTTCTGTCTTTCTCTTTTTCTTGCAGAAATGTTTTCTATTATTTGCTTTAAAATAATAACTGATGCTGGTGAGGATATAGCAAAATGGAGCCCTATATATTTTTGTTGGAAGTGTAAATTTGTGTAACCACTCCAGAAGGCAGTGTGGAAATTACTCAGAAAATGAAACACAGAACTACCCTATGACATAGCAATTTCACTCCTGAGCGTTTATCCAAAGGAATACAAACCAGATACAGTAATGCCACCAGTACACCCATGTTCATTCAACGTTATTCCCCCTTAATGGATGATTGGATCAAAAAGTGTGATATTTTGCTCATCTATTAGAAATAATGATATTGAACCATTTGTAAAGAATTGGAAAAAAAATATGACAAGAGAAGTAAGTCCGGCTTAGAGAGACAAAAGATCCATATTTTTCCCTATATGTCAAAGCTAGACTTAGCTTACAAGCTTATGTATAAATCCAATGAGTGGTTTGCAATTGTAATCAAATGCATTAATTGGAAAAAAAGAAAGAAAAACAAATGCACTAACTAAAATACAGTATATTCAAGAGAGATCTCAAGTAGTATAAATTCTTAGAAAAACAAAATCCACATTCAGCAAAATAAATCACCATGAAGATAGTTTTTGAAATGGTTGGGGTTAGGTCAAGGCAGAAGGAGTAGACTAATGAAGAATAAAAGAGGAAGACAATGTCGAAGAGAATCCAAAGCATATCCTAGACTACTAAGAAGACTGAGCAATGGGTTCCAAAGGGGAGGAATGGCTGAGAATGTTGAAGGGGGTCACATTGATCAGTACACATTGTCATCGTGAATTGCTTTATTAAATACCAACTTTTTTGTACAGCTATTTAAAGATACTAATAGTGATATTTTCTCATCTTCTTACTTTTTCCTTTTTGTGCTTTCATTGTTTATTTTTTTCTTTTCTCCTTATGCAATCAGTGTTAACGTTATTAGCTAAGACAAAAGAAGACTGGTATCTGTGTCAGAATGGAGGCTGAAGGATATAAATGATGGAAAGGGGGAATTTAGAGCTAAATGAAAGAGGATTCAACTCAGAGGATTTCTTTGCAAGGTGATGGTGTAGAAGGGGCTTCCTAGTTCAAGGTGATTGTTGGGAGATTCATGAGGCCCTATATGGCTGGAGCAGAATCTAAACAGTATGATAAAGGCAACTTCTGGGAATTAGATAACACATGAAGCAGAGAGATTGGCTGAGATATTCATTAATTGACTAAAATAAGTTAAGCATAATGAGATCTAGAAGTATTGCATTCAGAGTAAGTTGTTACAAATAAGAAACAGAGAAAACAATGCTAGGGCTGATAGTATTTGAGTATGATTGCAATGGAATATTCATATAATTTCATGATTTTAAAACAATATGAAACAATCCTGAGAAAATATGAATGTAAATATATATAATGAAAATATTTGTAAATATCTATAAATAAATATATACCTGCAGAACTAAAAACAATGGCACCCAACTTTATCGACTTCATTAAACACAAAGATCTTTGCTTCTAAAGTTAATTAAAATGGAAGGTGCCTCTACTGAGAAATGACTGATTCCATAGTTGGATAGGCCAAGAGTGACATGTACCAAGGACATGTTGTTTTTTTCCTTGTTTGTTTATGTTTTTCCTTTATCAAAAGCAATAATGTGCTTAAGGAAAAATGGAAAATGGGGAAATGTCAAAGGAACTCAGGGTGGTATTGACTATGTTCTTAGTAGTAACATTTGAGAATCAAATCTGGAGCTGGGAGTATGGTCTAGGGGTAGAGTGCTTGGTTTGCATACATGAAGCCCTGGGTTTGATTCCTCAGCACCACATATATAAAAAAAATCCAGAAGTGGCACTGTGGCTCAAGTGGTAGAGGGCTAGCCTTGAGCAAAAGGAGTCAGGGACAGTGCACAGGCCCTGAGTTCAAGTCCCAGGACTGGCAAAATATATGATAGAACATGAAAGAGTATAGAGATGGGAGATATTTTGATAAATCAACAAATGAATACAAATTCCTAAATTTAATTTAAAAATTGTTGCAGAAGCACATTCTAATGCAATATTAATACTAATATTCATAAGTGCTATATGAGGAAGAGGGCTTAATGTTTTACTTAACACATAATTTTATCTTGAAAAAATCCATAGGAGGTGAAAGTTATCATCTCTCCTACATATGAGGCCTAAATATTGAAATACTGAAGTTTCTAAGTAATATAGAGGTGTATTCTAAGGTATATTACTTCAGTGCACTTAATCTGCCTTTTCTTATTTCTGAAAATAACAGTTGCAACTTTAATTATTGAGATGTTCCCTTTTTTTTGCTAAACAAACAAAACAAATAAGAGATTGTCTATTTGTAGATCAACTGTTTTAGACCTTTAAAAATAGTATTCAGGGCTGGGGATATAGCCTAGTGGCAAGAGTGCCTGCCTCGGATACACGAGGCCCTAGGTTCGATTCCCCAGCACCACATATACAGAAAACGGCCAGAAGCGGCGCTGTGGCTCAAGTGGCAGAGTGCTAGCCTTGAGCGGGAAGAAGCCAGGGACAGTGCTCAGGCCCTGAGTCCAAGGCCCAGGACTGGCAAACAAACAAACAAACAAAAAAAAAAAACAGTATTCAGCAATATAAACCTATCTGGGTAAAAAAAAATAATCTCTGTCTAATGTTGTCCTGATATTAGCAACACTTATATCTGAAACTTCACTTTTTACAATTCTCGATTTGACTTACCATGTAACTGGATTTGAGAATTGCAAGGTGATTTATAATCTATTTTATTGTGCTTGATTGTCCATGAATAACTTAACACAAATGTTTACTTTTGCTGATAGGAACCTTTTGTATTTTTCTATTGCTTAATCTTTGAAACAGGAGTCTATGTTAAATATGAAAGAAACACTCTGTATTCTCAAAATGTATTGTCCTATACGGAGCATAAAAATGTTCCATTTTATTTACTGTGGATAAAATCATAATACTTATAATAGATATGTGAATAGTAATATTTTATCCTCATATTATAAGTTTTTATAACCTCTCAACATTTTGCTTGCAGTAAGTGAAATTCTTATCTATTGCAATGTAGTTAGAGAATTGTCTTATTCTGATTGGCATGTGACCTAGATTTCTGTTTTGTTTACTTGTGATTTGCATGGGAGAACCGAATGACTGGTAAAGTGGTGTTTATTCAAAATGTGCAAAGGTAATTACAGGTGCAGGAAAATCCATCTAACTATAAAGATGGAAAGAATTTCCTCATGATCAGAATGACAAGGTTTTGGTCACTTTGATACTCATTATCTTTCATGTTATTTATGCCTAACAAGATGCAAGTGTGAACTTCAGGGATAGATGAAGCAAGAGAGAGCAGGAGGAGATGACAGTTCTGCATTTATAATGTATTCAGGACCAAGCTACTGAGATAAATGCATATTCTTGATTAACACTAAAATATCTCACTATCCTAGAGGTATTTAATACTCTTTCATACAAATAATACTGATTCGGTCTCTTCCAGTAAGTACATCAGTAAGGCATGAATATGTATTCAGAAACAAAAGCAAGTCAGAAGAAACTAATGTTGTTCTTTTTAGACATTTACCAGGAATCATAGGTCTATCTACTTTTCAAAACTGGAGCTATAATAGTCAGATATTCCCTTGCAAAATATGAATTGTCAGAAACCTACAAATCCTTTCTTTTCTTTCTCCAACAACTATCTGTAAAATCAGTATCTCATAGTTGTATTTTTTGCTTCCCCACAAATATTCCAGATCAAAAACATCTTATCTCTACCATAATTAACAGGAAAAACAAACAAACAAACAACATCAACAACAAAAAAAGCAACCAAAACACTATTGACTGGTTTCTCTCACTTAGTTGTGGAATTTAGTTTTGGTCAAGCAAATACCTTTTCCAAAGGTATACCACATTACATAATTTTAAATCCCTGTTTAATCTCCCCACTAACATCCCATTCCACTTTGAATGTAGCATAAATACCTTTATCTGATTAATCATGTACTGCTGAAGTTGGACCCCCTTTTACACTATCCTGCCAGTGTATGGTTTTCTTATCTTCTACCAAGATTAGAGTTGTGAGCCTCCAGGTCTGGCTTCTCCTCCCCATTTTTGTTACACTATTTATTGTTTTTTCCCTTCCTTGTCTTTCTTGATTTGCAATACTTTGTAATGGAATTCAAATTAGAATATTGTTAGTACTTCTGTAAATATTTCCTGCTTGTCTCTATTCTTTTTTACAGAAGACCTGCAAACATATAAATCTTTTCACTAGATATTAATTACACTGAATTACCAACTTAGGAGGCTGGTTTATGGTGCATGGACCAAATATGAGACAGTGCCTAATTGACAACTTCCCTTCTCCAGTGGACCACTGAGAGATTGACCAATGAGTTCCTGAAAGAGCAGGTGGTATAGATTTTCCAATGGCACTGATGTGTTCCTCTAAATCCATAATTCTGGGCTAATAATTGTTTTATTTGAAATTCTGGTCATTCAGTTCCTGCCATATAAAAAATACAACTTAAATTTTGCTTTTTAATTATGATAACTTATACTATCCTTCCTATTTCTTAATTTCAGTGTAGAACACTATTACAAAGAGTCAGTATTTTTTTTATTCTGATGGTTAAGGCATTCAGGGAAAATTTTTTAAGTTCTTTCTTTCTTTCTATGAAAAAAAATCTCTTTGGTCTGTGATTATTCCTCATCAGTAACTATACAATTGATTTGGATTTAATCTTGTTAAAAATGCCAAGGTCTAAAACATTCATATTTCTGATTTAAAAGGAATTTACAGACATATAGGTTCCAGAATATGACACTGAAATGTCATCTTCTTATTGCTACAACTTTTGCAAACCTGAATTTAAAATATCTCAGAAAGGTAAAGATCTACGGTTTCCTTACGACACCAAACAGAAGTGAGCACTGGTGGCTCATGACTATAATCTTAGCTATTTAGGAGGCTGAGATCTGAGGATCATGATTAGAAACCAGCCAGAGTAAGAAACTCTGTAACTCTTATCTCCAACAAAACACCAGAAAATAAGAAGTGGAGCTGTGGCTCAAAGTAGTAGAGCACTAACCTTAAGTAAAAAAGCTCACTGCCCACAAGCTGAGTTTAAGCCCCATGACTGAAAAAACAAAAGCAAACAGTTTTACCTCTATCATCTAGTGAGTAGTATTGTTACTTATGTAAGTCTAGGGAGTTTCTTTCAACTCTTAAATTGAATTAGAATCATTTATTAGCATTTTTCTTATTTCAATTTTTTTCCAGCTATTGGTAATAGAAACTATAGTCACTTTTCGACTCCACTATGTTTTGTGCTTGAGGTTTGAGTTTGCTTCAGGCAATTTAGTTGTAAGGGTCCAGTGTGAATAATTACTCTTTCACAACTTTAATATTAAATGTAATTCTTAAGGTCATTTTATGATTGTGACTACACATATTCAGCAAGATAAACTATAATGTATAAATACTAGATTTAATGTATCTTAAGATCAATAAGGGCTAAGTAAAAATCAATTTTAAAGGGCTATAATTATTTTCAAGGAAAAAAAAGAAGAAGCCTTGACCTTTAGTCAATTTACTTAAGAAAATAACACAATCTAATTATTGCTTATTGATTTTGTGGTTAGGTTCATGCACATGAAATCTGCAGAAAATAACTCTATCTCCACCAGACAATGATGGATCATGCCTTTAATCCTAGCTATTCAGGAAGCTGAGATCTGAGGATCTTGATTCAAGCTAGCCCAAGAAGGAAAGACCTTGAGATTGTTATCTCCAATTGACCACCAGAAAACTGAGAGTGGAGCTCAAAATAGTAGCACTCTAGCCTTGAGTGAAAGAGCTCAGGAATTCCATCCAGACCTGGAGTTCAAGCCCCATGACCAACAACAACAACAAAACAATTCCGTGTTCCACCTTTGTTAAGAATTCCCCCGCCCCCCGCCCCAAATTGCTCTTCGAACGTGTTTGTAGAGGAGGTTGTTAGAAAAAGAGTGAATTAATTCAGCAGTGGTACTCACTAGACTATATGTTGAAAATTAACTATACAACTATGGGGGAATGGGTAGGGAGGAAAAATAACGGAGAAAATGAGGAAAAAGGTGACACTGTTCAAAAAGAAGTGTACTGGATACATTTCGTGTACTGTTGGTTACCTCCTCCCTCTTCCCCATCCCCCCTCCCCCTTTCCCTTCCCCCCTCATGAGTTGTTCAGTTCATTTACACCATACAGTTTTGCAAGTATTGCTTTTGTAGTCATTTGACTTTTTTATCCTGTGTCTCCCGATTTTGGTATTCCCTTTTAGTTTCCTAGTTCTAATACCAGTATACACGTTTTCCAATGTACTCAGATAAGATACAGAGATCCCCTTCCTATGGTTGTACTACCACAGGAAGGGGATACAAGAAGATCATCAATAATAGAAGCTACAGTTTCACATAGCACACTGAAAATGGTTACAACAGTGATATAATAGTTGTGCCCATAACATGGATTTCATTTCACTTAGCATCATCTTATGTGTTCATAACGGTATAGATATTGGGTCCTTGTAATGCTCTGCTGTGACTTGCCTAAACCTGTGCTAATTATTCCCTATGAGGGAGACAATAGAGTTCATGTTTCTTCGGGTGTGGCTCACTTCACTTAGTATATTTTTTCCAAGTCCTTCCATTTCCTTATGAATGGGGCAATGTTATTCTTTCTGATAGAAGCATAAAATTCTATTGCATATATGTACCACATTTTCCTGATCCATTTGTCTCCTGAGGGGCATCTGGGTTGGTTCCAGATTCTAGCTATGACAAATTGTGCTGCGATGAACATTGTTGTGCTGGTGGCTTTACTGTGTTCTTGTTTGGGTCTTTTGAGTAGATGCCCAAAAGTGGGGCTGCTGGGTCATAGGGGAGCTCTATGTTTAGCCTTCTGAGGAATTTCCAAACCGCTTGCCAGAGTGGCTGAACCAGTTTACATTCCCACCAACAATGAAGTAGGGTTCCCTTTTGGCCACATCCCCACCAACAATTGTTATTGTTAGTTTTCTTGATATAGAACATTCTTACTGGGGTGAGATGGAATCTCAATGTTGTTTTGATTTGCATTTCTTTTATGGCCAGTGATGTAGAGCACTTTTTCTTATGTCTCATGGCCATTCTCATTTCCTCATCAGAGAAGTCTCTCTTTAAGTCTTTAGCCCACTTGTTGAGGGGTCTATTGGTTCTTTGCAGTTTTGTTTTGGAGGAAGGTAATTTTTTTAGTTCTGCATATATTTTAGATATGAGGCCTTTGTCTGTTATATGGCCAGTAAAGATCTTTTCCCAATCTGTGGGCTTTCTGTTTATCTTGTGAGCTATGTCCTTTGCCCTGCAGAAGCTCTGCAGTTTGATGCAGTCCCAATTGTCCATCCTTTCTTTGATTTGTAGCATTTCTGGATCTTTGTTAAGGAAGTTCCGTCCTGTGCCAAGGAGCCCAAGTGTTTCTCCTCTCCTTCCTTTAGTGTTTTCAGAGTATCAGTTTTGATTTTGAGGTCTTTGATCCATTTGGAATTGATTTTGGTGCAGGGTGACATAAGGATCTAGTTTCAGTTTGTTGCATGTGTTGAACTAGTTTTTCCAGCACCATTTGTTAAAGAGGCTATCTTTTTTCCAGACTATTTTTTTAGCTCCTTTATTAAAATTAAGTAGGCATAGTTCTGTGGGTTCAATTCTGGGTCTTCAATTCTGTTCCATTGGTCTTCAGGCCTGTTCTGTTGCCAATACCAAGCTGTTTCCAGAAAAAAAAAAAAAAAAAAATATATATATATATATATATATATATGGATACTTGTTACTTTTTAGTAGAATTACCATAGTCTCTGACCTTTAAACAGATTGGCAGACATATCACCTATAAAAAGGTGCTTCTGGCTCCCTGATTTTTATTTTCGCTGACCAGTGCCTGCTCAACGCCTGCTCCATTACCCTGTATTCCTTTGCATCTTGATGCGATCCGGTTACTGTTTTCCAGTAAATGGTGCATTGGTTACTTTTGTGTGACTGGATCACATCCTTGAAAGGAGAATTTATTTTTATCTTACATTTCCTGAGAATCCAGTACATAATCCTTGGCTTCAATGTTTCTGGAGCTTTGGTGAGGCAGAACACGATGACAACAGACACACATAAAGAAGGAGAAAGGTTCTACTTAATAGTAGACAGGAAGCAGAAGAAGGGAATGGAAGAAGCAGAGACAAAAAAAAAGCAAATGTACTCATTACATGATGTATGTAACTGTAAGCCCTTTGTACATCACCTTTATGATAAAAGTTTTTAAAAAAGAAATACATGAAGCAAAGTCTTACCCTTACATGCCACCACTCTCAATTTGACCTAAACTGCAATATTCTCTGCAAAAACTGAGCCTATATCATTATAGAGTCTACTTTTATAAAATGTGCTATAGAAAAGGATGCAATAAGTGAATTCCTGTAAAACTGCTTCATAAACTTACAAGAATTTTATTCTTGTATAAGAATAAAATGAGACTAATATAAGATTAACAATGACTGTCATCTGCTCAAATAAGGAAATGGAAGTTACTTCAAATATCATTTATAATAAGACAATTCTAATTGTAAAATCTGACATTTCCTTTCATGTCATATTTTCTTGTTCTGTTTTTTGAAAAGATGTGCATCTGTGTATTTTTGTTGTAGTTGTTGTTTTTACAGTCACCTTCATGTTCTTAATAATAATGTCAAAATTCCTAATGGTGACTTCAACATTAGAGAGCCACTAGTGGTATAATAAAGTTATAATTTTAAGATGCCTTACCTTCAGCTGAAATAACCAATTTACAAAGATATTTTGTATTTTTATAATTATCTTTTAGTTTATGAAGTCCCAATTGTGAACTTAACTAAGATGATTTTTTTCTATAACTTTTTCTTAGTACATCTTATAGGATTATGCCATAGAACAAATATTAATCCATTTTGTAGAATGTATACTAGTACTAGTACAAATGTTCTGAAGGGTGGTTTGGATATTCATCAATAAATGAAACATAAATCTACTACCATATGATACAGCCGTATTGCTTTTGGGCATCTAAAAAGAATATTACAAACTAGAATGCAGCACATCCACGTTCACAGCTGCACTATTCACAACATCTCAGTTGTGGAAACATCCCAGATCCTCCACAATCTATGGATGAACCAAGAAAATGTGGCAGCCCCACGAATCTGTGTCATGCTTCAACAGGGTTTCGATGAAACACACAGGGAACTACTTCTTACCAACTGCCTTCGAATTTCCTTTCCATTCACAATCACTGATCTTTATCTTCTCTCTCATTTCCACCTTCAAGGACCATCTAAGTGGAGGCTTCCATTAACACCTGGTCAATTTGCATCTGTGCATCTCCTACACCTACCACTCTGTGTGTGGGCAACTATTTTGATCTAGAAGACGTGGCTCTGGACAGCAAGAAGCCTCCCACTCCCCATCCCCATCCCCATTTCCTGATATGCAGAATCCTGCATGGTGTCTGCGTGCTGTTCCAGGATGCACAGAAGCCTTTTGAAGATTAGTGGGATAGAACCATGGAAGCCATGACAGCGGCCCTGGACCTGTAGAAGAACCCAAACCAAGACATTTTGGATCTTCACGCTTTGGGTTCTGCTAGCACAGACCCCCATCTCTGTGACTTCTAGCTATCGACTTCCTGGATAAAGAGGTGGAACTCACAAGAAGATGGGCGAACACCCGACCCTGGATGGTTTCCCTTCAGGATAATTGAACTAGGAGTATCTTTTCCATTATCTCATCCCCAAGCACAACAAGAAATCCCAAAGCTCAGTAGCTTTTTTTTTCAAGTAAAAAGATGTATTTATTGGGGAAGTTCCCAATGGACTGTTCCCAGGTTTCAGAAAAACATACCAGTAGCTTTCAAGGGGTGTCTTTGCTTCGCCAGACATTCCTCCCCAGACATTTCCTCCCCAGACATTGGGCATCTTTCAGAAAAATAAAATGGGAGAGCGGGGAGGGGAGAGGGAGGGGAGGAGGTGGGGGAGGGAGAGAGGAGAGAGGGGAGAGAGGAGAGAGGGGAGAGATGAGAGAGGGGAGAGAGGAGAGAGGAGAGAGAGGAGAGAGGAGAGAGAGGAGAGAGAGAGGAGGAAGAGAGAGAGAAGCATAATAACATGTACAGGGGTCTATACATTACACACAAACAGACTGAGTGAAGGAGGGTTTACCTGGGGGCGGGGGGAGAGAATCAAAAGGAAAATTATTCTGAACAGCTAAGTTACTGTTTATCAAAATGAATACCACGAAATGGAAACATGCTTTGTTTAGGGGGTGGATGGTAAAGAATGACAATGGAATAGAGGGAGCAAGGAGTGAGCAAATATAGTCATTGCATTCAATGCACACTATGTAAACACTGAACATTGTAACTTGTTGGTGGCAACAGGAATAAAGGAACTGTGACATTGTCCAAGAAAAATTGTACTCATGACCTGGCTTAGGGAATTGTAACTCCTTTGTACAAGTATTTAATAATCATGGTTAAAAAAAAAAGAATATTTGTGAAACAAAATACTTTCAGCATACAGTATTTGAAATGTCATATTTTAATACAAAATCAAAATACTGTAAGTATTTATATTTCTCTTTCAAAAAATGATTTTAAAGTAAAATTATTTGTTTCATAATTTTAATAATTATCTTTTCCTTTTAAGAGTGGCTCTAAAGTTTTGTTGAGGTTTAAAACGAATTGTACTTGGTGATGATTATTTTAAAGACTGGTATGACTAACATCAGGATCAGTTTCAAATTCATGCTTGTTTCTGTATACCATTTGAGATTTTGTTTTCAGATGTTATATTTTAGTGTTTGGAGTTTTGAAATGAAACTATCAATTTTATTTTGTAAAGAGACACAAATGATGTTATACTTTCCAATAAGGACATCAATAAATGCACAACTTAAGCAAAGTTATGGCAAAAGAGGGAGTAATTGAAATTTCAAAGAAAATATTTGTCTGAGTTAAGTTTAATTTTGACTTACATCACATTAAAAAATGTCAAGCTTTCCAAGTGTTGTACAATATAACATGTGGACATTATACAAATTTTATATTTACGTCAATTTAGTTACAGAAATTATCAACAGAAATTATCTAAGAATTAAAAGAAAGAGAAGTACTTGGAAATCCAAAACAATTTTAAAAAATGAAGTTGAGCTTCATTGGTTCACAGCTATATTTCTAGCATGTTGAGCTTTTTGAAGGTAGCTGGGGCAAAAAACTTCATGAGAATTCATATCCAAATGAAAAATGAAAACTCAGAATGCAAGTGGTTCAAGTGGTCGAGCACCAACTAGGCAAAGAAGTTGAGCTTTGAGTTCAAACTTTGTGTCTAGAGGGAAAAATTTACAAAACAGGAAAACACTGTCTTGGAGCAAAAGAAATTGTCTTCCAATAGAGCAAAGAGCTGGAATTTACTGAAACTTCCCAACCATTGTCATTCTAGTCTACTTATGGAAATAACTGATGCAAGTAAGTTCAATCTTGATGGGTTTGCTTTATATTAATAATGTGTGTTACTATGGTTATTTCTGATAGGATGATATTTACAATTAATTGGTAAGATCCAAAGACTATTTTTGCAGGTTTCACTGAACATGTTTCAATGAACATTCTATGGCAAGAGCCACAGAGGTTAGCTTGTGATATCTTCTAGATGTACAGAGTGAATGTATGGTTCCACAGTTACTAATTGTCTATCAGATCTACTCTGTATTTTTCACACAGCCACTTAGAGCATTTACGTATTATACTTGCTTGATTTTACTGTATTCAAGGGTTAAGCATTTGGATCAAATCCAGTTTTTCTCACTTTGAAACAATATTTGTAGCACTTCTTAAAGGCATATTAACACATATGTCTATGTGATTTATTTTTATTCAGATATAATCATTAACACATTGTGCTTGCAATCTAACAGTAGAAAAAATTGTAGTTAATGTCATACATTTTACAAAACATTATTATGAACTACTCTCTTCTGCAAAAAGTTTAGTTATGTTTTTCTTCAAGATGTTTGGATAAGAAATGTACTTGCCTTACATATGAAACTGTAAGCACTCTGTACTTCACTTTGACAATAAAGAAGAAAAATGTTTACATTTTTAAAATTAATATTATTTTTTGAGTAATCAAGATATGAACAGTTCAGAGCTAGACTTGGTTGTCTACAATTGCCTGAGTTCAGGTAATTAGTAAACTCCAATAATATGAGGCATAATATAACTTAATGGAAATTAATTTTTCAACTCTATGTACTTCTCAGAATTGTAGTTATGAAATTAGCATCTAAAGGTCACATGAATATCATTTTGGAAAGCATTCACTCAAGAATAAATTATGATTCATGATTTACCATGTATCTGATTAAAAATATTAAAGTAGAAATGTCTTAAAGCTTTAGTCATTACAAACATGTGGTTTTTGGCATTTAACATTGAAAGTAAACTGAACTTACATTGTTTGAAGTCCAAGAAGTAGGTTAGATTATTAGAATTTACTTTTATGTATAGCAATCAAAATAATAAGAATGAATACTGAGTTGTTTGATTTGTTTTTAATTTTATTATAATGTAAATTGAAATGAATAAACTTTTGTATGTTTCAAAGAGTATTTAATAAGATATTAGTGATGGTAATATTCCAAAAGATCACTGTATTCATTCTGAATCATGAACAAAATTATTTATTTGTATATATTTTAAATGTTAACATTATAGTAGAATATTTCTACCTTAACAAACTGCTATTTTGGTTCAGCTCAGCCTATAAAAAATGTTTAGTGATGATAAAGTAACAACATATTATTATTTACATGATAAATATTCAATATTAATTCTTTTTTAAAATTTTGTTATTATCTTTAAGTAGTTATGCGAAGAGGTTTTAATTTGTCAGTTTAGGAGTGCAAGGCACTGTCACCCCTTCGGTTATTATCTCCATTTAGTCTATTTCCTTAAAATAGAGAGACACAGGGTAAAAAAGACAAACGACTGCAAAAACAATACTTGCAAAACTGTTTGGTGTAAATGAACTGAACAACTCATGGGGGGGAAAGGGAAATGGGGAGGGGGAAGGGGGAAGCAGGAATAAGGGAGGAGGTAATAAACAGTACAAGAAATGTTTCCAATGCCTAACGTATGAAACTGTAACCTCTCTGTACATCAGTATTTATTTGAGTTATTTCACAGTGATTGTATAAGGTAATTTACCAACAGTCTGTCCTTGCAGGAATTAATAAAGCAAATAGCAATTCATAATAGTTTAATATTTCATTATAATACTGTTCTGTCCTTTACTTGTAAGTTTAGAAGGAAATATTTTCTACATATTTTCTTGATGCCAACTGAATTTATAACAAAACACCTTATTGGAATTGAAGTTCATGATAAAAAATGGCATAGCTGTGATTATTATATAGCTAGTATTTCCTTAGAAAGTTCAATCATGATATTAAAAAATTACTGATTTTTCAAGGAGAATATTTAATTATTAACTTCCATCATTTCTTGATCCAGTTATACATACCCCAAAGAGAATTTAGTACCCTTTAAAATGTCCTTTCATAATTATGTGTTCGTACATGTTTTAATAGAAGTACTACACACGAAAGTTTACTACCTTAAAATTATTCTTTCATTAAAGGGATTTAAAAAGAAGACTAAACTAACAAATGTGTATTGAACATTTAAAAATAATACTGGTGATTTCCTTACTAAAGTATTTTATATTGGCAAAAATCTGATGATTGTAGTAGAATTAATTTAAGCTTTGTTTTTAGTGTTGTTGGGTTTTGAACTCAAGGTCTTATATTTATTATGCAGTTGCTCTAACACTTGAAACATGGCTTCAGCCTTGTAATGTTTTATTTAGATTATTAGAATATAAGAGTTTGAGTTATAGTACATGGATTCTTTCACAATTTCAATGATCTTGTATTTCTTTAATATTCAAGTGACTTTTCTTTGGAAATATATATTTCTTTCTTCTTGTGACATTAATTTTTAGATATTTCTAAAGTAAAATTACAATTTATGCCAAGCAATCTAATTTATAAAATTTGTATTTCAAAATGAAACTATCAAAAGAGGAAACTTAAACATATGTCTGAGTTTTTAAAGATTTTCGTACATAAATTTACTAAACTCTCTTTGACTGGGGCTGGGAATGTGGCCTAGTGGTAGAGTGCTTTCCTAGAATACATAAAGCCCCAGGTTCGATTCCTCAGCACTGCATATATAGATGAAGCCAGAAGTGGTGCTGTGGCTCAAATGGTAGAGTGCTAGCCTTGAGCAAAAAGAAACCAGGGATAGTGCTCAAGCCCTGAGTTCAAGCCCCAGGACTGGCAATAAAAAAAAGGGGGGGGGGTGGTAAAATGTCATTGAGTATTAACTTGTAGATATCACTTATTAGAAGATTTCAATGTGCTTCTTTTTGATATCTAGTTCTACTCGTTTCTACTGTAACATGCAATGTTTATAACCAGTGAAATCTTTCCTGCTTTTCTAGCACTTACTGATTTCTAACATACTCTAGCTATCTCCCCTACTAAATTTATATTCTGCCCATCCTCTTTATACACTCTCAGGAGTTAAGTTTTAATATCTAGATTTTTGAGTCATGGAAATTATTGGGTATATAATGCTTACTATAAATGTACCAAGAAGCATTTGATAAAATATGCGCAAGTACTTGTAATCCATATTATTTCAAAAATTCCCTCCAATGTAAGAAGTAATTTTAATACAGTAAATTGTATAACTATGTATTACCTTATAGTGCTTAGCCTTTAAAAGAAGATTGCTTAATGACTGACAATGTTTCCTTGCTCATCATTTTTATCGAGAGAATTACTCTGATATCTTCCAGTTTTGTAAGAGCATAGAAAAGTCCTTTTAAGATTTAAAACCATTTTATCCTCTATTCCTTAAGGATTTCATTTGCTTAACTATAGCATATAAGACTCACCACCTTTTGATTTCCTTACTTCTATGATTTAGTCTATTCTCAGATTTTTTTTAAATTTATTTATTAATTGAACACAAATTTTTTTGGACAAGGTGTTGTGCAAAAAGGGTACCGTTACATAGTAAGGCAGTGTGTACATTTGTTGTGATATCTTACACCCTGTTTTTCGTTCCTTTCTCTAGGTCAGGTAGACATATATACAATATACAATGTATCAAGAATATATACAGTAGCCACGTGGCCACGTCCAAGAAAGTTCGCCTAGGGCATTAAATATAATGTCGATATTAGACAATATGTAGACAGTAGTCTCATATGAACGTACATACAAAGCTTTTGAGCTATTGTATTCCACTGAGAGGTCAATTTTTGACCTTTATATGTTGAGTAGTTGTTTGGTTTTAGTTACATACAGTTGGGTCGCTCCCCCAATCCTGTGGGAAATACTATTTGATAAGCAGTTTTTGGTTTCACAGACCTGGTCTGTACTGTCTCTCCATCACCCCATCTTAACAGTCATATATCAGGGAGATCATGCCCCTTTGTTTTCTGTGTTCTAGGCTTGTCTCGCTCAACATTATTTGTGCAAGTTCTGACCATTTCCCTGCGAATAACAATATTGCACCATTCCTAATCGCTATGTAGTATTCCATTGTGTACCATATATTTTGGATCCATTCATCTGTGGAGGGGCATCTGGGTTGTTTCCATATTTCGGCTATTGTGAATTGTGCTGCGATAAATATGGAAGTACAAATGTCTTTTTGATATCTTGGGACTTGCTGTTTAGGATAGATGCCTAGGAGTGGTATGGCTGGGACATAGGGTAGGTCTATATTGAGCTTTTTGAGAAACCTCCATACTGCTCTCCAAAGTGGTTGTACTAATTTGTACTCCCACCAACAATGGAGAAGGGTTCCTCTTTCCCCGCACCCTGAGTTCAGGGTGTTGCCTGAGTTCAGAGTATAGGCCATTCTAACTGGGGTGAGGTGGTATCTCAGGGTTGTTTTTATTTGCATTTCCTTTACTACCAAGGATGTTGAACATTTCCTCATATGTATCTTTGCCATTTTCATTTCTTCTCTTGTGAAGACTCTCTTTAGCTCCTTTGCCCATTGCCTAATTGGTTTATTGGGCTTGGAGGGGCTTAGTTTTTTGAGTTCTCTGTAAATGACAGATATGAGGCCTTTGTCTGTTGCTGTGCTGGTAAAGATCCTTTCCCATATGGTTGGCTGTCTTTCTGTTTTGGTGGCTATGTCCTTAGCTGTGCAGAAACTTTTTAATTTGTAGTAGTCCCATTTGTCGAGTCTTTCCCCTATTTGTTGTGCCCCTGGCACTCTATTCAGGAAGTTCCTTCCTGTGCCTATAAGTTCTAGCGTCTTTCCTACTCTGACCTTCAGTAATATCAAGGATTCAGGTCTGATATTGAGGTCCTTGATCCATTTTGAGTTGATCTTGGTGCATGGTGATAGGCTATTTTGAGTTTTCTGCATATGGCTGTCCAGTTCTCCCAGCACCAGTATTTGAAGAAGCTATGTTTATTCCATTGTATGTTTTTAGCTCCTTTGTCAAATATCAGCTGACTGTAAGAGTGCGGTTTTATTTCTGGACCTTCAATTCTAATCCATTGGTCTTCCGATCTGTTTTTATACCAATACCAGGCTGTTTTTGTTAGGATGACTCTATAATAGAGCTTGAAGTCTGGTATTGTGGTACCTCCTGCACTGCTTTTTTTTTGCCTAGAATTGCTTTGGCTATTCTATGTCTTTTGCTGTTCCATATGAATTTATGGATTGCTTTCTCTATTTCAGTGAAGAATGTGACTGGGATTTTGGTGGGGATTGCATTGAATTTGTGTAACAATTTGGGCAATATTGCCATTTTCACTAAATTTGTTTTGCCTACCCATGACCATGGGAGGTCTTTCCATCCCCTTGTGTCTTCTTTGATTTCCCTTATTAGATTTTTATAGTTTTAATTAAACAGGTCCGTCACGTCCTTGGTTAAGTTGAACCCTAGGTACTTTATTCTTTTTTTGGCTACTGTAAATGGAATTGTTTCTATAATTTCCTTTTCTGCTTGTACATTGCTGATGTACAGAAAAGCTGCTGACTTTTGTGGATTGATTTTGTATCCTGCTACTTTGCCAAAATGGTTTATTAGGTGTAGGAGTTTGGGGACTGAGTTTTTTGGGTCCTTCAGATATAAGATCATGTCACCTGCAAATAGGGATAGCTTTATTTCTTCCTTGCCGATGTGGATCCCTTTGATGTCCTCCTCTTGCCTTATTGCTATGGCTAGGGATTCCAGCACTATGTTGAAAAGAAGTGGGGAGAGTGGGCATCCTTGTCTTGTTCCTGAGTTTAGGGGGAATGATTTAAGTTTCTCTCCATTTAATATGATGTTAGCAGTTGGTCCTTGTATATGGCTTTTATTGTTTTGAGGAATGTTCCATATATTCCTGTTCTCTCCAAAGCTTTTAAAAAGTATGAATATTGTATTTTGTCAAAGGCTTTTTGGGCATCAACAGAGATAACAATGTGATTTTTGATTTTAGTTCTGTTTATGTGGTGAATTACATTGATTGATTTACGGATGTTGAACCATCCTTGTGACTGTGGGATGAAGCCTACTTGGTCATGATGTATAATTTTCTTGATCAGTTTCTGGATCCTGTTAGCTAATATTTTATTGAGGAGCTTTGCATCTGTGTTCATTGGTGATATTGGTCTGTAGTTCTCTTTTTTTGTTGGGTCTTTGCCTGGTTTGAGAATGAGTATGATATTAGCTTCATAGAATGAGTTTGGGATTTCTCCCTCTGTTTCTATTTTGCGGAAGAGTTTGAGGAGTATTGGTATTTGCTCCTCACTAATAGTTTTGTAGAATTCGTTGGTGAATCCATCTGGGCCTGGGCTTTTCTTTGTTGGGAGTTTCTTGATTACCTCCTGTATCTCACTGTAAGTTATTGGTTTATTTAGTTGATTTATTTCTTCTTGGTTCAGTTTGGGCAGTTTATACTCCTCTAAGAATTGATCCATTTCTGTAAAATTATTGTTTTTTGCTGAGTAGAGGTTCTGGAAATAGCTCCTTATGATGTTTGAATATCGTGTGTACTTGTTGTAATTTTTCCACTGGAGTATCTGATTTTACATATATGAGTCTCTTCTCTTCTTTTTTTTGTAAGTCTTGCGAGGGGGTCTGTCAATTTTATTTATTTTCTCAAAGAACCAGCTTTTAGTCTTATTTATTTCTTGAATTGTCTTTCTATTTTTAATCAGATTAATCTCGTCTTTAATCTTTGTGATCTCTCTCCTCCTAGTCATTTTAGATTCGGTCATTTCTTGTTTCTCCAGTTGTTTTAGTTTCATCATGAGGTTATTCACCTGCTCTGCTTCCATTCTTTTAATGTGAGTGCTGAGGGCAATGATCTTGCCCCTCAGTACTGCCTTAGCTGTGTCCCATAGGTTTCTTTGTGATGTATTTTCATTGTCACTGTGGCTTATACATTCATTGATTTCATCTTTAATTTGGTCTGTGGCCCAAGTGTTGGATAACAGTATGGGGTTTTGCCTCCAAGAATGTGTATAGCCTCTGTGGTAACCGTTGTTATTGAGGGTTACCTTTAATCCACTGTGATCAGATATAATACATGGGATGATGTCAATACTTTTGTATTTTCTGAGGTTCTTTGTGTGGGCTATGACATGGTCTATTTTGGAGTATGATCCATGGGCTGCTGAGAAGGTGTATTGGGTCACTGTAGGGTGGAAGATTCTCTATAGATCTGTCAGATCCATTTGGGATATGGTTTTACTTAGGTCCTCAGCTCCCTTACTGATGCTCAGGGTGTTGGATCTGTCTCTTGGAGAGAGTGGGGTATTAAAGTCACCCAGTATAATTGTGTTTGCGTCTATCTTGTTCTGTAATTCTGTGAGAATTTGCTTGACATATGTAGGGCCTCTTTTGTTTGGTGAGTATACATTTACCACCGTGATGTCTTGATTTTGGATTTTTCCTTGTATTAAAATGTAGTGTCCTTCTTTGTCTTTTTGAGTTGATTTTAATGAAAAGTCCAGCTTGTCTGAGATCAGGATGGCTACACCTGCCATTTTGCTAGGTGCATTTGCTTTGAAGATCTTGCTCAATCCTTTCATTTGGAGCCTGTTTTTGTCCCTTGCTGTAAGGTGGGTCTCTTGTAGACAACAGATGCCAACTTTTTGTTTGCAGATCCATTCTGCCAGTCTGCTCCTCTTTATCAGAGAGTTTACACCATTTATATTCAAAGAGATCAAGGATAAGAATGTTTTTTTCTCCTTCCATTTTCTTGTTGGGCTGTTTTTTCCTCTTTTTTTTTTTCTTTCTTGTCTTTAGTGAGCTGCTCTTTCTGTTGGGCTCTGGCTCTTGTAGTTTCTATCTGTTTCTTTCTGTGTGTCTTTTATGATCTCTGTTGGGTGGGATTCCTCTCTTAGAATTTGCTGTAGGGCTGGTTTTTTATTCACATACTCCTTTAGATCCTCTTTGCTATGGCTAGATCTGGTTTTCCCTTCGAATGTGAACTCCAATTTCGCTGGGTATTCAATCCTGTATTGCATATTGTTTGCCTGTAGTACTTGGATGGTGTTCTTCCACTCACTTCGTGCTTGGTAGGTTTGTGTGAAGAGGTCTGCTGTTATTTGGATCCTCTTCCCATTGTAGATAATTTCTTTCCTCACTTTGGCTGCATTTAGAATTTGCTCTTTATTCTTGAGATCTGAAGTCTTTAATATTTTGTGCCTTGGGGTGGCTTTTCTGGGGTCTGGCCTGCCAGGTGTTCTATAGGCTTCGGTTACCTGGATGGGGTCCCTTGTGAGACTGGGGAAGTTTTCTGCAATAACTTTATTGAAAATATCATGAAGCCCTCTGTTCTGGTATTCGGCTCCTTCTTCTATTCCAATTATGCGCAGATTATATCTCTTGTCCATTAGTTCCTGGATTAGTCTGCCCTGAAGCTTCACTGTTTCTTGGAGTGCGGTAATTTTCTGGCTGTTGTTGGCTGCTTCATCGTCTAAGCGAGAGATTCTGGATTCCGTATCGTCAATTCTTTGTGCTGTGGATTCAATTGCGGAGTTTATGGATGACAGAGAGCTATTTATGTTTGTCAGATCAGCTCTGATCGTGGAAATTTCTTCCTTTAAAGAGTTGTATTTTAAATCAATTTTTTTATGCATTTCACTTCTCAGGATGTTAAGGTCTTCTTTAACAGAGGTTTGCATTGTATTCATTTTTGCTTCCATTTCTTTCTTGGCTTCCTAGATATCCTTCAAGACTTCCATTCTAAACTCCTGGAATTGTTTTCTGATTTCGTTTCTGACACTTTCCATCATTTCTGTTAACATGGCCTCATTTGCTTTTTTATTCTTCATCTCCTCTTCAGTCGTGCTGCTTTTTGGAGCTGGCAAGTTGGCTTGCCCTTTGATGAACTGTGTTATATTTCTTTGTGTTTTGCGCATCTGGAGATCTGTGGGTAGCTTTCCTGGTTTGGTTTTGTGCTGGTTGGTCAGTGGGAGCCTTGTGTCCTGGTGTCCTGGCTCTGGGTTTGGGTTTGGCTGTTGTACCTTGCTTCCCAATGGGTGAGCATGACCTTCTCGGTTTTGCTGAGGTGGTCACTCTCCCTGCACTTGGGAGCCGGTTCATTCTGTGTCTTTCTCTGTGGGACAGTGTCCTGCCGCTGTGTTGTCCTGACTCTAGCGTGCCCCTGTTGGGGGTTATGTCTTCTTTGGTTCTTTTTTCCACTCTGTATCTTGGTCAGAGGAGCTCACCTCTCAGGCAATTCGCCTTCTTGTGTGGATTGCTCCAGTGCCATTGTTGTTGAGGGGCGGCCCACCCACTTGTGTGAAATGTGCCAAACTGAGTGGGCAAGGGCCGATGGATAGCTCTGCCCTCCTGTGTAGGGGCCCTTACCAGAGCGGATGATGCCGCTGTGGCCCCGCCCACCTGAGCGGGGTACGCCTACCGGAGTGGGGGCTGTCGCGGGGGCCCCACCCACCTGTGCGCTGTGCACCCACTACAAGGGGTGCTGCCACTGTGGCCCCATCTACCTGAGCGGGGTATGCCTACCAGAGCAAGCCACGGGTTGTTGGGTTGTGCTTGCACCCTTCCGTGAATCCGCTGTGGGGGGCGGTATGTGTGGGGCCCAGTTGGATCAACTGTCCAGGTGTGGGTTAGCACCCTCAGACTGCGCCTCCGCTGCAAGGGGGAGCGCGTGATCAGGTCCAAATGTCCCTGCTGTGCTGGTATTGCCCACCAGCGCCTGTGTCCGCAAGGTCCAGGTGCCTCAGGTGGGGCTTGCACTGCCGGCTGTCCCCAGCCCTGGTCCTGGATTGTGTGTGTGTCCTGCACTGACGTTGGTCCTTCGGGGGTGGAGTTCTGTGGTGTGGCGAAAGGTCATGGTGGCATCCCTGGCTCTCCCCTTCTGCACCGCTGGGTTCCCCAGCTGCTTAAGTCCATTCCCTGTATGGATCTGAACTTCCCGTGGCCCACGTATGTCTTGGTCCGCACTCTCCCTAGTGTCCGTAGAGTCCCGCTGTCTGGACTCTGCGCTCCCGGCAGTCAGTCTGCCGATCGCAGGTCCCGTTTTCCTATTCTCAGACTTTAGAAACATATATTATCCAAATGAAATTTCTAACACTTTCCTTCTGGTCAGGATTAATTCCTTTTGGGGGAAAATTCTAGAAGAGCTATCAGTTTGAAATTGTAGCTGTTGTAGCCAGAAGAATATGAGGATTCAATATTTCTTAAAGAAGTGAAATAGAGTATGGATTGAAATTTTGCCAACAGCTTTACCTCCTGGGTGTTTGGGAACTTCTGGTACCTATTTGACCAAGTAGTAGCAGAGAACATTATGTACTGGCAGACATATAGATTACAAATCAGAAGACTTTTGGGAATATTACACACACACACACACACACACACACACACACACACACACACACACACACACAGAGACCTAACAATTTTTCCATAAGGAATAAAGACAAGATATGAGGGTTCAATATTATAGAGGAAGGAGAGATAATGGAGAAAGTGAGCTCCACTCTCAAGCAGGAGACAGCTGTGAGATGATAGCTTAGAGCAGTCTCATCGTATTAAGTAGGCAAGATTAAAATTCTCATCTTTCCAAAGAGAAGAATCCAGCACACTCTAAAGTCAATGCAGACTCCCTGAGATGTTACACTGAAGAAGTCCATTCTGATAACAGGCACAGAGAGCTCAACATGTACCCCAAAGTAGTATCCACTTAATTAATATTTTTTATCAGATTAAGAATTGTCCCATGCATCTACCAGAGAAAAGGAATTGATGCTTCTTGAAAGAAGAAAACAAAAAGTGATACCCCTTTCCTTCAAATGAAGAATAAAACAAACCAAGAATCCATCCCCCCCCCCAAAAAAAAATCAGTATCAGTAGAACTGAAACACAGAATAACAAGAGGAGAAACTCAGATGTAGAGATTGGATTTTTTTCTCTTTTTTTCTTATATCCCACTTTCTTTAATTCTATTCCCATACAAACCATAATCTTGTATTTATTACCTGGTTCTCATCATGTTATACCCACATTAATAACTGCTCTTTACTCACTATGTTTTGAAAGTATACATCTATAATACTTGATACATGACAAACTTTACTTCCTATTTCAATTGACTAAACTGAATGTTTAATGAAATAGCCCTCTTTGGAGTAAATATTTCTTCTACTATAAGCTTCGTATCCTGTTGATATTAGTTTTTCAGTCTAGAATATCTTTAGGAAGTTGAATATAAGAAAATAAAATAAATATTGTTTCTATTTGAAACCCACATGGAAATAACTATTTGTCCCAGTACAAAACATGGACTGGGATTAAAATCTGAAGTGCAAAGAGGGACTCACATTTTGAATAAGTTAGCAGCTTGCTTTCAAGAAGAACATGTTCTCTCTCATTTTCCTTCTCCCCTCTTTTCCCTCTCTTTATCCCTCCCTCCCTCTATCCCTTTCCTTCTCTCTCTATGTCTCCCTCTTGCTATTTTTCTCTCTTTTGTCTTCTATCATGCTTTTCCAAGGTAGGATTTTTGAGTGATTACAAGCTTTCATATGATTTGTTATTTATAACATGAAGGCAAAATAAAGACTAGTATGTTTCTTTACTTTTTTATTTATTTTTAAGTTCATAACTATTATCTACAAATGGTCTTGAAAAGCAGTGTTACTGATAGATATTTGAAAGGAAATAAGAACAATATAAAGCCTTAATGAGGACATGATATATTTAAATATGTTAAGATTTAAGTCCACTTTCAGCTCAATAAAACTCAATCTGAGAACAAGAATAAATAGCCTTTTTACCCCTGTCCCTGAGGAAATCTACAGGAATATTCACCAGTCACAGGACCAAATGTGAAGGTAGTCTATGTTATGTGTTTGATTCATAGGTGAATCTTAAAGATGCACTCAATAAAGTTGTAATGAATGTGTACCCAGAATAAATGGACACTTGACACATCCTTCATAATTGGCTTTAAAATGGATTTAAAGCTGCTGGAACTGTATTTTGGAATTTTGAAAACAAAAAGCCACTGACAAAAGTTTTCTGTTAATACTAAAGATACTAATTTGTGGCATATTTTCCCATCACACAAAGTAGATAATTCTTTCTTTGTTGTGACATAAATTAAAAGAAGTAGGAGCAGAATTGATTAATAATTTTCCAGAGGATAGCAGAGTAAAAATGAATAGTGTCACAGCCTTTAGACTGGAATCAGTGGTTTCTTAACACAGGAAAATAGCTTGAATTATAGCTTGAAAATAGCTTGAATTTTACCTGGATTGCAAGATATTAGTAACAATTAATGACCATGTAATGTTGAAAATCAATGAGGCTGTTGAGAGAAATTACAGAGTCCACCCTACTTTAACAAGTTAGTTAATTTGGCTCAAGATTATTATGAAAAGGAGCTTGGGTAATTGGAAGATAATGAAGAAGAGATGTATGAGTAAGAAGTAGGAAAATGGGAATAATACAGTTAGTAAATGACTTGTTTCTATAGAGTTAATTTATGCTTTCTGTTATTAGAAAAAAATAGCATGTGACTTTGAAATCCTATTTTATAATACTGAAGATATTTCTTAAAAGGTCTACCATAAAATTTCTAATTTATACTATTTTGTTTTATTTCCTTTCTTTCATAGTTGATAGAATGCATTTATGAGATTTACTGTAGACTCTTGTCAAAACAGCATAAATCTCACAACATGATTGTTTTTTTCTGTACTTACAGTTCACAAAACTACTGTGTACTAATTAAATAGAAGAGTTAATGCAAAGATGTTTAAAGAATTAAACAAATATGCTAACATTTTGACTTTGAAATGAAATAATTTAAATATTTATTATTTTCCCTTTAGATAGTGACAGTTATTTCATTATTTGTGTGTGTTTCAATTGAAATCTATGATTTAGGCTTACATGAAAAATATAGTTAAATCATCATAAAGAAATAAACATACATATCTCAAAATTAAGGGTCTGTATCAATTTATCACTTTTCATATTATATCAAACACGTAATAAACTTGTTGTAATGAATATCTTGTACCTCTAGTAGCTCTGCATCCTGAATAAAATTAAACTTATAGAGAGTATCTCTAAAAATATCTTTTTGAATGAAGAGAATAAAATTTATTCTAAGTAGACAAATAATTATATAGACATATACATGTTTACATACATAGGTGCATATATAGTGTGCAATGAGTCTTGGTAAAATATATCTATCTAACAACTCACAGAAGAAAAGTGTGTCAGAGTTCATAAAGAGAGGGATAGTATTAGCATATCTGGTAAAATGATATTTAATTGGATATCATATAATTTAGGAACTTGATTTAACTTGTAATGCTTTCTCACACTAGCAGTAGGTAGAATGATGCCAAAATAGAAATGGGTGGTGCTCATTGTCAGTTTATTAACCTCAGGACCAGAAAATTACTCAGGTACAGTGAGGGTCACTTATGGTTTCATACCTGCAGGAAGAAGCCTGGGAGGCGGTGACCAGGAGAACACTGTCCAGATGTACATTTGTGTATTATGGACTCTTTACACCTAACATACTTTCTGGTTTCTAAGCAAATTCAGACAAAGATGCATGTTTTCTCTCATGTGTAGAATTGATTGGTTTTTTTTTTTTAATTTTAGGATATCTTATTGTTATTGTAGAGGTGATATACAGAGTTAACAGTTACACGGATTAGGTAATGAGTGTAATGACTAATGATTTCAATACTTTTTGAACTATGTCTCCCCTATAGTAGCTCTCTCCCAGTTTTCCCTCTTGCCCTCACTCACAATATATCCAATTAATTTTCCACATGGTGCCCAGTGATCACCACTGCTACATTTCTTCATGTTTGTTTAACCTTTTATGTACCCTCCCGTACCCTCTCAAATACAAACAAACAACACAAAAGTAAAAGAAAATCATTCAGTCTGTTTATCTGTAGATTTGCAGACAAATACTAGTTACCATAAATGAGGAAACTCTTATTTAGTTCTGGCTTACTTCATAATATAATTTTTTCACAGTCTTTCCATTTTCTTACGAATGGCACAATATCATTCTTTCTGATGGATAGGTAGGATTCCACTGTGTATATATACCACATTTTCTTGGTCCATTCGTCCATTGAAGGACATTTAAATTGATTCCCTATCTTAACTATGGTAAACAATGCTGCAATGAGCATGGTGGTGCTGGTGGCGTTAGTGTAGCATGGTGTGTGGTCCATTAGATAAGTGTCCAGGAGTGGGATTATTGGGTCCTAGGAAAGCTCTATGCTTAGTCTTTTAAGGAAGGTCCATACTGCTCTCTGGAGTGGTTGAACAAGTTTATAGTCTCACCAACAGTATGCTAGAGTTCCCTTTTGATCTCATCCCTGCCAGCATTTGTTATTATTAGTTTTCTTTATAATGGACCTCCTGACTGGGATGATGTGGAATCTCAATATTGTTTTGATTTGCATTTATTTTATGGTTAGAGGTTTTGAACACTTCATGTGTCTATTGGGAATTCTTTTTTATTCCTATGAGTTTTTCTTTTTTTTTTTTTTTTTTTTGGCCAGTCCTGGGCCTTGGACTCAGGGCCTGAACACTGTCCCTGGCTTCTTCCCGCTCAAAGCTAGCACTCTGCCACTTGAGCCACAGCGCCGCTTCTGGCCGTTTTTCTGTATATGTGGTGCTGGGGAATCGAACCTAGGGCCTCGTGTATCCGAGGCAGGCACTCTTGCCACTAGGCTATCTCCCCAGCCCCCCTATGAGTTTTTCTTTAAGTCTTTGTTAATTAGATTTTTGAGTTTTTTAGGGTCTATTTTTGGGGAGTTGAATTTTTTTGAACTCTAAGTATATTTTCAGATATGAGGCCCTTGTCTGACATATAGGCAGTGAAGATTTTCTTCCATTCTGTGAGCTTTCGATTTATCTTGTTAACTATGTCCTTAGCTATGCAGATGCTCTTGAGTTTGTTGCAATCCATTTATCCAGTCTTTCTTTGATTTGTTGCGATTCTGAATTTTTGTCCAGGAAGTTTTGTCATGTGCCTAGAAAGTCTAGATTTTCCCCTATGCCTTCCTGTAATATTTTCATAGTATCTGGTCTTATGTTGAAGTCTTTGATCCAATTACAGTTGATTCTAGTGCAAGGTAATATATGAGTATCTAGCTTCACTTTCCTATAGATAGATGGCCAATTTTGCCATCACCATTAGCCAAAGAGGCTCTGTTTCTTCCAGTCTTTGTTTTTGGCTCCCTTATCAAATATTACATATTAGGTGGATTTATGTATATATGATTATTTCTTGGTCTTCTGTTTTGTTCCTTTGGTCCCAGGTTATTCTCATGGCAGCATCAAGGTATCTCCCCCCACCCCCTCCCCACTCCCCACTGTTTTGAAATAAAGCTTGAAGTTTGGTATCGATATTCCTCTGGCACTTTTTTGCGGCTAAGGATTGTTTTTTGTTATACTGGGTATTTTTCTTATGTAGAAATTAGATCTAATTTTACCCACATAAGTAAATACCTATGGGGTCCTATGCCTGTACACAAATGTAGTAAGAAAAATATAGTAATGCAAGGGAAAATCAAAATGGTATAATTCCTTTGAACATCTAATTCACAGTCTTAACAAAACGAATACCAGAAGCCTGGTACTTGAGATTTGTTTGGGAGAAAGCAAGAAGAGGAAGGTAAACAAATGAAGAGAGAGAGGATGGGGGTGGCAATTATACTACTTAATAAATGCCCTATGAAATTAAGAAAATTAAGAGGTTGTGTGGGTGTGCAGGCTGAATTAGAAAAATAAAAGTACTAATACTGATGAAGATGCATTTTACTCATAAACTTACATATTGAATCATAATACTTTTCAGCAAGTATGTAAAGACAATAAAAATATTATTATAAAAATAAAATAAAAGAAGTGAAATTGCAGGATGGGTATCTTTACCAGGTAAAGAAAAGACAGTATGCACTTACTCAGAGTTTACATTTCATCCCACAAAATTCACATTTTTAGAACACTGCTTACCTATTTTGTTTTGTTTTTATTTGGCTCTTTGTCTTCAAAATTATTGGTATTACCTTTTTGCTTATTTTTCCACAGTTTTTTTTTAAATTTAGAGCACTTGCCTTGAAAAAATCATTTATTTATTTTTTTGCTATTTATTTATTTTTATTAAACTTTTTTTCTTTATTGTCAAAGTGTGATAGAGAGGGGATACAGGTTCATATGTAAGGCAGTGAGTACATTTCTTGTTCAACTTGTTACCTCCTATCACATTTTCCCCCTCCCTCCTCCTTCTTACCCTCTCCCCCCAAGAGTTGTCCAGTCGGTTCTCACCAAATGGTTTTATAAGTATTGCTTTTGGAATCGTTTGTCTTTTTGTTCTTTGGTTTTTTAAAATTAAATATTATTGACAAGGTGATGTACAGAGGGGGTACATTTACATAATAAGGTACTGAGCACATTTCTTGTCATACATATTACATCCTCTCTCATTTTTCTTTCCCTTCCCTAGTTCAAGTAAGCATATATAAAATATCCAGTGTACCAAAATCATATGCAGTAACCACATGGGGTATGCCAAAGGAAGTTCACCTAGTCCATCAAGCATAACAACAACAATAAAATCTTCCCATTTCCTTCTCTTGGAGTTCATTTTGCTTAGCCTTATCTTATATAATAATATGTACATAGCTGTTTAGTTATTGTGATCCTCTGATAGGTCTATCCTAGACCTTTTTTTGTTTGTTTAGTAATAGTTTGGATTTAGATACATAATGTAAAGTCGCTGACCCAAACATGTGGAAATACCATTTGAAAAGAAGTTTGTTATATTACAGACATGATATCTAGCTGTCCAACCCCTCCCCCCAAATCATATATCAAGGAAAACATGTACCTTTGTTCTCTGTGTTCTAGGCTTGTCTCGCTCTATTTTGTTTGTTCAAGATCTGACCATTTCCCTGTGAATACCATTATATTATCATTTCTAATCTCTATGTAGTATTCCATTGTGTACAGGTACCGCATTTTTTGTATCCATTCATCTGTAGAGGGCCATCTGGGTTGTTTCCATATTTTGGCTATTGTGAATTGTGCAATAATAAACACAGATGTGCAGACGTCTTTATCTCAGGGTTGTTTTTATTTGCATTTCCTTTACTGCCAAGGATGTTGAACATTTCCTCATATGTTTCTTTGCCATTTTTATTTCTTCTCCTGTGAAATCTCTCTTTAGCTCCTTTGCCCATTTAATAATTCATTTACTAGTTTTGGAAGGGGTTAGTTTCTTGAGTTTTATGTAGATGATGAATATTAGGCCTTTGACTATTTTGCTGGTGAATGTCCTTTCCCACATGGTTGGCTGTCTTTCTAGTTTAGTGGCTATATGTCTTTAGCTGTGCAGAAACGTTTTATTTTGTAGTAGTCCCATTTTTCAAGTCTCTCCCATATATGCTGTGCCCCTGGGACTCTGTTCAGGAAGTTCCTCCCTGTGCCTATAAGTTATAGTGTCTTTCGTACTCTGTTCTTCAGTAGTTTCAAGGTTTTAGGTCAGATGTTGAGGTATTTAATCCATTTTGAGTTGATCTTGGTGCATGGTGATAGGCTAGGGTCCACTTTTAGATTTCTACATGTGGCTGCCCAGTTTTCCCAGCACCAGTAGTTGAAGAGACTATGTTTTTTCCATTGTATGTCTTTAGCTCCTTTGTCAAATATCAGCTGACTGTAAGTATGCAGATTTATTTCTGGGTCTTCTAACCTATTGCACTGATCTTCAGGTCTATTTTTATGCAAGTACCAGGAGGTTTTTGTTATGATAGCTCTATAATAAAGCTTGAAGTCTGGTATTATGATACTTCGTGGGCTGCTTCTTTTGCCTAGAATTGCTTTGGCTATTCTAGGTCTTTTGCTGTTCCATATGAATTTATGGGTTGTTTTCCCTATTTCAGTGAAGAACGTAGCTGGATCTTGATGGGGATTGCATTGAATTTGTGTAACATTTTGGGCAATATGGCCATTTTCACTATATTGATTCTGCCTACCCATGAGCATGGGAGGTCTTTCCAACTCCTGGTGTCCTCTTTGATTTCTCTTTTTATAGTTCTCATTAAATAGGTCCGTCTTTGGTTAGGTGAATCCCTAGGTAATTTATTCATTTTTAACTATTGCAAATGGTATTGTTTCCATAATTTCCTTTACTCCTTGTACATTGCTGGTGTACAGAAAAGCTGCTGAGTTTTGTGGATTAATTTTGTAACCTGCTACTTTTCCAAAATGGCTTATTAGTTGTAGGAATTTGGGGAATAAGTTTTTTTTTTGGGGGGGGGGAGTTCCTTCAAGTATAAGATCATGTCATCTGTGAATAGGGATAGTTTGATTTCTTCTTTGACAACATGCCCTCTTCTTGTCTTATTGCTAGGGATTCCAGCATAATGTTGAATAGAAGTGGGGAGAGTGGGCATCCTTGTCTTGTTCCTGATTTTAGGAGAAATCCTTTTAGTTTTTCCACATTTAATATGATATTAGCATTGGTCTGTTGCATATGGCTTTTATTGTTTTAAAGAATGTTCCTTCTATTCCTATTCTCTCTAGGGTTGTTAACATATATGGGTGTTATATTGTGTTGAAGTCTTTTTGGGCATCGACTGAGATAACGATGTGATTCTTGGTCTTAGCTCTGTTAATGTGCTGAATTACATGTATTGATTTGAGAATGTTAAACCAGCCTTGCATTTGTGGATGAAGCCTACTTGATCATGGTGTATAATTTTATTGATCAGTTTCTGGATCCTGGTAGCTAATATTTTGTTGAGGAGCTTTGCATCTGTGTTGATAAGTGATATTGGTCTGTAATTCTCTTTTTTTGTTGAGTCTTTGCCTGGTTTGGGGTTGAGTATGATATTAGCCTTAATAGAATGAGTTTGGGATTTCTTCCTCTTTTTCTATTTTGTGGAAGAATTTGAAGACAATTGGTATTAGCTCCTCAGTGAAGGTTTTATAGAATTCATTGGTGAATCCATTTGGGCCTGGGCTTTTCTTTGTTGGAAGGCTCTTGATTACTTTCTGTATCTTGTTGTAGGTTATTGGTTTATTTAATTGATTCATTTCTTCTTGATTCAGTTTGGGCAGATTATACCTCTCTAAGAATTGATCCATCTCTGTAAAAATTTCATTCTTTAATGAATAACGGTTCTGGAAATAGTTCCTTGTAATTGATTGAGTTTCCTGTGTACTTGTAATTTTTCCAGTGGAGTCCCTGATCTTACGGATATGAGTCCCTTCTCTTCTTTTTTTTTTTTTTTTTTGGTAAGTCTTGCAAAGGCCTGTCAATTGTATATATTTTCTCAAAGAACCAGCTTTTAATTTTATTCATTTGCTGTATAGCCTTTCTATTCTCAGTAATATTTATCTGTTCTTTAATCCTTGTGGTCTCTCTCCTCCTAGTTGTTTTAGATTCTATTTTTTCTTGTTTCTCCAGTCGTTTTAACTGCATAGTGAAGTTATTCACCTTATCTGATTCAATTTTTTTAAAGCGTGTGCTGAGGGCAAGATATTGCCCCTCAGCACTGCCTTTGTGGTATCCCGTAGGTTTGTTTGTGATATATTTTCATTGTCATTGTGGTTTATGAACCCATTAATTTCACCCTTAATTTTCTCTATGACCCAAATGTTAGATAGTAGTGAGGAGCTTAGCCTCCTACAAGTTTGTGTAGTTTCTGCAGTATCCCTTGTTATTGTCTTTTTGTCCTTTGTCTCTCAATTTTGATATTCCCGTTCCCTTCCCCAGTTCTAATACCCATATAAACAATATCCGGGATACTCAGAAGAAACATAGTGGTAGCAGGGGGACAACCACCGGAAGGGAATACAAGAGCAACCAACCAAAACAAAACCTCAAACAAAGAGACAAGAAAGAAAGGGGGGGGCACTATTTCACATGGCATGTTGAAAATAATTACAACAGTGGTATAACTCTTGCTTCTGTAATGTGGAGTTCATTTCACTTGGCATCATCTTATGTGATCATATGGGTGTAGCTATTGGGATACCCATAGGGTTTATGCTTCTTTCGATCTGGATTGCTTCACTTAGTCTGCTTTTTCCAAGTCCTTCCATTTCCTGATGAATGGGGCAGTGTCAATCCTTCTGATGGAGGCATACAATTCCATTGTGTATATGTACAACATTTTCCTGATCCACCATTCTACTGAGGGGCATCTAGGTTGGTTCCATATTTTAGCAATGACAAGTTGTGCTGCGATGAACATAGTTTTGCTGTTGGCTTTAGTGTGGTCTTGCTTGTAATCTTTTCGGTAGATGCCCAAAAGTAGGGCTGTTGGGCTGTAGGGGAGCTCCACACTGCTTTCCAGAGGGGAGGAACAAGTTTGCATTTCCACCAACAATGTAGTAGGGTTCCCTTTTTGCCATATCCCCTCCAGCATTTGTTATTATTGGATTTCCTGATAAAGGACATTCTTACTGAGGTGAGGTGGAATATCAATGTTGTTTTGATTTGCATTTTTTTTTGTGGCCAGTGATGTAGAGCAAGTCCTCATGTGTTTCTTGGCCCTTCTCATTTCCTCTTCAGAGAAGTTTCTTTTTAGGTCTTTAGCCCATTTGTTGAGAGGGCTGTTGGTTCTTCAATTATTTTTCTTGGAGGAATTTAACTTTATGAGTTCTGAGTATATTTTAGGTTGCAGGCCTTTGTCCATTGTATGGCTTGTAAAGATCTTCTCCCATTTTGTGGGCTTTCTGTTTATCTTGGAAGGTATGTCCTTTGCTTTGCAGAAGCTCTACAGATTGATACAATCCTACTTGTCCAGCCTTTCTTTAATTTGTTGTTTCTGGGCCTTTTTTGGGGGAAGTATCTTCCAGTACCAAGGAATCCTAGAATTTCTCCTATTCCTTCTTGTAGTGTTTTCAGGACATCTGATTTTATTTTTAGGTCTTTGATCCATTTGGCATTGGTTTTGGTAGAAGGTGGTAAATAGGGATATACTTTTAGTTTGTTACAGGTGTTGACCTAGTTTTGCCAGCACCATTTGTTGAAGTGGCTGTCTTTGTTCCAACCTATATTTTTAGCGTTTTTGTCAAAGATTAGGTAGCCATAGGCCTGTGAGTTCATTTCTGGGTCTTCAGCTCTGTTCCATTAATCCTTGGGTCTGTTCTTGTGCCAGTACCAAGCTGCTTTTTATTACTATAGCTTTGTAATAAAAAATAAACAACAACAACAACAAAAAAAAAACAGTTGAAATCCTCATCAATGGAATGTATCAGGCATAGGATATAATGTTAGGGTTTGAATAAAGTAGATTAATTCAATCCTTCCTATTATAATGGTGGAATAGCAAGAAAATACCATCAGAATAAAGTAGATATGGAAAACCATGAAAAGATCAATTGTACAAACTAAAGGCATAGAATACAAATTCAGTAATATACTAGTTGAGCATTTCCTTTGTCTTTTGAAGGAGATTGTTGTAAAAGTACAGTATGCTTTTCAAAAGCATTATAGAGAAAGAAAAGTCACTATATCATGTCGTCATTAAAAGATTGTATATATATATACACATACACACACATATATATACACACACAATGTATTTTTACACATGACAATTATTTCATTTACTGGATATTTGCTGGAACTGGAGAATTCTATTTTAAGTGATCACTATTTTTTCTTAGTTTTGATTTTAAGTGTGATGCAGAGGGGTTGTATTACATAAGTCAGGTAATGAGTATATTTCCTTTTGAATAGTGTCACCCCCTCCCTTATTTGCTTCCAGTTTTTCGCCTCCCATCTTTTCTCCCTCCATGTTATATAGTTCATTTCCAACATAGCGACTAGTGATTTTTACTGATGGATTGGTTTACCCTTTGTCCCATAGTTTTTGTGCTTCACAAAGAAAACCAAAGAACGAGGAAAGAAAAAAAAAGCAGAAAGAACCAGTAGAAAAGAACAAGTAGAAAAGAACAAGTAGAAAAGAAATACAGTATTTCTTTCTTTTGTGCATGCTGGTGAGGGTGAGGAGAAGAAAACAAGATCATGAAAACAAAAGATAACAAGTAATACAGAAGTGGAGGGAATGAAGGATGGAGGTAGGTGTTAAGAAAGAATACTAGAGGATTTGAAGATGATCAGAATATTAATCCTTTTAGCTATTAAAGTGAAATCTCTTTATTTGTGCATTTAATGAATTTTTTTTAAGGAAGAAACTAAACGTCATTAAGCATAGTTGTCTATGCTTAGAATCTTGGCCTTTGGGATGATGAGTTTGAGGGATCTTGACTTCAAGACAGATAGCAGCATATTAGTGATGCCTATTGTTAAAAAAAAGAGAAAAAAAGAAATTAAAGATATATGCTACACATATGTATCAATTTATTCTGTAGATACTGTCTTTGGACAACTTCATTATATCAAATTGAATTACTTAACTGTCTGATTGACCTAAGAGTGAGAAGAATTAGCTTTCATTGTTTTTTTCATATAAATTGGAATTATTTTTGTTGTAAATTTGATGTACAGAGAGGGATTACAGTTACATAAATCAGGTCATGAGCAATGAACACATGTATTTTTGAATTTTGAACTATATATGAGATTTTTTCTTGATGCCAAGGAATACATAATAGTATCATCCCTCAGATGTATATACTGAGCTAAAGATTCTTACAGAGAGTCAAAGTAAAAGTTGATGATGAGACACAATTTGTAAATTGATAAATCTGAAGATATTATAATGCATTGTTTTAAGTAATTATATCTTTCTTTGAGGTAAATTCTTAAATAAATATTTAATCAAATATGATAATTGGAATGATAACAAAGTATAACTATGAAAAACATGGAAAAGGTGTAAAAGGTCTTTTTTTTTTTTTTTTTTTTAGTAAACTATCAGGAAGGTATTCAAAGATATACTGGCATTCAATCTTGGATAATTAGAGGTAAAGGAAAATGTGGCCCAAGATAGCAATAACAATGCAACATTGATTATCCTTCCCTCACCTCATATAGTCTTGAAATATTTCTATAATCCAGTACTATTCCCTTTGGATAATAACATTTCTTAATGTTTTCTATCATTCTTATTACCAGAAAGAAAACAATCTATCCTAAATAATTCCTTGAAATTGATCAAATAAATTACTCCTGTCACTTTGATTTTTCAAGCCGAAATATGTATGGGTGCATTCCTTAAAAAATGGCCTGAACTTAGTATAATTTTTTTCCAAGTCCTTCCATTTCCTTACAAATAGAGCAATGCCATTCTTTCTGATAGAGGCATAAAATTCCATTGTGTATATGTACCACATTTTCCTGATCCACTCATCTACTGAGGGGCATCTGGGTTGGTTCCATATTTTAGCACTGACAAATGTGCTGCGATGAACATTGTTGTGCTGGTGGCTTTAGTGTGTTCTTGTTTGCAGTCTTTTGGGTAGATGCCCTAAAGTGGGGCTGCTGGGTCATAGGGGAGCTCTATGTTTAGCTTTCTGAGGGATCTCCATACAGCTTTCCAAAGTGGAAAGTTTATACTCCCACCAAAAATGAAGTAGGTTTACCTTTTGGACACATACCCTCCAGCATTTGTTACTGTTAGTTTTCCTGAAAATGGACATTCTTACTGGAGTGAGGTGGAATCTCAATGTTGTTTTGATTTGCATTTCTTTTATGGCCAGTGGAAAATATTACACTAAGTGAAGTGAGCCAGACCCAAAGAATTATGGACTCTATGGTTTCCTTCATAGGGAATAATTAGTACAGGTTTAGCCTAGTCACAGCAGAAGATCACAAGAGCCCACTAGTTATGCCCTTATGAACACATAAGATGATGCTAAGTGAAATGAACTCCATGTTATGGAAATGAGTGTTATATCACTGTTGTAATTATTTTCAACAGGGCATGTAAAACCATAGCTTTTTGTTGTTGTTGTTGATGATCCTGTTGTATCCCCTTCCTGTGGTTGTCCCCATGCTATCACTGTATCTCATCTGCGTACCTTGGATACTGTATATACTTGTATATAGAACAAGGGATGGGAAAGGGAATATCAAAATTGAGAGACAAAGGATAAAAATACAAATGACTCCAAAAGCAATACTTACAAAACCATTTGGTGTAACCCAACTGAACAACTCATGGGGAGAGCGGGAAAGGGAAGGGGGAAGGGAGGAAATGAGGGAGGAGGTAACAAATTTTACAAGAAATGTACCTACTGCCTTATGTATGAAACTGTAACTTTTCTGTACATCACTTGGACAATAAATAATTATTCAGAAAATTAAAAACAAAATGGCCTGTATTTAGAACTTCACAAAGTGTGTCTGTGCTCTAAGTATGCTTCCCTTGTAGCATGTAAAACCATTCACTCAATAGTCTTCAGGATTGTAGTTCCTCCAAAAGCAGTGTAAATTAGAACCACAGACAAATTGCAATGAATATTTTCAGTTGCCTGTCATGGAGAGTCACACTTTTTTTTTCTTGTAATGTAAGGGTGAAATACAGGTGCATTACAATTACACAAGGCAGATAATGAGTACTTTTCTTTTTGAACAATGCCACCCCTCCCTCAGTTTCTCCTAGTACCCCCCTACACAAGTTGTATTGTTCATTTCCAACATAGTGACTAATTAGTGCCTCTACTACTGAATTAGGTCACCCTTTGTCCTACCATTTCTGTGTTTCCCCTTCTTCTCCCCAAATCAGACAAAATTATATACAAGACAAAGGGTACACTAACAAACTCTCCTTATGGGGTATTTTGATTATTTTGATTATATTTCACTTTTGAAAGACACAAATGGAGTATTCTCTGGTGAATTAGTCCCGCCTAGTCATTGTTGAAAGAATACTTTTGCTTACCATCCATTACTGGAACATTTCCTAGCCTTTCTAATGTCTCTGTAGACTGACCTTTGTAATTTCCTTGTCACTGTCTCACACTTATTTACTCTGCCCAAGAGATCCTAAGGCCTGATAGATTACACAATGGTTTCAACGATGTCTTATGTATGATATTTTTTATGATTAATAGTGAAACATTGGCATAGAAAATAAATAACGCAAGTAGCCATATGCACCTGGGGGATGAAGCTTCTTGTGTAATTTATCCTTGTACACCCTATGACTGGGTAAACTTCTCTACAGCATGGAGCATATTTTATTTTTCTCTCTATTGCTTATAGTACCTGAAACAGTTTCAGAAAAGCAGTGTGTAAACATTTGCTTAGTTAGTGATTGCAGTTTCACAAGAAAATACTAAAATTAATACCTCATTTACTAATCCATCTGCTACTAATAGGTTATGCTATCAGTGATATGTGGGTATATTAATGGCATGTGCTACTAATACATTTGTGTTTATATTAAAACTGTGTTATCATTTAAATAAAGATTTAGTTTTATTCTAAAAATGGAGGTAAATGACTACAAACTACTAATTCACCTAAATTTCCAAAATAAAAAAGATTATGGTAAATAAGTTGCAAATATTTTGTTGGTAACATTATTAAGTATATAAATAATCATGTTTAAAATTTATTTTACAGCAACTATGCTTTTACAAAGGCAGCAAAGAAAAGTTTTGCAAAAATCTGACCTGAGTTGAGCCCACTATTTTAGGAAGGTATTTGAATTGACATCTAGATAAGTATCTATGAAATCCTATTGCATAGATATTTAGACAGTTGTTTGGTTAAATAAATAGATACATAAAATTTGAGAGGAAGAATGAAGAAGTTAATATATTCCTAATGATTTATTTTGGAATGATAAATTTAATCCCCATACTGGAATTTAAAGGGATAAAACAAATGTTTGGAGCAAGCTAAGATTAGGGTTATTTTATTTTTTTTAAACATTTCAACAGCATGTTACATATTTTCACAGATATGCAGGAAAAAGTTTTTCTCTCTTTTTTTCTTTTGGGATCTTATCTATGATGTTATTTATTTTCAAGCAAAGTCAGAGCAGGGAAAGGTTTCCTCCTTTTCCTTATCTTCTTTCTGCTTCCTTTCCTCTTCTTTTTCCTCCTTCCTCTACTTCCTTTTCTCACCTACTTTGTTTCCATTATTCACTTTTTAACCCATATTAAAATTGGCAAGTATCAACTTTTCAAAGTAAAGCAGTAAATCATGTAGATTGTTGTGCTTGGGAATCATAAACAAAAACCATTGTCAGTATGGTGATGGGATTTGACCATAATGCAAATGAGTTCACAGATGCATAGGAGACATAAAGCTGCGAGAGATTTTGGGGGTAAGAAATCTACACATATACAATTAATGCAAATAATTACCTATCTTTCTTACTCTTTTCTGAAAAAGTTTTCAGGTTAGAATAGTCATAAAGAGTATAAGAATCTCAGGATATTCCTAGAAGCAGTGATGTTGAGACAAATTTTAGGTTTTATAATTTCTTAACAAGATCATGTGTATTTGCATTATACTTCACTATTCATTGATTTGATGTAGTGTCAAAATAATCTTTTTACCTTTAAATAATCATTGAGTAACACAACAATCTTGACAATTGAATGACAGACTTTGTTTTACCTTTTTTTCATTTTTTTTCTATTTCATGTATTTTTCTATATAGTCTCTCAAACTAGGAAGGCCTAGTAGACCATTTTGAGAGGAAACAATAATATTACAAAATATTTGAAAGTAGTTTCAAGGGCATAAATTAATAAGATTTTGATTATCAAGTAGTAGGGAAAATTAAAATATGAAAACAGTTCCCATGTAACAGTATTTGATATATTCTTTTAGATGTGATTTCAGAATGATGATATGGGTTTTAGTCAGTAATTTGAGCAAAATAAAAATTAGACAGTCAATAATATCCTTGCCACAGTACATTTGGACAGGATGGTCTAACCTTTTTCTTCTCAGTATAACATTACACCCACTGTGTGACTTGCCATATTAGGATTATCAAGAAGAGCAGAATCAGGAAAGTGTATATATAAAATTATAAAACAGGTATATTAGATTAGCTCACGGGATTGGGAGCTGCATCATTTTACAGTGGTAATCTGTAGAACGAAGGGTCCAGAGACCCAGTAGCCACTCAGTTCAAAAAGCTGGAAGACTCAGAACAAGAGAGACCAATGATGGAGCCCACATCTGAGCTTGAAGACTTGATGCTCCTAGGAGAAAAGGCAAAGATGAAGATTCTTTAAAAAACAGAATAATCTAGAGTCTACCGTCTAAGGGCAATGGCAGAAGTAAAAATACACTGCAGTGTTAGTCATTTTCTGTCACTGTTATAAAACATGTGACATAGCCAATTGAAGGGAGACATTTTGATTTTTTGGCTTATGATATCAAAGGCTACAGTTCATCATCCTTGGCTCTGTTGTTTAATGGCCCATGGGCAGGGAAAATGTAATGGCAAAGGGAGAATGTATGGGAAGAGTTTATTCGCTTTGGGGCAGACAGGAAATACAGAGAGAAGGAGATAGGGCCGCAGGCCTGTGTAAATGGCTCAGACATGTGTTACCTTATCTACGCAGGATGCTGAGATCTGAGGGTTGTACTTCAAAGCCAGCCTGGGCAGGAAAGTCTTGGAAAAAAAATCTCCAATTTAACACCAGAAGACAAAAATAGAGCTGAGTAGTGACAGAGTGCTAGCCTTGGGGGGTGCGGGCGGGGAGGAGCTCAGGAACAGTGCCTGGGCCTTGAGTTCAAGCCCTGGAATCAATACAAAATTTTTTTTAAAAAATAATGCTGAGAGACATGTGTCTGGAGCTTTCAACCCCATCTTCCTCCTCTCTGCTCCTAAAGTCTCCAAACCTCCTGCCAATAGTGGCACCAGCTTGAGACCAAGGATTCAACACTTGCAACCTGTAGGGGATATTTCCTATTCAAATAGCACTCAATCAAGAACAATCCAAGGTTTTTACCTATGAGCTTTCCACCCTCTTTTGCTGTTTTTTTCCCACCTCCAATTTTTCCCCCAGCTCACTGGAACATAGGCTAGGTCTATGTTTAATTTTTTGAGGAACCTCCACACTGCTTTCCAGAGTGGTTGAACAAGTTCACATTCCTACCAACAGTAGTTAGTGTTCCATTTTGGTCACATCTTCACCAGCATCAGTTATTGTTTATTTTCTTGATAATGGTGATTATAACTAAACTAAGGTGGAATCTCAATGTTGTTTTGATTTGTATTTCTTTTATAACAAGAGATTTTGGGGAAAACAGTGTTAAGTGAATTAACTCAGGCTCAGAGAGACAAAGGATCTATGTTTTCCTTACATATGGAAGCTAGATTTAGTTTAAACATTATAAGCAATTACATTGGGTGATATGCCAGTGTGTACAGATGAAATGCATTCTATAACTGAAATACAATATAACTGAAATATATATATACACACACATCTGAGTATAACTGAAGTACAGTAGACTAAAGGGAGATCTCAAATACTGTGATTCATTACAAGGCGAAATCAAAGTTCAATAAAATTAAACACTCAAAATGGATCGGTAGGGTGGAATATGGGGGAAGATGTAGAATAATTAAGAGAAGAAGAGAGTGAGATGCAGACAAGAATTCAATGTAGATTCTGCAAAATTAAGAAGAGTGAGGGAAAGGGATGGGGACAGGTGGGTGAGAATGTTGAAAGGTGCGACAATAATCAAAATATCTTTCATTCATGAACTATATTGTTAAATATCAGAAAAAAGAAACAAAAATAAAGCTTTGAGTCAATAAAAATTTAAGAAAATTAGTGCCTTTCTTGTTGGGGGGCAGTCTTTTCTTTGTGTTGTTTGATGACACCTTTCTCCTCACAAGCAAAATCAAACTAAAGTCATACCTGTATCTGTACATACTGGGCCTAACTTGTTTCTATCCTGTCCATCACAAATACTGCTTCTGGTAATGAATTGATATTTTGAATTCTACAACATTTTGCAATTTTGTAGTAATAGTGACTTGATAAAATTATTCACTTCCAAATTATCAGTCCTGTCAACTTTCATTGGGTCACTTCAGGTGAAAACACTGGATTATTTTTAATTAATTTTACTGCTAAGATAATTTTACTGCTAATCAAGGAGGTACCTATATGTTTTAAGCACAGTGGAAGAAAATAAACTATATATAATAGACTGTATAAATATCAAGTATTTCCTGAATCCAGGAGTTCCTCAAATGTATATTATATTAAAAAATAAGTTTTATTACATCATATTGAGTTACTTTTTCTCAAATTTTAAGTCGTTATAAGTTTGGTTTTTATCCCAATGCCCATGATGAACACAGCAGAGACTCCTTTCTTTCTTTTTCTCTCTTGATTTCTTTCTGAAGCACATTTATAGGAATCTTGTTAATAAGTTATTTATGTAATTATGAAAGTAAAGATATTTTTCAGCCTCAATGTTTTCTTACATATACATAACTATTTTCTGTACACATATAAGTCTATGTAGACACATCTGTATCTATACTTATAAACATAAATACATTGATTCATACTTATAGGCAGAGCTGTTTGTTTCTGGAAGTCATTAACAATTTTGGTGTAAGTATAGCTACAGAATTACTTTTAAAATATAAGCAAATATGAAAATACATTCAGGGCCATATACATATATACACAATCAAACTTGCTAAGATGTGGTATACAAAGGTATAATTTACATTCAAACAATTAACAGTTAACAAAAGGAATACCTGGAGTCTACAACATGTTACATTGGGAAGGGTAGTGTAGTAAGAGGAAGGATGGTAGATGAATGGGGAGAGATGTGGTGGTCAACTATAGTCATAATACTCCACGCACATATTTGGAAATGGAAGGAAGAAATTTGAACATAATTGCAAGGAGAAAATTTGGTGGAAAGGGGATAGACAGAAATTCCCACTTTGCTAAATTGGGAGAAATGTTCTGTCATTTGTATTTCATTTCTTTTTCAAAGGTTGTATCCAAGTTGTATGGACACATGTAAGCTGAATAACTGGGTTAGGAGTGATACCTATGAGTTCTTTATTGAACATATAAGATAATCACGATGGAGGTCAGGATATTTTTCTGGTCTTCTCTTGGTCAATATAAGTCAGTGCTGAGTTATCTCCTGATAATTTAGGAAATTGCTTCTTTGTTGTTCTGCTATGGCTAGGACACCCCACTATTTGCCCCCCTTCAGTATCATGCTTTGGAATAATTTTAGTGTTCTTTCTGCTTGCTAGCATGTGAAAGTCTGAGGCCTGACAGACTTGAGAAGAATGTGACTATATGTACACAGATTTTTGATATATCACAAACAAAGTGATCGCTTCTAGCCACTGGAAACATTTTATTTTACAGTTTCTCACTTGATTTCTTCCATGTTTATTCCCTTTAACCTTTATTTGTTTTAGTAGAAATGAGTGAAAGCAAGGACTCAGGATGGGGTTATAAACTTGCACACACACTTACGACCTCTGATATTCCTATTTTACTGCTTTGTATCTTCCACTATTATTTTATTATTGGGAACATTAACAGGGCCTACTTGATAGTTTCATGTCTGGTACACATTGCAAAAAAATTGTTAGCTGTTCACATAAACTTACTAAAATATCTTTGTGAAGCAAAAGACTGAGGATTGTGCTTTTCTCTGATTCTCATTTGAGCATCCGTTCCCTTAGTTGGAAGCATGGAATGATTTAGACGCTATTAGAAAAGTGGTGGGAAACCATCCAGTGAGGAAAAGGAAGGGGAAGAGAAAGGACATCTGTTTACTATTATATTAGTGAGGGATTAGCTAAAATTACTATAACAGTAATGTACACAGGCTGTTTATATTTCTTGCACAAAGAGCTTAACACTTTTGTTGGTCATGGCATAGCTCATTAATAAAATTTTTCAGAGACTTTTATTTCCCTATCAGAGTCACATGTTCTTTGTACTGTGGTTCTCTAGGGCACTGTCCTACTGTGCTTGGTTTGAGCTGAGCCATTACCTGTTCTGGCTTTCATCTTCCAGAAGGACTTGAAGAGAAAATTCAGGGTAAGCATTTCTGGAAAACTCCCATATCCCTTTAGCACATCCCAGAAGAGGAGCCTGTCAGTGACCATTGGGAAATAACATTTTCCTCTACAGTCATGCAGTGATGTGGAGATAATCTTGGAAATTGATTTTAGTGAAATAATAGAAAAAAAATCATTCAGTGGTAGCAGCATTTATTTTTATATTGTAAAATTCTCTCCTACAAGATTTATTTTAATTCTTCACTAAATTGTTTGCAATATATTTTCTTTTTTGGTATATAGGGAAGATATCTGAGATATTATCATTGTAAAATATAGTCTCATTGTTCAAGTGCAACTGATATTAAACTTATAATTATTGGTTGACTTTCAGCTTTTGGAAGAAAGAAGTATGCACTGAAATTTCAACATAGGATATTTTCAGATTTGATTGTCTCTGTCCAAGAATAACCACATCAAAAGTTTTAAAAATACAAAATGTTCATATGATTTAAAAGTATATTTTAGAATCATATACATTCAAATTTTCTCTTAAATTCAGGATTGTCAGTAAGACACCTGTACTTTTCAATATACATCAAGGAAAATATGAAAATAACTGCTAAATAGCAAATGTGGCAGCATTGATATCCTGGCATAGCAAATCACTGTGTGACTTTTTCATATGACAAATTTTCTCTGAATATTTTTTCTAACATTTTAATAAGATCCTATTATCTCTAAACTTTTGTGAATTAAAACACATTCAAGTACATGTAAAATGAAATATAAGAGCTGATAAGCAATATGTACTGTTTCCATTCATTTCTCCCTTCTGCTTTTTGTTAGTTATGTGAAAATCATTTCCCTTTTCTATACAAAGAAATAATAAATATGAAAACCATAAGGGTGTCAGAGAAGGAAGTCTTCCTATGGCCTCACACCAGTACTATTTATGCACGTTGACCTTTCCTTTTAAAGTCATTGGTGAAGAATTTCCCAAAGTAATTTCCATTTGCTTTTTGGTAACACAGTTTTTTGTTTTGTTGTTGTTGTTGGTGGTGGTAGTGGTTGTGGGGCTTGAACTCAGGTCACTGTGTTAATATTCCATAATAACACATTTCTTAATTTTCCAAGTACTATCATTGCAGATGCAAAGAAGAATGACAAAGATAGAGACATACTTTAAACAGCCATTTCTTCTGAAACCATCCATTTCAGGCAATTTCATATCTCTGTAACTTTTCATTTGACTGACCACCACATCTTCATTAAGCATTTAGAGTTGCAATGTAGTGCTGACTGTGTTACATGGAATTTACCATTTGTTTCAACTCAATATGAAGTAAAGGGTATTCAGGAAGAAAACATAGATAAAGTATAATTAACATATACATGTTATAGTTTTCTATTTTTTATCATGTTTTTGCTTTAGTTTAGCTATGATCTGACAGTTTTCTAAATTTCAATTTTATCAAATAAAAAGGAGGTAAATGGAAGTTACTACCTACCTTGCCTTTCCTTACTAATTCAACCTATCTTTCTTTCTTATGGTGAGAGATACACTCTTTGAATAAAGTCTGAAGTCAGAACATATATCTGATATGGATAAGCCATTAGTGGGAAAATCACTCTTGATTCAAAGTTTATATTCTTTAAGGTGAACAAAAGGAATTTCTTACTATATTATTTTCATTTCTACTAAGAATTTCAAGTAGCAATGATTAAACATATTAAAAAAGTTTTCCCTCAAAATTGTAAACTTTTCTGTACAACTACTTAAAGATAATAAATATAATTGTAAAAATGAAGCCCAGGTCCAAGAAGATGATGTCATTAAAGTTATAGTAAGTGGTGAGAGGGTTGTGTGAGAAAAAAACACAGAAAATAAGCTTTTATGTTTGTTTTGCTCTTATTTTTGTTCTTGATGGTGGTTAAATTTTTTGCTAAAAATTAAGAATAAGCATATTCTTAGTAATATATTGTATGATTCTAAACTACATTCCCTCTTAAATTATTTAAATTGAGATTTGTTATATAAGAAGATGCCTTACTATCGAGAGTGAATATTAGTTGAACTTATATACTAAGTATAAAATTACTTGAGATGGAAATATGAACTACCTAGGAGCATAGTATAATTATTCATTTACCTTTTCATCTATCATAGACTAAGTAAATTTTTGTAGTAGGGCCTATCCTTCGAGAAATAGAGCAAAGTCAGTTACACAAAAATTTTGCCTGGTAGAAGACTGGCAAATATACAAATTAATACAATGTGTTTCTTTCAAAAATGTGAAAAAGTGCTAAAAGAACCCAGTGATTGACTGTAATGCTGTCAGCTACATGGCATCTGTTGAAAATTTATCCTATCTTTAAATATTTAATTGAGCCATGAAATGAAGTGCAAGTACACACAACAGGAAGTTAAATTTATTGTATGTTTGTCATCAATTACTCATTAACACATTGTAGATTAATTTTAAGAAGTTGGCATATCTGTGTAATCTACATGTAAATAAGATTTATTGACCAATCTCTCATTAATGCTCTCTTATATCACAAGAAGATCAGTTCATATTATTTGTGCAAGAGATAGAGGCCTTAATATTGAATGTTAAATGTTTTTCCCTTTCTTCTGTCTTTTTTTTTGTTGGATGAAATAGAATAGTTATTGAAATGTGTATGAGATATTTTGGTAAGGTACTCCATTGGAAGAAATAACACAGTTTATTTTATATGTATTTATTCATACACACTACAAATGTATAATGTTACTTATATACCTCTTAATATTTGTATTGTTTGTTCTTGATTGTTTTGGTGAAGGTCTTTTTCTTTTTGATTATCATTCTCTTCCTCTTTTTGTCAGTCCTGGGACTTGAACTTATGACTGAAGCACTGTTGCTTAATGAGCTTTACTGCTATTGTATTCAAGTCTAGTGCTCTACCATTTTATCCACAACCTCCTTTCTGATTTTTGTTGATTATTTGGAAATCATTGTCTCACAGACTTTACTACCCAGGCTGGCTTTAAACTGTGATCCTTAGATTTCTGTGTCCTGAGTAGCTAGGATTACAAGTATTTACCACCTGGTACCTAGCTTTTCTTTCTCTTTTATATTGTTTATATGTGCATATATATGATTTGTAATGTAAAACATCTAAGTTTTCCTCATTACTCTAAAAATATTAATAAAAAACTCATGTCAATGAACAATTATAATGGTGTATTTTTAAATGAAGACAAGGTAGATGAAAATGTGCATATGTCTTAAAGTTTTTGTTATAAATCTTGTCATTTCCCCAGACGAGGAGGAGGAGGAGGAGGAGGAGGAGGAGGGGGAGGTGGGAGGGGGAGGGGGAGGGGGAGGGGGAGGAGGGGGAGGAGGAGGAGGAGGGGGAGGAGGAGGAGTTCTGAAAACATCCCTGAAACTTAAATTGTTAGCAAACATGGCTGGAATGAACTTCTCATAAAATTCTAGTAAACTTGTAAATTAAATGATATGTATAGAGCTTAGTGACATTTTTTAAAGAACATATTGAATAAGGAAGTTTTAACCATTATTATCTTCTCAGGAGAATAATGAGGACATTTTTCTAGAAGGGAAACTGAAATTTATTAAGCAACTACATTTATTAAGCCTCAAGAGAAACATTCATATTTGTTTTAGTTTAATCTTACCATCAAGCCAATTAGATAACAGTATCCCAAATATTATGGAAGAGTAGATAGTCCACTGAGAATTATGTACATTTCCTGAAGTCATACTGCTGTGTAGAACAGTGATCCTGTTTAACATTGAACAGCATCAGATGGTAATGTAGCTTTACTCGATAACATAGATTTAGGAGAGCCATTAAATAGAAACAAGTTAAATTATGCATTTTCTTTCAAATCCCAGGAGTATTAGGAGTAATTTGAAATGTAAGCAGCAGAGAATTTGGTTCATAGTTGTTTAAACAAATCATATCTTTCTTCCTTCTACTCTGTCAGTATCACAATCTCATTCATACGTGTATATACAGACACACACATGCACACACAATATCAAGAAAAAAGAAGCCTACAATAGGTGGAACTGTGCAGTATTATTTCAAGGCAAATACTTATTTTTGTCCTACATTTTGTGTGGAACCTTCTTGCTTCATAACTTTGGTTTCTACGGTACATTAAATATTATAGGTCCATTCAAAAATAGAGATACTGTTAGCAAAATGTGTACTTGGTACACATGTGTACTATTTTTGTTTTATTGTTTTATTTTAGTCTGTAAAACAAAAGCTTTCTCAGAAGCTTCACCATACAATGACATCTATTACTTAAACTAATGGCTTCACTTGTTAGACAATTGCTCTGAAACACTTGAGCCATAATCCTAATCCTGTGTATTTTGTTTTATATCTCAGATAGGACCTTCCTCTGAAGTGGAACTCCTGTCTTTGGGAGTTCAATCCTTTGACATCTACATGTCAAGTATCAGGAATTACAGTAATACATTAAGGTGCCTGGTCTTGATAGGTACTACTGCTTAAAACATGATTAATGGTAGACAATTCCTCATAAATATCTGTAGTTTTTACATGCATAAGAGCCTTAACAGTATTTTGTTCTGTATATTTTTCAAATTTATTTTTATGGTGGACAACTTTGGAAGATATAATGTCTTTCCAGGGCAAAAGGCAAGTTTGGTGTCCAACACAATTAAGGTAATTTTTCCTTCTGGAATATTGTTTCCTTCTGAACAAATTTCCTTGTGACCTATTATAAAAGGTTGGAGTATCCAGAGTTCAGGATCTCCGGGCTGTGATACATCCAGTATATTTGCAGGACTTCCTGGATTTCTCTAGATTGCCTGTGGAAACTGAGGGTTGGAATATTTTGGAAGGACTAATGCCATCAGGACACTGACAGACATGTACATCCCTGCTTACAACACATAGGCATCTTAGCAGCTTATCTATTTCTGAGTACGTTCCTGGAACATAAGATCACAGGGAACTTGGGCAGGGTGGTGACAAGCCTTATTTCTCTTCCCCTGGAGAAATTGTTATGAGACTTTTTTTTTTCATGGCCTCTATTTTCTGATGTGATAGGATGCTCTCAGCCTCTCCTACTTAATGTACATTTCTAAATTTGCTTAGCGTGTGCAAGGCATCAGTTCCTCAACAACATAGGGCCCTTTCACTCATGTTGTGTTGTCCTATCTTCTCCTCTCTTTTGTTTCAGTGCCGTTAAAAAGGCATCTTGGATTTTACTGCTGTTTGTAACCTCTCTGTATGATAGTCTGAAAAGGTTCCCTCTCTACTGGATGAATGAATGTACTTGGTCTTAACTTGAACTATGCACAAGAGTATGATGATCCTCTGGTTTATGCCATCACTGTGAGCAGTAGCAGTTCTTTGTCTCTGATTTGGCATAAGTTGTGTTGTCTACTAAACTCATAATAATGTAGCAGGTACATTTTGCTAACAAATACAAATTGAGAGATAGATTATTCAAAGTTCTTTAGGACTACACTTTGTATGATGTATAAAACCCTAACTGATGGGCTGGAGGGAAGAGCTTGTGTGTTCTTAGTGTGATTTCCTAACCAGCAATGTTGATGCCATTAAAAGGCTAAATTCTACTATGTACCAGTGGCTTGCACCTGTAACCTGAGGATCATGTTTCCAAATGAGCCCTGGCAGGAAAGTATGTGAGACTCTTACCTTCACTTAATCACAGAAAAAGCTGCAAGTAGTAGCTTTGAGCAAAAGGAGCTTAGGGACAGCACCCAGGACTAGAGTTCAAGGCCCAAGGCTAGAAGAAAAAAAAAAAGAGGCTAAATTCTTAAGATTCTTTCAATTATACAAATAGTTGACTGTTTTCAATGAGCAAAATCTAGAGGGTATCAGAAAACATATTTTAGAGCATTTTAAAACATTTTGCGGGGCTGGGGATATGGCCTAGTGGCAATAGTGCTTGCCTCACATACATGAAGCCCTGGGTTCAATTCCCCAGCACCATATATACAGAAAATGGCCAGAAGTGACACTGCAGCTCAAGTGGCAGAGTGCTAGCCTTGAGCAAAAAGAGGCCAGGGCCAGTGCTCAGGCCCTGAGTTCAAGGCCCAGGACTGGCATAAAACAAACAAAAAAACAAAACACAACATTTTGCGTTCTTTCATCTGTACTCAGGAAGTGATTATGACTTGAAGTCAGGGGCACTTAAACTGTTTGAGACTTTAAAATACAGATGTTAAAAGAGTTATTAACTTAAAAACAATCCTTTTAGAAGCTGAACACACTTCAGTGCTAATTATAACTTTTAATGATTGTAAAGTGTCCTGGGAGACATTAATGAAGAAATCTTCAAGACTACACTTCTACAGTAAATTTCCTCTCTTATACACTGTGGAAGGATAGAGAAAATGGGTTTGGAAACCCAAAGGACAGAGCTAATTGTGTAAAGTTCACTAAATGTTAACAGTTTCTCAGTGACCCAGGAGTCATGTAAGGGAATTACTGACACATGTTCTGAGAAATCTTTGGCAGTATTAGTTCTCTGGAGTTGAAAAAATAGGCCAAGTAAAATTTAAATACTCATATTACTTTCTTAGGCTATACTTGATGTTTCTTAATTCAAAAAGATTGGAAATAATACTATAAATGCAATTCTGTGAGGGAAATTTCTAGTTATTTGTAATTGGCTTGCTGAAAACTGCATGGTTTGTTAAGAATATGCATCTCAAATTAAAATAGCTCACAAATTCTGAAGTCAGGGTCATTGGCACTGTAAGTTATGAGTTACATAATTAGTAGTCAAAGTAATGTTCCCTAAATGATTATTTATTAGCCTAAGCTTGAAATACTTTTTTCTGAATTGATCGTACAATGCTTCATTTGCACTCAATCATTTAAGTTTTCTTCAATGTCCTGCTCTTATGTGGTTGTTCCCATTTAAAGTGGTAAGTGAATCTATTTCTCTTTGTGTTGTCAAATCTGAGCATCAAGCCAGAGAAGAATACAATCATCTTCACTTTGGAAGTTGGCAATGTCCCTTTTCAGAGATGTTATCTTTTCCATGAATTAAATACTTTCTTCACACTGATCACGTTCAGTGATTAGGGTATACTTCTTTTTGTTTTAAATATATAATATGAATACTAGTGATATGACTAAGCATTAGAGTGCTTGTTTAATGAACAAAAGTACCCAAATTCAATCTCAGCATTGCAGGATATAAAAGTGTTAATATCTACATATATACATGCCTATATATGATAATGTGTTGTGGATACATAATAATCTATAATAATATAAAACTTGGCCAAATCTTTGAACATGTGAGTTTATTACTATCTTTGGGCCTTTATTCTTTCAACAATTTAGATATTTCATTTAATTTTGAAATCAAAGCAAACCAAAACATCAAAAGTATCAATACAATAAATAATACAATTTAAAGAAAATCATATTAAACGATCTTTTCTAACAACCATCCATTGGTATTAGGACCTCAAGAATTGGTCTAGGTTTATGAATTTATGACTACCCATTATTTTCTATAATTCTTTTACCATTAGTAAAATATACACATGAATAATTCTTTCATCTCATACAATCCATTGATTCAATTACAACTAATTTTTATAAATGTGAAATTAATATTTTTGTAAAATAATATGATTATTTCCTGAAGACCTAGTAGGATAATTACATAGGAATCACTGCATAGGTAATTCATGGGAGAAATGATTTTCCATAGATACAAAATTTTTCTAAATGGCTGCAAATGTTTCTTAATGGTGGAGTGCTTGCCTAGCATGCATGAAGCCCTTGTTTAATTCTTTGTTACCACATAAACAAAAACTAAATAAAATAATTTAAAAATTCTATTATGACAGGGTTAATTTTATAATATTTGTTTTCCCTCTTCTATAATTTTCTATATATCTGTTCATGTTTGTTATGTTGATTTATTTTTCTATTCCCTTTTGCTCTTCTGGTTCTATATATGAATAAATATCTAAAATAATATATATCTTTAAAAATATATAATGAAGGATATTTCAATCAATTGTATTACCTATATAATAAGGAAAGTTGTCTAACTAGTGAAATAGTTCACTAAGATTGTATTATTATCTTTAGGTAGCTGTACACAGAAGTTTGAGTTCAAGATGTTAATTTAACAGAACAGAAAACCACAGCCAAGATTTCTACATACATAGTACCAGGAAAGCATATGGTAGTAGTGCAATCAGGTTTGGGAAAGTTAAGTGAGGGATACCCATCGAATGCAAATTCATGAAATACTATTTTTGTTATATGTTATAATATTCTGCATATATATGTATATTACATATGTGTATATATGTGTGCAATATGTGCTTATTCACAAGCATATCTATGTTTACATATGCTTATGTATATGTATGTATATGTGTGTGCGTGTAATTGGTGATACTGTGATTTGAAATCAGGGTCTTGTACTTGCTAGGCAAGTACTAGCCAAATTGATCCACTCCCTTACTCTGTTTGCTTTATTGTTTCTCGAATATGGTCAATTTTTTTTTTGTCCATGAAAGACCTTGTCCTGTAATCCTCCAACTCCTTTATCTTGAATAGCTCTAGTTTCAGGCATGCACCACCAGGCCTGGTTGATTTGTCTCATTAACCTTTTGCCCTAATTGGTTCAGAGCCATGACCAACCATCCTGCTCTCTGCTTCCTGAGTAAGTAGGCATGTGGCACCTTGTTCAGCCAGTGTTTTCTTTCTTTATTTTTTTACATTCTAAAGAATCAACAAAATCTTTTTCTTTGCAATATTTATCATGTAGCAGATCAAAAATTGGTAAGTTGTTAATTTAAATGACTCATTTTCATGGGTAAAATGCAGAAGCAAAGACACCGAAATCTGTCATATTCAGATGACAAGATGGAAATCCTAATTTTTCCATTTAGAATCCAAAGGTTAAAAAAATAGACTTTTATTTATTAATTTTGAAATGGTCATAGTAATATAAGTCATATTTTAGAATATTCATTGCTTTCAATCGTTCTCCTTGTTTTTATCATGGCTACCTGTGAACATGCATGAGGATAAATTTTACAGTAAGAAATATCTGTATCAATTGACAAAACTCTTGTATTCTGTACAATTTATTTTCCTGTCATATATGATAGCAACAATTTCTCCTCTGCTCATTATTTTCCATGATTAAGGATGCTCTGTGGTAAAGAAGCTCGGTCCACTGGAATATACCTCACATGCCCTTTGTATATGCTCTCTGTTCATGTTATTTGCAGTGAGGAGAGGAAAGAAGAAATGATAGTAAGGCTTTCATATTTACCTGATACTGCTTTAATGAGCTTTATGAATTCCATTTAATGACTTTCACACCTGTTATTGCTGCTTACATTTGTTTACTCCATGGCATTTGTTAGCTAACTTTGAATATTTCTACCATAGTATACTATACCATTCCCTGACCAAAAACACAAAAAACAGAAAATATGGTCTTTCCTATGATCCTGCATTATCACACTTATTCTCTTATATTGTTTATAATAGGCTGCATTAAACTTACTGCTGATGTTTTTTCCATACTGGAAGTGTTTTCCTACATTAAGTCGCTTCCTTATGAATGAGCCATATACTCTCTTGGAATATTCTTGTTTCCTAGAAATATTTATATCCCAGGCTTGATAAATGGTAGAAACACAAGGTGTACAAATGGTAATCAATCAGTATTTGATTTTTGCAAAACAAATTCACGTCAGTTCTCAATTTTTACTTGGTGAGAAACAGAATAGTTGTTCAAATATATTCCAAATTTCAGAGAGCATATTTCCTTCTGCCCTCAAAGTCTCAGCACACATCGTAAACTAGAGATCTAATTTTCAACTCCTATGAACCTGTCATTTTACTTATAAAAGGAATCTTGCATATGTGACCACATTAAGGATTTTCCAGCTACTACATTAAGGATTTTCCAGTGAGTAAATTAACCTACTCTACTCTGGACGATCCTTCTTAAAACTCACTCTCTATGAAATCTAGGCAAATGGTGAGTGGAGGAACGTGACTATGGATGTAAATGCTGGGACAATGTGGTTATGAATTAAGAATGTAAGCAGCCACTATAATCTGGAAATAACAAGGAAAAGATTCTGCCCGAGAGATTTCAGAAAATAACTGTATAGCTCCAAGTATATTTTTAATTAATCTGTGTAAGATTCACTTCTCTGATCATTGAAGTATAAAGTAATAAGTATTATTTTAAGCCTTTTTCTAGTAGTTAATTGGAGATAAGAATCTCACAGACTTTCCTGTCTGGGCCTGCTTTGAACTGTGTTCCTCAGATCTTAGCCTCCTGAGTAGCTAGGATTATAGGCCATTCACTGGTGAGAGTTAGAATAGGAACAAATTTAAAACATGTAGGAAGAAATTTTACAAATGAAAATATTATACCAAAAATATGTCACTATGGAAAACAGAATGCTGAGACTCAATATGAGTCTTTTTAGAATAGAAAACTTATGCAATTTACACAATTGTCAAGGAAATGTACACATACCTAAAATGTGTCAAGGGAAGGAAATTAATTTAATATCTATTTATTTTTTTGAGAACAGGGCTAGCTATACAGTCCAGATGGATCTCAAACTCCTGTGCTGTTGCCTTTGCCTCTAAAGTGCTGGGGTTACAAATATAAACTTCAGGCAGAAAACCTTCTTTCTGCCCCTTTTCTTATCCATGAAAAGAACTGGTACTGGCTGCTTCCTGTAAATGAGTCATTTAAGATCAGTTGGATGAATGGCCAGCTACCCTTAGAAAACCTCAAAATAGGTTATGATGTCATCGATATGGATATCCAATTTTATTTAGGATAAGATAGAGATTACTCTCACAGTTTATAGACAACCATAAAAAATACACATTCAAGAAAAACGGTGCACAAAGTAATTGACTTAAAACGTGATATTAAGAAAATTCATGTAATGAGCATAGTGGATGAAAAGAAAACCACTGCCCAATCACTTGCTTATGATTCAAAAATGAGCAAGAGATCAAAAAGTATTCCTTCACCAATACACTGAGCATCAAAATTATAATTCCACTGACTACAACCATGTTTCACCGTTTTTAAACAATACTTAATCAGTCCTAAAAAATGTGGAATCTTTCTTCCATTTTTAGGTATTCTAAACACTTGCTCCATAGGCAAGTCTTTGTTCTGAATTAGGTGTCAGGAAATGAAAGTGGTCTTCTTTTTTCAATCCTTTCCAAAAAAAATGAGTAATAGTTCAAAGTCCCTTATGAAAATGTCCAACTTTCTTCTGCTAATTGCTTACTGTTTCATGTTTAGTGCAAAATCATTGCAATGGCAAGGTTGCACAATCCTTACTGTAAATGATATGCACCTGGGAAAAGAGTGTTAAGATCTCCATATGTGTTATTTTTTCTAAAATCAGTGAATGATAAAAAAAGAAGAAACAATAGCTTTCTTCTCTGTGAGAGGAACATTGGGTTATTTATTTCCAATAAACCACCAAAAGACTGAAATTGGACCTGCGGCTTAAGTGGTTGAGCTCCAACCTTCCGAGAAAAAGCCACAATGAGAAAAAGCTAGTCAGAGCCTTAGTTCTCTCTCTCTCTCTCTCTCTCTCTCTCTCTCTCTCTCTCTCTCTCTCTCTCTCATGCTCTCATTCTCTCTCTCTCTCTCTCTCTCTCTCACACACACACACACAGAAGTAAAGAAAGTGACCATCCTGTTTCGAGAACATTGGTGAACATTCATAAATTCCATTTTCACCCAAGCAGGTCTAAAATGACTATTTGAGAAGCACAAAGTATTTACAGAATATTTATTTCATATGCATTAAATATAAAAAAATTAAGAATGATGGTAAAGTTCTTCTGTAATTTTTGTTTAGTATAATGATTAGTTTAAACAAATTAAAAGTATGTATTCATTTGTTTATATAGAATTAATATAAAGGAATAAATATTTTTAACCAGAGATATCCTTAATAATTCAAAGAAAAATTATTAGGATTTTAGGAATTACTCTCATTTCTATATTATTCTAACACCTAATTCTAGAAACAACAAAAAACAAAAATCCCACAGTCTTTTTCTGAGTTTTGAATTAAAATGAGTATTTTAGAAATTCAACAAGTTCTCTTAGTGGGTTTAAATATATGACTTAAGAATATAAAAATATAAAGTCCTGAATATCAAGGATGAAATTATTCCTGGTTCTTTCCATATCTTATTTTTCAAGTCACAAGTTGCTTTGTTGATTGTTTAGCTTTTCAAACATGCTTGTTTGTGTTGAGGCAATGGTACTGAAGATGACCTTGACAGACAGTGACTTAAAGAAAGTATAATATCCTGAAGTTTAAAAATTCAGCATAGCTGAAACAATCCATTAATTCCCACAGAAAAAGAAAACATCAGCAAGTTTCAGTAGTTTCTTGTAGGAGACATAATAAGGAACCCTTTCTTATTGAATTTTTTTAAATTTTCTGTCAGTTTTCTTAAATTAACCTGATAGAGCAACTGCCAAACATTTTAGAAAAAGAAAAAAAAACTATCATATGATAACAAAAATCATAATTTGAAAAACTGTGTGTATATATAGATATATGACATTTTATCTTATTAGTATAGATCATAAACTGGCTTAATGTTGCACCATTGCATTTTTTATGATCCATCATGAAACTGACTTGCCCTGGAATGCGTGCCTCATACATTTGAGCTGTTAAATAGATGGGCTGTTTCATCTTGACCTTTGGTTAGTCTATATTGAGTTGGAGGTCCATTGCACTGTTTTACCATTTACAACTCTGTCTTCCAATGGCAAGGGGCTTTCAAATGTTTTCTAATCATGCATGTACCTTTCTTAAAAGGTCAGCATAGTAAAATGCTATATATCAGGGTTTAAAATTATGATTCATTCCTCCAGTGCATGAAAGCATAATTATAAATGCACTACATTCATTCTCTTGGGTCAAAGTTGGCTTGAATACCCCAGCTTCGCATAGAGGATTATAACATTTCCATGCTCAGACTGCAACCTATTCTCTAAACCCTTGTTGACAATGTCATTTCTCTTAATATTTTACACATTTTTTATGATCTTTGAAATGCCCTTTCAGAGGATCTTTACCGCAAGACTAGACATGCAAAAACCAAAGATGGTTATACACTGTAGTGAGTCAATTCAAGAGCTTATTTCCCAAAAGGAATATTCCACTTACAAAAATTCTGTTTACTAAACATCTAATATTTATTAAATCCCACAGAAAAACACAACTGAATGAGCAATAAATATGCATGAAGTCAAGTAGAGCAAGTCCATGCCCCTACCAGGGGAACAATCAAACACAATATAGGACAAAGACATACAAAGGAATAATGATGTCAGTGCTACAGAGAAAAAGAAACTTACTTAGAGAACACAGGATATAATCAATGTACATGTTCTCACACATAATGACTTCCATTTTTCTCACATTTGACCATGTTTTGGAAATTTATTTATACAGATATACATATACACATACAGATGTACATTGTTGGTATAGAGAAATGCTAAAGATTTTTGCACATTAATTTTGTATCCCTAAACTCCTAGGGCTAATTAATAACTTTCCCAAAGTAGCCAGATACAAAATTAATGTGCAAATATCATTAACCTTTCTCTATACCAACAATGTACAAGCAGATAGATAAAACAGGTAGATAACTCCATTTTCAAAAGCCTCAAAACTATTTGGGAATAAGCCTAAGACAGCAAAAGACCTTTGGAAAAAACTGTAAATATTTATCTGGGCAGCAGTGGCTCATGCCTGTAATCTCAACTATTTAGGAGGCTGAGATCTGAGGATCACAGTTTGAAGCCAACCCAGGCAGAAAAAGTTGGAAGTGGTGCTGTGGCTTAAATGATAGGTTGCTAGGGACAGTGCTCATGCCCTTGATTTCAAGCTCCTGGACTGGCCAAACAAACAAACAACAAAAAACTATAAAAATTTAAAGAAAGCAGTTAAAGATGATATCAGCAAATGGAAATACCCACCATGTTCATGTATAGGTGGAATTAATATTGTGATAATGGCCATACTACTAAAATGATCTACAAATTTAAGACACTCTCCATAAAAATCCCAAAGATACTCATTACTAAGACAGAGAAAACAATCCAAAAATTCATATGGAACAACAAAAAAGTAAAAAATCCAAAGCACTTCTAAGCAAAAGAAAACAAGTCTGATATTATCATAATCTCAGACTTCAAGACCTATAATCTCAGACTTATAATAACAGAAATAGCTTGGTATTAGAACAAAAATAGACCCAAAGCTCAGTGGAACAGACTAGAAGACCCCAAAACAAAACCATATACTTATAGTTATCTGATATTTGATAAAGTATCAAAAGATACACTGTGGAAAAATCATAGACTTTTCAGTAACTGGTGTTAGGAAAATGGAGCATTCATATGCAGAAAATTGAAAAGTGATTTTCTGTTTGTCACATGCACTAATATCAACTGATAATAGGTCACAGACTTCAGTGTCAGACCTGAAACTTTGTAACTACTGCAAGTAGGAGTTGGAGAAACAGTAGGACTTAAAGGCATAGGCAGAAATCTTTTGAAAAGAGTAACAGGGGGGCGGGCAGTAGATAGGAGAAACATTTGACAAATGGGATTACATCAAACTAAAATGTTGCTGCACTGCAAACAACATAGTTACTTAACAAGAAAGAAAGCCAGCAGACTGGTAAATCTTTTCCAGCAGTATATACAAGAAAGGCCTCCTATCAAAAATATACTAGGAGCTAAAATAATTTATCCCTCCAAAACCTAATAAATGAATCACCAAATGGGCAAAGGAACTAAGAGATTCCGCAGGAGAAAAGGTAGAATGGTAAAGAAACATGAGGAAATGCAGAATATCCCTGGCCATAAATGAAATACAATTGGAACAACTCTGAGATTCCATCTCACACTACTTAGATTGGCCAATATGGTGAATTTGGAAAACAACAAATTCTGATGGGAATGTGGGGGGAAAGGAACCCTATTGCACTGTTAGTGGTAATGTAAACTAGTACAACCACTCTAGACAGCGATCTGGAGATTCCTCAAAAAACAAAACCTAGATCTTCGTTATGACTCAGTCATCCCATTCCTGGGCATGTACCAGAACATTATAAACCAGGATACCATAAAGACAATTGCACATACATGTTCATTGCTGCACTATTCACAATAAACAAGTTATGGAAGTAGCCTAGATGCCCTACAATAGATGAGTGGACCCAAAAAATAATGTAGTATCTGTACACAATGATTTCCTAGCCATTAGAAAGAATAATCCTATGTCATTTGCAGGGAAGTGAATGGACCTAGAACAAACCATGTTAAGTGAGGTAAGCCAAGCTCAGAGAGATCACCAGTTCATGTTTCACTCATATGCAGAAGCTAGATCTAAAACATACTAGGACATGATAAATTTTACAGGACCTTCAGTATTGACACACAGTGAAACACAACAGTGTAACCCCCATGTGCCTCTGATCACATAAAATAATGCTGATTGAAATGAACTTCACAGAATGAAAACGGGTTTTTTCTTTGTTCTTGTTTTTGTTTTCTTTTCTTTTTGTCTTGTCTGTTAACACTATGAAGAAAATGAACTATACAACTTGTAGATGGGGATGGAAGGGAAACCCTGGGAGAGAGAGAAGGGGTAACATTGACCAAAAAGAAACATATTTATTACATGATTTAGGAAACTATAGTAGCTCTGTATATCACCTTTATAATAACAGTAAAAAAATATAAAAAATCTGCCTCCTCTCTTACAGAATGCATATAACAAGTTATTTAAATGAGTTCATGTAAATTTTTATACCTTAGAGGGTAATAATTTTATCTATCTTTTGAATATATATTCATTGTACATATCATAGCTATCTCCATCCATATTATTCATGCTGTAATCATTTATATCAAAGAGAAATTATACTGGATGGAGTTAAACAAGCAAAGATTATTTAAGCAATGAAATTAACCCTACTGCAAGAGGGATAAGAAATACAACTCATCTTTAATGAGAAAAAAGGTGAAGTGATTTTTAAGTACTAAAATGAACCATTGTGAAACAGTAGAGATTGTTCCTGATGGCAACTTTCTTGAAAAAGACACTTCTGGGTTGTGAAATTGACAGGAGGCTAGAAGATGATTCACATCACAAAAGGGTTAGTGAGCTAAGTTGTATGTGCAAATTTTAGAAAGATCTTTTATTTTCTTATTTATTGATAAAGTGATGTACAGAGAGGTTACAGTTTCATACGTTAAGCCTTGGGTACATTTCTTGTACTGTTGGTTACCTCCTCCCTCATTCCCCCTTCACCCTCCCCCATTCCCTCTGCCCCCATGAGTTGTTCAGTTGGTTTACACCAAATGGTTTTGTAAGTATTGCTTTTGGAGTTATTTGTCTTTTTATCCATTGTCTTTCGATTTTGATTATTCACTTCTCATCCCTAGACCTAATACCACTATATACAGTATCCATGGTACTCAGATGAGATACAGTGATAGCACAGGTACAACCACAGGAAGGGGATACAAGAGGATCATCAACAATAAAAGCTACAGTTTCACATGGCATGTTTAAATTAATTACAACAGTGATATAACAGTCATTTCCATAACATGAAGTTCATTTCCCTTAGCATTATCTTATGCATTCATAAGGGCATAGCTATTAGGCTCTTGTGATCCTCTGCTGTGACTAGCCTAAACCTGTGCTAATTATTCCCTATGAGAGAGACCACAGAGTCTATGTTTCTTTGGGTCTGGCTCACTTCACTTAGAATAATTTTTTCCAAGTCCTTCCATTTCCTTATGAATGGGGTAATGTCTTTCTTTCTGATAGAGGCATAAAATTCCATTGTGTATATCTACCACATTTTCCTAGATCAGTAAAAGATCTTGTTTTAAGCCAAATGAAGTTTGGGTCCTAGAACCTGGAGAGAAGTCTGCTTAGTGTTGAATCAAGCTATAGGTAAAACATTGTAAGGCTGTCTTCATAACTTGTTCAGTATTCCATAGTGATCATAGAACTAGTCGATAGATTTTTATATTATTTATTGTCAGTTATGGGGTTTGAATTCATGGCCTGGGCACTGTCTCTGAGAACTTTTGAATTTTTGCTCAAGGCTACCTCTCTACCACTTGAGCCACAGCACCACTTACAGTTTTCTGGTAGTTAAATGCAGATAAAAATCTTACAGACTTTTCTGCCCAGGCTGGCTTCTCATCGAGATCTCAGCCTCCTGAATAGCTAGGATATTTCAAGGCATGAGCCACCCGCGGGCCACCATGGATGTGTTTTTAAGTTCTTATATTTATCATTCTTTTGTGCTACCCAGCATCTGACTTGTAGTTCCACTCTGGCATTTCTGCAGTGTCTTCATAAAAATTGATAGCAGTTTTTCACCCTCCCAGTCTTCAAATCTGTTAGGTTGATTTCACTATTAAAGCTGTATAAATTAGTCACACACATCCTATAGTATATAAATCACTACTTATAAGCAAGGCATTTCTGGATTTACTACTACAAACATGAGAAGGATCCATGTATCTAAACAGGAAGTAGCCTTGTCAACAGAACACTGGCTTCTCATTCAGAATCTGCAAGGTGGCGCTGATGTCAAGATTCAATTCTGAGATAATGAGGTTTCTTAGTTTTTCTTAACTATTTTGTCTTTTCTTGGGTGTGAGGGTGGGTTCTTCTCAATATTATCAAGTCACTTACCTCCTTTATTCATTTCCTTATGTTTAACAAGCTAGATTAAATTCCTTATACTTCTAATTAAAACCCAGAAATTTTCTATGTACCAACTAACTCTACAATAGAAAGAAACTTAAAGCCTCAAGCATTTTTTCAAAATTTTAATTAGAATATATCTATAGGATAAAGACATTTCATTGTGTATATTGTGACACGCACAACACATCTGAAACAAATTCATCTTCTATACTATATTTGTGAAGAATATAGCTTATTATATACATTGGGACATTAAGGAAGGTAAATATCCATTTGCATATTTTAATAATTGCTTATTTTACTAGCACGCTTATTTTCATGCCTTTTTATTTTTACCTTTCTAGAATATTTGAAATACTGCTTTTACAGTTAACACAGTATTTTAATTAGGAAAAGACACAGCATATTGGTAACAATTTGAATTATAAATGTCTTATTTATTGGTTAACAAATTTCTTCAAATTATTGGTGTATTTTCAAAATACAGACAGCACAAGATTTTTATTGGAAAGCAAAATGATTTTCAGTGTTGGTTCCTGGCATAGAAATGCTTCATGTGAAATCCTCTAAGCAATCTTGGAAGTTGTAAATATGGACAGTCTTTCTGAAGACTCAGCTATTCAGCAATTACTTAGTTTCCTAAAAAGCCAATAAAAAAACTAAAATGAATTCACCTCTGTGAAGCTTAATTCTTTTTTAATTGCTTATGGACCTGAGAGTCTTCAAAACATTGACTCATCTATATTATGCTAGCTTGAACTCTATGCTATTATTAATGTTTATTTTTGCTCTACTTGAATTTTGTTATTGTTTAAATTTTTTAAAATTGAATTTGTATAAAATACACATGGCCAAAATTTTAACATTTTGTAAATATATAAAGTGATTTGTAGGTATACATGATCAAACAGTCATCTAAGTTGTTCAATAGTCAATACCAACCCTCTCCAGAACTTTTTATCTTGCAAAATTGGAAATATATCCATTAAATAATAATTCTCTATTTTCTCTCTTCTCAGATCCAGGTAAATGACAATAAAGTTTTGATTACTCTATCCACATGAATTTAATTTTATACAAGGTAACTCAGGTATATAGGATTATACGGAATTTGTGTTATGTTACTAGCTTAATTAACCTAGGACAACAAAGTAATATACCCTTTAAGAAGTAGACAAAAAGTCTGTATAGCTTTTTTATTACTCCCTCAATGACTTTAAGATTTGTCCATATTTTATTTAGCGTGTGTTTTGTTCTATGGTTGACAAATATTTCATTCTGTAGGCATATGACAGTTTGTTTATACTTTCATCCACTGCAGAACACTTAGGCTGCTTTCATTTGTAATTTAGGAACAATTCTGGATTGCAGGAGGAATACAAATATTTATTCATGCCCCTGATCTTAATTATTTGTGATAAGTATCAAGAATTGAGACTGTTGGATCATACAACAATTCTACATTCAAGTCTCTTTTAATTAAGGATTTGAATTTTATTTTATATTAAAAGTGTTTTTTTTATAATCTTTAAGTAGCTATGCCTATACAACAGAATTTTGATTACTTCAGCCTTGTAGTAAATTTTAATTCCAGGATGTATGAATCATTTTTATGGGCTCTCTTTTAAATATTATTACATTTATTCAGTGTCTGTTGCAACTTCATAATATTTTAGAAGCTATACTTCTACTTTTGCAAAAAGCAATCATTTTGTTGTTTTGAATCCATAGATTACTTGGGTGTAATATTGTCATCTTCACAATATTGTCATCTGCTGATTTAACAGTTCATGCCTTTCCATTTATGTCTTTCTTAATTTCATTTCATTAATCATTGTTATTTAGATTTTTAATGAGATTTTATAACTCTGGTAGACTTAATCCCTCAGTATAATTACTTCATATAAGGATTAGATATCTAAGGATAAATATATTTTGCCATATCAAGTTTACATAAAATGAGAGTCAAAGTTGGAAATGCACTTCAGCACCTTCTTCCTAGTCTAATTCACATTCTGTTCCATTTAAAGTGTACCCTCCTGCCATTTTATTAATTTATTTCAGAGAACATTGTATTTGAAATAAAAAATGATAAATGACCAGTTATTTAACTTCACTGATATACTCATTTTATTAAAAATACACCAATTTTCTGTTAATTTCTCTTTAAAGACTGAATGAGGGCTGAGAGTGTGTCTTAGTGGTAGAGTGCTTACCTCACATGCATGAAGCCTTGGCTTTGTTTCCTCAGTACCACATAAATAGAAAAGGCCAGAAGTGAAGCTTTTGCTCAAGGGGTAAAAGAAGTTCAGGGACAGTGCCCAGGCCCTGAGTTAAGCCACAGGACTAGGAAAAAATAAAGAAAGAAAAAGAATGAAAAAATTGCAATAATTACCTTTTCATTACTAACTGTAGAAATAAGATTCAAATGAGATTAAAAAGAACCACAAAATTTAGCTACATTCTAAGTGTATTCTGTGAAATCAGAATAAATTGAATTTTTCATTTCAAGGTGAATTTAGTATATGCATCTGCAACTCATTTGCAACTCTGATGATGAATTTGAAAATGGAAACATAACATACAAACTAAACTCCCAAGTTTTATAAAGTAGAAACCACTGTGTATTGAGAACACTAACACTTTCTGAACCATGCATACAGAAATTATTGCATTCTTCCTGTGAGGTTTCCATGAAAACAATGTTACCATAAACATTCATATGCATTATAATCTTATATAATTTATTTATCTCCTTATCCAAGACAATAATACAGAGTAGTGAGCATTTGAGAAGTAAAGTATTTAAAATTCTCCTGATCCATCAGTAGATAATAAAATATACTTCTGAAATAAATGTATAGCCTTCATTCATCATCAATTATGTTCAAATATGTTCAAAACTTACTGTATTGTTTGGTATTGTTTGAATACAAAGGTGTCCAAAAAGCAGTGGGGTAGGCAAGACAAGCATCTAAGGCATCTCAGAAATACCTCTTCTCAAGCTATAAAATATGGAAAAATGGGGGGAAAGAAGAGATTACATATGGTGTGCAGACCTGTTTTCAGTATGACTCACTCAAGATTTCTGCTTTCTTTTATCACATGTAAAAACAACAAAAAAGTTTGTTTCTCTGTATAAACTTCAGATGTTGCCCAGAAGTGCATATGAAGTGGCCACAAGAGGAATTCCACATTTATGTCTCTTTAATGTTGTAATATCTCAATAATTTTGTTTGAAAAAAATTATCCTTCAAATATTTGCATTTTAAACAAGAAACTACTATTGAAATAACATAGTGTTGTTACATATTTTTCTTGATAAAAAACGAATGCATTAACTCTAAGCTCTAATTGCATGATAAGTGGACTACCAAAAAGAGATTTGGGGGGGAAAAAAAAAAACAAAAAACGAAGGTGTAAGATATCACAAGAAATGTACTCACTTCCCTATTATGTAACTGTACCCCTTTTGCACAACACCTTGTCAACAAAATTTAATTAACAAAAAAAGAATTAAAGGCATAAAAAAGATATCTGTTTTTATAATCGATAAGCAATATATGAAAAGAGAGAAAATGGACACTTTAGAGTTATTTTATTCTTAGACATGTTACAGTATTGTAAATAATATGGGCATACCAGGTTGCAGCATAAAAGTAAGTTAATTTTGCTTTAAAAATTAATGACCAACTTACCTTCAACCTTAAGAATAAAAGAGTAATGGATAATTCCTTTCAGGCACTTATCTTACATAAGGAAATTCTTGGTGTTTTTCATTGTATCACAAAAATAGGATCCCTGCCACATTTTTGTATTACAAATAAACCTTAAGACATTAGTTATTGTATGAAGATTAAACAAAAATCTTTAAGATTCTGCTCCAAGTATTCAATTACTGCAAAGCTGCTTCTTCCATATTCAGATTCATACTTTATAAAAGACAGTGAAAAAGAGAGATGGGAGGGTGGGGGGGAGGGGGAGAGACAGAGAGAGAGAGAGAGAGAGAGAGAGAGAGAGAGAGAGAGAGAAACAATCTGACTTTTAAGTAAACCTTTTCCATTCTGTTTTATGGACTTTCCAAAATATATTCAATGTTAAAAATAAACTAGAAATTGCAGGTTAAAGAATGCAGTTGATGCCAGAACTTTATCCTCTTCTATAATCTGGCACTAGTCCCACAAAGTGGAATTGCTTTTTCAGTCAATACTTAATGCATTTTGGACCAACTTCCCTTTCAAATCACACCATGAGTAAATCACATTAACTCTTCAGAGCGATTAAGTTAATTCAAGGTCAAAAGCTCATGTATTTACTGCCTGATACACCATGTTGGACACACTGCCAGGCACACAGTCGGTACATTCTGAGTCAATTAAGAGCATAGCACACAATGTTTTGCCTCCTTCTCACTGTCTCCCTCTCTAGGGAGGGTCAGCCTTCTGTAATAAGATTTTGAAGGATCCTAGCAGTTCTCTAAATGGACTCAGCCTACATATATTTTGCGAAGTAAGTAATATCGATTTTTAATAAAAGATATGACCTTTCTTTTCTAATGTACCTGAGATCACTTAAGATTTTCATCATCAGAAGAGACAGATATACTTCAAGGAGACACATAGTTCGGCTTGCTTCAAAACTGAAAACTTGCCTTCAAATGGATGTCCTTGTGACCTTGAGTTCATAGGAATGCTTTCACATCATAACACAGCTGATTTTTGTTATTTAGTGGGCCTATAAATAAATAGAAGAGCTTCTTAATGTGTGTACACTTTTACAGGTTTTCTGGAGATACATGTTTTAATTGTGGCTTATAGGTAGAATTTTAAATTTCCAGTACATTAGTTTTATAATATATCATTTGAAAATATGCAGATATATCATTTATAAGGTGTTTATAGACAAATTTGTTATCTCTATATTTTATCCTATGATTATTTTTGATAACATCTTCTGATTTATCCCTTGTAGTAATTAGTGACAACAAGATATATGGCTTACAGGAACTCCTGAAACATAAAATCTCTTTTTCTGTCCATATTTTCAGTTACTCAGAATAGACATGTACAGGTTGTTGGATTATCTCTTTCTCTCTGTTTCTTTCCATATCTCTGTTTCTTTCTCTGCTTGTCTCTCTCATACATATATTTACTACTAAATGTATTTGTATATAATTACATGTATATACGTGTGTGACAGTAAATACACAGGAAATACTATCGTACACTAATTTTACTAATGTTATACGAAGATTTGTACTATATTGTTATACTATTGTATACAATATTTTTATTTTTAAAAATATGTACATATTTTACAATATATCACAGTAACATTTCCCAGTGTGTGGACTCTTTAGGCTGACAAAGGCTGTGGGTTTCCCTTTGCAGGGAGGAGGTTAGAGAAGGGAAGCTGTTATAGAGGCCTAGTCTCAGGAACAAGAGTTAAAGTAGAAACCTAGTAAGACAGTAATTTGCAATTCCAAAAGTACCAGACAGTGAGAAAGTACATTCATTTTTTATGTTTTTTCTCAAACTTTGTAACATAGGCAAGTGTATTACCTGTTTCTATTCTTACTTGTTTCTGAGAGGCTATAAGGGGATATCCCGAATATGTACAGTTCTTTCTGTTTACTTTAGTCCTATTGTTTGCAGCAATAGATGAAATTATCCTTAGCCACAGCCAAAGAGTAGTTGAAGTCTCATCTACAGAAACCAATAAGAAACTTCAGATACAAAACAGCAGGGTGATCCCAAGGAATAAATTAAGAGCATTCATCACCAGTCCCAAGAAAGTACTAAGTTAAAATGTGTGAACAATTAAAACCAAGTCATGATTACAAGTGGATATAGACCAGTGTGTTAATGAAAGTTGGAGAAGAAAGCTCATGGAGCATGGGACATTTTAAAGAAATTTTAGTTGGCAGAATACCACTGTTTGAAGAATCTCCCTAGGTATGTCTCCTCCTACTTCCATCTTGCTAAAACTTAAGGGCACTAATTGGCAATTTTCTTACACTGCTCATACTGCTAAAGGAAATATAATATAGAAAACATAGAAATTGATTTCTGATAAAATATTACTGTTGCTTTCTCATGCTGGTTGTGTTGGGAACATTTGAAAGTTTTAATAAGGGACTTTGAAAAAATTTTAAATAAATGAGAAAGCATATGTTCATGAAAATTCAACTCTACATTGAAGTCAACTTTTGGGATATCTAATATGCAGGAAGATTCTTTGATGTAGATGCCTATTAAGTTTAGAATAACAACTTATATAACTCACAGAAAAAAGTATTAAGAGTCACTAATATCGTCTTAGGAATTTAAAATTGAACAGGACCTTTTGGTGGATTCTTAATTGTAAAGATAAAATTGTTATTTTTTAATTCTAAAATAAAATTTAATAAATAAATTTAATAAATCAGCCCCACCCGCAAAATTCTCATAAACCATACCCCACCCAAGTCCTTCTAATCCAGTCACTTCAGACTAACATCATTCCAAATCAGAATTGAAATCTGTCCACAGTTTCTGACCTGATGTTAATGTTGCTACTAGGCCTGAAAATAGAATATTTTGGTTCCATCTCCACCTTTTGAATTGTCCTCATAACTATGTCCATCACTGACATTATTGTAATGAATCCTTTCTCTCTTACTTGATGTTACAATATCATATGGAGTAAATACTCTACATCAAAGATTTTAAAAAAGTATTTCAGTATCAAATGTCTGTGATTCCTTAAACAGTATTAAATACTTTCTAAAAAATTGAGGTTTTAAAATTTATTTTTATTTTGGCATTAGTAATAGAAGTTACAGATCTATCAAAGTTCTAGGGTTACATGTATCAGTAAATCCAGTTATTTTACTTTTTTATTAGTTTCCTTTGAGTACTAATCTTACAAGTAGATTTTGGACTTGATTCTTACATGTATAGAGCAAACTGGTTCAATCATCCATCTGATAATTTGTGTACTTACTGATAACCTTTTTATAATGGTACTTTTGATCAGTGAGACCAACTTTTAAATTCATAGTTACAAAACTTGATGCTTATGAAGACGTCAGCATGTAGCATCACTGTAAAGGTTTGCCTTGTGTTTTATTTTGAGGGTGATTTTCTGTGCTGGAATGATGGAGGAAGTAGTCTGTATCACTGATGTAGCTACTTAGCATAGACAACGCCCAAGTTCCTTTTTAGGGAATTTCTACTAAACTTGAGAAGTGACTTCAAGGAAAGCCTTTAGGTTTCCATTGACAAGACCAGTTTTATTTCTTCTGAGGTCACATAGGATATGTTATAAGCAGAAACCTTCCCATTTTCTTCAATTTACGCTCATGTATCAATTTGTAATTAAGGGAAATGTGTATAGTACTTTGACCAAGTAGCCACCTCTAAAGTTTTCTTGGCAATTTGAATATTATTCAGAAATTATTACACTGCTTTCTCAATTGATATAGAAAAATCCTTTACTTCAAGCTATATAACAGAACCACAGCAACAAAAACAACATGGCACTGGAAAAAAAAAAAAACAACAAAAAACACTAAGCCAAAATAACAGAATGAAGAGTGAGAAATAAATTAATGCAGCTACATCTAAAATTGGCTATACTCATACAGAAGACTGAAACAAGGCCCCATTTCTTGCCCTAAATTGTCCATTCAAAGTCTTTCATTTAAGGTCAGAAACTACTACAAGGAAGAAAAGGGAAATGTTTAGGGAATATTGGCATAGACGATAAAACCCAGCACCTCAACAAATAATGGGAAAGAGGATTGTATAAAAAAATGATTCTCACAACAAAGGAAATAACTAGAAGAGACAATATACAGAATAGGAGAAAATCTTGCTACCTATATACTGAATCTCTTGGACTTTTCAACCCAACTGGTTTTTGAATTGTGGTGCTCTGGTTCTCAGCCTTCTAAATAGAGACATATATAGTCACAAACCACTGATATTGGATCCTTATTATCCTTTCAATATCTGTAGCATGTACGTGATATGCCATCTTACTTGCATACTGAAAGCAATTCCATTTGTCTATCTATTCTTTCTGATTAGTATGAATGGAAGTTTATTGATTATGCTTATCTATTTCTTGAAACATTTTTAGGCCACGTACAATGGCAAACACTTCAAATACTAGCAATGTAAGAAGTTTGGGGTCTGAGCCCTGTGTTAAAAAACAAACAAACAAAAACAACTCTTTTTTAAAAGAATAAAATTAATACATTTTCTACCATCTACTTCATTCTTTTATACTTGGTACTGTTTTCCTTCTTACATAGGATTTATACTTACTCCCGCCCTCTTAGTTTCTTCAGGTAGATATTTAGTACATGCACTGGAGACTTTTCTTCTTTCAGTGGAGATGTTTAATGCTATAAATCTGTGCTAAATATTTATTGGTAGTATTAGTGTAATTAAATATAGTTTGACTGAGTCCAGGTTCTACTTAAAAATCCATATGTGATCTTTCAGGCCCAGCTACATTTACTAAGGCTTTGCCTAATAGTTCTCATGAGAAGAAATTTTGCCTTTCCACACCTGTACACTTCACTATCAGAAGAGGGTTTCACATCAGGTTTCAGGACCCACTTTGCCCACTAGCTTTCACATGTTTAAGGACTTACCTAGCCCTGGCACTTTCTTCATAGTTCTCTCTCTGAAACTTTGTCTGAAGACTATTCTCCATAACTCCAGAGCTCTTTTGTATAGAAGACCTAGCAATTATAACAGACTTTGACACAGCACCCAGTATTTTTTATTTCCCTGTGCTCTTCTCCGTTCCTCTTCCTTCTGTTTATAAATCTACTTGAGATCTTAACAGTAAAATAACATCTGGGTTAATTCTGCTAACTCCACTGGTTTTCTTTTTCTAAGTATAAAATAGAACAGAAGGAGTTGGTACTTCACCTATTTTTAGATTTGAGTCACCATAACAAACAGGGAGAGCAACTCGATGCTCTTGTGGATTTTGTTTTGTTTCTATGCTTTAATTAGCAACAATAACACCTGACAGCATAGTTCTTTATTTTCCCCACTCAGATGAGCTTGTGACAGTTGTGTTTTTATTTATAATCAATTCCAAATATTCTCTAACATCCTTTTGATTTATTCTTTGACATATGATCTCTTCAGAAATGTGTTGCTTGGTTTGCTAATATTTGGAATATATGTAGCTGATTTTCTCTTATTAAGTTTTAACTTAATTACATGTTTATATTAAAACCTGAGAAAACGGTTGTATCAATTCAATTGTCTCTAATGAATTTTTTATGTCTCAAAAAATCCTTTATGTGGGAAAATCTAAATGTGCATGCTGAATGTCAATTCTACTATTACTGGCTCAAATAGTCTCTAAGTGTTAAATTCCTTTGAGGGTACTCTTCAAGTCTATTTGTTTCATGAGTAGCTAGGAGATAGTTGGATTCTCTAAGCACAATTGTACAACTATATTCATCCTTCTAGCTCTAAAATTTTTCTAATTGCTTTTACATTTATTTGCTACAGATCTTAAAATAATATATTATTTGTGTCTAAACAATATGTTTGTATATGTGAATATATGTGTGTATATGTATTATAGATGTATGGATGGATGGATGTGTGGATATATGTATATATGGATGGATGGATGAATAGATGGATGAATAGATGGATGGATGCATGGATAGGTGGATGGATGTGTGATTTGGACTAACAACCATGTGATTGATAGACACCTTTCTCCTTGATTTATGCCTTCAGAATTTTTCACTCTCAGTATTCTTCAAATGGGATCTTACACTTTGCTTGGGCTAGCTTGAATCTCAACTTCACATTTATACTTTCTGGCTGGCTAGAATGACAAGCCTATGACCATGCCTAGCTTTTTGTTAACTAAGATGAGAATCTTGTGGGTTTATTTTTGGCACAGCTTGAGCCTTGATTCTTCTGATTTCTGCCTCCCCATGCAGCATGAACTACTTCACTTATCCTAAATCGAGGGTAGTACTTTTATCTAAGCCTAAAGAGAAGGAGGAAAGCAAACTTGTTACAAATATTTTCCATAACATTTTGTTTTGTTTTTTCAGTGATTGAGGGAATTTAATCCAAGACCACAAACTAGATCAATAGAAATATGTTTCCTTCTGTATTGTTATATTTCTTCACAAATACAACTTTTCACATATATCTAAAATGTAAAAGAGATGAAAAAATCACACATAGATTTTCTATGCATGACATCTTTATTTCAGATGTATTTTCAAAATGTTCTGAGTGAATGTTTTGGGTTAACAATCATATTTGTATTCTTTAAATAGAAATTTCCACTTTAAAAATTTGCATTCATATTTACTGAGGAGATATGGGATATAGACATGGCTTAATCCTTTTTATTACTTTTATTACATAGTACATTATTTCTCATTGATTTCAAGGGTTTTTTTGAGCTACGAGTGTGAAAAATTAGATTTTGGTGAATTGTTATACTGTCTTTAATGTGTTCTGTATGTACAAGATTTGTTGAGACTTGGATTACAAGATTATAATTTTTGGCCACATATAAAACTTTTGGCTATAATTTTATGAACCTGTTTGATTCCTATCTTATTCAATTTCAAAGACCCTAATAATGTATGAATGTTTATTTTCACATTTCATCAGTAGTCTTTGTTTATTGATTGATTTGTTTGTTTGTTTGCTTGCTTGCTAGTCCTGGGGCTTGAACTCAGGACCTGATCAATGTCCCTGGCTTCTTTGTGCTCAATGTTGGCAATCTACTACTTGAGCCACAGAACCACTTCTGGCTTTTTCTATAAATGTGATGCTGAGGAATAGAACCCAGGGTTTCATGCATGCCAGGAAAGCACTCTACCACTAGGCCACATTGCCAGCCCCCTTTTTTTTATTTACATAATATATCCTCTTTGATAATTTCTGTTCAAGTAGTTTCAAGTTCATGATGTCTAGTCTGCTTCCATGTCTTGGTCTCCTGTTAATTCTATATGTAAAGTAGGAAAACTCAGATCTTATTATTTTTATCTCTTAAGAATCATGTGAAATTTGTTTTATATCTTTTATGTTTCTTTCAAATTTGATGGCATATGGAAGACAGTTATAATAATGCTATTTATGGTGGTTCTTGTTAATTTGAACACCTGTGCTAGTTCCGTGTTGGTTTATTTATTGATTTTTTTCTTCTCATTATAACCAATGTTTCCTTGCTCTTTTATAAGCCTGATTGGCTTCATTGAGATGATTGGCATTACAAATATTAGTTTGCTGAGTGCTGGATCTTTATTATTTTTCATAAAATTCTTCACTTTTGTTCTGAAACACAGTTATAGTTCAAAAAAAAGGCTGCTATTCTTTAGTCATGCCTTTGAATTTATTAGGTAATTCCAATGCTATGTTTGGGAATAGCTATTTCCCAACAATAAGGCATAAATTTCTGGAATATTGTAATCCATTGTGATGTTTTAGTGAAGCTTATGGGTGACAAGCTCTATTCCTGTCTCTGTGTGAGTCTCTGACACTATTTCACATGGTTGATATAATTAGTCATCTACTGAATTACATTAATATTCGAGATCCTCTTCCTATTTTGTCCACAGTTCTCTTTTTAATTATCCTTACAGTGAGTTGTAGATATTTTGATACGTTTATAGATTCTGAGCTCCATCTCCTCAGCTCCACTGTGTACCAGCTTCCATCCCTGTATTGTATCAAGGCAAAAGAACAAGAAAGAAATAGCACTCCCCAGTCATGTTCCATTCTTTGAGCTGGAAGGTTGTCATGAGATAAAGAAAATATTATGAAGACATTTAGACATCATATAATTTATAGAATGAATTTATGCTTTATTATAAGATATATAATGTTACAAGATAGTGTTTAATGAAATATTGACGATTCAATGATATACTATTTTTGCTGTATTTAATTGATATTTCATGAGCAAATTTTTGTCATTATTATCTTCGTAATATACTTGTACAGGAAGTTTTAATTTAACTTATCCATGTGTATGTGCAATGCATCTTGATCAGTATCATCTCTTCAATCATTCTTCCCCTCATCTATTCCAGTGCCATCAATCTCAACTCTCTTAGTTTGCTTCATGTGTGTTTATTGAGTGTTTTGAATATATTCAGCCAGATTCTTCTTTCCATTTGTCTCCCTCCATTTCTTATATCTTCCCCCCAATATAACATCTTAATGATATTTATTTTGTTTTACTGCTAGTTGTTCAAAAGGATATTGCATGGAGTTTGATCATGGTTTACTGTTTGATTATATATAGTATATTTCTTATATATTACATAAATATTATATTTAGATATCTCTCTCATATGTATTTGTGTGTTTACATGAATATTAATATTTTAGGTCTCTCATACACCAATTTGATCAAATGTTATGTGTATGTCGCATATGTTCTTGCATATATGCTTATATTTTAGACCCAAAGGGCATGTGCCCTTTGATTTTTGAGACCTGGCTTACTTAATTTAATATGATTTTTCAAGATCCTATTGATTTCTCTGAAAATGATATAATTTCATTATTCCTGATGGATAAATAAAATTCTAGTGTGCATACACACATGTACAAATGTAGTTTATATTGATGCAGTAATACAATATGTAGTATGTATATCCCATTTCTTGATCTGTTTTTGTGTTTATGGGGCACATGACCTTTCTACTTAACCTAGATTTGGTGAACAGTCTTTCAATATATATGGGTGTGTATAAAACATTACTGTACCCTGACATATTATTTCAGATAAGTTCTGAGTGGTATCACTGGATTATAAAGTAGTTTTATTTTTATTTTTTTGAGGAACTTCCATACTGACTCCATAATGGAAGCAGTAACGTACATTCTTACCAACAGTGGTTTAGAATTTCTTGAGGAAATAATGTATAAAAATAATAATCAAAAGTTAAATCATTTGGTCTGGGGGCCTAGATAAGTTGCAAAGCATTTACAAATTCTGTGGTTTCCTTTTCTTTTCTTTCTTGCTTTTTTTTTTCCTGCTCTCCCAGTCATGGTTCTTGAACATTGTACCTGGGATCTGTTCCTGAGACTTTTAGCTCAAGGTTAGTGCTCTTCCATTTGATCCATAGTGCCACTTCTGGTACTCTGGTGGTTAATTGGAGATAAGAGTCTAATGGACTTCCTGTCCAACTGGCTTTGTTGAGCTGTCATCCTCAGATCTCAGCCTCCTTAGTAGCTTGGATTACAGGTGTGAGCCACCAGTGCCCAGATTGTTATTGTTTTTAATGCACCATGTGAAGTTGTTTCTTCTTTCTTTCATTTCTTTATTGTTAAACTGATGTTCAGAGGGGTTACAGTTTCATACATAAGACAGTGAGTACATTTCTTATCCAATTTATCTCACTCCTGTTTTCACTGTATTTGATTTTGGTACCCTGGGTATTGTCTATGCATTTTTCCGAATTAGGGAATGGAAGGGGAACACAAAATGGTGATATAAAGGACAAAGGACAAACCAATGCAACAGTGATACTCAACTGTGCAACTTTTGGAGAGAGGATTGAAGGAGAGGGAAAGTGGGAGCAAAATGAGGGAGGGGGTAGCAAGTTTGACAAGAAATGTACTCCCTACCTTACACATGTAACTGTAACCCCTCTGTACATCATCTTGACAACAAAATTAAATTTAAGAAAATAAAATAAAAATAAATTTGTTAAGAAACCTTGAGTTCAAGTCCTAGTACAAGGAAAAAGGAGGAACAAAAGGAAGAAAGAACAAAAGAATGGAAGAAGAGGAAGAAGAAGACAAGAAGAAGAAGAAGAAGAAGAAGAAGAAGAAGAAGAAGAAGAAGAAGAAGAAGAAGAAGAAGAAGAAGAAGAAGAAGAAGGAGAAGAAGAAGAAGAAGAAAGAAGAAGAGGAAGAAAGAAGAGGAAGACAAGGAAGAGGAAGAAAGAAGAGGAAGAAGGGGGAGGAGGAGGAAGAGAAGGGAGGGAGGGAGGGAAAGGAATTTGTTCATTTGGAGAGGTCAGCTGTAAAGGATTCATTAACTACTCAGAGGTATTTAAGAAAGGTATTAATTTTATTAAAAGAGTTTGATTCTTCATTTGGTAGGGCTTGTTACAAATAGTATCTGAGACCCATATTCAAATGTATCTCCTAGAGTATTTGTAGTTTTAGATAGGCCTGCATGTACTTCTTACTAGTATGGCAAGTGGAAGCAGTAGATGTTACATCCAGTTTAAGAATGTAATTTTCAGTGTTAGATCCTCAACTTCATTTAACTTTTCCTGAAAGTTTTTGTTGAAATTATTGCATGGGAATGATAAAGTTAAACTTTGTCATCCCAAACCACTGTGTATCTTATGATGATAAATGCTTTAGATAGTTATTTCACCTCAGAGTGGAATTTTGATTTTAAATTTTTGTCTTTATTGAAAAGTTGATGAGCAGGGAGATTACAGTTACATAGGTAAGGTAATGATTACATTTGTTTTTAGACAATGTTACCCCATCCTTCATATTCTCCCGCTTACCCCTCCTTACTCCCCTGTCCCCAAGTGGTAAGGTTGATATTCAACCTACTGTTAAGTGAGTATCATTGTTGTATTAGTTCGTTCTTTGACCTGCTGTTCCTGTGATTTCCTTGGTCAAAAATCTTATATGCAAAACACAAGGTACAGAAAATTAGAAGAGATGAAAAAAATATCTAAAAATAAATAAATAAACGTGCAGTGCATAATAGGAATTTTAATTTTCTAAGCCACTATTGAAATATTTGATTTTACAGAAATATTTTGTCAATTCAAACAAGTAGCAAATGCTGTGTTTCAGTTCTTGCATATGATCATACATGTAATGATATTATTAGTATGCAAATATTTAAATATAATCAATAATCATAAAATATTGTTTATATTATTAAAATACTTCAAATGATTTTCACATAAAGTCAGACATTCTTATGTTTGTTTCCATTTCTAAATTATTAAGGAAACAATTAAAAACATGTGCAGTATGTCTAGAATCTCTAGTTCACACTTTGCTGGTGTTTAAATGAACATATGTGATCCTCTGACATTATTTGTATTTTTATTGACTGTGCCAATGTTGCTCTATATTTGTTATAATTTTCTGGTAAGTGTTGATCACATACTTCACTTTTGTTAATTGGAAGGTGTTATCACTTCAGAGAGAGGTTTTAATTCTCTAGGACAGTGATATTAATGTTACTCATTTTTACCAAATTTTGGTCTGCTGAAGCCATTAATTAAATATTCCCACATGTCAATCTTGTAATAGGCATTATTTAATCTTCAGGGGACAGCTTGATATAGAAAGTATTATTCAGTGGGGCTGGGAATATGGCTTAGTGGTAAAGGGCTTGCCTCTTATGCATGAAGCCCTGGGTTTGATTCCTCAGCATCATATATATAGAAAAAGCCAGAAGTGGCGCTGTGACTCAAGAGGTAGAGTGCTACCCTTGAGCAGAGCAAGAAGGAGAAGGAGAAGGAGAAGAAGAAGAAGAAGAAGAAGAAGAAGAAGAAGAAGAAGAAGAAGAAGAAGAAGAAGAAGAAGAAGAAGAAGAAGAAGAAGAAGAAGAAGAAGCACCAGCAGCATAGCAGCAGCAGCAGCACCAGTAGCCAGGGACAGTGCTCATGCCCTGAGTTCAAGCCCCAGGACTGGCAAAAAATAAATAAATAAATAAATAAAGTATTACTCAAAATTGTGTAGTGTGGCATAAGGAATTTCTGTTGTTTGGTTTTAATTTTGCTGTGTTTACCAGAAAATTTTACTGACAATGGTCTTATGTTAATCTCATTTGATTTTACACATACATAAAAGTTTTTGGTTAATCAATTGCAGTAGACTTAATAGTGCACAGTCATATCTGTGATACAATTAATTCCTTTAAGTCCTTTTAACCATTAGAATTCTACCATTATAAAAATTGCAACATAATTCGACCAGAGTAATTAATTGCAAATATTTGTGAAACCAATTGTCAAGAGTTTTACCAGAAAGCCCACTTTCACTCATATCTAACTTGCCTATTTCTGTAGATCTTCCTAGCTATCTATAGAAATGATGATACAAGAATATTTACATTATTTAGGTTCTATTTTAGAGTCAGATAATGGAAAAACTGGTGGAGGTAGTCACAGTGTCTACTCTGCTCTAGCTATTAAATGGATATTCATATATTTCAATTTTATTCAATCTTATTTGGGACATCATTTAATCTATTGGAAATATTTTAATGTGGAAAGTCTTACTCGAGTTTCACAAATGCATTTTGTGGCATAAGAATCTCTTCACATGGGAATGAATAATAAATGTATTCTATGTGAATTAATGAAGAGGGAATAACCTCTAATGTTAAAATATTAGTTCAAATTTTAGCCCTACGTTGAACTTTATTCATATTTAAATGAGAAGGTTCTTTTTTTTTTTTTTTTGGCCAGTCCTGGGCCTTGGACTCAGGGCCTGAGCACTGTCCCTGGCTTCTTCCCGCTCAAGGCTAGTACTCTGCCACTTGAGCCACAGCGCCGCTTCTGGCCGTTTTCTGTATATGTGGTGCTGGGGAATCGAACCTAGGGCCTCGTGTATCCGAGGCAGGCACTCTTGCCACTAGGCTATATCCCCAGCCCGAGAAGGTTCTTATTTGAGGAATTTTTACAAACGTATATCAGATAAAAGTTGGGGAGGTTTTGAAGCCATTTTTAAATCAATTAACTATGCTAATTTAATTGGGCTTATGATCAAAGCAAGTAAATATAAAAAGCATATCATTTTCAATACAAACATGTTAGACTCTTTCCAAAATGTGCTTGTTAATTGAGAGTACAAACACATCACACTCTCTCCATATTATGCTTATGAAAATTTTAGTCTTGGACCTTTAACTATATTAATACTACATATATTTGTAAGTAATTTTCATTCTTATGATCAGATCAAAGCAAAGTGCTTCATTGGACTATGTGTATGATCTATTAGTTTTCCTGCAGACTCAAGTTGCTGACATATTTAGAGCTCTACTTCTCACACTGTTGTGTTTCTTCTCCATTCATTCAATAGGCACTCTGTGCTCTGTCATTTAGGGTCTCCTTGGTGCCCAATCCAGTAGAGAGATATTTTAATGCCGTTTGGATTCAATAGCATTTGAATAAAAACTACTTCCTTTGAGTACTCTAAACTCAAATAGTCAACTTATTCAGCCAATTTATTCATTTGATAGTGGCGAAAATGGAAAAAAAAAGCATGAATGTCTTACAACATGATCTGTTGAGGATTAGAAACAGAAAACATAAAGCTCTTCTTGTGTTGCTTTATATTCTACAGTATGCTCAATCTTCCCAGACATTTGTCATTTTTGTATTCAATTGGCTGAAAAATTTCCTAAGTCTGTGAGGGAATGCCCTGCATGTAATGTTTGCAAGTATGTTGATCATCTATAACTCTAGTCACAATATTTTTGGCACTGAATGATAGCGATACTTTCAACATCATGCACATGGAAGCTTCAAAAAGATGTACAGATCCAATCTAAGCTGCTAGTACTAAAATTTGTTTCTGGGTCATTATTCCTCCTCCTTCCAGCCTCAAGACATACAGAGTACATATCATTGGCTCTATTGATTTATTTTGTCTTTTTCCATGTGTCTACTATGCATGCTCGTGCTCTTCTCCATTATTGCTTTCATTTGAATGAGTTATCTCACTAAAATTATAATTTACAGTTTGATTTGCAATGTTCAGAGATAGTGGGGCCATGCAGAGTTAATTTGGTAATGGTATTCCATATTGTTGAAGTAATTAATATAGGACCTTAGGAAGTGAATCAGTTACGTTGAAAGCTGTTTATTAGGAAGGAGTTTTAGACCTTTCTCTCTCTTAGTCTGATTTCTTTCTCGACCCTTGGCTTGCATTTCCTGCCTTCTACTGAAACAAGTGCTCCTCACAAGTATTCTTTAAAAAAATTATTGCAAGGGTAATATACAGAAGGATTACAGTTACGTAAGTAAGGAAATGAGTACAATTCTTGTTGAACAATAGATGTCAGCACCATGACTTTGGACCTCCAGAACTATAAATGAAGTACAATTGTTTTCTTTATTAAGGCTTCCATCTCAGATATTTTTTATAGTCAGAAAATGGACTGTCAATTATCAACAATATTTACTGATGATATATAATATACCAGATATTGTTATGATATAAGTACAAAATTAAGTGAGGTAATTCAGGAAAATGCCAAATAACAAAGAAAAATAAGTAAACTTTAGTTACAGGTACTATTGATGTTTGCATAGGCTAACAATGAAGCAAAAGAAAGGAGTGCTCAAATAGTTATGGATGATATGACTGTACATAAATACATCATTTGTGGTTTATTCTTGAGAAATGTTTAAACACAGATTTTTTCCTATTAAAATAGTGGCTAATAATAATATATGAATGATAGGAAAACATAATAACATATATGAAGTGTGAAATGGCCTATTGGTTGAAGGAAGTATAGTTATAGCTTTTTGATGATTGTTAAACTTATATCCACAGACCTTTGTATATTTTCACATACATCAGTAAAGTTGTAGTGTGTATGTGCAGATATAGTCTCTCTCTCTATATATATATGTGTGTGTGTGTGTATTTACCAAAAGTGTTTTACTAAAGACTGATAAACTCATTAAAATAGTTTCACCATTTACTTTTCCTATTTTAAAACATTGAAATATTTATCTTCATGTAGATTTCTTTTCTGTTTATTTATGTATCTATGTATTTATTTATATGGACTACTGGAGGTCAAACTCAGGGCTTATGTATGCTAGGTAAGCACCTAATATTGACCTATACCCTCATTTTTATTGTAAACATTTTTGAAAATTTTCTTTAACATTTAATTCAACATTGTTTTCAACACTGTTGAACACAAAATTAAAGTTTTGATACTACTCTGAAATAGCTTCACATTTAGCTGAACCTATTGCTGGGTTTGAAATGGCCCCATCTGAATATTGGGCTGTTGCTTTGTTTGTATTCTTTGAATGCTTAGTTTTATATTCTTACAGCATACACTCTTTTAGAGTTGTATTGCATATCATTTTGTACTTATGTCACTTCTCAATTTACTCATCTGTACTCTGAAAAATTTCCAGCCATCTCTAGCCACCATTTCTCTTTAATAGCCATGCAGTATATCCCTATGTCAGATTTATTCATGTATTTTCACAGTAGACAAGTGGATCAGAAAAATGTGGTATACACGTACACAATGGAATTCTATGCCTCAATCAGAGGGAATGACACTGCCCCATTTGTAAGGAAATGGAAGCACTTGGAAAAAAATCATAATAAGTGAAGTGACCCATACCCAAAGAAACATAAACCCTATGTTGTCCCTCATAGGAAATAGCTAGCACAGGAATAGGCTAGTCATGGTAGAAGACCAAAATACCCCAATAGCTACACCCATATGACCGCATAAGAAGATGCCAAGTGAAATGAACTCCATGTGACAGAAACAAGAGTTATACCACTGTTGTAATTATTATCAACATGCCAGGTGAACTCGTACAACTTTTTTCTCTTTTTTCTTGTCTGTTTTTTTTTGACTGAGTGGTTTGTCTTGCTTTGTTTTTCTTGTAGTCCCTTCCTGTGGCTGTACCCTCGCTACCACTGCATTACATCTGAGTACCCCGGATTTTGTCTATACGGGTAAAATAGAACTAGGGAAGGGAGAGGGAATACCAAAATCAAGAGACAAAGAAAAAAAGACAAACCATTCAAAAAGCAACACTTAGAAACCATTTGGTGTAAATTAACTGCATAACTCTTGGGGGGAAAGAGGAGGGGGAGGGGGGAAATGAGGGAGGAGGTAGCAAGTAGAACAAGGTATGTACTCACTGCCTTTCATAGGAACCTGTAATCCCTTTGTATCACACTTTTACAATAAAGAAAAACAAAGAAGAGTAGGGCCTATGGTTTCCTCCTTCCAGTAGGGCCTCATCCTTGCAGAGCTCTTCTGAGGTCTAATTCATCATTCTCCCTTAGCAAAATGCTGCTCAAACTCCTGCCATTCAGATCTATTGCAAAGACTTTAGCTCTGCAAGGGATCCAGTGTTTTTACTGGCTTTCAAGTTAACACCTTTTCCTCAGCAGGAGCCACAATTTGTAAGAAATAGAATGTTTCCACATAGAAATAACTCTTGCTATCTGTGAATCTCCAAGGGAAAGATACTATCAGTTTCACTTACACCTGTCTGATATCTCTGGAGCAATTCATATGAAATAAGTGACATCAAATACACTGAAACTCATCCTTTATTTGAAGATGAGAAAAAATTAGAGGGATAAAAGGTCAGGAGACCTCTATTAGTAATCTCAGAACTATCTGGCAGTTTCTATATAGTAGTCAGCTATGGGCATAACTGCCACCATACAACTACACTTCCATAACGGTATCTCACATTCCAAATTGGGCTTAGAAACTTCACAAAACAATTGCATACCAGTTTAGTTCTGCATTAATGTGTGAGAGAAATGACACTCACCACAAAAGTCTTCACAAATATTTGTTGGTCTCATTGCTTTCCATGAAGTAGATACCATTACACTATTCAATGTTTTGTATTAAATTTCTTTTGTAAATACAAGTACATTCAAAATAATGATAAGCAAATACACAAACCAGTAAGTAATTAAGATCACTATCAAGTATGATGTAGTTTACTTCATGGAATTAGTGTCCTTTTAGACAATTGACCATGCAGTAGAGAAATTCGCATCAGCATCATTATACGCATGTGAGTAATTCAGTGCAGTACAGCATGATGACCCCAATTAAGTCATTTGGTGATAGAAAATTTTCAGGTTCATCATATTCTTATGGGTCCATGGACCCATGTGATCTTTGACTGGGATGTCATTATGCCACACATGACTGTATGGTTAATGCGGTGTGTGTGTGTGTGTGTGTGTGTGTGTGTGTTTGTGTGTGTGTGTGTGTGAGATGAAAGAATGATACAAAGATATAGCAACCTCATAACATTAGAATGAGAATTATTTTGACCATATTTCTAAATCATAATGAAATAGATATACATTATATATACTTTAAAAATTGATCCCCTCCCTTGCTTGCCAAAGTAAATGGAAAGAAGTTGAAAGCTCTAATAATAGAGGGGCTTCCTTAGTAGACAAGTGACTGCCATATGAGGCAGGTGTTTCACTTACAAAATCTGCTATTTGCAATTGTACCTCAAAACAAACAAATAAACAAAACCTACAGTTTTCTATGTGTCATGAGACTTCGTTTGCTAAGAAAGAGTCAGACTCAAAATGAATAACTTTTTAACTACAGAAGCTGTGACCCTACCTTTGCTAAAGGAAAATTCACAAGTAAAACAATCTTCAACATTCATTCCACAGGTTCTTCTTGGTTGTTATTGCTAAATATATGCTAATAAACGAATTAATGTGTTACATTGAGAAAAAATTATTTGCAGTTTAATAAAGGGCTTACTAAAAATGAGGACAAAATGCTAAGATTTCAAATAGCACTGGCCAAAGTGTTGTAAGTAGACTGTTGGAAAACTTCAAATTAGTGTTAGTGCTCAGAGGCTGAATCTGCTATTTTGGTCTCTAAAACTTATGTTACTGGAGCATTAGAAGAGCTAACACAGTGAAAGTGTGAAGGACCCAACCAATGCTATTATAAATATATTGTTTCTGTGATGTAAATTTTTGGTGTAAATTAGATATTGTGAAAAATATTAGCAATTGTGAAAATTAATGTTGAATGTTGGTCTTGATTCTTAGTAAGTGCTTTGCATTCCCAAATATTCGCCTGATAATAATCCTTTATACTTTGGTTAGTCGGTATTGTTTCAGAGGCAGAAAATGGAAAATAGTGAAGGACAAAAGAGAAAATGAGTCACTAAAGAAGCTGACACTTCATTAGGTTTAAAAAATGCAGCCTGCTTTTCCATGAATATCATTAGAGGCCCAAGAAGACTAAAAGGTCCCATCAAATTCCAGGCAGTGGAAGCAAGCCAAAGAGCTCAAATAGTTCAAAAATTCATGCCCTCCTACAGCTGAATCAAAATTAATTCAACAGTCTTGTAGGCCACTTCATATTTTTAAAAAGGAGTAATTCCTTCATATATTAAAATGTTTCGACCTCTGTAATATCATAAAATGTTCTGAGAAAAACTGCTTCAATATATAAAACTGACAGATATACAAAGAACATTTTCATCAATTATCTAACAAGCCTTTATTACATATTCACTGTGTTCAAGTATAGATTGCACCAGCATGTCGAAAAAAAATAAGATAAATTGTTTGCTGCCACACACCAAGAAGTTAACAGTAGTGGAAGAGATAGATAGTGATAGATAGACAGACAGATAGATAGATATGTGTGTGTCTAGATTTTATTGACAAATATGAGAAAGTGGAAAATATTGTACTTTAAATTTAATTCAAAATGGAAATTAAAAACAAGCAAAATAATTACAGTAGCAGCCATTTGAATTAAGAAAAAAACATTCCGCAGGGTGGGTGCAAGTGGTTCACCTCTACTATGCTATCTGTTAATATCTGGAGGATGATGGTTCAAGGCCAGCTTGGGGGGAAAAGTTGGCTAGATACCACTCCTAAAATAATAAGTAAAATCAAAGCTCAAGGTGGAGCTCAAATAGTAGAAAATAGCTGAGAATGCACTGAGTTCAAATCCCAGTATAGTCAAGAAATTATGACTAAGCCAAGTATTGTGGCATCCCAGTCACTCTGCAAGCTAAGAGCACATAATAAAATTTAACCCCAAGTTTTTCCATGGGAGATGAATGACACATGGATATGAATGTGATTTATAATCATTAAATTACTGAAAAATAGTTGTTGTTAGGAAAAAATCATTTAATATGAGTGGATTTTCTCTTCTCACAAAACTAGTTCAGCAAATAACTAGGTAGGATGTTTTACACTATCATCGATAATACATTTTTTTCAATAGATACTTAAACTGTGGCTTACACTTTTAGCATATTTTCACAGAGAAGGATGTGATAGGGAGTTGAATGTTTGGATGAATGCACAAAAATAGGATAGTGAAACCAATTAAAATGGATAGTATTGGGATGAAAATTAAATACAAAAGATTAATGGATGAGGTGAATTCTTTCAAAGTACATTACATGCATCTACAAAAATATCACCATAAAACCTCTTTGAACAATTAATATATGCTAATAAAAATGAAGAAAGAGCAAAAAATAGGTTTCTGGAACATAAAATTCAGTGTGCTCATTTAACAGATTTTACAGACTCAGTACTTTACTTATCCTCCTTTTCAAAATATAGAAATGGATAATTTTATTCCTTCCCTCAGTAAGCTCAAATTATGAAGGAAAGACAACTATTGATATTCCTTTTTCAAAGCTATATGACATCACAAGCTTTAATAGTGTACTGGGAGAGATGGGGGATGAATGGTTAATTCATTTAAAAATAAAATCTGTAATAAACCCAAATCCACTTTTAAGAATAGGTTCACATTCTTGCCTTAATTCTTCTACTGACATTTAAAATGGAGATTCTACTTAATGTGAAAATCAGTCACTTATCTTGTTTTGCATTGCTTACTTATGGGCAGAAATCACTTAAAGAAAATTGCATTATGAAAAAATGTCAATAATTTTATCCTAATTTGTTGGTCATATTTGCTTAAAAGATCACACTTGTCCACTGTTATTAATAATAAACAGTCTCTAATAAACATAGACTAGATTGTTCATAATTGTATTACTTGGAAATCTTTCAAAGTCTATGTAAAGAGAAGTTTGTTGTATCTCACTAATCCTATGATTTCACTTTACCCCAAAGTGATAAATCTAATGAATTCCTTGGAAAAAGACATTTTGTTTACATATTTCTTATATGTTTATTTGACTAATACCTGATCTTAAGTTTCATTAAAAAATGTCTACATTAGTTTTTTAAAACCTATAGATAATCCAGCTAATCCTGTGCTAGTTCATATGATTGTCAACCTTGCTTGTATAAATTGCATAATTATGAGAGTAGTGAAATGCTTATATTGTTAGGATTTATATAGGTAAGGAAAATGATGGGTGGTAGATACAAAGAAATACCACAAAAAGTCTTGAATGCAGTGTAGTATGTGTAATTTTAGGAAACAGGAAATAGTGTTCAGAGAAATATGTATGATTTTGCTTTTTATTACATTCTTTTAAATTTTTTTCTTTATTGTCAAAGTTAAGTACAGAGGGGTTACAGTTTCATATGCAAAGCAGTTAGTACATTTTTTAAAAAGAAAAGCAGAGGTTTTATTTAATTGAGGCACATCATTATGTCCATTGAAATGTTCAGATTTTAAGTTTATAGCTTAACTTTTCAAAAATGTAAACACCACTAGAACCATTACCCAAATCAAGATCTGTAACATTTCTGTCACTTCTCAAACTTTAATCATGACTCTTTTCAGACATGGAGACCATAGTGCTGATTTATGTTATTTTCAATGTGTTTTGCCTATTCTTGACCTTTGTATAATATAATAAAAATAAATCTGTTAGTCATACCTAACGAACCCTCAGGTGTGACTGCCTTCTTATAATACACTTTGTGAGTACATTTCTTGCTCAACTTGTTACCTCCTCCCTCATTCCCCCCCTCCCCATCCTCCTTTTCCTTTCCCCCCATAAGTTGTACAGTTGGTTTACACCTAGTAGTTTTGTAAGTATTGCTTTTGGAATGGTTTGTCTTTTTATCCTTTGTCTCTTGATTTTGAAATTCTCTTTCCCTTCTGTACTTCTAATACCCGTATGTATAGTATCCAAGGTACTCAGATGAGGTACAGTGATAGTGGGGGTATAACCACAGGAAGGGGATACAAGAGAAATGAAACAAAACAAACAACCCAAAATGTACAGTTTCACATGGCATGGAACCAACCCAGATGCCCCTCCATAGATGAGTGAATCAGGAAAATGTGGTACATATACACAATGGAATTCTATGCCTCTATCACAAGGAATGATACTGCCCCATTCCTAAGGAAATGGAAGGACTTGGAAAAAATCATATCAAAGTGACCCAGACCCAAAATAACAAATACCCTATGGTATCCCTCATAGGTAATAACTAGTACATGATTAGGCTAGTCATAGAAAAAGATCACAAGAGCCCAATAGCTGTGCCCTTACAAACTCATAAGATGATGCTAAGTGAAAGGAACTCTATGTTATGGAAACAAGTATTATATCATTGTTGTAATTATTATATTCTTTTAAAAATTACCTTTAAGTACTTGTACACAAGAGGTGCCATTCAACAAAGTAGTATATGAATACAATTCTTCTTGAACAATGTCACCCTTTTCAACATTCTCACCCCCATCATTCCAAACCTACCCCTTCTCTCACTTGTCTTAATATTTTAGGATGTGCAATGAATTTTTTTTTTACTTCATTCCCTGTCTCTTCTTTTCTTCACTTGTCTACCATCTTCCCCTTTGCCTTCCCCCATTACTATCAAGTACCTGTTTTCTGGTGTTTATTTTGTTGAATTATGATTTCACCCTTATATGGAATTGCAATGTTTGAACTCTCCCATGAATCTGCTGTATTTTGCTTACTACAGTTATGTATATATAAAATATTCACCTATATATTTATAAACTAATTCTGGCCATATAATACTTTTGAAATGATGATATACACAATGGAATTCTACTCAACCATTAGAAAAAAATGATACTGCAGCATTTGTAAGGAAATGGAAAAATGTTGAAAAAAATTACATTAAACAAAGTAAGCCAAACCTAGAGAAACACAAGTTGCATGATTTCCTTCATTTGTCCTACTGGAATGTGCTTATAAATCTACAATCCAACAAATTAGGTGTAAGGAAGTGGTTTCAAATGAATTAACTTCAGTTGAATAGACACTGTGCAGAGCACAAATACTGTATTTCCTTAAAACAAACAAAAAACCCAAAGCCAAAGCCCAATAAAATAAGTATCAGGAAATAGATATTCACAAGAGGGTAGGATGGGGACAAAGGAAGAGTGACAGAAGAATGACAGGGAACTGAGGAGAATGTGATCGAGGAATCATTACATACATCACAGAAATGAGAAATATAAGGGAAGGAATGGGTCAAATGGAGATGAAGTGATAACACTGATTAAGATGCATTCTACTTAAAAGGCAAAAATAATAAGTACATACCTAAAATTAAGCTAAGTAAGCAAAGGGTTGAGTTGGGAGGGGTGGGTGAGAATGTAGAAATGGATGACAGTGTTAAAGATGGACCGATTCATAAATTGCTTTGGCAAATGGCAACTCCTTTGTATAGTTATTTAAAGGTAATAAAAATATTCAAAGAAGAAAGTAGAAAAACATGCTTTGGAATCTGGTTAGTCACCTTTCTTTTCTTTTTTCTTTTTCTTTTTTTTTTTTTTGCCAGTTCTGGGCTTGGACTCAGGGCCTTAGCACTGTCCCTGGCTTCTTTTTGCTCAGGGCTAACATTTTACTACTTGTGCCATTTCTGACTTTTCTGTTTATGTGGTGCTGAGGAATGAAACCCAGGACTTCATGCATACAAGGTAAGCACTCTACCACTAAGCCACATTTCCAGCCCTCGTTAGTCAACATTTTGGTTAAAAAAAAAAAAAGGTCACTATAACATTTCTGATCTAATTACAAGAGAAAATATATTATTATTATTTCTGATGTAACTTTTACTTTTAAAAGAGAAAATATAGGTTTATATGTTCCTTATGTATACTTTAAATCTCAACAGACACTCTCTATATGTTTTCTGTTACAGAAATGGTAATGATATTTCTGAAAGTAAATATAGTGCAAAAATTTTACCATAAGTAATGCATGCACACATCATTACCACGTTTGGTGTTGGGTTTTCCTTGTTTAGATCAAAGTGCATGTTCACCTTCAAATCAGATACTGCTTAGACATATAGCTGACTTCTATTGCTTTGGAATATTGTTCATGATTTTGTATACACTTGCTTATATGGTCCTTCCTCTATGGCTCTATGAAAGCAATTCTAATTATTCAGAAATACTTCCTTCTTCATTTTCTCACAATTAATTTATAACTGAGTCACTGTCAGGGCACACAGGAATAATAGACTATGGAGTAAAGCAGAAGAGTCCTAGAGACCCACCATCTTACCCATGACGTGAAAATATTATTTTAACTGATTTGAAGGTGTGAGTGCAGAGAAAGCAGAGCCTAGAAGGAAGCTATACAGGACTATAAGTGTGGGAAAAGTACTAGAATGTAGTAAAGAATAGAATCATTTGCCATTGGTGCTGAGGGGAAAATTTAGAAGTTTAACTGTCTGGTTCTTAAAATGTACTACTGTAAACACTGCAGTTTTAAAGATTTGTTTGGGGGAAGGTACCTGTTGCTGTTTTTTGAATATGTCAATAGTGAATAGTGAATTCCTTTTCAAGTTAGGGTGAGAGGACACATGGTGAGCGAGTTGCAGAGTGCCTCAGGTCTCTGACCTTAGCTACTCTTGATGTTATTAGGATGTTCTCATTGATTCAGGTGCTCACTTTGCCTAACACTAAGACATGCACTTTCTGGACATGTGCAGAATTTTCCAAATGTATCACAATTTCATTTGTTCTTGGTTCTCAGTAGTGTAAATTGTCTCAAAGCCATACAATTCTGTCAAGCCTTCCCTTTATAGTTTATTGGGAGTTGTACCTGCTCAGCATCATGGTGTTTCTTCTTATATACCCTAGTGTTCAATAACAGATTCAGGAGAATGTTCTTTTACACCTTTAGAACTTTTTATCATTTTAGTACAAGTATATAAAAGTTTTCATCATCTTAGCCTTGTAATTATTTTTCCTGGCTCATATTTTGCACCGATCACTCAGGAGGGGTTACCTACACAATTTGCTGATATGTACTCAAGAAGGAAAGAAATTTAACTTTAGTTTGCATTTTAGAAAATGAGTAACAATCAATCATAAATTAAAATGCCCCTGTGCTTTAAAAAAAAGTCATCTTAGAAAACACTAATAGTGCAACTAAAACCGATGAAGTCTTTAGTGAGAAATTCACCTTTAAACTCTAAGAAACAGCAACAGGGAGAGGAGATTTCCGTAAGTTTTCTATTTAATAGCTGGTGTGCCTGACAAAGGTTGAAGGAAGACTAGGAAGGAGCATATGAAGGCAGGCATTGAGCTTTCTGATGTCCACCTGATTATATGAACCATTCATCTCCTCTGTGATTTGATTTTGTGTTATGTTATTGTTACCTTTGCACACACATAGTTGAGTCGCTCTTTTTCTACCTCCATGCAAGAGTATTGGCAATGATATTGCAAAGAAAAGGAGGCAATATATTTTTGAAGAGGTGAAGTCTTTTCATATAATTTACCATTAGATTGCTTTCTCCAGGTGCTCTATATTTCATTTTTTCTCAACTCCCTCACATTTACCTGTGCCTTTGTAAGTGAATTGCAACAGTATTTCACTTCTAATTATGTTTCCTGCAGATTTTAAATTTTGTATACACGTTGTTGCTCACTTTTTTGTTCCAGGAATTGTTCTCGTTACTGAAATTATAAATAGGTTGACTTTGAGGATTTTACTTTTAATCCTAACACTATTTAAAGACACTCAAAAGCCAATTGTTTGATTCTTCAGTTGTTGTGACATCAAGAGCAGATTCTCTATGTAGGAATCACAAAAGTAACTTTATTCAGATTAAGTTTAAAATAACGAGAATTATTATTAGAGACCAATAAAGGCTTCGGTGAGGTTTAGTGATGACATACTCAGGTTAACACTTTTATGGCATGTAGGAATTTTTTTTATTATAAATAAAAAAAATTAGAAAGTGGTGCAATTTACCAAGAAAGGCTCATACCTAAAATGAGTAGGGCAAATGGGATAGAGGTGAAAGAGTATTTTCTGATCCTGGTCTACAAGATTGTGCTAGCAACAAACAAACAAAAAAACACTTTGTAAGAAATATCAGTAAGTATTCTGAACACTAAGATATATATAATTTCATGTCAAAGTATCTTTGTGATCATGCTGGAAGTTTGAGTTGTACATATACTTTGAAATAATGGAAAACACACCATAAATAAGATGCCTAAATAGCTTCAACTTTTTTTCATAAATTACTAGAGGTCTAAGACAAGAGGCGGCACTGAAAAAAATAAAGCTAACTCCTAATACATAAACTCTGTCTTTTACATAAATGCTTCCATTTATTTGATGAAAATTTCTAATATATTTTACTTTATTAACAAAAGAACTTTACTCATAGATTCCGTATTTTAAGACACTAAGCATTTTAATACAAAATTAACACAACTTTAGCAAAATGATAAGCAAAACCAACATGCCTTCAGAGAAAATGACCATGTTCCTACACCCTCCCACCCACTTTGCTACCTCTCGGAATGAGCTAGTCCTACCAGTGAGACTCAAAGTCCTTGGCTCATTTTCTCTACAACTTAAATGATTTGTGACAAAACGTAAAAATGGAAGGGTGTTTTGTTTCTAACTCATATATATAAATATGGATATAATCATATGAATATCATTCCTCTATACATTTCCTATTTTATAAAAGTTTAAAAAAAAATCACAGTTTTTCTGGCAGCCATTGGCTCAGGCCTGTAATCTTAGCTACTCAGGAGGCTGAGATTTGAGGATTGTGGTTCAAAGCTAACCTAAGCAGGAAAGTCCCTGTGAGACTCCTATTTCTAGTTAACCAACGAAAACCAGAATTGGAGCTGTGGCTCAAAGTGACAGAGTGGTGCCCTTGTTCAGTGCCCAGGCCCTGAGTTCAAGCCCCATAATCAGAAGAAAAATAAAACATAAAAATAAAAAAATTCATAGCTCAAAGACAGAACTAACATTCTCTTACATTCTATTTTTACTCTGTTTATACACAGACACACAAAGACACACACCTTCATATACAAACATATTTATTTAGGATAAATAAGAATGCTTCATGTAATAGAACATCTTCAAACAACACTTTCTTTTCTTCTGTTTCTTGTTTTGGTCTTTCACTCCTTTTCTCTACATTGTCACACTCCTTCTGCTCATCCTTCTTTTGTATCACTTTTTCAGCCCATAAAGCCTAGTGAAACAAACTGTACTTTTCTTCCTAGCTTTATTCAAAAATCAAATAACACATACAAACATACTAGCATCCATAAATAAGAACATTAGGGATTCTAAATCACAAAATGTGATTATATGCTTTAATTTTCTACACAAACTGTTTCTTTTTGCTCAGTAATAATTCCATATGTAATGTTCTCTAGTTCAACTAGTAAATTTAATTAAAGTTTATATATAATCTCACTGCATTGTTAGAACACCAGTTAATGAGAAGTCACTCTATTTCTAAGTATTTGTCATTTTAAATATAGCTTTAGAAATGTAGTCTTAATTACTGATGTTTTTGTCTCTATGATACAGTATCCTGGGCAAATTTGCTGGATGCAAGAGTACAAACCCTTCAGTTGTAGTAAATTTCTATTCCCATAAATTAAAAAAAAATAAATCCCTTCCTTACCCCATAGTGATATTTTTGTTTATTTCAACATTTGAAGATCTGGTGGATATAAAGGAATTCTTCATTATTATAACCAAACATTTATTAAATTGCCAGTAATTTTGAACACTTACTTTGCTTTCAGGCACATTTGCATATTCTAGTCTATGAACTACCTATTGTTTACCAAGGGAATATGTTCAATACATATTCCTTAAAGAAAAGGAATTTCCACAGAAAGAGGATAATCAGTAATTCACAATGAGATTTGGATTATTCAATTTTAGGGCACATATTTGTTTAAAAATGTGCATAGTTTCCTGAATCACCATTATATTCAATCTTCAAGGATTCTATTTTTAATAAACTTGTGTTGGAAATTGGAAAGCTGAACCTCCAGTAACAACTTTAGCTGATTATACGCAAGTTTATATTTAATAAGATGGACTTAGAAAACAAACTGAGATGGAGTTCTATTCTCAAATCCAATTTGCACCATATACACTGATAATTAAGTAAAGAAATACCAGTATTTATAGCAGTCCTAATTTTACAAGACACACGTCAGTTTTATACAAATAACTGAAACATATTTTTTTTTTGTTGTTTTTTTGCCAGTCCTGGGCCTAGGACTCAGGGCCTGAGCACTGTCCCTGGCTTCCTTTTGCTCAAGGCTAGCACTCTGCCACTTGAGCCACAGCGCCACTTCTGGCCGTTTTCCATATATGTGGTGCTGGGGAATTGAACCCAGGGCTTCATGTATACGAGGCAGGCTCTCTTGCCACTAGGCCATATTTCCAGCCCCCTGAAACATATTTTTTTTTAAGAAATAAAATTGTAGGGAAAAGAGAATTCCAATAGAGTAGAATTGCATTTTCAACTAACAGGAAATCAATGTATTTAATTCATTGACTTCGGTTTTAAATAGCTCATATTTTACCCATTTAGTCAATAAACATTATTTTCAGTCACTTTTCTAGCATCCATACAAGGAATAAGACAATGCACATGTACCGTTTCTTTGATTGAGAGAATTAATTGGAATATATTTCCCCCAAATAAGCTACCAACCACACCATACTTTTTTATTATAACAAGTACAATTTTAAATTTTAGTATTATAAAAGGGAAAAACATGTAATTTGGAGGTACAAGACAAAGATGTAAGTTTTATCTATAGTGTGCAATAGATGTAAGTGAAAATTTTTCATTATTTTTCACACTGGGTAAAGGGAGAACCTAATGTTTGCCTTCAACCAACAATGGGTTGTTTTAGAAATAAAATATATTCACTATTAAATGTACAAGACTTTGTAGCTTTTAAAATTATTTGTAATATTTGTACATATGAAATTCATATTATGGTATTATATTGGAGCAGTTTGATAATTTGCCCCATTAGCAAAACACACTCTTGTGAAATATAATTTGCATCTAGTTATATTAGCTTAAGCATCATAAGAACTCATAAATGGGAGGATAGACAGATAGATATTAGAATGATATATCTTTAAGTAATTGCAAACTACTTTGATAAATTTATTTTGCTTACATATGGGTTGGGTTTTCTCTGGAGTTTTAGGATGGTTTTTTCTGAATAATTACTTATTTATTGTCAAAGTGATGTACAGAGGAGTTACAGTTTCATATGTAAGGCAGTAGGTACATTTCTTGTACAATTTGTTACCTCCTCTCTCATTTCCCCCATCCTCCTTCCCCTTTCCCTCTCTCCCCATGAGTTGTTCAGTTGGTTTACATCAAATGGTTTTGTAAGTATTGCTTTTGCAACCATTTGCCTTTTTATCCTTTGTCTCTTGATTTTGATATTCCCTCTCACTTCCCTAGTTCTAATACCACTATACACAGTATCCATGGTACTCAGATGAGATACAATGATAGCACAGGGACAACCACAGGAAGGGGATACAAGGGCCTGAGCATTGTCCCTGGCTTATTTTTGCTCAAGGCTAGCACTCTACCACTTGAGCCACAGCACCACTTCTGGCTTTTTTCTTATATGTGGTGCTGAGGAATCAAACCCAGGGCTTCATGTATATGAGGTGAGCACTTTACCACTAGGCCATATTCCCAGCCTTGGGTTGTTTTGATGCGGCATTTTATTTTCTTTTATTCCAATCGAATGATCTTTTGATCATTTGAAAAATCTGGTAGAAAAGCTTTCCCTTACTTGCCTGAACAACTACTCATCTGAAAAAAGAATTATTTTTCAAACTGTCTAAACCCGAGTCACAAAAGCAGTAGGCTTCAAATCATAAATATGTCATGTGGAGTAGGATAAGTCATTTTGTAAATATTAAAATTTTCTTTCAAAGTCAATTTTCTTGATAAATTCAAAATCCAATCTACTGGAAAAACAGCCACTGCCAAAAAAAAAAAAAAAAAAAAGCCCCCAAACAAGCAAGACATTCCTTTAAAACCATGCATTATATTTACATTAAATTTGAAATTACATAACTTGGAGCATCATCATTTTAAAGCAACATTTTCTGAAAACTAGCTACACACTGTGCATGTGAAAATAGATTTTTTCCATGAGGCTTTTGTTTGTGGTTATATTTACATATAGTAACATTAATAGGACGACTGAATTTAATTTTAAGTATTCATACATTAGCACTGTAACATGATATACAGATGACAAAGTTAATTTCAATAGAATTATTTGAAGAAATCCAGTGTTTTAAATTCTTAATTCAGTGAAATAGTGATTGTTAGAAACTAATAATATATTGACTGAATCTGAAATAATAGAATATTATTTTCTTAGTAGCAGACACTAAGGTTTCTTTCAATAACATTAATATTTTATTAGTATTTTCTTTGATTCTTGATAATTTGCAATTATCAGAAATACAAATAAGACCAATTGTGGAACTCTTACAAACCAGAAGCCATCAGTACCACATTTATATATTGTTAAACAACCTAAAACAAGTAATTTTAGCAATGCATGAAAAATAGCTGTTTCCTGTCATTATTCTCCCATTGAATCTTCTGTTTATATAACTATTGGTGAGAAGAATAGCTCTATGAGGTCAAACAAGGTGTCCCATGTTGCTACTCAGGAGAATTAAATTATCAAGAATTAAAAGATGAGTGAGGAGGTAACAAATTGTACAATAAATGTATCCACTGTCTTACATATGAAAGTGTAATCCCTCTTTACATTATTTTGACAATAAATAAGTAATTATTCAGAAAAAAGATAGAGATCAGCCTAATAAGAAAGTATGCTATATTACCCTTTAAAATAAATAAATATTTTTAAGACTGGTGGGTGTGGTTTAGGTGGTAGAACATCAGCCTAATGAAAGACCTTGACCTCAAGAACCCAGGAACACAAGAAAGAGAAAAAGGAAGACAAAAAAGAGAAAAAATAGGAAGGAAGGGAGAGAGAGAGAGAGAGAGAGAGAGAGAGAGAGAGAGAGAGAGGAGGGAAGGAGGGAGGGAGGGAGGAAGGGAGGGAGGGAGGAAGGGAGGCAGGGAGGAAGGGAGGGAAGGAAGGAGGGAGGGAGGGAGGGAGGGAGGAAGGAAGGAGGGAGAGAGGGAGGGATAGGGAGGGAGGGAGGGAGGAAGGAAGGAAGGAAGAAAGGAAGAAGAAAAACAAGGAAAGAGAGAGAAGAAAAGAAGGGAAAAAGGAAAGAAAATTTATTTTAAGAAATAACATCTGCAATTTTCCCCACGTTATTCAAATATTTGATATTCAGGTACTTTAAGCCAAACATTTTACAAATTTGAATAAAATATAATTTCACCAAGACATTATAATTTATGTGTCATTAGAAATAATATGATCATTTAGAAGCAGTGAAAAAGAGAAAAAAATCAAGTCCATGTAAGCCTATCTATTTTCCAGTAGAAACTTTTTAAGCAAGGATAAAATGGTGAATTGTATGAAAAATGATAAAAATGAATACTTTTGCCTAGAAAGCTTCAGAAATTATGGAAGACGGAAGACTTCACAAATAACAGCCGAAAGACTACACCACACGATCTGCTTGCTAGAATGCCAAAGCCCTTCATGTTGGAAGAAGAGGACTGGATTAGTCATTGAACCATATGTAAATAGAAAACTTGCTGGTGAAACTATTCCAGTGAAGGAAATTCTAACAATGTAATGGTGATGTGTAAATCAATTAAGCTGTACTATAAAGGCTTAAGGACAAAATCAGTATATATACTGAGGAATTAAGATATTGTAGCTAAAATAATGTTGCTGGATCAATAATATTAAAAGGAATAAATTGTGACTTCAAATATATATTTGAAGAAAATAAGAAAAGATGTTTTATGTAATTGAAGTTGACCTAGATAAGAATACGGTGTTCTAAGTAAATTTCATGAAAACTAGAAAATTTTTTTAAAATGTATCAGGCCTACAAAAAGATAAGTAAATAGGTATCAAAGCATACCCATACAGGAAATAATAGTGAAAAAGTAAGAGAGTAAATGGGAAAAACAAAAGATTTATAAAACATCCAGAAGCTACTAACAAAATGATGATAGTAAAACTTTTACTGTGTATCATTACTTAAAATATAAATTGCTTACAATTTCCTACTACAGATATAATACTACAGGTAAATAAATAATCTCACCAAACAACCAAAGTAATAAAACCAAAATTAAAAAAATATCACATTCAATTATTTGTTTCTTGCATGATATCAGATATAAAGATATGCATATTTATATACATATATGTATATAAAAGGAAGAAATATTTTACAAACACGGCATGTGAATATTAATTGAATACTTCAGAAGAAGCTTTCATTATATTAGAAAAAATATTTGTCTTAAGATATGAAGAAGGTATATTATGCCACACGAATGAATTTTTCAACAGGTAATAATTTTTTGAAATAAATGTGTACTTTAGAGTAGGTAAAAATGAAATGGTAATAAATATTCAGGAAAAAAAATAGCATACAAAATTCTTTAATTCTCTACATTCAGCAGTATAAAGATCATCCAAATACAAAAGTCACTGAGGACAAACCAGACTTAAATTACAACTTTAGACCAAATGGACTTTACAATGATATGCAGAATTTTTTATTCATGATTAAAATGACTTAAATGATGCATTAAGAAAGACCACATGATATGATATATACAAGTCTTAAATTTTAAGAAAATTTAAAGTATTTTATTACCACAATGTTATGAAAGTAGAAATCAATATTAGCAGAATAATAGGAAGATATACAAATATATGATATCTAAATGTTTAGATATACTGAATTTAACAAAAAATAAAAAGGATAAACAAATGTATTTTAAGGAAAGTGAATAACAAATGAATGAGCCATTCATACTGAATAAGCCATTGTTAAGGTCTCAATGTTTTAGCCACTTAAAATTTATTTATTGACCAGCAGTTACCAGTGTGATAGTAATAAGGATATGGGGAATTAGGGAGGTAGATTCCTAGAATGTTTTCTTTCAGAGACACACAGAAAGCTGTCATGGTCTCATATCAAATGAAAAATGGGAAAATTGCCATAGTATAAGCCAGAAAGTATACCCCTATCCACTACATAGCTTTCTGGCACATGTGTGCCCGTAGGTGATGTGTGTGTTCATTTCAGCCTCCAAAACTGGGAGAATATTTCTGCTTTCATTTGTAAAAATTACCTGGCTAATGGTATTTCCTTAAAACAGCCAAAGTAGACTAACAAAAACATGTTTAACTTGCCCTGAACCGTGTGTTCTGCCATAGGCTGTTTTACTAACTGAATATTTACAGTTAAATATTTAAGTATATATAATTTACTAATAATGAAATTGATTCTAAGATGTTCTATATATATTTCTTTCTTAAATAGTACTTTTTAGCATTTCCCCTGCCTCAAGTCCTCAACTCTTACCATTAGCCCACAGATCCACCCATACTTAAACCATACTCTTTGCCCTAGAACTATAATGGGCCACTCCCACTCACCATTAAGACCTACTTACTTCCCCTTTAGCCCCAGAGAAGCCACCATCTAGATAGGTACAGAAGCCAACCGCCATGTTGCTCCCTCTCCCATGGGAGACATGGCCCCACTAATAAATTTCCTGATAGCAGAGAGAAGATGGTGCCAACACAATAGTGAGGCACCCTAACTCGCTCCAATCAAATAGTGAGCTGGGAACTCCAATACCTGATGCCCAATGAAGAGACAGGCAAACCCAACAACCAGAACAAACAGAGAAACCCAGGAAACGAAAAAGAACAAAGAAAGAAAAGCCTATAATCTGCACAAAACTGGAAAATCTCTGGGGTACCCCCCACCCTGGGCCAAACAGGGCCAGGCTGAGAAAATGCCCTGGTGCCTGCAAACAGGACCACAGATCTTCAGTGACCACAGAAGCAACAGCAGAAGAGTCCCACTGTGAGTGCAGAGACCAGACAGCAGGAGCTCCATGAGCCCCAGACCACGTGAAGACTGGACCAAGCCAGATGGTGGTGCAGGACCGGTGGCGTGGGACTGAATGTCAGGGACCAGACAACAACTAAGGAGCTGGGCACCATGGATGCAGAGAGCCAGGGCCATGAAGCCATCACCACACCTTGCACTGGAAAAGCCCACAGCATCGCAGGACACACCCACAATCCAGGACCAGTAAGTTCCCCATTGCCCCCCACCCCTCATATAGGAGATCAGCTCTGGCAGAGACCCAAAACCTGACATAGAGCTTAATACAAGGGGACAAAGAAACTGGAGCTCCTTCCCTCCTCCTCCCCACCCTGAGGGAACAAAAGAGCCTCATATCTGGAGGCTCTAGGACCCTGCAGCTCCTAGGAGAACACAGGAGCTAGCAGCATGTTGAGCAACTCTCAACAAAGTTTCCAGGGAGACACATTAGGTCAGCGTACCCCAAAGCCCCAGCTGGGGAGCCTGCGTCTGCACACACTAGCCTCCCCAGCAGGGACCTGGGGACTGGTAGGCATTTGACCTCCACTTGAGGCGCCCTGGTCTGCATGGAATTTTTGAACAACAGTTACAGGTTGGTGCAATACCATCCCAACAGGGTAACCTGGCCTGGAGCACACACTCTGATCACAGCGGAGGTGCAGAGAGGCTGTGGGCACCAACTCACGACCAGACACTTGAACCTGTCGGGGGCCATGCACACTGCCCCAGAGAAGAATTGCAAGAGGGCACAAGCACCCTCCAACAATCTGAGGCAGCGCGCCCCCCAAAAGAAGCACAAGAACTCACATGCATGAACCCACTAGAGAGCCCATGTGGGTAGGGTTCTACCCCTCCAGCAGGAGGGTCCCATACCCACTCCCCTGAGGGACCACACAAGTGGGCAAGCTGCCCCTCAAAAGCAACACCCTCTCTGATAGGCGCACCCCACACAGGTGGTAGGAGCCCCCCTGAGTGTTAATCCCCACTCTGATAGGCACATTCCGCACAGGTGGGTAGGCCACCCCTCAACATCAACACCTGCTGTGGCAGGAGCTTTCTGCACAGGTAGGTGGGCCACCCCTCAATGGCTACATTCACTTTGAGCGGCGAGCTCTCTTCACCCACAGCAACTAATGAGGAAAGTATCAAAAAAGAGAAAAGTCTCCAAGCCATGCTGAATCAGAAACTTGTGAACCCCCAACAGGGGCTAACAAGGGTCAGCATAGCACGGTGGCAGAACATGAATCCACAGAGAAAGCCACAGAACCTACCCACCCCTAACTGTGGTGAGGGTAACCATGTTGGCAACAACCGAGACGGTCACACTCACCCATAGGGCAGTAAGATATAACAGCAGAACTCAGGATACAAACAAGTCCTTGCTGGCCAACCAGCGGGAGCTAGCGCAAACCCAAGCCAAGGCCACCACCTACAGGCTTGCGAAAGGAAGTGTAGGAGGAAATCAAGAATCCATAACTGCTTCATCCCTGATGCGTGAATCACAAAAGAAAATTTTACAAAAGGTCAAGCCAACTCTCCAGCTCCAAAAAGCAGTACAACCAAAGAGGAGATGGAGAATTAAAAACACTTGAGGCTAAGATGGCAGAAATGATCAAAAGCCTCAGGAACGAATTCAAAAAACAACTCCAGGAATTTAGAATGGAAGTCTCAAAGGATCTTCAGGAAGTCAAGAAATAAATGGAAGCAAAAATAGATACAGTCTACTACTTAAAGAAGACCTTAACATCCTGAGAAAGTAAATGCATGAAAATTGATTCAAAGTACAACTTATTAAAAGAAGAAATTACCACAATGAGAGCTGATCTACCAACCATAAATAGATCACTTGCCTCAATGCAAACCACACTCGAAGCCACATCACAAAGAATTGATCATCTTGAATCTCGAGTCTCTTTTGGATGATGATTCAGCTGATAAGGGCCAGAAGATTATCACACTGCAAGAAACTGTCAAACTCCAGGGCACACTAATCCAGGAGATAGTGGACAGGGAGAAGAGATATAATCTGTGTATAATCGGAATAGATGAAGGAGAGGAGTGTCAGAGCAGAGGTATACAACACATATTCAATAGAATTATAACAGAGAATTTCCACAATCTCAAAAGGGAAAACCTCACCCAAATAACAGAAGAATATGGAAACCCTAGCAGACCAGACCCTAGAAGAAACACCCCAGACACATCATAGTCCATGCCTCAGATTTCAACAGCAAGGAGTATATTCTGAATGTAGTCAAAACAAAGAAAAAGCCATACTACAATGGATAAAAATCAGAATCACAGCAGACCTCTCCACACAAACTTACAATGCACAAAGAGCTTGGAAGGACACCATCGAAGTCCTGCAGGCAAACAACTGCCAAACCAGACTTAGATACCCAGCAAAATTACAATTTACTTTCAAGGGAGAAAACATATCTTTCTATAGCAAAGAGGAACTAAAGGATTATCTGAACAAAAAAACAGCCTTATAGCAAATTCTAAGAGGGTAACCCTACCCAACAGAAAATGTACAGGACCTCCAATCAGAAACAGAAAGAAACTACAATAGCCAGAGCCCAACAGGAAGAGCAGCTCAACAAAGACAAAAAAGAAGGGAGAGGAAGGAGGAAAAACACATCCTAACAGGAAAATGGAAGGGGAAAAAACATACCTATCCATAATCTCTTTAAATATAAATGAATTAAACTCTGATAAAGAGGCGATTGGCAGAGTGGATTCACAGACAAAACATAGCTATCGGTTGTCTTCAAGAGACCCATCTTACAACAAGGGAAAAAACAGGCTCTGAATGAAAGGATGGAGCAAGATTTTCCAAGCAAATGCAACTACCAAAAGAGCAGGGGTAGCCATCCTGATTTCAGACAAGCTAGACTTCTCAAAATCAGTTCAGAAAGATAAAGAAGGACCCTACATTTTAATACAAGGAAAAATCCAGAAACAAGATATCATCATGAAAAATTTATACTCACCAAACAAAAGAGGCCCTAAATATGTCAAACAAATCCTGTCAGAACTACAGAACAAGATAGACCCAAATACAATCATAGTGGGAGATTTTAATACTCCACTCTCTCCAAGAGACAGATCCAACACACAGAGGGTTAGCAAGGGAACCAAAGACCTAACAGATCTGTAAAGAGTTTTTCACCCTACAGATACTCAATACACATTCTTCTCAGCAGCCCATGGAACATACTCCAAAATAGATCATATCATAGTCCACACAAAAAACCTCAGCAAATTCAAGAGTATTGACATTATCCCATGTATTCTATCTGATCATGGTGGAATCAAGGTAGCCCTCAATAACAAAGGATACCACAGAAACTACACAAATTCTTGGAGGTTAAACCCCTCACTGTTATCTAATATTTGAGTCACAGAGCAAATTAAGGATGAAATCAACGAGTTCATAAGCCACAACGACAATGAAAATACATCACAAAGAAACAAATGGGATAAGCAAAGGGAGTGCTGAGGGGCAAGATCTTGCCCTCAGTGCACACATTAAAAGAAGAGAATCAGAACAGGTAAATAATCTCATGATGCAGTTAAAAAGACTGGAGAAACAACTAGGAGGAAAGGGATCACAAAGATTAAAGAAGAGATAAATCTGATTGAGAATAGAAAGACCATTCAACAAATAAATAAAACTAAAAGCTGGTTCTTTGAGAAAATAAATAAAATTGACATACCCCTTCCAAGACTTACAAAAAAAAAAAGAAGAGAAGAGACTCATAACCATAAGAACAGGGACTCCACTGGAAAAACTACAACAAATACACAGGATATTCAAACAATTATAATGAACTATTTCCAGAAACTTTACTTACTAAAGAATGAAAATTTTACACAAATGGATCAATTCTTAGAGAGGTATAATCTGCCCAAACTGAATCAAGAAGAAATAAATTAAGTAAATAAACCAATAACCTACAGCAAGATACAGGATGTAATCAAGAGCCTTCCAACAAAGAAAAGCACAGGCCTGGATGGATTCACCAATGAACTCTATAAAACCTTCACTGAGGAGCTAATACATACTCCTCAAACTCTTTCATGAAATAGAAACAGAGGGAGAAATCCCAAACTCATTCTATTAAGCTAATATCATACTCATCCCCAAACCAGGCCAGGACCCAACAAAAAAAAGAGAATTAGAGCCCAATATCACTAATGAACACAGAGGCAAAGCTCCTCAACAAAATATTAGCTACCAGGATCCAGAAACTGATCAAGAAAGTTATACATCATGATCAAGTAGGCTTCATCTCACAGACACATGGATGGTTCAACATTTGCAAATGAATAAATGTAATTTACCACATCAACAGAGCTAAGACCAATAACCACATCAGCATCTCAGCCGATGACCAAAAAGCCTTTGACAAAATACAACTCCCATACATGTTAAAAGCCCTGGAGAGAACAGGAATAGAGGGAACACAACCTATGAATTCATATGGAACAGCAAAAGACCTAGAATAGCCAAAGCAATTCTAGGCAAGAGAAGCAGCACAGGAAGTACCACAATACCAGACTTCAAGCTTTATTATAGAGCCATCATAACAGAAACAGCCTGGTACTGGCATAAAAACAGACCTGAAGGTCAGTGCAATAGGATAGAAGACCCAGAAATAAATCTGCATACTTACAGTCAGCTGATATTTGACAAAGGAGCTAAAGACATACAATGGAAAAAACATAGTCTCTTCAACTACTGGTGCTGGGAAAACTGGGCAGCCACATGTAGAAATCTAAATGTGGACCCTAGCCTATCACCATGCACCAAGATCAACTCAAAATGGATTAAGGACCTCAACATCTGACCTAAAACCCTGAAACTACTGAAGAACAGAGTAAGAAAGACACTATAACTTATAGGCACAGGGAGGAACTTCCTGAACAGAGTCCCAGGGGCACAACAGATATGGGAGAGACTTGACAAATGGGACTACTACAAAATAAAACATTTCTGCACAGCTAAAGACATATAGCCACTAAACTAGAAAGACAGCCAACCATATGGGAAAGGATCTTCACCAGCACAACAACAGACAAAGGCCTAATATCCATCATCTACATAAAACTCAAGAAACTAACCCCCTACAAACCCAGTAAACCAATTATTAAATGGGCAAAGGAGCTAAAGAGAGACTTCACAGGAGAAGAAATAAAAATGGCAAAGCCACATATGAGGAAATGTTAAACATCCCTGGCAGTAAAAGAAATGCGAATAAAAACAACTCTGAGATACCACCTCACTCCAGTTAGGATGGCCTATACTCTGAACTCAGACAACAACAAATGCTAGAGGGGGTGCGGGGAAAGAGGAACCCTTCTCCAGTGGTGGGAGTGCAAACTAGTATAAACACTTTGGAGAACAGTATGGAGGTCCCTCAAAAAGCTCAGCATAGACATATCCTATGACCCAGCCATACCACTCCTAGGCATCTATCCTGAACACCAGGTCTCAGGATATCATAAAGACATCTGCATATCCATGTTTATAGCTGCACAATTCACAATAGCCAAAATATGGAAACAATCCAGATGCCCCAAAAAATGTGGTACCTATACCCAATGGAATACTACATAGTGTTTAAAAATGATAAAATATTGGTATTCACAGAACTTGAACAAATAATGTTGAGCGAGACAAGCCTAGAACATAGAGAACAAAGTGGCATGGCCTCCTTGATATATGACTGTTAGGGTGGGAAGGGATATTAGACACCAGGTCTATAAAACAACAAACTCCTTTTCAAATGGCATTTCCACATGTTTAGGTCAGCGACTTTACATTATGGATCTAAAACCAAACAGCTACTAAACATAAAAAGGTCTAGAATAGACCTATCAGTAGATCACAATAGCTCAACATCTATGTGCACATGATCGTATAAGACGAGGTTAAGCAAAAACAACTCCAAGAGAAGGACACAGGAGAATTCTATTGTTGATGTTACATTAAAGTTCTAGGTGAATTTCTTTTGGCGTACCCTACATGGTTACTGTATATGATTTTGGTACACTTGATATTGTCTATGTGCCTAGCTGATCTAGGGAAGGGAAAGAAAAATGAGGGTGTAGGATATCACAAGAAATGTACTCAGTGCCTTATTATGTATCTGTACCCCTTTTGCACAACGTCTTGAAAATAAAATTTGATTAATAAAAATATAAAAAAGGAAAAAAAATCTCCTTATAAACCTTTTTCTCATGTCTGTGACTATCTCTGCATGGTCCCATGCGATGGCTGGGACATATCCTTATAGTACTACCAAATGCAGTATTATGTTAATGCTGCAATTCACATTTGAAAATAAAAATGTCCTTACCTTGTAAATGTATATTAAGAGTACATGATATACTGTCCTCAGGAAAAGTTCATACTTGCAACAATAGCAATAGCAGACCTTACCCACACTGTGCTTTCTCAATGTCTTTCAAGCCATGAGAGAAAGTTCATATTTCTGTAGTGCCTGACCCCTTCCTGCAAGTTTCAGAGTCTAGTTCAATGGAATAGAATTACCATGAGTACTAGCTAAGCCACAACTGTAAAGGACTTAGGAAAAATAAAAAAAAAAATCACATTCAAATATACTTTTCAAATAAATGACTTCCTGTTCAAAGACTGATCCAGAGTAGTGTAAAACCTGAGGACCCATAGGGAGAATAACTTGTGCAATGATGACATTTGGGGAGTTAGGAGTTCCATTTAACCTCCTTTCTGGCTCTCACATGTCTTTACAAAAAAAAAAAAAAATGGCAAGGCAATTTCATTTAACCAGCTGATTTTAAATTGCTCCTTGAGGCTGATTTTGTAAAACTTCTTCGATATTTTATGGTTGTACAGTTTTATGAGCTCCATAAATGCCACAATCCTTAGAAATGGCATAGCATTTCTAAAGGAACATCTTTCCTTAGAATCAGGGTGATGTTAAGTCATTGACTTCTGAAAACCATTAATAGTACAACTCCAGTTTAAATGCCACCAGGCTACCTAACATGTCCATTAGTTTAGTGCAACATTACCTGAGTACTTTTTATTATAAACTCTCATTACTTAAATGTTGTTTCTTTTCCCTCTTTTTGTTACCTGACCAAACAATCTATTACCTATAGAATGCAGTCATTTCAAGTGTCTGTCTACTAAATTAAAAATTGTCGCAATACATCTCCAAGCCCAGTGAAGTTACTCTTCAGGAGACACTAAGCATGTAGGCATTGAGGACTGACACTCCAGGGAGAGAGCATTTATTATTTTTATACCACAATAGCAACTAACTCAAGAATAAATCTACTCTGTTAGCAGTGTGTATGTGAAAGCCGGCAGCTGTGTCATGCCTATCAACACTGTTAGAGCAGAACAGACAGCAAAGCTTGTCTCTAATGTGTTCCAGAACATTTAGCATGTTCCACACAGACGCCGCCAGAATGAGATATTAAAAAAAGCATAATTTTCCTTTGGATCCCTAAAGTATAATGGAGATGCTGTTGTTTCCCAGATTTAAAAATCAAGTCCCACTTTCCGCATTCTATATGTTTTTTAAGGAATTGTAGCAAAGCCAGTGATATCCATATTAAAAGCAATTTCCTTCATTGTAAGTGAAATCGCTCCTGCTGAGATCCTAAGGGCTCTTTTTTGGCACTGAGAGATAAATCATTGATTATCCTAAACCTTACATTGCCACACAGGACAATGAGAGAGTCCCCCAAATACACCTGCAATGCTTTTGCTAAATTTAGCTTTGCAAAAGATGCTATGGATTTCATAAAAACATTATTGCCATTTGTGTTGAGAAGCCCAAGAAAGCTCACATAAAAGGCTGGTAAGGGAATCATTTCAACTTCAAGCAGAAGGCTATTATTATCTCTATCTAGGATTCCAATTAAAGAATATCCAAGAGAAAACAACACTAGTGGAGATAATAGTGAACATTTCAGATTAGCTTTCAAGAGCTGCATATTTAAGGAGTAAAAATAATGAGCTAGAGCCACATCCTATAAATTCAGTAGAGGTTATTTCCACCATTAGTATAAGTGAAATGGAGCTCTGAGAAAGGGATGTCCATAAACTGATAACACAAAATTATGACCTTAAATACACTGAGGCAATGTGTGCTTTTTATTTTACATTAATGCAATGAGGAGTTTTGTACAATGCAGAACACATTGACTAGACTTTGTTTAATTTACCATAAACATACCACTCAAGTTAACTTCCAAACCAATTGTGAAGTACTTAGGTATATGCCTTTCAAATGTTAAAACTCAAGCAGGAGTTAAGACACAATCAAGAACCATAACTGCAAACAATGACTACAACAATGATACCTGCATTTAATGAAGGGACAGGTCTATGTTACTATGTCAGACAATAGCTTTTTTATTTGTCTCTTCTATCTCTGTTAGGCACATTTCACAGACAAAGTCAAAGCTTCAATAAGGGACGATATTGATGGAACTGGCAAATGACTTCAGTCATGGATAACACTGGAGAAAGCATTTATACAATTTCTTTTAAATTCAAGTATGTTTACTTGAATTAAAAATAATGAGCAGGGCTGGGGATATGGCCTAGTGGCAAGAGTGCTTGCCTCGTATACATGAGGCCCTGGGTTCGATTCCCCAGCACCACATATACAGAAAATGGCCAGAAGTGGGCTGTGGCTCAAGTGGCAGAGTGCTAGCCTTGAGCAAAAAGAAGCCAGGGACAGTGCTCAGGCCCTGAGTCCAAGCCCCAGGACTGGCCAAAAAAAATTAATTAATTAATTAAAAAATGAGCAGTTTTCATAACAAAATACAGTATGTATTTTCACAATTAATTTGAACTACACAGCCCTGTGTCGTAAATAAGTATTATTCCTAATTTATAAACAAGACAAGAAAGGTTTAACAAGGATAAACTGGTTTTCTCAAGCCATAAAACTGGCAATAGCTGAGATAGAGTTTATATTCAGGAATTCCAACATTGAATACATGTTTCAAATATTCTACCATACAGTATAACTCAGAACACTGATTTTAAATTTTTCTCTAAAATTTCTTTTACTCTTGAAAAGAACTGAATTTACCAGGTTGGAAAGAAAAATGAAAATTTTTGCTAAAAATAGAAAGCATGTACTTGATAATATATTTATTTTTTTTGTAATATAAAGGTCATAGTAGCATTAACAATATACTTTATTGCTACAACTCTAAAGTATATTCCCATCGGTAGTTCTGTACTTGCTTATCACGTTTATAATCCATTTTTTATTTTTTAAATTTTTGTTTTTTTCTTATTGTCAGGGTGAATTACATAGGGGTTACAGTTACAAACATTATGTAATCAGTACATTTCTTGTCCAACTTGATACTCCCTCCCTCATTTTTCTCCAACCTATCCTTCACTCCCTTTTCCCCCACTTGTAGTTAGTTTACAATATATTGTCTTATAAGCACTGCTGTTGCACTGTTTTGCTTTTAACCCTTTGTCTCACCATTTTAATGTTCCCTCTCCCTAATTCAGACAAACATATATAAAATACCCAGAGTACCGGAATCAAATACAGTGACAATAGGGGCTAAATCATAGGGAAGATGAGCAGAGGAAAAAAGAAATAATTTCACATAGTACAGTTGAGAATAATAACCTCAATAATAAACCACTTGCTTTTTATAATTTAGAGGTCATTTCTTATAGTGTCATCTCATTTGACTTTATGTACATAGCTATTGAACTATTGTGATCATCTGCTAGGAATATCCTAGACATATACTAATTATTACCAATAAAAAAGAACACAGAGTAATCAAAAATTTTGTATTTTGAAGCTGACTATGAATAACAAAACAGGATACTGAAAGTTTTCTTAATGTACATTACTTGCCTAATTGAATGTTTATCTTCCTTACTATAATAAAACTTAGTTATGCTTCTGTATTTAGTACTGTGTGAAACAAGTCAAATAACAGCATGCTAGGTACTAATAATCCCGTCTTCTCACATGGAAAATGCGGATACAAAGTTCAAATCTTATTCAGTACCAGAGAGCAGGTAAGACAGAAGCCATCTTAAATAATGCTTGTTACTATCATAGTGTATAGTCACAGATCATATGCATCTCCATAAATAAAACCATACATGCAGTATTCACAGGATAAACTTGGAAAGGGTAATGAGTGAAGCTTCAAAGAATGTAGATGTTAATATTTAAGGGTAGAAATTTTAATTTTGATTATTAGGGAAGAGAAGAAGAAATAGGGAAAGATGAGATAGTGTGAAAAATGTTAATCAATCTACTGATTTGCAATTCAGTCTCTGTGGGGCATGCCCACCCAGATGCCTTGCATCATTAAGAGGCAGTTCTAGCTGTCCCCCCCCCCATCTTCCCAGCCCTGGGGCGGTGTGGCTGTTAGCCCTGCCTGCCTTCCCATCTGGAACGGAAAGCCGGCCCTAACTGGCCCCGCCTCCCAGCCTTGGGACCACTTGTAGCCAAGATGGCCGCTGGGGTTGAACCCGGAGGTGGTCCTGTGGGCTGTGATGGTAGATTTAGGCCATCCCTTAGGGAGGTCCCTTGGCCCTCCACCCCAGATGGACAGCTCAGGCTGACAATCATAGCCCCTACCTAGGTGCGCTATACCCCTCCCCTTTCTGCCGCTCTCTGGCCTTTAAAAGTGTGATTTCTCCCTGAATAAAGCTGTGACTGTGTGACATCGCCCAAATCCTCAGATTGTCCTCCGGTAAAGGGGGGGGGGGGGCTGGGCGCGAGTGGTTGGCGACTCTTTACCTTCTCTTGGCTCGCCCTTTTGGAGTATGCTCCCAGCCTCTCCCACTGGCCAGGAGACTGCTGGGGGTGAAGGACCCTGACAAGTCTCCTTTGGTAGGACCGTATAACATATAGTATCAGGCTCTTAAATTTAGTTTACCTGACTGTTCTTTTCACTTAGCCAACAACCACTTGTTTGACTTAAAATCATATTTTCCCTAATGTGTGCTAGTGTGTTTTGTTTCATGTAATCATACTTTTTTGAATTATATATTTATATACCATTTTGTGAAAAATATTATTCATCAAGTAGACTTTTTTTCAGGTAAAAATTTCCCTAGAAAAGTGTCCTCCCATTATGAAAAGGAATTAAGGAGTAAAATTAATACATTTTGTGTGCAATACTTCTGTTACAATATCATTGTTTACAAGAAATTCTGGTGATATTAAAATTTATTAAAATCTCTTCTTATAACCCACTGTGTGTGTGTGTGTACACCTTTAGTGGTTTATTGTTTGATGACATAATTAGGGGTAATTTCAAATCTATTAAAATAATTCTGCACTTATATAATAAATATTAGGGAAAATCTCTACTTTTTTAATAACAGGCAGTTGTACATTCATATAATTTTGAGTAATTTTCAACTTGACTACCATGAGCCTGCCATTGCTTTTTAGTTAGAAGTTATGACACCGGGAAATAGTGCTTGGTATTTTTTAAAAGTGAATGAATTTAGCTTTACAATAAAATATTTCTGTTCGGATTGCACATCTCCTAGCAGCTAGATGATATTTCTCCCTAAACATTAGTACTGTTGAAATCCATTTTACTGTCCAGAATGTCTCTGTAAGTATCTGGAAAAGATTAGGTGAGAATTTCCTAACAGGAAATAAGGATAACATAATATGTTCTAAACTAACATATTCTCTTCTAGCTTATTCATTTTCATTATGATTCCCCATGTAAAATGTACAATAAATTTGTATCAGTAACCAACATATAGGATGGATTTAAGCACACCTCTACTCTTGAATGTATTTATTTCCTCAAGATTGGCAAATTTTGGCAGTTTTCAACAAAAATGGCTTTTTTTCTTTTCTCTGGATGATGACGATAGCTCAAATTGGTAATGGCTGACTTTCTATAACTTTCCCAAGCAACAGTGCATACTATGTGCCAGGATTCCAATACATTCTTGAAGCCTCATCATATACATCATATCATGTAGCAGCTGGTTCCAAGCACTTCAGATCAGAATCAGCAAAGCCTCCTTATTTCCTTGACTTGGAAATATCACTTTCATCTAATTAAAGTATTTAGAGCAATTCACAGTGGTAGCCTAGATACAGGTAATATAGAGATGCTTTCTTACTGAATGGTAGAAAAACCTTGTAGAGAAATTATGTTTGTAAGAGGTCTTAGTTATCGAAGTCCAATTGGTAGTAATTAAGTTTAACAGAAATATTATACTGATAGCATTTAGGGAGAAAGTATGATGGGCAGAAATGAAGAATCTCGATTTTGCCCAGCATTGGTAGCTCACACTTGTAATTCTAGCTATTCAGGAGGCTGAAATCTGACAATTGTGGTTTGAAGCCAGACTAAGTAGGTAAGTCCATAAGACTTTTATCGGCAATAAACTACTCATAAAAAGCCAGAAGTGAGGCTGTAGACCAAGTAGTCAACTGCTAGCATTGAGAAAAAAAAAAAAATCACAGGGACAGTGCCCAGTCCCTGACTTCAAGTCCAAGGACGGAAACAAACAAATCAATCAATAAAAAGAAAAGAAAGCACATTAATTACTGAAAGAAAGGAAATTATATTTCTGTGTACTTCTCCATATTTCCTTGGCTTTCAACAGGAGATATGTTTTCACCAAACTGACATCCAAACTGACATGACTTATTGTAAGAAAGAACCAATTCCTTAGATTTTTATCAGTTCTCAAATTCTTCAAGTCAAAATCCTGAGAAGATTAAACAGATTCCTATGGGAATCATTGTTACATTTAGGAAGGCAAAATCATCACTGGAATACATAGAGTTGGCCCTGCCTGAGACTGGCACAGATTTTGTACAACTTCCAGATTTTTAAGAAACACTTCTGGAATAGGAAAGGCAAACCTTTCTTATTATTATACTTGCCTGTATTATACTTTCCTGTATTATGCTTGCTGAGTGTATTATAGGAATGTATTATACTTGAGGGTAATACTCAAGATGATGGGAAGGGCAGTAACAAATATTGTTTGGGAATGGTTAGCTATATGGTAAATTGAAATGAAAACAGAATTAAAGCCTAGAGAACATTTCTATTAGGTTAGTAGTGAAATATGAAGAAGTAACTTCTGTGCTAGGAGCCAGTGCCTCACGCCAGCAAGCCTAGCTACTCAGAAGGCTGAGATCTGAGGATATGGATTTAAACCAGTCAGGGCAGGAATGTCTGTGAGAATCTAATCTCCAATTAACTACCAGGAAACAGGAAGCGATGCTGTGGCTCAAGTGGTAGAGTGCTAACCTTGAGCTGAGGGACAACCCCAAAGGCCAGAGTTCAGGATTCATGGCCAACAAAAAGAATTAACTTTGGGAAATATAATTTAAAGATATCATTTGTCATTAAGTCTAAATTCCCAATAAAATGAAATCACAAAAATGGTTATGACAACATTATGTCATTTTAAGTGACATACAAGCACTCTGAGAATCAAAGCTTGTATTCTTATCATATTCTCCCATAAGCCTTCAATATCTATGAAGATTACTTATTAATTCTTGCTTTTGATAATTACTTTTTGTGTAAATCACTAAATATCCTTAGAAAATAAACTAATTTCAATAAGCAAACGAAAAATGTCTCCATGGAAGAGAGCACACACACACACACACACACACACACACACACAATTGTGATACTCATTGGATTAATAATCCCTTCCTTTTGTCAACATCATTATAGTCATTAGTTAAGCCTAAAAGAAATATGTAGATGTCTGAGATAATTCAAGAACCTTATGGACATTTGTATCAAGTCATTTCGAAAGAATAAATTAACTTAGGGACAAAAGGAGAAGGAGGGTGTGATGTCTTGGTGTAGGACAAAGTAGATGAAGGAACATATTCATTTAGGCAAGTTATAAATATTTTGACCAGCCTTCTTCAAACAGGACATTTTAGTCTAGGTTAACTACCCTAGGCTCTTCTATATCTACAAGGCAATATACATACAGCAATAACACAGAAGTGACAGCTTAATGTATTTTTAACTGCAAAATGTCAGGCTTTATAAAAACTACATTCACCTGCCAATACTTTGCATTTATCTTCCTAAATGTAAAATCAATATTTCAATGTAAACTAATTACACTGGGCATTAACGACAAAATAATGTTGCCTTTTCAAATGATTTGGAAATAAAAAGATGTCCAAAACAAGTCAGCTATGAGTAAATGCTATTTGGCCATCTGTAATTTATTGAATTTATTATTAAACCTGTTATTTATGTGATAAATATATTTTAATATTTTGTTTTTAGAATTGTAGAATCATCCTCATCCCCACCTATTACATTAACTGGTCAATAGGGAATCCTAGATACACACCAAGCTTTGACTATTCAGAAAAATTGGGATACACATTTATTTATTAAGTTAGAAGAGTACAACATGACTAGGTCAAAGCAGAAAACAACCACTATAGTTTTCCCCTGCAATCTTACTTTTTTCCACTTCTTATCCTCATGATTGTACACACACACACACACACACACACACACACACACACACACACACACATTTGTCTATATACTCCATAAGTATCTGTGTACTGTGATGAATTAAGAAAGATTATCAAATCTGGAAATCTCCCAAATGGTAGAATGTCCACTAAAGTATGAACACAAGCTTGAATTTTTGTACAGCTAATGTGGAATTAAAACAATGTGCCATTTTCTGATTTTAAAATATAATTAAGAAATACAGAAAGTGCCCTTTATAAGCATTCTCTATCATATAACAAATCATATATTGAATGACTTAAAGTGATTTCTTGAATTATGTGTCTTATGATCAGAAGTGCACATTAGGTCATAAGACTTTAAAATGTCAGCAGGACTGTATTTCTTTCCAGAGACAACAAAGAAGCATCTGCTTTCTAGTCTTTTCTGACTCCTTAAGGTTGCCTACAGACCTTGGCTCATCGCCCTTGTCTTCTGTTTTCAATACCAGGAATCAGCAATATGGCTTTTTTTTTTCATTGTCAAATCTCTCCGTGTCCACTGTCAAGAAGGAATCGACACTTGTAAGAGCGAGAGCTCTATTCATTTACATTCTTTTTTTTTTTTTTTTGGCCAGTTCTGGACCTTGGACTCAGGGCCTGAGCACTGTCCCTGGCTTCTTCCAGCTCAAGGCTAGCACTCTGCCACTTGAGCCACAGTGCCCCTTCTGGCCGTTTTCTATATATTTGGTGCTGGGGAATTGAACCCAGAACTTCATGAATACAAGGCAAGCACTCTTGCCACTAGGCCATATCCTCAGCCCTATTCATTTACATTCTATGGGATAATATTCTTAATCCCCTTAATCTTAAATGTATCTGCATAATTTCTTTCCTATGTCCAATAATTTATCCTCAGATTACTGAGATTAGATTAGGAAAATTTTTATAGTGGGGGTGGAGTTGTAGTCATTGTTCTTTTGCCACACTACATTTCCAGAAGTGGATTCTTAATGTTAATGAATATTTCACTTACTATCACTTAATCCAGGGTTATGTACCAAATGCAAAATAGCTACCGCAACACATGATCCTGAAGAACACGCCACTCTTCTGACACTGCTGACAGGAGATAGGCATTTCCTACCATATTTTCAAATTCTTAACTAGTACAACTCAAGGATTAAAAACAAAACAAAACAAAACATTGACAGAACTCAAGATGAACATAATGGGTAGATACTGTTACTTTTAACCTTGGGAATAAAAAAAGGAAGAGATATTTAAAATAAGGATAAATGCTGGTGAATACAAGAGTGCAAATTCCGAAAATAGTATTGAATTCAAATGGCAAATGTGTGATACGAGTCAAACCCTTTTTTGTTGAATATGTATGGACATTCCAGTACTATTTTCAGTGAAAATATTTTAGTTATAAAATTATTGTACTTTAAATGATTAAAATGTCAATTAATCTCTCTCTGTGTCTTGTTATCATTTTTTTCTCAAGTAATTGCTTTGTAAGTATTCATATGAGGATCCACTTCTCAGAGGAACTGTGACATAAACACTGCTGTGTGTTTATTGAATTATTTCCCTTTCCTACACATAGAGCTTAAGTGTATTTTGAACCTGATTGCATCTCAGTAGGCCATCTTGAATTTCCAGGACTGAAAATTAGAAAAGATATGGCATTTCTCATCTGATTTGTAATTGGGAAATGAAAGTGACAAACATATATGTGTGTGTATGTATATATATGCACACACATATAAATACATATATGGGTATATATATTCAATGTTCATGACAAGTTATAGACACATTTGCATAAAATAGTACATTTTTCAAAAGAATGAACGGTATATAATGTACAACTGATTTTACATGAATGAATAATTGAAGCTTGTAGTGCTAAACCATAAATGCTATGTTTAAAATACTACAATACATTTACCTCTTTCTAACAATTTTAGGAGTACCCCAATTTATGAACACATTCATTAGCATATGACAATGCTGATAGTAACAAATATAACAATAATCATTTCACAAACATCTTACCTTTACTCCTTTATTTTCTATTCTTTGTATAACACTAGTTCTGGGTACAGATGTGTCATACAAAGTGGCTCCAATGCAAAATTCTACATTTCTTTGGTAGGTGATTAATAAAATTTTTCTCTATTATTGTGAATACCTTTCATATATCTTATTTACTAAGACATTACTGTGGAAACTTCAAATTATTTTGGAGAAATATTTTACTGTTTGGGCTAGTAAGAGTGTGAATGTAGAACATGCAAATTACGGACTTTACAGATCTACAACAGCACACAGAGATGAAAAGAGTAGCCTAAGAATGATAAGGAAAGAAAACCGAATTCCGCCTCTTTTTTTGTCCCTTCCATATTTGTTTTCTATTTATCAGCTTCTATATGTATTCACACTTGCTCTCTCTCTCTCTCTCTCTCTCTCTCTCTCTCTCTCTCTCTCTCTCTCTCTCACTCTCTCATACACATTTGACATTTGGGAAATAAAAGAAAATTCTCTATACTGGAAAAAAAATGACATTGATAAACTTAGTGGAGGCCTGACTACTACTTCCCAAATTTGAAAGACTTTTTCTTTCTGACACAGAAAACGAAGTGGTTACAAATGAAAAAAAAAAAAAAAAAACTTAAAAGAACATTTCTTCAAAGCCATAAAAAATGTTTTATATTAAGAAAGAAAAAAGAATCATAAGAAATACAAGGTCATCAAAAGTGCTCAGAAAAAAGTTTTATTCTCTGTATAAACAAATAGACGTTGCCTCTAAGGTTATAATTAATTGAGATGGAGAAGGAACACAGAACCAAGGTAGAAGTAGGTCAGTTCATTTTTTAAGTTCTTGGCTGTGCACGCTGTGACATCTGGCTCAATGAATATATATACATATATATGTATATATATTTTTAAGGGGGGTGATTTACAGGTTTTAGTGGTTTATTGGTCTTTCTCTAATGTCTGTTACATTAAAATAAACACACACACACACATAGAAAAAAACTCTATAGATTTTACTTCTTGGTTAAGAAAATCTATTTTATGTACTTGAGTATAATTATGAAATTCTGTCAGCTTTTTCCATGTTCATGAAACTGATTGCTAATTTCATTCAAAAGTGAAGGAACAGTGATTGATGAAGTAGTTTTAGTACTCTCTGGCCCCATTGATTTTTATGTAATTTTTACTTTGCCTTCACATACTAATTCATGTTTAGTACTTAGAAAGTTATATATACCTCTTCTATATACCTCTTCATCACACTAATCATGCATAGCAAAGGCATCCTTTCCATTTCTATACAAACTTTCTTAAATTTTGTAAGAAATACATTTTTTCTTTTTTTTTCTATTTTTTTTCTTATTTATTGTCAAAGTGATGTACAGAGAGGTTACAGTTTCATACATTAGGCCTTGGTACATTTCTTGTACTGTTTGTTACCTCCTCTCTCATTCCCCCTCCCACTCCCCCCTTCTTTCTGCCCCATGAGTTGTTCAGTTGGGTTACACCAAATGGTTTTGCAAGTATTGCTTTTGGAGTCGTTTGTCTTTTTATCCTTTGTCTCCCTATTTTGATATTCCCTTTCACCAGTATATACAGTATCCAGTGTACTCAGATGAGATAGAGTGATAGTGTGGGAAAAACCACAGGAAGGAGAAGCAATACACTTCTAAAAACATCAAATTGCCAGACATTAAGACACAAACTTCACCATACTTGATTGATGAGACTTGTTTTTCCCATTTGAAGGACTTCCAGAAAAATTTATCATTTGGGTTTCCCTCTACATAAACCATTACATGCTATACTGTCTGTGGGGAAAGTTTGTTTAAATAGATTTTCATTTGGCAAACTGAATCTTATATCCGGAATATGCTTAAAACTATATTGCCTCTAAGGCTTAGCTTATCTGTTTTGAGTATCATGCACAGAACCTGCTTTTCCTATTGTAAATTCACTTGTACTATAAGGAACTTTTCAACTGCTCTTTTATTCAGCAGCTTATCACTAGTATTCCTATATGATACCACTGTTTCTTCAGCCAGTATTGTATGTGAAATGCTCATACAATTTTCCAATATTAAACCTGTGCAAATGGATTTTCACTAGATTTCCAACATGAGTGAACTTCTTTTGTTGAGCTCCATATATAAAAAAAGAAAACAAAACAAAAGAAAAATAGCCCAATATGTTACTTAAGCATAGCCATATGTAAAACTGTGACTCTTTCTTTTATTATTCTTTCCCCTTATATTTTCCAAGAAATTATATTTCGGTCAATATTTCTTTGTCTCAACTCAGACCTCTTATTCTCCACCCAATTTATGTAAAGTATTTGAATATAGTCATTTCTTTGAATTTGCTCTCTTTGAATTTGCTATCTCTTCCTGAAAGACATATATATATACTGTAGCTGATGACTTTACAACTTGAGGTGAAGGGGAGTCAGGTGGAGTAAAGTGGGAGAAAATGAAGGAGATGGTAATATTATTTGAAAGAAATATAACTGTAACCCTTCTGCACATCACTTTTACCATCAAAATAATTTAAATTAAAATTACTACTAAATTCGTATAGTCAACATATATAATCTTATTAATACTAAAATAAATATATTTACTATGTACTTAGTATAGTTTATTAAATAAAATTTAAATTATGCATTTGATATGCTTAAAATATCAACTTTGTAGTCAGGGTTGAAATCTAGATTAGTCTCAATTATTATCCTATAGTATCCTCATCATATCGCTGTAATACTTATTATTAAACAAGTTATTTTATCATGGTGGCAGCATGCAGAAACCACATATGACATTATTATTGTCAATAGTATTTTTAACTAAGCTTTATGAGTTTTTAAATTTTCCTTCTGGGTATCTTTAAAGTACATTAGGAAAATATAAGTTTGAAATTTGAATAAGGATATTATTTTAAAAAATATGTAATACTCCTGTACTTAAAATTATTTATGGCTCAATTCATTTAATTTATTTAATTTTATTTTTTGTTAAATTTTATTGTCAAACTGAAGTACAGAGAGGTTACAATTTCATACATTAGGTATTGGATACATTTCTTGTACTGTTTGTTACCTCCTCCCTCATTCCCCTCTCCTCCCTCCCTCTTCCCCCCCATGAGTTATTCAGTTAATTTATTCCAAACAGTTTTGCAAGTATTGCTTTTGTAGTTGTTTGTGTTGTTTTACACTGTGTCTCTCGATTTTGGTATTCCCTTTCAATATCCTAGATCTAACACCAGTATACACGGTTTCCAATATACTCAGATAAGATACAGAGATAGTGCAGGTACAGCCATAGGAAGGCGATACAAGAGGATCATCAATAACAGAAGCTACGGTTTCACATCGCATGTTGAAAGTAATTACAACAGTGATACAACACTTGCTTCCATAACATGGAGTTCATTTCACTTAGCATCATCTTATGTGTTCATAAGGGCTATTGGGCTCTTGTTATCCTCTCCTGTGACTAGCATAAAGCTGTGCTAATTACTCCCTATGAGGGAGACCATAGAGTCCATGTTTCTTTGGGTCCGGCTCACTTCACTTAGTATTATTTTTTCCAAGTCCTTCCATTTCCTTACGAATGGGCAAATGTCATTCTTTCTGATAGAAACATAAAATTCTATTGTGTATATGTACCACATTTTCCTGATCCATTCGTCTACTGAGGGGCATCTGGGTAGGCTCAATTTATTTTTACACAATACTTTCAAATTCGTCAGTAAAGCAACCAAGATAGTCTTTTACTTCTCCAATTTTGCCATTTCCTCTTAACTCAAGCTATAAAGAGAATAAAATTTTATCTGAATATTCAGTATATTTAAAAAAATAATTGTACCATATCTTAGGACATTTGCTCTTAACAAATTACTTGTCAGTGAGCTCAACCTTATCTCTGTCTGCCAACAAAATATAATTAAATAAAACAGAGAGAAATAGATGAGGTATTATTTTTTGCATTCTCACACAAGATTGGTGTAAAAAGGGAAAAAAAAATTCCCCTAAAAGTAACTTAAAATGGACTAATGTCCCTTGTTCCCCAAAGAAACCAATTCCTATATAATGGAATTCCCTTGTGGGTGCCATTACAATGACTCCAGATAGTACATTGTTATTGTCCTTACTACAGGAAATAAAATTATTTTGAAGCACTTTTTAAAAGAGACATGTTTCTGGGTACATTCAATCTTTCAAAATGCTAGAGAACAAAAGATACACTGAAAGTATGATAACATATTATAAATATTAAATATATTCTCTAGGTTATCAGCAAACTATAACTCAGAGGTCAAAAACATTCTACTACTTATTTTTAGAAATAAATTCAATAGACAAATGTCATTTTTCTTGGCTGTGTTTGCTCAATGAAGGTAAAGTTGATTTTTTATGCTGAGAACATATGATTTCCCAGAATTTAATATATTTACTAAATGGAAATTACAGGTAAATTTGCTAATGCTTATTAAAATCCTATAATTTATCCTTCATCAAATAATTTTGAGTGATAATATTTTATTAAAACAATTATTAGCATATGTTAATTGTACAACTGAGGTTTTATGCATTTCCTTCGTACATTCAATATTTTTCCAAACACTCTCTCCACCCCTCTCTTTCATTCTCCTCCCTTTTCATAAAATTCACATAGCAACACATACTCACTCTTCTACAATATAATGGGAATACAGAATAAAAATCAAAATAGATTGCAAAAATAAATGAAAACTAAAGTAGAATTGTTGTTGAAAAATATACCAAAAAATACACCATATCCATTTAAATAAAATACTAACATGTTATATATAATGAAAATAAAGTCACATGAGATTAAATTTGTCAAATTATTATTTTTTTCTGTTTGAGAAACAATGCTGAGAGAAGTAAAGTAGCCTATCAGGACAGAATTAAGAGAAACTATATGTGAAGAAAAGACTCATATTAAGGCTTTATGAAAAAAAATTAAAAATCATAAATAAAAAATCTCAACAAACTAGAAACAAAATAATGTAAATGACTGGCAGAGTTACAGTTAAATGAAAAACATCCACAAACAATCTATCATAGAGTATCAATACATATTAAACAAATAGATATTATATCACTAACCATTTTTTTATTTTTATTATCAAACTGATGTACAGAGAGGGTACAGTTTCATTGGTTAGGCATTGGATACATTTCTTGTATTGTTTGTTACCTCGTCCCTCATTCCCCCTGCCCCCTCCCCTTTTCCCTTCCCGCCCCCCGCATGAGTTCCTCAGTTTATTTACACCAAACAGTTTTGCAAGTATTGCTTTTGTAGTTGTTTGTCGTTTTTTACCCTGTGTCTCTCGATTTTGGTATTCCCTTTCAATATCCTAGTTCTAATACCAGTATACACATTTTTCAACATACTCAGATAAGATACAGAGATATTGTAGGTACAACCACAGGAAGGAGATACAAGAAGATCATCAATAATAGAAGCTACAGTTACACATAGCACTTTGAAAGTAGTTACAACACTGGTATAAAAATCATTTCCATAACATGGAATTCATTTAACTTAGCATCATCTTATGTGTTCATAAGGATACAATTATTGGGCTCTTGTGATCATCTGCTGTGACTTGCCTAAACCTGTGCTAATTATTCCCTATGAAGGAGACCATAGAGTCCATATTTCTTTAGGTCTGGCTCACTTCACTTAGTATAATTTTTCCCAAGTCCTTCCATTTCTTTACAAATGGGGCAATGCCATTCTTTCTGATAGAGGCATAAAATTCCATTGTGTATGTACCACATTTTCCTGATCTATTCGTCTACTGAGGGGCATCTGGGTTGGTTCCATATTCTCGTTATGACAAATTGTGCTGTGATGAACATTGTTGTGCTGGTGGCTTTAGTGTGATTTTTGTTTGTGGTCTTTTGGATAGATACTCAAAAGTGGGGCAGCTGGGTCATAGGGGAGTTCTATGCTGAGCCTTCTGAGGAATCTCCATACCGCTTTCCAGAGTGGCTAAACCAGTTTACATTCCTACCAACAATTAAGTAGGTTTCCGTTTTGGCCACTTCACCTCCAAAAATTGTTACTGTTAATTTTCTTCATATAGGAGATTCTTACTGGGATGAGATGGAATCTCAATGTTGTTTTGATTTGCATTTCTTTTATGGCCAGTGATGTAGAGCACTTTTTCATATGTCTCTTGGCCATTCTCATTTCCTCATAAGAGAAGTCTCTTTTTAAGTCTTTAGCCCACTTGATGAGGGGCTATTGGTTCTTTGCGGTTTTGTTTTAGAGGAGTGTAAAAATTTTAGTTCTGCATATATTTTAGATATAAGGCCTTTGTCCATTGTATGGCCGGTAAAGATCTTCTCCTAATCTGTGGGCTCTCTATATACCTTGTGAGCTATGACCTTTGCCCTTCAGAAGCTCTGCAGTTTGATGGAGTCCCATTTTTCCATCCTTTCTTTCATTTGTAGCATTTCTGGGTCTTTGTTAAGGAAGTTCTGCCCTTTGCCAAGGAGCCCAAGTGTTTCTCCTACTTCCTTTAGTGTTTATAGGGTATCTGTTTTGATTTTGAGGTCTCTGATCCATTTGGAATTGATTTTGGTGAAGGGTGATATATAAGGATCTAGTTTCAGTTTGTTGCATGTGTTGAACCAGTTTTGCCAGCACCATATGTTAAAGAGTCTGTCTTGCTTCCGTCCTATTTTTTTTTTTGCTCCGTTATCAAAGATTAAGTAGGCGTAGTTCTGTGGGTTCATTTCTGGGTCTTCAATTCTGTTCCATTGGTTTTCAGGCCAGTTCCGGTGCCAATACCAAGCTGTTTTTACTACTAAAGCTTTATAATACAGCTTGAAGTTGGGTATTGTAATTCTTCCAGCACTGTTCTTTCTGCTTAGGATTGTTTTTGCTCTTCTGGTTCTTTACTTTTTCCATATGAATTTCTGAATTGCTTCCTCTTTTTCATTAAAAAATGGTGTTGGGATATTAATGGGTATTACATTGAATTTGTAGATAGCCTTTGGCAACATTGCCATTTTGATTATATTAATTCTCCCAATCCAGGAGCATGGAAGATTTTTCCATTTCCTTCCTTCTGCATAAATTTGATTTTTCATGTTTTTTGTTTTTGTTTTAGCCAGTCCTGGGCCTTGGACTCAGGGCCTGAGCACTGTCCCTGGCTTCTTCCCGCTCAAGGCTAGCACTCTGCCACTTGAGCCACAGTGCCGCTTCTGGCCGTTTTCTGTATATGTGGTGCTGGGGAATCGAACCTAGGGCCTCGTGTATCTGAGGCAGGCACTCTTGCCACTAGGCTATATCCCCAGCCCGATTTTTCATGTTTTTAAAGTTCTCCTCATAGAGATCTTTCACTTCTTTGGTTAAGGTTATTCCTAGGTATTTTATGTTTTTTGAGGCTATTGCAAAAGGAGTTGCTTTCCTGATTTCAGCCTCGGTCTTCGGGTCGTTAGCATAGAGAAAGGCCATTGCTTTTTGAGGGTTTATTTTATATCCTGCAACTTTGCCAAAGTTTTGGATCAGCTCTAGTAGCTTGTGGGTAGAATCTATAGGGTTCTTTAGGTATACGATCATATCATCTGGGAAGAGAGAATGTTTAAGTTCATCTTTTCCTATTGGATCCCCTTTATATTTTCTTATTGCCCAATTGCTCTGGCGAGGAATTATAGTACTATGTTGAAAAGGAGGGGAGAGAGTGGACATCCCTGTCTTGCTCCTGATTTTAAAGGGTATGGCTTTAGTTTTTCACCATTTACAGTTATACTTGCTGTTGGTTTGTCATAAACTGCCTTGATTATATTCAGGAATGTTTCCTGGAATCCTAGTTTTTCCAGGGCTTTTAGCATAAATGGTGGCTGGATTTTATCGAACACTTTTTCCGCATCCAGTGATATAACCATGTGGTTCTTTACCTTGCTCCAGTTGATGTGGTGGATTACATTAATTGAGTTGTGTATATTGAACCAACTTTGCATCCCTGGGATGAATCCAGTTTGATCATGGTGTATGATTTTTTTTTGATGACCTGTTGAAGTCAATTGGCCAGAATTTTGTTGAGAATTTCTGCATCTGTGTTCATCAGGGAAACGGTCTATAATTCTCTTTCTGTGATGAGTCTCTGCCTGGTTTTGGGATGAGGGTTATTCTGGCTTCATAGAATGTGTTTGGTAGTGAACGTTCTCTTTCGATTTCATTGAAGAGTTTGAGAAATATTGGTGTGAGTTCTGTTTTGAAGGCCTTGTAGAATTCTGCAGTGAATCCATCTGGACCTGGGTTTTTCTTGGATGGGAGGTCACTTATTGCCATTTCTATTTCAATACTCTATATGGGTCTGTTTAGAAGGTTTAAATCATCATGGTTGAGTTTGGGGATATGGATTTTTTTCTAGGAAATCAACCATTTCTTCCAAGTTCTCGAATTTATTGGCATAAAGTTTTGCAAAATAGTCCCTTATTGTTTTCTGAATTTGGGTTTTTTCTGTGGTGATGTTACCTGTTTCATCTCTGATCTTGTTTATTTGAGTGTTCTGACTTCATTTTTTGGTCAGGTTTGCTAGGGGTCTGTCTATCTTGTTTATTTTTTCAAAGAAGCAACTCATTGTTTTGTTGATTCTTTTGCTGTTTTTTTTTTTGTCTCTAATTGATTTAACCCTGATTTGATTTTAATTATTTGCTTCATCTATTAACTTGATGTTTGGCTTATTGTTCTCTTCCAAGGAAATTAGGTGCTTCCTTAAATTGTTGCATTGCTCTTTCTTCAGTTTGTTGGTATATGCACTCAGAGATATAAATTTTCCTCTGAGTACTGCCTTTGCTGTGTCCCAAAGGAGCTGGTACTTTGTGTCCTCATCTTGGTTGAATTCTACAAGCAGTTGAATTTCCGTTTTAATTTCTTCAATGACCCACTGATGGTTCAGCAGTGTGTTGTTTAGTCTCCATGAACTGTACGATTTTCTGCAGTGGCTGTTTGACTTGAGCTCTACTTTTATCCCATTGTGGTCTGAGAGAATTCAGGGAATGTTTTTGATACTTCTGAATTTGTACAGATTTTCTTTGTGCCCTAAGATGTGATCTATTTTGGAGAATGTTTCATGTGCTGTCAAAAAGAATGTGAATTCTGTCGGTGGTGGGTGGAATATTCTGTAGATGTCAGTTAAGTCTAGTTGGTCCATGCAGTTGTCTAGTTCTGTGGTTTCTTTGTTCAGTTTTTGGCGTGTTAATCTGTCCAGAGGTGATAGTGGAGTGTTAAAGTCCCGTACTATCAATGTGTTTGGGTCTATGTGTGTTTTTAGAGTCAGTAGTGTTTGTTTTATGAAGTTTGGTGCTCCTGTATTTGGTGTGTAGATATTTAGGATGGTTATAATCTCCTGTAGGAGAGATCCCTTTATTAGAATGTAGTAACCTTCCTTGTCACTTCTTCCCTTTTTTTAATTTGAAGTCAATTTCATCTGATATTAGGATGGCAACACCTGCCTGCTTAAGGAGGCCATTTGCTCGGTAGATTTGATTCCAGCCATTCACTTTTAGAAGATATTTACTTTTGCTGGATAGATGTGTCTCTTGGAGGCAGTAGAAAGATGGATCTTGATTTTTGATCCAACTTATGAGCCTTTGTCGTTTGATTGGAGAATTAAGTCCATTAATATTGAGAGTTAGGATTGAGAGATGATCATTTGTTCCTTTCATTATAGCTACCTTGTTAAAAGCTGTGTCTTCTCATTTCTTGATCTAATATTCTAGTTTTCTATTTAGGGTTCATTTTTCTGTTTTATTGGGATCTTGCTTATTTTCCCTGTATAGTACTTCTTTGAGGATTTTGTGTAAAGTTGGTTTGGTGGAGATATATTGCTTCAGTTTTTCCTTACTGTGGAAGACTTTTGTTTGACCTTCTGCTATGAATGAGAGTTTAGCTGGGTACACTATTCTTGATTGGTAGTTATTTTTATTTAGTGTTTGGTATACCTCATTTCAGGCTCTCCTTGCTTTCATGGTCTCTGCTGAGAAGTCTGGGGTAATTCTGATTACTTTTCCTTTGTATGTGATTGTTTTCTTCTCCCTAACAGCTTTAAGGATTTTGTCCTTGGACTCCTGTTTTGATCACAATGTGTCGGAGGTATGTCATATTCTGGTCTGGTAGGTTTAGGGTTCTAAATGTGTCTTGTATCTGTATAGGCCTATCCTTCTGGGTATTTGGTAAGTTCTTAGCTAATATTCTGTTAGATAGGTTGCCTATTCCATTAACTTCTTTCTCCAGGTTTTCCTCAATACCTATTATCCTTAAATTGGGCTTCCTGATTGTGTCTTGGAGCTCCTGGAGTGATCTGATTTGTCGATTGGATTGGGTTTGTATTGATTTTTTATGTTTCCCCATAGATTCTAGGGAATCTTCAGCTCCTGAGATTTGCTCCTCTGCTTCAGCTACTTGGGACTGTAGGCTAGCTACTTGATTCCGAATCTCTTTTTCTTCTTACTGATCTTTCCTGATGATGTCCATGTCCTTGCTATAATTATCTCTTAGGTCCTGCACAGCTTCTTTATCTTATTAATTTAGTTTTGAGTGTTGTCTCTCAAATCTTTTATCTGGGTAGCTATCTTTTCATTTCATTTGACTCTTGAAGTTCATTTATCTTTCTATTTGTGGAGGCCATGAAATTCACCATTAATTTTTGCTTTGCCTCCTCATGCTCTAGAATAGTTGACTAAAGAGATTCAAACTTCTCATTTATCATGTTTATCAGCAGACTTTGTAGAGCATTTTGAAGGTTCTCTTCTATGTCTTTGATTGACTGCTCTGCTTCCTGCTTATTTTGAGTTGGAGATAAGACTCCCTTGTTCGCCATCTTTCTTGTGTTTTTTTTCTGCCCATTAGGATTGGGAATGCCAGTCTACAAGCACCTGTGAGCACCGTTTAAGAGCCAAAGCAGACCTTACCAAGCATTGTTGTATAAATCTTAGAAGTTCACAATTATATACTGATATTTTGTATACCTGTATATAAAAATAGATTTGGTTTTCCTAAAGAATACAATTTCAACATAACAACCGATCCTGAGCCCTGTATTCAGTAGTTACTTATTTACTCTTACAACTCTATGAGCAATTCTTGTTCTTATATTAAGTTCTTTTTGAACTGGCTTTCTCTATGTATCCCTTTGGTTCACTTGGATTAAGCAGGGATACCCTCTATCCAATAACCAGGAATCAATGGAATCTGGAGGTAAGCCAGGAGTGTAAGTTAGAGATAGTAAAGAGAATAGAGTAAAATGTATGTGGGTGGTGGTGATGGTTTTGGTTTAGTTCCAGTGACGTGGAAATGTGAAGAAGAGTGGAATCAATAGAAAGAACAAGGTTAAAATGATAGACACTGGAGGGATAGCAGAAGAGATTGGGGGTGTTATTCACAGGAAAGTAATTTTTTAAGAAAAAGAATGCAAAGAGAGAATTAAAGAAAAAATACTGGAAGTCAGATGAACAAAACAGGGAAAAAATGTTAAAAAAAAAAAAAGGACAAAATCCAGAAAAATGAACAACCAAAAAACAAAACAACAACAACAAAAAACTTGATAAAAAAAAGAGGTGAAAACGGAAGACAAAAAAAAAAAAACAAGGATGTTTTAGAAGTGAAAAGAATAAAAAAATAAATGGAAAGCTTAAAAAAAGTTTGAGAAAAAAAATGGAGTCTTTCTTGTTTTCGTGTGCTTTCTACAGTCTCTTGTTTCCTTGAGGTGGTCAGCAGTCTGCTTTGCCCCTTGCTGGTTTGACTTGTTTTCAGTTTGTAGGGGGTGGATCTGTTCTGACCCTCCCCCCTGTTAGTGAAATCCTGGGTCTCTGTGGTTCACACAGCCTGCAGGTAAGACTTGGGCGTCCTCTGTAGGCGGGGGACTGGGAACCATGGCTCCTCCCATCTGCTGTGGGGCCGCTGCCTTTAACGCCTGGCTTTGAATAGGCTGTGGACTCAGCTGGACGGGGCGCCTCTGGCCTAGTTGACCCAGCTGAGAGGTGCTTGCCTGGGGGAGGTTCCTCCCTCCTGGGCGGGGCGGCCTCCTGGGCAGAGCTGGCTATGGAATTCATCTCCGTTTTGAGCTGAAATTGGGCTTCCTCTGTGACGAGACTGTTTATCTGTCTTGGGACCTGTTTGTTCTCCCGTCTAGCTGCTCTGTGCCACTGGTAGCTGCTCCCGGCTTTCGCTTTTAATTTAGAAATACCGGCGGGCTGGGTGGGGCACATCTGGCTGAGTCATGGCCCAGGACAAGCCTCCTGCCTGGGCAGGGGTCGTTCTCCTGGGAGGAGCTGGCTATCACTGGTCAGTCCTTCTTGCCCTTTTGAAACATGGCCGCTTTGTCCTCGCTTTCCCCAGGCCTGCTTTACTTCCAGTCTGGTCTGACCCTATGCCAGTGTCAAACATGGCGCTTTGCTCTGGCAGTGGGGGAAGGGCTACCTCCCAGAAGCTGCTCTGTGGGCAAGAGTGAGAATGTATTTTGTGGGGTACTCTCGCTTTTTCTGTGATTTCAGGCCATCCGTGCCCAGCCTGTAATCCATGTGTCCTCCACCATCTGGAGAATTTCTCCCTGCTCGCCACTGTATGCTTTTGCTGTGCGGAGTGCAGAGAGCTGTGCCGATGCCGGCACTGGCGTGGTGGAAGGATGCCGCCCGGAGCTCAAATCTGTGTTTTCAGACCAGCAAAGTCAATTTTTCCTTCCTGGACAGAATCCCAGCACTGTTATCCCTGTACTTACTTGGGCTGTCTTTCTAGGAGTAGAAGTTTCTCTGTGGTGGGAAAACTGTGATGTTGGAGGGAGTCTAGCTAGGGCTCTGCTGCTCCTATGCTGTCTTGATCTTACCAGGCATCACTAGCCATTAAAGAATGGAAAATTTGAAGAACAATGAAAGGTCATTATGTAGCTACTAAATGGTCACCACAAAACACTGGCAACATCATATCCTAAAGATGATATGGACCACATGAATTTCTCATTTCTGGCAAGTGTTTTATATATAGCTATATTATAAGTATGTATTAGTTTACTTTATTCTTATTATACAGGTGGTGTACAGAGGTATTAAAATTACATGAGAAGCTAATGAGTGCATTTCCTTTTGTACAGTGTCTTCTGTTCCCTAAATTTTACTGTCTTTTTCTCCTTTCTCCACCCACAAGTTGCATAGTTATCTTTCATCAGTGTCCAGTGAGCTCCACTGTTGCACTTCTTTACCCTTTTTCCTCAAGTTCTGTACCCTTCCCCCAACCCTTCTGAAGAGGTACATGTTAATGTACTGTATGTAAGTTAAAGAAGACAAAATCATCAAAAATTAAAACTTAAGAGACAACAACAAAACAAGAACTCTCCTCTTCCCATATCTTGGAGTTTGTTTCAGTATGCATATTACTTTATGCAAATGTGAAGAGACACTTAGGCATTGTGTCTTTGTGTTTCTCTCCTCAGAGTTTTCTCCTTTGTTCTCATCATATGTGAATATCTAGTATCCTGTATAATTTGTCATATTCCATTGCATTTTAAAACTAATTTTCACATATCAGAGAGAATATATTAAAATAATTTTGACATTTCTCTGAGAAAGAACTTACTATAAGACCCAGTAATGTTTGCTTTTTAAATTTCTTTCTTCAAAAACTAAATTTTTAACATGGTAGGAATACATAATAATGCTTAGTAAGGCTGGGAATATGGCCTAGTGGCAAGAGTGCTTGCTTCATACACATGAAGCCCTAGGTTTGAGTCCCCAGCACCACATATATAGAAAATGGCCAGAAGTGGCTCTGTGGCTCAAGTGTCAGAGTGCTAGTATTGAGCAAAAAAAAAAGCCAGGGACAGGGCTCAGGCCCCCAGTCCAAGGCCCAGATAGGAAAAAAAAAAAAAAAAGAATGCTTAATAAACAAAGGTCAGAAAAAATCTAAAATAAATGATGACATAAATTATTATTCAGCAGTATAAAGGAAAATAAACATTAATTATATATGTAAGAAAATAGACAGGTGTCAATAACATTTTATTAGCATAAAAGCTAGTACCCAAAGGTTATAGAGTACATGCACATAACACTCTTGTATAACCAACACACCCGAGTTTCTGGTGTTTGGAGCTGAAGTGAGAATGAGGCTGGATATTCGTAGGAAAGTATGTATGTATGTATGATCCATGGCCTTACATTGCACTACTCCAAAGACTTAATTTTTTTTACTTGTTACTATTAGTAGGTTTTTTTTTTTATCAATTCCTTATTAAATTTGAACATTCCTGACATGTCTATTCCTTCCAGTCAGGTTGATTTAAACTGTTAGGCACATAATCAGAGGACTATATGATATCTCTAGACCATATAAGCTATCCCTGCTTATTTACATTGAATAACTATAGACCAATAGATTCCCTTGCTGGAAGCCTGGGTTCAGCATGTCTTTTTCAGTAATTGGTTCCAGAATCAAATGTCAAATTTATATTGATTATTACCATGAAGCCATTCATGATCATTGAGAATCATATCACATGGTGGCTGAACTTGTACAGTATATCATGCTAACTCAGAATAATGAGAAGTGATAGCCTGTCTGGCTCAAAGTGATTGTCTTATCTCCTAATAAAATGAAAAATAACAGTTCTCACTACTGTAGTGAAATATGTAATATGATAGGAGCAAGTGGTTTGGAATAAACCATGACGTTAGGTCAGTTAGCAATTCTGAGAGACTACACAACATATACATTTTGTCTGGTGAATTTGAGGCTAACTGACATTGTACAGAAAATGAATTATTGATAATTTCAGATAAATCAGACACACTGATTTATTTCGATGTTATTTCATCAGTTTTCAAGCATTTCCCAGAATATTGAAATGCTGATTATGGAAGTATGTATCTGCCCTTAGGTTCAACTGCCTCTAATAGATATTGTTCTAAGTAGGGCTCTCTCTGACCTCACACATAAGTAGAAATCCTGATTCTTTGCTCCTATATTATTGGTTTAGGAATAAAAGTGATTTGGCTTTCTTTTATTGTTTATCTACCATACTTACCTATGATGTGTTTTGGGAAAACAATTTTGTGCTGATTTGTTGAATGATTATAGCTTCTAGTCCAATATCTAAGACAAACTCAATCCTCAAAAATTTTCTCTGTAAGAAATGAGTATCCATTTCTTGACATGGGGATACAAAGAGTAAGTGGATTCAGAGAGGACTGAAAAATACAATACCAAGCATTCTGTAAATACTGAAGAGAGCTAGAAGAGGTAAAGTAAGGCTATTTTCTAAATGTACATACAGTAAGGGAAAATAAATTGATTAGGAAAACCTTTCACAGTATATTGATTTTTTAAAAATTTGTTTTATTTACTTATATGTATATATTTAGAGAGATAGAAAGAGAGCGAGGGAGAAAGATATATCAATATAGATGATATGATTATAGAGGAATTTTTGAAGCCCAGCATAAGGGAGAAAGAAATTAAGGAAATATAATACAGGGGTCAACTTGTTCATATATATCAGATTTTTACAATGAAGCATCCTTATAGTACTAAAGGCTTACAATAAATTAGTTAAAATATAAAAGTAATATGTATGATGAGATAAATATATGTTCAGAGATATCTGGTCTTTTCAGATATAAAATCTTTTCCATGTCATGAAAATGAGCCAGATAAATTATCATTTCTACTCTTCTCCACTCATATTGCTAAAAAATCTGAGGTATATAACCACAGGGCTATATTACATCCCTCAGTTTTATAACTCACCATCATTTATATTGAGTTACAATAGGCCAATATATTTCCTTGCTGAAGTCTGTATCCAATGTCCATCAGAACTACAAGATAATGAGTACTTAAAGGATGATGCAGGTATATGTGTGAAATTGGATGTAGAAACTTTCACCTTTGTCAACACATGAAAAAGAAATGCCCATGAAGAAGTTAGTAAGGAATAAACTGATGAATTTTAATTCTGGGTGGCATAGCCTGACATATATATTTTTTAATCACTGGAAACTTTATTTGCAAAGCAAGTTTACAGTTTCTCATTTGCTTAAGAAAAGTTACAGTGTAGTTTCCCTAACTGAGATAATCATAGAACAGTTTTGTTTCCTATTTAAAAGTTGTATTTACTTGAAAAAGTCTCTGGAGGATATTTCAAAAATCTTCTTGCTATATAACAGAGATGAGGTGTATCTTTCTTTATGAAACTTGCTCAGCACCAACATTAGGAGTGTATATCCAGTCTCCACGATGCAAGTATGTAGGTCCTGCCTAGGTTGGAAAGAGCACAAGAAAACCAGACATTCTCAACTCTACATAGATAAGAGGTACTGGGAACCCAGCGGGGAATTCACTAGGGCACTGACCCTTTTCTATTATAAAGAAAAGACCAGATTCTATGGTCTGAGAAGAGAACCTTTCTGAGATTTCACAGCAAATTGACAGATATAGAGTTTACTGTAGGACAGGTAGAAAACATTCCAGCACCAAACCTGGCAATGAATAGGATAGCAGTTATTTTATACTATGAGAAAGGCAATGATGAAAAATTCCCATTTCTATGTCACAGGTACACAGTTTAAGACTGAAAAAGTAGTTGGGTAGGAGATTCTTCTCAATTCTTCTTAAGTCGTGAGAACAGTGACAAGTAATCACTAAGGGAAAGAGAAGAATGCAGGATGTGGTACTACTGTGATTAGGTTGGTTGAAATCATAACAGCAAGAACGTTAAGCGATGTGGGCCGCCAGTCCCAACAACAAAGCAAAAGGTTGGAGCTACCAATCGCTGTAGGACTTTGGATCCTGTCATGCAATAAAGGTAACTATACAAACGAATTCTCAAAACAAACTCAACAACAGTTTAAATGGACTCAAACCCCATAATAATGTGCTGATAAGAAAAAGAGGTATGTACATTTCTTACCATAAATATTATTTCTGAAAGAGACCACTAGACTTTTACACAAAATTAGTACTATTCAAAAATATTAAATCCAAGAGAATATTGTTGTTATTTTAGTTGCAAACTTATATAGTTTGGAAGTTTTCACTACTGGTCTTATGAAAAGAAAGACTTGAGTTAACGGAAAAAATACAGTGCAAGTAAGTTTAGGAAAACAGATATTTTTGGCAAAAGATCAAGTTTTCTGTTTTCTAAAATCTTGAAAATAATTCCATGGTAAATTTCGCTAGATCCTGTTAAATAGGAATTGCTCATATAGCACATACTAACATAGAAATTTTAAGGGAAGCTGAGGTAAATTTGTGGGTTAATTATAGTTTCTCACTAGTTTGAACATCCTTACTTCTATGTATCTGTAATACTAAATTGTAGACAAACAAGCAGATGGTTAAATTGACGTGATTAAAGTAGAATTTCTCTTGTTCATGCTTCAATTAAGTCTTGTACATGTAAACTTAAAACATTAATAATAATTGTGATTCAACAGCATGATGCAGAAAGATAGGGACAGAAGTTTCATCATCTAATTGGGAAAGTTCACAACCTTATAGGGTGAGCTAAGTTAAAGCCAAATAAATAAATAAAGCAGTTACAGCCTGAAAGCACTTTAACTGTTCTGTTTTAAAGAGGATGTTCACTACTAATGTTCATATTCAAAACTTAAAAATTGTTCAGTACTCAGTTGACTGTAGAACTGTAAGGTGAAAGATAAACTATTTCAACAAATTTATTCCTATAAAATTTATCTCCTGTGTTATGCTTTGCTTTCTTAAATATGACTAGTGGAACATCTACTGTAAATTCACTCTACATAACTGCAGCTGGATAGGGGACAAGACGGTTCAATTTTTTTATGTTATTGTTAGTTTAAAGGTGATATACAGAGGGGGGGTTACAGTTATAAAAGAGAGGTAATGAGTATATTTCTTTTTGAACACTATTCTCTTACTTTCCCCAGTTTGCTCCTCCAATACTACTCCCTTAGAAGTTGTATAGTTCATTTCCAATGTGGTGTCTAGTGAGTTTTATTTTTATTTCTGTCCACTTGGCAATAAACATGTTGTTTGTAGGTTTGACTACATATAAGTGAGTGGGTCATAATTCCTATCCACTTGAAATTACTCTGAATAACATACCCACTCAATCTACTTAATAGAATATATCCATTAATTAAGATTCAGTACACAGAGTTCAATCTTGTAAATTTTTATTCATAATAATTCTTCCTTAAAAATAGAGTAATTTTAATGTGCAGCATTGGAATATTCTGGATTGGATTTTATTAGATGATCAATGTATAACACTTTTTACTGTTTCATTTTGGTGAAATTACTTCCTCTGAGAACAAAAAAAAAAGCTTTCATTAAAATGTCAATGCTAAAGATAACAGCAACAATGATAAACCTCTTATTCCCATGACTTGGGTTTCATTTCACTTAGTATCATTTTATATGTTCATATGTACTAGCTATTGAGCGATTGTGATCTTCTGCTCTGACTATTCTAGACATGTACCAATTATTTCCAATGAGGGAAACCACATTTCTTTGAGTCTGGCTCACTTTACTTAATATGATATTTTCCATTTCCTTACAAATGGGGCAATGTCATTCTTTCTGATAGAATCATAGAATTCTGTTGTGTATATGTACCACATTTTCACTATCCATTCATCTACTGAGAGGCATCTGGGTTGGTTCCATATTTTAGCTATGACAAATTGTGCTGTGATGAGCATAGTTGTGCTGATAGCTTTAGTGTGGTCTTGCTTGTAATCCTTTGGGTAAATGTTCAAAAATGGGGTTTCCAGGTATATTGGAACTCTATGTTTAGCTTTTTTAGGAACCTCCACACTTTTCCAGAGTTGTTGAACAAGTTTACACTCCCACCAACAATGTAGTAGGGGTTCCTTTTGGTCACATCCCTGCCAGCATCTGTTGTTATTAGTTTTCTAATAACATTTTCTAATAATATGGCCATTCTTCCTGGGCTGAGGTGAAATCTCAGTGTTGTTTTGATTTGTACTTCTTCTATGGCAAGTGATGTTGAGCACTTCTTCATGTCCCTCTTGGCCATTCTGATCTAACCCTGATGTAACTGTAACTGATTTTGCTACCCTAGGTATTGTGTATATGTATATCAGAATAAGGGACGGGAAGGACAATGTCAAAATGTAGAGGTAAATGGTAAAAGGAGATCCAATGCAATAGCAATACTTACAAGACAATATGATGTAAGCCAACTGTACAACTGGGGTGGAGGGATTTGGGATGAGTAAGGAGAGAGAGAAATTAGGGAGGAGGTAACAAGTTTGATAAGAAATATACTCACTGCCTTATGTATGAAGCTGTCACCCCTTTCTATATCAATTTGAAAATAAATAAACAAACAAATAAATGAAATTTAAAAATGGAAATGTTGAACACTGATGGCTTATGCCTTTAATTGAAGCTACTCAGGAGGCTGAAGTCTGAAGACCATGTATGTAAACTAGCTAAGAGAGGAAAGTCTGTGAGACTTTTCTCCAAAAAAACAAAACAAAACAAAACAAACAAACAAAAAAACCCAGTTATAATAAGGCAGGGAGCTGTGGTTCAAGTGGTAGTGCCCTCTCTCCAGCACCTAGCCTGAGTTCATGTCCAGGGCCATCATAGTGTGTTGCGTGCATGCGTGCACAAACACACACACACAATGAATAAACAGCGTGTTAAAATTTGTATTTGGTCTAGAAAAACAACTTTCACATGCATAGTGTGGATTCCAAGGTCTATACATGCTAAGCACTTATTATATTTATTTCCTAAGCTAATACTTAAAGACTGTCACACTTAGTAATGATCAGGAATTACCTTTTATAATTACACTTACAATTGAGTTCTTTCCACTGTACATGGTTTGTCATATTTTTTTCTTCTTGTCTTAATTACACACTATACAATTTATGTGAATTCTAATCTCTGAAGTACTAACTGATATCTTCACTAATATTCAATTAAATATACTTTTCTACAACATATTGCCTTTTTGTTATTGTGCTAATATTTTCTACTCAAATTAGCCATTTCTGTAAAACTTTATTTCTCCTAATAATATACTTCATGTTTTATAGTTTGGTACACTTATTTATCTTTTTAATTGTTATACAAGCAATTACTGTGAATATGTTCCATAATTTAAAAAATGGTAACTACTATAAGTTTAGGAAATCCACTGTGAAGTCAATTCTATTATATGGAAAACACCAGGCATAATTGGCTATGACATGTTAGTTAAACATGTTCATTTAACAACTGCAGTCTCAATATACTGGGATTGAGGAATAGTGTGAAAAATAAAATATTTCCTAAATATGATTTTAGAAAATTAGAGTAATTTGGAATGTACTGAGAATAAAATAATTAAATAGCATTATCTATATAAACTCTGTGGACTCCCTTAGAGTAAAAACGTACAATTTACTAAAATTTATGGCTATAAACCAAAAATGGTAGATGAAAATAAGTTTTTAGGCTGTGGGGGTGCAGAAAGTATTTCAGTGTGCTTTTCCAGGAAAAAAAATCCAAAATATCAACTGCAAAATGATCTGTCTGATGGTCTCTCCATCTGTCTGTTTCTATGCACTTGTAAATATATATGAGTATATATAAATATCTATTGTTTTTAACTATTTTATCTGTACATCATTTATATCTCTATCTCTTTACATATGAAAATACAACCTCAGAACATGTATGATATATTACTTATTGTAAGTAGAACAATATTTGAAACATTCCATTTTTCAAGTGATAATATTGGATAAATTAGTAAGAAGAGTAGTAGTGAATTATACTTTATCCGACATATTCCTATAATATAAATCTAATAAATTATTGAAGAAACATAAATTATTAATATACTGGCCATCAATCTGCATATTTAATTATAAAATATTGCTTGAATATGAAACAGTTTCAGAAAAGTGACACTACATGACATTCATCATTAAATTTGTTATGATATGTAAACTGCATACATCTATTAAAACATCAGTTTATATACTCTGACATGATAAACTGAGGGCAATTATACCTTCACAAGTGTGATTTAATTTTATTGATACATAAATTGTATTAGATATTTGTAGAATATTGAAATATTTTTATTTATATATAGATTCATGGTCTTTTTATATGATTTGTAGTATCTTTCCTAAGAATATCTTGATAAAAGAAATGGCATATTCAAGATATTGAGAGTTTATTTTCCCAGTATAGTACATCTTTGAGGATTTTCTGTAAAGCTGGTTTGGTGGAGATATATTGTTTCAGTTTTTCCTTACTGTGGAAGACTTTTATTTGACCTTCGGCTATGAATGAGAGTTTAGCTGGGTACAGTACCCTTGGTTGGTAGTTATTTTTATTTAGGGCTTGGCATACCTCATTCCAGGCTCTCCTTGCTTTCATGGTCTCTGCTGAGAAGTCTGGGGTAATTCTGGTTGCTTTTCCTTGAGGTTGGAACCCCAGCGCCTATATTGCCCATGTTAGAGTACAGGCTAGAAACCCGGGTGCAGCTGGGCCACAGGTATTTCTTAGTGTCCCATACACATGGGTGAGAAATAAATACACCTAATAATATTAGGCTGTATTTTATTGTTATAAATTGTACTTTGCTTGATAAAGGCTCTGGAGAACATTTCAAAAAGTAGTAATCATCCTTTTCCTGTACAAATGCCATCAGGGATAGTTTTGTAAGTTGTTACCAGTGGAATAAGTTGGGGTTCTTAGAGATAAAGCCCATTAAAAATATAGACTCCTTCAAAGCATTTTTCAAAATCCAGTATTTACAGTAGCTAGCACCTACTAGATAGCTAATACCAAGTAAGTACTAGCTCCAGGGGCTTCAGCTCCATGCAAACAGATCTGATAAAAGAAAGTTCTAAAACTATTAGGATACTTTAAGACTTAATATCAATAGAAGTTTGCAAAGTTGAGAACAGTTTCTACTATCTTAATATTGATATTCAACCTATCCATTTAAGAGCTATTACAGTATTTTGCTCTTCCTAAGATATATGTCACACTATCTGAGAATAATAAATTATATAAAATGTTTGATACAGTAAATTCATCATTTTATGTGAACATGAGGGCAAACTGTTAAGATATTTGCTGCTGATTTTGAATTCTAATTGTAAAATATCACATATTCATACATTTATGTTTTTCAAATAGTGTTTGTCTATTAATATTGAATTTAATGTGAATTACATTTCAAAATGTAAAACATAAGTATTACTGTTTGGCCATTTAAGAAAGGAAACAGAGGTTACTTATGCTTATACAGATACTCACAGAATGGCCTTATACTCAACTCACAGAATGGCCTGTACCCATGGTTTAATGTCTAAGTTTACTTCTTATATATGCAAAATCTAACTTCCATTATGTCAATATCCTTTTTATCATGCTCATTTCAATGAATCTATTCCACACTCATAATGACTGCATTACACTTTCTCCACTAGAAGATAGAATGGATAGAAGAAATCCATTAATGGATAGATTTCTTCTATCCATTAATGGATTAAACTGTTTTATGAGGAAACTTTATTTTTTTTTTCTTGTTTGGCAATTTTATCCTCAGCTGCAAAAGAAAGAACAGTCATAAAATATTCTATCATGTGTTAGTTAGCTGAAGCAATTCCTAACTCATTTTATCAAAAGTATAATCCTGGGAATTGATATGTGGGCATCCCATCTCTGCTATCTCCATCAATGATACCTCACATTCTTTCTAAATGAATACTGGCCCCACCTATATCTCCCTATTTTTCCTTCAGGAATATGAGATTACCATCCACTTTTGTATTCATATTTAATTGTGAATATGCAGTGTGAGTTTGGCAGTCTATGCCAAATATGAAATGCACTGTAACACTTGCTGTTTGATGGCAGTCTTGATTTAAGGTGAAGCACTATAATCTACTGTAGTGAACTCTTGACCTTGCTTCCATGAATGACAGAAGGCTAAGGCCTTACAGAAGTTCAGCCTGTCAGAAATTAACCCATTTTGTTTTACATTTCTATAGGATAGGTTATTTAAGCATGATGTTGTTCATCTTCATATATTTGCACTTAGAGTCCCTCAGGTTTTGAACAATCTCAAGGTAAATGGTATGGAGTAAAATATTGTTTAATTTTATATAAAGTGATATGATTGAATACCTGCTCTCCTAACATAATTCAATGATAGTTGTTCTACTACTAAGTAATGTAGGCATCAAAGTGAAATATGGTTTTAATTGTGGGTAGTTTCCCTTTGTTGAAAGTAATGATAGTTGTTCTACTACTAAGTAATGTAGGCATCAAAGTGAAATATGGTTTTAATTGTGGGTAGTTTCCCTTTGTTGAAAGTATATGATAAAATTTTATGGACAATTTAGTAATGTATGTAAACAATAAGCAATTATAAATACCCTATAGATTCCTCACCCAAGCTACTTCAGTTGACCTAAATCTTTGACAAAGTATCAAGGTATAAAAGCAGCCCACACAAATCAGTAGCTTTCCTGTATACAACAATGAGAAGAGTGAGTCTGAAATCAGAAAACAACTCCATTGGTAATAACCTCCAAAAATAGCTGGGAATTAACCAAAGATGTGAATGTCCTCTATTGTGAAAAAAAATTTAAATTCTGAAAAAATAAATTAAAGCAGACTTAAGGGAATGAAAAATCCTCCCTTGCACCTGGATGAGGAGAATTAAAATCGCAAAATTTGCAATTCTGTCCAGTGCAATATGCAAATTCAATGCAGTAGTCATAAAAAACCCACAATTTTCTTCAAAGAAATAGAGAAATTAATTCAAAAATTCATAAGGAATAATAAAAATCTCAGAATAGTGAAACAATCCTTAGCAGGAAGACTAGCGCTGGAGAATATCAATACTAAACTCCAAGCTTTATTAAAAGCCATAGTAATAAAAGAAAAAAATTGATACTGGCACAAGAAAAGAACTGTGGACCAATAGAATAGAATAGAAGACCCAAAAATAAGCGCACAAACATATTGCCACCTAGTATTTCATAAGAAAGCCTGAAACATAAGTTAGAAGGAAGATATACTGGGACATGATAGATTTCATAGGACTCTAGACATTTGTACCCTGAAACCAATGGAAGATAAGAATAATAACGGTTGACAAAGACTAAATAGCTATTTGCATATGGTCATATAAAATATTATTTTATTTAATGAATTCCAGTGAAAGGAAACAAGATATTTTAGTGATCGTTTTGCTGTTTTTGTTTTCTTTTGCTTTTGTCTTGCTTGTCACCTACTCCCTCATTTTTCTCCCACTTTCCCTCCTCCTCAATTCCCCCCCACCCTGAGTTGTACAGTTGGTCTACAGAATATTGTTTTGTAAGTGTTGCTGTTTGATTGGTTTGCTTTTACCTTACTTCTCTCCATTTTCATGTTCTCCTTACCTACCCTAGTTCTGGTAAACATATATACAATATCCAGGGTACCAACATAAGTTACAGTGACAACATGGTAAAACAATAGGGAAGAAAAAAAAAAGAAAAAAGACATAATTTCACATAGCACATTGAAAATAATAGAAACAATGAGAAACCACTTATTTCCGTAACTTGAAGTTCATTTTGCTTAGCATCATCTTTTTGTGTTTATATGTATATAGCTGTTGATCTACTGTGATCTTCTGCTTGGATTATCCTAGATATATACTAATTATTATCAATGAGGGAAACAATAGAGTCTATGTTTCTTTAAGTCTGGCTCTCTTAGTATGATTTTTTCCCAAGTCTTTCCATTTCCTTACGAATGGGCAATGTCATTCTTTCTGATAGAATAATAGAATTCTGTTGTGTATATCTACCACATTTTCTTGATTCATTTATCTGCAGAGAGGCATCTGGGTTATTCCCATATTTTAGTAATGGTAAATTTTGCTGTGATGAATATGGTTGTGCTGGTAGCTTTACTGTGGTCTTGCTTGTGATCCTTTGGGTAAATGCCCAAAAGTGGAGTTGCTGGGTCATAGTGGAGCTCTATGTTTAGTCTTTTGAGGAACATCGACACTGCTTTCCCAAGTGGTTGAACAAGTTTTCACTCCTACCAACCGTGTAGTGCGGTTCCGTTATGAGTATTTTTTTGTTTGCATTTTTATATTTGTGGATTTTTATTGTAGATATCTTGTACATAAGGCTTACAGTTGTATACTTCAGGAAATGAGTACATGGCTGGGGATATAGCCTAGTGGCAAGAGTGCCTGCCTCGGATACACGAGGCCCTAGGTTCGATTCCCCAGCACCACATATACAGAAAATGGCCAGAAGCAGCGCTGTGGCTCAAGTGGCAGAGTGCTAGCCTTGAGCGGGAAGAAGCCAGGGACAGTGCTCAGGCCCTGAGTCCAAGGCCCAGGACTGGCCAAAAAAAAAAAAAAAGTACATTTCTTTTTGAACAGTGTCACCTTTTCCCTCATTTTCTTCCTGTATTTTCCCTCCTGAACTACCTTCCCAACAAGCTGTATAGTTCATTTTTAACATAGTGTCTAGTGAGTATTGCTGCTATATTCGTTCACCCTTTGTCCCCCCATTTCTGTACTTCCCCTTACTCTCCTCAAAACAAAAGGCACAAAAAAATTTAAAAAGCAACAAAGAATAAAAATAAAATAAAAAACAAAGCCAAAAAGCAAAATAACATAAAAACTTCTCATTTCCTTTTCTTGAAGTTCATTTCTATAAACATCATTTTATATGATCATAAACACAAAGCTATAAAACCTTTGTAATTCCTTCCAGAAAGATCCACCTTTGGCCTCACTGTGAGAACATTTATAGTCCTGTTTATCATGTCCAAGTATAATATTTGTCTTTGCCATTCATTGTATTTACTTATAGATTTATAGACACATTCAAATTACTATGAATGGAGGAAACCATGCAAAGCATGCAGCCTGTGTTTCTTTGGGTCTGGCTTACTTCACTTAAAATAATTTTTCCAAATCTTTGCACTTCCTTATGAAAGGTGCATTTTCATTCCTTCTGGTGGAAGCGTTGAATTCCGTTGTGTATGTGTACCACATTTTCCCAATCCATTTGTACACAGAGGGGCATCTGGGTTGATTCCATATTTTGGATATGGTAAATAATACTGCAGTGAACATGGTTGTTCTGGTAATTTTGGTGTGATCTTATTTTGTACTCTATTGGATAAATGGTCAGGAGTGGAATTGCTGGGCCATAGGGAATCTCTTTGTTTTGTCTTTTGAGTAATCTCCATACTGCTTTCCAGAGTGGTTGAACATGTTTACAAAGTACAAAGTCCATAGAATGGGAGAAGATTTTTACTAGCTGTGCAACAGACAAGGACCTCATGTCAAAAATACACTTAAGCTCAAAAAATTAAACCCTCCAAAACAAACCCTCGAAGACACAGAGACCTCTAGAAATAGTAAGAATGACCAATAGACACATGAAGAAATATTCAACATTTCTGGACTCAAAGGAAATGAAAACCAAAGCAACATTGAGAGTACACTTCACTGCTGTTAAAATGGCCATTAATAACAGTAGCAGCTTCTGAAAATCATGTGGCCAAAAGGGAATCTTTGCCTTTTTAAATTCACAGCCTTGTGTTCACTTGTTTTCTAACCACTGAATGTCTTCTATAGTGTAAACTGCATAAGAAAAGGTATTCACTGAATGAATTGTGAATCACTGTTCACAAATATACACTACAAACTCAATTAACACTGTATAGCATAAAGTATACACATGTGGAGGATAGCTACATTGACATTGGTTGACTTATGTGTATACAATAACAATACTTTCACATAATATCTGGGGGTAAAATCACAGTGTTGAGAAAATTATATAATTTTTCAAATATGCTATGTGAACCACTGATGGATGAGTTTGCTCATAAATACATGACATTCTTTCCACGGAGAATGAAACAGAAATATGCATATAATAAAGTCTTATTCACTGAAATTATTCACTGAACATTAGGTTTATGTTGCCAGATTTGGATAGTGGGATACCAGAATAAATTTAAAGGACAGTGTAATAAAACCTTTCAGCCAAAAAAGAATCTGAATAGAAGCAACCTTTAGAGGTAAAGATGATTCTATTTGTCTAATGGTGTACAGCAAAGTCGAATTTTATGTACAAATTAGGGGAAAACGGTATTGGAAAAAATGTTGTTGCTGTCATAATAAGTTTAATTCCAATCTTTATTCAAAATTAGACCTATGACCTTGAACAGTTTTTTTATGTCTCTTAATTTTGTTTCCTGAGGAGATTAGAGTAGCCTCTTTAACTGACTTAGATGTAAAAGAGAATTGTTGGGATACTGCACAATTCCATTTGAAAAGTTCTGTTTATTCTTTAATATCATTCTTTCTTTAATTCCTAGGTTCTTCATGTTAATAATTAGAACGTAGAGGAAGTAAGTTCTAATTGGATAATTTATTTTCAAAGTAACATAACTTTACATTATAATTCTACCTTGCATATCGGCAGCATGTCTAAAAAATTCTTCTTGTTACATAAATTGTATTCTAAAGTAACAAATATAAGTAAATTACGTTATTTTTTCAAAATTCAGAATCTGTAATGAAATCTATAGGGAGACCCAGATATGGTAGCACACACTTTAATCCCAGCTATTCTGGGTACAAGTTTGAGACCTATCTTAAAAATAAACTAGAAGCAAAAGAGTTGAGTACCTGGCTCAGGTGGTAGAGATTGTACATCTCATAGTATTCAGCCAATGAGGAAGTCGGGATGGACTTGCATATTGGGGAATAAGTTCCTTGTTGTAAAGTCTCTTAGTGTCTCTGCCCATCAGACACTCAAGCTTTCAAGAGCATTATTAACCACTAGCGTTATCCCTTTAATGAGTTGTGGGGTCTGAATCTGTTTTTCATAAGATTATGACCGATTCATTCTAATTTGAAAGGCCTCCCTTTTCTATGATAGGAGTTTTAATATCTGTTACAGATAATTGTTACAATGGTGAAGGATTCAAACATTTTTGAGAGCTGGGAGGTTGGGATCAACTATAAAGTAAAATCATACCTTTTGCTCAGTGGACTATCAATATTGGTTTTGCCACTTGTTATTTGACCATGATATTACATTAATTTGAAATCACAATGTTTTTAAAATTCCATTGCTGGCTTTGTTTCAATAGATTTGTTTGTATATATAAGTCACTCTTGCTGAGTAGGTCAAAATGTTATTTTGAGTAATTTCAATCAGAAATAAAAGAAAAAAATGGCAACTCAGGCTTTGGGCTGAGTGTAAAAAAACACATGCTCATGGGCTGGGGATATGGCCTAGTGGCAAGAGTACTTGCCTTGTGTATATGAAGCCCTGGATTCAATTCCCCAGTACCACATATACAGAAAATGGCCAGAAGTGGCGCTGTGGCTCAAGTGGCAAAGTGCTAGCCTTGAGCAAGAAGAAGCCAGGGACAGTGCTCAGGCCCTGAGTCCAAGCCCCAGGACTGGCAAAACAAACAAACAAAAAAACCCACATGCTCATTATTTTAAGATTGGAAAGAATACAGGAACAGATCCATCACACTTTTGATGCGGCACCTGCTCTTGTTTAATTAAATTAAGTTTAGGAGACATGACATATTCATTTTCAGCTGTTTGCTCACACTTTTTTTCTTTCCAGTAAAAGAAAAAATAAACTTAGAAAACATTTTAGGTTCTTTATGAGTAAGTGTAGAATATATTTTAAAGTTCCTCAACTAGAAATTATTTTAAGTTAGTAAAATTTAATATTTTCATTGGTTTTTAATCACAAAAATTCATCACAAAATTGGATATTTGTGGATAAATTATTTATATAAATCACATATAATTATGAATATTTTGGAATTTAAACAGTTTTTTCAGTACTAGAAGTCTAAGTGGCGTTAAGATTTAAGTATTCTTTTTCCCACTGAGTTGTGCAGGTTGAAACAATCTGAACTGAAACATATAGTGAAATTTCATTTGAGAAACCCAAACACCACATTTGACAATTTCTGAAAGTGTTACCCTTTTAAAGGGTAATTACAATGAAATGGAGGTGTATAAGATAAATATTGCCTGAAAAACAGGTGTTCATTAAATTTGAATAAAATTTTTAAGAAATATCACGAATAAAGAAGGAAAATAAGTAAAACAATAATTAACATATAGTTTTTCAATTAAAGCATTAAGTGTGTTTTAGTTGCAGCATCAACAATATCAAATTTGTATGGAAAATCAAACACATGAGGGACTGTTCTGTGCTCTCAATATTATATTTACATGAAATTTAATTATAACGCCTGCAACAGAAACACAATTAAATCTTTTATTGTAAGGCAAAAACAAATTTGACATAATCATTTTCTTTTTTTGATAGAATCTATCTAATTATAAATGTCATATGTTCTGAGAAATCATTCCCTGAATGGCTCAATTTTTTTTATTATGATGCACAACTACTGCAATTGGGTTGCAATGATACCTGTGTTAACCAAGTACAGATCATGTAGACTCACATGGAGGTAGCTAGAAATTCTACTGAATGAGGTAGATGCAATACCCTGCTTTACCTGAAACCTCAGCATGAATTTGGCTCTTCAATTTCACATCTTCTTAAAAGAAACAAAGGTCTGACTCACTTCACTTAGTATAATTTTTTCCAAGTCCTTCCATTTTCTTACAAATGGGGCAATGTCATTCTTTCTGATAGAGGCATAAAATTCCATTGTGTATATGTGCCACATTTTCCTGATCCATTTGTCTACTGAGGGGCATCTGGGTTGGTTCCAGATTCTAGCTATGACAAATTGTTCTGCGAAGAACGTTGTTGTGCTGGTGGCTTTAGTGTGTTCTTGTTTGTGGCCTTTTGGGTAGATGCCCAAAAGTGGGGCTGCTGGGTCATAGGGGACCTCTATGTTTATCCTTCTGAGGAATCTCCAAACCACTTGCCAGAGTGGCTGAACGAGTTTACATTCCAACCAACAATGAAGTAGGGTTCCCTCTTGGCCACATCCCCTCCAACATATATACTAAGTGAAGTGAGTCAGACCCAAAGAAATATGGACTCTATCGTCTCCCTCAAAGGGAATAATTAGCACAGGTTTAGGCTAGTCAGAGGATCACAAGAGCCCAATAGCTATACCCTTATGAACACATAAGATGACACTAAGTGAAATGAACTCCATGTTATGGAAACAATTGTTATATCACTGTTGTAACTACTTTCAACATGCTATGTCTAACTGTAGCTTCTATTATTGATCTTCTTGTATCCCCTTCCTGTGGTGTACCTGCACTATCTCTGTATCTTATCTGAGTATATTGGAAACCGTGTATACTGGTACTAGAACTAGGAAACTGAAAGGGGATACCAAAATCGAGAGACACAGGGTAATAAAGACAAATGAGTACAAAAGCAATACTTGCAAAACTGTTTGTTGTAAATGAACTGAAGAACTCATGGCGGGGAGGAAGGAAAGGGGGAGGAGGAGGGGTCAATGAGGGAGGGGTAACAAACAGTACAAGAAATGTATCCAATGCCTAATGTATGAAACTGTAACCTCTATGTACATCAGTTTGACAATAAAAATTAAAAAAAAAAAAGAAACAAAGGTATCCAATGTGTCAGTCTGGGCTAGAGTGTTGTGATTAACATAGCAGTTTATGCTCTGTCCAGGAGGAGAGAGAAAAACAGTGAAAACATTTCCTTTGAGAAGAGGAAATAATTTTTTAAGTGGAAAAACGTTCCAGTTTATTGTTTGAATGTAATTAGTAAATATCCTAATCAGACATTTAAAAAAAAATCAAGCATCACGCTTTCATCTAAGTTAACCCTTTTGTTCCTTTAAGTAGTGTTAACTGTGAAGACAATGGGAATTTTTATTTGAGCTATAAAATTAGATTATAAAGTAAAAATAATTTCTTCATTTGTCTATTGAATATTCTTACTTCTTCTGAGAATTCTCTTTTCAAATCCTTAGGCCATTTATTAATTGTGTTGTTTCTTTAAAGATTTGTTTTGGAGGAAGGTTAATTTTTTGAGTTCAAAGCATATTTTAGATTTTAGGGCTTTGTCTGATGCATAGGTAGTAAAAATCCTCTGTGGGCTTTCTATTTATCTCTACATCTATGACCTTTACTATGCAGAAAATCTTCAGCATGATGCAATCCCATTTGTCCAGTCTTTCTTTTATTTGTTGTGCTTCTGGACCTTTGCTTAGGAAGTTTTAATCTGTGCCAAGGAGACCTAGAATTTCCTCTATTCCCTTCCTGGCATATTTTCATGGTATATGGTCTTTTATTAAGGTGTTTAATCAATTTGCAATTGATTCTGATGTAGCATGATACAAAAAGATCTAGCTTCAATTTTCATCATTTGTATAGCCAATTTTGCAAGCACCATTTGTTGAAGAGGCTGTCTGTCTTCTGCCCTGTGTTTTTGGTTTCCCTATGAAATATTAGTTGGGTATAGGTCTGTAGGTACATTTCTCAGTCTTCAGTTCTATCCACTGATCCTCAGGCTTATTCTTGTGCTGGTGCTATATTAGTTACTACAGCTTTGTATTAGAGTTTGAAGTTAGGTACTGATATTCCTCCAGCACTCTTCTTTCTGATAGGATTGCTTTTATTATTTGGGTTCTTCTATTATTCCATATGAATTTTTGGTTTTCTTCATCTCATTAAACAATGTTTTTGGGATATTGATGGGTATTACATTGAATTTTTAGCCAGCTTTGTGCAGTATTGCCATTTTCAAATTTTCCAGTCCAGGAGCATGAGATTTTTTTTTCCCTTTCCTTATATCTACTTTAAATTCCTTATTCATGTTTTAAATATTCCTCACAGAGGTCCTTCACATCTTAGGTTAAGTGCTTGCCTAACAAGCATGAAGCCCTGGGTTTGATTCCTCATTACCACATAAACAGAAAAATCTGGAAGTGGTGTTGTGGCTCAAGTGCTAGAATGCTATGCTAGCCTTGCGCAAAAGAAGCTCAGCAGCAGTGCCCAGGACTTAAGTTCAAGCCACAGGATTGGCAAAAAAATAAAAATTTAAAAAAAATAATCATGGGACCAAGGGTGAACAGATTCAGCAGTGAAACTGAGTAGATACTTAGGGAGAAGGAGGAAAAGTAAGTGAAAATGAGGGAGGAGGGTGAAGCTGTGAAGCTGTTCGAAGAGAAACATGTCCATAACCTGACCTGTGTGACTCTATCTCCTTTGTACATCACCTTTACAATAAAAAATAAAATGAGAAGGAAATTTACAAAAAAAAAAGAAAGAACAGTTCTTCAAATTCTCATTCTCCACTGTCACTGTTTCTTTATCATTGGCCTATCTGCATAAAATATTGTTTTTACTACAGATACTCAGAATTGCTCTCAGGGTTCAATTTTCTACTTTTGCTTCTTTAGCAACCTCATTTTTCTCTACTACATATAATTGAAACACTCCAGATAAAAATTTTCCAAATTTGAAAAGAAAACTTTTGCAATAGATGTGCAATATAAATGACTGTCATTATAAGATGTGAATTACTACTTATGTACATTTATCTGTAGACTTTTACTAATTTGGAAAGCTTATCATAATTGAGCTTTCTGGTAAGGATGTTATGGAGCCCATAGTACAGGTAACTTTGGGAAACTGCAGGTAATAGAATAACAACTCCCTGCAGAATCGTGCTTCCAGTCCTGGAAATGTGCTATCTGTCCCTTGCTCTTTCATTAGCTCCTCTAGTGAGGCCAGTCCATACAGATTACATACAGCAGGACTTTCGTTTTGTTTTTGTTTTGGTTCTTGTATATTATTTGATAATACATTGGAAAATGTATACTTTTTTCAACATAGTTTGAAAAATAAAAAGCAGTTAATTATTTTTAGACCAGATGCACTCATACTGTGAGAATTACAAATAATTAAATAATCTAGCATTTTTAGATATATAAGTATTCGATACTTAATTTGTATCATCAACATGAATAATATGGCTTTTGGAGCCTCAAGGCATAGTTTTTGCCTCCATTGCCTTATTCTAGCTGAACTGTAAGAATTATGCATATATTTGGATAGGCCAATCTCGATTATGTCACAGAGGAAACCTGGACATGATTATTGAAATCATATTTGCTCAAGTAGTATACATAAAGGTACTAACTGAATAAGTGTGAGAAATAATAAATGGAAGAAAAAGAGAGAAAGAGAAAGATAGAGACAAAGAGAAGGGAGGGATGAGAAAAACATTGCTGAAGTTGGTGCCCCAGTTGAATGTTTACCTGCAAGTTGAAACACCCACTATTTTCTGAAGACAGTATGAAAAAATATTCTTTCATAATTTGTTAATGAAAGTGAAGGAAGTAAAAAAGTGGAGAACTTAAAAGTTATTACCAGATTATGATCAACAGCATAGAAATGATCAGAATTAGAATTTCTCTTTGACATTAAATTTGTTTCATATGAAACTGTAACTCTTCTGTATTTCACATTGACAATAAAGGGAAAAAATTAAAAAAACTAAATTAAAACTCTGCCAAGCCAAAAACAAAAATGCCACATGAGATTTTAGTGAGGTTCAACCCCAATAGTTGTATCACTTTAGTTATGTTATTACACCACTGTTGCAAGTTTATTTTGAAAAGTAAAATGTATAATTTTGATACAAGTACTTGATGAAAAAATCAAGAGGCTATAATTAAGAAAGCATTTTGAGAATGAATCTACATAATCGCATAAACAATGCTGATGTGCTGTTCTTATGGTGGTTTCAAGTCTGTGATTCAGCCTAAGTTTGATAGGATTAATGATATATCAACACAAAACCTCAAGAAAATACTCACAAAAAAAGAAATACCTCATACTCTGATGATTATTCTTGCACAAACTTTTCTCTAACTTATCTTACTATTTAAGAAAATGTTCTTTAATAATTTCTTTTAGTACCTTAATAAATTTGAGTATGTCCACCTCTTGTAGGCTTTTCAAGTATGAAAATTACACAGTTCTAGTGAGCAACTTTCCTCTGTGTTTCCCTACAGATGTTACTAGATAACACTAGTCTGTAGTTAACAGGATATCTAACAGTGTGTAAACCACTGCTATGTTTAGTAAATTTATTATATTACTAATCTTCACAAAAGCACATTAATTCTAATATCCCAATTGGCCAAGATGTTTTTAAATAGTTACTGGGGAAACAGAAGGCAGAATGTACTGATGTACCATTTTTTATCCTTTATTGGTTTAGGATTTGAATCTATTAATAAAATAAACATCCAACTATAGACAAAATTTAATTGCAATTAACCTAGTTTAAAAATTATAATAGGAGAAACATCAGATACTGTACAGGTTCATTATTTCAAGAAACTGACTCTGTGAAAAAAAAAAAGCTGCAGTGGTAATCACTAACACCCTGTTGAAACTGAACTATACAACTTGTAAGTGGAGACAGGAGGCAAAAACTGAAAGAGTGCATGTGAAGAAATACACTCATTACCTCAACTATATAGCTGTAACCCCTCTGTATATCACTTTATAATAATCATAAAAAAGAAACTAGCTGAAACAAGACCAAAAGTAAAAAAAAGTAAAGATAGTATCAAATTTAAGGTTGGGGAATGACAGCAGATATTGTGCTTGCTGACAAATCTGATTTTGTATGCAGTGTATACATGGTAAATATTCAGTTGACTTTAGCTACTTTTATCATATTTGGATCTCTGTATGTAATATATGTTTTTTGAAAAGAAATAAAGAGATTTTAAATTCAGCAATAAATCTAGATCTGTTTTTCCTACTGTGCTGGAAGATATGGGGGAGGAGTATTTCACATGGTGAATATATTTAAATTGAATAGGAGGAAAAGAAACCTGATTTTTTGTTTCATGTAACAGAATGAATTGGTCATCCGAGATGTTGAGATTACAGGCTAGAGTCTTATGTCCATCAATTTTTGGAAATTCTAGACACAAAAAAACTGACTGGGTTTTATTCTATTTTATCTGACTTGTAGGACAACTAAACTTAGATTTCCCATGTTTAATTAAGTGTATTGAAAAGGGACTGGTAAACCTATTCTACCTGAATATATTCAGAGGTATACATTGTGTCTCAACACAATCAATTACTGTTGAGAAAAGAATTTACCGGACTAAATGCCTAGGTAATGAAGATGAATTGGTAATTTGACCATTCATCAGCTGATTTATTTTTCATGGAAAAAATACAAATATCTCAAAGAATGAGATTTTTTTCCTCAGGGAATGCTGTTTTCAAATTAGAATTTATCATTTCCTAATATCACACTAAGAAGCCATTGCAACATCTATTGTCTAGAGTATAAGCTGAAAAGATGCATTTTCAATTCATTAAATTCCTATCGGGTGATAAACCAATATAACCTACCATTATTCCCATATTTTCTGTACCTAATTGCTTTACCAATACAATTGCTAGATATGAACACCTGAAATGCTATAATTAGAAAAAAATAAACACCTGAAATGCTATAATTAGAAAAACTGTCATGTACTGATTCAATAAAAGTAATTTTCTCCTTCATTACACAATAATTGTCTTCATTACCTAATCATTGTGTGGCTTTAACTATTTTAAAAAAATATTAGTATGGTTAGAGCTTTCCAGTTTCTGTGATTTGAACATAAAATGTGAGGGCTCTGAATCTTATGTTATTAATGAGTATAAGTTACCTATATAACCTGCTGAATAAATGGGAACAGATACAAGTTACTAAATTCTACAATGTGAGTAACAAAACAATGACAAAAGTAGGACATATGATTGAGCAGCAAAGTGTGATAATTAGAAAAACATATTTTGATTTTCATTCTGAAAACATAATTGAATTATGTTGTGTTCTTTTAATCTGACATCAATAATTACATAAGTATCACTTGCTAAATATGCTTTAATTAAATATAACCAAGTTTTTTAAAAGGCTATTTTCAAAAAGTGTAGGTAATTTAAGTGTTAAAGAATGTTACTATGCTCCTCTTAGAATGGCTCTGTTCATTTGTCAAACTTTTATTCATATGTTCTGATTTTCACAGGACTTGTTTGAGTTTTGAATGAGAATGATCTATTTTACTATAGTCTTCTTGTTAATTCCCATGAGGAGTAGAGAAAAAGAAAGAGAAGACAAATCTCCATGGGGCACATTGGTCATAGCCTACTATAATGTATTTTCTTTAGACTTTCTTGGAATGGTTTGGAATGATTCCTACCGTATTCTTTTAAGAATTATTAATCCTGGGGCTGGGAATATGGCCTAGTGGCAAGAGTGCTTGCCTCATATACATGAAGCCTTGGGTTCGATTCCTCAGCACCACATATATAGAAAAGGCCAGAGGTGGCGCTGTGGCTCAACTGGTAAAGTGCTAGCCTTGAGCAAAAAGAAGACAGGGACAGTGTTCAGGCCCTGAATCCAAGCCCCAGGACTAGCTAAAAAAAAGAAACAAAAACAAAAACAAGAATTATTAATCTTGATAATTTGGAGCAAAAATAATGAAAGTGAGAATATTTGTTACAACTTTTTTGACCAGCTGGTAGTAAACACCTATAATTTAGGTATTTCTATTCTAGCTATGTAAAACAAGAGATAGAATTGCAAATAGTTTGTTCATAATTATGGAGAGCCTGAAAGAATAATCATTTTAATGACAGAGAAAATAATGGCATACATTCTTTATATATTTATGTGTCTGTCTGTCTATCTATCTATCTATCTATCTATCTATCTATCTATCTATCTCTGCATCCTCTATGTTTCTACCATCTACTCACTTATCAACCAACATATCTATTTGTCTATCATCCAACTATACTAATAACATATACTGAAACAATAAAGCAATATTTCTTCACATATTAAAATTTATTTATGAGATGAGCACTCATGGTATTTAGAAGAATTCTGCAATCCTACCAGTAAGGCTACAAGAAAATGTTTATGTTTCCCTCATTGTCTGTCAATTCTTTCTGTCTAATATCAACTTTACCTAAAACACATTGCAACAAACTGCCCTGCACAAGCAACTTCCACTACTCCTTGTGCCTGCTGGCAAGAGAATAGCATAACAGTGCAACACATAGCTTTGGAAGTCGTCAATCCTGTGCAAATTGTTTAGTCAGAGAATACATTAATAACTCAAATATAGGAGAACATTACTGGATCTTACAAATATTTGTGTTCAGAGCCTTCTACATCAAAGTATTTTGCTTTATATTTAATACAGAATTTCTCCTTGGAAACACCTTCACAACATAAATAAAAAGTGGTGTATTGAGTGACATCTTCATAACACAATACCCAATCACTGAAAAAGACCCAAAGTTTTTGTTTCACTCTTCTGGGAGCTGAAATATCAAGATCAAAGCCTTGGAAAATTTGTCTGGGAAAGTCTTGCTCTCTGATCCCAGAGTGGCACTGGTGCTGTAACCTCCAGAGCAGGAGAATGAAAACCCACTTTAAAAGTATTGATGAGATTTGAGTCTTCACTATGTAAACATCTCCTGTTAAGTTGAAATTTCCAACACTGTGGTCTTGGTGGTTAAGTTTCCACGCTTGAAGCACACAAGCATTAAAATCATAACTAGTGATGTGCCAGAACTTTATTAGAGGTAAATTATGAACTGTTCCCTAGTTTTTTAAGTGCTTCTAATTCCATAATCTAGGTGTTCGTTCCCTTGCACCTGACCGAAAAATACCATGTACTTCCAAAATCTTGATAAGACTTTGTATCATGTATATTCATGTCTGTTTATACATAAGTTTATAAAAAAGAAATAAACACACACACACATATATGCAGACTGAAATTACATGTGCACAAAAGTTAAAAGGTTAACAGGTAGAATGAGTTATACTTTTTAATAATTGGGTTTCTGATTGAAGGAGGTAAATCAGGTTTTATATCAGTTGATAAATGAGTAACTTAATTATTTGTAGGCTGAATATTGCTAAGCAACTAGAAAAGCCAGTTTTTATCAGACATTTTATGATAGCTTGCCTCATCCAAACTTCTTAAAATCATTAAATACAATCTTTTGTTAAATTGTACACTCTGTACTTTATTAGACTCCACAAAATTGAAACAATGTTCTGTCTTTGCCAATAAAATTGATAGTGTTTCACTTAAATGAAAAAGAAGTGGGGAAGGAAGGAAAGATTAAGAGGATATGTGGGACACACCTGGATCAGAAAGAGGAAGTCAACTAGCTGGCCCCGCCTGTTTCTCAGTCCTGGGGCCACATGTGGCTAAGATGGCACCTGATGCTGAACCCAGAGGCGGTTTTGTGGGCTGTGATGAAAAATCTGGCTGCCTCTAGGATTGGTCCCCCACTCTTCTGACCTTATGGACAGCTCTTGCCTCCCCTACAGTCCCTAGATAGGTGCAAATACACCCCTCCCCTTCCTGCTGATCTGATTGGCTCTTGTGCCTTATGAGTTACACATGCTCCCCTCAATAAAGGAGATCTTGCACTGACTTGACTCCCCGACCTGTCTGATTGTCCTCCTGTGAGGGAGGGCTGGGTGCAGGCTGTCTGTTGACCCTTTCCTTTCTTGGCTCTTCAGGTTGGGGTGTGCCTTCCCCATCTCTCCCGCAGGTCAGGGGAGGGGGGTGGGACTAAAAACCACGACAAGGATACAGTTTTGAGGCAGTTCTATAAAGGAATTGCAGATGGAAAATTTCCTTTCTGAGGTAAGAATGTTTTCTTTTTTCTTTTCTTGATGAACAGAATAATGCTTTTCAGAGGACTTTTTCTCGAGTATAAAGTGATTACTCACTGATTTTAATCTATAGATAGCATAGTATTCTTAACGTATTAAACTAATTTTTTTCCCTCACTGTGTGTCCTCTACAATGTAGATGAGGGTACCAAAATGTCTATATGTGATATGTATCCAGTAGGGGGATATTGTGAGTCATGCTGGACTTTTAATACAGAAGACCCTATGTGAAGTTCTTTTGTCCTGGGAGTAGAATTGCTGCTCCTGAAACCAATTATGGAATGCAATCTCTGTTGGATCAAATAAATGGTTTGCTGTCATGTGCTTCATTACCACAAATACTCCCTTGAATTAAAGCTGAACTCTGTTTTTTTTTGTTTTGTTGTTGTTGTTGTTTTTACTAGAACTTCTCGAACAACTCTTTCTCTTTACCAGCCAACTCCCATATTTCATTATGGTAACATAATATTAATAAAGTTTCTAGTCTTCAATTTTAATTTTGTCTCAATTTCTTCAGCAATCCAAGGAAAATCAGGACTTGGGTGTAAATCAAAATACCAAGAGCAACTGAAATCAAGACTTGAATTTCAATAATTCTAGAAGCTTTCATCAAAGGGAAAATCAATAAATCCAGACCTATAAATGATGTTAAAAATTTCCAAAGAGATCTTGGCAGCACATAGTTTCCCTACCCATAATCTAAAGATGTAAAGTCATAAAAATATAATTCTATATATATCACAATTCATTTAAATATATTTACTAGAGAAATGAAGATAGATCAAATTTACTGTTGTTTATATAAACCATAAAACATAAATTAACCTATTTTTTTGTCAGTACTAAAGCCTGCACTCAGGTCCTTTTACCTTTTTATGCAGTGTTCTATTATTTCAGTTATGATCCTTAACATTTTTTTTTTTTTTTTTTTTTTTTGCCAGTCCTGGGCCTTGGACTCAGGGCCTGAGCACGGTCCCTGGCTTCTTTTTGCTCAAGGCTAGCACTCTGCCACTTGAGCCACAGCACCACTTCTGGCCAATTTCTGTATATGTGGTGCTGGGGAATCGAACCGAGGGCTTCATTTTATACAAGACAAGCGCTCTTGCCACTAGGCCATATCTCCAGCCCCTTAACACTTTTTTTTGATAAAGCTATTATATAGATAGGATTTGTGTTTTCTGTATTAGTCTAGCCTACTACATATGGTTCCTATGTATCTTAGATCACAGACACATAACTTCCATGCCTGGCTTATTTGTTGAGATGGAATCTAATGAACTTGTGCCCCATATTAGTCTTATGCCACAAGCATTCAATTTTCTGGCTTCAAAAATCTGGGATTTCATTCATGCACCAGCTTTCATGCCCAGCCTCAGTTTCTTTTACTTTAAAAATCATTTCCAATTTCCAAAGTTTCAAGAATTATACATAATTCTTGATAATTATTGACAGAAATATTGGCTGATATGGTTATCATAGAGGGTTTCCTTTTTTTAAAGGAGAAAATCATATAGTTCAATGATAGAAAATGTTACCCAATTGACCTGATTAGGTCAGTATCAATTTTAACTATAAGCCTCACATTTATTTCCCTTTAATTTTATAAAATGATTATTGAAAAGGTGATGAGCAGGGGGTTTGCAGTTACATGAGTAAGGTAGTAAGTGTATTTGTTTTTAAACACTGTTACCACATGCCTCCTTTTCTCCTGCTTATCCCTCCCTACTCCCCTCCTCCTCACTTGACATAGAGTCAAGTGAGTATCAATGTTGCATTAGTTCATTTTTTTACCTCCTGTTTCTGTTTCCATTTCCCTTCCACAGATCAAATAATCTTATATGCAAAACACAAGAAAACTAAGAGAAATGGGAAAAATTCAAAAACTACATACAGGACAGTCTGGAAAGCAGTATGGAGATTCCTCAAAAAACTAAACGTAGAACTTCCCTGTCATCCAGCAACCGCACTCCTGGACATTTACATAAATGACCACAAATACAGCCATATTAAAGCTACCACCACAAGCAGGCTCATTACAGCACTATATATCATAGCAGAAGATGTGATATATATGTATATATACATATATATACAAATATATATATATACAAATATATATACAAATATATATACAAATTGGGGCACTATGCTTCCATCATAAAGACTGGCATTGCCACATTCATAAGGAAATGGAAAGACCTGGAAAAAATTATATTAAGTGAAGTAAGCCAGATGCAAAGAGAAGTAGAGTGCATGTTTTCCCTCATTTGTAAGAACTAGAATATATCTATAGTATTCTTAACTTTAGATATCAATAATCATTTTAATTCTTATGTGCTGTACATAGGAGTTTTGTTGATGACATTCTGAATTACAACATTCTTCCCATAGGTCTGTCCTATCATTTTACATAAATGTCTGAGTCCTGTGTATAAGTTTTATGTATGCTAATAGACTTTTCTTCAATGGTTACAAAGAGTAATCTGAAATGATAATAGTAAAGAACACTTGTTTTATGTATACAGTAAAATTTCCTCAAATGTAGATTTCCAAAAATGCAGCCCTTCATATAAAATTTGTTAATAAAAGCAATATTTCCTAAGCACAAATGATTTCCTACAAAATAATGTATAAGTAGTGATGAAAAACAGTAACTTTACAAAAATGTATAAGTTATATTCTCATAGTATCAAAAATTATCAACAAGATATAATATAAATTCCATTTTATTGAATAAGAAATATTTGTTTAAACTTTAATAAATTATCTAAATTAAGTTTTATCTGTCAATCTTTTCATAATGTGTTTTGGGAATGTTTGAATTTAAAAGCTTTAAAAATAAATTAATAATTGAGGGATGAGTAAGTTTTATCCCTAGAGTGATAAAGTGAATGCATGTTAATAAAGGCTTATATCAATATATCATGTAAATGCCAGTGATTAACCAATCATGACATAAAAATATTAATTATGGACAGACTTTTAAAACTTTTTAATACTGTGCATACATTAGTAGATAATTAACCTCAAAACAATTTTTCTTCATTCTTTGCAATTAGTCAAACTAAGTTTTTACAATCCAAACCAGATAAATGATAACAAATGTTTATTTAAAGCAATAATAAGATGATTGGCCACTGACTATATCCCAGCTCCCATAATAAAAATGGTATACTCATAATATAAGGTTAGATGAAAATGAAGTTTTAGTTTTTAAGCAGGAATAAAATATACTAAAATAAGATCTGTGAGTTCTATCTATGCCTGTAAGAAATTTATTACTTTAATTATTTTAATATTTCATATCTATTATTTTCTGGTCTTTTTTTTATTTTTTCCTTTGGCCACTCCTGGAGCTTGGATTCAGGGTGTAAGCACTGTCCCTGTCATCTTTTTGCTCAAGGCTAGCACTCTGTCCCTTGAGCCATAGCGCCACTTCTGGCCGATTTATATATATGTGGTGCTAGGGAATCAAACCCAGGGCTTCATGTATACAAGGCAAGCACTCTCACCACTAGGCCATATTCCCAGCCCCTTACTTTCTGAAAAGTAAGCTGACAAGTAAAAAATTCAAGAAACAAAATTCATTTTAAAGCATAGTAAATATATGTAATTTAATTGAGGATCTAAAACTCAGATAATGATTTTAAAAAAGAAAATTCATCTTGTTTTTAAATGTACAGGCAGAAATCTATCTATCTATCTATCTATCTATCCATCTATCTATCTATCTATCTATCTATGTTCTCTATCTATCTATCTATCTGTCTGTCTGTCTGTCTGTCTGTCTGTCTGTCTGTCTAATCTAATCTGTCTACCTTTTTTTTAAATGTGTGTTTGAGTGCATATGCCTGTACTGGGGCTTTAACTCCATACCTGGGTTCTGTCTCCTCAGTTTTTGTGCTCAAGGCTAGTGTTTTACCACTTTTGTCACAACTCTGCTGGCATTTTGCTGGTTATTTGGAAATGAGACTCTCACAGACTCCCGCCTGGATTGGCTTTAATCAGTGGTCCTCAGATCTCTGCCTCCTTAGTAGCTAGAATTATGGGTGAGAGCCACCAAACCTGGCTTATCTATCTATCTATCTATCTATCTATCTATCTATCTATCTATCTATCTATCTATCTGTCTACCTATCTGTCTACCTATCAATCCACCTATCTATTGATCAATGTATCCATTAGTGGGTTGGTTGCTTGGTCTGTCTGTTTGTTTGTCTATGTACCATGTATTTGTCTTTTCAGGATGGAAATACTCAACGATATAGTCTATGGCATGGGAAAACATCCCAGGAGAAATTTCAGTAGTTAAATTTACAAAGAAAGAAACAATATTGCTTCCCATTTATTATTTAATGACTCATTTTCTGAAGAAAAATATAGAGTTGTAAGAATACAATATATCAGATGTTTGATATATTTCTTTTTCAATTAGTTATAAATACCATTGCCCTCAGACCAACTTGTATTTCTTTTTGTATGCATCCAAATGAACTTTCAAATATCATAGCAAATTTCTATACACAGATTTAGGTATGAAAATTGACAAAAAATACTTCTCAAAGCTACATAAATAATGTTTGAATTTCTAGCTAAGTAATTACTTCAAATTTTCTCCATTTTGAAGAATTGTAACCTCACAATTATATAGTGGCATATACAGAAACTTTCATTCATTCAGTCTGAAGTAACTCCAAATGCAATAAATTATTTCAGCGAACTATAAGACCAGGATTATTATTTAATTTAATTTTACATTAATGTTCTACTTTTTGAATCCTGAATATTCTTTTAGTGAAATTACCTTTTAATTTTATTTTGTAATAATTAGACAAATGCAAGTTTAAAAGTAGTAAAAAAATTATGTTGCTACATTAAAATATATTTCAAATATAGTGCATTCATAAACTGCTTTGTTAAATGACAACTGTTTTATGCAGCTACTTAAAGATAATACAAATGAATTGTTTAAAAACAGAAAAAAAAAAAAGGGCTGGGGATATGGCCTAGTGCCAAGAGTGCTTTCATCGTATACATGAGGCTCTGGGTTCAATTCCTCAGCACCACATATATAGAAAAGGCCAGAGGTGGCGCTGTGCCTCAAGTGGCAGAATGCTAGCCTTAATCAAAAAGAAGCCAGGGACAGTGCTCAGGCTCTGAGTCCAAGCCCCAGGACTAGCAAAAAAAACAAACAAACAAACAAACAGAAAAAAATACTTTCAGGAACAAAAACTAAGAGCACTGTAATACTGTAATGGGTCATGGAGAAAGTCTTTGTAAATGATACAATATTTTTAGCTGTAACCATCTTGTTCTGTAACAAATGGCATTAAAATTTGTAACTTTGCATTTCTTTTACCTTACCCCATTACAGGGCTAAGACATTGTTTTCTGTAGACTGAACAAAAAGAGCTATTTTAAGTAAATATGAACTTCAAACAAACAAACAAAAAATCATGGCTCTCAAATCCTTCCACATGCTCCTAAAGTTCACAGGATCTATACTCAACCCTGTGGAGAAGTACATTCACAAATAAAATAGTTCACTAGTTTTACAAATCCAGCCCTTCTCAGGACACTGAATGAAAATGTAAATTTTATCCATCTATATATGATTTCTAAGGAAATGTTTGTTCTACTTCCTCTGTTTCCCTCCCCCTGCCCAAGTCAAAAAGTCAGGATTATTTATTTCCTGATAATATTTACACTGAAAATACAATAATACATAGAGAACCAGCAGCAAGCCTGGTGATAACAATTCCATTTTCATTATCTTAATTTTCCATGGATATTATACTGTATTTATTATGGACATGTGTCTGCTAATATTATTTACATTGTGCAAAAAGGATGAGCATCTTTCTGTAATGGGACACTCTGTTTTATTCATGAATACTGTCTCAGAAAATGTTGTCAATTAGAATGTAGGAGAATAGTGTTTCCCTAAGGCTATTGAGAGCATGAAACTTAATGGAGTGTGACAACAGTCCAAATATGTGCTTGTTACTGAAAGCTCTCAATAAAAATGCATCATTTAAAGATTAATATGTAATAAAGAACCATGCTATTTAAATGGGAAACTTTTTATTCCAAATGCAAAATCGCAGATTGCAAATTCTCTGGCTTTATTCTATTTAAATAGTATATATTTTATCAAACAAATAAACACAAGAAAAAAACTCATCAATGAGGTGCAAGATGTAAGAATGAATTAGACATTATGCAAATGAATTACAAGATGATTGAAATAAAACTTACTGGGTGAGTTCAGAAATGTAAAGAAAATACAGACAGTGGAGTCAGTACATACAATAATAGAATTTGAGGAGAGAAACTGAGGAAAGGGCAATTGCATTACCCATTATAGAAATGTCTTTTTTGTTAGTACACTGGTGTATATTTCCACCTGTCCTGTTATAATTTCCCAATGAAGAGATTACAGGTTATTTTTCACTTTTGAACCTTAACCTTGGAAATCTTCCTGAAGACTAACTAAAGTTTCTTTTTTTTTTTTTTTTTGGCCAGTCCTGGGCCTTGGACTCAGGGCCTGAGCACTGTCCCTGGCTTCCTTTTGCTCAAGGCTAGCACTCTGTCTCTTGAGCCACAGCGCCACTTCGGGCCGTTTTCTGTATATGTGGTGCTGGGGAATCGAACCCAGGGCCTCATGTATACGAGGCAAGCTCTCTTGCCACTAGGCCATTTCCCCAGCCCCAAAAGTTTCTTTTTGGTCTGTCTGTACATTTGCTCTTTGCTTTTTGCTAGTGACTCATGCCTTAATCCTACCTATTTAGGAATCTAAGATCTGAGGATCCTGATTTGAAACCAGTCAAGGAGACAAATATGAGAGATGCTAATCTACAATTACACAACAAACCATGAAAATGTGGCTGAAGTAGTAGAATACCAAGCTTGTGCAATGAGAGCTAAACAAGAGCATGAAACTTTGACTCAAGATCTTACCAACAAAACATGTAAATAATTAAGAACATCAGAGAGGATACAGATTTGAAAATTAAGCTGAATACCTTCACTCAACTCTGTAATTGTGTTTACTTGGAAGATAGACACATGAGGTTAACCTAAACAAAACCAAAATGGAGTTCACATGCACCCATCTCATCCCATGAGATGGTAATATTTTTTGCCATCCCTAATGATTTGGGGAAACACAATTGAAAGGATCACAGTGCAGGCCATCTCTCACAGATAGAGTGAGATTCTACCTAGAAAATAAGAGTCTGGAGGCCCGGCTCAAATTGGTAGAGTATCTGTTCAGCAAGCAGGAAGCCTTGAGTTAAAATACCAGTATTGTCAAATTAAAAATAAAAGCAAAGCCTCTAGCTCTTGTGAAACATTTAAAGAAATAAGAAAGAATAGGATGCTACTATAGAATGCAGAAAGAGTGGTGAAAATGATGTTGGAAATCCCCTGTAAATTTGACAATTTATATCAATCTAGGGTTCAAGATGGAGAGAAAATTGAGAACAAAGAAAACAGATGAATCCTCATGAGGAACATCTAAATTAGGCTTATGAAAACAAAAGGAAAATAAAACATCTTGATTCATGAAGCCACTGAAGTTAAGAACACCTCACCTAAAGGAGAACTCAAGTTCAAATGACAGGGCATTTTCTCATTGAAACCATACAGGAATTGACTCCATCATTTCAAGTGTTGAAAGAACAGAACTGACAACTGAATTTTCTACCCGTCCAAACTATCCTTCAGGAAGTGAGAGATTATATAAATGGAAACCACCCAAATGAGAACAAAGGAAAGCTATTCATTCAGAGCTGTCTCAGTAAAGAAATGACATGTATCTTTTTTTTGTAAAAGCTCAAACAAAAATAGAAATAAGAAATTAGAGAAAGAGGAAGAAAGAGAGAGAGAAAAAAGGAAGAAAAGGAGAATAAGAAGAAATAATATAGAAATATAAGATGGTATGAATATTATTCTATTTCCTTTGCTTGTATTTTTGTGGGTCCAAGTGTTGGCTCCGTAGCCAAGTTTCTTTTGTTTCCCGTCACCTCTAGTTCAGCCCTACCCTATACATTTTCATTGTTATCCAAAAAGCTTACTTTTACTTCTTAAAGCAGGATCCAACATTACCCTCTTTCAATGCACAACTCTGAGCCACCTCCAAAGGAAAAACTTCCCATTCTTGATAAAGGAAATGATAAACTTCCAGATATAGACCATTATACCTTGCATTCCCCAGTCAAGGTGTGTTTACATGTCTAGCCCAGCAATACAGTAATCAACACTTTTGTGGGAGTTTCATCATAAAGCACTTTCACTACATTATCATCCTTAAAATATTATCACTTTTTTTTTAAATTAAGAAATTGAATCAGGCACCAGTGGTTCATGCCTAAAATTCTAACTACACAGGAGGCTGAGATCTGAGGATTGCAGTTCAAAGCCAGCAGGGGCAGAAAAGTTTGTGAGACTCTTATCTCCAGTAAACAACTCAGAAAAAGCCAGAAGTGGTGCTGTGGTTCAAATGATAGTGCTATACCCTTGAGTACAAAAGAGGCTGAGGAACAGCACTGAGGCTCTGAGTTCAAGCCCCAATAAAGAAAAAAAAAAGGACTTGGAAAAAATTATACTAAAAAAAATTATACATGAATACAATGTATTTAAATAGAATGACCCCATATATACTCATTAACCATGTATGATTATTAAGACATGGGAGTAAAAGTGTAATAAAATGTTTCCTCTCTTGCCCATATGGAGGAATGAATGAATAAATAAATGTTTGATGAGTGAATATAATATGTTGAAAAGAAACATGTTTAAATTTACACACACACACATTCACATATATCTAAAACCTGTGAAATCTGTATATGCTTGGTATTGATAAAATATATTCTTAACATGAAATTTATGATCCTATATTATAGTTTTGCACAGTGCTGTCATTGTAGGAATCTAGACAAAATCTATAGAAAAGTTTCTTTTTCATTTCTTCCAGCTATATATGAATCCAGAAGTATCTCAAAGGAAAAAAAATTACTTAAATGAAACAGAAGATGAATGTTTTTCAGAATCATAAAAATGTCAAAACTTTTCACCAGAAAACTTCAGTACAGGGAATGCTAAAGATGTCATTCAGGTATGAAAATTTTGACACTAGATCAAAACCTATAGCAAGACAAGAAGTGAGGAGCAACAGAAATGATAACTGTGATAACTGTGTGTAAGTCAGGCAGCTTACATTCTAGAACCATATTCACATTTACTCTACTTAAAAAAAATTAGCTTTGCATTGGTGGCTAAAGCCTGTTATCCTAGCTACCCAGGAAGCTGAAATCTGAGGATGGTGGTTCAAAGGCAACTTGGGCCAGAACGTCCATGAGACTCTTATCTCCAATTAACCACCAGAAAATCAGAATTGGTGCTGTAGCTCATAGTGGTAAAGCATTAGTCTTGAAAAAAAGAGCTCAGGCTCAATGCCCAGGCCCTGAGTTGAAGCACCAAGGCATACATGCGTGCACACACACACACACACACACACACACACACTCTCTCTCTCTCTCTCTCTCACACACACACACAGAGAAAAGAAAATTCTTTGATATATTTACCTTACATAAATGATTTTAGATTATTATAACGTAGAAGCCTACTCTGAAATATGAAAAATAGGCTTGAATTAAATCTATCAAATTGATCAATCAGTTGTGCTGTGTTGACATAAAAGTAGCAGTGGGGAAGTGCCAATATGTGTCAAAACAGCTACTACAGAACCTGGGTCACAATAGTTTATACTAATTGTCCTGTCTTTCTTTCTCTAACCAGTATTGTGTTACTTAGCTAAAACATATATAATCAGGTTATTATTGAGCTGTCAAATACCTCATTTAAGACATCATATATCAATCATTATACAGTTGTCTGTCATTAAACAACGTTCAGATGAGATTCACACTCATCTTTCCTTCATAGTTAGAAATAAAATTTAATTCTTGGTTTATATAATATACTTACAATAACAAATGAAGTAATTACTTGAGATGCTTTTCTTTGTTTATTAAATTACTTGATTATTTAATTTTGCCCGTATCTATTTAGCAATTGAGAGACTGACATTTTACTAGAGAAAAGATTAGAGAAAAGGAGAGGATGCTGTTGTTTTTTTTTTCCTTTTGATTTCAGCCATAAGTCAGAGCCAGAGAGGAAAAAGACACATTTTCTCCCATATGTGGAAAATGGAACTAATTAATGAATGTATAAGTAAACATAATTTATTGTATGCTATATACAAAAATATTGATCAAAAATGGTATTTTCAGAGGAGAATTCAAGTGTTGTAATGTCTTAAAGAGATTAATAACTCACAGTTCAACAAATAACAGAAAACATATTCATTGCAAAAGATGGAGTGCAGGCCAGGGTAGAGGGAGTAAATGAATGAAGACTGGAAGGTTTTGGAGAATGCAGTTGAAAAATCAATGCATATCCTTCAAAATTAAGAAAATTAACAGGAGAGGTGGGATTGGTAAGGATGGCGTGCATAGTTAAAGGGGTGACATTAATCAAGAAACATTGCACTCATAAACTAATTGGTTTATTAGTACGTCCTTTGTACTGCTATTTACAGAGAAGAAAAGTCCAATTCAAAATGTTTTGAAGTTTGCTTTTTTTAAGTACAAGAAGGAGAAGGAGGGGCTGGGATGTAGCTCAGTGGCAAAGCACTTGCCTAGCAAATGCAACATCTTGGGTTCGATCCCCAGTACCAAAAAAAGGAAAAGACCAAAAAAGTTAGTTTAAAAAGAAGGAAAAGGATCAGGTAGCTTGTCAAGTTTATGTCTTACCCAAATTCACCCACCACAAAGAACCATTTGGTATTACTGTCACCACTGGTTATATTTCATAGCACTATAAAAGTTATGTATTACTTAGAAAATATGTGACTGAGATTGCACATTCATAACCACCTTGGTGGCAATCTAGGTTAGATTATAGACATTCATTGTGTATCCATTCTGTATTCAATATTTTCTTGTGTATTTAATGTCCTATTATGAAACTATTTATTAGCATTGACTTTTTATCATGTAAATTGCTTGGCACTGTGAGATGAGGTATGACCCCAGACATCCAGGAGAATAATTAGTATCTTCTGAGAAATATATTTCCATATAAGACTTCCATCAATTTTAAGCAATTTTATTAATCTGCTAGAGGACTCAACTGTCTTTCCCACACCTGATCATAAGGATGGAGAGAACAATGAAAGAATAGAGAGGCTCTTGTTATAGTGTATTAGACTTGGATTCAATACAGTCTCTCCCTCTACCCCCTCTCTCTTTTTCTCTCTCTTGCTTTCACCCTCTCTTGCTCTCTCTTGGTCTCTCACTTTCTCACTCTCTCTCCTCTCTCTCCTTTATCCCATCTCCCTCAACCCCTCTCTTCCCTTTCTCTCACACATTCACACACAAACACAAAAAATGCATACACACAGACAGTTGTGATAGGATACATATATTCATATATATATTTATCAATATTAGAATTTCATATTTTCATGCTGATTTCATAAAAATTAAAAACTAATTAAAAGCACACTATATGTCCAAATATATATTCACCTGGAAAAATAAGTTGCTGGCACTGAAATAGTTAATCACTTTTAGTTTATACTGTACTACACTTCATTTTTCCTGGTAGATTATAGCAATCTAGATAATCAGCAATAGTGGGAGAAAATGAACTTAAATATAAATAGTTATGGATAATGTTATGACTCATTAAATGACATGTATTTTTAAAAATAAAGCTATAAACACCAAAATGCACTTATCATTCAAAGAAACAGTAGGATTTCAAACCAGTTTTTGAGCTATTTTGAACCTCAGTTTAACAAGGATAGAAGACAGTACTCTAGTGTGAAAAATAGGAACATTGCAGCTTTCTACAACATATTTTAAAGAAAGCATATTTCTTCTGTAATAATTAAAAATCTGGCAAATATTTATGAATAGTGTGCAATATAGCATTTTGAGTATGAATGGGTAAAGTCTTCTGATTTCTGGCTTTTCCTTGTGAATTATGACTTTCATCCATCTCTCTTGAACAAAAATCTATAATTATAATATGTGTATTCTCCTTTGAAAACAACAAATTATCACTAACAATTTAAAACTAAAAACAATATCCATATGTAGCATCATTGCTTCCAAATATGGCAAGACAGGCTGGTGAATACAAACAATTGCAAATGCATCTGAACGTAAACCCACAATAGAAACCTCAAGTGAGTCACATAGAGGGGAAGGGACATTTAGGCTAACATGGAGGGGAGGAAACACTTAGGCTAACATATTCAGCAGACTCGTGTATACAGTTCAGAGTCATCGTGCTGTCAGAAGCTTTCAAATGTTGGTGGGTTTTAACATGTCTTCATGATAAATGCAACAGAGAGAAAAAATCCCTCTTTTGATTCTAATAGAAGGATGAAGGGAGAAGTAAACCTTTTATACAACAGAGTCTGCTTTTTGATTTTACAAGACCTTTACACAGGAGAAACTGATACCATAGCTTTACTACCTTTATAAAAAAAAATCAGTGCATAGGACAAGGAATGCTCAGTTCCAGCTGACTTTAGCATTCCACAAAAGAGAAGGAAAAATGTTCATTTTACCAACTCCATGCAAACTATAAATCATTTAAAACTATGATTTGCAGAAAAGTAAAAAAAAAGGCCAGAATATTTAAGACATATATGCAATCACAGAAACTGTAGCACACATGAAATGGAAGACTCAGAAGAAAAGCAGAAAAGAGAGTGGTACAGACCATTAGGTTAAGCAGTAATATGTGAATATTTTCTGACATTAAAGTCAGATCCTAAGACACAAATGCAGAATGATGAAATGGCTGAGTAGCATGTATAAATAAATAAATAAATAAATACATACATACATACATACATACATACATAGAACTATACCTGAGCATATCATAATCAAATTGTAGAAACTAAAAAAAAAGAATATGTATTGAAAGAGTAAGAGGAATCTGTAACCCCTCTGTACTACACTTTGACAATAAAGAAAAAAAAGAGTGAGAGGAATAAAAATTAGCTTCCCCAAATACAAATGACATCTGACTTCTTTTCATAAATCATATAGCAAGAAGAAAATGAAGTGAAATACTATGTTGAGAGAACTCTGTAACCTGTGAACTTATTCTTTAAAAGTGAAGCAAAGGGGTGATATTGAACAAAATCTATTGTATTCATAATGTGCTTTGTTAAATGGCAAATCCTTTGTACAACTACTTGAAGATATGTATGTATATATATGTGGATATATATTATTATTAAGCAGAATTCCTGCCTTCCTTCCTTTCTCTCTCTCTCTTTCTTTCTCTCTCTCTCTTTCTTTCTTATTTCTTATCTTTCTTTCTTTCTTTTTTTTGGTTCCCTGATGGGGAAACAAACCTGGGTCGCGCTGAATTCTAATGACTAGACCACCAGGGACAGAATTTCTTTCTTAAACAAACAAAATGTGAATTAATATATTGCCAGTAGAATGTATAACAATAAAAATGTAAAAGGAAGCAGTTCAGACAAAAAGGAAATGAAGTTTAGAGAAAGAAATATACATATAGAAGAAGGAAGAAAGCAAGAAAGGAAAGCAAGCAAGAGAGAAAGTCAGAGTGGGACAGAGCCCAGCAGTAATCTCATTGCTCATAACTTGAACATCAAGATGATAGAGGCAAGGCTAGGAAAAATATTAGTAAAACCTCATCCCAGTCCGATGGGGTGATATACATCTATATTCTCAAATGTGGGGAATGTAGAACCTCTGCCTGATATGGTGGAGAGCCAAAATTCAGATTCCTGCATCAGAAAGAGAGACAGAGAGAGGTGGGGAAGAGAAGAGAGGTGGGGAGAGAGAGAGAGAGAGAGAGGCTACAGACAGACATAACAGGGAAAGGGGACTCCACTTCCAATGTCAGCACCGTTTACCAAGGAATGGAATTTTCATTGTATTATTGTATCTTATTTTTTCAATTATCTTTAGAATTTGTTGAATATTTTAAAGCATAAGTATGACTAGGGCTTCTTTTTCCTTCCCATAGTTAACAAAATATGTCTTTTATTAGTACTACTTAAATATGAGAATCAATTTTGATAAAATAACATATTACTAAATTCTTTAAAAAATTGTTGGTCAAAAAATATGGCTCACACTACTCAGGATGCTGAAATCTGAGGATCATGGTTCAAAGACAGAAAGGGAAAGAAACTGAGACTCTTATCTACAATTAATAAAAAATCTGGATGAGGAGCCATGGCTCATGTAGTAAAGCAGTATCCATGAGTTAAAATCTAGGACAAGATAAACAAAGGAGTTGCATCATTTTTGTTTCACAATCCTAAATATTATTACAATTACTTAGTTAATTATATTCAATAACAAAGAATACCAATGTTGATAAATAAATAATAGATAAATATAGATAAGTATGTATACACATATATAGGAATGTGTGTATGTGTAACTGTGTAAATTGTTTAAATAATTCTTAATACTGGTCTGGGAATGTGGCTTAGTGGTGGAGTGCTTGCCTGGCATGCATGAAGCCCTGGGTTCGATTCCTTGGTACCACGTAAAGAGAAAAAGCCAGAAGTGGTGATGTGGCTCAAGTGGTAGAGTACTAGACTTGAGCTTGACAGTGCCCAGACTTTGAGTTCAAAGCCCAAGACTGGTAAAAAAAAAAAAATTCTTAATACTTAATTTTTAAAAATTGAAATAGGATAACAGCCAAACAGAAAATATTATTTCAAAATATATTTTCTAGTTTCAGTAATGAGTAGTAAACAATTGAGCGAGGCTTTTACTACTTTCAGGAAATATAATGAACTGAAATTAATATGTCACTAATTTTTATTATACAAAATTGTGGGATATATGTCAAATCTATTACAGCACATAGGAATACAAGCTATCTGGAATATCTATAAATACTGATTTAACGGAAGAAATTGTGTGTGTGTGTGTGTGTGTGTGTGTGTGTGTGTGTGATTGTGCTCATTTACTAGGTCATGTTATCAAATAAATTTATCCTTATATTCCCAGATTAAGCTCTAATAATGTGATTATTGTCAAGGTAGTGCTTTTCTACAATTTTCTTATCATGTTTCCCAAAAAAATCAGTATTGATAAGGTTTAGCCTGCCATTTCTTTCTTTCTTATCTAATCACCATTACAATTTAGTATGTAACCAAATGATCACACTCTTTTGAGTAATGATTTTGAGTTTACTGTTAACAGTTGAGATTTTTATAATGCATTATAAAAGCCCATGCTTCTATGTAGGAAAATAAAAAGTATGTTTCATTCTCAATTTGATTTCAATTTAGACAGTAGATACTGTTCCAATTTTCAGGAAGAAAAATCAGAAATTGGAAAGTGAATGAAGAGTGGCTATATGAATTTCTTTTTCCTTGTGATTTCTGAGGGGAAAGACAGACTTTCAATGTTTTCAACTCCCTCAAGTGAGAGGGTGGGATTGTAGTCAAAACAAGAGGGTATCACAAATTTCTTCTTTCTTAAGGAGCATCTAATATCATGCTAATTATTTTTCATGCACTAATATATCAGTGCCCTAAGAATTTAATCGTTTTTAATAAAGTACTGATGTCTAGAAATAACACAGAATGGTATATTACAACAATATATTCAAATAATTCTTATTATGGTTATATTAATGCGAATGAGACAAATGTTGTCTAAAAGAATGAGAAATTTAATTCAGCCACCAAACTTTTTGTACAGTAGCCTGTATCCCATTTCTCAGGCTAGCACTACAAAGCAATATATTTGTCTTACAAAATTTGAACCATTGGAGAGAGCATGTTACACCCCTAATGATGTATTATAAAATTAAATCATTTTGACTTACAAATACAGGAAGGCTTTAGATTCAAATCAAAGGAGAAAGTCTTTCCACTGGAATAATTAGTGAGCTCAATTTCTTCCACAGATTTTTAAAAATTTCTTCACAATGAAAGGCAAACCTCTCTTTTTGTTTGGGAAATTCTATCCCAGAATAGAGGAAATGAAAGTAAACTAAGGTACAAATTAGTGGGTATGAGGAAGAGAACTGTCAGATACAATTATTAATGAATCATTTTGTCTCATCAAACAGGTATCTATGTCAATCATACCAACATAAATTGTATGGTTATGACTAGGAGAGGGCATTAAATTGCACACACTTACCAGATTAAAGTGGATTAACATAAGAAAAACAGAGGTTGCACAGGTCAGATGCAGTATTCAATTATTTTATGTAAATAATGTAGCAGTTTTAAAATTTCTATCAGTTTAAGGATATCTTGGGTTTTGTATGCATAGACCATTAAACTTAGTAAAAGAATTTAGAAATATTTTGGCATTAGTAAATTTTCTGTAGATTATTATCTAATTTGGACTTTATATGGGATATAATAGAATGACACCAAAGTATTAAATTTAAAGAGTGACTTTTCATGGACTTTTATTAAAAATGGTACTCATTTATGATAATCGAGTAATTTCTGGTAATATAATTATTATTCCAATTTTGAGTAGGATTTGCTTCAAACCAAATTCCTCTTCTTTCTAGTAACATAAACTCCGTTTCCTCCAGTTATATATGGTCATAGGCTGAAAAATGGCACAGAAGATTGAACATTAGATTTTTCCATTTTCTGTTGAGTTATGTAAAGCTTTTCCATGAAAAGTGATTTGGAACAATTATTGTTTTTCTCCTATCTGGGTGTTAAAAGGAAAGATCACTTAGAAAAAAATTAATTTTTCCTTGAATCACTGGAAGGCAGAGCCATTCCTATTAGAAACACAAAACTCAGAATTTATGTGAGTGAAAATAGATGTCAATCATACATAAACCACATACAAATAGTATATGTTGATGTTTTATTATAACAACCAGAATTATACCACAAAATATGAAATTTTAAATCCCATATGGGATAGAACAACTGAAACAAAACAAAAAATACAAAACAAAATCAAGGAAGATTACAATTCTATTATGTTCTATTATATGTGGAAAAGTGAAGTAGTTTCTTTTTTCAGATGCCCACAGTAACCTCTAGATGCTTATGCAACTGGAAGTGCCTTAACATGTAATTAAAATGGCTACATAATAAGCCACATGCTTTTACAGTATTTTCATAGACTAATGACCAGAGATGGCTTTCGTTTTTCTTTTGTTTTCTATTTGAGGAGGTGAAGGATTGCAGCATGAGTAACAGAGCCACTGTTGGTCAGTTTTCCATCACTAACAAAATACCTGAGTAAAATGAACTGTAAAGGAAGAAAGGCTTAGTTTAGTTTAGTCTCAGAGGTTTCTGTCCATGGTACTTGCTCCCCTTGCATTTGAACTGCAACAGCGATACTTACAAGACATTATGGTGTAAACTGTACAACTTAGGGTAGGAAGTGGCTGAGGGGAGTAGAAGTGGGAGAAAAATGAGGGAAGGAGTAACAAGTTTGATGAGAAATGTATTTATATCCTATGTATGTAACTGTAAACCCTCTATAAATCACATTGATAATAAAATTAATTTAAAAAAGAAATTTCAAAAATAAAATTCATTTACATTTCTTCAAATGTTACTTTTTTGGGGTGCTGTAAGAGCTGTGCAGGCACTTTCCAACATCATCTATCATCATGTTGCAAATGCATTTAATAATTATGTCAGTTAGTATGCCATACACATAACAACTAAATATGAGCTCCAAAGGAGTTAAGTGACTACTCTTTTGAGTCTCTTAACACAGACACTGCTCATTAATCTAAGATTGTTAAGTTTAACAATTAGTGAAGGCTAATCTAATGTAGACACCGAATGTCAAGCTATGTACATTTCATGTTTATTAATTCTTTTTTTAAGTATTTATTATCAAACTGAATTACAGGGAGGTTAGAGTTCCATACATTAGGCATTGAATACATTTCTTGTACTGTTTGTTACCTCATCCCTCATTCCCTCTCCCCGACCCCCTTTTCCTTTCCCCCTCATGAGTTGTTCAGTTCATTTACACCAAACAGTTTTGAAAGAATTGCTTTTGAAGTTTGTCTTTTTTTTTTTTTTACCGTGTCTCGCAATTTTGGTATTCCCTTTCAATTTCCTAGTTCTAATACCAGAATAGATGGTTTCCAATATACTCAGGTAAGATACAGAGATAGTGTAGGTACAACCACAGGAGGGTGATACAAAAAGATCATCAATAATAGAAGCTACAGTTACACATGGCACGTTGAAAGTAGTTACAACAGTGATACAATAATTGTTTCCATAACATGGAGTTCATTTCACTTAGCATCATCTTATGTGTTCGTAAGGGTATAGCTATAGGGTTCTTGTGATCCTCTGCTGTGACTTGCCTAAACCTGTGCTAATTATTCCCTATAAGGGAGACCATAGAGTACATGTTTCTTTGGTCTGGCTCACTTCACTTAGTATAATGTTTTCCAAGTCCTTCCATTTCCTTACAAATGGGGCAATGTCATTCTTTCTGATAGAGGCATAAAATTCCATTGTGTATATGTACCACATTTCCTGATCCATTCGTCTACTGAGGGGCATCTGGGTTGGTACCAGATTCTAGCTATGACAAATAGTGATGCGATAAACATTGTTGTGCTGGAGGCTTTACTGTGTTCTTGTTTGTTGTCTTTTGGATAGATACCCAAAAATGGGGTTGTTGGGTCATAGGGGAATTCTATGTTTAGCCTTCTGAGGAATCTCCATACTGATTGCCAGAGTGGCTGAACGAGTTTACATTCCCACCAGCAATGAAGTAGGGTTCCCTTTTGGCCACATCCCTTCCAACAATTGTTATTGTTAGTTTTCTTGATATAGGACATTCTTACTGGGGTGAGATGGAATCTCAATGTTGTTTTGATTTGCATTTCTTTTATGGCCAGTGAAGTAGAGCACTTTTTCATATGTCTCCTGGCCATTCTCATTTCCTCATCAGAGAAGTCTCTTTTTAAGCCTTTAGCCCACTTGATGAGGGGGCTATTGGTTCTTTGCAATTTTGTTTGGAAGGAAGGTAATTGTTTTAGTTCTGCATGTATTTTAGATATGAGGCCTTTGTCTGTTGAATGGCTGGTAAAGATCTCCTCCAAATCTGTGGGCTTTCTGTTTATCTTGCAAGCTATATGTCCTTTGCCCTGCAGAAGCTCTGTAGTTTGATGCAGTCCCATTTGTCCAACCTTTCTTTGATTTGTAGCATTTCTGGGTCTTTGTTAAGGAAGTTTTGTCCTGTGACAAGGAGCCCAATTGTTTCTCCAACTCCTTCCTTTAGTGTTTTCAAGGTGTCTGTTTTGATTTCGAGGACTTTGATCCATTTGGAATTGTTTTTGGTGCAGGGTGATATATAAGAATCTAATTTTAGTTTGTTGCATGTGTTGAATCAGTTTTGCCAGCACTTTTGTTAAAGAGGCTATCTTTCTTCCAAACTATTGTTTTAGCTCCTTTACCAAAGATTAAGTAGGCCTAGTTCTGTGGGTTCATTTCTGGGTCTTCAATTCTGTTCCATTGGTCTTCAGGCCTGTTCCGGTGCCAATACCAAGCTGTTTTAAATACTATAGTTTTATAATACAGCTTGAAGTTGGGTATTATAATTCCTCCAGCACTGTTCTTTCTGCTTAGGATTGTTTTTGCTATTCTGGGTTTTTTATTGTTCCATATGAATTTCTGAATTGCTTCCTCTATTTCATTAAAAAACATTGTTGGTATATTAATGGGTATTGCATTGAATTTGTAGATAGACATTGGCAATATTGCCATTTTGATTATATTCATCCTCCCAATCCAGGAGCATGGGGGGTTTTTCCATTTCCTAAGTTCTGCCTTAGTTTCATTTTTCATGTTTTTAAAGTTCTCATCATAGATGTCTTTCACTTCTTTGGTTAAGGTTATTCCTAGGGGCTGGGGATATAGCCTAGTGGCAAGAGTGCCTGCCTTGGATACACGAGGCCCTAGGTTTGATTCCCCAGCACAACATATACAGAAAACGGCCAGAAGCGGCGCTGTGGCTCAAGTGGCAGAGTGCTAGCCTTGAGTGGGAAGAAGCCAGGGACAGTGCTCAGGCCCTGAGTCCAAGGCCCAGGACTGGCCAAAAAAAAAAAAAAAAAAAAAAAAAAAAAAAGGTTATTCCTAGGTATTTTACGTTTTTTGAGGCTATTACAAAAGGAGTTAGTTTCGTGATTTCAGCCTCGGTCTTCGGGTCATTAGCATAGAGAAAGTCCGTTGATTTTTGAGGGTTTATTTTATACCCTGAAACTTTGCCAAAGTTTTGGATCAACTTTAGTAGCTTGGGGATAAAGTCTATGGGGTTCTTTATGTATAGGATCATGTCATCTGTGAAGAGAGAAATTTTACCTTCATCTTTTTCTATTTGGATCCCCTTTATATTTTCTTCATGCCTAATTGCTCTGGCTAGGAATTCTCGTACTATGTTGAAGGGCAGGGGAGAGAGTGGACATCCTGTCTTGTTCCTGATTTTAAAGGAATGGCTTTAGTTTTTCACCATTTAGAGTTATGCATGTTGTTGGTTTGTCATAAACTGCCTTAATTATATTCAGGAATGTTCCCTGGAATCCCAGTTTTTCCAGGGCTTTTAGCATAAATGGGTGCTGGATTTTATCGATTGCGTTTTCCGCATCAAGTGATAACCACTTGGTTCTTTACCTTGCTCAGGTTGATGTGGTGTATTAAGTTAATTGACTTGCATATATTGAACCAACTTTGCATCCCTGGGATGAATCCAGTTTGATCATGGTTTATGATTTTTTTGATGGTCTCTTGAAGTCGATTGGCCAGAATTTTGTTGAGAACTTTTGCGTCTGTGTTCATCAGGGAAATCCGTCTCTTTCTGTGATGAGTCCTTGCCTGGTTTTGGGATGAGGGTTATACTAGCTTCATAGAATGTGTTTGGGAGTGAACGTTCTCTTTCAATTTCATTGAAGAATTTGAGAAATATTGGTGTGAGTTCTGTTTTGAAGCCCTTGTAGAATTCTGCAGTGAATCCGTCTGGACCTGGGCTTTTCTTGGATGGGAGATCATTTATTGCCCTTTCTATTTCAATACTGGATATGGGTTTGTTTCGAAGGTTTATACCTTCATGTTTGAGTTTGGGGATATGGATTTTTTTCTAGGAAATCATCCATTTCTTCCAAGTTCTTGAATTTATTAGCATAAAGGTTTGCAAAATAGTCCCTTATTATGTTCTGAATTTTGGTTGGTTGTTTATTTGAGTGTGCTGCCTTTGTTTTTCAGTTAGGTTTGCTAGGGGTCTTTCTATCTTGTTGATTTTTTTCAAAGAACCAACTCTTTGTTTTGTTGATTCTTTTGATTTTTTTGTCTCTAATTGATTTAATTCTGATTTGATTTTAATTATTTGCTTCCATGTATTGACTTGGAGTTTGGCTTATTGTTCTCTTTCAAGGAAATTAAGGTACTTCCTTACATTGTTGCATTGCTCTTTCTCCAGTTTGTTGGTATATGCACTCAGAGATATAAATTTTCCTCTGAATACTGCCTTTGCTGTGTCCCAAAGGAGCTGGCACTTTGTGTCCTCATCTTTGTTGAATTCCACAAACATTTGAATTTCCGTTTTAGTTTCTTCAATGACCCACTGATAGTTCAGCAGTGTGTTGTTTAGTCTCCATGAATTGTAAGATTTTTCTGTGGTGGCTGTCTGAGTTGAGCTCTAATTTTAATCCATTGAGGTCTGAGAGAATGTAGGGAATGGTTTTGATACTTCTGAATTTGTACAGATTTTTTTGTGCCCTAAGATGTGATCTATTATGGAGAATGTTCCATATGCCACTGAGAAGAATGTGTATTCTGTTGTTGCTGGGTAGAATATTCTGTAGATGTCGTTTAAGTCTGGTTGGTCTATGCAATTGTTTAGTTCTGTGGCTTCTTTGTTCAGTTTTTGGTGTGTTGATCTGTCCAGAGGTGATAGTGGAGTGCTAAAGTCCCCAACTATCAATGTGTTTGGGTCTATGAATGTTTTTAGAGTCAATAGTGTTTGTTTGATGAAGTTAGGTGCTCCTGTATTTAGTGTGTAGATATTTAGGATGGTTATGTCTTCTTGTAGGAGAGATCCCTTTACTAGGATGTAGTAAACGTCTTTGTCTCTCCTTACCTTTTTAAATTTGAAGTCAATTTTGTCTGATACTAGGATTCCAACACCAGCCTGCTTATAGGGGCAATTTGCTTGATATATTTTATGCCAGCCTTTCACCTTTAGAAGATGTTTACTTTTGCAGGATAGATATGTCTCTTGGAGGCAGCAGAAAGACAGATCTTGATTTTTGATACAACTTATGAGCCTATGTCGTCTGATTGGCAATTTAAGTCCATTAATGTTGTTAGGATTGATAGCTGATCATTTGTTTCTTTCATTATCCCTATCTTGGTTACAGGCTGTGTCTTCCCATACTTTGAACTGGTATTCTGGTTTACTAATTAGGGTTCATTTCTCTGTCTGCATTGGGATCTTGATTATTTTCCCTGTATAGTACATGTTTGAGGATTTTTTGTAAAGCTGGTTTGGGGAAGATATATTGTTTCAGTTTTTCCTTACTGTGGAAGACTTTTTTTTTACCTTCAGCTATGAATGAAAGTTTAGCTGGGTACAGTATTCTTGGTTGGTAGTTATTTTTATTTAGTGTTTGGTATACCTCATTCCAGGCTCTCCTTGCTTTCATGGTCTCTGCTGAGAAGCCTGAGGTAATTCTGATTGCTTTTCCTTTATATGTGATTGTTTTCTTCTCCCTAACAGCTTTAAGGATTCTTTTTTTGGACTCTACAGATCCTGTTTTGATCACAATGTGTCAGTAGGATGTCCTATTCTGGTCTGGTCGGTTTTGGGTTCTAAATGCTTCTTGTATCTGTATAGGCCTATCGTTCTGGATATTTGGGAAGTTCTCGGCTATTATTCTGTTAACTAGGTTGCCTATTCCATTTACTTCCTTCTCCAGGTTTTCTTCAATACCTATTATCCTTAAATTGGGCGTCCTGATAGTATCTTGAATCTCCTGGAGCAATCTGTTTTGTTGATTGGATTGGTTTTGTATTGATTTTTTTTTTATCTTTCTCCATAGATTCTAGGGAATCTTCAGCTCCTGAGATTCGCTCCTCTTCTTCAGTTAATCGAGACTGTAGGCTAGCTAATTGATTCCAAAACTCTTTTCCTTCTCACTGGACTTTCCTGTTGATCTCCATGTCCTTGCTGTACTTATCTCTTAGATCCTGCATGGACTTCTTCATTTACTTGGTTTTGAGTGCTGTCTCTCAAATCCTTTAGCTGGTAACTATCTTTTCGTTTGACTCCTAAAGTTCAATTATCTTTCTATTTGTGGAGGCCATGAAATTCTCCATTAATTTTTGCTTTGCTTCTTCACGCTCTAGAATTGTTGACTGAAGAGATTCAAACTTTTCATTTAACATTCTTATCAATAGGCTTTGTAGAGTATTTTGAGGGTTCTTTTCTATGTCTTTGATTGACTGCTCTGCTTCCTGCTTCTTTTGAGTGGGAGATGAGCCTTCATTGTTTGCCATCCTTCTTGTGTTTTTCTGCCCATTTGGATTGGGAACACCAATCTACAAGCACTTGTGAGCACCGTTTAAGACCCAAAGCAGACCCTATCATGCACTGTTGTGTAAGTCTTAGAAGTTCACAATTAAATACAGATATCTTATACACCTGTATATAAAGTTAGCTTTGGTGTTCCTAAAGAATATAACAACCACTCCTGAGCCCTGTATTCAGTAGCTACTTATTGACTGTTTCACCCCATGAGCAATTTTTGTTCTTATATTAAGTTCTTTTTGGACTGTATGGCTTTGTCTTTGAACCCCTTTGATTCACTCTGTTTGAGCAGAGATACCCTCTATCCAATAGCCAGGGGTCAATGGAATCTGGAGGTCTTGGAAGTAAGTCAGGAGGGTAAGTTAGTGATAGTAAAGAGAATAAGGTAAAGTTTATGGGGGGTGGTGGTGATGATTTGGTTTAATTTCAGTGACGTGGAAATGTGGATAAGTGTAGAATCAATAGAAAGAACAAGGTTAAAATGGTAGTCAATGGAGTGTTAGCAGAAAAGAATGGGGGTGTTATTCATAGGAAAGTCAATTTTTAAAGAAAAAGAATGTGAAGAAAGAAATAAAGAAAAAATACTGGAATAGAAATTCACAAAACATAGAAAAGTTATTTTTAAAAAAAGAAGAAAAAAACATTAAAATAAATAATAATAATAAAAAAACTTGATAAAACAAACAGGTATACATGTTGAACCAAAAAAAAACCCATGATGTTTCAGAAATGAAAAAAAAAAAAGCTTAAAAAAAGTTTTGGAAAGAAAAAGAAAATGGAGTCTTCCTTGTTTCAGTGGGCTTTCTCCAGTCTGTGGTTTCCTTGCGATGGTCTGCAGTCTATTTTGCTGCTTGGCTGGTTTGACTTGCTTTCAGTTTGCAGGGGGTGGATCTGTTCTGACTCTCCTCCCCTGTTAGTGAAATCCTGGGGCTCTGTGGTTCACACAGCTAGTAGGTAGGCCTTGGGTGTCCACTGTAGATGGGGCATGTGAGCAGACTTGGGAACCATGGCTCCTCCCATCTGCCTTGGGGCCGCTGCCTTTAATGCCTGGCTTTGAATAGTCTGTGGACTCAGCAGGGCAGGGAGCCTCTGGCCTTGTTTTCCTGGCTGAGAGACACTTGCCTGGGGGAGGTTCCTCCCTCCTGTGTGGAGCGGCCTCCTGAGCAGAGCTGGCTATGAAATTCACCTCAGTTTCGGGCTGGGAATTGGGCTTCCTCTTTGTTCTCCCATCTGGTAGCTCTGTGCCGCTGGTAGCTGCTCGCCAGTTTCAGTTTTAATTTAGAATTCCAATGGGCAGGGCCAGCACTGGCTGAGTTCACCTGAGTGTGTGAGCCTCAGCCCAGAACAAGCCTCCTGCCAGGTCAAGGGGCATTCTCCTGGGTGGAGCTGGCTCTCACTGATTGGTCCTTCTTGCCTTTTTCAGAGATGGCTGCTTTGTCCTTGCATTCCCCAGGCGGGCTTTAGTTCCAGTCTGGTCTGACCCAATGCCAGTGTCAAACATGGCGCTTTGCTCTGGCAGTGGGGGAAGGGCTACCTCCCAGAAGCTGTTCTGTGGGCGCGAGTGAGAATGTCTTTCGTGGGTTACTCACACTTTCTCTGTGATTTCGGTCCGTCTGTGCTCAGCCTGTGATCTGCATGTGTCTGCTGCCATCTGGAGGATTTCTCCCTGGTCGCTGTTGCTGTGGTTTAGGTGTACGGAGTCTGGGGTGCTGTGCCGGCATCGGCATTGGCATGGCACAGCAGCCCAGAGCTCAAATCTGTGTTTTCAGGCCAGCAAAGTCGATTTTTCCTTCCTGCCCAGAATCCCTATACTGTTATAACTTACTTTGGCTGTCTTTTTAGGAGTAAAAGTTTCTCTGGGATGGGAAAACTGCGATGTTGGAGGGAGCTCAGCTAGGGCTCTGCTGCTCCTCTGCCATCTTCCCCAATCCTTTCTGTGTTTGTTAATTCTTATGTGAATGTTCTTCACCTTTCTTTATCATCTTTTTTTTTATTATTGAAACCATATCTTAATGAGTTTTTCAAGTTCTTTTTTAATGTGATATCATTTTTCATTGTGTTTGAAGAAAAATTTACCTGACACATTAAAGAGGAAATATACTATACAAGACTTAAAATGGCAAAGATAGTTTGAAATTTTTGAAGAAAAAAAAGAGTTGAAGTTAGAGTTGAGCTAACAGTAAAGTAATATAGGTTAAGTAGAAGTTTGTGGATATGTGAGTAGGACATTAATATTTGCTAATATTTATCAAAGTTAACTTCTCAAAAGATTAAAATACATTCTCTCTCTCAAAGTTAAACTTTACAGCAAGTACGATAGATGAATAAGAAGTATGTATATATCTCATATCTCCTTTCATATCTCTTTTTATCTTCCTCTATGTTAGTAAAATAAAACAAATGTGTGTGTGTGTGTGTGTGTGTGTGTGTGTGTGTGTGTGTGTTAGATGGTACTGGGGCTTCAACTCAGGGCCTAAAGGCTGTCATTAAGCTTTTTTACTCAAGGCTGTCACTCTACCTACCACTTGAACCTTATCTCCACTTAGGCTTTTAGGTGTTTAGTTGCAGATAAGAGTCTTGTCAACTTTCCTGTACAGGATGGGGTCAAACTACCATCCTCAGATCTAAGCCTCCTGAGTAACTCCCATTACAGATTTTAACTATCAATGCTCACAAAATTCACCTTTGTTAAGATAGAGTTATTATTAATTGTTAAAATAAACTAAAATAAGAGCCTCAGTTATGACAAAATTAGGAGTTCCTGGCAATTAAACTATGGGCATATACCATGATTTTCGAACAGCCTTATTAAAGTATAATATTATATATACAGCAGTCATCAAAGTACTTATATGTTGATTTTTCATGCACAAAATGATACATTTGTTTTAAATTCTAGGGTTTACTATGCATATAATGGGAAGTAAGTTGTTCTGGATAAAATAATAGACAAGATTCTGGTAAAATGTATTTTCACTGCTATTGATCCAGAAATAATTATGAAACTTCTGAATTCTAATGTAGGTGGAATTTTAATTAAGGCTGATACTGGTAGGAAAAATGATATTAAACCTTTCCTTGTGTTGCCATTTTAATACTTACAACATAAAAATTATGGTTCTATATGTCTGTCATTATGTTCAAAACCAGAAAACTCTAGCTTCTAAAATCAGATGCACGTTCTGAAATATTATCCCTATCTTGGTAGTCCAGGACAAATTTTATGAGGAATTACAGAGCTATGACAAGATATATATGTTACAGCTGATTGACTAGAATTTCTATAGTTGTTTCATATGATTACTGGATAAGAACATAAAATAAAATTTTGTCTCATTTTTAAGAAAAAAAATATTAAACAATTTGAATAACAGGAATGACTAAAGTAAGATATAAGAACATTTATCCAATTAAAGAATTAGGTCTTAGTTTAATTTTTTAGTATTTATTGCCAAACAACACTTTGAGGTGGGTGAAATTGGGGTTATATAGGAAAAACAAAAATAGAAATGTTTTCTGACGTATCAAATTACAACAATTTGAATTCAACCTGAATTAGTGATCAGATGGAGTAACTCCCTGCTATTCTTTATTGATGTTTTGTGGTTCAGCATGATTTTTTTTTTTTTTTTTTTTTTTTTTTTTTTTGGCCAGTCCTGGGCCTTGGACTCAGGGCCTGAGCACTGTCCCTGGCTTCTTCCCGCTCAAGGCTAGCACTCTGCCATTTGAGCCACAGCGCCGCTTCTGGCCGTTTTCTGTATATGTAGTGCTGGGGAACCGAACCCAGGGCCTCGTGTATCGGAGGCAGGCACTCTTGCCACTAGGCTATATCCCCAGCCCCAGTTCAGCATGATTTTTAAGATGCAAAGTCAAAGTACTATTTTTCATGTTGTCCAACAAAACACATAGCGATTATGCATAACTTTTCCCCCAAAACCTTAAAATTCTATTTGGATCCCTTGTATGATTTATTGTCAAAGGCAGTGTTTTTATTTATTTGTTTTTTCATTTTGTTTTGAATAACAGTATTTTCACTTCATAGTGTAAGGTGAAACTATTGAGTTGAAAACTAGAGGACAAAATTGAACACCGTCTAAGATAACCGCATTGTACAGTTGTGGAAACAGATCCAAAGTATATTCTCCAAAAAGCATCATATCAAGTGGAAAGTATATTATTGTTAATAATAGTGTGATTCACCTTTTACTACTTTTTTTAGGATTCAAGAATATGTTTGCTTACTATAAACTATCTATAATTATTATTCTGGACATTTGGAAACTAGGACTTGGACACAAACTCACATATACACATACATACATATTCCACCAGGAAGACATATAAATGCTAATTTAAATAATCCCTAAATGCCATATTAAAAGTTGACTATCGCCATCTAGATATATGGAGCTCACACCAGTAATTGTAGGTATTGTTGCTATTGGAGCCAGTGGCTGAGATTTTGAGGGTAGCAATTTATAGCAAGCCTGGGCAGAAATGTCTCCAAAAATACCAGAAAAAATGTAGAACTGTTGACATAGCTCAAGTCATTGAGTGCCTGTTGAACAAGGAAGCCCGGAACTAAAAAAGGCCTGAGGTGAAATCCCACCATTACAAAAATGACAATATTAATTAAATGAGATTATTACCTTTATACTAAATACAAACTGAATCTTATAGCACACTTTATGCAATATCTTTTTATGCATTTGTATTATGATATTATATTAGCATTCCATTTAAGTTCCAACCATAGTTTCCTTTAATGCATGGCTTATCAGTGTCATAAGTAATCTACTAAAATAGTACTCTTACCAAGAATAAAGGACTTTAATTGCAGACCCAGTCAAATTTTGGATTCACTTACAAAATTAAAAAGTTGCCAATTTTTCTCTTTAAATGTACAGCAAGTTACTATATATTTTTTAAACTTATGTTCCTATTTTTCTTCTAATAAAGTGAAATGGGGTTAAAAATTTATTGAACATAAAAGTAAAACAATTTAAATGACAAGAAAATGCAGAGATCTTCCTTTGAAAGTACTTGAAAGAGAGACTAAAAAAGCATTAGTATCAAAGAAGCCAAGTTTTAATAGATACTGTGGGATATATGAAAAAATTGCACAGACATTTTAAAGTTATGCTTCAAAAATATATTAATAATTAGATCATATATTGCATTTTAAATTAAAGCATCTTTCAAAAATCAACTGGTAAATTTTGATTAAATTTCTTCAAGGTGAGTGAGTCCAATTAAATAATGTAGATTAGAAATGCATTAGATATGATTAGTGACAATAGTTATTGCCATAGTAACATGAACACCACAGGCCAGATATCAAGATACTTATTCATGCAAAATGTTGGGTGGTTTTAATGATAGTCTCTGTGATTTCAGACTGAAAATGCACCCCTTGTGTTCACTTCTTTGAGAAAATTTTTGAACTCAATTTTGCTTTATTCTTGTTAACTGTGTATTGTACAGCACATTTGAGTCACCCATAGCAGCATGGGGTACTTTAGGCTGATATTGCAATTACATTTAGACTTCACCATCTGGGCCAAGCACATTACCTGCAACCAAGCCTGATCCTTTATAAAATGTGGAAACTAGGAAACTGAAAGGGAATACCAAAATCGAGAGACACAGGTTTTTATTTTATTTTTTTTAAAGACAAAAGACTATAAATCAATACTTGCAAAACTGTTTGGTGTAAATGAATTGCACAACTCATGGGGGGAAAGAGAAAGGGAGAGGGCGGAGGGGGGAATGAGGGAGGAGATAACAAATAGTAGAAGAAATGTATCCAATGCCTAATGTATGAAACTGTAACCTCTCTGTACAACAGTTTGACAATAATTTTTTTTTTTAAGAAATTCAGATTGTAACTCATGAAAATAAATGTGGTCAATGAGAAAGAGAGGGAGAAGTTAGAATAAAAACAAGACACCAGAAGACCATGATATTCGTGATGGCCACATAATTACGTACAACAATAAATATATTGGGAAAAAATGTGGCTTTGTCTAACAGAAAACATGAAGACAATGACATAGTGCCATTGAAAATAACTACTTGATGAGCACTAGAAATTACTATGCTCTCATGAATTTATAGATGCTTTAAATTTGCTTGAAAATCCTAATGAGACTCTGTCCATGCATTTTCCTCCTACATTAATGAAATTGAAAAGAAAATCTAAATTTTGCAACACATAATAGTACAATAGTTAATATCAAAATTTTAGCATTTACGTATTTTTTTCCAAACCTGACATTTGAACTCAAGACACTGTAGTTATTTAGCTTGCTTGCTCCATTGTCATGCTATTTCCTGAGCCACACCTCCAGCATAAATTTTGCTCATTAATTAGAGATGTAGTTTATATACCTTTCTTCACAGGCTGAATTTGAACTTTAATACTTCAGGTGTCAGTATCCTGGGTATTAAAAGTGTGGATTGCAGGTATGGTTTACTAACACTTGACTATGTTTTTTTAAATTTTGAATAAGCTAATTTATTTCTGTCACAAATGTAAGATAGTTAGAGCAATGGTTATTCTTTTCCAACCTTACTTCTGTAAGTATATCAAATTCAATATCTAAACAGCAAAAGGAGAGACACACATAGGCATATATGCACATATTTTAAATATTTTTCTTTAAAAATGGAAAAACAGTTTCAAGTTCTAATAGTGATATCTTTAAATTATGTGCAAATAATGAAACTAGCATCAGACTCTATGTGTAAGGAAAGGGAATAACATTTTAATATCTTCTTGCTTATTAGTTAGAGATTGTAATTGATTTACTTATCAGTGGTAATACATAGGTCATTTTTTAAAAAATAACTAGTCAAAATGGTAATTTACCTAGGTGTTGGTGACTAATACCTGTAATTCTGGCTAATCAGGAGGCTAACATATGAGAATCATAGACAAAGCCAGTCCAGAAAAGAAAGATCATGAGATTCTTATCTTCAAATAATGGCCAAACAGCCAGCAATGGAGATGTGGTTTCAGAGTTTTAATGCCAGGCTTTAGTACAAAAAAGTAAGAGACAGGGAAGGGCCCTGGGTTGAAGCCCTAGTATCAACCTCCCTCCATTCAAAGAAAAAGGAAAACTTGTAAATCATCAACAGAAAATGGAGCTAAAATGAAAATTATCTTTATCTTAAATGAGGCAATGTTAAGATAGATTTGAAAACAAATATCTAAGAAAAGAATGAGAAGCAACATTTAAAAAGAATGACAGAAAATAATTCAACCAAGGTTTGGCATATCGGTTAGTAAAACAACATGTCTTCTGGGTGCTAGTTGCTTGTGCTTATGATTGTAGCTACTGAGGAGGTTGAAGATCTGAGGATCACAGTTCAAAGCCAGCCTAAATAGGCAAGGCCGTGAAACTCATCTCCAATTAACTACCCAAACAGCAAGAGCTATGGGTTAAGTCATAGAGCACAACCTTTGAGCAAAATAATTCAGAGAGAGCACCAAGGCCCTATTTTCAAACCTCTAGAGTAGACAACAGAACAACAATTACAACCACAACCACAACAACCACAACAAGAAAAAAAATGAAAATGACTTTTGTCTTTCCTTGTTTTTACAAGGAATAGCATACATAAATTACTAGGTTTTATTTCCCAGTCATGAAAACAAAAACAAAAAATAGCACAATATAAAATAAGTGCAAGTTGATTATATTTTACCAATTTGAATGAAATTGTCACCTATGTGAGAATTATAAGAAATATACTATATTGATTACTTATATATACTCGCTTGATTGGGTCATAGAGTGTCCAGATATATAGTCACATATTAGTAATTTATCTATATAGATAACTTGACATGAATTGAACTTTCAAATCAACAGGCTGACCAAGAAGACTGTCATTCTTATTCCCCAATAGAGATGGTCCTTTGTCAGTCATTTGGAGTCCTGAATATTATCCAAAGGCAAACCATCCCATAAGAAATAGAAGTTGTCCTGCTTAACTGCTTGGATTACAATACTAATCTCTTCCTATTCTCAGATTCAAATAGTAGCATCTGCTTTTCTAGGCTTTTAAACCTGTTGGCTTTCTGCCTAGAACTAAAAAGATCAACAGCTTTCCTGTCTCTAGCTTTCCATATGTAGATCTATGAATTTCTTTAGCCTTCTTAGCCTATGAATCAATTCTTTACAATTATTTGTTGAGAAAGAGATAGATGAATGGATAGAAAGCTGATAGATAGATAGATAGATAGATAGATAGATAGATAGATACATACATACATACATACATACATACATGCAAAGATGGATATACAATATTTTTACATATGTATATCTCTTGGAAAATTTAGAACATACTTTTGTACTGAAACTATTCCTGTAGGAACAAAATGTGTATTCTGATTTGTTTCATGGTTTCTGCAATTGGCTTTCTCATTTGAATGTATTTAAAAATACCAAATTCTTTATACTAGTAAAGTGAAAAACTATAACCTGTAGTATAATCTCACAATAGAACTACAAAAAAACTCATTCTTGGATACTACTAATTAACAACTTTTATGAGTCAAAAACTTGCTAATATGTAAGATACTTTAAAATATTTCTGACACCTTATATATAATATTTCATAGTTGTTCTTAGAAAGAAAATGATGAGTTCATGAATTTGAATTCCCAGCTCAATATATGACCTAAGTGACCCAAAAATGTTCCCCAAAGGAGAACCTTAAGTAACTACAAGTAGAAAGTATGGAAAATTTAGTCGCATCTTGCAATTGGTTGAATTATATTAATTGAGTTGTCAGCTTCCTAGTTTGTCTACTAATAAGGTGAATACACTGATTGCAAAGGAAGTATTGGTATGCTGTTAGATTCAACTGAGATGTTTTCAAAAACCCTGATGAAGCTTAGGACATTTACCTCAAATTAAAGTACATCTTCATAATGTAGAAAACACTTTAATCTCTAACAAATTACCCTCTTTGTCTGAACAAATCTAGAAGATACATGTGAAGCAAATGGCATGAGATATTCTTTCTGAGTCTCCATCAACTGCAGGCTCTATGTTAAAAGAATAATTGCTGAGCTCAAAGACCTGAGGAAGCTCTCTAAAGTTGAGTCTTTTCTTGAGAGTTAAGGTTTATTTTCCAAATTTGTTTGGTTATTTTGCTGAAATATGGGAAAAATTGTGGTCCAGAGTGAATAAGTTAGACAAGCCAGAATTAAGGAAGGGCCAGTGGCTCATTCCTATAACCCTAAACTACTCAGGAGGCTGAGATCTGGGGATCATGGTTTGAAGTCAGTCAGTTAGGAGAGGAAAGTCCATGAGATCCCTTTCTCCAATTAAGTATCAAAAATCCAGAACTGGAACTATGGCTCAACTGATAGGATGCTTTGAATTCAAAAGCTAATGGACCTAAGTTTAGGTCCTGGATTTAAATCCCAGGACTGGCATAAAAATAAAACAAACAAACAAAAAATAAGAAAAAAGGCCAGTCTGAATTAACTTAACAAACAATAAACAATTGAAGGCTTAGTGATGCTAGAATGTTAAACTAAGTTTGCCATTTAAGACTTCTTTGTGCACACTGAAAGAACTTACAATAACTGCAAGAAATACGTTTGTGAAGGGAGACCCAATGTCTTCGGAATTCTCCGTGATTGGTCTTCTCTCTCAATCAAGTCTTAGAGTTAAAGGCAGCCACTGAAGTGAGAAATGCAACAGGCATCATTATATTTCACAGTGACAGATACTAGCATCAGCACTACTCCACAGCAAGGGGCAGGTGAGTACTGTAATGGACAACAGTCAGAATCTCACTGAGCATAGTCTGACATGCTAGGTGCAGTGGCATATGCATGTATTCCAGCTCATAGGAGGCTGAGGCAGGAGGATCATTGGTTCAAACCTGGGCTAGGAAGTGAAATATTTTCCCTTGCACCCCCAAAAATCTTTTTTAAGCAAAAGGAAAAGACAATATTCTTCTTCTTCTTCTTCTTCTTCTTCTTCTTCTTCTTCTTCTTCTTCTTCTTCTTCTTCTTCTTCTCCTTCTTTTCTTTCTTTTTCTTTTTTTGGGGGGGTCAGTCCTGGGCCTTGGACTCAGGGCCTGAGCACTGTCCCTGGCTTCTTTTTGCTCAAGGCTAGCACTCTACCACTTGAGCCACAGCGCAACGTCTGGCCGTTTTCTATATATGTGGTGCTGGGGAATCGAACCCAGGGCTTCATGTATACAAGGTGAGCAATTTACCACTAGGCCATATTCCCAAACCGACAATATTCTTCTTTAAGGCTGAAAAAATAAACATTTTTGTGCCAGATATGCTATATATTAGCATATCTTTTTATTCTTCAGGTGATAAAATTTTCTGAAATATTCTAATGGGCACAGACCTATGATACTAGTTAGGTAAGCAAGAAATTCATAGAAATAAAATATTTGAGAAGACTATTAAATTATTACCTATGCTATGATTAGTGGGAAGATTAAGTTCACTTTAAAGATACTAAAATTCACAGCCATTGCCATGGTGAAAAAGTTATTAGCAAAGGGAAATTTCTTACATATTACTATTTCGTATTGATTAAATATATTTGCTTCAGTCATTTAAGTTCTCAGAATTCTAACTTATTGAGCCCTGAGGAAAATTCTGAAGTGCTTAAGCTTTAGCATTTATCAGCATGAAAGTACTTAAGAGAGTTTCCAGTATGGGTTTTGCAATATTTTTCTCTTAATCAATTTCCCCCACTGTCTCAGTAAAGATTGCTAAACCGTATTCTATTCCAGTAACTGGCCAATGAGAAAACAAATATTAGAACTTACTAAGAGGAAATAAAAAGACTTTTCCAATATTTTTAACTTTTCTTATGTTAGTAATATAAAGGCTTTAATTTTGGAATTTTATAAAAGCAATAATCATAGGGAAGCTCTATGTTTAGCCTTCTGAGGAATCGCCATACCTCTTGTCAGAGTGGCTGAACCAGTTTACATTCCCACCAACAATGAAGTAGGGTTCACTTTTGGCCACATCCCTTCCAGCATTTATTATTGTTAGTTTTCTTGATAAAGGATATTCTTACTGGGGTGAGGTGGAATCTCAATGTTGTTTTGATTTGCATTTCTTTTATAGCCAGTGAAGTAGAACACTTTTTTATGTCTCTTAGCCATTCTCATGACCTCATCAGAGAAGTCTCTTTTTAAGTATTTAGCCCACTTGTTGAGGGTGCTGTTGGTTCTTCGCAATTTTGTTTTGGAGGAATTTAATTTTTTTAGTTCTCCATATATTTTAGCGATGAGGCCTTTGTCTGTTCTATGGCTGGCAAAGATCTTTTCCAAATCTTAATCTGTGGGCTTTCTGTTTATCTTTCTAGCTTTGTCTTTTGCCCTGCAGAAGCTCTGCAGTTTGATACAGTCCCATTTGTCCATCCTTTCCTTGATTTGTAGCATTTCTGGGTCTTTGTTAAGGAAGCTTTTTCCTGTGCCAAGGAACCCAAGTGTTTCTCCTACTCCTTCTTTTAGTGTTTTCAGGGTATCTGTTTTTAATTCAAGGTCTTTGATCCACTTGGAATTGATTTTGCTGCAGGGTGATATATAAGGATCTAGTTTTAGTTTGTTTCAGGTGTTGAACCAGTTTTGCCAGCACCATTTATTAAAGAGGCTATCTTTCTTCTATCCTATTTTTTTAGCTCCTTTATCAAAGATTAAGCAGGCATAGTTCTGTGGGTTCATTTCTGGGTCTTCCATTCTGTTCCATTGGTTTTCAGGCCTGTTCTGGTGCCAATACCAAGCTGTTTTTATTACAGTAGTTTTATAATACAGCTTGAAGTTTGGTACTGTAATTCCTCCACCACCACTTTTGGGCATCTACCCAAAAGACCACAATAAGAACACATTAAAGCCACCAGCCCAATATGTCATAGCTAAAATATGGAACCAATCCAGATGGCCCCTCAGTAGAGGAATGTATCAGGAAATGTGGTACACATAAACCATGGAATTTTATGCCTCTATTAGAAAGATGACATTGCCCCATTCATAAGGAAATGGAAGGACTTGGAAAGCATTATATTAAGTGAAGTGAGCCAGACCCAAAGAAACATGTACTCTATGGTCTCTCTCATAGGGAATAATTAGCACAGGTTTAGGCTAGTCACAGCAGAGGATCACAAGAGCCTAATAGTTATGCCCCTACAAACGCATAAGATGATGTTAATTGAAATGAACTCCATGTTATGGAAATTACTGTTATATCACTGTTGTAAATCACTTTCAACATGCCTTGTGAAACTGTAGCTTATATCTTTGATGATCCTCTTGTATCCCCTTCCTGTGGTTGTACCTGCACTATTACTGTATCTCTTCTGAGTACCCTGGATACTGGTATTAGAACTAGGGAAGTGAAAGGGAATAACAAAATTGAGAGACAAAGGATAAAAAGACAAAGGACTCCAAAAACAATACTTGCAAAACCTTTGGTGTAAACCAACTGAACAACTCATGGGGGAAGAGGGAATTTGGGAGGATGGGAGGGGAGAATGAGGGAGGAGGTAACAAACAGTACAAGAAATGTACCCAAGTCCTAACATATGAAACTGTAACCTCTCTGTACATCACTTGGAGAATAAATTTAAAAAAGCAATAATCATAACATATGCATACTATGTTGTTGGGAGCCAAGTCTGCAGCTAATCTCATTCTGACCTCTGGCTGTCCTGTTATCACAAGGATGTGCTAAGTGTGAGGACATTTGCTTACTAGAAAGTCAGCACTAACCTGGAATTGCTTTACTATGTCCTCTGGAGTCCATTCCTATGTTAATCAACCTCATCCTGTCCTTACTGCCAACAGATGCTGTGAACTTCAAAGCCTTTTGGTGCTGTTGAACTTCAGCAACCCTATGCAATTCCCTGGTTCCTAAACTGCATATAAGCTGGAAGTTAAGAATAAACGTGGCTTCTTTGGGTCTTGATCATTTCACTTAGTATAATGTTTTCCAAGTCCTTCAATTTCTTTACAAATGGGGCAATGTCGTTCTTTCTGATAGAGGCATAAAATTCCATTGTGTATATGTACCACATTTTCCTGATCTACTCGTCTACCGAGGGGTCATCTGGGTTAGTTCCAGATTCTAGCTATGACAAATTGTGCTACAATGAACATTGTGCTGGTGGCTTTAGTGTGATTTTGTTTGTGGCCTTTTGGGTAGATGCCCAAAAGTGGGGCTGCTGGGTTATAGGGGAGCTCTATGTTTAGCCTTCTGAGGAATCTCCATACTGCTTTCCAGAGTGGCTGAACCAGTTTACATTCCCACCAACAATGAAGTAGGGTTCCCTTTTGGCCACATCCCCTCCAACAATTGTTATTGTTAGATTTCTTGATATAGGACATTCTTACTGGGGTGAGATGGAATCTCTATGTTGTTTTGATTTGCATTTCTTTTATGGCCAGTGATGTAATGCACTTTTTCATATCTCTTGGCCATTCTCATTTCCTCATCAGAGAAGTCTCTTTTTAAGTCTTTAGCCCACTTGATGAGAGGGCTATTGATTCTTTGTGGTTTTGTTTTGGTGGAATGTAATTTTTTTAGTTCTGCATATATTTTAGATATGAGGCCTTATAGGGAATAATTAGCACAGGTTTAGGCAAGTCACAGCAGAGGATCACAAGGGTCTAATAGCTATATGAACACATCCCATAATGCTAATGAAATGAACTCCATGTTATGGAAACGATTGTTATATCACTGTTGTAACTACTTTCAATGTGCTATGTGTAACTGTAGCTTCTATTATTGATGATCTTCTTGTATCCCCTTCCTGTGGTTGTACCCACACTATCTCTGTATCTTATCTGAATACATTGGAAACCATGTATACCATGTATATGGTATTAGAACTAGGAAATTGAAAGGGAATACCAAAATCGAGAGACACAGGGTAAAAAATGACAAAAAAAAAAAAAAACTACAAAAGCAATACTGACAAAACTGTTTGGTGTAAATGAACTGAACAATTCATGGGGGAGGGGGAATGCGAAAGGGTAGGGGGGAAGGGGGAATGAGGGATGAGATAACAAACAGTGCAAGAAATGTATGGAATGCCTAACGTATGAAACTGTAACCTCTGTGTACATCAGTTTAATAATAAAAATTAAAAAAAAAAGAAGAAACGTGGCTGCAGTCTTGAGTTACAGTCTTCAGCTGCAGACCTCCCGAACCCCATCTTTTGGCTCTTGTCTTTTTCTCTTGCCTTGTATCTTTCTTTTTCTTTTATCCTTGCCCTCTCAATCAGGATTTCCTTTCTGTGCCGGCTGGCTCCGGCACTATGTTCAGTTAATATTTTAATAGTTTGGCATTTGTTATATATAACATATTATAAAATGCTTATATAAAATAATAACTGAAGTTATATAGTTTATATGACATATTTTTATACTATGAAAAATATATGTATTTGAACATAGTATTTTAGTGAGTTAATACAAAGGATAAGAGAATGAAAGAAGAAATGCTTTCTTGAGCCTAATTAAACTTAGTCAGTTTCTACTACCTATAGTTGACATATTAACTTGTAATAAATTCTTTTTCTTTGTTTTTTTGCCAGTCCTTCACCTTGGACTCAGGGCCTGAGCACTGTCCCTGGCTTCTTTTTTTGCTCAAGGCTAGCACTCTGGCACTTGAGCCACAGTGCCACTTCTGGCCATTTTCTATATATGTGGTGATTGGGAATCAGACCCAGGGCTTCATGTATACAAGGCAAGCACTCTTGCAACTAGGCCATATTCCCAGTCCCTATAATAAATTCTTAATTAATGTATTGTCCAATGAGTAAGTTTTAACTGAAAACAAATTTTTTGAAACAGTGGCAAAAATAAACATGACAGAAGATTTTCCCCACATGGACTTTCAACAATTTTACTAATAGAATTCAATATAAAAAAGATGTTATAGAGGAGTCTTAAAAATAAGGTTTTCAAACAATTACTCAACATATAAAGGTAAAAAATTGACCTCTCAGGGGAATAAAATAGCTCAAAAGCTAGGTATGTACGTTCATATAAGACTACTGTTGACATATGGTCTAATATCGATATTACATTTAAAGCCCTAGGCGAACTTTCTTGGGAGTAGCCATGTGGCTACTGTATATGTTCTTGATACATTGTATATTGTATATATGTCTACCTGACCTAGAGAAGGGATAGAAAAACAGGGCATAAAATATCACATGTACACACTGCCCTACTATGTAACTGTACCCTTTTTGCACAACACCTTGTCAAAAAATTTGTGTTCAATTAATAAATAAATTAAATTAATAAAAAATAAAAAATAAAAATAAATAAAAAATAAGGTTTTTATAGTTTAATGTGGTAAGATTGAATTTTCACTAACACATACTAATTGAGCATATTAATCAATTTAATATGATATTCCAGTGCATTCACACATTATTCACTGATCTAGCTCATTTTTCTTGTCCACTGTTTTTCCTACTTTTCAATTTTTAGTAGTCACTATTTTCTGCTAAGGTCAACTTTTTTTTCAACTTCTGCATTCAGGAAAGAACATTCTTTAGTTGGTGTTTTTATATCAGAGTTAACACAATGTCTTCCAATTCCATCCAATTATTCATAAATCAGTTGTTGAAGAATTGCATTGTCCTTTGGGAGAAAAACTCTTTGTAAACAATACATTTTTTATTCATTTGTTGGCTTATGAGTACTTAATTTTAAAAAGGAAGTCTTTAACAATAAGTGTTGGTATCACTTAGAAGTTTCTCACAGAAGTGGAATGGTAATTGAGAAATCTGGTGTCTTTTTAATGAATCATTTTGCCTCAGTAAGGTCTCTTTATAATCACAGACAATAACTTCAATGAGTAAAGCAAGAAGGGTGGATAGTCACCATTTGTTATCATAGGTGAAGGCATTATAATCAGATTTTTAAATCTATTTTGAAAAAAGATCAGGAAAACTATATTAAATTGAAAATATAATGAATTTTCTCACACTAGAATATTTTCAGTTGGGAAGGGATGAAATGTAATAGTGGTTTATGAGTCCTTAGTTGTTCAAAGAGGACTTTTTCAATATCATAGGCTCCTATGTCATCCAGGTTGTGGTATACAGAGATAAAAATAACATTATTTATAAAGTATAATTAACTTTATCGTATTATAAAAGGTTAAAATTTATTCTTCATAGCTGATACTATTGTGTTTCCATTGTTTACCTTCTGCCCTTCCCCCTACTGTAATTCAATGCAGCTGATGTTGGATGTAATTTTGTCCTCTTTTTCTTGTCGATAGATGTGGGTTTGGTTTGTACATGATGAGGAGGAAATTTGGAATTTGTCTTTCTGAGACTGGCTTATTTCACTCAACACAATCTCCCTCAAGTTGAAACCTGTTTCTTTTGTTTTTCCATAAATGAAAGTATTCAACTCTTTTTATGGATAAATAGTTCTACTTCTGGGCATATATCCAAGAGAAAAGAACTCATCTTGTGAATGATAGCACTTCAATTTTTATTGCAATGCTACTCACAATATTGTAAATCTGTGTGACTAGGAGCAGATTAATGGACAAAGAAAATGTGCTGTATATACAGTATGGATACTGTTCAGTGAAAATATAGGTCAAATTTTATTCTAGAAAAGTTCATAGAGGGGAAGTTCATATTTCATTTTATGCAACTGAAACTCAACAATCATCACTAACATCACAATTTTTCTTCTTCCTACCATTTTGCAATCCTTGTTCTTTAAGTTTCTATGATGTAGTTTTCTCTAATTCTTTCATATAAGACAAACTATATAGTGCTTGCATTTGTGTGACTCACTTGTTTCACTTTGTACTGTGACACTAAGGAACTTTATTCATATATATTATCATTTCTTTCCCCTTAAGGCTAAATAATATTCTGTGTTTTGTCTGTCTGTCTGTCTGTCTGTCTGTCTGTCTGTCTGTCTGTCTGCTGCTTGCCTTCTTGCCTGCCTGCTGGTGCCTGTCTACCAATCTACTGTATATCTATTCTCTCTCTCTCTCTTTCTCTCTTTTTCTCTCTTTCTCTCTCTCTCTCTCTCTATCTATATATACATATATGTCTGTGTGTATATGCATCATCTATCTATAATATCAGTTGGAAATTCTCCATGTCTTCATAAACACTTGTCATTTTTTTATGTGTTTCTGTTTTTATATAATGGTAACCAGTCTTGTGCATGCCATGTGATATCTAATTGTACTTTTGATTATATTTATCTAGTGATTAGTATACACCTTCTTTTTTCCACTTTGAAAGCTCTATTTATACAATTAGAGCACATGAAGCAATGAAAGGTATTCAACATGAAAATGAAAATAACAGTACTCACAAATAATATAATACTGTAGTGGAAAACTCCAAGGATTTAACAAAAGACTGATCTAAAAATCAAGTCACATATAAATGCAAACCCATGTAAGAGCAGATATCCAGTAGAACTTTTAAATAAGAAAGGCATGAAACTATATATTGCAAGCCTCCAAAGAAAATATTTGCCAATTGGATTATTCTATGTGGGAAAAGGTATTGTATATCTTTGAATGAGAAAGTTTTTCATGACAAGTAAAAAGAATGAAGAATTCAAAGCAACTAAGCCAGCACTACATAAGATTTTTAAAGTAGTCTTACATAGAAAAGAGGAGTAATGCTCCCATAAAATAAGTGTAAGAGCAAGTTACACATGACAAGTAAACAAATGGATGAGTAATATAGAAAAGTAATAAACTACAAAAACAACGAAATCATAGAAAAAACTACATATTTGTCAATAATAGCTTATAATGTTAAGAATTTCAATCAAAGGACACATACTTGGCAGATTATAAAGCAAGAACAAAAATAATTTGATACTAAAAGAAATATACGCTTCTGGAAGAAAAATAAAAACTAATTCTTACATGAAAGTTTGGAGAGACCTTTAAAATAAATGTACCAATAAAGCAAGCAGGGACAGTTGTACTCAGGTTTCACAAAGCAGAATCCAAGCAAAATGTTAGTAAAAAGAGACCAAGAAGGTCACTTCATATTGAAAAGCAAGAAAACAGATGACAAAAACCTGCAGCCATATTTGCAGTGAACATCACAAATCTAAATTAATCAAACAACATCATTGGGCAAGGAGACTAGACAGATCTGGACTGTTCTTGAATTCAACCTATCTCTCAACAAAACATAGACAAAAAGGTAACAAAGAAATTTTAGAATACTGCTAATCAACCATAGTATATACTTTCTTCTCACCAACCCATATAATTTTGCAAAGTAAATAACATATTAGGACATTAAAATAACTTAACAATTACATGAAAGGTGAACATACATCTAGTATCTTGCCTGACAATAATACAGTGGAATTATAAATCAACAAGATATATCACGAAAAACAAGTGAATGTATAGACACTGAACTTTTGAAGGACCAAGGGGGTGTCTGAAGAAATAAAGGGCAAACCATATTCGTAAAGTAACTTGAAAGTTAAATACAACTCATTAGAACATTTATTTTATGTATGTTAACCATACCATTATTTCATCATTAAATCCTCTCAAAATTCCTCTTAGATATAAGAGGAATTATTGCCACCACTTTTGCAAGTAGCACAAACTGGGTTACTTAGAAGAAACTATTCTGTCCCATACTTTTGGAGTCCAGAACCTAAAATTAGGTATCAGTATTAATTATTCTTTCTGAGGAGTTATGAGAAAGATCTGGCCCATATCTCTTTATCTTTTTTTGCATGTAAATATGCCTTTAAGAGTTAAAATGGAATTTAGCTCTCTCTTATCTTCTGATTGTTTTCTGGAGCAGCAAAATGTATTTAGCTCATGTATGTTTTCTAGGAAGCTTGAGCAGATGAAAAGCAATAATTGAATTGTCCTCATTCAGGAAGTAGCTTTAAAATTTGGGATGAGCTACCATGTAAAATTAGGCTCCTATCCTCCTAGACATTAGCAGATTAGAGTGATCCATTCCTTACTTATACTTTAAATAAAATGAAATTCCATAATAAAGACTATCCTGAGTGTTAACACTGACAACTGGGTTTTAAACTATAACTCAAAATTTAATAGAGTGCATATAAATACAAGTTGTTTAGTTCAAATGCTCTTAGGAAAAAAAGGTCATAGTTAGGACAGGAAAGCCCTGGCTAAACCGTATTAGAAGAACCCCAAACCCTATTTAGTATTTGTGTTCTATCTCCCCACCCCCTGAAACAAAAATATAAGTATCTTAATTTACTTTGTTCATTGTTTTATCGAGATAACATGGAATTTTAAATGTCCAAACAAATAAAGAACTGCTAGAAATATGAGAGATATATATTTAATAAAGCTATCTTCAAATGAGATTGTTGGATATAGTCACAAAATATGGAGGAATATTTCTACATACTGAGATAAAAGTAGACTCATCATTCTAGTTTTGTTTGGTGCTTCAGTCTTAAGGAGGTTCTAATATAGCTGATGGACAAGCTGAGAAAATCTCTTAACTTTTTAAACTAAGAGGTCCTTGAATACTCTGTACATTTATTCTGTGTTTGATGTCTTGTAGAACATCTTGCCCTAATTCATTGCTTCATTTGATTTCAGCTGGAAATAAATGATATAAATAAGTAAATGAAGCACCTATATACTTTATTGTCACTGTATTGTTTAGTTTGGAATGAAGCAGGAAGACAGTTGTTGTATTTCTTTTAGGTTTCAGTTGAACCTATCTCCACACTCTGAAGTAAACCCAACACTGAAAAGTCTTATATTAGAGTTCACACATAATATTCATAGAAGATATAAATCCAACAAATGCAATATTTTACATAATAATTGAGCTTTGTTATTCCTTCCATCTTCCATCAAATCTACCCCTATCTCTCTACCCGCAAGAAGAATCAACAGTATCCATACATGCCAGCTATTTGCAAGATAGGAAATACGAATATATTTTTTTCTGACTGACAGGTGCACTGCTTTAAAACTTATGTTTTGCATCCTGTTGAACTCAATAATTGGTTAACTTTTGGAGATGATTCTTACTGATTCTTTTTTGTGTTATTCTGTCAGACATATGGTAGAAGTGCCAAAGATCAGGGCGATCTGTGTGAGGACAGAGGAAGGGATGATTCTACTCTGATAAGATAGCAGTGGTGGGCTAGCTATGAAAAGGGAAAAAGAAAATAGCTGCTTGCAATTCCAATCTCTGCTGCTCAACCAAGCAGACAGAAGGTAACCGCTGGCTGTGAAAGCAGCCTCCAGCTATCTTACTTTGAGCCACCAAGAGGGAATCATTCTTTTGAGAAAAGAAAAAAAAAACTAAGAAATAAGAGAAATTGCTTTGAGGTCTTAGAACAAACAATAACACAAGTATGAGGTGCTGTACAAAATTAATGTTGGGTAGTAAAAGTCACTTTTAAAAATACTACAGTGAATCATAATGTGTTTTGTTAAAAGGAAAGAAAATAATAAAGTAAATATAAAAAATTCCAGGTATATTTAATACAATTTCTTTACCACAATCCTATAGGAGTTAAATGAGATATGAAATACAATGATGAAGGCTCTAATAAATGCATGTCTCTTTCCCTTCTCTTAGTTCTGGTAAATACTTTGCTATTCAGGTTTGTTTTGTATTATTATTCATTATCTTCTCTATGTTGGATTTTCTAACCTACAAGGCAAATTTCCAATAGACCTTGACACATTTTCACTTTCATTTAAGGAGGATAAATGCTTTGGCATGCATGCTGATGGAAATTAATTTCATTTAAATGCTCTTAGGCGAGCTATCTGTAAATGTAAATACTCTGCCTGTAAATTCTGTTGCCAAAGTTTTTTTTCATTACCAGCAGGAACTCTGACCATATTATGAGAAAGTAGTAAATTAATGAAAAGAAGTGATATGCTTTCTTTATTATATTATTCCAGAGTATCAGCTGCATCATTGAATTAACAGAGAAATCTATCCACTTTCCACAAAGGCTTCCTCTGTGTCTTTGCACTAATGTGAAGTGATGGAAAGATGATCACATCTGATGACTAAGATTAAGCCCCAGAATGAGGCCTATGAATGCTGATGAGACTGTGTACCCAGTTGGGAATCTGTAATGTCAAAGTTATAATTAGGACAGATCTTTAGTCCCTTGTCTGCAAATGGACGCAGATTATAATAGCCCTTTTGTTTTAATACCTGGAGTCCCGTGACTAATATTATGTAATTTAAACAATATCATAATATTTAACATCTAGTTTTGAAAATATACCTACTACCTACTTCATTGACATAGAACTTACATAATATTAACTACCACAGTTCCATGTGTGAGAAGACTGAGTATGTGATAATCAAAGCAACAAATGATACTTAAAGATAGGTATTCCTGGATGTTTTACGTAGATTTACGATGTGAATAAGGAGCAAAAATCATTGTAGGAATAAGTGACAATTTGCAATTGGGTTAGAAAATAACAGTAGTACCCTCTTGTAACCTATACTATACCTTGAGTTTAATCCCAAGTAATAAATTAAATGAGGAAGGAAGGAAGGAAGGAAGGAAGGAAGGAAGGAAGGAAGGAAGGAAGGAAGGAAGGAAGGAAGGAAGGAAAGAAAGTCATCATTTTGCAACAGCAGAAAAGGAAAGATGCAGTGGTTTTAGAAAATCACAAAAATTCAGAATGCCTATAACCAGGCATTCTGTTTAAACCATTCCTTGGGGTCATCAAGCGAATTGTTTTTTCTGGGCTATTTTCTGGTATGCAGCTATCAGGTCACTCAGAAGTCATTGCAAGCATGGTTTTAGTAGGCCTTAATAGTGTTGATGATTTCAGCAGACACTGTCATCAACCATGTGACCATGGATATTCAGGCATGTAGAATGGAGACTGGCAAGATCATGGATGCTTCTACCAAAATTTCTAAATATAAACTAGAAGACTAGAGTCTCTTCAAGCAGCTCAAGACAATGTTTGAAGCTATGAGCAGTTTTGAGAGCTTGGAATATTTTCGAAGGGAGTTATGGATATTTGAATGGATATATGCTGAAGGTATTTTATAGTTTGAAAATGAGCACAAATTTTGGAGACCAGAAGTTGAATGCTATACTTTGGAGTAGTGTTTCTCAAAGGCCTGTAGGAAAAGGTTTATTCCCAGCCTTTAGCATTCTTCGGAATTGGTAGAACTCTGTGGAAGCAAGATCTAGTGAAAGATAGATAGTCCATAATGATATGTCCTTAAAACACAAATTGGAACCACAGCCTTTTGTTTCATCTCTGTTGTCAGGATGGTTGGAATCATTAAATCCACTCTGTTAGGATGTTGCACCTCACCACAGGTCCCCATTGACAAAAGACTGAAGACCTTGAAACCACGAGACAAACTTTTACTTCTTTCGATCTTAATATTAATTCTTATAACAGCAACAAAAACCTGAATAACAGACAACTTTACAAATTTTTGCTCTACATGTGTATACTTTATTACTGAGAAATAAACTCAAGAATGTTTCAAGTTCATTTCTAGAGAGATTTTTTTTCTCTGTATGGCTGGATCCCTTTATTTCATTATTCTGCCTGAGTGTATCATGTCAAATGAAGTGGGGGCTTGAACTCTGTGCCTGGGTGCTGTTCCTATGCTCTTCAGCTCAAGCCAAGAACTCTACCACTTTGAGCCACAACATCACTTCTACATAACTTCTGGTTTTCTGGTGGTTAATTGGAGATCAGAGTCTCAGGGAATTTCCTGCCCTTGGCTGGCTTTGACCTACGATCTTCAGATCTCAGCCTCTTGAGCAGCTAGGATTACGGATGTGAGCCACCAGCACCTGGCTTATTCTTTTAACTTCTATTTTTGTTTCACTAATTCACAAAACACTGTCCTCCCTGATCAAGTTCCCTTCTTGGAACTTTAGGTTAGACAATTTCTCTAGAAGAGCTGGACACAATTATAGACCTAAACTTGTTATATAAGAGAGAAAAGATTTTCCTGTTAGTCATTGTCTAATAATGTTTGGGTCACATATTTTCATCAGCTTTTTAATTTTTAACTGTACAAGGGAAGCCCCACAATCAGATTCTGTGACATATCTAAACACAGAAAACGAAGCTTTCCAAAGTAAGAAAGTTTCAAATCATCTATTTTATTGAAATAATTATATACAAGAGATAGCAAGTGGAATACGCAGCCAAGACTTGAATCGTTATTTATGTAATACAGTTTTTCTGCTTTTGAATCAGTTGGATATCATTTTTTATTTTGACTACAATTATAATTTTGAATGGTAATATTTTATAATTGTTTATTAATTTATTTAGCATGTCGGGGACACTGCTAGTTAAAACTATCTCCTTTTGTTTGAGAAATTAATATGAGTACATTTGTTTCAGAAACAGTTGTCTGTGCATATATAGAATTATCTAATATTTAAATTTATAAATGTAGATTTGAGAACAAGATTTTTTATATGCATATGTGTATGTAAACTCATATATATTATTTTACTAAATAATTTCTTTAAGTTATAATACAATAATGTGCATTAGATCCTCCAACTTGTCCTAAGTGATTAGGGTACTTAATAAAGCATAAGGAATATGATCACAGAGAAAATAAAATAAACTGAAAAAGTCATTGATTCTTAGAGGAAACTTCATGTAAGCCTTAGACTACTGAATGGAGAATCTCTGAAGTATCCTCCAAATAAGAGAAAATCAACCAGTGCTTGTGGATTTCTAAGTAAATGGTATAAAGACTGGAATTTTGAAAAACAGCCAACAGCAAGAATCCTGGACATGTGGAAGAGGCACACAAGCGTTCCTATACAGATATTTATTTAGTCTCTCAAATCATACTGATCTGATTTTGTACAAGAAGAAATTATCAAAGGCCATGAGAAAATCCACTGTACACAATGAACATAAACAGCCCCCAGGCTCAAAGTTGTGAAAAATGTATGTTACTAAGGGTGGGATGCAAACATCCCCAAACAAAAAGTTAATTAGAAGGAGTATGAAGAAAAGTGTTGTTACTGAAGTGAGGTCAAATAGGTCTTGTACTAAGTCTAAATAGTGTCTAACAACATTAAATAATTTCTCACTAATATCATGCTACGTCTAAATAATTGAGCAGTATCCTAAAGAAAGCCTAACATTATTGAACTATACAAGAGAAAACACATATGTATACAAATAATGTTCAGATGCTGAACTTTTAAGAAAAAGTTACAGCCAAGCAAAAATAACATAAAAATACACACATACAAGAAATACAATACCAGCACAAACAAATGAAACAAAAAACATATGTAACATTAAAGAGTAAAAAATAAAGTAAGGAAACAAACACAGAAATGGTATATTTGGAGAAACAATCCATATAACTTGAAAAGGTGTTTAATAACCTGTCATGTATTCAAGATGTCCTCAGAACTACTGCACTGAGGTTTGGAAGTGTTACCTATAGACTCGTGTATTGAAGGTTGGGTCTCCGCCTTCAGATATACTGGGATAGGACAATCTTTAGGAAATGGGACCTGTTGGAAAGAAGCTGGGTCACTGGGGTGTGTCCTTGAAGGGAAGGGGATATTGTGACTCTTGTTCCTTCCTGGCTTCTCTTTTGCCTCTCAGCTGCCACGAGGTGAATGTCTTTGATGCACCATATGCTTGGCACCATGGTAGAGTGTTTTACCATATGCTCAAAAGCTGTCTGATCGGTCATTAAATAAAACCTATTTACCCAAGAACCAAAATAAACATTTCTTCCTTATAAGTTAATTTGTCTCAGGTACTTTTGTCAAGAGTGATTGGAAGTTAACCAATACAATAATTACAGTAAAAATATGGAAGATCATGTTGAAGAAGATGTGGCAGAACAAAGCTGCTCACCCCATATCTGTATGGAAAGAAGAAAAATGGGTTGAGGACAGAATAAACTCTTCAAATCTGCAGCTGTGACTCAAAACTAGGCTACACCTCCTAGTTGCCAACACCATCCAATAATGAAACCCTCAATACATCAATTAATCAATACATCAATTAATTCAGAGCCATCATGATACAATTGGTTTTTAAAAGTGATTGTAACTGATCATTTCACTGGAGACTAAGAATTCAATATAGTGGTTTTTCCTTTTCTTTTTTTTTTTCATGTACCATAGGACTCATGAATGTATTATCCTACATACTTAATTATTTCTGATAGTTTTAGAAAAAATTTATTTGTCAAAATAAGGTTAAAATAAGGAGAAGTTGAAAAAGAAATATTTCCTTTTCCCCTGAAGAAAGTGAGAGTTAAGGGCTCCTTTAATTCTCATAGTATCCATATTGCTATGAATCTGATTTTCTCTACTTTCTCTACTTTAGCTCAGACTATTTAAGTATTTCATGATAGGCCACCCATTAAGAAATGAAAAAGATAGTTGAACTTGTTCATGTTTTACTAAACATGATATTATTAGTTATTATGTTTTATTTATTCTGTGGGGCATCTGAAAGAAAAAAATAGTCTCAGGAAAATACTATTCTATTTCTCTTGTGTTTTTTTTTTTGTTTTTTTTTTTGTTTAGGCACAAACTGTTCATTTTCCTACTTTGCAGTTGTTTAGAAAGGCTGTCATGCACAATCAGAGGATCCCACCTGGCTGTATAAAGATGAACCTTAAACTTGAACATTTTGCTGACAGGAAAGAACCCTCATGGATTGTGTTGAGCTCATTTGCTTCTGAAAGAAACAGCTTTCTTTGTTTTAAGCCTGTTTAATATTCTTGTGTTTCTTCAGAAAACAGCCTTCACATTCAATATTTCTGAACTAGGAGGAAAAAGAAGTCATCTTATCACTGTAGTAAGAAGTGAGGTCTGTGCCTTCATATTGTCCTCTGTGGTGGTAGAGAAGATCCCAGCCATGGGTGCCAGACCTCTTTCAAGGCACTGGATATTGTGGACACATATTCTCTCCTCAAGCGATTGCTATAGCATTTGAGCCTTCTATTTCTGGTGATCTCAAATACCTTGCATTATGAGTAACTCTTCCTATTAACTTGGTATATACTCATTTTATATTCTATCCTGAAGCACACAACCTGCTTGCCTAGTGAACAGCAAAAGTAGTCCTTATTAAAATTTGTTGGCTATATTTATATTTTACTTATGGGACTGGATTGAGTTTAGTTTCAACTTTACATTGGTTGGTTTTTACAAAGATTGATTTCTTTTACAAAATTATTTGTTTTATTTTAGATTTTGAAACTGGAATGCTTCTAGTGAGTGAGGGAATATCTCAAGCTACTTTAAGGGTGCTGGGATCACAGTCAGTTTAGAAATCAGGTTACATGTACATTCTCTGAGTGCCTGGAAACCTTCTACTTTATTGTATTTAGCACTGACCTTCACAAAAACAGTTAAATATTATGTTTTAAATGCAGTTCATCAAGTGTTCATTGTTGTTACTGTAGTGTGAAGAATATAGATTCTGGGCACAGATAGATTCTGATTCTGAGAATTCACAGTGTTTTGACCCAAGTTTCTTCACTCATAGCCTGAGAAAAAGATCAGTATCTAACACAGGAGTTATAGAAGTTCATTGAATTAACATATTGAAACAGCTACATGAATTCCTGGCTAAGAGTGAGAGCCAAGTGTGGGTTGCTTACTGGAATTACTTTCCTATAATTTCAAACAAAACACATGCTACTAAGAAACATGTTCAAAGACAACAAAACTATAACCAGTTAAGTCTGTTATTTAGGAAAAAAAATAACAAAGTTGAATGTAGGACCCAAGTGTAGAGAGGCATATGAAGACAATAGATTGCACAGAAATTTTAAAGACCAAATGATTTATATTATAAAAATTCCACAAACTACTGCAAGTACTCATGATTAGACTGATGTTATGACAGTTTAGGTGCAAGATAATAGAGATGATATGCCAATTTATACTTTGTGTTGACAAAGTACATGTAGCAAGCATCAACTCCACTTTTTATGTTGGCAAAATCATCTGGTCAAGATCAGTGTTAGGAACCGATCAGGGTTTCATTTTGTTTCCTACTCAAATTCTCTGCATTTTTAATCCAAGAAATTTTTTTAATTTAAATTTTATTTTAAAGTTGATGTACAAAGGGGTTACACTTAAATAATCAGGTGATGAGTACATTTCATTTTGAATAATGTTGCCCCTTCATTCATTGTCTCTCACTTTTTTCTGTCTTAATCCCCCTCCCTGACAAGTTGTATAGCTTATTCATTTCCAACATGACTAGTATCACTGCTGAATTAGGTCACCTTTTATCCCACCATTTCTGTGTATCCCTTTACTTTCCCCAATTCAGATAAACTTACATTCAAGACAAAGGATACAGAAATCAAATACAATGACAAAAGGGAAAAAAAAGAAAATACAGAAAAAAAAACCCAACTCCAAACAGTACAATAAAAAACCTCTTATTTCTTATTTTTTTCTTATTTATCGTCAAAGTTATGTACAGAGAGGTTACAGTTTCATATGTTAGGCCTTGGGTACATTTCTTGTACTGTTTGTTACCTCCCCCCTCTTTCCTCCCTCCCCCTTTTCTCTTCCCCCATGAGTCGTTCAGTTGGTTCATTTCAATAAGCATCATTTTATATGATGCTATGGAGATTTTGTGCTCTTCTCCTAAGAATATCCTTCTTTGGTCTCAGTGTGTGAATGTTTAGAGTCTGGTTTAATTAACAATTTTCAAGTGCATTTTTCTGTCTTTTACTATCCATTCAGCTTACTTGTGGATTCATAGGCACAATTACAGATGATGGAAAATATGCAACCTGTTTCTTTGGATTTGGATGACTTTGTTTAAAGTATTTTTCCAAGTCTTTAAATTCCCTTATGAATTGGACAATACTGTTCTGTTTTATTGCTCAAATTGTTCATTTGACCATGAAAAAGTCTTTACATTGAGTTCTGTCTTTAACAGATCCCCATGATTGTGATTATGTATTTTTACTTTCTTCCTCTCCTTTCTTTCCTTCCTTCATGCCTTCTTCCTTCCTACTTTCCTGTATTCCTCCCTCCCTCCCTTCCTTCCCTTCTTTCCTCTTTCCATCCTTCCCTTTCCTTCCTTTCTTTCCTTCTTCTTTCCCTCCCTCCTTCTTGTCTCCTTCTATCCTTCTTTCCTGCATTTCTCCAAAACTCCCATTCTTCTGTGCTTCCTTTCTTCCTTTTCAGCACTTCCTAATTTTATGGTGTCATAAACTCATTTTATATATTCATTACCCAGTACTAAAAATAGCCAAGAAGTCCAGGTTCTCCTCAATGATAATGTACAAATATCTGGGTAGTGGATATATTTGTTTCCACCACAGCATTATTGCCTTTATCTATTCTGAACATGTAAAACCAAAGAAAATGCTACATGTGCAGATGCACATATCATGATTACTTTCATAGGTAACCTTGCGTATTATACCAAGCTAAATTCATGCTCATGTTTGCAGCACAATTCATTACCACCTACCTCATTAGGGCTCCATCTTCATGCTCATACAAAATTTCTCATTCTAATAATGACAATCCATTTCCTAATTGTTCAACCTGCTGTATATTTATATTTAGATTCAGCATTCTTTCTCTATACAGGCTTGGGAAATATTCTTCGACCTGAAGCATATTTTTAAATTTCAGTTCCTTTCCCTTTCAGTGTTAAAGGCATCACACCTTCCCAGCCACTTAGATTAGGACCTTTTTTACTTACTCCTTGGAAATTACTTTACACTTCCATATTGTATCACAGTTTTTGTTTTGAGAATACTCTGCATTCCCTTTGGGTTGCATTTGATTAAATTATGTTTTAAATGGAACACTTTGAAGTTCTGGAAGTTTTGAAAAACACATAATATTATAGATCTACTAGTAAAGAATCATTTCTTTACTGCAGAAATCAACTCTATTCAAAATATATAGTAATCCTTTCTGGGGCTGGGAATATGGCCTAGTGGTAGAGTACTTGCCTCCTATACATGAAGCCCTGGGTTAGATTTCTCAGCACCACATACATAGAAAAAGCCAGCAGGGGAGCAGGGGGATAAAGTGGCAGAGTGCTAGCCTTGAGCAAAAAGAAGCCAAGGACATTGCTTAGGCCCTGAGTCCCAATCCCGAGCACTGGCAAAAAAAAAAAAAATCCTTCCCCCCCGACTTCTAGAAAACTCTGAACAGTTTGTATACATAAAATAATCTAGCATTTTATCTTTCCAAGATGACATAAGAATGTATGTCAGAATAACCATATATGTGTACATTTTAGTGTATTTTAAAAATTACCCATAAAGCTTTACTATTTGTCTATGTTCTTGTATGGCACTAAACACACTTTTTTTCTTTTTTCTTTTTCTTATTTATTGTCAAAGTGATGTACAGAGAGGTTACAGTTTCATACGTTAGGCATTGGATACCTTTCTTGAACTGTTTGATATGTCCTCCCTCATTCCCCCCTCCCCCTCCCCCTTTCCTTCTCCCCCCTCCCCCCATGAGTTGTTCAGTTGGTTTACACCAAACAGTTTTGCAAGTATGCGAGCCAGACCCAAAAAAAACATGGACTCTATGGACTCCCTCATAAGGAATAATTAGCACAGGTTTAGGCTAGTCACAGCAGATGATCACAAGAGCCTAACAGCTATGCCCCTATGAAAGCATAAGATAATGCTAAGTAAAATGAACTCCATGTTATGGAAAGAAGTGATATATCACTGTTGTAATTACTTTCAACATGCCATGAGAAACTGTAGCTTCTATTGTTGATGATCCTCTTGTATTCTCTTCCTGTGGTTGTACCTGCACTATCACTGTATCTTATCTGAATACATTGGAAAGTGTATATACTGGTGTTAGAACTAGGAAAGTGAAAGGGAATACCAAAATCGAGAGAGAAGGGATAAAAAGACAAACGACTAAAAAAGCAATACTTGTAAACACACTTTTTATTGTTGAAGGATATTCCATTAAGTTATTATAAAGTATTTTTTTCAGGCACTCATCTATTAACACATCTTAGTTCCTTTCAGTTATTGGTGATTATCAAGTTGATGCAAACACTTGCATACTGTTATTTAATGTGATAAATTCAATATATACCTTTAGTAAGATAGATTTCTACATTTTTAACCTCATTATTCCATGGAACTTATTTGATAATTTTGTGATCTGTATGCTCTTGCTTATTTTGGGTACTAGTTTGTCATTAGATACATGTTTTCCAAAATTAAATTTTGCCTATGGCATGCCTAGATATATTTCTCCATAATGACTTTTGTACAATATCCATTTAAAACATTTAATACCTGTGAATGTTAATTTGGATTATCACCTTCATGTTTTCTTTGAAGTATGGTCAAATGGACCCAGGTCATAGTATTTTTTACTAATGTGTTGCTTTGTAGATTTTATCTTAGTATTTTCATTTGCATATATGAACAATATAGTTTTTATTTCTACAAGAGTTTTTGTTTCTATATTATATTTTTATATTATTTTACTATTAATTACTAATAAAACTAGTTGAATGCCAATTTAATTCATATAACCATTACTAAAATACTTTCCTTAAATAATTTATTAACATTTTGCTATCCTTTAATCATTCTTTAAAAAAATTACTCTTTTTATTCTTCTTTATTGTCAAAGTGAAGTACAGAGTGTTTGAAGTTTCATATGTAAGGCAAGTACATTTCTTATCCAACTTGTTACCTCCTCCCTCATTTCCCCCCCTCCTCCTCCCCATTTTCCTCTCTCCCATGAGTTGCACAGTTGGTTTGCACCAAATGTTTTTTTAAGTATTGCTTTTGCAATGGTTTTTCTTTTTATCCTTTGTCTCTCGATTTTTGGTATTCTCTTTCCCTTCCCTAGTTCCAACAAATGTACATATAGTACCCAGGGTACCGAAATCAGATACAGTGATAGCAGGGGTAAAACCACAGGAAGGGAATAGGAGAGAAAAAGAAAAAGGGTACTGTTTCACATGGCATGTTGAAAATAATCACAACCATAATATATCACTTGTTTTCTATCACTAACTTATCCTCCTGTCCCATTGTTTGCTTCATTGATTTGTAGTGCATCTTTTATTATGAATAGCAAATTTCCAGGGAAGAGAGACAGTCATTTCTACTTTTAATTTTCGAAAATAGGTCACATATGTAGTGAATGTAACTACTAACATGTGGTAGAGAAGTACACAGTGTGGATTCATGGTCTCACAATTTGTTCATCTCACTATTATTTAAGGTGTGTACCTGAAGATAAGCTATAGTTAACAATACAATATTTTGTGAGATTATTTCTGTTTTACTCTGTTCATCTTCCCTACGATTTAGTCCCAGTTTTCACTGTATTTGATTCTGATACCCTGAGTATTTTATATATGTCTGTCTGAATTAGGCAAGAAAAGGGAAGGGGAAGATTAAAATGGTGAGACAAAAGGTAAAAGGCAAAGCAATGCAACAGCAATATTTACAAGACAATATCTTGTAAACTAACTGTAAAACCGGGAGGTAAAGGAGTGAAGAAGGGGGAAAAATGAGGGAGGGGGTGTCAAGTTGGCCAAGAAATGTACTACCTAATGTTTGTAACTGTAACCCCTCTATACTTCACTCTGGCAATAAAAAATAAAAATAAATAAAAAGATACAATAGTTCTCAAGACACCAATTAGCACAAAGTATCTCAAAGAAAGGTAGGCTTTTCAGAGTTATTATCTCAGAAAAGTAGATTTTGAATGTAAATTAGAACTGGAATTGTGGCTCAAGTGGCAGAGTTGCAGCCATGAGTGAAGAGGTAAAATGTGAATCAGGAGAGTGCCTCTGTTCCAATAGCCAGTACTGGCAAACAAAATAAGTTGTCCTCACAATTGAGAGACAAAGGATAAAAAGACAAACCAATGCAACAGCAATACTTACAAAACTATATGGTATAAACCAACTGTACAACTCATGGGGAAAAGAGAGAAATGAGGCAGTAGGTGAGGGAAATAAGGAGGGAGGAGGTGGGGGAAAAATGAGGGAATAGGTAACAAGTTGGATAAGAAATGTACTCACTGCCTTACGTATGAAAGTGTAACCCCTCTGTACTTCACTTTGATAATAAAGAAATGAAAAAAAAGATAGAGCACTAATAACTTCAGAGGTCTGAATGTTATTTTGAAAATGCTTACATGTAAGCTATCATTGTCATTTTCTACCTCTTACCAAATCCATAAATGTTGAATATGGACTAAATTATTTGATAAGAATACTTCCTTAACAGATTTTGCCATTTATGAGTGAAGAGACAACACAGTCGGTCAACTACAAACACATAAATCTAGTAACTCTATTTCAAATATAAAATTCTTTTAGTGCCATTATAAATACCAAATTATTTATATATATATATATATATATATATATAACAAGGCATATCCATTAAGAATTTTAAATATTATAAATACCAAAATGACATAACTATGTTAACTTTTAAACTTACTCTCACTGTCAATACATATATTTAACATTTTCTAAGATAAATATTCCTTTTTTTCTTTAAGGGCATACAGGGGAATCTATATCCTATACATTTCTACATTTTGGTATAAAATAAAAATTCAATATTGTTATTCTGTCTTAATGTGTTTTCTAATACATTATAATTGTGTTGTTGTCAAAATATGATAACACCATAGCTGATTGAAAGTCCAGGCAACAAAATTGTGAAGATTTTTTAAAAAACAATAATGTAGACTAAGTGTTTGGATATATAATGTGAGAAGTAAAACATTATCTTCTCAGGGAATGTAAGTTCCAATTTCATTCGGTATGTCCCGTAACAACCTTGAGACACGGTCAATTTTAGGCAAAGTAAAGATTCTGACACCCATAGCATTTTACCTACCTCTCAGGGTTTCCAACTGGCTTCCATTTCTTCCTCGTTGTTTTAGAGACTGTACAGTGCTACCTGTTGAGCTGGAGTAACTATCTCTTGCCAAACAGCCCTAGTGCCTCCATCAGTGAATCCTGTGAGACACAGTGACACTCAGGATTATTCGAATCTGCATTGCCTGAAGCTACCCCTGCCATGACCTACAATAAAACAAGTGGATGAGATATTTTATATTTAACTCCCTGCTATTGCTACATATATTAGACATATTAGACATTAGAAATATTAGACATATTTCCCTATTTTTTTTGCTATAAACAACAGTGAAGTGAACAAATCCTGTTAAAGTCTTCATTTCTATTTTGGAAATGTTCTTAGGTAAAATCCAAGACAAGATACTGACTCCAAATTGATTATAGATAAGTGTTTTCAATAATGACTAATTGATCATTGGTTTAGGGCAGACAATGCATGAAATGATCTTTCCTTTCCTTCCTACTTTTCTTTATTTTGCTCTTTCCCTCAAAAAATTCATTATTCTCTACTTGTCTCAAATTTTACATTTTTAATTATGCGACATTTTCTAACACTTTAGTATGTGTGATACAAAGTGGGGATTGATTGTATATTTAGGAATAAATACACATTGTTATTTTGTGCGTCTTCAAGCATTGAGCAAAAAAAGTACATATGGTAAGTATACAAAGGAAGAAAAAGAACAGTACATAGAAATTTACCACTACTAAATCTATCTAATATTATTGTAAGCCATATACAGTAGGCTTCTTTATTCAAAAATGTGCATGGCTTTGACTGAGACCATTCAAAAACCATCAAAAGAAATATTTACAACTTAATAAAAAAACCTCCCTTTGCATTAAACTCATCAGTCCCATTATTATTGTTGGTCTGTTGAAGTTGTTTTCTGATCTGCTGAGTGTTGCTCTTATCTTGATTTTGTGAAAAACACAATATTCCAAAATCAAATGCTGCTCATGAAGTAAGTGAAAGTTCTATTAATCTTGCCAAACCGAAATTTATGTAATGGGCTTACTTTAGATAACAAGTGATTATTTTAGGTTTATTGAAAGTCAAAAAAGTCTAGCAGAGGTTGGACAGTGTTAGAAGGCAAATACTAAACATCCACAATAAAGTAGTGGACTCAATCCTTCTAGAGCACTCACAGTTTTCTCTTTGTAATCAGATATCTGCAGATATCACAAGCCTATTATCTAAATGGCTTCTTGATAAGGATACTGTGACTTCAATATACAAATAAATCTCATTACTGCTTTTGTGTGTTGGATGTCTAAAGCTAAGTCCAGTTCAGGGACCTTTTCTCTTGGCAAGAAAATTATTCCTCTCAACCTTGATCTGATTCTGATTCTGAGGAAAACAAACTGAATATGTAAATCCTAGTACTGGTGCTGAAATCTGTTTAGAATTGTCATCGTCATCTAAAAGTTCATGTTCAAATTCTCAAGCATTGGTGTCTATCAAAACTGAAGACAGATGAATATTGAATTCTTACTTATCAGCTATTTTTGTCATAATTGTTTCATATAAATTTCTTACACACTTAACTTCATTTGTGCAGTGGAAATCAAGTTTTGATATATACCAAAAATGTTCAATGTAGAGAGATATACTTTCTTCCTATGACAAATTATTTCTTCTGACTTGGTGTTTAGAAACACTTACACATGTGCCAAATAACATGGGTTAGTCACAGGTTTTTCTTGCTCAATTATACCTGCTTCCCCCCCCCCCCCCAACGCACCCCGGCCCCACTTGCTCAAATATATCTGCAAGTGAACTCCTTCCATCTGTCTTCCAGGCTCATAGTTAAGCTACAGGGTCCATAATGGAGTATGAATACATATCCTGGTTATAAAAGATTGGCATTAGCAAACTTCAAGAGGAAATGAACATCAATTTAACGATCATTTTAGTGCTAATTACAACTGTACTTTCAGAAACTGAATTCATCTCAAGGGTAATGTTTTCTTCCCATTAAAATATTTCATTTCTCAATTAGCAATTTTTAAAAAAATCTCAGTGTGTCCAGTTTTTATTATGTTATGTGAGAAAGGATATTTCCTGTCTCTTTCAGAACCATAAAGAGAACAGAATGTTATTTAAATGCATCTGTTTTGGCCCACTTTTACTCACTGCTTTGTTAGAGGTCCACATTCCCATACACTGTTGACTGACTTCGTCCTGTAATTTGAAATGCGAGACCAACATGAATGTAATGATAGTCCCAAGGAAAGAAATTCAACGTTAGCTGACATGGGAAATTTTCCACCTTTAGCATTTGCTATGTAATATACTGGCGGTGGAGGGCAATGGATGTGGAGAGAAGTGAAAGCAATCAGCTGGCTTTCATTCAGTGAGATGGAAGAGCCTGTCAAAGACACCAACAACTAATCAGCTGCGGACACTGATTGATGCTTTTGCCTACATTCAAATCTATCATAGTGACCAAGTAATGTCTACCGTTTACCCAGTGGATGGATAAACTGGAGCTAATATATGGTTTCTAAGCAAATAGATCATTAATTCTGTTTAATATATGGGAAAGAAAGCTTAAATCTTCTCCCAAAGAGCAACCATCCCACAGAGAAAGAGAGAGGGGGGGTGGGAGGGAGGGAGGGAAGGAGGGAGAGAGAGCAAGAGGTGATGTTTGACTAGGCAATAATGATATTTTTTGCAAGTTACAAATTTGCTATGTTACATTTTATTTCACCCTGAACTTTGCAATTGTCACTTGCTATAAAATCTATCACAGAATTTATTAACATGTTAATAAAAATGGCTGAATAAGATAAGAATTGATGAGCTGAATGAGGTAGAGTATTACTTTTTTTCCCGTATATTATTTGTTCTAGTGAAATTCATTCTTCTATCAGACGTTATGCTTCTTTGTCTCTTTCTTATGAACTGATTTTTTCAAACCTGGAGACACAGAGTTAATTGCATTTTATTATTACTAAGCTTCTAATTAATTGTAGAGCATAGGATGATTTCTTTTTTCATTTTTAAAAATAATTACTTATTGTCAATGTGATGTACAGAGGGGTTACAGTTTCATACATAAGGCCATGGGTACATTTCTTGTACTATTTGTTACCTTCTCCCTCATCCTCCCTCCCCTACCCCCCTTTCCTCTCCCCACATGAGTTGTTCAGTTGGTTTACACCAAAGGCTTTGCAAGTATTGCTTTTGCAGTCGTTTGTCTTTTTATCCTTTGTCTCTCGATTTTGTTATTCCCTTTCACTTCCCTAGATCTAATACCAAAATATGCAGTATCCATGGTACTCAGATGAGATACAGTGATTGAGCAGGGATAACTACAGGAAGGGGATACAAGAGGATCATCAACAATAGAAGCTACAGTTTCACATGGCATGTTGAAAGTAATTACAGCAGTGATATAACAGTAATTTCCATAACATGGAGTTCATTTCACTTAGCATCATCTTATGTGTTCATAGGGGCATAGCTATTAGGCTCTTGTGATCCTCTACTGTGACTAGCCTAAACCTGTGTTAATTATTCCCTATGAGGGAGACCATAGAATCCATGTTTCTTTGGGTCTGGCTCACTTCACTTAGTATAATTTTTTCCAAAACCTTCCATTTCCTTATGAATGGGGCAATGTCATTTTTTTTTCTAATAGAGGCATAAAATTCCATTGTGTATATGTACCACATTTTCCTGACCCATTCATCTACTGAGGAGCATCTGCATTGGTTCCATATTTTAGCAATGACAAATTGTGCTGCGATGAACATTGTTGTGCTGGTGGCTTTAGTGTGTTCTTGTTTGTGGTCTTTTGCGTAGATGCCCAAAGTGGGGTTGCTGGGTCGTAGGGGAGCTCTATGTTTAGCCTTCTGAGGAATCCTCATACCACTTTCCAGAGTGGCTGAACCAGTTTACATTCCCACCAACAATGCAGTAGTGTTCCCTTTTGGCCACATCCCCTCCAAACATTTGTTATTGTTAGTTTTTCTGGACATTTTCTGGACATAGTTTTTAATGGACATTTAGGTGGGAAATTAATGGCATATAACTTCACTATAGTTCACCTATCAGTGTCAAAAAGAATACTTTGAAACATGATTTGTCAAGTTAGTGTTACCCATATAATTTTAAAAGCTTAAAAGTCTTCATTAAAGTAAGTCAGATACAACTAACTAGAAAACTAGGACAGGGAAAGGGAGTTATATTTTCAAGGATGACAGGACAGTGTTTATGGACTGTTTTGTAAATCATCACATTTATTGAACCTATTTTAATACCATGTTTTAAGAACTTAATAGTGAGATCTCTGTGCCTGAATATCTCCATATGGTAAAAGACAACTCATATCATTTTATATTAATAGTCAGTATAATACATAAGATTACTTTTGTTCATTTGACTGTAAATAGTATTGATAATGTGTAACATCCCAAATTTATGTGGTATTCTTTACAAATAATTTATGTGAAGAAATTCTAATATACATCTTTTTAATAGGATTAGTACAAATAAGCCAAACTATTTTATCAAAAATATGTGAAAGATTTGGGGACAGGGTTGGTGATAGGGAATGCTTGTCTTGGGATCAGTCAAAAATAAAAAACAAAATTAAGAAATATTAAATAGTGTGGATGTCATTAATAAATATAATAAACATATAATAATACAAATGCTCAATTTTTGGCATTGTTCATTTTATAAATTATATTAAACATTTCTAACTTATTGTAGCCTGTTGTTTTATCTACATCATAAAAAAACCACTGAAGTATTTTGAGCATTCATGAAACCGTATCACTCTATTTTCTGAACTGTTTACCATAGAATTAAAAATAAAACTTTAATTTTGTTAGAAGAGATGGAGAGAAGATAAATACATTTATGAAAGATAACTACCCACAAATGGTATATGTCTGAGCTTTAGTAAAACGCAATGACAAGAAGTCTTCTTTGTTAGTCCTATCATCCTATCTTTATTTTTTCAATATTCTTTATTCAATAACATTGAAATTACTAACTAGTATAATAATGAGAATGAGAAGCTAGAAACTATTGAAACATTAGGCTATTTATTTAAAAAATAAGAGATGTCTGGTGTCCAGTGTCTCATTCCTGTAACTTAGATACTCAAAACTGAGATCTGAGTCAGCTTGGTCAGAGGAGATTGAAGACACTTATCTCTAATTAATCAACAAAAAAGTCAGATAGTGCAACTCTGGTCACATTTTACTGAACTAGCCACGATAAAAAATGTGGAGTAAGAGAGGGAAGCTCAGGGTTGTAGGTGTTGCTCATTTGGTAGAGAGCTAGTCAATGAGAGAAAACATCAGGTCCTGAGTTTTATTCCAGGTCTCTGACTTAAGAGAGTGAGAGACAGAGAGATAAAGAGAGAGAGAGAGAGAGAGAGAGAGAGAGAGAGAGAGAGAGAGAGAGAGAGAGAGAGAGAGAGCTCTGAGTTCAAAACTAGTACTGGGAAAAAAGAGATAAGCGATGGAAATATGTTTAATAACTCTATGTGGGGAAAGGTAAAATCTTTGTGATCAGAAATCAAAATGAACTAAAACACATTTAAGGCACTATGTGCACCTTATGAAAGAGATGTTACAAAGAACTTTGATGCTGAATAGAATCTGTATTATAACTTAATGTGTGATTGTAAATGAGTCTGTTACTCAAAAGACCTTCTTAGGAGCTTGTAACAGGAACCATTAAAAGCTGCTGTGCCTTGATTTAATTCTACTTGTAGAATCTTAAAGAAACCCTGAAAATACTTTTATTTTGGTACAATAGTAAATGGATTTGGGGAAGAAAACACAAAAATTTTAAGAATTGAGAAATGACTAGTTAAGTTATAAAGATTCTATGCTATGGAATATCCTACAATAAATTCAGCTGGCTAAAAGTATTACATATGTTTTATAAGTGAGAATCAGTATACTTCATTATATACCTATTTTATAGTTACAGACTTATGTTTATATATTTACATGCATATTGTTGATATATTTTAAAAATCCAAGAGTAAATATAGGAAATATTCTTTTTCCACATCAAAATTTTGTGTTTTCTGAACTTCAACAACTGAGTAGCGAAATACACCTAAACATTTTAACTTTCATGTAAACTCATCATATGACATCAAGACCCAAGAATTGGAGATAGTAATGTATGCATTCATACCCAAATATTAAGAATTATGGTTGGGTGGTAATATACCAATTAATTGTCCTTTCTTCTATAATCACACTTGTCAAATTTTCTGAGTACTTGTTCAATATTATTGAAAGCAATGTGCTAGAGAAAAAGAAAATTTCATGACAGACCTGATCTTATCAACTTATTTTAACTCCCCCTTTTAGTGTTATTGTAAGTTAAAATAAGTGTTCAATAACTGAGAGATTAGCATGCTAATAATGATGCTGATTTCTTCATTGTTATAAAGTAGCATCATAATGTCTTTGTAAAACATTCTGAGCAGGTGCCAAATATGCTATGTTCCCAAATAAGAAAAATTAAAAGCTCATGTTGATAGTTCATAGCTCTGGATGGCTGTTTTTACCACTTGGTAGCAATGGCTTTCATAAACCAACGTTTGTGTATGATGTGATGATCCTCACCAGTAAGATGCCAAGGAAAGATGTCTACATATCTTCCCTCAGAGAAAGAGTGGAGATGTTCTACTGTTTTGACTGCTACATATTAACAATGTCCATTTATTTTGCATTGAATGTTTCTTCTTTCTGCACTCATACCCTGATTTCCCCATCAGTGAAGTTCTTCAGTAGTCTACTTTTCCTTCCTTCTGAACAGATTACAGTGCCTCTTACTAAATATCCTCACAAAGACTCCAGCCGCCAAGCAGCAACGGTCTGGAAAGATTGTTATTAGAAATAATATCTCCACCCAGGCACCCATGGCTAATTTTTGTAATTCTAGGCCAGCCTGAGCAGAATAGTCTATGAGAACCCAGCCCAACACAGAGCTAGAAAAAGGACTGTAGTGGAAAGCCTTTAGTCTAGCAAGAAGTTCAGTGAGCATGAGATCCTGAGTTCCAAGTTCAAATACAATACTTTCAGAACAAAAGTAAACAAACAAAAATCCTCAAATTTGAGTTCACTGTGCTTCTAGAATATCATTTTCACTTTCCCAGGGAGAAAATCCTATTCTTACACCAGTGCACCTTTACTCTACCCCTCTATTTTTATTCTTCAGACACTTGCATACACTTAATTGTACAACCACAAGTAAAAGATCCACTGCCTCACTCACATTCCTTTCTCATTCTCTGACACAGTGTTCAGCACATGCCACACATTTACTATTTTCTACATGAATGCATACACATTTAAAAAGCATGATGGAGTGTGAAAGCAAAACCTGTTAATCTCAACTTCTGTTCAGTGCAGAAGGAACACAACTGAGAGAGAAAAGAGTGGTGAGATGAATGTGGCACTTGAAATCACTCTGGCTCCAAAGTGCCTTAATAAAGGTGGTTAACCTTTATTCTTGCCCAATAAAATTATCTTTGCCAAATGATTTCAGAAGCCTAGTGGCTGGTGTGTTGCTTCTAATTCACTGAACTTGTAGGGAAACCCACTGTCCCACAGCTGGCTTTGTGACTTGTAACACAGATTAAATTGCTTGGTTAGAGGGAAATCAATTGCTATTTTTACAAAAAAAAAAACCCACAAAACTTCACAAAATGCTTTCAATCTACAATCTAATCAAAATCTAAAAGCCCCTTGTAGATTAGTTTTATTGGCTCATTTTATACTGCAGAATTGATGACATTTCTCACAGAACAGGCAATGCCTCATTTCTTCCAACTAAAATGCTGTGTTTTTCTGATAGTCACTAGGAGTAAATGACTCCTTGAGAAATTGTTCATCTTCTGGGTTTCATTGTATGTTTTATTTTTTTCAGATTATTTTTTAACGTAGTCAAATTATTTTCTACCTATATGCTCCATTCTATTTATTTTCCTTAGGTCATCCACAACAAAAAATATGTCCATGTCAGTGGAACAGCACTTCACTTATTAGCAAAGATAATTGCTCCACCATTCCAATACACTTAAAAGGGCATCAAGCACTCAGTCGGTAGATATTTATTGAATGCATATTACTATTAAGCAAATGAATTATGCAGTTCAATTTAAAAAGAAGTCCTAAAAGAATGCAAAAAAGAGAATTAACTCTGTACTTACTTTAACTCATATATATGTGTATATAATAAACATCTATAACATAAATAACATATAAAACATATACTTGATACATATAAAAACACTTTATATTTGGATACATATATTTTATATAATTTATGTCTATATATATAAAACATAATTTATATAAATACATCTAATATATTTATAGATTACCTATACTTCTATATGAATTTTTTCTTAATTCTAACTCACAAAACAGCGACAATCCTGTCATTCTCCTATAAACTGAACCTGCATACTGTTCTGGTAAAATTATGTATCCAAACTTTCTCCTTATACTTAACTGTATTCCTGTAAAAGGATTGTACTACCACTATATGAAATTTTGTGAATGATGTACTTCCCTTGTTCTAGTAAAATGGTCTTTTGAGCCTAGGATTCAAGTGATCTTTTAAAGCATTTTCCTATAATGTCAGGACAGTTTTCTAGGTATTGGCACATCTATTACTGACCTGAGTAGATTTAATTTAGATATTTTTAATATTAAGAGAAACAGAACTTCCTGATTCTGCATTTCGGCATCAGAACTTCATACCAAATTGATTGAATTACAAATGACTGAAGGAAGTGCAGGCATTGTGAACTGCTATTTGGAATATAAATTTATTTGAAAGACTTTCTTTCCCTGGCAGAAAAAAAACCCTCAAACAAAGCACTATGCTCATTCTTTGTCATTTTTAAGTTCTGAGTTATCACTTTATTTATTCCTATAGAATTCATTTTCTCTTGGAATTCTCCATGCTTTCCTCCATTGTATGAATATTTTTATTTTCCATAACCTATCAATTGTGTTTGTCTTAAATCCTAGTTTGATAAATAAAATATGTGACTGAATCAAATGATTTTCTAAAGACTTGGAATAGTAGCTCAGTGGTAGAACAATGAGGATTTGTAAAACCTTGAATTGGATCCTCAATATTAGAAGAATCATAAAATATCAATTTTCTGATAAAAACTGTAATATCTTATAGCTCTTTTCCTGTGAATAGCAACATTTGATTGTAAACTATTCTTCTCTCATAAAATATTGTAAATTTTTCAAGTGATATCAAAAAAGACAATGAAGAGCTAATACTCCAGAAAAATTGATTTAAGTTTTACTTTATTATTGTCTGGGTTATTAATGATTTGTTTCTGTTTTTTTTTTTTTTTTGGCCAGTCCTGGGCCTTGGACTCAGGCACTGAGCACTGTCCCTGGCTTCTTCCCGCTCAAGGCTAGCACTCTGCCACTTGAGCCACAGCACCGCTTCTGGCCGTTTTTTGTGTATGTGGTGCTGGGGAATCGAACCTAGGGCCTCATGTATCCGAGGCAGGCACTCTTGCCACTAGGCTATATCCCCAGCCCTTGTTTCTGTTTTTTATGGAAACTGGTCTTTATTGTTGATGTGAAAGACTGTACTGTTGTTATGTGTGTTGTAAAATGTAGTCTTTTTTCTATAGGTTACTAGCCTTCAAAGACTCAATGTATAGCAAATACATTGCCAGAAGGGGATATCAGCTATGTATTTAAATCAGATAGATAAGTAATTCTTGGATAACTTACTTTTGCACTCAAGCTTAAACTAAGGGTCTCACACTCTCAATAGATTTCACTCAGGACTAAGATGTTACATTACACCTACTACTATCTGGTAATTGCTGATTAATTAAAGATGGAATTTCACAGACCTTTGTGCTTGATTGACTTCAAACAACGATCTTCCTGGTTTCAGATTCAAATATTATTGAAATTTTTGAAAAGTCTGGTATTGTCCATGGGAGGTACTAAGTTTGAGATATACCTTATGAAATTTTTATTCAATTGAAGAAATAGAAACTCAGAATACTAAATGCTTTGCCTCAAGTAATATAGACATTCTGTTCTAAATAGGAAGTAAATAAGGTTAGTAATTCAGGCTTTTATCTATTGATATCCACCCTCTCTATAATCTGATGAAGAATCATTATAGGAATTCTTTATTATATTCGAATTTCAATATTTTCAAACCTTTCCACCATATGAATTGATCACAGACAGTATATCATTATCCCACATCACCTTAGAGGAACACTAGAGAATGCCTTTGACCTCCTTTTCTACTTGATAAAGCTTAGTCCATGAAAGGTCTACATTCATACAACTAAATCTGAAACCACGTAACTCAGAAGTTTCACCGCCTTCATTTATAAAACACATTTTGTACCACAGAAACGTGCTCAGTTTTTTATTTCATATTGCTTTGATTCATTGGTTGCTAGAATCCTGGTTCAAACAGTAGAAAAAATGTTCATCTGCTTATAATTTTCATAGATCCAATTTATTGTCAAAGTTTTGGAGTTCTCTGGTTTTTATTGTCCTTATCTATTTGCCTGTTTTCATTTTGTTTTTTTTTTCATTCTTCAGATGATAGGAAAATTTCAATGATATGTTACCTATTGTAATAGAAACAAGTCTGAATCTCATGAGTCTTATACTACCTAATGATATAGATTAAAGAGTATGGATTTTTAAGTCAAATATCTTTGAATTTTATCTTCACCATTTTCCACTTCTGGGATCTTGAGTTACTATTTTTTTAAGTATCAATTTCTATTCTAAAAGTGGTTAATTAGTGAGTTTTAGTCAATAATGATTTTAGGACCGCTAATATAATACCACCTTTTGTGAATGCACAGAAAACAGTAGGGACTAATATCAATGGCAATATGCTTATGTTGAATATATACTAAATTCAAATGCAATGATGTTATCACAAGCTTCAAAGCATATGCATATAAAAGGAAGTTTATAGCCATGACTCATATTTAGGAAATAGGAACATAAAAAATCCATAAGCTTATTGCCTAAGATTTAATTGTGGCCATTGCTCATCATTGTTTAATATATAACTTAGTGTATATCTTGACTTCGTGGCATTCCAGTGCTATTGAATTAATCCCACAAACCAGAAAAGTTAGACTTAAGTTTCCTCATCAATCGCAAGAAAACAAAAACATAAATTACTGTGATAGATGGCTATAACTTTAACTTTCTTTCTAGTTTACCATAACTGCTCACATAACACACTTCTTTTCCCATGTCTCTGAGCCAAAATTCCACATGTCATGAATTCCCAGCTATAAAATATGGGCAACTAAATGAATTGTTGAACACTAGGAATTTTTTAAAAGTTCATATCATAGGATTTCCGTATCATTGTGCCAACATAGATAATACTATGACTTCACAACTTGCTTTCTCTGATTCAAATCCTGGACTTTATGAGTAGTTCTATGCTTATTTTCATTTTTGCATATTCACTGTACAATTTAACTAAATAAATGGTCTCTTGACCTTTCTCTTTCCAGTGTCCCAAATAGATTTCCTGAATCAGATTATTTAACCCTGGTTGACTTTACTGTTCCTCCAGCTCTCTTACTACGGTGCCCCTGGGACTTACCCTGCTCTTTTAGACTTTATTACTGTTGTTTCCTCTTTATTATTGTCACCTTCAACTCTATACATTGGTAAGAGAGACTCCCCTTCAGAACCAACTGGAGAGGAGGATACTGCCTTTCAATCTCTTTCTCAGCCTTCCTTTCTTCAAGAAAAATAAAATTAACCAGAAACATACTTTACTATACTACTCCCAATGCTATCATGATCATATTTTTTCTTCTTTTTCCTCCCCAAATCAATTTAAAATCACACAAAGCACTTAGGTCCCAGAAGGTAAGGAAGATCAGTATCACATCCTTCAAGGTCAGGTGTATCATAAATATTTTTAAGCATTTTTATTACCATATACTGTTGCACAGCAGGGTTTTATTTTAACATTTTTATACAGGTATCTGGGACAACAAACCCTGCCATATTCACTCCAAATTCTTCTATCCTCAGTCTTAAAACAACGTGGTACCTTAGTTTTTGAAGTAGTCTACAGCCCTTGAATATTACAACCAGTATGCCATCCATTTGGCCCTCAGTGTTTGAATTCAGGGACTAAGCTTTCTTGACCTGCCTGCCTGTTTACTCAGTGGACATTTTCCTTAGTGAGCCATCCCAACATCTCAGTTGTTTGATGGTTATTTTCTTTTTTGTAATTTAAGTTTATTGTCAAAGTGATGTACAAATGGGTTACAGTTATGAATACATGTTATTTTCAAGATGTACTGTCTCAGATTTTTTTGTCTGGTTGACCCATCTGTGCCCCATGGAGATCTATTATTATAGGCACAAACTGAACAATTTTGTTTTGGCATGCAGGCCAGTGACATACTCATAGAGAAGCATGGTTTCAAGCTACTATTCATTCTATCACCCTTGATGAAAACTTTTTGATTGTTCACTGTAAGAACACACACACACACACACACACACACACACACACACACACAGAGGAACAATAGAATATGGCAGAAAGAACTTCTGAAAATATGGCTTCTGATGGGATTTCTCTCCATGCTTTACAGAAATTTTCTCTAAATAATTTATTGTTCAAGGAATTAACGTCAATAGAAGTCCTCAACAGTTTATTTCAGAAAATGTGTTTCTTTTTATTCATGCCTGAGACTCTTGTTCACTTGTTTAATGCTCTACCTTTTGGAAGTTTATACTCGTTCCTCTCTTGGGATTTGTCTTGAATTGAAAAGATTCTTTAAGGAACCTCTGTTGGACCAAACTGACAAGAAAGCCATGTCTTTCAGATTTACATAAATTTGTGAAACTTTCCACATTAGTTTTCTATGCCTGTGGATATAACAAACCACACATTGGTGGCTTAAAATAACAGAAATGATCACCTCAGAGTTTGACAGATCATGAAAACTATAGACTTTCAAAAGTTTGTAATCAAGGGCTCTAGAGCTATATTCTCTCTTGTCTGGCACTTATTAGCTTGCCTGTGGACCATCTTCATCTTCCATCCTCTCCTATCTACACAATGCGTTTATTTGCCTTATTGATTGATTGATTGATTTAGGATTTACTTGATAGTCTCTTGCTAAAGACTTCTGTATATTGGCTAAAATTATCACCTTAATCATGGCATGTTTATTTTGAATTAATAAAATATCTCATCAACAAACGTGCTTATAATTAGGTCACATTTTGCACTAATACATTTTTAAATGTAAACATTAACAGCCTCATAGAGCTATATTCTCTATAATATAATAATATAATAGAATACTATTATGTTTTACCATTTGGCTAAAGTATCACAGGCATTTTAGACATACATTAATTTAACATATATTCCTTAGATTCAAAAAACATCTAAGAAACCTAAACTACTAAAATCTCCAAGAGAAAATGTTGGAAATGGGTATTTGTGTAACTTACTCATTTCAATTAAGAACTTATGTTTTATATATCAACTGATAAAAATTCATGAACAATTTAATACTATTTTATGCTCAATATTTATTTTTTATTTCCCATTTTCTTTTTACTTGTGCTTATTTACTTAAGTTGATGTTTTCCTTTTTCTGCATTTTTAAAAAAAAATTCAATTTTACCAGTAGTTAATATGTATGGTGAACTTTCCCAGGCATTGAAAAAATAAAATAAAATTTTCTTCTATCATAGGAGAACACAACATCCATTCATTAACTGTCCCCTCATTAAGAAAATGAAGATTTTTGAACATTTGTACTCCTTCACTATCTCCCCTGTATCCTCAGGTAATAACAATGATACCCATGTAGAACATTAATTTTAGTCCAAAAACTGTTCTCTGTGCTTTGTATATGGACACATTTAATCGTTACTCTCTATGAGATGAACTCTTTTAATACTCTAAAATTAAAACTTGCATGAAATAAGTTTATTTCCACTGTCTGTTAGTACATATATTTTAAGTACTAAAAGAGTGAATTATATATAATAAGGATTCAATAAATATATGTTTGGTCAATGTATTCACAACCATACAAGAAGAATAGTAGAGACAAGTAGATGCCATTTATTCTAAGTTCATCAACTACTGGCAAAACCTAGATTGAAAATGAGATATTTTGATACCAGAGCCTATGCTCTTATCAAATCATTTGGAATGATTTTTAATTTTCTTTTTTATCCCATATTTACGAATACTAGTTTTTCTCAACTAATTTTCTTTCTGAATAATCTCTTTCAACAAACCATTTTCAACACATAAATATCTTAGAGAATGAATTATTGTCATGATGCTTCTTAGGATTCTGTGCTTTCCTGTGTGAATTCAAATGATTATTATCCTTAGTTCAAAGTCACCTAAAGTTTTGATTGAGCTTGCGGCTTGGATGGCAGAGTTGCAATTTATTTTATTTGTAGAGGAATATTGCAAGACTTCCCACATCTTCAAGTTGTCTCCTTATTCATGGCTAGTCTGAGTTTTCATGAATTCATTGGTCTGATATCAGTTTCATTGTCATTAGTGAAATTCTATGTCAAAGTTCATGGTCCTTCTTCCTCTTACCTTTCTAAGCTTTTAAGAGTCCTTAACAGATATAAATGCATGCCCTATGGAAATATTCTTTTCCTTTAGTCACCTTAGCATCACAGTTTTCTTTCTGTTTTACCTTTGTTAGTCTCCATTTTACTTACTATGACAGTATTTCAGGCTCGTTTGTAAGCATTCTTTTCGAGCTTTATTTATATCATCATAATTGGTAGTAATATGATCTTCTTGAGGTTAACAGTATACTTTAACTTTGTACCATTGTGTAGCAACTTTGCTTACAAATTTCAACACATAAAGATTAAATTACTTAGTTCATATTGCTCCAAAATCATGCATAAGTGTTACATTCTAAGTATATACAAAATGGGGCTTTTCATTTCCATAAACTATAAATTTGTTCTTACTGGGCCTTTCCAAAGCAGTAGATGGACTCAGTTTCTAACAGTCTGCAAGTTCTTTTCCTCATTAACTATAGCTTATTTTAACAGCAATTTGCTTAAAATATTTACAATATCCCTTTTCTAAACTAAATTTCCTCTAAAAGTACTCAAGTCTAAGTTTACATTGTTTTGTACATCAACTAAGAGAATAATGATCCTTTCCTTTCTTGTTTTTGTGGAATCCAGTCTCTATCCAGAAACTAAAGTAATACATACAAAATGTGCAAGTTTTCTTAGAAAATGTAGTGTTGCAATATAATCTTTTTGAGATCCTTTAGTCATAAGTAAATGTAAACATATTTGTGTATATGATATTATCTTAAACTCTAGACATTTAAACAGTTTTATGAATCAGTAGGACTTCACATGAAATATATTTCTTTAAGTTCTTCAGGTGATAAGAGAGGGAACCAAACAGACTCCTTTCAAGTGCAGGGGAAGAAGAAGTCTTTAGGGAAATCCAACTTCAAGTCTTTAATGTTGCTATACTAATCCAGATACATTGCTAGATATAAACATAAAGCTCTTTAAAGGAAATCTATGTAAGGCCTTACAGAAATTTTTTTCTTTCCAAAATCTGTGGCAAGCTTGGGAGTAAAGATTTAGATGATTTAAAAAAAAATTTTTACCCTGTTTGTTTAAAATGTACTGGAAAAAAATTATGTTAAGTGAAGCGTGTGAGGCCCAGAGAGACAAAGGCTGCATATTTTCCCTTATCTATGCAAGCTAGAATTGACTTATTCACTTTTAAGTAAGTACATTGGATGGGATGCAAGTGTATACAAATCTATTAACTGAAATATGGTAGATTCAAATGAGAACTCAAATAGTGTAATTCCTTAGAAGGGAAAGTCATGTTGAGTGAAATAAAATGCTAGAAAATGGTTATTCTAACGGGGTAAGGGGCTCAAGGGGATAGATGAATGAGAAGGAAGACGGGGAGATGAATGAAGAGGACAAGACTGGGAGAATGCAGTCAAGAATCCAAAGTATATCCTAAGAAGACTAGAAGACTAAGGAAGGGGGAGTTATGGGAGGAATAGATGAGAATGTTGGAAGAAGTGACACTGACCAAGATATAGTGTATTCATAAACTACTTTGTTCAATGCCAGCTCCTTTGTACAACTACTTAAAGACAATAACACCATTAATAAAATGTACCATAAGTTACAATAAAATAAAATCACAAAAGAGGTCATGCATAGCCCTGTTCATAAAATTACACTTTACCACTATCACAAATTTACATATGTAACATGACCGTATACAACTTCTCTTCTCCTAAATCACATGTGTATCATAGTCTCCCTTCAAAGAATGGCTTCTTTCTCTGATAAACCTTTGGCCATTTTCACAGATTATTCCCTTTTATTGCTTAGGTAGCAGATTATATTCATCCTTCCCAAGAATAAATTTCTATTTTGGTGCCTGTTTACTTTCTTATGATATGCATTTTCTCACTCTCATATATCATAATCTTAATTATCTAGTAATATATCTGTATATTTCAGTGTTTTCTTTACTTCTCTGTAAAATGTAGGAAATTTTATTTTATTTTTTCCATATTGCTACGTCATCCGAAGTACCTAACAGACGATACAGAACACAAGTGTAAATGAATGTAGAGAGCCATGATATTCCCATCCTCAAAGTTATTTTAAAAACACGGAACTTAAATTCACATAAAGCACATAAATTGCTTTTTATACAAATGGAGGCATTGAGGTGAAGGAAAAATTCAAACCTTCCTTGAAATTTCAGTAGCAGTCTCTGACTTTAGTAGTAAGCAAGTACTTTAGTAGTTCTCCTCATAAAGGACAAACACTAGACCCAGAGAGGTGGTTCAGGGAACTTGATAAAATATGGTTTTACCCCGATATCACTGTAACTGATTTTACTACCCTGGTTATTGTATATACGTATATTGGAACTAGGGAAGGGAAAAGAAATACCAAAATGGGAGACAAACGATAAAAAAAGACAAACCAATGCAACAGCAATGCTTACAAAATTCTATGCAGTAAATCAATTGTACAACTCATGGGGAAGTGGTGGGAGGAAAGAAGGAGAGGGGATGGGGAATGAGGGAGGAGGTAACAAGTTGTATAAAAACGTACTAACTGCCTTATGTATGAAACTGTAACCCCTCTGTACATCACTTTAGCAATAAAGAAATGGGGAAAAACAAAACAAAACAGGAGAAAGCCATGGAAGGGTGACATTATCCAAAAGGAAATTTACTCTGATTACCTGACGTAAGTGATTGCAACCCCTCTGTAACACCACCTTTATAATAACTACTTTAAAATATAAATAAAATTTTAAATGTTTTGTGATATGTAAAAAAATAAATGAATAAAAGACAGATTCATTCTGAAAAAGATAAGAACAAGTTAAGGAGAAGATTTGTTTTTAAGATAGATTAACCAGAAAAAGAATAAGATAAGATATGAAAGCCTGGAGCCAGTGGCTCATACCTGTAGTCACTCATGAGGCTGAGGATAGCTGTTGGAAAGTAGCCTTAAAGAAGACAGCTCAGGGCCAGTGTCCAGGCCCTGAGTTTAAGCCCTATGTCTGACTCCTCCTCCTACCCCCCCAACCTAAAGAAAAAGAATAAAAACTTAACTGTAGCAAAGTATCAAACCAGTGATTGAAGATTTGAGAAGTGAGAAATAGGATGAAAAAGAAAACTTCCTCTAAAGAAAAGAAAGACATGGAAGTTTTGTCTTTAAAACTTGATTAGCAATTAAAAGTTTGGGCATGATTGGGCATGCTAAACCTCAAGAATAAAATGCATATATATGTATAAATGTATATATATATATTTCTACCAAGTTTCTAAATGATATAACTTGACACCTGAAAAAAAAACAACTTTCAAGTGCAATGACATACTCCCTGACTGCTAATTTAACTCACATTCTACAATACTATGTCATTATTGTTCATAAATTGATCATCATTATACTACATTATTAGTGTCTGTACATCTCTTGCCAACATTAAATATGTAACATATTTCAATGTAGAACAATTATGTAAGTGAAAGAAATGAATGTCCAAGTATGAAAGAAATGTGTGGGAAATTTGGTCAGAGAAGAGTCTAGTGAAAACTCAAAGCAAAATTAAGTGTGGAAGATGAATATTGAAAACATATTCTTTATTTCCAAACACCATCAATGAACCTCTGTTAAGAAATGCAGTAGCTTAAGCTACATACAAAGAGGTGTTTGTATAAGTTAAGTTAATTCAAGAAGGTACATGAAAACAAGTATCATTGCAGAAAAGACAAAATGAAACAATTGTCAAAACATCTAGATCACCAAATAATGTCATTGTTCTGTGAAGTGCAGTTTGGTAATAGATTAGTAATAGATCAAAAAATGCAATGATCTGAGATGTCTGTTGGTCCTTTGGACAAGGACAAGTCAATCAGATTTCCAAAGCTAAAGTAACACAATAGAAAGTATAATATGGTGATAATGTCTAATAACTCCATGAGATACTATCCCCAAAGGAAGACAGATTATACTGTTTAGAATAGTGACCAATAACTAAGTTTAAGGGACTAAACTTTCAAATAACTAAAATCATATAGGAGTACAAATTGCATCATTATCATTGATAGATCTGTGTAAAACTTTTATTGGTAAGTACAGTTTCTCTTCCAAATTTCTACACAATGCAGGGAATACAGCATTTGAAGATTATTTCCAATGAACAAAAATGGTTCTGTGAAAACTGAAATCAACCTAATGAAACTGATAAGGAGAAATAATGAGAACCTCAAAGGGGCTGTCAGGAGCTACACAAAAGGAGTTAAATGCTCATCTATTTATTTATGCAGGGACAGAATTTCCTATCTATAGTAAAGAACTGTGACCTCATTTAGGTGACTTTAAATGAGTAAAAATAAGAACATAGTATCATCATACTATAGATTGCTCTTGTAACCTTGAGAATTCAATCCAGTCCCCCACACGTACTAGTCAAGCCCTTGAGCTAGTGATCCAGACCTTTTGTTTGTACTTCTGTGGTTTCTGTCTGTTTGTTTTTGAGGTACAGTCTCACTATCTTTTCCTGGCTGACATTGAAGTCACAATTTTCCTGCTTTCTGGTCCAGAGTTGCTGAGATTCTAGGCATAGGCTCTCATGCCCATCTGGAGTTCTTCATATAGTCTAGTTATTCTTCCCTCAAAATTAATTTATTGTTCTTATTGTGAGCATAACATGTGAAATTATATGTTTTTTTTTGTTTTTCTTCATCATGGTTTTAACCCTGATGTCACTGCGTATGATTTTGGTACCCTGGGTATTGCATATATGTTTATTGGAACTAGGAAAGGAAAGGGGACCATCAAAATGGAGAGACAAAGGGTAAAAGGCAAACCAATGCAACAGCAATACTTATAAGACAATATGTTGTAAACCAACTGTACAATTTGGGTGAGAAGGGAGGTGATTGAGAGGAGAAAAGGTGGGAAATGAGAAGGAGGTAACATGTTTGAAAAGAAATGTACTCACTGACTTACATATGAAACTGCAACCCCTCTGTACATCACTTTGACAATAAATGAATTCATTAATTAAAAAATTATTATGACAGAGACCATAATAAATCATTTCACTCATCTCTTAACCTAGCTTTTAGGACTAGTTAAAATCCAGCTAATTATATATCTTTCTTCTTTTTGTTGGTCAAGGGGCTTGAACTCAGTACCTGGGTATTGTCTGTGAGCTTTTATACTCAAGGCTTATACTCTGTCACTTTGAGCCACAGCACCACTTCTGGTTTTCTGTTGGTGAGTTGGAGATAAACGTCTCATTGACTTTCCTGTCTGGACTGGCTTCCAACTGGGCTCTTCAGATTTCAACCCAGCCTCTTAAGTAGCTAAGTTTACAGGTGTGAGCCACCACTGTTTGCCTGCCATTTACCTCTCTCTCTCTCTCTCTCTCTCTCTCTCTCTCTCTCTCTCTCTCTCTCTCTCTCTCTCTCTCTCATTGTGATGGTGATGTACAGCAGGGTTACAATTACATAAGTAAGGTAATGATTACATTTCTTTTCAAGCAGTGTTACTCCCTCCTTTTTCTCCCACTTTCTCTCCACTTTGATTTCCCCCCTCCACTGAAGTTGTAAAGTTCATTTCCAACATAGTGTCTAGTGATATCTTTGTTACATTCGTTCAACTTCTGTCCCACCATTTCTGTGATTCCTCTTCCTTTCCCCAGTCTGATAAACATATATATAACTTATATATGCACATATATATTTATTTATATACTTATGCACACATAAATGATAAAGTGTACAGAAATCAACAACAGGAAATAAACTGAAAGGGGGAAAAGGAAGGAAAATAAGCTTGCAAACAGTACACTAAAACAAACTCTTATTTCCACTTCTTGGAATTCATTTTGGTAAGCATAATTTTATATGATCATATGCATATAGCTATTGAGCTAGTGTGACCCTCTGCTATGAATATCCTAGACATATATATTCCATCAGAAAGAACAGCATTGTACCATTTGTAAGGAATTAGAAAGACTTGGGAAATTGTATAGTAAGCGAAGTAAGCCAGACCCAAAGAAACATAGGTTACATGGTGTTCCCAGATGCATTTCTTTTTTCTTTTGTGATGTACAGAGGAGTTACAGTTTCATATGTAAGTCAAGTGCATTTCTTGTCCAACTTGTTACCTCCTCCATAATTTTCCCCCATCTCCCCCCTCTCCATATCCCTCCCCCCCATGAGTTGTACCGTTGGTTTACACCAATTGTTTTTGTATGTATCACTATTGCAATGGTGTGTCATTTTATCCTTTGTCTCTCAATTTTGGTCTTTGTCCCTCAATTCCCTTTCCCTTCCTTCTTAATGAGACATTTAAATCTACACTCCAACCATTGTACTTATTCAAGGTTCTCTCCTTCTGGGTCAGTAAGCACCAACTGTAATCACCCCTAGGACCAACCAACAAACAAGTAAAGAGAATCTCTGTACACTGAGAAACTACTGAAGTTACTCAGTTTACAGGAATCCTGTAAAACCTATCTAATTCATCCTACTTGTCATATATAATTCAGCATACTACTGTAGCTCGCAATCTTGCCCTAAGTTACAGCTTCCTGTATGGTCCTCTCTGACAGGCTTCTCTCTTTTGGAGCTCTACGTAACAGTTTTTCATGAGTTTTTATATCATTCTTAAGTCTTACCCTCAAAAAAACCTAGGAACGGGCTGGGGATATAGCCTAGTGGCAAGAGTGCCTGCCTCGGATACACGAGGCCCTAGGTTCGATTCCCCAGCACCACATATACAGAAAATGGCCAGAAGCGGCGCTGTGGCTCAAGTGGCAGAGTGCTAGCCTTGAGCGGGAAGAAGCCAGGGACAGTGCTCAGGCCCTGAGTCCAAGGCCCAGGACTGGCCAAAAAAAAAAAAAAAAAAAAAAAAACCTAGGAACTCAAAGTTCATTCCCACAATTAATACATTCCTGAGCATATATATATGTATATGTATATATATGTATATGTGTATATATATATTCATTATAATCCAAAAAGCCAAAAAGAAGTCCCACTTATCTAACATCCTATATTTTTGAAATTGTGTAGTGGATCGACACAGTGTTTATTGTCTTATTTTTCTATGGAGAATAATTTGAAAATACCTTTCCTATGTTAATGTTCCCACTATAGTCATAACTACCAAGATCTTATGTTAGTAATCCTGGCTGGTGTCTAGGGCACCCACCCTGAAACAAGCACCCACCATAGGCTCATGGTATGGTCGTCCCTGGTTGATTTGTCCCTGCTGGTTCCATTTACTTTCTTCTTAGTGCACAGATACAACTTTAAAAGTTTTTCTTGAAAGATTTTACCCAGCATTTTCAGGTACCAATTTCTTGTTTCATTCAAGTCCCTTTCTTTCCTTAGAAATCTTTCCAGAGTATTTAATTATGTTGAGGTCTTTGAATAAGCATCCTAAGCACTGTGTTCTAAAGACTAAGGAAGGACAGAGAAGGCTCAAACTGTTCTGTAATACAACGGTCAAACCCGTCACCAGCAACACAGCCAGTACTGTGTGGCATTCTAATTACAGAACAAAATTAGTCATTTTACAAGAGAAAAGCAAACCCAAGAGGAGCCTTATGGATCTGTTAACTTAAAACCATAGCAATGTGATTGGTCAAAAACAACTTTCCCAGAATGTGTATTTCTACATCTGGAATACGTATGCTGTTTATAGTATTGCCATAATTTTTTTCAGTGTTTTTTTATTTGTTTGTTGCTTTTATCTCCAATTAGTTGTATAAAGGAATTTTATCATGTGAGTTTATGAGTACAAATCATCATGATAAATATCACTACTTCCATTTTTCCCCATCTCCAAACTCCAATTGTACCCTCATATTAACTGGCTCTATTTTCACATATGTACATTGGATATTGTGGCTGTATGTAACTGCCCCACCTTTCTCCATTAAAGCAACCCATTTCCCTACAGACCCCCTTCCTGCAAACAAAACATTGCTCAGATTCTAGATAGTAATTTACTTTATGACTTCTAGGGATACATGTTTCCATTAAAACATACAGAAAAAGGTTGCTTCAATCATTAATAAGCACTACTTTCTCTCTTTGAAATCATTTATCTCTGTAATAAGTTTATATTACACATATGTACTATATATGCATTGTGTCACGGTCTATGGTGTTTTTATTTTCTTTCAATGTTAATAAATTTATTTTTAGCTCTACAAGTAATGGTTATTTTACTTGAGACCTTCTCAAACAGACTCTCCATATTGTTAAAAAAAGTAGAAATACAAAAATAATAAGTATACACAAGCAATTTTGAATTCTTTCCATTGCAATAGTTGCAATAAAGTGTCCTGCATGTAATGCTGAATTTGTAGAGCATATCTCAGTTTTTGCGGTTGCAAAACTCAATAAAGAACTTTAGTCCTTGCCAGCTGGCATCTGTTCCTAAGAAAACCTCTTTTAATGTGCTGTTTTCTATACACAATCATTTCTTAATGCACCCTAAAGTCCACTCTTATAACAAGCTTCATTCCTAAGCTTGTGGAATTTGAACCACAGGCTCAAGAGTTAATAAAAGAGAATTAGTAATACAGACAAACAGTGAAAGAACAAGATCGGTTTTGTTTGTAAATTGTGCTTTGTTTGGCTGAAGTTGATACTTATAATGCTTTAGGTATGGATTTATGTGTCATAGAAAGGGAAACATATAGGTGTAGATTAGAGGGAGAACATATTTGCACATTTTAATTACTAACCTGTGTTTCTACATCTAAACACTTTGCATGGCTGTATGACACCAGATTTTGTGATATTTGGCAAATGGGCTGTATGGATATATATGTTTATATAAATATATCACATATACATGTATACACATACACACATATATAAATATACACATGTGTACACATACATATACATACACACACACACACACACACACACACATATGTCTTGAACCCTGGGCCTGGACACTGTCCCTGAGCTCTTCAGATCAAGGCTAGTGCTCCATCATGTTGAGCCACTGCACCATTTACAGTTTTCTGGTGCTTAATTGGAGATAAGAGTCTCACGGACTTTCTTGCCTGGGCTGGCTTTGAAACGTGATCCTCAAATCTCAGCCTTCTGAGTAGCTAGTATTACAGGTGTGAGCACCCAGTGCCCAGCTGGATATTTTCAAAAAGTACAGCTTTCCAAACAATTGCTTTTCTAAACTTTCTTTTCTCCTGAGAAATAGTCACAAATATATACTACATTAGCTTATTGACCCCTTTGAGTCAGCTACTTTACTTCTAAGAATGGAACCTAAATAAGAAAATCTATATTCTTATGTAAACCAAAAACCTTGAAACCTGAAACCTGAAAGTCAGGCACTAAGCCCCTCTCACTTAACAAACTACAGTCTGGAAAATTATAGTGGATGTCACAGTAAAGTTTTAGCTCTGACTCTCATTCAAAACTTCCAAGCTTTAGGGATTTTGAGATTTGCCTTGGATAGAGATTCCTTTCTGATTTGATTCTGTCATGAAGACACTTTTGTAAAGGCATCTTCATTATCCAGACAAAATTAGAGACCTGTTTAGATTTGTTTCTTATGTTAAGCTGTACTTTGCAGGAAATTTGAACTTAGGAACTGTCTTCATTGCTCTATGCCCACATGTGTTCTCTCACATGTCTTCAATGAATTACCTAAAAGTGATTCCAAAGGATAATTTTATCCATGTAAAGGAACTCAAACTGGTACAAACACCACAAAGAAAACTTGAGCTGATTGTTTTATGGATTGAGAGTATCATACAGAGACAGAAGTCAGCAGAAAATTTGTATAATAAGCGGGGACATCAATGGGTAGATATGAAGATTGTGGAGACAAAAGCAGATGGGTAGAGGAGAGAATGGTGGGTGGAGGCTTTCAGGATGCATCTAAGACTACAGAGTCCCAGGAATTTCTGTAGCTCCTGCGGCTAGTCAGACTATAACTTCTTACTAAGATTTCATTTGTTTTTCAATTGCTTTATTTTTCCACTTGAATCAGTCTTATAGTTCTTTCAATGGAAATATATTCCTTTCAGAAATCCCTTTTCTAAGATTGTACAATGTTATCATCTTCCATGGTGACAGAAATCAGACTATTTCTGTTTTATTCTGTACAGATATTCACTGTGAAAGATAATTTGACTCTCAGTAGGATGAATTAAGGCAGTGAATAAAATATCATTGATAGCAAACTACATTTTTTCTTTTTTATTATTTATTTATTGTCAAAGTGATGTACAGAGGGTTACAGTTTCATATGCTTGCAAAAAAAGTACTTAATGAATTATCAGTAAATCTCACTTTGAACTACAAAGATATACCTAGACATACACTCATATTTTATTCTGTATTTTCTTTATTGGTTTTATTTTTATTTTTTTCTTTGTATATTTTGCTGAGTTACTATTTCTTTTTTTATTATTATCAAACTGAATTACAGAGAGGTTACAGTTTCATAAATTAGGCATTGGATACATTTCTTGTACTGTTACCTCCTTTCTCATCCCCCTCCCCTTCCCCATTTCCCTTCTCACCCCCCATGAGTTGTTCAGTTCTTTTATTGTTTTTAAATATTTGAAGGGATAGAGATGTTTCTCATAGTTAGCTAAGGTATGAAACACATTTCCATATTCATGTTAAAAAACTTTTCTAGTGAGGAAGTGTGTGTTTTTTTTTCCTTTCCACATAAATGAGATTATTATTATATCATCTCACATCACCTGGTTTATTAGTTCTAGTTTCCTGAGCAATTGTCACAGGTGTCTGCCTACAGACATTTACCTAGACTTCAAGAAATCTCTTCTTTCCTCGTGAAGTTTTCTGTGGTTAATATATCTTGCAAGTATTTATGTGTCATTATGATTTGTGAGGAGAAAAGCTGGAACATTGCTTTAGCACACCCACATCTATAGATTATTACTGACCTAAAGTGCCAAAGTCAATTTTCCCCATTAGCACGAATCATGTTTTTAATATACTAATAAAATAAATTATTTCAAAGGAAACAATTTTGTGACTGGCAATACAGAAGGAAATGAACTATATATATATATATACATACATGTATATATATATATATATATATATATGAACCATTCTTGGTTATATAATAAGTATCTAAACACCAAGTTGTAGATCACAAGAAATTTCTTTACTGCACCAGATGTTTTGGGGAAAGCAAAAGTATGAACTTTTGTACTAATAAACTATTTAAGGTAATTAAATATATGCAAAGTTACTACCAGAAATATCATTTTGGTGGATATTATAGACATTTTATTCCACCTTTGACAAAAGACAAGATTTTATGATATTTGGACTATATTTAAACCAAATTCTAAAACACATCTGTTGAGTTTCAAATCAGGAACTTATCAAGAGAGTTAAACCACAAATTGATAAAATTTTTAATTCACATTTATAGAAAATTTCCAGCTTTCGGAGGTTATAGTTCAGGAATAGTGTTTACCTAGTACAAATGAAGTTCTGCAGTACTTAAATCGTATTCATCCTCATCTCTTTTCATTTGCTCCTCACCCCTCCTACTCCAAAATATTCCCTTGTTTATACACTTCCATCATTTACAAAGTTAAGTCTAGATTCACACATGAAAGAAAACACACAATATTTGTCTATCTTGTTTCATTTACACAATTATTTCCATTTCCATTCATTTTCAAAAAGTGACAAGCCTTCATTCATCCTAATGTTCAAATAGTACTTTGTAGTGTAAATATACCACATTTTCTTTTCCAGTTGGGGGACACAGACGATGATATCACAGTTTGAGTACTGTGAATAGTGAAGCTGTCCACATCTGGGTGCCTATGTAATAACTTGATTTATACCCCACTGGATACATGACCAGGTGTTGTGTAATATGAACATTTGATAGCCTTGATTTTTAGTTTTTGAAGAAATTCCATACTGATTTCCAAAACCCTGTACTAATTGATAAGGATACCTTTGCTTCCCATGCTCTTCTGCATGCTCAATCTGTAATTCCTAATACATCTATCTAGCTCTTTTTCAAATTTTGACATTTTGCTTTCTATTTGAACCAATCTACTGTAGAGATTTCTAGTTATTTTTTTTTCCCTAATCCTGGGGCATGAATTCAGGACCTGGCCGGTGACCCTGAGCCCCTTTGTACACAAAGCTAGCACTCTACCACTTGAGCCACATAGCCATGTCTGGCTTTTTCTGAATAGTGTATTGGAGATGAGAGTATCATGGTGTTTCCTGCCTGGGCTGTTTTCAACCATGATCTTCAGATGTCAGCTTTGTGAATACTGAGGATTACAGGCATAAGCAATTTGCACTTGGCTGTAGCTGCATTTTTAAAAGATAATATGGCTAAAGAAATGAGAAACAGAAAACAAATAGAAATAGAGAAACATTTCCTTCTCCCCAAGCAAGAAACCAGAGTTATTAAAGAAGTCTCAACTGTTTATTGTTTTGTTTTCAATTTTGCTTACAAACTTTTTCCTTCTAGAATTTCAGTTCATTTCTTTTATTTTTAGGGTTTATTAATCTTCAGTTACTTAATCTTCCACAACCTGCATTGACTTCTCTATTTCATTTGGCTCTTTATTTGAATTTTCTTAGAATCATCTAGGTATTTATTAAAGTCCTCTCTATTTTCATTGATCGTGCTTACAAACATCTTATTGAATTTTTCTTAAATAATATCCACTTAATTACATTTACTCATTTTTACTGTAGTAATGTTGAACTGTGGAGGAGTCAGGTGGCCCTTGTACTTTGTATATTGCTTGTTGAGGACATAGCTGAGTGAACTGTAGGTGTTAGTGATTTGGTGGAGAAATAAATCCACTCGGTTTTGGCATGAGTAAATTTTTATCATTACTTTCTTCTTCTTCTTCTTCTCCCACTTTGCTTCCTGCCAACCATCCTGTGAGCAGCTTTGCTTTGCTAAAATCTCTTCACAATGATGACCTGGCTTGCCACAAGCCCGTAGCATTATTATTATTGGCTATGGAGTGAAACCTTGGAAAGCTGAACTAAAATATACTCTTCTTTTTTAAATTGTCTTTGGCACTTTGCCATGGCAGTGAAAAATGGAATGATACACCTGCTAATTTCAAATACCAGGAAATGTAATCTTAGATCCATGAAATGCTTTGGGTTCCAGCTTGCAAAACATAGAAGGGGAATAGTTAGACTAAGAAGATATGATCCATTTTGTATTTCAGAATTGAGAAATATTTAAACTTTATTATGAAATGAGTACATTTCTTTCTTCTAGAATCTCACAATTAAAAAGTGCCATATTTCCAGATTATTGCCAAGTAATGCAAGTGAATGTATTGACTATTTTTTGAGAAATCATTTTAAGTAGATCTAATTCCTAGTAAACCCTTCCATTTTTCATAAATCAGTCTGTCTTCTTTCATATTATCTCATGCTACATTTTAATAGATTTGTGTTTTTAATAAATTTTAAAGATCATTTATCTGGTAAAAAGCATTGCTATTTATGTTTGCATGAATTAATCAGGGCCTTAGGACATTGTCATCTTGGGTTTTCCCATTCTGTACATTTGTGCCACAAAGAAGCCAATTATGAGACATCAGAGGCTGTGATTTATATTCCTCTTCTCAGCTCTGCAGCACTTTTCTAGGACAGCTAGGTGAGCTTTTCTACTGATAAATGTGCCGCTACTTCAGGCGTTGTTGCTATGGATATGCAACTCCAACTCCTTGGGGCATGTCTGATCTCTGATGTTCTGAAACCATTAAAAATAGGAAATCTTTTGTTGGCCTCATATGAAGAACAAAAGAATATCTCCTCCTTTCTGGTCACTTTTCAAGGCAAGCTTGTTATGTGTCAACGTTTAACAGGGATTTTATTTTAGTATAATTCTTCCTTCATATTTTCCCCGTACTCAAGTAAATCTCCTAGGAGGAAGTTCAGCTAAAAGAAGATTGTTCAGACAAGCATCAACCAGTCATCCTGGACTCAGAGCAAAGAAAAATTCTGGGGAAAAAAGCATTCTATACACCGCTTGTCTAATCCTTCCTAGAACAGCATCTGAGTTTAAGAAAGACAGTGACAGCTCAGAACTGAAAGTAGAAATATCCTCAGAAATATATCTTTATGTTATTTATTTCTTATTAGAAGGATATTCATTTGGATTAGGGAAATAAATACTGTTTTTTTCTCATAAAACTTCATACACATACATACAGAGTGTACAAGGAATTCTTTCAGGTCATGAATTTTAAAAAGAATTTCCTCAGAGAGATGAGAACAGATTTATAACCAGCTGGTGCCAGGCTATATTTGGCATATGGAACCTAGATTTAGTTATCATCTTCAAAGTCCATGAATACCATTCTAACAGCATACTGTGCATGTAAGACAAATGGTTGGGGAATTCCTTTAAGCAGTCTCCAGGTCATGAGCACAAGGTCAAATGCCACCACAGTGAGCTGCAGTTCCTGAATTCTGAATCGTTAACTAGATTCTAGGAGCTATCCAGAGCTGTCAGGACTGCAGGGAAGCCAGTAGTGGTTTGAAAAATGACAGGCGGCAGGTTTTTTCTTCCCCCTGTATTTTTGGTATGCTAGTGTAGACACATGGTTTGGTTAAATAGAAATATGTCAAACATGTTAGACTCTGAGAATCAGTTCTAGGGTAGAATGAGGTGCTTGCCAACCCTCTCAGAATCAGGCACAAACATATTTTCTATGTCTTGGTTCATAAAGAGAACTCCCTGTTGGTTGTGAATAGCTGTAGTTCCTCTGTATCAGGATTTTAATTATACCGGGACCTTTTAGCACCTTCTATCTTTGTGGAATTTACCATGAAGGAAACCAATTTCTTTGTGTACTCTGGTAAGGAATTTTTGGTGTTTGAATCTTAACTTCTGTACTAAATTCTAAACCGACCCAGCTCTGCCTTTTTCCCACTTTTCAGAAAAGTTTTCTGTTACTAAGTTCTTAATAGCATCTCAATTAATCATGCACCAACTTAAGGGTAAGGACAGAGGATGAATCCAAATATCTCACTCAGGTTAGAAAGCCAGGACATTCAGTTCATTCCTACGAAAACAGGATATCTTGAAGGTTGAGGCTGAATTGGCTAGAATTGGCGTTTGTTCAATTTCTACAGAGAACATGTGTTTGTGCGTACACACGTGTGTGTGTACAAACATACATATATGTAGATGTGTGTGTATGTGTGTGTGTGCATGTATACTTGGTTTCTGTCAGTTCTCTTATAGGTTGCAATATATCTTGTTTTGATACTTGCCTTTGATCAAGGGATTGCTAGTTCTGACAATCACATATTTGCTGAAAAACACCTGCAGAGACAAATGTCAGCCTAGTGTAACAATAAAAATTTGGAATCTCTTCACCATGACCAATTGAAACAATATTTCTTTTCTCAGAGTTTCTGTTCACAGAAGTCTTGCCACACTGAAAGTGTAAAAGAGAAATGCATTGTGGTCAACATATATTGAGAAAGAGATGACTTTTTATACATTTGGTTATTTACTTTTCTAAGTAAATTTGGGTTTTTTATGCTTTATAAATTTTATGGAGGATTTATCATATAGAGAATGCAGTTGAATTCCAATAATGTTTTAACATCATTACTAATGTTTAAAACTTCAGTGAAATGGCTCATATGTGTATTACTACTGATGTGTTTTGTATAAAAAGCCTGATGCTATCTAATCATTGTGACTGGCTTTGTAGATACATCATCTTGAAACCATGAGCTGATTGTCTTTATATTTTGTCTAACTTTCAGGTCATTTTGTGTTCAACTAGCTATATACATCAGTCAAACAATAGATTCATATATCAATTATTTTACAATGTTTAAAATGTTTATATTCCTTGAGAAATCTGTGTGTGAAATCATAGCACTGTTTCAGTGAGACAAAGCCAGAATATCTCTGAAAAGTTATGTATGAATAAAGTAGAGTCCCTCTCCATACAAAGAAAAGAACAATTACTAATTATTTGACATTAAGAATTGGAAATTTTCCTGCAAAAGTTATTTTTGCAAGAGCTAGGCAAAGTCATTGAGAATGTTCTCTAAAGAAAAGAAAAACTGCACAAATCAAAGCTGAGTGATGATTCTTTCAAATACGCCTGGTATCTTTCATTATGTCCCTGCTTTCCTTTTTGTAGAAGAGGATATTATGGGAAGCAATTTATAGTGGTTACCTTACCTGAGTTTTTAGATTTTGGTCGTAAGATTAACTATTTCCTTTCAAATTCACTTCTTACACTTTCTGATTGTAACTATCCACTGAATTTTTAATGGTTAGAGGAAAGAGAGATTTTTTTTTTGCTTTTGTCCTTTTATATATCTATGCATGTACATTACTTTAGTATTTACAAACATGAAGTTTTGACAAGAAAATTATATGTGTGTGTGTTTGTTAATATATCCGGTCTCAATGAGTTCAATGATACTATGCTCATATATATGTATATATAAAATATATAATGTATCTATATATCACTCATTTTATCTGATGTAACACATGATATATCATAGTTGTAACCTCAAATAAATGAACTCTAATACAATCATTAGTAGTAGTAGATTGAAAATATCGAAGTGACTTTTATTTGCATAAGTAATTTTGTACTTGGAAGAAACTTACAGTACCAAAATCCAGGAAGATGTATCATATCAAATCATATGGGAAAGAAATGCATTTCTTTCATAACATTGTAGACAGATTTTTCCCTAGATAATCCATCTTAAACAGAGACAAAGTTAAGGAATACAGAGAAAAATATAAGGGAATATTTATGTAAGTCTATGTAAAACATTGCTTAAGTGTGGCCTATCTACTTTATGAAGAACACAAAATCATACAATGTCCTTAAATATCATTTTATTATATGTTTTTAGATTGCATAACAACTAATATTATCTCTATACACGTATCTATGTAAGCCTATAGATATATAAATATATCTAGATCTATATGTATGTGTCATATGTGATAATATAAGTGTATATGTAAATTAAATATCCATGATATTACTTTTTAGGATTTGTGTCAAAGGTTACTACACTTATATAAAGAAAAGCCAGTTTATTATTTGGGTCTTAAGTGACATTTAGGAATCATGCAGAAATAAGTATCAAATGGATTGAAAATGAAATTATATTTGTTACTTTCTTAGAATTTAAAAGTTATTTTGGAGTTGGAAGAATTCACTGATTATGCCTCTGTTTATTCTATACAGGTTATACATAAAATCCCCTCACATAATGATAAGAGCGTTCAGGTCTTAGTTTAGATATCTGAAATGTATTTATGCTAAGAATAAAATATATTCAGGAATGTCTAGAAGGCAAATGGGACATCACCATTAGGAATTATGTATTTTAGGACTATAGAAAATATTTTCCTCTAAGCAAACTACATGGTGGGTAAATTTTAACATAAAATAATTCTCTTTTTTAAAATTGTAATCGTCAAACTGATGTACAGAGAGGTTACAGTTTCAAACGTTAGGCATTGGATGCATTTCTTGTACAGTTTGTTACCCCCTCCCTCATTGCCCCCTCCTCCTCCCCCTTTCTTCCCCCCCCCCGCCATGAGTTCTTCAGTTCATTTACACCAAACAGTTTTGCAAGTATTGCTTTTGTACTCATTTGTCTTTATTACCCTGTGTCTCTCAATTTTGGTATTCCCTTTCAGTTTGCTAGTTCTAATACCAGTATACAAGGTTTCCGATGTACTCAGATAAGATACAGAGATAGTGCAGGTACACCACAGGAAGGGAATACAAGAAGATCATCAAAAATAGAAGTTATGGTTAGACATAGAAAGTTGAAAGTAGTTACAGCAGTGATATAACAATCATTTCCATGACATGGAGTTCATTTCACTTAGTATCATCTTATGTGCTCATAAGGGTATAGCTATTGGGCTCTTGTGATCCTCTGCTGTAACTAGCCTAAACCTGTACTAATTATTCCCTATGAGGGAGACAATAGAGTCCATGTTTCGTTGGGTCTGACTCACTTAACTTAGTATAATTTTTCCCAAGTCCTTCCATTTCTTTACAAATGGGGCAATGTCATTCTTTCTGGTAGAGGCATAAAATTCCATTGTGTATATGTACCACATTTTCCTGATCCATTCGTCTACTGAGGGGCATCTGGGTTGGTTCCATATTCTAGCTATGGCAAATTGTGCTGTGATGAACATTGTTGTGCTGGTGGCTTTAGTGTGTTTTTGTTTGGCAAAGTTTCAGGATATAAAATAAACCCTCAAAAATCAACGGCCTTTCTATATGCTAATGACCCAAATGTCAAGGCTGAAATCAGGAAAGCAACTCCTTTTTCAATAGCCTCAAAAAACATAAAATACCTAGGAATAACCTTAACCAAAGAAGTTAAAGACGTTTATGATGAGAACTTTAAAAACATGAAAAACGAAATTTATGCAGAAGGAAGGAAATGGAAAAACCTCCCATACTCCTGGGTTGGGAGGATTAATATAATCAATATGGCAATATTGCCAAAGGCTATCTACAAATTCAATGCAATACCCATTAATATCCCAGCACCAGTTTTTAATGAAATAAAGGAAGCAATCCAGAAATTCATATGGAACAATAAAAGACCCAGAATAGCAAAAATAATCCTAAGCAGAAAGAACAGTGCTGGAGGAATTACAATACCCAACTTCAAGCTGTATTATAAAGCTATAGTAATGAAAACAGCTTGGTATTGGCACTGAAACAGGCCGGAAGACCAATGGAACAGAGTTGAAGACCCAGAAATGAACCCACAGAACTATGCCTACTTAATCTTTGATAAGGGAGCAAAAAAAATAGGATGGAAGAAAGACAGCCTCTTTAACAAATGGTGCTGGAAAAACTGGTTCAACACATGCAACAAAGTAAAACTAGGTCCTTGTATATCACCCTGCACCAAAATTAATTCCAAATGGATCCAAGACCTCGAAATTAAAACAGACACCCTAAAAACACTAAAGGAAGGAGTAGGAGAAACCTTTGGGCTACTTGGCACAGGATGGAACATCCTTAACAAAGACCCAGAAATGCTACAAATCAAAGAAAGAATAGACAAATGGGACTGCATCAAACTGCAGAGCTTCTGCACGGCAAAGGACATAGCTCGCAGGATAAACAGAAAGCCCACAGATTGGGAAAAGATCTTTACTGGCCATACAACGGACAAAGGCCTCATATCTAAAATATATGCAGAACTAAAAAATTTACCTTCCTCCAAAACAAAACCACACAGAACCAATAGCCCCCTCAACAAGTGGGCTAAAGACTTACAAAGAGACTTCTCTGATGAGGAAATCAGAATGGCCAAGAGACATATGAAAAAGTGCTCTACATCACTGGCCATAAAGGAAATGCAAATCAAAACAACATTGAGATTCCATCTCACCCCAGTAAGAATGTCATATATCAAGAAACCCAACAATAACAGATGTTGTAGGGGATGTGGCCAAAAGGGAACCCTACTTCATTGTTGGTGGGAATGTAAACTGGTTCAGCCACTCTGGCTAGCAGTGTGGAGATTCCTCAGAAGGCTAAATATAGAATTCCCCTATGACCCAGCAGCCCCACTTTTGGGCATCTACCCAAAAGACCACAAACATAGGATAATTCTGTAATATGTGGAAAGAATGATTATTTTTGTTTAGCCTACAACCTGTTTCTGATTGTCCTCTGACTTCTACATATACTCTAGAGGTAAAGAGAGAGATTATGACTGATACTAGAATGCCAAAAATGACAAGTCTGTTTACAGATTAGATCATTTGTAAGGGAGTTGACTATAACTTCAAAAAGATGGCAAGTGATGGAAGTCCTCTGTTCTGAAGGAAGTCCTGTGAGGCTGTGGTAAGATGGGCTTGCATAAGCCTATGAACAGAGGCAATGCATCTATAATAATTGAGATGGAATTACAGTTCGCTGAAGATGACTTTCAAACTCCATATATACATACATATATATATATATATATATATATATATATATATATATATATATATATATATATATATGCATCCCTGTTCTAGAAATGAGACTTCAGTCTTTAGCAGATATCATTTAGGAATCCAGTTCAAGACACTACCAATATTTTCATGACATGAAATAGCAGAAAGGATCATTTTAATACAGATAAGGATTTATACAGGGACTTTAAGCTCACTTTTGCAAAATCTTCAGGAATTGGAAAAAGACTAGCATCAAGATGCCACAATACACATGAAGATTAAAGACAGCACAATTAGATTGCCTTCCATTCCAATGAGATTATTGGAACCTGCTGGTTTTGTTTTGTATAGATTTTATACTTTTGGAGCTGGTGTGGTCTCTAATCACAAATCAAAGGAAAGATCTCAAGCTGTTTGAGTGTTTGTAAGCTATATTTTTCAGTTAAATAAGACTTTTTTCATAATTACTCAAAAAAGAATGAAAGTTACCAAACATTTTTTAGCTAAAGTTAGACGATTATTTTCATAATTACTCCAAAAAGAATGAGACCTGTTAAACAATGAATGAAGAATTAAACATAACAAAGTATGGATATATCTTTTAATGGGAGGCCAATGTATTACTATTTCTTTATAGTGTTTAGAGATGAGTAGCTTTGTTTTTGACGACTGAGTCATAGATTTCCTAGGTCAGGGATGACTCCTGACTTATCTAGTAATCATGTTCTGACATCCCAGCATTGTAAACATGACTTAGAGAGGGCAGCCATGTGTGCCAGAAACAGGAGTTATAAGCTTTGTCACTTAGCATATACATTGTATCAACTCACATTCTGTGGTGCAGGACTATAGTGCTAAAATATAAAAATTTGAGTAAAAATCATTACCCAAATGCCTGGTGAAACTAATGCCACTAGGAAAAAGACAATAAGAAATCAAGCCTAACATCCAGATAGTTAAGTTTTCTATGATACAAAGATGATGTGGACATATTTTTTAAATGTGTTGTATTGTATCTCTCTAGGGAATGTATTAGTTCTCTAGTTTTATCTGTTTAATATGTCAATTTGATTAAAATGTTGAGCTGTATGAGAATATGAAGTGCTATATTTAGGAATGGGAACACAATGTAATTGAATTTTGATTTTAAAATATTTATTCAAAGGATAAAAGTTTCATACTCCAATCTGGTGAATCTGGCCATATTGACTAACTAAATGCAGTCCTGTATGGACATATATAAAGAAATATAGTACAAAAAAACGCATTGTATTTTTCGGCTTTGTTTGTTTCATAGACAGTACCTCTAGGTTTTGAGTCCTAATGTAGAGATTACATTCTCAAACATCTGTGAGCACTGTACAGGAAAAAGTGCATCTGTAGACTTCTGCATTAAATTTCCCCAGAGGCCTGGATGCCCTAAACAGCCAGATGATGAGTATAGGAAGTGTGTTTGAAACTGTTGCTGTCATTGTCAAAACCACAACTCTTCTAGTGTTGATGTTATTATACTGTGCTCACAATTTGACTTTTGGTAGATGACATTATTTTTTTCTTTAATAATAAAAGAAAGAGGAGAAAAGGACCTAATAGCTGCCCATTGTGTTCTGGATTCGCTGCTATATTCTACATATATGCAATTACATTTAAGAAGCAGATCCTATACTTGCTTATCTGTGTCATAACCTTTTCCTGTATGTGCCTATGGGGATTCTACCTACTGACCCCACTCACAGGGCAAAAAGAAATACAAGTTTATTCCAATCTAAAATGTTTTCCTTGATAATTTTTATGAGAACAAATCTGTCTTCCACTTATTCTAACAATTTTATCTGCTTTTCTTAGAAATTTGTGTGTGTGTCCTGAAGCCACATATATAAAAAGTAGAGAAATATTTATGGTTTGCATTTACTTATGTTTTGTTTGTAATTCTTATGGTTTAGATATTGTTTGAAAGTGCCTCCTAGGCTTCATGTGTTGAAATCAATCCCTATTTTGAAGTATACTGAAGGGGGAAGGAAAATGTGATTATAGTATTTAGAAATGAGATGCTGAGGATTTGGTCAGGATTAGATTTACTAATAAGACTTGAGAATTCTTTACTGAATTTTTGTGGCTTTCTAAGAATGATGAAAGGAATGACTGATCGAGATATAAAGAAGACATCAACTTATACTTTAAATCAAAATCCCTTTGTACAAATACTTAAAGGTAACATCAATAAAATAAACTAAAAGACTGCATGTGACACACAAATATACACAAGATCCCTTGCTTTGATTGATGTTTCTCTACACCTCCCAGGACTGTATTAGCAAGAAACTGATTATCACATATATTTCAGCTTTGGACCTTCAGAAAACTGACCCAAAGGGAACCTCTTTTCTTTATAATTTAACTAATTCAGTGATATATTATCATTTGAAATGCAAAACAAACCAATATAATAACCATTGTATAGCTGTATCTACCAAAAATAGTACATTTTATATTTGTGTTTATTTTTCATTTTCTTCGTTTTTCTTTTCTTTTTCTTTTTTTTTTTTTTTTTTTTTTTGCCAGTTCTGTGCCTTGGACTCAGGGCCTGAGCACTGTCCCTGGCTTCTTTTTGCTCAAGGCTAGCACTCTGCCACTTGAGTCACAGCGCCACTTCTGGCCATTTTCTGTATATGTGTTGCCGGGGAATCGAACCCAGGGCTTCATGTATACGAGGCAAGTGCTCTTGCCACTAGGCTATATCCCCAGCCTATTTTTCTTTCTTAATCACACAAACAAAGCTCACAGAACTAAAATTGCAAACTTCACAAGATAACAATTACCTAAACACTGAAAACTATTTTCAAATAGAAAAAATCTATTATGTTCCATTTTCTCAGTAACTGGTGGCTTCTCAAATGGATTACTATTTGATTATTAAGAAATGAAGAAAGGTCTGTATTAATTTTTGGATTGTTTTTATTTCTTATCATTATATGTTGCCTCCAATTTATATTTGAAGGGCATGTTTCTTTTTCCATTTAAAGTGAATTTACTGGAGAATTTGTTGGGAGGTTCTAGTAAGAGATCATACCTACTAGTATATCCTTGACTGAAGACTAGCCCTCCTCCACTGGGGAAGGTTTTCCTTTGTAACCCATTGTGCATCTTCAGGAGGGATACACATGGAGCAGTGACAGAGCAAGAGGCCACATGCCTGGAAAACAAATCAGCTAAATCAATTCTAATAATAGTAAGGTGAATGTGAAATTCTGCCTTTTTCTTTTGTCTTTCTTACACATGGTTTTACCACTGATGTCAATGCAACTGATTTTGGTACCCTGGTTATTGTATATACATTTATTGGAACTAGAGAAGGGAAGGGGAACATCAAAATAGAGAGACAAAGGGTAAAATGCAAACCAATGCAACAGCAATACTTATAAGACAATATGCTGTAAACCAACTGTAAAACTGGGGGGGGGGTAGGAAGGAGGGAAGGTGTGAGATAAATGAGGGAGGAGGTAAAAAGTTTGATAAAAAATTTACTACCTTACAAATGAAATTGTAAACCCACTTTGACAATAAATTAATTGATTAATAGAAAAAAGAATAGTGGGGTGACAGATGTAGAAGCTAGAAAAGGGAGTGAGAATGCAGCCAAAACTCCAATATGTACCCTACAAAATTAAGAAAAGTGCGGAAGGAGTAGGTAGGAGAAAGATGAGTGAGAATGTGCAAAGAAGTGACATTGAAAAAGATAATTGTACTCATATGCTGTTTTGTTCAATGGCAATTTTTGGTAAAATTACTTAAGTATAACAACAAGAAAAAAAATTAGTGGATTTTCTTTATGTTATAAAAAGAAGAAAAGGAAAAATTAAGGCTGAATATGTACCCAAATGTTAAAGAATTTATCTAACATATGCAAAGCCCTAGGTTCAATCTCCAACACTGCCAAAATAAAAACACACTAGGAATTCATTTAATATTATAAAATACAACTATCAGCCACTTTATTTGTATGAAAACTTAGTGAAAAAGTTACATCTTTCCATCTGTTTAAGTAAGTTTTCTTAGTGATCATAATTTAGTAAGAAATATGAAACTAATTAATATCCTCTTTAAAAATTTTTATTGTCAAACTGATGTACAGAGATGTTACAGTTTCATATGTTAGGCATTGGATACATTTCTTGTACTGTTTATTACCTCCTCCCTCATTCCCCCTCCCCCCTCCCCCTTTCCCTTTCCCCCCCATGAGTTCTTCAGTTGCTTTGCACCAAACAGTTTTGCAAGTATTCCTTTTGTAGTTGTTTGTCTTTTTACCCTGTGTCTCTCGATTTTGGTATTCCCTTTCAGTTTCCTAGTTCTAATACCAGTATACACGGTTTTCAATGTACTCAGATAAGATACAGAGATAGTGCACGTACAACCAAAGGAAGGGGATACAAGAGGATCATCAATAATAGAAGCTACGGTTTCATATCACATGTTGAAAGTAATTACAACAGTGATACAATATCCTGATTAATCATAAACTTTTCTCCACTGCTGAGTGTGTTAAAGTAAAATGAATAGAAAGTGAGATTCATATCAAATATATGTGGGACATATTTTCATTTTGAGACTAAAAATCTACATGGATTTTATTAAATTATTTCATACATTTTATTAGCCTACCTTAAAGAAAAAAAAAACAGCTGTGAAATTTGGTACTCCTTTTTCAGTGTGGCTTTCACATATTATCATGAACTGGGAGAATTTTGGTGACACACTCACCACACTTGGAAGTCTAAAATCATAATGTTGGAAAACTAAGGCTCTAGAAACTACAGAAGATACTCTATTCAATTTCTTTCTTCTAGTTATGTGGTTGTAATCACTAGAGACATAGGATTGAACAGACATTGTTTTTGTATCTGTCCCATTGTAATACTTTATTTGTTGTTGTCATCTCTTCTTTATTATAGGAAATAAGTATTTAAATTTTTTTATTGCACAGGTAAAATACAGAGAGGTAAAGTTACATAAGTCACATAAAAAGTACATGTTTTTTTGAACACTGTCATGTCTTCCCTTGATTTCTTCCAGGGATATCCCTCCTGACTACCTTTCCCACAAGCTGTATAGCTCATTTTCAACATAGTGTGTAGTGACATTATGTCTGTGATATTTGTTCAGCTTTGGTTCATTTTTGTGCTCCTTCTTGCATTTCTCAAAAAATATACACTCATATACAGGACAAAAAGTACATAAATCAAAAACAGCGGAAAGGGGAGGGGAGCAAAAGAAAAAGCACAATAACAAAAAATCCTCTTATTTCCATTTCTTGGTGTTCATTTCAATAAGCATTATTTTCTATGATCATATGCACATAGGCTCTATAGTCTTTGTGATCCTCTCCTAAGAATATCCCCCTTAGTTCTCACTCTGTGAATATTTAGTCTTGTTTAAGTTATCTTGTCCAATTATATTTTATTGTCTTTTACCATTTGTTGTTTTTACTTGTACATAGGCACTTTCAAATTACTATTAATGGAAGAAACCATGCAAGCCATTGAATCCTTTTGGCTTTGGGTCTGGCTTACTTCACTTAATGTAATTATTTCAAAGTTTTTCCATTCAAATGGTGCAATATCATTCTTTCTGATGGAAGCATAGAATTCCATTGGGTATGGTTAATATATATATATATGTATATATGTATATATATATGTGTATATATGAGTACATATATACACATATATATATACATATATACATATATATATATATATATTATTCATTCGGCCAACAAAGCGCATCTGGGTTGATTCCATATCTTGGCTATGGCAAATAGTGTTTCATTGACCATGGTTGTCCTGGTTGTTTTAGTGTGGCCTTAGTTTGTGGCCTATTGGATAAATGCCCAGGAGTTGAATAACTGGGTCATAGTGGAGCTCTATGTTTAGTCTCTTGAATAGCCTCCATAAAATTTTCCAGAGTGGTTGAATCAGTTTTCATTCCCATGGACACTGGAATAGTATTCCCTTTTGGCCACATTTGTTATTGTTAGTTTTCTTTATTTATTTTCCTTTTTGCCGTTCCGGGGGTTGAACTCAGAGCCTGAGCATTGTCCTTGGCTTAAGGCTAGCACTCTACCTCTTGGGCCACAGCACCACTTCCAGCTTTTTCTGTTTATGTGGTGCTGAGAATCAAACCCAGGGCTTCATTCATGCTAGGCATTAACTATACCACTAGTCCACATTCCCAGCCCAGTTAGTTTTCTTGATAATGGCCATTCTAACTGGGCTGAGGGGGAATCTCAATGTTTGTTGTTGTTGTTGTTGTTGTTTTATTTTTATTTGCATTTATTTTATGGCCACTGATGTTGATCATTTCTTCATGTATCTATTGGCCATTCTTATTTCTTCTGAGAAGTCTCTCTTTAAGTTTTTAGCCCATTCTTGCTTCTTGTTTTTTTCCCTCGGTCCTGGGGCTTGAATTCTAGGCCTGGGCTCTGTCCTTGAGCTTCTTTTGCTCAAAGCTCATGCTTTACTACCTGAGCCATAGCACCCCTTTTGGCTTTTTCTGAGTAGTTTTGGAGATATGACTCTCATGAATTTCCTGCTTGAGCTCTCTTCAAACCACAATCCACAGATATCAACCTCTTGAGTAGCTAGGATTACAGATGTGAGCCATCAGCATATGCCTAAGCCATTTTATTAATTGGGTTGCTTTTTCTTGGAAGATTTGAGTTTCTTTTTGGGGGCTGAGGAGCATTAATTTTTTTTATCACTAAGTATAATTTAGATATGAGACCCTTTTTTGATGCATAACTATTAAAAATTTTTCCCATTTGGCTTTCTATTTATCTTGTTATCTATTTCCTTTGGCATTCAGAAACTCTTCAGTTTGATGCAATTCCATTTATTCAGGCTTTCTTTGATTTGTTGTGATTCTGGATATTCTTAGGAACATTTGGCTGGAGCCTAAGAAGCCTAGGGTTTCCCCAGCTTCATACTGCAATATTTTCAGGGTATCTGATTTTACATTGAGGTCTTTGATCTATTTGGAATTGATTCTGGTGCAGAATGACATATAATTATCTAGTTTCAGTTTTCTGTATGTGCATATCCAGTTCTGCCAGAACCAAGTTTCAAACAGGGTGTCTTTCTGTGCTTATAGGACTGTTAGTTCATTTCTGGGTCCTCTATTGTATTACTATTCTTGTACCTATTCTTGTACCAGTACCAAGCTGTTTTTATTACTCCAGCTTTGTAATTGAGATTGAAGTTTGGTATTGATATTCTTCCACCACCATTCTTCCGGATAGATTGTTTTTGCTATTAAGGGTCTTTTATCATTCCATATGAATTTTGAGATTGCTTTCTCTACATTATTGAAGAATGTTTTTGGGATTTTGATGGCATTGAATTTGCAGATAGCTTTGGGCAGTATTGCCATTTGCATGATAATCATTCCAATCCAGGAACATGGAGGGTTTCTGAATAAGGTAGCATTGGTAGGTACAAAGACATATGACTTCAATACAGATTGTTTAAAGAAAAGAAAAAAATCCTCTAAAAATTCATAAGTGCTGTGAGGAATGAAGCACAGTAAAACAGAATATATAAACACATTAGCACACAGTCTAAACATCATGGAAGCTCAGTGGTAGTTTTATTTTTTCCTCCTTTGCCTCTGTTTATTAAATGAATGATGGTGACGCAATATAATTAATATTATATGCTTTAACCTTTTCTGATCACTTTGCTTCTAAATTATTGCAGGAAAAAATATCAAAGCCTTAGAAAATCATTGTGAAATACTGCTTGGTGATGTTCATTACTGTTTCTATAGAGGTGTGCAATTTCATTGCCTTTGAGCCATTTTCTTTCAGTATTTACAATGGTAGGAAAATGTTGTTTATACACAGGATTGTCTGTAGTGAGGTAGTTGATTTAGATAGGTAGAGATGAATAAATATGCTACCCACTAAAAAGCTATTATCTCTTAAATTCACACCAATATTTTTATTATATATATTTTCACTACACATGTACTATATATACATGTATGTATGTTTACACATGTGTACATATACACATTCATATATATACAAGCATATATATGCATATATATAAATTTATAAACACATAATCTCCTGTGTATGTGTGTGTATGCATGCACACGCTTAATGGATTCTCTCATTTGAAGTGTTTTTTAAATTTCTGTTTCATCCCAACAATTCAAGTTTAATAAATCTCTGTCTACAATCATATTAGTTTTGCAAGACAGACATGATTTCACCCTTAAAATTTTTAATATTCTGTGTAATTCTGAAAAAGCTTTGATGCATAAGGAGATGAAGGGTATGAAGTCTTTTAATATCTCACTACCTTTCACTTGATATATGTCACCTGTGTGAAAATTAACTGAATTCAAAATCTTCATAATTTTTTAATTAAAGAATTCATAGGAAGAACCTAAGGAATTATTTCTTGGTAAAAGTCAGATCAGGTAGTTAAACACTTTTTTTAAAGAGCAAGATTAAAAATTGACTTATAGAAAAACTAAGTGATTTTGTATTTGTAACCAAATTGATGATCAGGTTTATGTTACCTTAGAAAGCAACTTCAACAACAAGAAGGGGTCTCCTTTAGTTCAAACCCAGTTAGGATGCTAGTCATTTTGAAAACAAGCAGAGGCAATCAATATTAGCAGATAGTATACACAAGTACCTGAAAGCATCTAGAGTCATAGGTGTTTTACAAATGCCATTTGAAGTTGATAAGAATCTGTAAAAGTAGATCAGCCATAGTGCAGTAGAGATGAGATTACAAAAATAAATGAACATCTCAGAGAATGCTAACAACAGCCTGTTGGGATAGAAGGTTCCTTACTTTTCCACTACCTATGGATGCTGCATGGAATTTTAACAATAGATCCAGTTCGTTGAAGAGAAATTTCCCTTCATAAGGGACACCTGAGAAAACATCCACATTAACTGTGTATGAAAATATGATGCACACCCAGGAAAAAAGACTATTTTGGGCATTATGCAATAAAGGTAACACAGTCTCTTCCTGAAGAGAGTTTGAATCACACATACTGCACTAGAACTGTAAGGCTTATCTATATGCACAGAAGGGATGAGGCATGTGGGAGTCACCACAGAGCATAGACATTATCAGTTTTATATGGAAGTATAAGCCCTATTCTGGGAAATCATTTGGGGGATGATACAACTCCTGCTTCCAGTTTATAAATGGATTCTCCATGCATTTTGCTAATAATGATGCTTGTAGTACTTTTACCTAGTCTGCCTGTGAAAGTTAACTTGGTCAACAAATAGGGTAGATTTGTGGGAGCCTGATTGACCACTCCTCCATATGATTCAGTTTCAGCATTTTGCCCATTCCACCCTAGCATCTCCTTCTGGATAGACTTTATCATGAGTTGGCTGTCTCAATTTTTGTAGCTCTGAGATATATGTGACCTCTCTGTCTCTCTCTGTCTCTCTCTCTCTTTCTCTGTGCTCTGTGCTCTGTGCTCTGTGTCTCTGTGTCTCTGTGTCTCTGTCTCTGTCTCTCTCTTTCTCCTTTTTGGTCAGCCCCTGGGCTTGCACTGAGAGCCTGGGTGCTGTTGCTGAGCTCTTTTACTCAAGGCTAGTTTTTTAGGACTTTGAACTACAGCAATACTTCCTCTTTTCTGGTGATTACTTGGAAATAAGAGTCTCACAAACTTTTCTGCATGGACTGGCCTTGAATTGTGATCCTCAGCTCTCAACCTGCTGAAGAGCTTGGATTACAGGCATGAGCCATGAGCACCTGGATGTTTCTGTAAGCAGCAGCAAAGAGGTGGAGTGTACAAGCAATTCTGTTGACTACATTCTAAGAAAGCAGAGTAGAGAAAGGGGCTGACACATGCTGCTCTTACCTGTCCTTGTAAAGCATTTTCCAGTACATTCTTCCAGTGAGTATCTGATGGCCAGTATTCTCATGAAATTGTATTGTGTAATTAATTAGGAAAACAAACACAAGAACAAGACATTGTTTGACTTTCTTCCCTAACTCATTCTAATAATACACTCTGAGATACTAATCAATTTTGTCTGGAAGGAATTTGTCCATCCAGCATTTCAATTTCTATGTCTCCTTATTCAAGGCACTGCGTCCTTAATTATCGTACAGTGGTAACTCATGGGACTCTGTAGGAAATGCCAAGTTTCTCTAGATCCCATAAAACAAAGAATGGACTTACAACAGTGCTTAGCTGCAGCAATCCCCCCAGGATTAGAAAGTGCAGTCTGTATAAGAGTACAGGCATTTCCTGCACATCCGATCCTCAGTTTAATGAAGACAAAGTAGGAAATACATGTCTGCTTTCAGTTTCACCACAAAGAAAAAAATGAACAGCAACATCCACTTAACACTTCAACATTCCCAGCTGCATCTGGATTATCTGGCATCTGTTTTACCTGTGTCAATATATTGACAGGATTTAACACGTACTAATCTTCTAGAGGCTTCCAAAATAAAGACAATGCAAAGATCTGAGTGGAGATTTTGGATACAGGAATGGGTGGTTTGGTGAGAGCTCTTTCTATGTAAGACCAGACTAACAAGACAAGGGGTGTATTATTTTAACTGGTGCTCAGGTACCAATACAAAAAAATGAGGTTAAAAATTTTAAAAAAGGAAAAGAAAAAGGAAATACATTTCAAACACATGAATAAGACAAATTGAAATTATTGATGATAAAGATTCTGAGATTAGGAAGTAATGTAAGGAGCAAAAGTAAGGAACTATGGTAAAGTACCTAAATCATAGAATTTCTTTGAATATAATATCATTTTCTTCATTCCATTTTCATTCGTCCTCCCAAATATTCCTAGAATCACAATGTCCAATGGTTATAAAATAACATAACCATTTTTTACAGTGCCCTTGGTTGAAGCTTGTTTTTTCTCCAGTAATAATTTAGTGGGGTTTTTTGTTTGTTTGTTTGTTCATTTGTTTGCTTGTTCAAAGTTTAGGTGTCTGATGATCTGTGTGTTTATTTCTGGATTTTTAAATCTGTTCCATTTGTCTTCATTTCTCTTTTTGTTATGGTGGTTCTGTAATTATATTTGAAATCCCATAATGTGATACCTGTAGCATGACACTTTTGCCTAAAATTTCTTTTACTCTCTGGATAATTTTCTATTGTGGTTCTAATTGAAATTTGGGATTGGGTTTTGCATGTCTGCAGAGACTAACATTGAATATTGGCTGAAATTTGCTTGAATATGTACACTGTCACATTACAGTGGTAGTGTGGTCATTTTTTGACACAATTTAACCTATACATAAATATTGGATTATTGCTTTATGGACAAATAATGATTTCACAAGTAAAGTAAGAAAGGAATTTTTATGCAAATAAATATTTACTTAAGTTGTATTTACAATATTTAGCATTGACTTATCTGTAACCCCTCTGTACCACACTTTGAGAATAAAGGAAAAACATTTTTAAAAATTCAGAGTAGTTATCACAGAAATTTTCCAAGAAATACATTGGAGTAACTTAATACTTCAATTTCTGGAAAAAAAGTATAACAATCTTTAACAATAACAATAACAATCTTTAAAACTTCATGGGAGTGGCACAAGAATCAATTCAAGGACAGTGGAGGAACAGCAGAGCACTAGATGAGCTCCCTCCGACATCGCAGTTTTCTCACCCCATAGAAACTTTTACTCCTAGAAAGACAGCCAGAGTAAGTTCTAACAGTACAGGGATTCTGGCCAGGAAGGAGAAATTGACTTTGCTCATCTGAAAACACAGATTTGAGCTCCAGGTAGCATCCTGCCACCACACCAGTGTCGGCACCAGCACAGCACCCAGCACAGTGACCCGCACTCTGCACAGCAAAAGCACACAGCATAGACTGGGGAGAAATGCTCCAGAAGGCAGCTGAGCACAAACGGGCTGAAATCGCAGAGAAAGTGTGAGTACCCCATGAAAGATATTCTAACTCCTGCCCACAGAGCAGTTTCTGGAAGGTACCGCTTCCCGCACCGCCAGAGCAAAGCACCATCTTTGACACTGGCATAGGGTCAGACCAGAATGGAACTAAAACGGGCCTGGGGTAAGCGAGGATAAAGGAGCCATCTTTGAAAAGGGCAAGAGGGACTGACCAGTGAGAGCCAGCTCCGCCCAGGCGGGAGGCTCCTCCTGGGACACAGCTTAGCCAGAGGTGACCCGCCCTGCCTGCTGGAATTTCTGAACTTAAAGTGAAAGTGTCGAGCAGCTACCAGCAGCACAGAAATACCAGATGGGGGAACAAACAGTTCCTGAGGCAGATAAACGGTCCCATCACAAAGGAAGCCCAATTCCCAGCCCAAAACAGAGCTTAATTCCATAACCAGCTCCACCAGGTGGCCGCCTCACCCAGGCAACACAGTTGCCCGCCCCAAGGCAAGCAATTCTCAGCCAGGTAAACCAGGCCAGAAGCACCCCGCCCTGCTGAGTACACAGGCTATTCAAAGCCAGGCATTAAAGGCTGCAGCCCCACAGCAGACAGAGGAGCCAGGGTTCCCGAGACTGCTCACGTCCCCAACTACAGAGCATGCCCAAGGCCTACCTGCAAGCTGTGCAAACCACAGAGACCGAGGATTGCACGAACAGGGGAGAAGGGTCAGAACAGATCCATCCCCTACAAACTGAAAGCAAGTCAAACCAGCCAATAAGGAAAATAGACTGCAGATCATTGCAAGGAAACCAGAGACTGGGAAAAGACCACCCAAACAAGGGGGACTCCTTTTTTTTCAAACATTTTTTAAACTTTAAAAAAAAACTTTTTTTAATTTTTTTTACTTCTGAAATATCGTTGGATTTTTTGTTTTCCATTTTTACCTGTTTGTTTTATCAAGTTTTTTTTGGGGGGGTTGTTCATTTTTCTGTTTTTGTTTTTTTCTTTTTATTTTTTATTTTATTTTTTTAAATAATTTTTTTCTGTTTTGTGCATCTGTCTTCCAGTATTTTTCTTTATTTCTCTCTTTGTGTTTTCTTTCTTTAAAAATTACTTTCCTATGAATAACACCTCCACTCTTTTCTGCTATCTCTCCATTGTCTATCATTTTAACATTGTTCTTTCTACTGATTCTACTCTTCTCCACAATTCCTCGTCACTGAAACTAAATCAAAATCATCACCCCCCAATACATTTTACTCTATTCTCTTTACTACCTCTAACGTTTCCTCCTGACTTACTGCCAGGACCTCCAGGTTCCATTGATTACTGCTTATTGGATAGAGGATATCCCTGCTTAATCCGAGTGAATCAAAGGGGTTCATAGAGAAAGCCAGTCCTAAAAGAACTTAATATAAGAACAAGAATTGCTCATAGGGTTGTAACAGTAAACAAGTAACTACTTAATACAGGGCCCAGGATCAGTTGTTATATTGAATTTGTATTCTTTAGGAGCACCAAATCTAATTTTATAGAGGTATACAAGGTATCTGTACATAATTGTGAACTTATAAGATTTACACAGCAGTGCCTGGTAAGGTCTGCTTTGGGTCTTAAACGGTGCTCACAGGTGCTTGTAGATTGGCATTACCAACCCAAATGGGCAGAAGAAACACAAGAAAGATGGAAAACAATGGAGTCTATTATCCCACTCAAAACAAGCAGGAAACAGAGCAGTCAATCAAAGACATTGAAGAGAACCCCTAAAATGCTCTGCAAAGTCTATTGATAAACATGTTAAATGAAAAGTTTGAATCAATACAGCAATCCTTCAATAAAGTAATAGAGGATTTCATGGCCTCAACAAATAGAAAGATAAATGAAATTCAAGAGTCAAATGAAAAGATAGCTACCCAAGTATAAGATTTGAGAGACAGCACTCAAACCCAAATTAATGAAGTAAAGAAGTATATGCAAGACCTAAGAGATAACATGGAAATCATCAGGAAAGAACAGACAGAAAGAAAAGAGATTCAAAATCAAGTAGCTAGCCTACAATCCCGACTAACTGAAGCAGAAGATCTGAAGATTCCCTAGATACTATGCAGAAAGATCAAAAATCAATACAAATGAAGTCCAATCAACAAAACAGATCGCTACAGGAGATTCAAGACATGATCAGGAAGCTCAATTTAAGGATAATAGGTATTGAGGAAACCTTGGAGAAAGAAGTTAATGGGATAGACAACCTATTTAAACAGAATATTAGCTGAGAACTTCCCAAATATCCAGAAGGATAGGCCTATACAGAAACAAGAAGCATTTAGAACCCCAAACCGACCAGACCAGAATAGGACATCCCACCGACATATTGTGATCAAAACAGTATCACTAGAGTACAAGGAAAGAATCCTTAAAGCTGTTAGGGAGAAGAAAAAAATCACATATAAAGGAAAAGCAATCCGAATTACCCCAGAATTCTCAGCAGAAACCGTGAAAGCAAGGAGAGCGTGGATTGATGTATACCAAACACTAAATAAAAATAACTACCAACCAAGAATTCTGTACCCAGCCAAACCTTCATTCATAGCCGAAGGTCAAATAAAAGTCTTCCACAGTAAAGAAAAACTGAAACAATATATCTCCACAAACAAGCTTTACAGAAAATCCTCAAATATGTACTATACAGGGAAAATAATCAAGAACACAATACAGTCAGAGAAATGAACCCTAAATAGTAAACATCAGATCAAGAAAAGGGAAGACACAGCTTTTATCAAGATAGTGATAATGAAAGGAACAAACAATCATCTCTCAATCCTAACTCTCAACATTAATGCACTTAATTCTCCAATCAAATGACATAGGCTCATAAATTGGATCAAAAATCAAGATCCATCTTTCTACTGCTTCCAAGAGACACATCTATCCAGCAAAAGTAAACATCTTCTAAAAGTGAAAGGCTGGAATCAAATCTAGCAAGCAAATAGCCGCCATAAGCAGGCTGGAGTTACAATCCTAGTATCAGACAAAATTGACTTCAAATTAAAAATTAAGAAGACACAAAGAAGGTTACTACATACAAGTAAAGGGATCTCCCCTATAGGAAGATATAACCATTCTAAATGTCGACACACCAAATGCAGGAGCACCCAACTACATCAAAAAAACACTACTGACTCTAAAAACACTCATAGACCCAAACACATTGAGAGTTGGGGACTTTAACACTCCACTATCACCTCTGTACAAAAAACTTAACAAAGAAATCACAGAAATAAATAGACCATAGACCAACTAGACTTAACTGACATCTACAGAATATTCCACCCAGTAACAACAGAATGCCCATTCTTCTCTGCAGCACATGGAACATTTTCCACAATAGATCACATCTTAGGGCACAAAGAAAATCTGTACAAATTCAGAAGTATCAAAACCATTCCCTGCATTCTCTCAGACCACAATGGAATAAAATTAGAGCTCAACACAAACAGCCACCACAGAAAATCCTACAATTCATGGAGAATGAACACACACTGCTGAAGCATCAGTGGGTCATCGAAGAAACTAAAATGGAAATTCAAATGTTTATGGAATTCAACCAAGATGAGGACAAAAAGTACCAGCTCCTTTGGGACACAGCAAATGCAGTACTCAGAGGAAAATTTATATCTCTGAGTGCATACACCAACAAATTGGAGAAACAGCAACTCAATAATTTAAGGAAGTACCTTAATCTCCTAGAAAGAGAACAACAAACAAAACCCAAATTCAATAGATGGAAGCAAATAATTAAAATCAAATCAGAATTAAATCAATTGGAGACGCAAAAAACCATCGAAAGTATCAACAAAAAAAATAGTTGGCTCTTTGAAAAAATCAAAAAGATATACAGTCCCCTGTCAAACCTGACCAAAAAAGGAAGGCAGCCCACTCAAATAAACGAGATAAGAGATGAAACAAGTAACATAACCACAGAAATAACTGAAATTCAGAAAATAATAACGGACTATTTTGTAAACCTCTATGTCAACAAATTTGAGAACTTGGAAGAAATGGATGATTTCCTAGAAAACATTCATATCCCCAAACTCAACCATGAAGATTTAAACCTTCTAAACAGACCCAAATCCAGAATTGAAATAGAAACGACAATAAATGATCTCCCATCCAAGAAAAGCCCAGGTCCAGATGGATTCAATGCAGAATTCTACAAGGCCTTCAAAACAGAACGCACACTAATATTCCTCAAACTCTTCAAAGAAATTGAAAGAGAACGTTCACTACCAGATACATTCTATGAAGCCAGCATAACCCTCATCCCAAAACCAGGCAGGGATTCATCACAGAAAGAGGACTATACGCCCGATTTCCCTGATGAACATAGAGGCAATAATTCTCAACAAAATTCTGGCCAATCGACTTGAACAGGTCATCAAAAAAATCAAACACCAGGATCAAACTGGATTCATCCCACAGATGCAAAGTTGGTTCATTATATGCAAGTTAATTAATGTAATCCACCACATCAACTGGAGCAAGGTAAAGAACCACATGGTTTTGTCTCTGGATGGGGTAAAAGCATTTGATAAAATCCAGCACCCATTTATGCTAAAAGCCTTGGAAAAACTGGGATTCCAGGAAACATTCCTGAATATAATCAAGGCAGTTTAGAACAAACCAATAGCAAGCATAACTCTAAATGGTGAAAAACTAAAGCCATTCCCCTTAAAACCAGGACCAACGCAGGGATGTCCACGCTCTCCCCTGCTCTTCAACATAGTACTAGAATTCCTAGCAAGAGCCATTAGGCAAGAAGAAAATATAAAGGGGATCTAAATAGGAAAAGATGAAGTGAAACTTTCTCTCTTCGCATATGACATGGTCCTATACATAAAGAACCCCATAGACTCTACCACCGTTACTAGAGCTGATCCAAAACTTTGGAAGTTGCAGGGTATAAAAATAAACCCTAAAAAATCAACGGCTTTTGTCTAGGCTAAGGAACGGAAGACCGAGGCTGAAATCAGGAAAGCAACTCCTTTTGCAATAGCCTCAAAAAACATAAAATACCTAGGAATAAACTTAACCAAAGAAGTGAAAGACCTCTACGATGAGAACTTTAACAGCTTGAAAAACAAAATTAAGTCAGAACTAAGGAAATGGAAAAACCTCCCATGCTCTTGGATTTGGAGGATTAATATAATCAATATGGCAATATTGCCAAAGGCTATCTACAAGTTTAATGCAATACCCATTAATATCCCAACACCATTTCTTAATGAAATAGTGGAAGCAATCCAGAAATTCATATGGAACAATAAAAGACCCAGAATAGCAAAAAAAAAAAAAAAAAAATCCTAAGCAGAAAGAACAGTGCTGGAGGAATTACAATACCCAACTTCAAGCTGTATTAAAAGCTATAGTAATGAAAACAGCTTGGTATTGGCACTGAAACAGGCCTGAAAACCAATGGAACAGAATTGAAGACCCAGAAATAAACCCACAGAACTATGCCTACGTAATCTTTGATAAAAGGGCTAAAACAATAGTTTGGAAGAAAGACAGCCTCTTTAACAAATGGTGCTGGCAAAACTGGTTCAACACATGCAACAAACTAAAACTAGATCCTTATATATCACCTTGCACCAAAAGCAATTGCAAATGGATTAAAGACCTCGAAATCAAAACAGACACCTTGAAAACACTAAAGGAAGGAGTGGAGAAACATTTGGGCTCTTTGGCACAGAAAGGAATTTCCTTAACAAAGACCCAGAAATGCTACAAATCAAAGAAAGGTTGGACAAATGGGACTGCATCAAACTGCAGAGCTTCTGCACGGCAAAGGACATAACACGCAAGATAAACAGAAAGCCCACAGACTGGGAGAAGATCTTTACCAGCCATTTAATGGACAAAGGCCTCATATCTAAAATATATGCAGAACTAAAATAATTACCTTCCAACAAAACAAAAACCCCAAAGAACCAATATTCCCCTCAACAAGTGGGCTAAAGACTTACAAAGAGACTTCTCTGATGAGGAAATCAGAATGGCCAAGAGACATATGAAAAAGTGCTCTACATCACTGGCCATAAAAGAAATGCAAATCAAAACAACATTGAGATTCCATCTCACCCCAATAAGAATGTAATATGCCAAGAAAACTAACAATAACAATTGTTGCAGGGGAAGTGTCCAAAAGGGAACCCTACTTCATTGTTGGTGGGAATGTAAACTGGTTCACCCACTCTGCCTAGCAGTATTGAGATTCCTCAGAAGGCTAAATATAGAACTCCCCTATGACCCAGCAGCCCCACTCTGTCATCTGCGAAGAGAGAAAGTTTAACTTCATCTTTTCCTATTTGGATCCCCTTTATATTTTCTCCTTGCCTAATTGTTCTGGCTAGGAATTCTAGTACTATGTTGAAGAGCAGGGGAGAGAGTGGACATCCCTGCCTTGTTCCTGATTTTAAAGGGAATGGCTTTAGTTTTTCACCATTTACAGTTATACTTGCTTTTGGTTTGTCATAAACTGCCTTGATTATATTCAGGACTATTCCCTGGAATCCCAGTTTTTCCAGGGCTATTAGCATAAATGGGTGCTGGATTTTGTCGAATGCTCTTTCTGCATCGAGAGATAAAACCATGTTGTTCTTTACCTTGCTCCGGTTGATGTGGTGGATTACATTAATTGACTTGCATATATTAAACCAACTTTGCATCCGTGGAATGAATCCAGTTTGATCGTGGTGTTTGATTTTTTTGATGACCTGTTGAAATCAATTGGCCAGAATTTTGTTGATAATTTTTGCATCTATGTGCATCAGCGAAATCGGTCTATACACTTCTTTCTGTGATGAGTCCCTGGCTGGTTTTGGGATGAGGGTTATGTTGGCTTCATAGAATGTGTCTGGTAGTGAATGCTCTCTTTCAATTTCTTTGAAGAGTTTGAGAAATATTGGTGTGTGTTCCGTTTTGAAGGCCTTGTAGAATTCTGCAGTGAATCCGTTTGGACCTGGGCGTTTCTTGGATGGGAGATCATTTATTGTCGTTTCTATTTCAATACTGGATATGGGTCTGTTTAGAAGGTTTAAATCTTCATTGTTGAGTTTTGGAATATGAATGTTTTCTAGGAAATCATCCATTTCTTCCAAGTTCTCAATTTTGTTGGCATAAAGGTTTACAAAATAGTCCCTTATTATTTTCTGAATTTCGGTTATTTCTGTGGTGATATTACCTGTTTCATCTCTTATCTTGTTTATTTGAGTGTGCTGCCTTCTTTTTTTGTTCAGGTTTGATAGGGGTCTGTCTATCTTATTAATTTTTCCAAGAACCAACTCTTTGTTTTATTGATTCTTTCGATGGTGTTTTTCGTCTCCAATTGATTTAATTCTGATTTGATTTTAATTATTTGCTTCCATCTATTTAATTCAGGTTTTGTTTGTTGTTCTCTTTCTAGGAGATTAGGGTGCTTCCTTAAATTTTTGAGTTGCTGTTTCTCCAGTTTGTTGGTGTATGCACTCAGAGATATAAATTTTCCTCTGAGTACTGCATTTGCTGTGTCCCAAAAGAGCTGGTACTTTGTGTCCTCATCTTGGTTGAATTCCATAAACATTTGAATTTCCATTTTAGTTCTTCGATGACCCACTGATGGTTCAGCAGTATGTTGTTTAGTCTCCATGAATTGTAGGGTTTTCTGTGGTGGCTGTTTGTGTTGAGCTCTAATTTTATTCCATTGTGGTCTGAGAGAATGCAGGGAATGGATTTGATACTTCTGAGTTTGTACAGATTTTCTTTGTGCCCTAAGATGTGATCTATTTTGGAAAATGTTCCATGTGCTGCAGAGAAGAATGTGTATTCTGTTGTTACTGGGTGGAATATTCTGTAAGTGTCAGTTAAGTCTAGTTGGTCTATGCAATTATTAAGATCTGTGGTTTCTTTGTTCAGTTTTTGGCATGTTGATCAGTCCAGAGGTGATAGTGGAGTGTTAAAGTCCCCAACTCTCAATGTGTTTGGATCTATGAGTGTTTTTAGAGTTAGTATTGTTTGTCTGATGTAGTTGGATGCTCCTGCATTTGGTGTGTCAACATTTAGAATGGTTATAGCTTCCTGTAGGGGAGATCCCTTTACTAGTATGTAGTAACCTTCTTTTTCTCCTCTTACCTTTTTTAATTTGAAGTCAATTTTGTCTGATATTAGGATTGCAACTCCAGCCTGCATATGGGGGCCATTTCCTTTCTAGATTTGACTCCAGCCTTTCACTTTTAGAAGATGTTTACTTTTGCTGGATAGATGTGTCTCTTGGAGGTAGTAGAAAAATGGATCTTGATTTTTGATCCAACTTATGAGCCTCTGTCATTTGATTGGAGAATTAAGTCCATTAATGTTCAGAGTTAGGATTCAGAGATGATTGTTTGTTCCTTTCATTGTCACTATCTTGTTAAAACTGTGTCTTCCCATTTCTTGAATTGATGTTTACTATTTAGGGTTCATTTCTCTGTATTGTGTTCTTGATTATTTTCCCTGTATAGTACATCTTTAATGATTTTTTGCAAAGCTGGTTTGGTGGAGATATATTGTTTCAGTTTTTCCTTACTATGGAAGACTTTTATTTGACCTTAGGCTATGAATGAGAGTTTGGCTGGGCCCAGTATTCTTGGTTGGTAGTTATTTTTATTTAGTGTTTGGTATACCTCATTCCAGGCTCTCCTTGCTTTCATGGTCTCTGCCGAGAATTCTGGGGTAATTTGGATTGCTTTTCCTTTATATGTGATTGTTTTCTTCTCCCTAACAGCTTTAAGGATTCTTTCTTTGTACTCTACTGATCCTGTTTTGATCACTATGTGTCAGTGGGATATCCTATTCTGGTCTGTTTGGTTTAGGGTTCTAAATGCTTCTTGCATTTGTATAGGCCTTTCCTTCTGGATATTTGGGAAGTTCTCAGCTAATATTCTGTTAAATATTTTGCCTGTACCATTATCTTTCTTCTCCAAATTTTCCTAAATATCTATTATTCTTAATTGGGCTTCCTGATCATGTCTTGAATTTCCTGTAGCGATCTGTTTTGTTGATTGGACTGAGATTCCATCCTGTGCTTTGAATCTCTTTTCCTTCTGACTGGTCTTTCCTGATGATTTCCATGTCATTTCTTAGGTCCTGTATGGACTTCTTTACTTCATTAACTTCATTAATTTGGTTTTGAGTGTTGTCTCTCAAATCTTTAAGCTGGGTTGCTATCTTTTCATTTGATTCTTCAAGTTCATTTATCTTTCTATTTGTGGATGCCATGAAATTCTCCATTAATTTTTGCTTTGCCTCTTCACGATCCAGAATAATTGACTGAAGAGATTCAAACTTTTCATTTATCATGTTTATCAGTACACTTTGTAGAGCATTTTGGGGTTCTCTTCTATGTCTTTGATTGACTGCTCTGCTTCCTGCTTGTTTTGAGTGGGGGATAAGACTTCATTGTTTGTCATCTTTCTTGTGTTCGTTCTGCCCATTTGGATTGGGAATGCCAGTCTACCAGCACCTGTGAGCACCGTTTAAGACCCAAGCAGACCTTAACAGGCACTGTTGTGTAAATCTTAAAAGTTCACAATTAAATACACATACCTTTTATACCTGTGTATAAAATTAAATTTTGTGTTCCTAAAGAATACAATTTCAATATAACAACCAATCCTAAGCCTTGTATTCCGTAGTTACTTATTTACTGTTACAACCCTATGAGCAATTCTTGTTCTTATATTAAGTTCCTTTGGACTGGTTTTCTTTATGAACCCCTTTGTTTCACTCAAATTAAGCGGTGATACCCTCTATCCCATAACCAGGAGTCAATGGGATCAGGAGGACCTAGTAGTAAGTCAGGAGGGTAAGTTAGAGGTAATAAAGAAACTAGAGTAAAATGTATGGGGGGGTGATGATTTTGGTTTAGTTTCAGTGATGTGGAAATGTGGAGGAGACTAGAATCAGTAGAAACAACAAAGTTAAAATGATAGACAGTGGAGAGTTAGCAGTAAATAGTGGAGATGTTATTCATAGGAAAGTAATTTTTAAAGAAATAGAGTACATAGAAAGAAATAAAGAGAGAATACTGGAAGACAGATACATATAACCGAGAAAAGTTTAAAAAAAATAAAATAAAAAGAAATAACAAAAAAAAACCAGGGCTGGGAAAATGGCCTAGTGGTAAAAGTGCTCGCCTTTTATACACAAAGCCCTGGGTTCATTTCCCCAGCACCACAAATATATAGAAAAAGCCGGAAGTGGCGCTGTGGCTCAAGTAGCAGAGTGCTAGCCTTGAGCAAAAAGAAGCCAGGGACAGTGCTCAGGACCTGAGTTCAAGCCCCAGGACTGGCAACAAAAACAAAACCAACCAACCAAACAAACAAACAAAAAAACAGAAAAAGAAAAAAAAGATCAACAACAAAAACAACACAACAACATCAACAAAAAGATAGAACCAACAGGTGAACATCGGAAACAAAAACAAACCAATGATGTTTCAGAAATGAAAATATAAGAAAAAAATAAAAATAAAAATGGAACCTTAAAAAACTTTGGAGACAAAACAAACAAACAAAAAAAATCTTACTTGTTTGGATGGGCTTTCTACAGTCTCTGGTTTCCTTGCAATGGTCTGCAGACTATTCTGCCACTTGGCTGGTTTGATGTGCCTTTAGTTTGCAGGGGTGATTCTGTTCTGACCCTCCTCCCCTGTTGGTGCAATCCTGGGTCTCTGTGGTTTCCACAGCTTGCAGGTGAGACTTGGGTGTGCTCTGTAGGTGGGGACGTGAGTGGTCTCAGGAGGCTTGGCTCTTCCTATCTGCTGTGGGGCCGCTGCCTTTAACGCCTGGCTTTGAATAGGCTGTGGACTCAGCTGGGTGGGGTGCTTCTGGCCTGGTTTACCCGGCTGAGAGTCACTTGCCTTGGGCCTCCCTTCTCCACCCTTCTTGGCTGGGTGGCCTTCTGGGCAGAGCAGGGTATGGAACTCAGCTCTGTTTCATGCTGGGAATTGGGTATCTAAATGGGACCATTTAACTGTCTCAGGAGGTTTGTTCTCTCATTTGGCAGTTCCATGCTGTCAATAGCTGCTCGCTGCTTTCGCTTTTTAATTTAGGAATTCTGGCGGGCAGCATGGGCACCTCTAGCCGAGCCGAGGCCCAGGACATGCCTCCCACCTGGGCAGGGGGTGTTCTCCTGGGCAGAGCTGGCTCTCACTAATTGGTCCCTCTTAACCTTCGCAAAGATGGCCGCTTTGTCCTTGCTTTCCCCAGGTGGGCTTTAGCTCCAGTCTGGTCTGACCCTTTGCCAGTGTCAAAGATGGCGCTTTGCTCTCACGGTTGGGGGAGGAGCTGCTCTTTGGGTGGGAGTGAGACTGTCTTTTGTGGGAGTACTCACGCTGTCTCTGTGATTTCAGCCTGTCTATGTTCAGCCTGTGATCTGTCTGTATGCTGCCGTCTGGAGAATTTCTCCCTGGTCTCCATTGAGCTGCGTGGGGTGTGCTGCACAGTGCTGGTGCCCGCACTTGCGTGGTGTTGGGACTTCAACCGGAGCTCACATCTGTGTTTTCAGACCAGTTAAGTTGATTTTTCCTTCCTGGCCGGAATCCCTGTACTGTTAGAACTTATTTGGGCTGTCTATCTGGCGGTAAAAGTTTCTCTGGGTTGGGAAAACTGCACTGTTGGAGGGAGCTCAGCTATGGTGCTGTTGCTCCTCTGCCATCTTCTCCTGATCTCCACATTTTCATTTTGTTACACATCTTTGAAAATATACAGCCAGTGTTGTCATATAGTCAGTAATTTTAAATCAATAGCACACTGTTTATATTAATTATATTTTCTTATCTTTAGTTATTCTTTGGGGTTATCATTCAACAAATAAGTTTATAATGCATCTTGATCAATATTATCTCATTCAATACATTCCCCCATTCTTCCCAAGCTAATCCTGCAATAAAATTGCTTAAAAAGACTCAGTTGTTTATAGAATCATTGGTATCTTCTATATTTCTCTTCTAGGGAAATATCATATGATAGCCTAAACTTTATTTCAGTTACATTTTCAGACTCATTGACATTCAGGATGAAAAATAATTAGTAGTGCGTTTCAAATGCTAAGCAACTACTAAATAATAAGGGTCTATACAACCACTCTGGATAGCAGTATGGAAGTTCCTCAGAAGGCTAAACAAAGAGCTCCCCTATGATCCAGCAGCTCCACTTTTGGGCATCTACCCAAAAGATTACAAGCAAAACCACACTAAAACCCCCAGCACAACTATGCTCATTGCTGCACAATTTGTCATTGCTAAAATATGGAACTAACCCAGATGCCCCTCAGTAGGTGAGTGGATCAAGAAAACATGGTACATATACACAATGGAATGCTATGCCTCTATCGGAAAGAATGGCACTGCTGCATCTGTAAGGAAATGGAAGGATTTAGAAAAAAAAACCATACTAAGTGAAGTGAGCCAGACCTAAAGAAACATGGACTCTATGGTTTCCCTCATTGGAAATAATTAGTACACATCTAGTATATTCCGAGCAGAAGATCACAATAGCTCAATAGCTATACTCACCCACATGAACACATAAAATGATGCTAAGAGAAATGAAATTCAAGTTATGGAAACAAGTGGTATATTATCGTTGTTGTTATTTTCAACATGCCATGTGAAACCATACCTTTTTTGTCATATTTATTTCCTGTGGTTTTACTCCTGAGATCACTGTAACTGATTTTAATACCCTGAATATTGTATATATGTGTATTGGAACTAGGGAAGGGAAAGGGAATATCAAAATCAAGAGACAAAGGAAAAAAAGACAAACCAATGCAACATCAGTATTTACAAAGCTATAAGACATAAACCAACCGCACAAATGCGGGGGGAATGAGGGAATAGGTAACAATTTGGATATGAAATGTACTCACTGGGCTGGGGATATGGCCTAGTGGCAAGAGTGCTCCTATACATGAAGCCATGGGTTCAATTCCCCAGCACCACATATACAGAAAACAGCCAGAAGTGGCGATGTGGCTCAAGTGGCAGAAATGTACTCACTGCCTTACATATGAAACTGTAACCCTCTGTACTTCACTTTGACAATAAAGAAATAAAAAAAAAATAATGTCCTACAAGTAGAAAAACAATCCATAATATATAATGTCAATAATATATGTGATTAAATTTCAAAATATTAAAATGATATTTTAGGATTGTTTTTGTTTAGCTTTGAACAAAGGGGTTCATTGTGATATTTACCACACAAATGCACTGTAATTTGATCAAATTCAAGCCATTTATGTCACTTTCTAAACTACCCTTTCTTCTTCACCTCTTGTTTTACACTTTTGCTAGGTTTCTTTGTGGAATTGTCAAAGTACCTTTGTGATTTGATTTTCTCCTTTACAATTTAAATGCTCCTATATCTTTTTGTTGCCTCATTGCTCTGGCAAGGACTTCCATTATATTGAATGAGAATAATGAAAGTGAATACTCATCTTGTTCCAGATATTAGAAGAAATAATTTCAACTTTTTCCCTTAACATTGATGTGTTGTTATGTATTTGTAATTATGGCCTTTATTTTGTTGATATTTGTTTCTTTGATACCTAATTTGTTGAGTGATATTCATAAAGTGGAGATTCTTATTGAGTTATTGCCTTGCACCAAATGGAGATTATTGTATTTTTTTCTTTCATTCTGTAAATGTCACAACTTATCTTTATAGAGTTTAATAAACTAAACAATTCTCACACTGCTAATTGATGATGATAAAATGTCCACTTTTTGATATGTTGTGGAATTTGACTTGCAAGTTCTTTGCTGTGTATTTTTGCCTGTATTTGTTATTTCAGTGAGATATCAATCTATATGTTCTTCGTGTGTGTGTGTGTGTGTGTGTGTGTGTGTGTGTAATACTGACTTGTGAACTTGAAAGAGTTTCATGACTGTCAATTATTGGACTATTTTGAGGAGATCTGACAGTAACTCTTCAAACATGTACTATAGAATTCAGCGATACAGACATTGGTTCTGGGCTTTTCTTTGAAAGAGAGACATTTTATTTTCTTTATTAAGTGGCCTGTTTAAATTTTTTATTTTATCTTGATTAAATCCTGGTAAGTGATAACTATACAGACCAGTCATTTATTTGTTTCTTCCAGATTTTCAGATTTGTGTATTCAGTTGTTCATGCCAATTTCTTTTTTTTTTTTCAGTTCTGTGACATCAGTTGAATGTCTGTTTTTTAATCTTTAATTTTAGATTTTGTTCAGAAAAGGAAACAAGTGGATAAAACCACAAGCTATACGGTGGCAGAATATTTGACAATTATTCATCTGAAAGGAGATTTTAGAAGGAAAAATATACATAATATAACATATACCATGAGCAGAACATCAAAATATAGCCCATAATTTTGCTCCAGTTATTGTGTATGAATTACAAGAAATTTAAATGAAATATAGAATATCTAAAATTATGAATACTTATATACATTTTTTATGAACTTATAAATCTATTATAGGTATAGGTTCTAGTCTATCATTTCTATTCTTTCTTTTATGCTCTCTGAGAGAGTTGTTCTTTTATATTCTAAAGTATGAAGTGATTGTAAAATTAGATTTACATACAAGAGGCTTTTGTGTGAGTTTCTCAGAGGTGAGCTTTTTTGACAATAGACAATAAGAAAAATTCTCAAGCTTATTGTTTAAAATTCCTGTTGTCAAAACAAACAAATTTATTCATATTAATCTCTATGGCAATATGGAATTAAAATGTGATGACTACAACCAGGCTTTCTTGTACAGTCTGAATCGTTTGACTTTAAGATTAAATCTGTTTTAACTACTGTACAATTTATCATCTAATAAAGATTGATGAAGTGTTGGAAAACCTGACCCAGGATGCTTTACCATATGATTAGCTATTAGTAAATTATTTGCAATTGATCCTGTTTTCATAGTACATGAAACGCCTCCTTGCCTTTTAATGTATTTCTTAATATACATAGGTTGGAATCTTGCTCATTGGAAAGTATAACTTGTATCTTCTTATAACTCAAATATAATTATTTTTCTTTTTCCAGTCTGGGGACTTGAACTCGGGGCCAGGGTACTCTCTGTGATCTTCTTTTGCTCAAAGCTTACCACTCTACCACTTGAGCCACAGAGTCACTTCAGGCTTTTTCTGTTTATATGATACTGAGGAATCAAGCCCAGGGCTTCATGCATGCAACATATCACAAAGCCACATTCAAATATTAATGTTTAATAAAATTAAAAATTATAAATATTGCATGACTCCCTCTGGCATGCTATATATGTTGTTAACTAATTACTAAAATTGGTCTCAATGCTTGTGATTGCCTTCTAAGGATACATGCATGCAAACAAAACAAGAAACTTTTCCAGGCCACATGATATATCTATCTTAATAATTGACTGTTCCTTTACCAACTACAGCTTTAGATTGTTGCCATTACCCTCTCTAATATATATTTTTAAATGGTACTCATTATTTAAATGGTACTCATTACCTGTATTTTCCAATGACATATCAAGTGTGTAATTCTAGCTGTTCAGGAGGTAGAATTAGGAAAATCATGAGTTTAAGAGCCATCCATGTAAAATTAGTCATACTTTATCAAAATAAAAATACAAAAGAGTTAAGGGAATAGCTCAATTGCTACAGCACTAGAATAGCAAATGCGAATCCAGCTGGGGGTTCAATACCTAATACTGGAAGAAAATAAACGTAAAAGAATAGCAAGCAAGGTGTTGGTTACCCATAGCAATAATTCTAGTTGCTCAGGGGGTTAAGATCTATCAACTGTGGTTTAACCTAGCCTAGGAACACAAAATCACTAGAATATACTTCTTCATAAACAATAATGTAAAATTAATATATTTGAAATGAAAAGTAGTTAGAACTTTGAAATCATGGTTCTGGCTGATGTTCCTAGAACTTGATGTTGAGAAGGTTTCTTGCTCAGTGTTGAGATCTCTCACTTGCCTGCCCAGAAGGAAAAATTTACAGGAATTTCCAGTCAGTCAGACCTTTAGAAGGGCCTGAATATTGCCCGATGATTCCTGTTCCCCTCCACCACACTATCAACCCTGAGAATTGATATTCTGGGAAATGCCTTGCTTGAGCACAGAAAAAACTAAAGTGCTTGGAAGAAAAATTTGAAACAAGTTACTCTTCATATCCCTGTTTTGATTAGTCAAGTACATTGACATATGCCTATAATTCCAGAAATCAGAAAATAGCAGAAGGACATCTTGAGTTCTAGGCTATCCAGAAAAACAAACCACCAAATGACCATGTACTTCCATACCGCCTAATAAGCATATTAAAAATTCATGATAGTAGGTGAAATAAAAAGAAAGTAGAGTGAGATAGCAACAAAAAATATCTTGGAATATTCCTAGACTAAGAAGAAGCTTTATAGGGTTCTTGTCATAAATCTCTTTTTGTTTTTCTTCTTTTTTCTTCCAGGTAGCTGTGATTTCAATATAGAGGATCATGGTACAGAAACTACCAGAGAACCAGGGCCTGAGATGCTGCATGAAATCACTTGCTGGAAAATAGATTAGAAGAAAGGATGAACAGACGGAGCAAGAAATAGACCTTAGCAATATTAAGCATAACTGACATTCTTTTCCACAAAACAGGTCAGAATCAGGAAGCCTGAGAAGACAACTAATATTGACTTCTTGTTGAAATTGAAGATAATTTTTATTCTGTGTCTTGTCATTTGAGAAAACGAGTCTGGTGTCATCATTTATGTGTTACATAGCAAAACTACAATAAGAATATATATACACATATATATATATTCATATCCTAAATGATCACAGTGTTGCACATATGCTATATTTATAAGGACAACAAAGCACAGAATAACCAGAAGAATGAATAACAGAGAAATATCACTGCTGTGTATAAAGGAGACAGATGTGGTGGGCAAGAAAGCATGGTTTTCAAAGTGCAAGCAATATACTGGGAATTTACTAGAAACATGAAAATTCATATACAGCTCATAAATATATTATATTTCAATAAACAAGTGAAGGGATTCAGCCACAGTGTTCAATATGTAAACACATAATAAAAGCTAAGCTTGTTTTAAGGCCTGCTCAAACATCCAAGCTAGAATTTGAACTCCAATTTGTTTGATTCTAATATTTCTTTAAAATTGTCTATTTCAGTTAAAAAAAAGTCAATCCATTTGATGTTAAAATGATAAATAAAATGTCTTTGTTTTATTATATAATTTTGTATGTGTATTGCTGTGGTTTCTTTAATAGGATTTGAGGGCTTTTTTAAAAATTGGATTGATCTTCCTATTTCTTCTAACTCCAGGCAAGCCTGCTTTATACTCTTGCTGTAGAATTGGCTCAACATAAAGTTTCAGATTTCTAGATTATGAATTATTTCCAATGATGCTGGCAAAAAGAGTTGAAAAAGGGTGCCAGATTTATATAAAGACACATGGAATTCTTTCAGCCATCTTATTTTGCCATCTGAAATAAGAAAAAAAAATTTTTTAAATGTAAATTTAAGTCTAACATTAAAAAAGCCATATTGGAATTATGTTTGCCAAAACTGGTTGCATCATGAACAAAAATCTCCAAACTGAGCTAAATCTGCTACTGTTTATTACATCAACCTGATAATATACATTTGAAAAAGATTCTGTCCCATTTGTCTCAATCATTAAAGCAAGACTGATGATTTATAAAGATACATTCTCATTTTACTTGAAGTAAAAATTGAGTACCTTAGCCCTTTGTTTCCTGTAAAACATCTACACTTGATGACATGCTAGCATTAGTGGCCCAGACTATGGATGACTGTATATTCCTGCACTATGACCTAATTCCGAGGGGAATGAGTTATAAATTGTTCCTACTCTGTAAATACAGTTTGCATTGAAGTCTTTTATTTACTAAAAAAAGAAAAAAAAAAGAGAGAAAAAATTCTCCTCTTAGTCTTTCCCTATCCCACTTCCTCTTTCTTCCCCTGCTCCCCTCCTCCAGGTTTCCAGACTCCCTCTTCCTCCTCCTTCTCCCCCTCCTTTGTCTTTCTCATTTATGTTTGTATGTGTATAACGTTGAAAGATTTTAAATAGTATATTGTTCTTATTCTGAATTCAATGTGAAATTCAATATACAATAAGCGATTATATGTGCTATATATTTCTTTAAGGAAAATTGAGCTTAATCTACTACAAAATGTAAAAAATATTCTTTGATTTATAGTTTTATAGTTAAGGTACTGATTGACTCTGTTTATCTTCCATATTTCAGAATATCACAGCCCCAGGTTCACTTAATTATTTTCACTTTCCATCAATATGAAGGCGTTACATGCATGGGAATAGATGGAAATGAAATGTGACTCAGAATGAAAATGCTCTAGCATTGCCAACTAAATTCTTCCACATGTGTCTTTGCACCCTCAGAGAATTTCTGCCATACCAATACTATTTTCCAAGTCTGAAATCCTCTCTACATTGAACTACTGTTTAGAAACATGTAGAAACCCTAGCTATGCTCAAGTTGCATATGGTTGTTTAGTTGCATATGGTTGTCTTCCTGTCTCATAGACTTCTCCACTAATATCATAGCCAACTCCTACTCCTGGAATTAAGACACTTTTATGCTTCTTCCACACAGTGTCCCAGAGTAGCTACTGGAACACCCAGATAGAATGTTAGAAAATACAAAATTGAAAGCACATGCTTTCACTTATCCCCGTGCAATGTTTGGCTCTCATTCATTTTTGGACATCTTATCCTCAAAACCAGGATGAGACAATTTTTTTTTCTTTCAGGAGATTCTACAATTCTACATTAAAAAATACCCTAAATCTACAAGAGCCATCTAGACTAGTTGATGTATACATAAGTTGCAAGACCTGGTGAGAAGGGAAAAATGCTATACAACTTCTATATTATTTTTTCTCTTCTTCAGATGTTTTACTGCTTTACCCTGTGTTATCAGTTAGACCATAGGTTTAGGAATGTTTATCTGGTAATTTTTTTCTCTATACCTTATATTGGATTTGGATACCCAAATAATATTCATTAAATGTCATGTAAATGAACCAATACTGAGATCAGTGTAATGAATATCAACATACCTACACAAGGGTGACTGAGAAAGACAGAATGAATAGAAGGCAGAAAAATTAAAGGGGCACAGTAGTGTAAGAAAAATGTGTAGTATGTACATACATAATAGACAAACAAATTAGGCATAGTTATTAAAATGCTTTCCATATAGGATCTGTTAACTATTTATAGGTGACGAAACAAAGCACAATGTGATACATTGAGAACAAAAAGTAGCAAGTATCAGAGACAAGAGTTGGACACAAAATTTTGATTCCAAGTCATTGCTGTTTTGTGTGCATATGCTTGTTATAAAATATGCATATGTAACACTATACATATTTATTAAATATATGCTCATACATATATTTGTGTACACATTTTACACACATGTATATATGCACATACATATATATGATTAGTTTAATACATGATTAGGCAAATTTTTAAATGGTTTACAATCAGTTATATTCGGCTGACATTCTCAGACAACTGGAAAGAGATGTCAGTATAAACTGGAGAGTCTCTTGGAGCTTTCTTTAAAAATGGAACTGTTTGGAAGACGATAAAAATTTATGCTGAACTATTGATGACATGTAAAATGTAGAATAAATTCTTTGACAAAGAGGATGCATTCATTTGCTTAGTAATAACACTTGTTTTTCATGCTACAAGAGACCATGCTATGGTCTCAAATATACCAAGGTTTTGTGTATATGTAGTAGTCCTGGAGCTTGAACTCAGGGCATAGGCAATGTTCCTGAGCTTTTTTTGCTCAAAGTTCATGTTCTATCACATCTCCATTTCCAGATTTGTGCTGGCTAATTGAAGGGAAGAATTCCATGGATTTTCCTGCCTACACTGACTTCAAACTGTGATCCTCAGATCTCAGCTTCTCAAGTACCTAAGATCATAGGTATAATCAACCAGTGCTCAGTCTTAAAATGTGTATATGTATGTATACATATATATGTGTGTAAATATGTACATTTATACATATATAAAAATATATAATAACAAAAAAGGAGAAGGATCTAAACCATCCAATAAATGATCAGAAGGCCATTATAGTAATAAGTATAAAAGCAGCATAGATAAAACTGTAGGAAACATTTCCTCACTAGCAATGTAGCACAAAGTTTCTCATACATTTTGTTTTTGAATCATGACAGAAACTTTATGCAGGATAACTTACTATTATTTTCAATTCATAGGTATTTTTAAGGATGATGAGAATTACATTAGTGAACCTAAACTCTGCATGTATGACATTCATGTTTTTCTTATTAAATTTTTTTCTTTATAGTCAAAGTGTGATACAGAGCGGTTACAGATTTATTTACCTGCATACAGTATGCTTTAGAAGAAGAAACAAAGCTAGTTACATAATGCACAATTATTATCTATAAATTATTAGATTTTATTGTTCACTTTATAAGTATGTCTATTGATAGAACAAAAAGATATCTATTTATTAGAAACTCAATGTTCAGTGAGTGATGGGGAAATTTTATTGCTAAGTAAAATCCTTCAGTGAAAATTTAGTTCTAAGAACTTAATTATCATGGAATGTGTGGGGTTTTTTTCTGGTTTTAATCAATGAAACTGTGGGATATGTTAAACATAAAAGTGGAAATGAAAGATGTGAGTAAATATGGTAACAAAATCTCAAGGAATCAATATAAAATGTCTTGTTACCATACTAAAATACAATGTCTATAAACATAGTTTACTAGATGATATAGTTATTCTATGTCTTTATTATTAACATTTGGGAAAATGGCAGTTTTATAATAAATAGTTGAGGAATTATATTTATAACAATTTTTTTCCATTTTTCCCTATAAACAGTGGATTACGTTCATGGGAATGGTTATGTAATAAAGTATTAAATTTCTATTGTCTATCACTTGTTGTTTAGTAGTCATAGAAACAAATTAGTTAATATTTTACCAAATTTATACTGATTTTTAAAATTAAATTTTTATTTCTACCTACAATGATCCCAGTGTGCAATAGCTGTAGACATGTTTTTCATTCCCTTTGATATGTATAAAGAATTCTGAATAGCAGGACCCTGGTTCTGTTAGTACTTCAGTTAAACACAACATTGCCAGATAAAAGGTATGTATCTGTCAATTTGTTTCCTCAATTTTTTTGATCTCCCTGTGGAACACGCCCTAAAGTCAATATGCCTTGCTGAACATTTCCCTGGTAATGTCTCACAGGTTATTTTAAGGCAGTTAATGGTGTCACTTATTAATCAAGACTTTTTTTTATATCTGATATATAAACTTCATCCATGGAAAAATATATTTTGTCCTGGAGGGGCCCATGAAATAGAACTTTTTCTCCTATTTTCAGAGTTTTTATTCACTATATATTACATAAATTTTATTAACATGAGAACATTCCTCCTGATACAAAAAGGGGAAATATTTTACTAAATTTGAATATATTAACTCACAAAGAATAGTTAAGGCATTTAACATAATATCATGAGAAGCACTGATGGATTCACTCACTAGTTCATGAATATTTGCTCTTAAGATAAAAATGCCTTGGTTATAAACGTTTCCACAGACAGAGATATTCATGTTATATCCCTCAAAATAAAACTATGTGCAATGTGTATGCCCTGCAAATTGATTCTTGCAATTGAATTGGGGCAGGGGGATGGTAATTCTGTTAGAATGTAAGAACACATGCTATGTTTTACAACTTTAGCCACATTCCTGAATTTATTCTATAAAAAAATCAAAGACATCATTCTACAAAAATATATAAAATACCTTAATAAATATTTTAAAGAAATACACACAATTACAAGTATACGTATTTTCTTTAATAGTATACTTAATATTGTGTATGTTATTACTCTCAATAATTATCCTTTATTTATTTCATAATATTCTTCTCTTTTTAATTATTCTACAACCTTAAGTATATTCTGCAAGCATATTCCCATGCTTGTCCAATTGTTTACTCAAGGTGATGTTTTAGAATAAAATTATTGCCTAGGAGTTTGAGCATATTATGTTTAATACTGTATGTTACCTTTGATACTACATAAAAATATTTCTACTCATTCTACTATAAGGATTCCCTTCTCCATATTTTAGCCCATATAGAAATTGCTAGTTTTTGAAACTTTCTCAATCATTAATTATATGCCTAAAGAACTGTCTCACTAGTTTCTGTTTGCACTAGCATTTTTATTAATAAAAGTTAATGTTCTGTTTTGTTTTTGCCAGTCCTGGGGTTTGAACTCAGGGCCTGAGCACTGTCCCTGGCTTCTTTTTGCTCAAGGCTCACACTCTGCCATTTGAACCACTGCGCCACTTCTGGCCATTTTCTATATATGTGGTGCTAGGGAATTGAACCCAGGGCTTCATGTATACAAGGCAAGCACTCTTGCCACTAGGCCATATTCCCAGCCCCTTTAAAAGATTTTTGACAAATACTAATCACACACGCACACACACACACACACACACACACACACACACACATACACACAGAGAAACAAATCCACACACAAAATAGTTAATGATAGATGGATACATCAATGAGCCTGGTTCAGTCCCCACTGCATACACATATACAAATAAGATAGTGATTTTGGACCATAGTGCTAATTCTAAATGATGTTACCCATGTTTTACAATCTCAAATACAAATGTGTGAAATTTTAAAATTTGAAATATCAGAAGATAAAATTTCAAAAAATTCTAAAGAACTTCAGAGCAAATTATATTAAAATACATGCATTTCCATTTTTCAAAGTGGATTTGTTTGACAAAATCATGAAAGGATATTTTACTTTGCACTTTACAAAACTGAATATACAAAGTTAATGTACATATTTGTAAGCATATATTATAGCAGTATGTAAGTATGTAAACAATAATAACCTAGGTATGTCATTTTTGATCAACGAACCAATATAGGAAAAAAAAACAAAAAAAAAAAACAAATTAGGATGTATTATGCTGTAGTCTCCAGCTGTACCCACACTTACACTTTAGTGTTCTGAAATACCATGATGAAAAATCAAAACCTGTTGTGGAGAATAATTGAAACTTCAATGAGCCACACTATACATGCAATCTCCCAAAGGTCTAACATCTCAAGGAATTTTATCCTTCACAAATGTAAATGTGCACAGATAACATCTCATTTATTAAGTACATATCATAGTTTATGTACACTTATAATGCTTTTTTAGACACAAGGTTAAAGTTGTGATAATGGCTGTGAATTTACAACTTCGCAAAATTGGAATAAAATATCAAACTTTGTAAAACCTTTCAAATATCTAAGTCTCCAATATTGAAAGTAAAAAACTTAGTAAATGCAGATCATAGGTAATTCTAAATGTATATACATATAATACAATATGTCAATATCATGAATATATTTAAATACATAACAAATTAACATAATGCATATCATATTTATATTCATATAATATTCATGTATAAGTTATGTGTATACATTAGGCATATGTAATATGTTTACAAAATGTAAATAAATAAGATATAAGTAATTTTTGCTATGTTATCAACATTATATATTATATTTATAATGTATTATATATAATATTATATTATAATTGTAATGTATTATATATAACACATAAGGTATATCATATGTAAAACAGTGTATATATAGTATATGTAGTATGTCATATTATAATATTTCATGTTAATATTAAATATTTTGCCAATATTAAGATATTGCACGGAGGGTATGTGCTAGCTGGTGAACTTTTAAAATTATTATCTATGTTTTGAAATTCCAGAGCACCATGAATATGTGTTTTTGCTTTTCTTCTTCTTTATTGTGTGACATTTTGGTAAGAATATTTATTTTTTTCTCTGGGACACTGATCTTTCTGTATATTTTCTGTGATTTCATATATACCCATATGACTTTCTCTTATCTTGTACATTTTGTACTCTGCACATTTTTCCACGATCTATGTGATGCTCTGCTGCTATTTTAGGCCCACAGAAATTCATTTTGTATGATGAATACCATAAACCACAAATTTGGTACTTGTAGCCCTAATGGTCAAACTGCAATACCATTAACCTCCTTATTCTTTCCATAGCTAATTTTGTACCAGTTAATAACTTTACTGGCAACTTCAGTCAATTGTGGCTTTAATTCATTAAAAGCTCCTGGGTTTTCAACAGCTGGAAGAAATAACAATGGTATAGTTTTAGACTGAAGTTTTCATTATTATGTGTAATCAATATATCCCCAGAATCAGGCTTTAACGTCACTCTTATTTAGACTTCAAAAAATGGAAATTGAGATCTCTTTAGTTCAACCAGCATTTATTTTTTTAATAGTGTGACTGAAGATTTTTAGACATTATAAGGATGCTGATCTTTTGAAAATTAATACTTGGGATCAAGGCATTTAAGCATATATTTATGGAATAATGATAAATATTGAAATTAGTATGTCCATAGGTTTGAAAAATTTCTCAATTGAAAATAAATTAGGTTTTAAGATGACAATGACAACACAGTGGAAAATTTATATTGTCCCCAAAGTATTTTTGAAATAGTTGAGTATCTACATTCCAAGTAACTGCTTGGATGTACTTTCCATACTCAAAGAAAGAGGATCATAGTACTAAAATTCAAACTATAAATGTCTGGAAGCTACCCCAAAAGGATTCCTAGGCGGCCTGGCATTTGTATAACTTTTTAAATAAAATACCAAAGATTCAATTTATGAAGTAAATAATTGAAAAGCTGTACTTCATTAAAATAAACACACTTTCCTCTGCTAAAGTTATTGTCAAGAACCAAGAATTTCAGGCACTATCATGAATACGAATGACACATCTGATACAATACTATTATCTAAATATGTAAAAATTTTTAACAAAATGATAAGAACATTCACCTAAAAACGTGCTAGAGTTGAACAGACACCGCAGAGAAAATATATCATGGTAGGCACATATATATGAAAAGAATATTCAATATCATATCATACATTCATAGGAGATGTCAAACCAAAATAGCAATAGTATTCTTTTTTCCCATTACAATTTCCTTCCGTTTCATGTCTATTTTGGGAAAACACTAATAATATCAGATTCTGAAAAGGAGGTGGGGGCGCAAAGGTTCACCATCTTTGGAGGGGATGGGTAAGAAAGTAGAAATGAATGACATTGATCAAGATGCATTATATTCATAAACGTTTGTAAAATGGCAACTCCTTTGTATAACCACTTAGTGGTAAGGAATATATTAAAAAAATAATTGTGATAGACACTTAAAAATTAAATGGACTCTCATCATATGATGAATTTATCCCCCTTGTTTCAGTTCACCAAATTTGGTTGAAAAGATAACAGATTGTCAGGAAGAAAAGAGTATGAATAGGAAAGAACCGGAACAGGCCTGAAGACCAATGGAACAGATTTGAAGACCCAGAAATGAACCTACAGAACTATGCCCATTTAATCTTTGATAAAGGAGCTAAAACAATAGTTTGGAAGAAAGCCTCTTTAACAAATGGTACTGACAAAACTGGTTCAACACATGCAACAAACTAAAACTAGATCCTTACATATCACCCTGCACCAAAATCAATTCCAAATGGATTAAAGACCTCGAAATCGAAACAGACACCCTGAAAACACTAAAGGAAGGAGTAGGAGAATCACTTTGGCTCCTTGGTGCAGGACGAAACTTCCTTAACGAAGACCCAGAAAGGCTACAAATCAAAGAAAGGTTGGACAAATGGGACTGCATCAAACTGCAGAGCTTCTGCATGGCAAAGGACATAGCTCACAAGATAAACAGAAAGCCCACAAGCTGGGAGAAGATCTTTACCAGCCATTGAACAGACAAAGGCCTCATATCTAAAATATATGCAGAACTAAAAAAATTACCTTCCTCCAAAACAAAACCACAAAGAACCAATAGCCCCCTCAACAAGTGGGCTAAAGACTTACAAAGAGACTTCTCTGGTGAGGAAATGAGAATGGCCAAGAGAAGTATAAAAAAGTGCTCTACATCACTGGCCATAAAAGAAATGCAAATCAAAACAACATTGAGATTCCATCTCACCCCAGTAAGAATGTCATATATCAAGAAAACTAACAATAACAATTGTTGGAGGGGAAGTGTCCAAAAGGAAACCCTACTTCACTGTTGGTGGGAATGTAAACTGGTTCAGCCACTCTGGCAAGCAGTATGGAGATTCCTCAGAAGGCTAAATATAGAACTTCCCTATGACCCAGCAACTTCTCTTTTGGGTATCTATCCAAAAAACCACAAACAAAATCACAGTAAAGCCACCAGCACAACAATGATCATCGCAGCACAATTTATCATATTAGAATCTGGAACCAACCCAGATGCCACTCAGTAGACAAATGGATCAGGAAACTGTCGTACATATACACAATGGAATTTTATGCCTCTATCAGAAAGAATGACATCGCTCCATTTGTAAGGAAATGGAAGGACTTGGAAAAAATTATACTAAGTGAAGTGAGCCAGACCCAAAGAAACATGGACTCTATGGTCTTCCTTATTGGGAATAATTAGCACAGGTTTAGGCAAGTCACAGCAGAGGATCACAAGAGCCTAATAGCTATACCCTTATGAACACAGAAGATGATGCTAAGTGAAATGAACTCCATGTTATTGAAACGATTGTTATATCAGAGTTGTAACTACTTTCAACATCCCATGTGTATCTGTAGCTTCTACTATTGATGATGTTCTTGTATCACCTTCCTGTGGTTGTATCTACACTATCTCTGTAATCTTATCTCAGTATATTGGAAACCGTCTATACCGGTATTAGAACTAGGAAATTGAAAGGGAATACCAAAATCGAGAGACACAGGGTAAAAAAAGACAAACAACTACAAAAGCAATACTTGCAAAACTGTTTGGTGTAAGTGAACTGAACACCTCATGGGGGGATAGGAAAAGGGCGAGGAGGGAGGAGGAAATGATGGATGATGTAACAAACAGTACAAGAAATGTATCCAATGCCTAACGTATGAAACTGTAACCTCTCTGTACATCAGTTCGATAATATAAATTTGAAAAAAAAAAGAATCAATTCCAAATGAATCAAAAACTTCAATGTAAAAACAGATAATCTGAAGACAGAAGGAATAGGAGAAATGCTAGTTCTCCCTGGAATGGATTGAAACTTTCTTTATAAAGGCCCAGAAACACAGTAAAAACAAAGAAAGTTTCACAAAGGGGATTGTATCAAATTTTAGAGCTTTCTCACAGCAAATGATATAGCTAACCAGACAAATGGAAAGCTGTCCGAGTGGGAGAGAAATCTTTTCTGGCCATACAACTGACAAGGGCCTCATACATAAAATATACTTAGAATGCAAAAACATAAGTTCCCCCACAATAAATTCTGGAAGAAACATCTGTCTCCTCAATAAGTGGACTAAAGACTTAAAGAGAGATTTCTCTGAAGAGGAAATGATAATGGCCAAAAGGCACACGAAGAAGTGTGCAGCATCAATGGCCATAAAAGAAATGCAAATCAAAACTACGTTAAGAATGTCTACTATCAAGAAAACTAATAACAACACATGCTGGCAGGGATGTGACCAAAAGAGAACTCTTCTACGCTGTTGGTGGAAGTGGAAACTTGCTCAACCACTCTGGAAAGCAGAGTAAACATAGAGCTCCCCTCTGACTCAGCCACCCTGCTTGTACCCAAAGGATTACAAGCAAGATCACACTTAAGTTACCAACACAACTATGTTTATCGCTGTACAATTTACCATCACTGAAATATGGAACCAACCCAGATGCCCCTCAGTAAGATGAAATGATCGAGAAAATATGGTATGTATATACAGTGTAATTCCATGCATCTATTAGAAGGAATGACTTAATTTTTGTGAAGAAATGGAAAGACTTGGAAAATTATCATGCTAAGTGAAGTGAGAAAGGCCCAAAGAACCACATAAACTGTATGGTTTCACTCATTGGAAACACTTAGTCCTTGTCCAGGATAGTCCTAGCAGAGGATCATAATAGCTCAATAGCAATGTACATATGATCACATAAGATGATCCTAAGCGAAATGAACTACAAGATTTGAAAATAAGTGGTTTATCTTTGTTGTTGTTATTTCCAGTGTACCCTAGGAAATTATGCCTTTTTCTTTTGTCTTTCTTCCTCATGGTTTTACCCCTGATGTCACCGTAACTGATTTTAGTACACTGGGTATTGAACTTAGGTTTATCAGAATTAGGGAAGGGGAATACTGAAATAGAGGGACAAACGGTAAAAGGGAACCAATGCAATAGCAATATTTACAAAACAACATGCAGTAAACCAACTGTACATCTCAGAGGAGGGTGGGGAAGGAACTGGGGAGGGGGGAAGGTGGAAGAAAAGTGAAAGAGGAGGTAACAAGTTTGATAGGAAATGTACTACTGCCTTACACATGTAACTGCAATCCTTCTGTACATTACTTTGACAATAAAAAATATGAAATAAAAAAAAAACAACTTCATGGGAGTTACATCAGTGACCTATTTCAATAATATGTAGGTTTGTGTTTTCTTACTCCTAGTAATTGCCTTTAATTATTATTACATCGATTTTTCCAATCATTGTGTTAATACACAGAAGTGTTTTCATTTCATTTAATATATTTTAGTGACAATTTACTTTCCAAAAATAGAATTAATTTCTAAGAGAAATTTTATATTAACAACAAAACTGAGTGGAAAGAATAATAATTTTCCATATACCTGTTTCTTAATTATGTGCACCTACACCTTCTCTCACCAGTGCTTCCCAGTGTGTTTATGGATAAGTAGCATTTACCATCACACCAATATTACATGAAGTCTACAATTTACATAAAGATTCACTCTTGACATACAATCTGTGGGTCTAGACAAGTGTAAAGACATGTATAGCTTTATGATACAGCTTGAAGTTGGGTATTGTAATTCCTCCAGCACTGTTCTTTCTGCTTAGGATTGTTTTTGCTATTCTTTGTCTTTTATTGTTCCATATGAATTTCTGGATTGCTTCCTGTATTCCATTAAGAAATGGTGTTGGGATATTAATGGGTATTGCATTGAATTTGTAGATAACCTTTGGCAATACTGCCATTTTGATTATATTAATCCTCCCAATCCAAGAGCATGGGAAGTTTATCCATTTCCTTAGTTCTGACTTAATTTCGTTTTCAAGCTTTTAAAGTTCTCATCGTAGAGGGATTTCACTACTTTGGCTAACGTTATTCCTAGGTATTTTATGTTTTTTGGGGCTATTGCAAGAGGAGTTGCTTTCCTGATTTCAGCCTCGGTCTTTGGGTCGTTAGCATAGAGAAAGGCTGTTGATTTTTGAGGGTTTATTTTATATCCTGCAACTTTGCCAAAGTTTTGGATCAACTCTAGTAGCTTGGGGGTAGAGTCTATGGGGTGCTTTATGTATAGGATCATGTCATCTGCAAAGAGAGAAAGTTTAACTTCATTTTTTCTTTTTGGATCCCCTTTATATTTTCTTCTTGCCTAATGGCTCTGGCTAGGAATTCTAGTACTATGTTGAAGAGCAGGGGAGAGAGTGGACAGCCCTGCCTTGTTCCTGATTTTAAAGGGAATGGCTTTAGTTTTTCACCATTCAGAGTTATGCTTGCTATAGGTTTATCCTAAACTGCCTTGATTATATTCAGGAATGTTTCCTGGAATCCCAGTTTTTCCAAGGCTTTTAGCATAAATGGGTGCTGGATTTTATCGAAGGCTTTTTCCACATCCAGAGATAAAACCATGTGGTTCTTTACCTTGCTCCAGCTGATGTGGTTGATTACATTAATTAACTTGCATATAATGAGCCAACTTTGCATCCGTGGGATGAATCCAGTTTGATCGTGGTGTATGATTTTTTTTTTGATGACCTGTTGAAGTCGATTGGCCAGAATTTTGTTGAGAATTTTTGCGTCTATGATCATCAGGGAAATCGGTCTATAGACTTCTTTCTGTGATGAGTCCCTGGCTGGTTTTGGGATGAGGGTTATACTGGCTTCATAGAATGTGTCTGGTAGTGAACGTTCTCTTTCGATTTTATTGAAGAGTTTGAGAAATATTGCTGTGTGTTCTGTTTTGAAGGCCTTGTAGAATTCTACAGTGAATCCATCTGGACCTGGGCTTTTCTTGGATGGGAGATCATTTATTGCCGTTTCTATTTCAATACTGGATATGGGTCTGTTTAGAAGGTTTACATCTTCATGGTTGAGTTTGGGGATATGAATTTCTTCTAGGAAATCATCCATTTATTCCAAGTTCTCAAATTTGTTGGCACAAAGGTTTGCAAAATAGTCCCTTATTATTTTCTGAATTTTGGTTATTTCTGTGGTGATGTTGCCTGTTTCATCTCTTATCTTGTTTATTTGTGTGCTGCCTTCGTTTTTTGGTCAGGTTTGCCAGGGGTCTGAATATCTTGTTGATTTTTTCAAAGAACAAAGTCTTTGTTTTGTTGATTCTTTCACTGTGTTTTTTTTCTCTAATTGATTTAATTCTGATTTAATTTTAGTTATTTGCTTCCGTCTATTGACTTGGGGTTTGGCTTTTTGTTCTTTTTCAAGGTAATTAAGGTGCTTCCTTAAATTATTGAGTTGCTGTTTCTCCAATTTGTTGGTGTATGCACTCAGAGATATAAATTTTCCTCTGAGTACTGCCTTTGCTGTGTCCCAAAGGAGCTGGTACTTTGTGTCCTCATCTTGGTTGAATTCCATAAACATCTGAATTTCCATTTTAATTTCTTCAATGACTCACTGATGGTTCAGCAATATGTTGTTTATTCTCCATGAATTGTAGGATTTTCTGTGGTGGCTGTTTGAGTTGAGCTCTAATTTTATTCCATTGTGGTCTGAGAGAATGTAGGGAATGGTTTTGATACTTCTGAATTTGTACAGATTTTCTTTGTGCCCTAAGATGTGATCTATTTTGGAGAATGTTCCATGTGCTGCGGAGAAGAATGTGCATTCTGTTGTTGCTGAGTGAAATATTCTGTAGATGTCGGTTAAGTCTAGTTGGTCTATGCAATTATTTAGTTCTGTGATTTCTTTGTTCAGTTTTTTGGTGTGTTGATTTGTCCAGAGGTAATAGTGGAGTGTTAAAGTCCCTAACTATCAATGCGTTTGGGTCTATGAGTGTTTTTAGAGTCAGTAGTGTTTGTTTGATGAAGTTGGGTGCTCCTGCATTTGGTGTGTAGATATTTAGGATGGTTATATCTTCCTGTAGGAGAGATCCCTTTACTAGTATGTACTAACCTTCTTTGTCTCTTCTTACCTTTTTTAATTTGAAGTCAATTTTGTCTGATACTATGTTTGCAACTCGAGCCTGCTTATAGGGGCCATTTGCTTGCTAGATTTTATGCCAGCCTTTCACTTTAGAAGATGTTTACTTTTGCTGGATAGATGTGTCTCTTGGAGGCAGAAAGATGGATCTTGATTTTTGATCCAACTTATGAGCCTTTGTCGTTTGATTGGAGAATTAAGTCCATTAATGTTGAGAGTTAGGATTGAGAGATGATTGTTTGTTCCTTTCATTATCACTATCTTGATAAAAGCTGTGTCTTCCCATTTCTTTTTCTTTTTCTTTTTTTTTTCTTTTTCTTTTTTTTTTTTTTTAGCCCATAGCACTTTTTATTTTCTTTGCAAATGTGAATACCACCCCTAGTATTTAGCACCCCAGAGCCCTCTGGAACACAGGCTCCATCACCCCCACTTTCTAAGGAAAGTTGAATTAGATAAATTCTCCAGTTATCCAATCCAGTTATGTAAGAGGCAATAATAATCATCCTTAGCTTACAAAAAATGAAAATTTATCATTCAAAAATAAATTTGAGGGGCTGGGAATGTGTCTTTTTTTTTTTTTTTGCCATAACAGCAGTAGAGTACAGCTTTTATTGAGTTAAGTTGCAGAGAGGTTTAGTCAAAAAGACCAAAGTCCATGTCGTTGTCAGACTCCTCTGATTCTTCCTTCTTTGCCTCCACTTTCTTATCCACAGCTGGGGCAGCAACAGCAGCGGCTGTAGCAGGACCTCTGGCTGGAGCAGCTCTGGCAGCGGGGTCGGGACCACCAGCCCCTACATTGCAGATGAGGCTTCCGATATTGACAGTGGCCAGGGCCTTTGTGAACAGCCCGGCCAGAAAGGCTCCACATTCACCCCGGCTGCTTTGATGAGGGTGTTAATCTTATCCTCCATTATGGTGACCTCTTCGTGCAGGATGAGGGCTGAGTAGATACAGGCGAGTTCGGAGACAGAAGCCAAGGCTCGGACTGCCAGGTGTGGTGCTAGTTGCCTGAGGAAGTGAGGGCCTCACTCCAACGCGGCCTTAGCTTCCTCGGAAGAACGGAGCACCTTGGCTGCAGCTGAGGAAAGGGGGGGAATGTGTCTTAGTGGCAGAGTGCTTGCCTAGCATGCATGAAGCCTTGGATTCCATTCCTCAGTACACATAAACAGAAAAAGCCAGAAGGGGTGCTGTGGCTCAAGAGGTAGTATGCTAGCCTAGAGAAAAAAGAAGCCAGGGGACAGTGCTCTGGCCCTGAGTCCCAAGCCCCAGGACTGGCAAAAACAAAACTTGAAAATCTGGGATTATAGGCAGCTACCACAACATGACATTATTCTCCAAGTCTCATTTTATTTTCCATTGTGGTAACAAACAGGTAACATTAAATTTACCATTTTACCTTAGTATTTTCCCCGCTGGTACTGGGGATTGAGACCTAGGGACTCACATGTGCTAAATCTACCACTGAACTACATCTCCAGTCCAATCTTAACCATTGGCAGAGAAAAGGTTGAAATAAAGTCTCTATGTAGTATATTTGGGCTCAAATTTAGTGATCTGTTGCCTCCCAACTTCCTAGTCATTTCAAGTATAATTACTGTTCAGTAGTGTGGACTCTATTCACATCATTATACAACTGATCTCTTAAACTTTTCATTTTGCAAAAACTGTTTGAGTCACCAAATTTGTGGTATTTTGTTATGGCAGCCTTAGTGAACTAATGTCTTCAGATCTTCAGAGAGACAGGAGGAATGGTTGTCACCACGATCACAAACCATCTTGAATACCTCCAAGACTTGTGGTTTGGGGTTCTGTAGTTCTTGTGCATCATTGGCCTTCAATAAATATCACTATCATAGGCCTGTTTTTCTTTTAATTTAATTAAATTTATTTATTAATAGAACAAAATTTTTTTTGACAAGGTGTTGTGCAAAAAGGGTACAGTTACATAGTAGGGCAGTGTGTACATATCTTGTGATATCTTATGCCCTGTTTTTCTTTCCCTTCTCCAGGTCAGGTAGACATATATACAATATACAATGTATCAAGGACATATACAGTAGCTACGTGGCCAAGCCCAAGAAAATTGGCATAGGGCTAATGTCGATATTAGACAATATGTCGACAGCAGACTTATATGAACATACATACATAGCTTTTGAGCTATTGTATTCCACTGAGAGGTTGATTTTTGACCTTTATATGTTGAGTAGTTGTTTGGTTTTAGTTACATACTGTTGGGTCACTGCCCCAATCCTGTGGGAAATACCATTTGACAAGCAGTTTTTGGTTTCACAGACCTGGTCTCTATTGTCTCTGTCTCCCTTTCTTAACAGTCATATACCAGGGAGATCATGCCCCTTTGTTTTCTGTGTTCTAGCCTTGTCTCGTTCAACATTATTTGTTCGAGTTCTGTCCATTTCCCTGCGAATAACAATATTTCACCATTCCTAATCGCTATGTAGTATTCCATTGTGTAGAGGTACCATATTTTTTGGATCCATTCATCTGTGGAGGGGCATGTGGGTTGTTTCCATATTTTGGCTATTGTGAATTGTGCTGCGATAAACATGGAAGTACAAATGACTTTTTGATATCTTGAGGTTTGCTGTTTAGTATAGATGCCTAGGCGTGGTATGGCTGGGTCAGAGGGTAGGTCTTTATTGAGCTTTTGAGAAACCTCCTTACTGTTCTCCAAAGTGGTTGTACTAATTTGCATTCCCACCAACAATGGAGAAGGGTTCCTCTTTCCCCGCACCCACTCCAGCATTTGTTGCTGCCTGAGTTCAGAGTGTAGACCATTCTAACTGGAGTGAGGTGTATCTCAGGGTTGTTTTTATTTGCATTTCCTTTACTACCAGGGATGTTGAACATTTCCTCATGTGTTTCTTTCCCATTTTTATTTCTTCTCTTGTGAAGTCTCTCTTTAGCTCCTTTTCCCATTTCCTAATTGGTTTATTAGGCTTGGAGGGGCTTAGTTTTTTGAGTTCTCTGTAGATGACAGATATTAGGGCTTTGTCTTTTCCTGTGCCGGTAAAGATCCTTTACCATATGGTTGTCTGTCTTTCTGTTTTGGTGGCTATATCCTTAGCTGTACAGAAACTTTTTAATTTGTAGTAGTACCATTTGTCGAGTCTCTCCCCTATTTGTTGTGCCCCTGGGACTATATTCAGGAAGTTCCTTCCTGTGCCTGTAAGTTCTAGCATCTTTCCTACTCTGTCCTTCAGTAGTTTCTAGGATTCAGGTCTGATATTGAGGTCCTTGATCCATTTTGAGTTGATCTTGGTGCATGGTGATAGGATTGGGTCTACTTTGAGTTTTCTGCATACAGCTGCCCAGTTCTCCCAGCACCAGTAGTTGAAGAGGGTATGTTTATTCCATTGTATGTCTTTAGCTCCTTTGTCAAATATCAGCTGGTTGTAAGAGTGCAGTTTTATTTCTGTATCTTCAATTCTAATCCATTGGTCTTCCAATCTGTTTTTATACCAATACCAGGCTGTTTTGTTATGATGGCCCTGTAGTAGAGCTTGAAGTCTGATATTGTGATACCTCCTGCATTGCTTTTTTTGCCTAGAATTGCTTTGGTTATTCTAGGTCTTTTGATGTTCCATATGAATTTATGGATTGCTTTCTCTATTTCAGTGAAGAATGTGACTGGGATTTTGATAGGGATTGCATTGAGTTTGCATAACAATTTGGGCAATATGGCCATTTTCACTATATTGATTCTGCCTACCCATGAGCATGGGAGGTCTTTCCATCTCCTTGTGTCTTCTTTGATTTCCCTTATTAGATTTTTATAGTTTTCATTAAATAGATCCGTGACGTCCTTGGTTAAGTTGATCCCTAGGTACTTTATTCTTTTTTTGGGCTACTGTAAATGGAATTATTTCCATAATTTCCTTTTCTGTTTGTATATTGCTGGTGTAGAGAAAAGCTGCTGACTTTTTTGGATTGATTTTGTATCCTGCTAGTATGCCAAAATTGTTTATTAGGTGTAGGAGTTTGGGGACTGAGTTTTTTGGGTCCTTCAGATATAAGATCATGACACCTGCAAATAGGGATAGCTTTATTTCTTCCTTGCCGATGTGGATCCCTTTGATGTCCTCCTCTTCCCTTATTGCTATGGCTAGGGATTCTAGCACTATGTTGAAAAGAAGTGGGGAGAGTGGGCATCCTTGTCTTGTTCCTGAGTTTATAGGGAATGATTTAAGTTTCTCTCCATTTAATATGATGTTAGCAGTTGGTCTGTTGTATATGGCTTTTATTGTTTTGAGGAATGTTCCATCTATTCCTGTTCTCTCCAAAGCTTTTAATAAGTATGGATGTTGTATTTTGTCAAAGGCTTTTTGGGCATCGACTGAGATAAAAAGGTGATTCTTGATTTTAGTTCTGTTTATGTGGTGAATTACGTTGATTGATTTATGGATGTTGAAACATCCTTGTGACTGTGGGATGAAGCCTACTTGGTCATGATGTATAATTTTCTTGATCAGTTTCTGGATCCTGTTAGCTAATATTTTATTGAGGAGCTTTGCGTTTGTGTTCATTAGTGATATTGGTCTGTAGTTCTCTTTTTTTGTTGGGACTTTGCCTGGTTTGGGAATGAGTATGATATTAGCTTCATAGAATGAGTTTGGGATTTCTTCCTCTGTTTCTATTTCGTGGAAGAGTTTGAGGAGTGTTGGTATTAGCTCCTCACTAACGGTTTTGTAGAATTTGTTGGTGAATCCATCTGGGTCTGGGCTTTTCTTTGTTGGGAGGTTCTTGATTACCTCCTGTATCTCACTGTAAGTTATTAGTTTATTTAGTTGATTTATTTCTTCCTGGTTCAGTTTGGGCAGTTTATACTTCTCTAAGAATTGATCCATTTCTGTAAAATTATTGTTTTTTTTTACTGAATAGAGGTTCTGGAAATAGTTCCCTATGATTGTTTGAATATCGTGTGTACTTGTTTCATAAGTTTTCCGGTGGAGTCCCTGATTTTACTTATATGAGTCTCTTCTCTTCTTTTTTTGTAAGTCTTGCGAGGGGTCTGTCAATTTTATTTATTTTCTCAAAGAACCAGCTTTTAGTCATATTTGTTTGTTGAATGGTCTTTCTATTTTCAATCAGATTTATCTCTTCTTTAATCTTTGTGATCTCTCTCCTCCTAGTCATTTTAGATTCGGTCATTTCTTGTTTTTCCAGTTGTTTTAGTTTTATCGTGAGGTTATTCACCTGCTCTGTTTCCATTCTTTTAATGTGAGTGCTGATGACAATGATCTTGCCCCTCAGTACTGCCTTAGCTGTGTCCCATAGATTTCCTTGTGATGTATTTTCATTGTCATTGTGGCTTATGAATTCATTGATTTCATCTTTAATTTGGTCTGTGGCCCATGTGTTGGAGAACAGTGTGGGGTTTAGCCTCTAAGAATGTGTATAGCCGCTGTGGTAACCGTTGTTATTGAGGGTTACCTTTAATCCACTCTGATCAGATATAATACACGGGATGAGGTCAATACTTTTGTATTTCCTGAGGTTCTTTGTGTGGGCTATGACGTGGTCTATTTTGGAGTATGTTCCATGGGCTGCTGAGAATAAGGTGTATTGGGTCTCTGTAGGGTGAAAGATTCTGTATAGATCTGTCAGATCCATTTGGGATATGGTGTTACTTAGTTCCTCAGATCCCTTGCTGATCCTTTGTGTGTTGGATCTATCTCTTGGGGAGAGTGGGATATTTAGGTCTCCCACTGTGATTGTGTTTGCGTCTATCTTGTTCTGTTATTCTGTGAGAATTTGCTTGACATACGTTCGGGCCTCTTTTGTTCGGTGAGTATACATTTATCACCATGATGTCTTGATTCTGGATTTTTCCTTGTATTAAAATGTAGTGTTGGGCTGGGGATATAGCCTAGTGGCAATAGTGCCTGCCTCAGATACACGAGGCCCTAGGTTCGATTCCCCAGCACCACATATACAGAAAACGGCCAGAAGCGGCGCTGTGGCTCAAGTGGCAGAGTGCTAGCCTTGAGTGGGAAGAAGCCAGGGACAGTGCTCAGGTCCTGAGTCCAAGGCCCAGGACTGGCCAAAAAAAAAAAAAAATGTAGTGTCCTTCTTTGTCTTTTTGAGTTGATTTTAATGAAAAATCCAGCTGGTCTGAGATCAAGATGGCTACACCTGCCATTTTGGTAGGTCCGTTTGCTTGGGAGATCTTGCTCCATTCTTTCATTGAGAGCCTGTTTTTGTCCCTTTCTGTAAGGTGGGTCTCTTGTAGACAACAGATGCCAACATTTGTTTGTGGATCCATTCTGCCAGTCTGCTCCTCTTTATCGGAGAGTTTATACCATTTATATTCAAAGAGATCAAGGATAAGGGTGCTTTTTTCTCCTTCCATTTTCTTGTTGGGCTGTGTTTTCCTCTTTTTTTCCCCTTGTCTTTAGTGAGCTCCTCTTTCTGTTTCTGTTTCTGTTTCTGTCTGTGTGTCCTGTACGATCTCTGTTGGGTGGGATTCCCCTCTTAGCATTCCTTGTAGGGCTGCGTTTTTATTCACATACTCCTTTAGATCCTCTTTGATATGGAAAGATATGCTTTTCTCTTTGAATTTGAACTCCAATTTCCGTGGATATTTAATCTTAGCTTGCATATTGTTGGCCTGTAGAACTTGGATTGTGTTCTTCCACTCACTTCTCGCTTGGTAGGTTTGTGTGGAGAGGTCTGCTGTTATTTGGATCCTCTTCCCTTTGTAATAAATTTCTTTCTTCATTTTGGCTGCATTCAGAATTTGCTCTTTATTCTTGAGATCTGAAGTCTTGAATATTATGTGCCTTGGCGTGGCTTTTCTGGGGTCTGGCCTGCCAGGTGTCCTATAGGCTTCGGTTACCTGGATGGGGTCCCTTGTGAGACTGGGGACGTTTTCTGCAATAACTTTATTGAAAATATGATGAAGCCCTCTGCTCTGGTATTCGGCTCCTTCTTCTATTCCAATTATGCGCAGATTATATCTCTTGTCTTTGTCCATTAGTTCCTGGATAAGTCTTCCCTGAAGCTTCTCCGTTTCTTGGAGTGTGGTAATTTTCTGGTTGTTGTCGGCTGCTTCCTTGTCCAAGCAAGAGATTCTTGATTCCATATGGTCAATTCTTTGTGCTGTGGATTAAATTGCGGAGTTTATGAATGTCAGAGAGCTATTTATGGTTGTCAGATCAGCTCTGATTGTGGAAATTTCTTCCTTTAAAGAGTTGTATTTTAAATCAATTTTTTTCATGCATTTCACTTCTCAGGATGTTAAGGTCTTCTTTAACGGAGGTTTGCACTGTATTCATTTTTGCTTCCATTTCTTTCTTGGCTTCCTGGATGTCCTTCAAGACTTCCACTCTAAACTCCTGGAATTGTTTTCTGATTTCGTTTCTGACGCTTTCCATCATTTCTGTTAACATGGCCTCATTTGCTTTTTTATTCTCCATCTCCTCTTCAGTCGTGCTACTTTTTGGAGCTGGCGAGTTGGCTTGCCCTTTGATGAACTGTGTTATATTTCTTTGTGATTTGCGCATCTGGAGATCTGTGGGTAGCTTCCCTGGTTCTTTTTTGTGCTGGCTCCTGCTGGTCCGTCAGTGGGAGCCTTGTGCCCTGGTGTCCTGGCTCTTGGTTTGGCTTTGGCTGTTGGACCTTGCTTCCCAATGGGTGAGCGTGACCTTCTCGGTTGTTGCTGAGGTGATTACTCTCCCTGCACTTGGGGGCCGGTAGGTTCTGTGTCTTTCTCTGTGGGACAGTGTCCTGCCGCTGTGCGTGCTGACCCTCGCGTGCCCCTGTTGGGGGTTTGTTGGTTGCTAATTCAGCGTGGCGTGGCGGCTTACCTCTTCTTTGGCTCTTTTATCCACTCTGTATCTTGGTCAGAGGAGCTCACCTCTCAGGCAGTTCATCTTCCTGTGTGGAACGCTCCGGGGCTGGTGTTGTTGGGGTGTGGCTCACCCACTTGTGCGAAATGCGCCAAACTGAGTGGGCACGGGCTGATGGATAGCTCTTCCCTCCTGTGTAGATGCGCCTACCAGAGCGGGTGCTACTGTTATGGCCCCGCCCACTTGACCGGGATACGCCTACCAGAGCAGGCGCTGTCGCTGGGGGCCCAGCCCACCTGTGCACTGTGCGCCCACTAACACGGGCACTGCCCCTGTGACCCCATCCACCTGAGCAGGCTACGCGTACCAGAGCAAGCCCCGGGTTGTTGGGTTGTGCTTGTGCCCTCCTGTGAGTCCGCTGTGGGGGGCCTATGTGTGGGGCCCAGTGGGATCAACTGTCCAGGCACAGGTTAGCGCTCTCAGACTGTGCCTCTGCTGTGAGGGGGTGTATGTGTGATCAAGCCCAGGTGTCCCTGTTGTGCTGGTATTGCTCACCAGCGCCTGTGATTTTAGTTGTAAAGGTCCGCGAGGTCCAGGCACCTCGGTTGGGGCTTGCACTGCCGGCCATCCCACAACCCCTGTTGGGAAGGGGGCAGGGAAGGTTCGGGAAGTTCTGGCTCCTGGGCGGCCTTAGGGCTGCTCTGCCCTTCCCCTGCTAAACTCCTGTGACTTCCCAGTGCCTGATGGGAGCTTCCCACCTGATTTGGGGGTTCTTTGTTCCCTCGGGGTGGGGAGGGGGAGGGAGGGAGACCTAGCTTCTTTGTAGGGTTTGGGTCTCTGATAGCTGGTCTCCTGTTGGGGGAGGGGGTAATGGGGGACTCACTGGTCCTGGATTGTGTGTGTGTCCCGCACCGCTGTTGGTCCTTTGGGTGTGGTGAAAGGTCATGGTGTCGTCTCCGGCTCACCTCTTCTGCACCACTGGGTTCCCCAGCCACTTATGTCCATTCCCGGTGTGGACCCGAACTTCCCGTCACCGCCGTCGCCATGTGTCTTGGTCTGCACTCTCCCTGGTGTCCATGAAGTCCAGCTGTCTGGACTCTGCACTCCCGGCAGTTGGTCTGCCGATCGCCAGGTCCCCTTTCCCAGCCTGGCCCTATTCAGGCCAGGGTCGGCTAGTGGGTGGAGGGTGCCCCATAGATTCTTTGGCTCCTCATAGGTTTTCAGCTCTTCTTTTTTGCTCCTTTTTGTTTTCCTGCATTTCTCCACTGCTTCTGGCTGCTGGTTTTGCTGAGTTCTTGATGGGGTATTGGGTGCTGGAGTTCCCAGCTCGCTATTCAGTTGGAACTAGTTGGGATGCTTCCCTACTGTGGGTGCACCATCTTCCCTCTCCCATAGGCCTCAGATGACAGGTTGAGGAAGGCTTTCCGAGTGAGGCCCCCTGGGACAACGGAACCGGCTCCGAACTCTCCCCAGTGCCCATGGTGTGGAGCAGCCAAGCGCCGGGTGCGCATGTCTTCCCATTTCTTGATCTGATGTTTACTATTTGGGGTTCATTTCTCTGTCTGTATTGGGATCTTGATTATTTTCCCTGTATAGTACATATTTGAGGATTTTCTGTAAAGCTGGTTTGGTGTTGATATATTGTTTCAGTTTTTTCTTACTATGGAAGAGTTTTATTTGACCTTAGGCTATGAATGAGAGTTTGGCTAGGTCCAGTATTCTTGGTTGGTAGTTATTTTTATTTAGTGTTTGGTATACCTCATTCCAGGCTTTCCTTGTTTTCATGGTGTCTGCCGAGAAGTCTGGGGTAATTCAGATTGCTTTTCCTTTATATGTGATTGTTTTCTTCTCCCTAACAGCTTTAAGGATTCTTTCCTTGTACTCTACTGATCCTGTTTTGATCACAATGTGTTGGTAGGATGTCCTATTCTGGTCTGGTGGGGTTTGAGTTTTAAATGCTTCTTGTATCTGTATAGGCTTATTCTTCTGGAAATTTGGGAAGTTCTCAGCTAATATTCTGTTAAATAGGTTGCCTGCCTCATTAACTTTTTTCTCCAAGTTTTCCTCAATACCTATTAGCCTTAAATTGGGCTTTCTGATCGTGTCTTGAATCTCCTGTAGCAATCTGTTTTGTTGCTTGGACTGGATTTGTATTGATTTTTTATCTTTTTCCATAGTAGCTAGGGAATCTTCTGATCCTGAGATTCGATCCTCTGCTTCAGTTAGTCAGGACTATAGGCTAGCTCCTTGATTCTGAATCTCTTTTCCTTCTGACTGGTCTTTCCTGATGATTTCCATGTCATCTCTTAGGTCTTGCATGGACTTCTTTACTTCATTAATTTGGTTTTGAGTGCTGTCTCTCAAATCTTTTACCTGGGTAGCTATCTTTTCATTTGACTCTTGAAATTCATTTATCTTTCTATTTATTGAGGCCATGAAATCATCTATTACTTTATGGAAGGATTGCTGTATTGATTCAAACTTTTCATTTATCATGTTTATCAGTAGACTTTGTAGAGCATTTTGAGGGTTCTCTTCTATGTCTTTGATTGACTACTCTGTTTCCTTCTTGTTTTGAGTGGGCCATCTTTCTTGTGTTTCTTCTGCACATTTGGGTTGGGAATTCCAATCTACAAACACCTGTGAGCACCATTTAAGCCCCAAAGCAGCCCTCACCAAGCACAGTTGTGTAAATCTTATAAGTTCACAGATCTTATAAGTATACAGATACCTTGTATACCTGTCTACAAAGTTAGATTTGGTGTTCCTAAAAAATACAATTTCAATATAACAACCGATTCTGGGCCCTGTATTAAGTAGTTACTTATTTACTGTTACAACCCTATGTGCAATTCTTGTTCTTGTATTAAGTTCTTTTAGGACTGGCTTTCTCTATGAACCCCTTTGATTCACTCAGATTAAGCAAGGATACCCTCTATCCAATAACCAGGAGTCAATGGAACCTGGGGGTCCTGGCAGTAAGTTAGGAGGAATAGTTAGAGGTAGTAAAGAGAATAGAGTAAAATGTATGGGGTGGTGGTGGTGATTTTGGTTTAGTTTCAGTGACGAGGAATTGTGGAGAAGAGTAGAATCTGTAGAAAGAACAGGTTAAAATGATAGACAATGGAGAGTTAGCAGAAAAGAGTGGAGGTGTTATTCATAGGAAAGTAATTTTTAAAGAAAGAGAACGGAAAGAGAGAAATGAGGAAAAAATACTGGAAGACATATGCACAAAACAGAAAAAAATATTAAAAATAAAAAATAAAAAGGAAAAAAAAACCAGAAAAATGAACAACCAAAAAAACAATTAATAAAAACAAACAAGTAAAAATGAAAAAGAAAAAAACCAATGATGTTTCAGAAGTGAATAAATTAAAAAAAATTTTTTTAAAAGTTTAAAAATGTTTGAAAAGAAAAAAAAATGTTTGAAAAGAACAAAAAAATGGAGTCCTTCTTGTTTGGGTGGTCTTTCCCCAGTCTCTGGTTTCCTTGTGATGACCTGCAGTCTATTTTCCTGATTGGCTGGTTTGACTTGCTTTCAGTTTGTAGGGGATAGATCTGTTCTGACCCTTCTCCCCTGTTGGTGCAATCCTGGGTCTCTGTGGTAGGCACAGCTTGCAGGTAGGCCTTGGGTATGCTCTGTAGTTGGGGACTTGAGCAGTCTCGGGAATCCTGGCTCCTCTGTCTGCTGTGGGGCCTCGGCCTTTAATGCCTGGCTTTGAATAGGCTGTGTACTCAGCAGGGCGGGGTGCTTCTGGCCTGGTTTTCCCGGCTGAGAGTTGCTTGCCTGGAGGAGGTTCCTCCCTCCTGGGCGGGGCGGTTGCCTCGCAGAGCTGGCTATGGAATTCAGCTCTGTTTGGGGCTGGGAATTGGGCTTCCTTTGTGATGGTACCGTTTATCTGTCTCAGGAACTGTTTGTTCCTCCCTCCGGTGTTTCTGTGCTGCGGGTAGCTGCTCGCTGCTTTTGCTTTAAATTTAGAAATTCCAGTGGGCAGGTCGGGTCACCTCTGGCTAAGCTGTGGCACAGAAGGAACTTCCTGCCTAGGCAGGGGGCATTCTCCTGGGCAGAGCTGGCTCTCATTGGTCGGTCCCTCTTGCCGTTTTCAAAGATGGCTCCTTTGTCCTCGCTTTCCCCAGGCCCACTTTAGTTCCATTCTGGTCTGACCCTATGCCAGTGTCAAAGATGGTGCTTTGATCTGGTGGTGGGGGAAGGGCTACCTTCCTGAAGCTGCTCTGTGGGCATGAGTATGAATATCTTCCATGGGGTAATCATGCTTTCTCTGCGATTTCAGCCTGTCTGTCCTCAGCTGCCATCTGGAGGATTTCTCCCAGGTCTACACTATGTGCTTTAGCTGTGTGGAGTGCGGGTCGCTGTGCTGGGTGCAGTGCTGGTGCCTGCACTGGCGTGGCTGCGGGACGCTGCCTGGAGCTCAAATCTGTGTTTTTAGATGAGCAAAGTCAATTTCTCCTTCCTGGCCAGAATCCCTGTACTGTTACAACTTACTCTGGCTGTCTTTCTAGGAGTAAAAGTTTCTATGGGGTGAGAAAACTGCAGTGTCGGAGGGAGCTCAGCTAGGGCTCTGCTGCTTCTCCGTCATCTTCCTAGAAGTCAGGAAGAACATTTTAATCCTCAACCTAAACCAATTTTTGAAACAATTCATCAATTGAAATTATTTTGCTTAAACATAATTTTTAAAATATTTTAATCCTTGTTTTTTCTTGTAAATTATGATGTAGGTATCTGGTACCATAATTAAAATTTCATCAGAATAGCCTTATAAGAATTATGAGCATCATTGATAATTTTCATATACTATTGACTGTTTTTTACTCCAAACAGTATTGCATATGTGTATGTATACATTTTATCTTTATATTTTTACATAAACATTATAGAGTTTACATGTATATATAACCAGGATACAGAGATACATTTAATTTCCTCAATAAATTTAATTTAAATTCAAAATGACTATATTTAAATACATATTTTGTTTCTGTGATACAGTGATAAAATGACAAGAATTTTTTTAAGGACTTGAGATTTGTGGCAAGTAAGAGCATGGGAACATGCTTGCCTAGGAAGACTGATAAAATAGACTTATTACTGAAATCAATCTTACTATGTGTTTAAGCTAATACAGTCCACATGTGAAAATTTGATATTAGTTTTCATTTTTAATTGAAATCATCCATATATTTTGGATTCAAAATGAATATTTAACCTTGTTTTCTTTGACCTTCTTTGTGAACATTCATTGACAAAACTCTTCTGTAAGCAGAAATGCTCAATTCCAAAATGTAGTAGGCAGAGATAATGCTAGCCTTCCTTTCATTCTGGCTCATGTATGGGTTTCACAAACTGATTTCTTTTCCTGTCATTCTTTTGCTTATCTTCGTTCTGCCTGATTAGGATCGTTCTTGTCTATGGCATGGTACTGATAATATTTGTGAGATTTACAGTGAGAATAAAAAAATCATCCAATTGCCATACAGAAATAGAAAAGTTGCAAGCTAGATGTGGAAATGCAAGCTGATAAAGCAAGCACTCATAATACTAAAGCAGGTATAGCTGTAAACAATGTTACAAATAAGTTAAGAAATTGACAAATGACCAATCAAGTTTATGTAAGAACACTATAGAGATTATTCTATGAACAATGTATGTAATGACTGGAACATCAATGAGGTAAGGAGAATACAAGATTAATCCAATGAAAAAGTAGGATTTGTTAAAAGAATAATAACTAATTTTATTAAAATTAATTTGGAAAAAAACAAAGTTTGTGACTAAGTTAACAGAAACAAAGATGTCAAATAAGAGTAAAGTTTTATTTATTATACATAGAAAAGGGATATCTATTATATATCCTAATAGAAGTCATTTTATAGTTTAATTCAAGCAATGGAGATTCCATTTTAATTTAATTCTTTTCAGATTGGCAGCTTTATTTATAATATGAATATCCTACTACTATTGTGAGATAGTCTGTCAGAAATTATGAAAACCAATATAATATCAGATGACCAAAACAAGCAACTGTCAATGAAGATAATAAATTTCAGGATCCTGTAAATTAAAGTAAACTAGGATAAGAGATTTATAAAATATTTTCACATCCTTTTCAAACATCATTTGACTATATATGGTTGTGATTATGTATGCATTCTTTATTCAATTAGGTTGGTGTCTTTTTATTCAACTATTATACATTTTTTCGAATCTAGTTTTATAATGCAATTTGAAATCTAAAAAGCTAGCTCCAGGTTTGGTATTTTTGGTTAAAACTACTGTGGCTAATCAATCTTTAGTGGCCTAATATGGACTATTTCCTTCCTATTTCATAGCCATTTCATTGGCCTTTCCATAAAGATTGGAAGACGTCTGAAGATAGATTTTTGGTAGATTTGACACTTTACAGATATCAATTTTAAAATCAATGAGCACACAATAACATTCCACTTGTAATCATCAATTATACCAACTACGCAAATCAAACTTTTTTACTTCCTCAGTGAATATTACTCATATGGCCAGTGGAAAATGGACTGTCTCATCAATAAAGTGTCCATTCACATGCAGCAGAAAAGGAGCGACCCTCTTCTTAGAATTTAAATTGCCTGCATAAGATTATAAAACTACTAGAAAAATGTAGAGGAAAACTTTGTAATCTTGTTATAGGAATTTTATTTCAATATGAACCCCAAACCATAGGCATCAAAAGCAATTAATAGAAAAAAGGTTTCAGACCACATCAGAAAGATTCTAAGTAGCAATGATAACAATCATAGTTAATGGACATCCTATGATATGAGGCAATGCATGCATAAATGCTGTTAAAGTGTTACTGTATAAACTCTCCGATGAATGCATGAATGCATCCCAAATAAATAAACCAATCATAAAACAAACTACCTGAGTAGAGTATTCTACAAAGAAAATATAAATGGTAAACAAGTACTTGAAAGGGTGCTCAATATATCTAATCATTGGGAAATGTAAATCAAAACAATAAGAAGATATTACCACACACCTGACAGAATTGATATAAATCAATACTATAAAATGACATGATAGATCAAAACCTTTGTGCTCGGGCTGGGGATATAGCCTAGTGGCAAGAGTGCCTGCCTCGGATACACGAGGCCCTAGGTTCCATTCCCCAGCACCACATATATGGAAAACGGCCAGAAGGGGCGCTGTGGCTCAGGTGGCAGAGTGCTAGCCTTGAGCGGGAAGAAGCCAGGGACAGTGCTCAGGCCCTGAGTCCAAGGCCCAGGACTGGCCAAAAAAAAAAAAAAAAAAACCCTTGTGCTCATTGAAAGAAATATCAAATACAATATTATCACTTGCTATAGCGCGCTCCCATTTCTGAGTCAACATAATTCAAAGAAGCATCTTGAAGATATGTTCATTTCCATATTCATCACAGCAGTGTTCATATTAGCAATGATATGGGAGCTTCCAAATGTCCAGTGACTTCTGAATAGATTAATTCAATATAGCCTATATTAAAATGGAATATTCTTCAGAATTAAAAAATGAATTTTGATAGATCTGACAATATGGATAAAGCTGAAGCATTACTTAAGAGGAATAACCTAACACTAGAAGGAAAACTATAGTATGACTCCATTCATTTGAGGTATCATACATAATCAAAACAATGGAAACAATAAAGAGAATGTCGGTTTCTGGGAACAGGAGATAAAGGATACAGGACATTGCTGTTCTTCATGTATGTGTTTTCAAGCATATGAAATCAGCAAGTTCTAGACATGTACTATACAATTTTATACCTATAGTTAAAACTGAATGCACAAAACTTAATAGGAGAGTTTTTAACACACTGACACAAAAATCCCATGCCTTTACCAAGACTTCCTTTCTCCATTTGTCTGCCCCCTACCACTCCACCCAACCTCCCTCCCCAACCTTCCTTTCCCCCGCACATGTTCCAGCTTGATGTTCATTTTGTTTTACTCTAAGTTGTTCAAAGAAGTTATACCATTGGAATGTGCTGCTGCATACACCACACTTTGTTAATATACTTGCGTGTAAATGCATATGGCCTTTATATATTTACAGAAATATTTTATTTATATTTACCTTTCACATACAATAGAAAATTTGTGTTCCTTGTTTAACTGAAGCTAATTTATTTCACTATACACTACACTTGCACCTCTACATTCACTATTACATTATTCCTCATAGTCTAGTTATAGGAACAGCTAAGATGTGTTCTTCAAGAGATAAATGAAGAAAATGTGATCTATCTATCTACCTATCTCACATTTTCTTAGCTTAGTACTTGTCATTTGGAAAGAAGTTGATGGATCTGGAGCCTAATAATTTTGTTTCAGGTTTGGCAATACAGCGAAGAGCAATGTGCCTCCATTCTAACAACATAAAGCCATTGGATTTTCCATCTTTATGTCTTACCTTCCCATTTTGTTCATTTGTTTATCTATTTACTTCCAGGTGCTTATGTGTCCTTTCATCAATGAGTCAAACAATGAATTTGGTACATCCAATAGTAAACAATCATTTTCATTTTTCAGTATATTAGCATATAAAAGGCTTATGTATTTTTATCTGAATAGGATGTCAATTCTCTTGATACAAATTTCATGATTGCTATGAGTTTAGAATGTATTCAGGCTATAATTGTTAAGATTTGGTTTTCTTGTTAGGCTGTTATTTTTGCATTCTAGTATATTATTTGTTATGTAACCTGATATCCTGGGTTCTACTTTTTTTTCTCAAATGAGAGACTTCCATCTTCCTGACTCAAAAGTGAATTTCTAGCCATATTTGGAGAATTATCTTACCATGTTGCTTGCAAATTTTGAGATATACTTTGAGATACTTTCTGAGAATTGGGTATTCCTATTCTCAACAACAGCACTGTTTCCAATAAGAAAGTGATAATATAAAATTTTGAAAGAAAAAACTGTTTAATTTACAATTGTTTTTACTTTGGTGCTATCATTATTTATATTTTATATGTCAAATTCATTTTTAACCTCAAGCAATTAAAACTCTTTTGAGCCTTTGTGAAATGAAAGGGTCATTTAAGCTTTCCAAATATTGTAAATGGAATATTTTGTGGTAACTGAAAATATAAAAATTCTTCATAAGATAATTCTTTGGTATATCTTCTTTAACCAATGTGATTGTTAAATCTTATTTAGTCATCCTCATATTAATAAATCATACCTACATTAGTTTTTGTAGTATTTATTATTGTAAGTTAGTTTGAATCAAATGATTTCTACTCAGTATTCATAATTAAAATAGTAATTCACAAAGTACACAAATATCTACTTGTTTCCACCTGAATCTTACATGAACATCTAAGTAAAATATTTTCGTAAGTGAAAAATGATGGCTTAATAATGTCTTCTAATAATTCAGAGAGCTCTTGTAACTTGTCCCAAATTAATGTCCTGGGCTGTTTCTAAAAGTGCTCACATATAAAACCTTGATTTTCATCAAAGCAGATTGAACCTTTTCATGTTACTTTTTCTTACAAGAGCAATTTTAAATTTATTGAAACTCAAGAGATTTCAGGATAGCTCTTGCACTAACATTTACCCAATTATAGTTTTATGTGGAATATTATTTCAAAGCAATTATTTTTCTTCATAGAACTTGAGCTACTGTTTTCAAAAAGCTTATTTTTCTAGTACCAAATGCTGATTGATCTGCGATCACTCCTTTGCATTTTGCCCAAGAGATGTTATAGATTGGTTTTAGTTGAAGAACCAGAGAAAATGAAGTTGTTTCCTCTTTCTAAATTGATCCTGGATTTTAACTTGTTTTTGCAGAACTCTAAACAACCAAATGAACATGAATTTCAATGTATATGTTCACTTTTATAAAGGTAGTTTTTGTTGTGTCTCATTCTAATATTTTGATTTATATTCACTTTTGATAATACAATAATCGTTCAAAACATTTCCAAGGAAAATAAGATGACACTAATTTTATTATAACACAATCTGATGAAGTAATTTAGTCATTTCTAATTTATTTAGGGGGCCAATGATTTATTTTATGGGTGTGTGTGTGTGTGTGTGTGTGTGTGCGTGTGAAATTTATTTCTCCCCTAATGTATCATGTGGCAGTAATCATCTTGGTAAATTTGCACCTGCTACTACTTTTACAAAGACAATAAATTGAAAAGGAAAAGAAATAAATCTTAAAGCACATATTATTGAAAATATAAACTGAGTTCCATGGTTCATGCTTATAAGCTTAGCTACTCAGAGGTTGAAATTTGAGGAAACCTATTTGAGACTAGCACAGGCAGAAAATTCTCAAAATGCTGGCATGGTCTGAGCAACAAAGCATCAGTCATGCACAGGCAAGTATAATGCTAGAATGAGAACATGAGTTCAAGATGTGGAGGTGGGAGAAGAAAGAGAGCAAAGGAAGGAATGAAGGAAGGAGGAGGGAAAGGAAGGAAGGGAGTTAGGCAGGGAGGAAAGAGGGAGGGAGGGAGGGAGGGAAGAAAATGCATGACAGAATATGGAACAAAGTAGTGATGTGAATGAGGTATGTCAGAAACATAGACAAGAACAATTGTGTTTTTCCACAATGTTAGAATTTATTGAAAAACAACAGGTTCACAAGCTACAACAAATTTATTCATTAATTTGTCATTTTTTTTCTTTATTGTCAAAATGAGGTACAGAGGGGTTACAGTTTCATATGTAAGGCAGTGCTACATCAAATTTATTGACAGTGATTTTGCTGAATACTACTGGGACCATTTGATAAATTCTGCATAACAGCACAGAGACCTAGAATCCAATATTAATTATTCAGATTAACAATTGGTTCTCACATTGCACTTTAAAATAATGTAAAGATCAGAAGTTGTCTAGGAAAGGGATAAAATAGCTGCAGAGTTCAAAGGAGCTTTGATCATGGTCAGTTCACAGAGCACCTTAATTTGGTGTGTCTGATAAATCCATGCCTGGTGTTTCTAAAACCATTTGATATATTTTCCTATATAATTCCTTATTTGCTCCAATAAAGTATTTATTGGATTGTGCCTCTTGGTATGCTGATAGATGGTAATTTATTACTTGCATAAACAAGATGTAAGCCATTCTGTCTTGGCACTTATACTGAAAATTGACTTGCTTCAGTAAAATTATTACTTTACAGAATGGAGTGAGTCAAGACAAGTAGGGACAACTTAAATCAGTAGAGTAACCTAGAAGGTGGCCCAGCCTATTCTCTTATCCAAGTAAGATCAGTGTTATGGTCCAAACTCTTTTTAAAAATTCCTGAAAAACATATTACTGCTTTTGAACAATTAGTTTTTGAAACTTGAAATGCTTTCCCATTGAGAACGTAATCACTTTTCCTCATCCAGAGATATAATCATGTGGTTCTTTGCCTTACTCCGGTTAATGTGGTGAATATCATTAATTGACTTGCGTATATTGAACCAACTTTGCATCCCAGGGATGAATCCAGTTTGATCGTGGTGTATGATTTTTTTTTGATGACCTGTTGAAGTCGATTGGCCAGAATTTTATTGAGAATTTTTGCATCAATGTTCACCAGGAAATCAGTCTATAGTTCTCTTTCTGTGATGAGTCCCTGCCTGGTTTTGGGATGAGGATTATACTGGCTTCATAGAATGTGTCTGGGAGTGAACTTTCTCTTTCAATTACATTGAAGAGTTTGAGAAATATTGGTGTGAGTTCTGTTTTGAAGGCCTTGTAGAATTCTGCTGTGAGTCCATCTGGACCTGGGCTTTTCTTAGATGGGAGATCACTTATTGCCATTTCTACTTCAATGCTGGATATGGGACGTTTAGAAGGTTTACATCTTCATGGTTGAGTTTGGGGATATCAAATTTTTCTAGGAAATCTCCATTTCTTCCAAGTTCTTGAATTTCTTGGCATAAAGGTTTGCAAAAGTTCCTTATTATGTTCTTAATTTTGGTTGTTTCCGTGGTGATGTTACCTGATTCATCTCTGATTTTGTTTATTTGGGTGTGCTGCCTTTGTTTTTTGGTCAGGTTTGCTAGGGGTTTGTCTATCTTGTTGATTTTTTCAATGAACCAACTCTTTTTCTGGCCATAAAAGAAATGCAGATCAAAAAACATTGAGATTCCATCTCACCCCAGTAAGAATGTCCTATATCAAGAAAACCAACAATAACAAATGTTGGAGGGGATGTGGCCAAAAGGGAACACTACTGCATTGTTGGTGGGAATGTAAACTGGTTCAGCCACTCTGGAAACAGTATAGAGACCTCAGAAGGCTAAACATAGAGCTCCTCTATGACCCAGCAACCCCACTTTTGGGCATCTACCCAAAAGACCACAAACAAGAGCACACTAACACCACCAGCACAACAATGTTCATCGCAGCACAATTTGTCATTGCTAAAATATGAAACCAACCCAGATGCCCCTCAGTAGATGAATGGATCAGGAAAATGTGGTACATATACACAATGGAATTTTATGCCTCTATCAGAAAGAATGACATTGCCCCATTGGTAAGGAAATGGAAGGACTTGGAAAAAATTATACTAAGTGAAGTGAGCCAGACTCAAAGAAACATGGACTCTATGGTCTCCCTCATAGGGAATAATTGACACAGGTTTAGGCAAATCACAGCAAGGGCTCACAAGAGCCCAATAGCTATACCCTTATGAACACATAAGATGATGCTATGTGAAATGAACTCCAAGTTACGGAAACAATTGTTATATCACTGCTGTAACTACTTTCAACGTGCTATGTGTAACCATAGCTTCTATTATTTATTTATTTATTTTTATTTTTATTTTTTTTTGCCAGTCCTAGGCCGTGAACTCAGGGCCTGAGCACTGTCCCTGGCTTCTTTTTTGCTCAAGGCTAGCACTCTGCCACTTGAGCCACAGCGCCACTTCTGGCCATTTTCTGTATATGTGGTGCTGAGGAATCGAACCCAGGGCCTCATGTATATGAGGCAAGCTCTCTTGCCACTAGGCCGTATTCCCAGCCCAGCTTCTATTATTGATGATCTTCTTGTATCCCCTTCCTGTGGTGTACCTGCACTATCTTTGTATCTTTTCTGAGTACATTGGAAACCGTGTATACTGGTATTAGCTAGAAAACTGAAAGGGAATACCAAAATCGAGAGACACAGGGTAAAAAGACAAACAACTAAAAAACCAATACTTGCAAAACTCTGGTGCAAATGAACCAAAATACTCATTGGGGGAGGGGGGGAAGGGAAAGGGGGTATGAGATGGTGGAATGAGGGAGGAGGTAACAAACAGTACAAGAAATGTATCCAGGGCTGGGAATATGGCCTAGTCGCAAGAGTGCTTGCCTCCTACACATGAAGCTCTCGGTTCGATTCCCCAGCACCACATATATGGAAAACAGCCAGAAGGGGCGCTGTGGCTCAGGTGGCAGAGTGCTAGCCTTGAGCGGGAAGAAGCCAGGGACAGTGCTCAGGCCCTGAGTCCAAGGCCCAGGACTGGCAAAAAAAAAAAAAAAAAGAAAGAAAGAAATATATCCAATGCATAACATACGTATACGAGGCAAGCGCTCTTGCCACTAGGCCATATCCCCAGCTCCAATCCCTAACGTATGAAACTGTAACCTCTCTGTACATCAGTTTGATAATAAAAAATTTAAAAATAAATAAATGAATAAATAAATACTAGCAACATATAAATTTTAAAAAAGAAGAATGTAATCACTAACAAGTGACAATCATTGAGTTGTGTAACTAAGCCATCTTTCTCCCTCCATGTCTAGGTATCATTTTTCTTCCAATGCACACGTACAATTATCTCATGTCTCTGAAATTAGAATCTCTTCTGCATATAAATGTATTATATTATGCCTACTTTGGGCATGCTAATGTCTCCTTTAAGATAAGACATTCTTTTGTAAAAGATAATAATTGTTTTTTCTTCCCATAAATAACATAAGAAATATTGTTAGTAATTACTAATTAACATCTTTTTTATCATAATGGCTGATTTTATCTTCTTTTTTTTCTTTAGAGCTTAAACATATATTAGAATATATGATTCATTGTATCTTTCCAAACAGGTGATTTCTGGTAATCCATTATAGCATTGAGAAAATTAATTTCTTAACAAGATATAATTAAGCAGTTCTTGTATACACAATGGAATACTAGGAAATAAAAGAGGTTCATAATCAGAATCCTGTATGAATTGGGCAGGACTCACCTGTCTGAATTCTCAGTGTTAGCTGGTGCTGTGATCCTCATGTTAATTTAATCCTCATCTTCTTTCAAGATCACATTCTACTGGAAGATTTTCTTTCCCTTCTTATCTACCTGAGGTTCAGATCTTATTGGCTGTTGACTAGAAAATATTTCTAATCACTAGTAGCCATCTGAGAAACTTTCTTGGAGCAGCCCTCACAATGTTTACATGGTTTTGTTTCTTTCCTTCCATGCTTGCAGAAAAATGATTTTTTGTCCCTTACTTTTGCTTTCAGGACTCACTCCATTAGAACACAATGAAAGTCTGATTACTAGGTACTTAATCACACATTAAAAGTGTTTTCCATATATAATAGTGTACTCAGGGGAATGATATCTCATTATTACTCCAGACCTAGTTATTTTTAACAGGTTGTGGTTCATTGAGTAGAACCCAAGAGGCAAAATGTTTGAGAGACATCTCAGAATTCTACCCACTTTTTAAGTAACAGATGAATTTGTACCAAAATATTTTCACAAAGAATCTTACATTACTTTATATTCCTTGCTATGAGATGATTTCCAATTACAATAGGAAATGGTGTTTCTCAGACCGTAAAACCTTCAATTCTAAATTGTATCAGACCCTGAAAAGCAAGGATGGGTATCATCCAAGTTCTGTTTCCTCCCTCCATAAATGGCAATCAAGAAGGGCTTCCTAAATCTATTCTGTCTGTGCTATTGCCTATATCTCACTTTGATTTTGGAAAAAGTGAAGCAAGTTGAAGGCTCATCAATACACCCACCTGGAAAGACATGTAAGCAAAGCACTTCAATTTTATCTATTATAACTATGGTGAAGATTCCTAGTGCTTCTCAAAGGAAATGAGAGGAAGTTCCATGTAGTGCCTATGTATTGTTTTTCTTTTATCTTGGATCCAATTTTCTTCTGTCTGATGTAGTCATAAAATGTAATGAATCCCTGAATTCATACAGTAGAATGAAATTCAAAATTTTCTCTTTCAAAACTTGCTTGATATTTTGAAAAGTTCTCCTCCCCATTGGAATGGAGACTAGCACTTATATTTATTATTTTATTTATTTTATTTTTAAAGTGATGTATATAGGGATTACAGTTTCATCGGTATGAGCCAAAGTGCCTTAAGAAATGTAACTTTTTTCTTTAAGATTTTTTTTTATAGTTAATCAGTTGACACTGATGTAGAAAACTGTAAGTGCTTGTGAAAGCAAAGTTGAAAGTGGATTGAGTGGGAGAAACTACGATATATAAGGGACTGGGAATGTGGCTGAGTGTTAGACTGGTTGCCTTGCATACATGAAGCCCTGGGTTTGATTGCTCAGCACAATATAAACAGAAAAATCTGGAAGTGGTGCTATGGCTCAAGTCGTAGAGCACTAGCCTTGAGCAAAAGGGATGAGGTAATAAACAGTACAAGAAATCTATCCAATGCCTAATGTATGAGACTGTAACCTCTCTGTAATTCAGTTTGAATATATATATATATATATATATATATATATATATATATGTATATATAGCCAGAGAGAATGCCTAGGCCCTGAGTTCAAGACCCAGGATGGGTGAAAGAAAGAAAGGAAGAGAGAGAGAGAGAGAGAGAGAGAGAGAAATTAATTAATTAATTAAGATAAATTACAGTGGGGACCATCTATTAATTTGGCAGATGGAAATGATTAATGAATTCCCCTTTCTGATTTTCTCATGTACTCAAATCTTTCGAGGAGATACAATAATAAAAAATATTTAAAAGTTAATGCTAAATAATAGATTCGAGTGCTAAATCCAATGAAAGACATTAAAATATCAGAATTATGAAAATAAAATGCAGATGATCGGGGCTGGGGATATGGACTAGTGGCAAGAGTGCCTGCCTCATATACATGAGGCCCTGGGTTCGATTCCCCAGCACCACATATACAGAAAACGGCCAGAAGTGGCGCTGTGGCTCAAGTGGCAGAGTGCTAGCCTTGAACAAAAAAGAAGCCAGGGACAGTGCTCAGGCCCTGAGTCCAAGCCCCAGGACTGGCCAAAAAAAAAAAAATGCAGATGATCATGTCATAATTAAAGATGGATGTGCTCCATAAGGATTACATTGTGTGCTTTGATGTACCACAGAAAAGTTCCACTTACCCTTTGGTTTTAGAAATTACCTGGTCCTATATATATAAACATTAGAGACCCTCTAAATGATGTTTTTGTTTTACCATATTTGAATTTTAGACTTATATTGATTTTAATGGAAATTACAACAGTTTAAAATTTACTCGTAAAAGCACTTAAGTAGAAGGACTAAAAATATAATGAACTAATATAAATTATTTTGTATAAATAAAAATATTTTCCAACTTAATAAAATCAATGTGAAAATTTACATTGCTTTAAGGGATTTTTCTACTTGTCTAAATTAATAGCCCCATTCCTCTACCATTTTTGTGTTTGTTTTATTTGATTTCTATTTCATGAAAAGTACTTACTAAGCACTTGGAAAAGTATGAATACACAGAGTTTCAATCATGAAGATGCTCTGAAAAGATCTAAGAAACCCCATAGATCTCCAAGCCAAAGTTTGCAAACTTACACACCCAACTGTATTTGCAGAGTGAATTCTGATACATATAAACAAATTAATACTTGAAGTAAATGTTTAAAAAATAACCGTAGAATTACAAAGATATATGCTATAGTTTAATACACATGCCAAGTGTCTAATTGAATTACTAATGAAGTGTATAGCACAGTACAATCTTGAGTATACTAAGAATTCACTTTGAGAATTGCACATGACAATTGCATCACACTTGGACATAAAGTAACAATTGTAACTATTGATATGGTACACAGGAAAACAAACTGAGAAGTGTATCTCTAAGTATGTTCAGAAGCAAAAATAAATATTGTCACAATGGATTAATAAAAGTCATTAATCAAATGTGGAAGGATAGTCACTCGTCCAAGACATAGAATAAGCTCATCATATCATAAAGCACATCATTAAATAATTATGGATGTAAGAGGAAAAAGCTACTCTACAGACTCAGCATGTATTGAGAAAACAAAACATACACTCTCACAAAGGGAGAAAGACATGATATTCTCAAATGCAAACCTAAGCTTAATATGCTAAGTAGTCAGGTTTATAATCCCAACATGTTTAAGGAAGAGACAGAAACCAAGAAAATAAATAAGCAATGTCAAATATTTTAGAGAAATAGCCAATGCAATTTTATATTAAAATACAGTTAATACAACTTAAATGTGTACACAGTATTTACTGGAGACAACATAAGATAGATAACTACTGATGTAGTTATTGTGGCCTTGAGAAAAGTACTTAGAATGTATTAGAAAAAAATTAAAAAGTCAATATCAAAAGACAAGAGGAGACAAGCCTCAGAGCTCCAATTCCTAAGAAATGGGGAAAAGTATTCTAAGGATTCCCTGGATAAGGGAATGGCATACAATATCAATTTAAAAGAGGTTACTCTTATGAAGAATTAAAAATATTAATTTTTGTTGAAATGTACATATTAAAATAAAATGTTAATATGAAGCCTAACAATGTAGAACCATCAAAACAGAAATAGTCTCATTAATAGTACATAGTGTCAAAAAGAAAATTACTGTGAGATTCAATACATGTATAATATTGCTAAAAACATGTCAAGTGATTCTATAATCTTTGAAAGGATTATTTTATTCCATTTAAAGAACATTTATTTATGTATTTATTTGTTGTCCAAGTGATGTTCAGAAGGGTTGCAGTTTCTTATGTAAGGCAGTGAATACATTTTATCAAATTTGTTCCCTCCTCCTTCATTTTTCTCCCACATTCACCCCTTTCCAACTCCCCCTGCCTTAGTTGTACAGTTGGTTTACAGCATATTGTTTTGTAAGTACTGCTGTTACATTTGTTCTCCTATTACCCTTTGTCTCTCCATTTTGGTGTTCTCTGTCCCTACCATAGTTCCAATAAATGTAGATACAATACGCTGGGTACCACAGTCAGTTACAATCACAGCAGGGGTAAAACCATGGGGAAGGAAATCATAAAAGAAACAGCTGCCCCTAAATAAATGGGCTAAGTAAAGGCTTAAAAAGAGTCTTCTCTGTAGAGGAAATTAGAATAACTAAGAGGCACATGAAGAAGTGCTCAATATAACTGGCCATAAAAGAAATGAAAATCAAAACAACATTAAGATTCGACCTCACGGGCTGGAGATATGGCCTAGTGGCAAGAGAGCTTGACTCCTATACATGAGGCCCTGGGTTTGACTCCCCAGCACCACATATACAGAAAACGGCCAGAACTGGCCAAAAAAAATTAAAATAAAATAAGAGACAAGATTCGACCTCACTCCAGTAAGAATATCCATTATCAAGAAAACTAATAAGAACAGATGTGGCCAAATGGGAACCCTGCCACACTGCTGGTGGGAGTATAAACGTGTTCAACCACTCTGGAAAGCAGTGTGGAGGTTCCTCAAAAGGCTAAATATAGAGCTCCCCTAAGACCCAGCAACCCCACTTTTGGGCATTTACCCAAAAGATTACAAGCAAGTCCACACTAAAGCTACTTGCACAACTTTGTTAATTACAGCACAATTTGACATCGCTAAAATATGGAACTGACCCAGATGCCCCTCAGTAAATAAATGGATCAAGAAAATGTGGTATATATACATAATGAAATTCTATGCTTCCATCAGAAAGAATGGCATAGCCCCATTCATAAGGAAATGGAAAGACTTGGAAAAAAAATTGTACTAAGTGAAGTGAGCCAGACGCAAAGAAACATGGACTTTACGGTTTCCCTCATTGGTAATAATTAGTATATGTCTAGAAGAGTCCTAGCAGAAAATTGCAATAGCTCATTAGTTATGTACATATAAACACATAAGATGATACTAAGCGAAATGAACTCCAAGTTACGGAAATATGTATTTTATCATTGTTGTTCTTATTTCCAATGTACCATGTGAGATTATGCCTCATCCTTTTGTCTTTTTCCCCATGGCTTTACCCCTGATGTCACTGTAACTGATTTTGGTACCCTGGGTATTAAAAGGATTATTTTGCTTACTAATTAACTTTGCAGGCTGGGAAAATGGCTGAATGGTAGTGTGCTTCCCTTATATACATGAAGCCCTGGGTTTGATTCTTCCGCACCCATAAACAGAAAAAGCCAGAAGTGGTGCTCTGGCTCAAATGGTACAGTGTTAGCCTTGAGCAAAAAGAAGGCAGGGACAGTGCTCAGGCCCTGGGTCCAAGCCCTAGGACTGGAAAAAAAATATATATATAACTTTTCTCAAGAACAGTTTTACAGAGAAGGAAATGCTAGCAGAAAAAAATTGATTTACACAATAAGGATGAGCTATTTTGTACAATTCAAATGAATTCTCATTGCAGAAGTTGTAATTTCATTGTATTAATCAAGTAAATAGAATAAAAGAATGAGTATACTGAATTAATTGTATTAAATCAGAGGAAAAATTCAATATGGGAAAATTCATAACATCATTTATACACAAGCAGATGAGAAAGAAACAAATAGAGTGAAAATTAATCATTGCGTATTTGACACTTATTTAACAAAGATAAAAAACAATTTTAAACATTTTAAAACATTAAATATATTAAATTCATGTTAAGTATATATTAAAAATTATGACTATTTAAATAACATTTAATATTTTAAATAGTAAATTATTTAAAGAAATTAATATTTAATAAGCGTACTAATTTTGAGGCAAGCATAGCAATCTCTTCTGTAAAGATAAATATTTGAGATACTAAGCAGTCGGTATCAGGCAACAAACTGATAAAATATGAGCTCTCCAAACATTGTTTCATAATTTGCAGTTAGCAATTTGGCTGTTGGTGGGAGTGTAAACTTGTTCAATTACTCTGTAAAGCAATGTGGAAGTTCCTCAAAAGGCTAAACTTAGATCTCCCCGAATTGCAATTTATACAATAGTTTTCCATGTTCCAAGTTCATGGAAAACCAGTGGAGTTAACTCAAGACCTTTGCTTTACACCCTAGAGCTTAGTTTTGCAGAAGTTCTCTTGCTTTTTGAGGTGGGTGCCACAGTTTGCCACCCTTCTACTTCTGTTTTCTCAAATAGCTTCAAAAACAGATGTATACTGACAAGCCCATATACTGGCAAGCTCATCTTGTTAGTTGGAATAAAGACTTGCTAACTTTTATTCCCAGGTGAGCATACAATCACTCCCCTCACAATCTCTGTTTACCAAGTAGACATAAACCTGCTGTGCCTGGTGCATAGAAAACTTTTTTCCAAATTAAAATTTATCTTTGCTTTACCTTCACAAATTAAATGTTCTTTTTTTAAAAAAAAATTATTTTTTATTTATTATCTTCAATTAGGTGGAAATATAAGATTGTTTAACCACTCTTGAAAGCAATATGGAAGTTCCTAAAAAAAAATATAAGAAACTTTTTAAGCACTGTAAGTGGGCTTATCAAAATTATAGTTGGAATTAACGCATAAAAGTAAAAATTATGGAATATTGTACTAAATTTACAGCAAACATAGAAAATTTATAGTAATTGGACATTTACAAAACAGTATAGCCAATCTAATAAAAAAGATTCATGAATTTATGAAATGTAGACACATTTTCTTAATTATAGATGTCAGGTACACCTCTATGGAAATCTCCCTACTCGAAAAATAAAATCCTCCAAAAGCAATACTTACAAAACCTCTTGGTGTAAACCAACTGAACAACTCATGGAGAGAGAGGAAAAGGGGGAGGGGAGAAAAGAGGGAGGAGGTAACAAATTGTACAAGAAATGTACCCACTGCCTTATGTATGAAACTGTAACCCCTCTGTACATCACTTTGACAATAAATAAGTAATTATTCAGACAAAAAGAAAAATAAAATCCTACATTTCCATAACACTTAAAAGAAAAAAAAATGCTACTATATGCATCTTTATCCAATAGCATTACTAAGTAAATTCAGTAAATAGCAATGATAGGAGCTGGGCACCAGCGGCCCACACCTGTAATTCTAGGAGGCTGAGTTCTGAGGATAGTGGTTCCAAGCTAGCCTTAGCAGGAAAGTCCATGAGACACTTATCTACAGCAAACTACTCAGAAAATGCTGGACATGGTATTGTGGTTCAAGTGGTATAGCACTAGCCTCAAGCACAAAGAGCCTCAGGAACAGCATCTAGGATCTGTGTTCAACTCCAGAGTTGAAAGGGAAAAACAAAACAAAACAAAAAACTAGAAACAGATGCATTTAAATATGAAAAAGTTTAGTGAACTTCTAAATATTATCATAAGACGTCAAACTACAAAATAAAGTGTGTATAAATATTTAGGAACAAAAAGATAGCAGTTCTTCCTAAATTAATCCTTAAAAGTCATTCAAACTCAAATTTCTACAAGAGGCTGTTATGACATTAATCAAGCAAAATTAAAATCCATTTAAAAGAACATAGCTAAAAAGCATACAGCAAGTGTTTTTGGAGAGAGGTGGAAGTAGTATTCAAAATGCAGGTTTCCAGTGAAGATCTTCTCCCAGTCTGAAGGCTTTCTATTTGGTAAGCTATGTCCTTTGCCATGTGGAAGCTCTCCAGTTATTTGCAATCCCATGTGTCCAATCTTTCTTTGATTTGCTGTGTTTCTGGGTCTTTATTAAGAAAGTTTCGACCTGTGCAAAGAAGCCCAAGTGTTTCTCCTATTTCTTCCTGCAATATTTTCAGTGTATCTGCTTTTACCTGGAGCTCTTTGATCTATTTAGAATTGATTCTGGTGCAGGGTGATATTTAAGGATCTAGCTTTAGTTTTTTTACAGGTGTGTTTAACCAATTTTGCCAGCACCTTTTGTTGAAGTGGCTGTCTTTCTTCCAGCCTATTTTTAGCTCCTTTATCAAAGGTTAAGTGGCCATAGGTCTGTGGGCTCATTTCTGGGTCTTCAGTTCTATTCCATTGGTCCTCAGGCCTGTTCTTGTGCCAGTACCAAGCTGTTTGTATTACTATAGCTTTGTAATAGAGTTTGAAGTTTGGTATTGATATTCCTCAGCACTATTCTTATTGCTATTTAGAGTCTATTATTGATCTTATTGCTATTTAGAGTCTGTTATTGATCCATATGAATTGATCAATATGATTGTTTCCTCTATTTCATTAAAGGATGGTGTTGGGATATTGATGGGTATTGCACTGAATTTGCAGATATCCTTTGGAAGCATTGGCATTTTCATGATGGTAATCCTCCCAATCTAGGAGCATGGGGGGTTTTTCCATTTCCTTAGTTCTGTATTAATTTCCTTTTTCAAGTTTTTTTTTTAATGTTTTCATCATAGAAGTCTGTCAATTCTTTGGTTAAAGTTATACCTAAGTTTTTCCTCTTTTTTGAGGTTATTGCCAAAAGGAGTTGCCGTCTTTATTTCAGCCTAGCTCTTCACATTGTTTACATACAGAAAAGCCATCGACTTGGGGGATTTTAATCTTCTGTATCTATACAAGAGAAAAGGGCCTCATACCTAAAATATACTTAGAACTCCAAAAATTAAGTTCCCCCCAACAAGTCCTCAAAGAAACAACTTTTCCTTTAATAAATGGACTAATAATTTAAAAATAGACTTCTCTGAAGAGAAAATGAGAATGGCCAATAGACTCATGAAGATGTGCTCAACAGTATTGGCCATTAAATAAATGCAAATCAAAACAACATTGAGATTCCACCTCACACCAGTAAGAATGTCCATTATCAAGAAAACTATTAACAACAGATATGGCCAAAAGGGAACCCTGCCACACAGCTATGCTAATCACAGCACAATTTACCATCACTAAAATATGGAAGTAACCCAGATGCCACTCAGTAGATGAATGGATCAAGAAAATGTGGTATATATACACAATGGAATTCTATGCATCTATCAGATAGAATGACATAACCCCATACATAAGGAAATGAAAGTACTGAAAAAAATTATTCTAAGTGAAGTGAGCCAGACGCAAAGAAACATAGACTCTATGGTCTCCTTCATTGGTAATGATTAGTACATGTCTAGGATAGTCCTAGCAGAAGATCACAATAGTTCAATAGCTGGTACATATGAATATATAAGATGATTCTAAGTGAAATAAGCTCCAAGTTATATAATGGTTTATCATTGTTGTTGTTATTTCCAATGTACCACGTAAAATTATGTTTTTATTCTTTTGTCTTTCTTCCCCATGTCTTTACCCCTGATGTCACTGATTTTGTTATCCTGAGTATTCTATATATATTTATCGGAACTAGGGAAGAGAAGGGGAATAGCAAAATGGAGAAGCTAAGGGTAAATGTGAACCAATGCAACAATAGACAATAGGCTGTAAATCATCTGTACAACTCAGAGAGAGGGAGAGTTAGGGAAGGGGGAAGGGGGGAGAAAAATGAGGGAGGAGATAACAAGTTTGATAAGAAATGTATTCAATGCCTTACATATAAAACTGTAATACTTTTGTATATCTTTTGAAAATAAATAAAGTAATTTTTAAAAATGCAGGTTACATTGGAAATAAATTCAGTAAAATTTTGTAAACCAGTAATAGGTAAAATATTTTTGTCCTCATGTACCAAGATAACATTGGACTACTTAAAGGGACGAGACCATCTGAAATAGAAATTTCCATAAACTGGAACATGTTATATAATAAAAAATAACATTTAAAATTTGTTTCAATGGAGAATGAAATTTGTCTTCTTGTACCAATTATCCTTTAATTTTACATACAGAAATTGTATGTTGTATAAATTCCTAGATGTAAATCATAAATGAAAAATTAACAAATATATAAATATGGCTTTACTTTCATTAAAATATAATGTCATTAAATAATTATAAAATAAATTATGGTGTGTAGCAATACTATCATTAAAACAATCATAAAACAATAATAAATAACACAACAAAATGAATGAAGTGACAAAATACATCTTGGGAGAACCTTTAAACAGGAATATTTATAATAGAAAAGCTATAATACATAATCACATAACTGAGATTGAACAAAATCAAACAAGCTATACTTTTACTAAATAACTTGTGAGTAATGAATGTGAATTACATTCACCTGAGAATATAAATTGGTAATACTGCTTATTAAGGTGAACAGCCAGGTACTATGTTTTGGTGGCTCAGTCATGTAATTCTAGCCACTCCAGAGTCCGGAACTAGGAAGGTGGTGATTTGAGGAAAGCCTAGGCAGAAACATTGACTAGACCTATTGTCATCTCATATCTTGACACAGTGATGCATGCTCATCCTCCAAGCTATGTAGGAAACTGAGACTGAATAAATTCTGCCCAGGTGCACTGGGGCAGAGAGTCTGGGAGACTTGTCTCTGTACTAGAAAGCATCCGTGCAATCCCAGAAACAGAGAAGCCTAAATTAAATATTCCTATGTGTGAGCAGGAAGCTAGATGCTATCTTAATAATCAGCCAAAATCTAGCCCTGGAGGTATAGCCCAAATGACATCAACAACAAGTTTGAGGTCATAAACCAATCTATCTATCTATTTATTTATTTATTTATTTATTTATTTATTTATTTATTTATTTATTTATTTTTGTCTTTTCTTTTTTGGTACTGGGGATCAAACCCAGGACGTTGCACTTGCTAGGCAAGCACTTTGCCACTGAGCTACATCCCAGCCCGTTGAGGTCCTAAATTTAATTTGAAGCGCTGACAAAAAAAGAGGGAGAGAGAGATAGAAAGAAACAAAAATTTGTGGAGAGTTGTGTATTTTAACATTCTTAACTGTAAAAAAAATGTAACACTAGGGCTGGGGATATGGCCTAGTGGCAACAGTGCTTGCCTCGTATATATGAGACCCTGGGTTCAATTCCCCAGCACCACATATACAGAAAATGGACAGAAGGGGCGCTGTGGCTCAAGTGCCAGAGTGCTAGCCTTGAGCAAGAAGCAGCCAGGGACAGTGCTCAGGCCCTGAGTTCAAGCCCCAGGACTGGCCAAAAAAAAAAAATGTAACACTCAATTGAAATGTTTTATTTACTGGAAAAATTAATTCACATGTGATATTTTCTTTTATTGTAAAAGTTCTGCATTTTGTAATGGAGTTAGACTTTTATTTAAAATGAAAATATACTTTTGTAACATAATAAGTGAAAAGAAAATTTTTTGAATAATAATCAGTTCTATAAACATTAAAACATACAAATGATGACACCTGATTTTATTATGGATGATTAATATTACCTGGACCTTTCTTTCAAGATTATTATGTGGAAATTTATGAAATACTAATTCTAAAACAAAGTTTCAATGCAATTTCAAGGAAAATCTTACAATTTTCCTCCTCATAGGGGTAAGGAAATAAGTTTTGTGAAGCTGAGTGCTGGAGCACATGCTTCTAATTGTAGCTACTCAGAAGGCAGAGACTTGAGGATTGTGGTTTGAAGCCAACCCCACAATGGACACTGTAAGACTTTATCTTAAATTGACCAGAAAAAGCCAGAAATAGAGCTATAGCTCACGTGATAGAGTACTGACTATAAGCAGAAAGAGCTCAATGACAGCACCCAGACTCAGGATCAACACACACACACACACACACACACACACACACACACACACACACACACACACACACACACACATAGAGTTTAGCATAATTTAATACACTTGGAACCTGGAAAGCAGTACAGAAAGACATAAATTTAAAATAACCTTCTTCTGAACTTGAGGCATTTGTTGGGAAAAGAAATATAGTTAAAATAATGTCAGCTTTTCAAAACATATAACCAAATAAATTATTTTACAAAACCTTGTTTCAAAATGTACTGCTTTGCTGGGTCCAACACTCCCAAACAATCACAGCTTAACATTTGCCTGCTCCTAAACAATTCACTTTATTGACAGATTTGCCTTAAACCTGACTACAAAATGTCACAAGTATCATGGCTTTGCTGTCCTCCTCTTAGACCCTTCCATAAATCAGTCAAATTAGTTACATAGCTTCCCTACTCCTATGACCATAAATACAGCCTCACCTCATCTTCATGCTGTCTTGGAGGTATTTGCAGGAAGCAAGTATCTGAGAGAAGAAGGTGAACAGCCTTAGGTATGAGGCAAAGTAGGAGCTCAGTAGGACTGAAGTATACAATTTCAAAAGAACATTAAAAGATAAACATGTAGTGACCAGTCAGAACCTAAAAGGTTTTAGATGTTATCGAGATCCTCAGTTTTAGTTTGAAACAAAATGTTCACATGCAGGGATAGCCTATTTTTATTTTATATAATTTCTTTAGAAAGACCTCTTTGGGAGACAACAAATAGAATAATTAATTTTAAATTATAAATACCAGGAAGGTCATTATATATTATTTTAATCACTAATCCAAGTGGATTACTCTAATATTTCTATGATAAATACCTAATTATATGAAATACTAACATCTGATACTTTAGCTTATAGCAAATTTCACTACTATAGATTATTTTTTCCCCTCTTTTCCTGGTGGTGTAGGTGTTTGAACTTAGGGTCTTATACTTCCTAGGCAGACACTCTACATCTTGAGCCATGGTCCCATCTCTTTTCTTCATTAGCTAATTTTTGTTACTGTTATATTTTGTTTTGCTTTTGGCAAGGTCTTATGTTTTTGCTCAGTGCCAGCCTTACACTGATATATTCCTACTTATGGTCTCGCGTAGCTGAGATCACAACTATGTACCAACTAGGCCAACTTGTTGATGCTGATGTGGTCTCACTAACTTTTTGAGGGGCAACACTTCTAATTTTTCTGAATAATTGTGATGTTCCTTTGAGTTCCTAAATGTGGGATGTTGAAGCAATTTCTAAGGTTTCAGATGAGATAGACAGGAAGACACCTGCCATCATCAGCTAAACTACAATTTTATTTTTCAATAATACAGCACAAAAATAATAACACAAAATAACAAAAAATCTTGTATTAAGTAGTCTTGATTAGATTAGGACTTGTTGGTAAAGTTATGCAAGGTTGGGTAAATAATTCAAATGAATATATATTGATAAAAGGGGACATACAAGCCAAGCAAACTTAAAAAGCATTCATAATTTGTCTAGACTAATATACAAATTGAGAAAAATAACATGGAAATTCCCTAGATTAGATTTATTGTGCTTTTTTTTTTTTTTTTGGCCAGTCCTGGGGCTTGGACTCAGGGCCTGAGCACTGTCCCTGGCTTCTTTTTGCTCAAGGCTAGCACTCTGCCACTTGAGCCACAGCGCCACTTCTAGCCATTTTCTGTATATGTGGTGCTGGGGAATCGAACCCAGGGCCTCATGTATATGAGGCAGGCACTCTTGCCGCTAGGCCATATCCCCAGCCCCTATTGTGCTTTTTAACTGATTTATTTATTGTGAAAGTGATGTACAGAGGGGTTACAGTTTCATATTCAAGGCAGTGAGCACATTTCTTGTCACACTTGTTACCTATTGGTTCGCCTTTTATCATTTTAATGGCCTCATTCTTCTGACAACCAGGTATAAGGAAATTAATTAACAAAGTACAGTAAAGACCAGTTATTGAGTTCCCTCCTATTGAAATTGTTAATATTGTTTGAGCATAGTATACATAATTTCTCTCTTGTATCGTTTCTGTCATATCTTTTTTCTGTTAAGGACACTACTTCTTTACTATGAATCATGCCAAGGAACTTTAGGATAGAAAAGTTCAAATAAGCTGCTATTGTTTATACCGTGACTTTCATTTCTTGGTCTTAATAATAATTTTTATTAGGAATGGGAATAAATGCAGATATGTTATGTAGAAATGCATTGAATAAGCACTGTAAGTATAAAATATAAGATATGAAGTTATATATAGGAATAAAAATGAAATAGAGAAAAAATTTGTAAATGTACCCCAAGTATAACCAATAGAGAAATATTTATTTACTGAATAAATTTATTCACTAGTTTAATACTGGACAAAGAATAAATGTTTGGGTAAATCTCCTTTAAGAGATGTTTTCCCAAAAGTTTCCAAAACTTGTTTAAATTCCATTCTACATAACTGGAAAACATCTAGGCTATTAAAAACAATTCTAATTATTTGAAACAAAAAAAAAAAGTAAAATTGAGCTGGGGGCTGGGGGCCATTGCCTTTTATCCTAGCTAGTCAGAGGCTGAGATCTAAGAATTGTGATTTGAAGCCAGCCAAGCAGCCAAGTGCTGAGACTCTTATCTCATTAACCATCTTAAAACAAGAAGGGGAACTGTGGCTCAAAGCAGTTGAGCATTAACCTTGAGAAAAATAGCTCAGGGACAATGCTTAGGCAATGAGTTCAAGCCCCACAACTAACAAAAATAAATAAATTAAATTAAATTAAATAGAACAGTTTCATAGAACTGGAGAAGGTTTGGTCTCTTAGTTGTTGTCATAATAGGATTCCTGACAAGTTCCTGGAAGAGAACACTGTATGAAATATGTTTCTCATAAAAGGACTTCTAAAAATCTATGGCTTGAGGAAACCCTGGGAAAATTCATACTTAACACTGTTTCCCTTTGGTAGAAGTATAGGTAATTCTTTATAGTACTTCATCTTCTGTAACATTATTTTCTTCAGTCAGCATTTGCAACACTAAACTCAACTAGACACCTGACATTTTCTATAAGCAAAAGTTATAATAAAAACCATGAAAGGAAGATAAGTCTGTTCATTTGTACAATTATGCTTAATGCTATCTTGGTTTGATAAGCATTCATTTTATTAAAATCTAATTTTAATATTGTTTTATATGGTTATATGTTTATACTATAATTCACATGCAAACAGCTCACTTGCAAATGTAAATTATATTGGTAGAGACAAAAGTGTTTATGACTAGAACAGTCAGTTCTGTATGTTCTGTAAGTAGAAGGAATTTCCAAGTATGACAAGAAGCATATTTAAAATACATTCTATTTGGCAAGAAGTTTAGGTCAAGTGATATTCCTTTTATCAGTAAAGGAAATGAATATATCTAGAGAAAGATAATATCATTGGATCTTCAGTTAGAAATGATAATATTTCATATACAACATTTGCCATTCCATAAAAATTACAAAGAAACAAAATAAAAAGAATTGGGGAAAAAAGCAAATAAAATTGGTTCAAGGGAAGCAAAACACAGAAAATAGTACTGTAGGATAAATATGTGAAATACATATAATTATTGCTAATGAATTTTTGGTCAAAAGCTTTCACTAGAAAGTAAGATATAGATGTGAATTTGAGGAAAATATTTTGAAAATATACATAATGAAGAGTCTAAAATAATTATTGAGGAAAATAGCATAGTAATTGTCTATATTAAGTGATTTAACTACTTGTGTTAGTTTATTTCAATGTATTCTTTTTAAGGCTTGAATTCCCAAGATGACAAATGCTTAGATCTCTTGATTCTAGAAGCTTGTCAAATCTAAGGCACCCAAAGGTGGGATGCTAAAAAATAAGAGTACATGTGAGTTAATCTTTGTATGTGTGTTCCATTACTGGGGCTTGAGGTCTGAACCTCAAGGTATAGTCTAGGCTTTCTTACTCAGAGATGGAACTTAAGCCTCCTCTCCACCACATCCAGCATTTTGCTGGTTAATTAGAGATAAGAGTCTTAAGCCAGGTGGCAGTGGCTCCTATGTGTAATCCTAACTATTGAGGAAGCTGAGATCTGAGGATGTGGGTTGAAGCCAGTCTAGGCAAGCAAGTTTGTGAACCATTTATTTCCAATAAGCTATGGAAAAAAAACCAAACAAACTTGGATCTGTGGCTCACATTGTAGAACACCAACCTGGAGCACCAAAACTCAGGAATAGCACACAGGCCCTGAGTTCAAGCCCTAGGATGCCAAAACAGACACACAAATAAGTGTCTTGAAGATTTGTCTGCCCATGCTATCTCCAAAACTTGATTATGAGATCTCAGTTTATGGGTTATCTATGACTATAGCTAAAAGTTAAAAGTGGAAAAAAGTAATCTTGAACAAATGTTACTGAATTTTAGACATGGTTGTGTTGTTATTAAAGTCAAACTGCTCATTCCTGACAGCATTATCCCAGCTAGTGATGAACACTGTTTCCAGGATTCTATACACATCTCTTACACACTTAACATAGAGAACTCTGATGTCATTTTGAATTTTAGAATTATGAGATGGATCTAATGTCCATGTTATAGAAAAAGAGAATTTTGGCACTCTTGATGCCATTTTTGGCATAAAGGAATTAAATAATATGGGTAACCAAGGCACATTTGAGTTGACTATTCGTGATGTGCACTCCCTTCATAGAAATGTAGATGTAGCAGACATTGTAGAAACAAGTACTCCATCATTGTCTAGGCAAATAGACATGAAGAGACAATGATTATTGAGCTCAGAGATTCTGATGCAAAATTTTTGCCATAAAAGTAAGACAAGGGATTGTGGTGAGAAACAGCAGCTATTATAATGAGAACTTGTAATAGAGCTTCTCCAATAGCAGTTTGGGAAGACAAGATAGCATACTCTGCCCATTGAACTCAAGGTCACGAGTTCAAGTTAGGAACAAAATAGGAAAAAAAACCCTGCATATGCTTATTTATTTATTTATTTATTTTAAATTTTACTGTAAAGATGATATACAGAGGGGTTACAATTACATAGGTAAAATAATGAAGTGTTCCCCTCCCCCCTTCATTTTGTATGTGCATATTTAATTGCCATTGAATTGCTTGGATAATATATATATATATATATATACACATATACATATACATATACATATATATAGAGTGTCAATATGTATATATTTTTTTCCCTTTCTCCAAATACTTAACAGGTTCCCTCTCATTATTAGGTTGTTGATTAATTCTTGGGAGTAGAAGCAGGGCTTCTCATTTGCAATGAAATTGTCCTGACACTTGAAACATGCTTCCAGTCGTTGGTGCTTTTAATTTGTTTTTAAAATAAATGTCTGCTCATAACTTTGCCTGGGCTTGCCTTGGACCCAAACTCTTCTAGTTTTGCTTCCTTGGGTGGCAGTTATCACATTCCTTTGCTATCACACCAACCTTGTTTTTGAGTGAGTCTCACTAACTTTTTGCCCTATCTGTTGTATATATATATACTCAAACTGAATTACAGAGAGGTTACATTTTCATATATTAGGCATTGGATACATTTCTTGTACTGTTTGTTACCTCATCTGGTTTTGAATTTTGTTCCTCCTGTCTCTAAGAAACTTGGAGTAGTGGGAAGCAATACCTAAGCCTTGCCCCAACCCATTGCTTCCAGAACATTGTGAATATTATAACTTAAAGGACATAGGCAATCAAAACTTTGAACCAAAAATTCCAGTGAAGAAATATAAAAAAACATTTAAAAGAACCACAAAAAACACAACATGACTATTCCAAAAGTCAAAAATTTTATGAAATAGAGCTTAATGATAGAGAAGTCAGAACTTTGCAAATGAGGAAACAGAGATCTTTCTTATGCAAATTAGTAATCGATCCAATTTATCTTGCCATCAGTCACAAGCAACACCTATTTTTGTTTCATTATAAACAATAAGGAATATAGTCAATGCTATCCTTTCCAGTGTTTTCGCTCATCTTTGCTAAAACATCCATAGCCCCAAGTTACATAGCCCAACTTATTACATGATGTATATTGAACGATTATACATACTCACCCATCTCCTTTCTTCATTCCTCTGAATGTCCCCCAGATCAAAACACTGTATTAAGATATTGATTAGAATGCATTTATCTTTTGACTTGTTGAACTGAAACTGCATTGCACAATTACTTAGAATTAGAAAAAAATGGAATTTGAGGATGTCACATACTTTGATGTACTTCTAGGAGGCTAGACACTCATATTTCTCCTTCCATAAATGATTGGCATTTGGAACTGGTTGCTTGTCATACAAGGAGAGATATGATTTTAATATTAATTCTTGGATTCAGTTTGAGTAAAGGTGTGTTAGATTTCAGTTGTTATATTTTTTCATTCTTAATTCTGTGTTGGTTAAAAGAGAAGAATAAAAATTAGTGGTTTGGATTCAATTCTTCGATTTTTTTTGTTTGGACAACTTCCACCTACAGTTTATCCATAAATAATGTCACTTTCTACATGAATTAACTGAGATTTATTTATACATTGTTATTCATTGTTACAGTGTGTAGATACATTTCTGATTTCTTTTTTTAAGGAATTTTGAGGAAAAAAAGTTTCTGTATGAGATATTTATAAGTAGTCCTATGGTAAAAACAAACAAAACAAAAAAGGTACAAAAGATGTCAGATTCACAGACACACACATGCCTTTTCAGAAAGATGTCTGCTCCTTTGGGGCCAAGGATGAAATTTAGATATGCTTAGAGGCATTTGAATTTTAAATTTTGAAATTTTCTGTAAATTAATATGCAAACAGTAACAGTTTTCCTGGTGACATATGCTATTGGAAGCAGTGCCGTAATCTCCCTTCTTAAACCATTTCAAGGACAGTGTGTCTCCATATTTGAATTTGTACACTGATTCTATTCACCAAAACCTGCCACATAGTCAGTGATCTTTGAACAGACACCGAGGTCCTGATCTAAGTTCCCAAGTCCTGTCCACCCTACCTATTTCTCAGATAATCTACATTGATGTCTGATTTTATGCAGCACCTATGGGTGGGTGGAGACAAAGAAACACTGAGTTGACTAGTTACAAATGAGGGATTTTAATTGATTTAATACTGTGATCCATTGAATTTTTATATTTTCTTTGAGATGCTCTAATTCTCATGTCTTCAGTCAATCCTACCACCACCACCCAAAAATTTTATTCCTCAAAAACAAATTTCTTTTTGGAAGGTGTTGGCATTACCAAAACCTGCGGTAGGGGAGATTATTTCTACACACACACAAAATAAAATTATTATAAAGTAACTTTTATAGCATAAGTTTTAGAATACTGACATGCATTTAATGCACAATATACATCTCAATTTATACTTACTTTAAATATTTATGATTAAAATGAATAGTATTTATTTTACTCTTTAGATATGCATTGAAAGTTCAAAAGTACAGTGTTATAGTTGAAAAAGAAAGCTTGTTATCTTTGTTAACTATTATTATAAGCATATATTTACCATTGCCTGGCTTTCAAACAGTTTTATACCTGTCAAAGCATGGAAGCTTATATCTTATTGAATGTAATTTGCAACGTTACATTATTATTTTTTCTATTTTATTTATTTGCTTTTACGTTTCCTTACTACTTCTAAGTGATGTACAAAGGAGTTTCTATTCCACAAAGCAGTTTATTAATACAGTACTTCTTGATCAATATCACTTCGTTCAACATTCTCATTCATCCTACCCCCCCACTCCTTCCCTCACATATAATTGTATAGGATGTACATTGAATATGGACTGCATTCTCCATTTCTTCTCAAATTAATTTGTTTACCTCTTTCCTCTTGAACTCACCCAACTCCTTTCAAGCACCTGTTTCCTAGGGTTGGAAGCATGGCTCAGGTAAAAGAGCACAGCCAATGAGTGAAAGCATCAGGTTTTGAGCTGATGTCCCAATTTCGGAGAAAAGAAAAAAGAAAATGAAATGTTTTTTAGTATCTGAATTTATAGTGTATTTTACGTGTCAAAATATTCTTTTAAATCTATTATGTGTTTCCTAGAATTTCAATACTGTCATCTTTTTGAAGTTTTGCAGTTGAAAGACTGCATTAAAATTACATACAGGATATTATTGTTTATAATTTATTAAGTTTCAGTTGTTTGGCTTAATGATTTTATACAATGTGTTTGACTTTCATTGATTTCAAAGAATTTCAGTAGTGTTGTTATCATTTCTTCCTGATTTATCACTAAATTAGGAAAATAATGCTTAATTTTCACACAATCTATAATTTTTCACACCTCCATTATTGAGTTTACATTTTATTCCATGATGCTTAGGACATATTATATTTTACCAATTGTATTTTTTTTGGCTTAGCATCTGTTTTATAATGGTGAATTCATCATGTGCCTGTGATAGAATGCTCAGAATGCTGTTGCAGTTTCTGTGTTTTTTTTTCATGTCTCTATTATACTTACTTTATTTGTGGTGTTGCTCAAAATTGCTTCTATCCTTTTCTTTTCCTTTGATTATTATGAGTTTTTTTATGAAGTCTTGCTTGCCTGTTGCTTCCATTATTCAATTTGGACATTAAACTTTCCAAATAATATTTTAAATTTTCGATTTCCTTTTCTCAATTGTATCATCTTTTGCTTCATGGAGTTTGTTGCCTTGGTAACAGATGTGCATATGTTTCATCATATGATGAAAGATTGATCCTTTCATCATATACTTTCTTGTCTCTAATATAGTTTTTATAGAAATCTTCCCAAAGCTGTATCCTTCAAAAATTTACTTTTAAACTAACATGCTGTGAGTTCTAAATTGGCTTTTTTAAAATATATTTTATAAAGTCAGATTTTATAGTTAAATTCATCTTGCTCTCTAAAGTGAATTTTAAATGTAGTTTTCAGTGTATTTATCTTCATTAGTAATGAGCAGGAACAATTAAAAAAATGGTGTTGTTTCTTCATGTCTTTCATTTTTATCTGTATTACCTTGTATTATTTTCAGTAGTATATATTTACTGTGTAACAGAGAGAAAGAAGGAAGGAGGGACAGAAGGAGACAAGGAGAGAGTAAAATAAAGATTTCTAAGTTACTTCTCTCTAGAAAATAATAAAATATTCATCAAAAAGCTAACAGTATGAACTTAATTTTGAAGATATTTTCCATTGATTACCACTTTATGCTTTTAATATCAGAAAATGAATTCTTCATTAGATGTCATTTAATGTCTTTCTATATATGCATGTTTCTTTAAAATAAAATGCTTATTAAAAGTAATACAAACATATATTTTTCTTTTTTATTGATTAAATTTTGTTGACAGGTGTTGTGCAAAAGGAGTACAGTTACATAATAGGGCAGTGAGTACATTTCTTGTGATATCTTACACCCTCATTTTTCTTTCCCTTCCCTAGATCAGGTAGGCATATATACAATACCCAGTATACCAAAATCAAATACAGAGGGGCTGCGAATATGGCCTAGTGGCAAGAGTGCTTGCCTCATATACATGAAGCCCTAGGTTTGATTCCTCAGCACCACATATATAGAAAATGGCCAGAAGTGGTGCTGTGGCTCAAGTGGCAGAGGGCTAGCCTTGAGCACAAAGAAGCCAGGGACAGTGCTCAGGCCCTGAGTCCAAGCCCCAGGAATGGCAAAGAAAAACAAAAACAAAAACAAAATCATATACAGTAGCCATGTAGTATATGCCAAAGGAAATTCACCTAGAACTTTAAATATTATGTCAACAATAGAGTTTGCTTATCCTTGTCTTAAATGACCATACATACATAGCTATTGTGAGCTATATTGTGAGCTACTGTGATCCACTGAGAGATCTATTTTAGACCTTTTTATATTTAGTAGTTGTTTGGTTTTAGATACATAATGTAAGGTTGCTGACCCAAACCTGTGGAAATACCATTTGACAAGAAAGTTTTGTTTCGCAGACCTGGTCTCTACTGGCCCCCCTCCCCCACCCTAACAGTCGTATATCAAGGAGAACATGCCCCTTTGTTCTCTGTTTTCCAGCCTTGTCTCGCTCAACACTATTTTGTCAAATTCTGACCATTTCCCTGTGAATACCAGTATTTTATCATTTCTAATTGCTATGTAGTATTCCATTGTGTATAGGTACCACATTTTTGGGATCCATTCATCTGTAGAGGGGCATCTGGGTTGTTTTCATATTTTGGCTATTGTGAATTATGTAGCCATAAACATGGATGTGCAGATGCCTTTGTAATATCCTGAGACTTGTTGTTCAGGATAGATGCCTAGGAGTGGTATGGCTGGGTCATAGGGTATGCCTATGCTGAGCTTTTTGAGGAACCCCCATTCTGTTCTCCAAAATGGTTGTACTAATTTGCACTCCCACCAACAATGGAGAAGGGTTCCTCTTTCCCCGCATCCCCTACAGCATTTGTTGTTGCCTGAGTTCAGAGTATAGGCCATTCTAACTGGAGTGAGGTGGTAGCTCAGGGTTATTTTTATTTGCATTTCCTTTACTGCCAGGGATGTTGAACATTTCCTCATATGTTTCTTTGCCATTTTTGTCTCTTCTATTGTGAAATCTCTCTCTAGCTCCTTTGCCCATTTAGTAATTAGTTTACTGGCCTTGGAGGGGGTTAGTTTTTAAAGTTCTCTGTAGATGACAGATATTAGGCCTTTGTCTGTTGCTGTGCTGGTGAAGATCCTTTCCCATATGGTTGGCTGTCTTTCTAGTTTGGAGGCTATGTCTTTAGCTGTGCAGAATTTTTTAATTTTTAGTACTCCCATTTGTTGAAACTCTCTCCTATCTGTTTTGCCCCTGGGACTCTATTCAGGAAGTTCCTTCCTGTGCCTATAAGTTCTAGCATCTTTCCTACTCTGTCCTTCAGTAGTTTCAATGATTCAGGCCTGATGTTGAGGTCCTTGATCCATTTTGAGTTGATCTTGGTGCATGGTGATAGGCAAGGGTCTACTTTGAGTACATATGGCTGCCCAGTTTTCCTAGCACCAGAGGTTGAAGAGGCTATGTTTTTTCCATTTAGCTCCTTTTTCATATATCAGCTGACTGTGAGAATGCTGCTTTATTTCTGGGTCTTCTATTCTATTCCATTGGTCTTCAGGTCTGTTTTTATACCAATACCAGGCTGTTTTTGTTATGACGGCTCTATAATAGAGCTTGAAATCTGGTATTGTGACACCTCCTGCACTGCTTCTTTTGCCTAGAATTTCTTTGGCTATTCTAGGTCTTTTGCTATTTCATATAAATTTATGGGTTCCTTTCTCTATTTCAGTAAAGAATGTAGCTGGGACCTTGATGGGGATTGCATTGAATTTGCATAACAATTTGGGCAATATGGCCATTTTTCACTATATTGATTCTACCTACTCCTGAGCCTGGGAGGTCTTTCCATCTCTTATATTCTTATATCTTTTGTTTGCCTGCATGAATAATGTATACTGATGGTCTTAATTTATTTATGTGTATTTGAATAAACATTCCTGGTATCAGCTCATATCAACCTAAACACAGTTTTATAATTATTTGGAGACAATTTAGCTCCAACACTTTTCTTTTTAATCATTTTTTTTGTGTGTATAGCTTACTTGCTTTTTATTTATGAAGGGAGGTATCTTTGAGAAACTTTTTCACTGGAACTTTAAATTCTGGCTGACATGGTTTTGGAGGACATGGAAGCCCAAAAGCTCACTAAAAGTATTTCATGATGGTGAAGTATTTTCTTCTTGTTTGACAATTGTCTATTTACAATTTAGACTTGATAGGCAGAGGTGTGAATGTTTTTGTCATGTATGTTACCTAAGTTTAAAAGTTTTTTTTTTATTTTTTCAATATATAGATTAGTGAATTTGTTTAACAGGGGGTGATTGGGTCATTAATTACTCAAATATTTGTTATCTTTTTTATTCTATGTTTTGACCCTCTTTATACAGACATTGCCATACATGATGCTATGTAGAGGTTGCTGAAGCTGCTTGTTTTCTTCACTATTTTCTTTTAGTTACACACAACAAATTACTTCAGTTGTGTGGATTGTATCTGTTCACATCTTAACTGGTCCCCCAACTGAATTTTTATTTCAAGTATTACCTGTTTTAAAAGCTTCATTTTACTTTCTTTCCTTGGTATTCATATCCCTTTGCTAATATTCTTTATTAAAAAGGACATCATTCTCATAATTACTTTAAAGTATTTGTAGATTTCTGTTTGTTGTTTGAACATACTTAAAATTTTGGATTGAATTTCTTTATCTAGGAGAGCCAAAGTCTGGATCTTTTTTTCTGGTAGATTGTATGAATTGCTTTTTCTTGTGTATATGTTATTTCTCCTTATTGCTTTGTACATCTTATACTTTATTGTTGTAAACTAGACATTAAGTATGATGTGATATTTTTAGAAATGAGACTATTCACACTTAATAGAGATTGAACTGGCTGTCCATTTATCTTTATTGCCTTTGATGATGTACTGTCTACTAAACTTTCTAATTTTCTAAACTCTAATCATAATTGGCAAATAAAATCTTGACTTGTTTGTTATGTGGTCGCCTACTATCTGCAAGGAGATTCTTCAAAAAATTGGAGGTGAAAAATTTCTCCAAACGTTGCTCAGCATTTGTATCTCTGTGTAGGAGCATTTCTTGAACATTAAGAAGTGTAGTCGCTCCCTGTTTTAGTGAGGAAACTGGAAATTGCTCAAGTTCTGAGATTAAGACCATTTCACACCTCTCTAGTGATGTGAACAGCTTTGAATATAAATACACCCTCAACAAGATATAATCTTCTAAGTTTCTAAAATAAAAGTCTCCTTTTCAGCTGCCATGTGTATATCACTTGAGAGCATTTACTTCAAAGAATATCACTTGTTATTATTTTTCAAAATGTATCCTACCATCTCAGAAAGCCAAACATGTAACTAACCGTTTTACTCTAGCTATTTTCCAAAGAATTTCCAAGTAGAGAGCTTTGCACATTTGAACACCTACAAGTAAGCACAAAATAAAGATGGTCTTACCAATATAGTCTCACATGAAACTACCAAAATGAAAAAAAAATAGTGACAATTCTCTGGGAATAAGGACATAAAGGTGTTTTAATCTTGTTATATTCCCTGTGCATAGAATGAACATAGTCTTTTGACCAAAAAATAAAGTCATTTAAACAAAAAGAAAAAAGTATAGCATTTTTGTTCGCCTGCAATGCTGTGCATTATAGTGTCATTCTTGGTTACTTTTGCAATATATCTTATTCCAGTGTCTGTTTGTTGTTCTGTTCAAAAAATTGCTTCCGTATTTCTGCTTAATCTAAAGCATCGGTGTGCCTTTAATTTTAATCACTTTAATTTGACAACCTAGAGAACGTTGGGAATATTGCTCAGTTTTCATGAAAAAAATTAAAGTTAATCTTTACTATAGACATTTACAGTGCTGGGGTCCTTCGCCCCCAGAGCTCTCCTGTCCAGCAGGAGAGGCGAGGAAGCGCACCGAGGCCAAGGTGAGCCCAGAAAAGGTGAAGAGTGGGGAAACCGCCCACTCCCAGCCCCCCCTTTGCCAGAGGACAATCAGCCTGGGAGAAAGTTCTAGCAGTCTCAATTTAATCAGGGAGGTGTCATTCTTAAATATTTCAGAGAGAGGCAGGAAGGGGAGGGGTGTAGCACACCTAGCCAGGGGCTATGAGAGGCAGCCTGAGCTGTCCATCAAGGGTGGAGGGCCAAGAGACCACCCTAAGGGGTGGCCTAATTCTACGTCACAGCCAACAGGACAGCCTCTGGGTTCACCACCACCCTCCATCTTGGCTACACCTGGTCCCAAGGCTGGGAGGCAGGGCCAGTTAGAACCGCCTTTCCGGTTCCAGACTCGGAAGGCAGGCGGGGCTAACCACCCCTTCCAGGTTCCAGGTCCAGCGGCCCCAGGGCTGGGAAAACAGGCGGGGCCAGCTGATTGCCTCTTAATGATGCAAGGCATGTCCCACATACAGGATCATGGGTTTCTTCTGGAAGCCTTTCCCCCTGTTTCTCTTTCTCTCTTTCATATTACTGCACATAAGTTAATTTAAATGAATCCCTTCTTCTTCCTTTTTTTTTTGTTATTGTTGTTTTTTCCCAGTACTGGGGCTTGAACTCAGGGCCTGAGCACTGTCCCTGGCTTCTTTTTGCTCAAGGCTAACACTCTGCTACTTGAGTCACAGTGCCAATTCTGGCCTTTTCTGTTTATGTGGTACTGAGGAATCGAACCCAGGGCTTCATGCATGTGAGGCAAGCACTCTACCACTAGTCCACATTCCCAGTCCAATGAATCCCTTCTTAGTCAGCCCCATTTTTTTCTTTGTTATATCATTACACTTTCAGAAGAAAGTTAAGAAAGGTATCTCGCAGTAGTCTTGTTTGCTTATATTGTGAAAATTTGATTTACTATATTGAAAAACATCAGATAGAAAATGTAAATAAATAGCTAGGTTTTATTTTCCTAGCTGTATGCCAAATATCTGACCAATAAGTACCTACAAAAGCATGCTACACTACCATAACATAGGGAATACACATCGCCAATGTTGTTCAAAACCTGACTTGCCTGTGATGATGAAGTCTAACTCTGATTTCATAATAGAGAAGGCTTAAGATATTCATGAAATGGAAAATAAATAAGCCTCTTATAAGCATATTGTATAAAGAATAGATTATTTCTGTTTCCTTGATATCAACTTTCCTACTTTAAAGTTCATTTGGTTTTTCATGAGTAACAATTAATAGCCAGTGTTCTAATAATTGAAATGTAAATGGGTCTAGAAAATATATTCATCAAAGTGTAGTAGAGCACATTATCTTGTTTTCTTCCATTTCTACATGAACATTTGGGTACTCAGCTCAGTTCATTGTATGTGTATATATTTGTCAGCCCTCACGGTGTTAGCAGTACTGTTTTAATCACTTCCAATGAAAGACTTTCTTTTTTTGTTTACCAATCTTTAGAAATTAATCACTGTCATTGCATTGTTAAGAGAAAAAAATAAGAAGACATTGATGAAGTGGCTACAATTTGTGCAGAGTGTATAAAAATTAGATTATGCAGAACCAGCCCAAAAGCTTAAACCTATTATTACAGTAAACCTTTTTCTGGTTGCTAAATGAAAAGTCTTGTTCAGAAAAGAAATAACTATCTTATACAAACACAAAATAGGAAAAATAAATGCTTCCATGGTTACATTTTAAAGATAAATCTTTCTATGTATAATAGATGCTCTACTGCCTATTTTGAGAAAAATAGGTATGGTAATAATAAGGTCTTTCAGTTCTCTATAGCATGACTCGCTATTATTTATGTGGTGAATTAGAATATATCACTCCTAATTAATATAGCAGAGATGTGTTTAGAATCCAGTTAGAATGAACATGTCTTTGCACTGAAGAAAAAACAAATGACTACAAGCAAATTAGTGTAAAAGTGTGACATTTTAAAAAATAATCATTCAGCCACTTTACTCATATATTATTCCTTGTAATAGCTTCTCATAACAGTTTTTTTAATGTTAACTTTGTACCATACACTCTAGTCATCTTAATATTTTATAATAACTCTAAGAACTTATTTTTTGTCTGTATTTTAAGAGTCAGATACAGAAAACAAGCTCACTGTGGTCACAGAACCAATAAACAGAGAAAATATATTATATTCAAGAACTCAACTTTAGTCTTTGACCAGAAGCCCTACCTTGTCAGTCAGTGAGAAAAATGTGCTTTGGATGTAATATTTTTCAGTGGCATTATTTTCTTCTTTATTTATTCAATGCAAATTTATTTTGCACTAAATATGTGCCAGGTAATTAGGCCTGAGAAAAAGGGAAAAAAAGAAAAAAGACGTTTCACTCTCTTGTAATAGAAAACAAAATTTGCATCCACAGAACTTTCAGTCTATTATGTATGAAGATATAGAGGGTAGAAATAGAACAGCATCATGATTGATCATAAAACACAACTAAGAATGATAGAGCCAAATGGAGGCTAGTCTCAAGGAGAGTTTCTCAGCAACTGAACTACACTTGAGTCAGTGTTAAAGGTTCCAAGTTACATTGAGTCAGCCATTAACATATTTGGATTTGTTTCCATGTCTTCTTTCCATTTCTTGATGTTGTTTTTGATAAATACTACTTTATATGATGAGATACATGTAGGCATTGCAACTTAGTGTTCCTATCCTTATGAATATTGTCCTTGGTCTCACTGTGTGTGAATGCTTAGAAGGCTGCATTATTTTCAGTCTTACAAATGATTCTCGTTCTTTAGATTAAGCCCATCTATTGAATGACCCTATGCCCACTTCTTAAAGGTGCTCTATTTCTGATTCTTTCATATTCAGAATAATCTGGTTGGTAGTGAAAGTTCACATTTTACATATGATGTATCAAGAAAATGTATGAATTGCATGGATTATTTTAGCCTGAACATGTATCATGAGTATCAATTTAAAGTGAAATGAGAATGTTTAGAAAGAATTAGAGAATGCGTTTATTACTTAGCAAGTCTAAAATTGTCAAGAAACAATTTAAGGAGATAAAAAGTATTTTAAATTAACAGAAAAACTCTGTTTTATGCTGAATGGTGGGAAAGTTAAATTATTTTTCTCATGAATAATGATATGTCCTTGCCATTTTGTTTATTATATTTTATAATAATATATACAATCATTGATATTAAAAATGGTTTTATGTTTCAAACCTATATGATAGGAAGTTATGAAATAACAGGTTCTAGTTCAGGGAGGGTCTAGTAATTTTACATTTTTGCGTGTGAAAAGAAGATCTAGTGTATAGAACAAGAGACCCAAGTAAATGATGATCAGTAGTGACACAGAAAATATAAAATGGTTTGCATTCATGGAACTTCATTTTTTTTTAATTTTAGGAGACAGTAATGCTATAAACAAATGAAAAGATGTTCTTTTGCAATAGTCATATGTACTTGTGTGTAATACTGGGAAATATAAAGCAGATAATATGCATATAGAGTAACAAGGGGAGAAAATGTTTAATTAGAACAGCTAGCAGAAGGAAGATTCCTCTGGACAGGTTATGTCCATGGTCTAAAAGAACATTGTGTGGCAGGAGCAGACTAAATGAGGGGAACAGTTGGGATAAGTGAGCAAGAGAGGTGCTTCAAACACCTCTTTTTAGCTGTTTTTTGTTCCCATATATGTCTGCCCTGGCTGTGCCCTGGGAATAGGTGAGATTAGGCCATTTTTCATCATTTAGGTGAAGGTAATGTTGATTTATACCATGAAGTTGCAGCGGAACTTTTATGTATACTTTTAACCTGATATTTCCTATTTGTTGAATGAAAAAAAAAGAGAATGAGCAAGTTGAAATCAAATGTATGTATGTATGTATGTATGTATGTATGTATGTATGTATGTATTGGTGGTGATCCTTCAGCTTGAACACTATTCCTGAGTTTTGTATTCTCAGTGCTAGCACTCTACCACTTGAGCCACAACTTTACTTCTGACTTTTGGGTAGTTAATTGTAGATAAGAGTCTTACTCTGACTTTCCTGTTGCACCTGACTAAGAATCATAATCATTAATTTTCAGCCTCCTGAGTAGCTAGGATTACAGGTGTTAACCACAAGGGCACAGTGATTTTTTTTTTCTTTATTGGGCTTAGGAATGAGGGTCTTATGTTTGTTTAATAGGTACGAACTCTAGCACTTCCACCATGCTCCTATTTACCCCTTTTCACTTTAGTGTATTTTTCGGAGAACATCTCACAATTTTGCCCTAGGATGGCTTAAATCAGAATCTTTCTATCTCTGCTTCCATCCTAGCTTTGGTTTCAGACATATCACCGTGCCTATTTCAGTTTGTGAGATAGAAACTCACTGACTTTTCCCTGATTGAGCTCAGAACATTTCCTGTGTAGTGTAATAGTTGAGATTATAGGTATAAACACTTTATTCCCACCTGAGCTTGAAGAATAACTGAGTTTTTATTAATTTAGATAGAAATGCTTGTGGAAAAATAAAATATAAGGGTGAACTCACAAAGTCAATATTGGCAGTTACATGTGAGTTGTCATCAGACATTCAAAAACTTTGAAGGAAGTAGTGAGAATGTAAAGATAAAATAATAAGGCTCTAGAATAATGGTATAGTACATTCCTTAAAGCCTAGGTTCTGACAAATAAAATCAGTGGTGTGAAAGAGATTCCAAACTGGTAAAATAAAATAGGTGAGGCATCCTGGAATCCAAATGTGAAGGCATTTTAAGAAAGTAATAAAGTGTGTCAACTGTAGCTGATAAATGGAGGAAGAAGTGGAGTAAGGGTTCTCTCATCTCCCACTGTGTTCCCCCTCAGGCAGTACTGGTTTTCCAATTGTTCTTATGACCCTTGGCATTTTTTCCAAATACTATAAAAATGAAAGCTTGAGTTCTCTTTATTCATAGTCATTTTATTTCATCCTCTGTTTCCTGTTGAAACTATTTTTGAATAATAAAAATGGTAACAATACTTGAACACACACTTTGAACCTAACAATATGTTCAGGGAATTTGTCATTCACCTTTCCCAGACATTGTAAATGCCACTGTTTCTTTTCACTAGTGTACAAAATTGAATCTAAGAGAAATAAAATTACTTTTGTAAAGTTGTGAACTATAGAAGTGAATCTCTCAGTAATTTACCACACTTAGAACTTTTCTTTTCTTTCCCCAACTCCCTAATTCATGTTCTGTCTGACCTGTATTTCCTAAATGTGTATGCTTTACATTGAGGATAAAGCTGGGCAATGAGTTTGGTTTTTTTCTTCCTTCTCTTTCCTGACCTTAGTAACTTGATTTTTCTCAGATTATTTAAAAATATTTCCCATGTATGTGCTAATATGTATTTTATAGTGAAATACTATGTAATATTTCTGTATCCTAGTCCTTAGAACAGTGACCAATAATTATCAGTAAACACATTTGAAAGACTGACACTAGCTCATCAAACCAATCTACCCCTAAAGATATCATTCTACTATAAAGGTCTTTCCCCCAATTTGTGAATCTGATAGTGTTAGATCACTTGACTAGTGGGTTTTGGCTATAATTAAAAAGTAAATAATATGACCTCTGCTGACAAATTTATTTTTTTAAGTTTTTATTATAAAACGTGTACAGAGAGGTTACAGTTTCATACATTAGGCATTGGATACATTTCTTGTACTGTTTGTTACCATGTTCCTCATTCCCCCCTCCCCCTCCCCCTTTCCCCCCCTGAGGTGTTCAGTTCACTTACACCAAACAGTATTGCAAGTATTGCTTTTGTTGTTGTTTCTCTTATTTTACCCTTTGTCTCTCAATTTTGGTATTCCCTTTGAATTTCCTAATTCTAATACCAGTACACACTGTTTCCCATACACTCAGATAAGATTACAGAGATTGTGTAGATACAATCACAAGAAGGTGATACAAGAACATCATCAATAGTAGAAACTACAGATACACATGGGATGTTGAAAGTAGTTACAACTCTGATATAACAATCATTACCATAAAATGGAGTTCATTTCACTTAGCATCATCTTATGTGATCATAAGGGTATGGCTATTGGGCTCTTGTGATCCTCTGCTGTGACTTGCCTAAACCTGTGCTAATTATTCCCAATAAGGGAGACCATAGAGTCCATGTTTCTTTGGGTCTGGCTCACTTCACTTAGTATAATTTTTTCCAAGTCCTTCCATTTCCTTACAAATGGGGCAATGTCATTCTTTCTGATAGAGGCATAAAATTCCATTGTGTATATGTACCACATTTTCCTGATCCATTCGTCTACGGAGGGGCAACTGGGTTGGTTCCAGACTCTCCCTATGACAAATTGCGCTGCGATGAACATTGTTATGCTGGTGGCTTTACTGTGATTTTGTTTGTAGTTTTTTGGATAAACACCCAAAAGGGGGGTTGCTGGGTCATAGGGGAGTTCCATATTTAGCCTTCTGAGGAATCTCCATACTGCTTGCCAGAGTGGCTGAACCAGTTTACATTCCCACCAACAATGAAGTAGGGTAGATTGGCCACATCCCCTCCAACAACTGTTATTGTTAGTTTTCTTGATATGTGACATTCTTACTGGGGTGAGATGGAATCTCAATGTTGTTTTGATTTGCATTTCTTTTATGGCCAGTGATGTAGAGCACTTTTTCATATGTCTCTTGGCCATTCTCATTTCCTCATCAAAGAAGTCTCTTTGTAGGTCTTTAGTCCACTTGATGAGGGGGTTATTAGTTCTTTGCGGTTTTGTTTTGGAGGAAAGTAATTTTTTTAGTTCTGCATATATTTTAGATATGAGGCCTTTGTCCATTGAATGGCCGGTAAAGGTCTTCTCCCAGTCTGTGGGCTTTCTGTTTATCTTGCAAGCTATGTCCTTTGCCATGCAGAAGCTCTGCAGTTTGACGCAGTCCCATTTGTCCAACCTTTTTTTGATTTGTAGCCTTTCTTGGTCTTTGTTCAGGAAGTTCCGTCCTGCGCCAAGGAGCCCAAGTGTTTCTCCTACTTCTTCCTTTAGTGTTTTCAGGGTGTCTGTTTTGATTTCGAGGTCTTTAATCCATTTGGAATTGATTTTGGTGCAGGGTGATATATAAGGTTCTAGTTTTAGTTTGTTGCATGTGTTGAGCCAGTTTTTCCAGCACCACTTGTTAAAGAGGCTATCTTTCTTCTGAACTATTGTCTTAGCCCCTTTATCAAAGATTAAGTAGGCGTAGTTCTGTGGGTTCATTCCTGGGTCTTCAATTCTGTTCCATTGGTCTTCAGGCCTGTTCCGGTGCCAATACCAAGCTGTTTTTATTACTATAGCTTTATAATATAGCTTGAAGTTGGGTATTGTAATTCCTCCAGCACTGTTCTTTCTGCTTAGGATTGTTTTTGCTATTCTAGGTCTTTTATTATTCCATATGAATTTCTGGATTGCTTCCTCTATTTCATAAAAAAATGGTGTTGGGATATTAATGGGTATTGCATTGAATTTGTAGATAGCCTTTGGCAATATTGCCATTTTGATTATATTAATCCTCCCAATCCAGGAGCATGGGAGGTTTTTCCATTTCCTTAGTTCTGACTTAATTTCATTTTTCAAGGTTTTAAAGTTCTCCTCAAAGAGGTCTTTCACTTCTTTGTTTAAGGTTATTCCTAGGTATTTTATGTTTTTGGTGGCTATTGCAAAGGGGGTTGCTTTCCTGATATCAGCCTCGGTCTTCAGGTTGTTAGCATACAGAAAGGCCATTGATTTTTGAAGGTTTTGTTTATATCCTGCAACTTTGCCAAAGTTTTGGATCAGCTCTAGTAGCTTGGGGGTAGAGTCTATGGGATTCTTTATGTATAGGATCATGTCATCTGCGAAGAGAGAGAGTTTAACTTCATCTTTACCTACTTGGATCCCCTTTATATTTTCTTCTTGCCTGATTGCTCTGGCTTGGAATTCTAGTACTATGTTGAAGAGCAGGGGAGAGAGTGAACATCCCTGCCTTGTTCCTGATTTTAAAGGGAATGGCTTTAGTTTTTCACCATTTAGAGTAATGCTTGCTGTTGGTTTGTCATAAACTGCCTTGATTATATTCAGGAATGTTCCCTGGAATCCCAGTTTTTCCAGGGCTTTTTCTGCTGACAAATTTAAAGGTTTGAAAAAGATTACCTCATTTAATCTTTACAATAATCCTGTTGTGAAATAAAATTTATCTTCAATGATTGATAATATTTCTTATATGTATAAAGCAAAAATATTAAAATAGAGGAGTAGAATTAGTGTGATATTAAGAAATGTATGATGGGTCAGGTTCTGTTTGTTTACACCTTTAATACTAGCTATTCAGCAAGGTGAGATCCTAGGATTGCAATTCTAAGCCAGCCTAGGAAGAAAAGACCATGAGACTCTTAAAGCCAAGCAATCAGCATTAAAAGCTAGGAAGTGGAGCTATAGCTCAAGTAATAAAGCTCTGGCCTTGAACAAAAGAGCCCATATTGCAATTCAACTTTTCAATAACGTGTTGGAAAAAAAAGATATCCTAAAATGTATAGAAATAGTCATTGTTGTATTCAGTTCTTTTATATCTTCTGATGATTAAGAAGTTAACATGTGATTTCCAATCCAAATGAGATCTAGCCCCCTGTCTCATTTCTTCTGTTTGATAAGGAAAACTATGCACCTGCTAATGGTGAAAGACACAAAGGCACTGAAAGACATGATAATTTGGTGGGCAGAGATGCCAGGACAAGCCCAACTTCAGAACCAGTCCTTTACTATACTGTGGTATGCAACTTCATCTGCAGGAAGAATTTAATCCCAATAGCCTGGAATATGAAACTTCTTTATTCTTGAAAAAATGTCTTAATCCTCAAAGACATCTTTTTTTTTTTTTTTTTTTTTTTTTTTGTCTCCAGACACAGGAAAGGTACAACAATGCAATGAGGAGGGATTTCTCACAACTCCCAGCTGGAGAAAGCTGCTCACTTTTCAGGAATCACCACAGACCAATGGTCACTGTAGGGGCACCATATAACACTAGACTGTAATAAGAATGTTCTGAGCTGGCATCACAATCTCAGCTCTCCAATTAAAAACACCTAAACTGGATGAATGACATGCCAGTATAATATTGAAACAGAACCTAGAATTAAGTCCTGTTACACAACCAATGGCTGTGTTTCACATGGGCACCACATTCACCCCAAATCAAGAGCATTGCAACTTAAGTAATGTAAATATGTCTACTTTTGTTAGAATCCAGATGAATCAAATGGTGAGATTATATGAAAAGGAGGGCAAAGTACCTCTTAAAGATCGCTTCAGGGGGCTGGGAATATGGCCTGGTGGCTAGAGTGCTTGCCTTGTATACATGAAAATTCCTCAGCACCACATATATAGTAAAGGCCAGAAGTGGCGCTGTGGCTCAAGTTGGCAGACTGCTAGCCTTGAGGCCTTGAGCAAGAAGATGCCAAGGACAGTGCTCAGGCTCTGAGTTCTCCAGGTCTGGCCAAAATAATTGCTTCAAAAACCAAATGCATATTACTCTTGAAGTAAATGTTTTTAAAGGAAGGAAAAATTATGCAAGGAAATATATTACACAAACAAAATCAACAAGATATTATAGAACTGAAAAATATACTAAAAGAAAAGTACTAAGTGGTCTAGGGTAGTAATGACAGAAGATAGAATCTGTCAACTTGGGAAACAAACAATAGAATTTACTAGTCTAAAAGGTCTGAAAAGGCTGGGAATATGGCCTAGTGGCAAGAGAGCTTGCCTTGTATACATGAAGCCCTGGGTTCGATTCCCCAGCACCACATATATAGAAAAGGCCAGAAGTGCCACTGAGGCTCAAGTGGCCTTGAGCAAACAAGCCAGGGCCCAGGACTGTCAAAACACACACACACACACACACACACACACACACACACACACACACAAAATAAAAGGTCTGAAAGGATAAAGTAATCACTTCAGTAATCTGTGTGACAACAAAAATAATTGAATATTTACATAATTGGAGTCCCTATAAAGATTGTGAATGAAAAAGTATTTGAAGTAATAATGGCTCTGATTTCACAAAAGGCCCCAACCAACAAATGAAGAAGATATTTCTTGAGCTCAAATAAGATAGTTCAAATAAAGAAACACTCTCCAGTACACATCATAAACTTTAGAACAAAAGACAAGAACAAATAAATAAAAGGCCTGAACCAGACCAGACTAGAAACAGAAGGCATACTACTTCAAATACTTACCAATTTGAATAAAGATAGGTTCACTCTCATTATTGAAACTGTCTCAAAAATTATGACGGCAAGAGGAAATGCTGAAAGACAACCACTGTGAAGAGTGAATTGTGTAACTGGTAAAAATAACCTTATAGAAATCAGAGGGAAATAAACACTCTTAGACAATGAAAGGGGAACAGGTATCATTGTTCCATTTAAATTGGAATTCAAGTTTATAATTTGGAACTGAAATAAGTAGTGTCAGTTCAAATACTTGAAAATATCTGCCACATAAGATTTTTCTTCCATGTTCTTTAAATAAAAATGGAAATTTAAACTATTTCTCTTATGGTCATGTGATTCCATATACACAATTTGCTTTTATGAATTTTTGTACTTTCCATTATGTTGCATAAATGTTAAATATGCAGCCAGAAAAGTTAGTGAAATGAGAAAGTAATATTCTTATAATGAATATAAATTTCTATTCAATTTTAAGACATATTTATTTATTGCATAGTTAATAAATACACAAATGCTTTTAATATTCATGGGGACTTACTGTTTATTTTCCTCAATCATTGAGGATGACTTGAATCACTTTGATATGGAAGATTCAAAATATTCAGAAAAGTTGAGAAGATATAACAATGTGACCTGACTTATATCTTAGGCAGGTAAATTTAGAGAAAATGCCAGTTCTAATTCATATTAGCATGAATAATTTTGAACAATAGTTTTAACATCCATTTTCCAATATCTTTTTTGCAAATTAAAAATCAATATTCATCATCACTGTTGCCAAGAATACCATGTAGAATAATTCGCATAAACATATAGTAACATTATAGTTAATATATTACAGAAATTCAAATCAATTTAATTACAATATATACAAATGAGGAGAACTGATTAAGAAACCTTATTTAAAATTATATGGTTTACTCAGTCTTTGAGCTAGGAATAAGAAATGAAGAACCAAAATAATGTCATCACAGTTAATTTATTGTCTAGCTCTTTTTTTCCCCCCAACTTTTTTTTTTTTTTTTTTGGCCAGTCCTGGGGCTTGGACTCAGGGCCTGAGCACTGTCCCTGGCTTCTTTTTGCTCAAGGCTAGCACTCTATCACTTGAGCCACAGCGCCACTTCTGGCCATTTTCTGTATATGTGGTGCTGGGGAATTGAACCCAGGGCCTCATGTAAACGAGGCAAGCACTCTTGCCAGTAGGCCATATCCTCAGCCCCTCTTTTTTTCTATTTCAAGAATGACTGGATTTATATTTTCAAGCAAATAACGATTTTATGACATATTTAAATTCAGTTACTGAGGAATTTATCCTATCTTAGGTGTCTTTGAATCAGAGGAATAATTCTAAAAGACTGCCATGTTGCTACCTAGCATTGAATAAATACATTAGTGAAAAGATAAATAATTAATTAAAAAAATGAGCTGTCCTTAAAAAAAAAGAAAACTTTCATTGATGAGTAAACCTTTTTCCTAGCATGATGTTTCACTGACAGTCTTACAGAAAACAAAACAATAGTAACATGTATCTGTGTGCTGATTTTATGAATATGAGTATAGTAAAATGTAACATCCTATTCAACACTGAATAAAATTAACATTTTCAAGATTATATCACATTTAATTCATCATGAATACAGTACTACGTATATTCCTTGAAAAAGCATATTAAATTTCTTACAATATCTTTGCCTCTTCAAAGAATATTCGTAGTGCATGTGACATCCAACTGAACTCAAGAAATGCAGCACTTAAATTGGTTGTACATGCATCATTTTTCATGTTCACTTTAAGATTAAATTTCTCTCCATGGTGCCTTAAGAAATATTGCCATCTTGGCTTCAAGGTTATAGGGTAGACACAGTGAGATTAGAATTTGCAGGAGTAGTTGAAAAATAGGTAAGCAAATGTGAAGTTTTCCAGCTGGCTGTATATTAAGACTTTTTGAAGCATATAAAGATATTTATCCATGGCAAATATATAAAAATAAACAAAAAAATAAAACATATGAAAACATGAATTTAGATGATATCAAGAAGAAATGGAAGAATTGCAAAGGGTAGTTCCCTATTACAACACATAGAGAAGCACTGGGACAGGAACCTGTATGTCCTGGTGTGACTTCAGGAAAATTTCATGGATTGAAGCTTCTTGTTTTAGATTTTCTATTTCAGTCATTTTGCTATTTAGTTTGGAATAGTAATTTAATACTTCAACAATGAGGGAAACTGTAGATTCTGTTTCTTTTGGTCTGGCTCACTTCACTTAGTATGATTTTTTTTCTACGTCCTTCCATTTCCTTATGAATGAAGTAATGCCCTTCTTTTTGATAGATGCATACAATTTCGTTGTGTATAGATAGCACATTTTCTTGATCTATTCATCTACTATGGGGCATCTGATTGATTCCATATTTTAGCAGTGGCAAATAGTCCTGCAGTGAACATAGTTGTGCTGGTGGCTTTAGTGTGGTCTTGCTTGTAATCTTTTGGGTAGATGCTCAAAAGTGGGGTTGCATGGTCATAGGGGAGCTCTATCTTTAGCCTTTGGAAGAATCTCTATACTACTCTCCACAGTGGTTGAACAAGTTTACACTCCCACCAACAGTGTAGTAGGGTTCCCTCTTCCCCACATCTCCTCCAGTATCTGTTGTTATTAGTTTACTTGATAATGGCCATTCTTACTGTGGTGATTTAGAATATCAATGTTGCTTTGATTTGCATTTCTTTTATGGCCAGTGATGTTGATTATTTATTCATGTGTCTCTTGGCCATTGTCATTTTCTCTTAAGAGACATCTCTTTTTAGGTCTTTAGCCTATTCATTAAGGGGGGAAATCTTTGAGGAATTGCTCAGTAGCTAGTACATCTAAAAACATAAGATGATGCTAAGTAAAATGAACTCCAAGTTATAAAGATAAGTGATTTCTCATTGTCATTTTATTTTCAATGTACCATGTGAAATTATGCCATTTTCTTTTGTCTTTCTTCCTTCCCTGGGGTCTTACCCCTGATGTCTCTGTTACTGATCTTGGTACTCTGGGTATATATATATATATATATATATATATATATATACATACATACACACATATACATATATATGTACACATATATAAGTTAGTAAGGGAAGGGGAACAATAAAATGGAGAGACCAATGCAACAGCAATGCTTACAAAACTATATGCTGTAAACCAACTGTATAACTCATGAGGGAATGGAAATGGGGAGGGAAGAAGGTGGGAGAAGCAGAGGGATGAGGCAACAAGTTGGATGAGAAATATACTCACTGCCTTACATATGAAACTGTAACCCCTACAATACATCACTTACTTTGACTATAAATAAATTAAAAAATGAAAGCAATGCACAATATCTAATTTCATGATCATTAATAAATAGCCTCTTTTTTTTTTTACCAGTATCATAGGTTAGAAGGAACAGCTCTGTCCTGTCCAATTTATTTTTAGGATTTTTTTTCTCTAATCCTATCTGCTATTGTTTAAATGTAGTTTTCTTTACAGTACACATAGACTCTGATCTGTTGTATAATGACTGTTTTTATATTTCTAGATTTTTGTATGCAAATGGATACATCCTACCTTATAGAACGTGCTGAACCACTGTTTTTTATTACATTGCATATGCATATACCCGTGTCATACACATGAAGTACACAGCGTTAAAATCTCTCCCATACACATAAACTCAGACATGTACACTCAGAAATTTATCTAACAATATTAAATATAGTGTTATATATTTAATATGTCATTCTTTTGAAGTTTAAAATACAATTGATTTTGGTCAGGAAATGCAGAAACATTCCATCAAAAATGACATATTTGGTATAAATACATTACATCTTCCTCTATATTCTCAAATATAAACACTATGATTTAAAAAGAATGCACAAGACTATTTGTGATGATTCATGAATTTGGAGTGAAGAACAGTGTAACATCAATTAACATTTTGATGAAATATGTGACATTGAATTTGAAAGATATATGAAGAATGTTGGGGAGCAGGAGGTATTCCCTAATAGCACTTTGGTAACAATCTTTTGAGTAGAGAACAACCTTGTCAATTAGAAATTTCCTGCCACTCCAGAAAGTTTTGTATGTGCAATGAAATTGCTTTTATTGGAACTATAATATAGGAAAGACAAAACTGTGAAAATAAAAATAGTGAACTATGAAAGCAAGAAAAAATGAAATATTCTTTTAGAAAGTATTTAGGAAGGAAGGTGATGTTAAATGTTAGGTAATTAAGAAGTATATTGGACTTAAAATAGTCTTGAAAAGATGAGCAAAATACAGACACATTTTGATCCTAAGTTATCTGAGAGTTTTCTATAGTAAGATAAAATAATACAAGTAATTGCAAAGAGAAACTCAAGATAGAAAACAAGGTAATAAATAGGTCTGGATATCTCCATACTAAAACATGTTGATAAATCTTTCATATTCATTTACGTAGTATGTTCAAAATAGCTCTTTTTACACAGATATAAAGAAGGCAATGTAGGGGCTGGGAATATGGCCTAATGGTAGAGTACCTGCCTTGCATACATGAAACCCTGGGTTCGATTCCTCAACACCAGATATATAGAAAAAGCCAGAAGCAGCGCTGTAGCTTAAGTGGTAGAGTACTAGCCTTGAGCAAAAAACGTCAAGGACAGTGCTCAGGCTCTGATTTCAAGGCCCAGGACTGGCAAAAAAAAAAAGGAAATGTTAAAAGAGTTAATTTAGAAAGAGAATTACTGACTAATAAATTTATAATTTTGAACCTATAAAACTTAAGATAGTATTAGTAACTTAAATATTATATTCTTCTAACTTAAAATTAAGTGAAGTACTGTATTTTAAACAATATTTTAAGTTAAATTATGTGAAAACAAATCATATTTAATGTAATGCCTTTCTTGAATTGAGTGTGAAATACTCTATCAGGGGAAAATATTTGTTTTTGTTTTTTTCTGTAAATAAAATCAGTTATAAGGCTGGAATGTGCCCTAGTCGTCAAGTGTTTGCCTAGAATGCATGAAGCCCTGTTCCATTCCTCACCACAACATAAACAGAAAAAGCCAGAAGTGGTGCTGTGGCTCAAGTGGTAGAGTACTAGCCTTGAGCAAAAAGAAGCTAGGGATAGTGCTTAGGCCTTGAATTCCAGCCTCAGAAATGGCAAAAAAAAATCATAAAAGTGGGGACTAAAAAGATAAAATCAATGTCTTTGTGGCAGGATTCTCTGGTGTCTCTACATATAAGATGTCTTGTAAATACTTTCAGGTACTCATTGCCTAACTTATGTAGCTGTAACCCTTCTGTACATCACCTTTACAATAACAATGAAAAACAAAGAAACAAAAAACAACCACATAGGCAGCATATAGACATACTGAAATCAGCTCTCTTGGTTAGATAAATCACTTCTGGTACTGAAACCACAATGTATAATTATAGTGCATGTCAATAAAAAAATAGAAATACAGTTCTTAAACAGTGAGTTTAACCTGATAAAGTACCTCTGAGTTGGGACATGATGGTGACTTCTATAGCTGCAGTTCAGAGGAAATAAAATGTTTCTTAAATGCTTGTTGATAAATATTGATAAGATATATATTCATAAAATCTTCAAAATGTGTATCATCAAACATTTGAAGCCTCATCAAACGTTTAGGTTGGTCCTGTCTTTCTACCAAATACCACTGTAAACTTCTCTATGAGTCACACTGTTAGGATGACAGTGTTCTTTTATCCCAGTGAGGTCAGACAAAAGAAAGGAAAGCTGTTCATAGTTGGGGAAACTTCAGAGACTGAGAATTAATGAAGATTGTCTAAGCTTTCCTAAAAATATACAGTTTAGCTGGGCCTACTGGTGCATTACTATAATTTCAGCACTCCACAGATTGAAGGAGGACAGTAAATTCCATCTACATCTTGGACTACACAGTAAAACTCTATCTCATGTTGAATAAATAAATAAGAAGCGTATAGAGAATTTAAATAAAATATAGGAAGAGAAGTTAAAAAAAACCTTAAGACAAACATAAAAGAAAGAAAAGTACTTTTTTGGTATAGAAAAAATAAAGAAAAGTACTTGTTTTAAACAAGATACATACATTCTCAAGCTTATGCCATGAAAGCCAGGGAAACACTGGGAATATAAACAGTGCACAGAGGCTTCTAGCAATATTTTATCATCAGCAGCCCAAGTAAGCATCCTGAAGCGAATGGCATCTAAGAAGGTCTTCCAATTGATAACTTTTGCCTGGAAAAAGAGGCTACTATTAGCAGAGAGGAATAGATCAAATGATGGTTTGTGTTTAATAACTTTAAAAGAACAGAAGTCTTATTGTTGTGAACATAAAGTGTTGAATGTTCTATCACTTGCAATATGTGTGAACTCAAAAATATTCTTGAACTGATAGAACTCTAGGGACAAACAGAAGAATTTGTTTTGTTGTTGTTATATGCTGTTTTTGTTCTGTTTAAGGGAAGGTCTCACTATGGAGCCTTGAGTGGCCTTAAATTTGTTATTCTCATGTCTATCTCCAAAATGCTTAGATTTCAGGTTGGTACCACAATTACTAGTGCAGAAAACATATTTTTTAAACCTACTCTGTTGCAAAACTTGTACAGAAAGACCCCTTTATGTCCTTCCCTTAAGTTGCACAAACAGAAGCATTGTTGGTTTCATCATAGAAATCACAAACTAGTCAAGAAAATAAGAAGATATTGAAGAAAATAAAGCACAGTTAGCAAAAAAGAGTATTCAAACAAATTGAAAGATTATGAAATTATATTAAAATGTCAAACAACAAATAATGATGAAAAGAACACAAATAAAATTAAAAGAAAGTATAATACCTGCTTACAATCAATTTTCCTATCAGTATGTATTAATATATGACTACAATTCTTCTCACAGCCAAAAAAGTATTTTTTCTTACTAACCTTTTGGTTTGTCACGCAAATGATAGGCTAATCCCAAACTAGAATTTTCTGCATGTTTTATCTCTCAGTTTTATACCCTGGGACTCACATCTATTTGGGAAGATCTGGACTACTTGCATGTATAATAAGGAGCTGCACGGACTAAAGAAATCATTCAACCTTAGGCTCTGTAGTCTTTCCAGAAAGCCAAACTTGATTCTTTGTGAGCAGCAGAAAGCAGCAGAGAAACAGAGAGGGAGAGGGAATGGGAGAGGGGGAGAGAGAGAGAGAGAGAGACAGAGAGACAGAGAGACAGAGAGACAGAGACAGAGAGACAGAGACAGAGAGACAGAGAGAGACAGAGACAGTCAGAGAGAGAGGCAGAAACAAAGACAGAGAGACAAAGAAACAGAGACAGAGAGGCGAGGAAGGAAAGAAGGAAGGAAGCAAAAGAGAGAGGGAGGGAAAGAAGAAAGGAAGGAAAGAAGGAAGGAAGGAAGGAAGGAAGGAAGGAAGGAAGGAAGGAAGGAAGGAAACAGAAAAACATACTTATCCCAGCTCTGTCTAAATAACAAAACCACAAAATTGTAAGATCATTTCTAATATTGTTAAGCTACTGATGTGAGAGTATTGTTTATTTTTATTTATTTCTAAATATATATATATATATAAAGCCTATATCAACCATTGAAAGTCTGTTGAAAAACATGAAAAGACAGTAAATAAATCAATATGGAGTTTATCTCTAAAGCCTTTAAATAAACTATAGAAAACCAAGAAAATACAGCAACAACAACAAAACTGTATATCTTGTGAGTATTCTCCCTAAAATAGAGGTTTGAGTAGAGGGAAGAAAGACAGAAATTTATGATATTTAAAAGAAATAAACTTCAAATACAATGGCCTAATTATGTTAAGTACAAAAGAACTGAGGAAATGACCATAAATTATTAATGAAAAGTCATACATTATTTAGAGCAATACCTAGAAAAGTAGAATCCAAGGAAAGAAAACTATTGGAGATGAAGAGGAATATCTCATGATGATAAAATGGATTAATCCATTCAGAATCCATAGCAACTATGCAGCAAAAAACAAGTCTGAAAATATATGAAGCAAACCAAAAGAACTGAAAGCATGGATGAATAAGTTACTATTCTTGTCCTGGAATACAGTAATGATCTCTCTGAAAATGATAAGACTAGGCAAAAAAGTGTCAAGTATAATTCACCAAGACTATGAGCCAAAGGATCCAGTACACATATGCTCAGCCTGCTATCCAGCCAAAGGATGGAAGACTTTTTTAACTGCTCTGAAAACCATAATAAGGATGCACGATATTTTATGTAATAAGCAACAAACATCAACTAATTGAAAGTTTCCAAAATATACTGACTATGATATCTAGCCATGAAATAATTCAATCCCAAATCATCAACAGAAAGGGCACAGGAAAATTTCCAGATAAATGGTATATAATCAACATAATTGTATCTAATAATATATTAAAGGAATTCAAGAAATAAAACACCATAATATATGAATCAATATTGAGAGCAAAATATTAGAGCCCTAAATATGTAAACAACAAATGAGAAAAGCTCTCAAATATGTTCCTAATTTAAGAAACTCTAAACAACTAGGAATCATCAACAGAGGACGTTCCTCATCTCATAGATTTCGTGTTAGCATCACATGTTCCTGATCTACAGAGTAAGCAGGGTCTTTAGGACTGACATAGAATATACGAGGAAACTACCAAAGAAGTAACAGAAAAATATATCCTGCACAATTTCACTAGAAATATATCCCTCAGTTTATAATAAAGTGAGATCATCTGACATATCATCAAGAAAAGGCTATATTCCCTTAAAAAGACTTTCATATAAAAAAGTGTTCATTCCTACAGGTGCATAAATACCAACTTGGAAATATAAGAAATATGATTAAAAAACACATAATTCTTCTAAAAGTTTGAACAGAACAATTATTTATCTTATAGAAAATAATATTTATTTTCTTTCATTGTCTTTCTGTTCCTTCACTAATTACATTATGAGAACTAAACATATATCTTACACACACATGTCTGTCTAACATGCTTGGAAAAGAGATTATCTCTTAACTAACATGTTGAAAAAGTACAAAGATAACTCTCTCTACACCATTGATAGTGTCTTCTGAAAATTTCTATTCTAATAAATTAGAATTTAAATAATTTCCCCAAGGGTGCAGAGAAAGGACCAAGTGATTTCCCCAATGCTGTGAGGAAAGGACCATTGTCTACATTTTACAACTTAGATGTGACTCATTCTTCCCTCAAGTGTAAAAATCGTATCTCTGGCGATTTACATCTGTGGAATTTTTATTATCTTTAGAATTGGGAATTAACATTATATCTTGCTGTCTTAACCTAGTTCCACATTTTTAGTATTTTGTTAGAAGCACTAAGCACCAGTAATTCCTTTTTTATATATAACACTGCCAAAACATCTCTGCAACCCATACAGCTACATCCTAACAAAAAACAAACATTCCTCCCAGTAAAATCAAGGGTCAGATGGTTGTATATTTTACCCCTAATAAAAGTAAAAAAAGAACTAACATATATATCACACATACACAAATATAAATACACCTAGTATATATAAATACATATATAAAATGTACATATGTATATAGTAGTATAAACATATATAACATGTCTATAAATATTTGTGATTATGAGACTGTTTAATGGATTAAAAGGAAGGGGAGAGGACAAAAAGGTGTTAAACGGTGAAAAAATGTAAATAAAACATATCTGTGAATGAAGATGTCATAAAAATGTCAGAAATGTCCTGAAAAGAAGGGGCGTGGGGAGGGGAAATTGAGTTAGTAAAGAGTGGAAGCTTAGAGTACTGTACATGCATGTACAAAATTCCACAGTGAAGCACCTTTGATCAAGGAATGTACATTTTAAAAATGAATGACAAATGAAAAACAGGTCCTGGTTGGGTGTGGATAGTAATTCAAAGGGGAGGATGGCTGTAAGGATAATTGAATGTGTACGCATGTGTGTGTGTGTGTATGTGTGTGTGTGAAAATGGAACAATGATATTTTTGGGGATCTGATGTAAGTTAGGAAAGTAAGGAAGATTGGTGAAGGGGATGTGTTTGATAGAGATAAAATGTAGGCCTATACTAACATTCTCAAATAAAACAATGTGCAACAAACTGAACCTAATAAAATGTTAAAAGATAGGCTTTATGTGAGAAACTTTAAATGCAATTTTTCTGTAATGAGAAAAATACCAGTGAACTGGAAAATATTATCAAACATTATTCATTGACGTTTTTTTAAACATCAAATAAATACTTTAATCTTTGGGGGCTGAGGCAATACTAAGAATCTCATGTAAAATTAATATATGATTAAGTTTAATTAATTCAAATTAATATATGATAAAATAAAATATACAAAACATTTCTAAGCTTCAATTTCAGAAAAAAAATCAAAACCAGGAAGTATTAATTCTTATATTGTATCATAGTTTTTGACAACTTTTTTTCTAGAGAGAAATGAGAGAAAAAGGAGCTTAGGAAGGAGGCAGGAAGGGAGAAGGAGGAGGAATAGGAGAGGAGAAAATTAGGAGAGAAAAGAAAAATCTATAACTGTAGAAATACAAGCTAAATAAAAATAAACCTAGATACTGAAAGTAGAAATAAAACTAGCATGAGATTAACCAAAATAATTCCACACACATTAAAAACTATACCAACATCGATTACTTGAATAGAGTGATATTTCATATTCATAACAAAATCTATTGAAAATCTGGAAAAAGTGCAATAAGCTTATCCTAAAATTTCAATAGATTTTCCATGAAAACAGAGTGAAACATAACAAGGAAACATAAAGATGTGAGCCTTGCATTTCCAACTCATAACAATAGTATGGCACTATGCAGCTTAATAAAACTGTTCAACAATTCAGAGAGATTATTGATTTCATCGTTTGTGTATAGATACTTATTCTGTTCAATGTTGGATGTAATGAACAATATTTTGGGGCAATTGGGTTGCCATAGTGTCCATCTTTAATATTTAAAAATGAAATAGAAATAATATCTAGAGGTAAAATGTTCCTTACTGAGATATATTTCAGTGGCAGAAGCTTTTCTTAGCATGTAAAAGACCCCAAGTTTAATCTGCAACAACATAGAACAAACAAAACCACAATAAAATAGTAATTGTTGATCACAAAAATAAATTTAAAAATTCACAAATTCGGGCTGGGGATATAGCCTAGTGGCAAGAGTGCCTGCCTCGGATACACGAGGCCCTAGGTTCGATTCCCCAGCACCACATATACAGAAAACGGCCAGAAGCGGCGCTGTGGCTCAAGTGGCAGAGTGCTAGCCTTGAGCGGGAAGAAGCCAGGGACAGTGCTCAGGCCCTGAGTCCAAGGCCCAGGACAGGCCAAAAAAAAAAAAAAAAAAAATCACAAATTCTACTACCAAATGAATAAATTCAATTGAAAAGCAACATCATTCACTTTATCTCAGTGTTATTGAAACTGAAATATCATATCATTTGGAGAAGGGTCAGAGTTACGGGATATGAGAATGCTTGTGAAGTGCTTCTTGATGGTTTTGTGCAGAGCATATTGATGCTCCATGGTTAAATTAAGTATCCAAGTTTATGTGCTTGTATTCACTGAAATATAATAGATTCAGGGAGAACTCAAAATATTTTATTCCTCAGAAAAGCCAATTCACAGTCCAACAAAATAGACAGCTGCAAAGGATACTAGAATATGGGTGGCATCAAGAAGAAGTAGACAAGGTAACAGAGGAAGGGATGGAGAATGCATTCATAATATGCAATGCACATCCTACAAAATAATGAAAATTGAGGAAGGGAGTTGGGTTGGGGGATGGTGAAATGGATGACATTAATCAAAATGAAATACACTCATAAACTTCTTTGCTGAAGAGCAACATTTTGTACAACTAATTAAAGATAATGAATAAATCAACAAATAAGTGACTAAGTAAATAAAAACAAAGAACATCACAAAACTCAATAAATCTGTTACCCTGTTCTAGGCAATGCATGTTACAAAACCTTCTATTCTCTATATTTTTTCTCCTAATTCCACATTAACTTGTACATTGTTTAATGTTAATTGCTTTAAATAATTATATCACAGTGTATCTAGCAATAATACTTTCTTAATGACTATTGTATACCATCTTAATTCATTAGATGAAGTTAAGAACACTTCTCATTTACACAAGAATGCTCTTAACATATTTAATTATTGGGAATTATTTCTCTGCTGCAAAACCTTTAATACATCATGTTTATTTTTAATTTGTCACATCTGCCAAAAAGTGAAGCTTCTAATTTTTTACTTAATATTGTTTATTCTCTATTCAATATTAGTGACATTAGAGCACTGTGAAAATAAGAAAACATATCTAAATATACGTATACAATTAAAATCTCAGTTCAAAAATACAAAAAAAATGTACTTTTGTCTAGAAATAAAACCTTATGTAAACTACTTAAGAAGCTCATTGCCCTTTATCCTGATAAAAGCAAATAGCCTCAATTGATCTCAGTTGATGACAGAGTTCTTAAGGCAACCCATTTTTATTACATAATGCTTAACTATGTAGTGACTTTTTCCCTTTCCCTCTGCTCTATATATTAAAAATAAGGGTTCTTTAGAGATTAAACAGCTGACTTTTAATCAAAGAAATCTGACAATAATAAAAACAATATCCATATAAATTAATAAAGGAAGACTGATGGAAGTGGGTTTTTTTTCAAGTGGTGCTGAATGGAGAAAGTGCTGACTATGCATCTTTTCCAGGATGACAATTCACTAAAATTCTCCCGCATTCACTGGCAGACTCCCTTTCAAGTCTGACAAGTAGCAGACATGACAAGCAAACAATTACAGAGGTATGATTCCTATCATAAGGAGTAATTTTTGTTTATTAACTTTACTCCTAAATATGCAATCAGTTCCAGTTTTTATTTAGAGATGGAATCTTTGAAATTTGTCTTAGACATGCAGGTGGTTGTGGGAGTCTGTTAGAATTGGCTGTTTTATTCACACGGGACAACTTCATTAAAAATGACAACAGCAACATTTTAGCTGACTGGGGAGATTTTTCTTCTCTGTATAGACCAGTCATTTGCCTTATGAAATTGCTTTCAAAAAGTTTGAAGCAAAATAGCTTTGACAATATGTCACGCCGTGAAATGTGGGTGACAAGATGAGTCTTGGTGAAAAGTGAAAAGAAAGATGATGCAAATTAAGTTCAAAATAACAACTTGATTTTGCTGATCGTGGTAAAAGAGTATGGGTTGTAACCAGACCATCATCGGAGGCATTAGGAATACAAAAATAACCAGTGAAAGGGAACTATGGATTTTTCTTTGTATTGACAAAGTAGTTAAGCAATGATGAGAAAAGCTTCCGAACAACATGAGTAGAAATGTTTATAATTTGAGTTCTCTGATGAATCCCTTCTGTCTCTTGAGAAACTAGCTGGGACTCTGGGCAACTGTCAGTTTGCTTTCCTGCAGATATGTCCACAAGAGTATTCAAACTTTGTAACTGTACTTTATATGGTGTATATTGGACATAGGAATTTCTCTATTTGTATGTTGCATTTCACATTAAAAAAAAATAAAACACATGGTTTTCCAGCTTACTTTAGGTGTCATTGCAGGAAGGAGGCTTGCTTCTTGTATTTATAGAATTTTGTTTGTTTTTATTTATTTTTTACTCATTCTAGAATCTCAACAAATAAGAAAAATAAAACATTTTACTTATGTTTCTGTTTAACTACCCAAAAGAAACAAATGGGAAATGTTAATTGATTCCTTTCCTTGCACATCTAATACTAATCTCATCTTGAAGGCTTTATTGTTGTTGACTAAGATTTCTATAACTTTAGATCATGAGACATTAAATCTACTTATTGCCCTGAGATTGTTCCATAGAAGAGGTAAGGAAGATGGAACAATGCTTTGTGGAATGCAGTGCTTCAAAGCTTCTGAAAATGCCTCAAATATTATCATCTAAGTACTCTATATTTCCAAACTCTGTAGGAGTGTGTGAATGTATATATATATGTATATATGTATGTATATATATGCATAAACATACATAATGTTAAAAAAAACTTTTAGTAGATGCAGATAATCAGATTAGGATACGTATAGGTTATCTGTAGGCAAAACTCCCTTAATTAAGAAATTCAGCTTAGCAGAAAAGTTAGTGTGGTGGCTGGATCCTCTCTTCCCCTTCAAAGGAGGACAAGCTTGTGCAAACATCAAGGAACAGGTAGAATAAGAAAGTAAAATCCTAAGATTGCTTATAATTCCTATGTTATGGAAAGACTAAATGTTGATCTGAGGTAGAATTACTAAGTAATAAGACTCACAAAATAGAGACAGCCAATCAAAAATAATCTAACCCAGAAGAAGAAAGAATAGCCATTAAACACAGGAAGAAATCTAAGGCCATAAAAGAAACACAAATTAAACCAACAATGAGATTTCACCTCACCCCAGTTAGAATGGCCATTATCAAGAAAACTAAGACATACAACGGACAAAGGCCTCATATCTAAAATATATGCAGAACTAAAAAAATTACATTCCTCCAAAACAAAACCGCAAAGAACCAATAACCCCCTCATCAAGTGGGTTAAAGACTTAAAAAGAGACTTCTCTGATGAGGAAATGAGAATGGCCAAGAGACATATGAAAAAGTGCTCTACAACACTGGCCATAAAAGAAATGCAAATCAAAACAACATTGAGATTCCATCTCACCCCAGTAAGAATGTCCTATGTCAAGAAAACTAACAATAACAAATGTTGGAGGGGATGTGGCCAAAAGGGAACCCTACTTCATTGTTGGTGGGAATGTAAACTGGTTCAGCCACTCTGGCAAGCAGTATGAAGATTCCTCAGAAGGCTAAACAGAGAGCTCCCCTATGACCAAGCAGCCCCACTTTTGGGCATCTACCCAAAAGGCCACAAAAAAAATCACACTAATGACACCAGCACAACAATGTTCATCACAGCACAATTTGTCATAGTGAGAATCTGGAACCAACCCAGATGCCCCTCAGTAGAGGAATGGATCAGGAAAACGTGGTACATATACACAATGGAATTTTATGCCTCTATCAGAAAGAATGACATTGCCCCATTTGTAAGGAAATGGAAGAACTTGGAAAAAATTATACTAAGTGAAGTGAGACAGACTTAAAGAAACATGGATTCTGTGGTCTCTCTCATAGGGAATAATTAGCACAGGTTTAGGCTAACAGCAGAGGATCTCAAGAGCCCAATAACTATACCCTTATGAACACATAAGATGATGCTAAGTGAAATGAACTCCATGTTTTGGAAATAATTGTTATATCACTGTTGTAACTACTTTCAAAGTGCTGCGTGTAACTGTAGCTTCTATTGTTGATGATCTTGTATCGCCTTCCTGTGGTTGTACCTACATTACTTGTATCTTATCTGAGTATATTGGAAACCATGTATACTGGTATTATAACTAGGATATTGAAAAGGAATACCAAAATCGAGAGACACAGGGTAAAAAAAAGATGAACAACTACAAAAGCAATACTTGCAAAACTGTTTGGTGTAAAAGAACTGAACAACTCATAGGGGGGAAGGGATGGGGGAGGGTGGAGGGTGGAATGAGAGATGAGGTAACAAACAGTACAAGAAATGTATCCAATGTATAACGTATGAAACTATAACCTCTCTGTATATCAGTTTGATAATAAAAATTTTTTTTAAAAAAACTATGAACAACAGATGCTGGCGTGGATGTGACAAAAAAGGAACCCTGTTTCATTGTTGGTGGAAATGTAAACTTGTTTAATCACTTCAGAAAGCAGCATGGAGGGTCTTCAAAACACTAAATACAGAGCTTCCCTATGACCCAGCAATTCCACTAATGATAAATTATACTGATCTCTAGGCATCCACACAGAGTGAAACCAAAGGAGGATATTCCTAGTAGAGGATCACAAAGTTGCAATAGGTATTAACCTCTGATCATATAAAATAATAGTCATGGAAGTGAACTCCAACATGTGGAAACAAGTTTTTTTTTTTCCTTGTTGCTGCTTTGGTTTTCTTTTCCTTTGTCTTTTCTTTTCTGTATCTTTAAGCTTTATTTTATCACTCTTAATCAAACACACACTGGAAAGCATAACAACAGTGCATCTTATTTAAGTCAGTTAACAATAAAACTGAACAAGGCTATTGTGTTTACAGAAAAAAATTTCAGCAAAAAGTATGCAGTAAGTCAATTGAAACACAATATTCATACGTTATAGATCTATAGGAAAATTGAAAATAAAAGTCCTTTGATATTCAGAAAAAAGTACTAAATATTTAATGGAAATTAGAAATTTAGGGATTTGAGAAAAGAACATCTTGGTACTGACATTGTTCATTTATCTGTCTTTGGGATGGTAAGGGGAGGCACAGAAATGGTGGGGCAAAGGGTGAACCAAAGCAGCCAGTGGTACCAACTAAACAACGTGTTGAAAATGAATTATGTAACTTGAGGTTGAGGACAAGAGGGAAAATCTGAGAGACAGCAAGGGTGACACTATTCAAAAGGAAATGTACCTCGATTTTAGTATTCCCTTCCAATTTCCTAGTTCTAATACCAGTATAGTGGTTTCCAATATACTTAGAGAAGATACAGAGAAAGTGTAGGTACAACCACAGGAAGGTGATACAAGAAGATCATCAATAATAGAAGCTACAATTACATATGGCACGTTGAAAGTAGTTACAACAACCGTTTCCATAACATGGAGTTCATTTCACTTAGTATTATCTTATGTGTTCGTAAGGGTATAGCTATTGGGCTCCTGTGATCCTCTGCTGTGACTTGCCTAAACCTGTGCTAATTATTCCCTATAAGGGAGACCATAGAGTTCATGTTTCTTTGGGTCTGGCTCACTTCACTGTGTACAACTTTTTCCAGGTCCTTCCATTTCCTTACAAATGGGGCATTATTTCCTTACAAATGTCATTATTTCTGAGAGAGGCATAAAATTCCATTGTGTATATGTACCACATTTTCCTGATCCATTCTTCTACTGAGGGGCATCTGGGTTGGTTCCAGATTCTAGCTATGACAAATTGTGCTATGATGAACATTGTTGTGCTGGTGGCTTTAGTGTGATTATGTTTGTGGTATTTTGGATAGATACCCAAAAGTGGGGCTGCTTGGTCATAGGGGAGTTCTATGTTTAGCCTTCTGAGGAATCTCCATACCCATACTGTTTGCCAGAGTGGCTGAACCAGTTTACATTCCCACCAACAATGGAGTAGGGTTCCCTTTTGGTCACATCCCCTCCAACAGTTGTTATTGTTAGTTTTCTTGATATAGGACATTCTTACTGGGGTGAGATGAAATCTTAATGTTGTTTTGAGAGAGACACAGGGTTAAAATAGACAAACAACTACAAAAGCAATACTTGCAAAACTGTTTGGTGTAAATGACCTGAACAACTCATGGGGGGAGGGAGGAGGGGAGGAATGAGGGATGAGGTAACAAACAGTACAATAAATGTATCCAATGCCTTATATATGAAACTGTAACCTCTCTGTAATTTGGTTTGATAATTATATTTAAAAAGAAAATGAATAAAGCAGCAATAAAAAAATTCACAGAAAAAAAAGGAAATGTACTCTTTATCTGACCTAGGTAAGTATAAGCTCTCTACACATCACCTTCACAGGAACAATATAAAATGCATGAAAAAGTAACTTAACCCAGGATATAAAGCCTAGTGATGAAGGAACCAAGTATCTGAGGCCTGCTGCTTCCTATCAGTGGTAACTGAATAAATGATTGTTTTACTACCTTCTTGTCTGAGCCATTTGTTTATGAACCCATTGTTCTGGAATAGCTTAACAGTTATGTGGTCATGCTAATCATATATGGGTCTTTGGTGAAACAATTGTAACTTGGGAACTGACCTTATATGATTATGAACAAATTACTAGCATTTTCTAATAAGAGGTTAATGATATTATCCTAAACCTTTTCTAAGTGATTACCAAGATTACCTGAAAGTCCCCTTCATTAAAACATGACAGTTTTTTTTTTTAACTTAACTAAAACATGAACACATTTTTCTTAACTCTAAACCCAGGCCTGATTTTCAAAGACCATTTACTTTAGAAAACATGAATTCTTCCTTTGCCCCATTGAGATGAAAATCTTTGTATAAGAGCTTCCTTTTGGTTTTCCAAAAGAGAAAGTTCTTTCTTTCTCCAGGGCCAGGGAGTTATCCCTTTGAAACAAAATCATCAAGACCATGTCCCTACCCAGGTTGCAGTCTAAATTAGCTGACCACATGCTCCAAGTTATAAAGCTCCTGCCTGTTATTAGAATTCAAGAAGGATGCTTATTTCCTCATCTTCTCTTCCTAAAAAATCTCTCAACCTGATTGATCCACCTTACATTAGATTGTTTTTCTTTCTCTCTACTATTGTAAGAGGCTTGAATAGTCTTTCTTATTTAACTTTGGTAGTGTTTTGTTGGGATCCATCTTTCCCCTTGATGGAAGGGGCTTGATGCCCCTCCCCCAGCCCTGGGGAATGCGGCCCTGCTACCCCCTCTGGATTAGAATCCAGAGAAACCGGTTGGGCAAACAGCCCCCAACCCTCTAGCCAGCCCGGCGCCTACCAATCCCGCCCTGGCTCGGCGCGCTCGAGTGACGTTAGCCCTTGGGGGTCAGGTGATACCTTTCAGCCTATCGACATCCTGGCCAAACCCCTCCCTCGGAATCATCTCCCCTTGTCCTTGTCTCAATAAAGTTAGTTCGCTCTAAGAAGCTAGCCCCGTTGCATATGTACGCCAGACTTCTAGCGATAAGGAGGCGGGCACATATCTGCGGCAGATCACGTGCGCGACCGGTCGGAGCTATCTCCCCCGTTCCACTCTAGCTTAGCTGCAGGTCAGATGACTAGGGGAGAGGGTGTGAAAGGGAGAGTGGAAAGGAAGAAGTAAGAGTCCGAGCCGGGAGGGGCAAAAAGCCCAACAGTGTTTTTACTTTGACAATGGATTAAGTTTAAAAGTTCCTTTCATATAGCAACTCAGTCAAGTAAGTGTTGTATATGATTACCATTCCTAGTATACTTACTAATTACAAAATCCTCAACTGTAATGTGTAGTGAGAAGTACTCAGATTCTAATCCAGGTAGCAAATGTAACTTGTGACTTAAACAACTATGTTATGTCACTTACCTTCATTTTCTTTGTCTGAAAACTTTTTGTAATGATATGTATATATTATATATAATTACATTTTGGGAAGAAGTAACTGAAACACTTTCATGAAACACTAAGAGGTGCTCATCAAGAAGATTAACAGCAAATTGCATTATTTACAAATATTAAAAATAATATTAATAATAAGTTTACTGGCAATTATTTACATAATATTTGAAAGCAATTTATTTCCTAGAAGATACATAAATATTTTCATAAGCTAAATCAAGGCCAATAATGTGATGAGTCTATATTTTCTAACAACTTAAGGAACATTAAAATTTCCTTCATAGCCTAGCACTGGTGGCTCACACTTGTAACCCTAGCCCTTCAGGAGGCTGAGATCTAAGGATTATTCTGTAAGCCAGCCCTGCAAAGCTTAGTGACAGTACCCAGGTCTGCAGTTCAATCCCTATGACCTGCAAAAGAAAATAAATAAATTTAAAATTTCCCTCCAGTTAAATTTTGTGCTAATTCCTAGACATATTTTATAACCTCATCCCAATCGCTTTATAAAATTAAACAATATTGCAACTCAATGAACCTCAAGGATGAGAATGATTTCCTATGGCTTCCTATTCTCAGGGAGAATAAAAATTCCTTAAAAGAAACTAAATAGAGACATATTCTCCAAGCAATAGCAACTCATATGTTTCTCTGAAGAAATTATTTACCCAGTGTATTAACTAAATATTTTCCACAGACAGAAATGTGCCAGATAAATTATCAAGCTATACAAATAAACATTATTCCACTATATGAGAAGGTGGCACATAGCCTCTCAATTCAAACTGATCCTTATCTTCAATTCTTAGTGAGTCTTTATCAAGTCAATTCTGTGTGTATTTATGTGTGTGGGGGGGGGGTGGGGGGGATCAGGGAAGATACACTGTAGGAAAGGATAGGAATAGATATCAAAACTTACATTCCTTTACTGCTAAGGAGTATCATAATTTTCAGGAAGAGCTATTATTAAAAAGCACAAGATAAGCAAATTTGATAACAAGCAGCTGTGTAAATCTTTAATGCTTTTCTTTGCAGACCAGGGTGGTTCAGCCTCAGCTTGGAGCAGTGTGGGGGCAGGGTGTCCCAGATTTGCTGCCTTTGTATGAAATCTGCAGCTCTTGGCTCTCTCCTGTGTTGAGGATACTAGGCTGAAATGGAGACATCTGTATCACTATGTTAACTGAAAAGGTTAGTCTGGTACCAAGTCATGAGGGAGAAGCTCACTTTTTACTGGGGGCTGGGATGAAGGGTGGGGGTGAGGAAAAACAAGAGGATTCCATCACCAAACAGCACCTGAGAGGATTCTGAGTCAACTAAAGGAAGGCCTGTATAGTGTTCTGCTACTGTGAAATGCTACTTCGTGTTTTGCCAGAAAGATGCATCTTTAACAATGCATTCTTTGGAATCTTAAAATCAAGGGCATCTCTGTAATAGTCTCACCTCAGGGGGTTCTTTTTTATCCACCTGCTTCATAAGTTCTGAACTTCACCTGTCCTTGCAAGTAGTAGCAATCAGAGTTCTTCTTTCTGCCACACACGTTTTTTTTTTAATATTTGAGAAATACATTCATTCAAAAAAATAATGGCTCATGCCTGTGATCCTGGCTACTCAGGAAGCTGAGATCTGAGGATCATGATTCAAAGCCAGCAGGAGCAGGAAAGTCTGTGAGACTCTTGTCTCTAGTTAGTCACAGAAAAAGCTGGAAGTGGTGCTATGGCTCAAGTGGTAGAGCACTAACCATGCCGGGAAGGAGTTCAGGGTCTACTCCTAGGCTCCAGAGTTCAAACCCCAGGACCCAGGGGAAAAAAGGCATGAAACTTAGAAAAAAAATCATAAAGAAACCCATTGTTTAACCCAGGACAAGTCAGTTCCAGCCCATCCCAATGTCTCATTCTTCATAAAGATTAGCTGCACTGACATTGGGTGACTCATGCATGTAATTCTAGCAACTTGGGGGACTGAAAGTAGGGGAATCAAAGTTCAAAGCCAGCTTGGGCAGAAAATTCCAAGAGAGTTAGTTCACCTCAGAAGATAAAAAGCAGAATGTGGTCAACAATGCTGGTGGTACTCAGCTAGAACAGGGCAGAAATGGCTGGAGGTATGGCTCAGAGATACAGAAGTGTCTGGCTTCATGAAGCCTTGAGTTTAAACAACAGTAGTGTGAAAAATGTTGGAAAGTTTAGCAGAAAGGCTTGTCATTGTTAACCAACCAAATTAGCCTTCCCTGTTCACCTGAACTCTTGAACTTTTACCCATGCTAAGCCTAAAACAACCTTTTTGAAAAGAGCTGACTTATCAATGGAGAGGTTTAAGACTTAATTATGAGAAATATATTTTCTATTATGAGATTAAAAAAAGACAAAAATTAGACATAAGTACACCAACAAACTTCAAATATCCACCATGTGAAATTTGTTAATCACTTTCTGTGTTTGTGTTGTCATTATTTAGTAACACAGAAGCCAATGTCCCATAGATTGTACACAAAGTTTTATTTGTTGTTGATTTTTATTAGTGAAAGTTGTACATGTCTGCTTTATATTTAATAGTACTTGATACTGTTTTGATGAGGCTTTTCAAAATCATCTAGGAAAATTCTTTTTAGAGTTGACAGGAAGCTTGATTGTCTCAAGGTGTCTAATTCTCTTCAGAGCTGTGTGTGAGGAAGAAGATGGTAGTCATTTTTGCATGAAGAGTGTGGATATCAAGGGTTGCATCATTCCGGGTGACATTAGGAACTGTAAATCATCATTTTATGACTGCTTGGTTTAAGGAGTGAAATAATTAAAAAATAGAATGTTTATGGAAAGATAGAATTTACTGTCGAATATTATGACTGAAAGTAAAGAACAGACTGGTAAGTTAGGAGATTGCATCTTACTATAAATTATTACAACTTTATTTTTTTCAGTGATTTCCTGTGACTCATTGACCTTATCAGAAAAATTTATTTAGCAAGTACTTGTGAAGAAATTGTCATATATATATATATATATATATATATATATATATATATATATATATATATATTACATGTGTGAAAATTAAACCATGCAGGATTAATAAAAGTAAGTAGGTAGGAGGAGGAATGATGGAAGAGGTGAATATGGTCAAGGTACATTGTATGGACATATTGACATATCAAAATGAAACCCCCTTGTACTAACTGATGCTAAAATATGCGAAGGGGGGAATAAAACCTATATGTTCTTTCTACAGATAAATGGATAATGTAAGAACTAAATATTATTTCACCAATAAAAAAAGAGCAGACTTCCTAGAAAAGCTTTCCCTGATCAAGTATTTGATTAGTAAATCCTGTCCTGACACTCCTCCCATTCTTTTTTTCCTGTTGTTATCTTCTACTCCATATGAAACAAAAGCCCCTTTCTGCCTGAACTTTGAGAATGTTCAGATCTCTCTCACATTTGTCTACCCCCTCTTAGAGTGATCTCTTTCTCTTTGTTGCAAAACTCTTCCAATTAACTCTCTACTGAAAACTAGATTTGTTTTTGACACTTTGCATACATAATTATTTCATTAAAATTGAGAATCATAGAATGTCAGAGCTAGAAAGAGTCTTAGAGTTATTTCAGTCTGGGTTTCTCATACATTAATATGCATAAGATCATTTAGGAGCACATTAGAATTGGATTCCTAATCAGCTTCACCCTTGTATAAGAACTCAGAGCTGTAGCACCAGGACATACATATCCACTAATACAAAGGCTTCAGATCAGATGTTCAATGAGCACAGATGGGCGATGCTGATTCTCAAATGCCCTCCTTTACAGATGAAAAATGATTATATGATTTAACCTAAGAACATGCAGCTAATCAGTGAGCCAGACTCAGAACATGACACTTTAATTCTCAAGCTGTTTTGTGTCCCATTAGCACAATACTGTCTCTGAAGGGGGAACAAAATCATAGCATTATTATTTTTTCTAATAGGAGCATAATAGTAGGTCTATATGACAGATATTTTTTGGTGCATATGAAGCAATGGAAAGCCCTCTGGACATGTTGGTACACTGCCATTAATTACTAAGGGCTAATTACTAGCATCACACACATTGAATACTGTAGTGAATTATTCTCAAACTGATTGAGAAAATATTGCAAAGCCTTGATTTACATTCTTGGCAAGCATTAAGATATCAACCTTATTCTTACTGAGGACAATATATTAACATTACACTAATTTTTATAGCACTATTCGATTATATTTAAATTCACGTAATATAATATTTGGAATAATGCAGATGGTAAAACTGCATTAAATCTTAGGAAAGGTAATTTAGCATAAAAATGAAGTTTTGTTCTTTATTACAGAACAAAAGTGATAAATCCCTAGGGTCCAATTAAAAGCAAATAGTGGAATGAAAAGACAAAGGGCACTGCAGTAGCATGAAGTAATGAATAAGGTTTTTATTTTAATTATATATATATATATATATTTGAAAGTCACCTATTTTCTTACTTAACTTTCCTTCTCTATTTTCTATTTTTCTTTGCTACATTAAAAAACAATCAAAACAAGGTACTCTTACATTCATCATTCCACAAGAGATAGAGTAATTTGTGGAGGAATTATAATTGCCACTGGCCATTCTTTTTCATTTGCTCTAGATATTCACAAAGCTAAAGGAATGACACAAAACATGGAGTGAATTCACCTTGGTGTGGAACTACACATCTGTAAGCCTAGTGTAACGCTAGCCTTCGGGAAGATTCAAGGAAGAGAATCAGGAGCTTAAGGCCACCTGAGGCTACACAACCAGAAGCAGAAGGTGTCTCAAAAGTTATATTAATTCTCTGGTGCTCCCACAGGTGCTTCTGTGCACCCCCCCTCTCTCTCTCTCTCTCTCACACACACACACACACACACACACACTCACACATTCAATAAAACAATTGTATTTAAGAGAATAAATATCTAGGAATCAAACTCTGTAGTTCCTAATGTAGTGCTTAATTATAACAAACAGAATAGAAGTTGACATGTTAACAGTAGCCTTTCTAGCTGGGCATCAGTCCCTCATGTCTATATTCCTAACTATTCCAGAGGCTGAGATCTGAGCATCACAGTTCAAAGCCACCCCAAGCAGGAAAGTTCACAGAGAGTTTTCCTTGAAATTAACCATTACGAGCCAGAAGTGGAGTTTAAGATCAGGTGGTAAAGTGTTACCTGGAGCAGACAAACTGAGAGACTGTCCAAACACTAAGTTCAAGCTCTTGGAGGACGGCACAACAAGAACTACAAAAGAAATAAGCTTTCTACATATCAATTTGCAACATATTTGACACTGTAGTAATTGGAAAGTCTGTTTCCCATTTCTTTGCTTTTTTTTTTTTTTTTTGTCTAGTCAGGACATTAAATTCAGAGACTCACACTTGAAATAAGCTAATGAGAAAAGTAGCCAAGCATGTGCAGGAGCTTTTATAAAACACCATGATTGAAACTTAAATTTATTATTGTATTATTTTTATATGAACATTTGACAATGTTACTTATTTATTATTATTTTATATTTATGTTTATATTTATTGCTTGTGGGGCTTGAACTCAGCTCCTGGGCACTCATTGTCCCTGGGCTTTTTTAATTAAGGCTAGTGTTCTACCACTTTAGCCACAGAGCCACTTCTGGTTTTCTCATAGTTAATTGAGGATTTTTCTGCCTGTACTGACTTCAAACTGCCTTCTTCAGATCTCAGCCACCTGAGTAGTTAGGATTACAGACATGAGCAACTGTTGCCTGGCAGTTGCTTTTCTTTTATGTTCAAAGATCTGTATTTTATATGCTACTATATATTATAAGTATATCCCTAATCTCATTTGAAATATTGTCTTAAAAATTTACTGTTGGACACTTGAGAAAAATATACACATCTGTATCCAAGTGCCTAATGAAATGTCACATTTAAATTGGTTTCTTGTTGTCTTATTCTGGGAATTAACTATGAAAGATGTTTTTTGGCAGAGTTATCAGCATAGAAACACTTAAAATGAAATTTGAATCATATAAAGGAAAAACAATAACTTCCAAGTCTCTGATCTGCCATTCAGATAGAAATAGCTTGAGGCTAAGACGAGCTGTGGAAAGAAGCTAGTAAAGGAAAGGAGAAATACTCCTAGATGAAACATGAATGGAGAGGAGAATTTGTAGCAGTTCACTGAGGTCTAAACAACAGAATAAAGAATTCTAGAATTATGATGTGAATCATCCAAGTCACCTAACTGACAGACTAATATTTGGTGAGTGCCGCAGGCATATTAAACTATTACAATAGAAATGCACATATTAGCAGCAATGCCGTTGCTATATCATGTTTTGACATGTATTTTAAGCAATAATTGGCATATTCACCTGAATGACATATCATTTCAATGTAAGTGTAACTTATCAAGCACCCAAATGTTTGCAAAGCAAGAGATATTACAGCCCATTTGCTTATGTAACAGCAAGTTTCAAAGCATTCATAACTTACTCATCTTTCCATTTTTCTACAATGAAAAGATACCTTGTCAAGAAAATATAAATATCATAGTTGTTTAATTTTTGGGTAAATTTTCTACTCTACCAAATAAAGTTTAAATTTCCAACTCTACCAAACACCATTCATGGCATGTTAAGCACCCTTTTTTAGTTATAGAATCTTCATCTATGAAACTGGAATTCATTGTTTTTTTTTTGTGTGTGTGTGGGGGGGGTTTGTGTGTGTGTGTGTGTGTGTGTTTGTTGTTTGTGTGTGTGTGTGTACTAGGATTTGAGCTCAAGGTGTATTGCTACCTTAGGTTGTTTTCCCTGCTAGTGCTCTACTATTTGAGCCACACTTCCAAGTCCTGATTTTAGGGTGGCTGTTTTGGAAATGGAGTCTGGCAGACTTTTCACTCAATGATGTATTTGTGCTATGTTTCAGACCTCAGCCTCCTTAGTAGTTATACTCACAAGCCTCTGTTAGCTAGCCAGAATTCATCATTTATAGAGAACTGGGCACAATAAGCATGTAGGTAATGAGTGATATATACTGAACTGTTTTACTATGGAAAAGTCTAGCCTTTCATTTGATGTAATTGTAGGCAATCGATTGAACTGGTATGCCCTAAATTATGATATGCTGTTATATGAAAATATATGTGATACTACCTTTAAAAAATCAACAAAAAAATTGATTTAGTTTTCTACATCTGGAAGAAGTTTCCACTATTTTTTTCATCATCTCTAATCCACCAATTTCCTTTACTTAGACTTTTAAAATTAGGAATTAAGGGAAATAGAGAAATAAAATTTTAGCAGATGATCAGCCCTAGATTATTATATGATTATTATTATCTGATTTTGCAAAATTTAGGTTTACTCACAGACTGAAAGATATACTTGCTTGCTTCAAATTCATGCAAAATAAATAAATAAACCGTGTGTGTGTGTGTGTGTGTGTGTGTGTGTGTGTATGTGTGTTTGATGTTTGTCAGGCTTTATAAGCAAAATCAATACACTGGGGGAAATATGAAAAATAACAAATCATGAAATAAGTTAAGTTTTTGAAAAGGCAAATGTCAATGTATACAGTTTCTATTGAATTGATGATACATGACATATGCAGCCTAATGCCTATGTTAGAGAAGAATGGCTTAAATTGGGCTTTTCATCTGTAAGTACAAGATGACATGAATTGATTAATGATGAAACTAGGTTGAAGAACACCGTGGGTAGTTAGTAAATTATCAAGCAAATATATTGTTACAAAACTTCATCATATATTCTCACAGACTCCTATTAACACCTTTAAATATACATTCCAAAGGACATGTTTGAAAATTTTTGATTACTGATAAGTAGACATTTTTTCCCTCTCAATATGGACAATTCCCAAAGAGCAAACAAAAACAAAGAAAAGACAATTGTATTTCTGAGAAATGTGTTTCACTTCTTTGCTAGGAACAACACAATGTGTTCTGGGAGTGATGAATTTCTAATTCTTCAAATCATCCCTTTGCCTTCCATGACAAGCTCTATCAGTAGTGTAGTCTTAACCACCCAACATGCTTGTGTCTTCACCTCACTCTTCTCAAGGAACATATATAACAAAGGACTGTAGCATCATTTTTTTTTCTTTTTTTATAAACTTCATTTATAAGAAAACCCAGAACCATATAGAACTTCCCATGCTTAAGGATTATTAAACTATTTTGCTATTGCTGCTACAACTATGTTGTTCTCATCTTTGATTTAGTAATACCACATACCAAAGAAGAAGCAATCTCATTCATTGAGATGATCTCAGAGAGAGCTGTCATGAACTCTAAGTGAGCCATAATCCGAGGAAGAATTTTCCAGAAGGACTAGAAATGACCAGATTGAAGGTTTGTCTTTTCTAAACTCAGCCAACGGTATTAATGTCATCATTGTTTATTTTATACATTCATAGTCCTATCAGATATATACAAAGTACCCAGCAAAGCAAATATTATCTGTGAGAAGTCCTACATCTATAAACATCAAGGACTCTTCATTATTTAAATAAATATTGCTGCAGAAATTCCACCTAAATGAATTGTGTTTATAAGCAACAGGTAATCCTTATTATATATTCATTTAATTATTTCCTTTTGAATTTTCTCTTTGGGAAATATGTAATTTTATATTTAGAAAATTATCAGTTTTTTGTCATCTCTTGTAATGTTCTTTATAGATCCTTTGTATGATCTTACAATGTATCATGTTTTCATCCTTTATCATAGCATATTCAGTTTATTACAAGGTTTCAGAATATTGTGGAATCAATTTTATTTCATAGGGTTGTATAGTAAATTTGCTTCATTAAATAGTTCTAGTTTGTTCTTGTTGTTGTTTTTACAATTCCAGAATTATATTGAAATATCATGTCTTCCATGTAATCTCCAGCATCAGAGTTAGATCTTTAAGGGGTTTCAATGTCATTTGATCAAGTCAATTGATCATGAAACCTACATTTTTTTTTTTTTTTGTCAGTTGCGGTGTTTGAACTTAGGACCTGGACACTGTCCCTGGCCTTTTTTGTTCAAGGCTAATTGCTCTAACTCTTTGAGCCACAGTAATACTTCCTGTTTTCAGGTGGCTAATTGAAGATAAGAATCTCACAAATTTTTCTGCTCAGGCTGGGTTTGGACTGCAATCCTCAGATCTTAGCCTCCTATCACAGTAGGACTGCAGACATGAGCCACCAGAATCCAGCGTTTATACACTCCTTTTTTTTTTTAACTAATAAAAGAAATGACTACATCATGAAAATTCATTGGTATAGTTTTCTTAATTCTTTGTGTACATCCCATTGTTCAACGTTATTTAAGATGACATTGTAGATTTTTTGAAAGTGTATGCAAATATTTAGGCAGTGTAACATAATAAATGATACATAGTCAAAATTCATTGTTTTTTCAATTTATAGTTAAAAATTGCATTAAACATCATAAACACTGCTACTTTCACAATCCAGTCATTTGTTAGTTAGTTATATATTTCTGAAGACCCAATAATATCTGTGGGGAAATGTATGTAGAAAAAAATATTTTGAAAAATGAAAACATTGTTATAAATTCACTTCCTAGCTTGCTTTGAAATATACATTTCATTGAAGATGTTCTTCATATACTCATCCCATATAAAGATAAATCAGTTTTGTTAAAACATACAGAAGATGCTTTCTGTTTGATTGCTTTTTTACCCCTAAAATTATAGAGAAATTTTCTTTACTGAAAAAATTGTACTTTATTTCTTGCTTTTTAAGTAAGAGATGAAATTCAGTGGAGAAATACCATATATGTTCCAAGTGCAAAAAGATCAGGCATCTAAGCATAATTCAAAGGTCTCACAAACTTTCTGTGGAACATTATTCCAGAGAGAATGGAGAGATGCTGTTCAAAAAGAAATGTACACTACCTGAATTGTGGAACTGTAATCTCTCTGTACATTACTTTTATAATAAAATTGACATTATGGGGCTGGGAATATGGCCTAGTGGCAAGGGTGCTTGCCTGGTATACATGAAGCCCTGGGTTCGATTCCTCAGCACCACATATACAGAAAAGGCCAGAAGTGGCACTGTGGCTCAAATAGCAGAGTGTTAAGTTTGAGCAAAAAGAAGCCAGGGACAGTGCTCTGGCCCCAAGTCCAAGCCCCAGGACTTGCAAAAAAAAAAAAAAATACATATTCCAGCTGACTTCTCCTTTCTGACCTAATTTCTGATTACCATAATCTGACAGTCTTCCCTGAATTATATTTATATTTAAATGATAACTGACACAATTACATTTTGGCTTTTTCACATTTTAGTGTTCTTTTATATCTCCAATTACTCTAACTGTTCTTTGCCTTCTTTGTTAAACTATGGTGATGCTTCTCATTAAATAATTCTATTTCCTTTCCACCCTGGTAGTGAATATTATTTACTTTGCCTTTATTCGCACTACAGAACCAAACCCATAAAATATTTTCAATAAATATCAACAAACTTTATTAGATTTATTTGAACAACTATGTGTATATTTTTGTATGATCCTTTTCAACATCTGTGGCTATTATTTTCTGTTTTGAAAATACACGATTCTAAATTATTTTTAAAAGTCACTTATAAGCTTATGCAAATGAATAGAATTTCATGTAGCAAAATTTTACAACTATATTAATTGCGAGAGTCAATAATTAGCTAGGGGTGTAATATCGACTTCTGAGAATTTTAAAGTAAAATTAAGTTTTATCACATTTAATTACATACAGTAAGTTGGATTAATATTTGCAAAAGTATTTCCTATTAATTTTCTGGCATTAACGCATAGATAGTAACATTTGTTTTCAATAAATTAAAGTAATAAATCACTGTCATACTTTTAAAATCTTACAACAAAAGTAATTTAATTGGTCAACTATGCTACTGTAAAAGGTCTCTGGAAAGAGTCAGCATCTTTTGATTTTTGCATAGCATTATTCCAGTTGACAATTAGGTTAATCCAAAAGATAGGAGCTCTTAAAAATAAAGGAAAACTAATCTCAATTAAAAATGTTTTAATTTGTTTTAAAAATCATTCGATATTTTAAATTATATCTATTAGAAATGTTGCTTTTACTTTTTAAAATAAAGAAACAGCTGTTCAATTTTTCTGGAAATTTACACTTATCATGGAACTGTACAAAGGTATTGTTTTTAAGAATAGCCAAAATTACAAGCTACTTTGCTAAGTATGTACTCTGGCCCTTATTATGATGCATCAAACCACCTCTTACCCATCACTCTATATCTAAATTTAGTTATAGGCGTTCTGAAGAGGTGTGTGTATGTTTGGGGAAGGAGATCCTTTATTCATAAGCCATATTAGATCTTGATTAAAATTGCTTTATCTACAGATAATGGCAATTTGAGCTCTATGTTTATAACTATAGAGCCAAATAAAAATCAGCAACTGTTTGAAAAACCACTGTTACAAAAGACACACAATCACATTATCTCAATTATAAATTTCAGTGTAATCGTAGAGAATAAAATAAATTGTAAAATATTAAGATTCATGATAAGCTATACTCTTACAAATGTTAACATTCTCTTGGTATCTTAGTTGCTCTTTCTTAGAAGCTAAGAGCCTTAATAACCATTACTCTTTTTTTCAGACAATTGCATATTGTACTGATTTATATGGGTAGCCTGATAGAATTAATGCCCCCTGTAAAGCAGTAATCTCAGTGTGAAAGAACAACATAAACAACGCTTGGCAAATTGGTCTAAGAGAGCTATAAACATTACCATTCCATTGCTGTCAAACCAATGAAGTTGTGACTTGCTTCTTCTTGGATTTAATAGAAAAATAATGCCAAAGAATTCCTCTTTCCATGTATTTGTGGTCTAAATCAATTTATTGCCACTCATGAAGACTGCTATTGAATCATAGTTGAAAGTCCTTGATGGGAAATGTACTGAATTCTATGCCTAACAAATTATTTGCCTGTTATTTTTTGAAACAAATCTACTTTAAGAATTCATTTACTCATTTCTCACGTGTTTACCTGGAGTTTACCTGGAATTTATGTTCAATATTCTCTGAGGGTTGCAGTCCTTCAATATTTAATTTACTAAATTTGTATAGAAATCTCTTCATAGACAATGTTTGTATGCTTTTGATAAGTATTTTAGTGGAAACTATAAGCAAGAAGAACACAAAAGACAGATACTTAAAAAAACTATGTTAAAGAAAATCATACTATCCTATTTTGTAAATAAAATAACATAATTATCATTGTTAATAATAGATTTGATAGATATTTTGAAACAGCCTATCTCTTGAGAGATGGAAGGTCTTGCAAAGTTTATAGATTTGGGAAAAATAGAGATTTGGCAGTGACCTTAAAATCTCAGACATTCATGAGATTGAGTTTCGTGGCCTCTGAGGACCCCTTCTCCTCACTTCTCCAGAGGAGATGCTCAAATGTTGGCGTCTGTAGGACCCTTTCCCTCCTATCTCCCGGGGGGAATGCCTGAACCTCGATTCTATGGAAGAAATTCAACCCTACCCCTCATACTGGCAGAAGGAGTAAGGTGTGTCCTTACCAGACTGCTCTAGGCTGAAGTAGGATGCCGAAATCCCTTCCTTGGCCCCCCATAATGTGTCAGGAACCGCAAGACAAAGATAACGGGGAGATGGCTGGATGGTTGAATGAGTCTCAAAGGATTTAATTGGGAGGGGGGTTTATATAGCGGTAATGGCGGGAAAGGAAAGGACTTGGGCCATTGGCTAAGCTGGGCTGCCCATCAGGTGATGTCATGAAACTTCCTTTGTGGGCCGGACAACCCTATCATGGTGGCACACACGTGTTCGCCTCCCAGGAGTGGGGGGCTTCTTTTCCGGTTGAGGCCGGAAGGTGGGAGGGGCTCCCTCCCACACTCTCCCAGGGCTGGGGGAAGGGCAGCATCTCACTTTTGGCGCCCTTCCCCAACCAAGGCCAAAACTGAGTCCCCAAAAATTGAGGGCATGGTAGGAGGAAGAGCTGAAGGAAATGCACAAAGCAGAAGTGGAGACTCCTAATATTATGCATGTATTTCCTTACTTTTCATAATGACACTCTATTTTGTGTGGTGTACAAGCAGATTCATTATTTTGGTTATGTAAGCTGTGGAGATGATTTTGTGCACTTCTGACCTGCTGTGCGTTCTGCATACAAGCACATATCTCCAAATTATCTTTGGCACACTGATTTGTCTAAGATCCTAGAAACAGATATTGCAAGAAAGCTGTCACATGATGCTACATCTGAAGACCCAGTGTCAGTCCTCTCTGTTACTCTGGTCTTCTAAACTACAATGTGACGCAAGTCTCGTTTTAAAAACAAATTAGATTGATATTTCCATTACAGACTCATCTTTGTGTCTAGTTGTTCTTATCCCCAAGTATTGAAACAAAACATCACTATGTGTTACATATTACTTGATATTCTACCATGAATTTTACCATATATTTGTAGTAATTGGAGAGTTACTATGTCAGAATTCTACAGTAATTACCTTATTATAGACAAAAATAAACCTCTTCTCAGGGGATGTTATTCTTGATGGACTAATTATAAGCATTATTCTATGTCCTATTGTGGGCAAGATTTCTAGGTTAATACCATTATTGAACTTTACCCAGTCAAGTCACTATTATCTTCATTTAAAAATTTACTCCATTATGTATCTTTTTTATTTAATGAAACTAAAACATTTAGGAATACTCATTATCAGAATGGATAAATACTTTCTCAAAAAATGAAGAGGAAGCACTATTTTCTTTCTACAATTGGATTACACAGAAGTAAAACCAATACTTAAACATGACATTAAGGAAACTCTCTCACTTGAATATATTAAAATATTGGATGTGGGATTACCCATAGTGTGGACATATAGAAAGATATAGAACTAACAAAAATAAACTTCAGAATACTATAGAAACTATCTATCTATCTATCTATCTATCTATCTATCTATCTATCTATGGATATCTATCTATTAACCTATCTATCACCTACTGATCTCCATTGGTGATTGAACGTAGATCCTTGTGATTGCCAAGCTAGCCTCACACCATTAGCCCCTTTTAGTGTTGGATATTTTTGGTACAGTCTCATATCATTTCTGGAGTGCCCTAGGCTGCTTCCATGAATCTCTCATGATGACAAGTTAGTAGCACCATACTCAGCCATTGTGGGTTTGAGATAGAGACTAGCAAACTGTCCCTACCTTCCCAGGCTACCTTGGAGTTGCAATCCATCAATTCACAGGAGCTGGGACTATAGGTATCATCCACAGTATCCAGTCATCATGATTTTTAATACAGGTGAAATGATTCAAACTAAGAAATACATCTTTACAAATAATTGCAAAGTCCATAGGTGATGAGTATGTAACATCTTTACAAATAATTACAAAGGCCATAGTGGATGAGTATGTACAAACTATTCATATTTTTATCTTCTTAGTTTTATGTTGCTTGAAATAATGGTGTCAGGTGATATGTGATATGAAAATAGCAAGCATGAGAAAGGAAAACAGTTTGTGTCTACTGTACTAAAAATTTTATGGGACTAGTTTTAATTTGTGTTCCTGAGAAGTTTCAGATGGGATGCTGAATGAGTGATATGGAGATCTATGATATGGAATGAAAGAAAGGAGACAGGGACAGAGGATAGATTATCCCACAGTACTATTACACCACAGAGTTAACGGTACTCTTTGGCTAATGGTAGATCTCTGATCAGCTGGCTGTCAAGGTCAGGTCAGGTCAGGAGTCTGTCCAATAGCTTATTGTTAGCTCAAGAGAAATTCTTCCAAGACGGAGTGAGTTACTCATTATCCTATGGCCACCTAGGGTAGAAAAGGAAATCCCAATAAAGACAGACAGCATTCAGGATCAATTATATTGAATGATTCTGACATAATTTATAACTATCATCTCAGCTGTTCTTTTTACAGAAGTCTGTTATTCAGATGCAGGGTATCATGTATTGGTTCCTCAAGTCATTTTACCCTACTCTGAAAAGAATCTATCCCTCCATCATCTGTCTTTTCTGTACATGCTGCAAATTTATTTGGAATTTCATGTCAGGCTTGTTTTGATTCTATTCCTACAAAAATATGCTCTTACATTTCCAATAAATCTGTGGTATATCTTCAGAAGAGATTGTTTCTTAGAGATCAGAAAGTAGTTTTAATCATGACTTTGTGTGTAATACTTATGGTAAGCCTTTGTGCACAAGAGTGGGATGTTGAGTGAGCTGGACCTCTCTTCATATACAACTCACACATGATGAACTGTTAGGGATCCATAGCATAGGCTCACATATTGGGTCCAATTTAGTTCCTAACTGCTCTCAAGTAGCCACCAAAGAGAAAAACTTTATCTTTGAGAAACCTTTTTCACTACATATTTTATCTGAAGTATTCTTTACTTTGGTTTATTCATTCACTTTTATGTCTCCCTTACAAGAAATATATCTGTGATAGTGGCTGATTCTTTTATCAGTTCAGTTTTATACTTGTTTCTCTAGGTATTAATCAAATACCATGTGCCATTTCGGAAAAAAATAATAAAATGAAGAGGCTAATGCCTATTTTCAAGCACCAGGGTTTATTTAAGATTTAAAATGTATGCCTGAGTTTGCTTTGTTATCAAGCCATTATTAAATTTATTAAAATTATAATCCAGCATCACTTTTAGTTATAGGGAAAGTTTGATGTGTGAATATTATTAATCTAGACTCAGTGTCTCAACAGTGTTTTCTTGTTTTTTAATTTCTGTGAGTTTAGAAAATGCAGTACCGCTTATTCTCACCTTTTATGAAATATCTCTTCTCCACACTTCTTATTATTTATATTTTAAGTGTTAGAAAGTTAATATGTTTTCTTAAGTTGTGTGTGTGTGTGTGTGTGTGTGTGTGTGTGTGTGTGTGTGTGTGATGAGAATTCACTACTCCAGATTTCTCTGCTTTATTTTCTCATCTTTCATCACACGGTAATCAATATATAGTGCCTCATGCTGACTTTTAACATTTTTAATCTTTGCCTTTTTTATTTTTCATTTATATCTTTGTGATTGGTATATTATCATCTACCTACTCATGAGCAGTCTAAGTTCTCCTTCTTCTTGAAACTCTAATAACCGAAACCCTTTACCTGTTCAGAAGATTTGTCTGTTGCAAGAAACTTCCATTTTGTTTTAAGATTAGTGTTGAGTTTCTTATATTTAAAAAGATTCTTTCTTGTAAGAATACTAACACTTCCTTTTCTCTGCTATAGAGTGTTGTCCTTTGTATTACTGAAAGTAAAAGACAATAACTATAATCAATAATTAGTCTGTCCCTCAAAATAAAATATGATACAAATTTTCCATTAAAAATTTCAAAATGTCTTCAAAAATTAATTTTTAAGCACTAGTATCCAAGTATTTAATAAAGAATACCATAAATCCCCAGTTAGCTTCTTGAATTTCTCAATATTTTTTTAATAGTTCCTTGGCCTTCTCCCCTTAAAGTCTCAGGCTACACTGTTATCACTTCTCTGGGATTCTCACCCTCTAAATAATTTTTCTAGCATAATGTCTTGCCAAATTTCTTCCAACAAAGTTAGAAGACTCTCAAATTGACACAATTGTACATTTTGCCTTTTGGTATATTCTTTGTCAATTTGCAATGATCAGTTTTATTAAATATATCAACTAATAATTAATGTAATATGTTTACAATAGTAAGATGCATTCCAGAAAAGAGAACAGCTTTTGTATGGATTATTTGACTAGTATTTTCTGAGGAAGGCATTAGTATTTGCTTAGCATTTCTTCTCCAACACAAAAATGTTTTGAACAAGAACTCAACTACCCAGCAATGATAAGATTTCTTAAGGGTCAAGAAAGTTAAAAGTAGGTTTAATGTTTACTTTATGACACCAAGTTAGAAGTTGGTAAAACATTTATATAACAATTTATTATTGATCTTTCACAGAAATATTACCTTTTAAGAGATTCTTTGGTGAAATCACATGTCATAAAATTTTTGTCTGTTTAATTTTCTTAAAGATGAAAAAGATCAAAATAAACATGTTACAAGTTTAAAAATAATAATGTACAATGTCATAGAAATTCAATACCCTGACTCTTCTTCATTTATATGAAGGCTACAATACATTCAAAAACAGTTTCTAGGGGCTGGGGATATAGCCTAGTGGCAAGAGTGCCTGCCTTGGAAACACGAGGCCCTAGGTTCGATTCCTCAGCACCACATATACAGAAAACGGCCAGAAGCGGCGCTGTGGCTCAAGTGGCAGAGTGCTAGCCTTGAGCGGGAAGAAGCCAGGGACAGTGCTCAGGCCCTGAGTCCAAGGCCCAGGACTGGCCAAAAAAAAAAAAAAAAAACCAGTTTCTAGTAAATTCATCTCATTCTGCTGACTGAGCCAGAAATGCTGTTGGATAGACAGAGATTTAAACTCATTTTAATTTATAATAACATGGAGTATATGAAAGATGACTGACTATCTATAATGTGTTTTGGAGTACAAAGATGTGAAATTAATTGCTTCACTTAACAGATGATGAGAATCCTTCTAATCAGATCTCATTTTGTTTTTGAGAAAAGACAGACACATGCAAAAGGTAAGAACAATTTAAGAATCTATAAACCACTGACCTCACTAAACACCAAGTATTTCCCCATATTAGCAGATGAGAGAGCTATACTATAAGCATAGGAAAGTGGTTGGAACTCCAAGAATGATACCAAAAAGTACTTTGGGATTTCCCATTTAAAAACTAAAAATAAGCCAGGTGCTAGTGCAAGAGGCTGAGATTTCTGGGTTATGATACAAAGCCAACAAATGCAGGGATGTCTGTGAGGCTCTTATATCTAATTATCTACTAAAACTTCCAGAAGTGGACCTGCAGCTCAAGTTGTTAAGCTCTAACCCTGATCACAAATGTCCTGAAACAGTAACTATGTTCTGAGCTCCAGCCTCAGTATTTGCAAAAACTATCAAACAAGAAAACAAACAAACAAAAACTAAGAAAATAACTGGAGCATTACTATATTTAAAAATGTATATGTTGCTATATACTTCAATCAAATTATTTCTATCTAGCAACATGTTTTTAAATATAGCTTCTTTCCCTTCCTTTTTCTTTCCTACTATAAGAGAAAGCAGTTACATGTCTTAGAATTGCCAGTGTGCTAGCACCTTCTTTTGTCTTTTCTTTTTTTTTCATTCTGTCCTTTTCCCTTTCCTTCCTTTCCTTATCTCTTTATCCCTTACATCTCTCCCTACTATTTTTTCAAATAACCTGAAATCCAAATATGCATGCAATTTGCTTTCTCTCCTAACCATAATGTAAAGTATGGTTTTTTTGTTGGTTACTTTATTTGTCTTCTTTGTTTCTTGAAAGACTCAAGAGAACATTGATGTCTCTTGATAATCTTATTTTTTTTTTACGAGTTCACATGGCATGTTGAGAATAATTACAACAGTGGTGTAACTGTTGTTTATGTAACATGGAGTTCATTTCACTTGGCATCTTTTGGGAATATGGGCTAGTGGCAAGAGTGCTTGCCTTGTCTCTTGGTAATCTAAGTGTTCCTATATGAGTTTTCTAAGAGTGTGGCTGTCCTGTTCAATAGCAGCATGTCAACCCCTTTCTTACTGGGAAGTCCTGTAATGTCCCTTCACTCTCATCCTGAGTGTATAGCTTTACTTATATCAAAGAATGAAGCAATCTCATTTTGTTTGACCCCTAGTACACACAACCCTCAGAACCCCTTTCTGTACAGGTGACCTGAATCTATAATTCAGATTCAAATACACTCTCTGCACCATGTAAACATCTACTTGCTGCAATCCCTCCCTTCCTCAAACCTATGATAGCTTAACATATGACTCAAAGTAAAACACGGAACTTTGATTTATTTTAGCAACCCCAATGATACAACTACTATATTTTAAAACTATCGTCTATATAAAGCCATTGTGGTTGTAGAACTTCAGAATTTTTAACTTGTCTTAGATGTAGAAAAATTTTGCTTATTCACTCCTTAAAGACCAAGTCCCTTCCATTCTCACTCATTATATTTAATAATTCGGATTACATATATTATGGAAATTCTCAAATTTTATTTATTCTATTTGTTGCTTGCTTGCCATAGGAGACATGGTCTTCCAATTTAGCCTTCACTGGACTTGAATTCACCATCTACTTCTCTCATTCTCAGGACAGTCATGTTTCAAGTTCCAAATAAGTTTCCAGCAATTTTTCTTAAGACACGTTAACTCTTTTCTCATCTGTATCAAAACACTAACAAAGCAAATTTGCTTAAATTTCTAGGTTTACATAACTATGCAAAATTAATGTTTAATCTATTACAAAAGTTGGACATTGGTGTGAAATTCATCTGGAAGTTAATGTTTATTCTCAGTTGTGAGATAATGATGCCCTCTGTTATCTTTAAATATTTGACATCTATTTAATATTCTCTTCTTTATAAATAAAATATGTGAAATTTTTGTACTTGTGATTAAAAGTGGTTTTGTGATTTCTTTTTAATTTCAAATGGTTTTTAAAGGGTTTATAATTTAACATGTCTATTTATCTGTACAAGGCATACTGACCAGACATCTTTGTAACTGCTGCCTGTCTCACCAGTTCAATTAAGTGTCTTACTTCCTTTATCATACACACAAATTTAGTAGTATTTTTATTGTCAAAGTGAAGTACAGAGGGGTTACTATTTCATATGTAAGGCAGAGAGTATATTTCTTGTTCAACTTGTTGCCTCCTCCCTCCTTTCCAGCGGAGGGGGCCTGTGGGGGGTGCCCTCTCCCCTCTCTTTCCCCTTTCCCCCATGAGTTGCACAATTGTTTACTCCAAATGGTTTTGTAAGTATTGCTTTTGGAATGGTTTGTCTTTTTATTCTTTGTCTCACGATTTTGGTATTCCCTTTCCCTTCCTTAGTTCTGAAATTAAATTCCTCTAAAACAAATCCTCAATGAACCAACTGCCCCCTCAACAAATGGACTAAAGACCTAAAAAGAGACTTCTCTGAAAAAGAAATAAGAATGGCCAAGAGACACATGAAGAAGTGCGCTACATCACAGGCCTTAAAGAAATGCAAATCAAAACAATACTGAGATTCCACCTCACCCCAGTAGGAATGTCCATTGTAAAGAAAACTACTAAAGACAAATGCTGGAGGGGGTGTAGCCAAAAGGGTACCCTACATTGAGTATTTTTATTGCATTCTTACACTATTCCTTCTTCCTTTTGTTTACTCCACCTTTTCTAACTCCTTCCACATTCAAAAAAGTTCAGCTTCTTGATGAAATTTATGATTCACTTTTTAAAAAGATTTTTTTGTATCTTGAAGAATTGTTTTGAGAGTGACTCATTTATAATTTTATATAAAGTAGGATTTTTTCTGAAAATGTTAAATTATCCTGTGTATGCTATTTTCAAATATTAACCTTAACTTAGAAATAAATATTCCAATGTTGTAGATGTCTTCCTAGCACCAAATATAAATTGATGTCACAAACTTTAGTAGTCAAATATTAAATAAAATTGATTGAATATTTTATCTTTCTTTGTATACATACATATACATACATACATTATATACGTATAGATAGCATATTAAGTTCATGTGTTTATGTGTAAGTAGACTATATACGTATGTATGCATGTACATAATAATATGCATATATGTTTGTGTCGGGGTCTTTAGCACCTCCCCCCCCCCACGCTCCCCCGAACCGCTGGAGAGATGGGATAGGCATGCCCTGACCAGACAAGCCACGAAAGAAGAAGGGTTGGCAGACCGCCTGAACCCAGCCCTCCCTCACCGGAGGACAATTAGATGGCCTGGGAGTCAAGTCGGCACAAGATCTCATTTATTGGGGAAGTACGTGCCACTAATATAAGGCACAGGAGTCAATCAGGTTAAGATCGGCAGGAAGGGGAGGGATGAACTGTCCATCAAGGGTGGAAGAGCCTGGGCATCACAGCCCACAGAACCGCCTCCGGGTTATAACCAAAGACACTTGTAGCAGCTGCGCATTGTCGTTAGGCAACACCATCTTAGCCACACGTGGCCCCAAGACTAAGAAACAGGCGGGGCCACCTAGTTGATTTCCAGGTGTGCCCCACATGTGTGTAAATATTTAATTTTATTATTACTTTCTCAAAAAATGTCTTAAGTCTCAAGTGAAAGTAGGTAGTAGGCACAATGTTAACAGTAAGATTAAAAAGAAAACAGAGGCCTGAATTATATGAGTACAAAACTTTTAGTGATTACAAAGGACTTAAGACTTTATATTAGCATATCATATACCAGTTCTGTATATATTAGAAAATGAGTCTGAATATATCCATATTCAATGTTTTAAAGAAGTCCAGGTTTTTATAAATTTTACACATACAAATTTTTATCATAATGATATTGTTGCTATATTATGATTACATTAAGATAAATGGTGAACAAAGCCATTTTATGTCTATTTTTATGACTCAAATTATTTCTAATTTTCCTTTGTTTATTATAAGTAAGGGTAAATTAATAGTTCCAGTAAAATTAGCAATAAATATTTTCATTTTAGGGATATGCCTTTTGTTCTTTCATATTTCTTTAACAGTTCTTTAGACTAGACCTGATAATTTTAAGTACATAGAAACTCCAACCATCCTTCAACTTGAAATTATTATCTATGACATTTTTATACACTAGACACTTTCCAAATGTTTGTAGTAAAACTCTTTCAACAAGTCTTCAATTTACAACCTTTGTGTTTAAAATTCTGTTATATTTTTAAAATATTTTTGTTCTTTCTCTTTGGAAAATTTAGAATTCAAAGGCACAAATTCCCTCCAGTAAGTCAAGTCATGTTCTCATGCCAGAGGTAATGTTTTATTTCACTTGTGCACTGAATTGTTTATGTATGTTTTTGGTAACATAAACATGATCACGGTGACAGTCAGGTTGTGTAGTAATTACTTCTAACTATGTAAGTACTCTATATTGTTGGCTTTGATTGTAGACATGTAAAAAATTTATGTAAACAAATAAGTAACAGCAGAATTACAAATAGTAGAATGGCTATTATGCTAGAAAAAGATGTACTAGAAACCTGCCTCTAGTGCTTGTTTTCTTGTAGAATTAAGAAGTCTTATGAGAATGAAAGGAACTCAGTAAAAGGTGTAAATTAAATAAGAACATTTTGTACCTAAATATAAAGCAAAACAAAGCATTTGTATATACATTATGTAATATTAAATGTATTTACATAGAAATTTATATCTTTTCTATGTGTATATATAAGCATGTATGTGTGTATACACACAAACATAAATATACACATGCACAAACACACACAAACACACAGTCTCAAACACATGGAAAATCCAAGAGCATATAAAAGTCTAGAAGAGATGAAGGCAATTTTCCTTTTATTGTTATTTTAAAGGTGATGTACAGAGAAGTTACAGTTATATAAGTTAGGTTAAGAGTACATGTATTTTGGACAATGCCACCATTTCCCTTACTCTCTCCCAGTTTTTCCTTTCACTCCCTACCCACAAGTTGCAGAGTTCATTTTATCATAGTGCCTATTGGTAGCAATGTACATTTGTTCACTCTTTAATCCCTCAATGTCTGTGCCACCCTCGCCCACTTTAAAGCAGATAATGAACAAACAGAAAAGAAAGCAACAACAACAGAAAAACAGCAACAAAGTAAAAATCTCTTGCTTCCATTTCCTGGAGTTAATTCCAATACATATTGTTTTATATGATCAGATGCATATGGATATTGAGCCTGGTGTTCTTCTAATATCCTCCATTGGTCTCACTGTGTGTGAATGTCTAGAGTCCAGTAAAATTTACCATGTTCCGATATATGGTATATCTCGCTTATGCATATGAAAGAAAACAGGTTACATTCTCTCTGAGTTTGGCTTACCTCACTTAACATCACTTTAAAAGGTTCTGGTACTGAATACTCTGATTTTATTCCTCTCTGCCCAAAGGCAGTGGTTAATTTCTTTATCCTTTTATAGACAGATGGAGAAACTACATTTCCAGAGAGTTTCTTATTCATGCATCTCAAATCCTTCAGGAAAAGTATTTAACTTTTACCACAATTGTTCTTTTTGCTTGTCAAAGAATAATTTTCAACAACTCTTGGATTGAAAGATCAGCATATCAAAATTCTTTCAGAATCAGATAGAGACTGCATTTTTCCACTTATATTACATTACCATATATTTTAAAATGGTGCTGAGGAAGTGAGTTTGCTTTGAGGAATCAGTTTGAAATCAGAAGGAAAGGCAATATTAAAAAACAACACAAAAGCAGACAGGGGAACCCAGCGTAGCAGAAGGAGGGAACCGGAGAAGCCACCACAACACTTTGCCACCCCATGAAGGACCAACGGCTGCGCGGGACACACACACAATGCAGGATCAGTGAGTTCCCCATTACCCCCTCACCCAACTGGAGACCAGCTATCAGAGACCCAAGCCCTACAAAGAAGCTAGATCTCCCTCCCTCGCTCTCCCCACCCCTGGGAACAAAGAACCCCCAAATCAGGCAGGAAGCTCCCTTCAGGCACTGGGAAGTCAGTTTAGCAGGGGAAGGGCGGAGCAGCCCCAAGGCCCCACAGGTTCCTGAACTAGCAGAACCTGCCCCGCCCCCTTCCCAACAGGGGCTGGGGGATGGCCGGCAGTGCAAGCCCCACCAGAGGCTCCTGGACCTCGCGGACTCTTACAACTAAAATCACAGGCACTGGTGGGCAATACCAGCACAGCAGGGACACCTGGGCCTGATCACGTTCTCCCCTCGCAGCGGAGGTGAGGTCTGAGGGTGCTATCCCACACCCGGACAGTCGATCCCACTGGGCCCCACACATACCGCCCCCCCAACGGACTGGCGGGAGGGCGCAAACACAACCCAACAACCCGGGGCTCGCTCTGGGAGGCATACCCCGCTAAAGTGCCTGTTGTAGTGGAGGCACAGTGCACAGGAGGGCTGGGCCCCTGGCGACAGCGCCGGCTATGGTAGGCATACCCTGCACTGGTGGGTGGGGCCACAGCGGCAGCACCTGCTGCTGTAGACACTCCTAAACAGGAGGGAAGAGCTACAAACCAAACCTGAGAAGCTATCCACAGATCTCCAGATGCGCAAATCACAAAGAAACATAACACAGTTCATCAAAGGGCAAGCCAACTCACCAGGTCCAAAAAGCAGCACGACTGAAGAGGAGATGGAGACTAAAAAAGCAAATGAGGCCATGTTAACAGGAATGATGGAAAGCGTCAGAAATGAAATCAGAAAACAATTCCAGGAGTTTAGAGCAGAAATCTTGAAGGACACCCAGGAAGCCAAGAAAGAAATGGAAGCAAAAATGGATAAAATGCAAGCCTGCTTTAAAGAAATGGAAGCAAAAATGGATACAATGCAAGCCTCCTTTAAAGAAAATCTTAACATCCTGAGAATTGAAATGCATGAAAAAATAGACTTAAAATACAACTCTTTAAAGGAAGTAATTTCCACGATCAGAGCTGATATGACAACCATAAATAGCTCTCTGACATCCATAAACTCCACAATTGAAACCATAACAAAAAGAGTGGACCATATGGAATCCAGAATCTCTCGCCTGGACGATGAAGCAGCCGACAAAAACCAGAAAATGACCACACTCCAAGAAAAGGTGAAGATTCAGGGCAGACTAATCCAGGAACTAATGGACAAAGACAAGAGATATAATCTGCGTATAACTGGAATAGAAGAAGGAGCTGAATACCAGAGCAGAGGGCTTAAACATGTTCTCAATAAAGTTATTGCAGAAAACTTCCCCAATCTCACAGGGGACCCCATCCAGGTAACCGAAGCCTATAGGACACCTGGCAGCCCAGACCGCAGGAAAGCCACCCCAAGGCACATAATATTCAAGACTACAGACCTCAAGATTAAAGAGAAAATTCTGAATTCAGACAAAGTGAAGAAGGAAACTTTCTGCAATGGGAAGAGGATTCAAATAACATCTGACTTATCCACACAAACTTACCAACCTCGAAGTGAGTGGAAGAACACCATCCAAGTACTTCAGGCTAACAATTTGCAACCTCGGATCAAATATCCAGTGAAATTGGAGTTCACATTCGAAGGGAAAACCAGATCTTTCCACAGCAAAGAAGAGCTAAAGGAGTATATGAATAAAAACCAGACCTACAGCGAATTCTAAGAGGGGAGCCTCACCCAACAGAGATCGTAAAAGACACACAGACAGAATCAGAAAGAAACTTCAATAGGCAAAGTCCAACAGAAGGAACAGCTCACTAAAGACAAGAAAAAAAAAAAAAAGAGGAAAAAATAGCCTAAGAAGAAAATGGAAGTAGAAAAAACACCCTTTTCCTTGATCTCTTTAAATATAAATGGTTTAAACTCCCCGATAAAGAGGAGCAGACTGGCAGAATGGATTCGCAAACAAATAGTTGACATCTGCTGTCTACAAGAGACCCACCTTACAGCAAGGGACAAAAACAGGATTCGAATGAAAGGATGGAGCAAGATCTACCAAGCGAGTGCACCCACCAAAACGGCAGGTGTAGCCATTCTGATCTTAGACAAGCTGGACTTCTCATTAAAGTCAACTCAAAAAGACAAAGAAGGACACTACATATTAATACAAAGAAAAATCCAGAATCAAGACATCACAGTGATAAATGTATACTCACCAAACAAAAGAGGCCCTACATATGTCAAGCAAATTCTCACAGAATTACAGAACGAGATAGACCCAAACACAATCATAGTGGGTGACTTTAATACCCCTCTCTCTCCAAGAGACAGATCCAACATACAGAGGATTAGTCAGGGAGCTGAGGACCTAAATAACAGACCTATATAGAACCTTCCATCCTACAGAGACCCAATACACCTTCTTTTCAGCAGCCCATGGATCATATTTCAAAATAGACCACACCACAGCCCACACAAAGAATCTCAGCAAATACAAAAGTATTGTCGTCATCCCATGTATTATATCTGATCACAGTGGATTAAAGGTAACCCTCAACAACAAAGGATACCATAGCGGCTATACACACTCTTGGAGGCTAAACCCCATGCTGCTATCCAACACTTGGGCCACAGACCAAATTAAAGATGAAATCAACGAATTCATAAGCCACAATGACAAAGAAAACACATCACAAAGAAACCTATGGGACACAGCTAAGGCAGTACTGAGGGGCAAGATCATTGCCCTCAGCACTCACATTAAAAGAATGGAAACAGAGCAGGTGAATAACCTCACGATGAAACTAAAACAACTGGAGAAACAAGAAATGACAGAATCTAAAACGACTAGGAGGGGAGAGATCACAAAGATTAAAGAAGAAATAAATCAGATTGAAAATAGAAAGACCATTCAACAAATAAATAAGACTAAAGCTGGTTCTTTGAGAAAATAAACAAAATTGACAGACCCCTTGCAAGACTTACAAAAAAAAGAAGAGAAGAGACTCATATACGTAAAAGCAAGGACTACAACGGAAAAATTACAAGTACAAAAAATATTCAAACAATCATAAGGAGCTATTTCCAAAACCTCTACTTAGCAAAAAACAATAATTTTACAGCAATGGATCAATTGTTAGAGAGGTACAAACTGCCCAAACTGAACCAAGAAGAAATAAATCAACTAAATAAACCAAAAACTTACAGTGAGATACAGGAGGTAATCAAGAACCTCCCTACTAAGAAAAGCCCAGGCCCAGATGGATTCACCAATGAATTCTACAAAACCTTTAGTGAGGAGCTAATACCAATACTCCTCAAACTCTTCCGCGAAATAGAAACAGAGGGAAAAATCCCAAAGTCATTCTACGAAGCTAATATCATACTCATTCCCAAACCAGGCAAAGACCCAATAAAAAAAGAGAAATACAGACCAATATCACTAATGAACACAGATGCAAAGCTCCTCAATAAAATATTAGCTAACAGGATCCAGAAACTGATCAAGAAAATCATACATTATGACCAAGTAGGCTTCATCGCACAGTCACAAGGATCGTTCAACATCCGTAAATCAATCAACGTAATTCACCACATAAACTGATCTAAAATTAAGAATTACATTGTTACCTCAGTCGATGCGCAAAAAGCCTTTGACAAAATACAACATCCATACCTATTAAAAGCTTTGGAGAGAACAGGAATAGAAGGAACATTCCTCAAAACAATAAAAGCCATATACAACAGACCAACTGCTAATATTATATTAAATGGAGAGAAACTTAAATCATTCCCCCTAAACTCAGGAACAAGAGAAGGATGCCCACTCTCCCCACTTCTGTTCAACATAGTGCTGGAATCCCTAGCCATCGCAATAAGGGAAGAGGAGGACATCAAAGGGATCTACATCGGCAAGGAAGAAATCAAGTTATCCCTATTCGCAGACGACATGATCTTATATCTGAAGGACCCAAAAAACTCAGTACCCAAACTCCTACACCTAATAAACCAATTTGGCAAAGTAGCAGGATACAAAATCAATCCACAAAATTCAGCAGCTTTTCTGTACACCAGAAATACACAAACAGAAAAGGAAATTATGGAAACAATTCCATTTACAGTAGCCAAAAAAATAATAAAGTACCTAGGGATCAACTTAACCAAGGACATGACAGACCTATTTAATGAAAACTACAAAAATCTAATAAGGGAAAAGAAGACACAAGGAGATGGAAAGACCTCCCATGCTCATGGGTAGGCAGAATCAATATAGTGAAAATGGCTCTATTGCCCAAATTGTTATACAAATTCAATGCAATACCAATCAAAATCCCAGCCACATTCTTCACTGAAATAGAGAAACCAATCCATAAATTCATATGGAACAGCAAAAAACCTAGAATAGCCAAAGCAATTCTAGGCAAAAAAAAAAAAAAAAAAAAGCAGTGTAAGAGGTATCACAATACCAGACTTCAAGCTCTACTACAAGGCCATCATAACAAAAACAGCATGGTATTGGTATAAAAACAGATCAGAAGACCAATGGATTAGAATTGAAGACCCAGAAATAAAACCACACTCTTACAGCCAACTGATATTCGATAAAGGAGCTAAAGACATACAATGGAATAAACATAGCCTCTTCAACTACTGGTGCTGGGAGAACTGGGCAGCCATATGCAGAAAACTCAAAATAGACCCAAGCCTATCACCATGCACCAAGATCAACTCAAAATGGTCAAGGACCTCAATATCAGACCTGAATCCTTGAAACTACTGAAGGACAGAGTAGGAAAGATGCTAGAACTTATAGGCACAGGAAGGAACTTCCTGAATAGAGTCCCAGGGGCACAACAAACAGGGGAAAGACTCGACAAATGGGACTACTACAAATTGAAAATTTTCTGCACAGCTAAGGACATAGCCATCAAAGTAGAAAGACAGCCAAGTATATGGGAAAGGATATTTACCAGCACAGCAACAGACAAAGGCCTGATATCTGTCATCTACAGATAACTCAAAAAACTAAGCTTCTCCAAGCCCAATAAACCTATTAGGAAATGGGCAAAAGAGCTAAAGAGAGACTTCACAAGAGAAGATATAAAAATGGCAAAGAAACACATGAGGAAATGCTCAACATCCCTGGTAGTAAATGAAATGCAAATAAAAACCACCCTGAGATACCACCTCACCCCAGTTAGAATGGCCTATACTCTGAACTCAGGAAACAACAAATACTGGAGGGGGTGCGGGGAAAGAGGAACCCTTCTCCATTGTTGGTGGGAGTGCAAGTTAGTACAACCACTTTGGAGAACAGTATGGAGGTTTCTCAAAAAGCTCAATATAGGCCTACCCTATGACCCAGCCATACCACTCCTAGGCATCTATCCTAAACAGCAAAACCCAAGATATCAAAAAGACATTTGTACTTCCATGTTTACCGCGGCACAATTCACAATAGCCAAAATATGGAAACAACCCAGATGCCCCTCCACAGATGAATGGATCAAAAAAATATGGCACTTATACACAATGGAATACTACATAGCGATTAGGAATGGTGAAATATTGTTATTCGCAGGGAAATGGTCAGAATTCGAACAAATAATGTTGAGCGAGACAAGCCTAGAACACAGAAAACAAAGGGGCACGATCTCCCTGATATATGACTGTTAACAAAGGGACACGGAGAGATAGTAGAGACCAAGTCTGTGAATACTGTATATGTTCTTGATACATTGTATATATGTCTACCTGACCTAGAGACGGGATAGAAAAACAGGACGTAAGATATCACAAGAAATGTACACACTGCCCTAGTATGTAACTGTACCCTTTTTGCACAACACCTTGTAAAAAATTTGTGTTCAATTAATAAACAAATAAACAAATAAAAAATTAAATAAATAAATAAATATCCTTAAAGCCTCAAAAAAAATAAAAAAACAACAACAACACAAAAGGATCTACAAATACATTTTTAGCTTCTATTTCAAATGTTTCCTATGGCTATAGAATTACACGTAGATGTCAACAGTTGACTCCGGTCAATCTTCTTCCATCGCTTCTGTTTTCCATCCATGCCAACAAAGTTTCAAACATAGAAACTGATTGATGCTGTTTCCCCCTTCTAGAGATGCCTCATAATTCCATCTCCAGAAAGACGGCCTATTCTTTAAAAGGAAATACACACTTTAATAATGTGTTTTCCATTTCCAAAAGCAGAGACAGACTGTCCCTCTGATCCTTCCAGAGTACCTTGAACAGAACTTTAATAAGCAGTTGGAATGGTACATTGTACTTTTGTACATTGTATTTCACATTAGAGTCTCTTGAAATTAAGGAACTTACTGTACATTTTGGAGTCATCTGAACAGTGCCTAAGGCATAGCCTAATAATGTTTGCAAAGTTAAGATAGTATATTTCACTATTGTAACTAAAAATAAAGCCAAACACAGGATTTTAAAATTTCCACATTTTTATAATTAAAATATATTTTTGCTGTATATTCTGCTTAATTTTTTAAACATCTGCAATGGTGTGACATCCTGTGTGCACAATGATTCAGTCTTACATTGTGAGTCAGAATATGAGACTAGATGTTTGTAAACATTAGCTCATTTAGTCCTGATTACAATCTTTTGATACATAGTATATTTTACTTTCAGCTTACAGAATGGGAAAATGATGATAAAATTTATCATCACTCATCTATTACATGACGACAGTTCATAGTTCATAGACTGTGTTCATATAAATAATTTGTGTAATTGCCAGGAATTAACTCAAGGAGACAATCACTATTGAATGAACTTTTCTAGTCATGGAGAAATATATCCAAAGTATATGCATTGTAACAATGTTGATTGGTACTGTGTGGAAATCTATCTCATATGTAGCAAAAATACAACAAAGTTAATATTTCTACAAACATCATAGAAAACAAACTTAGTAAAGTCTAGCCTTCAGCAGCTTCCACTCTCTTGGTTTCCTCTTATTAATTAGAAAAAGAGATAAGGAGAGAAAAAAACATTTATTTTCTGAACTCAACGGAACTGATCCAGGAAGCTTGCTTTAAAATCACTAGTGTTTAACAAGTTGTAGACAAAGAAAGTGACAACTTCCTCAGTAAGAACATTAATGCTGATTTAGGAAGAGGCCTGTCCAGCATGTTTTCAGATGGGAGACAGCAACAAGAGTAGAGACTGACAGAAGCAAGCAAGGTTAAGGATGGAAAGTTCAAGAGACTGTTGGTGAACTCATCTCCATGTTCTTTCTGGGAAAGGGTCATTGACAAAATCAGTAATACAATCATTATAATAACAATGAAATATACTAAGTCAAATGGAAAACAGTATAAATTATAAAATACAATAGTGGGATTCTGATTTAATGAGTATAGTTAGCATTTAGTAAGTTCTGACTGATCAGATTATCTTAAAACTCTTGGAATAGAAAGTACTTTGCCATTAGTCACTCTCTTATTCATAGATAACAAAATTAGGCTTATGAATTTTATTTGCCTTAGATTAAATATCTAGCTACTAATGGAAATTGAACTAGAAGCTTTATCCTTTTTCTCAGTTTGTAAGGAAACTTAAGTTTCCACTGGACTTAATTTTCTCAAAATCCCAAATCCAGTGCCATTTCTAAATGGTAAGTACAAACACTCCATTCTCAGTATAATTAGATATATACCAGTTAATTTGACTCTGGTCTACTGTATACATTTTATTAAAGTTGCCAGTTGTGGTTTTCAGCTGTGCAATTGCCACAACCTGTGACTTTCCTTGAAAAAAATATTTGAAGGGTGATATCATCCTGAAATGTAGCTTTATGAAGTGTCTGTAGTCTTATGATATGGGCTCTCACAAGAAATTCAACACTTATGTAACACATAAGGTTTTTGTCCTATTAGTAAGGTTTATATTTATTTAATACTAGTCCTGAAAATTGACCAGTATGTGTTTATAAAACAAAAAAGAAAGAATCCAGTAGAAGTATTAAGTGTGGCTTAAGCAAACAACCTGGACTAGAAAAAATAGCTACCATATAAATCTATTTTAACCCACAGAGGACTTAAGCTCAATGGTGAAGTCAGCTAATTTTGAAATGATCTCATGTGCAAATTCTTCATGTCACTGTGATGACAAAATACTTTGTTCTTGGGAGTCTTGTATACTGACAGTTGTCTTTCCCAGACTGCAGCATATTCCAGGTTCCTGCAGGCTGCCAATTAACAGACTTTTGTTGTTGCCTCTGGCTCTGCTATATTCAGTGCCCTCCATCATCCATCCATTTATCTGGCACTCCTAATCAGAATTTCATACCTAATACATTTTTCCACTGAAGAAAGACAACAAACCCTTGGCTACTATTGTGGAAACGAAGTGATTTTCTCCCCTAGCTTGTTTAAACTCCAAACCTCAGAGTTTTTCTAGGTCAAATGTAACATCTAGTAAGATGTGTCTTTAACTAGTTTAGATTTCACATTTTACTGAGAAACTTACATTTTGAAAACACATTGGTACTTTTCATTCTTCAAAAAATCCTGGTAGGATTGTGGAATGTCAATATCTATGCACAGCTTTCTTTCAGAAAAGGAAATAGCACTGGCAGGAAGTTAATTTAGAGACAACTACTCAATTGTAATGTGTCACCCTAACCAACTTGAACTCAAGTTTTGTTTTGTTTTTTTTGTTTCTCTACCATAGTTCAGCCAGCTATAAAGTGCATGTAAAAACTTGCAATTTGATTAATTGACCCTTTCTCTGATAATAATGACTCCAACATACTCACTATACCAGTAGCCTATCAGATATACATCCAATCAATGATTTGATTTAGGTTAATAATTGCTCAAATTTCATTAGACTTTTTAAAATATTTAATCAAATATTCTGGTGTGACTGGTATTCAAGTTTTAAAGCTGAAACTTTAAAAGTTTTATGTACCTCTAGTAGTAAAAAATATATATTACTTGAATAATTAAAGTTATGCCAAGGCATAAATTCTTAATTAAAAATGCAATTAGTCTTGAGAATGGAAACTGTAACCTAGATCATGGTTCTTCTTTTATTTAATATATCTGAAAGTGTGAAGTTTTCAGTCATAACTGTAGAAATTTCATTAATCTCATTCTCAATCTGGATTAGTTTCCCATAGTAAAAAGACTAATTTACAGATTTTGTAATGAAATGCATTTTGAATACTTTCTGTTATGTATTGTAATTGGAATTAGACCAACAAAGCACTAGTATTCTGACACTCACTAGCTTCAATGAATAGATAAGAATGGTTGAAATTAGCTCGTCGACGGCTTGTATGTAAATGATTTTCAGAGTGCTTGGACACCTGAAAACCATTCATCTGTATTTTAAGTCATTTTAATATTCTCAGGGAAAGTATTAATTTTTTCAAAAAACTCTGTTATTGTAGATAAGTCAAAGCTCACACTATTATATTACAGATTAGCAAATGCCATAACAGAATTGTGAAGTGGGAATTAGATAAATTCCAAATGAATGCAAGTGAACAATTATAACAACAACAGCAACAAAAATCCTAATCTATGTTTAGTTTCCCCCTCTGAATTTAGAGCATCAGACTATAGGGCATTATGACTGAGTTATGATTCCTTTGCAGAAGTCACACAAGTAGTAATAATAAATGACCTTTCCTTTCAAGTTAACACCCCCATTACTATGCAAATATATCAACATGAGAGATAGACATTATTTATTGTGTCTGCATAGTATAGTATAGTGGCTGGAATACAGGTTTGAAATTCAAGTGGTCACAACACTAAGTCCTACATTAGAGATGAGTCAAATAATCTTTTTGAATGTCCATGCTGTCATCAAGGAAAACTTGAATGCCAATATACTGAAAAGCAAGGAAATAGTAATGCCAATATTTGGACTTTAAGGACTGGCTAAAAACAGAAATGCAAAATCTAGTTTATCATAGAAACATGACCCTAATGGAAAATTTCACTCTCAACAAAGGCTTGTGAGTAATAAAAATCAGTTACAGGAGAAAAATACAAAAATATTTGAAGCCAACTCTACTGATAAATACAGCACATCCTACTAGATTTGAGAGACAGAAACATGAATCCTAGGTGTTTCTTTTATCATAATGGACTAAGTGATCTCTAATCATTAGATATGTTGTACAGACATCAATTTCCCTGGCTACTGAGTGACCTCAGTATTGAGTACAGACTTAAATTAAATCAGTCCCTCAGATCAAGCCCAAGAGCAAAAAGTTTGAGTATTACTATTTTGATCAGTACTTGGAAATTCAGAAATGATTTCTGACTAGATTGTTATATCAAAAGGTACAAGTAATATTATGAAGCCTGGAACCAAGGTAGTATGTCACTGTTACCTTCCAAGAAATAGAATTTCTCTTGTCAGGGTAGCATCAGTCAATCTTTTAACTCCTGTAATTGATTTTATAAAGACTCCCAAAATGATGAAAGATAGTCTGCTTGACCTAAAGTATATTGAACATAAATGTTAATCATGTCTATAAAGAACTTTCACAGCAACAGTTCAAGTCATAGTTCAACTGGTACTATAGTCTAGACAAGTGTCAACTTGATCATCCTGGCTGCCAATGTCCACTCACACCACAGACCTTCCATCCTTCCTCAACATAACCATGGTGTGGACATTTGTTCCTTACTTCAGGCAATGACTTCTTTCATCACCATATTACAATTTTACTACCTAAGTATATAGCCCTTGACACTATGATGTGGACATGACTTTTTCAGAAATGAACATTAATAAAATAAGGCATCATGATGGCAGTGTGTTTCCTTTTGCTTAGTGTTATGTTTGTAGGAGTCAAAATGAAACCAGGAATTCAATTGATACTAAATTTACCATCTTACAATAGGCTTTTCTATGACCCTGATTGTTCTGTTGTTCTTTCGTGTACATTCTCAGTTTGATTGACTTGTTATTCAAATGTGTCCCTTGTTAATTTGGAATTTTCTGTAACATGAAAGCTTGAATTATTAAATGTTAGTTAGGTCTTGAAGTCCTTTCCAGACATTTGTTAAAAGCTTAGAATTATTTAGCTGCTCAATATCAATTGGCCCCTATTGAAATATTTTCTGTTTTTGTTTTTGTTTTAGGATGTAGATTCTAAGATGAGCATTCACCGGTGGGAATTCCATTAAAGGAAGCTTTTTAGAGGAAATAGATTTTTTTTAAGCATACAAAACAAGAGAGATAGAAAAAGAGATAAAATCCTTCAGGGTATATAGAGGTTAAGCAACATTTTAATTTTGCATTGCTCCTAGAGAGAGGAATCAGCCTTTATACCCTACAATTAAATACTGAATACAATAGAAATATGGTTGCCACTGTACCTCTCCTAAATATAAATTATATTTACATATATTTTGTTTAGTTCATTTTGAGACAGGGACTGGTTATGCAGTGTAGACTGAACTCCACCTCATGGTCCTCTTGCCTCATCCACAGAAGTACTGGGATTATAGTAGTTTATCACCATGCCTGGCTAACTATCAGATATTTTTAAAGATATTATATATGGCATGTCTTTTAATGCTTTTTATTATTATAAAATGTCCTTTATCATTTCTGTATTGACAACCAATGAATTGTGATCTATATTAAATTCAGTTACAAAGGCTGAGTGGTGGTGTAGTTACAGAAAGCTTATTAGTTCACAGGCTCAGGTAAACCAACAAAAAACTTTCACAAACAGTATGTATGGAAACTGACTTAAATCCCGTAATGGCTAACCTGGCTACAAGCGTCAAGGTGCTTTGCTTACAAGTAAACTTTTATACTATTAATACAAATCAATCCCAAAGCAAAAAATGTTACTTATGGACTTTTCTCCTTTCCTCAAAATCTCTGGCTTAGTTTAAATCATGTGTCATCTTTAGCCAATGTAAACTACTCATGCTTCCCTTCCCCATATGTTGTTGTTGTTGTTCTTGTTAGAAAACTATTCTTAGCTCTCCAACAGAAAATTTTATACCAGCAATCTAATCCTGTGACTAGTGGTGGTAGAAATCTACTTTAGTACTTGTGCTTTTTCAGACTAGGTTATACAGTGCTTCAATAAAACCTTCTTCTTGGAAGTCATTTGTTCTGGAATGTTTGGTTTTTAACACTAGTAATAGTGATTCTATTAATGTTTTTAGTATAACACTGATGTATCCCTTCTAGCCCTTTGTGACCCTTGTTATTTCTGTACTTAATAATATTCTCTCTCATTTACTTTCAGTATATATGAGCCTGAATGAATTATGTCTTTTGATAATAACACACATCCGGATCATTTTTTTTTATAAATTCATTGCTTAAACCTCCTTTCATGTGGAAGTTCAAACTCATTTACACTAATATGATTATTAGTAAAGTAGTTTTTATGTGTCTTTTTTGCTATTTTTATCTTATTTCTTTTACATTTCCTCTATTACTCTATTACTCTATTCCTCTATTACTATTTATTTTATGTTAAAGAAAGAGTTTTTATTAGTTTAATTGCTTCTTTTCTTTCACTATGCTATTTTAAGTTTGCCTTCCTTCCTTCCTTCCTTCCTCCCTTCCTTCCTTCCTTCCTTCTTTTCTCTCTCTTCTTTCCTTCCTTTCTTCCTCTCTCTCTCTCTCTCTCTCTCTCTCTCCCTCACCCCCTTCCTCCCTCCCTCTCTCAACAGTTGAGGAACTTGAACTCAGGACCTTGCAATTTTCCTTGAGCTCTTTTGCTCATGGTTAGTGCTCTACTACTTTGAGCCATAGCTCTACTTCCTTATTTTTTTTCTTAGTGACTACTTTGAAATTACAGTTAACATTATACCTGAAAGTGATGTCAGAAAGATGACAACAAGAGATAAGTAGCATTAGTTCTTTCCATAGACAGTGAACAGAACAATGAATAATTGCATTTCAGTCAAAACAAGGAGAGAGCATTCAAGTACAGTAAGGGAGTAGTTGTCAGGGAAGGGAGGTGGTGGCAACATAGAGAAAACAAACACCCTCCAAGACATTTCCTCCCTCTTTCTCCTGACTGGGATCAGCTCAGCTCAGAGCCAAAGGTCTACTACCTTTCATGAAAGCGATACATAGAATGCCTCCTTGACCTTCACTATTGTCTAAGCCTTCAGGGATCATTGATGGAGAACATGTCATTTCTCACAGGCCTCAAGACCACCTTAAGGAACTCCCTAGAGTTCACTGTACTAGTTCAGAGAAGAACAACCTACTGTTTTCTGCCCTTATGGAAAACATGTTATCTTAAATCCCCCTTCTCTACTCAAGCATATCCTGCTGTGGGAACAAGTAGCCACTGCATCATTCCATTTCCTCACTCTCAGCATTTACTTTACCATGATCAGCTATGTTATAATCAACCATTCTCCAGGCAAGGTGGTAGAGCTTCCTACCCCTCATGTGATGAGTCATCTGACAACCTGACTCAAATGAGAAGTGCTTAGAGAATAGTGAAGCACACACTTTTTGTCATGTCTATAAGTGTATTTTCAGAGGACCCTAACCTAATGAATGGTTTAATCCATTGATGGATTCACAATTCAAACAGATGACTGGAAGGTGATGGTGGTGTCATAGAGTTAGGTAAAAACTGTTCAACAGACCAAAGTAGCTATAGACCAAGTACAGTGCTGTATCCAGCTACATTTTGCCAAATATCTTGCTCTAATTTGTCCTGGGATAATGGTTAACTATAGTTAAAGGTAGTTCTTAGTACAGTGGCCAAAATTTTTAGCAATTACTCCAACAGGGAATTTAGCTTAATCTATAGATTAACCAGAGACTTCATAGATACCTCATTATATGGGGCTTCCTGTACTCACCTTCCCTCAAATAGCTTTATTGGTTCTGAGGGCGAGGGCACCTTGTTAGGTTAATAACTACTGGTTTATCAGTTCATGGAAATGCCTTCACATGGCCATAAATCTCTAACATCCTGTATGTTCCCTTTGCCCAATCAGTAATTCCTATTTATATCTATATATACTGCCTAGGTCCTGTGAGTTTGATGTACTAGATGGCTTTATCAGGTTGCCTGACCTCAGTTTCCTCTGAGGTTATCATATTGTGTTGTGTTTGGTACAGTGTCAATAAAAAAATAGTTTTGATTAAATAAAGAAAATACCTACCAAGCAATCCAATTATCTGCTCTTTGTTCTGCCCAAACGCATAGGACCCAGCATCATGTATTTGTGAAATCATGAGAAAAATACATCACCTCTCTCTTAAATTTCTAGGTCATATTTTCATCACAGCTATGCAAAAATAATTGATAAACTGCTGACAAAATGACAGAGAGGAAATCCACCTTCCTCATCCAAATAGAGTCTATGTTCATATTTGACTACTTAGAGCCTAGGTCAAGTGGAACAGCTACACCTGATCTGGATGAGTGCTATAAATTGTTCTAGTCTTCTTAAAATTGTAGCTTTGGTCCATAGGAGCAGCTGTGAATTCATCAGCCAAACATATTCTGTGATCTATCCTTTAGTTATTAGCAACGAGGCACAAGAGCCCAGGAGAGAACAGAACTGGCAGAACAGTGTGTACTACAGTGTTTAAACCAACTAAACAACTTGTGCTCTGCCCCAAACTGAGCATAAGCCCCAAGACCGGTTGTGTTGCATGAAGTTCATATGGCACTCTACCCCTTGGGACCCTAGAGACTGTCATGGTACAACAGTTTTCCCAACCTCAGAGCTGGAGCTCTCATGATATCCTGGAAGCCAAGGAAACAGCTCTAGTTGAGGTACACTGCATTATTACCTGTTATAAAGAGCGTCAGGGACCACTGCCCTACTTACCTGGGTATAGTCAAGACAAGCAAGATCTGTGCTGCCAAGGAAACTCCCTAAGGAAATGAACTACTGTAACATATTTTCTCATACTCTATCCACCAAGACACAGGTGTACTTCTCCATTGTGGAATCTCTGTGCCCACTAAACTAAGCCTTTCAGTGCTGAAATATCACAACTTTTCACAAATATATAGGTTAAAGTCATCATTGTTCAATGCCTTAGCTTCCTCCCTGATCCTTAGTGACTCTAGGATCCAAATTATATCTGAGCCTAATGTCAAGAGTGTCTGGAAACCATTTCTGTCCTGAAGTTTTGCAATCATAAGCTCTGATGAATCTGGAGCATAATACCTAAGAGAAATTAGCTGGCCATCTAAATTTCTTTTATACATGGAATGTTAAAAAAAAAGTCATATTTATGGATGTGGTAATGACAACAGAGGTCACCAAGGGTACATGAAATGGGAGAGCAGGTAAAAGATGGGATAATACAAGTAAAAGGATGCAAAAGAGTAGATTGAACACAATAAACATAACACTATTGATACTATTTGTAGAATAAGTTCAAAACAATTATTTTGGTTGTTAAAATTGTGTTCTACACGAAACTTTTAAGTAAGTCAATTGTAAAGTCGTTTTGTTCAATAAGCATGTCACTATGCATTATTCTATATTGGAATGAACTTTACAATTCTTGGAGGTAGGGAGTCAAGAGGAGTGGGGAAAAATGAAGGAGAGAGTAACATTATTCATAAATAAATATACACATTACCTTACATATGTAACTGTAACCATTCTGTACATCACAATTACAATAAAAGTTTAAAAAGAAATAAATAGTTGGTTTTAGTAATATTTTTACTTTGTAGATGTATACCATAATGTCACATTGTATATTTTACATATACATACAACAATTTATTTTAAGTAAAACTTGTCTACTAAGTTAAATTAACTAGGATTAGAACCAGTTTCATTTAAATAGCACACAAGTATTTTCCCAATATAGTTTCCTACTTTGTGCTATTATTTCCATCAAATTGCATAATAATGCACACATTCATCTTTTTTTCTTATTTATTGTCAAAGTGATGTACAGAGAGGTTACAGTTTAATACAGTAGGCCTTGGGTAAATTCTTGAACTGTTTGTTACCTACTCCCTCATTTCCCCCTCCCACTTCCCCCTTCCCCTCTCCCCCATGAGTTGTTAAGTTGGTTTACACCAAATGGTTTGGTTTTGCAAGTATTGCTTTTGGAGTCATTTGTCTTTTTATCCTTTGTGTCTTGGTTTTGATATTCCCTTTCACTTCCCTAGCTCTAATACCAGTCAGTATATACAGTATCCAGTGTACTCAGATGAGATACAGTGATAGTGTGTTACAACCACAGGACGGGGATACAAGAGGATCATCAACAATAGAAGCTCCAGTTTCACATGGCATGTTGAAAGTGATTACAACAGTGATATAGCAGTCATTTCCGTAACATGGAGTTCATTTCACTTATCTTAAGTGCACTCATCTTATGTGTTCATAAGGGCATAGCTATTAGGCTCTTGTGATCCTCTGCTGTGACTTGCCTAAACCTGTGCTAATTATTCCCTATGAGGGAGACCATAGAGTCCATGTTTCTTTAAGTCGGTCTCATTTCACTTACTATAATTTTTTCCAAGTCCTTCCATTTCCTTACAATTGGGGCAATGTCATTCTTTCTGATGGGGGCATAAAATTCCATCGTGTATATGTACCACATTTTCATCTACTGAGGGGCATCTGGGTTGGTTCCATAGTGTAGCTATGACAAATTGTGCTGCGATGAACATTGTTGTGCTGGTGGCTTTAGTGTGTTCTTGTTTGTGGTCTTTTAGGGTAGATGCCCAAAAGTGGGGCTGCTTGGTCATAGGGGAGCGCTCTGTTTAGCCTTCTGAGGAATCTCCATACTGCTTTCCAGAGTGGCTGAACCAGTTTACATTCCCACCAACAATAAAGGAGGGTTCCTTTTTAGCCACATCCCTCCAACATAGATTATTGTTAGTTTTCTTGATATAGGACATTCTTACTGGGGTGAGATGGAATCTCAATTTTGTTTTGATTTGCATTTCTTTTATGGCCAGTGATGTAGACCACTTTTTCATATGTCTTTTGGCCATTCTCATTTCCTCATCAGAGAAGACTCTTTTAAGTCTATATTCCACTTGTTCGGGGGCTGTTGGTTCTTTGCGGTTTTGTTTTGGAGGAATTTAATTTTTTTAGTTCTGCATGTATGAACACATTGAAAAGTTCTATTTTATTGCAATTGTTCTTTATACTAGGTGATAAAAATTTACAGTAAAATGTATTTGCAATTCTATTTTTTATATAAGTTTCAACTGCTGTCAAATCTCATTAGCCACAATATAATGTCCTTCAATATTTTGTGATAAGTCTGATAAAAAGAAAGCTTTTCTGTCTTTTTTCTTATTTAGGAATATCTTTAATTCTTCTTAAGAAATAAATACTGAGTACTCCCATGTTTATCTTTCTTATTTAATATTATAGTAGTAAATGAAGATGACAAAATTGATTACCACATACTTACTTCTGGAATAATTCCTAAGTAACCTGATAAACCATCTCTGCATCTCTCTGTTTTTCTATCTTGATTATTCAGTTTGTTCTATATTTTGGTTGTCTACACATTCTACTTTTAATCTGTTCTATTCTCTGATATTGATTACGTACTATACCCTCCCAGCTATACCAATATTTTTCTATACACTGATAATTATATTTATGTGTTTGCCACTTGCCTTTCTATGGATTTCCTTGGCTGAACATTATCGTTTACTCAGGCATTTGTTTTAGTAAGTACCTTACACTTGCTTCCCTACCCATCTGGAGCCATAAATTTCACTATATTCCTAATAAGAGGTAAAATATTTTCATTCCTTTTATATTGAAGATCTAAAAGCTGAATACAGTGAAATTAATACTATATGACTTCTGACCAAGTCATGAAATGCTAGTCAGTCTTCTAAGTTCTCATGCACCCTTTGCTTTTAGGATGCTTCCTTCTAGAATCTAGCTACTCTTTACCTTGTTAGCTATGACCTTTGCAGGTGAAGGCCTCATCTCTAAATATACTTAGACCAGGACTGGGAATATGGCATAGTGGTAAAGTGTTTGCCTCACATACACAAAGCCCTGTGTTCGATTCCTCAGCACCACATATATAGAAAAATCCAGGAGTGGTGCTGTGGCTCAAGTGCTAGACTGCTAGCCTTGAGTAAAAAAGAAGCCAGGGACAGTGCGCAGGCCCTGAGTCCAAGCCCTAGGACTGGCAAAAAGAAAAAGAAAAATAAATATACCTACACCTCCAAAAATTAAATGCCCCTAAAACAAATTTTCAAAGAAACAACCACCCTATTAATAAATGGGCTAAAGCATTAATAAGTGACTTCGCTGGAGAGGAAATGAGAATAGCCAATGACACATGAAAAAATCTTCAACATCTCTGGCCATAAAAGTAAAGCAAATCAAAGTCACATTGAGATTTCATCTCAACCCAGTTAGAATGGCCATTATCAAGAAAAAAACAATAGTAGATGCCGGCATGAATGTGACCCAAATAGAATACTACTACACTATTTGTGGGAATGTAAACTATTTCTTCCACTTTGGAAAGCAGTGTGGGGTTTCCTCAAAAGGCTAAACATAGAGCACCCCTATGACCCACCAAATCCACTTGGCTTTTACATGAATGACCACAAACAAGGCCAAAGTAAATTACCAGCACAACCACGTGTTAAGCATTATTTACCATAGCTAAGATATAGAACCAACCCAGATACACATCAGTACATGAATGGATCAAGAATATGTGCTATATATACACAATGAGTTTCTATGCTTCCACTAGAAAGAATGGCATCACCCTGTTAGTAAGGAAATGGATAGACTTGGAAAACTCGTACTAAATGAAATAAGTCAGACACAAAGAAACATAGATTCCCTCATTGGGAATAATTAGTACAGGTTTAGGAAAGTCACAGCAGTGGATCACAAGAGCCCAATAGCTATACCCTTATGAACACATAAGATGATGCTAAGTGAAATGAACTCCATGTTATGGAAATGATTGTTATATCACAGTTGCAACTATTTTCAATGATTCCAAGCTTTCCTTCATTGTAATAATTAGTATATGTCTTGGACAGTACTAGCAGAGGATCACCATAGTTCAATAGCTATGTACATATGACTATACAGAATGATGGTAATCAAAATGAACTCCAAGATATGGGAACAAGAGCCTTTTGTTTGTTTGTTTTTTGTTTTTTAAAGCACTGCAAGAAGTTTTTAGTTTTTATTTTCTTTTTCTTGTTTCCCCCTTTGGTTTATCCCCTGTTGTCACTGTTTTTCATTTTGGTACCTTGTGTCTTGTATATATCTTTATCAGATTTGTGGAAGGGAAGGAAAATAAAAAAATAGTGAGACGAAGGACAAAGGGTGAACCAATGAAAACCAATACTCACAAGATACACTATGTTGGAAATGAGCTTTAAAAATTTGGAGAGAGTGAAGGGACTCAAGTGGTAGAGAAAGTGGGAAAAAAACAAATGAGGTGGTAAAAATGTTTGACAAGAAATGAACCCTTACTTACCTTACTTATGGAACTTTAACCCCTCTGACATCACCTTTACAATACAATAAAATAAAATTTAGCTGTCATCATGCAAACCATGTAAACCACATGGAGAGGAACCATTCAGGAGATAGAATCAGTGTAGGAAAGACTACATGTCATTGCAACCTGCTTACCAAACACATGAATGAAAAGTTGGAAAAATAATTACAACCTCAAAGTTTCATCATCTCAGGGCAATTGATACTTTAAAATTTTTTAAAATGCTAACTGATGCTGTAAATGCTGATTGATATCATTTCTAATTGATAGTCTCAAGTGAGATCCCCACTCATGTAGAACAAAGACAAACCATCATATTATATCAGGTCTGCATTCCTGAACCACAGAACTGGTGTGCTAATAAATTGACTTGTAATACAAACTTGGGTTGTTTGTTTTGCATTAATATGGTTAGAACATCTGCTCTTAATCCATGTTATCTTCATAAGTATCTGTGGTGTTTGGTGATGTTCTAACAAATAGAATTTGAAATGGTGTCTATCTTTTAGAAGGAGTTTTGAGAAAATTATTTCTTTTGTGGTTGCTGAGCATTATATTTTCTGTCAATCCAATCCTATTTTCTTGTAGGTGGAGTCATGGTCAAGGAAGTTAATTACCACACATTATTATGCCCTTGGCTCTCTCTCATTGAAAGCAAACAGTAATGTCTTTCGTTGTCATTCTCACCATCATTAATTATTATTATTGTCTCTGTTGTACTAAGAGTTTCAATTAAACCTTCCAGTTCATGATTACAATTTCTTAATCAATATTGTTTTTACTATTGTCTCCTACTCCTTTCAATTCTTTCAACTCCTCAATTTTCTTTTTTTAATTATTTTTTATTATTTTCTGATTTATTTTTCTTATTTATTGTCAAAGTGATGTACAGAGAGGTTACAGTTTCATATGTTAGGCATTGGGAATATTTCTTGTACTGTTTGTTACCTCCACCTTCATTCTCCCCTTCCCCCTTCCCCTTTCCCTCTCCCCCCATGAGTTGTTCAGTTGCTTTACACCAAACTGTTTTGCAAGTATTGCTTTTGTAGTCATTTGTCTTTTTGTCCTGTATCTCTCGATTTTGGTATTCCCTTTCACTTTCCTAGTTCTAATACTAGTATATACACTTTCCAATGTATTCAGATAAGATAGAGTGATAGTGCAGATACAAACACAGGAAGGGGATACAAGGGGATCATCAACAAAAGAAGCTATGATTTCACATGGCATGTTGAAAGTGATTACAGCAGTGATATAACAGTCGTTTCCATAACATGGAGTTCATTTCACTTAGCATCATCTTATGCATTCATAGGGGCATATCTATTAGGCTCCTGTGATCCTCTGCCATGACTAGCCTTAATCTGTGTTAATTATTCCCTATGAGGAAGACCATAGAGTCCATGTTTCTTTGGGTCTGGCTCACTTCACTTAGTATAATTTATTCCAAGTCCTTCCATTTCCTTACGAATGGGGCAATGTCATTCTTTCTGATAGAGGCACAAAATTCCATTGTGTATATGTACCACGTTTTCCTGATCCATTTGTCTACTGAGGGGCATCTGGGTTGGTTCCATATTTTAGCTATGACAAATTGTGCTGTGATGAACATTGCTGTGCTGGTGGCTTTAGTGTGTTCTTGGTTGTGGTCTTTTGGGTAGATGCCCAAAAGTGGGGCTGCTGGGTCATAGGGGAGCACTATGTTTAGCCTTCTGAGGAATCTCCATACCGCTTTCCAGAGTGGCTGAACCAGTTTACATTCCCACCAACAATGAAGTAGGGTTCCCTTTTGGCCACATCCCCTCCAACATTTGTTATTGTTGGTTTTCTTGATATAGGACATTCTTACTGGGGTGAGATTGAATCTCAATGTTTTTTTATCTGCATTTCTTTTATGCAGACAAAGAGTTGGTTCTTTGAAAAAATCAACAATATAGACAGACCCCCGTTTGTCTATTGAGGGACATCTGGGTTGGTTCCAACTCCTGAATTTTCTTAGTTCCATTTTCACACACACACACACACACACACACACACACACACACACACACACACACACCATATATATATACACACATACATATATATATACATACATATACACACATACATATATTCCAATGTATATATACATATATGCGCATATTTTATTCTCCCACAATATGTCCTGGGTAACATAAGAAGTTTTAAGCAAAGACTGGAATTTATGATATCCCCACTGTGTAATTACAACACTGTTTTTACTAAAATCAAAGCATGGAGCATTTGGGAAGCCTACTGCCAATCATTTGAAATGACTGGACCATGAAGTGGTCATAAAGGTTCAGAAAGAACATTGCTTTTAAATTGAACCTGTCATATAGATCTATTTGGAGCAATAAAATGTATATGGAAAGAAACTTCTCCCAATGATTTCTGTTTTGGCCATCACATGCTGTTATATATATGTTTTATGTTCCTATATTAGTTGAACTGCAGTTTAGTTAAGTCCATTAGTGAAAATATGCAGCTGTCAATGACAAAAAAAGTCTAATTCAAATCTTCAGATTCTGATCCTCAGCTATGAGTTCAAGTTATCATATACATTTCCAGCTTTCAAAATAAGTATGGAATATATGTGACCATGGATTTAAATGATGAAAATAAATAAGAAAATTGAGAGCAATGTATAAACTTAACTCAAGTTATGTTTTCCTATTATACTGATGAAAACGAAATGTCAAAGAAACATAATTATTTCAAAATTTTCTCTAATTTATTTTTCTGATTGATTAGATAAATTCATACCCTTTGCCATTTATTTTTGATTATACACAAAGCACAGTACTTCCATTGGATGAATTAGATAACTAATTTGCAAATTATATATTTCATGAAGGAAATGATTTCTTATGATATATGTTTGATATAATGATATGTTTACATTGAACCAAGGAAGTAGAATATTTTGTAACAATTTTAATATGACAATTATTTAAAGGAATTAACCATTTTCCTTTTGCTTCTCAATTCACAAGAAATGTGAGGTATTATATATTAGAATGTGTATATTTGTACTATACAAATTATGTTTTCCAATTTAATATAATACAATGCTATTTTCATACACACTTTGAAATTAAGAGTTGAAGGGCAGATATTCATGCCATTTGGAATTAAATACATTTTACTGAACTCTCTCTCTATATATGATAGTAACCATTTGCTCACTACTGTCACAAACAAAATTTCCAAAATTTGCAACCTTGCAAATTGATGTTCATGTATATATATATATATATATATATATATATATATATATATATATGTATGTATGTATATATATGTATGTATATATATTTAGTAGAAAAAATAAATAAATAGAAATTTATTAAAATATAACTAAACAAATGAAAGTATTTTTATTTGGCTTAATTCCATGAAAGTTTAATAATTTAATTTTATTTTATTCATATATAGGCCAAATATGATACTTGATGGTTCATATTTTCCAGTCAAGGCAAAAAGTCTGTATATTCTAGTAAGAAGCCAGGTAGCCCTGTGATCTGGCTCTATGGGAAGCATACATAGAAAAATCATGGTCCATAAATTATCTGGAATAATGTTCAGTACTTACTCCAGAAAGAAGAAAAAGAACTAAAGTGATTGAATGTATGATGAGCAATCACAAAGCCATGACTTCAAAAGCTACTTCCACAAAAAGAAAAAAAGCTTCAATTGATATTTCTCAAAAATATTCAGTAAAAATATTACTGCATTTTAAATTCTGTTTTGTATTTTCTGTATTTTGTTATTATCAACAATTTGTACAAGTAGTTTATTTTGATGTCTACATAAACACAATATATCTCTGAATCACAATAATCCTCTCAATCACACTCACTTATTTCCATGTCCCTTCCCCAAGGCCATCTCAACAAACATTATGGTTCAATTTCTATGCATTTTGTTCTTCCAAACTGTATTATTTGTTTCCCAAATTCTCTAATAAGAAATCTTAATACCATTGTGAAAAAATATTTATTTTCTTGGTAGTGTTAAGAAAATGGAGGAGGGAGTTCCCGAGGAAGACAGCGGAGGTGAAGCAGAGCCCTAGTGGAGCTCCCTCCGATATCATAGTTTTCTCACCCCATAGAAACTTTTACTCCTAGAAAGACAGCCAAAGTAAGTTCTAACAGTACAGGGATTCTGACCAGGAAGGAAAAATCGACTTTGCTGGTCTGAAAACACAGATTGGAGCTCTGGGCGGTGTCCCGCCACCGCGCCAGTGCTGGCACCGGCACAGCACCCACCACAGCACCCCCACACTCAGCGCAGCTAAAGCGCACAGTGTAGACCTGCGAGAAATACTCCAGACGGCAGCTGAGCAAGGACGACCTGACATCGCAGAGACAGCGTGAGTACCCCACAAAAGATATTCTCACTCATGCCCACAGACCAGCTTCTGGAAGGCATCCCTGTCCCCACTGCCAGAGCAAAGCGCCATCTTTCCCACTGGCATAGGGTCAGACCAGATTGGAACTGAAGCGGGCCTGGGGAAAGCGAGGTCAAAAAAGCCATCTTTGAAAAGGGCATGAGGGGCAGAATCAGTGAGAACTAGCTCCGCCTAGAAGAACGCCCCCTGCCCTGGCGGGAGGCGAGTCTTGGGCCACGGCTTAGCCAGAGGTGCCCCGCCCTGCCCGCCGGAATTTCTAAATTTAAAGCAAAAGCTGTGAGCAGCTACCGGGGGCATGGAAACACCAGAGGGAGGAACAAACAGTTCCTGGGACAGCTAAATGGGCCCATCACAGAGGAAGCTACTTCCCAGCCCAAAACAGAGCTGCATTCCATACCCACCTATGCCAAGGAGGTCGGCTCCCTCAGGCAAGCAACTCTCAGCCGAGCAAAACAGGCCAGAGGCGCCCCGCCCTGCTGAGTTCACAGCCTAGTCAAGTGCAGGCATCAAAGGCAGGGGCCCCACAGCAGACAGAGGAGCCACAGTTCCTGAGACTGCTCACGTCCCCATCTACAGAGGACGCCCAAGGCCTGCCTGCAAGCTGTGCGAACCTCAGAGACCCACGATTGCACCAACAGGGGAGAAGAGTCAGAACGGATCCACCCCTTGCACACTGAAATCAAGTCAAACCAGCCAATCAGGAAAATAGACTGCAGAGCATTGCAGGGAAACCAGAGAATGGGGAGAAACCACCCAAAGAAGGAGGACTCTTTTTTTTTTTTCTTTTTCTTTTCAAACATTTTCTTTAAACTTTTTTTAAAATTTTCTTTTTAATTTTTTCACATCTGAAACATCATTGGTTGTTTTTTTGTTTGTTTGTTTTTTATTTGTTTGTTTGTTTTCCATTTTTACCGCTTTGTTTTATCAAGTTTTTTTGTGTTTGTTTATTTGTTTGGGTTGTTCCTTTTCTGTTATTTTCCTTTCTATTTACTTTTTCTTCTTTTTTAAATAATTTTTCTCTGTTTTGTGTATCTGTCTTCCACTATTTCTACTTTATTTCTCTCGTTGCGTTCCCTTCCTTTAAAAATTACTTTCCTATGAAAAACACCTCCACTCTTTTCTGCTAACTCTCCAGTGTCTGTCATTTTAACCTTGTTCTTTCTACTGATTCTACTCTTCTCCACATTTCCACGTCACTGAAACTAAACCAAAATCACCACCACCACCCCAATACATTTTACTCTATTCTCTTTACTACCTCCAACTTACCCTCCTGACTTACTGCCTGGACCTCCAGGTTCCATTGACCCCTGGTTATTGGAAAGAGGGTATCCCTGCTTAATATGAGTGAATCAAAGGGGTTCATAGAGAAAGCCAGTCCTAAAAGAACTTAATATAAAAACAAGAATTGCGTATAGGGTTGTAACAGTAAATAAGTAACTACCGAATATAGGGCCCAGGATCGGTTGTTATATTGAAATTGTATTCTTTAGGAACACCAAATCTAACTTTATAGACAGGTATAAAAGTTATATGTATATAATTGTGAAATTGTAAGATTTCCACAACAGAGCTTGGTAAGGGCTGCTTTGGGTCTTGAACGGAGCTCACAGGTGCTGGTAGACTGGCATTCCCAATTCAGATGGGCAGAAGAAACACAAGAAAGATGGCAAACAATGAAGTCTTATCCCCCACTCAAAACAAGCAGGAAGCAGAGCAGTCAATCAAAAACATAGAAGAAAACCCCCAAAATGCTCTACAAAGTCTACTGATAAACATGATAAATGAAAAGTTTGAATCTCTTCAGTCAAAAAGCAAAAATTAATGGAGAATTTCATGGCATCCACAGATAGAAAGAAAAATGAGCTTCAAGAGTCAAATGAAAAGATAGCTACCCAGCTTAAAGATTTGAGAGACAACACTCAAAACCAAAGTAATGAAGTTAATGAAGTAAAGAAGTCCATACAGGACCTAAAAAATGACATGGAAATCATCAGGAAAGACCAGTCAGAAGGAAAAGAGATTCGAAATCAAGTAGCTAGCCTACAGTCCCGACTAACTGAAGCAGAGGATCGAATCTCAGGAGCTGAAGATTCCTTAGATTCTATGGAGAAAGATCAAAAATCAATACAAACCCAGTCCAAGCAACAAAACAGATCACTACAGGAGATTCAAGACACGATCAGGAAGCCCAATTTAAGGATAATAGGTATTGAGGAAAACTTGGAGAAAGAGGTTAATGGAATAGGCAACCTATTTAACAGAATATTAGCTGAGAACTTCCCAAACATTCAGAAGGAAAGGCCTATACAGATACAAGAAGCATTTAGAACCCCAAAATGACCAGACCAGAATAGGACATCCCACCGACACATTGTGATAAAAAAAACAGCTTCAGCAGAGTGCAAGGAAAAAATACTCAAAGCTGTTAGGGCAAAGAATACAATCACATATAAAGGAAAAGCAATCAGAATTACTCCAGACTTCTCAGCAGAGACCATGAAAGCAAGGAGAGCCTGGAATAAAGTATACCAAACTCTAAATAAAAATAACTACCAACCAAGAGTTCTGTACCCAGCCGAACTCTCCTTCATAGCCGAAGGTCAAATAAAAGTCTTCCACAATAAGGAAAAACTGAAACAATATATCTCCACCAAACCAGCCTTACACAAAATCCTTAAAGATGTACTATACAGGGAAAATAATCAAGATCCCAGCACAGACAGAGAAATGAACCCTAATTAGTAAACACTAGATCAAGAAATGGGAAGACACAGCTTTAAACAAGATAGTGATAATGAAAGGAACAAACGATCATCTCTCAGTCCTAACTGTCAACATCAATGGACTTAATTCTCCAATCAAACTACATAGGCTCATAAGTTGGATCAAAAATCAAGATCCATCTTTCTGCTGCCTCCAAGAGACACATCTAGCCCGCAAAAGTAAACATCTTCTAAAAGTGAAAGGCTGAAAACAAATCTATCAAGCAAATGGCCCCCATAAGCAGGCTGGAGTTGCAGTACTAGTATCAGACAAAATTGACTTCAAATTTAAAACGGTAAGAAGAGACAAAGAAGGTTACTACATACTAGTAAAAGGATCTCTCCAACAGGAAGAAATAACCATCCTAAATATCTACACACCAAATGCAGGACCACCCAACTTCATCAAACAAACACTACTGGCACTAAAAACATTCATAGACCCAAACACATTGATAGTTGGGGACTTTAACACTCCACTATCACCTCTGGACAGATCAACACACCAAAAACTGAACAAAGAAACCACAGAACTAAACAATTGCATAGACCAACTAGACTTAATCGACATCTACAGAATATTCCACCCAGCAAGGACTGAATACACATTCTTTTCGGCAGCACACGGAACATTCTCCAAAATAGATCACATCTTAGGGCAAAAAGAAAATCTGTACAAATTCAGAAGTATCAAAACCATTCCCTGCATTCTCTCAGACCACAATGGAATAAAATTAGAGCTCAACTCAATCAGCCACCACAGAAAATCCCACAATTCATGGAGAGAAAAGAACACACTGCTGAACCATCAGTGGGTCATTGAAGAAATTAAAACGGAAATTCAAATGTTTATGGACTTCAACCAAGTTGAGGACACAAAGTACCAGCTCCTTTGGGACACAGCAAAGGCAGTACTCAGAGGAAAATTTATATCTCTGAGTACATACATCAACAAACTGGAGAAACAGCAACTCAGTAATTTAAGGAAGCACCTTAATTTTCTGGAGAGAGAACAGCAAGCCAAACCCCAAGTAAATAGACGGAAGCAAATAATTAAAATCAAATCAGAATTAAATCAATTAGAGATGGAAAAAACCATCGAAAGAATCAACAAAACAAAGAGTTGGTTCTTTGAAAAAAATCAACAAGATAGACAGACCTCTGGCAAACTGACCAAAAAAACGAAGGCAGCACACTCAAATAAACAAGATAAGAGATGAAACAGGTAACATCACCACAGAAATAACCGAAATTCAGAAAATAATAAGGGACTATTTTGCAACCTTTATGCCAACAAATTCAAGAACTTGGAAGAAATGGATGATTTCCTAGAAAAAATTGATACCCCCAAACTCAACCATGAAGATTTAAACCTTCTAAACAGACCCATATCCAGTATTGAAATAGAAACGGCAATAAATGATCTCCCATCCAAGAAAAGCCCAGGTCCAGACGGATTCACTGTAGAATTCTACAAGGCCTTCAAAACAGAACTCACTCCAATATTTCTCAAACTCTTCAATGAAATTGAAAGAGAACGTTCACTACCAGACTCATTTTATGAAGCCAGTATAACCCTCATCCCAAAACCAGGCAGAGACTCATCACGGAAAGAGGACTACAGACCAATCTCCCTGATGAACATAGATGCAAAAATTCTCAACAAAATTCTGGCCAATCGACTTCAACAGGTCATCAAAAAAATCATACACCACGATCAAACTGGATTCATCCCAGGGATGCAAAGTTGGTTTAATGTACGCAAGTCAATTAATGTAATCCACCACATCAACCGGAGCAAGGTAAAGAACCACATGGTTTTATCTCTGGATGCGGAAAAAGCGTTCGATAAAATCCAGCATCCATTCATGCTAAAAGCCCTGGAAAAACTGGGATTCCAGGGAACATTCCTGAATATAATCAAGGCAGTTTATGACAAACCAACAGCAAGCATAACTCTAAATGGTGAAAAACTAAAGCCATTCCCTTTAAAATCAGGAACAAGGCAGGGATGTCCACTCTCTCCCCTGCTCTTCAACATAGTACTAGAATTCCTAGCCAGAGCAATTAGGCAATAAGAAAATATAAAGGGGATCCAAATAGGAAAAGATGAAGTTAAACTTTCTCTCTTCGCAGATGACATGATCCTATACCTAAAGAATCCCATAGACAATACCCCCAAGCTATTAGAGCTGATCCAAAACTTTGGCAAAGTCGCAGGATATAAAATAAACCTTCAAAAATCAATGGCCTTTCTGTATGCTAACGACCCAAAGACCGAGGCTGAAATCAGGAAAGCAACTCCTTTTGCAATAGCCCCCCAAAACATAAAATACCTAGGAATAACGTTAACCAAAGAAGTGAAAGACCTCTTTGATGAGAACTTTAAAAGCTTGAAAAATGAAATTAAGTCAGAACTAAGAAAATGGAAAAACCTCCCATGCTCCTGGATTGGGAAGATTAATATAATCAAAATGGCAATATTGCCAAAGGCTATCTACAAATTCAATGTAATACCCATTAATATCCCAACACCATTCTTTAATGAAATAGAGGAAGCAATCCAGAAATTCATATGGAACAATAAAAGACCTAGAATAGCAAAAACACTCCTAAGCAGAAAGAACAGTGCTGGAGGAATTACAATACCCAACTTCAAGCTGTATTATAAAGCTATAGTAATAAAAACAGCTTGGTATTGGCACCGGAACAGGCCTGAAGACCAATGGAACAGAATTGAAGACCCAGAAATGAACCCACAGAACTACGCCTACTTAATCTTTGATAAAGGAGCTAAAACAATAGTATGGAAGAAAGATAGCCTCTTTAACAAGTGGTGCTGGCAAAACTGGCTCAACACATGCAAAAACTAAAACTAGATCCTTATATATCACCCTGCACCAAAATCAATTCCAAATAGATTAAACGCCTTGAAATCAAGCCAGACACCCTGAAAACACTAAAGGAAGGAGTAGGAGAAACACTTGGGCTCCTTTGTGCAGGACCGAACTTCTTTAACAAAGACCCAGAAAGTCTACAAATCAAAGAAAGGTTGGACAAATGGGACTGCATCAAACTGCAGAGCTTCTGCACGGGAAAGGACATAGCTCGCAAGATAAACAGAAAGCCCACAGACTGGGAGAAGATCTTTACCGGACATTCAACAGACAAAGGCCTCATCCCTAAAATATATACAGAACTAAAAAATTACCTTCTTCCAAAAGGAAACCGCAAAGAACCAATAGCCCCCTCATCAAGTGGGCTAAAGACTTACAAAGAAACTTCTCTGATGAGGAAATGAGAATGGCCAAGAGACATATGAAAAAGTGCTCTACATCACTGGCCATAAAGGAAATGCAAATCAAAACAACATTGAGATTCCATCTCACCCCAGCAAGAATGTCCTATATCAAGAAAACTAATAATAACAATTGTTGGAGGGGATGTGGCCAAAAGGGAACCCTACTTCATTGTTGGTGGGAATGTAAACTGGTTCAGCCACTCTGGAAAGCGGTATGGAGATTCCTCAGAAGGCTAAGCATAGTGCTCCCCTATGACCCAGCAGCCCCACTTTTGGGCATCTACCCAAAAGACCACAACCAAGAACACACTAAAGCCACCAGCACAACAATGTTCATCACAGCACAATTTGTCATAGCGAGAATCTGGAACCAACCCAGATGCCCCTCAGTAGACGAATGGATCAGGAAAATGTGGTACATATACACAATGGAATTTTATGCCTCTATCAGAAAGAATGACATTGGTCCATTTGTAAGGAAATGGAAAGACTTGGAAAAAGTTATACTAAGTGAAGTGAGCCAGACCCAAAGAAACATGGACTCTATGGTCTCCCTTATTGGGAATAATTAGTACAGGTTTAGGCAAGTCATAGCAGAGCATCACAAGGCCCAATAGCTATACCCTTATGAACACATAAGATGATGCTAAGTGAAATGAACTCCATGTTATGGAAACAATTGTTATATCACAGTTGTAACTACTTTCAACGTCCTATGTGTATCTGTAGCTTCTATTATTGCTGATGTTCTTGTATCACATTCCTGTGGTTGTACCTACACTATCTCTGTAATCTTATCTGAGTATATTGGAAACCGTGTTTACTGGTATTGGATGTAGGAAATTCAAAAGGAATACCAAATTTGAGAGACACAGGGTAAAAAAGAGAAAAAACTACAAAAGCAATACTTGCAAAACTGTTTGGTGTAAGTGAACTGAACACCTCCGAGGGGGGGGGGGGGGAAGAGAAAGGGGGGGGAGGGAGGGGGGTATGAGGGACAAGGTAACAAACAGTACAAGAAATGTATCCAATGCCTAACGTATGAAAATGTAACCTCTCTGTACATCAGTTTGATAATAAAAATTTGAAAAAAAAAAAAAAAAGAAAACGGAGGAGATAAGAAAATTCCTACTTTAAGTACTCAGACTTCTGTATCTCCATTTTGTTTCTTGTGACTCCATCTTAAAGGACTGCACCTCCACCCATGAGACTATTTCCTTATAGTTTGACATTTAAAGATATATGTAGCTATTGTTCCGTTTCTCTTTCTAGAAAGCAATCATAGTAACCAGTCATAGAAATAGCATGTTAACAGGTCATGTTGCCCTCTCTCAAGGCTGCTTACAGCATTGCCTAAGCTTATGTAACTTCACTCTTGTCTTATTCTTGCAGGAAAAAATCCTTAGGGATTTTCCACCCGTGAGCAAACAGGGATGTAAACTTTACTTAAAAACTGCCATGAAAATACTCTTTGCGCTGCAATTTGGGGGTCTTGAAACCCCTTTGTAGCCTCCAGCCAGCTAGGAAAGACATTTTATGGCTGTACTCTGTCCATCTGATCTCTCCTGGTGGTCTTCCCTATAACAATGCCCAGGAGAAGATCCATTCAATATTGTCTTGGTTTTGTTTCAGTCCAACTGTGCCACAGCTAAGAAATCTGGTATAAACATATAAATTTAGGCTGCTACTATCCAATTGACTATAGATGAAACCATTCTGACAAGATCATCTACTTCCTTTCAACTTTGTACCTTTAATTATATTTCAGTTCATAGTTAATGTTTTATGAAGGACATTCTTTTATGCTCAATAATAATTTGTATGAAATATGAACTTCATGTTTATTTAAATTTGTTTCATTTATGTATATATTCATGTCATTAATTAAGAGGATGGTTTTGTATATTTAGGAATTCAAACATTTCTCTTTCTATGTGAATTCATGCATATGCATATTTTCAAAGATGATAAAATTCTAAGAGGGGAAATAATTTACTTTCAGGTTTTTCTAGGTTCTAAAACCAGCTTTTCTTCTAAAACTGAGAATAAGTTGTTTTCATTCAGGAATATCATAGGGCTCAAATTAATATAATTGCTTTGAAAAGATTTTAAAAGCTTGTTTTTAAACGAAAGATTTTTTTTTCCCCTCCAAGAGTGGGAAACTGCTTCTATTCTTTGACAGTAGGGAGGTTCCATTATTTCAAAGGTTGCATTATACCTCTGCTGGGAGACTGGAATAAACAAATAAACAGACAATTTGCTGAGAATAAAAGCAATTGGAAAGAGGTTGCATTCATGTATTAAACCCAGAAAAAAGTCTAGAAAGTGTTTATTTCAAGGTGAATTCCAAGGTGCATTTGCAAGAGTGTGCATTACCAAACCATCTACTGGTCTATCCAAACAAACTGAAAAGGAAAAAAAAGGGGGGGGTGGTGGATGAAAAGGAAATTTCTTTTTACAAATATTTTGCATCTAAGAATAATAAACATTTTCTATACCTGGCACATCTTAGGCAAGGTATGAACAACGTTGCAGATATTAAATGTTTTACTAATGTACTCCTTCCTCTTACCAAACAGAATTACTGGAAATGATCCACCTGCTTTTCCAAACACCCACCCAGGTGTTTATAATTCCAGGGGGTGGTTTATTTCCCTGGTGAGGACATAGCATGCAGCATCTGTGCTAAGTTGTTAAGGAAGCAGATGCCCCCTCATTACAATCTCCATTTTCTGGTTACCTTTTCCCTTCTCTTTTTCTTTTTTCTTTTTCCTTACTCCAATGCTTGTTATTCCGTAGGAAACACATCTTCCACTCACTATATGAAGGGACATTTATTTGTACTGCCTATGATACTAATGACTAACTTGTGCACTTACTACTCTCCTAACACATGATGTGCTACATGGGATTCTCTTACTATTCCATAAATGGGCTTAGATCAGCGAATTTTCATCAGCCTTGAAAAAAATCAGAAATAAGGTGCTGCATTTCTTAAGTAAATTTCACCAAACTAATTTTACATATTATTTCATGGCCTTATTTTTATTTGTAAAACATATTAGTTAATGCTACAAGACTACACTTTATTATCCTGCTTTGATTGTTTGCTTTCTAAGTATTTATTGAGTTTTTGTCCAAACTGCGTTAAATTAGTTGTCCAAATTGGGTTAAATTAGGTATTATATTTTACTTAATTGTGGGAACCCTTAAATGCAGAGCCATAAGGTCGGCTTTAGAGAACTGGAAAGCCATTCTGTGTCCCTCAGAAGGCTGAGGGCAGCCCTAGCAAGACATATTGCGCTTAGCATTACAAAGCTACAGTTTGCAACCTAGTGATAATTCTGAACATCACAGGACCTCAGAGCTGGTAGGTGGCCTATGCAAATTGGTTGTTTACTTATTACCTTCTCCTGTTGTATATGGTAAGTCCCCAGTCCTAGGATTGTCCCCCCCCCAAAACTGGTACCCTTATCTCTTTGCAGTAGTCCCTTTGAAGTAGTCTCTTTGATGTAGTGAACTTTGTGCATGTACTCCCTTGTCTGATAATTAATAAAAGCCTTGTCCACGGGGCCCTCAGTATCTGTTACTGGAGTGAGGCAGCAGGTCCCTTGGTACCCCCAAACCAATTGCACACTCAGGTGTCCATCCTTGCTTAGCTCCTGGCCTTGCTCCCAGCCCCAGCAGAACAATGGGCTTGTGTAGGTTTGCAACACTTAATTACATAGTACAATTAAATCCTGTGTATAGAAATACAAAATTATTATAAAAATGAACATGAATTTACAACAAATAATATGGATACAATAGGAATATATAAATATTTATTCTATATAATTTACTGAATGTCTTAGAAACAGAATTATGAAGACAGTAAATTTCTTCACAATTTTGCAAATATGTTTTTAAATATCCATTTTAATTGCATAAATCTATTTATTGATTTAAATATATAAATGCTATATAAACTAAGAAACACACAGAATTAATTACATGCAACCAAAACATAGAAACATATCAATAAAGAAAACAAGAATCTTAGTGACTGTAGAAATATAATATGAACATTATATAAAATATTATAAATACATTTAAGCATTATATAAATATCATAAACATATCTGTAATCATATAAACAATTTATAGCTTAAAACTACAGACATGCCTCTGGTTTCCTATGCTCATCCCAGCACAATTTGTCATTGCTAAAATATGGAACCAACCCAGATGCCCCTCAGTAGACAAGTGTATCAAGAAAATGTGATACATATACATAATGGAATTCTATGCCTCTATCAGAAAGAATGATACTGCCCTATTAGTAAGGAAATGGAAGGACTAAGGAAAACCATACTAAGTAAAGTGAGCCAGACCAAAAGAAACATGGACTCTATGGTTTCCCTCATGGGGAATAATTAGTACATCTCTAGGATAGTCATAGCAGAAGATCACAATAGCTCAATAGCTATGTCTGTATGAACACATAAGATAATGCTAAGTGAAATAAACTCCAAGTTATGGAAATAAGTGGTATAACATTGTTCCAGTTATTTTCAACATGCCATGTGAAACTGTACCTTTTTTGCTTCTTATATACACTTCCTGTGGTTTTACCTCTGCTATTACTGTAACTGATCTTAGTACCGTGGATACTGTATATACATGTATTGGAACTAGGGAAGGGAAAAGGAATACCAAAATCGAGAGACAAAGGATAAAAAGACAAACCATTGCAATAGCGATACTTACAAAACCAATTGGTGTAAACCAACTGTACAACTCATGGAGGAGAGGGAGGTGAGAAGGGGGGTGACAGGTGTGGGGAAAATGAGGGAGGAGGTAACAAGTTAGATAAGAAATGTCCTTGCCTTACATATGAAACTGTAACCCCTCTGTACTTCACTTTGACAATAAAGAAGAAAAAAACAAACAAAACTACAGACATGGAGTTTTAGTTAAATGGAAGGAAGGTGTGCTGATCTATATTATGCAGTATTTTGTCTTTGAATAATGCTTATGACTATATATTTCAAAATAGCTAAAAGTAGATTTTCAATGTTCTCATCAGAAAAACAATAACTAGTTTAGGAAATTGATTAGTCTCGTTGGATCATTGTCCAATGGGTACCTGTTACAATCATCCCATTGTACTCCACAAATATGTGAAAGTCTGATAAAAATCAAAAGTTATACAGAGCTATATTTTGCACCAAGCATTGAGAATGAAACTGATCTGCCAGGGCCGCTTCTGAGTAGAAGCAACCCCATCCCAATCTTACAGGCTATTTTTATAGAGAAAAATCGCAACCCACAAAGTCATACTGCCCTTGGCTCATGCTAGAGGAGTTTCAGGGTGGGCTTCTCTGATTGATTATCTATTCTTGCAGCTTCCTGCTCTGACTCCCCCTGATACTGGGAGCTAGCCCCAGTACCAGGGTTGGACCACCCTCCCCTCCCTGGGAAGTTCCCTGCATCTGATTCTTTAAGCTAAGCTACTGCGAAGTTCTATCAGCCGGGGTCCCAAGGGGTTCAGGTGCACACACACACACACACACACACACACACACACACACACACACACACACACAAAAAAATGGCTTTTAGGCTAAAATGGAGTCACTCAGGTTTTAGACTGGCCGTTACATATGTATAATGACTATTTTTCATTTAAAAAATATAAAACTACCAGGGGCTGGTGGCTCAGGCCTGTAATCCTAGCTACTAAGGAAGGTGAGATCTGAGGGTTTCCTTTCAAAAGCCAGCCCAGCCAGGAAAGTCTGTGAGATTACTGTCTCCAGTAAACTACTCAGAAATGCCGGAAGTGGAGTTGTGACTCAAGAGGTACAGAGCTAGCCTTGAGCCCAGAGAGGCTCTGGAACAGAGGTTAGGTCCTGAGTTCAAGTCTAAGGACCGCTGAAAATAGAGTACATGCTTTTGAGACTGACTCATAAATCCAGTATAGGCTTTAAAGTACTTGACAAAACCTTTTACATTCTTTATATTTGATGAAAATTGATTCAGAACTTCAATTTTTGATATTATTTTTATTATTATTTTCCTGGAACTTGAACTCAGGGTTTGGGCAATGTCCCTGAACTTTTTGGTTGTTGCTCTACCAATTCAGGGCTATCTGTACTTTCAGCTTTTTTCTTTGTTCCTTCAGTGCTTAATTGTAAATAGGAATTCCATTTTCTTGTATATACGTTTATCTGACTTGTGGATGGGAAGGAGAATCACAGAAATTGATTCAGAGACAAAGGAAAGAGTGAACCAATGCAACAGCAATACTCACTAGATGTTATGTTGGAAATGAACTTCACAAGTTGTTAGTAGGTAGGAGGGAAGGAATGTGAGAGCAAAAGCAGTGAGGAGTAAACACTGTAATCATTAAATTAGTTATGTAAATGTAACTCCTCTGAAAATACATTTATAATATAATTTTAAAAAGTGTTTTTGAAAAAAACTGTGTTTTCATGCCCAGCCTTTATTCCTCCATAAACTTTTCCTTTAATTTCAAACAGATGTTTGTATAGTTTGTGTTTCATAAGCCAATTATTGTTATGATTTGGAGGACTCATCAAGGAACTTACTAATGAAGATTCAGGCAGAGAATGTGCTCCTTCAGTTCCTCGCCTAGAATGTGGACAGACAATGTTAACATAGACAGCTTTCTTCTACACACACAAAAAAAATCTATGGATGATCACTCAAGGGTAACAAGGACTTTCTGAGAAACTCAAAGCCTGGAGAATTCATAGGAGCCAGAGCTTACTGTAACAAACTCCATACAGCATTTAGGCCATTGTTTCATGTTAAATATTCTAAGTGTTTTGTTCAATTGGAAAGAAGGGAATGTTTTGCTACTATCCAATCTGCTGTGGAATTGCTATTTTATGTCCATGAAATCATTTCTGTACACGTGTTCCTGTGTAGAAGAATATTCTGTTACCTATAAGCTTTGTCAAATTTATATTAAAATACTTGTATGAGGACTGTAGGAAATAAAAAAAGAATGTCACAGACTTTCCTGCCTGGGCTGTTTTCAAGCTGTGATCTTCAGATTTCAGCTTCTTGAGTAGCTAGGATTACAGTCATGAACCATTGGCATCTGGCTCTAGATTTCTTTTCTTTAAATACTGAATTAAACAAACAAAAAACACCTGAATGAATACTGCCTTTGAGTAACTAAGTATTTTTAATCCAGTCTAGGTACCAGAAGATCTGAGTGACAAATGCAAAATCTTATTATACTAGTCTGAAAAACAGTGGAAGAGAAAAATTTATCTTTCATAGATTGCTATAAGTAATATTAAGTATATAAATTACAACATTCTTTAATAATATAATTTCAAATTCAAATTGCTAAGTCTTCAATTATCATAGCCTATAATTTGTGTTATAACACCAAAACATTAAAGTTTGAAGAAAATGTTTTAACCAATATGAAACAAATTGAATTGTAAGTATAAGGTGACTCTGAGTTGATTTCTTTGAACCCTCTCATTTAAAAGATGTACTTGATATGAAAAAAATAATGATACTGGCATTTAAAATTGTTTATACAATAGCACAGTCTTCCAAGGCATTTTTATTGTTATTGTTTACTCATTTCTTTAGTATTTTTTTTATTAAACCTGGGTGCCATATTGCTAGGCAAGACTTCTTCCAATTAAGCTGTGTCAGAGTATATTAATGTAGCTAAACCCCTGAGATAATGACTTAAAAAGTACACAGGTTATTGTGCCTTCCTGTTCCAGAGGTTACAGTTCATGATCAGTGGGTCTTTTTACTGTGGACTGGAAACATGGAAAAATTGGATACCAGAGCATAAAGCAGGTCACCTGAGCCAGAGAAGTGAAAAGGGGTGCGGGAAGGTCTGAGGCCCATCTTCAAGAGCATGAAGAGCTTACCACCAGGTTTTACGGCTCTGTATTTCCATGACTTTACCATAATGTGTCAGGAGCAAAGCTTCTAACAATCATCAGCCTCCAGGGAACATTTAAGCTGCAAAAGAGAATAGTATAAAATAATTTAACTTCAAAAAACAAAGTCTATATATTTGAAAATCTTTTAATACACAGTTTAAAATTTTCAAGTTAATAATCCAGTGGGGTCAAGGTTATATAAAGCCATATGTAATAAGGGAAAGGAATCAATATGGAATTTCAAAACATATAGAAGTAAAACTACTTGGATAAAAAGGAATGGAGAAATTGTATTGCTCTAACATAGCATATGTTTTATCCTGATCATAAAAAATTAAGAACTATGATCTGAAAATTAAGCTAGTTCATTGGTTTTTCATTTTTTATCTTATTAACCTATTTCTTGAGAGGAGTACTACTTGAATTACAAGTCACACACCGTTCAACATTTTGCTTCTGAGAAAGGAAGTCATGTTTCTTATCCATTTTCCTCTAGGACAGAACAGAATTTTCAGTTCAGCACTATTATTACTTTGCGCTAAGTAATTCTGAGTGGTCAAGATGGTCTTAAAACCCTAAAATATTATCTGTAACAATAGCACATTATACATTATGATAATAGAAAATGATACTTATGATCATATGAAAAGATGATGTCGAAATGAACTCTGAGCAATGGAAACAAGAGGTTTTAAAAATTATTTTATTTTACTTTTTGTGTTTTTCCTCCTTAATGTCTGTGCCTTTTGTCTTGTATGTAAGTCCTTCTGATTTGGGGAGGTAATGGAGAAAAACAGAAATGGTGGGAAAAAAAGGATGCATTAATTCAAAAATAATATTCAATAGACAATATGTTGAAAATGAACTATACAACATGGGAGAGAGTAAGCAGGGAGGAAAAAAACTGAGAAAAAAAGGGAAGAGGTGAAACTGTTCCAAAAGAAATGTACTCCTATTCTGACTTATATAACTGTAACCCCTCTGTACATCACCTTTACAATAAAAATACAAATAAGAATAAAAATAATCCATTAACATCTTGTTACAACAATCAAAATTATCTTCAAGTATTACCTGGTGATTGGGTAAAAAATGATCCTAAGTTGGAAACCATTGCTCTAGGCTCAGAGGATTCTTTTGCTACCAATAATGGAAGTAAACTGGGTAGATATTATTAGAAATGTACCAGGCACTATGTGATTTTATTGTGTGGAGTTCATGTGCTTGTATGTACAGCTGTATGTAAATTTATGAAATATATACCTACATGTATTTATTATACACAATATACTCTGAAAATTAACCTTTTTATTCATTTATATTCTTAACTTTCAGAGTAATTATTTTGTCTTCAAACCTGCAGGAGTGCACAGATTTTTAGTCTCCAGTTGGTGGCACTTCACTGTTTAAAAAATTTCTCTCAGTCACTAAATTACTTGAATATTTGTATGAACCTCTAGACTTTTTCTTGGGGATGAATTCTTACTCAAAGGGAGAGAAACAAACAAACAAAAGATGAAGGTGATAAATGGTTAGTATTCCTGGGCCCATGGAAACATGATAAATACTTCCAGCCATACAGACTTCTGTTCAACACTTTTAAATTCTAACTTCAATATTGGTAGTATTTAAATTAATATGTCCTGCTTGAATTCTCTTAATTTCTGCCATTTACTGTACAGTGATAGCAGTAGGAATTTTGGTGTCAAAAGTGATTCCTAATTCTCTTTTTAAAAATTTATTTCTTTATTGTCAAAATGATGTTTCTAGGGATTACAGTTTCATGGGTAAGGCAGTGTGTACTTTTCTCATCCAACTTGTTACCTCCTCCCTCATTTCCCCGCCCCCTCCTCCACCTCCCCCCACCTCCCCCGCCATGAGTTGTGCAGTTGTTTTACAGCATATAGTTGGGTTTTTTGTTTGTTTGTTGTTTTTTCTTACTTATTGTCAAAGTGATGTGCAGGGAGGTTACAGTTTCATACGTTAGGCCTTGGGTACATTTCCTGTATGGTTTGTTACCTCCTCCCTCATTCCCCCCTCCACCCTCACCCTTTCCCTCTCCCACCATGAGTTGTTCAGTTGGTTAAACCAAATGGTTTGGTTTTGCAAGTATTGCTTTTGTAGTTGTTTGTCTTTTTATCCTTTGTCTCTCAATTTTGATATTCCCTTTCCCTTCCCTAGCTCTAATACCAGTATATACAGTATCCAGTGTACTCAGATAAGATATGGTGATAGTGCGGGTACAACCACAGGAAGGAGATACAAGACGATCATCATCAACAACAACAACAAAAAGCTATCATTTCACGTGGAATGTTGAAAGTAAATTACAACATTGCTATAACAGTTGTTTCCATAACATGGAGTTCATTTCACTTAGCATCATCTTATGTGTTCATAGGAGCATAGCTATTAGGCTCTTGTGATCCTCTGCTGTGACTAGTCTAAGCCTGTGCTAATTATTCCCTATGAGGGAGACCATAGAGTCCATGTTTCTTTGGGTCTGGATCAGTTTACTTAGTATAATTTTTTCTAAGTCCTTCCATTTCCTTACGAATGGGGCAATGCCATTCTTTCTGACAGAGGCATAAAATTCCATTGTTTATATGTACCACATTTTCCTGATCTATTACTCTACTGAGGAACATCTGGGTTGGTTCCATATTTTAGCAATGACAAATTGTGCTGCAATGAACATTGTTGTGCTGGTGGCTTTAGTGTGTTCTTGTTTGTGGTCTTTTGGGTAGATGCCCAAAAGTGGGGTTGCTGGGTCATAGGGGAGCTCTATGTTTAGTAGGGTTCCCTTTTGGCCACATACCCTCCAACATATTGCTGTTGCCTCAGTTTGGCTTTTTATCCTTTCTCTCTCCATTTTGATATTTCCTCTTCCCTTTCCTAGTTCCAATACACGTAAACACAATATCCAGGGTAATACAATCAGTTACAGTGACATCAGTGGTAAAACATGGGGAAGAAAGACAAAAGAAAAAGACATAATTTCACATGGTATTTTGAAAATAAAAACAAAAATGATAAACAACTTATTTCCATACCTTGGAGTTCATTTTGTTTATCATCATCTTGTGTGTTCATATGTACATTGTTATTGAGCTATTGTGATATTCTGCTAATATTATCCTAGACATATACTAATTATTCCTGATGAAGGGAACCATAGAGTCTATGTCTCTTTGGGTCTGGTTTACTTTACTTACTATGATTTTTCCCAAGTCCTTCCATTTCCTTCTGAATGGGGCAATGTCACTCTTTCTGATAGAGTCATAAAATTCCATCACGTATATGTACCACTTTTTCTTGATCCACTCATCTACTGAGGGGTTTCTGGGTTGGTCCCATATTTTAGCAATAACAAATTGTGCTGAGATTAGTATAGTTGTGCTGATGGGTTTATTGTGGTCTTGCTTGTAATCTTTTGGGTAGTTACCCAAAAGTGGGGCTGTGGGGTCCATAGGGGAGCTCTATGTTTAGCCTTCAGGAATCTCCATACTGCTTTCCAGAGTGGTTGAACAAGTTTACACTCCCACTAACAGTGTAGTAGCATTCCATTTACACCACATCCCCACCAACATATGTTGTTATTAGATTTCTTGATAATGGCCATTTTACCTGGGGTGAGGTAGAATCTCAATGTACTTTTGATTTGCATTTCTTTTATGGCCAAGGATGTTATACACTTCTTCATGTGTTTACTGGCCATTCTCATTTCCTCATCAGAGAAATATCTCTTTAAGTCTTTAGTCCACATATTAATGTGGTGGTTGTGCTTTGAGATTTTGTTTATGGGAATTTAACTTTTTGTGTAATGAGTATATTTTTGATATGAGGCCTTTCTCTGTTGCATTGCTAGTGAAGATCTTCTCCCAATATTTCTATTCATTTTTTAGCTATTTCAAAAAAATAATATCATTATAAATTGTGTTTGTGTGCTCGGGCTTGCTAAGGAGATAAGTTTTTTCTTTAGATTACAGATTACAAATCCCTAAGTTATCACATATACACTGTATACCGGATGGCATAGATTATAGAAGAACTGATGATGCCTTTCTTTTCGTCAACATAACTTTATAGGATTTTATATAATTCTAACTGTTGTGTCTGATGAAATAAAAAGTGAATATTTGCTGACCTGGGCATATGTCTACAGATATAGTATGTGTCCAATGAACCATTTTTCTATTGCTGGGAAGTTTTCTAGAATACATAACCTTCTTTCATTGCTTTTGTCCTCTTAATGTACCACATAACTGACTGTCACCCTTAATATAAACTCAAGTAATAAAGCAATGTTATTTTTTCAGCTCCCCCACCATAATATCTATTTTCTTTGGAGTCCAAATGGTATCAGTGTTTTCATTGATCCAAATGCTTGCTACAGAAACATGGTGCATTAACTGTTTATTGATAGAGGACCACATAATCCTGTTTGGTTCTGGTATAACAAAGAAATTTACTGAAATTTTGTAAGTATTCATTATAGCAGTTAGCTTACTGTTAACAAACAAAAGAAAAAGTAAAAATCAAAAATATGTTATTACTGACGTAGTGGTCTTGACAGAAAAAGCAGTACAATGAAATATTAAAGCAAACTGCTTTGTTAGAAAATCAATAAAATTATGCAAATATTTTAGATGAAAATAATACGATAATTTGGAAATCAGAATATGTGGCAGCTGAGTTTGCATTTGTTGTAACAGAATAATTGGAATATAGAATTTTAGTGCTGGACTTGGTTGTTTGTATTTGACTACATAATACCTGAGAGCTATAGATACAAGTTCCAGAAACAACTGGGTGGCTCTTTAAGTAGAAATGAAGTAAATGAAAAGGTGCTGGAAGTATGTAATGTCCACATATCAGATGAATTATAAATTTCTAGATATCTCTGAGAGATAAAATAGAAAAGCCTTTTAGCTAAAGAGATCTGGTAAGTGGTTTTGTGCTTTCCAAAGCAATTCAGTTTTCTTGCAGATAGGAAATCAAATATATAGTCTTCTCAAATATTTTTTAACCTGACCTTAGCTATTAAGTACTGTTCTTTCTTGCTATTAAACAGAAATGAATAGAGTGAAGGGAGCCAGAAGTTAAAATATATGTGATTTTGAAAAAAAAATCTTGTCAAGGTCTTAAAGACAGAGTTGATCTCACAGGTAAGTAAAATTGATGAAAATTGACAAGTTTGCAGTGACTGATCACTGACAAAGCTGTAAACGACCTTGTAATACAACTTATAGTTGTATTAGGAGAAGGGAGAACATACCCCCTCTCTAAGAAGTCCATACTTAAACACAAACTTCAAATATGAATTAAAATGATTGAATGTCAAGTATTACTGGAGATAGGTGAAATCATATGTTACAGTTTGATATTGGCAATGACGAGTACCTCATTTTATCTTTTTAAATCGGGAATCGATTTCTTTTCTTTCTCTCTCCCTTCCTTCTTTCCTTCTTTCCTTCCTTCCTCCCTTCCTTCCTTCCTTTCTCTCTCTTCTTTCTTTCTTTCTTTCTTTCTTTCTTTCTTTCTTTCTTTCTTTCTTTCTTTCTTTCTTTCTTTCTTTCTTTCTTTCTTTCTTTCTTTCTTCTTTTTTTCCTTTCTTCCTTTTCTTGCTTTTCTTTTGCCAGTCCTGGGGCCTGGGACTTCAGGGCCTGAGCACTGTTCCTGGCTTCTTTCTGCTCAAGGCTAGCACTCTGGTGCTTTTTCAGTTTATGTGGTGCTGAAGAATCAAACCCAGGGCTTCCTGTGTGCTAGGCAAGCACTCTACCACTAAGTCATATTCCCAGCCCCTGTGACTCGAGTTCTAAATCTGGAGGAGTTCCATTAAAATCTACTTTAATATTTGAACACATAATTTAAGAATATATATGTAAGTCAACTGTGTATATACTATCTATATCAGTCTTTTAAATCTATCAACTATCATCTTTCCTTTTATCTGTCTAGGATATTATACATGCTGACCAGTATCTTTCAAAAGACAGTTAAGCCTTTATTCTGCTTAGGAAAATGTAATTAGCTTCCCTGAACTCCAACTTAATTGATATTACCAACATCTGTGTGCAAATTATGGCTACTTAAAGCAATTTCTTTATATTTATTTTTATAATTAAAGTCCTTACATGTTCTTTAACATTATGAACAAGCTCATTTTGTATTTCTATTGACAAACATAACTTTGTTTTCTGTTTTCATGTTAGTGTACGAATGTGCTGCAAAGTGTCATTTGGAAGAACTACATTAACACTTTCAAAAAAAGGTAGACAAATTAAAATTACTTGCAACCTATATACATAATTTGGAGAATGAAATAATATTCTATTTTTTCTCTATATTGTTATAAATATATAAATTACCTGGATTTCAGGGTTTTTTCAGAATGAAATCCTATTTCTGTATGCATGTTAATAAATACTAGAGGAGTACACATAAAAGTGACTATGTATTAAATTCAAGGTGAGTATTAATGGCTAATACAAAAAGTTTTTAAAGAACACAGGAAAACATACTAGAAAAGGTAAAGCCCTTCTATAGTAACAAAGACACAAAGACCAACACAATCATTTGGATGGAGCTATTCTAAGAAAATATATTTTTAACTCCTTTTTAAAAAATAATTTTATTTCCAATGTGATTTACCAAGGGGTTACATTTACATGCATAAATAAGATAATGAGTACATTTCTTGTCAAACATTGTTATCCCCTCCCTCATTTTTCTCCCACTTTCTCTCCACCCACTCCTCCCCCAATTGCAAAGTTATTTTCCAACGTCTTGTTTTGTAACAAAATATCTTTAGAAAGATGTAAACAGTAAGGTGAAATTCATTTCTCAATAAGTGATCAACATAGGATATGATGATTGATGATGATGATGATGATGATGATGATGACCAAATTTACCTCCTTTATTGTGATTTTTTAAATTGTTATTTTATAGGTATAAGCCGGTTACTGGTACATGATTCAGGTAATGAGTATATTTCTTTTTGAACAGTGTCACCTCTTCTAAGATACTATTATTATTAACCACAAAAAAATGTAAAAGAGAGTGGATTCATTTCCCATACAATCCCCAACTACCCAATCACACAGTCCATTAGAAATATTTCTGGCTTTCTTCATCTTGCCAAGTAACTAGATTTTGGTTTGTTAAAAGACCAAGAACCCTGATTCTTTCATAATCATTATATGCTTTCTCACAGTCTTACTCAATATGTATGTCCTATAAAAGCTCTTATACTGACATAAAGGTTCCTATTCTCAGATTAATTGTGAATATAAATTTTGGTTCTTTGTCTCTTTTCTCCTCCTTTTTTTCTCCCTCTTCACTATTAGATATTGAATTTAAAACCTCTTACATGCTTGATTAGGTTTGTATGCCTTGACCATGCCCCAGACTTTGTATCTTGTTTTTGAGATTAAGTCTTGCTAAATTTTGTCAGGGCTGTTCTAGAACTTCCTCTACTTCTGCCTCTACCTCGATAGTAACTGAAATTACAGGAATGAACTTCTCCTCTCAGCTTCCTTTTTCCATACGTGTCCCTACTGAAGTCAATTTTAGGTAAATAAACTCCAGATGAGATTCTGAAGTACATTAATATTATCTCCCTATGTGTGATAGCAAGTTCGTATTTAAAATTTTTCCCAATTAACATTTTCCTTATATCAAAAAATATTTCTCTTCATACTAAATTACATTCCTAGTTTCTTCATCTTATTTTAATCTTAAAGGACTTCAATTGTGTACCTCACTATAGGTGATAGACTTTAATCACAGAATATGGGTATCTTTATCCCTACAGATTATCTGTTATAAATTTACTCCTCCATACTAATGTTGGAATTGTCATAACCAGTGGTTCATCCTTGAACTGAAATATTCAGCAATCAATTAACTAGCTTAATTTCCAGGCAACAGATTCTTACAAGATATTTAAGTGGTTAAAACTCACTTGGTTGGGGCTGGGGATATGGCCTAGTGGCAAGAGTGCTTGCCTCGTATACATGAAGCCCTGGGTTCAATTCCCCAGCACCACATATACAGAACACAGCCAGAAGTGGCGCTGTGGCTCAAGTGTCAGAGTGCTAGCCTTGAGAAAAAAAAAAAAAAAAAAGCTTAAAAAGAAGCCAGGGACAGTGCTCAGGCCCTGAGTCCAAGGCCCAGGACTGGCAAAAAAAAAAAAAAAAAAAAAAAAAAAAAAAAACTCGTTTGGTTGCTAATGATTATCTTCCCTTTTGTCATCTCTAAGTTATAGTATCATTTACCACTGAACCATTTTCTATTTCTGGTACCTTCTGGTCTAAACAACATCTAGCTGTCAAGACAAGCATTGTGGTATCTCTTCAACAAGAAATATATGAAAATATCAATTTTCCTTTATGAATACATGTTGGAGCATATACCTGTGTTGCAATCACAAATAAAATGTCACTTTAAATGCTAGGTTTAATTTCCAGAAGTCTGAGAGCATATCTCTACAGTTAAATTTGATAGCATGCGCTACTTGAGTGAAAAGACTTAGGTGAAATTAGTAAGTACATTTTAATAATTATTATAGAAAAAGTATATTAAATTGATTAACATCCCTTATTAATGATAGCATCATTATTTGAGAGAGTACCAAAGATAAATTCCACATATTACAGACATTTTCAATTAAATATGTACTATTTAAAGTTTAAATTCAGGGGCTGGGAATATGGCCTAGTGGCAAGAGTGCTTGCCTCATATACATGAGGCCCTGGGTTCGATTCCTCAGCACCAGATATACAGAAAATGTCCAGAAGTGGCGCTGTGGCTCAAGTGGCAGAGTGCTAGCCTTGAGCAAAAAGGAAGTCAGGGACAGTGCTCAGGCCCTGAGTTCACGGCCCAGGACTGGCCAAAAAATAAATAAATAAATAAATAAATAAAAATAAAGTTTAAATTTACTGGCAATAGTATAATGCTAATTGATAAGCAAATCATATCATAATTCCCAATTATAAGAAATTCTACTGTGTAATTTTTTCAAATATTAAATAGGATACATTTAACAAATTTATGAATAACTCATCTAAAATGGGACATTTTGGTCATCCTAAAATGAAACACCCTGCCTTCAATATACATACAAGTTCACAAAAAAGTATGCAAATGAGATAAAATGTATTTATCTTGACAAAGGTAAGGTTTTAAACTATAATCAAGCTGGAATAGAGTAAAATGAGTTCTACTGCAACAATATTTCAGGGTAATAGCAGGGATGTCAGTTAAGCAATTTGCAAATCATATATTTCCCTGCTGTGTTTGCAAGATTACCTTGTGAATCATCAGGATCCATAACTCTAAAGGCTTTTGATTTACATTTGCCTGAAATGCAAGGCCGAAAAGGACATTGCAGATAAGACAAACAACATGATGATCTAGTGGCTACAATACCAATAAAAAATAAATAGGTTTCTTCTTCCAAAAGGCTGAAGCTGACACTCACTTCTCTTTTGCAGCAAATAATTCTCTGCAAATATATAGACTCTTTATATAGATTACATTGGCATAGCACTTTTAGTGAGTCTTATTCATCTGTTTTATATATGAAGTGATATTTGAGGCTAAAGGTAGAATGAGAGGGCTTCTTTATCTATCATATTTTCACGGAATTACTATAATCTTCCACTTTTGTATTTTCCATCACACTTTATTTCCCTTTGCTCCTTTAATCAAACACAATTTTATTTTCTTTATATTCAATCTTACAGTTTCACAGCTCCTAGTGGTATTGCTTTTCTTATCGTCTCTTGTACTTTTAAGAAGCAAGCAAACAATCTACTGATAAACACAGATAACTAATATTTACCTAGTGCTTTATACGTGCCAGAAAATTTTCTAAGTGATTTTACATGCATCCATTCATTAGTCTTAAAAAAATAATCCTATCAAAATTTACTTATTTCTTTACAAATGAGAAAACAGTTTCTTGGTGCCTAATAAGAAAAAACCCTCTCAAGGTCATTTTCCTCTAATTACTGCTTTTGTAATTAAAATCTAATCACTCTGGCTTCTTTGGATTATATCCCTTCATTGTAGGGCTCATTTCCACTTCCAGGATATTCCAGGATGAATAATACCTGTGGCCTCTAAAAACAAGATTGCTGTTTACCTTCCAAGGTAACAACTGATTAAGGTCTATGGGCATTGACCAGTAACTGATTTGCTTCCCTAGTAAGATATAGATGGTGTGTGTGTGTGTGTGTGTGTGTGTGTGTGTGTGTGTGTGTGTGTGTGTGCGCATTTGGAAAGGCACCCATGAATGAACAATTTAAGAGTAAAACTGGTATGCCCACACAGAGGGTTGCTCTGTAAGCAGTCAGTGAGGAAAATATCAGGGAAACAATGCCCATATTTTGTCATTATTAGAATATTAATACTTCCCTTTAGATACAAATTTTGATATTGTACATTTGTGCTAGTCCTGTTCTTCTACATTTCTTATACTTTTATAGTAAGGGCCTAAGAAATATGTGGTCAAACAAAGTAAATAGAAGTAAGATGCACTAGGAGTCACAATTAAATTAATTTTCCCTTGAGATTTATCCTTTGCTTTGTATCACATTAGAAAGAATTTGCAAAGTAATATGGATTTTCCTTAATGGTTACACTACTCATTGTATATGACTTGAAAATTTTACCTAGAAAACATGTTGCAATTTTGTTTAAATTTGTTTTCTGTAAAAATATAAATAAACATACAATTTCATATTGGTCTTTGTTTTCTTTATTGTCAAAGTGTGATACAGAGGGGTTAGAGATTCATATGAAAGGCAGTGGGTACATTTCTTGTTCTACTTGTTACCTCCTTCCTCATTCCCCACTCCCCCTCCCCCTTTCCCCCCAAGAGTTGTGCAGTTGATTTACACCAAATGATTTTGTAAGTGTTGCTTTTTGAATGATTTGTCTTTTTGTTCTTTGTCTCTTGATTTTATCTAAGCCTATGATTTTTCTAGATGGACTCATCAGGCCCACTATAAACTTGACCTTTTGACACTTGTTACAAATATAATTAAACAATCTGAGACACAAATTTTCAGAATGAATTGCATATTGATAGAATTCCCTAAGGCAAAAGAATGCATGACTGATAGTAAACCAGATAAGTGATTATGGCATTATGTTCTATTTGTCCACACTATGATGAGATAGGAAGTATAAAGTGTAGATAGAGTAAAAGGGTGCAAAAAAATTCATTGTCATTGTTTTCTGACATCTGATTTTATACCATATCCACTTCAAAATGTCCCAAATACCTTGCCTAGCCTTCTAACCAGGTAGAATGCTCCATCATAAAGACATATATGAAGATAATTCATTTCACCATAACTTTTATGATTATGATATAACATCAAAAGAAAGAACATGTCTTATAATAACCATGATAACCAAAATCAGCTTTCTATTTCCTTCTTGGTCAAGTTCCTCAGCTTTCTTTGTAGTATTTCCATTATAATCTATGTATATGTTTAATCTTTTTTGCTATTTTTTTCTTCTGATAATACTGCATGGAAAATGTTACGCTTTTTATCTTGGTATAAGTAAAAGACAATTATTTCCAATGTCCTTATAATTTTGTACATGTAATGGCAACTTAAAATACTGTCTGCTGTCATTTAACTTACTATTTTTGCTGTTCAAATGCAATCATTCTTCACCTTTATATTAACAGAAAATGCAAAGTTTTTGAAGTTCAGTATAGAAATAATACTTAAAGGAAAGCATTGTAGGAAAAATTTCTTATATTATTCCTTCCTGAGAACTTTAAGTATAGACATACACTAAAATAGATAACAATACCTTGGGTATAGATGCTAGACAAAATAAATTGTGCGAATATATGGTTTACTTCAATAAAATGTACAGAGAAAGACAATTGTATTTTGCTTTGGTCATATAATGTTGATACAAAAATGATAACTGTGTTAACCAGAAAATTAGTTAATTTTATTGCAAAAACATTTCAGTGATCAAGATTTGTAAAATGAGTTTAATTTATTCATTTTTTAAAATACTTGTACTATGGCTTGAACTCGGTGCCTGGATGCTGTCCCTGAACTTTTTGTTTGTTTTTGCTTAAGGCTATTGCTCTTTATGAGCTACAGCTCCACTTATGGCTGTTTTGGAGTAGTTTAATTGTAGATATGGCTCAAGAACTTTCCTGCCCAGGCTGGCTCTGAACCATGGTCCTTAGACCTCAGCTTCCTGAGAAGCTAGGCTATAGGCATGAGCCACCAGTGCCTGGCTCAAGTACTATTAAAGAGATTTAGTAAGGAAAAGAACAATGGGCATGTTTAGGAATGATGGTGACATTAGGCTGAGATGGCATATTATTGCATTCTTTACAAGACTGGTCAGACTAGGAGTCTGTTGCTTTGCCTTAAAAGTCATGAGGGGGGTGGGGAGAATGAGGGACAAGGTAACAAACAGTACATGAAATGTATCCAATGCCAAATGTATGAAACTGTAACCTCTCTATAATTCAGTTTGATAATAAAAATATATATATATATAAAATAAAAAATAAAAGTCATCATAATGTCAGCTCAGATACAGAGGATCAGAAAAGAAAATGACTTGTTTTCCTCAGGTCCATAGTATCCCTCATCTCATGAAACCCCCAGTGACTTATCTCCTAGACCTTCCAATACTATCTGTGTTATATATGCATCTGATGTTTGCTGAAAGAGTTTCATTGTACTATTTTTTTCTTTAGAAATGTTTCCTTTGACAGTAATAATATATACATTTTCTAGTTCACTGCTGTGATCTTTAAAATTTAGGCTTTTTTTTGAGAAAAGTTTGATGATTATAATATAAATACAATCTATCTACTTGACTAAGTCATATTTTTATCATGTTTTTATATTCAAATCTTCCAACAGATAAATTAACTGAGTCTACATATCATTTTCATAATTTATTCACCAACAGAACTTTTTAAAATATTCAATGTTTCATTCTAACATTGTTCATAAGTATATATTGAAGTATGAACTTGTAAATTCCCCTTAGATGAATAATATTAATATGGTATTTTAATACATTATCTTTTCTGTGGTTTTAAACTTTGGATTGAAGGCTTTTGCTGTATAAGTTGGTGCTCTACATTTTGAGCCATACCTTCAGATTGGATATGTTTTTTGCTGACTGGCCTCTAAATATAATCTCCCAATGGGAGTACCAGCCTTATAAAGTAGCTAAGATTACAGATGTGAGCCTGACAGCTCTTGACTAAAAATTCTATTTTCATTAATGTAGTTTATTCATGAGTTGTATTTTTATGGAAAGTACTAAAAGACTGTAATTTTATTTAAAATAATCAACATAATTTTCATATTGGAAATAATGTTAGAAGCAATACTTATTTCATTTAGGTAAATTTTAAAAATGTTTAATTCCACAAATTTCAAAATGTTTAAATTTTTGCAAATAGAATCCTACCAATTGTTCATCTTACTCGTTAACATTAGACAGTTTAAAATAGAGAATTTTATAATTGAATCTTCTCTGGTGCTTATCAGATTAATCACTTCATCCAGTGAAGCTATCAGTGTTTTTCATAACAGCTTTGAGGATTAGTGCAAGTTAAGTATATACTTCTGAAGTAAAAATATAAGATGTAAATATCCTTTAAAAGCACTAGAGACATGTTAGTATAATAAAATTATGTTTCCCTTGGTGAATGTGTCATTTTACATTTTTATCTTTTACAAATTGTTTTGACATGACAAGTTCTAATTAAGCATCAACACCTTAATAAGTCAGTTGTATAGTATTAACATTAAAACTTGTATAAGATTACTATTGTGACAAAATAATTTCTAGAATTTTCACATTACAAGAATAAGGGAGTGTACTACTTGGTACACTTTATTTGCTAACAATTTACATAGAATTCTCACTTTTTATAAATAAGTCAGTCTTCAGTACTTGATAAACTACAGGTGAAAGGGATGGGCAACTTTCATTTTTTCTATAATTTCTATATTTCACAAGAAATTCCATATTATTTAAGAATTTTTAATTAAAATTATATTCAAGTATTTGCCTCATAGTTTAACATGTTCATTTAGGTGTACTGTACACCTCATCAGATTCACCTCACAAATCAATTTCCTCTATTCTGCTACCCCTTTACCCAATAGTCACATTGATTCTCCCACTTCCTTTAATTCATACATACATTGAGTGTTATGACTGTATTTGTGTCCCCTGTCGTCCATTGAAAACAGGTTTCAACTTCCTGAGATTAATTTAGTTGAACTGTCCCTTTGTTGTTCTTTCAACGGAAGTGGTCCTGGGGTGGGGGCGGGGGAGAGGGGTAAGGGCGACAGAATAACCATACAGACACTGGAGACAGGTCTCAAGGGACAAGTCTAATTTATTGCAGAAGCACAGCAGCCTATATACATTTTTTAAAACTAATTATAATACTTTACTCATCCTAGCAACCCAATGTAACTTATTACCTTAAAGGTTGTTTACCAGGTTCTTTGGCTCAGGTCTCAAGAATGAGAAAGATGTGGTGGTACCTGACATGGAGGATCTCCTGACCCTGGGGAAACAATACACAGTGTTCTGCGTGGTCTTAGGAGCTGTGTGCTGTCCCGCCATGTCCCTTAGGGCAGTGGCATACAGTCCAAGGCCAGGCTTGCCTCTCACATACATCTGTTGATTATTACCCTATGAGGTTTTACTGCTGCATATATTATGCTTTTGGTCCTTTGGGAAAAAATGTAAATAAATAAGTAAATCTTAGAAATCTGTATGAAAAACAGTAATAAAATTATAAAAAATGTCAGAAATTTAATATTGATTATATACTCTTAGACTATTTTGTTTACTTTTCATAATATGTTCCCAATTTTTTTTTTTCTTTTGCCAGGCCTGGGGCTTGAACTAAGGGCTTGAGCACTGTCCCTAGCTTCTTTTTGCTCAAGGCTAGCACTCTGCCAGTTCACAATTTTATAGTGAAAGACAGAGGCTTCTAAGGGCTTATTTCACACAGTAGGTTATCACAATTAAGACTTTAACTTTTCTACATAAAGACTATTGCTTGAAAATCTTACAAATCACTAGGAATTATTGACAAATCTATAGAATTTTATACTGTAAAATATGTGTTTTACCTTTTAAAAGTTATCCCTTTCTAATCTTAGAAACTTGTATATCATTCCTAATATATTATCTTACTTTATTTACTTTCCATGGCCTATTATTTTGATGTGTGTGTGTGTGTGTGTGATGACTATTAAGTTCCTATAACACTAGAAAGGACACCTTTCGGGAAACAGATTATAGTGAGTAGCTGCATGGGTTCTTGTGGCTAGTTAATAAAAGTGAAATGATACTAATAATAAAAAGTCAATTCAATAATTTCTCTAATTTGTTCATTTATTGGAAAGGAACATTTATTAATTTGGAAGCTTAATTTCTTCCAAGTTTCAATTTCTTTCTCTACTTTTTGTAATTTTGATTACTTTTTTTTTTTTTGAGAATATGCAGTTTCATTACTATGTTGACATTCTTTCATTAAATGAATATTTTTAGGAAGTCATTTCCTAAGCACTGTACATGACATTAGGAAAAATAAAGACAAAAACAAGTCTCATACTCATAGATAAATATGTGAAAATAGACTGTTTTCATTTAGAAACATTTTCTATGGCATTCCTTCCTGAACTTACATTGTATTCTTAAAATGAATTCCTTAAAACCTGTGTGGTTTTGGCAACCTAATGTGACTAAATGGTGTGGAATTGACATTCTGCGATTTCGAAGTATAGGTCATAGGGTATCTCTCAGCTTCTGCCTGGATCTTTGGGATAGCAGCAGTCATATGGAAAGTCCTGCACAGGATGGACACATTTCAAGCAAGCTACTAGCAGGTTTTAGATGTCTAATCAAGACCTCTAAACACCAGACAGATGAATATTGGTAGCCAACCTAGATGAGCCTCCAGAGTATTCCAATCAGACATCATTGACTACCACAGATGAATGGCACACAGAGTCTTGTGTGATAGTGGTTTCATTTTACATAACTAAGTTTTATGATGGTTTATCATGCAGAAAGTAAGTCAATTGAAATTGTGCTTTTAGTGCTTTTTAGTGATACTGTTTTAAAGCAAGCATTAAGTATAGTGCAGGAACTATAGAACTGGCATACTATTGAGTAATAGGATTTCCCTTATGACTATGCTCTATACTTTAGCCTGGGTATCTAACTGAGATCACATCATTAAAAAACAACAAAAATAAAATATATATGTATACCCTTTGATCTACATATTTATTTCTGTAATATCGATATTATTTCTGTAATATCAATATATTATATTTTGTCATACCTATGTGCTATACTAAAATCATATTTTGCAACCCAGGAGCTTAGTGTTTTTCAATATTTTTAAAAAATTTTACTACAGTGTGGCAAGTGGCTAACAGTGCAAAGACTGTGTTATGTAAAAAGTAAAAACTACTGAATAGAACAAAATATATGTGTCCAGTTACTTGCAATTTAATTTAGCTTTTTATGTGTCATTTACTCTTTACTACCTATGTTTTATCTACTTAAATATGATATTATGTAGCCATGATATTTCACTAGCTCCTTTTCATAAATTGTTGTGAAAAGGGAAATGGTATTCAGTGTAAATTTGCAAGTAGAATTATAAGTGTGTTTAGAAATATCAGTGACAGGTTCAAATATGTAAATGACAAATTACTTAAACTTCTGGTTTCTCTGAAGATCTTTATGGAACAATAAATTTCATCTAATACAGACAAAGATAACACACGAACCAAAACTAGCTTAGAAGTATAAGAAGAATTATTAATAACCTGATAATTGTGTTTGTTACCCTAAATATGTCTTCAAATGTATGCAGACAAGGTCTGAGAATATTACTTTTCATTTTCTAATAAAGCAGATACGGGAAAAACAATGCATGACTCATTTTCAGCTAGGGGAACCTACAATCTTATTAAAACATCATGTGGAAAAGAGAAATTATAAATCTATATTAACCTTGTTATCTCAGAAAGAAAAAAACTCAACAAGTCATTTTTGATTTACTTTGACAATGTACTTTTCCCATATACTTTAAAATTTGGCTTAAAGCTTGTACAGGCTAACATATCTTCAGTATTGCTAATAAAACTTTCCCTCTCACAGCAGTAGGTAAGGTGAAAAATAAGAAGATTTTCAATTTGGCTTTTAAGGAACTGACAAGAGACATTTGTATGCCTTCATTGAGAAAGCATTACACATACATAGATGTAACCTGTGTATGGCTGTATATTAAGTTTTGCTGTCAACAAATCTATATCCCATCAAGGAATAGAAAGGGAACAATAAGATTTCTTATTTTCTCGTTGATTAAATATAGTCAAACTATATTGCAATTATCCTATCAAAGGATAATATTGCATGCCCTTCATCACATCCCCTGTTGTACTGACATTTGAAACATTTTGAACTTAGTCCATCTTTAGCACAAAATTGACTTGCCACATTTTATTGCACTAATGCTTGCAAATTACTTTTTTTTCCCCCAAAAGAAAAGTACTTTGGGGTTTTGTTCAATCAAATCTTAGCAATTATGTATATATTTCCATTTTTTCTTTTAATATTAAGTGCAGGGATTTAAAAACAGTGTCAAAATGATGTGAAGACACTATTCACCAGTGGGATTTCAGTCCCATGTAAACCCTGTTTGTTATAGTTCTTTTCTAGGGGATGAGATATCTTGATCTGCTTGTTAGCCTTCAGAGCCATGCTTATCATGCTAAAACCAATGGAGCAATATGTCACAAAAGAAAATGTTTATGTTGTAATGTGTTTACATTTACCAGCTCCCTCTTCTCCTCAGTTCTAGGCTTTTGAGAGGTGTAAGTGATTTGGCACAGTTTGTAGTCAGTTCCAAATTCATCTTCTGTAGGAGGTGGGAGGGAGGAGATTTTAATGTTTGGAGACCATGTCCTGGAAATGGCTGGTTTCATTAATGGTATTAAACAGTAGATCACTGTGTCCAAAAAAATATGTAAACGTCTTTGAACACAACTTAGTTTTCTGACTCAGTGCAGACATAGATCCTTTTCAGTTATCAAACTCTTTTAACTTAAAAACATTTTTCACCTTGATTCATAGAAATATTTTATCCTTTTTCCCTCCATGTTTTAAATACACTCCCATGCAACTCAATTACAAGAATTACATTAAGCATGAATGTATAAATTGTGCCCATATCTAACATAAACTATGCCTTCCAAATAATTTATTTCACCAAAGTATGGCCAATTAAAGTTGATTGCATTATGTAAATACCAGTAAACATTTTTCAAAATAGTCTCATTGGAGCAAATATGACTCAAAGATGTTCTTATGTTAGTCAATGACAGTATTGAACAGTATTAACAGAATAACAGACAGTATTAACAGAATAGTATTTAGATTCATGAGTCTATTTTTTCTTTTTTTGTAACTTAAACATTTCTTGGTGAATGCCTGATTTATGACAGTGTTTATGCATGTGTGTGTTTGTGTTCCAGTTATTATTCTGCCTGGCTACTAAAATTTGGGTGGCTAGTGAAAAGGTAATATTCAAAAAATCCTACTGACTTATAATGTTAATTATTAATATTGTATAGACTTGATGCACATTCTCACATATTTGTTTCTTCTTATCTCTGAACTGAAAAAGAATCCCTCATGTCTTATGGTAGCCCACCAGGGGTCAAGCACAGGCTATGGATCATCTTGACAGGTTCTCTGTTTTAGGAAGTGTCAGACTCTGGAGATGGAATTGAGTCAATATAGGAGCACAGTGCCCGTTCTCTCACATGTGAACCTGTGCTGGGAGCAGAAACTCTGAACTAACTTTATCATTAGAAACTTCTTAAAAAATAAAAAACAACTGGGGGATACACTGACCTGACCAAAGCCACTTATCACTGTGGGAGAGCAAATACTACATTAAACCTGAAAGTTCATTACTTCAAATCACCAAGGGTCAGCACTGATTTTATTTTTTAAAGAACTGAGCTTTTAAATGTTTAGAGTTTTAACAGTAGCTATTGTAAATTAAGTTTAAGACCCATATCAAAGTGACATTACAGCACTTACTCAGGCAATAGTAAACTTACTTTATGTATTCTTTTTTATTTTCCATTGTACCTCCACACTGTGTTATCACATAAACAGAAACTAATAAAACTAACATAGAAAAATTTTATACTGGGTGAAAAACGAACATAGATTTGTAAAAGAAAATTGTAAGCCTTGATATAAAGATTATGCTGTTGTGCTTAATTAAGAACAGCTATTATGTGGTTACTTAGCTTTTTTCAAGTTTATATCACTGAGGATAATTGGACTCTTATAAAGACGAACATATTTCTCAAAATTAAATATAAATTATCTTGTTAATGTCTCTGTTGGGTTGAGGCTGTAGCCCAGTAGTGGAACATTTACTCATCACAGGCAATGCTCTGGGTTCCATCCTCAGCATCACAGTAAGTAAATAAACAATTAAACTAATATAAAATAAAGTCAATGCCCTGTGATCTTTCATTGTCTTTTGTCTTTTCTTCATTCTCTAGCAGAGAGATGACTTATGACTCCATCACAATGCATATACAAAATAGTTTATATGAATGCTATTTATTTTGTGAAGCCTTATTTGATAAAAGAAATATACTCATTAAAAGAAGATAATTATTATACACTAGAGCTGCAATGAAACAAGAGTTCTCTAAAATCTCAGAGGTATATGTCCTTTCTTTATCTCATCATTTCTAAGACAAATAAAACATGTAATCCAATAACCTCCTCTTCAATGGCTATACTTTTTTTTCTTCTTCTTTCCAATTCTGGGGCTTGGTGTTGGGTCCTGAGCACTGTCCTTGACTTCTTTTTGCACAAGGCTAGCACTCTACCACTTGTGCTACAGCACCACTTCTGGCTTTTTCTATATATGGTGCTGAGGAATTGAACACAGGGCTTCATGTATAAGAGGCACGCACTCTACCACGAGGCCACATTCCCAGCCCTCTCAATGGCTATTCTTGATTCAGTTGTGCTTTCTAATAGTTGCATCCCATTTTTCAAAGATCAACATAGACTATAAATGTGGACATTACTTTTATTTTTATCTTATGTACAAATGTAACCTCAATTCATTTGAGTATATTCATGTAATGAAGACTTACTCATAATTTTAAAGGAAATACAATCATATGAATATATAACAGAAAATATAAGCTTAAGAATGGAAATTTTGATTCTGTTTTAAAAAAATGCTTATTTTTTTTCCCTATGTATTTATGTTGTGTCGTGGAAATTTGTAGAGCTAAAGAAAATTTTACTGTTTTAAAATGAAAACCATTGGGCCTGGGGATATGGCCTAGTGGCAAGAGTGCTTGCCTCGTATGCATGAGGCCCTGGGTTCAATTCCCCAGCACCACATATACAGAAAATGGCCAGAAGTGGCGCTGTGGCTCAAGTGGCAGAGTGCTAGCCTTGAGCAAAAAGAAGGCAGGGACAGTGCTCAGGCCCTGAGTTCACGGCCTAGGACTGGCCAAAAAAAAAAAAAAAAAAAAAGAAAAAGAAAAAGAAAACCTTGTTTCTTGATATATAGATACCTTTAAAAAAAATCAATATCTATACTACATAAAAATTTCAAGTTTATGTGGAATTGTAAATATTTCATCTTGGATAGTCAAGGAAATAAGCAATTTTTCTTTGTTTTTCTTTTTGCATTTTTATTGTTCTTAAAAAGATGATGTCCAGAGTGGTTCCAGTTACCTAAGTCATATAAAGGGTTCATTTCTTTTTGAACAATGTCACCATTTCCCTTGCTCTTTCCCAGTTTTTCCTCATATCCCCATCCACAAGCTCTATGGTTCATTTTTCATTGTGGAGTCTAGTGATGCATTTGCTTACCTTTGTCCCACCATGTGTTCCCTTTACCCTCCCAAAGATAAATGAACAAACAAGACAAATGGAAAAGTGAACAAAAACAAGAAAGGAAAAGAAAAACCCTCTTGTTTCTATTTCCTGGAGTTTACTTTGACAATAGTATTTTATATGACTAGATATACATAGTTATTGCACTTTTGTGATCCTCTCCTAAGAATATCCTCCTTTGGTCTCATTCTGGGTGAATGACTAGAAACTTATATACTTAATATCCCAGCATCTATACATTATTTAGGGAATTATATAAATTCCAATTTATGTTAAAATTTACTATTAAAGTAAAAAACACTAAGTGTGTTTTGTAGTGCACATCTCTTATCTCAGGACTCTGGATTCTAAGGCGGAAAGATCTCAATTGTAAGTTCAAGATAGAGAGGGGTATATATAGGTAGACCTTCTCTCAAAAGCAAATAAGTAACAAATAAATATATAAGAATGTTAACATAATTACATATAAATAAATATTTCTGAAAACCTTTTAGAAGATCATTTTAGGTGATTCTTAAATTTCTAGATTCAGTTTATCTTCAACTACATGTTTTTAAAAGAGTTTTCTTTTGTCTTACATGTTTTGAATACTATGATATCATTAGTTTTTTATATTCTCTACAAGACAAAGGAAAAAATGATTCATGATAATATTTAGTGTAATTAAGTCTTTATTGAATTACATACTCTCAACTATTCACAAAACTGTGCTAAGCATTGTTTAAATGTTTTTGCTGACAGTGGCTTTTAACCTTAGCATTAATAACATTGGTATGATTTTGTGTAGTAGCATCCTCAGGGAGTTTGAAGATTGATTTTTAAAATTGGCTCTAGAATAATTGAGACTATAACATTAAATTGTTGAATTGTGGATTGCCCTTTTACCAGTTATGCTGTATACAGGCTGGCATATGAATTCATAATATGTGCATTTTTGTATTTGTGTCTGTGTATAATTATCAAGTGGCCCTTTACAGATAAACCTTCTTTGAAAATGAGAAAATTTTTAAAAATGCTTCTGAAAAGCTATTGCAGCTAAGGGGGGCCTTTAAAAATAAGCTTACTAGTTTCTAGTTCTTAAAATGAATATATAAAAGAGAATTCATACCTCCATAAATATAAAGTGCATTAATGTATGACAAGTAATGAAATAATTATAGAACTATTTAAATCATGCATCACAGACACATAGATCTGCTTGTAAATCAGTAAATTAAGTAAAAAACATTCGTTATTAAAATTTCTCTTAAGTTTCACTAAAGAATTCATAATAAATGAAACTGACAACCTACTATGGTCAGTAAACTTAACTAAAATAATTTCTCCTCTTAATATGAGTACCAAATAAAGTACTTCTATGTAGCCTAGGGTAATAAAGTATAAGCTCATTTTGTATTAGAATATTGCTAAAGTAGACAAAAAAGTGTCTAAATCCAATTCAAGTCCTGAATTCAATGCTGAGTACTGCCACTAAAATAAGTGATATGTAATTAAATGTATTCTTATTATAACTCATTGATTATTGCTGAATGTCATATCTTAAAAATGTTTTCTATACAATGTATTTTATTTAGGAATAAAATGGTGGCCCTATTTCTAATGGAAATAGTTCTGCAGAAATATAATTGCCTAAGTAATGCAAAAATATGCAAGGCAAAATTGCATTTAATAAAGTATATTAGTTTGATAGAAAGTCTTCATTTCCGTGTTGGTATACCACTTATAAAGTGTAAATGTGGTGGTATGCTATACCCATTATATACTGTATATGTGATTGTGTGACTAGGTAAGCATATTAATCAGTAGATAGTGTGATTGACAGATTCAATTGATTGACAGATTCAATTGCGAACATTTCCAGACTTTAACTGGCTTAGCAGAAAATATTTTCTATTATAAAGACTTTTTGTTATATTTTTGTCTAATTCTTTGAAAGTATCATTTTGTTTTGTTGTACTCTACTTAAAACAAAGCATAATATTTTTATAGGGTAGAGTGGTTTATAGTCTCACCCAAACAACCTTGTGAAATACTTCAGAAATAAAGCAATCAGGTTTTGGAGTGACAAATAACATTTTTGGATGAAATGATATTGCCATGACTGCTTAGGAGGTTGCAGTGTTCCTGAATCCACAAAATAAAGATGCTCTGTGCAAAAGTCAAGCACTTCTATAGTAGCAAAGCAGTTGAAGCTACATGAATATGGATTTTTTTAAGCATCCATTACCTACATAGAATAGGCAGTATCACTATATATAAAGCATGCATTACATGAGAAAGTCCAAAACCATTTCTGTATTCCTTTTTTTTAAATGCTTAATTCCTATATGAGTAAAACACACTGGGTTTAGAATGATGAAATAATGTTGATAGCAATAAAAATAGACATATGCATTCAGTCTTTTTTACATTTAAACTACAATGCAGAAGATATGTGTGTGTATCCTTACACACCTATACAAGTATTATATATTTGATGTACATGTTAAATCTGTTTTTCTTTTCCTCTCTCCCTCTCCCTCCCTCCCTCCTTCCTTCTCTCCCACCCTTTGTTGTTCCTTCTCCGTGGGTTTTTTCTTTTTTTTGTGTGTGTGTGGGGGGGTTGGTCATGGAGCTTAAACTCTGGGGCTGGGCACTATTCCTGAGCTCTTCACCTCAAGGCTAGTGTTCTACCACTTTGATCACAGCACCACTTCCGATTGTTTATTGGAGATAAATGTGACATGGAATTTCATGTTTGGGCTGACTTTAAATGGAAACCCTCATATCTCAGCCTCCTGAGTAGGTAGAATTACAGGTGTGAACCATGAGCACACAGCTTTTTAAGTCTTGTTTTTTCTTAGCTACAACTTCTTTATTTTCCAGTGCAAAACAGTCGTTTATATTCACCAATAATGAGGATATGTGTATAACTCAAAAAAAATTCTCAGGTCTTATTTCTTATACTACGGCATGCTGTAGTAACTCCTATGTTAGGAGTTATTTTAATAATTATGACAGACAAAATCCCATACAATACTTTTTGCAATGATTATATCATTATCCCTAGTTTGAATCACACTATAATCCTTTTGATTGAGATCATATGACAGTCATAGCTTAGGGACAGTAGCTGCACTACACAGTGAGGGCTCATTAGATTGTTTTCTACAGGAGACTGCTGTCAGTAACAGATATTGTGCTCTGACACATATCCAGTTGAGCCTATAAAGAATGTCAGCAAAAGAAAATTTTAAAACCAAACCTAATGTTGAAGCCAAAGCAAAATACAGGTAGGACATAATATAGTCTTTCTAAACTGCATTTAGTTATTTCCTACTGAGCTGGGGCTATAGTTGAGTAGTGGCTCACTTGCCTAAAATGTACAATGGTCCAGTACCTTCCAAAATTAGCTAAGTATTTTTATTAGTTAAATTATTATTATAGAAATGATGTTGATGTAGCAAAACCTAAGGTACTTTAAATGTGTAAGTAGACTCTTTTTATAGTGTTCACAAGTTGGGCTTCCAGATAAGTGGTCCCTGTAAAATCAGAGTATATGAGTTTATAGCAAACAATTAAACTAAATTAAAATTATTGAGTGAGTAGTGAGATAAGCTCTCCCATGCTATTTCATCATTGTGTTTGTTTAATTTAGCCACAAAGGGATCTTATCTGCCTGTATTAAATTTCAGCAGAAATTTAATAAAAATGTTCGTTTCTGTACTCTGAAAATAAAGTTATTTTAGGTGTACTGAATGACTAATAGGTATTTAATATGTTATCACACATACTTTTTTATTTAGGAAGCTTAGTATACAGCTTTCAGCTTGATGATTATATAGATTAAAAAGGTCATTAAACACTAAACTTGGAGAAAATATATGCAGAGGGCAAATGTTCAGAAATAACTGAAGGCTTGCAAATTTATTGGTTTATTATTAGTTTCTTTCAAGGATTACAAAAAAAAAAGAATTGAAACATTGTGAGGCATCTTTATCAAGCTTCACTTAATTATTGTTTCCTAAAAACAGGTCATGAGTTAGAATTGTACTATTGCTCATTTCTTTAGGAATTGTATTTTCACACTTCTAATGCTTGTCTTCAGTAGCATATTTCTTTTAAATGCTTGATAAATAGAGGCTTGTATCAGCAGTAAACCAAATGAGAAATGGAGATCTTGATAAGAGACAGATGAAGTGACATTATCTAAATGTTGACCCATTCAATATGGCTTTCCCTACCAGTGGTAATTAGATGTTACATTTCAGTGGTTAGTACCATTGTTCAATTCCCAGCTGACTTTCTCTGAAAGGAATGCCCAGATGGCTATCTTCTATGTGTCTAATAGTGATAGTATTTATTCATTGTGGTGTAAAAGCAGTAAACACTTTTTGATGAAAAATAACATAGTCAGTACTTACAAATCAGGTACTTACATGCCTCAGAATCTCTCCCAGAAAAATAATCATGTATACATGTAGTATTTTTCATATAGACATTGGGGACTGTGAAATGTCCTTTTAGGATGAATGGCAATAAATATTATAATGCATGTATGCTATATATAATTACTTAGCATATAAAGGAGCAAATTATTAAAATAGACAACCACCTTGTAACTACTTCCAAAAATACACAATGAAAAGAAGTCAATCTCAAAATGTACTGATATTCATATTCAACTTAGTTAACAGTCTTTAAAAGACAAAATTATAGAAATAAAAGACAATGTAGTGATCATCAGATGCTAATGAGGAAAGCAAGGAGGCAGGTAGCTAGGATAAAACATTAAGAATCCCTTTAGTGGAGAAATATTCTGCCTCTTCCCTCTTGCATTTTATCATACTTGTCTAAGACAGGGGAAAAGGGCAACTTTATCTATACATTAATTTCTATATTCCTTATGTTTGCCACATATGGTATCTGCATACGACACTGAAATAAAATATTTATTTTAAATGATTTATCTTAATTATGTAGATCAGATGATTAAGGGAATGAATTCTGAGCATATAACAGTATTATTGACTGATATTCTCTTCTTTTCTGGAACTTATAGCCATTAATATTTATTGGTTCTACTATTTATCTCATTAGCTCTGAAGATATTTGGTAATTACAAGAAATTCAGTATAGAATCAAACTATAAATTGTTGATGATGTGCATGACGTTAGAAGAAGCTTATGATGTGGAGTGGATAAGTGGCCGAAGTAATCTTAAAAACAAAAACAAAAAACTGCAAGAAATTTTATTTAATTAAGAATTTCTGATTTTATTTTCATATGATATAAAATGTCCACTAAGCCAGACTGAAAGAAACACAGTTTTTATGGTTTCCTTCATTTGTAGTAATCAAAATGTGCCTATATATCTACAAGTAAACACATTGCCTGGTAAAAGACAAAGATCATATTTGGACATTATAAATTAAACAGGATGATAAACATTTATCTTCACAAAGTGAGACCCAATGTAGGATATTCTTAGGAGAGGATCACAAAGGCTCAATAGCTACATGCATATGAGTGTATAAAATGATGTTTATTGAAATTAAATCCAAAAAATACAAAAAAGAAAGTTACTTTACTTTTTGTGGACTTTTTCCCCATTTGTCACTATTTTTGACTTCTGTACTTTTTTCTTCTTGTATGTAAGTTTACCTGTTTTGGGAAAGGTAAGGGGAGCACAGAAATGGACTGTGACACTCACTACACACTATGTTGAAAATGAATTATACAACTCTTGGGGAAGGGGGTCTGGAGGGGAAAACAACTGGGAGAAAAATGAAGGAAAAGGTGACATGGTTCAAAAAGAAATGTATTCATTACCTGACTTAGGTAAATGTAAACATTCTGTACATCACCTTTATAATAGAAATAACAACAACAACAAAAAACTTATTTGCTTTAAAAGTCCAGATTCTGAAATAAAACACAGGCTTAATCTTTGATGTATTATTGATTTCTGCTTTTCAGTTCCTAATATGGTAAGCATATGTGATAATAAATAATAAAAGATACTGTTAAGCTGTTGTTTTTTCTTAAATTTTAGAAAGATCGTATTTGCAATGACCTTGCTATTGTTAGTATTACGGTGTCTTTATTTGAAAATGTTTAGATAGATAACATCAGAAATAAATTTGTTTAAGGTGATAATTCTTGTGCAAAGTTTCAAATTTATTTGGTATATTGTACTATACTTTGTTTTTCCTTGTGTCCCCACTTGACTTACCTAAGAAAATGGGGACATTCCAAGTATTTTATAAGATCTAAGTAGACCAGTTAGGAAAGTTTACTTACATTATTCACACCAGCATAATTATGTTTCTTTATTTGATAACATTGGTTATATGTAGCTACTAAATCAATGAATGTTGAATGATTTTGATGTAAGTGTGAACTACACATTCAGTAACCAATAATGTATCTCCTACACAGGAACATTTCTTAAAGTAAAATATGGTGGTGCTATTAAGAAAAATTTTGTGCTCCCTCTTTTAAATCCAGATGATAATGTACAACCTACTGTTAACCCCATATGAACTAATAAGTATTTTGTGTCTAGAGACCATATATATTACTTAGACATTGTGCATCTAGTAATTTCATTGGCATGTAATCAATGAGTGTTCATGTTCACAGCACTTGATTTAACAATGAATCCAAAAATGCCTCAATGCTAATAGAGGTCCTAGGAAATCATTTAAGAAAGTGTCCTCTGGTGACTCAGACAGTAAAAGTTAATAAGCCTCTTTTTCTTAGTATTGTATGTTGCAACTCTGGGGATAGGATACTAGTGCAAAACAGAAAAGCTGGAGATGTCAAAAATCTTTACTTTCTCCTTGCCTTGATTTTGGTTATACTTTTTTTTTTAATCTTTTTTAAAGGAATCTTTATTACTTAATCTAGCTATGGCTTCCTTCCAATCACAACAGTTAAATATAAATTTCTGTCTCTCAAAAAGTCAGGGAAATAGCATCAGTATTCTTCTTTATCCCTGCAGTAGTAGTCTGGCTTCCTTCAAGGTAAAAGACATCTGACACCACCAGCAACTGGACAAGGCCCCAGCTCATCTGTTGTCTGGATTTCAGATGTTCAAGGCTTTTTCCTTGTTCTGTCCCCTGAGAATGTCCAGTTTCTCCCACAGTTGTCACGACCATGGCATCTTTTCTTTTGTGTCTTCTCAATTATTTATTTAAAAGTGACAGCTATAAACATTTTTTTTTTCTGGTCCACGGGCTTGAAGTCTGGACCTAGTCACTGTCCCTGAGTTTTTATGCTAAAGTCTAGTGCTCTTCCAATTGAGCCACAACACCACTTCTGGCTTTTGATGGTCAAGTAGAGATGAAAGTCTCATAGATATTTTTACCCCTCTGACTGAAAGATGATACTCAGATCCTAGCCTCCTGATAAGTTAGAATAGGAGACTTGAGCTGCCAATACCTAGTCATATGAACAATTCTTTACATTAACTTGCTAGTTATTGATTTCAGTTGGGACCTTCTGTGGGAGGAATACCACTGCATATTCTACAGAATGAGCTTTTCTTCCTGTGGGATTATATTCTCAGGGGTATGTTATCAACAAACTTCCAGTCACCAAAAGCATAAAGTCAATAATCAAACCTAAGTAGATGATGAATCATTGGTGCTGCTTATGCCCTTCTGTTGCTTCATATCTAAAGACTCCAATGGAGAGTAATAATATTCTGAACTCTAGTTCTTTATGACTGCAAAAATCTCATCACTCATTGTTTTAGTATATATATATTTTTAATGTATGCCAGCTGGGAATATGGACTAGTGGTAGAGTGTTTTCCTTGCATGCATGAAGCCCTGGGTTTGATTCCTCATCAGTACACATATAGAAAAAGCCAGAATTGTGCTGTGGCTCAAGAAGTAGAGTGCTAGCCTTGAGCAAAAAGAAGCCAGGAACAGTGCTCAGGCCCTGAGTCCAAGACTCAGGACTGACAAAAAAATGTATGCCATTTCTTCATTTTAATCCAAAATATATAACTTTGAGATATCTGTTCTCATTGACAAAATTTCAGCTTTCTCATTAATATATATCTTATATTTTCTATATTCAAAACATTGAAATTGGTTTCCTATTTGTTGTTACTTTTCATGCATAATATTTCAATTGAGGTCTATAATTAATTTAATGTAATGCTTTACTTCTTATAGTATCAAATCACTATAGGAGCTCAACTGCCCTTGATATTAATATTCATTTCCAGACATTTCAATTTTAATTAGTATAGTGCAATATTGTTTAAAATTCTTTTACTTAATACATTACAAATAATTATTCATAATCATATATTTTTATAATGTTCATTCCATAATTATTAAATTGATGTATAAATGTTTAGTATTATATCATATTTTTATCATTTCAGTTCGTTTTAGGTTTTGCTTATACCATATTACATCATATTAGATATATTTTCACATGCTTTTATCTATTTTTTCTCTTGAAACATTATTTATCTTTTGTTTCCCACTGTATAGCTTTCGTCCACTCCAGGGCCCCAGTAAGTGAGGAGATTATAGGTGTATACTACAATTCCCAAGTCTAACATTCAGTGTTAGTGAAAATAGTTGCTCTTTTTTTAGTGCGGGATTTCAGGGCTTGTGTGACTTGTATATATGTTTATCTAATTGGGGAAATGGGAGAGAAATAACAAAATGGCAAAACAAAGTACAAAGGGTAAACCAATGCAAAAGCAATACTCACAAGACAATATGTTGGAAGTGAACTTTACAGCTTGAGGGAGGGTGGTGAGGGGGAAAAGTAGAAGGAAAAATAAGGGAGGGAGTAACAATGTTCAACAAGAAATGTACTCATTATCTTACTTATATAACTGTAACCCTTCTGCACATCACTTTTACAATAAAGTAAAATTAAATTATAAAGTACTTTTTGGGAGTGCTGATTTGAAAGAATATAATGGTGCATCTAAAATGATGTTGGACACAATCTGCAATCATGATGACTGATCTCTGCCCTTGTAGGAATAGGAAAAATTATGGTATACTTTTGCTATCAAGTGATTCCATATTAAAGTTAATCTATGAAATCAGCCATTATATTTTTACTAAACATTTGTTAAAAAATTAATTTAAATTGTCTTTAAGTAGCATACATTTTAATTTAAAATGTCATTTTATGAGTACAATGCATCTTGGTCACTGTCACTCCTATCACACTCCATTTCTCTCATCCCATACTCTCTAGTTTCATTTTTATATAGGTACATGAGGATTGTGCATTTTTGTCTTGTGTGTTTTAACATGCTATATTCACACACACAGACAAACAGACACACAGACATACATACACACAGTGTTACTGAATAAAAGCTCTGAGAAATACCAATCTGGTTTAATCTAATTTTTTTTAATTGTGTCTCAGTTTAGCACAAACAGTAACAACAGAACTCAAGGAGGACTACTTCAGCCTCTACCATCAACCTAGTATGCTGACTTATTGGGATGGTGAAAACAACATCAATTCATTTACATTTCTCACTATTGGAAGGAAGAAGATAATAGGAAAAGCAAAGTGCTTTCTTTTGAGGATGCAACATATAGAGATTGTGCATATATTTCCTGTTCATATTCTCCAAGTCATTTTGTTAGTCATGTGGCAACCTAAGTGTCAAGAGAATATAATATCAATTAGATAAATTCCCAGGTGTGGGCTTTCTGGATCACAGGGAGATTTTTATATTGAGACTTTTAATGAATATCCATACTGTTTTCCAGAGTAGTTAAAGAAGTTTACTTTCCCATCAACCATGTAATACAGTCCCCTTTTGGCCACATCCCTGATAGTATCTGTTATCCTTCATTTTCCTGATAATGGCCATTCTACCTGGGGGGAGGTAGAATGTCAATGTTGCTTTGATTTGCATTTCTTTTATGGCCATACAACATTTGTTCATGTGTCTATTGACAATTTTTTTCTCGCTCTGAGAAGTCTCTCTAAGTCTTTAACCCATTTATGGATTGCAGGGTTTAGTTTTTGAGGTTTTCTTGGGGGGTTATTTCCTTGAGCTCTATGTATATTTTAGATATGAAGCCCATGTCTCATTCATAGCTAGTAAAATTTCCTCTCAGTCTGTGGGATTTCTATTTATGTTACTATCTATGACCTTTTTCAGAAACTCTTCAGTTTGTTACAGTCCAATTTATCCAGTCTTTCTTTGACTTGTTCTGATTCTGGATCTTTATTCAGGAAGTTTCCACCTGAGCCTACAAGGCTTAAAGTTTCTCCTACCCTTTTCTGTAATATTTTACAGTATCTTGCATTGAGGTCTTTGATCCATTTAGAGTTATTTCTGGTGCAGAGTGATTTATGAGTATCTAGCTTTGGTTTTCTGCACATAGATAGCCAATTTTGCCAGCACTGTTCATCGAAGAGACTGTCTTTCTTCAAACCTGTTTTTGGCTACCTTATCAAATATTAGGTATGTTTGTGGGCTTATTTCTGAGCCGTCTATTCTATTCCATTGGTCCTAAGGCCTATTCTTGTGACAGTACAACAAAGCAGGCCAAACTAAAGCTACCAGCACAACCATGTGTTGGGAGCCAAGCCAGCAGTAAAGTTCTTCCTGACCTCTGGCTGTGTTCTCAAGGTCGAGCAAGGACATGGCTTACTGGAAAGACAGCACTAATCAGAAATGCTTTACTATTTCCACAGGAGTCTATTCTTATGTTAATCAACCTCATCCTGTCTTAGCTGCCATCGGATATTGCCAACTCCAAGCCTTTTTATGTTCTTGAACTTTAGTAACCCTATGCTATTCCCTGGTTCCTAAACTGCATATAAGCTGGGAGTTAAGAATAAACGGGGCTACAGTCTTGAACTACAGTCTTGAGCTGCAGACCTCCCAAACCCCATCTTTTGTCTCTTGTCTTTTTTCTCTTGTGTTTTATCTTTCTTTTTAATTAATTCTCGCCCCCCTCAATTAGGATTCCCTTTCATTGCCGGCTGGCTCCGGCAAGTGGCGCCTGAAAACCTGGACCTGAAAACCTGGGACTATGGCAGAGGACCCCGCTGAGGTAAGAGGATGTCCAATCACTTGGGAAAGAGAGTGGGAGAGAGTATGGAAAATATCGTTGGGAGTAAAATATTATGGGACAAGGTAACAGCCTCACACTATATGTGTAGGCCCCCAAACGGATGCTTCATGCACAGGGAGTGAAAGGTGGCATTGAGGAAGCATGCCCCTGGTCCCTGAGGAAGGAACCATTAACTTAGAAATTTGGCTAAAAGTTGGAAAAAGGATTCAGGGATATTACAACATAAATGGCCCTGAAAAAAACTCAGTGGACACTTTTACTCTTTGGAATCTGGTCTGAGATTGTTTGGATCCTAGACATGAACAGATTAAATTCAATCAGTTGATTGGAGAAATGGAACAGGGACCTGATCAGCGTTGCCCAGCCCCAGGAGCATATATGGGTGCCCAAGAAGAGCTGAGAGAATTAATACTATCTGAACCTGGGCTGGGGATATGGCCTAGTGGCAAGAGAGCTTACCTCCCATACATGAAGCCCTCGATTTGATTCCCCAGCACCACATATATGGAAAATGGCCAGAAGTGGCACTGTGGCTCAAGTGGCAGAGTGCTAGCCTTGAGCAAAAAGAAGCCAGGGACAGTGCTCAGGCCCTGAGTACAAGGCCCAGGACTGGCAAAAAAAAAAAAAATAATATCTGAACCTACTGGGCTAGATAATAAGGAAGACTCAGATGGCTCAAACACTGAGGAAAAAAATGTATGATGAGCCTAGTAAAGATAGATTGACCCATGTTGAGAATATGTTGAAATTAGTTATAGTCCTATTGTCACAGCTTCATCCAGAACAACAAACTCCTTTAAAGGTAGATACTGGTGAGCCTTCGCCAACAGTCCTGGCAGACTTTTATCTTTTTCCGCCATCCCCTCGGCCTGTTATTGCCTTAACACAGCCATAGCGACCTACAGCTCTCCTTGGCGCAGGCTGCTCACAGAGTGGAGGGACCTGAGGCTAGGGAAATGCTTACACCACCGAGGTAACTTCTCCTGACTGCGCACTCTGAAAGCTGCTCAAGTTTGAACCCAGTCTTACAAACTTGGAATATTTTACAGGACTTTCATAACTTCTATGAGCACTCGGGCAGATAAAGTTCTCTCTCTCTCTCTCTCTCTCTTTTTCTGCCTCTCTCTAAACTCTGCCTGCCTGCCTGCTTGTGACATAGGATGGGCTGGTACTAACTTCCAAAGGTACCAATATTTGTTTAACATCTGCTTTGAAAGACAAAGAAAGGTTTTCTGTTCTTGTTATTGATGTTTGTTAAGTTTGGAGATTCAGTTAAATTCTGCTTGTTGTTGGCTAAATCCTAACTTTTCTCTAACATTGAGCACATGGTGGACAATAGAATTGGTTGGAGGTGGAAGCCCACCCATCCCCCAGGTGAAGCATGTACCAAATTCCTCAAGGCTGGGCAGGGACTTGGAGACTGGAGTTCCGGGTAACCCTGCCCCCAACCCTGAACTCTGGAAAAGCGCCTTGCAATTCAATATACCTTGCAATTCAAATGTGCCTTGCAATTCAAATGCAGGAAGGACAAGGTGTCTTGCTGTGAGCCTGCTGTCTGTGTTCTGTTTGTGTCCTGTCTCCCATCTCCTGGACCTTCTCTGGTCATAGCATCCCACTTCAGCTCCTCATTGGAGCTAAACTGGTTTCTCAAAATGTGGCTTCTTCATTTCCTCGCCAGATAATCTGAAAATGTTTGTTTGTTGGAAATATTTTTTGTGTTCTAACTAACCACGTGTTTCTAAAATATGGGCAAAATAATATTATTTTGCCACTGGAATTCCAGAAAATTACATGGCTAATTAAAGAACAATTCTAAGCGCGCCACAAAGCTGTGCACAACTGTCTGTATGTTTGTCTGTCTGTCTGTTGGTAAAATTAAAAAAAAAAGGTTTTAAACCCAAACTGATCATGTTTGGGTGCATGCAAATATGTCTAAGAAAAAACTCCAAAAGGTTCTCATACACAGCATATGATATAAGTACCAATGATGTAAAACCAGTGTGTTATTCTTTATGTCTATCTATGCTAAAAGTCAAGTGTACATCTGATCCTGACAATTCTTTGGTATAGACTAAGATTTTGCTTCTCCATTTTTCTCTTTTGTGCTCTCATAAACTCTTTAAGATCAAGGGACCAGAGTCATTTTGGAACGAGTTTGCAAATGTGGCTGCTAACCTAGATTTTCCTGACCCAGGATTGATATTTTGTTTTATAGGATGCAGGTCGACATGTGTGCTAGCTGGGTGGACTGTGGTGGTCAGTGGCTACAGGAAGCTGCCTCCACAGTCTGCTCCCAAACTGCCTGTTTTCACCACTAGTGAGTCTTTACTCTCTCTCTTTCATAGAAAACTGCTCAGGAAATCTATGAATCCTGTGAAGGTTTTGACAGGCCCAGAATGCTCCTGCCCTGGCTCTGCACCTCCCCCATTCCCAAGATTAAAATTGGGCTTATAGCAGGCCTATCATGACAGAGTTACAACTGAGACTTATTCCAAGGTTAAAAGCATCAGGTTTGTGTTTGGTGGCCACAGGGTTGCATTAGGATAGCATCGGTGTCTTCTCTGTCCGTGTCTCAGAAACTGTCATAGCTGCTGCAGAGAGAAGATTTGGTTGGCCTTAGGTCTGTGTGGATTTTGTGACTAGGAAGATGGTTAAAAGCCCAAGCCTTCTAAAATCTTTTAAAGTTGTCACTCTGCTTAAACCAGTAGGGCACCAGCCTACAAAAGCCAGAGAACTCAGAGTAAGCAACCAAGGAGTACTGGGAGGTTTCAAATATCTTTAACAGGTCTGTGTAGAAATTTTCAGGCAACACAGCAGGAGGTGTGATCTATCTAGGGGACTCTGAGAGATGCCACTACATCCTTGCCCAGATGCAATCCATCTCTCCTGCTGGCCTACTGATTCGGGATGGAAGACACGAGCCACTTCAGATCCACTGAAACTGAGACTTTTACATTTTCCTGACCCTTTGCCCTCTTGATTGTTATTCATTTGTGTTTTCTTCCACCTGCCAGTAAGGTAAGGCTAAATGATATGATTTGATTTAATGGCACATGAATCTCATCCAGTCTGCTGTTCTCTAAGTGTTACAACAGAACTCTGGCAAGTGTTGGTTGGTAATATTTGAGGTACTTATTATTTTACTAGTCAAAAATTACAGATTAAAACTTCTCATTTGCATACTTTGCATGATTTTCAAAAATTTCTGGAAGACATTAATTGGCTTCGCCCTTATCTTAAATTATCCACAGCTAAATTAAAACCCTTATTTGATTTATTAAAGGGGGATACTGACCCTACATCTCCCAGACAATTGACAACTGAAGCAGCTGAAGCTTTAAGCATAGTAAATTCTGCCATCTCTTCCCAACATGTAAATTATATCAACCACTCGGCCCCTTGGGAAACATATATTTTAACTACAACTCATTCTCTAACAGCAGTCCTCTGGCAGAAGGGACCTCTTCTATGGCTTTTCTAGCCTGCTACTCCCTCAAAAGTGTTAACTCCCTATTATGAATTGGTGGCCACCTTAGTCCATATGTGCCTTGTGGAATCTTGTAAGTATCTCGGACGAGATCCACAGGTTATTCATATCTCCTATATTTTACAACAGCAAGAACGGCTTTGTATTCATTGTGATTCCTGGGCCATTGCTTGGGCCAATTTTACAGGCACATTTTCACATCATTATCCCTCCAACAAATTACTTCACTTTGTCTCTTCTTTTTTTTTTTAACTTTGCCTCTTCTTACACCTTTATGTTTCCTCGGGTTATATCTCTATTGCCTCTCTCTATGGCTGCCTTGGCGTTTACAGATAGATCTTCTAACGGAATGGCCGCTCTTACTGTTGATGGTGATACTAAATCTTTTTTCAGCCCAGGAAGTTGAACTTCAAGCAGTGTTACAGGCCCTTACACTTTTACCTACTAAAGCTTTTAATTTATATTTGGATAGTCATTATGTTATTCGAGCCCTCCAGGTCATTGAAACTGTCCCCTTTCTTGGAAGAGCTAATTCCACTATCCAAACTCTTTTTCGCCAGATACAACTCCTTCGCTCTCACACCTGTCCATGCTTTTTTGGATTTATACATGCTCAAACTAAGTTTCCTGGACCATTAAGTAAGGGCAATGCTATTACTGATGATGCTACTCTCACTCAGATTGACTTAGTAAAACAATCACATGCTGCCCACCATCAGAACAGTCGTGCCTTATGTCGGCATTATCATATCACATGTGAGGTGGCTTGTCAAATTGTAAAAACTTGTCCCAACTGTACTGCTTTCCTACCTGTGCCTTCCAACGGCATTAACCCTCGAGGTTTAGTGGCCAACCATGTTTGGCAAATGGATATTACCACATTCTCTCTTTGGACGGCTTCCCTTTGTCCATGTTACCATAGACACCTACTCTAATTTTATTATGGCTACTCCTCTTGCTGAGGCTAGCAAACATTGTATTTCCCATGCCCTATGCTGCTTTGCCACTATGGGACTTCCTAAAAATATTAAAACTGATAATGGTCTGAGATATGTAAGACGAGCTTTTCAAACTTTTTGTAATCTTACCAGATTGTTCACTCTACAGGAATTCCCTATAATCCTCAAGGTCAAGGAATTGTTGAACGGGCCAACGGTTTGTTAAAACACCAAATTTCTAAATTAAAAGGGGAGGAATTATACCCCTTCTCTCCTGTTAATATTCTTTCTCATGCTTTATTTGTACTAAACTTTTAAAATTTGCATTGTAATGGCCTTTCTGCTGCACAGTGGTTCTGGGAAAAGAGAGAGCAAAGAGCTTTTGCCCAAGTTAAGAGGAAAGATCCTTTAACAGGCACTTGGCACGGGCCCGATCCAATAATGACATGGGGTCGAGAACATGGCTGTGTTTCTTCACAGGATGAAAATGATGCCCACTGGCTACCTGAGCATTGCATTAGGATTGTGGAAGCTCATCAGAATGGTACAAGTGCTGACTCTGGGCTTATGTGCCAGATCCACCGATTGTACGCCCTGTGACTTGGGAAGGAGCTGATGTGTTCATCCATGTCAACAGATCAGCATACGGTACAGCTCCAGATCCTTTTGTCCAACACGTTAAAGTGGGAGATTTTGCAGCTTCTGGCATTGGAACCCCATTATGTTTTACAACTGACCCCAACAGTTATATTCCAGGCTGCACTGTAATGTGATCCATAAATCATCGAATTTGGATTCCTGATAACAGTCAAGTGTATAATATATGAATGACTTCATTGCCTGCTGGGTTCCCTGTACATGCTAATTCTACATCATCATTCATGGTACCTCGCTGCATCAATCTTTCTCAAATTGTAGAATCCACGGGATAACTGCACCCCATAAAGTATAGACATGAACATCCTTTTATAACCAATATTTCAGGAACTAATTCTCAATTGATAGACTGGTCAGGAGCCAATCTCACCAACAAGTACAACCCAGGTCCATGGAGGATGAATGGACACCCTCCAATGTCATGTCTGGATGTTAGTGGCTGCCCTAAATAAAACCTCCTGGCCCACTTTCCCTTTTAAAAAATATTATGAGTTGTGTTGTACCTCCTTATGCCATTATGTATGGACCTTTAAATATTTCTATAGGAGCCATGTATTTCAATGTTACTTGTACTAACTGTTCTTTTACAAAGTGCTTGTATAGTGGTCTTACTGATTCAATAATTGTTATTAAGCAGCCTCCATTTCTCATGCTTCCTGTGAACATATCTGAAGCTTGGTATGAAGAAACAGGTATTCAAGTGGTAAAACATTTAAAAGAACTGTTTGAACAATTTCAGCACTATATCCCTTCCTTGACTAATGTTAAGGGGCTACTAATGACAATGCTCAGCCTGGGAATACTTTTGCTGATGGTTTTCCTATGCCTTCCTTGCATTGTATGTATATTGCAAAACTCTTTTATGAGTTTAGCAAGCCAGTTGCATAAGATCAAGCTCCAAGTAAATGAATTTCCCCTAAGGAACTGCAGCCAGAGATGGGTAAGAGGAGGTGCCAGTCTGACCAACCTAAGACAGGGCCTCCAGTTTCACTCTGAAGAAGTTCCCGATGATGGGTAAGGCAAACAGGGCGACCCACCCAACCTAAGACAGGCGGGTTCTCTTCTTTAAACAAAGATGGGGGAGATGTTGGGAGTCAAGCCAGCAGTAAAGTTCTTCCTGACCTCTGGCTGTGTTCTCAAGGTCGTGCAAGGACATGGCTTACTGGAAAGACAGCACTAATCAGAAATGCTTTACTATGTCGACAGGAGTCTATTCTTATGTTAACCAACCTCATCCTGTCTTAGTTGCCATCGGATAGTGCCAACTCCAAGCTTTTTTGTGTTCTTAAACTTTAGTAACCCTATGTTATTCCCTGGTTCCTAAATTGCATATAAGCTGGAAGTTAAGAATAAACAGGGCTGCAGTCTTGGGCTACAGTTTTGAACTGCAGACCTCCCAAACCCCATCTTTTGTCTCTTGTGTTTTTTCTCTTGTCCTGTATCTCTCTTTTTCTTTAATCCTCACCCCCTCAATCAGGATTTCCATTCATTGCTGGCTAGCTATGGCAACCATGTTCATTGCACTATTGTTTACCACAGCAGGATATCGATTCAACTCAAATATCCCCCAGTGGATGAATGGATCAAGAAAATTGGTATATATACACAGTGGAATTCTACTCATCTATTAGAAAGAATATTGCACTGTTTTTAAGGATATGAAAAGACTTGGAAAAATATATTAAGCAAAAAAACCTAGAGCCAAAGACACTTGGGGTGTTTAGTTTCCCTCATTTGTGGTAACTAGAATGTGCCTATGTATCTACAAGTTATATATATATATACATATATATGTATATATATGTATATATATGCATATATATATATGCAGACACATGAGATATGATAAATTATATATGACTAGACATTCACAGGCTGAGACCAGCAGAGGATATGCATGGAAGTGGTTGACAATGGCTCAATAGCTGTGTGCCTAATGTCATATATAAAATAATATTGTATGAGATGAACTCATGGACAAGAAAGAATATATTGTTTAGTTACTATTGTTGCTGTTTGAGTTATCTTTTTCTTTTGTCTTGTTTGGTTATTTGTATTTGTGAGGGTGAAGGAGGGAACAGAAAAGTTGCAACAAGGGTGAACAAATATAATAAAGGTACTTCCTAGACACTGTATGGAAAATGAACTGTGTATCTTGTGGGTGGAAGTGGAATGGAAAAAAATTGGAGACAGAGAGTGAAAGTTAGACATGGTTCAAAAAATTTTACTCATTACTCATTACCTGACTCATGTAACTGTAACATCTGTTATCAACTCTACAATAAGATAAAAAAATAGAAGACTAGAAATGTGGAATCCCTAATTCCAGTGAGACCCATAGAGCAAATGTGAGTTTCAAAAGGTGTGGACAATATGTACCAATGAAACAAAAACTTATTTCCCCAAATTAAATATTTTCAAAGAAAATAATGTAACAAATTTGGCAAATATCATACATCACATAAAAATAAGTATAGAATTTTGCATTTTCTAAAGGTAGAAATAGCTCATTGTGTTTTATATGTTGGAGTCCTGAAGGGGTTTAGTTTTCTTATGGAAAAGGGAAAGTCTGTTCTTATGGTAAAGAATTAAAAACTGTAAAGAAGGGTTATTTTCAGAAAATGAAGGGGACATTTACTCAGCAAAAAAGTGAATGTAGTAACTATATTTAAAGATAAATCAGGAAATACAGGCTAGAAAATGGTAGACATGAAGGTTGAATTAGAATAAATTATATTTTGTAGCTTAATTTGAAAGGCAGAGTAAATATAGAGGCATGAGAATGAGAGAAAAGAGGTGAAAGATTTCAACAAGCATCAAACAGTAGAACATAATCCAGCAAAAAGGAATAGAATAAAAGGAATGGACAATAGGACAGACTAACATATATAAGAACATAATACAGTATAGTTTAGAATAGAATAATAAAAATAGCATAACACAGCTTACCATAATATAGCCTAACATATAAACAGTGTAACATATAGCATAGCAAAACAGAACTGCCAAAGATATGAATCCGAATATAATAATACATTCACCTGAAATTTGGCTATGACTTTGAATGTCCCAATTTAAGTTTCCCTAGAGAGCAGTCCTTCAAAAAGGATTAAAAAAATAGAGGTAATTGAATTTTGGGGAGAAATGTTGAATTCTGTTTGGCAAATTTGGAATCTGAAATACCTATGTGAAGATTTTATAGAATCATGTTTGACTAAAATCTTAACTTATATTTTTGTTTGTTCACATTTATTGCCTTGGCTTTATTCTTGAACCGTATTGTGATTGGGCTAAATGGTCTTGTTTAGCATTCTGTAACCAAGCCAATTTTCCAGAATCTATTACCTTTCACTAGCCTTTGTCTCTCCATCAGTACAGGTTGAGCAATGAAGCACAAAAATTGCATATGGTGTTTTAATTTTAATAAACAAATGTACACTTTACTGTTATAATTATTTTTGTGAAAGGTTGATTGAATTCTTTGGCTAAAATGAAGATGAAATTTAAATAATAACTTTTTATATTAAGTATTTATTTTTCCTTTATACATTCTTTTTGAATATATGAACTACATAGCTATCCTAGGAGAAATAAAATTTCTTTGGGGAATTCTGAACAATATTTTTAGAACTTATTCCCTTTAAATAACAATTTTAAATGGCATTAAAGAGGTTGAAAGTGAAACCAAAAGGCAAATATATATTGTGTTAATAATGAGTTTTCTAAGAAAGCATTTATAGTTTGAAAATTCCTCACTTATTCCATCAAAGAACTAACAGGCTCGCCTGTTAGACAAGGTCTTTAAACCAATTATATAAGGTTAATTGTATAATTAGCATATCTAATGTGATAGCCAGAACACTATCCATGTGAATAATATGTACCATCTAACCACATGCATTTATTTCCACTCACCTGCTGACAAAAAAATAGCCTTTGGAAAATTAAATATGAAAAATATAATCTATTATTTACTTAATAGTTTTAAATAAAAACTATATATCTAATAATTAATAGTTATAATTTTTATCCTTCTGTCCTTCTTAGAAGTTCTATCCTTTAATTAGATAAAAAAATAATTCCTAAATACTGTATTTTAGAAAAGATAGACTAGCTGCCATTTAATTTTCCAATTGTTATCTACTTTGTTTTTAAAAATGACTGTTATTTGATAATCCTTCTCCTTGCATTGGTTCACAATCATCTACCGCCAATTCTTCTTTCTCAGTATCTATATCTTAGTTTTGAAACAGATTACTGCATTCGTGAGAACCTCTGAATTTCACTTTTACTTTTTGTTGTTTATGTCCTTGTTGTGGATGATGTTTGTTTTATTGAGAAAATGTCTTGCTATGTTGATGAGGTTGGTGAATGCATGATCTGTTTGCCTCTGCCTTTTAAGTGGTAGAGTTACATTACACACCATGGTTCCTACAGAACTAACTTTCTTACCTCTCAAACCATATTTCATTTAGGTAAGTTCAATATCTATGTTATAGACTATATAACATTCAGTCTGTGGTTAATATATCTCCTTACTTCAAAGGAATTTTTCCAAGCAAAAGAGTTTCTTCAATATTTTAGTAAACATTGCTGGAATTTTCCATAGTGACTTATTTTGGTGCATATTCAGTTAAAATATATAGAACATATCCACATTTAATAGCAACATAATCATAGGAGACTGGTATTTTTAACCTGCCCATAAACATCTTGAAAAAACAAAGTTTAATATGGAAAAGTATTGTGAATTTTTTACACACAATCCACAGAACTTGCAAAATCATGTAATTTTCTATCTCCAGTTGTTTATAGTGCTGATATTTTTCTTCCCTTGTATGTTTTTCTTTGTGTAGATGAACAGTCCCTTTCAATTCATGTACTGTTATACCTGTGCTATTTGTGTAGAATAAACCATATACTAAAGAGCTCTTCTTTTCATCCTCTGTAGTTTATTGGGTTTCCCTTTATTCACAGTTCTAATTCAGTCAGTTTTATACCCACTTCTAATGCATTAGAGTGCAAAAAAGTTGTCAGTGATAACCATGTCACGAAGAAACACATGACATACCATGAAACTTTCTTTTTGACAACTTTAACCTCTTGGCATTACTGTGCACAATGTTCTTAGAATAATCTTCTCTCTTTACACTTTGATAAAACACTTAATTGAATTTTTAATTCACGTCTCAGCTTTTTCGTCACATTTTTAAAAACTCTTTCCCACATGGGACTTAAACTTTGTAATTCTTCCTGGTCATAATTTTCATAGTTTATGGTATTTATACCATAATCTCTTTCTAAGAAAGATAATACATTCACTTATTCAAGGCATGCTTACATAACTTATTCTAGCCTGAACACACTTTCAGAGACCCATTTTTCATAGTTTTTTAAAACACACACACACACAATTGCACATTTGCCTTACAGAGAAGGTAGTATTTGAGAAATTTGAAGCAGGGGAGACTGAAACTATGTGTATCCATGAGATGATTATTCTAAAGAAAGAAATGTTGAAGGCCTACCAGAGGAAGCACAAACAGATTAAATTTCAGTCTGCATAGTAGTACCAGTCTCTTGTGACAAACAACTAATTATCATGATTTTTGTTCAGGAAAAGTGAAATATTGCATACCAAATAACTTATAAGTAGAGCAATAGTCATTTATTATTTTAGCCATACTGATCATTCATACAAAATAATCTCTTTGTACTTTGAATATTTAACCATAAATATTGATTTTCTTTGTATATACTGAAATTTAAAGGAGAGAAGTTACTGGAAATGCCATAGTAGTTATTAGACTTCAAACATTCAAGTAACTCATGTATAATCTAGAAATTTGAATTTAGTAATTTTGAATTCTTACATCCATTCTGGTATACTAGCCACTATGTAATTATAATTTTGCTTTGATATATTTAGTCAAGTATTAAAACATTGTTTTCTAATATTCTGTTCTTACATAATTTTAATTTTCACTGTGCATATTGCTGTCGATCTCAGCCAATATTGAGACTGGAGTATTTTGGTCCAAACATTCTCTGGGCTGTCAAGCTCTCTGTCTCTTTCTGTCTGTCTCTCTTTCTCCTCTCTCTCTGTCTCTCTTTCTCTCTTTATCTATATACACACACATATATACATGTATATATATGTTCCTTATTCAATAAATTCTACAGCATCCCTTTTGCTTCATTAATAAACTGATGCATGCTGTTTTAGTATGTTGGAAAATATTTTAGGAGACATGCCATAGCAAAAGAACAAGAATCCAAAGCATGGCATTACAAAATGTTAAGGTAACCCAAATGAAGAGAGCCAAAAAAGAATTATAGGTAAAAAATAATATTACCCTATATGCTATTACCCAGAAAACAGTTAAGAATGGTACATTAACAGTGTTTATTTTAGGTGATAATGAACTAACTTCCTAATCAGAAATCTGAGTAAAACAAAATGAAACCAAGCCAGAAAAGTAAGCAAACAAGAAAGCAGCATCAAACAATCTGACCAACTATAGTGTCTCTACAAGAAATTCTTTCTAAGATTTATGGATATTCATAAGCAATAAAAATGTTCTAAAAAAGATACATGCTCAGATGGGGAAGTAAATATAAGGCTACCCTAATAAAGAGAGGAAGTGTGAGCAAATGGAGTCATTGTATTCAATTTGTATCATGTAAAAAAATTGAACTATGAAACTCGAAGTTGGACTGGGGGTAGCTCAGTGGCAAAGTTCTTACCCAGCAAGAAACAATAAAGAAACTTGAAGGTAAAGAAGGGGGAATATGGGATAGAATAATTGAAGAGGTGATATTGATCAAGATGCATTTTACACATACTGTGATTTGTGGAATTATAATTTCTTTGTATAACTAGTTAATGATAATAAAAAAGATACTGTTAGCATAAAATAAATAAAAATGATTAAACAGGGACATACTTGTTTTCTGTAGCAGAGAATAAAAGAAAAATATCAAGAAAATTATGTAATAATAAAATGTCAATTATCTAGCAAAAAATTTATTATAAATACATAGTTATCTCAAATTAGTAAACCTATGCATGTAAATGTTCATTCAAAACATTCAAGAGACAAACAGCACTCCAATATTTGTGGAAGAATTACATTCCTATTTTCTATTAACAGATAGTACATTCAGACAGAGAATAAGCAAACAATGGATTTGAACACCAGTGAAGAAGTAACAGAACTATCAGATATGGGGAAATCTTAATCTTCTCAAGTGCATCTAGCACATTCTCTAGAACTAATCACATCAGCTCACAAAACATATTTATGAGAATATCATAATGAAACTGTCTAAAAGATTCTAACATAAGATGAAAAGACAGAGCTTAAGAAAAAATATATAAGAGCTGAATTTAATCAAAAGCTTTTATATGTATAACATGTAAATAATACAATGGAATGCCTTCCTCCCATTAATTTATGCTATTATGCAATTTAAAAAATCAAAATTGAATTGTACTAAGTATTCTTCCCTGCTGCAGTACCCTGAAAGTAAAATAATCTAAACGAAAAATAGAAAATTCAGAAATATGTAGAATTTAAATGATATCCGTGAACCACTAAATGCTTAAAAAAGAAAACAGAAAGTGTGAAGAAAAAACATCTTGAGAGAAAGGGATAAAATCACACTATACAATATTAATGATGTGTAGAAAAAGTACTCTGAAGGAATTTCTTATGAAAAATGCATATATTAAAAGTAGAATTTCTAAATTTACACATGAAAGAACAGAAAAAAGTTCTAGATAAGTACCAAAAACAAAGAAAGCAAAAATAATAAATATAATAGAAAAAGAAGAAATCAATAGAGAAAAATGACCAAATCTAAGAGTTAAAGTTTTACAAAGTAATAAAGTTGGCAAACTATAGACCTACTATTTAAAAACAAACAAATGAGCAAAGAGATTCAATTTTCAAAGAATAGAGAGAGAATTGGGGTACACTGTTCAAATGAAATGTATTCAATACCTGACTTATGTAATTGTAACTCCTCTATACATCACCTTCACAACAAAAATTAAATACACACACATATGGGACGAGAGAGAGAGAGAAACAGAGAGACAGAGATGGAGACAGAGAGAGACAGAGACAGAGAGAGGAGAGGAGGGGAGAGAAAGAGAGAGCAAATGAGCCTTTGGGGTCTGGTAGCTGTTCTTGTAATCCTACCTTCTCAGGGGGGGCTGAGACCTGAGGACAGCAGTTTGAAGCCAGCCCAGGCAGAAAAATATGTGAGACTTTGATCTCTGATTAACAACAAAAGCTAGAAGTGGGACTGTGGCTCAAGTGGTAGCGCTCTAACATTGAGAACATGTACTCAAAGACAACAAAAACCCAAGCTCTGAGTTGAAGCACTAGAAAACACAATAGATAGGTAGGTAGATAGATAGATAGATAGATAGATAGATAGATAGATAGATAGATAGATAGATAGATAGATAGATAGAGAGAGAGAAGGTAACATATAAAAAATAGTCCAAGCAGACCACTGGAAGCAATTTAAATCACAAACACATAATCTAGAGTAAATGAATACATTTCATAAAATATGCCAGTTCCAAAAGTGAAAACTGAAAAAAGCGCAAGAACAGTGCCTATGCCCTTACATCATGCCAGAGCTATTGCATAAAACAAAACAAATCAAGACAAGAACAGCAACAACAACAAAACAAAGAGTCCTAATTTCCAATAGTGTCATGTTTGAGAGTTTCTCCAAAGATTACAAGACACTAGCACACTTATGTATACTGCTACATTATTCATCATAACCAAGTGATAAAATCAGTGAGATCTAGTTCATATCTATACACGTACACTTCTATAGGGTCATATGTATATGCATACAAACCTATTAACTAAATTATGTACTCGGGAGAATTCTAATAGCATAACTCCTTTGAACAGTTAACTTAAAGGAAGGGTGGGCTACTGCGATCATTAGATTCAATGTACATAAGTAAAAATGGAGCCATCTAAACTGTATTGGAGAGATGAGGGAAATGATGAAAGTGATGGCAAGGTACATTGTATTCACATGCTGACATTTGGAATTGAAACCCTTTTGTAGCACTACTTAAAAAAAATACAGGGGCTGGGAATATGGCCTAGTGGTAAAGTGCTCGCCTTGTATACATGAAGCTCTGGGTTCAGTTCCTCAGCACCACAATACAACACTGAAAAGCCAAAAAGAAAATACAATAGAAAAATAAAAGAAAAACAATCTAGACAGACAGGTATTAAAAATCAAAACAAAAATACAAAATCCACTTTGGTTTAGAAAAACAAGTCTCTTTTCTGACTAGGTTTTGAATGAGTACCTAGTTTCATTTATTATGTGTTTTCATCCTCTCCTTCTCCCACAAACATTTCAAAGTCAATTGAAAATCCTGTGATTTTTTTTGTTTGTTTTGCTTCTGGATCTTAAACTTGAGATCTCATGCTTGCTCTTCCTTCCTTCCTTCCTTCCTTCCTTCCTTCCTTCCTTCCTTCCTTCCTTCCATCCTTTCTTTCATTCTTCCTTTTTGCTCAAGAATATTGCTCTCCTCCTTGAACCACATCTCCACTCCTGGCCTTTTGTGATTAATTAGAGATCAGAGGGTCACTCACAGATGTTCTTGCCTAGGCTGACTTTCAACTCTATTCTACAAATATGTGCGCCATTACTTTGTCTCTGAAGTTCTTTGTCCCACTTTTTCATCAAAATATTTTTCCACACATATTTTAGAATCACTTCTTAGAGGATTCAGCTGAAGTTCCTACATAAGCATACAAAGATGAGGCACTGCTATCTTGATGTGCTTCTGAATTTCTCCCGTTTTATCTTATACTATACTGGAGGATAAGTAAGGCTGGTACTATTTATCTTACCGTAATTATAAAACAGATCATTCAACTATGAAGTAGGAGATTTTATTAGGATCAGAAAATAATTATACAAACTGGGTGCTTGGGCTCATACCTGTGAACCTATTCAGGAAAGTGAGATTTTACAATACTGCATTGTAACTACAGATTCGGCACAAAAAAACTTTGCAGATTCATCTCAAAAGTAACCAAATAGAGGTATAGCTTTATCTGACAAACAAGCTTGTGAGTGTGGAGACTTGAGTTCAAAGCCCAGTATTGTTTTATTAGAAGATAAATATCCTAAATATTTCCACATTTTACTCTTTTATATCATGATGATTTGGTGAAATTATTCTATCTTGCAGATACTCAAATAAAACTTATTGTAAAAACACAACTGATAAATTACTGTAGGTTTTGACTGTTATTGTAAATGTGATATACAGAGGTATAGTTACATAAGCCAGGTAATGAGTACATTTCTTCTTGACACCAGTCACCTCTTCCCTTCTTTCCTCCCAGTTCTTCCCTCCCAACTCCCAACCTGGCTTCCACAACAAGTTATATAGTTCATTTTCAACATAGTATCTAGTGAGTGTCACTGCTGTATTTGTTCACCCTTTGTCCCATCATTTCTATGCTCCCTCCTACCCTCCCTTAGACAGATAAAATTACATACAAGACAAAAGTACAAAACCAAAAACAGAATCAAAGGAGGAACAAAAACAAGCAAAATGACCTAAAACCTCTTGTTTCCATTTCTTGGATTTCATTTTGATGTGCCTCATTTTATATGATTAAGTGTTCAGAGCTATTGATTATTTTTGATCCTCTCCTAAATTACAGTGTGAAAGTAGGAAACATAATATCAGTTCCTAAGTTGAATCTAACCGTTGCTTTAATTATTTACTGATGGATAGCATATATGTTGTTTTAATATTTTTTACATCTTGTGATCGTATTTGTTATCATTTGGTTATATTTTTCTAATGCTTTTATTTCCTTTCTTAGCAGTCATTTAAGTGTGTTTGCTCATTCTAAATAATAAGTTACATAAATATAAAATATTCAGCTCAATTTAATAATTTTCCTTTAGTCTAAAACATTCAAAAGGAAACATGTCCATTTGCGCTTTTGCACCTACTTAAATAGAAAATTGCACATTTATTTAATTTTACTGGCTGGATATAGAAATCTTTTCTAGAGTTCTTCAGCCACATGAAGTGATTTCAGAGTACATATGTAAAGTATAATCTATGCTTATAATCAGTGATCATTCCCTGCAAACTGACACAATGACACACACAGATCTTCTGTTCATTAAATAGAATTAACTACTCAATTGTTATATCAAGGATAAAATATATTAAAACTTGAATAATGATCTAATTTAAATTCTTAAAAGAAATTCAGTTTGCCTTTTATTAACCTCTGGCCTTGGAAAACAGTGGTCTATTTTACCTTCCTGTATAATTGAATCAAAATAGTGAGTCAGTTATGTCTAGCAAATCTGAATGTATTTTTTCATGTGACATATTTTTAGAAGTATGCCCTGTGCAAAGAATATCAGCACTGCATGGCCACTCTTAAATTTAAGAATCAAGCTACAACCTACTTTCCTCTAATGTACTTAAAACCATATGGATATTTCTGCTTTCAGTGTCAATTTCATCGGTTGGGCAATACTTAGGCACAACATAAGATAGTTTCATTGACTCTTAAAAGGTCTTTATTCACACTTGAGCTAAAGCAGCTGGTGAAGGGTTAGAGAGCACTAGAGGCACCCAAATCTCTGGATATTGCTTTCTGCTACACCATCTGTGCCCTGTTAAATATTCTTGATTTTTGCCAAGTTTGGGCCAATTTATATGTTAAATCAGTTACTGAAATCAGCATCCAAGAAGCTTCAGGGATAGAAAAAAATATGAAACTGCACAACTCTTATACATTAATCATTAGTACTGTAATACAAAGTTCAAGTACTACGACTGAAAAGATCATTGTAAAAAATTAGGCTCCCTGTTTAGTGGGAAAGCAGCAAGGGAGAATTTTTTCTTTGGAAGCTATCACCCTGGAATCTTGTTCCTAGTTTTACAAGACACCGAGTCAATTTTGTATGAGATGTTAGTGAGCTTCTGCAAATTCAATTCTATTCACAAATGCATTTTGTCTTCTGTGCATCATAGTTTAGTGAGACCCAATGTAGTGGCTAATTACTTTAATATCCTAACAATTTCACTGGCTTGTACCTGACAAAAATCTTCACATAACACAGATAAGCCAATATGCAGCTCCACACTTTAAGAGATAGAACATTCTAAACTGTCACATGGAACAAGGGATTAAATTAGGAAAGTTGATGTCCTGCCTTTGGAATATTGATTTTCCACAGTGAACATGACTGTCCTCTTATTTCTAAATTAAGGAACAGGCCTTATTCCTAGGACATAAAAGTAAAATCCTATCACAAATTTAGTTGTCTTTAGTAAAACTAAAAGTGTAGTTCCACAGAAATGAGCAAGCCAGTAACAGAAAAGCATAGCTGATAATAAAACAAATTTTAAATATATGGGTTTGGATAAGAAGTAATAACTAATCTGAAGTCTAAAGTAATAACTAACCTGTCTACGAACACAAGTTAAATTTTAAGTGGACCTAGTTCTGTGTAACCTACAGCAGTGTAAGTTTATCTTAATTCAATTATAAATGTTCCATTTTGTTAGTATTTAATTTCAGAATAGAATAACTTGAAGAAATACAGACAAGTTTATCATTCCTAAAGTATGCAAAAACACTATAATTCTCATTTAGCAAAACAGGACTGAAAATAACCTCCATCAAACCCAATGTATTGACATAGTAAGTACAATTAAAATGGTTCTCACTACTATTTCTAAAGAAGTTAGGAAGCTAAGGAATTTTAAACAAGCAAACCAACTAAGATTCCATTCCATAGGTTTATAATACATCTTTTCAAACAAGATGAATTAAAATGTAATATAAAAATGAGAAAGTATGTTTCAGGAATCCTTTATAATTGAAACCAATATTGTACCAGATGGAATATTGGCAAGGAAGATGAATGGATGAAACCTGGCTCACAGGTCTCCCTTCTGGGTAGTGAGTGATAACCTGAAGTTAGATGAAACTGAATGCAAGCTGATTTTCCTGAAACATAATGAGTATGATTAATAATAGGACTTGAAAATTTAACTGCAAAGTCTGGGAGTTACATTGGAATGAAAGAAGCATTTTTAAGAGAAATGAGTAGGCAATGTTTGCATGTGGAATGTATTAATTAAATGGTTTCACAGAATTCAGGGCTTCTGTGACCTACAACTTTTATCCTAGCTACTCAGAAAGCTGAGATCTGAGACATGTTCAAAGCCAGTCAAGACAAGAAAGTCTATGAGGTTCTTTTCTCCAATTAATCACCAAAAAAGTGGTGGCTAAAGTGGTAAAGCACTACTCCTGAACAAAGAAGAAAAAGGAGGGGGAGGGGAAGGGGGAGGGGGAGGGGGAGGGGGAGGGGGAGGGGGCCAAGCCCTTAGTTCAAGCCCAGGTATGGCACACACACACACACACACACACACACACACACACACACACACACACAACTTCATAAAGTATGCTGTGTTTCTGCCTTTTCACATATGGAAAATAAGGTTATAAAGCAGCAACCTCCTAATTTCATAGAAAACTATGGCTTGTAACAGTGAAATTAACTTCAAGGTCATGCCAGTAGGAAAACAAAACCATTGTTTAAGGCTCCTCAATTTCAGCAGTTTTTACAACACATCATTAAGCAGAGAAAGAGTTGTTTAACCAAATTAAGGATTCTGCCATGGGATGTCGGCATTATACATATCTAAAAAGTACACTAAATTTACTTTAAAAAGCAAAGACATCATCAGGTTTAACATGAATGACCAGATTTTATGAATATTCTTATTTGAAGGAAGATTGGATGGTCATTAATATAGATCTCATAAATGTTCATAAATGAAAACATATAAATTTAGATAGAGAAATTAATGAAAATCTGATTTATGCTTTGGAGAGAGTGAATTAAAAGTTAATAGATGAAGGTTTAATAAAGCTACACCTGATGACTTATTTGTATACTTAGATTTTGCTGGAAATTTTCAGCAAGGTTTTTATTAAACAACAGGACACCAAACTGCTGGAGCAAGTACACAGCTTGTCTCTAAGTGACAAGATGAAAGATTCGTCTATAAACAAGTTATGTTGGAGAGTCATACAGAAGAGGAATTTAACTTACTCATGTCTTTATGAAAATGTTTTTAAACAGGAAAGCCTACTTTTTACAGTCACTATCCTGTTGATGTAATTGTTTTGGAGTATGCTATGGCAGTCATGTATTGAGTATAAGACCAAGCCTTTGTGCTGACAACTCTGAAGAATAAAGTAACTTATTTGCTTCTACCCATACTTCGTCGAGAATATTGTTTTAAGTTTACTCCCCTACCACTTTTCTAAACTCCTTGACTGGAGAAACTTGGACCTGCACAGAAGAGTGATTAAACATTTTTCTAATTTCCTCATAATTCATAATTCAGTGAGCGATACAAAACCTATGAACATGTCTTCACTGATGATAGGGATGAGATACTAAAACTGAACTCAAAATTAGGACCCAATGTATTTACCAGATTTATTTATGCCTGCAGAAGACTGAAATAAAGACTTGAAAGGATTACTTGTAAGGATGATAAAGTCAGGAATTGTTATTATTAGAATAAATAATAAACATAATCATACTGAGCACAAACATTTGTCTAGCATAGTCAAATAGAAACTTCATAGTATATGAAACAACAGGAACAACACAACTGACTGTTCCTGAAACATATGCTTCAAATGACTGAGAATTAAAGAGAAATAAGCTCTCTGGTTTTGATATGCAATTAGAAACTGGGATAGAAAACTCACTTAAGAATGAAAGAAATCTAGAATGTACACTAAAACCCTTAGCAAACTTATAAATGTGTTTAATTAAAAAGTCATGCAAAGCCTTTTTGAATTATGGGTCAGAGTCTCAATTAAGGCAATATTAAAATGTGTTTTAAGAGAGTCCAAGGACTCTTAGCATAATAAAACAAAATTACTGGAAACCACAAAGATCAGCACAAAAGTTGGGTCTTCTCCAAGAAGCTTTGGCATGACAAAATGGATCAATTTATAAACTGCATCTCCTTTTCTGAGAGAGCCAGCCAATTAGACTTAACATTGTCTTGAGTATATATTACAGTTTTAGGGTAGAAAAATGTGTTGGATTTATTTTATCAAGCTATTGGAACATATTTCTCTAAAAAGCAAGCTGGCATTATCTACTAAATTAGAATTTGAGGGTTTTTTTCAGCTATAATAGGCTGTGTGTCATAAGAACTACGCTATGTTAGTTCTTGCTTTTAGTACACTATTTTCCAAAAGGATTTGTCACTCTAAAATTTCATTCATATGTATTGGTGACTACATTTTGAAATATATTAATATTCAAATACATTTTGTTCAAATGTATTATCTCTTCAATTTTTGACTAAGTATCTTGTACTTAATTGTTCAAGTTTGATATAGCTTCTGTTTAACAGTTTGGAAGAAAAATGTGTTAAAACAAACAGTGCAGCTGGGTGCTGGTGGATTGTGTCTATAATCCCAATCACTCGGGAGGCTGACATCTAAGGATAGTAGCTCAAAGATACCCAGAGCAGGAAGCTTGTGAGACTCTAACCTCCAAATCAATCACCAAAAAGCAGGAAGTGAGCTGACGCTTAAGTGGTAGAGTGCTAACCTTGAACAAAAAAAGCTCAAGCACAGTGCTCAAAGACAGGAAAAAAAAAAGACATAACCAGACTGGGGCTACATGGTCAGATGTAGAGTGGTCTGTGTCATTTTGATTCAATTTAGTTATTTATTAAAAACTTTCTAGGAATCAGGTTAAAATTGGATTACATATTATAAATAAGTAATCACTGTGTATTTTGAACATTAATCCCAAAATGTTGGTTCTGAATATTATTTGTTTTGTCAATAGTTATAAAATTTCCCCAAGGTTTGTTTTTACATTTTTTTTCTAAATTAAACATAAAAAATTATCTTTCTTTTAAAATTCATATAGTGAAATTTTCCTTCATCCAAATGTTTTCAAAAGTAAATTAAAGTTGAAAGTAACAGCTGCTTCCACACACATTTACAAAGTTGCATTATTCTGTATGTATATTGGTATATATTTATATAGGTATGTATGTGTGAATGTGTATGTTTGTATGCATGCCTGTGTACATTTGTCAGAGCACTTATTTTCCTTTGGTTTTATTGAGCATTTCCAAAGAGTCTATCTTTTGAATCCTTTTCTTTTAAATCTAGATTCCAGAAACGAGAGTGAAATCTACTGTATTTGTCTTTCTTAATATGATTCACTCCATTTAACATGATGATTCAGATGTAATTCTATTCTTTTTTGTATATGTACACTGTATCTTCTTCATGTTCTTTCTCAGTTGATGGACACCTTGGCTGATTCAATTTGCCCAGATTTTGTGAATTGTGCTGCTATAAACCTTGGTGTGGTCTGTCTATGCTGGTTCACCATCCTTTTCATATAATCACCAGAGTAATTTCTTTGTGTTTACTTTTTCTGGAATTGCATTCCACTTATTTATAGTCAGTGCAGCACAAAAAGCTTATGAACAGAATTTTAATATTTTATCGAATATTGGGACATTTCTGGAAAGTCATAAATTGCTTGCTAATCACTCTGTTACTCTTGAGACATGTTTGAGAGTTTGTTAAGGGAGGTGTAGAGAAGTATTTAATGATATCAAGTAAAATAATTGATATTAGTGATTAGTAGTCATTTTTTGGTACAGAATTACTACCAGTAAAATTCAATGCATAACTTACAAAATTAGGAAACTTGAGGGGAGGGACAGAATTGTGAGAGAAGGAGGATAATGAGGAATGGAGAGAACGATCAAAGAGTTGATATCAATAAAGATACATTGTACTCATAAATGGATTCATTAAAATTATTTAAAGATAAGATTAATTAAAATTCACATGTTAATACATAAATTTAAAGTATAGTTATAAATTAGTATTGTTTAAGTTATTATTCTTGCTCATATTTTCTAAGTATTTTTGACAATATAAAGACTTTTTATACATTGCTTTACATCCTCCTATGCTGTATAATTAGTTTAATATGTTTAACTTAATTATTCTTGGTTATACCAATTGAATAAGCAAGTCACTAAACAAGAAAAAGTTACCTATCTCCTTGAAATCTCTATTCCTCTTGCCTCTATAGTTGCATTTTGTAATAATTGCAATAAAATACTGAATAGTATAACTAGTAGTGACACAAAAGTAGATTTCATAAAAGAAGAAACTATTAATTCGTTATGAGATAAAATGATTCAGCATTATAAAGTTAATAATTGCAGTTAAATAAACTAATAGGTTTACAGCAATCCTGGCAAACATCCCAAGACATACTCACAACACATCTAGACAAGCATTATGTCTCCTGTGCATGAAAAAAAATGTAAAGCATTTCTATTTCTTGCTCTGAAAGAATGCTGCCTTTTGGATTCACAATCTGGAGGAAAAGAATTTAAAAAAGCAAGAAAAGAAATAACATTTTTTTCAATATTGAAAAGCAAAAAAATAGATGGTATTCATTTCTGGAGAGAAAGTAAATGAGACAGGGGTATGAGTGGTCTCAATTTCTGTTTGCTGCATTTTCTGCACTGAAGCTTAGGAAAACATCCAAAAAGTAGGATTTTCTTTTTGTCCCCTTGCATTGAGGAAAGAGCAATCAGAATTTAGAATGACAAAAATGTGAAAATGTATGAAAGAGCCGGACAGAAGAAAACCTAATGATGCATATCGGTGTTTTAATATATTTCATGTTAAATATGAACTTGTACATGAAATAGAAGTTTTGTATTAATAATTTAATGCAACATAAAGGAGAACTTGCTTTAGTCATTTGAATGTTTTTCAAATATGCACCTTTGTTGGTGCTGTTAGTCATGAGGCTACAAAGCAAGGCCTGTGCACTGTTCCTGAGTTTTTTTCCTCAAGACTAGAGCTCTATCACTTTTGGTTTTCTAGTGATTATTTGGAGATAAGAGTCTCACATACTTTCCTGGTGGGCTGGCTTCGAACCACCAAATCTCTTGAGTAGCTATGAATACAGGTGTGAGCCACAAAAGACCAGCTGTGCACATATTTTTTAAAGATAAATAGTTAAGAAATATGTTTCAAGCATATAAAGTATATGTAAATAAGAAAAAGTAACATGTAAAAAGAAATGTGCAATCTTATTCCATTAAACATTTATTGATTTTATGTTAACAATTTGAACTCTGAAATAACAAATTTACAAGTAGCATAAGCTTTAATCAAGTAGTATAAAGTAGTCAGTTTGTTTCCTTTCTCTTGAGTTTTATTCCTTAAATTCAAACAACAAGAATTAAACATAGTGAGTTACTGAAGAAGGCATGAAGTAGTGGCTAACCTCATTTGTGCTTCCATCAGTCTTAATTAGTAAAACAAAATGCATACTTTCTAGTATCTAAGCAAAGGAACTTAGAATCTCTAGGTATATTTCTTCTACTTATTATAGTCACCAGAGCACTAAGAATCAGAGATTATTAGACTCTACATCCGAATGACCACACTTTTCTAGCACATTTCAGAATCATTGCCTACCAAAAAATCAAGTTAGTCTAAAAGTGTATGCAAAATCCACCAGCAACCTATACACATAACATAAAAACTGCTGAATCACAAAATAACTGCCTCACAGACTCAAAGAAAAATGAAGTTTAATATAATAAAATGCCCTCTGGCAGTAGGTTTTCATTAGCTACTTTGGCTCCCAGATTTTGTGGCAATCTCTTCCTCTTTTCTGTCCTCCCAAGAACATTAGTTTATGCCTGAGCACAATCTTTATTTAAGGGGAAAAAATCAAGTTCATCTCATAAGTGCCCTTTGGGGACTATTATTGGACACAGGAGTCACTTTAATAACCTTTGTACTTTTCTATCTAAGATGTGTTAGAACAGAGAATATTATAAAATTTAAGCTATGAGATGACCCCATGAGGGAAAAGCTTGTGTGTGATATTTGTATAGTTCTAGCATGAGCAAAGACCAAGTTTGTATATATGGGTTGTATTAGAGAGGAATATAAAAACATTTGACTGAATAAGCTGTAAAACAGTGATGTCCTTAGGCACCACAGGGGATCAAGGAAATGTAAAATCTCAATTTGAAATTGGGCTTTTAAGGTTACAGAAGACTCAGACCAGTAGAACTTTATCCCCAGTATGCTAGAAATAAAAGGAGCCTACTTTCAATGTGAGTATTTTAATGAGATCTTCACAAGATTGATATGATGACTAGAAAGGATTAATCTAAATTTTGATACCTTTTTCTTTCCAGGTGTTCCCTGAACAAGTTAAAACCAGTCACCCCACTTTATAGTATAACTCAAAAATAGCTAGATATATCTAACTTATTCCACTTCTTCATAACAGATTCATCACCCTTTTTTTTTCAAAATAATTTCCATTAATATGGTATCCTCACATTTCAATGCTTATATGTAGACCTTTCCTTTGGAACTCCTGTTCAAATCGCAGGCCAATCTTTTTAAAATTTTTTTAAACTTTCTGTATTTAAATGAAGATGAACAGGGGTGTTACAGTAACGTAAGTAAGATAATGAGCACATTTATTTTTAAACACTGTCACTCCCTCCTTAATTTTCTCCTCCTTATCCCTTCCTACTTTCTCCTCCCCAAGGTATCAGGTTCATTTCCTACATAGACATATAGTGAGTATCATCGTTGCATTAGTACATTCTTTGTCCTGCTGACAAAGGGTACAGCACACTAAAACAGGAAAATAAATAAATAACTGCATACTGGGCATAATAAGAACCTCTTGTTTTCAATTCTAGCATTTTGATTTTTGTTCAGCTAGCATAAGTCTTTTGCCTGTCTCAGATCATTCTTTTTTTTCTTTACTTTTATTTTGTTGTCAAGGTGATGTACAGAGGGTTTACAGTTACATAAGTAAGGTAATGTGCACATTTCTCTTTTGGACAATGTTACCCCTTCCTCCACTTTGCCTTAACTGTTTTGCTCAAGGTTAAGTGCTCTACGACTTGAGCCACAGCCCCACCTTCCAGCTTTTTTGGTGGTTAACTGGAAATGAGTTTCATGGACTTTGTTCCCCAGCTGGCTTCAAACTAGGATACTTAGATCTCAGCCTCCTGAGTAGCTTGGGTTGTAGAACTGAGCCATCAGCAACCAGGCCTGCTGCTTTGTTCTTGCTGTGTGGGATGGGCTTTGGTCCCCTTCACTGGCCATTCTCTTTCTCCAGAGTTTGCTCACCATGGTCTCATAGATAAACCCAGTGTGCTAGGCACTGGCTGAGTCATAAGACCCCAGCTGGAAACAGCCAGAGCTTTTCCTGATCCAAGATCTCTCTCAGAGGACACTGTGCCCATCATATTCCAAGTGCCCCACCCCCGACTGGCAGTCTGGGCCCTGGGAGCTCCTACAATCCTGTGCAGCCTTCTCCCAACATCATCCAAAGCTACACTCCCCACTACCCTTACTTCTGTGGGTTAGAGTCCTTAGGGGACACAGGTGCATGTGTCCAAGGCTGGCCACAAGCTGGCTGTTCTCTGCAAAGATGCCAGAGAAGGAAAGCATATTTGGCCTTTTGCCTCCCAGCAAATACTGTAAAAACAATAAACAGGAACAATGAAAGACAGAAAACATTTGGCTCAAGGGCTGCTGTGAAGGTAGTACAACTTAATGCACTGTAGTGAGGGGTTATGGACTCAGAGTTTAAGACTGACTGCCTGACAACCAGGTTCTGACTTAGGCCTGTAATCCTAGCTACTCAGGAGACTGAGATCTGAGGATCACAGTTCAGAGCCAGCCCAGGCAGGAACATCTGTGACACTCTTTCTTTTATTATTAATTAGATTTTGTTGACAAGGTGTTGTGCAAAAGGGGTACAGTTACATAATAGGGCAGTGAGTACATTTCTTGTGATATCTTACACCCTCATTTTTCTTTCTCTTCCCTAGATCAGGTAGGCATATATACAATACCCAGTGTACCAAAAACATATACAGTAGCCACGTGGCATATGCCAAAGGAAATTCAGCTAGAACTTTAAATATACTGTCAACAATAGAGTTTGCTTATCCTTGTCTTATATGATCATACGTATATAGCTTCTGAGCTATTGTGATCCACTGAGAGGTCTATTTTAGACCTTTTAATGTTTAGTAGCTGTTTGGTTTTAGTTACATAATGTAAGGTCGCTGAACCACATCTGTGGGAAATACCATTTGACAAGAAGTTTCTTTGTTTCGCAGACCTGGTCTCTAGTGTCTCCCCCCCAACCCCCCCCACACACACCTTAACAGTCATATATCAAGGAGATCATGCCCCTTTGTTTTCTGTGTTCTAGGCTTGTCTCACTCAACATTATTTGTTCAAGTTCTGACCATTTTCTTGGGAATACCAATATTTTGTAATTTCTAATTGTTATGTAGTATTCCATTCTGTATAAGTACCACATTTTTGGGATCCATTCATCTGTAGAGGGGCATCTGGGTTGTTTTCATATTTTGGCTATTGTGAATTGTGCAGTGATAAACATGGATGTGCAGATGTCTTATTAATATCCTGAGACCTGTTGTTCAGGATAGATGCCTAGGAGTGGTATGGCTGGGTCATAGGGTATGCCTATGCTGAGCCATTTGAGGAACCCCCATACTGTTCTCCAAAGTGGTTGTACTAATTTGCACTCTCATCAACAGTGGAGAAGGGTTCTTTTTTCCCTACATCCCCTACAGTATTTGTTGTTGGCCATTCTAACTGGAGTGAGGTGGTATCTCAGGGTTGTTTTTATTTGCATTTCCTTTACTGCCAGGGATGTTGAACATTTCCTCATATGTTTCTTTGCCATTTTTATCTCTTCTCTTGGGAAGTCTCTCTTTCACTCCTTTGCCCATTTAATAATTGGTTTACTGGGGTTGGAGGGGGTTAGGTTAGTTTTTTGAGTTCTCTGTAGATGATGGATATTAGGCCTTTGTCTGTTGCTGTGCTGGTGAAGATCCTTTCCCATATGGTTGGCTGTCTTTGTAGTTTGGTGGCTATATCTTTAGCTGTGCAGATACTTTTTTAATTTGTAGTAATCCCATTTGTCGAGACTCTCCCCTATCTGTTGTGCCCCTGGGACTATATTCAGGAAGTTCCTTCCTGTGCCTATAAGTTCTAGCATCTTTCCTCCTTTGTCCTTCAGTAGTTTCAAAGATTCAGGTCTGTTGTCGAGGTCCTTGATCCATTTTGAGTTGATTTTGGTGCTTGGTGATAGGCTAGGGTCTACTTTGAGTTTTCTACATATGGCTGCCCAGTTTTCCCAGGACCAGTAGTTGAAGAGGCTGTTTTTTCTATTGTATGTCTTTAGCTCCTTTGTCGAATATCAGCTGACTGTAAGAATGTGGCTTTATTTCTGGGTCTTCTATTTTATTCCATTGGTCTCCAGGTGTGTTTTTATACCAATGCCAGGCTGTTTTTGTTATGATGGCTCTATAGTAGAGCTTGAAATCTGGTATTGTGATACCTCCTGCACTGCTTTGGTTTCCCTAGAATTGCTTTGGCTATTCTAGGTCTTTTGCTCTTCCATATAAATTTATGGGTTGCTTTCTCTATTTCAGTGAAGAATGTAGCTGGGACCTTGATGGGGGTTGCATTCAATTTGTATAACAATTTGGGCAATATGGTCATTTTTCACTATATTGATTCTGCCTACCCATGTGCATGGGAGGTCTTTCCATCTTATTGTGTTCTGTTTGATTTCCCTTTTTATATTTTTATACTTCTCATTAAATAGGTCATTCACGTGTTTAGTTAGGTTGATCCCTATGTAATTTATTCTTTTTTTAGCTACTGTAAATGGTATTATTTCCATAATTTCCTTTTCTGCTTGTACATTGCTGGTGTACAAAAAAGCTGCTGACTTGTGTGGGTTGATTTTGTATCCTGCTACTTTTCCAAAATGGTTTATTAGGTGTAGGAGTTTGGGGACTGGGGTTTTTGGGTCCTTCAGATATAAGATCATATCATCTGCTAATAGGGATAGTTTGATTTCTTCTTTGCCAATGTGGATCCCTTTGATGCCCTCCTCTTGCCTTATTGCTATGGCTAGGGATTCCAGCACTATGTTGAAAAGAAGTGAGGCGAATGGGCAGCCTTGCTTGTTCCTGAGTTTATGGGGAATGGTTTTAGTTTCTCCCCATTTAATATGCTATTAGCAGTTGTTCTGTTGTATATGGCTTTTTTTTTGTTTTAAAGAATGTTCCATCTATTCCTATTCTCTCCAGGGCTTTTAACATGTATAGATGTTGTATTTTTTCAAAGGCTTTTTGGGCATCACCTGAGATGACCATGTGATTCTTGGTCTTAGCTCTGTTTATGTGGTGAATAACATTTATCGATCTATGGTTGTTGAACCATCCTTGTGTCTGTGGGATGAAGCCTACTTGATTATCATGTATAATTTTCTTGATCAGTTTCTGGATCCTGTTAGCTAATATTTTGTTGAGAAGCTTTGTGTCTGTGTTCATTAGTGATATTGGTCTGTAGTTCTTTCTTTTTGTTGGGTCTTTTTGCTTGGTTTGGGGATGAGTATAATATTAGCTTCATAGAATGAGTTTGGGATTTCTCCCTCTGTTTCTTTTTTGCATAAGAGTTTGAGGAGTATTGGTATTAGCTCCTCACTAAAGGTTTTATAGAATTTATTGGTGAATCCATCCGGGCCTGGGCTTTCCTTTGTTGGGAAGATCTTGATTACCCCCTGTATCTCTATCTCGCTGTAAGTTATTGGTTTATTTAGTTGATTTATTTCTTCTTGATTCAGTTTGGGCAGTTTATACTTCTCTAAGAATTGATCCATTTCTGTAAAATTATTGTTCTTTAGTGAGTAGAGGTTCTGGAAATAGTTCCTTATGATTGTTTGAAAATCATATGTATTTGTTGTAATTTTTCCGGTGGAGTCCCTGATCTTATGGTTATGAATCTCTTCTCTTCTTTTTTTTTGTAAGTCTTGCAAGGGGTCTGTCAATTTTATTTATTTTCTCAAAGAACCAGCTTTTAGTTTATTTATTTGTTGAATGGTCTTTCTATTCTCAATCACATTTATCTCTTCTTTAATCTTTGTGATCTCTCTCCTCCTAGACATTTTAGATTCAATTATTTCTTTTTTCTCTAAATGTTTTAGTTTCATCGTTAGGTTATTCACCTGCTCTGCTTCCATTCTTTTAATGTGTGTGCTGAGGGCAATGATCTTGCTCCTCAGCACTGCCTTAGCTGTATCCCATAGGTTTCTTTGTGATGTATTTTCATTGTTGTTGTGGCTTATGAATTCGTTAATTTCATCCTTTGCTCTGTGAACCAAGTGTTAGATAACAGTGAGGGGTTTAGCGCCAAGTATTTGTGTAGCCTCCATGGTATCCTTTGTTATTGAGGGTTACCTTGATTCCACTGTGATCAGATATAACACATGGGATAACGTCAATACTCTTGTATTTGCTGAGGTTCTTTGTGTGGACTATGACATGATCTATTTTGGAATATGTTCCATCGGCTGCTGAGAAGAATGTGTATTGGGTTTCAGTAGGGTGAAAAACTCTGTACAGATCTGTCAGATCCATTTGGGAAATGATGTTACTTAGGTCTTCAGCTCCCTTGCTAATCCTCTGTGTGTTGGATATGTCTCTTGGAGAGAGTGGAGTATTAAAGTCTCCCACTATGATTGTGTTTGGGTCTATCTTGTTCTGTAGTTCTGTGAGAATTTATTTGACATATTTAGGGCCTCTTTTGTTCGGTGAGTATAAATTTATCACTGTGATGTCTTGATTCTGGAATTTTTCCTTGTATTAAAATGTAGTGCCCTTCTTTATCTATTTGAGCTGATTTTAATGAGAAGTCCAGCTTGTCTGAAATCAGGATGGCTACCCCTGCCATTCTGGTAGGTGCGTTTGCTTGGAAGACCTTGCTCCATCCTTTCATCCAGAGCCTGTTTTTGTTCCTTCCTATAAGATGGGTCTCTTGAAGACAACAGATAGCAACTTTTTTTTTTTTTTTTTTTTTTTTACGGATCCACTTTGTCAGTCTGCTCCTCTATATCGGAGCGTTTCTATCATTTATATTCAAAGAGATCATGGATGAGTGTACTTTTTTTCCCTTCTATTTTATTGCTAGGCTGTTTTTCCTCTCCCTTCTTTCTTGTCTTTATTGATCTGCTCTTCCTGTTGGGCTCTGGATGTTGTAGTTTCTTTCTGTTTCTGTCTGGAGGTCCTGTACATTTTCTGTTGGGTGAGGTTCCCCTCTTAGAATTCTCTGTAAGGCTGGTTTTTCATTCACATAATCCTTTAGTTCCTCTTTGCTATGGAAAGATCTGGTTTTTCCCTCAAAGGTGAATTCTAATTTTTCTGGGTATCTAATTCAGGGTTGGCAGTTGTTGGCCTGGAGGAATTGGATTGTGTTCTTCCAGTCTCTTCGTGCATTGTAAGTTTGTGTGGAGATGTCTGCCGTGATTCTGATCTTTTTTCCATTGTAATGTAGCTCTTCCTTTGTTTTGGCTGCGTTCAAAATTTGCTCTTTATTCTTGAGATCTGAGGTCTTGATAATTATGTGCCTAGGCGAGGATTTTCTAGGTTCTGGTCTGGCAGGTGTCCTATAAACTTCTGTTATTTGGATGAGGTTATCCCTTGTGAGATGGGGGAATTTTTCTGTAATAACTCTATTGAATATGTGTTGTATACCTCTGCTCTGGTACTCCTCTCTTTCATCTATTCTGATTATATGCAGAATATATCTCTTTTCCCTGTCCACTATCTCCTGGATTAGTCTGCCCTGGAGTTTGACAGTTTCTTGGAGTGTTGTAATCTTCTGGTCCTTATAGGCTGCATCGTCATCCAAAAGAGAGATTCGAGATTCAATATGATCAATTGTTTCTGATGTGGCTTCTAGTGTGGTTTGCATTGTGGCGAGTGAGATGTATAGGGTTGCCAGATCAGCTTTCATTGTGGTAATTTCTTCTTTTAATGAGTTGTGTTTTGAATCTATTTTTTCATGCATTTTGTTTCCCAGGATGTGAAGGTCTTCTTTAATGTGTCCATTCTTGCATCCATTTCTTCTTTGACTTCCTGAAGGTCCTTCAAGACTTCCATTCTAAACTCCTGGAACTGTTTTCTGAATTCGTTCCTGAGGCTTTGGATCATTTCTTCTATCTTAGTCTGAGTTGTTTTTTTATTCTCCATCTCCTCCTCAGTCAAACTACTTTTTGGAGCTGGCAAGTTGGCTTGGCCTTTCATGAAATTTGTAGTATTACTTTGTGATTTATGCATTTGGAGATCTGCATCTGTAGGTGGTAACCTTGGCTTGGCTTTGTGCTGGTTCCCTCTGGTCCATCAGTGGGGACTTGTGTCCTGGCTCTGGGTTTGAGTTTGGCTGTTGAACTTTCTTGCCCTATGGGTGAGCGTGACCCTCTAGGTTGTTCCTAAGGCGGTCACCCTCACTGCAGTTAGTGGTGGGTAGTTTCTGTGTTTCTCTGCAGTACTGTGCTCTGCCGCTTTGTTGTGCTGACCCTTGTGGGCCCCTGTTGGGAGTTCGCTGGTCACTGATTCAGCATGGTGTGGAGACTTTTCTCTTCTTTGATACTTTCCCCTCTAGTTGTTGTGGGTCAAGAGAGCTCACCTCTCAGATTGAGAATTATGGCTGAAGGGGCTGCTCGCCCACCTGTGGTACAGCAGGTATTGCTGTTGAGGGGTGGCCTGCTCACCTGTGCTGAGTGTGCCTGTCAGAGCAGGCATTGCCGCTGGGGGGCCCTGCCCACCTGTGCAGAGTACACCTATCAGAGCGGGTGTTGCTGCTGAGGGGGCAGCTTGCCCACTTGTGTGCTCTCGCTGAGGGTTGGGCGTGAGATTCTCCTGCTAGAGGGCTAGGACACTGATCCACATTGGCCCTCTGTGGCGTGCATGAATATGCACTCTTGTGCTTCTTTTGGGGGCTTGCTGCCCCAGATTGTTAGAGAGTGCTTGACCCCTCTTGTGAATCTACTGTGGGGGTGGTATGCGTGGTCCCCAGCAGGATCAGTTGTCTGGGAGTGGGTTGGTGCCCACTGGCTCTCTGAACCTCCACTGTGTGTGTGTGGGCGGGGGTGCCTGTTCTCAGGCCCAGGTGTCCCTGCTGGGCTGGTATTGCACACCAGCAAGCCTGTGATTGTTGTTCAAAAAGTCCACATGGACCAGGGCACCTCAGGAGGTGTTCAAATGCATACCAGTTCCTGGTTCCCTTCTGGGGGGGGGGCGCTGATGTGGACAGATTCAGCCTCCCCAGTTGGGGCTTTGGGGGATGCTGGCCTAAGCTCCTGCTGTCTAGACTCTGCACTTGTGGTGGGACTTTTTGGCTGTTGCTTCTCTGGTCGCTGATGGTCTGTGGTCCCATTTACTGGCACCAGGGCCGCTTTCCCAGCCTGGCCCTGTTCTGGCTGGGGTGGTCGGGGGGTACCCCGGAGATTTTCCGGCTCCATGCAGGTTATAGGCTTTCCTTTCTTTGTTCTTTTTCATTTCCTGTGTTTCTCTGTTTGTTCTGGTTATTGGGTTTGCTGGACTCTTGATGGGGTGTTGGGTGTTGGAGTTCCCAGCTCACTATTTGGTTGGAATGAGTTGGGGTGCCTCCCTATTGTAACTGAGCCATCTTCCCTCCATCTTGGATCTTTTTTAACATCTGAAAAATGGACTGTTTTTATCAATCAGTGGAAAGAATGTCTTAAATATGCAAGGTCTTAAGTGCAATTCTCAGCATTAAAATTAAATAAGACAATTAAATGACTATAAATAAAAGGGCATTGGATATGGTTCCTCTTGTGCTGATAAAATAACCACCTTTAAAATCTCACCTTTTGCTGACTGATACATAGAACTTCAAAAATACATTTTCTTCATTGCTTCATCCTTGTTGAACCAATGTTAGAACAGTCAACCTCAATCAAGTTCCGAGACTTATAAGAATTTCCAAGATCGTTCCAGGTTTTCAATATCAAAACTTAACAAAAGTAATATTAAGATGATATTTGCCTTTTTAGTTATTAACTTTTCTAAGAGCACTACAAAATAAATTGTCAATGTGACAACAAACAATCCTAATAGTTATTAATTTCTCACTACATGGTCTCAAGAGGAAAACAATGTTCTTTAACAATGTTATGCTTGAAAAATGATAACAATCTTTAATTTATTATCACTTCTGTGATGAAAACTGCACATACATACATAGTAATTGATTAAATGATATATTCATTTCCAAAATGTGACCATTGTCAGGGAGATAAACCACAGGTGAAGGACAACAGTCAAAAGCCAAGCATTGAGGATACTAAAGACCCAAAGTTCTAGTGAACCATCCTGCAGTTGTTTCATCAAAGTTCTGACAGAAGAACACAGAGAAGAAAAAAGTATAGCAGACAGCAATACATTATTCAGGACTATGTTGGACACACCTAAGTGACTGTTAAATCACTTATTAGAAAGGAAGCTAAAGTTCTTAGTTTTAGTTAGCTGAATGCGAATGTTTTTTAAATGGCATTTTAAAGAGGTGGCTGGGATTAGTGGATTAATTTTTAGAATAGACATAGAATAGCCTACAGTAACCTATGGTGCCTAGATAAGGTATCTCCTACCAAAGAAAGCTTGGTGAATATCCTGTCTTCAAGCTACTAAATATAACATGTTCAACAGGAGAGAAATGAAATAGTTCTATCATTAAGGACAGGACTAAGACTGTTTTCCTCCCTCTGTCCTGTATCTTATAATTATGTTAGTGAAATACTGTAAGGGGAAATTGTTCCTATTGTTTCAAATACAGTTCAGTTTCCACTGATGTCAAGGCCCTTGACATGGTATAACAATATGGTTGACATGGAGAAAAAGTTTCCATGTCTCAGCTCAGGATGGGAAATGAATGAAGTTGGAAGAGGAGCAGGTTTTTTCAGACAGAGGGCTAAATCATGGAGTTGCTGTGCAGTAGCATACTTGAGAGTTACTGATTAAGAAGGGTGAAGCTGAGAACAATGAAGTGATATTTAACAAGCACAGAAGCATGGCTCAATGAGGAGTAGAAATCGATGAGGCAGAAACTGACTGTTCTAGAAAACAAATGAGGCAAAAATGGACCAACTCCCAGCCCTACCCAGGATCCAATTCTTGTTTGTATCTAAGTCAGCCAACCTGAGTTCTAGTCATATTTTTCTAACTGTGAATTGTTTATATTTATGTCCAGTTATGGACATGAAAAATAGTTCACTGGCGGCATAATTGTCTATCCTCCCAACCCTTCAGCCAAAATTGCTGTTTGTACTGAACAAGTTCTAACTCTCAATATACTGAAATTTCATCACTCAGTGTTCAGCTTATTCCAAATACTTCATCTCATTCCTCTCTTCAGAATATTGGATTTGGAGTAAACAAGGGCATTGGAGTGGGCATTGTGCTAATGGATAGGAGCAGAATTCACTCACTAAGAGAATCTTCAGAGGAAAAGGTATGCTTCTTTGTTAAGGAACCATTTTGCAATTTTCAAAAAGCTGTTAATTTGTAATTTAGCTCAGTGTTAAGTGTAATGTTCTCAAAATATTTTAACAATCACAGTATGAATACAACACTTTAGTATTCAAGAAGGGAGGTGTGGAGTGGGAAATAGTGACTTTCGAAAGAAAATTGGAAATTTTTGAAAAGAATAATTCATGGAAATGTCCAGGGTACAAGTTCAAAGTTCTCTAGTCTGTCCTAAACATTCATGTACTTTGAAAAAACATGTGACATTTTCAGAAAATATATGGTTTATGGACTTAGAGATACAGAACTGGGGTTTAACTTTCCCCACTTTACACAAATTATGGCACTTTAGGGGAAAATAGTATAAGCTTTCAATGACAATACGAGCTTCAAAAGAATGAAACACGTAAAGCAGATTGAGGTTGAGTTTGACTAAGCCTTGAGTCAAAATTTTAGCCAAGGTAGAAAAGGAAGGCATCCCTCATTCTTCACTACTTTTTCTTCATTTTCGTTGCAACAGGAAAAGTGAGACTCCACAAAAGAGAATATATTCTATACACTATTTTTAGTGTTTCCTGTGCAAGGCTTATATCGTTTGAGGAAAAAGATTTGGCTTGCACCTATCTAGGCCTCAGTGATTTGAAATAAATAATACAGGCCTGTGTCCCATGGTTCTTGTTAGATGGAAGAGTACAATTCCTTATGATACCAGCCCCTCTCTTATGATTGCTCATGGTGAAAAATGGTGAGGAAAGCATACACTTGGGAATCATTTATAAATTTGCAGCAGCAGATGGGGTGAGGTGCTCCTCAATTATTTTTCAGTTTGTAAAGGCCAGCTACTGTTATGACAGATAAAACTTTAGGATATTTCAGGAACATCTAATTCATAACAGACTTGTTGAAAGCCCAGAAACAGACACAAACTAGGAAAATGAGTTGCATTTCTTTTTGGACACATCTGTTCTCATTGATTTTAATAGTGATGATTTTTGACTCATTATCTGAATATAAGATTATTCTGTTTGTCTGAAGTGAATCAATCAGACAACCATCTTGTTAAATTCTGATGCCAATTATGACTGTAGTTACTCTTAATCTTAAAAAAAATGTAATATCTGATTAATTGCAACTCTGATGACCAACTCTTGGTAAGATACTTGGTGTATAGCAATACTTTCAAGTCCAGTCTATCTTGACACATGTTAGACTGAATTGAATCATAATGAAGGTAGTTTGGTAAGGAGATAATGGTTACCAAATATTTGAATTATGTGGGTGGCAAGGTACCTTGTGTCTATGAGCAATTTACATCTTGGAGTGAAGAGGACGTAAATCAAGCATACCCATCAAATACACATCAGAACAGGATAGTAAAAAGAAAGCTTGTTATACCTCTGAAATTATGGATCTGGTTCTACTTACTCAGATGAAAATAATAAAATCAGAATTATGGGTCAGCATAAGATGAAAAAATGATTTTTCCCAGGCTAAGTGGTAGGAGATGACTACCCCGGGTTTGAAAGAGGCTCGCGTGTGTTAGTTGGGAGAAAACACTGTGGTTAATCAATCACTATTGTCAATTAAATATGTAACTCTGGGCAGACAGTTCAGAAAACACAATTCTAATTGAAAGTGTTGTTTATTGGTAGTTGTCTTTGTTAAATTATTATAGGAAGGAGATGGCCTGAGGAAATAAATTACTATCTCAAAGCAGGGAATATGGGCTGGGGATATGGCCTAGTGGTAGGATACTTTCTTCATATACATGAAGCCCTGGGTTTGTTTCCTCAGCACGACATATATAGAAAAAGCCAAAGGGGCATTGTGGCTCAAGTGGTAGAGTGAGCCAGGACTGGCAAAAAAAAAAAATAAATAATAATAATAGAAAGAGAAATTGGAAAAGAAATTGGAAATTCTGTCTCCAGAAAAGAGAAATCTATCTTCTAACATATTTGCACAAAAATGTCAGAATTTTTATAGACAGATAAGCAAGAAGTTATATTATTATAGTTATAATTATATATGAACTAATTATTTTAATTGGTTAATAATTTAATTATTTAAAGTAATTTTATGTACTATTATAGTCATAATAACAATTATTATTGTCGTTTTTATGACAAGAGACAGAATTCATCATAGCTACTCCTCATTACTTTCCATTGAATATTTGACGATAGAAAATAATCCTTGTTTATTTTTTTAATACCAGATCTTCAAACCAAAGAAAAGCACATGCAGAACTCTAAAATAAATTTACTGTACATATGAAAACCATAATGCAGAAACTACAATTAACTCTGAGATTTCTTTTCTTAGATATGGATAATGTTATTTACAACAGATATTTTGTATTTTCCTTAACAAAAATTATGTTTGGATCTAGAAGGGAGAAGAAACTGATTATTTTCTTACTTAAAGACTAATCATTGTGGCTAGTTATTATTTTACCAGGCCTTCCATTTCTTCCCTGGATGTAGGGTTAGTTTGTTTATCTTCATGCCCTTAAAATAAGGTGAAAATACATAAATAAAAATAGAAAATGACTAGCAAGGATATATATCATTATTACATTGGAGACTTTCAGGACAGGGGCAAAGCTTACCATATGTTCCCCTTTCTATTACAGCAATTTGTAATATCCCAGATGGCAGAGATTGTCAGCTATATCTCTGGACTAGAAAAATCTGAGGCAAATAAGTTCTGATCATCACATTTTCACAAAGCAAAACAATGCACACTTGATGTGAGCTTGCATTCATTCTAAAATGTGTAAATTAATTTCATATCCTAGCACAGTGAAATGTTTACTGGAAGGTTTGTTGCAGATTGTCTGTTTACTAAAACAGTTTAATTTTGGGGACTGAGAATTGAAGTTATTTGTGTCACTTGACTATTAGAGAATTATTTCTCAAAAATACTACATTATGAACCATCAACTTAATTGTTTCATTTAAAAAGTCTTCCAAGTTAATTTGCCTATACAATATTTTGTTCTAATGAGAAAGTAGTTTGCTTATTAAACATTTTATTTTTCAAAGCTAATCCCCAGAATTTCTTATTACTGCTAATGTGAATTCTAACTAATAAGTTTGCAGAATTAGTATTCAATATTATTTTAAATCTGTTATTTTCATAAATGATGCACTTCTGGCTGTCAAACTTTAGAACATTTTATTTTACAGGATTTTGGTGTATATACTGGTATTAGAACTAGGTAAGTGAAAGGGAATATAAAAATTGAGTGACAAAGAATAAAAAGACAGGGCTGGGAATATGGCCTAGTGGCAAGAGCGCTTGCCTCCTATACCTGAAGCCCTGGGTTTGATTCCCCAGCACCACATATGTAGAAAATGGCCAGAAGTGGCGCTGTGGCTCAAATGGCAGAGTAGTAGCCTTGAGCGAAAAGAACCCAGGGACAGTGCTCAGGCCCTGAGTCCAAGGCCCAGGACTGGCAAAAAAAAAAAAAAAAAAAAGAAAAAGAAAAGAAAAAAGAAAAAAAAAGAATAAAAAGACAAATGACTCCAAAAGCAATACTTGCAAAACCATTTGGTGTAAACCAACTGAACAGCACATGGGGGGAGAGGGAAAGGAGGATGGGGGAGGGGGAAATGAGGGAGGAGGTAACAAACAGTACAAGAAATGTACCCAAGGTCTAACGTATGAATCTATAACCTCTCTGTACATCACTTTGAATAATAAGAAAAAAATTATTAAGGGAAGTATTCTTTACCTCACATTTTTTTCAATTGAAGTGGTTTTCCTTAAATACCATTCTTTCTAGTGATCTCTGCTAGGAGGATAGGAACTGACTATGAAATCCTAGAAACCTTTTTCATACATACACATATATGCCAGAAAGTTATGGATATTTGTAGATAAAGCCAGAAATTCACAATATAGGAAGATTAGTTTGAATTTTCAGCAGGTACTAAATACCTATTAAGGGCATATCAATTTATATAAAACGGACATATCATCTGGAAACTTGAATTAATCAGAATAAAAGCGTAATATTACAAGAAGGTAATAAGTGCTGACAAAGACAGCACTCATAGGCCTGGGGGTCAGACAGACATCAAAGGAGATATCTAGAGAATTTGGTAGGGTAACATGGAATTTAGCTAAATTAATAATAGACATGAAAATCCATAGAAGAACATTAACAACTAATAAGGAGGGGTTAGAAAAGGTACCATGAAGCTCAGCCAACTTCTGTATAGAAAATTTTGTGTCTTTCCTACACAAGGACAGGAGTGTTAATTGTAAGTCTTTAGTAGAAAACTATAAATATTCTAGTACCACAAGTGAGGGAACCAATGCAACTTGTGTTTCTCTGGGATTGGCTTACTTCGCTTAATATAATGTTTCCAAGTCTTTTTATTGCTTATAAATGGTATAATATCATTCTTTCTGATGGGTCAGTAGAATTCCATTATATATGTGTGTGTGTGCGTGTGTGTGTGTGTGTGTGTGTGTGTGTGAGAGAGAGAGAGAGAGAGAGAGAGGGAGAGAGAGAGAAAGAGCTTTTTCTTGATCCATTCCTTCATTGAAGTGCATCTGGGCTGATTCCATATCTTGGCTATGGTAAATAATGCTATAGTGAGCATTGTTGAGCTTGTTGAATTAGCGTATCATTGTTTGTGTTCTATTGGATAAATGCCCAGGGGTGAAATTTCTTGGTCATAGAGTAGTTCTATGTTTAGTTTTCTCAAGGACCCTCAAAACTGCTTTCTAGGGTGGTTTAACAAGGCTACATGCCCACTGAAGCTGTAATAGAGTACCCTTTTTGCCACATAAGTAAAAATACTGGGTAGTTTGTAAGTGGTTACCAATGCATTAACTAAGTGTAATGTACTCTAGTGTAAGTGCAAATGGTATCATTCTTTAGAGAGTTTAAGTCAAACACCAACAAAATAAGTACCAGAAAATATGCAAGGAGAGAGTACTAAAATAATGAATGGTACAGGGGGTAGAATGCGGACTAGAATTCACAGTATAAACAACAGAATCTAGGGAATAAGGGAAGGGGAGGTTGTAAATGTTGAAGACACAAATCAATATCCATCAGACACATAAAGTGCCTTATTAAAAGACAAAAAAATGTGTACACAACATAAAATTCAGATGAGATGAGAAATGGGTGGGGTGGGTTGCAGGGGTGAGAATGTTGAAAAGGGGGATATAGATCAAGATCCACTGTATTAACAAAGTGCTTTGGTGAATGGCAACTCTTTGGGCAATGACATAAGGTAATAAAAATATTCTTAAAATAATAAACTAAATTAAATGTGAGAAAAGTGTAAATGTAACAACCTTGTAGTTAACATCATCTATTTTGAAATCGAATGTGAAAAGGAATGTGGTAGAGATTATACTAATAGACTTACTAAGTGCATTATTAAATTACATAAGAAGGGGTGATATTTCATTTTTTTTAGGGTAATCTTGAACTCTGAAATCCCTCATATTCAGGACAAACATTCTCTGTTTTAGGAGAAGATGATGATGGTAACGGTGATGGTGATTTTGGTGTCATTACTTGGGCTTAAACTTAAGGCCTGGGAGCTGAGCCTGAGCTATTTCTTGCTCAAAGCTGTCTCTACAACTTGATCTAGAGCTCCGTGACAGGTTTTTTGGTGGTTAGTTGGGAGATGAGAGTCTCACTAACTTTGCTAACTTGGCTGGCCTTGGACCAAGATCTTCAGATGTAGCCTCCTTAGTCCCTTGGATTTCAGGTGTGAGCCATTGGCACCTTGCTGTTTTAGCACCTGTGTGCCAGGGTAATTTAAACATTTCACATGAGGGATATATCTGACAGACATTGTTAGGAAGAGGGCACTTCTTAAAAAGAGTTACTGTGAATTTCTTTTATATCTTATTATTTGAAATACAATGCCTTTTTTTTTTTTTACCTTGGCAGTCAGCTTCATTTGTTTTCCATTTTTTCCATAAAGAAAGGCGACACCATTGATTATTCCCAATGTACATGTTGAATATGAACAACATATGCTTTTTAAAGAGGTGTTAAACCTATAGACTTTTTTATTTGAACTCTTTCAATCAATAACATGAGATCACTTAACTTTTTCTAAAGCAAAATATCATTCCTCAAAATAAACACCAATATTAAAGATAGTTTGGATGTTTGTTAATATATTTGGAATAGTAGTTTTTAATCTTCAAAGATTTGTATTCTAAATAGTTATTTACAAAATTTTTACACATACTTATTAGAACACAATTTATTTGTCTCAATCACAATTAAATCTTAGTTAAGACCAAATTATAATATATAAATAGAGAACCACAAGTGAGCTATTAGTTTTCTCTATTTAACATTACAGAGGCTCATTTAACCCCAAAGTAATACAGAACCTTATCCACCAATCAAAATTGAAAGTGAATATTTAGACTAAGCTTTCTTTTTTTTATATTTGCATCTTAAATGATTTAACAGTTATTTTTTAAACACAACTTTAAAATACTCTTGCATATTATTTTTTCCCTTGGAACATAGCAATACAGAAATTTATTCTTCTCTCATGTTTAAGTCCAGAGGTAGGAAGTGAAACCCAAGGTATAAACAGATAATAGAACATTCATGTAAGTTACTCTGGTACTTTTTGTTATATTTTAAAATATCATTTAGATTTCTGATTCAACAGCTGTATCAAATAATATTGAACATAAAGTAAATAAAATATTATTTGGAAGTATTACATTTTTTTAAACTGTGACCAAGGATGTCAAGATTGGCAATATTACCTGAATTCCAAACTAGTAAAGGTATAGACAAACTATCCCATACAACATTCACTGTGCATAGACATGCAGAGGCCAAGGACATCCTACCATCTGGCTGTCCTCTGGTCTTTAGAAGCTTATTAAAAGAAGACACTGAATAAAAATATGAAAGAATTAACATGGCTTTGGTACATGAAAATATCTGCATTTGTAATTATCAGTATGCTGGTATTTTCTTATGCATGAAATTCCAGAAAAGCGACTGCAAATAAAACGTTTTCTCACAGAGAACTTTTGCCTTGTTCCAGAAAATAGCATCCAGGATAACATAGCTATCAGCTAAATAAATCAGACAATGTTGAAAAGTCAGGTCCCAAGGTTTTTAGAGATAATTAAATAACTTTTATTTCATTTTTGAGATACTTATAGAGACACTGGGGGTTAGATACAAACTGCATTCCGTTTTAATAATCCTTATTTTTTGATAGATACACTAAAAACAATTTTCGGGGTATAGCTGCAGAAGCAGGAAGATTGCTAGGAGAAATGATGGCTTTCAAATCAAACCAGTTTTTTCATTTTGTGATCTGAGTCTAGGACTGTCCCAGCCTTCTAGCTTCCAGTAACTTGTCCATTGGAAAAAAGTAGTGTACGCAACTTGGAAGACAGAAGATAGGACAGGACACTTCTCCCCTTCTGTTTCTAATCCGGTCAATAATTCATTTTTTTTAATTCTGTAGACTTAGTTACAGTCATTTGTTGATTCCCATTTACAGAACCCTGAGGTCATAAAACACCCTCCTTAAATCTTCAAAAAGCACCAACTTCCAAAACTTCAGAGGATTCCATCCCCCAATTTTGTGGATGCTTCTGAGCTCCTGAGGTACCTGAGTAGTGTCTAACGCATCCTTTAGAAATTAGGAAAAACATAAATTTAAACCTAAGACAGAATGGTAACTATAACTTTGAGGAAAGAGAGTTCAGTAAAAGGGGCAATAGAGCTCCTATTGAAATGAAAAGTACCGTATTTTTGTACATGTTATTTCTTCCTTGATCATTGGTATTTTATTCCTTCACAATGATTATCATTGAGATTATCAATGTAAGCATTAGAATTATTCTGTCAGGTTAGTGAGGAACATTGATTTCATGGATCTCTAATTTGTTAGGGTAAGGACCCTATCTGGTCCAAGCTTTATTGGAGTTCTATCATTCATATGTATATGTAATATTTTTAGAGACCAGTGTTATATTTCACAAATACTTATCATTTGCTTTGAGGTGAGTAAAGGCTAGTTTCTCATTTAATCTGTTTTCATGATTAGTATTATGCATGGAACTTCAGATTTTGAACATGTCTCTTATTTAGCACAATTTGTTCATTTGAGCTTGAGAGTATACTATCAAATATAGAACTACTTCAATGCTTTTAACAACTCGGCTTTCATTTTTTCAGGATTCAGTTCAGCAATTTTTTTTAGATTTTAAATTTTGTTACTAAATAGGAATGTATTTTGGTCTTTAATATTTAACCTGGCATATATATATATATATATATATATATATATATATATATATATTTGGCATATGCATTCCTGCTATTTATCAGTTTCATTTCAAAGTTTATTGAAGTGTTATTCTTTTTCAAAATGTTATTGTAATAGTAGAGGGTTTTCAGTTACTTAAATTGGATAATGTGTTCATTTAATTTTGGACAGTGTCACTCCACATTTTAACTCATTCTCTTTTTTAATATCTGATATGTTTTATTGTTTTTACAAAACAAAATCTAGACGCTTAAAAAGGTAACCCTTCAAAACATTTTAGATAACTATTATGGTTAGAAAATATTAGTAAAAACAAATGTAATCATTACCTTAATTAGGTAACTGTAACCCCACTGTTAATCACCTTTTCAATAAAGATTTCAAAGAAGAAAGAAAAGAGTAGTAAGACAGAAATTGAACTCATATTAAAAAACAATTTTAAAAAAAGGGGCTAACCTAAAATTATCTATATACCACATAATATAGTACTTCATTACTATGGTTTATTAAGTGTTGTTTAAGAACAGAAAGCTCTAATAGATGGTACAATTGTGGCTAGAGGAAGGAAAGGACTAAACAGTACTGAAATTTTCAGAAACACAGAGAGATTCAGTATTTTAATGAGGACTGCTTTTCACAATCTCAGCCATTCATTTTATATGGTTTATTTAGACTGTGGTCTGTTTCAAATTAGGAATGTAGCTTCTTATTCTTTTTTCCATAATACTTTACACAATGTTCATATACAGTGACTACATGTTACACAGTAAAGTGAGAAGACAATATATCACAAATGCAGCGGTTTGACACAGTTCTTTGATTTAAATAAAAAATAAGCAAAACAAACTCAAGTATTTTTTGCTCTTGAAGCTATATAACTTTTATGTTATTGATTCAGTAGTATCTCTTACTGTTTTAAAATGCTATCTTTCCCATTATCCACAGTCTTTTCATATATTTCATATATGATCTGTTGATTGAAATGATTAGATACTGTTACTTTTTGACAATGTATCTATTTTATTATGTAACACTGGATTCATTTACTTGGTGCTTAAAACTGTAGCTGTAAATTTGACTTCTACCTTATTCTACATGACAGCTGTGAAAGTTTTTTTAGAACTGCTAGATCTCTGGTGAGATAGGTAGGCTTAATTAATGCCAAATGATGCTCACACCAGGCAAGGGACTTCAAGCAGTGCAGCACGAAGCAACACATTTAATTTGTTACCACAGAAAGAAATGTATTGCTGGGAGTGGATGATGTTGAAGACAGAAGGTCCTATCTGGCTGACTGTCAATTCAAGCTCATTTACATACAATCAAGAATAAACTTGCATTTTAATATGTAAATAATTACCAGACATAATTTGTATTGGGTTGAGTATTAGGTTTTAGATAATTGTTTTGTAAGTCAGTTATACTACAGGCAACTTCATAAAAATGCCATTTTGTTATTAGTAAAATTTGTGACTATCTACTGTTATGAACATAATTAAATAATTTTCTAGTTAAGTACTAATTCATGTCCCCAGCAGAACACAAAAACATACTAAACAAGACATATGTGACTATATCCTCAAATTGACTCTAATTTTTGGCTTCTGTAGACAGGTTTTTATAAAATCATACTAATAAACTTAATATATGTAGAAGATATATTTGCAGCATTAAATTATTTTAAATGTCTTTACTTTGATGTATGAAAATGTACAGCTTTGTAACAATTGTTCTGTCTTTATAATTGATGTGCTTCCCCATGAATCACATCTTTAACACTGTTCAGGAAGCTAAAACTGATGGTGTCCAATAGAAAATAGTTCATAAGACTTTCATATAAAAATAAAAAAAGCAGACTCAAATGGAAAAGTGACAACCTAGTAAGCATAAAGTTCTGTGTTTAAAAGCTATTAATGAAAATATATGAATAAAAAGAAAGGAAAATAAAATACAGGATACAAGTACATTCTATGCTGTGCCAGATGCAATAAATTGAAATCTCTGAAAAAAACTCTAGTATCTTGGGACAAATGTTTGATGTGACTTTTCAAAAAAGATCCCATTTACCATGAAAATTTCTATCTTCATATATGTTGCATAAATAGGTATTCATGCATTGGAACAGCTATCACTAATTCATTATTGATATGTTGTATCTCATTTGCCATCAGTATTACAAAAAAAAAACAGTAATATTGTGTGGATTTTTTTTTTTTTTTTTTTTGTCCAGTCCTGGGGCTTGGACTCAGGGCCTGAGCACTGTCCCTGGCTTCTTTTTGCTCAAGGCTAGCACTCTGCCACTTGAGCCACAGCGCCACTTCTGACCATTTTCTGTATATGTGGTGCTGGGGAATTGAACCCAGGGCCTCATTTATACGAGGCAAGCACTCTTGCCACTAGGCCATATCCCCACCCCTATTGTGTTGTTTTTTAATGCTCAATCACTTGTTTTCCTTTTTGTCATTGGAAGTGCTATTTCCCTATTGCATTTCTAATAATGCTCCTTTGATTTATTAAATGAAGTCAATTATCTGTAAAAATATGAAATTAAAAAAAAAATCATTGTTTGTAAAACTGGTCTGAAGCTAGGTATGAAGAGTCATAGCTGCAGTTCCAGTTACTCAGTAGAAGATGGAGTGGGGAGAATCAGGGTCCCAAACTTACACAGACAAAAAGCAAGACTGTATCTGAAAACAAACTAAATCTTTTCTCCAAAAGATTCATGTGTGGCTTAGGCAATAGAGTCCTTGCCAAAAGTACAAGCCACTCCATTCAATTTTCACTAAAATGTACCATAATTTGATAAGAATTCCAGAAGCAACTGAAGATATATATGTAAATGTAAGTATAGTGATGGAAAAAACGTGCCTGGGCATGTTTTAGAAGAGAATAACGTTAGTCAATGAAAGAATAAGACACAATTCACTAGAAAAGTTGAAGTTAGTAAATAAAAGATTGATAAAGTTGGAAAGGCCACTGTACATTTATGTAAGACAGATGATTCCTTGGTTCATAATGAAAATGTAACAGTATGAAAATACGACTTGAGAAGTCTTAATATTTTTCTCCAGTATTATATTTATTTTCTTGAGGTACATGGTAATGATATTAAATTAATCAAATGAATCACAGAGGTCTCCAATAGACTACAATAAACTTTCCAATTTTAAGTGGACAGAGGTGTTCAGTTAAATAATATGGACAAATAGCACATTTCTATTATTAAAATAGATGTTTATTCATACTTTTAAATTTATTTTTATACTTATAAGTATATGTATTGCATAAATTATATTATATAATTATATATTATATTACAAAAAATATAATAAAATATACAAATGTAATCAACTATGATAATTACAAAAATAAAAGATATTTTAAATAAAATATACATATATAGAAAATGTTGGGGTTGGGGATATGGCCTAGTGGCGAGAGAGCTTGCCTCGTATACATGAGGCCCTGGGTTCGATTCCCCAGCACCACATATACAGAAAATGGCCAGAAGTGGCGCTGTGGCTCAAGTGGCAGAGTACTAGCCTTGAGCAAAAAGGAAGCCAGGGACAGTGCTCAGGCCCTGAGGCCAAGGCCCAGGACTGGCCAAAAAAAAAAAAAAAAAAAAAGAAAATGTTACATGCATAATAAAATATAATACTTTCACTTGTAATATAGTTTTTTAAGGAAAAATATCATTGAATCCTTATTTCATAAGCTACATTTATCAAGTGACAAATTTCCCTAGAGATTTGAATTGGAAGACTCACTTGGGGAACACAAAGGTATTGATTCAGAGTTAAGAAGTTATCCAGGAAACAACTGGATCCAGAACAGGTTCTAGAAGTGTCAATCCCCTGTGAATTATCTCTTCAGCCTCATGTTCAGGTGATGTTTCTGTACTATTCTTGGGCATTTACTTTCTTACCTTTCCATCCTGAATAAACTAAAAACTTGAACAAATTGAATTATATCTGTCATCATTTTTGAATGGACAATGTTGAATTATTATGCTTATTTAGGATAAAATATAAATATATGGTTTCATGTCCATATATTAAAGCAAAGTATTTGATGTCATTTGTCAAAAAGTATCCCATTAACCATGAACATTTCTATCTCCATATCGGTTGTATAGGTATGTATGCATGCATGTTTATGTACATGCATGTATGAACATATGTGTGTTTGTGTGATAAGATGGTTCCATTCTTAGGTAACACAGATATTTTGGCCTATAAAAAGAGTAAAAAAATTAGATAATAAAATGCAGCAAGAATCCATAATTAGAATTTTATATACATGGCTTAAGTTCATAGTTTACATAGGATACATTATTTCTGAATGCTAAACAGTCGACAATATTAAGGTACAATATTGTTTAGGAATTATGCCAAATTTTACAAAAAAAGACTTTTATCTCTTCCTATGTCTGTGGCCAATAGTGTTCAATAGTATCAATAATATGCTAAGTTTATTTTAGATTACAGAGCCATCAATTTATGCTGTGCTGAATATTTCAAACACACACACACACACACACACACACACACACACACACACACACAAAACCAGCTGCTAAACAATCAAGTTCCAGTGAATCAATGTGTATTTTGATATGTATAGTAACATCTGAATTTTTTTTCTTTTAATCTCCAGAGAGGAGAGATTTACCACCAATCAAACATTGGTCTGGTCTGGTCTGTTTGGCGGCCTAATGGCTTCTTGTATCTGGATGGGCCTATCCTTGTGGATGTTTGGGAAGTTCTCAGCTAATATTCTGTTAAATAAGTTGCATATTCCATTAACTACTTTCTCTAGGTTTTCTTCAACACCTATTAGCATTATATTGGGCTTCCTGAATGTATCTTGAAGCTCTTGAAGTGATCTGTCTTGCTCTTTGGATTGCAAACTTGTTCAACCCCTCTGGAAAGCAGTGTGGAGGTTCCTACGAAGGCTAAACATAGAGCTCCCCTATTACCCAGCAGACCCACTTTTGGGCATCTACTGAAAAGACAACAAACAAGACCACACTGAAACCACCAGCACAACTGTGTTAATCGCAGCACAATTTGTCATTGCTAAAATATGGAGGCAACCTCAATGCCCCATAGTCAAGTGGATCAGGAAAATGTGATACATATAAACAATGGAATTCTATGCCTCCATCAGAAGGAATGACATTGCACCATTCATAAGGAAATGGAAGAACTTGGAAAAAATCATATTAAGTAAAGTGACCCAGACCCAAAGAAACATAAACCTTACGGTGTCCCTCATAGGGAATAGCTAGTACACGATTAGGCTAGTCATGGTAGAACATCAAAATACCCCAATAGTTACACCCATAAGATCACATAAGATGCTGCCGAATGAAAGGAACTCCATGTTACGGAGACAAGAGTTATACCACTGTTGTAATTATTATCAGCATGCCATGTGAAACCATACCTTTTGTATGTTTTTTTGTCTGTTTCTTGTCTGATTGTTTTTTTTCTAGTTTTGTTTCTCTTGTATTCCCTTCCTGCGGTTGTACCCACTACCACTATATCTCATCTGAATACCCTGGATACTGTTTATATGTGTACTAGAACTGGGGAAGAGAAATAGAAAATCAAAATTGAGAGACAAAGGACTAAAAGACAAACCATTCCAAAAGCAATACTTACAAAACCATTTGGTGTAAATCAACTGCACAACACTTGGGAGTGAGGGAAAGGGGGAGGGGGAGGGGAGAAATGAGGGAGGAGGCAAAAAGTAGAACAAGAAATGTATTCACTGCCTGACAAGTGAATCTGTAACCCCTCTGTACCACACTTTGACAATAAAGAAAAAAAATACTAAAAAAACAAAGATTGTGTGGGGTCAGCATTGGTGGCTCACACCTTTAATCCTACCTATTTGGGTGGCTGAGATCTGCAGATTGCAGTTCAAAGACAGCCGACACAGAAAAGTATAAGATACATTTATCTCCAATTAATCACCAGAAAGAGTGAGAAGTGGAATTAGGCTCAAGGGGTAGAGCTCTATCCTTGAAGAAGAGAAGCTTAGGTACAGCATCCAGGCCCTAAATTCAAGTCACAGGATTGGAACAAAAGAAAAATGTAAAGGAACTTCTACAGAAATTACATTCACTAAGTATGACCTCTTTTTCTATAGTGAAAAAACAATGAAAATATCCAGGTAAATGTAAAAAAAACCTCATGAGAATTGTTGAATTTTTATTATCATTAGTACAATAAAATCTGACACAAAACATACTTTGTTTTAAATATAATGTGAATAATTCTTAGATTAAAATAGATTATTAATATTTCCAAAATTATACTTGAGAGGAATTTTGTCCCCTATACATTACCCATTCTCTTCCATTTTTAAGAAACTATTCCAACAGTTTGAATGTTGATTAATTTTATCATCATTTTGTCTAATGTTACATGCTTTTCTTCTCTTTCTTTCTTTTTTTTCTTTTCTTTTTTTTTGCTATTCATAGCTTTGAATAATCTTGTTCTTTGCCACTTGAACTTTTCTGTTAATTGCCATAAGGATATAATTACAGTTGTAGTTTTAGAGTTTGATGTAAGATGCCTGAAAACTATAGTTTTACTCCATTTTCTTAAGTTATATGTCTCGTTATAGGGCAGACATAGTTATAGTGAGATAAAAGACATTTTGGACATTTTCCTTAGTACTTGAGTATCAGAAACCTTTCTAATAACATATGGTGCAGATGGCTAAGTGCTTCCTTCTGGCATCTTCCCAAATTCATTTCTAAATTAATATCAAATTATTCAAAGACAATTGTTGTCAGAGATTTATCTACCTTTTTTATAGTAACAACTGGTATGTGTCTATAGATGAACTTAGATATGTAGTTGTTATGTGTACTGTGCTCAATTTTTCTTATCTATATAATCAATATATTCACATTGTGTAACGTTTTATATGTAAACTATTTGTAATATGGAAATCTGTGCTCCCTTTTAGGAAGGTGATATTTATCATCTCAAACTAAACCTATAAGTCTATAAAATATGAAATTTTCAACAAAACTATAATCTATAGCCATTGGTAAAATCAATGGTAAACTTTAACTTGTTTTTCAAGCTCTAATATTTAGAAAATATTTGCTGGATATAATTCTTCAGTAAAATTAAATATTAGGGATGAGCAAATGCAGTTATTATTTCAATATACATTATGTCTAAATTTAACTATGTAATTTTAGGGTAAGGATGATGGGCAAAATGAAAGAGAACAATGAAAGGGTGACAATGATAAAGATGCTTTCATAACCTGACTTACAAAATTATAATCCCTTTGTACAATTATATAACGATAGCTTTAAAAAATTAAACATTGTTTTCATTCATATTTGCCCCAACTTCATTTTACAAGATACCTATTTAATTGATTCATAATAAAATAATTTAAATGATTTCATTACATTTTTAAACTTTAGATAAAATTTAAATTTTAATTGATATTGATTAAACATCTAGTATTTTTGGATCTTCCTATACATTGTATTGATAGAGAAGTTTTCAACTTTGAGAAACAGCCTATTGGACAATGAAGAAAGTATGGCAATTTGCCTTTAAGCAAACTTTACTTCTAACAGAGTACATGAGAAACAGAAAGAGAAATTTGAGATTCTTCTTTTTCATTCTTTATCACAGGTGTCAATAGCACTAAATGGAGAGGGAACCTACAGAATACTTATAAAGGTAAGCCCAGTCATAATACACAGTACATAAGTTACCAAGTATTACATCATAATATTATGTGTTTGAATCAATGATGGGGTAAACTTCAGGTAGCCTTTAATTTGTAAGATGGAATCCTGTAAGATTAAGTTCTTAACATTTTGAAAATGATGTAATTCTTGTCCAGTGTTTTTAAATATAAAAAAGTATATGAATACAAGTGTTTCTATGCATCAGTAATGTTATCTGACCGAGAACTGTAAAAACCAAATCCTCAAAAGCAATTTAGGGCTTCCAGTGAAGGTTTTTTTTTTTTAAATATTATTATTAATGACATTTGCTCTAATATAAAATCCAGTGAAGAGATTTCACTTAAAATGTTTGATTTGTAGAACATTAGTATTCTCAGTTATCATTATGTTAATTTATTTCATTATTTCTCTTACTTGGTCTTCACTCATGTCTTTGGTTAGTTTATATGTTAAGTGGATAGACAGACATGCATGCACATACACACACACAATCATTTCACTTAGTTGTCTTATTTTTATGTGTAAATGTGTATTGTTTGACTCTTCTCCTTGAACAGAGGTTGAAGGGTTAAGAAAACATAATTTTGTACCATTTCAGTCCTTGATGGCATAAAAATTTCACAACCATTAATCTACTTTATGCTTACATTAAATCATTCTTCTACCATTATTTTCCTAGTTAGTATATGTCATACATACTCTTTCCTTCACAGAGTTCATTTTAAAATACTCCTTTCATAGCTTAACCTATGCCCCTAACTTAAGTAAGTCCTACAAGCAAAGGAAAAACTGCAGAAAACTAACGTAGCCTTTTATTTCCTAAAACTCAATATCTATGTCACTTCCCACCCAATTCTTAACTAGGTGGTAAGAGAAGAAGAAACATACTATGAAAAAACCAATAGATGAACTTATACTCAAGTATACAGAAGATTCCTTGCCCTCTCTGATAGTCAAAGTAACAATTCATTCATTTGATGATGATGATTCACAATCATACACCAAAATAAGCATAAAAATACACAAAAATTATTTATATTGAATAGAAATAGTTGGTATTTGATTACATTTACAAAGAACTGACTGCAAGTGTACGTAAATATCCTATTGCAAAGAACATTGTTACTATGCATTAGCAAACAGAATATATGACAATTTTCAAAATTGTTTTCTCTAAATGTAAATAACAAAATTCTCTATTTTCTTACAAATTGTCAAGTAGTCTTCTGGGTAAAGCAAATAAATATCTCATTCATATAAAAATAAAAAGATATAATAAAAGCAGCAGTTTTAACCTCTCATATATATGCATATGTTTCAATGTACATATGTGTATAACAGAGATTACAATTTCTGATAACTCTAGCTTTTAAGAACAAACATTAGAGGCCTGGTAAAGAACACAATTACCATTTAAAAGTAATTGGTAACACCTTTTGTTTTTTCTGGAAAAACACCTTTGGGTGAGAATCTATGCTAAAAATCAACCAACGGTGATAATTGTATAATCACTGCACTGTGATTTGCTGACCTTCACTGAAAGTCCATTATTATTTTTCTTTTGTCTCCAAAAGCCTTTAGTTGAACAATGATTTCTATATAACTATTACCTTTGTTCTTTAGATGATATTAATCTAAAAATACTCTCGAAAATCATTCTCATAAGCTGTGTGAAGACCAGCATACACATACACTAATATTAATGTACACATTTTAAATATTTAAATCGGAACAGAGAACATCTTTTTAATATGGACATAAGTGACAGTTTTGGAAAATAATTCTAGTCAATATATTGGTGATAAAACTGTCAAGCTCAGGCAGATGTGACTAAACTGAATGATTACTTTGCCCTTTGGTTGAACACTCACTCAGGATTCCTTATACTGTGGTGCTTGGTGAAAACGGAAATAGAAGGTTTTACAAAAAGTTAAAACGTCATTGTAGGTAGCCATTAAGTCAAGGACTCAGGTATCCTTGATATTGATGTGACCTGGAAAAAGATCTGTCTATATTTCAGTGTTTTTTGTTTGTTTGTTTTCTTACAGAGGATTGGAGTTAGGCCTGGGGCTTAGTGTTAAGTATATAGGACTTGAGGAGACAACCAGGTGTCATGTGGAGGCACAAACATTGCCCCCAGGGCCCTCCAACATTCTTACACTAATAATGGAGGGACATTCTCATTTGTTGGTATGCTATATATCAAAAATATAATTATACATAAAATGTTATATTGAACTTTGAGACCTACTGGCTTGCTTATTCCTTCCAGCTACATATGATATTTTAGTGAAATGTCATAGAAATGGCTGACTGTTCATGAGAAGATTGTGTTCTTTTTTTTTTTTTTTTGCCAGTCCTGGGGCCTGAGCACTGTCCCTGGCTTCTTTTTGCTCAAGGCTAGCACTCTGCCACTTGAGCCACAGCGCTACTTCTGTCCGTTTTCTGTATAAGTGGTGCTCCTTGCTTGATCTTGACTTCTCATGCTCACCTTGTAAAGTGTCTATCACTGAGCAGCAGTTCTCAAGCACCCTGGCATTTCTTTCTTATACCTTTCTCTCATACTAATTCCAGTGTGTAATGTTGACTTTAGTAACTCCTCTTCTATCACAGAATAAACTTAATAATAGGTAACTTTGGTCTTCAATAATATTATATTCATGTTTTGTTTGTGATAGTAGCAAGGCTTGAATTTAGAGCCTATCTCTCTCATTGGCTGTTTACTCAGGTTGGCACTCTGCCACTTGAATCACTTGAGCCCCTTGAGTTCTGGCTTTTTGCTGGTAATTGGAGATGGGAATCTCATGTACTTTTCTGTCCAGTCTGGATTCAAACTGAGATTATCAGGTCAGAGCCTCCTACATAACTAGGATTACAGGCATGAGACACTATTGCATTGTCTATTAGTTTTTTAATGAAATTGCCTTAATATTACCTATTAATGGGAATTGTTGTGTTATTATATTGCATGTGCTATTTTGTTTTATTCTATTACTGTATGTAGAAGGCAAACTATCCTCTATTTATGTACATTAAAGGTATAATTAGAAACACAATTTCATCCTTCTGTTATCTTTTCTCACTAATTTCCTCAATCATTTTTAGTAAATTTAGTAGAATATATTATTTCACACACATGCATAAATATATATATATGTATAGGTGTTTACATATATACATTTGTGTATATATATATATATATATATTTTAATTTTCACCCTGAGTACCCTGTCTTTCACCCACCCCTTCCTTCCCATTGATTTCTTTAAGGCTGCCTACTTTTTACTCTCATAACCTATTCCTGTTGGTATTATTTTAGATTTATAGTTCAAATATGAGTAAAAATATGGCGTGTGTGTGTGTGTGTGTGTGTGTGTGTGTGTGTGTGTGTGTTTGGTATGTTTAATTCCAGATGATGATCTTAGGTTGAATTCATTGTCCAGTAAAAAATATTATTTCATTCTTCTTTATGACTGAATTACAGTCAATTTTTATACGTCATATTTTCTTCATTCATTAATTGCAGGGTCTTTAGGCTGATTCCACAGCTTGAACATTGTGACCAGTATTGCAATAAACCTATTTATTCACATTTTTTCAGATTTATCTCCAAAAGTATTAGAGCAGGTCCATAATGTAGGTCTATTTTCAGGCAAGAGTAGTTGCACTAATTTACTGGAAATAATGGCAAGAATTGACAAACATGGATGCTTCTAATTAGAGGGCTTCTGTATATAAAGGCAACAATTACTAGAATGAAGAGACAACCTGCAGAATGTAACAAAATATTAACTTGCTATTCATTTGGTAAAGGATTTATATTCAGAATATACACTTAGTTTACTTATAGAGCTAAATTCCAAAATAACAAATAATCTCATTAATAAATGAGCATATGAATTAAGCAGACTTTCTCAGAAGCATAAAGAGACAATATAGACATGAAGAAAAACTTCATGTCAATATCCATATTTGGATGCCACATATCAATAACCATAAAGAGAAACTATATCTACTTTCATTGAAATTTCATCTCATTTTAGTTGGAATAGCCATTGGCAAGAATACAGAAATCATGGTATACATGGGTCTGTGCTGCATCATGCTTATTTTCTTTTAGCTATAAGCCAAAGGGTGGTATCCATGAGCCATATAGTAGTTCTAATTTTGGTTTTATGAGATACCTACACACTGATTTCCATAGGGATTACACAAATTTACACCACTAACAGTGCAAAAAGTTCCTTTACCCTTTCACATGCTCTTGTGAAAACCCTTTTTAGATGACAGGAGTATAGTTTTAAGATTCTCTTGGGTGTGGACTATATTCTCTGAAATAAATGTCAGTGAATTCAATTTTTGTTTTCTAAAGTTTCAGGAGTATTTCTTGTTAACACGCCATAATGGAAATGATTTTTGGATTGCCATGTGCCTTGGAATGTTATCATATGACTTACAGTGTTCTCACCCTATAAAATGACATTTAATATTTTACATGATACTCTAAGGATGAACTCCCTAACGGGATGCTGGGAATGTACAAGCAATTCTCAAATTTAAATTTCACTTATTTCTTCTGCCAGCACATTAATGTAGAATTCAGGATATGTTGTTGCCCTCTGGTTTTTCCTTCACGACTGGTGAAGAACTTCTTATGTCATTATGTAATCTGGAGATCTATGTGGACCTTCCTTAGATTTTTGTTTTGGGCAGAGAAAACATTCTTTGATACATGTCTCTGAATGTCACCGGACTTTGAATAGCTCTAGAAATACCTTTTTATGTTCATATTTCATTCTCTATATGGAAAATATTTATGAGTTTCTTTTTTAAAAGATCTTGCTCATATGGGAAGAGATGCTGTTTCCCATACTTTGAGATTACTTCAGGTTCTCCCACATGATGATAAAATCCTGTTTTAGAATATGTATACTAAGAGAGCTGAACATTTTCTACTCATTTATTTATTCAACAAGTAGTTGAGGGCACTTCCTATATCCCTGGGACAATTGGGCACTTGGATTATAGGGTTGAAGATGGTAAAAGGGGGTTCTTTCATCAGAGTGAATGTGACAAGCATGACTTAAAATTTTAAATAATATAATGAGGGCTCTTTTACACAAAAGCATAGTTAAGGATCCAGGAAGAATTAGGACAGGATTGTTTGGGAGTGATACTTAAACCAGAGAAACATCAAGAGACTTAGCAAAGACAGAAAATAATTGCTCTGTAGATTCTGCGTAAAAATTTAAAAGAACGTGTAACATACAAACATAGGAGTTAGAGGCTGACAGTCACAAGGCTCTGGCCTGCCTGGGCTACACTGCTAACTTTGGCTCTAAAACAAAATCCCCAGTATACCACATATTGTAGTTAGGACATTAGCTTCCTAAGTAGATATATGCCAATTATTTGGGAAATTTTGTTTCCAAAATATTAATTGTGATTTTGTTTTGCTAGTATATTTGTGGTTTCATTAAAAAGAATATATTGAAAAGGCTGTCAGTTTTAATTTTGAAGGTATTTTGTATAGTTCAATGCTTCATATTTTATCTGAATAGAATTATATTCTCAATGCTATTGTATGAACTCATAGAAAGTTATTAAAAGCTTATATTTTTGAATACCAAATTTACAAAGAGTTCTACTCACTTTGTTTTATTATATACTTACTTTGCATTCTATTTCATAATTTCTCCAACCCCTGATTTCAACTTTGAAAATGAAATGTATCTATTAATCTGGTAGTAGAAAAATGAAGTCTAAGTGGTGTATAATTTATTGGTGGAAATGACTTTTTTTTCTGACAATTAAGTCTCTGAAAACATGTAAGTATTCTTGATACTCCAATGTCTATGCTAAAACCATGTTTTCTCTCATTTGTTGGGAAGATAGATGTTTATTAACTGAATGAATGCTGAAGTGTTTAGTGGAAAAGTTAATACTGTATGCCAATCTGAAAATACTGAGAAGTACTTAGAACATCAATTCTCAATGATAAACAAAGAAAAGAAGGTCCATAAATAGGCTATGTTGACTAGGGCCTTGGATGTGATGATGGTGCTAGTGCAGACATCCTCTCTCTGATTACCATCCATGAAGTGAACTGCTTTGCTGAGATACGTTTTCCTGACTACAATGCACTGAATCCTCTGACAGCATGAATCAGAGAGATCTTGCATTTCTGGAGTTGGACTATTGTTTTATTTTGTTGTTTTGTTCTGTTTTCTTTTGAATTTTCACAACGACAAAACAGTCTCACTCATCTAATATGAACGAACACAACTCATTAAGTTTTCTCGTTTGTGTTTAACCTCAACAGATAAAGAAATGGTTTTCTTACAGTTTTCAGAAAGTATCACAACACTGTGAATCTTTTGATTTTAGTTAGTATGATGAAACTGAAAAAACTTTTGATCTGCAGAACTATATATAACAAATATTTATTTTATTTTAAAGTTGGAAATGTTGTGCTTATGCTGGTCTCAAGTGTTAAGAGCAGACAAAATTTATTTGTTTTAAGAAATGGCTTTAATTCCACAAAAATACTATAATAAATAATTAATGCATTAATTATAATATATTCACTTGAATATACATGTAATCATAATAATATGGTGTCAGATGAAAACACATGGTAAATGTTTCGTGAGGATCTACAAAAGACATCATTGTATAAACACAAAAAGTACAGTGCGAGGCAAGGCAAGAAGATTATGTACAGAATAAATGAGAATACAGTTTTTTGAAATCACTCAATGTATCTTTTACTCTATGTCAATTAAGTGATAATGCTTCAGATATATCTAAAATATATTCTGTTCATGGTTTTCTTATATTATGGAAATATAATTAACGTAAATAAAATTAATAAATGTCAATAAAATTTCTTGTTTCAAATGTTTACTTTTTTCTCTACAAAATTTCTTCTTCTTCCTCCTCCTCCTCCTCTTTCTTCTTTTTTCTTTCTTATTCTTTATGACAGTAATCTTATGCTTTCATGAACTGCACTCTACCACTTGAGCCACACTACCAAACCTGCTTTTAACTGGTTCTTTGGAAGTGGAGTTGTACAGACTTTTATTTCCTGGTTGAATTCTAATTTTAATCCTCAACATTTCACTTCTTGGGTAGATATAAGCAACTGACATCTTGCTGAAAAATTGTCCTCTCTTTTTATTTTAAAGCTTGGAACAAAATACATAATTCTGACAAAAGATCTTTAATGAAACAAGTCCAGATTTTTATCTTAGCTCTACAATTTAACCACTGTGTATTATCTGAAATTACTGTACTACGTTTGTAACTTAATTTCACCTTCAAAAACTCATGTTCAACTCTAAGAAGTTCATTTCCCTTAGGTTACTCAAGTATGGTATTAATAGATTAATAGTGATATAATTTAACTATTTAATTCAATAAAGAAGAGTACCACCTTGTTTTTTCTAAATAAATGAGAGTAATTATTTAAATTATTTTACCATGTCTAATTATAACTGTATCTTAAAGGCTCATGAAGGAAATCAAACTATTACAGTCTCTGTGAGAAATATTTAAGACAAGCAGTATAATTATAACTTCTTAGCAACAAATACTTTTACACTCAACTCATATATTTTTTATAATTCAATTACTTTTCTTCATCAATGAAAAGTGAGTCTTGACTAAAAAAAAGTGTGCATTTACATAAGTATAAATTTGTTTTGTCTGGTATTGAAAGATTATTTATGTTATTGACATCCTTATTTATATTTTCTAAAAATAGAATCAATTAAGAATTAGATTAACTGTTAAGAGCAATTCATAGTATGATCTTTTGCTCAGGGATAACATGCTTGCCTAGCATGGACAAAACCTTGGCGTTGACCTCCGGAACCACATACCATGTTTACACACACAATTTTCTCCCATGTTCCATCTTCCTTAATCCCCTGCGCTGAGTTATACAATTAGTTTACAACATATTGTTTGAAACTATTGCTGTTGCATTGTTTTGCCTTTGACACGTTGTCTCACCATTTCAATGTTCCCCTTCCTTTCTCTAATTCAAAGACATATATAAAATACCCCGAGTAGGGCTGGGGGTGTAGTTTAGAGGTATAGTGTTTGCCTAGCAAGCAGGAAGCTCTGGGTTCGATTCCTCAGTACCACATAAACAGAAAAAGCTGGAAGTGGTGCTGTTGCTTAAGAATAATATTGACCAAAAAGAAGCCAGGGACAGTACTCAGGCCCTGAGTCCAGCCCCAGGACTGGCAACAAAAACAAACAATCAAATTACTCAGGGTACCAGAATAAAATTCAGTGACAATGGAGGCTAAATCATAGGGAAGATGGACAGAAGAAAAAAGAAATAAATTCACATAGTATATTGAAAATAACAATCTCAGTGATAAACATTTGTTTCTATATTTTGGAGATCATTTCTCTAAGTGTCATCTTCTGTGATCATACGTACACATCTTTTGACTTATTGTGATCATCTGCTAGGACTATCCTAGAGATACACTAATTATTACCAATAAAGGAGACCATAGGGTTTATGTTTCTTTGCGTCTGGCTCACTTCATTTAGTATGCTTTTTTTCTAAGTTTTTTCTTTTTCCCATTTTCTTATGCATGAGACAATGCCATTCTTTCTGAAGCATAGAATTCCATGTGTGTTTACACCACAATTTCTTGAACCATTCATCTACTGAAAAGCATCTGGGTTGTTTCCATATTTTAGCTATGATAAATAATGCTACTATGAACATGGTTACACTCCTACCAACAATATAGTATGGTTCACTTTTGGCCTCATACCCTCCAGCAGCTGTTGTTATTCATTTTCTTGATGATGACCATTTTTACAAGGGTGAGGTGGAATCACAATGTTGTTTTGACTTGCATGTCTTTTATGGCTAGGATGTTGAGCATTTCTTCATGTGTCTCCTGGACATTATCATTTCCTCTTCAGAGAAGTATATTTTTAAGTCTTTAGCCCACTTATTAATGGAGAAGTTGTTTCTTTAATGATTTTTTGTGGGGGTGGGAACGTAATTTTTTGAGTTCTAAGTATATTTTAGATACAAGGCCCTTGTCTGTTGTACTTCCAGTGAAGATCTTCTAGTCTGTGGGCTTTCTATTTATATTGCAAACTATGTCCTTTGCCATGCAGAAGTTGTACAGTTTCATGCAATCCCATTTGTTTAACCTTTCTCTCATTTGTTGTTGTGTTTCTGGGTCTTTATTAAGAAAGTTTGGACCTGTGCCAAGTATCTATAATTTTTCTTTTATTCTTCCTTCAATGTTTTCAGGGTATCTGCTTTTACTTCGAGGTCTTTGATCCATTTGAAATTGATTCTGGTGCATGTTGATATGTAAGGGTCTAGCTTTAGCTTGTTACAGGTGACAAACCAATTTTTCCAGCACCATTTGTTAAAGAGGCTTTTTCTTCCATCCTATGTTTTGGTTCCCTTATCAAACATTAGGTGGCCATAGGTCTGCAGGTGCATTTCTGGGTCTGTAATTCTATTCCGTTGGTCCTAAGGCCTGTTCATGTTCCAGTACCAAGCGTTGTGTGTGTGTGTGTGTGTGTGTGTGTGTGTGTGTGTGTGTGATGTTGTTTTGTTTTTTTTGTTTTTTTTTTTACTATCACTTTATAATAGAGTTTGAAGTCTGGTATCAATATTCCTGATATCTGGGGTCTTTTATTGTTCAATATGATTGCTTCTTCTTTGGTTAAGAATATTTGTAAGTTTTTTTCTTTTCTTGAGGCTATTGCAAAAGGTGTTGCTTTCCTGATTTCAGCCTAGCTCTGCATATTTGACATACAGAAAAGCCATTGATAATTAAAGTTTTTATTTATCCCAAATGTATGTATCAATATGAAAATATATAAAATGTAGATTTTGCTGTTGTTTTCTGAGACCATTCTATTATTTTTACTTCTATGATAGCATTTTAGCAAGATGTGCTTATAAATACTATCTACTAAAACATGATTTTAATTGAATATGTAAAGATATTAGAATGACTACAGAGTGTTGCTTATTTTTATTTATACCATGGACATTCTTAAAACTTATTTTAAAAATAGGGACAAATTCAGGTTTTGTATTCCTCAAAATCATATGTCACATGAAGTACAGGGGAAAGACTCACAGTTATTTCATTAGTATATTTCTGTCACCCTCTTTTAACCATGTTTTAATTTGTACATATCTCTCTTGCCTTTTGAAAGGAAACTACACAACAATGACACTGACACATATAATCCTTTAATCAAATTTTACAAAAGCACTGGGAATATTTAGAATTTTATATGGCTGTCTGATTTTAAAGAGGTGCTTTGCATTAGTTGTCTAGGGAGCTGCAAACCTCTCTTCAATAATGCCAAGGTAATGCTGAAACATTAAGGCAGAAGCACAAACATTTGTCATCTAACTACATAAAGATGAACAGAGTACCTTTCAACATCATTCATAGGAACCAAGGAAGGGACAATAAAATGATTGCATTGAAAAAATATATTAAATTTATTTTCTGGAGATAGAATGACTTTATTCTTTGATAAAATAGAAGCTTCATAGATAGCAAGTTCTTTTAATGAAGCTTTATAATATTCCCATGTTCTGCCCCAGAGATAAACACCAAAACACTGTTTTCAAATTATTTATATTACAGCTATATTGAAAAATTATTTTCTTTTATTATCTGTCTGACAAAACCAGGTAAGACCAGAAATAAGTTTTATTACCAATTTGGTTTTCTATTGTAAAACATGGTGTTTTGGGGGAGATATATGAAATTAATCCTTCAATGTTTCTGTTCAAAACAAACAAACAAACAAAACCCCTTAATTGTCCCATTTGTGAGTTTCGGTTGACAATTCTCATGTTCCAGTCTATATCTCAGGGGTTAAGATGTAAAAACTAGGATGCATTTCTTAGACTATTTTGGTAGCTAGGACATTAATTAAAGAGGTATCTATTTTGAGATAATGAGAGACACAATGTACTCTAAATGCTGGTTGTGATAACAGATGTGGTGTGTGTGTGTGTGTGTGTGTGTGTGTGTAGGCTAGTGTCAAGTCTAATGTTCAAGAATGATTAATAAATAAGTTTGTCTATTGGGCACTGATGGACTGAGCCTATAATCCTGAAGACTGGGGAGTTTAAGCTCTGAGGATTGAGGTTTGACAGTTACCTGAGAAAAAGTCCTACAGACTCTTCTTCAATTAAAATGGAAGTGAGCATCAAGAGTTGAGTGCCAGAAGTCAAGGGAAATAACAAGAGCAACAACAACAACACTAACCACTAATAAATAGTTGAAGACCCTAAGTTCAAACCCTAAGAGCAGCAGTAATGTCTTTTGCCTTTACTTTTCTTTTCTTTTTTTTAATACTTATTTATTGTCAAAGTGATGCACAGAGAGGTTACAGTTTCATACATTAGGCCTTGGTTACATTTTTTGTACAGTTTGTTACCTCCTCCCTCATTACCCCCTCCCCCATCCCCTTTTCCCTCTCCCCACATGAGTTGTTCAATTGGTTTACACAAAATGGTTTTGCATGTATTGCTGTTGGAGTCATTTGTCTATTTATCCTTTGTCTCTCAATTTTGATATTCCCTCTCACTTCCCAGTTCTAATATCAGTATATACAGTATCCAGTGTATTCAGAAGAGATACAGTGAGAGCTCAAGTACAACCACAGGAAGGGGATACAAGAGGATCATCAACAAAAGAAGCTACGGTTTTACAGGGCTTGTTGAAAGTAATTATAAAAGTGTTACAACAGTCATTTCCATAACATGGAGTTCATTTTGCTTAGCATCCTCTTATGCGTTCATAGGGGCATAGCTATTAGGCTCTTGTGATCCTCTGCTGTGACTAGCCTAAACCTGTGCTACTTATTCCCTAAGAGGGAAACCATAGAGCCCATGTTTCTTTGGGTCTGGCTTTCTTCACTTAGTATAATTTTTTCCAAGTCCTTCCATTTCCTTACGAATGGGGCAATGTAATTCTTTCTGAGAGAGGAATAAAATTCCATTGTATATATGTACCACATTTTCCTGATCCATTCATCGGGGTTTATCCCCCATGGTCACTGTTTCTGATTTCCATACCCTTTGTCTTGTATATAATTTTATCTGATTTGGGGAAGGAAAGGGTAATCACTGAAATGGTGGGGAAAAGAGTGAACCAATGCAACAGTGGCACTCACTGAACACTATGGTGGAAATGAACTTTACAACTTGGGGTGGGGTGGGGTGGGGGAAGGAAAATAGGAGAAATTGAGGTAGGTTTATTAACTTACTCATATGACTGTAAACCCTCCATACAGCACCTTTACAATAAAATAACATTTGAATATATATATATAATTATATAAAATACATTTTCTTCATAGAATTGTCATCCCTATTAGAATTTCAATTAAATTTTTTTACAGCAGTAGGGGATGTGATCTTCAATTTTAAGGAAATACAAAATTTCTTAAGCAATGTAAGTAACAAAATAGCACAAGTAATAACATACGAGATAAAAAATAACCTGGAGCTTTCAGAATCTCTAATACTAAACCATTTTTTCAGAGCTGTGTCAAAAAAAATGGTGTGCTACTTGCATAGAAACAAAAAAAAAGGCAAACACGGATATAACAATACATTGATAAACAGAATAGAGAACTCAGAAACAAAAAAAAATACAAAATAAGTTTACTAAAATAAGTAGCAAAACAGACCTGAGAGATGTGTTATAAGTGCTAGTATATCAGCAAGCACGAGTCCTTTGTTTCAAACCCTAGTATTAATGCTACAAAAATTATTAGATATATTAGTTATGTATGGTAGAAGTATTTTAAATGCGAATGAAAACCATACATCTCAGACTGTTAGGTGATCATTCTCTATGGCCCCATAATGTAGGAAACATTTGTGTGTTTTAGAAAACACTTTTAAACCTAAAATCCTTTACTTCTAGATAAGAATAGTAGGATTACATATTGCACCCTTTTAACTCTTCATAAAAACCTAAAAACAAACACTAACGTTACTTTAATATTTCCTCCTTCAAATAATGCTTGCCTTTCTGATTGAGAACACTAACTCGCCAACTGAAATTCCCCACAAGGTTCTATGCCATCTTGATAAGTACAAAGGAGTTGATTTGCAGGCTTACAGGATGGCAGCTTTCTGTAGCTACCCACAACAGAGGTGTCCCTCTCCCAGGATGGATACCTAATCAAGGACTGAACCAAATCCAGGAAGAATGGGCATATTTGTCATTTTCATCTCTTAGAAACAAATGAACTAAGAAATTTATGCTCATGTTCACTGGAACAGAAGTCCTATTTTGGTTATTAATATTGAAAACACTCTGTGTATGCTAGACCATTAATTATGGTAACAGCACATAGTCTCTTGTTGGCTTATAAAAGATTAGCCCCAACATATGTTGATATGTTTTTTAAAAATCAAAACTGAGAAAAGAATCAGTGGGAGAAAAATGGTGGGTTTTCTGGACTTGTGTTGTAAGGCATGTATATATCCTCTCCATTTGTCTCTCATTCCAGTGTCTTCTTTTGAATTTGGGTGTGTCAAAGCAGTGTCATTGATTTCTGCTTCCATACAGAATTTAAAACGTATTGACTAAGATTTGAGATTTGCATATTAATATTCTGGCAAACATAAATGTGTTGAGATCAGGTATTAGTTCAGTTCTAAAATGTCAAACCTTCATCAAAAAGTGATAAATTAAGGGACAACATTTACCTTCAGGGGAGAAGCTCATGCTTCCAAGAAGCAATACTTCATCTACATCTTTTGAAATACCAACACTCAGTTAACATAATACATGACTTAATGTACAGATAAATCAATATGAGTCATTATTCATAGGAAAAATTAGAAGTGCATAGGAAACCCATGGGTAAGATTTTGATGTACCAATAACAGTTCCACTTAAGTATTGTGGGCATCTCCAGTTATTTAACAAAGGGTACCTAGGAGCTTTGCAAATTATGACGGGAAAAACATATCAATTATATAATTCCTCCTTTTTTCAGGAAATAATTTTTGCAAAATGACATTTGCAGAGAGAAACCATGCTAAAATTAACTTGAAGGATGTTTTTCTATAATTGTATGGAACTGTGGTTGCTCTAAACATATATCCTGTGATTGCTAATGGGCAAGCAATGAGATTACTGACCTATTTTGGCAGATTTTAGGTTGTTTCCTTCTGACTCTGCTAATTGAATCTGGTGAATATTGTAATAAAAACTACTGTGCTGGAAGACATTGCTGTCATAGAGCCAATCAGGTGTACAGATGATAGGTGGGAGTGCTCTTCCCATTGCCTTGAGCCCCTAGGAGGCTCTGAGCAGCTGATGCTCTACCAGGGCTTTGTGTCACATGGCTCTGAGCACAGAGATTCCCTGCAGTAAGCAGGACTGCCCTGAAGCTTTCTTCTTGTAGTGAGGGGAAAAAACAAATAAACAAAGAAACCCTTCTTCCTTATTGAGAAAGTCTGCTAAATAGATATGACTGCAAAGCTATTGAGAATTGGGAAAGCAGAGAAAAATTGCCTTTAGCTCCTGGTACCCTGAACTTTAAGCAATGTTAATGGCAGTTGTGTGCTTACAACAGAAATGCAAGGGCAGCAGGATTATACCCTGGGTGATTTCCAAAGCACAGCCCGAGCTGTGAGACACATTATAAGGTGGTTGAGAAGTATCAGAGACTATTTTAGGGCTGAATACATTTACCATGTGGCTGTTCATTTATACCAGCTGTCTCCAACATAGTTCTACTACTATGAATTGAGGATTATTTTTTCTATTCAAAATAGCTTTTCTCTACTTAAAAGTGAGTCTCACACTACTGTAAGCATTTCTTTTTTGTGGATTATTGTACCATGATGAAAGGAATATCCGTAATTTGGCCTCACAGGGGTTCATTCCACAAAACCCTAAGATAGGAAAATATACAGATGCTAATATCTCTTATTTAAAATATAACCTATCACCATTTACTTTAAACCACTTCTGACTTATTGTTTTACTATAATGTAAATATTTTATATAGCATACAGGTTAAGAAATAATAATAAAGGACTTCAATATTCAGTATACTTATTTTCTCAAATACTTTGAATGTTAGGCTGTTTGAACGAATCGTGAACTCTAGACTCTGATAACAAACTTTTTCTCCAGGAGAGGTAGGTAGTATACAAGCAAGTGACAGGAGAAATATCGAATATCAGTCATTACTTAGTTACTTATCTGTTTTGTGAAAGATACTTTTCCTTTCTTAATCTAGTTCCTCTTCTTTCAATGTCAGGAAATGCAACACAACTTTCCAAAATTATTTCTAGAAAGGCCTTAAACAAATGAAAAGTACTTGTGCCTAATAAAATGCTTCCAATTTTTACTGTCATCATGACTATCATTACCTTAGCTATTTTTCTTTCCAAATATTCTGTAGAGAACTTTTAAACCAAGAGCAATAACAAAGTTCACCTGACTTTGCTGTTTGTGGGAGGCATTTTATGTTTACTGATTGTTCTCAATATAACTCTGAAGGTGACTGCTATAATTTTATTTCAGCCAGCTTTTACTATTTTATGTACTGGTTTTGAACTCTTACCAAAATATATACTAAAAACCAACCATATTTTCCAACTTAAAAATTATTTTAACACAGGAAAAATTATTTTAATTCAATACCCTCTAAAATGAACACAGCATTTTGAAAGGAAAAAGAGAAACAGCATTGTCCTCAATAAATCTCAGTTAACAAGAGTAAAACACAAACACAGAAAACTATGACTTCCCAGCAAATAGCTATATGGCTCTGGTCCTGCTGCACAGGGTACCGTAATGTATGGCTCATATTCTGTCCCACTTTTGCCCCCTCAATAAACCTGTGGGCCTCTGTGGTGCTCTGCTCTTCCATGTTTGACAATAATGCTAAGTGATCTCTCACTCCTTTTCTTATGAACCCTATCTAGTGAAGACTTTTAACCTCATATTCCATATTTAGTTTCTTTCCATCATCAGAATTTTAAACTTTATATCACATCTAATAGCTCATTATCTTCGCAATTACAATTATACTGTGTATGTACATACTCTGTATTTAGAAGTTAATATTCTCCTTGACATTGATTTTTCTCTGAAAATTATTTCTAGAATGGTCCTCAGAAATGTTTCCCTGAGAATCATTAAAATAATATAAGAAAACAATTAAAATATTTACTGGTAAAAACATGTATTTAGATATAAATACAGACCAAGCTGCTTATATCTGCTTATTTGTTTGGAAGATGGCTTTTTTTTTTGTCTATCCATTCCTACTTATTCTCTATCATTTTAGAAAATTTATTCCATGTGTGCATATATTGTGTTAACATAGATAGATCACAAGAATAAGTGAATCATACCTGCTCTTCTACAGTTCAATTTTATAATTTGTATCATCTGATAAGATTATTTAGGCATGAGTTCTGTAATCTGTGAAGAGATAACTATAAATAATTGAAAATAAATTATATTCAAATTGATTATGGGTACAGAGTGAACATAGTAAATGAAGGAATTATTAAGTTCTTGTTATAAAAAGAGTACCTCTAATTCTACAGCTTAGGTTAAAGAAATGCTGCCCAATTTCCCATTGCTTTTCTATTTCCATACATACTACATATGCATTTTTGTCTTAAAAATATTGTAAAGTGATGAATTGGGCCTTGTAGTTACATAACTAGGGTAATGAGTACATTTCTTTTTGAACATTGTTATCCCCACCCTCATTTTCTCCCATTTTCCCAAGTTCATTTCCAACATAGTCTAGTGAGTATCATTGTTGCATTAGTTCATCCTTTGTCCTGCTGTTTCTCTTATTCCTTTTCCCTTTCACGAAATAGGTAAGCTTATATACAAGACAAAAGATATAAGAAAAACAAACCAAAAAGGAAAAGAAAGAGTGATAACTGCATACAGGACATAATAAGAACCTCTTATTTCCTATTCTTGGAGTTCATTTTGATAAACTTCTTTTATATGATCCTAGGTACTTAGCAATTTGGACTATTGTGATCCCCTACTAAAAATATTATAGGCATATTCTAGTTATTACAAATGAGGGAAAACATGCAATCTTTATTTCTTTGGGCCTTCCTTGATTCACTTAATATAATTTTCTCCAGATCTTTCCATTTCTTCATGTCATTTTTTCTGATGGAAGCAACGAACTCCATTTTGTATATATACCACATGCCATGTCTTCTTGATCCATTCATCTACTGACAGGCATCTGAATTGGTTTCATATCTTAGCTATGGTAAATAATGCTTTAATGAATATGGTTTTGCCCATAGCTTTAGTATGGCCTTGTTTGTGGTCATTTGAGTAAATTCTCAGAATTGGGATTGCTAGGTCATAGGGGACCTCAATGTTTAATCTTTTTTTTGTTGCCAGTCCTGGGCCTTGGACTCAGGGCCTGAGCACTGTCCCTGATTTCTTTTTGCTCAAGGCTAGCACTCTGCCACTTGAGCCACAGCTCCACTTCTGGCCGTTTTCTATATATGTGGTGCTGGGGAATCTAACCCAGGGCTTCGTGTATATAAGGCAGGTGCCCTTGCCACTAGGCCATATTCCCAGCCCCATCAATGTTTAATCTTTTGAGGGACCTCCGTACTGCTTGCCAGAGTGGCTGAACAAGATTACACTCCCACCGACAGTATAGTGGCATTGCCTTTTGACCACATCCCTGCCAGCAATTGTTGTTATTAGATATCTTGATAGTGTCCGTGCTTATGCATTCTTGTAGATGTATCTGACTGTGTGGTCAGAGAGCATAATGGAAAACAATCTTCTTAGTCTAGGGCTAGTGGTTGTAACCCTTAATATCTACACTCTGGATTTTGCCTTTTGGACTAATTTCTATTTGAGCATAGTTTGTTGTGATAATATTTTTCAAAACTTTTAAAAGAAGCTACGTTGTTTATTTGCATTGTTTTCAGTTTGGATAAATACTAGGTGTTAAATGCTAATGTAAGTAAATGTTAGATTAAGTTGGATTTTTTTTAATGTACTCATTTTCCCCAGCAATATCAAGGTCTTTTTCAAGTCTTTTCTCCACAGTGTAAAAAGCAATAGTCAGAGACAATGTATCTTTATGTTTCTTCCAAATGTATTTGTATTTTCATAGTAGAATATTCTTCTTCTTCTTGCTTCTCATCCTCATCCTCTTTCTTCTTTGTTCACTATTGAATGGATGCTCAGTACCCTGTATATAAACTTGCCAATTTACTGCCTTAGAAATTTTGATCTCCTTGTATTCCATCATTTTCCATTCTCACAATAAAGTATTAAAGTACTAATTGATAAATAATATATTAGTAGCAGAAATGAAGTTCCCTTTTCTCAGGGCTACTTAATAATTGCATAGAAGTTAACTGTGTATCATCTTTAGAAACGTGACACATGTTATTATTCCTTATAAATGCTCTAAACATCTTAAACTGTGTCTTGGCTTGGCATTGCCCAAGCTAATGAAGCTCAAAATAATGATTTTTTTAAAATAGGAGAGAAAAGAAAGTGAATTATGGCAGCTAGAACTTGTGTATTCAGTAAGAGCTACCTGGTATGCAAAGATATTGAAATGCAAGTAGAACAGGAAACAGAAACAGAGTGAAATACAAAAATATCAGACTTTTTATTTGTTAAAGGAGTAAGAATCCTTATATCTAGCACTTAGCAACATCCTAGGGAAGGGGAAAGTGTCCCCTTAGTAGGACACTAAGCAATAGAGGGGAGGAAAGCCCTCAGAACTACACAGGTGATGACTCCTCACTTAGACTTCTTTCATATAGAAATGTTACTTGCTCAGGTAGATGTCTTAATTAATACTCTGAGATAAATTCACTGAATTTCTGAAAGAAATATAACAATTATAAGGATGTATGCCAATAGTACTAAAAGGCAGTAAAAGATGGATATGAAAACTATTTCTTGTAACCCCATATAAAAGATTTCTGACATATGTACACCCAAGCAGTCTGGGCCTAACAGGAATTGGCACCTCTTTGATTTTTTTAATAAAAAAATGTATATTTGAATATTGAGGTAGGTATTAATGTGCTTAGGAAGATGACACAATATCCAAAACAATGCAAAACTGTGCAATGGAAAAAAAGTATAGTTTCAGTATTAGCTCAACACAGTTTTAGCAGTAATATAACCATGAACATGAAAAGGAGCCAGGATTTGATTATTGAAGGTACTTGTTCAAGATGCAAAGGACGATGTCCAGTAGTTGATAGAAAGCCACTGAAAAGTTTAATTCTGGAAAGCAAGAGGATAAGAAAGGAAGAGGAGCTGGCTTTACTTAGACCATCAGTGTCAGATCTACAACCTCCCTAGAGCATCTTTGAGTTCTTTCATATGTAGTTTCCACAGCTGAAAGACTATAGAAAAACTTCTTTCTTCCTTGCACCTGTTTAGGCCAGGAAGAATTTTGTACCCCCTGTCATTCACTTTATTTTAAAATTCCTTTAAAAGATTAGTGGTTATTATATCTTAAAAAATCTTTTATCATTTCATATACTCTCTCTGGAATATGAGATGGCTCTTTTTGAAGAAAATGTGTCAAAGTTCAAGTAAAAAACACTGATTTTCACAAATAAGAGTTGCCCATTCTGTTCAGTGCTCTTGAAATCATATGCTGTCTTATCTTTGCCTCTGAGTCATCCCCTGTCTAAAAGTATGCCTTACACATTTTAAGTTTGTGCCTGGCCCCACGAGCCACTTCAGAGGTCACTGAATGAAAAGACCCTTTGGAGAAACATTTTAAAGGATCTATATGCTGCATTTTAAACAAATATTCCACTGGAACTGCTCCTTTCTCTAAGTACAACAAGGTTTCAGATGTCAATTATTATCTAGTGTATTGATATGTATGTTTTAGTATTCTGCATTTTAACTTCCTTATAATGAAAAATACAATAATCAGCTATCTTAACAGGAAGTAACAATGTAGATATTTTACAATATTTGTACATGAGTTTTTGCCTAAACCTTTTTTACAGTAGGCTTGTAGCAAGAACGCATTCCTATTCCACACATGTAATCAGATGGAAAATCATGATTCCAGTCAAATTAATAGAAGCATAGGGCTTTATATGTATATGTGTTTGTCTTTCATATTCAAGTCTTAAATATGCCCATTGTATTCAGAAATAAGTTATCAGAAGAACACAGAGGTTCAGAACAAAAAATAAATTAAAAAATAAAATTCTCAGTCTATAAATGGTACCTTGATAGTACTTTACTTTTCTGTCCTGAACACCATACTAAGAAGACTCTATGAACAAGAAGTAAAATTTGGAGACTTTAATTTACTGAATCTTTTAAGGCTATGTGTTCTTCCAACTTATCTTATGGATATAATATTCAAGTATACTTTTGATTAGAACATAGTCCTTTAATATATTACTCCAGTGATCTTGGAGTGAAGTAAAATCATCCTTCACTGAACTCAAATGTTTACAGAAACCAGTCTCTACTTGTGTCTCTAGTATTGCACCAATGCTACTACTTTTTTCCTTATAGTTAATTGTTTTGTACTCACTGAAGAAACATATTCCCATATGCTTCCTTGCTCTTAGCACACACAATTTTCTGTCAAGGATAATGGTCTTCTTCCTTTCTACTAGCTGCTGAATTCTTTCTCCTTCATTATTTGTCTCCAGTAGTGGTTCATTCATGTCTTTAAAAACATGTTTTATTGTAAAGTTGTTGTAACGAAGGGTTACAATTACTTAAATAAGTTAATAAATACATTTATTTTCCAACAGTATTACCCCTCCCTCATTTTCTCTTGCTTTCCTTCCCCTCTCCCCTCCTCCCAAATTTGTAAGGTTCATTTCCAATATAGTGTCTAGTGAATATCTGTGTTGCATTGATTCACTCTTTGTCCCACTGTTTCCACTCCCCTTCCCCTAAGCAGATAAACTTATATGCAAGACAAAGGGTACCACTCACATCTTAATCAATCATGTATTCATCTTTACTTGGCACTTCTGGGCCTTTTATATGAGAACAACTAATATTTTTATTACATTTACATGTACATATATAGAGAGATCGATATTTTACTTAGTACAAAAGATTGCTCAGCAGACCCAAAGAAACATGGACTCTATGGCCTCCCTTATTGGGAATAATTAGTACAGGTTTAGGCAAGCCATAGCAGAGCATCACAAGGCCCAATAGCTATACCCTTAGGAACACATAAGATGATGCTAAGTGAAATGAACTCCATGTTATGGAAACAATTGATATATCACAGTTGTAACTACTTTCAACGTCCTATGTGTATGTGTAGTTTCTATTATTGATGATGTTCTTGTATCACCTTCCTGTGATTGTACCTACACAATCTCTGTAATCTTATCTGAGTATATTGGAAACCGTGTTTACTGGTATTGGAAGTAGGAAATTCAAAGGGAATACCAAATTTGAGAGACACAGGGTAAAAAAGGAGAAATAAATACAAAATCAATACTTGCAAAACTGTTTGGTGTAAGTGAACTGAACACCTGGGGGGGGAGGGAAAGGGGGGGAGGGAGGGGGGCATGAGGGACAAGGTAACAAACAGTACAAGAAATGTATCCAATGCCCAACGTATGAAACTGTAACCTCTCTGTACATCAGTTTGATAATAAAAATTTGAGAAAAAAAAAGATTGCTCAGCAATAAAATGGACTCAAATTCATATGTATTTTCATAGTATAGTGAAAAGAATTAATTAAGAGTAACTTTTTAAATGAGTGATTCACTACAAATTTATCACTTTTGGTTTAACTTGCAGGAACTAGAAATTCATACTTAAACTTCATAACCATTGTCCTATATAGCCTACCTACTTAGAATATCTTTAAATAATAACAAAATTTTCACTACTGTTTGGAAACTCATTCTCTTTAGCTCTTTATACAAAAGAGTTGCCATTTAATAAAGCAGTTTATAAAAAACAATATATCTTGCTTGATATCATACTTTCAATATTTTCACACATTTTTCCAAACCAACCCTTCTCTTAATTTTCTTAATTTCATAGAATATACATTCATTTTTTGATTAAATAGTTTTGATCATATAATTTGTAAGGTATGTTAACACAAGAACAACTTTAAGGCAGATCATTTTTTAACCAAATAACTGCAAATCCCATTTCAACTTAAATCCCTAAATCTACTTAATCCTTGCTTTACGATTTAATTAAAATTCTACATATTAGAAAACACAAAGTCTTTTTAGTATATCATAGAATTCCCTGTGCAGCAGACACAAAACTGTATTTCCTCTAAGCATTAATGCAACAAAGCCCATAAAGTTCTGATTGTCCATTTTCTTTTGTTCTGAGATGTATTCTGTCTTTTCCTATGTCACAACAGCACATGACCTAACCTCTCTTCTTCTCAAGTATGACTCAAATAAAGAACAAGATGTAGTATTGAAACTAAGGAAGATAAAGTACCAGTGTTTAAAACGTTTAATTTCTAATTAGTTCTATTGCTTTTTAAATTCTCTGAACTATTCCTGTCTGCTATGTACATTTCAGCTTCTGAGAAATCCTCGAGTTATAACTCTCCTTTTGAGCTTTTCTCTTTTCTCTATAGATAGTGGATCCTTAAAAATCCTTAAAAATCTAGATTTTTATTTTTCTAGAATATTGGTATGCTTACTGATATATAAAAGTTTAAAAATATAGTTAATGTTATTGTAATTCCTAACACATTCTAGAAGCTGCCTTTTAAAATAATTTTATTTTATCTTGAGAGAAAAAAAAAGACAGATCTTCAGTGTCCTAACAAGGATAATGCAAACAAGTATAACACTTGTTTCACCACCACAATGAAGCTATTGGCTATACCATCAAGAAGTCAAGTAACTGTGGATTTCAATAGTATTGTCCACCTATATCAGTTTTGTAAGCTCAGTGTGGAATAGGGTTAGGAGAATTTCTGGTGTTCAAACAGCACATATTTAATAGAGTATTTGTACTGTTGAGACTTTCACTATTTATTCTATCCTTCAAATGTAGGTCTATTCATAGCAATAATAAAGGATTGTTTTTTTAACTCCAGCCAAGTTCTCTATATTCTTGGAATTCCTTCTCCCTGACACTAGTTTCCTATTGTAGGAATGTATTGCTTTTAATTAAATACTCCTGAAACATTTTATTTTAGGTTATGAAACACAAGGCATGGCACACATTGTTTTAGAAGACTGAAAATGAAACCTCTACATTCTTTTCTACCCTTCTGCTACAAATTCCTATGAATTCTGTTCTTACTCCTCTTTCTTTGTATATCTGTTACTGGGGATTAGAAGAGTCTCTATCATGAACTCAAACTTGTGGAACTATCTTCTCCTCATGCACAATAAAAGTTACTTTATTTTCATATAAAAATTACTATATAATAACATATATTAAAATAAATAATATCATAAAATTACTATACGTTCATATAATTTAGAGTATTGAAAATGTTAAAATTTGGAGTTTCCTCAATTAGAAATTCAGCAAACTCTAGAAGGTGAAGATGTAACTGAAAATCAAATCAATCTGAAAAACTTGAAATAGATCTTTAACCATGATTGAACAAGTAGCAGAAAAAAAATCCTGTTTTGAATTGGAACAAGAACATAAAATTGAGTAGTTCACTGAACCACTAAAACTAACTTTTTTTTTTTTTTTGCCAGTCCTGGGCCTTGGACTCAGGGCCTAAGCACTGTCCCTGGCTTCTTCCCGCTCAAGGCTAGCACTCTGCCACTTGAGCCACAGCGCCGCTTCTGGCCGTTTTCTGTATATGTGGTGCTGGGGAATCGAACCTAGGGCCTCGGGTATACCGAGGCAGGCACTCTTGCCACTAGGCTATATCCCCAGCCCCAACTAGCTTGTTTTTGAGCTCCTAAAATTTTTGAATAGCATTGTGGAAGAAATACATTTAATTCAATACGAATAAGAAAACTTAAACAGAGGAGAGACATGCTTAGGGATTTTGATATGTGTATGTTTTAATTTTCCAACAAAATTCCATTAAATTTTAATTACAATTGTTTGCATTTTGAATATGTAAGATTTTTACACATTTGTCATTTTTATTCATTTTACCTTTTTAAAATTTTTATTTTATTTTATTATAAAAATGATCTACAGAGGGGTTACAGTTACATAGCCAGGTAATGAGTATATTTCATTTCGAACATTGTTACTCCCTCCCTCATTTTTCTCCTGCTTTCCTTCCTCCTCAGTCTCCTCCCCACAGTTGTAAAATTCATTTCCAACACAGTGTCTTTTGAATATCACTGCTACATTGGTTCACCCTTTGTCATTTGTCTCACCACTTTGGTGTAAGATTTAAAAAATTAAAATGCATTTTAATTTTTTGGATTTTTTATGAAAGGTTAACCAAGAAATAATTGCGTAGTAGCACAGAACTGTGAGAAAGTACTATCACAGGGCATCTTTTTTTCAACATGCTATTGCTAAGATGCTGCTGTTTCCAGTACTCTTCTGTCTGGTGAACATTCTAATCCAACAATGTTGGCTAGCTTTTGATAGTTATGGGTCAAGTATTCACCTGGGCCAGGTTTTAATCTCATGCATGGTTTGATAACGATAATCCTGTATTTCATTTACTGACAAAAGACTTGGAACTTCACCAAAGTAGCCAAGCTAGTCATTTAACTCCCAGTATTTAGATTGTGTAATGAAATCTATCTATGCTGAGTTTATCTCCCCCACTCTGTTCCTGATTTTTTTTTTCTACAGTGTTGCAGATATTGGGAGTTGGTATTCCATAGAAAACAATTGGTACAAAACACACTTTAAAATTTGCTGTAAGTCATTTTTCCTTCACTGTCTCATCAAGGAGATAAAGGATCAAGAAAATGGCAGAAAAAATACCTATCAAAATTTAGAAGTACAAATGAGTTGGATTATCTTAACAAGAAATAATTTCTTCTTTATAGTTATCTCTGATAGAAAAATGATGTTTCTACCACCGATGACATTGAGGATGATTGTCATCCTAACATAATACTGTGCAAACTGCTGTGATGGAAGCAAGAAATACGTGGTTATCTTGTGAACTAAGGGATATAGTGCAGAACTGGGTTGTAATGCAGGAAAATACTATATAAGAAAAACAGCATACATACAAGTGCAATGGATTAAGGTTGTATATTATGTATTCATTCATCCTGAATGGATTCCATCATGAGAGCAAAAGGAGATGGAAAAAAAAAAAACATGGTAAGAAATAGAACATCGGACTGGTTCAAGATTGTGGAGGGAGCTGTGTCATTTGCCAAAGGGTTAGGACTTGACTTCTGCTAGACAGAGAGATACAGACTGCTAAACTTTCTTTTCAATATCAGTGAAAGAAACATAGAAAGAGTATGTTTCCAAAGGAAAAGTTTGAGATTCTCTGTCATTACTTCTATTTCAAACACTATTTCAAAAATAATTATGATTTAACTTAGTAGTAAGTTCTCACAGCTTAAAGAATTGGTTTGAAAATATGATGTCAGGACTGATTTTTTTTCAGAGTTATGCCAACAGTGTTGTCAGTCTGCTTCATTCATTGCTTAACATGTGTGTAAATTAATGGAGTGCTAAGTGTGGAGGGTATTAGGATTTTATAGTTCTGATGCTCATAATATTTGCATTTCCTTTAAGGACATAAAACAAATAAGTCTGCTATTTCACTGCTATGTGAGTGGTAAAGTCTGATGCAATCTTTAATTTGCAGCAAACATTAAATGAATGGATTAGTGACAGAGCTGGGATCCGACTTACGTTTAACAAGTACTCACATAATTTACCTAAATTTCATTTACATATTCTAATACCCTAGTATAGTTTTAGTTATGCAGTATTTTTAACAAGACATTTGATATTTAATTACCCTAAGATCTAACCATGAACTCTGCTGGTAACTGGGAAAAAAATCATGAGATTCAAACAATACTCCTTTTCCATTTTACAATTTCAGTCATAATATGATGACTGTGGTATCATGATGCCTTTTTCTTTAGCGAGTCCAGTTCCCACAGCCAATACTTAAATACCTAGTGATGTTGTAGAGATGGACAAGAAGAATGCATTAACAAAAGTCTTCTTAGGACAGCAGCTCCATTGCTACCTGGCTAGCAGTGATGACATTCCTGAAAATAGCCTGTCAAAAATAAAACAAAGAGCTGGGAAAAGTTTATGGCAAATTTAACTGAGAAATAGCTGTTTTGTACATCAAGAGAATTGCCTGATAAATGTTTTGCAGAATTTAAAAGTCATTCCAAAATTAGGTTCAAAGAACTGACTGCAAATGACAGTCCCCAAATGTGTTTTTTCCTTCTTCTTTTTTATCCCCTGTCATTGCAGACTCAGAGCATTAAGAAAATCTAATGCTGGAAAGGACGACTCCTGTGAGATGTGAAAATAATTATATGTTCTGCCTGAACTGATAGGCAGAGAAACATTCCGTCTCAGATTCTGCAAAGCATGTCAATTTCAAGTTTGCATGTTTTCTATTTCTACTACCCACTATTTGGAGAAGCAGTGATTGGAAAACAAAAGCATTATTCCTACAGCAAGAAACCTTGAAAATTGGATAGATGACATACTTCTACACTTTTAATGTAAAATAAATGAAAAGAGGAGTTATTTCTCACTGTAGGTTTTAGGTAGATAATAGAAACAGGTTTGCAAACATGAGCCTTAATAATTTTACGATAACCAATTCTACTGTATTAAGAATAGAGCATTAATAATACATATTTATGGAGTCAATGTGAGTCAGAAAAATTGGCTCTCCAGTTGAATTGTATGAAATGAATCTAGTTTGTCATTGACTTCAAATTTAAAATCCACATCGAGTTCCCTTTTTAAAGAAGTGTCCAATAGAGCAAATTAGGAAAGTTGTAAAATGAACAATTTTTATAGGTTATTGCACGCTCTATTGCCAGTAATGGTTTTGCAAATTTTCTATTACTTTGCAGCATTCCACTGTCTCATTCTTGGCTGTTGATGCCTCCTAAGCCCTACTCTGACTTTTACCATGTGGAATAAACCAAAGACTATGCTATTTTCAATCTGAAATGAACTGCTCTTCTACAAATAAATAACGCAAAATAGCACAAATGTATTTTGGCATGAGATAAAAAAGTACAGATGAATTTATGTTTTGGGCACTTTATTAATGATGGAAAAATGCATTTATTCCATAGAAAAGATAGGTCATTTCTAAAAGATGTTAAAATTTGATCAAACAATGCCGCTACCCATACATATTATTTTATTCATATTATTGCATATTACATCATTGTCTATTAGAAAAATGAGCATTTCTATAATTTATTACTGAATAGAATACATTACGTTGATTATCTTATCAAGATTCTGCTTTTCATGGGTTTTTCATTGCTGAGTTTACTCATGACCTGATTTCTTCTACTTTCATTTTTTCAGTCACATCAATATATTGCCTTAAAAGATAGACATTCTTCCATCTTCTACAGGTTGCTTGCCAATAAAACAGGACAAAGGTTTTTTTGTTCTCCAGGGCTTCACCAGCAAAAAATATTATATGCTAATGGTATATAAGGCAAGAACAAAATAGAACAGGATTGTATAATGTTTACCTCATATAGGGAAATGATTCCCTTGAAATATTTCAGCTTTCTCATCATCCTAGTCACATATCCCTAGAAGTCAAAATGGTCAAAACTCAAATATGTGATTCCCACTCTCTATGTGTAAGATAGATGAGATTCGAAGACATTGTATTCAGTCAGGAAGAATCTTATTTCCTAAAATCATCTCAGTACAGCAAGTTGAACTATTAGGTACAATTCAATCTGTGTACCTATTGCCTTCCAATAAATGAGTTTTGGCATGTTCATTACCATATCATGCTAATATGTGTAGCCTTAATATTAATATAATTCTATAAATGCCTGTAAATAGAAAATTTCACTCACATGCACAGTTAGCGCAGTCAAAAGAACAGTGTAGGCTTTCTGCAGATAATAGTTATGCATTATCATATTTAGCCAAGAAGTTGCTTCATAGAACTTTATCCTAAATAAAGCCCTCATTGTTTTAGTTGCTGTCTCTCAGTGTATATCCTGTAGCATGAAACACTATGATTATCTGTAAGTCATATAAAGGAACTTATGTAGAGCACAACAAACACACAGAGATTAAATTGTTATTTCAAGCTGCTAGAATATAGTGAAATATTCTGTTATCTATATGACAGGCTATCTAAACATTTACACACAGTTGACATCACATTCATGAGAAACCACAACAAACATGAATACTTCCTACTTAGAAAAATAATGACAGTTTACATTCCCATCAACAATGAAGTAGGGTTCCCTTTTGGCCACATCCTCGCCAACATTTGTTATTGTTAGTTTTCTTGAAAAAGGACAGTCTAACTGGGGTGAGGAGGAATCTCAATGTTGTTTTGATTTGCATTTCTTTTATGGCCAGTGACATAGAGCACTTTTTCATATGTCTCTTGGCCATTCTCATTTCCTCATCAGAGAAGTCTCTTTTTAAGTCTTTAGCCCACTTGTTGAGGGGGCTGTTGGTTCCTTGCAGTTTTGTTTTGGAGGAATTTAATTTTTTTAGTTCAGCATATATTTTAGATATGAGGCCTTTGTCTACCATATGGCCAGTAAAGATTGTTTCCCAATCTGTGGGCTTTCTGTTTATCTTGTGAGCTATGTCCTTTGCTCTGCAGAAGCTCGTGATGCAGTCCCATTTGTCCAACCTTTCTTTGGTGGGAATGTAAACTGGTTCAGACACTCTAGAAAGTTGTATGGAGATTCCTCAGAAGGCAAAACATAGAGCTCCCCTATGACCCAGCAGCCCCACTTTTGGGCATCTACCCAAAAGACCACAAGCAAGAACACACTGAAGCCACCAGCACAACAATGTTCATCGCAGCAAAATTTGTCATAGCTAAAATATAGAACCAACTCAAATGCCCCTCAGTAGACGAATGGATCAGCGAAATGTGGTACATATACACATGGAATTTTTTTCCCTCTATCAGAAAGCATGGCATTGCCCCAATCGTAAGGAAATGGAAGGATTGGAAAAAATTATTCTAAGTGAAGTGAGCAAGACCCAAAGAAACATGGACTCTATGGTTTCCCTAATAGGGAATAATTAACACAGGTTTAGGCTAATCACAGCAGAGGATCACAAGAGCCTAATAGCAATGCCCCTATGAACGCATAAGATGATGCTAAGTGAAATGAACTCCATGTTATGGAAACGATTGTTATATCACTCTTGTAATTACTTTCAACAGCCCTGTAAAACCGTAGTTTCTTTTGTTGATGATCCTCTTATATCCTCTTCCTGTGGTTGTACTCCCGCTCTCACTGTATCTCATCTGAATACACTGGATACTGTATGTACTGGTATTAGAACTAGGGAAGTGAAAGGGAATATCAAAATGGAGACACAAAGGATAAAAAGACAAATGACTCCAAAAGCAATACTTGAAAAATCATTTGGTGCAAACCAACTGGACAACTCATGGGGGAGACGGAATGGTAGAAGGGGGTGGGGGAATGAGGGAGGAGGTAACAAACAGTACAAGAAAAGTAACCAAGGCCTAATGTGTGAATCTGTAACCTCTCTGTACATCAATTCGACAATAAAATAAAAAAGAAAAAGAATGACAATATTCTTTACATTATTTTTATTATGCATTTATGTTTCACAATACTTGTACAAAAATTTTTCGATTTTTTTTGTTTTTTTTCTTTTTTTATGTCTCTTAATTGTGAACATTTTTCCCTATAGAGATTGTCAGGTTTAGTCACACTGTCCATGCACAGATCTTAGAGGAGAAGAATATAAATTGTAGTTTCTCTAAACTTTCTGAAAGAGCATTCCCTTATGAATCATAGAATATCATTATTTCTGATGGAAGCATAGAATTTCATTGTGCATGTATACCACATTTTCTTGATCCATTCTTCTGCCAAGGGACATCTGAGTTGATTCCATGCTTTGGCCATGGTAAACAATATTGTAATAAACATGGGTATGATGGTGGTTTTAGTGTAGCCAGGCCAATAGGATAAATGCCCAGGAATAGGATTTGGCCTGTCATAGGAAAGCTCTATGATTAGTCTTTTGAGGAACCTTCATAGTGATTTCCTGAGTGGTTAAACAAGTTTACATTCCCATCAACAATGTGGTAATTTTTCCTTTTGGCTACATCTATATATTTCTATCAGCATTTGTTATTTGTAGTTTTGTTGACAATGCCATTCTAAATGGGGTGAAGTGGAATTTCACTATTGTTTGATTTGCTTTATTTTTGTGGACAGATTTGTTGGACATTTTCTTTTCATTTTTAAATTTGATTTTATTGTAAAGGTGATGTACAGAAGGATTACAATTACATAAGTAAGATAATGAGTACATTTCTTGTTGAACAGTGATATCCCCTCCCTTTATTTCTCCCAATTTTCCTCCCCTCCAACTCTCCTCCTTCCTAGTCATAAAGTTCATTTCCAACATAGTGTCTTGTGAGTATAGCTGTTGCATAGATGCATCCTTTGTCTTTTTTTTTCTCACCATTTTGTTATTCCCCTCCCCTTCCCCCAAATTAGTAATTTTTGGTTTTGTAATTCCAAGGTGCCCAGCTAGCCATGGGCAGGGCTGAAATTTGGCTTGAATGCTGACCTTGTTATTACTCAATTCTGCTGGGCTGCCTCCTGCTGAGCTTTGCTTTTGTTTGCTGCCAAGGATGGGTGGTACATGGGAATCAGATTCGTTTGCCCTTTTCAATATTGGTACCACTTCTCTGGCAAGTCTTTCTGGCCAAGTGTTCTTCTGGTGGCTTCTCTATCAATTTCAGAAATCTGATGGGAGAAAGGATTCCTGGCCCAATGCTGTTCTCCGAGGGGTGTATTTCCAGGGGGTACTCCTAGTTCCTGGTGATAATTTGGACAGTTCCGCGGTATGGCAAATTGTCTCTATATCTGACAGTGACCAGCTCAGCTTTGTGTTCTGGTACCTGCTTTTTCCTACAAGGGCTCTTTAAATTCTATGCTGAAAGAATGTGCTAAGCTGGTAGCTCAGTGGCCACATGGTGGCTGCCTCACTGGGCATCTCTTAGCTGTTTTCTGTGTGGTGTGTTTGTTAGTTTTTTCAGGAAGAAAAGATTTGGGGGTGGGGGGAGGGACAAACTGCTGGTCCGGAAGAGATGGAAGTATACAGAAGAGAGGGGAAGGAAAAAGAGAAAGCGAGCCTGTGTTCTTTTGCAAGCAGTTTATAATTTTTAGTGTATACCTCTAGATTATTATAGTTTACTTGGCAAGACTGTGAAGACATGGAATGCCTAATTGACCACTAAAAACTCTGCTTGGTCAGAGACAAATTAGGATGTTCCATGTTGTCTTTCAGCCATCTTCAATTGTCTTTCCCAACCCCATTTAGCACCAACTCATTGCTGCCTTCATATTTCTCTTAACATTGAGCTTTTGACATGTATGACGCTTTTTCTTGAAGTGAAATACCATTTCACTTTAGGAAATTTCTCAGTTACATATCTAATCCTAGGGCCAAAGGAGAGATGTGATGAGACAAAACACACAAATCCGAGCACAGAAAAACAATCCATATTGCTATTCATGTTGCTGAAGAGATTTTTAAATGAGGTACAGGTTGATCAAGAAGTTGAGCTGGGGAATTGAGCTCATTTTTTTCCTTGCAAGATTGAGAGCTCTATAATCTTGCTGAAGCAACACTTAATACAAGTGCTATAACTTGAATATCTGATTAAGTTATGGTCAATGAATTCTGTCCACAACTGCAAATGCTGTCTTGATGGTTGAATAGTGATTCTATCTCGAATACCCAATATTTTGAAAGTTGTAGCTCCAAAAATTTAAGCATAGGTTTGAAACTTTGAACACTTGTACCTCCTTAAATTCAAAACACCTCAAATTTCATCAAAATATGCAGTAATTTTCTCCAAGCTTAGTAAGAAATGGATCTGAATATTCCATATTTCTGACATAGAATCAACGTCCAAATATAACCAATTGCAGCTTAACTGATATGTGAAACAGAATCTTCATTCCTAAAGATAGCAACTATAGTAATTTAAAAAAAACTTGAAGTTTCCTTTCACTTTGCAGCACCAGAATTCCTAGAATAAAATGCAGTAGAAAATTATGTGTGCAGCAAAGTTTTTGGAAAACTTCTTTTAAAAAATTCTTTTAAAGAATTTTCCATTCCTTTACACTTGGAAAACTCCCTTTATTTTTAAAATCTCTGGGGTATAAAACAAAGTTTCATAATGGTAAACCGTAATGTAAACTGTTTATAGGACTTCTTTCAAAACTGCAAGCATATTGTTCTGTATATAGATTAGCAGTGTAAAGTTATGGTAGTTATCATTATTGTTTCTTAACAAGGAAAAATATATTCAAGTTTCAATATCATCCCCAGGCACTGGAAATTCAGGAAACTCACACTGAGGTACTTCAATTTAATGATATAGAGAACCAAGCGTCTATTATCTTTCTCCTAGGGATTTAGTCTATTTCTTATTTCCAGTAACTACAAGCTTTATTCTCTGTGTCTATACTTTCTATGTCTCCGTTTTTCTTACCTCTAGTCTTTATTGGAACCCCTACTGATATGACCCAACACTAAGGACAATTAACTTGTATACTTGAAAAATATTCAGCTTTCTCTTATAATTATGTCACTGTAATGAGCCCAAGGGAGTCATGGGTTAGGAGAGAAACCATTATACTCTACATATCACGTTAGGAAGCTAATGAAGCCCACCAGTGCCTTATGAAAGCAATACAAAGACCTAAATCATCATATTAATGGTTCAGAAGCAGAACCTATTTAGTAATATCCATTAAAATAAAGCATATTTAAAGCAAAATTAGACCTGTGGTATGATTCTCTCATCATTGCAGATAAAGTAGTCAGGAACTCTTTTCATTGTCTTATCTAGACAATCATTTTACTTCATGATTCTGATTGTCTAAAAAAAGACTTTAGAGATATAAATGTTGATAATATTTCATCAGTTGCTTTAACTGAAAATTTGAATAAGCATCTGTTTCTCAAGCAAAGAGATAACAGGGGCTTTGTCTGACACTGCATAATGAGTTTAGGAGGCCAGTCAAAGTCCAGAGGACACAAATATAGTGCAATAGGCCTATCACTGTTACTACAGAAAAATCAAGAGAATCAGCTTTCATTGTCAAAAGGCAATTTGAAAAGTAAAACCAGGTGCTAATGCACAAAATAAATCCAATTTTCTACCATTATTGGTACAGAGACAAAGAACAAAATGGAGGTTATGATACTGTGTTGGTCTATTTTATTTTCATTTGCTCTGTCCTCTTTAATCTTCACACAGTACTTTAGACAGTTGATACTCTCATGTAAAAATGAAATAAAAATCTTCAGGCACAAATAATAAACCATTTCAAATTCTACAATGTAAAACTAGATCTCAAACTAGTGTTTTCTGACTCTCAGGAAACTGTTATTGCCCATGTAAGACATTTCTTCAGTTCTGTAAACAAGTGCTATAACTTACTTTCTTGTTGTATACTCCATAACATTGTGCTTGTCTCTATTCAGTTCTACAAGTTACATTGCAAAGGAGAAAATATAAAACAGATATGTGCACTCTCAAACACTTTGCTCATCTTTGGTTACTAGAAAACAACTGGAAGATGTTATCTCTTAAATATTTAAATAACACATATGAATACAGATATTTTCAGTTTAAAAAAAGATTAGGTAGTATATCCATCAATACTTAGACCTTTACAAATAACTTCCTCTATAAATAAATATGAACCATATATTTTAAGCACATTATTCTAGTTTCAATGTTGTTAGAAAACAAGGTACAATAATTACAGTATAAACAATTATGTTGTAATGCTCTATAGGTATAGTGTTCTACAAACATTAGCTCATCTACCTTTAGGTATTCTAGAGTATGAAACTCCTGGTTTGTAATAGGTCATGGGTCCTTACCCTCATATTTATTCCAAAGAGGTATGATTTCAGTGTAATAATTTGTTTTTTCTTTGCCACTGGAATAATCACTTTTCACCTGTTTTAATGTAAATAAATGCAAATAACAATGTTCTTCTTGTGTCCATTTTCTAGACCTTGATACTAATTTCTACATACATTTCATTAAAAATACTCTGAACTTTGAGGAGAAGATATCTTTCTATCAAATTGTCTTCACAGTTTCAATTATAACTAATTTGCTTTTAATATTTTACCTTTATTTTCCTCAATCCAAGGATTACTTTTAACACATATTATCCAGGTTTCCATGTAATTTTTATTGTAAAAAGTTTTACAATATTTTCTTTTTTACTTTACTTGATGTACCATGACACATTATGGTTTCTCTTCAAATTGTGTAAATCTTTCCCCATTTACTTGATTTAACATGATTCTTCAAGCAACTTAAAAATGTTCATCTCCGGGCTGGGGATATAGCCTAGTGGCAAGAGTGCCTGCCTCGGATACACTAGGCCCTAGGTTCGATTCCCCAGCACCACCACATATACAGAAAACGGCCAGAAGCGGCGCTGTGGCTCAAGAGGCAGAGTGCTAGCCTTGAGCGGGAAGAAGCCAGGGACAGTGCTCAGGCCCTGAGTCCAAGGCCCAGGACTGGCCAAAAAAAAAAAAAAATGTTCATCTCCTTTTTGATATCAAATTGTAAGTGAAGAGAAATCCTGTTTCATACTATAATAATCAACTTGGAAAGCTTTTATCATAGGTGACAAAAAAGTAAACACTATTATGATCCTCATTTGGTCATTGGGAAAGTAAACATTTGAAGAAAGATTGAGTCACTGAATTGAGTCTTTTCTGTGAATTTCATCCAGAGCTTAAAGGAAAGATAGTATGCTTGTGCTGTTAATTCTATTGGCCCTTATGACATTATTAGAAAGATCTTCAAGTAGAGTATGCAAGACATATTTTTTCCTTCAAATAAATAAATGTGGCAACCAAAGAAAGACTTTGAAATATTCTTTTGATAAAAAAAAAGTGGAGATTGTTTACCTGTTTTATTTCATAATTATAAAGAAAGGATATTTTCAAGATCACACGTGTATTATACTAATAAAATATATATCATTTAGAAGCCATATAAATCCTTATTTTTTAGAGTCTGTATAAATGTGGAATTCAGAATCTATGAATTCTCTTTTCCAGAAAAATGTCACATTTTTACAAAGAACTAACACTTCATACTTTCAGAGGGTAGCTTAAAAAATATATAAAACAATAAAAGGAGTTTTCTTGAATAATTCATTTTAATTGTTTCAAATCATAGACATTTATTTCTTTCAATTTATACTCACCCTAGTTCTATATCTCCAAGTTATCTTTGTCAGTTTTTCAAATTGAAATTTTAAGTCTTCTGTCTGTCAGTTTTCTTATACTACTATGCAAATCTCTGGGTAGTTTTCCACACTGTGCACTTACTGCTTTCTTTTCTATTACAACAGCTTCATTTTCCTTTTCTCTAGCACTGGGCCTCTTCTCTCCTAGTAGTGATTCAAAGAGTGCGATTTTACTTTCATCTATCTTCCTCCTAAATTTGCTCTTATATAACTCTTAATAAAGTTTCTTAAGAGCCTTTATTTTTCACATAAACTTCCTCTCATTATGACTTTTAATCACTCAATTTTCTTCTCTGAGGCATAGCATGTAGTACATAATTCTGTTATCACTCTTATTTTTCTTTCTCATTGAGAGATTTCCCAAAGCCTTATGTATGGAATTGTATTGTCAGGAATTGCATTAAGTGGAGGAAAACAAGACAACCTACAATTTTTGATTTTACAGTCTAGTAAAGAAGACAGTATAGAAGAAATAATTATAAGGACATTGCATCTTCTAAAGGAAAGAACTCATGTGCAGGTTAAATTATGCCTTGGTATTCTTATTTCACTCTGTATGTTCTTCCTTCACCACACTTTCTACTAGCATAAGTATTTTTATAATTATTTTGACTTTTTAAACTAATTAAAATGCACTAAATGCTTCACAATATTTCAGTACTGCATCTTGTTCTCCATACTTGCTCTATCTCCATAAAGAATCTTCACAACCCAGGTCAAAACTCCCGATACAAGACCCTGTCTTTGTAATCATGCATTATTTGCAATCTTCTATTACATTTATATTACACTCTTAGTATATTACAAGCATTTAATGTAACAAAAGATGGTAATATTTAAACTGCTATTTAAATATTTATATTTAATATACATATGTTTATAAGATTTAATTATATTTAAATTATAATTTAATTTTATGTCTCAGACTTCAAGATAGAGACCATTTTCCCAAATATTTTTACCATTCCAGTTTTTCTTATGATGTTTGTCATATTATTAGTAATTTAATGAAGGATTGTTTTAGGCTGTATTAACTGTTTTGTAATTTACTTCTTTTGTGGCATCAGGTAACCAATTGAAAACAAAGATCATAACCACCACCTTGTATGGTTTTGTGAATATTCCATTCTTCAGTTGCACACAAGTCCCTTCTCCTTGCCTGGCCATTCGGAGAGAAGTGGATATGTTACTTGAAATAATTTTAAATTACAAATATATGAGAGTGAAAACCTTGAAATGCACAGAGAGAAATCTGTGGTATGATTTAATGTCTCTCCATAATTGAGTGAGTTTTTTTTAATCAAAAATTGTAAAGAATGCTGTTACCGTCTCTTTCTGTTGTTATAACAAAATCCTATGACTGGGAACTTTATAAAAGCATTTTTACTTTATTTTTAATCACACATCTACAGAATGGAAAATTCAAGTTAAAGATGCTGTAGTTCAATGTACAAGGGAAATTATCTCTGTTTAAGGTAACAGGGAGGGGTTATCTCTGTTTTCAAAACAGAAGTTTAAATGATACTTCTTCCAGAGGAGTTGAAAGCTATGTCTTCACTGGGAACAAGGTATTGAAATGCAAAAGGATCTAAGAAGGATCTAATATTTAATCGTTTTTTTAATTTTTTTTTGGCCAGTCCTGGGCCTTGGACTCAGGGCCTGAGCACTGTCCCTGGCTTCTTTTTGCTCAAGGCTAGCACTCTGCCACTTGAGCCACAGCGCCACTTCTGGCTGTTTTCTGTATATGTGGTGCTGGGGAATCGAACCCAGGGCCTCATGTATACAAGGCAAGCACTCTTGCCACTAGGCCACATCCCCAGCCCCTTTAATCGCTTTTAGAGAGAACATGAAATCAAAAGTCCTGTGGCTTCAGCCCTTTCCTAAAGCCTCCACTCTATTATCATTGGGTGCCTACATTTTAAAATATGAGTTTCAAAACTGACTTTATGAAACACAGAGGACAACTTTAAATAAATTCCTGTTCCAAAAAATTTACTGTAACTGGTATTTTAATATTTTTACCTTTGCTTTATATTTATCTATATTTTATGTTTATCTGTATTTTAGTATATTTACCTCTAACCTTATGAAAGTAACTTCAGCAGCACTAGGAGTATTTAACAATACGATAAATATTAAGTATCTAGCATGTAGTAAAAACTTGAATCACTGCAAATAGTTTATAGAGAATATGAAAATAAAACAGGAAAAAATAAGGAATTACCTGTCATTTATAATTCACTTGCTTCTATATTAGAACTTACATTGCAATAGATTTTCATTGGATTTAACATGAAGATAATCTGCTAAGAACTCTATGTGACAGGGAAGTGTGCTATTGAAGAGTTCACATCTAGATATAAGTTCAAGCTCAGATTTGTTTTAATGAAAAGAACTGCCATCTGGTTGGTGAACAGGGTCTATTGGAAATGATTAGAGGTTTCAGTCCAATGCATAAGGGACACAGATACCCATAACAAGATGAACCAGGGACTACTCCCAGATGTACCACTCTTGTCAAATGCTCTGATGGAAAGGCCAAGGTTCAAGAGGCACAGAGCAAAACTTTTCTCACTTTAAATTCATGTCTCTTTAGCAAGACTTAGAGAACATTTTAGAAATGATACTGCAATCTTTCTGCATTTACCATGGGAGCAACAACAAAACAATACAAAACAAAAAACCCAAATGTGAAATGATCAAACTAGTAAGCAAGTTGAGTAAAATTAGAAAAATGTTACTTCAGACAAAAATTAATGAACAACTGGTTTAATCAAGACCCTCCACTAAAGAGAAAAAGGCTGCATTGGATGCTTAAATAACTACTATAAAAATGAAAAAAAAAATCTTTCATATAGAGATTGTTTTTCAAGTATTTCCAAAGTACTCTATTAAAGAAATCTTAATAGCTTGAACTTATTAGTTGTTTCTTAAATTGTTTTTCCCTGACTTCTTTTTCGAAATTGGCATGATTTTGAAAAGGCAATTATACATGCATTTGAAGGCATAATTAATCCTTGTATCATTGCTTCTCAGAGAACACAGAGAAAGCATTGCCTTATTGCCTTATAAGTAAGAATTATAAGAAAATCACCCGAAAGATATAATATAGAAAGAAATTATTCCTCAAGTGTTTTGTTTTCCCCCTGACTACACATTTTAAGTGAAGATTCAGTCACTCTTGTAACCTTAACTACTCAAGAGGCAAAAATTTGAGGATCATGATTTGAAGCCAGCCTACCTAGAAAACTCCATGAAATTCTTCATTTAATCACCCAAATGCTGGATGTGGATCTATGATTCAAGTAGCAAAGCACTACCCTTAACTCATAAAGGTTACCAGCAATGCCCAGGCTTTGGGTTAAATGTTTCAGGACACATGCGCGTACACGCACACACACACACACACACACACACTCAAGTGAAAATGATATAATACTGGTAATATGAAAGAAGTTCATTTCTATATTCCACTTGGTATGTTCATGAAATTAGCTAACTAAATGCTGAAGAAATCATTACCATGACTGGGAATATGGCCTAGTGGTAGAGTGCTTGCCTCCTGTACATGAAGCCCTGGGTTTGAGTCCTCAGCACCACATATATAGAAAAAGCTGAAAGTGGCGCTGTGGCTTAAGTCGTAGAGTGCTAACCATGAGCAAAAAGAAGCCAGTCACAATGCCCAGGCTCTGAGTTCAAGCCCAAGGACTGGCAACAAAAAAGGAAGGAAGGAAAGAAGGAAGGAAGGAAGGAAGGAAGGAAGGAAGGAAGGAAGGAAGGAAGGAAGGAAGGGAGGGAGGAAGGAAGGAAGGAAGGAAGGAAGGGAAAAAAAAAGAAATCATTGCCAGCTGTAAGAAAATGGATTTGGAACGGGAAAGAATATATAGAATACCTGGCTTGTTTTGTACATTTGATTAGCATCACTTAGCTGTACAACAGCATTTTATTTGACATATCCATATATGAATATAACATGCTTTGCCAATATCTTCTGTCATGTTTCCCAACCCATGCTCTGAAATAATAAAAACAACAATTTAACAAGTACCATTGGTCTATTTTCACACATGATACATTTGACCACATTTGAAAAAAAGGGGCTAGAAGTATGTTTATTCATCTTAAAGAAAAACTGGTATATTTATTTCCCTTAAAATTAGTAGAAATTTACATAACAGACGGATATGTGATAATATCCTTCATTTCTCAAAAGCCTCATAATAGCTGTAGTCTCAGTTTAGTAAATATATTAAATATTTTAATCAAAAGCAATGGGCTTTATAAAAATTAAGTATATTTTGGATTTTTCCTTTTTTTATTTTTGTTGGTTGTAGAGCTTGAACTCAATGCCAGGGGGCTGTCCCTGAACCTCTTTTTGTTCAAGGCTGGCACTCTATCACTTGAGCCACAGTGCCATTTCTGGTTTTTGAGTGGTTGTTTAGATATAAGAGTCTTACAGGGGAATTTTCTGCCAGGGCTGGCTTCAAACCCCAATACTCAGATATCAGCCCCTGAGTAGCTAGGATTACAGGCATGAGCCACCAGTTCCTGTCCTCCCTATTTTCTTTTGCTTATTCATTGTCTAAATATTTTTGCACAACTATTTAACCAATTCTGACTTTTTCTTAATGTTAATTCCAGGACAATAAATGCATTAAGTATTCATTAAAATTTTTTAATCACAAAAGTATATATAATGAGACTTCAAAATGATTACAAGCTGATATAGAGCTCCATTTCAATAAAATAAATCATTTTTGAAAATGTTTATTAAGAAAACATTCCAGAAGAAGAAAGATGGCGCCGATGGAATAGGGAGGCACCCCAACTCGCTCCAACGGCATAGTGAGCTGGGAACCCCAACACCCAACACCCCATCAAGAACCCAGCAAAACCAGCAGCCAGAAGCAGTGGAGAAACGCAGGAAAACAAAAAGGAGCAAAAAAGAAGAACCGAAAACCTACACGGAGCCGGAGATTCACCGGGGCACCCTCCCCCCACCAGCCGACCCTGGCCCAAACAGGGTCAGGCTGGGAAAGGGGAACCCGGCAATCGGCAGACAGGCTGCCAGGAGCGCAGAATTCATATAGGGGAGACCCCACGGACACAAGGCAGGGTGCGGACCAAGACACACCGGCAGCGACGAGAAGTTCGGGTCCACACCGGGTTTGGACAAGGGAACCCAGCGTGGCAGAAATCAGGAACCAGGGAAGCCACCACGACACTTAGCCAACCCCTGGAGGGCCAACGGCTGCGCGGGACACACACACAAAGCAGCAAAAGTGAGTGCCCTCCCCTCCCCCCTCCCCCACCCCTGAGGGAACAAAGAACCCACAAATCAGGCGGGGAAGCTCCCATCAGGCGCTGGGAAGTCAGTTTAGCAGGGGAAGGGCTCAGCAGCACCAACACCCCACAGGTTCCTGAACTGGCAGAACCGGCCCCGCCCCCTTCCCAACAGGGGCCGGGAGACAGCCGGTTGTGCAAAACCCACCTGAGGCGCCTGGACCTCGCAGACTCTTACAACTAAAACCACAGGCGCTGGTGGGCAATACCAGCCCAGCAGGGTCACTTGAGCCTGATCACGTCCCCCCTCCTCACAGCGGAGGTGAGGTCTGAAGGTGCCAAGCCACACCCGGACAGTCGATCCCACTGGGCCCCACACGTACCCCCCCCCCCCAACGGACTCGTGGGAGGGCGCAAGCACAACCCAACAACCCAGGACTTGCTCTGGGAGGCATATCCCACCGAAGTGCCTGTTGCACTGAACGCACAGCGCACAGGAGGGCGGGGGCCCCCCGGCGACAGCGCCTGCTCTGGTAGGCGTACCCTGCACTGGTGGGCGGGGACACAGTGACAGCACCTGCTGCCGTAGACACGTCTACACAGGAGGGAGGGAGGAGCTACAAACCAAACCTGAGAAGCCATCCAGATCTCCAGATGCGCAAATCACAAAGAAACATAACTCAGTTCATCAAAGGGCAAGCCAACTCGCCAGCTTCAAAAAGCAGCACGACTGAAGAGGAGATGGAGACTAAAAAAGCAAATGAGGCCATGTTAACAGGAATGATCGAAAGCGTCAGAAATGAAATCAGAAAACAATTCCAGGAATTTAGAGCGGAAATCTGGAAGGACACCCAGGAAGCCAAGAAAGAAATGGAAGCAAAACTGGATGCAAACCTGCTTTAAAGAAATGGAAGCAAAAATGGATACAATGCAAGCTGTCTTTAAAGAAAATCTCCACATCCTAAGAATTGAAATGCATGAAAAAATAGATTTAAAATACAACTCTTTAAAGGAAGAAATCTCCATGATCAGAGCTGATATGACAACCATAAATAGCTCTCTGACATCCATAAACTCCGCAATTGAAACCATGACACAAAGAGTAGACCATATAGAATCCAGAATCTCTCACCTGGACGATGAAGCAGCAGACAACAACCAGAAAATGACCACACTCCAAGAAAAGGTGAAGCTTCAGGGAAGACTAATTCAGGAACTAATGGACAAAGACAAGAGATATAATCTGCGCATAATTGGAATAGAAGAAGGAGCCGAATACCAGAGCAGAGGGCTTAATCATGTTCTCAATAAAGTTATTGCAGAAAACTTCCCCAATCTCACAGGGGACCCCATCCAGGTAACCGAAGCCTATAGGACACCTGGCAGGCCAGACCCCAGGAAAGCCACCCCAAGGCACATAATATTCAAGACTACAGACCTCAAGATTAAAGAGCATATTCTGAATTCAGCCAAAGCGAAGAAGGAAACTTTTTTCAATGGGAAGAGGATTCGAATAACATCCGACTTATCCACACAAACTTACCAAGCTCGAAGCGAGTGGAAGAACACCATCCAAGTACTCCAGAATAACAATTTACAACCTCGGATCAAATATCCAGCGAAATTGGAGTTCACATTCGAAGGGAGAACCAGATCTTTCCACACCAAAGAGGAGCTAAAGGAGTATGTGAATAAAAAACCAGCCCTACAGCGAATATTAAGAGGGGAACCCCACCCAACAGAGATCATAAAAGACACACAGACAGAATCAGAAAGAAACTTCAATAGCCAAAGTCCAGCAGAAACACAAGCTCACTAAAGACAAGAAGAAAAAAAAAAAAAAGAAGAAGAAAAAACAGCCCACCAAGAAAATGGAAGGAGAAAAAACACCCTTATCCTTGATCTCTTTAAATATAAATGGTTTAAACTCCCCGATAAAGAGGAGCAGACTGGCAGAATGGATTCGCAAACAAAAAGTTGACATCTGCTGTCTACAAGAGACCCACCTTACAGCAAGGGACAAAAACAGGCTTCGAGTGAAAGGATGGAGCAAGATCTACCAAGCAAATGCATCCACCAAAACGGCAGGTGTAGCCATTCTGATCTCAGACAAGCTTGACTTCTCTTTAAAGTCCACTCAAAAAGACAAAGAAGGACACTACATATTAATACAAGGAAAAATACAGAATCAAGAAATCACGGTGATAAATGTATACTCACCAAACAAAAGAGGCCCGACATATGTCAAGCAAATTCTCAAAGAATTACAGAGCAAGATAGACGCAAACACAATCATAGTGGGTGACTTTAATACTCCTGTCTCTCCAAGAGACAGATCCAACACCCAGAGGATTAGTAAGGGAGCTGAGGACCTAAATAACACCATTTCCCAAATGGATCTAACAGACCTATATAGAACCTTTCACCCCACAGAGACCCAATACACCTTCTTTTCAGCAGCCCATGGATCATATTCCAAAATAGACCACGTCATAGCCCACACAAAGAACCTCAGCAAATACAAAAGTATTGACGTCATCCCATGTATTATATCTGATCACAGTGGATTAAAGGTAACCCTCAACAACAAAGGATACCACAGAGCCTATACACACTCTTGGAGGCTAAACCCCATGCTGCTATCCAACACTTGGGCCACAGATCAAATTAAAGATGAAATCAACGAATTCATAAGCCACAATGACAAAGAAAACACATCACAAAGAAACCTATGGGACACAGCTAAGGCAGTACTGAGGGGCAAGATCATTGCACTCAGCACCCACATTAAAAGAATGGAAGCAGAGCAGGTGAATACCCTCACGATGAAACTAAAACAACTGGAGAAACAAGAAATGACAGAATCTAAAACGACTAGGAGGGGAGAGATCACAAAGATTAAAGAAGAGATAAATCTGATTGAAAATAGAAAGACCATTCATCAAATAAATAAGACTAAAAGCTGGTTCTTTGAGAAAATAAACAAAATTGACAGACCCCTTGCAAGACTTACAAAAAAAAGAAGAGAAGAGACTCATATTCGTAAAATCAGGGACTCCACAGGAAAAATTACAACAAGTACACACGATATTCAAACAATCATAAGGAGCTATTTCCAAAACCTCTACTCAGCAAAAAACAATAATTCTACAGAAATGGATCAATTCTTAGAGAAGTACAAACTGCCCAAACTGAACCAAGAAGAAATAAATCAGCTAAATAAACCAATAACTTACGGTGAGATACAGGAGGTAATCAAGAACCTCCCTACTAAGAAAAGCCCAGGCCCAGATGGATTCACCAACGAATTCTACAAAACCTTTAGTGAGGAGCTAATTCCAATACTCCTCAAACTCTTCCGCGAAATAGAAATGGAGGGAGAAATCCCAAACTCATTCTATGAAGCTAATATCATACTAATTCCCAAACCAGGCAAAGACCCAACAAAAAAAGAGAACTACAGACCAATATCACTAATGAACACAGATGCAAAGCTCCTCAATAAAATATTAGCTAATAGGATCCAGAAAGTGATCAAGAATATCATACATCATGACCAAGTAGGCTTCATCCCTCAGTCACAAGGATGGTTCAACATCCGTAAATCAATCAACGTAATTCACCACATAAACAGAACTAAAATCAAGAATCACATTGTTATCTCAGTCGATGCCCAAAAATCCTTTGACAAAATACAACATCCATACCTATTAAAAGCTTTGGAGAGAACAGGAATAGATGGAACATTCCTCAAAACAATAAAAGCCATATACAACAGACCAACTGCTAATATCATATTAAATGGAGAGAAACTTAAGTCATTCCCCCTAAAATCAGGAACAAGACAAGGATGCCCACTCTCCCCACTTCTGTTCAACATAGTGCTGGAATCCCTAGCCATAGCAATAAGGCAAGAGGAGGACATCAAAGGGATCCACATCGGCAAGGAAGAAATCAAGTTATCCCTATTCGCAGACGACATGATCTTGTATCTGAAGGACCCAAAAACCTCAGTACCCAAACTCCTACACCTAATAAACCAATTTGGCAAAGTAGCAGGATACAAAATCAACCCACAAAAGTCAGCAGCTTTTCTGTACACCAGCAATAGACAAACAGAAAAGGAAATTATGGAAACAATTCCATTTACAGTAGCCAAAAAAAGAATAAAGTACCTAGGGATCAACTTAACCAAGGACGTGACGGACCTATTCAATGAAAACTACAAAAATCTAATAAGGGAAATCAAAGAAGACACAAGGAGATGGAAAGACCTCCCATGCTCATGGGTAGGCAGAATCAATATAGTGAAAATGGCCATATTGCCCAAATTGTTATACAAATTCAATGCAATACCTATCAAAATCCCAGCCACATTCTTCACTGAAATAGAGAAACCAATCCATAAATTCATATGGAACAGCAAAAAACCTAGAATAGCCAAAGCAATTCTAGGCAAAAAAAGCAATGCAGGAGGTATCACAATACCTGACTTCAAGATCTACTACAAGGCCATCATAACAAAAACAGCATGGTATTGGTATAAAAACAGATCGGAAGACCAATGGATTAGAACTGAAGACCCAGAAATAAAACCGCACTCTTACAGCCAACTGATATTCGACAAAGGAGCTAAAGATATACAATGGAATAAACATAGCCTCTTCAACTACTGGTGCTGGGAGAACTGGGCAGCCATATGCAGAAAACTCAAAGTAGACCCAAGCCTATCACCATGCACCAAGATCAACTCAAAATGGATCAAGGACCTCAATATCAGACCTGAATCCTTGAAACTACTGAAGGACAGAGTAGGAAAGACACTAGAACTTATAGGCACAGGAAGGAACTTCCTGAATAGAGTCCCAGGGGCACAACAAATAGGAGAAAGACTCGACAAATGGGACTACTACAAATTAAAAAGTTTCTGCACAGCTAAGGACATAGCCACCAAAATAGAAAGACAGCCAACCATATGGGAAAGGATATTTACCAGCACAGCAACAGACAAAGGCCTGATATCGGTCATCTACAGAGAACTCAAAAAACTAAGCCCCTCCAAGCCCAATAAACCTATTAGGAAATGGGCAAAAGAGCTAAAGAGAGACTTCACAAGAGAAGATATAAAAATGGCAAAGAAACATATGAGGAAATGCTCAACATCCCTGCTAGTAAAGGAAATGCAAATAAAAACAACCCTGAGATACCACCTCACCCCAGTTAGAATGGCCTATACTCTGAACTCAGGAAACAACAAATGCTGGAGGGGCTGTGGGGAAAGAGGAACCCTTCTCCATTGTTGGTGGGAGTGCAAATTAGTACAACCACTTTGGAGAACAGTATGGAGGTTTCTCAAAAAGCTCAATATAGACCTACCCTATGACCCAGCCATACCACTCCTAGGCATCTATCCTAAACAGCAAAATCCAAGATATCAAAAAGGCATTTGTACTACCATGTTTATCGCGGCACAATTCACAATAGCTAAAATATGGAAACAACCCAGATGCCCCTCCACAGACGAATGGATCCAAAAAATATGGTAGTTATACACAATGGAATACTACATAGCGATTAGGAATGGTGAAATATTGTTATTTGCAGGGAAATGGTCGGAACTCGAACAAATAATGTTGAGTGAGACAAGCCTAGAACACAGAAAACAAAGGGGCATGATCTCCCTGATATATGACTGTTAACAAAGGGAGACGGAGAGACAGTAGAGACCAAGTCTGTGAATACTGCATATGTTCTTGATGCATTGTATATTGCATATATGTCAACCTGACCTAGACAAGGGATAGAAAAACAGGTTGTAAGATATTATAAGAAATGTACACACTGCCCTACTATGTAACTGCACCCTCTTTGCACAACACCTTGTAAAAAAAATTTATGTCCAATTAATAAAAAAAAAAAGAAAACATTCCAAATTTCTTCTTTTAGTCATAAATTTTATTTACATGAATATTCAATTTCTCTTCATTTATAGTTTTATACATTGCTCTTTATTGCATTTTTTTACTTTAGATACATAGATAAATGCAACTGACAATTTGAAGCTCCCATTATTCCTCCAATTTTTCACTTTATTTTGGAAATCAAGGTATACCCTTCTCCACAAGAGCACTCAAGCCTTTGGTAATGGGTTAATTTCTTATTTTACCATTTTAATATTGCAATCAAAGTTGACTGTAATGCTCTTCACACTAGAAGATAAAGGTGTGAAAGAAGGAAAAAGAAAAAAAATGCATCTGTATTTATAACAACATCAGAAATAAATATTTGTAGCAATTTTATTTCTAGTTTATATAGTGGTCAGCTGTCTTCGTCCCCTGTTTCTGTTTCTCCCTTATTGAAGGAAAAAGCAAAGCACCATGTAGACAGGGGCCAGACTTAACTTCTACTCTCCTTTTCACTGTGAAGTAGGTTTACTATGCCCTGATTTCCACCTGCTTTAGAATGAGTCAAGAATGGCAATATACAAGTTCCATGAAGTGGCTTTATTATAATTAATAGGCAGCACAGCATAGCAGAAGCCTAAGATTGAGAGTGAAATTCCCTATTGTGCCTGTTGTACTTAGTTGCTCTGTAGTTCATACGCCTTTCTGACATGACCCATTGGGCCAAAGCATTGGAGAACATTTCTAGAAGAATGTAACATAGCCTGAATCATTCCAGGAAGCTCCCTCACATCTCAGGTTGTCTGCCCAGAATATTCTATATTTGTTCTTGATAAATACAAGGTAGAATAGGTGAAGAATTTGATCAGGACAAGATTGCCAGAGGACAATCATGAATTCACCCTTCGATTCCTGAACCCTATAATTTGATGATTTGATAAACAGCACTACAATGGACATGGAATTTGAAGAGGTGATAATTTTCCATATTTCTATCAAACCAACTGTTCAGAATAATAGGAAGCATAGTAATACCAGTGAAGAACAAGAGCATGATCCATTATCAAACTTCAAAGTTCAATTAGCATTGTCTTGCAAGTTTTTTTTTTTTCTTTTTACTTCACATAAGGGAATAAGGGACAGCAAGGGATCAACTTGTTCAGAAGCATGTATAATTCTAATAAGCAAAGAGAACACCCAAGAATTTATATAGCCCAATGTCTTTGGCTTTTTAGGGGGAAACAGAGATTTTATTGTAACTGTTCTTGACCAAATGATGCTTTCCTTACTGAAAGACAATTAGAGAATTTAAAGATTCAATGTGTACTGTAATTTAGTCCAGTTAAAGAAATTTACAATGATTGTGTCTTCTTTTTAGTTTTTAAGAATGCTAATAAAAATGGAACTGGATATATAAGGTCCATTTTTTTACATTTAAAGACGCCTTTTATAAATTTATAGTAGTATTTGATTTATGCTATTTTGAATCAGCATGGTTTTTAAGTAATAATTACTTATTTATTGTCAAAGTGATGTACAGAGGGGTTACAGTTTCATACATTAGGCCATGGGCACATTTCTTGTACTATTTGTTACTTCCTCCCTCATTCTCCCCTACACCCTCCCCTTTCCCTCTCCCCCCATGAATTGTTCAGTTGGTTTACACCAAATAGTTTTACAAGCATTGCTTTTGGAGTCGTTTGTCTTTTTATCCTTTGTCTCTTGATTTTGATATTCCCTTTCACTTCCCTAGTTCTAATGCCAGTATATACAGTATCCATGGTACTCAGGTGAGATACAGTGATAGCATGGGGACAACCACAGGAAGGGGATACAAGAGGATCATGAAAAAAAGAAGCTAAGGGCTGGGGATATGGCCTAGTGGCAAGAGTGCTTGCCTCCTATACATGAGGCCCTGGGTTCAATTCCCCAGCAGCACATATACAGAAAGTGGCCAGAAGTGGCACTGTGGCTCAAGTGGCAGAGTGCTAGCCTTGAGCAAAAAGGAAGCCAGGGACAGTGCTCAGGCCCTGAGTCCAAGCCCCAGGACTGACCAAAAAAAAAAAAAAAAAAAAAAAAAAGAAGCTAAGGTTTCATATGGCATGTTGAAAGTAATTATAACGGTGATATAACATTCATTTCCATAACATGGAGTTCATTTCACTTAGCATCATCTTCTGAGTTTATAAGGGTATAGCTATTGGGCTCTTGTGATCCTCTGCTGTGACTAGCCTAAACCTGTGCTAATTATTCTCTATGAGGGAAACTATAGTGTCCATGTTTCTTTTGGTCTGACTTACTTCACTTAGTATAATGTTTTCCAAGTTCTTCCATTTCCTAAGGAATGGGGCGATGTCATTCTTTTTGATAGAGGCATAAAATTCCATTGTGTATATGTACCACAAGAAGACAAACCTAGGCTGGGAGTATGGCCTAGTGGCAAGAGTGCTTGCCTCGTATACATGAAGCCCTGGGTTCGATTCCCCAGCACCACATATATAGAAAATGGCCAGAAGTGGCACTGTGGCTCAAGTGGCAGAGTGCTAGCTTTGAGCAAAAAAAGAAGCCAGGGAGGGGCTGGGGATATGGCCTAGTGGCAAGAGAGCTTGCCTCATATACATGAGGCCCTGGGTTCAATTCCCCAGCACCACATATACAGAAAAACGGCCAGAAGTGGCACTGTGGCTCAAGTGGCAGAGTGCTAGCCTTGAGCAAAAAGGAAGCCAGGAACAGTGCTCAGGCCCTGAGTCCAAGGCCTAGGACTGGCAAAAAAAAAAAAAAAAAAAAAAAAAAAAAAAAAAAAGAAGCCAGGGACAGTGCTCAGGCCCTGAGTCCAAGGCCCAGGACTGGCAAAAATAAGTAAATAAATAAATAAATAAAGTAATTTAAAAAAAAGAAATACAAGAAGACAAACCTAAAGGTTTCCAGGCATTTAGAGTGGTGCTTGAAATTTATTCACATTTTCTGGTATAGTTAGGAACAGACAACCAAGGTAAATATATTACCAAATTTAACAAGAAGGATCAAAGATTTCAAATATTTAGTCAAATGGAATTTTGCTTTGTATTAGTAATGTCCAATAGTGACATTAAGTCATCTACACAATTACACTATGCAGTTCAAGAACTATTGAGGCTCTTTTAACCAATAGAAATAATCAATGGTGTTTTTAGGGTTAATCATCTTAAAAAATCAATTCAAGAAAATCTAGAATCTCTCTAAAAAATCATCTTTAAGATTCTATTATTCTGGAAGTAATTTAGAACAAAATTTGAGCCTAAAAAATTATTGAACCCAGAAAAAATATAATTCATATTTACAGGTAAAAGTATATGTACTTCATATATATGCATTAGAAATATATATTTCTATGTATGCATACCTATACATTTGTATATACAAATACTTGTATCTATTACATATGTTGCATAATATAAAATATATTTAGGTACCTATTTATAAATATATATTTTCAAACTTATATGAATTCCAAATGTATACATACATACATATAGGTAGAGAGAAAATAAGAAGACACTACTCTTTGTTAAGTGTGGACTTATGGAATTATAAGGACTTGCTAGACATGTTAAAAATCCTTCAGGGCTAGGAATATGGCCTAGTGGTAAAGTGCTTGACTCGTATACCCGAAGCCCTGGGTTCAATTCCACAGCACCACATATATAGAAAAAGCTGGAAGTGGCACTGTAACTCAAGTGGTAGAGTGATATCCTTTAGCAAGAAAGAAACCAGGAATAGTGCCCAGGCCCTGAGTTCAAGCCACAGGAATGGCAAACAAAACAAAACAAAAAATCCTTCAGTTAGGACAATACAGTTGAAAAACTCTCAGGAGTTGATTCAGTCCACAGCAACTTTCTTTCTCAAGTTTCTAGTTTTCATTTCAAGCTTTGCTTTTGATTGAAGAATCCAGTAGATAAAGCCAGAGGATTCAGGAATAGTTACTGAACTGAAATTCAACCAATTGTAGATGTCAATCAAATCCAGACATCTTTTCAACAACACCTTGATTAGTGTTAGATTGAATAACTGGGTTTAGTGTGGACAAGTTCACACACAAAACTAATCATAGCAGTATCCTGTGATGAAAATTACCCTCCCCCCCTTAAAGGCAGAAATTTTTTTTTCTATGCCTCTCCCAACAGTACACATTGTTGTATGTGTCCTAACAAGGGAGAAAACTCCTCTTCTAAAAGCTTAAGACATTTTCTTTTTCTAGAAAATTGGGATTGACAAAGAGTAAGATTCTGTTGTTTTTCCTACTATGGATGGTCAACTTAGATTGTTTATAAGCTCACATTTAGCTTTGTTTCCCATCATAAAAGATACAATCAGAGAAGTACACTTTTTGTCCTGACCCTCCTGCCTGCCTGAACTACCACCCAAGAAATTTCTGCTGACTTGCCCTATGCCTTATACTTTTTCCTTTTTGTTTCTTCTTTATTGTCAAAGTGAAGTACAGAGGGGTTACAGTTGCATATGTAAGGCAAGTTTATTTTTTTATCCAACTTCCTTACCTCCTCCCTCATCCCCCCCCTGCTGTCCAGTCTCTTCCCTCCTCACTTTCCTCCCCACCCCCCATCAGATGTATAGTTGGTTTATACCAATTAGTTTTGTAAAGATCCCTATTGCAATGGCTTGTCTTTTTATCCTTTGTCTCTCAATGTTGGTATTCCCTTTCTCTTCCCTAGTTCCCATACACATATATATGACATCCAGGATATTAAGTTCAGGTACAGTAATAGCAGTGGTAAAACCACAGGAAAGGAATACTAGAGAAAAAAAGGTACAGTTTCACTTGGCATGTTGAAAATAACTACAACAATGATATACCACTTACTTCCATAACTTGGAGGTCATTTCGCTTAGCATCATCTTGTATTCATACAGGCATAGCTATTGAGCTATTGTGACCTCTGCTCTAACTATCCTAGAAATGTACTAATTCCTCCCTATGAGGGAAACCATGGAGTTCATGTTTCTTTCGGTCTGGTTCACTTCACTTAGTATGATTTTTTTTCCAAGTCCTTTCATTTCCTTACAAATGGGGTACTATCATTCTTTCTGTTAGAGGCATAGAATTCCATTTTGTATATGTACCACATTTACTTGATCCACTCATCTACTGAGGGGCATCTGGGTTAGTTTCAAATTTTAGCTATGACAAATAGTACTGTGATGAACATAGCTGTGCTGATATATGCCTTATATTTTTAAAGTAAATCTGATGGAATTTCATAGAAACGATAATCAGAAGTGGTGCAAAATGTGTTTCTGTATTCTACATGGACTTCAATTTTAGCACATTATTAATTTTTGGATGATTTTCTTTATTTTTTCTGTAATGTGTTTTGTCCATTTCATCTTTGTCACAGGTTAGATGTCACTCTGTCATTTCTCCTGACAGGAGTTTGTCTTTGTTTTTTTTGGATCTTTTACATTTTTTGTCTTAAAAAATTATCTTTAAGTAGTTATGCAAAGTAGTTGCCATTTGTCAAAGCAATTTATGAATGCAATGTATATTGATCATTTTCAGACATTTGAACATTCTCACCCATCCTTTCCCTTCCTACTTCTTCCCTTTCCCATCTCTAATTTTGTGGGATATACATTGGATTCTTGATTGCATTCCCCTCTCCTTTCTTCATTCTTCTACTTCCTTCCAGTTGGCCCTACCTCATCTCTTTCAAATATTTTGCTGAACATTTTGACTTTGCCTTTCTAAGTAATTTCACTATTTGAGTTTCCCTTAAATCTACTATAGTTCAATCAATAAATTTGTTAATACGTGCATATCATCCTATGTATTATATGTTTTTAAGGCAAATTAGCTCTCAGATATAAGAGGAAACATGTATCCTTTGTCTCTCTGGGTTTGACTTCATTTAACATAAAATTTTGCAAACAGTGCAACATCATTCTTTCTGGTGGTTAAGTAAAATTTCATTGTGTATATAAATAAAGAAAAAACTTGCATTTTTTTATTTTATAAAGTTAAATTTTATGTTCATGTATTAATATTTTAATTTTATCAAATATACCTTGTTATTGATTTTAGTTATTCCTAATTATTTCATATCTCATACTCCTAAGTTATGCATAAAATATTTTAGTAATATAATAGCAATTATTTAATTCTATCTTAGGTATTTAATAAAATCCATATGTTTAAGTAGTTGTAATTATTTTTGAATATTGAAATGTCAAATATACGATTTGGTCATTTGTGAGAACTGTACTTCTTTAGTTTCTGTGTAATATTTTTTTTTTTGCCAGTCCTGGGCTTTGGACTCGGGGCCTGAGCACTGTCCCTGGCTTCTTTATGCTCAAGGCTAGCACTCTGCCACTTGAGCCACAGCACCACTTCTGGCCATTTTCTATATATGTGGTGCTGGGGAATCGAACCCAGGGCTTCATGTACACGAGGCAAGCACTCTTGCCACTAGGCCATATTCCCAGCCCTGTGTAATATTTTTTGTAATCTTTTATTCCAAAGATATGTTTGTTGTTTTCATGTGTAAAGAGGGAAAAGGAATCAGATGATTTCTTTTTTAAATTTAAATGTGATAAACTTTAAGGAGCTTATATGGCTTTGTATATTTTAGGAAAAGGTTATTTAAAATTTTTACAAAATATTTCCTAAGGACCTCAGAACTTTTCAGAATTCAAAAAGTTCTCTTTTTCAAGTTAAGCCTGGATGAAGTCCACTTTTCTCTATATAGTAAACTGAGGCAATGGGAGAAAGTGGATTCAATGCGAATAGCTATAGTGAAGATTCAGGTTCTGTGTAGACCGACAAAAGTTAGAAAAGTGGGCAAAATGCTTCATTTCTCACTGGCCAATTTTTGAATAATAAAATCACTTTTCATACAAACATGTTCACACCAAAGAAAACACTTAAAAAAAATAAGATGATAAATGCCTTTTGTGGGAGGATGGGGGCAGTCCTGAGGCTTAAACTCAGGGCCTGCGAGTTGTTCCTGAGCCTCTTTGTGCTCAAGGCAAATGCTCTACCACTTGAACTATGGAACCACTTCTGGATTTTTTGAATAGTTTATTGGAAATAAGAGTCTCAAGGGGACTTTTCTGTCTGGGATGGCTTCAAAATGTGATCTTCAGATAGCCTCCTGAGCAGCTAGTATTGAAGGCAAAAGCCATCAGCACCCTGCCAACAATAATGCCTTTAAAATTGCATTTCAATTTTCATTAAAAATCTTTGACAGGTATAATTCATGCAAATAACCGTATGATGAAAATATTAAAATAGTATTTAATATATTTAGGGTCCTTTGGATCAGAATGTTTGAACATCATTCCGCCAGCTCAAGAATCACTTCAACTTTCACTAATTTGATTTATATAGGGTATTGGGCTGGGAATATGTCCTAGTGGCAAGAGTGTTTGCCTCATATACATGAAGCCCTGGGTTCAATTCTTCAGCACCACATATATACATAAAGGACAGAAGTGGCTCAAGTGGCAGAGTACTAGCCTTGAGCAAAAAGAAGCCAGGGACAGTGCCCAGGCCCTGAGTCCAAGCCCCAGGACTGGCAAAAAACAAAACAAATTAAATAGCTGGGATGACGGGTGTGAGCCACTGGCTCCTGTTGGGGAGACTTTTAACTTTCATCTGCCTAAAGTCTGTGCTTTCATACTTTATCCTATTTGGTGTTATTGGTGTGTGATATTTAAACATAAATGAATACAATTTGACATTTTAACAATATTTCAAAAACACAAAATTAGTTTCTAGTGTTCCAAATATACATTATTATATGTAGTTAAAAAAAAAAGCTGACACAAATAATGTGGTGACTAGCTTTAGGAATTTTCAGCTAAGTATTTTACATTGACAATACAGCTATATACATAGCAATAGGAATGTAGTTTAAAAGACTAATCGTTGAGACTATGTATATATATGTGTGTGTGTATGTATATATACATATGTAATTTAATTTCTATTGTTAAGGTTATGTACAGAACAATTCTAGTTACATAAGTCAGGAAATGAGTATGTTTCTTTTTGAACTTTGTCACCTCTTCCCTCATTTTCTTGCAGCTTTTTCCCCTCCTAACTTCTTTCCACGAATGTTGTTTAATTCATTTTAAACATAGTGTCTAATGCGTTTCACTGCTGATTTAGTTTAATTTCAGTGCATAGTAGTTTCACTTTTAATCTCTTATGAAGGAATGAATACATTCTACTTACTGTTTATTTTAAATATAATCATTTCCCAAGAAAATTGAAGTGAGACAGAACAGAAGAAAAAAATAAATGACTTTGCTCTTAGGTCCAATTTTATTTTTTCTCTCTTATTTGACAAGAGAGGCTTTTTAATACTTTGGATTTGTTCTGTGTCTGATCTTCCTCATTGGAAGAGCATTACTACCAATAAAATAATAAGTAAGGAACTGTTTTTGTTGCCCTTTGACAAGAAATAAGGTAATCAAATACTTAGGAACTATAAAGCCATAGCTTTCCTTAGTTGTGATAAAATCGAATATTACTTTCTGGAATGAATAGATATACAGGCCAACCACAAATTTTAATTTCTGGTTTTTACTCCAACTCATTTGCTTATTTCCTGGAAATATAAGATCTTGTCATTATGATGACATATAACAGTTTGTATTTAAGGAAAAATTTATGTCTTTTTTGTTTTAAGAATATTTTCAAAGATGATTGTAGTATGAAATATCGGATGATAGAATAAGTGACATTCTTTCATGCATGACTACACTGCAAATAAAAATTTATTTAACTCATTGTATTTTGCAACTAATACTATTTTTCCTAACTAGGATATAGTACATAGTAACAAAAAAAGTTATTATAGTTCAGATTGTGCTGCTTGAATTAGTCAAATATTTGAAATTTTCACCTCCCAGTGGAGAGATGATATGTAGCAGAGATATAGAACTTAGATATCTAAATAATTATTGGCCCCAAAAGAATTTGTATCCACAATCTAGCAGATGCAGGCTCTGTTACCATATCCTAATCCTCTATTTTCCTGTTATCTTATGTTAATGCATTAATAAAGTAATGATATAATGATTACAGAGTAGTCAACTTAATTTCTAAAATTCAGTGAAAATATTTTGACAAGCTATCTGGATCATATTTATAAAACATTGCTATATTCAAATTAGGAATCTTGGACTGGGAATGTGGCTTAGTGATACAGTGCTTGCCTAACATGCATGACGCCCTGGGTTCCACTCCACAGTACCAAATAAACAGAAAGACTCAGAAGTGGCAATGTGGCTTAAGTGGTAAAGTGCTAGCCTTGAGCAAGAAGAAGCTCAGGGACAGTCTCCAGGCCCTGAGTTAATCTAGCCCCGGGACTGCCAAAAACCCAAATTAAGAATCTTTTCTCATACTTATTAATTTCCTACATGTTCAATTCTGGCTCGTTCAGAACCTTATAAGGAATCAATAACTTCTTTCAAAACATTTATGTGTCTCAGAAAGTATTTATTTAATAAATCTTGAATGTTATGGTTTATACAGTTGTTTAATAAATCCAAGAATCAATTACTGTCTCTGTTCTGTGCCTGTGTTTATGATAGGTGATGCAAAATCGAAATAGTAATGTTTTAGACCACCTTGAAACTAAGAATGCCTACATGGCCCCATTCTGTCAGAAGAAATTCTGCTGGTGACATATTTTCGTTCTTTTTCCAACCTTATATGAAAATGAGATATTTCCTTCTGGGTCAGTTGTCTTGCATCCATTGGGGTAAAAAAAATAAGGATGAAAAAACTGCCAGGATAAGGTAACAAAACACTAATAGTTCAACTGAAATCTGCTAATGGCAACTTGCGGGCCATGAAATGAAAAAAAACACAATAATAATTTCTTTATGGGTTGATGTTCAATTACTAACAGCTAAATATATTCCTTTATGAAGAAAATGCACCCTCCTTAATGTAGCCAACATATCTAAGAAAATTACTTCCACTTGGGCTCCTCTTGCTTATGACCAATTTACAGATGTTCTTAGTTCTCAATGCCTGAGTATTCTGCTGTATCCTCTTCAGTGTGTGAATTTTCTCTATAATGATACTTCTTTTATTTTTTTTCTTGTTTTGTTTTTTGCCAGTCCTTCATCTTGAACTCAGAGCCCAAGCACTGTCCCCGGCTTACTCTTGCTCAAGGCTAGTACTCTACCACTTGAGCCACAGCGCCACAGCGCCACATTTGGCCTTTTCTATATATGTGGTGCTGAGGAATCAAACCCAGGGCTTCATGTACACGAGTCTGGCACTCTACCACTAGGCCATATTCCCAGCCCCCTTTACTGATATTTCTATATCAATCTCTTTGTTTCATATACAGTACACCTTGGAGTTGAAATCCTTTTCAAGTCATTTCATGGACATTCAAAAGTAAACTTGTAGAATTTATCACCCTATTTGCTGTCAGATCCCCATAATGCACACATAAAGTGTATTGCATCACAGATATGTCTACCATGTGTAACACATAAAATAAATCATAGGTTAATTAATTATATTTATTTTATATATACTATTTGTTTCCCAAAAGGAAAGCTATACATTAACACAGTTTTTAGCAGATTTTTAGTGTCCCAAATAATTACACTCTTATCTGGCATGTAGAATAAGTAATTTTGAACATTTGGTTAATCTTCACTTCAATCGTGTTTTTAATTTAAAATATCGCACTATTCATTCACCTTAGTTTGCTTGTCCTTTTAAGTATAAATCTTACTCACTTTACTATCATTTGAAAAAACTCTTAAGAAGAGAGAGACGTTTAATTTTCAGCCTTTTTTCATGAATCACTTTAAACATCTTATGTGGTCAAATACAATTCCCTAAAGGAAGTGCTATCTAAGCTGGGACTTGGCACTTGGTTAAATCAGAAGTGATGAAGTGTGAGGGATACATTGCAGGTCACGCTGCTAGGCTGTGAGAGTGAGATAATTATTTTGTAAAGCACTAAACTAATGTATTAAACCACATCTGAGGAATGAAAATAGCCAGATACTGGGAAGATGGCCAAGCAGTTTTGGTCAAGCATGGATAGTCATTTGTTCACATTTTCATTTTACTCCTTTTGCTTCACTAGGTATATTGATTTAATTTAAATTAGATAAACTTACATATGCTTCAGTTTATTTCACAGAAACATAACCTCAGCTCCTTAACTCCATGGCATAAAAGCTATTTACATTAAATAATTGGAAAAACATTCTATTAATTTGATGTTTTCCAATAACAAGTGGCATACATTATAATATACTTTCATGCCACATACTGATTTGTCATACATGCTTACTTTGTTTTACAGTTCCCTAATAAGACTCTGAAAATACATCAGGAAATTGAATTTTAGCAGAATCACAGATTTCTTTTTTTTTAATTTTAGAATCACAGATTTCTAAAATCACCTTTCACTGATTTAAATGAACTTGATGAGATATATGAAATAGCAATGACTTTATTATTTCAGATTTGACAGCATTCTTACATACTAATAAGTTTTCAGCCACCTAAGCTCTCAACCATTTACTGCAGTACTGTTTAAATTAGTAGTGTTTACTTTAGTAAGTGGTACATTAGCAAATTAATCCATTCTTTTGAAAATACTATAATTTAATATTTTCATTAATTTTAAATCCCACAATATTATGTTATAAAGACATAGATTGTACCTACCTTCCTTAATGTAAATTTTTACACCTAATACTTTAGTATATTGATATACATGCTTGTATGTATATATATATAATATATGAATATGTATATATACATATATACGTAGAAATTATTATTATTATTAACTTTAGAGTTTAGAACTCAGGGCCCTGTATTTCTCAGGGTCTCTATATTTATTAATCCACAGTATTTCCCCAGATAATTTTATTCATACCCACAGGTACACCTGAGACAAGTTATATCTACTTTACCCTTTAGTCACCATCACAAGATGCAGTCACAAGGAATTTTCTTCCTTTCTTCTCCTGGATCTACAACCTTCTCAATCTCAGTCTCCATGAGAATGGCAGTATGTGAGGTTGCTCCAATCCCTCAGGTTGAGGAAGAATATAGAAAATATTTTCTCCTCCTCCTCCTCCTCCTCCTCCCCTCCTCTCCCCTCCCCCTCCCCCTCCCCTCCCCCTCCCCCTCCTCCCCCTCCCTCTCCCCTTCTCCCTCCTCTCCCCCTCCCCTCCTCCCCCCTCTCCCCCTCCCCTCCTCCCCCCTCTCCTCCTCCCCCTCTTCCTCCCCCTCCCCCTCCTCCTCCCCCTCCTCCTCCCCCTCCACCTCCTCCTCCCCCCTCCTCCTCCCCCTCCTCCTCCTCCTCCTCTTTTTCTTTTGTTTTGTTTTCTTTGCCAGTCCTAGAGCTTGAACTTAGGGGCTGGGCCTTGCCCCTGAGCCTCTTTGTGCTCAAGGTTAACAATCTACCCCTTGATTGAAAATATTTTTCTATACAGGCTTTCCCCAAACTCTATCCATGTGTCCTCAGCTCCTCAGTTAGGCAGGATAATTGGCTGAACTTTTAGTGCGGGGAAAGATTTTTGTTTTATTTGTAGAATCTTATTATAATTGGACAGAGTCTATCTTTAGATATGTGAATCATTTTAAAAAATAAATTGAAATACATTTTCAATTATTTCCTTCAATTCATTCTTCAACTGTCTATACAACTGTTTTATATCTATGCCTTTGTTTAATTCAAGCTTAATAATGTTGTATCACATACTATAAGAATTCAGTGTACTTTCTACAATTAATGTTCAAAAGATTGATATTTCAGTTTTATTTTAGTGTAATTGAATCATATACCTTTGTTTACTTGATGTCATTTCTTAAACCTTGTACTTTATTAAGCATACAGACTTTTCTATTATTTAGTACACTACATCCTAGAACAATTTTAGATTTATATAAAAATACTTCAACAAATTGTACCTTCTTTGTAGATATCATTGACCACTTTCCGTAAGAATACCTTCTATGTTTGATATGTCATATTACTCTAGCCACTTTATTTAGCTACTTATTTTTTTTTTTTTTTGGTTACCTACTTTATTTGGCTCTTTCCAGGACCTAGTGTCCTTCTGTTTTCTAAGACTGTGCCCTTTGTTGCATTTAGATGTCATGCAATTTTTCTTTTCATAGTCGTGCCAATTTCTCATATGTTCTTTCTTCTTTTGAACTTGAATGTTCTTGGGGGGTGGAATGTAGAATTCCCCTAGTTTGATAAATGACTTTCTCAGGGGAATGTTCGGCTTCAGACATAAGTATCACCCAGATATTAGTGCCTTTTGATCACATCATATTTCCTCATAGGTATGTACTATCAAAGCTGTGTATCAATGTTGATCTTGGCTTGTCATTTGGGTCAAGAAGTTGTCATAAGGTTATTTATTTAGAAGGAAGTCTCTATGTACAGTCCATACTTAGAGTTGAAAGTTATACTCCATTTCTTGGAGGGCACAATATCTTCATAAATGCTTAAAATATATTTTTATGATTATATGTGAAAACAACACAAAAATATAAATAAAACAAGTAAATCTTTATAAAAAAAAAATTTCCAGATTCATCCCCACAACGCTCCTGTTATCTATTCTCTGTCATAAATTTTAAAAAGTTGGTTTTCATGTAAGTAAAATAAAAACCTACTATGATATTTTGCCTTATATCAATTTAGTGTATAAAATTCTGCTTATATTCTATATATTGAGAGCTTTCTTTGTATTATCAATAATTTCAAATTTTCCACATGTGTAAACTTAACAAAGATCCCCCAAAAATTTGAAAAAATATTTTTCTTTGTTCATTATGTAAGAATACTAATACATATTATATATTGCCAGCAGTTCTTAGCTGTGTATTTAATTTATTCACTTATTTATTATCATTGTATTTTATTATTATTTTTTTATTTTGTTGGGTTTGGGGCTGAGCTCAGGGATTGGATGTGGTCCCTGGGCTCTTTTGCTCATTTTTACTGTTCTACCACTTTGAGTTTCCATTTCTGGTTTCCTGGGGGTTAATTGGAAATTAAGAGGCTCACAAATGTCTTTGCCCAGGCTGGTTTTGAACTACAATCCTCTCCTCAGATCCCATCCTCCTGATTAGCTAGTATTACATGGTTGAACCCCCATTACTCTGCTTGCCAGGGCTTTTGTAATCATGAACACACACACACACACACACTTTTATATACAAGTATATATTCTTTTATATATACACAAATTATATTACTTGTAAAATATGTTTATATATGCACATTTAGAATTTATATCAATGTTTTTCAAAATGAAAAATTACAAGCAAAATGCTAAAACAAATTATTTAATAGTTACTTGGGGATCTGTATGTTTTCCTCTATATATCCCCTTTTGAAAATGCCTCCTTTTACTCCTTTCTAGACATTTCTTATCATTGTAGCCTATATTTATTACTTTAATATTCATACCCTCCATATTATTTTATGAATTCTTATAAAGTCAACAGAAACCTAACTCAGGTATTCACACTAACTAGAGAGTTATTTACTTTACAAAACTTCATTTTCATCTGGAACCTTCTAGAATTTACAGAAACATAAATATACTTGATACTTGTTAGTGAGTCATACTTCCTTTGGTTTGGCTTACTTCATTTAACAAAATTTTTTCCAGGCCTTTCCATTTCCTTAAATATGGGGCAATGTCATTATATATGCCACATCTTCTTGATCCATTTATCTACTGAGGGACATCTGGGTTTGTTCTATATCTTCAATATGGTAAATAGTGCTGCAAAGAACATGTTTGTCCTGGTAACTTTAATATGGCCTTGTTTGTGGATGTTTGGGTAAATGCCCAGGAGTGTGAATGCTGAGTCATAGTGGTGCTCTATGTTTAGGCTTTTGAGGAACCTCCATAATGCTTTCCAGAGTGGTTTTACCAGTTTGCATTCTCACCAACAGTGTAGTAATATTCCCCTTTGGTGCATTAGATCTATTCAAAGAAACTTTCCAGACTTGGTAGTTTGTGATGATATGTAGCTTGGCAAAAGTTGGCTAATGTGGGGACTCACTTCCTATTTATCTAATACATTAGAAACTTCAAAAACTAGATACAGATCCAGGACTGGAAAATCTGTGTTTGAATTCTAGAGTATTTTTTTTTCTTCCATTTGTAGAAAACACTAAATTTTCAGCCAATACATTTTTCTTTTTCCTGTCTCAATTTGTTTGGTCTTGAAATACACTTCATCCTTAAGTGATAAAAATCACTTGCTGCTTAGAAACAGTAAAGGAGAAGTCATAATGCTAATAGTAATAAATTTGTATTGACAATGAAGTTAATGCACCAGTTCTGCATCTGCAAAAATTTTAAAAAAAAAGAAAGAAAATTTCTGTTTTCATAAGACATGTAAAAACCCGTCTTTTGAGGCAAAGACTTTATTTTTTAATTGTTCCTGAAGAACTCTTGTTTGGTTCATTCATTACTAATGATGCTTCAAATTATTAATGATGTTTAATATTAAAAATATCTCTTTTAAATCACTGGTTTTACCAAGGATATTTACTTTCTGTTAGAGAAATCTACATCAGAGTAAATTTAGTGAAGAACTTGCTACTGTGAGGTTTAGTTTTGTATCCAGCTGTAAATCAATAATTGAGTGAGGCATAGAGCACATTACTTAATGGCTCTTTAAAAATTAATGAAACTGGCAGTACACAGCAAAAGATACCACTACATGGTTTTTTATGTGGGAAATAATGCCACTATTTGTAGTGAAAAATCTCTATCTATATCTACGTCCATATATCTGAGCATTCATCAATAGCTATTTTTGTTTCTATTTATCTACTATAACTGTGTCATTTATTATCTATTAAATGGTCATAAGATTCTAAGAAATTAAGGGGATAGTTAAATAATGCTAGGTATTAAAATTAAGCTTTCAGTTTCTTAAAACAGATAATTGCAAGTAACTAAAATTTATGGTCTTAAAATTGAAAACTTTACTCAATGCAATATTCAAAACCTCTTACACTTGTTTTATAGAGATGAATAAAATAGCATTTGTTGCTTCAGCTTTTTACTCCACAGAAATCAATCTAAAGATTTAGGAATAATAATGAGGTAACAAGAACATTCAGATTGATACACACAGAATAAAATATTTATACCAAAAATACACATGCATTATGTTTGGAGATTGCTATGGAAAACATATCTGGTCATACTATACAAACTTTGGATTGGAAATCTGTACATAAAATTTCTAGTGTTTTTCACATTAAGAAAGGGAGTCAGAGGGAATGTAGGGAAAAATAAGCAACATAGCATTAATATATGCCTCTATTGTGTTTTCCATAAGGCTAGATATAACAATAGTTTTCAGGTAAACCTTTTGTGTTTGGGGCATATTTCTAAGATGAAGTTTTCATCTCTTTATTATGTGGATTTAGAATTTTTTAGACTAAAAGTGTATTCATTATAGCAATCAATTTTTCTTTTTTTTTTGGCTTTAAATACCTGTTATACAGTATACTGAACAAGGAGCAATTTGCCTTATAATTGGATTTGATAATCAGTACACATACACAATGGAATTTTATGCCTATTTAAGAAAGAATGGCATTGCCCCATTCATAAGGAAATGGAAGGAGTTGGAAAAAATTATACTAAGTGAAGTGAGCCAGACCCAAAGAAACATGGACTCTATGGTCTCCCTCATAGGGAATAATTAGGACAGGTTTAAGCTAGTCACAGAGAGGATCACAAGAGCCTAATATCTATGCCCCTATGAAGGTATAAGATGATGCTAAGTGAAATGACCTCCATGTTATGGAAATGAGTGTTTTATCACTGTTTTAATTACTTTCAACATTCCATGTGAAACGGTAGCTTTTTGTTGTTGATGATCCTCTTGGATCCCCTTCCTGTGGTTGTACTCGCACTATAACTGTATCGTATCTGAGTACACTAGATACTGTATATACTGGTATTAGAACTAGGGAAGTGAAAGGGAATAACATAATTGAGAGACAAAAGATAAAAAGACAAATGACTCCAAAAGCAATACTTGCAGAACCATTTGGTGTAAACCAACTGAACAACTTATGGGGGGAGCCGGAGAGGGGATGGGGGGAGGGGGGAATGATGGAGGAGGTAACAAACAGTACAAAAGATGCACCCAAGGCCTAACGTATGAAACTATAACCTCTCTGTACATCATTTTGACAATAAATAAGAAAAAATAAAAACTACTTCCGATGAAATGATAATGGTGTAAAATAGCTGCTACATTTTAAATGTGAAGGTATCCAGACATAAAACTTGGTTTTTATTTTCCCCTGTGGTAATGTATTTTTATGAAACTATAGATATTTGTCAATAAGCACTTTCTAGAAACTCCTTGTATGAAAGATAGATTAGTGAAATATTCATGTGAAACATCACAATGTATATCACAATGTAAACCACCACAAACTGGCCACAGTCTTTCTGATTACTAACTTCCCAAAGAAAAAAGGTACAATTTGTGGTGTTTGGAAGATTTACTCTGCATAATAAAAGATATTGGATAAATTCATTGGGACAGTGTGGTTTCCTGTTACCTTCTCTCAGGTTGGGGTGAATTATTGTATCTCTCCTGACTTCAGTCTCCTAATATGATTGTTCTAGATACATACATATACATGTTCTCTCCTAATCTACATTTGTATAAAGTTTTTTATGAGTGAGAACTGGGACTTGAGTTCTGGTTTGGATGATAACTTTTTTATGTAAAATAATTAAAATCTGAAAATAATCTCAGGATCTCAAGGAGGAATAACAATGAAAAGTGAAAAATGACATTTCCAAAAAATTCATTTTGAAGAAGATTCTGGGATCCATATACTAACTAGCCAGAAAATTTACAATCCAAAGTCAAAATGAAATGTATCCAGAAATGCTGTGATTTACCTGGGGCTACATACTTGAATAGAAAAAAAAAACTTAGTGATCATAATGTTAAAACTGTGAAGCACTGGGAAAAATAGGTAAGTGTTATTACCCAAATAAACAAGATATGCTGCAAGAATGTCAGTATTTGTGAAGAGATCTTTCTGGGGTAAAGTCATCTGTTATGTCCCTGAGAACCCAAACTTGCCTCTGATGAAACATAAGCATTATGACTTATAAACTGAGTGAAGAGAAAGTTTATTAAGATCTGCCAACCATATATTTCTCAGACTCTCTTAGTTCTTGTCCTTATGGGATGAATGTTTCAACTCAAAATAATATTTATTTCAAATATTGCACTAAGTATTTTTGCAGCCTTTAAATTGATTTTGAGAGGAACTGCTATCTCTTCGACCCATCAGAATGACTTTTAGGCTAAAAGGAGTCTTGAGAGTTAGGATAGACAAAGAAACTCAATGAAACAACATAACCTCAGGGGGAAATGGGTAAAATAACAAATTGACTGCAATAAAGACAGTAAAAGAATTGCATAAGACTCATAGGAGAAAACTCAGCCTGTTGTAATGAAACTACTTCGTCTACTGCTATGAAACTGTTCAGTGAAACCCTCATCTCTTGCTGCCCTAAGTGCCCATTACTGCATCAAAGAATACATGCTACAAAAAAGGCATTTCTCAATTATGTCTTTGTGCAAAAGTTACACAAATATTGAAGAAACTGAAAATATGAAGAAAATGCATTTTTACAGACATTATCAAACCTTAAAAATCCCAAAATCTTTAAAATGCATGGATTTCTTAAAAATGAAAAAAAATCATTACAATATGATTAGAATGTGGTATCAATTAGAATGCTAGGTACAAAAATTCCCAATGGAGCCACTTATTTCTCTACATTGAACTATAAGTCAATAAAAGCACACATTTGCCATCATTGGAGTAATCTCTGGCCATAAACTAGACCACACAAAATCTTCTAACAAATGAATTTGAAGTAATGATCATTTCATTTTAGGTTTCTTGTGTTTTCATTCTTGACAGAAATTAAGGTTTGTTTTGTTATTTTTATCTTGTTTAGTTTTTATTGTTATTATAGTGGTGATGTACAGAGAGAGGGAATATAGTTACATAAGTCAAGGTAATGATTACATTACTAATCATAATTTTTACAAAGTACAGCTTGTGTCTATTTTGCTATTATAGACATGTATGTTTAAGTGAAGTTAAACTATATATATATGTATATATTTTACGTGTGTCTAATATTCCTATATGGCTATGTTTATTAATGAACATGTAGAGAATGTTTTCTTCACAAAAAGCAGCACATTTCAAAATATTTTTGTTAAAAAAGAATTCTTGATCTTTTAAAAGTGAATTAATGAAGTCAGGCTATGTGAATATCATTGTCTGTTTGAACAAAAGTTAATTGTTGAATGATGCAGTAAGGGCCATAATCAACAATGCTCCTAAAATTATGTGCGCTGCTCTCTGTCCCAGTCATTGGAATATGTGTACTATGAAATCTTTCCTAGTGCTTTCCTTCTGCTTAATTTAGGCTTCCCTGAACATGTGTTACAATGTAAGATACCATTAAGTAATTAGTTTAGGCCTTTTTTCTTTACTCTTGTCCAAGTAAAGAATAGGTCACTACCGGGGCTAGGGATATAGCCTAGTGGCAAGAGTGCCTGCCTGGGATACACGAGGCCCTAGGTTGGATTCCCCAGCACCACATATACAGAAAACGGCCAGAAGCGGCGCTGTGGCTCAAGTGGCAGAGTGCTAGCCTTGAGCGGGAAGAAGCCAGGGACAGTGCTCAGGCCCTGAGTCCAAGGCCCACACCTGGCCAAAAAAAAAAAAAAAAAAAAAAGAATAGGTCACTACCTATACATCATGAACTCTGAATTATTATTATTATATTCTTTTATAAATTCAGGTTAAGAATTCCAGGCTATATTTTACTATTATTAGCAGTATGCTTCTTGAAGAAAGTTTCCTCTTTTGAGGGCATGATTTTTTTCCAATAAAATTTTTCTCTCAGATGGCTGAGATATGAGAATAGAGGTCCAAACCCAGTCTAGGCAGAAAAGTCATCAAGAGACCCTTATCTCCAGTTAATCACTCAAAAACCATAAGTGGATCTTTGGCTCAAAGTGGTAGAGTGCTAGCTTTGAATAAAAAGAGCTAAGAGACAGTCTATGCCCTGAGTTTAAGTATTATGACCTACCCTCCACCCTAAAAATGAAGAAAGGAAATTTTCTTGCTGGCTACTATGTTGTAGAACTTAGTAATTCTTCCATCAGTTTTATTTTTTCTGAAGCAAAATTGATTTACCAATATTAATAAATATGAGTTTGAAGTACATTTTATTATCTTTTAATCTTCTTAATCAGTTAACTTTCAAATCTACTTTATCTTTTATCTTCCATGTTAATATTTGAGTTTATATATTTGCCCAAGAGAAAATTAGGTAACTATAGAATAACATTGTACAATTGTATTTTTACTCCTCTGACAGAGTAAAAATCTGATAAAATATCCTAAACATTAATATTAAGTAAATTTCAGTATCTTAGTTGAAATACATTTATTAATTAATTATATTTATTTGCTTTTAGTGAAAGTTATTTGTTCAAAATCACCAGTATCTTCCTCATATTGTGGCTTTAATTGAAATGTTTGTCAAATGCTACCCTAGTTCTCATTTATCACAAATTACAAAAGCTTGCAGATAGGAAATTAAATGTAAGCGTTTTGCTAAATAAAGTAAAATTGCCTTCAATGACCTTACTTGAGGAAGTATATCTGCTTTGGTTTTTTTTTGTTTCTTTAAGAAATCTAAAGAGTACTTTCTGAAACTAATGTAAGGTTTCTTATTTCCCGCTTTGTGGACTTTGTGGTTTAGTTGGTATACAAAGAGTTAAATAGTGGGCTGGGGATATAGCCTAGTGGCAAGAGTGCCTGCCTCGGATACACGAGGCCCTAGGTTCGATTTCCCAGCACCACATATACGGAAAACGGCCAGAAGCGGCGCTGTGGCTCAAGTGGCGGAGTGCTAGCCTTGAGCGGGAAGAAGCCAGGGACAATGCTCAGGCCCTGAGTCCAAGGCCCAGGACTGGCCAAAAAAAAAAAAAAAAGTTAAATAAATCCCCTAGGTTTACCTCAGAGCACAATGAAAACTTTTCTATTTTCTTATCTCAGAAGGGGGCCATCAAGCAATGCCAATTTAACATGTCAAATTTAGATTTGAGTAGAACATCAAGTAAATTTCTAGTTTTATGTTGTAAAGTGTACATTGAATGTACACAAAAATATTAATTTGTCTAAAGCAATTTAACCAAGTGATCTCTTTATACAAGAAAGGTGTTCAGATTAAAAGTGATAGTCTCTTCACCTTCATTTACTATGAATGTAGTCATAAGCTGCATTTTAATGAAGGTCTTGCTAGTAAAATCATGTAAGTCTCTTCATTTTTTCATGTTAACTACAAGTACAACTGATTCTGACATTTGGGTGAGCTTCACTGATTTTCACTTTGATCCTCTATTTTAAGTTCCAGTAAAATATTAAAGATAAGAGCCATAAGAACAGAAACTGTCATAATCTCCCTTAAAGAGAGCCTTAGTCAAAGCAAGAATCTAGAATAGCTCCATTCCACACCTCGTTTTCTTGAAGAAAAAAATATATGTATATATACATAATAGTATATACTATATGTATACTATGTGTATATATACTATGTATATATTATTATATATACATATATGGTTCAGGAATTAGTAGAAAAAATGATGTCAAATAAAGGGATATCAAATACATGTATAAGCTGTACATGTATCATAATGACTATGTTCATCACTTTTGTGTCACGTGTAGTTTGCAACCAAATAGGAAAGCTGACTTAGAAAAAATCATACTGAGATGAGCCAGACACAAAGAAACATAAACTCTATGGTCTCCCTTACAGGTAACAATTAGTATATATCTAGAGTAGTCCTAGCAAACGATCACAGTAGCTCAAGAACTAGGGACATATGACCACATACAATGATGCCCAGAGAAATGACCTCCAAAATATGGAAGCAAGTGGTTTATCATTGAGGTTATTATTTTCAATGTACTATGTCAAATTATTTATTTTTTCCTCTGTTCATCTTCCCTATGATTTAGCTCCTGTTGTCACTGTATTTGAATCCGGTATCCTGGATATTTTGTATATGTCTTTCTGTATTAGGAAAGGAAGGGTAGGGGACCATTGAAACGGTGAGAAAAAGGGTGAAAGGCAAACCAATGCAACATTGATACATACAAGAGAATAGGTTGTGGGGGCAGTAAGGGAGGGAAGGTGGTAGAAAAATGAGAGAGGGGGAATCAAGTTCAACAAAATATGTACTCACCATGTAATGTATGTAATTGTAACCCCTCTGTTCTTCACCCAGAAAGTAAAAATAAATAAAGTGTGAGGCAAATACATTTTAAATTCTTTTTTTTTGCTTTTTATTACCTTTAACTAGCTGTACAATGAAGTTGTCATTTGACAAAAAGCAGTTGATGAATACAATATTTTTACTTTTGTTGTTCAAGAATAATTTATTTCATTTTTTGATTTCTTAAAACAATTATTATTAGGTAAGTGTGCAAAGAGGTTGCCAATTAACAAAGCAGTTACTGAGTGCAAGGCATTTTGGTTAAAGTCAACCGTTTCAACATTCTCACCCATCTTTCTCCCACCATTCCTTTCCCACACCCTTCTTAATTTTGTAGGATGTACATCAGATTATTGATCATATTCTCTCCATCTCCTACTCTTTATTTTCTACTCCTTTCTTTTTATAAATAATGTATATATGTGTATATATGTATATTAATAGAGTAAATAATGTAGTAAATAATGTAATGTAAATAATGTTGATATTAAATGCTACCTTTAGTTCGTATGCCTGTTATTGTTCAGAGCAGCAATATTACGCTATAGTCTACACATTTACAACTTCAGGACAAATATTTATTCTTCATTTTTCTGAAAACAGAACATTTCTTTAAGACCACTAGCTCATTTCTTAACTGGTAGTGGTTTTTTAACACTACGTGAAATTAAAACACACACTAAAATCATAAACTATTGGTTTTAGCCCAGAACAACTTCTGGTTTACTTGGGGTTAATTAGAGATAAGTGTCTCATAGACTTTCCTACACAGACTAGCTTTTACCATGATCCTCAGATCTCAGCCTCCTGAGAAGCTGAGCTTACAGGCATGAGCCATCTGCGTCCTGCTGAACATTAGTAATTTAAAAATACAAAATGTATTATTTCCAGAGGAAATGTGTGGTAAACATAAATTTTCAAGCATTGAAAATGAGGCAACAGCCAGCCAAACTGTAGTCTGAGTTGTACATCTGTAACACATGCCCACAATCTTGTCAAACCCCAAGTAAACTTTTATTTGGAAACATTTTTTTCCCCAGACAGGACAAAGATATATGGAATACACTCTGTAGTGTCTCTGCTGCAGAGTGTGAATTTTATACCATGTTTATATTCAAATAAAGAATATCTACCATAGAGGATGAGCATATAATTTATTTTCTATAACAAGGAACATTTTAGAGTAAATGGCTTGCTATGACATTGTGAATTAACATATATAAACAGATGACATTGTAATAAAAATAAGACATATCATCACTCCATATGAGTGGGATTTAGAAAGAGTTGGTATTCATTTAGAAAATCAATTCACCAAAGACATTAGCCTTCTCATTTGTAATTTGTTAAAAGATCAAGCAGCAAATGTTAAAGCATTAATAATTACAGACCCACAGTGTTTTTGAAATCTTTTCACGGAATTTGATAGTTTAAGAATAATTTCATAACATTATTAGTATACTGCATTTTCAGTGTATTAAAATTTCACATATCTTTAATCCTACACACTTTGGAGGCTGAATACAGAAAAGCACATGAGATTCCCTCTCTATAACCAGAGGACGTCTAGGCTAGAAGCATGCTTCAAGTGGTATAGTGCCACTTATGAACAAAATCTGTGCATTCTTGTTCATGAGTTCATACTCTGTGACCAGAAAATTTAAAAACTACTTTGTAATATTGATGCAAAATGGCAATATTGCCAAAGTCTATCTACAAATTCAATGCAATACCCATTAATATCCCAACACCATTCTTTAATGAAATAGAGGAAGCAATCCTGAAATTTATATGGAACAATAAAAGACTGAGAAGAGCAAAAACAATCCTAAGCAGAAAGAACAGTGCTGGAGGAATTACAATACCCAACTTCAAGCTGTATTATAAAGCTATAGTAATAAAAACAGCTTGGTATTGGCACCGGAACAGGACTGAAGACAAATGGAACAGAATTGAAGACCCAGAAATGAACCCACAGAACTACGCCTACTTAATCTTTGATAAAGGAGCTAAAACAATAGTCTGGAAGAAAGATAGCCTTTTTAACAAATGGTGCTGGCAAAACTGGTTCAACACATGCAACAAACTAAAACTAGATCCTTATATATCACCCTGCACCAAAATCAATTCCAAATGGATCCAAGACCTCGAAATCAAAACAGACACCCTGAAAACACTAAAGGAAGGAATAGGAGAAACACTTGGGCTCCTTGGTGCAGGACGGAACTTCCTTAACAAAGACCATGAAAGGTTACAAATCAAAGAAAGGTTAGACAAATGGGACTACATCAAACTACAGAGCTTCTGCAGGGCAAAGGACATAGCTCGCAAGATAAACAGAAAGCCCACAGATTGGGAGAAGATCTTTACTGGCCATTAAACTGACAAAGGCCTCATATCTAAAATATATGCAGAACAAAAAAAATTACCTTCATCCAAAACCAACCCGCAAAGAACCAATAGCACCCTCTTCAAGTGGGCTAAAGACTTAAAAAGAGACTTCTCAAATGAGAAAATAAGAATGGCCAAGAGACATATGAAAAAGTGCTCTACATCACTGGCCATAAAAGAAATGCAAATCAAAACAACATTGAGATTCCATCTCACCCCAGTAAGAATGTCCTATATCAAGAAAACTAACAATAACAATTGTTGGTGGGCCAAAAGGGAACCCTACTTCATTGTTGGTGGGAATGTAAACTGGTTCAGCCACTCTGGCAAGTGGTATGAAGATTCCTCAGAAGGCTAAACATAGAACTCCCCTATGACCCAGCAGCTCTACTTTTGGGTATCTATCCAAAAGACCACAAACATAATCACACTAAAGCCACTAGCACCACAATGTTCATCGCAGCCCAATTTGTCATAGCTAGAATCTGGAACCAATCCAGATGCCCCTCAGTAGATGAGTGGATCAGGAAAATGTGGTACATATACACAATGGAATTTTATGCCTCTATCAGAAAGAATGACATTGGCACATTTGTAAGGAAATGGAAGGACTTGGAAAAAGTTATACTAAGTGAAGTGAGCCAGACCCAAAGAAACATGGACTCTATGGTCTCCCTCATAGGGAATAATTAGCACAGGTTTAGGCAAGTCACAGCAGAGGATGACAGGAGTCCAATAGCTACACCCTTATGAACACATAAGATAATGCTAAGTTAAATGAACTCCATGTTATGTAAACCATTGTTATATCACAGTTGTAACTACTTTCAATGTGCCATATGTAACTGTAGCCTCTATTATTGATGATATTCCTGTGTCACTTTCCTGTGGTTGTATCTACACTATCTCTGTATCTTATCTGAGTATATCGGAAACCCGGTATACAGGTATTAGAACTAGGAAATTGGACGGGAATACCAAAATCGAGAGACACAGGGTAAAAAAAGACAAACATTTACAAAAGCAATTCTTACAAACTGTTTGGTGAATGAACTGAACAACTGAACAACTCATAGTGTGGAGGGAAAGGAGGAGGGGGTCCGGGGGAATGAGGGACAAGGTAACAAACAGTACAAGAAATGTATCCAATGCCGAATGTATGAAACTCTAACCTCTCTGTAATTCAGTTTGATAACAAAAATATATCTAAAAAATAAAAAAGAAAAGAATGACCTTTCAAAAAAATAAAAATAAATAAAATCAAACAAACAAACAAAAAGCTGCAGCCACCTTAGTGTACACCAGTGTGCTTTGAAAACTGTACCTCAATTATATTTTTCAACATAGAACAATAAAATGGTATTTGAAAAAAATCCCTGTTAAAGAAATAAAGTTAATTATTATAAAATCTCAACTGTAGAGTGTATATTTGTAATTGCGTATGTGTATACATATGCATACACATATAGGTAGCTATATTTTTGACAACACAAAATGAAATATACACAAATCAGCATTCATTCTGCAAACTGAAGTATGAACATTGTCAGAAGAAATATATATTGTTTGTTGAGTTGCAAGCTACAATAGCCTATTTTGTTTGACAAAACATTATTCACTAAAAAAGCAATTAACAGGTTAGTCAGACAGTATTATTCAAGTTTTTTTCCTGCAAAAGAACAGAACTGGCCTTCTGCTTCAAATAAACAAATAGATAATGTTTATTCCTAGAGATCAAATTTAATATTTGAGGAAAAGCAGAATGTCACAAAAGTATTTCCTACCATTTTAACTGGAAGTATTCAAAATGCATAAGTATTCTACTAAGGCTGGTACACACACATTGGAAAAAAATGCCCTTCTGATTTCTACAACTCGAGTCAAAGCATGAATAATTCCACCACCTTTGAGATACTGGCAATAAGAAGGAATGTACTCATAGAGATGACATTAAGTGGTTGAAAATATATCATCCAATACTCCCCTTTAAAGATAAGCTACTTGGCTACAATAATGGTTATGTGATAGAGAATGATGTCTATATTCAAGAATCTGAGAAATGTCTCTATCTTGCAACATCATGGAAATGAAATCTATGAATATTATGAGCGTTAAAGAGGACATGAAAACTCCAATTAGAAAGCTATTCCAGGGCTGGGGATATGGCCTAGTGGCAAGAGTGCTTGCCTCGTATACTTGAAGCCCTGGGTTCGATTCCCCAGCACCACATATACAGAAAATGGCCAGAAGTGGCGCTGTGACTCAAGTGGCAGAGTGCTAGCCTTGAGCAAAAAGAAGCCAGGGACAGTGCTCAGGCCCTGAGTGCAAGGCCCAGGACTGGCAAAACAAAACAACAACAACAAAAAAAAGAAAGCTGTTCCAGCCTTGAAAATGATTTCAACACTGTAAAACCCTAAGAAAGGAACTTTGCATTCCAAACCATACTATTGAGTCATTGAATAGGAAGATAGTAAAATGGCTATTTGAAACAAGTTAGTTTGTGATAATTGTATTTGAAATAAAGAAACAGTAGATGGCTAACAATAACTTTTCTCTATTTCACTCTGATATTTTGTTATTAATTCTGAATTATTTCAGAACATTTATTGTACATATTTCACTGTTAGAATTTTTGCTGCAGAATATTGAATGCTGTATTCCTTAGTTGATTTTTATTTTTCAGTCTATTTTTTCTATATTTAGTTGGTTGACTTTTACTAAATGTTTACATTCGTTGGCATTTTGTGAAGTCAGGAAGTGGTAGAATGGGTAGGATATTGGAGTTGAATGCTTTGCTTTGAGTAATGAATGTAATCTTGAGCTTGAAAGACTAGAATATACCAGCCAGAGAAAGATTCAAGGCAAAGTTCCAGGGTGCAAAGACTTCAGTAACAAAATATGGGTATTTCAGAAAGAAAAAGAAGGTCAATGTCTTTTGACAAAGTGGGTCAGAGGAGATCTAGCCCAATTATCAAGAAGATTCCTTTGTTCTATTTTAGTTCTTACCTATTTCATACATGCAATGAAAGAACATTCATTTGTTTTTTAACACTACAATTTTTGCTTTCAATTTTAGTTTCATCTCCAGCTTGATGTCATATGTTTTATATATCAGAGTGTTTGTAAAAAATTTACATGCAACATCCAGCTGGAATAAATCTTAAGGTTAAGAGGTAAGCACTTTCATGAAGATTTGTTTTAAAAAGTTGGATCATTAAAAATGTTTACCTAATAAATATTTTTGTCTTCATAAGCCTGAATAGATAATTAGCTGAAGCATAGTTAGATAATGAGGAATTAGTGATTGAGAGTCCTTGCTTTTCTTTTTTTTTTTACAAGAAATTGTGTGTGTGTGTGAGAGAGAGAGAGAGAGAGAGAGATTGAAAGTATCTTCCTAATAGAAGTATCATGCACTGTGTGTATTGTTTGTATGATTAGTTGTTCATTCATGACATGATGGTACATACGTCTTGACCAATTGCCAAAATCAGTTAATTAGCTAACAAGGTACGCAGATATTTCATGTATAAATGTTAATATGCATATGTGTGTGTGACAAGTGAAATATAATCCTTAGAATTATGGCTTTAATGAATTCCAACATTAATCCTGTATGATTTTTCTGTCAGGAAGTGTTAGAATCAAATTGTTCCTTTTGTTGCCTTTCACTCGTGGTGAATGCAGTGCAAAGAACAGTCCCTTTGGCACATTCATCAAGACTGTGATCAAGCTGATTAAAATGCAGAAATACTAGGGTTTGTCTTTTATCTGCAGTCCAACAGTGATATCTGATTTGTTTGAATCTCATTAACACTCTTTTTCCATGCCTACTTTACTGTTGTTTGCTGCTGTTACTGGCATCTAATTAAACAAGAACCACTGGAAATTTTGCATGCACATTTGCTCTATATATTTCTCTGATATCTTTGGAAATCTTTCTTACTACCAGCAATGTACTCCTCAGGCATGGCATGAGCGTGGAATGATAATTTGGTGTTGTTCTGACTTGCTTTTGTGTAAGACATCACAGGAACTTATAAATTTTTAAATTGAACAACATTATTTGGGATTTGCCTCCATTTCCTTTAAAGAACTTGCCACTTAGAATAAAGGCTTTGATGCCTGAATGACAAAACCTACATTTCCTAGGATACTTATTTATTATTGGGCTGATTCCTGTAGTGATACACTTGGTATTTCATTTGTACTGCTCACATTTTCACTAGTCCTTTTTCCCATTTAGGTTTTCAAATTCTGGAAATTCAGACACTGAGAAATCAGACTTGGTAAGTGTCATCTTTTAAAGCCCCATTTGCTTTATATCACTTCAGGGTTCTCAGTTATGTAGTACATGGTATTTTCTAGTCACTTCTCTGTTCAAATGCCCTGAAGAGCCAGTTGTCTCCTCTATTCCTACAAAAAAAAATGACAAAGAAAGTACAAAAAGCAAATATGAATAAAAATTAAACAAAAATGAAAACAAGACAAGGAGAGCATTCTTCATATATATAAATATACATAAAGGATATATATATGTTACATATACACAATTGAAAATAGGACTCTTGGAGAGTTATTAAAATTTACTTTCTCTTGATTATATGCATGTAACTTTTGGCTAAGTATCTTGAACAGCAAGAAATAAATTTTTTTTTAAAAATTATTTTGGCCCCACAACTCACGTAATGTCAATAATCGAATGTCAGCCTTGGTAATGGTTAAAGCAATACAAATAAAATCATAGTTCAATTACTCTGAACCTATCAATTGAAATTATGTTTCCTGATCCTTCCATGAGGAATAATATGAATAAGAAAGAAAACTTACACCAATTTGTATTTTACAACAAATATAGTTATTTAATGAAAAGGCAGCATTATGTATATAATTAAAATAAAAATGTATACACTTAATTTTATATGGTATGTATTATATTTAAAATATGCTTAATATTACATAGATGTACATATAGACGCACATATGCATATATACAATCTGCAATATTATGTATCAACTGTTAATAACTGTTACCTTATTTTTATTAACTCAGCAAAACTGTAGAATTAATTATTCTCACAGTGTTGATATATACTTGCTCTTGCCAAAGTATAGAAAATATTTAAGTAACTTCTCATGTTCTAAATGTGGAGAACAAATGTTTTATAATAAGAAAAATAAGACAGATATTCTACTGTGTCAGCAGTGGTCCCAGTATTAAGAAGGGAAGCTTTATGATAAATCATGTTTTCTTTATAGTAAATAAAAGTACTTAATATTGAAACTAAAGAAGTAGTAGCAGATAATACATATCTACTGGTATACACACACCTCAGTATCATTTGTTTATGCACACACTGAAATGGAAAAGTATTAGAAACACTTACCCTGATAAACAACTCTTCATACCGGTGGTTCTGGTTCTACATGTACTGAACTATGAGACTATTCATATATTTTGTAAATGAAAATTATGCTATTGAATATTATGAGTAATTAGATTGTTTTATTGGAAATATACAGAATTGTGAATATATCTATATTTGTATCTCTCTATATACATATATTATCTATCTATGTATCTATATATCTATGTATCTATCTATCTATCTATCTGTCATTGAGGCAAGCAAGGGAAGAATCAGAACGCCAACAATCCTTGCCTTTGGGAGGAGTCTGGAGTGGGAGACAAGTGCCTTCTTCTAATTTATATGATTAAGAGTTGAAAACTGTGAATTTAAATTAGTTTAGTTTTGAATATTTTAGTCCTTTATTAAAATATCATGCTCTTCTCATTTACCTTCAGTAACATAGCACTATTTTCTAATCATAAACTCTATAGTAGATACGGGTCAAAATGGAGAGTGAGTGGTGGCATTCCCTGTGCTTACACTGTGCTTTTTCTTTTTCTTTTCTATTCTTTTTTTTCCCCCTCAAATCCTGCGACAGGAATTCAAGGTCTAAGCGTTATACTGGGCTTCCTTTTGCTCAAGGCTAGCATTGTACCATTGAGCCACAGCCCCACTTCCGGCTTTATCTGTTCATGTGATGCTGAGGAATTGAACCCATGGCTTCATGCATGCTAGACAAACTCTACTGCTAAGCCACATTCACAGCCCCCTTTCTTTCCTTCCTTCCTTTCTTTCCTTCGTTTGTTCGTTCCTTCCTTCATTTTTTTCGTTCATTCCTTCTTTTCTATCTTCTTGCCCTTCCTTCCTACGTCCCTCCCTCCCATTTTTTCTTTCTCCTTTCTTTCTTTCTTTCTTTCTTTCTTTCTTTCTTTCTTTCTTTCTTTCTTTCTTTCTTTCTTTCTTTCTTTCTTCCTTTCTTTCTTATTTCTCTCTCCCTTCCTTCCTTCCTTCCTTCCTTCCTTCCTTCCTTCCTTCTTTCCTTCCTCCCTCCCTCCGATCCTCCCTCCCTCCCTCTCTCTCCCCACCTCTCTCTTTCTCTCTCTCTTTCTCTCTTTTCCTTCCTTCCTTCCTTCCTTCCTTCCTTCCTTCCTTCCTTCCTTCCTTCCTTCCTTCCTTCCTTCCTTCCTTCCTTCTTTCTTTCTTTCTTTCTTTTTCTTTCTTTCTTTCTTTCTTTCTTTCTTTCTTTCTTTCTTTCTTTCTTTCTTTCTTTCACTGGAGTTAATGTCTCACAAACTTTCCTGCCATCCTCAGATCTCAGCTTCCTGAGTGTCTAGGAATACAGGAACAAACTACTAGTGCTTGCTTAGCTTGTCAAAATATTTGACAGAGCATGCTACTCTCATCTCTCTGTGCTGGTCATTGACAGAACCTCATTCATATCTCCTAGCAATTTCGGTCCAATTCAGAGCAGTGCATTGTCACACACACACACACACACACACACACACACACACACACACACACACTGTAATCTCTTCCCCTCACTAACTGCAAATCAAATCTAAACTACCAAATGCAAGCTATTTCACTAGGGCAATCAGAATATTTCCGCCACAGTTACCCTGTCCTCCCAAGATCACTGGCAAACCACATACCTGGTACATCGGGCACAAAGGCCTAGCGAAATTTCCTATAGTTGGAAGGGGCCCATTTCAATTTTATTTAAAATGAATTGTTCATAATTTGGTTGAAGAACCAAAGCACCCAGCCAGCATATAGAATGGTTATGGTTACTTCTATTTCAGTAGTCTTTCATAGAAAACCAGGTATTTTGTGTCTATGTTAATATTAGAATTCATTCTTGAAATATGCATAGTGATTGTGTTAAAGTCTATTTCAATGATTACTATGGAAAACTATGCTTTGTCAGAATGGGAAATTATTTGTCGTTTGGATGTTAGAGAAGCTGTAATCATGATTAATAATAAATTTTCCTTCCACCTTTATGATTTATATCAATTGTAATGATGCAAAGCACACCAATATCTTGTCCCATAGTCTAATATATTTAGTGCTTTCAAAGTTGAATTAATGTTGTCAAATTAATTACAATCGTCAATCAAAATATCAATTACACAAATCTAATCTTATTGCTACAAGGGCATGCCATGATGTTACCATAATATATCACAGTTTGTTATAAAACCATTAATGTCCTGAGAAATGAAAAATAAAAACGATACCTCTGGCAATATTTTTTTCTACATACAAAACATCATCCCTCTTAAGAAAATGTGTGTGTTTACAAATTTTTGCAAATTATAGATCCATCATAACCATAATAAAAGTAATAAAGTCATATTTCTATGAATCTTCATAGTACTTTAACAAAACAAGTATTTTCTACAGGACTACTCTAAATCTTTTTCTTTTGCAATTCTTTACAGTTTAGTATTTTAGCATTTCACTTTCTTTAATGCCATGTATCTAATTAGTTTTAACAAGGGCTATCCAATTTAGGTCCTTTCCTAGTGATGCATCAGTGAACATAAATTGCTATTCAATTGTGTCAGTTTTCATCTTTGAGTCAATGACCTGTGCAACCACTTATACCACAAATGTAAAATGATTCCGTTAACATGCTGTGATCTACTGTCATAATGGAAAAAGACAGTAAAAGAGAGAGGTACAAGCAAGTAATAGAGAGAAAGATATTGTTCTTAGCATATATAATTTCCAACTCTAGTAACTCATCAAACTATTTCAGTGCCAAATTTCTTATAATTTTCTACTCAGCCAATGGTTTGTTTACATGTCAGTATTTATAGACTTTTATCCTGATATAAATTATCAGTTTGTTCTTTTAAGGATTATTGATATATTTTTCTTGGTATCTTTTCTGTGTTATTCTTAGGGTGCCAGTGTTACTAATGTTGATGTCATTCAGTGACTGCATCATACATATTCAAATGTGAAATTCAAATTTTAAATTTATAAATTTCTGAATATAAGCATTTAGGCAACTATTTAAAATGAGCTTTATTATTTCATAAGAGTGCTGATACCATTTTATAGAAATATTGCAAACTTTATATGAGACAATCTAATTTATTATCTCTGAGTACAGTTGCTGGTGTGTATTTGCAATAGATATTGATACCAGACATAATTTACATAATCAGTATTCTCAATCTGGATAGGGCACTTTGGTTCAAGTGGTAGATCACTAGCCTCGAGCACAGAGAGGCTCAGGGAAAAGGCCCAGACCTGAGTTCAAACTGCAGTACTGGAAGGAAAGAAAGAAAGGGAGGGAAGAAGAAAGAGAGAAAAAGAAAGAAAGAAAGAAAGAAAGAAAGAAAGAAAGAAAGAAAGAAAGAAAGAAAGAAAGAAAGAAAGAAAGAAAGAAAGAGAGAGAGAGAGAGAGGAAGGAAGGAAGGAAGGAAGGAAGGAAGGAAGGAAGGAAGGAAGGAAGGAAGGAAGGAAGGAAGGAAGGAAGAAAGGAAGGAAGGAAGGAAGAAAGGAAGGAAGGAAGGAAGGGAAACAGAAAGAAAAGGAAAAAGGAAAGAAAGAAGAAAAAAGAATGAAAGAAAGAAAAGAAGGAAAGAAAGAGAGAGAAAGAAGGAAAGAACTGACAACCCTCAGAGAAAGCCACAATGAGCACAAATTATAGACAGATTTAACTGCCTTCACACTTCACCATCAATGATACCCCTTCCAGCATCCAGCATAAGAAGAACACATTATGCTAAGACACAGGTGTAAGATAGAAATGAATATCTTAGATAATAATTATCAGTAAAATTACTTAAAGAAGTAAAATTTCCTTAAATATTACCTAATTTTTTGCTTACTAAATTTTACTTTATGTTAATATGTAGGCTGGTCAAACAAAGTTGATTATTTTGTACAATATTATTATTTTGTAAAGAATTTTATTTATTCAAATTTGGATCTTTATATAAAACTCTGGGCTCCCATCCTGAAGTTCTCAGGTCAAATGGCCTTATTATAATGCTGTAGAGGAAAATTCTTAACATTATTTTTAAGAACACTTTGTCTATTTTTAAAATAAGTCATTTTTATACTGCATCAAAAGTAAGAGTTTATAATCCCATATTTTGAGAGAATCATTCACTTAAAGCCAATCCGATTCACAAATTTACAAACATACAAATAAATTTTTAAAAAGTTATTTAGGAGGCAGAAATAAACTTCAATAAATAGAAATATGGTAGGATCAGTAACATATATCTCCAGTACTTGGCTGGGTAGTCAATCATGATTGCTTCGTTCAAATATATTGGCTTCATTTCAATGAAAGACATCAAATATGTGTTGCTGTCTCTGCTTAAAATAGTTTCTTCTCCCTTAGTATCTCAGTGTAAATGTCACTGCCATAAGGGATCCTTCCCTCACCAATAACATCAATTGCTTTCATCTTCAGAAAGAGAAGGGCCTCTTCATATTTGTGTACTAGGATTATTCCCCCTCTTTATTAGCACTTTTCTTTTTTTTTATTAGCACTTTTCATGGCTAAATTAAATATTTTCTCAGGTACCTGCTTGATATGTAACTGCAAATACAGACTGGAAGTCTTACCAGAGAAGATAATTGTCTTTTTCTTAAAATCCTATGTAGTATAGGATTGGATTCTTTTTTTTAAATTTTTATTGTCAAACTGATGTACAGAGAGGTTACAGTTTCATACATTAGGTATTGGATACATTTCTTGTACTGTTTGTTACCTCCTCCCTCATTCCCCCTTTCCTCCTCCCCTCCATCCCCCCCACCAGCACAACAATGTTCATCGCAGCACAATTTGTCATAGCTAGAATTTGGAACCAACCCAGATGCCCCTCAGTAGATGGATGGATCAGCAAAATGTGGTACATATACACAATGGAATTTTATGCCTCTATCAGAAAGAATGGCATTGCCCCATTCGTAAGGAAATGGAAGGATTTAGAAAAAATTATACTAAGTGAAGTGAGCCAGACCCAAAGAAACATGGACTCTATGGTCTCCCTCATAGGGAATAATTAGCATAGGTTTAGGCTAGTCACAGCAGAGGATCACAAGAGCCCAATAGCTATACCCTAATGAACACATAAGATGATGTTAAGTGAAATGAACTCCATGTTATGGAAACGATTGTTATATCACTGTTGTAACTACTTTCAATGTGCTATGTGTAATCATAGCTTCTATTGTATGATTGGATTCTTAGTAAATTTTCTTTGAATAAAGACTGAATTAACTGAAAAAAATCATTTGGGAAAGTCTAAGCAAGGCCATTTGCACACTATTTGGGGGATTGCCAGATGAATAACAGGTGCAGATATAGTTAATTAGTTTCATGTATAACTAATTATTGTGAGGATAATAATCTACATCCTTCTTTGATCATTAATCCACTGTCTCATGTGTCTCATATACTCTTTTGGACACTAATAGGTGAATTACAGTCTCAAGCCTTTTTCTGCTTTGCTTCATTTTCCCTAACCCCTGACGTGTGTTTTGTTGTCTTGCAGTAGTTCTTAACAGTTGACAGAAAAAGATTCATTTTATATTGAAATATTTCATCCAAAATGTTCTTAAAGATTGCAGGCTCGGTCGTACAACTTACTATAATTTACTATAATTACTTTGAGTCTTGTATAATGTGCCTAACATACTGTTGTGAACCTTTATTATTTTAGGTTGTGGACCCATTTTGCAGGACAGCATAACATTTACAGAGATCCCTTGCTCTCCTAATTGGATTCAGGTTATTGGCAGGGACTGGAGCTGGCAAGATGCTAATAAATAAATATTCATGTGCATCTATAGTCTGCTCATGAGTTGCTCCTGCTGGCTCCCATGGCTCACCTCGTCTGGACTCAAGTTCTGACTATTTATGTACTGTGATGGCCTCTCTTTTCTTCCTCAAAGATTCTTGAGTATATTTTCCTATCATATCTTCTGGATCAAACAAGACATAGGTGGGAAATGGTTGTGAAATGTGGGGTTTAACGTGGGGTTGAGAATGGTATCACAAAGGAAGAAATAGGTATCTGATGTCTCTGAGATGTTAAAGCCTAATAATTCTGTACTTCCTTCCTGACTCATCTTCCTCACCATAGCTCCATCTTATTATGATGATAACGTTCTGTTTTAGGTATTAGACTGGTTTAGTGTTGGTTTAATTTGAAGCAATTTTGTAGGCTGAGCATTCAAAGTGAAGGTGCTTTTTTCACATCTCATCTACCATCCCATCTTCTGTGACTAACAAATATCTTGGAGAAAACATGAATATATTAGAAAGAAAAATAAACTGGAAAAGAAAATATTATGAAATAGCTGCAAACATTTCCAAATACTGTCACATCATTAAGAGTCACACACACACACACACAAACACACACACACACACATACACACACACTGGAGATGGTGGCTCATGATGGTAAAAGCCAACAGGAAAGTGTCTGACATAGGAGTATCATAGTTGTAGACAAGACAGGAAAAATCTATTGTGAAAATTTTAATTAAACTTAGCCTAATATAATCATGCTTAATACTGATCCTGTAACTGTTGTTTCATTTAATTTGATTTATTTTATTGTTCCTTGTGTGTTATTTATGCTGGATAATTTCCCACATTACTCAGTTTTTACAACTTCCTGTTCATCTGTGTATATCCTATTATTATTTTAGGCAACTCTCCTTAGAAGAGCATCTCAGGTTTCCAATAACACAGAGAATGCTATTGTCCATCCTTCTTCTTCACCATACTACTAGGTTGCATCCCACCTATGTGTCTTTTCACATTTTGTGACAAGTATTGACCTCACACTCCTTAACACTTTTCAGATCAATGACATTATTACTCTAGACACTTTGGGGCCCAGGAGAGATATGATATCAATTTCTGGAGGATTAGCAAGAGCTCATTTTACTGTGGCACAACTGACTGGAAAAGAAACTTCAGGAGCAGATCGAGTCCAGGAAAAATAAGCACTCAGTGAAGAGAACAGGTCCTTTCCTCCATGGATTCTTATTTTTACCTTTATAAACCTCTCATATGTCAGAATTCACTTCCATCTTAGAGGAATGACAGACTGTCATATGTAAGTATTATATATTTTATATGATGTAGCATATATATATATATATATATATATATATATATGTTTTTGCTTTCTTTTCCTTTTTCTTGTTAGTTTGTATTAGGGAGACTAAGGAAGGCAGAGTAAAGGTGGAAGAAAGAGTGAACCAATACAATAGTGGTACTTACTAGATGCTGTGTAGAATATGAACTGCATCTTGTGGGTAAAAACAGGAGAAAACTGGAAGAGAGCAAGGGAAGGCGCATGGGTCAAAAAGAATCATACTATTACCTCATTCATTTAACTGTAAACCCTGTGTATATCGACTCTACAATAACAATAAAATTTTAAGAAATAAAAGTAAAAGAGAAAATTACAATGATAGTACATTGAATTAATTCCTTAACTTCTAGCTACTTCTAGGGGACTACACTGGAAAATGAAAACTGCCAAAGCCTCCATTCTTCTATGCTACCTTCCCATTAGGTTAGCACCTCAGCTAAAGCCTGCTTATTTTTTTTTCACAATCCCTTAGAGCCATAACAATGAACAAATGCTTTGTTGACATTTCATTCACTTTAAGTATGTTAATCATATACATGGAAATAAATTTTTCATTACTTGAAGCAAAGCAGTTTGAACTGCTCTTTGTCCTCTCTCTCTCTCTCTCTCTCTCTCTTTCTGCCTCTCTCTCTCTCTCTCTGTCTCTCTCTTCTCTTAGGAAGTGTTGCAGTTTGAAATTCAGAGCCTTGCACTTGCTATTGAGGCACCCTACCACTTGAACCAGAGCTCCAATTATTTTAGCTTAATTATTTTTTCAGATATGTTTGATTTTTTTGGTTTGTTTTGACTGTCCTTAAATGGAGATTCTCCCAGCCTATGCATCAGAAGTAACAGAGATTATAGGCATGTTCTGGGTTAACTTTATTTTTATTGATATATAAATAATCTTAATAATCATCACTACTAGTGATAGTTGAGATAGAAATTTTACTTGGAGAACCTTAGTTTTAAAGTAAGCCATGAAAAATAAAAACAGGTAACTATGAAGATATGTTCTTCATTAAAAGACCTAATATTTATAAACTTGCATATTTTCTAAGTTAAGGTAGTTCTAGATATTATTCTTCTAATGAATAGAAGTGTTCTCTATACTCATCAGCCTTCACATTCGATCTGACTTATTTGCTTTAAATGGGAATGATCAGAGTATTTAAAATGTAATTATATGCCTTTGAAAATAAAGAACATTTCATGAAATACTGTTTTTATGATCATAAGCTCACTATTGGGCTTTTGTCATCCACTCCTCTTCTTATCCTATATCCTCTGGCCTCAGTGGATGTCTAAAGTCCTATATAATTTATCATATCCTGATGTGTGTGTGTGTGTGTGTGTGTGTGTGTGTGTTTGTAATCATTCAGTGTGTTTATTTGGAACTCAAAGAAAAGGAAACAAGAGTTGTTGTTTTTTGTTGTTGTTGTTGTTTTAGTTACCATTTTTGCTGTTTTGTTTTGCTTTCCTTTTGTCTTGTTAGTTTGTTTGAATTTAGGAAGAAAAAAGACACACAGAAAGGTGGAACAAAGAGTGAACAAGTACAACAGTGGTACTTACTAGATAATATGTGGAATTTGTAGGGACCAGAGGAAAAAACTGGGAGACAGAGAGCAAAGGAGAGACATGGTTCAAAAATAATTTTACGGGCTGGGAATATGGCCTAGTGGCAAGAGTGCTTGCCTCTTACACATGAAGCTCTTGGTTCGATTCCCCAGCACCACATATATAGAAAACGGCCAGAAGGGGCGGTGTGGCTCAGGTGGCAGAGGGCTAGCCTTGAGCGGGAAGAAGCCAGGGACGGTGCTCAGGCCCTGAGTCCAAGCCCAGGACTGGCCAAAAAAAAAAAAAAAAAAAAAAGAATTTTACATGTTAGTTGACTCATGTAATTATAACCTTTCTCTATATAAACTCTACAATAACCAAAAATAAAAAAGGGCAAATGTACTTGACAAATTTTTTTAAATATCCAAAAAATAGATATTCAGCAAAGTTAAAGAATAAACAAAAGATAGGTTTTTAGATAGAGATTTAGATGGTAATAGACATTTATGCGGATTTGTGTGTGTGTTAGTCTATGTGTATTTTTTAGTGTGTTTAAATCAATTTGAAGATTAAAAAATAAAGAAATAAACAAGTATTATCTATGTAATTGAAATCCAAAATCAAGTCTTCAGCTTTTCAATAAATTAAATAAATAATAAAATTCATATACTAATTTTCTATGTCAAACAATTAATTTTGGAATATAGTAAAGCATGTCTTCAAATAGTAAATACTATTTTAAAATAGTGAGTTATTAGGTAAAATGTAAATGATGCTTATGGTTGCAGACAAATTGAAGATAGCATTTTGTTTTCATATATTACAGGATTTCTAGCAGGGTATAGATATGAGAACACAATAGCTATGCCATTTACTACAGAAAGATTAAATGTGAAAATAGCCTTGAAATATATGAGTATTTTTAATCAAATGTATTATTGATCAGTTTTGAGATATAAATATTATCCTAGGCACTGGAGATATAAATAATAAAATTTGAAAAGGCAATTAATGATCCTCAGCAAGAAAGGTCTAAATACTGTAAAGTAGATTTACAGAATAGTTCCCAGTCATTAGCTTTTAGCATTTGCCTTTCATGGGATTAATTAGGACAAGAATTAGTAAGTAGATATTAAATAGTAAGTTAATTTTTGATATGCATCTGTCTATGAGTGGGATCATTATTCTTCAAAGCAAGTAACCCAAATGTGGTGATATAAAAGAACATAACTTATTATTTCTAAGTTCTATAGGTGTGATGCCCTGAGATGCTATAGTGTGTCCCCTGCCTTTAACCTATCTCAAGGCTACAGTCAATGTGTGTCTTGGGCGTGTGAGGACTCCGTGGACAAATCTTTTTCTCTAAACAATGGAAACTTGTAAAATCAGCAAGTTGCATCTGGGAACCGAATGTCTTATTTCCTTTCTAGATATCTGCCAGCCCTTGTTTTATCCTTCTAGAATCTGCCAACAATTGCCTTTTCAAATTATCTCTGTATACCAACATGCAAGGATGCACCCCTGTCTTCCTTTCTTTCTCTGCTCCTCTTCTCAAGGTTCTTCTACTCTAGTGTACTGCTGCATTAAAGGTTTCTTGTGAACAGGTTCAGGCCACCAAAATCATCTTCTGCAAGAATTCATGCCATGTCACTTGATAGAGTCTGTGTGTGTGTGTTTGTGTGTGTGTGTGTGTCTGTGTGTGTGTGTGTTGTCTTCTCATCTCTAGTGCCCTCAGTCAAGATGAGGGACCTTCGAGAAACCCTTGGCCATTCTGCCAGTCTTTAACTAGTTGAATGACTTATGAATGTTACCTTTCAGGATTTTTTGTTCTTTACATGCCTCCTCAATAGTTAAACATAGAAATAAAAAATCAACTTGTTATAAATATTAATGTACTTTAAACTGTAAGTTTAGACCCATAAAGGACACTCAATATGTTTTCCCTTAAACACATTTAAAAATCTATCTGAAAGTTTAATAATTTAAAACCAAGAAAGCAGAGAAATCCTAAATGTGAACTTAAGTGAGATCTGGAAGGCAAGACATTTTCTGAATGTAGCAAAATGTGGAGACTCCAAATATTCATAAAGTGAGCTTGAAAGACCATGTAATTGTTACATCTACCAGATGACAGTACACAAGTGATTGTGTAATCTAGATTTCAAAGTCAATTGCTTAAGAGGGAAAGCTAATGGGCTACCTGAATTGCTAATAACACTCAGGAATTACTAAGTTGTTCTCAGGTGGTTTGGAATGGCCCATACTGATAACAATAGCTTAAGTTATCAAACTGACAAAGCTCAGAAAAAAAGAAAAAAAAAGATGAGCTTCTGGCTTGGACTCTAGTGGACTATTTTAGCAACCTGGCCATAGAAACAGCTCTCCTTTACAATACTTTTTGTGACTGAAACATTGTAGATTGTCAGCTGAAGTACTACATAAGGGGAAAGCTTGTAGTGCTACTAAACATATAAACTGCTTTTTTCTCTTAACTGCATAGATGCTAATTAATGTAATTATTCTCTGTGTCTTTACTTAATTATTCATTTTAATTCTCTCATCTTTTTTTGCAGGCATCCTGAAGTATAAGAATACTTTAATAATTCCTTCTTCTTCTCTTTTCTTTTTCTTTTTCTACCTCTAATGTCTTCCATTTTCTAAAACTTTCTCCTTCCCTTCTTTCCTTCCTTCCTTCCTCCCTCCCTCCCACCTTTCCTTCCTTCCTTCCTTCCTTCCTTCCTTCCTTCTTTCCTTCCTTCCCTTCTCCCCTCCCATCCCTTCCTCCCTTTCTTTCTTCTTTCTCTTTCCATTTTTCTTCCTTTATTTATTATTCTCTTTCTTTATCCTTCCTTCCTTTCTTCCTTTCTTCCTTCCTTCCTTCCTTCCTTCCTTCCTTTGTCTCTCTTTGTTTTTACCTTCCTATCTTTCTTCCTTCTTTCATGATGATTTCATAATGTATTTTGAAAAATCAAACTAATATATTAGGCTTTATGATTCATATAAATAGAATATGCATTTATCATTCCATTTATCATTTTTGTCTTTGCCAATGTTGTATACGTAATTTTAATAAAGATCCAATCATTATTGAAGGATGTACTTTAAAAGTTAGTTTTTTAATTTATTTTTTTATTTGGAAACTACATGGGTTAAATTTTTGCTTCCTTGTATCTATCAAGTATTTGAATGTTAGAGTTTTGCAAGTTCAAGTTAGACAATCATGTATTTTCACTTTTGTTTTTTATTTTTTATATTTTTGTCATACTGTAGTATTCAACTAATAATTATTTTCCTTTGTAATATTAAAGAATATCACTAATAGTGACATTTCTCCTCGAGCTATCTAAGAAAATTAAAATATTATCCTCCAGGAGTTTTTATCTTTAATGGCCAAACAATACCCAGGTGTGAGTGTGTGTGTGTGTGTGTGTGTGTGTGTGTGTATGTGTGTGTGTGTTCTATGTATTGGGTTTAATGTTTTGTATGTCATTTTAGATAATTTTTATAGAGATTTCTGAATTTGTTTTGCAATTTAATTATTTTTGGAAAATACAAACTTAACATGTAATTTACTACTTGTCAAATATTCACCCTTTAGGTTTTGTTTTTTTAATCTCTCCATTTTATTGTCAAAGTGGTGTACAGAGGGGTGACAGTTATACAACTTCCATCCTTTAGTTTTAATATCCATATTATTGATATTATTAACTGAAACAATCATTGTTGTGTTTGGCAAATATCAATTTTTCTCTTTGACTCATACCTTATCAATGATTAGTTAGTATTTTAAGAAATCATTTTCATTCACTTTTGTTTATGTTTTGCTTGTGTTATATGAATTTGTTGATTCAGTTGAATACAATACATTGTATATATTTGTATATTTATACCTATATCACAAAATACATATATTTGTATTTTTCTAAACTACTTTAATAAATCAAATTTTCCTAAATTTGAACCACTCGATTGATGTGTATGTCTGTGTATATTTGTTATTGTGTTTGAACTCAGGACTTTTGCTAAGCAGTTGGGATATAATCTACTTTCTTGTTCCCAGGACAGTATGTTTCCTTTGGTTTTTGCCTGCTACTCCAATAGCACTCTAAAAACATTCCATTCTTCTCCATAGCCAATAATAAACTATCCCAAGCTAACCTTAGGCTTCTATTCTGCCCCAGTTCACCAATAAGCCACTTTTTAGAGTCTTGCTTCCTAATGGCAAAGAAAAATATTCAATAACTAATTTTAAGTGCTAATTTCCTCCCTCATGCTTCTAGCACTTTTCAAGCAATAAAATATAAGGGCATATTCACATATATTTACATCATATGCATGTGTACATTTATAACCAAACATTGGGCCAGCTGTTTTACATTATCAGGTGTTGTATAAAATAACAGCTAGCCAAACCTGTGAGACCTGTTTCAGATAAGTAATCAGAGGGATATAAAACTTGCTTAAAGTATTTTCTTGTGCTTTACTAAAATAAAAATTATTCTAGCCAAGCTGAAAATAAAATAACTATTATGCAATAACAAAGAAATCTGACTACCTGTGTGTGGAAATCTCTTTGTACTCCCAAATTATCTATATTCCCCTACTTATTTTAATTATGGATTTGTCCAAATTAATCTAGTGAATTTTGAGATTTTCTTCATATTGTTTTGTATACTATATTATGTATGCATTTATGATTTATTTATCTCATATCCATTTATGTGACATCTGTCTGTCTATCTCTCTATCATGTATATTTTATTTGTCACCTAACAGTATCTACAGTATGTAACAGTATTATTTATGATAATATGAAATCATAAAATACTTTGAAATGTTAAGACTATAAAGCAATATGTACAAAAATTCTAACTTCTCTGATTCTCTACATTTTTCCATCTTATTTCTTCTCACATTCCACTGATAAACAATTTCATTTGTTACTATGTTACCTTTCAGGCATACTATTTTTGTTCAGAATTGCATATCCATGTATGTTTTCTACATTTCTTTTTTCCTCTTATTCAAAAAGAAACATAGTATATGAACAAAGGTCCAGAAATTTTTTTTTTCATAAAGGGACAAATAATAGACCTAGGCATACTTGGCTAAGAGGTAAAAAATCAATGATCTTTGATGTTTTCATAGCAAGATAAGGAAAATCACAAATTTTGATTGATCAAATTTAATATACATATTAAATTTGTGCATATTTTTGTAATACATATCTACTAAGTGGGACAAAAATAATAGTTTTGAGGATGTTTTAATTGGTATTCAAAATTAGTTTTTCCATTATTAAAATTTACTGAAATACATTATCTATTAACACGGTACGCTAATCAGATTTTACATATTTCATCTTTGTTTTTTCCACTAATTCTTGTCTTTAAATAGTTGTCTAAAGAGTTACCATGTAATAAAAAAGTTTGTGAATACAATATATCTTAGTCAATGTTACCCCGTATAGCATTCTCATCCATCCATCACCTACCTACCATTTTCCTCACACTACTTAATGTTTGAGGATATACACTCAATTCTTGACTGCATTCTTCCATCTCTATGTTCATCTACCACTTTTACATTGACTTCACTCTAGTCATTTTGATTACCTGATTCCTAGCATTTTATTTTGCTGAAATTTGAGTTTTGCCTTTCTAAGAAATTGTATTATTTGGAATCTCCCTTGGACCTACTGTATTTCAGTTAATAAAACTATATACAGTTGTATACCACCATACATATTTACATAAAGTTTTAATTTAAATTTAGCTTCTATAAATGAGGAAAATGCATCTGTTTTTCTTTCTGGGTTTGAGTTGTTCCCTTAAAATACTTTTTTACCAAGTCTTTTCATTTCTTTACAAATGATATAATATCACTATTTGTAATGGATGAGGAAATTTCATATGTATATGTTTATATATGTGCATGTATATATTTATGTATATGTATATACATGCATAGGTATATACATGTATATGTATATATATCATATATTCTTGATCCATTTGTCCATTGTAGGACACATTAACTATGTTGAATAGTGTTGCAATAAACATGGTTGTGTTGATGGTTTCACCATATCCTGGTTTACAATCTTTTAGGTAAATGCCCTGGTGTAGAATTACATGATCATAGGGTACTTCTATATTTCATTTTTTGAGTAACCTCCATATTTTTTCTCACAAATAAATAACACCAAGTTTGATGTCAACTTCTGAGTATAACATTTAATTGAGAATACTTGTCACTTTTGAGACAGAATAGAATGGTATTAAATTTTCTTCTTGATCTCTATCCTTTAGTCTGCCATTACATTGTATATAAACCACTTCTAATGTGAAGAGAGGTAGAGAGAGTCATCACTGACACAGTTAAATGGATGGAGAAATAAGGAAACTTCATTTCTTCTCAAATTGAGACCTGATAACTGTTCCTGCAATGTTACTTGAACTTTGAAAATATATTTGGAGAACCAACCTAGATGCCCTTCAGTAGACGAGTGGGTCAGGAAAATGTGGCACATATACACAATGAAATTCTATGCTTCCATCAGAAGGAATGACACTGCCCCATTTGTAAGGAAATGGAAGCACTTGGAAAAAATCATACTAAGTAAAGTGACCCAGACCCAAAGAAACATAAACCCTATAATGTCCCTCACAGGGAATAGCTAGTACAGGAATAGGCTAGTCATGGTCGAAGACCAAAATACCCCAATAACTACACGCATATGACCACATAAGAAGATGCCAAGTGAAATGAACTCACGTTACCGAAACAAGAGTTGTGCCACTGTCGTGATTGTTCTCAGCATGCCATGTGTACTCGTACTACTTTTTTTTTCTCTTTTTCCTAGTCAGTTTGTTTGACTGAGTGGCCTGTTTAGTTTTGTTTCTCTTGTAGACCCTTTCTGTGGCTGTACCCTCGCTACCACTGTGCTACATCCAAGTACCCTGGATATTGTCTGATACGGGTAGTAGAACTGGGGAAGGGAGAGGGAATACAAGGATGGACAGACAAAGAACAAAAACACAAATGATTCAAAAAGCAACACTAAGAAACCACTTGGTGTAAACAAACTGCACAACTCTTGGGGGGAGAGGGGAAGGGGGAAGGGGGAGGGGAGAATTGAGGGAAGAAATGTACTCACTGCCTTTCATATGAATCTGTAACCCCTCTGTATCACACTGTGATAATAAAAAAAACACTAGACATTCAAGATATTTATTAAAGAAAATATCTTTGCATCATAAATCGGAGGGAGTAAGGCAAGGCAGCAATACAGTCTGTGGTGCAGGTCTGAGTGCTGTGAAGGAGAAGACGATGACATTGGAGGGACAATCAAGTTGCTATACATTTCTAAGACAATTCCAGCTCTGGGAGTTGAGCTGTGCATTCTCAGGAATGGTCCTGCATAGGAATTCTGCTGAGCTCAGGTACTGACTGGGAAGGGCAGGTATGAATCCAGACACCCTTGGTCCACCCCATCTGCTGGGGTGTGGCTGCTGTGTCTGGCCTGTGTACCCCATCTCCATTTCCTCAAAGAGTAACAGACCTGACCTAGGCATCCCGGGATGAATTGTTTTACCCTGTGTTTTTAAATAGATTTCACAAGAATAAGACTCAAATGCATGGCAAAACTAATTTCCAAAAACACTCAGTGCTCAGCAGTGGTGAATAGTTTAGTGGTTTTCAAGCTGAAGAAACATGTTTTTGTTCCTCAGGTCAAAAATTTGAAACAAAAATTTATCATTTTAAGACAAAACAACTAGGGTAAAGCTCATCAAAATATTAAGCTTCTATTATGGTACAAATGAATGGCAACCTAATGATAGAAAATATACAGCATTGATGAAAAACAATGATAATTGAAACTACTTGTTTGAAAATCAATCTCAGAGTGGAAGAAAATCTTGAAAGATAATTGGTAAAACAATCACAGATTTCAAACATTTTAATTCGTATAACCTGTCTAAAACTCTTCACTTTTTCCTATGTCCCATATATTGGTTGCTATTGTTAATTTTTATTATTCTTAGAAAACTCCACTTCAGATTCTACTAAAATAGTGTTTTCTCAACTTGTATGATAATTTTGACTGTAGTTGCTTCTTAAAGGTCATTCATTGTAGATTATTTTCAATCATTGTATAACTGGCATGCATTCCTTGAATAAGTACATCAAGTATATCTTTCTGTTTTCCTATATCCAATGTAAACAACTCCAAATCAGTTGGTTGTAAAAGCATTTGCTCATACTGTTCTCTCAACATTTCAGGCAATGGATCTAAAAATCTCATATTGTTAAATATGTTTTTTTTTCCTAGATATGTTTTTCAGCTGCCTCATTCAACCATTATTGAGTTAATTCCACATTTATGAATATCATTCACTTCTTGCTAAGGAAAATGAGCCATATGTACCCTTTCCTGGTCAATTAAAGTCAATTTCTATTTTCTTGAATCAACTGTTCCCATAAATTGCTCATCTGTAATTAGCTAAGTTTATGGGCATTGCTTTGATTTGACTTGATGATATGCTAAAGAATACTTATAACTCAGAAATAAGGAACCCGATTTCAAAACCAGCAAAGAAATTGGGATGATATTTTTTTGAAGAAGACATATAAGTAATCAATAGTCTGGGCTCGGGGTATAGCCTAGTGGCAAGAGTGCTTGTCTGGTATATATGAGGCCCTGGATTCAATTCCCCAGCACCACATATACAGAAAACGGCCAGAAGTGGTGCTGTGGCTCAAGTGGCAGAGTGCTAGCCTTGAGCAAAAAGAAGCCAGGGACAGTGCTCAGGCCCTGAGTCCAAGCCCCAGGACTGGCCAAAAAAAAAAAAAGTAATCAATAGTCATGTCCATTGAGCTTTGACATCATCACTGATTTAAAGAAGTGTAAAACAACTTGATAGTAAGACACCATTTTACCTTTTGTAGGATAATTTACACTAAAAAAGTAGAAAATTTATCTGAAGTATTTCTTTTCAAATCCTTTCCATCAATCTTCACGTGTTTTATTCTCTTTCAAATGTTTGTTATTTTCTATCTTATTCTAGGTTTCATAATACAATCATAATTATTAGGAGTTTGACATGATTTAAGTCTCATATTCCAACAATTCTACATGTACAGTTTTCAAGATATATAAAACCCTATAATTTCACAAAGACCTACACCAGATACTCTTTGAAGTATGTTCATAGTAGCTACAATAAGGTCCATTTCTGCTACTTCCCCTGAGGAAACCAAACTATTCCTGTGTACAATCAGACCTTAAGGTTCTTATGAATCTTGAATTATATAAGAAATCTTGTACCAGCCCAAACATCACATAGTTATTTTTCTCAGGCTCCCATTTTTTTGTGAGAATGGCTGGTAAGTGTTGAGAGAACACCAGTTATAATTGATTGTCTGTTATAATTAGATTTGTTATATTGCATCGGACCAGGCATACACCCTTTCTACTCACTAATTTTGTCCAGGAAGGTAAGAAAATATGATTATCATATGTCACGGGCATTATAGCATTTAAATAGGGTTCATGATTTCTATGAAAACCAGCACTAGAATGATTTGTTGATCAAATGTGAATACCAAATATGTACTACTGGTAAGCTATTGGAATTTAGATTAAATCCCTAGGCTAATTTAATGAAGTGTTTTATTCATGCACATTAATGTAGGCTCTTATATCTAGCATCTAGCGTATGGGCATGCACAACTTTTGACAAACCATATTTTAATTCTCTTGTTTGTTATCTAGGGCTCACTTTGTTCAATGTCATCTCATTTATTGTGCTCCCCCATTTCTCCCAACCCCACCCATTTCCTCAATATACCTAACTCCTTTCTCACATAAGACTATTGAATATTTTTATCACAATATTTTAGTTTTCATTCGAATCAGATTCAGGCTCAACAGCAAATCACTCTCCTAAATGCAAGTGGGTCTTGTCTAATACGTTCAAGGCCTGAGTCACCCTTCAATCTCTAAGAATGAAAAGATAGTTCTTTTGTCTTAGAACTAAAGTGAATTCTTAGCTGTTGAATCTACTGCCATTGAGGCTCAAGTTGTACCTTTAACTGTCTTGACATTTCCAGCTTGCTGACTGTGGGTCTATGTACTTGTCAGCCCCCATAGTCACATGATATAATCACAATTGCTAATTTATGAGCCCATCAAAGTTTTCAACCCATGTGAATTACATTTTTCCATTTATAAACTCCTGTTTACCAGAAAGACCATACATCTCCCACAAATTTATTTCTTGAATTTTGTTGCAAGATCATAGTATAACACTAAGCAACCTATTTTGGAGCTGGAAACATGGCTCAGGTAACACAGCACTTGCCTCACAAGCATAAGGCCCTGAAATCATATCTCATTAGTACCCCCCACACACAAACAAACTACCTACAGTGAGTTGTCACCTGATATTTCTTAAACTGACTAATATTGAAAAGATTAAAGAGGGCCAAGTATGAATAGTATAAGTAGACCTCAGGAACCTGAAGCAAGAGAATCACCAGATCAAGGCCAATTTGGGCTATTTTAGCCACTTCTGGATACACTATGCAGACACATGGACATTGTCTCAAATTAAATAAATAAATAATAATTAAATAAGAATGCATTATCCATATATTACATTTTAACATATAATACAATATTGGTACGGTTCTTATTGGACATTGAATTTTACTCATTTCTTTAACAATGTTGCAGAGATGTAAATTAGAATAGCCATTATGAAAAACAGAATGAAATTACCAGCTGATCTCATCTCTGGGTGTTTACCTGAGAGGTTTGGAAAGAGAGTGTTGAAAAGCTGTCTGCACCCCAATGTTTGTTGCAGCACTATTTATTGTTGCAGCACTAATGTGTGAGACTATCCCAGTTTCATAATTGGATGACCAGGCAAGGAAAATATGACTCATTTATGCAATGAAAATTCCTTCACAATCAAAAAAGGAAGACACTTCATTATTTGTGGCAATATAAATGGAATTAGAAAGAATTATGCTAAGCAAAACTAGTCAGATAAATAAAAAGATGTATCTACTCAGATGTGTGTGAACTCTACTAAACTGAACTCAAAGGCTGTCTCAAAATAATTTTACAGATTTGTGGTGATACTTCGATTTGTTAGCTTGATTTCAGTTTTTTACATACATTAAAAATAAGAAAATCACTGTTTCTTACAAATGTGGTACATTATTGGATATAAGACAAACAATAAATTCTAAACCATTTATATATATACAGAAGCACATATGCAACATATCAACAGCAGAAAGAGATCCATCTTCTAGAAAGGTCACAAACAGTGATAATAGGCCAATGGCTGATCAATGGCAGAAGTAGATTGCTGCTCTCAAACTAGTATGCTGAAGAGAGAGAATCAAACAATATCTTTTGGAAGAATTACTCATGATTGGCTAGTTAACTATGATTATATGGTTCTAGTAAGCACTATGTTTGTAATTTATGAATGCAGCAACAATTTTTCTTACCAGTAAAATTGCTGTCATATTAAGAAAAACTTCAATTTGATCATATTTTAAGATCCAAAGACCACTGCAGCCATAATTTTGCATATCCATTTGCCAATTACTCTGAGCTACATTTTCAGCCCAATAAATGCCCATGAACCAAACTAAGATTTGGATGCTTTTACCTTTACCTAGAAACAACTCTCCTTTTTGTCTTAAATGTAGCAAGAAGTTAGTTCCATTCACTGGTATATGGGGAGGAGGGGGAGCACAATGAGCTTGAACATAGGACCTCTGTCTTTTGCTTCCTTTTGCTACTCAATTTGGTAATCTACCACTTGAGCCATATCTCTGGTCTGGCTTTTTGCTGGGTAATTAGAGAGTGAGTCTTGTCTACTTTTCATCCCATACAGACTTTGGACCACATTCATCTTGATTTCAATCTCCTGTATCTTGATTGCAGGCTTGAGCCACCAGATCTGTTTCCATATACTTCTAATAATCTTACTGTTGACAGTTTGGTTTGACAAAAGCACAAAGGATGTAACCAAACATAATGGTAAAAATATAGTTCATAAGAAATAAGCTTAAATATAGGTATATTATAGAGATGGGAGACTTAAACATTACCTTTAATTGAAACATTAAGGTTTCTTTAAAAATATGAATACAGATAGATGCTGCAGATAGATATATTTGAATTGTGTTTGCTAAGATAATTATTTTCATTGTATTCTTACTGAGAACATCTAAATATAGCTGGCTATATATCTGTCTTCTCAATGTAATATAAATGTGTCACTGTGATCTTGAGAAATGTGATTTAAAACCATTGCAGATGTTAGTATCAAGTAATATGAAATTTGTAATTCATATGAACAGAATTGCACACAAAGAAGAATGTCAGTTCAAAATCTTAATACCAAGATTCTAAGATGAAAATTTAGTGCAGAACATCATGATGTGTAGTCAACATTTGTTGGATTATCATTTACAGTTGAGAGACAGGGATATAGGGCACAGGAGAAGCAATAGACAGCTCTGACAATTTCTGATCAGATTACTAAAATTCTACATGTCATTTTCAATTGGATTCTTAGTTGATTTTACAATGAACTAGTAACATAGATGTTGTTATTACCATGCATTGTCTTCTACACGTTAACATCCGACAGGCCTGGAACTGTAAAACTCAATTAATGAAAGTCAAGTGGAAAAGAACTTATACAAAAAGTACATGTACATATTTTGATTTCATGCAAAAATAAGTTTCAGAAAAGAGAATGTTTAATGAAAAGTAACTCTGCATATATCAATGCTGTTTCCTGCTCTTAGGGAAATATAATTAAAATTGTTATCTTTTATATCTGCAATAGTCTTAGCATAACTATTGATAAGGCTATGTCTATTATGTCCACATTGTAAATAAAAATATTTGAAGCTGTAGAATGTTTCTTTTCTACCAGTCCTTGGGCTTGAACTCAGGGCCTGAGCACTGTCCCTGGCTTGTTTATGCTCAAGGCTAACACTCTAGCCTTTCCACATCCAGCCTTTTCTTTTTATGTGCTGCTGAGAATTGAATCCAAGGCTTCATGCATGCTAGGTAAGCACTCTAACACTAATACACATGCTCAGCCCCAGTAGAATGTTTCAAAGTTTATTTTTATCAAAATCTTTTCATAATTTTGAGTACCAAATGTGTGAACAATCGAAAGTATGTGATAATCAGTCAATGGAACACATTACTCTTATAGAATGTATAATGGTGTAAAGATATTCTGTAGACCAGTATGCAAGAAGATATGAAAAGAAGTTTTTCCTCTAAAAACAACAAATGTGAGACATTTCTTCATTATTATTAGAGTCAATGATGTGTAAGACTGATAATTTCATGCAAATTATACATTTTTATTAGCTTGCACAACAAAACTACTTCAGTGGATTATAATTCATGTAATTACCCGATCACAGATAGATTATTTTTTGTAAACTGTACATGTAAGGTATCTACATAGCCTGATTTTCAGTAGCAAGAATATCTGGTGCAAACAGCAATGTAGATGTATTGAATTTTAAAACAGAATGTTAGATTACTTCTGGGAAGACGGCGGAGGAGCAGCAGAGCCCTAGCTGAGCTCTCTCCAACATCGCAGTTTTCCCACCCCAGAGAAACTTTTACTCCTAGAAAGATAGCTAAAGTAAGTTATAACAGTACAGGGATTCTGGCCAGGAAGGAAAAATCGACTTTGCTGGTCTGAAAACACAGATTTGAGCTCCAGGAGGCATCCCACCACCATGCCAGTGCTGGTGCAAGCACAGCACCCCACACTCCGTGCACCTAAAGCACTCAACGGAGATGAGGGAGAAATCCTCCAGACAGCAGCAGACAGACAGAGATGGCAGGCTGAGCACGGATGGGCTGAAATCACAGAGAAAGCATGAGTACCCCACGAAAGACATTCTCACTCGCACCCAGAGAGCAGCTTCTGGGAGGTAGCCCTTTCCCCACCGCCAGAGCAAAGCGCCATCTTTGACACTGGCATAGGGTCAGACCAGACTGGAACTAAAGCAGGCCTGGGGAAAGCGAGGACAAAGCGGCCATCTTTGAGAAAGGCAAGAGGGATCAACCAGTGAGAGCCAGCTCCTCCCAGGAGAACGACCCCTGCCCAGGTGGGGGGCTTGTCCTGGGCCTTGGCTCAGCTAGAGGTGCCCTGCCCTGCCCGCCAGAATTCCTAAATTAAAATCAAAAGCAGCGAGCAGCTACCTGCGGCATGGAACAGCCAGACAGGAGAACAAACAGTTCCCGAGACAGATAAATGGTCCCATCACAGAGGAAGCCCAATTCCCAGCCCAAAATGGAGCTGAATTCCATACCCACCTCTGCCCAGGAGGTCGCCCCACCCAGGCAAGCAACTCTCAGCCTGATAAAGAAGGCCAGAGGCACCCCATCCTGCTCAGTTCACAGCCTATTCAGAGCCAGATGTTAAAGGCAGTGGCCCCACAGCAGACAGGAGGCTCCATGGTTCTGGAGACTGTTCACATCTCCCACCTACAGAGGACACCCAAGTCTAACCTGCAAGCTGTGGGAACCACAGAGCCTTAGGATTTCACTAACAGGGGAAGATGGTCAGAGCAGATCCCTGCGAACTGAAAGCAGGTCAAACCAGCCAAAAGGCAAAATAAACTGCAGACCATCGCAAGGAAATCAGAGACTGTAGAAAGCCACGCAAACAAGGAAAACTCCATTTTTTTCCCCCAAACATTTTTTAAGCTTTCTTTTTTTTAATTTTTTTTTTATTTCTGAAACATCATTGGGTTTTTTATTTTGCATTTTTACCTGTTTGTTCTATCAAGTTTTTTTTTTTTTTGGTTGTTCATTTTTCTGTTTTGTTATTTTTTTTAAAATAATTTTTCTGTTTTGTGCATCTGTCTTCCAGCAATTTTTCTTTATTTCCCCTTTGCATTCTATTTCTTTAAAAATTACTTTCCTATGAATAACACCTCCACTCTTTACTGCTAACTCTCCATTGTCTATCATGTTAACCTTGTTGTTTCTACTGATTCTACTCTCCTCCACATTTCCATGTCACTGAAACTAAACCAAAATCATCACCTCCCCCACCCCATACATTTTACTCTATTCTCTTTACTGCCTCTAACATACCCTCCTGACTTACTTCCAGGACCTCCAGATTCCATTGACTCCTGGTTATTGGATACAGGATATCCCTGGTTAATCCGAGTGAATCAAAGCGGTTCATAGAGAAATCTAGTCCAAAAAGAACTTAGTATAAGAACAAGAATTGCTCATAGGGTTGTAACAGTAAATAAGTAATGACTGAATACAGGGCTCAGGATTGATTGTTATATTGAAATTGTATTCTTTAGGAACACCAAATCTAATTTTATATACAGGTATCTGTATATAATTGTGAACTTCTAAGATTTACACAAGAGTGCTTGTTAAGGTCTGCTTTGGGTCTTAAACGGTGCTCACAGGTGCTTGTAGATTTGCATTCCCAATCCAAATGGGTAGAAGAAACACAAGAAAGATGGCAAATAATGGAATCTTATCTCCCACTCAAAATGAGCAGGAAGGGCTGGGGATATGCATTAGTGGCAAGAGTGTTTGCCTCGTACACATGAGGCCCTGGGTTCAATTGCCATGCACCACATATACAGAAAATGGCCAGAAGTGGCGCTGTGGCTCAAGTGGCAGAGTGGTAGCTTTGGTCAAAAAGAAGCCAGGGACAGTGCTCAGGCCCTGAGTCCAAGCCCATCAAAGACATAGAAGAGAACCCTTAAAATGCTCTACAAAATCTACTGATGAACATGATAAATGAAAAGCTTGAATCAATACAGCAATCCTTCCATAAAGTAATAGACGATTTCATGGCCTCAACAAATAGAACAATAAATGAATTCAAGAGACAAATGAAAAGATAGCTACCCAGCTAAAAGATTTGAGAGACAGCACTCAAAACCAAATTAATAAAGTAAATGAAGTGAAGAAGTCCTTGCAGGACATAAGAGATGACATGGAAATCATCAGGAAAGACCAGTCACAAGGAAAAAAGATTTGAAATCAAGTAGCTAGCCTATAGTACCGACTAACTGAAGCAGAGGATCGAATCTCAGGAGCTGAAGATTCCCTAGAATCTATGGAGAAACATCAAAAATCAATACAAAACAAATCCAATCGACAAAACAGATTGCTCCAGGAGATTCAAGACACATTCAGGAAATCCAATTTAAGGATAATAGGTATTGAGGAAAACCTGGAGAAGGAATTTAATGGAATAGGCAACTTATTTAACAGAATATTAGCCGAGAACTTCCCAAATATCCAGAAGGATATGCCTATACAGATACAAGAAGCATTTAGAACCCCAAACCGACCAGACCAGAATAGGACATCCCACCGACATATTGTGATCAAAACAGGACCAGTAGAGTCCAAGGAAAGAATCCTTAAAGCTGTTAAGGAGAAGTAAACAATCACATATAAAGGAAAAGCAATCAGAATTACCCCAGACTTCTCAGCAGAGACCATGAAAGCAAGGAGAGCCTGGAATGCGGTATGCCAAACCCTAAATAAAAATAACTACCAACCAAGAATAGTGTACCCAGCTAAACTCTCATTCATAGCTAAAGGCCAAAAAAAAGTCTTCCACAGTAAGGAAAAACTGAAACAATATATCTCCACCAAACCAGCTTTACAGAAAATCCTCAAAGATACAGGGAAAATAATCAAGATCCCAATACAGGCAGATATATGAACCCTAAATAGTAAACCAGAATATCAGGTCAAGAAACGGAAAGACACAGCTTTGCTTTTAACAAGATAGTGATAATGAAAGGAACAAACGATCATCTCTCAATCCTAACTCTAAACATTAAGGGACTTAATTCTCCAATCAAACGACATAGGCTCATAAGTTGGATCAAAAATCAAGATCCATCCTTCTGATGCCTCCAAGAGACACATCTATCCATCAAAAGTAAACATCTTCTAAAGGTGAAAGGCTGGAATCAAATCTACCAAGCAAATGGCCCCCATAAGCAGGCCAGAGTTGCAATCCTAGTATCAGGCAAAATTGACTTCAAATTAAAAATGATAAGAAGAGACAAAGAAGGTTAGTACATACTAATAAAGGGATCTCTCCTACAGGAAGATATAACCATCCTAAATATGTACACACCAAGTAGAGGAGCACCTTACTTCTTCAAACAAACACTACTGACTTTAAAAACAGTCAAAGACCCAAACACATTTATAGTTGGGGACTTTAACAGTCCACTGTCTCCTATGGACAGATTAACATGCCAAAAACTGAACAAAGAAACCACAGAACTAAACAATTGCATAGACCATCTAGACTTAACCGACATCTAAAGAATATTCCACCCAGCAACAACTGAATACACATTCTTCTCTGAAGCACATGGAACACATAGATCACATCTTAGGGCACTAAGAAAATCTGTACAAATTTAGAAGTATCAAAACCATTCCCTACATTCTCTCAGACCACAATGAAACATAATTAGAGCTCAATTCAAACAGCCACCACAGAAAATCTTAAAATTCATGGAGACTAAAAAACACACTGATGAACCATCAGTGTGTCATTGAAGAAATTAAATCGGAAATTCAAATGTTTATGGAACCCAACCATGATGAGGACACAAAATACCAGCTCCTTTGGGACACAGCAAAGGTAGTACTCAGAGGAAAATGTATATCTCTGAGTGCATACACCAACAAACTGGAGAAGCAGCAACTAAATAATTTAAAGAAGCACCTTAATTTCCTTGAAAGAGAACAACAAGCCAAACCCCAAGTCACTAGATGGAAGAAAATAATTAAAATCAAATCAGAATTAAATCAATTAGAGACAAAAAGAAAACATCGAAAGAATCAACAAAACAAAGAGTTGCTTCTTTGAAAAAATCAACAAGATAGACAGAACCTGGCAAACCTGACCAAAAAACGAAGGCAGCTCACTCAAATAAACAAGATAAGAGAAGAAACAGGTAACATCACCACAGAAACAACCAAAATTCAGAACACAATAAGGGACCATTTTGCAAACCTTTATGCCAACAAATTCGAGAACTTGGAAGAAATGGATGATTTCCTAGAAAAAATTCATATCCCCAAACTGAACCATGAAGATTTAAACCTCCTAAACAGACCCATATCCAGTACTGAAATAGAAACGGCAATAAAAGATCTCTCATCAAAGAAAAGCCCAGGTCCAGACGTATTCACTGCAGAATTCTACAAGACCTTCAAAACAGAACTCACACCAATATTTTTCAAACTCTTCAATGAAATTGAAAGAGAACATTCACTTGAGACTCATTCTATGAAGCCAGTATAACCCTCATCCCAAAACCAGGCAGGGAATCATCACGGAAAGAGGACTATAGACCGATCGCCCTGATGAACATAGATGCAAAAATTCTCAACAAAATTCTGGCCAATTGACTTCAACAGGTCATCAAAAAAATCATACACCATGATCAAACTGGATTCATCCCTGGGATGCAAAGTTGGTTCAGTATACGCAAGTCAATTAATGTAATCCACCACATCAACCAGAGCAAGTTGAAGAACCACATGGTTATATCACTGGATGGGGAAAAAGCGTTTGATAAAATCCAGCACGCATTTATGCTAAAAGCCTTGGAAAAACTGTGATTCCAGGGAACATTCCTGAATATAATCAAGGCAGTTTTTGACAAACCAACAGCAAGCATAACTCTAAATGGTGAAAAACTAAAGCCATTCCCTTTAAAATCAGGAACAAGACAGGGATGTCCACTCTCTCCCCTTCTCTTCAACATAGTACTAGAATTCCTAGCCAGAGCATATAGCAAAAAGAAAATATAAAGGGGATTCAAATAGGAAAAGATGAAGCTAAACTTTCTCTCTTTGCAGATGACATGATCCTATACCTAAAGAACCCCATTGACTCTACCCCCAACCTACTAGAGCTGAGCCAAAACTTTGGCAAAGTTGCAGGATATAAAATAAACCCTCAAAAATCAATGGCCTTTCTCTATGCTAACGACCCGAAGACCGAGGCTGAAATTAGGAAAGCAAGTCCTTTTGCAATTGCCTCAAAAAACATAAAATACCTAGGAACAACCTTAGCCAAAGAAGTGAAAGACCTCTATGATGAAAACTTTAAAAACATGAAAAATGAAATTAAATCAGAACTAAGGAAATGGAAAAACCTCCCATGCTCCTGGATTGGGAGGATTAATATAATCAAAATGGCAATATTGCCAAAGGCTATCTACAAATTCAGTGTTATGTGGTGAAATATTTTCTATTCATAAATTTCATTGAATTAATGAAGTCCGGTTTGACTGCTATAAAACTAACAACATATACATTCCCACTTCATGGATTTAAGCTATGAAAACCTTCAAGTATCCTAATAAAGAGCGATCTTTTCAGCTTTTAAGGAACAGCACTATGAGAAACTCAGAAATTTGGTTAGGTGATGAATCCATGATTTTCTTTTCCTAATTGATATAATTGTTACATTGCTATGTAGAAACAGACTTTTCCTTAGGCTATGTTATGCCAAATTCAAAGTTTCCTTATTGATTTAAATACTGTTTAATTCAAATTATTTAAATACTATCTCTAATCTTATAACATTTTAATATTTAGTTATTGTAACAGTGATGTATAGAGGAGTTACAATTGCATAAGTAAATAGAACAGTGTCACCCCTTTCCTCATTTTCTTCCAGTTTTTCTCTCTAGAACCCACCATCCCTAGTTTATTTTCAATATAGTGTCTCATATAACTGCTGGCTGTTTGAGTTCACCCTTTTTACAATAGTATATCATTTTATTTGCAAAACTCAGAAGCCTTTTACATAAACTACAATGCCTATTTTATCATTTTATACTTAAGGCTATTTTATAACACCTCTGAAAAGATAGAGGAGAAAGAGATGTTTTAACACACATTTGTAAGTGCATGGAATTTTCTCTTCATGAAATCTCATTGTAATGACAACAAACATCAGATCTCAGATGATATGTACACTGCTATCACTATTAGAAAAAAATGAGTCAACAAACTGGAATAATTATTTTCTAATAAAAGCAGATATAATAGAAAAATTTACCTTGCTACTTATCTATCTGTTAATCATCACTGGTACTTGCTGGACAAAAATACCATCAAATATATTGCATTTAAAAAGTAATTGTAACTATGGTTAAAGTACCAAAAATGGTGTCACACTGAGTTAGCTGAAGCATGCCTATGATTTCAGCACTTGGGAAAGAGAGGCAAGAGATCTACAAGTTCAATCCAGTGTGGTTTACACAGAGAGACAGAGAAAGAGAGGAAGGGAAGGAAGGGAGGGAGGGAGAGAGGGAGAGAGGATAGCAGGGAAAGTGGGAAGAAGCATAACAAAGCAATTATTTCTCTTTTAAATAAATAGTAACATTTCCAAAATTGTATACTGTGATAATGTTGTATTTCATTCTTTTTCTTATTTCTACACATGTATTAAGTTAATTTCTAATGGAGAAAACTATACTCTTGCTAGAATTCATTTCTAAAAGAAAAGAAAAGAAAGTAATTATGTTTCTACATGTTTTAGCAGATGAAGCAGGTCCTGTTTTAGTAGATGAAGCAGGTCCTTTTATCCTCATCTCTTAAGCTGAAACAGTTGAGCCACTATAAGATAATGAGTACTTTCTTCCAGGCTATTTAAAAGATCTTACTTACAGGAAAGTAATTATAAATTCAGACAAGTTTCTGGAAAATTCTATTTGGGGAGTTGATAGCACCTGTTTCCTCCCCCTGTCTCTGGAGTCACGAAAACAAAAACGTGATTTTAAAAGAGTCAACTGTTTTATGAGAAATCTACAGGGAACGAACAATGAAAAATGTTAGATAGCAGACAGGATGTGAATGAGGTCTAAAGGAATGAGATAACCACAAGTCTGAACTTCATAGAAATAAAAATTTCTGCAAAGAATGTAAAAGAAATCAGAATATGAAGCCACATTTTTTTTTATTGCCAGGCAGAATTGCTTTTCAGACGTCTGCATCTGTGGTAAACAGACCAGACGGATACACACAGAAATAGAAAGCTTCAAAGAAAGGGTGTGATTCAGAAGTCTATCTTTAATAGCTATATCAAGCTTCCTTTTGAAGTAGATCGGTCTTGGAAGCAGGTGTCCAAAAGGTGACATCTGACTGCTCAAAGTCAGCTTGTGTTTGGAAACTTGCCAACTAGAAGGCCATTAATTGACAAACTGTGAAAGTCCAGCATTTTTGGAAGGGGGGCTAGCCTTCATTCCTCGCACCTCACTCACAGAAACAGTAGAGGGAGCTGCCAATCTTTCTAGACCTAAGTGTATGCACCGTGCAGCTACAGTAATTGACCTCTTAATAAGAGTTTTATTGGGCAAGAATCACTATAATGTCCTCAATTGCCATATAGCTCTTGAGTTGTATTATTTTTCCCAAGGTACCAGCTCAGAAAATTCAGACAGTGTATTATTTCTGATTGTTTCTAGGTGCTAATATTGTGTGCTCATCAAAACTATGACACAGTCACTTGCTGGTAAGGGCAGTTCACAGAGGTAAGTCTGTCCTCACATTAGTGAAATGAACTGCTGTTTAAGTCCTGTCTTGTTTTTAAGGAGTACATTTTATATGCAACTAGAGTTAAATTTCCTGGTTATCATTTCTTAAAATATGCCTCAGGTTCAATGCAAGATTTGAAAGTGAGCACACTAGGTAGTTGTGAATATTTTGTTGCATATTTTAAAAATACAAAAATATAATGATTACGTAACAATAGATACATTTGTAAAGTGACAATAACAACTTGAGATGAGGTGTACATTTTTTCTGTCTTCAGTGTTAATTGCCCCTGGCAGCCTTTCTGAAAATACAGCAGAGTGGCAAACTACAAGACAGCAGAAAGCCTGGCAATGCTAAATGGTGAGAGAGCCTCATAAGGATGCAAAGTTGGTTACTAGAAAAAGCATTCTGTCTGAGACAGAGCAATTAAATATGGTGCCTGACATTAAGAAGTGTCTCATTGTATTTGCTGAGTGGAAAGCTATCCAGATAGACATAAGTCTGCCACTGTTCCGATTTCTGTGCTATACACAGGTTAAAACATGATAGGCCCAGTGGCTAAGAAATGATTTTGGGGAAAATGATTATTATATTTTTACTAATAACATCTTATATGTTCTTCCAAAATATGATCTGTTTGTACAAAGTAGGGACAGAAAAAAATAAGGATATGGTGTTACTGACATTATCTTTGCAGTGATATAGGTAGGAATACTGAGTAGTCTCTTTTAAATTATCAGAATCCTTATCTATCTATCTATCTATTTGTCTGTCTGTCTGTCTCTCTATCATCTATCTACCTAATCTCAGAATCTATAAAGGCCTCCATAACATCATTTACATGGAGATGCACCAGTCACACTGAAAATTACTTAGCTATATGTCTTCAATACTTTTGATTATGGTGCCATATTCCTAATTTGAATACCAACACCACACACACACACACACACACACACACACACATACACACACACCGCACTTTTACAGCCATATTATTTCTAGAATAAATATAAGCAAACAAAATCTGAAACATTTCTCTATCTTAAGATTGTTTTTCCAAGGGAAGATTATCCTAAAATCAGTTAATATTTCAATCAATCAATTAATTAGATCAATTAATCAATTGATTAGGTTTTAACAGCTCTGTGGAAATTATATCTTTTTTTTTATTTTAGAATTTAAACAGGTCTCTAGTGGTTAACAAGGTCATTTGTATGCCCACTTCCAAGTTTCCACTATCAACCACATTCTCAAAACCATGAAGTTAAGCAGCTTTTGTAGTTCAGGATTAGGTGGTTGTACCACTTAGGCATGCCAGATGGTAATAGAAGGAGCTGATAGTGTTGTGCTGGATGACAATGACTCAGAGTTCACAGCATGCTAGGTAGCAATGACAGGAAATTCCTAATGGCATGTGAAGTAGCAATGCCAGGAACTCATAGGAGGCATGGCACTAAGATGGCTGACAAAGTCACAATCGCGTTTTTACTTTTTGATGCCAATGTAAAGGACCTCAAGGTAGACAGTTGGAGTTTCTTTGTTTAGGACATTGTAGTTAAGTCGTGAATGGTAATTTTATTGGAACTTACATTAAGAAATCTTTGTTTTGTACTTAAAAAGTAAAGTTAGTCCAGTTCACAATCTGATCTGCAACTCTAAAAGTATTTAGGATTGCTACTTATAGCAACCTGAAGAAAAGCATATGAAATTTTTGAAGCAATACAAATTATATGGTATATCAAACAGAAAAAAAAAAAAAAAAAACAAAAACAATTCCTGAGGAGGGAACTATTTCACATCAAATATTTTGTTTTTTTTTTTTTTGGCCAGTCCTGGGCCTTGGACTCAGGGCCTGAGCACCGTCCCTGGCTTCTTCCCGCTCAAGGCTAGCACTCTGCCACTTGAGCCACAGCGCCGCTTCTGGCCGTTTTCTGTATATGTGGTGCTGGGGAATCGAACCTAGGGCCTCGTGTATCCGAGGCAGGCACTCTTGCCACTAGGCTATATCCCCAGCCCCAAATATTTTGCTTTTGAATACAAATCATCTTATGTGCTCCATCTAGTTATATTTCCTATTCTTTAGAGAAATATTTATAATCGGTCTTGGGCTTGATCTTGGTGTACTGTCTCTGAGTTCTTTAGCTAAAGGCTAGCTCTCTACCACTTGAGCCACAGCATCACTTCCGGTTTGGGGGTGGTTAATTGGAGATAAGAGTCTCACAAACTTTTCTGCACAGGTTGGCTTTCAACTACAATCCTCAGGTCTCGGCCTTCTAGCTAACTACAGGAGTGTGCCACTGGTGCGCGATCTTCTTAAACATTTTTAAAATGCAGAGAGTTCTGTTGAATGTACTGCTTTTATTATAATCTGCAGGAATGCATTGAAATAAGCCTAATTTAACTTCAATTCGATTATTCTTTTTCTTTATCTGTGAAAGTGTACTTCATTCAATCCAGTTGGTCTCTCCATTGGTTGGAATAAAGTCATTTATGATTTATAAATATTTTCATGGCTATCTTAAATAAAGCTAATTAAATTAGTAATCCTTCTGAATTAGAATAGAGCTGAAATGAACTAAAGAGAAAATATTTTCATTCCTAAACTAAGGAGTAGCTCCTTTTCTAAAGTGTAGTTGTGCTGCATTGTTTTGGAATATAATAATTGAGTTCTTCTGCACAGTTATTTCTTTTAAATGTCATAAAGAATCCTCTGTGATAAAAATTTTGCATCTTAATGGACCTGAAAGTTGTCAAAGGATATATGCTTTTTGTTGACAGGTGTAGGTGACAATTTCATAATGCTTATCTGCATCTTTCCAAGTGAATACTTTTAACATTTTTCCCTTTGGAAGTATTTTACTATTTCAATTCTATTGAATTTCATTAAGTTTAATTAAAATAGCATTGCATTTTATTTATATGGTGCGATTCTTTCCTTCTAATTAATTAGAGTAGAATAGATTTACATTTCTTTTGTAGGCACATTTCAGTAATGGTCAAGAACCACTTAATTCAGTCATTGAGCACTTAAATTAAAAGAATTTAACATAAGTTATTTCAAGATAAAACATTGCATTACAAATTCAGAGCATGTATCAAGGTATTTGAAGTTGGTAGCCATCTAACCTTACTAAAATGTAATTCCTTCAATCTAGCAGGAAAAGCAATAATAATTTCCTCGTAGATATCTGTTCTAGGCACTTTGCTATCACATGAACGAATATCTAAGATGACCATATTATAAACAGAAAGTTTGTTTTGGCTCACAGAGTTGGAGATCTTGATTCATGATTTATTGATCCCATTATTTTAGTTCTGGTAAGAAACCTCTTCATGATGCAAATAAATCCGTTTGCCTCATGTCCAGGTGTGAAAGAGATGGATGAGACCATGACCCCACCGTCTCTTTCACTGGCACAACTCCATTGACAGAAAACATCTTACTAGGTTTCACCTCAAATGTTTTACTACCTCCCAAAAGCATGTGGCTGTGACAAAGCTTTTAAGACTTCAACTACTGAGGAAACACTATAATTCCAATCTTTACAAGTTCCTTCCAGTAACATATTCACTAATGCAAACTATTTTAATAATTAGTGGAAATTATGACAATGGGACAATAGTTTTACCACTATCATTATCGTGATATTGAAGGCTACTAATAACAGATCCAATTTAAAAGTCTGTAACATTATAGAGCTGCCTATTTGCTACATAGATATGTATAAAGCCTTGTAGTCTAGTGATGATATTTCTTAGAATTTAATCCAATACTAACTAGATAGTGAATAGCTCATACCCATAAAATACTTGCTTCTTAACACCATGATTTTTTCATGACTACTAAAAATATAGGAATACAGGATAACATATTCCCCTAGTGAGTAGGATGTTCAACAGATCACAAGTATATTGATCACTTTTCCATTAGTGACTGAGCTCACTATAAATGTGCTAAATTTAATGATGGCCCTTAATAGGGTTTTAGATTTTTCCAGGGAGAATGGTGATAACTTATACTGTACCATATGAACTTTCCCCAGAGCTGAAGCAACAGAGATCTTAAGAAGACCAGAGCTACAAATGTAGAGAACAACCATCAACACATAGAAAGTGCATGTGTGTGTGTGTGTGTGTGTGTGTGTGTGTGTGTGTGTGTGTGTGTCTATGTCTTTTTCTGTGTCTGTCTGTCTGTGTGTGGGGGGATATCCTTTCTAATCTCTTTATTCTTTTAATTTAATTTGCCACTGGAATTACCTTGCATTCCAAGTTTCCTTATAGTACTAAACTACACCTAAAATATATTTGTTAAGGATCATTTTACTTTTATTATTATTATTATTTTGCCAGTCTTGGGGCAGTCAGGACCTGAGCACTGTCCCTGGCTTCTTTTTGCTCAAGGCTAGCACTCTGCCAACTTGAGCCACAGCGCCACTTCTGGCCTTTTCTACACATATGGTGCTGGAGAATTGAACCTAGGGATTCATGTATAGGTATACAGAGGCAAGCACTATTGCCACTAGGCCATATTCCCAGCCCTATTTTTATTTTTTTTAACACAGATGTTGACTCTGTAGATAGAATGTCAAGATTACTTCTGAAAACATAAAACATTGATTCCTATTGCAATGTAATTAAATATACTTTTCATGCTCATCTTTTGAATAATGTATTTACTCTTTAGTTGATGTCTTCAGAAATAATATATATATACCATTTTCCTCGTGTACTGATATTAATAACTATAAGAAGTAGCTATACAATATAGCTGTATTAATGATATTGAAAAAGCAAAAGAGGCAGTCAGCTTTGACATCTCTATCATGAAAACTATTAATATAGTTCTTATTTACATAACATTTTATTTACTTTTTATTGTGGAAGTTTTAAAAAATACTTCACTCTTGCTATACAAGTGATCGATCATTTCTGCCAAACCTCCTATCATTAGCTTATAGATTAAATTTCACTCTTGCCTTGTACTGTGATTCTACTACATTTGTCTCTCATATGGTAGGTATGATTTACCATATCCATCCCTTAAATATAGTCTTTATATAAAGTTCCCCGTAATTTATTTCAAAGACAATAATACCACATTGTGCTAAGTATCAGTGGATTATACTGTGCTATAAGTGTGTAATGATAAAATCAGGTCTATTAAGACCTCCTGTTTGGGAAAATCATACCTTAGATCATAATGATAAATATTTTATTTGAATTTGGGAGTGGTGAGTTTGCTATCTCTATCTTCGTGTTTCCATTATAATTTTATGCATAGGTTGATAGTAAGAAATCACTCACGTGTCCACTGAAGCATACATTCTTACACATTCTGTGTACACAAAAGCATGCGCATGGGCACACACACACACACACACACACACACACACATACACACTCTACACACACATCATAAACCCAGACCAACTTGCAATTATTTATTGGTATACAACTAGTTACACCAAAGCAAGAAGACTAAACCTAAAAAGCAGTTTATTTGTACCTGATACATTTAATACATTATGCTACTGGAATCAATTGTAGCACTTTCTTCAGGGGCTCACAAATCAGAATTCTCACAAAATAGATTTAATATGTAATTTTTCTATAATTGCAGACAACTATAATAAAATAACATTCCAAATGAAGACATTTTTATTTTATTAGTGCTTTAATTTGAGAGATAATTTCAGAACAAAATTTGATTTTTAGATATTAAAATAGCATTCCTATCCAAAATGATGAGTTTCATATCTTAACATATTTAACCTCCAATATGCTTAGAAATTTTTCTAATATCTTATTGATTTTTCATAAACAAATTTAAGCAAAGCTACCACAACTTAAATATAATACTATCATATTATATTTATATATATAGCATATATCATATGATATATATCATATATCATATATATATCATATTATAATATAATACTATCATAACTACTACCACAACTTAAATATAATACTATCATATTATATTTATATATATCATATATCATATGATATATATCATATATCATATATATATCATAATATAATACTATCGTATTATATTTAAGTTGTGGTAGCTAAGACCACAAAAGACAAAGTTATAAGAGTTCATAAACAAATGTGCTTTGTTCCCTCTGTAAACACTAACTAACCAATTAAAGTGTGCCAAGAATGATTCTTACTTTTGGAGTAGTAATTGTACAGATAGGAATGATGGAATCAAATTCTCAATCAATGTGTTAAAGTGCTAGACCTAAATCTGAGGTAATAATTTTGCATGTTCTCTAAATCTCATATTTTAGTGATAGTGGGGCCTGAAGAAAATGATGGCATTCTTCTTTACAGTTAGAAGCATCAAAGAAATAATTGATATTGCACATGTTAATATAAATTTAGACATCAAATTACATAAAAATTTGATGTGTTATGTGCTTTATCCTTTCATGCATTTTATTGTTATTACAAAAGTGATGTACAGAGTTTGCAGTTTCATAAATCGGGTAAAGAGTACATTTCTTTCTGGGCAATGTCACTCCTTCCCTTGCTCTCTCCATCTACAAGTTGTGTAGTTCATTTTCAATATAGAGTCTAGTGAGTACCACACAGTATTTGTTCACCTGCATTTGTTCCCACAATTTCTGTGCCATGCCTCAATCTCCCAAAGACATATAAATGAACAAACAAGACAAAAGGAAAATAAAATAAAAAGAGAAACAAGAAGAAAAAATTTCCTTGCTTCTATTTCTTGGAATTGATCTCAGTAAATAAGTTTATATGATCATATGCACATATATTACACCTCTGACTTCCTCTCCTAATTATATCTTCTTTAGGCACACTGTGTGTGAATGCCTATAGATTTGTATAACTTATCATGATCCTGAAATTAACGCACAGACCTACAGCCCTAGTATTTATAAGGGAGTGAAAAACATAGGTCAGGAGAAAGACAGTCTCTTCTAATGTGCTGGCAAAATTAGCTATTCATATACAGAACAGTGAAGTAAGATCCTTGCTTATCACCTTGCACCAGAATCAATTCAAAATGGATCAGACGTCAATGGAAGACAAGAAACCATTAAAATATTACAGGAAGTGGTAGAGAAACAGTAAGGCTCATCAGCACAGGTCAAAACTTCCTAATTAATGATCCAGAATCACAACATGTCAAAGGAAGACTGGATAAACAGAATTGCATCAAATTTAAGAGTTCTGCATGCCAAAGGACATAGCTAACAAGATAAATAGAAACCCTAGCAAATGAGAGAAGATTTTCACCAACTGAGCAACAGACAAGGCTTCATATCCAAAATATACTTAGAGCTCAAAAAATTAATTCCCCAGAATATAAACTCTTAAAGAAACAACACAATTAGTAAATGGGCTAATGACATAAGGAGAGAGTTAGAATAAGAAGTACGAATGGTGCATAGACACATGAGGAAAATTTCAACATCTCCAGCCATCAAGAAATGTAAATCAAGACTTTAGGAGTCCACCTCACCTCAGTTAGAATGACCATTATCAAGAAAAATTACAATAACAAACATTGATATGAATGTGGCCAAAGGGGAATTCTATTACACTGTTGAAATGTAAACTTGTTCAACTGACCTGGAAATCAGTATTGAGGTCAGAGGGAAGTTAGGAGGGGAAAAATACTGAGGTGATTAAGGAGGATTGACAAAGTTCAAAAATAAATATATTCATTATCTGACTCATGTAACTGTAACCCCTCTGAAAATCACCTTTACGACTTTTATTTTTGCCAGTCCTGAGGCTTGAACACAGGGCCTGAGCACTCACTGTTCCTAGCTTCTTTTTGCTCAAGACTAGCATTCTACCACTTGAGCCACAGTGCCACTTCTGGCTTTTTCTATATATTGGTGCTGAGGAGTCGAACCCAGGGCGTCATGTATGTGAGGGAAGCATTTTACCACTAGGCCATATTCCCAGACCCTACAATATTTTTATACATTTTGTTTTTGTCAGTCCTTGGGGCTTGAACTCTGGGCCTGGGCAATGTCCCTGAGCTATTCAGCTCAAGGCTAAAGTTCTACAACTTGGGCCACAGTGCCACTCCTACAATATTTTTTTAAATGACTAAACATAGAGCTTCCTTATGACCCACTAACTCCACAACTGGACATTTATCCAATAGAACACAAACAAAGCCACAGTAAAGCTATCCACACAACCACGTCCATCACAGCATTATTTATCATAGCTAAGATATGAAATGTACCCAGATGTCTCTCAATGAAAGAATGGATGGAGAAAATATGGTATAAATAAACAATAGATTTCTCTTCGTCCATCAGAAAGAAAAAATATTGCACCATTTGTAAGGAAATGGAAAAGACTTGGGTAAAATTATATTAAGTGGAGTAAACCAGACCCAGAGTAACATAGCTTTCATGATTTCCCTCATTTGTGTTAGCTAGAATGTGCTAGAATATGCCTATAAATTCCAAAATAAGCACACTGGATGGATATTATATCATATTACATATTATATATTATGGTTTTGTATTTTTTAAAGATATTGAAGCCAAGAAGATATTCAAAAAACACTTAATCCAGCTCATAGTATTGAATTCGAAAAAGCTCCAATAGTGGTTGAGTTTTTACAACATATGTTTTCAAAATCGCTAAATTCATACAGTTACATTCAGGTGATATCCTCTTCTTGTTGTATAATATTTTTCAACATATTCAGTTATAATAGAAATTGTATAGCACTGGACTGGTTATACAGTAAGCAAGATTAGGTTAAATAAAGACTTTCAGCACAGTTAATGCAGTGCAAGTTTGGAAAAATAAGCAAAACCTTCCTAATATCAACATTCAAATTCTGCTCTATGTACTTCACTGTGCTCTGTAAACCACTGGTGGGTTTCCAGGAAGGCAAAATAAGGGAATAAAAACTAGCAAAATGTCAGGCATCGATGGTGGCTGAGATCTGGAGGGTTACAGCTTGTAACCAGTGCAGGCAATAAAGTGTACAAAACACTATGTCCAATTATCAAGCAAAATCCTGAGCTGGAGACATGGCTCCAAGAGATGGAAAACGTATTGCGACCAAGGATCTTGACCAAGTACAAGGTGCTGATTTCAAATCTTGATACTAATTTCCTACAAAAAAAAAAGGAAAAATTCAAGCAAAAAGGAAAAAAGAAAAGAAAGACCTAGTGTATGTTTTCTCTACAAAAGCTGGTTAACATTCTCACACATAAGTAGAAATTTATTTTTGTTATTTAAATTATAACATTTTTATGATTTAACTCTGCCTCCTGAAATGAATGAACAACCATGAAGGAACGATAAATAACCTCTTTATTTTCCATATATCTTCAATTTTCTCAATAATATATATATAAATTTTGATTTATGTTTCTTTATTTCATATAATAATGTTCTTATTTCCTCTCTGAAGCTGATGGCTTATGTCTGTAATACTACCTATTCAGGAAGCTAAGATCTGGAAAATGCCAGCTCAAAACCGGTCCTGTGAGACTTCATCTCCAAAATGGAATGTCCAGAGAAAAGCAGGACTGAAGGCATGTCTCAAGAAATAGAGTATCATCTGAGCCAAGCATAATGTCCTGAGTTCAAAACTCAGTACCAATACTCAGATAGACATTATTTTTTATTTCCAAAGCAGTTTGCAGAATGATAATGATTTTGTGTAACAAGAGATCTATGATTTGAATATCAATCATCGATCTATATACATTTTTCAGATACAATGTATTAGTTGTATAAGATGGATGCTTAAATTTACAATGTTTCCAAAATTATTTTACTTGTTGAGTACCTTTAAAATGTTTATAACCAGCAATATAAATTCAATATATTCCTTATGAACATACTCTCTCAATGGATGCTGCAATCCTATAATATCTTGTGAAAGACATGCTCTTGATCTCACTTGGACATGGGCCATTGTCACAGGAATGAATTCTTCAGCTAGAAGCATTTCCAGGTAGCACACACAGAGGACAGCAAAGTGACTGGAATGGAGTACCATGTATTTGAGTTTCTTGAAGCTGGATAATAAAAAAAAACTAAATTAAGAAATCATTCTTTAAGAATAGTTTGATGGGAAATGAAAATCAGTCATTGCTGGTAGAAACAGAGGATGAATATGCATTGAGATTACAGCAACCAGAATTCCTGAATCTGCAGATATTTTGGAGTTTGAATCAGACACCACAGCTCTTAGAGCAGCCATGTTACCAGCCTTGTAGACTAAGTAGTGAAATGGACTACTGCTATACTGTCAGAAAAAAATCATTTGTAGTATTGGTGCACAGCTATTGGTGCTTTGAAGTTTGCATTTCTCCTTTCCCATGATCCTTACTCTCAGGAAAATCACAACTGTTTACGTTCTAGAGTTCCAAACTTACGAAAACCTTGTACTGAATACTGGAAAATGTCATCTACATAAATTTCATAGAACATTGCTTAACAGAAAATCCAGTAAATACTAGATAAGCTACCAGGGAAAAGGGTCCTGTAAACCTTGTAAAGCCTATATTAAAATAATATTTGAGAAAAATATTAAATGTAAGTGTCTAAACAAGTTTATAAACAGTTTCACAAAGAGCACCAAATGCACTCTATAAAATTTTAATGCATATTCCACTGAAGCTTAACCAGAGGATTAAAAAATAGATTCTAAATGATATTATCAAACTCTGGACAATTACTAGCATGAACATTTATCAATGACATTTAAATTAGCTTTTAATTTCTCCATCAAATGTAGTTCCATTGAAAATTTGACTTACCAAAACTTATATCACTTCAGGGAAACATAGTTTTTAAAGGTAATTATTCTAATCTGTTTGATAGTTTTCATTTGTATCCTAAAACAGTTTATTTAAAATACAGAAGGATCCAATAGTTCATAGCAAGCTAAATAGTAAACATAAAATACTGTTTATTCAACTAATTAGAAATGTGTCTTCAGTACAATTAATTTTAAGATAAAAATGTACAAGAAATTGCTAAGTAGCAAAACAAATGAATTGGGCCAGTTTTAAATAATTATTTGAACTACCACGAGGTTTCTGAAATTATAGTGTCTACTTCATCTATCATTTGAAGAACATTAATTATAGTTTTGGAAAGGTTTTCAATTTATATTAGACATTCATAATGTGAAAAGCTATGGGAAAATGCAAGTTCTGCATGTAAATATCAATGTTATTCACATGTGAATTGCTATAAATAAGGAATAAATGTGGTTGAGGCACTATTTCAACAACTGCATAAATCATGCTCTTTATCTTGACTGTCATTGCTTTATTGCTTTATCAGAACAGCTGGCTTTCAAGACAGTATAGAAAACTGCACAAAGTAGCATCATATTCTTTATTTTTGCAATATGTGCTCACAGACCAGTGTTTATACTACAGATTCAAAGTAATGTGTTTATATTAGGGATTAAATGAGCAAATATATTACACTGATGTTCAATGAACTAATACTAAATAGGACACATAAAATCTAACTGTTACTTTTGTGGAAATTCAACTGCCAAAAGTTCATCAAAGACTAAACTTTTGTCCTGCATAATTCACATATATCTCTTTTATTCATCCAACAGGTAATATATATTTGCTTTCTTATTGAGTGCTTACTAATTTCACATTGAAAGCACCATGGTAACTTACAAAGATTTGTCATATTAAATGGTATGTGTAATTATTATCCCAACAATGAATTGCTTCAGGTGCGATAAATTAATGTCTTGTTTTTCAATCATGTAGATTTGTACTGCCTGGAAATGCTTTAATGTTGACCATCATATTTATTACTGAAAATGAACACTTGGGTCATTTAATATATTTAGATTGGACTAATCTTAATATTAGCTGCTTAGTTTAAGAATGTCATGAATGTATCAGATAGTAAATTCTCTGATGGTAAATATGAGGTTTATTGCTACTCTCCTAGTTCTCATCTACTAAATATTAATGTTCCCTATCAGGGAACTGATAAGGAGGTGACAGATACTCCTTTGCTGCCTCTCTCTCCAGAATGTAATAAGAACATGGAGTGCATTAAATGTATTCACTTAACACAATTATTGATTCTTATTAGTCAATATTTTGCTAAAACACATATAAGTGCAGGAGATGAGATACTTGTCTCCTTGAAACTTGGAGCTAGTGGTAAAAATGATTTTCCATACCTAATTTCATTGGCCTTACATCATAGAAAAATTTCCCGTTCCCTAAGATCACAGTTTCTATTTTCAGAAACCTGTATATAGTTTGCCTGTTTTCCAGAATGCAGGCATTTCTCCTGCAACAGAAAATTATCTAGGTGGGTACAGGATTACGATTCAAAGAAAGGAGCAAACAGTACAAGAAATGTATCCAATGCCCAACGTATGATACTGTAACCTCTCTGTACATCAGTTTGATAATAAAAATTTGAGAAAAAAAAAGAAAGGAGACAAGAAATACTCAAGAAGATAAACAAAGTACACTTTGAAATATTTCACAGAGAAATATATTTGGATGAAAATAATCTACAAAAAGCAACTGGAGGAAAATGGTCAGATAAGTATAGATATTAGAGAACTATCTACAGAACATCCAAAACACAAGTACAGTCAAGGGTAAATATTCAAAGTAATAAGTAGATCTTTTCTGATGTAGTGAGAAGATAAATGTGTATATGTGTATTTATGAATACAGATAAATATGGCTATAGATTTAGAAGCAGAGACAATCCCTGAAATCTGTTTTAATATGAGACATTTTAAGATTGAAGATAATGATAATTCTTTCAGAAAGAGCAGATTCCAGATATTTATCACTAATACAAGTGTGAAATATTGGTAATTCACAAGTGGCTGAAATGCAAAGAGAATTGACTAAAGTAATTTTTCATAAGTCTATTTTGAAAAAAAACAGACCACAGCATTACTGATTTTTTGAGAAAATTTAGAGAAAAATGAAATGATACATGCACTTATTGGAGGAATAGGTAAAATCTGAACAAAAGAGGAGTTATTGCCAAATGTAGATGTAGAAAGTTTGGATATCATGTGGCATCTGTGGGCTAAGTAGTGTTTTTAAAACAGTAACAGTTAAGTCACCTTAAGTAATACTGAAAATCGGAAAATGAAGGTCTTGTTGTGACTACCAATTTTTAATCTCATTAAGACAAAGGTAGAGGTTGAAGTTACATACATAAATATGATTTCTCAAGAAGAATAAAGGTAGTAAAGAGAACAGAAATCTCACGACCAGAACACAGAGAATACTTAATTTCTAAATTTTCAAGACTCTAAGTGTAAAGAAATACAGAAACAAAAGAATTTCAGATACTCCCCAGTAAATATACTTCAAAGAGCAAATAGTCAATAGTGTGATAACCTGGAGAAAAATTAGATAATGTCACTGTGAAAATTAGTTCTAAAGAGATATCAGCAAGTCATCTATGAAATTAGGTGTATAAAATTCTAGTTTAAATGGGAAGCTGATATGGAGTCTAATGTATTCTATGAAATATTTTCCAGTTTCTGAATACAAATAAAATGAGAATGATTAGGATTAAAATAAACTAGGATTAAACTAGAACTCGTATCCCATAATCACAGCTACCAAGTGGATCATTAGTTCATGGCCAGTCTCAATAAAAGGTGAACCCAAAACCTCATATCAACAAATAAGTTGAATGTGGTAATACTCATCTGACATTGTAGCTACCAGGAACGTAGGAATAGACCGTTGGGAGCCAGAGGCTAGCCCTGGGGAAAAAATAGAAGACTCTATTGAAAAATATGTCAAAATGGCTGGTGTTTTGGCTTACATGTCAGAACAACTGTCTCACAAGTGAAAGACCTTGACTTCAATCTCTAGTACTAAAATATTATTTATAATTCTGTGGTAAAAAGAGACCCTCTGAAATGCAGAGGTAAATAGAATCTCTTAATTTATTATTCTGCCTAAAATATCTAAATGCTTCTTTCTTCATGTGAAACTATACTAAATAATTGGCTATTATCTAGAATATATACTCTACAATTGCAAAGACTATGTCTGCTTTGTACTGATGGATTGTGAATGCCAAATGCAGGACTATATTGAACGTTTAGAAATGGTTTAAAAAGATACTGCTTCTAATCTGTATAGTTATTTTCTTTTGGTGTTGTTTATATTAAAAGACATAGCCCTCACAGATTCTCTTATTTCCTTGTGTCAGGTACTACCTGTTTTCCGCTTCTCGTTCAATGATTAAAATGAATAGTTGACACATTTCTCCCAATGTTATTCTTGTTCAATAGTTAATAAATATTTGTAAGAAAAAAGTTTTTTTTCTCTTTAAATAGACACTTTGTTATATCCACAGGCGATAAAATCCCAGTGTTACCATCTTAGAACTCCTAACTCCCGTTTTTCTGATCTATATTCCTTGTTGAGTGGTTTCCATTCTCAAGGTTATCTCTTTTTTTCATGGTATTGGGGTATTGAACTCTGGGCCTTTTGCCAGCTAAGCAACTGTTGTACCACTTGAGGCACATCCCCAAACATAGGTTACCTCATTTGTACAGCATGCTTTGGCACTAGCTATCATGCTCTTATATTGCAATGAAGGAGAAAGAATGGTAAAGGGGGGAATTGTTTCCTGAGCTAGCCCCACTCAAAAATGTTAGTTTAGCATCAATCAAACTCATTCAATGTTGTTTGCATCAGCCTTGTCTGAAAATAAGATGAGGAGAAAGATCCTCATTAATACATTAAATTGCACATTTGTATTGCTTAAAGCTTCTTATGTAGAACAGTGAGAAAGGAAGCTATGTGTAGGAAAAAAAGCCAGTGATATATAATATGATTATCACTAAAACAATATAAATTTGAATTCTATACACAAAACTATTTAGTTACTGTGCCTATATGTTTATTTTATTATTATTATTATTTTTTTGGCCAGTCCTGGGCCTTGAACTTAGGGCCTGAGCACTGTCCCTGGCTTCCTTTTGCTCAAGGCTAGCACTCTGCCACTTGAGCCACAGCGCCACTTCTGGCCATTTTCTGTATATGTGGTGCTGGGGAATTGAACCCAGGGCCTCATGTATATGAGGCAAGCTCTCTTGCCACTAGGCCATATCCGCAGCCCCCTATATGTTTATTTATTGGTTTTCATGGGAAAACTTTAGATCCCTTCTTGGACTCTGATATTCTTGTTCACTATTCTTTTATGTTATCTCAATTAATCTAATCTTTCCAAATATACACATGCAGTAAGTCATCACCTCTCAAAATCCCAAATATCCAGCTGCCTTTTCCATATTTCCATATAGAGTTTTCATATAAAAATCATACACATAAAACAAAGTTAAAACTATAATTTTTCTTTAAAAACATGTATATTTGTCATTAATTTAATATTTTAAAAGAAATGTTATGACAATGCAACCAGTTCTAAATACAGAAAAATTATAGAAATCAAGGTGGAGATAAGATTCACCTTCATATCTGGAAGAGCAGGAGATCTCTTTCATTTGTCATTATTCTCTACAGCAAAATGTCCTTTAGGGGCTGGGAATATGGCCTAGTGGCAAGAGTGCTTGCCTCTTATACAGGAAGCCCTTGGTTTGATTCCCCAGAACCACATATATAGAAAACGGTCAGAAGTGGCGCTGTGGCTCAAGTGGCAGAGTTCTAGCCTTGAGCAAAAAACAGACGCCAGGGACAGTGCTCAGGCCCTGAGTCCAAGGCCCAGGACTGGTGAAAAAAAAAAGTTCTTTAAAGCTTATAAAAACAGAGAGGATCAAAGCTGAATATATAGGGGTTGGAGGCATGACTTAGTTGGTAGAGCACTAGCCAATATATGAAAATGACAGGTATTTGAGTCCTTATCTTGCACCAAAAATCAAAATAAAAAGGAATGAAAGAAGGAAAAGAAGGGAGGAAGGAAGGAAAGAAGAAAGGAAGGAAGGAAGGAAGGAAGGAAGGAAGGAAGGAAGGAAGGAAGGAAGGAAGGAAGGAAGGAAGGAAGGAAGGAAGGGTAATGAAAGGAATGAAAAGAAAAGAGAAGAAAAGAAGGAAGGAAAGAATATGAAAATCTGAAAATAGAAGATAAAAATATAAGATGCTATAACAGCAAATTAAAATTTTACTTCCACTGAATCACGTTAAATCAAAAGGAATCTACATATTGAGGTGCCTATAAATAAAAACCTTAAATAAATCACACAGTTGTAAGGAATTTGAAATTATGGCTTCGTTGTTTGTCTGATATGTCAAATCCATGCATGTAATCTGAACAATACCTATTTAAGAGAGGGAAGATATTTGAACAAATTAACATGATATTTTACTCATCTGTACCCTGATTACAATACTGTGTGCCAAGCAATGGAAAATACCAGATTCTCTTCAAAATCAATGTTTATTTTAGGTGCATTTTATTTCCTCTGATTTAGTAGAATAGGAACTCAACATTTAGCCATGTCAGGTTGATTAATTTTTGATTCTACATGTACCTTTAAAAAATATGAACTATTAGAATAAAGATTATAAAAGAAAACAGCTTATTATTTATTCATACAAACAGAATTAAATTATGCCAGTTATTCACGCTTGTAATCCTAGCTACTCAGGATTCTAAATGTGGATGTTGGCAGATTGAGACCAGGCTGGGCAGAAAAGTCTGCAAGACTTTTTAATCAGTAGATATTCAGACTGGAGGCATGATTTGAGGTGCAGAGTACCAGCTAAGCAAGCTGGGAGGCCCTAGATTTAGGCCCCTTGAAATTAATTAGTTAAAGTTTATTTATTTTCACTTGTTTTATTTATAAAATTATTAGTCTATGAGAATGGTAAAATGCAGAAATTAATATTTATATAATTTATAAAATATTTACACTTTGTTAGAAGTGTCATATGAAGTAGAAACATAGAAGAAAGAAAGGAAAGAAGGAAAATAGAAATGTACAAAGGCAGGAAGGAAGGAAGAAACGGAAAAAGAGCAGGAAAGGAGAAATAATGGAAATATTAAGGAAGCAAAGAATAAAGCAAAGAACACAGGGAAATATGCACATCATCCTTAGTCACTTTCCATAGCAATACAGTTTCTTTAAAGAAATACAAGGAAAGTAAAAGAGAAAGTAAACTCCTCAATTTAGTAGTATGTTGCATAAATGTTTAATGGTTTTGTTCCCCCAATAAAGTCAGCAATGATAGATTTTCAGATACAATTTATTCAAAGGATAAAAGAACTGAAGAGTACATGTTAGCACTATCAAATGTGCACTCCATTGATTCATTATATAGGTCTGGTTCCATTAAATAATTATTAATCATTAGACCTGCTAAAATATAATTTTTAATATTTTATTTTATACAGAACACTGCTTAATAGCTCTCACTTTAACCATAAAGCAAGAAGACAATACATTTGCAATCTAATTTTCAGGAAAGGAGCCATCTGTTTTTTAAAACATTAGAGCTATTCCTGAAAAGTATAATATTGCAGTAGGGTGCTTAGCCTTGGGCTCAATGGAGTACTTACTCCATATACCTTATGCTTCCTCCAGTTACCTTTTCTTCTAATTCACCATTTTACTCACAGATAGTTTACTTCAATAGGTGAAGAGTTGTTGTTGTTGTTTTTTAATAAATTGCTGGACATTTTCCCTGAAATCCACTGCAAAAAGCTCTATATTTTCATTATTATTACAATCTTCATATTTAATGCATCATTTTAGTATTTTCGTTTCTCTCATCTAAAATGTGTAGGACAGGTTAAAATCAGGGACCTTTTTATCATTGATGGGATGCAGGTTTTACTATCAGCTGATTTAGGAGTAGAAAGGAATAAACCCAAATAAAAGATGAAAAACAGGTTTAAAAGTAAAAAAATCACTGTCCATGTGCAAGTAAATATCATTTGCTACATTACTCAAGCATTTTCCCATTGCAGTTTTATGATAATTTTCATTATTACAAACATTGTATCCATTTTACCTTTTAAAATTATGTAATAATTAAGAAAAAATTCCAGAGAAATACAATCTTCTTGAGTACAATGAGACCCAGGTCTAAGTCTTCAGACTGAATACTCACACTCTCTCCACTAATTCGGAGATCATGTAAGTACGTGACTAAGAGGTGCTCTGATAAATGACAATTTAGAAAAAATCTCTGCAGTGAGAATGTCATAGAACATGGCCAGATATGATATGTAAACTGTCAGTACTGTCATCAAATTATTCAGGAAGAAAGACTGATCCAAATGAGACACATCAGAACTCGAGTTCAACTGGATACTTTTACCAATATCAGTAACTGTTTAAACAAGCCTCTGAACTTTTCTGAGGAAGCAGCTCATGTGAATCAACTATCATCATATTTCTTACTCTTTCCAGCAAACAGAGAATGCTGTTTTACATGCCTATATCATCGGATGAGTTAGGGTACCGACTTCTCTTCCACAAGTTTAGCATATGAATTTTTGTCAGCTTGAGCTTACTGTCATTTGAGTCCTTTCAAACTGTAGTATATTCTGTAAATTCAAAAATTTAAGTAGACTAAAACATTATTTAGTCCAGATAGTTAAGTGAATCTCCACAAAACAACTACAAAATAATAGTTTGGAAATGTCAACAGTCAGACACAACAATACCAAACTTTGGAAAACAGTAGTTTGGAAACGTCATTATACATATGTATGAACAGCAGTAGTAATGCACATAGAAGAGTTCAACAGAATAATGATTTTAATTTATTTATTTATTATCAAAATGATGTACAGAGTTGTTACAGTTTCATATGTAAGACAGTGAGTATATTCCTAATCAGACTTATCACCTCCTCCTTCAATTTTCTCCTTCCTTCCTCCTTCCTCAGAAATGAACCTGCAGACCCATGGCCACTTAATCTTTGGTAAAGGCGCTAAAAAATGGAGGATGGAAGACAGTTGGCCTCTTCAACAAATGGTGCTCGGAAAATTGCTTAAAACCTGTAACAAACTAAAGTATTCTTTTTTTTTTTTTTTTTTTTTTTTTTTTTTTTTTTTTTTTTTGCCAGAGCCTGAGCACTGTCCCTGGCTTCTTTTTTTGCTCAAGGCTGGTACTCTGCTACTTGAGCCACAGCGCCGCTTCTGGCCATTTTCTGTATATGTGGTGCTGGGGAATTGAACCCAGGGCTTCATGTATAGGAGGAAAGCAGTCTTGTCACTAGGCCATATCCCCAGCCCAAGCTAAATATTTATATATCATATTGAATCAAATCAATTCCAAATGGATGAACGACTTCGAGGTAAAAGCAGATACCCTGTAATAATTTCAGGAAGGAATAGGAGAAACACTTGGGTTCTTTGGCACAGAAAGGAATTACTGGGGAAGGAAAAGGGAATACCAAAATTGAGAGACAAAGGACAAAAAGACAAATCATTCCAAAAGCAATACTTACAAAACAATTTGGTGTAAATCAACTATACAACTGGGAGGGAGTTGGTAATGGAGAGGAGGGGGGGAAATGAGGGAGGAGGTAGCAAGTCAAACAAGAAACATACTCACTGCCTTACATATGAATTTGTAACCCCTCTGAACCACACTTTGACAATAAAGAAAAAAAAACTAATTAAAAAATAAATAATAAAATAAAGGCCCAGAAACACAACAAATCAAAGGAAACTTGGGCAAGTGGGATTACATCAAACTGCAGAGCATCTGCAAGGCAAAGGGCATTTCTTGCAAGATAAATAGAGCCCACAGATTGGGAGAAGATCTTCACTGGCCACACAACAGACAAGGGTCTCATTTCTGAAATCTATATAGAACTCAAAAAATTAAGTTCCCCCCAATTAAATCCTCAATGAACAAACATATATGGGCTAAAGACTTACAAACAGACGTCTCTGAAGAGGAAATGAGAATGGCCAAGAGACAGATGAAGAAGTGTTCAACATCACTGGCCATAAAATGAATGCAAATCAAAACAACATTGAGATCCCCCCCTCACTCTGGTAAGAATGTCCACTATCAAGAAAATTAATAGCAACAGATTCTGGAGGGGGTGTAGCCAAAAGCAAACCGTACTACACTGTTGGTGGGAGTGGAAACTTGTTAAGTTACTCTCGAAAGCAGTGTGGAAGCTCCTGAAAAGGCTAGAGAATCCCCTATGACCCCACAGCTCCGTTTTTGATCATCTCCCCAAAATATTACAAGCAAGACCACACAAAAGCCACCAGAACAACAATGTTCATCAAAGCACAATTTGCCATCACTAAAAGATGGAACCAGGGCTGGAGATATGGCCTAGTGGCAAGAGTGCTTGCCTCTAATACATGAAACCCTGGGTTCAATTCCCCAGCACCACATATGCAGAAAACTGCCAGAAGTGGCGCTGTGGCTCAAGTGGCAGAGTGCTAGCCTTGAGCAAAAAGAAGCCAGGGACAGGGATCAGGCCCTGAGTCCAAGGCCCAGGGCTGGCAAAAAAAAAATATATATATATATATATATACATATATATATATATATATGTATATATATATATATATATATATGGAACCAATCCAGATGTCCCTCAATAGATGAATGAAACGAGAAAATGTGGTATCTATCATAATGAAATTCAATGCCTCTATCAGAAAGAATGGCATGGCCCCATTTGTAAGAAAATGAAGGACTTGGAAAAAATTATAGTAAGTGAAGTGAGTCAGACTCAAAGATACATAGAATCTATGACTTTTTAATGTAGGATAATTAAATAGCATCTGAGGATAGATTGATATTTGATGCTGAGATATTATACCAACATCATAAGACTCTGTAGAAAAAAAATAAATGTATTTTAGAAAATAATTTTCAAGAAATAACTGAAATCTTATGAAAATGTATGTGTCTACAAACCTGAAAAAAATTGCAAATATGCTACGATCAGAAATATGGACTACTGTCAAATTGTCAAACTCCAAGCAAAGAGGGAATCTTTATATCACAAAGACAGACCTGACATTTCAGGTATAAGGGAACTTCCATAGTACTGACAGCTGAGGTCTCCCCAGAATCTCTTTGGCCACAAGTCAGTGCTGAAAAAGAACACACACACACACACACACACACACACACACACACACACACACCTGTCAAAAAATATCAACGCTTGGCAAAAATTATCCTCTAAGGCTGGAGAAATTAATCCAAATAATTAAAATCCAAAGAAGTCTACTATTAATAAAACTGGGTAAGAAATCCTAAAGGGAGTCTATCAGTCTGAAATGAAAGGATGGTAAATAATAAATCAAAGACACAATTCACAGACATATAAAGAAATAAAGAAAAATGAGAAGCTAATTACATAAGCAAAATACAGTCAGAATTAATTTATTCAGTGTGATAACTCCCTATTTTCTAGGTGATTTAAAAGAGAAATCCATTCAGTAATAAATATAATCTATATTAATAGGTGCAAATTGCAAAACAATATGTAATCTGTGACAATAGTAATCTAAAGCTGAAGGGATAAAAACGTACAGGAACAAAGTGCATGTGCATTTGAAATTTTCATAGTAGGTTGTAATAATTGGAGGTCAGTGGCTTATGTTTATAATGTGAGAAATTCAACAGCCAGAGATTTGAGAATTGTGATTTAGACACTTTGGGTAGAAAAGTCTATAATTATCTCTAAATAAATAGCAAGAAGTGGAAAGTAGAGCCATTGTTCAAATTGTAGTTGCTTACTCTTGAGGGATAAAGCAAAATACAAGTCTGAGACTGACTTCAAGTGCCAGTACTGCCACAAAAATAAATAAATAAATAACTATCTGTTATCAGCTGCTATTCATTTTATATACAGATTATAAAGGTTATAGAATTCAATGTAGCCACAAATAAAACTAAAGAATGTTTTAAAATTTGTATAAATATAAATTACTTAAAAATGGAAATATACAAATTGAAGAAAATAACACATATAAAATATAGCAAAATGTCAAAAGTAAGTTTTAGTTGGTATTTACTTTAATAACAAACGGACTAAATCATCCAAGTAAAAGTTAGGCATTAAATAATAAAGCCTATTGAAATGGATCAGAAAGAGTTAGAATGAGAGTGATAAAGGAGAATATCAATTGGAACAAATTGTTTACATATATAAAAATCTATCCTTGTATTATCTATGCTAATGAAAATGGATTTTAAAAATATAACCCATTTGTATCCTGTTTACAAAATACACCTAATTAGAAATATACAGTTGAGAAAATAAGAGTGGTGAAAATTACTCCACATAAAGTATTAACAATACAGTCCTGGGATGGCCATATACTTATCAAACAAAATAGCATTAAGAGGAATTTTAAACATTTCTACAATAATTGGTGACTTTATACTTTACTTTTCATAATAAATGTAACAACTACACAGAAAAACCAAGAAGAAAAGATGTGATTTTAGTGGTGCTATAAGCCAAATAGGACTAAATGGAAGACACATAAATACATACACTCCAGGAAACAAAAGCATCCTTCAGAATAGACCATATGGTAGCTCACACAAACTGAGAAGTCATTTTGAATAAAATTGATATCTTATAAATTATTACATGTAAAGATACATATCAACCTCTGGAATAGAATTAATGTAAATGGCGATCACAAAAGGGAAACTGGATAACTCCTGAGAAAATACAAGATGTGTATCTTTATTAGGTTAACCTAACATACTCTAAGACATATGCTCTCCCCTGACTCATTATAAGTCCCAGGCAAACATCTCACAGACCTAAACCACATGTCATTTCCTGATCTGGGAGTTTCTGATCTCAGAAAGTGTCTGTCTTTCCTAAAGATAACCCCATCTCAGTACTGATGAAAATTTTATTAGTTTTAGAAAATGATTATCCAGAGAAAAACACCGTATTTATCGAAGAAATTTCTGGAACATGGGATCCCAAGGAAGACGGCGGAGGAGAAGCAGAGCCCTAGCGGAGCTCCCTCTGACATCGCAGTTTTCTCACCCCATAGAAACTTTTACTCCTAGAAAGACAGCCAAAGTAAGTTCTAACAGTACAGGGATTCTGACCAGGAAGGAAAAAATCGACTTTGCTGGTCTGAAAACACAGATTTGAGCTCCGGGCGGCATCGCGCCGCCATGCCAGTGCCGGCACCGGCACAGCACCCGGCACAGCAACCTGCACTCCATGCAGCTAAAGCGAGAAATACTCCAGACAGCGGCTGAGCACGGACAACCTGACATCACAGAGACAGCATGAGTACCCCACAAAAGATATTCTCACTTGTGCTCACAGACCAGCTTCTGGAAGGCATCCCTGTCCCCACCGCCAGAGCAAAGCGCCATCTTTGCCACTGCATAGGGTCAGACCAGATTGGAACTGAAGCGGGCCTGGGTAAAGCAAGGTCAAAAAAGCCATCTTTGAAAAGGGCAGGAGGGCCGGAATCAGTGAGAGCCAGCTCTGCCCAGGAGAATGCCCCCTGCCCTGGCGGGAGGCGAGTCCTGGGCCGCGGCTTAGCCAGAGGTGCCCGTCCTGCCCGCAGGAATTTCTAAATTTAAAGCAAAAGCTGCGAGCAGCTACCAACAGCACAGAAACACCAGAGGGAGGAACAAACAGTTCCTGGGACAGCTAAACAGTCCCGTCACAGAGGAAGCCCAATTCCCAGCCCAAAACGGAGCTGCATTCCATAGCCACCTATGACAAGGAGGCCGCCTCCCTCAGGCAAGCAACTCTCAGCTGAGCTAAACAGGCCAGAGGTGCCCCGCCCTGCTGAGTCCACAGCCTATTCAAATCCAGGCATCAAAGGCAGGGGCCCCACAGCAGACAGAGGAGCCACAGTTCCTGAGACTGCTCACGTCCCCATCTACAGAGGATGCCCAGGCCCACCGGCAAGCTGTGTGAAGCTCAGAGTCCCAGGATTGCACCAACAGGGGAGAAGGGTCAGAACAGATCCACCCCTTGCACACTGAAATCAAATCAAACCAGCCAATCAAGAAAATAGACTGCAGACCATTGCAGGGAAACCAGAGACTGGGGAGAAACCACCCAAACAAGAAGGACTCCATTTTTTTTTTTCTTTTTCTTTTTCAAACATTTTTTTAGAACATTTTTTTAAATTTTCTTTTTAATTTTTTCACATCTGAAACATCATGGGTTGTTTTTTTGTTTGTTTTTTATTTGTTTGGTTGTTTTCCATTTTTACCGGTTTGTTTTATCAAGTTTTTTTTTTGTTTGTTTATTTGCTTGGGTTGTTCCTTTTCTGTTTTTTTTTCCCTTTTTATTTACTTTTTCTTCTTTTTAAAACAAATTTTCTCTGTTTTGTGTATCTGTCTTCCAGTATTTTTACTTTATTTCTCTCTTTGCGTTCTCTTTCTTTAAAAATTACTTTCCTATGAATAACACCTCCACTCTTTTCTGCTAACTCTCCAGTGTCTGTCATTTTAACCTTGTTCTTTCTACTGATTCTACTCTTCTCCACATATCCATGTCACTGAAACTAAACCAAAATCACTACCACCCCCCCAATACATTTTACTCTATTTTCTTTACTACCTCCAACTTACCCTCCTGACTTACTGCCTGGAACTCCAGGTTCCATTGACTCCTGGTTATTGGATAGAGGGTATCCCAGCTTAATCTGAGTGAATCAAAGGGGATCATAGAGAAAGCCAGTCCTAAAAGATCTTAATATAAAAACAAGAATTGCGTATAGGGTTGTAACAGTAAATAAGTAACTACTGAATACAGGGGCCAGGATCAGTTGTTATATTGAAATTGTATTCTTTAGGAACACCAAATCTAACTTTATAGACAGGTATACAAGTTATCTGTGTATAATTGTGAACTTGTAAAATTTACACAACAGTGCTTGGTAAGGGCTGCTTTGGGTCTTAAACGGAGCTCACAGGTGCTGGTAGACTGGCATTCCCAATTCAAATGGGCAGAAGAAACACAAGAAAGATGGCAAACAGTGAAGTCTTATCCCCCACTCAAAACAAGCAGGAAGCAGAGCAGTCAATCAAAAACATAGAAGAGAATGCCCAAAATGCTCTACAAAGTCTACTGATAAACATGATAAATGAAAAGTTTGAATCTCTTCAGTCAATTATGTTAGCGCGTGAGGAGGCGAAGCAAAAATTAATGGAGAATTTCATGGCATCCACAAATAGAAAGATAAATGAGCTTCAAGAGTCAAATGAAAAGATAGCTACCCAGCTTAAAGATTTGAGAGTCAACACTCAAAACCAAATTAATGAAGTTAATGAAGTAAAGAAGTCCATATAGGACCTAAGAAATGACATGGAAATCATCAGGAAAGACCAGTCAGAAGGAAAAGAGATTCAACATCAAGTAGCTAGCCTACAGTCCCGACTAACTGAAGCAGAGGATCGAATATCAGGAGCTGAAGATTCCTTAGATTCTATGGAGAAAGATCAAAAATCAATAAATCCAGTCCAATCAACAAAACGGATCGATACAGGAGATTCAAGACACAATCAGGAAGCCCAATTAAAAGATAATAGGTATTGAGGAAAACATGGAGAAAGAAGTTAATGGCATAGGCAACCTATTTAACAGAATATTAGCTGAGAACTTCCCAAATATCCAGAAGGAAAGGCCTATACAGATACAAGAAGCATTTAGAACCCCGAATCGACCAGACCAGAATAGGACATCCCACCGACACATTGTGATCAAAACAGCTTCAGCAGAGTGCAAGGAAAAAATACTCAAAGCTGTTAGGGCAAAGAAAACAATCACATATAAAGAAAAAGCAATCAGAATTACTCAGACTTCTCAGCAGAGACCATGAAAGCAAGGAGAGCCTGGAATGAAGTATACCAAACTCTAAATAAAAATAACTACCAACCAAGAATTCTGTACCCAGCCAAACTCTCCTTCATAGCCGAAGGTCAAATAAAAGTCTTCCACAATAAGGAAAAACTGAAACAATATATCTCCACCAAACCAGCTTTACACAAAATCCTTAAGATGTACTATACAGGGAAAATAATCAAGATCCCAACACAGACAGAGAAATGAACCCTAATTAGTAAACATCAGATCAAGAAATGGGAAGACACAGCTTTAAACAAGATAGTGATAATGAAAGGAACAAACGATCATCTCTCAATCCTAACTGTCAACATCAATGGACTTAATTCTCCAATAAAACGACATAGGCTCATGATTAGGATCAAAAATCAAGATCCATCTTTCTGCTGCCTCCAAGAGACACATCTATCCAGCAAAAGTAAACATCTTCTAAAAGTGAAAGGCTGGAAACAAATTTATCAAGCAAATGGCCCCCATAAGCAGGCTGGAGTTGCAATCCTACTATCAGAAAAAATTGACTTCAAATTAAAAAAGGGAAGAAGAGACAAAGAAGGTTACTACATACTAGTAAAAGGATCTCTCCTACAGGAAGAAATAACCATCCTAAATATCTACACACCAAATGCAGGAGCACCCAACTTCATCAAACAAACACTACTGGCTCTAAAAACACTCATAGACTCAAACACATTGATAGTTGGGGACTTTAACACTCCACTATCACCTCTGGACAGATCAACACGCCAAAAACTGAACAAAGAAACCACAGAACTAAACAATTGCATAGACCAACTAGACTTAATCGACATCTACAGAATATTCCACCCAGCAAGGACAGAATACACATTCTTTTCGGCAGCACATTGAACATTCTCCAAAATAGATCACATCTTAGGGCACAAAGAAAATCTGTACAAATTCAGAAGTATCAAATCCATTCCCTGCATTCTCTCAGACCACAATGGAATAAAATTAGAGCTTAACTCAAACAGCCACCACAGAAATTGCTACAATTCATGGAGAATAACCAACACACTGCTGAACCATCAGAGGGTCATTGAAGAAATTAAAATGGAAATTCAAATGTTTATGGAATTCAACCAAGTTGAGGACACAAAGTACCAGCTCCTTTGGGACACAGCTAAGGCAGTACTCAGAGGAAAATTTATAGAGACGAAAAAAAAAACCATTGAAATAATCAACAAAACAAAGAGTTGGTTCTTTGAAAACATCAACAAGATAGACAGACCCCTGGCAAACCTGACCAAAAAACAAAGGCAGCCCACTCAAATAAACAAGATAAGAGATAAAACAGGTAACATCACCACAGAAATAACTGAAATTCAGAAAATAATAAGGGACTATTTTGCAAACCTTTATGCCAACAAATTCGAGAACTTGGAAGAAATGGATGATTTCCTAGAAAAAATTCATATCCCCAAACTGAACCATGAAGATTTAAACCTCCTAAACAGATCCATATCCAGTACTGAAATAGAAACAGCAATAAATGATCTCTCATCAAAGAAAAGCCCAGGTCCAGATGTATTCACTGCAGAATTCTACAAGACCTTCAAAACAGAACTCACACCAATATTTTTCAAACTCTTCAATGAAATTGAAAGAGAACATTCACTTCCAGACTCATTCTATGAAGCCAGTATAACCCTCATCCCAAAACCAGGCAGGGACTCATCACCGAAAGAGGACTATAGACCGATCTCCCTGATGAACATAGATGCAAAAATTCTCAACAAAATTCTGGCCAATCAACTTCAACAGGTCATCAATAAAATCATACACTAGGATCAAACTGGATTCATCCCAGGGATGCAAAGTTGGTTTAATATACGCAAGTCAATTAATGTAATCCACCACATCAATCGGAGCAAGGTAAAGAACCACATGGTTTTATCTCTGGATGCAGAAAAAGCATTTGATAAAATCTAGCACCCATTTATGCTAAAAGCCCTGGAAAAACTGGGATTCCAGGGAACATTCCTGAATATAATCAAGACAGTTTATGACAAACCAACAGCAAGCATAACTCTAAATGGTGAAAAACTAAAGCCATTCCCTTTAAAATCAGGAACAAGGCAGGATGTCCCCTCTCTCCCCTGCTCTTCGACATAGTACTAGAATTCCTAGCCAGAGCAATCAGGCAAGAAGAAAATATAAAGGGGATCCAAGTGGGTAAAGATGAAGTTAAACTCTCTCTCTTCGCAGATAACATGATCCTATACCTAAAGAATCCCATAGACTCTACCCCCAAGCTACTAGAGCTGATCCAAAACTTTGGCAAAGTCACAGGATATAAAATAAACCTTCCAAAATCAACGGCCTTTCTCTATGCTAATGACCCAAAGATCGAGGCTGATATCAGGAAAGCAACGCCCTTTGCAATAGCCCCCCAAAACATAAAATACCTAGGAATAACCTTAACCAAAGAAGTGAAAGACCTCTTTGAGGAGAACTTTAAAACCTTGAAAAATGAAATTAAGTCAGAACTAAGGAAATGGAAAAACCTCCCATGCTCCTGGATTGGGAGGATTAATATAATCAAAATGGCAATACTGCCAAAGGCTATCTACAAGTTCAATGCAATACCCATTAATATCCCAACACCATTTTTTGATGAAATAGAGGAAGCAATCAGGAAATTCATATGGAATAATAAAAGAACTAGAATAGCAAAAACAATCCTAAGCAGAAAGAACAGTGCTGGGGGAATTACAATACCCAACTTCAAGTTGTATTATAAAGCCATAGTAATAAAAACAGCTTGGTATTGGCACCGGAGCAGGCCTGAAGACCAATGGAACAGAATTGAAGACCTGGGAATGAACCCACAGAACTACGCCTACTTAATATTTGATAAAGGGGTTAAAACAATAGTTTGCAAGAAAGATAGCCTCTTTAACAAATTGTACTGGGAAAACTGGCTCAACACATGCAACAAACTAAAACTAGATCCATATATATCACCCTGCACCAAAATCAATTCCAAATGGATTAAAGACCTTGAAATCAAAACAGACACCCTGAAAACACTAAAGGAAGAAGTAGGAGAAACACTTGGGCTCCTTGGCACAGGACGGAACTTCCTTAGCAAAGACCATGAAAGGCTACTAATCAAAGAAAGGTTGGACAAATGGGACTGCATCAAACTGCAGAGCTTCTGCATGGCAAAGGACATAGCTTGCAAGATAAACAGAAATCCCACAGACTGGGAGAAGATCTTTACTGGCCTTTCAACGGACAAAGACCTCCTATCTAAAATATATGCAGAACTAAAAAAAATTACCTTCCTCCAAAACAAAACCTCAAAGAACTAATAGCCCGCCCATCAAGTGGGCTAAAGACCTACAAATATACTTCTCTGATGAGGAAATGAGAATGGCCAAGAGACATATGAAAAAGTGCTCTACATCACTGGCCATAAAAGAAAAGCAAATCAAAACAACATTGAGATTCCATCTCACCCCAGTAAGAATGTCATATATCAAGAAAACTAACAATAACAATTGTGGAGGGGATGTGGCCAAAAGGGAACCCTACTTCATTGTTGGTGGGAATGTAAACTGGTTCAGCCACTCTGGCAAGCAGTATGGAGATTCCTCAGAAGGCTAAATGTACAACTCCCCTATGACCCAGCAACCCCACTTTTGGGTATTTATCCAAAAAACCACAAACAAAATCACAGTAAAGCCACCAGCACAACAATGTTCATTGCAGCGCAATTTGTCTTAGTGAGAATCTGGAACCAACCCAGATGCCCCTCCGTAGACGAATGGATCAGGAAAATGTGGTACATATACACAATGGAATTTTATGCCTCTGCCAGAAAGAATGACATTGCCCCATTTGTAAGGAAATGGAAGGACTTGGAAAAAATTATACTAAGTGAAGTGAGCCAGACCCAAAGAAACATGGACTCTTTGGTCTGCCTTATTGGTAATAATTAGCACAGGATTAGGCAAGCCAATGCAGAGGATCACAAGAGCCCAATTGCTATACCCTCATGAACACATAAGATGATGCTAAGTGAAATGGACTCCATTTTATGGAAATGATTGTTATATCACAGTTGTAACTACTTTCAACATCCCATGTGTATCTGTAGTTTATACTGTTGATGATGTTCTTGTATCACCTTCTTAGATTGTATCTACTCTATCTCTGTAATCTTATCTGAGTATATTGGAAACCGTGTATACTGGTATTAGAATTAGGAAATTGAGAGGGAATACCAAAATTGAGAGACAAAGGCTAAATTAAGAGAAACAACAACAAAAGCAATACTTGCAAAACTGTATGGTGTAAGCGAACTGAACACCTCAGGGGGGGAAGGGGGAGGGGGAGGGGGGTATGAGGGACAAGGTAACAAACAGTACAAGAAATGTATCCAATGCCTAACATATGAAACTGTAACCTCTCTGTACATCAGTTTTATAATAAAAAATTAAAAAAAAGGAAATTTCTGGAACCTGACATTTTTTGAATGCAGATAAAATATACTTAAAGAAAGGGAAAACCTCTAGGTCTCTGAATAGTCAACCATCACATAAGTTAGTCACCTGACTCTTTCTTACTAGTGCTTTCTGGCTGTTCCTCCTATCTGCCTTATATAAGCACTTTCACAATAAGTGTCCTAAACATCAGATATTGTCTTTGACACATCACTCATTTGAATCAGACTGCTTAAACATCAGATTTTTGAACTCATCTTTGCCTGGAGTAAAACCACTAAGAAAACATATTCCTGGGGAGATTGCTTGTGTATGGCTATCAGAATTTCCTAAATAGGTGGTGTAATGAGGCTACAATAGATTGGGTACTATGAATAGAAGAAATTTATTTTCTCTCAGATCTGGATGCTAGATGCCTCAAATCAACTACCAGCAGGTTTGATTTATTCTGAAGCTTCTTTGCTTTGGCTTGTCTAACAACATGTTTTTTTCATGTCATCATATGGTCTGTTCACTCTGATCTCTGTGGTCTTAATTTTCTCTTCATATACTGATAATAACCAGTTGGATTAGGACCACAAAGATAGTCTCATCTTAACTTGCTTATTCAGTTAAAGGATTTGTCACATCCTCAGGTTCTCAGTATTAGGGCTTCCCAAAATGAGTAGTATGAGGAACACGACTTAGCACAAAGCATGGGGATATTAGAAAATAACTGTGCACCAATGACAGTGAAGATAAAAACACAACACAGTAAAATGCAAGACACGTAGAGAACTGTTTTTATTTATAACACCTACATTACAGAGAATAATGAAAAAAACAAAAGTTTAAGTGTATAAATTAAAAAGCCAGGAAAAGAACAATTTAAACCCAAAGTTAACCTAATGACAAAAATAAATAAGAATGAAAATAGAGAGAAATGAAATAAAGAATAGGCAATAGCTTATGAATCAATGTTGTTATAAACTACTTCTTTTAAAATCTCAAAAGCAATTGACAAGATGTTTGCTAAACTGTACAATGACATAAATATTCAAGTTATAAAAATTAGAATGAAGAAATTAACTGATTCAATGGATAGATACAAAAAGTATATTACAAAATACTATAACCACCTTCTTACGTAAAATAAATAATTCTTAGAAATATAAATATTAAACAAAGTAGAGACAGAAGATGTCAACCTAAGTGTGAAAAGGTAGGACACTGAATCATTATGCAATAAAATAAAGCTCATAGAATTAGAGACTGGAATGATGATTAGCACAGACAGTATGTGTGTGTATGTGTGTGTGTGCGCTGGGGGGGGGGGGAGGGGAAGGGTGACATTAGTCCTAAATGCTGCAAAAGTAAGTGTATGAGATTTACTGCCTACTGTATTAACTATAGTTAGTAATAAAGCAGCAAACTTAAAATTTGCTGACAGATTAGATTTGGAGGAGAACTTGCACCTGAAAAGTAACAAGTGAAGTAATGAATATGTTAATTGGCTTATTTAATTAGTCCAAAGCATATATACATCTGTATATTACTTAATGAATATTTATATTTGCTAATTATACATTTTTAAAAAAAATATACATTAAGTGCAAACTTTTGGCCTGTATTTGCCTCGATCCCAGAGTCAATGATCTTTATGTCATTTGTTCTCAAAAGCAAAAATGGTGCCATTCAACAGACACAAGAAAAGATGCAAATAAAGAGCAATATTTGAGACTCCAAAACAAAACAAAAATTCCCCAAGGTAAAGCCCTTGTGACTAGACAGGTTCACCAGAGAATTATATCATTAAAAAAAATCCCAGCATTCAAGCTACTTCAAAATATGGAAGGCCATTCTTTTCTGAATATCAAAGCCATGAATAAAAATCCAAGAAATAAAATAACAACATACCTCTGCATGATTTTGAGAAAACATATCATATTAGAACATTTAATACTGTTAAAGGAGTACTAGTACTCAAAACAATGTATTGATATTGCTGTCCCTATGCAAATTCCAATCATATTTTCTGAATGAATAGAAATGTGCATTATAAACTTTATGTTGAGTTTCAAGGCTGAATTCTTTTCTAAAGATAAAATGCACACACACACACACACACACACACACACACACACACACTTACATGGAAAACTCACACTGTTTGAGTTCCACAAAGTTACCAAAATCAAAACAGTTAGGTTGTGGTATATTGATAGAAATTCTGGATAATAGAATAGAACTGAAAACCAAAACTCAAATTCTTACGTCAGTGGATAATTGCATATTCACAGGGAGATTATGATCATTTAATGTTTAATGAAGAGTCTCTTCAACACATGGAGAATAAAACAGAGTATATAAAGAATGAAATGTGTACAGCATACAACAAATCACAAATAAAATACTATCTATGTCTAGGAGCCAACATTATGAAACACTGAGAAAAAGCATAGAAACATGTTATCAGAACCTTAGATCTGATAGCAATTTCTTAACTATGAGCATCAGAGCTATATTCAATAGGCAAAAAATAAATAATTGACATCAATAGTATTAGATATTGAGATGTAATATCTTCAAATTAGAATGCACAGCAATGTAAAATGATATTAATTTCATTAATATAGAATTTTCATACCAATACTTCATGCAACAAGCTTGTTGCCCTCAAACTTCTATATAATTATCAGACTTTATGATCTTTTTATGTTAAAGATTTTTATGTTAAAGTATATGTAACTCCTTTAAAACTCTTCTAGCTGTAGACTGTAGATTAAGAAGTATTTAATCACCGCAAACACTTAGTGTGACAAAAAATATTTTGTTTCCTTGGAACAAAGCAGGCCTGCTTATTCCTACTGCAACCTCTGCTTTAAAATATTGATGTGAGTCCTGGGTGGATACTGCCTACATATACCAATACAAAATTTAAATCCTCTTTTGTATGAAATAATTGTTTATTCCATTGTTAGTATGCTGCTAAGAGGCATACAATATTCTAAAATGAACATTTTACTAATTTTTTTTCAGTGTCAAGTCTTTGCAATAGCATCACCAAAGGATGGATTAAAAGGCATTAGAAAATGAACACACTGTTTATCAGGTCACATTTAATAAAAAGGATTCTCTAAGAAATCAACAAAATAATCCCTATATTAATTTCATGCTTGATAGGGGAAAGTTTGATGGAGATTCATTACTATTAAGAAAATTTCTTATAACTTAGAAACATAATCTGCAAAGGGATTACAAGAAGTCATTTAGAAATGCTTCTTGGCAATTGTGATTCAGTTTCACACAATTCATTGGCATCTGTTAGGAAAGTAGATTCTGTATTTGGCATCCAGGCTTCCCATTGTCAAGCTTGCCCACTATTACAAACCACTAGTCATGATTAAGACTATTCAGAGAGATTAAAACATGGAAATGACTTGCAAATCACCATTTGGATTCTGCCTTGCAGGAAAATTAGAATAATAGCCTTGGCCAAATTAGTATTTTTCTGTCCAATTATTTTGATTTTAAAATAAAATATGCTTAATGTGGACATGCAGGTAATTTATAAAAGATTAAGCTATAAATGAATCTTAATTTCAGATGCTTTTGAGCAAAGGAGAATTAAATCACACTCATGCTGTTCTGAGAGTTGTAACAAATTTCCACAGAGTGGTTAATTTGCAAACAACTGGGTCATATTAATATTGCAGAGTGAGTTGATACTCTGGGTCAGTGTTGAGCTAATAATTTGATGATGGCCAATGAGGAAAAGAGAGAAAGAGATAAAGAAGAAGGGAACTGAAGTCTTTCAAATAAATAAAATGCCAGCATGCTACATATCATTTCAGGAAATAAATTCTATAATGTTCCACCATTAATAATGCCATTTAGTCCAAATAGCAAACAATTCTTCTTTTTTGCTCATTTTCAGAAATGGATTCATTAATATTAGTGATATTTACTTCATTTTCTCATGTTATGTAAAATCAGGTGCATTGTTGTACTGTATGTTAATTCAATTATGGAATCAAATATTAACAAAGAGGTAGGTTATACTCAGTTAATTGAATCCTCTCTCTTTGGGTTAAGTAAAGTAATTTTAACTATAAATAAAAAATTGACCAACTAACACTGTTTGAAAAATACACAGCTAATTATCCAGTGTAAAAATGTCTGGTGCTGCATAATTTTGTGTATGATGACAACTTTATTTTTTAACTTCCATTTCTCAGTCAGATTGCCAGTTCAAGGTCCTTCATATATTAATCACTGTATCAGTTTCAATGCGGCCTAGCTTCAAATATTATGACTTCATGCATCTGTGCTCCATATTTGAAGGAAAGAAATACAATCAAATAGCAAAGATTGTGCTGAAGAACAGGAAGAATTTTATTCTCATTGTCTTATACATGGCTGTCTTTTTTGTGTGAAAGCAGTGTTAAGTTAAAATAAGTGACAATAAAACATAGTCTTTACTTTTAATACAAATGTTAACTTTTCCTGTCCTTGGAAAGATATTTGAGATAAAGGAGTATATGGACAATTCTACTCAGTCTCTGAAGATTACTTAGCAATCCAAAGAAACAAAAGTAATGTTTCTTAACTCCCTTCAATATTCTAGAATTGAATTACACCATTAAGTGGATAATGTTAGAAATCTTTAAACTTTGGTCCATGTCTTATATAATATAGTCCTACTGTGCTAGTCTATTTTTTTTTGTCACAGTGAGAAATATCAGAAAGAAAGAAACTAAATGCATCCACCTGGCCTAGGACAGAACCCTTGAAAACAAATTAAAATAAATATTTCTTCCATTTAAATTTCTTCAGAAAAGTTTCTGTGTAAGCTGGAGGTAAGGTGAATTATCAGGATGGGGGTTAGGGATACACCTACCAGAAGCTTCTCTCTTCATTGTAGCCAGAAGGCAGAGAGAGACAGGATGGAGCCAAGACTAAATTTTGTCTTTACAAGAAACACCTGAAGTCACCTGCTTCTTTTTCTAGTCACTCTTGTTTGCCTTTTTCCATTAAGGCTGTCCCTCTAGCACTTGATGCACAGTACCACTTCTAGATTTTTGCTGGTTAATTAAAAGCAAGAGTCTCACAGACTTTGCTACTAGATGTGGTGCTTTGATTGAGTCTCAGATTGACATGATTCTCAGATTGCAGACTACTGAGTTACTAGGATTGTAAACATGAATCTCTAGTGCCCAGAGAGATATTCTATATTTAGTGAAGTGTGACAAAAACTAGCATTATAATGACACCTAACATGATAAAATGCCAAATGTTATGATTCCAATAAATTTGCAACACTCACCAAAAAACCTTTGAAAGGAGTGACACTGATAAAGATGCATTGTATCCATAAACTGCTTATTCCTGGAGTCTCCCTTGTACAGCTACTTAAAGATAATAAAAATTAAACTTGTGAGGCTAAATAAGATAGTAAGTGACATTGATCAAGATTCATTGAACTACTAGGGAGGAAAGGAAGCAAAGGTGTGTGTGTGGGGTGGGGGTGGGGGGGTGCAAGCCCAGGAGAGTAACTCAAAGAAAAGCAACCTGCCAGCGTGTTAAGCTCCCGAGTGTTAGGAAATAAACCACTGTTATTTTGTCAATTCTGTCTTTGGTACTTTGTGATGAAATAGCTTGGAAGACTCATATTGGGCACTTGAAAGCTATGGGTGTGAAAGCCAAAGAAAGAACACCCTCATTAACAGGTGTTTTACTAAAGAGAACATACCTGTTAAGCATCAGAGTAGGGGAGTTAAGGATGAGCATGCTCTCCAGGGTGTGTCATATTTTTACCTAAGGAAAAATATGCCACAGAAGAAAAGTATTGTAGGATTACATTTGTAAGATAAGTAGAACATGCAAATTAAAGTAGACAAAAATTGGGGTGGAACTGGCCACTGGTGGCTTATGCCTGTAATCCTAGCTAGTCAGGAGGCAGAGATCTGAGGATCAGAGTTCAAAGCCTGCCAAGGCAAGAAAGTCCGTGAAACTCTTATCTCCAATTAACCACCCATAGTTAGAAGTAGAATTGTGGCTCAAAGTAGTAGAGCAATAACTTTGAGCAAAAAAAGTTCAGAGACAATGCCAGGACCCTGAATTCAATACCTATGGAGCAGAAGAATTAGAATGTTGAGGAAAAATGAGAGCATGATCATGTATGAAAATGAGTGGGGTATGTTATAGAATATATAAAAATCATGCAAAGCCCAATATTTGCACAGTCAATATATCTAATAAAACATTTGAATAAAATATTTGAAAATAGTTACATAATTGAGAAATATGACAATTTGTGGGAGTGTTCAACTCTCCAACCCTTATGATAATGAGCTGAGAGATTATCAACACTTAAGTATGGAGTAGAACATGCTCACCCTAATAAAAATTTTCAAGAATTTGCCACAGGTTTTCTCCATCTCAACACTTCCGATATTTTTTTCCCAGGTAAATCTTCATTTGGGAGAAAGTCCTGTGCTGGGCTGTTTAGCAGCTTCACTCTGACCCTAAGAGTCCAATAGGACTTTTTTATCCTTCTTATGGGAATCCAAAGGTTTTCAGATATTTCCAAATATCTGCCACTCCCTTAAACAGCACTGCCTTTAGGAATAACTTAAGAAGCTTATGTGATACAAAGAAAAGTACAGTTATCTGAAAATTTTGCAATTTCCTTAAGCTCACTTTCCCCTTACATTTGAACATAGTAAGATTCCATATTACTTCTATTGACCTATAATTGTATTTTAATGTGTTCCCCTGACCAATTTGTTAATAATAACTAATAAAATTGTCAATGAAGATTGTTTATAACACCATATGTACCATTTGTATAAAACTAGAACTTTTTCTGAGCATCTTGACTAACCAAACCAAGGATAAAATATGAACATACTTATTTACATATATCTTGATTTAAAAATGATCCTATTTTCAAGGTGTTGTACAGAGTGGTTACAATTACATATGTAAGGTAATTAGTACATTTCTGGTCATACATTGTTACTCCCTCTCTTGTTATTGTCCCATTTTCCCTCCCCTCCAACTTCCACTCTCCAATATGTTAAGTTCATTTCCAACTTGTTGTCTTGTGATTATTTCTACAATGAGATGTGTCTACATTGTCCCGGCTGCTCTTAAAATCGTGGCCTCCAGTGATGATCCTCATAGTAAACTGAAATATTTAAAATTTTCTCACAAATCTTGGGCTAACTTGATTAAGCTCAAAATATTTAAGAGTAAATTCTGGTTCAAATGAGATAATAAAAGTTAATTGCTTACTACTCCATTCATTTTACCTGGGCTTGAGCATCAAGCATGGACCCAGAAGTTTGTTGATTTAGTCTCAAATATTTCACCAATTGTTGTTGTTCCTAGGAGGTCCGAAATTGGTCTGTTTTGTTTGCTACTATAACGGCAGGGCAGAATCCACTCCTGTACATACTAAATGCTTATCATGTGAAAATGGGAAAGCAATCATCCAGCCTCACATCAGTGCATATTTTCACCTCTGATTATCCATTCAGTTCCAAGTTCTCTATTTATAACATTGCATTAGTAATAAATTCCCAACAATTTTGAGAACAGCTAGGCATCAAATCTCTGAAAACAGACTTGATTAGGTGATTTCCTTTCATATTGTTTTGTTGTTCTAAAGAGGCACATATGCTTCTGTTTCATGATTTTAATTCTCAAGTCCTGGGAATGCATCCAAACCCAAATATGAAATGGCATATTAAACTGTACCTACAGAAGGATGAAGAGACCTTTATTTAAAAAAAAATATGAGAAATCTTTGACACTTTAATTTCTCTGCTTCCCCCTTCCTCCTCACCCTCATTCTATAACACATGGAGTGGAGCTGAGATGTGGGAAACACACCGTCTCTCCAAAGCTGAAATATATGTTTTAGCAGCTCCATTTCAAATGAACTATGTTTTTCATTTGGAATGTGAGGTTGCTATGTATTTGACAAATGGGAATCCAACACAGTGTGGGATATCACTTCTCCTGTGGGTTGTATGCTACATTATTAATGTTCTCTTAATATGGTTTGTTTTAGACTTATATCAGGCATTTTGCATTGATGAACTTTATGAGCATCCAGAGATTTTTAAGTTTGCAAATAATTTAGCTGATATATATCCAGAGTAATGAAATTTTACTGAGTATAGATCTGCTGTGAGAAGAACCTGTAATGATATTTCATATGCATGTGCACATTATATATTTTATGCATTCTCTATTAATTATAATAAATTAACTTGTTAAGACAACTTTCTAAAGGGACACAGTCTACTTTGTTTCTTGTAATAACTTATCCTCATTCTTTCTGCTTTTGTAATTACACTTTGCTTTTGTAGCTGTTCTCAAGAATCAAGATGTCTTATTGCTCCAAATCTTGTGTTTACATTACTATTTTATATGATACATGCAAACCAGAAAAGAGTACCATACAATTTTATCTGTTTGTATTAAAATACTTTTTTGCTGCATGTGAGGAGTCAAGATTAAGTATCTTGCTGGATGGAAACATTGAGATTCCACCCCACACCAGTAAGAATGTCCATTATCCGGAAAACTAACAATAACAAATGTTGGAGGGAATGTGGCCAAAAGGGAACCCTAATTCATTGTTGGTGAGAATGTAAACTTGTTCAGCCACTCTGGAAAGTGGTATGGAGATTCCTCAGAAGGCAAACATAGTGCTCCCCTATCACCCAACAGCCCCACTCTTGGGCATCTAACCAAAAGATTACAAACAAGAACACACTAAAGCCACCATCACAACAATGTTCATCACAGCACTATTTATCATTGCTAAAATATGGAACCAACCCAGATGCCCTTCAGGTGAGGAATAGATCAGGAAAATGTGGTACATATACACAATGGAATTTTATGCCTCTATCAGAAAGAATGACATTGCCCCATTTGTAAGGAAATGGAAGGACTTGGAAAAAATTATACTTCGTGAAATTATACTATGTGAGCCAGACTTTTTATTAAATTCTTTGAGAGTTATAGAGAACTTCTAGTTAACCAGGGCTATCAATGTCTGAATGAACCTTTGAGTCCCAATCCAGATGTTTTATTGCTAAGTCTTTGATTCTTTCAGCTTTCTGTGTTGTCCTTCTGTAGGTCAACTTCTTCATATATCTTTCACCTCAAATGATATTTACTTTATATTTTTCCCTTACATTAATAGTACAGCTATTTGCTCATGTTAAATAAACCAAACCAAGCCTAACAATAATGTGAGATCCTATTTTCTTTTCTAATGAGATTTTTATAATTCCCATTGTTAATTTTTTCAAGTAGTTGTGTTTTACTTTTTTCATTTGTTTAGGCATCATATGCTGTCAATTCAAAAGTACAGACAGCAGTAGAATAGACTTATAAATAATCTTTTATAATGGGCAGTATTTCCAACTTGGTCTTTTCTAAATTATTTCCTAAAAAATTACTGCATCTTTGTCCCCTGTTTAACTCTACTTATGTTGCTCTTGAGCAAAGCGGAATAATTGTTGCTTGGAAACATGTCATCATAATCATTATTAGGTCAGCCTTCTCATCATTACTGTTATCTTCAGGTAGCTTTCTGATTATATCTCATGTTGTCCTCCTTGTTGTTTGGTGAAATGTTTATTATAGACATAATAAATGCTTATGGACTGTATGTCCAAAAGATATATTGGTCTACTTGTTAAAGTGTGAATATGTCTGTATTCTGCATAAATAGTACTCCAATTCATTTGTACATGTAATTCAAATACACACAAACAAATGCATTTATATACATATATACACATATATGTATTTGTATACATATATATGCAAACTCATTTACTTAGGTGGATCCTTATAGTTTACTGATGTCAAGTGGGTTGATATTTTGGATTCCAGTTCATGTTGAAGTGGTTCATGAATATCAGTTCTAAACTATGGTTCTAGAGTGATTAATACTCATATCTTTTTAAAATATTCTTAAAATCTTTCACCAGTGCATTATAGTTGTAATTGAATTTCATACAAATATGACAATTGAAGGTGCCCACTGCTCATAAAATACTTTGATATTATTCTTCATTTGTTACATTAACTGCACTGCATGGTAGTTACTTACCAGGGTCTCCAACCATTGGCATTCCATGAATATATGCATTGACTGTGCTTTGCTAGTTTCTTTTACAGATAGATTAACAACTCTATTCCTTTAAAGATAAAACACCATTAGCCTGTCTTTTATCAAGTAACTGATTAAATAAGACAAATAATTTCTTAAACTATTGGCCCCAAGTACAATTTATTCTGTTCTATTTAACATAACTTATGAAATAATAATTTATAATAAATTGTTAATTTACCATGATTTTATTCCCTCTGAGAAATCTGGGTATACATAAAAGAAAATACAAGTGAACGCAAGCCTTCCATTATTTTATCATGGAAACATTTTAAATATCACAAAAATAGCGACAAAATGATGCTGTTTAACAATAGTAATGGTAATGAAAGATGAATGTAAGATGTAGCCTGTCTAGGAAAGGATCGTTGGGAGAAATGAGGGGGCTGGGAGGCAACACAGAGTTGAAGGGGGTTGAAGAACATTGCATAAATATCTAAAAGATACCATTATGAAGCATTCATTGTGTGCTTATGGAAATATCACAATAGTTCTTCAAATTCCAAATATGAGTGAATTAAAAGAAAAAATTGCAATAAAATGAAGAAAACTTGAGCTAAAACTTTGGCTTATCCATGGGATGGAAGTAATTTTTCATGCATTAAACCTTTCTCAATTAATTGCTATTTGTACTTGCATTGCATAATTTTGAATATATATATATATATATATATATATATATATATATATATATAAAGAGAGAATGAAATAAAAATATGCTCCAGCACTTTAATCATCTTGATATGTTGAATTGTTGGATACAATTATTATTACTTTACTGATTCTCTTTCTTTTTTCCAAGATGGATGTATATTAGGTTCATAAGTAACAAAAAAAAATCTAAGGTATTTGTGTATAAGTCACAGCTTTTCATATTTCAATCCAAATTCATTATGGTGAATAATTTCATTTTTTGCCTGTAAGGGCACTTTAATATAATATAGGTTGTAGAACTGCTAGTGATTATCTAAAAGGTCTTTGACTACTCTCCTGAGTATGATATGTGTTAGAAAATCTAAAGAAAAAAGAATGGAAAAGTGTGGATATGCATTTGTGAGACAGTCTGTGCATCTTTTCAATTGGCCTTGGGTAACCTTTATTGAATATCAATCCCATTGTTGATCTAAAACATCTCTTTTTAGATAAAAAATCACAGAAAAAATTAAAACCTTAGAGACAAAGCAGAAACTTGAATTTCTATAATTAAGTTTATTCACATTTTTGAAATTGATTTCCAGTATTTATTTAACATACGGATGTTCTAGTCCTAGATATGACTCAAACCTTTGCATTTTTAGATGTGTGACTCCCAAATTTTTATCTCCTCATGATAAAAACATTAATATTTATATTAGCTACTTCACAGAAGTCACTGGTATTTTTATATTTAATAACCTGGAAAATAGAATCTTTATAAAATACAGATTTGATGATGAGATATATTATTTTTTTCTTATATTTCATTCTTGAATAAAAATCTCTAAACCTTTATAAAGTTGTGAACAAACAAATCCAAAAAAAATACAGTAACAGCTGATATTTTCACCATCAGTATCAGTTTTTCTTTGACAATGTCATCTCATGTGGCATAATTCTCAACTTTTCATGAATAATTCCTCAAAGCTTTCAAGAGTTTTAGCCTTACTTCCTGTGACAGTTTGTACACCAACTAGAGAAGAAACAAACCATCACATCAAATGCCACACATTTTCATTCTGAGTGCATTGTTGTGATATCTACCTGTGCACTGCCTCAGACATCCTCACAAATTGTTTCAAGGTAGAAGCAATAATGAACCCCAGACTTGTGCATGGAAGTAGCATTTTTTTCTAAAAAATAAGGGAGTTTTAAACTTTTCCCTAGAGAACAATAATATATCTTTGCAATTTGTGTTTAACCAGTAGAAATAGTTTTGAAAGGGATTCTAAAAATCATATAATTCTACTTTTTCATTTCAAAAATGTGGAAGCTAAGGAAAACAAGAAAATGAAGGATGATTCCTTGATTTTTGCATGAGTAGTTTAAGTAATTTGGGCTACAGAATAGAGAGGGAGAGAATGCTAGGCCATTCCTGCCATGCATTGTAGTGCTAATCCTTGTTTGTAACAAGATACATGAATTTATAAACATTTCAGACTTGGATATGGGGACTGAATGATGAAATAGCTTATATCTAGTTTGAAATAAATTGTAGCTTCAATAAGAAGCACAGCAGGTAGACACTTGAAGGAAATTCATAGAACCCTCTACCTTGTATTAGAGATTCTCATTAATTTGCTTATAAGTTACTAGTAAAAATTGGCAATATTGGGCACCTGACATAAAATAGTCATGTTTTAATATAAATCTGCATGGAGAATAGGAAATCAAAATTTTCTAGTAGTGAGGTAAGTTACCTATTATTAAATAACACAAATAACTATGGGTCTGATACTGAGGTGGGCAGCAAATCTTTAAAAATCATGGTGGAACTACTGTTTCAGATTTTCTGTTAAATCATTTCTTTTATCCTAGATTTCTAATAGTTAAGTGACTGTTGCAGAGTGTGGAGGGGAAGATACCTCACAGTGGATTGTCTGATTTTACATGTCTGCCTCTGTCTCAGTATCACTTTTCTTCACGTAATATTTGGCAATTTTTTGGGAGTGAAAAGAAAATCATACTAAGTGAAGTAAGCCAGGCCCCAAGAAACATAGACGATGTTTTCCCTCATTGGTAATAATTAGTATATGTCTAGGATAATCCTAGCAGAAGATCACAGTAGCTCAATAGCTATATACATATGGCCATATAAGATGATACTAAGCAAAATGAAATCGAAGATATGGAAACAAGTGGTTTTACATTGCTGTTGTTACTTTTAATGTGCCATGTAAAATTATTTCTTTTTTCTTGCATTTTTTCCCCTATGGTTTACCACCTGCTGTCACTGGACTTGATCACATTCAATAGCAAAAGACTTGGTGGGATTTATTTTATTATGTCTTCTAGACTCTAAAGCCTGATTTTTTCCCCAGTATTCTTATAGAAATAAAAGCTATCAAGTCAGCCTTTATGAAATCTCTGTTAAACATCCCATTGTTTATTTTGAAATGTCTAGAGAGAAAATTCAATTTACCAAGCACATATTGAGAATAGTCAGAGTCACTAGACTTAAACATATTTGAGGCTCTAAAATCCATCTGTGAATAGATTTTAGAAACTTTTTTCAACTTAAGATATTACTGTGGGACAAATTCTTTGCAGCCTACCTTAAATCCAAAGTTCCATATATATGTAATCTCACACACACACACACACACACACACACACACACACACACACATAAAAATATATGTGTACACATCATAAACATACACATTTACATGCACATACATACATAGCAAACAAAATATACATATATATTGATAATATGCAATTATATTTTATTAGGGAACCATGCACATAATTTTTGTTGTCACTGTATTTGATTTTGGTACCCTGGGCATTGAATATAGGTTTATCTGAATTAGGGAAGGGAAGGGGAACATCATAAAGGTGAGACAAGGGATAAAGAGCAAATCAACACAACAGTGATATTCTAATCACAGTATGGTGGACATTAACTATACAACTGAGTGGATGGGGGGAAGGAAAGTGGGAGAAAAATGAGGGCGTGTGTGACAGGTTAACAAACCAGAAGTGGAGCTGTGGGTCAAAGTGCTGGAGAACCAGCCTTGAATGAAAGAACTCAGAGAAAGCATCCAAGCCTTGAGCTCAAGCCTCACAACCCACAAAAAAAATGAAGGAAGAAGGGAAGGAAGGAAGGAAAGAAGGGAAGGTGGGAGGGAGGGAAGAAACGTGGGAGGGGAGAAGGGAAGAAGGAATGATGAGACAGAATATTTTTATGAGCCAAAGTAGATTACTACAATGATATTGATAATCAGAGAATAATCATATAAACTACAACTTCTATGTATAAGCACTATCTAATGGTAGATTGTTTTGCAATAATAGGCTGAATTTAAGCAAAAAGTTGAATGCTCATCTCTCAGGGATGTTGCAAAGTAGATTCTGTTTTGGTGGCTAAATTAAGCAAATGAACTATTAAATAACTTTTTCATTCCTTGATTATAGGATTATTGTTGAAAAAGTCCAACTATGTGATATATATTAAGTCTATTTAATCTGGTGAATTAGAGTAATAAAGCTACTGAAGTTTTTAAGTTAAATTTGTATCAAATTAATTTATAACTAAGACTATAATATAATATTCATCACAAATCTTATAAAAATAAAGGAATGTTAGCAATAAAATAAAATTTAGGCTCATATTTCTAAAATTCCCTTAAGTATACACTGCTGAATTCTATTTTGAGGCATTTCCATATTTCTGTCTCTAAAAAATCAAGACATGTATCACTACTCCACTTAAAACTCAAAATATCACAGTAAAGATCTGTCTGAATAAAGTTAAGTTTGGAGTTGATCCCACTTATGAAAGTAGCAGACACATGAAGGATATGACTCAAGTCTCCAATTAAAATTATATGTGGAAGTATACAGAATAAAAACGTATGCATGTCCTAAGACTGAAACATTTTAAGTTAGTAATTGTCATATTTTACAGCTATGAAAATGGCACAGTCCTGACACAGAACAGAATATATGTCTTTTTTTCAAAGTGATAAGTTAATATCTCAGAGTATTGTATAAAAAATCCTTGAATAACAGTAGTAAATCCAATAAATACAGCTATTTTTATCATGTATTCTTACCTGATTTGGGTTCATAAACCAATGTGATAATTTTCATTTGATTTTTTATATACATATATTGCAGTTTGCTAACATTTCATATGAAGACTATTTTAATTAGGTAAAAAAATAATTACTTTTGCATCATATTGACACAATCTGGTTAAGAAATCATTAACTATTTTTTCTATTTTGTCAGTTTTGGACTTGAACTAAGAGCCTGAGCATTGTCCATGGCTTCTTTTTGCTCAAGGCTAGCACTTTACCATTTGAGCCACAAAGCCACTTCGGGCTTTTTTGTATATGTGTGGTACTGAGGAATCTAACCCAGGGTTCCATGTGTATGAGGCAAGCATTCTACCATTAGGCCATATTCTGATCCCCTCATTAACTATTTTTGATAGTTTTAAAAGGAATAGTGCTAGTAATCTTAAGGATTAATACAAGTGTTCATGTGCTTAGTAGGATAAAAATACAGAGCTTTGGACATTGGTTGTTTTTTTCCTTCTCATGGGTTAGTAGATTTTTCCCATATCTACTGCTTCTCATACAAAAACTAAAAGAAAACCCTTTCCTGTCTGTCTCCTTCCAGTTTATTTTCTTCTGAAGTCTGTGTTTCTTACTATGAAATCATACAAACCCATACTTTTAATAATCTTTTTATCTCCCAATTCTTCTTTTATTCTGAAGCTTAACATCTCTTCATTTATAAAGGAAATCAGAAGTTAACTGCAAATTATATGATCATTTAATAAAACAATTTAAGGGTATAATTTCCTAATTTATAATCTGTTAGAAAATTCCAAATGGTGATAGCATGGGACCATATGCTCATTATCCTGAGGAATCCCAAACTGTTTTCCACAGCAGTTGTAAGAGTACACATTCTCATCAACTGTGTACTAAGGTTTTCTTTTTCCTATACCCTGTCAGAATCATTTTTTTTAATAATAATTACTTACTTATTGTCAAAGTGATGTACAGAGGGATTACAGTTTCATACATAAGGCCATGGGTACATTTCTTGTACTATTTGTTACCTCCTCCCTCATTACCCCCTCCCCTTCCCCCTTTCCTACTCCCCCCATGAGTTGTTCAGTTGGTTTAACCCAAATGATTTTGCAATTATTGCTTTGGAGTCATTTGTCTTTTTATCCTTTGTCTCTCAATTTTGATATTCCCTTTCACTTCCCTAGTTTAGAATCATTTTTTTTTTATTCTTGATGAAGGTCATTTTTACTAGGGTGAGTTTGCATCCCAGTGATGTTTTGGTTTGCATTTCCTTTGTTATCAAACATGTTGAGTCTTTCTTCATAGTTTCATTTTCTATTTTGCACTTTTTCTTCTGAGAAATCCCATTTGCGCATTTATTAATTGGGTGGTTGCTTGTTTGAGGGTTTGTGTGCTTTTTGGGGGGAACGTTAGTTTCTTGAATACTTTGTATATTCTAGATATTAGGACATTCTGTGATGAAGATTAAAAATCAGGATACAAGAAAGCCACTTTCACAACCATGTTCATTTTGGAACTACTCATCAAAGCCAAGATACAGAAACAGCCTAGATGTCCTGGCTAGAAAACAAAAGATCAAGAAAATGGAGTGTGTGTGTGTGTGTGTGTGTGTGTGTGTGTGTGTGTGTGTGTGTTAATTTGAAACACTAGCAAAGTGGAAGCATATCAATTTAACCCACAAAATTTGTAGTTTTTCTGTATGTCAACAACAAGAAGAGTGAAGCTGAAATCAGGAACTCAGGAAAGCAATTCCATTTGTAATAGCTACAAAAAAGAGTAAAATACCTAGGAATGAATGTAACAAAAGATATGAAGAGCCTCTATGATGAAAACTTTAAAAACCTGAAAAATAAAATTAAAGCAGACCTAAGGAAGTGAAAAAACCTCCCTGCATTGGAAGGAATACCATCATGAAAATGGCAATACTGCTCAAAGCTATCTACAAATTCAATGCAATGCCCTTCAAAATCCCAAAAACAATGGTCAATGATATAGAAGAAGCAATCCAAAATTCATATGGAATAACAGAGGACCCAAATAGCATAAACAATAGTTAGAAAAAAGAAAGAACAGTGCCAGGGGAATTTTAATATCAAACCTCAAACTCTTAATTACATAGCCATGATAACAAATACAGCTTGGTATTGGTGCAAGAACAGGCCTGAGGACTAAAGGAATAGAAGACCCAGAAATGAACCCACAGACAAAAAGCCACATAACATTTGATAAGGAAGCCAATAATACAGCATGGAAGAAAGACAGCCTCTTCAACAAATGGTACTGGCACAATTGATTCTATATACATGCAGAGAACTGAAATGAGAACCTTGTATATCACCCTGCATTAGAATCAATTCCTAAGGGATCAAAGATCTCAATTTTAGATCAGATAATGTGAAAACATTACAGAAAGGGATAGAGAATACATTAGAGCTTCTTATTGAAACTTCCTAAATAAGTATCCAGAAACACAACAAATCAAAGAAAATTTGAATAGACAGGTTTGCATTAAACTGAAGGGTTTCTGCATGTTAAAGGACATACCTAGCAAGATAAATAGAAAGCGCACAGAATGGGAGAAATACTTTACCAGCTATGCATCAGAAAAGGGCTTATCTATAAATATACTCTGAACTCAAAAAATTAAACCCCCATAAAACAAATCTTTTTTTGCCATACAAAATATTTTATTGAATATTTATCAAATATATATATGAATACAATCATCATTAAGAACAGAATAATCCTCAGAGTTTTAGAATAAAAAGGATAAAATCCATGGATCCTGCAAGTCTACATAGTAACGATTTATTTCTCATCTTTTTTAAATTTTTTTTTTTATTTTCAAATTTTTATTATCAAACTGATGTACAGAGAGGTTACAGTTTCTTACGTTAAGCATTGGATACACTTCTTGTACTGTTGGTTACCTTGTTCCTCATACCCCCCTCCTCTTCCCCCTTACACTTTCCCCCCCGAGGTGTTCAGTTCACTTACACCAAACAGTTTTGCAAGTATTGCTATTGTAGTTGTTTGTATTTTTTTTTACCCTGTGTCTCTCAATTTTGGTATTCCATTTCAATTTCCTAGTTCCAATACCAGTATACAAGGTTTCCAATATACTCAGATAAGATTACAGAGATAGTGTAGGTACAACCACAGGAAGGTGATACAAGAATATCATCAATAGTAGAAGCTACAGATACACATGGGACGTTGAAAGTAGTTACAACTGTGATATAACAATTGTCTCCATAACATGGAGTTCATTTCACTTAGCATCATCTTATGTGTTCATAAGTGTATAGGTATTGGGCCTTGTGATGCTCTGCTATGAGTTGCCTAAACCTGTACTAATTATTTCCAATAAGGGAGACCATAGAGTCCATGTTCTTTTGGGTCTGGCTCACTTCACTTAGTATAATTTTTTCCAAGTCCTTCCATTTCCTTACAAATGGGACAATGTCATTCTTTCTGATAGAGGCATAACATTCCATTGTGTATATGTACCACATTTTTCTGATCCATTCGTCTACAACAACCCATTTTATAAATGGGTTAAAGATTTAAAGAGATACTTCTCCAAAGAGGAAATAAGAATGGCCAATAAATACATGAAGAAGTGTTCAACGTCTCTGGCCATAAAAGAAAAGGAAATCAAAACCATATTAAGATTCCACCTCACCCCAATGAGAATGTCATTACCAATAAAACAAATAATAGTAGATGCTGATGGGGATGTGGCCAAAAAGAAAGGAAACTACACTGTTGATGGGATTGTATACTCATTCAACCACTCTGGAAAGCAGTATGTAGATTCCTCAAATGGCTAAACATAGAGCTTCCTTGTGACCCAGTAATCCAACTCCTGGGCATTTGCCCAATTAAGTACAAATCAGGCTACACTAATGCCTCGTTTACCATAGCTACTGGTTGTTTTTTTGAAATTTTTTTATTGTCAAACTGATATACAGAGTGGTTACAGTTTCATACGTTAGGCATTGGATACATTTCTTGTACTGTTTGTTACCTCCTCCCTCATTCCCCCTCCCCCCTCCCCTTTTCCCTTTCCCCCTATGAGTTGTTCAGTAGATTTACCCTAAAGAGTTTTGCAAGTATTGCTTTTGTAATCGTTTGTCTTTTTTACCCTGTGTCTCTCGATTTTGGTATTCCCTTTCAGTTTCCTAGTTCTAATACCTACCTGTATACATGGTTTCCAATGTACTCAGATAAGATACAGAGATAGTGCAGGTACAACCACAGAAAGGGGATACAAGAGAATCATCAACAATAGAAGCTACAGTTTCACACCGCATGTTGAAAGTAGTTACAACAGTGATATAACAGTCATTTCCATAACATGGAGTTCATTTCACTTAGCATCATCTTTTTTGTTCATAAGGGTATAGCTATTGGGCTCTTGTGATCCTTTGCTATGACAGCCTAAACCTGTGCTAATTATTTCCTATGAGGGAGACCATAGAGTCCATGTTTCTTTGGGTCTGGCTCACTTCACTTAGTATAATGTTTTCCAAGTCCTTCCATTTCCTTACAAATGTGGCAATATCATTCTTTCTGATAGAGGCTTAAAATTACATTGTGTATGTGTACCACATTTTCCTGATCCATTCGTCTACTGAGGGGCATCTGGGTTGGTTCCAAATTCTAGCTATGACAAATTGTGCTGCGATGAACATTGTTGTGCTGGTGGCTTTAGTGTGTTCTTGTTTGTGGTCTTTTCCGTAGATGCCCCAAGTGGGGCTGCTGGGTCATAGGGGAGCTCTATGCTTAGCCTTCTGAGGAAACTCCATACTGCTTTCCAGAGTGGCTGAACCAGTTTACATTCCCACTAACAATGATGTAGGGCTCCCTTTCAGCCACATGCCCTCCAACATTTGTTATTGTTAGTTTTCTTGATATAGGACATTCTTACTGGGGTGAGATGTAATCTCAATGTTGTTTTGATTTGCATTTCTTTTATGACCAGTGATGTAGAGCACTTTTTCATATGTCTCTTGGCCATTCTCATTTCCTCATCAGAGAAGTCTCTTTATAAGTCTTTAGCCCACTTTTTGAGGGGGCTATTGGCTCTTTGCAGTTTTGTTTTGGATGAAGGTAATTTTTTTAGTTCTGCATATATTTTAGATATGAGGCCTTTGTCCGTTGTATGGCCAGTAATGATCTTTTCGCAATCTGTGGACTTTAGCAAAAACAATCCTAAGCAGAAAGAATAGTGCTGGAGGAATTACAATACCCAACTTCAAGCTGTATTATAAAGCTATAGTAATAAAAACAGCTTGGTATGGGTACTGGCTCAGGCCTGAAGACCAATGGAACAGAGTTGAAGACCCAGAAATGAACCCACAGGACTATGCCTACTTAATCTTTGATAAAGGAGCTAAAAAATAGTCTGGAAGAAAGATAGCCTCTTTAACAAATGGTGCTGGCAAAACTGGTTCAACACATGCAACAAACTAAAACTAGATCCTTTTTTATCACCCTGCACCAAAATCAATTCCAAATGGATCAAAGACCTTGGAATTAAAACAGATACCCTGAAAACACTAAAGGAAGGAGTAGGAGAAACACTTGGGCTCCTTGGCACAGGACAGAACTTCCTTAACAAAAACCCAGAAATGCGACAAATCAAAGAAAGAATGGATAAATGGGACTGCATCAAACTTCAGAGCTTTTGCAGGGCAAAGGACATAGCTACTGATTTTAAAGCATTGTCTTACCGTATTTAAGATACAGGATCAATCCAGATGCCCCTCAATGGACGAATGAATCAAGGAAATGTGATATATATATAGATAGATAGATAGATATGTGATATATATATGTGATATATATATATATATATCTATATATATATATAGATATATATATATATATATATCACATTTCTTGGAATTCTGTTTTCATCAGAAAGAATGACATTTCTCCATTACTAAGGAAATGGATAGACTTGAAAAAATTATATTAAGCCAAGTAAGCCAGACCCAAAGAGATACAGGCTGAATTGTTTCCCTCATTTTAATAATTAGAATGTGCCTATAAATCTACAAATAATTCCAATTTATGGTAAAAGGCAAGTAATTACACCTGGACATGAGTTAAACAGCATTCTAAATAGTCACAGCAAAAACAAAGGAGAATATATTCTCAGGAGTGGATAGCAAGGGCTATTTAGCTATGTGCATATCATCATATAAAATGATTCTTATTGAAATCAACTCCAAGAAATAGAAACAAGAGGATTTTTTGACTTGTAGTTATTTTTCCTTCTGATTTTTTTCCCCTTTTTTTTATAAGGCTTGTGATTTCTCTACCTTTTGCCTTGTACATAAGTTTATCTAATTTGGGAGTGGACCCAGAAGCACAGAAATGGTGAGAAAAAAGAGTGACCCAATTCAGCAGTGAAACCCATTAGACAGTACATTGGAAACGAACTATACAATTTGTGGGGTGTGAAGTCAGGAGGGGAAAAGCTTGGAGCAAATGAGGGAGATCGTGACACTCTTCAGAAGGAATATACTCATCATCTGACTTCTGTAACTGCAACCTCTTTGTACATCACCTTTACAACAAAAAAAACCTATAAATAACAGGAAAAAATCAAACTATGATATTATGTGATATGTGTACCTGTACGTACACATGCATGTATGTATGTGTATCTAGGCATATATGTTTGTATATAATGGAGTTTTACACACCCATTAAGAAGAATGATATTGTATAATGGGCAAAGAGAGAGATAGTCATGGGAACAATTTTGCTAAGTGAGGTGAGGCCTGGATAGATAAATAACACATGTTTCTTATAAGTGGAAGTTAGACCTAATTTATAAATATATGACTAAACATATATAGGATCATATTTAACTATTAACTAACTCCTTTGTCTCTTTGTTTATTGTGTTTCTTTCTAGGCGTCTGACTTTTGCTTTGACAAATTTCTGAAACTATTACAGTTCTAGAGTTAGATGTGTTTCTATGAGAACTTTAAAATATTAAGTAAATTTTAGTGCACATTATTTTATTTCCTATGTTATGTTTTATTATTTTACTTAGTGAAAACAGTTTTTAAGTATTTTTGATATTGAGTCCTGTGTTCCTTTGAATTAAAATCCTTAGCTAGTTTTTGGTATGATAATTTTATTTTGACACAATTGTATTTAATTTTTCTTACATTAAATTTTATAGGCAAAAACATTGATAAATATATTCATTCCTTAGGATTGCTGCAACAAAATTTTTATAGCTAAACTGGGAAGTTCAGAAAAAGGAAGGAAATCCTCAATGCTGAAAGTTCAAGAGCAAGGTACCAGTAAAGTTACCTGCTAAGTATTTTTTTTTTTAACTTAGGGTGCTACTATCTCTTTCTAATGACATTTCTCTCTTGCCTGGCTTTTCTGCTGCAGGCACATTTCTGGTATTTCTTTTTCTTCATGAAATGGCACTAATCACATGGAATATGTTACACTTAAAATTATATATAGAATATGAAATATTCAGTATATAACTTTGCTGGGAAATTAATTTAGCACACAACTGTATTATGTTCTTGAATTTTTCACATTTCAATATGATCTCAAAATAATATGATCACTGCCATCTTTTTTCTTTTATTGGCTTGTCTAAAATGTATTTAGTCTTCTTCATAATATGAAAAAGATTTGAAGATTCATAAAATAGCCCAGAAAGCTGAAAAAGTATCTACATGATTTTTTTTAAATTTATTTTTTTTCATATTTCTTTCCCATAGTTTTTACCCCTGATATCACTGTAATTGATTTTAGTATCCTGGGTATTGTATATACGTGTACTGGAACTAGGGAAGGGTTAAGGAATATCAAAATTGAGAGACAGAGGATAAAAAGACAAACCAATGCAACAGCAATACTTACAAAACTGTAATTTAAGGACCAACTGTACAACTCAGGGGAAGAGAGAAATGGGGAGGGGGGAAGCGGGAGAAAATGTGGGAGGAGGTAACAAGTTGGATAGGAAATGTACTCACTGCCTTACATATGAAAATGTAACCCCTCTGTACTTCACTTTGACAATAAAGAAAAAGTATTAAAATAATAATAGTAAAAAGAGGATGTTAAAATGTTGAATTGGTACATACAGATTGACATGGTGTGTAAAGTGACAGATATAATATACATGTATATGAATATTAAATATCCACACATATTATAATAATATGAGCTTTTAAGGTAAACATGCCTTGTCAGAAAATTACCAAGTTTACTATAATTTATAATGAAAAACTACTGTTATTACTGTTGTCATTAAATGAACGAATTGAAAATACCCATTAGAAATAGCACATGGTTAAATAATATTTTTTCAACCATTGTGAAGGCACAATACAAGGACTGATAGTAATGGATGCTTGACATAATATTTCTTTAGAAAAAGCTGTTCAAGACAAGAAAACAAATCCAATTTATCCTTGCCAAGACATCTATAAAATATACAAAATTGCAGAAAGGAAATTTCAATAGAAAGGGAAGGGCTCTGCATACAACGGGAATAAATGTCTCCCATAGTAAGGATTTCAGCCTCATTAAATACTCCAACAGTCCTATGTCAGCAAAGCCAAAGTACTTTGGACATATAATTTAGGTTGTTGATCTCTAGTTTCCTTTCTGTCACCTAGTCTATAGAGAATGGAGTACTATTTCTCCGCCTCCCCCTAAAGTCCTTTAAGTGATTCATGATTCAGAGAATTGGATAAAATGTGAACTGTTTGCAAAATTTGCCAACCAAAATTTGCTATAGAGTATATAAAATATGATTTCTTTTTAGTGTGATTTTAAAATGGTTTCTTAGACATAAACCCAGTGTGCACATCTTCTATGTGCCATAATGCAGTACCATAAACTTGGTTCATGAAACAGAAGTTTACTGGCTCCCAGTTCTGGAAGGAAGTCCAAGATGACAGTGCCTGTAGTGCTGGCTTGTGTTAAAAGTTTTGAGGGAAAGTGGGTCCCATGTGCTCTTTCAGCTGCTGTGGGTTTTCCAGACTCTTTGGGGTGCTTGACTTCTGCTCCATCTGTGTATCAATCTCATAAGTTCTTCTGTAGAATTAAGAGTCACAATGTTGTAACGGAAATGAACCCATTTCCAAATAAAGCCACCTATTAGGAATGGGGGTAGGATTTTGGCACAGAAGACACAATTCTTAGGTATAAGGACACAATTAATTCAATCCAGTTACATAATGGTAACGTCAATCAAGATTCTTGCCTAAAAATGATACTCCAATTTCTACAATGAGTTCTGGTCTTAAAGCACATCCATGCATTTTCCTTCAAAGGTTATATATACATTGATGGATATATAAAATTAAAAAAACGAAAAGTCTATATTTAACCATTCATATACTTATTGATACTAAATTTCGTCAGAATATAGAACTTGTAAAGACTGATGAAAATGCTATCCCGCTGGGATGGAAGGTGTATCTCCAATGTTCCAGTTTCTCAAGAAGTAGAGGAGGGAGCTTGGTTTGTGCCCAGAAGTGCCGGTGCAACCTGAGAAATACAACTCCATAGCTGGTAAATCTTACTACATCTCAATATATGATTATATATGTGTATAAAGGAACAGATATGTGTTGGAAAGAGATTGTTAGGTTGCGATAGTATGTCTTCTGGGCATTGAAGATGATCCAGAAAGAAAGTAAATAGAACATGCCTTTTTCTCCAGAGAGATCTTGGGTGATCTTAGAACAGAAGTTCTTCATCAATAAGGTTGGCCCACGTGGGAGCAAAGCAAGGGTTTCAGGATCTCAGACACTTGCAAGGTTTTGGTGACAACTTCTTCAATGTGTGTAAAGAGTTGGTAACCAGAATTGGTTTTGAAAAGGGATGGTTAGCCACATGATTGACCAAACAAATTAATTATTGAATGTTAGTCTGTTCCACAGGTTTGTAACTGATTAGAGAAGGAACACTGTAGTAAAAAGAATTATTATAGTGGATAATCTTTATGCAGACTGATCTTCACTTGCAAATCTTCTGACCAAAACAGAAAGACAAACATCACCTTCAAGGAAAAGCTGAAGCCTTCAATTCTGGACAAATATGCAGTAGATCCAGCCTTGTCTATGCAGATCTCAGGCCTAATGAGAACCTTAAAATTTTCTCACTTTGCCTGCTATGGGATGGTAGTGATATCTCAATATGATGATAAAACAAGACTGTTAGGTAGACTTGCTCAAGTAGCTCATTCTAGAAACTGGTGGGCAAAGGAAAAAAAAAATGCCTCTTGTACCCAACCTGATGGAACTAAGAGAATGTGTGGTGCTAGACACCTAACTGAATTAATCAGTGCTCCTTATTTGTAGACTTCAGTCTTGACAAGCTTCAGAACTGGGCAAAACAGTCATAGTACTAGAATATGGATTAAATTTTTCAGATTCAGCCCAGACATGGAGGCTATTTATTAACATTATCAGATGTGATTGTTTTACAATTTGTGGAGGTAATTAGATTAGATTACTAGGCATTATTTATCAATGCTTTGAATAGTTCATTATTTTGTCACTGCAAAGGAATAAACGTATGAGGAAAATAATTTGGTTAAATGATTAATATAGAGATGTTTCTTTGCTTTCACTGAAATCTGGCTCCCCTTGTCTGAGTTAACTAAATGTGTTAGTTTATGAAGCTTTATAAGGCCATATTAATTCATCCACACTGTTTGGCTTAAGTATCTCAGAAGAATGAATGAATGAATGAATAAATAAATAAATAAATATTTATGAAATATTTTTGCGCATGCTTTAATTCTCACATTCTCATTGAATTGGTATTAATCAATGTAAATAGAAAAACTAATGAAATATTCTAATGATAATTCTAGGCATACTCACAGATTTTTGTGTTTAAATTAAATTTGGTGTATGTGAAAGTTTTCCTCAAGTGCAGTGAAACATGTTTGTGCCAATTAATTCCCTGATGGACACTTACACAAATGCAAACATTGAATTCCAGATGTTACAGTTAATCTAATGACACCAAGAATGGTTATTCACTATTTATTATTCCAGAGACATTATTGGCTTTCCTAGTTTCATGTTAATAAGAGCATTGACATTTTTCTGTTAAATATACTAGATTAATGCTCAATTATAAGATTATTCTGCAACATTTTTAAAATAAATAATGACAGTAAAGGGTAAAAGTATGTTATTGCACATCAATTTAGAGACAATTGAGGTGCTGAATGATACTTGTATTTATACATCTGAGGTTCCTCTAGTTTTGGCATATTTTTCTACTTTACTATTTCTATATACCATAAAATTATATATTATTTTTTATTTCATCATACAGTTTTACTTTGTTTATTGATTTGTCTTATTGAAGAATGATACCAGGACTACTTAATTGTTCCTCAATACTGTACTACTTGAGCTACTCCAATAACCTTAATTTCTTTTTTCAGGTAGGGTCATGCTATCTTTTTTATTTAGGGTTTTTTTTTTTATGACAGTCCTGGGACTTGAATTCAGGGCCTTGGTACTCTCTGATATTTTATTTGCAAGAATAGTATTCTAGCACTGGAACTACAACTTCACTTCCAGAATTTTTTGGCAGTTAGTTGGGGATCAAAGGCCCACAGACTTTCCTACTCAGGCTGATTTGAATTGCTATCCTCAGATCTCAGTGTCTTGAGTAGCTAGGATTACAGGCTTGAGCCACCAGCTCTTGGCTGGATCTTTCTACCTTTACCCATTCTGGCCCTTATCCCCCAATTCCCCTGTTTTCACCTCCCTTGTAGCTAAGATTACAGATGTGCCCCACCATAACTAACCCAGTTATTTTATTTTCTGTGTGAGCATTATATTCTCCTAGCAGCCTTTAACATGCATAGAGAGGAACACTGTTTAATATTTCTGTAAGATACCCAAAGGACACTTCTAAACATAGCTCTTGGTCCAGAATGATGGTAGCAAATGTAGTTATTTTTCTGTAAAGTGCCTTTTATTTGTAAGATACTTAACACTGAGTTCTCAGTGGGTCTGTTTGAATGCTACTTGTCATGTCATTTGAAAATCCCTCACACAGGAGAATAATAACATCTCATTCACAGACTAACCTTCTTACATTTCACACTTCCTAATGTACAAAGTACTTTCAAACACAGTATCATTTTTTTATCATGCCATAGTTACTGGGTAATTTAAATCCTTTCTATTTTATGGTTATATTCTACTCTAGGCAGGCTCCTGTCTATGCCAGGCTTTCTTGACTCATTCCACCGGCAACATCTAATCAATTAAATAGGCATTGGATACCTATGTTCAGAATGCTGCAGTGGGTTATCCTACCCATCCTCAGGATGCAATGCATCTTTTGAGTTTCTTATCTGATTATTTGATTTTAAATTCGAAATTTTACAAACAAGGAATATCCAGTTTGATTAAGTCAGTAAAAGAGTATTTCCTTGATAAATCAAATGAGGAGGTAATCTTATTTAAATTAAAAATAAACAAATGAGGTAATGCATTCTATTTAGTGTTAAAGATACTTTCCTTTTTAGGAATATTTTTGACTCTCTGGGGGTATCCCTAAGAATCAGATAATGTTCAAGCTTTATTGTAAATTACATTTTTTAGGTAAGGACCCTGAGACTAAGGGGGTGCAGAGGATTTGCTCAAGTTAGCATACAAATAATGTTTTTGCTTTATCTTATTCCCCATAAATATCAAAGATAGCTTTTCTCCATCCCCACACTGTGATATATAAGTCACCCTTCTGAAGATTAATAACCTTTGCCAAGATTGGAGTTGATTTATGCTCTGGCTCTGTTGGCAACTGAGGCCTCCCTACCCCAGCCCTCATCAGCTACATTGATTGGGCACCAGAGCTTCACCCAGCCTGCTGCTTAAGCAGATGCTAATGGGCAAATGAGCAACAGCAGGGGGGAAGGCTGGGGTGATCTTCATTCATTAGCAACTGTTCAAGCAGCAGGCCAAGGGAATCTGCAGATGCTGAGAAAGACACTGAGATGAACATTGACCTCAAAAACAATTTTTTTTAACAAACCTTAATTTTTTCTTCCAGAAGGTCAGCATGCTGTGTTCACCAAAATTCTTATCCTGTATATAAAATAAATGATGAGCTTGATTTCTTTATCAGATACCTCTTTCCTTGTATCAATATCAATGAATATAACAAAATCAGTCAAGGCCAGGTTGTTTATTTTAAGCCATTATCTTATAAAATCGCCTAATCATGATAATCCATACAGGCAAACTACATAGTTTAATTTAGCAGCTCAGTAGCAAGAGCTGAAGAATCTTATTTTTAATAGCTGTTATGGGATTTAGTTTATAATAGAGTCAGGACTCGCTACACAGTTGCTAAGCAGGTTAGTTCAACATGCTACTTTTATCTTTGGGTCACATAATTGAAGTGATTATTATGGACACAGAACCTTAACACCTCTCTAAATACAAAGAATGATAGTCTTTGAGGAAGAATCCAGATATCTATTCTCAAGCAAAGAGTTTTAGATTTAGGTTTCATGAATGCAGGTGAGTGAACAGTTAAAGTGTGGTCAAAAGGGTAGATTCCAAAATTATATTAAACTGCTCAGAACTTCTCTTTCGAAAACACAAGTTCAATTAAGAAGTAATTTCAGACAAACATAATGTGTCCAAATCAGAGTAGGGAAGGGGAACATCAAAATGAAACAAAGGGTAAAAGGCAAACTAATGCAACAGTAATACTTACAAGACAATGTGTAGTAAACCCACTCTACAACCTCATGGCAGGGGGAGCAAGTGTTGGGGAGGAAGTAAGGGAGGAGGTAACAAGTTTGACAAGAAATGTACTCAAGGGCTGGGAATATGGCCTAGTGGCAAGAGTGCTTGCCTCGTATACATGAAGCCCAGGGTTCGATTCCCCAGCACCACATATACAGAAAACGGCCATAAGTCGCACTGTGGCTCAAGTGGCAGAGTGCTAGCCTTGAGCAAAAAGAAGCCAGGGACAGTACTCAGGCCCTGAGTCCAAGGCCCAGGATTGCCAAAAAAAAGAAAAAGAAGAAATGTTCTCAATATATTACATATGTAACTTTAACCCCTCTGTACATCACCTTGACAATTCAAAACAAAACTAACAGTTTAAAAAAGGAGCAGTTTCGCTATTATTTCTTTCTTAAGGAACAAAAGAAATTTCAAACACCATCCATTAAATTACAACTTGCCTTCTGTATTCTGAGGGATGCTGTTTATCCTTCTGCTTGCCTGATGTCTGTTTCTTTTTAAAGTGTTGACAATAAGGATTATAAATGCTCTCAGGAAACAGTGGTCATGTGTGCACTGAAAGTATGCAGACTTTTGGAGATGTCTCTCAATGGTTGTTTATACTGCTCTATATACTTTTTCTTAGATACTTGAGATTATAGTTAGCCAAGTGAAACTGATCAACTCTTCTTTCATTTAGTGTTGGGTAAGTGTACCAAGTTATCATGATCATAGTGTCTTATACAGAAATGTTTTCCCTCAGTGTTCTGGATATAAGAAATCTGAATAGATCAGCGCTGTTGAATTTGTGTTGGGTAAGTGTACCAAGTTATCATGATCATAGTGTCTTATACAGAAATGTTTTCCCTCAGTGTTCTGGATACAAGAAATCTGAATAGATCAGCACTGTTGAATATTTCTGGGAAACCATAAAGGACATCTCCTTCAATACCTCATTCTCATTCAAATAACTCTGAAAGCCATTTGAATTTCATAGGTGGAAGATACATCATCCCAATCTCTGCCTTTGTCTTCAAAGCTTGCTTCCATCAGTCTCTTTGTCTCTGATCTCCTTCTTTGTCTTATGAAGACATCAGCAATTGGTTTAGAACTTACAATGCATTGATGCCATACCAAGATTCACCCAAGCTCATGTTCAGAGGCATTAGAAGCATGGCTTGGATATATTTGGAAACATTGTGTTCAACTCAGTAAATTCATAGGTATCACTGTTTCATAAATATAAATAATGACATATATTAACATAGACATATATCAATGTTAAATTATTTATATACACATATATAAACTATATATATGCATATATTTATTCATATATACATATAGGTGTAGATATATAGATGCATATGTTTGAAAGTCTTCCCTTTAGGATAAACTTTTCAGCTTTTAGGCTAAAGAATTTAATGCTACAGCTTCTTTTATTTTTTAGGTAAGATGTTCTTAATTTCAAGGACATCAACTACCTTCACACCTTAATACCTATGAGTCGTATGTTCATGAAGCAGAAATTTTTAAATTAAAACAAATTTAACATGTGCATTTACTCTAAGATGCATCTAATTATCAAACTTACCCACTTAACTATAATTTGGTGTTATCCAGATAAGTTCCTTGGGTGTCAGCTTTGAAAATTCAACATTATAATTTGAATTAATGTGAATATGAGCTTGGAAATGATTTGGGAAACTTATCCAATGTACATTCAATTCAATGTCATACATAGAAAACTCAAAACACTACTTAAAATACTCAGCAAAATTATATAACAATGGATTTTAGGTTACTTTGTCTTTAAATAATTTTACTGAATTGTCATTCTCCTGTGATATAAAGTGGCAAGGCAATCAATTCTGTTCACCTGTATTCTCACATTGCTTCTTTCTTTATCCCACCCCACTCCATCCAGGTCAATATGAGAACCTCTTAGTGTCATCTGCTTTTGAATTCTGACTTCAGTTGCCAAAGGAAGAAAATAGGCCTGCAGCACACCCCTAGCCCAGCACTGGGAGTATAGCTTTCTCATTGTCAATGCAGTGAGAATAGTCCTTCTGGCCCCAGGAGGCTTGGGTTGTTTTACCTTGCTGCTGAAATAAGAATATACTGACGCATTTTCATTATTAGATCAAAGGAGAAGGACATTAAATGAAGTTGCTCGCAAATGAAATATCAAAATTGGCTGGAGTACACACTTTCATTATATTCAAATACCAGTCTCCTTTTCCCGGAATCAATAGAGGAAACCAAAGAAAGGAGACATGTGGTCTGAAATTAATACAGCAAGTGAAATCAGACTTAAAGCAGATCCATTTATTCACAGTTGATGTGAAAAACTGAAACATGGATTTTATAATTAAAATATCTTGGGTAAAAATGCAACTCAATTTATAAGCAGGGCACAAAATGTAACATGTTGGCTTTATTAGTTTTGCAATTGAGTTGGTAGTCCAAACTGAAATGGGTGAAACCACATACTTCAATGATCATATTGTTCCAACAGTTTTTTTTTTAATTACAGGTACATTTAATCTAAGCAATCATGCTCTAACATGTTTCATCTTTAGCAATATCTTTAAAAAATATTGCTCATTATAATTGTCATTGTTTCATACTGATTTCCCCAGCTGTAGCAAATCTACATAATTTTTTTATACTGTGCTTACATCTTAGACAACATAGGACTCATAAGAAAATACCATTGAGTTTATATGTTAAATCTTCAGTGTCTTAGGACCTGTTTTCTGGAAAACTTGTTAATGTGTTAAAATTGAGTCTGTCATTTTTTGCATGGTATAATATTATTTGGTTCAAAGTAGAAAACTTAAATGGATTTATACAAAAATGATGTTTGAATTGTCTTCATAACTATTCTGGATTAGTATAGACAAATATATAAGATTTCTAGCATATGTAACGGACTATCCATCCCCTTCTAATTCTTTTAGCAGTGTATTGTAAAATTATGTATAAATGTCTGAGAATTAGTGGATGTAAATTAAGTTTGCAAAAATTGATGTGCTTTCTGTTCAAATTGCCAAAGGTCGATTGTTTAACTCAAATGTTGTAATAAGTTCTCTTCGACTAGGTTTTCCTCTTAAATGTAACCTCATGTCACCTCCTTTTCCAATTCAAAGTCCATCCTCAGAAAATTATTTTCAGTATTTAGTGGCACAATACCAGATTTATGACATTGTCAAGATATTGCTGCAATCACCATATTTGTACAACATTATAAACAAAACCAAAGGCTGGAAACTGTCGTTCATTTCTAGGTACCATCAAGTTTTATTTTAGTTTTTGGAGTAATCATGTCAAAGCACACAGAAAATTTCTGTAATTGCAGACAGGCATATAAAGGTAAGCTTTACCTAATACTGCAAAATCCATTTATCTGGTGAAGTTCTTCAATGAGAAACAGTGAAATGGGTCAGAAATAATACCTCCCCTTTGCCTCTGTTTTCAGGACTTTGAGCAAATTTGAACTATACCTCCATTAGTAAGGCAGAGCTTGTATATAGAAACATCCTACAAGTCTGTGTGGCTCCTATTTCACATTAAAAGGATAAAGATATCACTGATATGCAACGATAGTCCACAAAGGCAAAATGAACTTATGCCCTGGAAGACATTAGCTCTAAAGAAAATATTGAGTAGATATATTTAAAGAGCAAAAATAATATGTTTCCCTTACATGATTGAAACAAAGAGAAAAATCTAAATTCATGAGCGATAAAGTCACTGGAGGATGCAATAATATTTCTCTTTGATTTTCTTGCTGATGATTTGTTTGGCAGCCATGGTTGCATGGAATGTTCTGTTACAGGACATTTATGTTATGGCTAAATACCAAAATCTGAGAGTACTAATAGTTGTCCAGCTTCTTTGCAATCATTTACTCATCATCTTAATTAAAATAAATTAAAAAAATAAATAAGAAAACGAAATAACATGGAAGAAATTTCACTCTAAGATTTTATTTTGTGCTCCATTGTAATCACATGTATCTCCATCACAATTAGTCACAGGCAACATAAAGAAAACCTGCACCCGAGGGTCACATACAGTCTCAAAATGAGGCATGAATTATTTTACTTTTGTACTCATTCAGAATAGACACAATGACTACTTAATGATCAGGTATATAGTACTTCTTCACAATACTCCCAAATTAAATTATTTGGTATTTCTTTTGGAACTCTGAAATTTACATAAGTTCTCACTGACACTTCTCCGGTTACACATATTTTCATTTGAGAGAACCTGGAACAGTCTATTTTCAGTCTCTTTCAGGATACTGAAAATAATAAATTGACTGTGTAAACTATATAAGTATATCTTAGCTCAAATTTACTTGGGTGTCCTCAAAACAACAGCTTCAAGCATTTGTTTATTTTTTGAAAATGCCATTCTTGCACTTTCGGATGTAAATGGCCTAGTATAGCTTTAAGATGTTGGCCAATGCTCAGTCATTCATTTTCTTTCTAATTTTTTATTGGAGGTGACTGGAGATTTAAATAAAATCTATACACAATTAGAGAACTCAAGGGAAATTGTAGATGTAATTGCTTTCTTCTGAATGAACAGATTTTATAGAATTTTACTGCTGGAAGGTTTGAAAGTACAGAATAATTTGATTAGGTTTGAGAGTTTGAACAATTTCCACATATCAATCAAGCAGCCCTAACTTCCACAAAGTTTGTCCTATGACTCATTTCCTCCACTACCTCTGTAGATTCACTCTGGTTATGACTTCATGGTTCAAAATACATTTCCAAAAGGAAAAACAACACAGACACAAACAGTTTCAAGACTTATATTAAACACCGTGGTAGTTCGAACTAGTCAAAAATCAAGGCATTAGACTGCCACACTTAAGATATTTTGTTTCCATAAATTGTTACTGGAACAAAACCAGACAAACTGATCATACAATATAAGATACATTATCAAAATTTAAAATTTTTGCTCATCAGACATTAGTGGTAAAAGCAAACTGTCAGGCTGAAGAATGGTAGAAAATATTAGTAAGTGATAAATTTACAAAGATTTTAACCCCAAACTGACAATCTATAAACTCAGTAATAACAAAAAATAATAAATAAATGAATAAATTGGAACAATTTACCAAGAAGATATAGGGAGAAAGCAAAGCATATAAACTACTTACAAAACCACTGCTCATTAAGCAAATTCTAAATACTAACACAAAATAATACCACCTGCGAGGGTTAGTTATCCCTACACACATACTGAGTTCTAAAAATTTAAAATAAAATCCACAATAAGTGTTCATAAGCACATGGTATAACTAGAATTTTTACATACTACTGATACTACTAGCAACAGCTCAAAACTGGAACCAAATCATATATACAGCAGTAGATAGCTCAGTGTGTGAGCGTTTGTAGTACATGCTTGTTGTGGAATATTACTCTGCAATATAAAGAAATAGATGTTTAGTACATCAATACCAATGAGACACAATAAACATCTGTTGTATAAAGAAGTCAGGTAAACATGAGCACATATTTCTGATTCATTTATATAAAATTATTATTGAGAATATAAGTTTACCAATAATGATAAGAAATAAAGTTATCTCACATTTTGGAAGAAATATGAAATAATAAATATGGAAGACATGACAAACTCCTGGAGGTAAATATATTCACTCCCATAACTGTTGGTTGTTTCTCGTTTGTTCAATTTATCATTAGTACCATATCATGCACCTTAAATATGTCTAGTTTATTATGCATAAACTTAATTCTAAAATTATTGAATATTACAGGTTTCTCTGTAACAAAGACAGGCAATAGAACTTGCTTTAGGGAGTGAGATAAATATAGGCTTAAAAAAAGTTTTAGCCTCCATTAACCAATGTCATTATGACAGCTACCAGCCTCTGTTTCCTTACCTGGAAAATAGAAAAATGGCACTCCTTAAGAGACCTAGCTCAGGATTTAAATGTAGTACTGCATAAAAAGAACTTGAGTAACAATTAGTGCATGTTAGATCCTCAAAAGGTAACAAGTGACTTCACAATAGTCTTTACCATCTCTGAAGTTCATACTGAGCTTCAAGTAAATGTACATGAAAAAATGCTAACTTGAGAATCATACAGATTGTCATTTTTATTTTTATTTCCAGAGATGTCATAAACCACAAGGATAGCACTGTGCATGTACAAGACAGGTATCACTTAGCAGGAAAGTTAGAAAAAAATCACTTTCATTTAAAATCATACCCTAAAGCAAAATGAAGTGTCAGAAATAGCACACAAATGAGTAAAGCCTACATGCCCAGATGAAAGTCAGACAATGTCTAAAACAGGAAGAACAGTCGCTGTCAAGAACACCAGGAATTAGGTTATAACTAGAGTCTTTAATAGTCCTTCTCCAAAACCTAAGAGCTGGAAAAGTTTGAGAACTCTAAAACTTGAGTCTGTGTCCAAAAACATTGGAATAAAAAATGTTTAAGTCAGTGATTTTGACAGAACTAGATCAACTGAAAATTTAGCCCAGTCCATTATATAAATGTAGAGCATTGAAATATCAAGTAGAAAAAAGACCAGGCCTCTTGGCCCTAAAATTAAATCTATTGTGTAAAATTTTCAAGACAAAGAACAAAAAAAATTAAGTAACTATTTAGAATACACAAGGAGAACTACATTAGTTAGGTAATGCTAGCTTAAGGTAAGCTTTTGTCTCATTTATGTCATGCAGTTTTTCTTTAAAAACATAAAAATAAAAGGAGAAAAAATTGTCTAGTTGATTACCATTTCTATTAAACATAATAAATCACACATTTCAATGCTAACACTCTTATTAAGAACACAATTATCTCATTACTTTTTGCTTATCTAATTTCTCATATAATTTTACTTTTATATGATATTCTTTATATTGCACACTTTTACCTATGTTTTCAGTCATTTATTTTGCTTAGAAAAGGTACAATGTGGCTGGGGAAATAGCCTAGTGGCAAGAGTGCCTGCCTCGGATACACGAGGCCCTAGGTTCGATTCCCCAGCACCACATATACAGAAAACGGCCAGAAGCGGCGCTGTGGCTCAAGTGGAAGAGTGCTAGCCTTGAGCGGGAAGAAGCCAGGGACAGTGCTCAGGGACCCTGAGTCCAAGGCCCAGGACTGGCCAAAAAAAAAAAAAAAGAAAAAGAAAAAAGAAAAGGTACAATGTATACCCACAAACACGTACAGAGTAGTTTTTCCTTTTTATTATAAAAATTTGTTGTACTAGTTTACCCATTGTCCCACCATTTCTGTGATTCCCTTATCAAAATGAATTTCAAGAAATGCAAACAGAGTTGTTTTTTACTGCTTTGTGTTCAGTTATCTCTTTTATTTCTTTTCTTTACCCCCTTTTGGTTTGTTCCCTTTGGTCACGGTTTTTGATTTTTGTGCCCTTTGTCTTGTTTATAAATTTACCTGATTTGGATAGGGGGTATCACTTTTCAAAAAGAAATACTATCATTACCTGACTTATATAACTGTAAACCCTCTGTACATCACCTATACAATACAATTGACACAAACACACTATTGTATACCAAAGGTATTTTTGTTGTCATTTTAATTGGATTTAATTGGAAGGTTACAGTTTCAATAAGCTTTACTATTTTAATTCAAATAATAAAAACTTTTCATAAAGGGTTGAATCAGGATAAAATCAAGAAAAATAGTAAGACTATAAGTATTTAGATAATCTATGTGTTCAATAAAGAGTTCTAGGTAAGAACTGATTTAATTGCCAAACTATAGTTGTAAAATATGATATCAAACAGGCCATTCTAAGAAAGTAGAAATTATTTCTTTTGAGTTTCCACATTCCAAATGTTTACAACAATGTCCACTGCATGTCCTTACTGAGAGAATAATAGTTATGCTAAATGCAGTCTGAAGAGAAATTTTTTCCTTTTGAACTTTCAGTGTAGGTATGTTATTTAAGTTTTCATTCTATATTTTTTTCTGTTTTGGCAGACTATACAAATCAAGGAAAATGAAATTACTACACACTTTAGAGAGAAGATATATAGTAAATTCTCAATTGGTAAATAGTACCAAAGACTCTGATTTAATGCAGTTAATGCTACATAGATAGTGCTTAATATTATCATGTTATAGATTATATATTGCATTCTAGCCACTGAAATTGACAAGTTGAGCTTGCAGTGTGTGTATATACATTTGTGTAAAAACGTGTGTGGAATACAAAGTCAATACACAAAGCATTTTCAGAATTATAAAGTTAATTGTAATATGCATTGACCTAGTTAGTGTCTGTTGAGTCTTCTTAGATACTGATATGTACTTTTATAATATTACATGACATATGCATTTATTTATTTAAGTAACTTAAAAATATACACTAAAGGGCTGGGAGTATGGCCTAGTGGCAAGAGTGCTTGCCTCATATGCATGAAGCCCTGGGTTCCATTCCTGAGCACCACATATATAGAAAAGGCCAGAAGTATCTCTGTGGTTCAAGAGGCAGATTGCTAGCCTTGAACAAAAAGAAGCCAGGGACAGTGCTTAGGCCTTGAGTCCAAGCCACAGGACTGGCAAAATAAATAAATAAATAAATAAATAAATACACACACACACAAATAAATAAAATGATTGGACTCTGGTTACTGGAAATTTTTCAAAATAAAGCATATATTTGTATATAAATAATATAAAAAGCTTTTGTTAAAAACATTTGAACATATAATTGAAATTTTTGTGTACTCCCTGATTATGAAATTATTATTTTCTTTCTAGGGCTCCTGAAATGAGAAAATAATATAACTTAATGGAAGAATTATGAAAGCTTCCATGTTTAGTTTGTTTTAGTTATCTCGATGCTTTAGGATGTAGTATGGACTTAATAGTCTCCTGTCTGATATTTTACAACATGAATGGAATTTTAGACACCAGGACAGAAAAGCAAAGACACTGCTGAAAATATTTTCTCCCTTTAGCAACTTAAGTTGTGACAAGTCTTTGCGAATTTGTTATAAAAGCCGTAGTTATAAAATTCTAAATTGAGATGCATGTGATGTTTACTGTTCACTGGAAAGGTGAACTAGTTTTTAACTTCACAGGATCACAGTTTTTTTTCTTTTAATTAACATATTCAAAATACTTGTTGGTCTTCAGAAGATATTACTGTCATAAGCAGAAAAGAAAACTTCACTGACTTAATTTTGAAATTAGAAAGACGATGTCATAGGGCTGGGAATATGGTCTAGTGGTAAAGTGCTCGTCTGGTATACATGAAGCCCTGGTTTCGATTCCTCGTACTATCTACACGCACCACGTACATAGAAAAAGCCTGAAGTGGCCCTGTGGCTCAAGTGGCAGAGTGCTAGCCTTGAGCAAAAAGAAGCCAGGGACAGTGCTCAGGCCCTGAGTTCAAGCACCAGGACTGGCAAAAAAATAAAAAATAAATAAATAACATTTTAAAAAACACGACGTCATGAAATGATCTTAAAGGTAAATATGACACAGAAAAGTAAATGTTGTTTAGTAGTAGTTTCGGGGTTATTATGTGAATAATACTAAAAAAATATGAAAAAAATGGTGAAAGAAAAACTCTCTGGAGGTTTTGTTTCAGTATGGAAATTATGGTAAATAATAGAAGTTTCTGTTTAATTATTTTCAGGATAAACAGCTATTTTATTTCCTGAACACAATTTGGGCTTGTGATTTTGTACTATAATTACAGAATTTATGATTACATTTACGAACTATTAGATTATAAATACAATGAAAGGGAAAAGATTTGAAGCATGACATTTACATGGCCTTAGCTGTTACTGTAAACACATGCGGGAAAGAAAAACATGTACAATCTTAGTTTTGTTTTAGAAATTTCCAGTATACAAATGTTTAAAAAAATGATTGCATCAGTCACACAATGATACACAGACTGTGCCACCCTTTTAAGGGGGTGTGAAAGCATATTCAGGCAATATAACATTTGCTATTTATTGTATTTATCTTTTTATTTTCTCCCATCAAAACACACAGAACAATTTTAGAGAACAAATGGCCACAAATAAAAATTCCTTTTTCAGCCAAATCCAACTAAGAGAATACAGAATCACTTCTTACAAAGCTGAGATAGTGAACTTAGGACCTGTGATAAGTTTCATACCATCAACTTACAATGTATTTTACAGTCTTAGAAATATAAGGTTATAATTCAGAATGTAACTATCATTTTTAAATTGGCAGTGATTTCATCATTTTTAACTACATTTGTTTGGAGTCACTAAATGTTACATGGTTTTGTAACCAATGTGACTTTGAACTTAAAGATTTTTTTTAAAGTTATTATGGGGAAGGTAAAGAGAAAAAAAATGCACTAAAGTGGCTGTATTTATTTAAAATGGTGTTTCAGTAAAAACAATAAAGTCACACCAAATTCCCCATGTAAAGATACAAATAGTAAAATAAAGGAAATAAAATGTTTTATTGTATATCCAAAGATTCAGCAGCTCATATAAACCTTTGATACAAAGTCACCTCGGGTGTTTGACTTATCCACTGAAAAATAAGTTCTTGGGTAAGAAACCCTATGATCTTTAAAATGGATTATTTTTATCTTGTCACTTACTAATGGCTAATTCTGCTCCACTTTTCCAACCTGAGACATTTCCTGAACAAGATGAGAAGAATGATATCACCCTTCTTGAGTATGTCCTGCATCTGACATGGGCTAGTTCTTGATAAATGCAAGATGTAGTTCTTTTAAATCAAACCTTAATCACATCATATGATGCTTTCAACATTCAATCATACTATTAGATATCAAAGATAATTAATATATTGAAAATAATATATGTATATATATTCCCTTTAAGTGAAACAAAACCCAGTAGATATAAGAAAAGTAAATGTCCAGGGTATGAAAATTTTAGATAGATGGACAAAAATGATAGACATGGCAAATAATGCAAATTCATTAAAAATATAAGAAAATGTGAAATTCTTTCTTTTTTATTTTGTTTTTCTTTCCTATGGTTTATCCCTTTTTTCATTGTATTTGATTTTCTTACACTATGCATCATACGTATGTTCATCTGCATTAGGGAAGGGAAGGGTATCATCAAAATTATGATACAAAGAACAAAAGAAAAACTAATTGAAACAGCAAGACTCACAAGACATTATGTTGGAAATTAACTGTACAACTTGGGAGGGGTAAGAGGGTAGGGAAGCTGGGAAAAATGAGGGAGGGGGTAACAAGTTTGACAAGAAATGTACTCACTACCTTACGCATGTACCTGTAACCCCTCTGTTCAACTTGACAGTAAAATTAAAGTAAAAAAAGGAAATGGAAAAAATTCAAAGTTTTAAGTTAGCTATTTCAGATATTCATGTATTTCCTGTGGTTTTAAAACACAGTGGTGATTGGGACATAGTTCAGTTTTAGAGCAATTTTTGTGCATGCACTGAGCCTTGGTTTCATTCTCAAAAAGAACCAAAGTCAATGATAACTATTTAACTCTGGTTGATCAAATCTTAAATAAAGAGCCTATATTAAAGCAATACCAATGTATATAGATGGATCGTTTCCATATCAGGATAAAATTAGAGGCTTTATATTTTGAGTGGTAAGGAAAATATAATATTCCCAAACTGCAAACATGGCACCTACATGCATAAAAGCCTTAGGTTTTCATTGACTCCGTAATGACCCACAAATTTCACGTTATTAAATGATCATCAAATTAACCTGGAATTTACGGGTAACAGAGACATCTGAAATTAGAACTCCAAATATGTCATAGGTCACTAAATCATTTAATACTGTTTTTTCATTGTTAAAGTGATGTACAGAGAAATTATAGTTTCATACATAAGGCATGAGTTCATTTCTTTTCTTCTTCTTTATTGTCAAAGTGAAGTACAGAGAGGTTACATTTTCATAAGCAAGTCAGTGAGTACATTTCTTATTCAACTTGTTACCTCCTCCCTCATTTTTGCCCTGCCTCCCCCCTCCCCTTTTCTCTCTCCACCCTGATTTGTACATTTGGTTCATACCATATGTTTTTGTAAGTATTGCTGTTGCAATTGTTTGTCTTTTTATCCTTTGTCTCTCGATTTTGGTATTCCCTTTTTCTTCTCTAGTTCCAATACAAGTATACACAATATCCAGGGTACTAAAATCAGTTACAGTGATATCAGGGGCAAAACCACGGGAAGGGAATATGAGGGGGAAAAAAGGGGTACATTTTCACATGGCATGATGAAAATAACTACAACAATGATACACCACTTCTTTCTATAACTTGATGTTTGTTTCACTTAGCATTATCTTATGTGTTCATATGTACATAGCTGTTGAGCTATTGTGAACTTCCCCTAGGACTAGCCTTGACATGTATTAATTTTTCTCTATGAGGGAAACCATAGAGTCCATGTTTCTTTTGCTCTGGCTCGCTTCACTTAGTATGATTATTTTTTCTAAATCCTTCCATTTCCTTATGAACAGGCAGTGTCATTCTTTCTGATAGAGGCATAGAATTACATTTTATGTATATATACCACATTTTCTTGATCCACTCATCTACTGAGTGTCATTTGGGTTGGTTCCATGTTTTAACAATGACAAATTATGCTGTGATGAACTTTGATGGCTTTAGTGTGGTCTTGCTTGTAATCTTTTGGATAATGCCCAAAAGTGGGGCTCTTTGGTAATAGGGGAGCTTTATGTTTAGTCTTTGGAGGAGCTTCCATACCGCTTAGGTCATTCTTAGAGTTTGTGACTATCTACTATGACTCTATGGATATATCTATTACTTATTTCATATTTTCCTTCAGAGGATAGAACACCTTTTTCTATGTATTTCATAGCTGCTTTGGTTTCCTTATCTTTTACTTCCAATATCTTTGTCATATCTGCTTCTATCAATCCCATCCAGTCCTGTTGTCCACTCCTCTCATGATTTTTAACTTTTCTTATCTACAGGAAAATGAGTGTTGTTTTATTTTTGAGCATCTTGATTTGGTTTGCTTCACTGTAAGACTGCTTTTTTTTCTTCTTGATGATACTAAGCTTTCTTTGTTCTGACATTACATCATTACATATGCAAAGTTTTATTCTATTAACTACAGAGTATTCTAATTCCTGAAGTAGAACAGATTTTCTGTGGTTGTTTATCTTTGTTTAAGATTTTGATTCTTTTTCTTGGGGAAGGGGTTGGCTAATGAGGAGGAAATTTTTTTATAATTTGCCAGATACGGTCAATTGGTATTGCCTATTTGACCACTCAGAAGTTTTAATTTCTCCCAGAATTGTGTGATCTGTAAATCTGTCCAACTCACAGTTTCTTCTACCTCCCACAAACAATTACTTCCAAATTCTAGAGCATTTGACTCTAAGCATCATACCTTCATTCCATGGGTAAATCCTCATAACGATAAATGCAAAGATTTGTGGACTGCCTGACTTTTTCAATTCTTTCTCTTTTTTTATTCCACAAACTACTATCATCCTAACAACTTGCATCTACTTTTTTTTATGTCCCTCTTCTCCTTATAATTTTTTTTGAAGTGCCCTTGGGTAAAAGCAAAATAAAATGAAACAAAGCAATACCAAACCAGATGAAGGGACCTATGGCTCATATATATATATATATTTCTAGCTACTCAAGGGGCTGATATCCAGAAGATTGTGGTTTAGGGCCAGCTTAATCCAAAATCCCACTAGATTTTATCTCCTAATTAGAAAGCAAAAAGTTGAATTGGAGATGTGCTTTAAGTGGTAGACCAGCAGCCAAGAAAACAAACATATTAATTGTAAGAAAATAAATTCTGCCTTGAGTGTCTTGGGAAAAGAGACAAACAAAACAAGTGGAGCTAAACAAGGAAGGGCAATTATGAACATCCTCTAATGTGTTGCTCATGATTTTCTCAAGAATGAAAGCATTGAGCCTGCTCCTACATACTGCCTGAAAACTTAAGCTTGACATTTGTTGTGCACCCTTACAATTGGCAATAAAACAAGTATTCTGCTACTTTTGAACCTCAGAAAATTTCTCAAACTCTTGGAATACAACAAATCCTGTGTTCCATTGGAAATAGGACCTAGAAAACAATGGCACAGTGAAACATGTAATTAAAATATTACCCAATTCTATGTTGAATGCTCTGGGTGGTTTTGTTATCTAGTATCTTGCTGAAGATGTATTAATATTAGAAATAAGTTGATAGATATTCAGAGACATTTCTATTATGATTGAAGTTTGCTTACCAAAATAGATAATGTTCTTAGCAATAGAGTAGTATGATAATACTTAACAGTCTGAAATGAGCTGGGGAAGTTAAAAGAAAGAGAAATTCAGAGTTATAGTCTTGTCATCTTTCAGGAGAAAAAAAAGCATGTCTAGATCCTGTTTGAAAATCCTCAATTCCTCTTTATAATGTAGGTGGGTATTTCTTCACAATGAGTTTGCTTTTTCTCACAATGTTAAAGTCCTTTAATATTCTATTACAATAATATCTACATAGAACTGTCTTTCTAATAACATCAATAAGTGTCCTTCCTGACATTGGGTTATTTTTGAAACTCCAGAAATCTACTTTGTTCAAAAATTAAAGTGGGGGATTTTACAAATAAACTTTCATCACTCCTGTCACTTTTATAGAACCTAATCTAGTAAAGGAGAATATTGTAGCTAAATGACTGACAGGGAAAGTGTCTCTGTTTAATTGGCACTGGGCAATTTATCAGCTTCTGATGTCAGGGACACTCCATTAGGCTGTGAGAAAGTGATTGGTGGGATAACATTCAATTGAAAATCTCTGTGGAAGATAGTTCATGCCACCATTATATCAATTTAATGAATGAGGCCCAATAGCATGCTCCTCTACCGTGAAGGAGCACATCCATCATGGAACAAAGGATTCCCCAGTGCCAATGGGTTGTCATGTTTTCCACTTCTTAGCCTGTAAAAGAACAGAAGTATTTCAGCCTAAACTGAGAAGAGTATTATATAGGTGCACAATAATTGCCTGAGTTGCTGAAACCATCTCAGTTATTTTTACTACAACTGGAAGATTACAGGAAGGTTCTCATATCTTAGTCAAACACAAGTCAGATTCAGGTCTTGTTCTTCTGATAAATGAGTGTTCACATTTATTTACAGGAAGCTAATCTGAAAAAGTATACACTATATATATATATATACATATACATATACATATTCATGCATATATCTGTATTTATATTAACTGGAGTTATTACAATGTGTTTTAGCATATGATCTAAATGTGATGAGTGAAATCATAAAAAACATAATAACTGATCTTACCCAGGAAATGCATTTCCTTCAACGCCTGAAATATTTTATATAGTCCTCCAATCTATCTATCTATCTTTCTTTCTTTCCTTTCTTTGCTATGTGGTGTGTGTGTGTGTGTGTGTGTGTGTGTGTGTGTGTGTGTGTGTGTGTGTGTGTGTGATTCCATATACTTTAACTCAGGGACTGAGTGTTGTCCCTGAACTTTATTGATGAAGGCTACTGCTCTACCAATTGAGCCATAGTTCCACTTCTGGTTTTTGGTGCTTAATTGGAGATAAGAATCTCATAGAATTTCCTTCCATTTCTGGGTTCAAACCACAATCCTCGGATCTCAGCTCCTGCATAGCTAGAATTATAAGCATGAGCAACTGGCACCTAACTAGTCCTCAAAATCTAAAGAAAAAAATACGTAGGACGGGGTAATACAGATGGCCTAGCCATTTTGTCTTTATTGTTCTCTTTTTCCCATTCCTTTAATTTACTGTCTTTTTCCTTCCAGTCTTAATGTATTCTTGTTCCCTCTTCTACTTTGCAAAGTAAGAAAGAATCTTCCAGCACTGTAAGCAATGTCAAAGGGCTGACTTGAAGATGACACACCAAATCTTTATTGGCAAAGACAATTTATTTAAAGACAATTTATTTAAAGAATGGGAATGTGTAAGCATGCTTTACTTTTCTAGAGGCACTTATTTCTGACAAAGTGTGATATATGCATTATTATCTTGGCAGCTTGATTTGGCCCAGACAAATTCTTTTCACTCCTAGGCTCCATATCACATATTTTACATTAGCAGTATTAACTCACCACACCATCGGTCTATACCAGCATCTAATGACACAGATGCCTAGCTGATGTGACAATATTCATATCAACTTGATCCCTGTCATATACATACGTTAATGTCAGTGTATATTACATTGTAGATTAGCTTGTGTTCTATTCTATTATTCTATTAACTTATGTTGATCGTTGCAAAGAATTAGACACTAATTCTCTGCTGCATTTGTTTTTTATATTAAATTTAATTATCAAAGGGTTTGTACAAAGGAGTTTCAGACATAAGGTAGTGAATACATTTCTTGTCAAACATGTTATCCCCTCCCTAATTTTCTCCCACTTTCCCTCCTCCCACTCCCCCTCCTCCCACTCCCTCTCCTCCAATTTGTACACTTAATTTCTAAAATACTGTCCTGTGTGTCACTGTTGCATTGGTTCACACTTTGTCTTTTGTGTCATCATTTTGATGTTCTGCTTCCCTTCCCTAGTTCACATAAACAGTATATACAATACCCAATGTAACAAAATCAAGTACGATGACAACAGGGAATAAACCATAGGAAAGGCTAATGAAAGAAAAAGGAAATAACTACACATAGTACAATAAAAATGACAACAAAATTGAAAAACCTCTTGTTTACATATTTTGGATTTCATTTCACTTAGTATTTTTAAACACCATTTGTGAGAGAAGTGAGAAGACTTGAGACAAATTCATAAGATAAACTTGGGAAATATCAAGAAGTTGAAGCCTGAAGATCAGAAATTCAAACTGAGAGGCATTGCCAGTGGATTGCTTGTGGGGATCAGCTAACAGGAGTGGGAAGAGAAGGCCTTTACTTTTGAGGGAACCTCTGAGGACATACTTCATCCTTTTGCCCTTGGGGGGTTTCTGCCTGAGAAAGATGACCATAACTGAAAAACAATTATTATGAGGGCCCATGACTTTAATGAAATAGCACTATTTTTGCCTGTACCTTGTTCTCATATATATAGAATATTGTATGGAGTGAAATTTTATATAATTCTAAAGTATTATGAATTTCCAGTGGGTTACTGGAGCCTAAACAGCATAACTTCATACAAAGTATTTGACTCTAAACACTCGTGTAAGACCTTGCTTATTTGTCTCCCATCATAAACTGCCTCATTAAATGGCAACTTCTTTATACAACAATTTAAAGATAATAATTAAAACAAAACAAAACAAAAACAACAAAAAAAGTCTTCTATCCTGGCAGTGGTGGCTCATGCCTGTAATCCTAGGTATGTGGGAGGCTGAGATCTTAGAACCACAGTTCAATTCCACACTGGAACAAAAATTCCATGAGATTCTTACCTCCAATTAACTGCTAAAATACCCAAAGGTGAGTTGTGGCTAAAGTGATAAAGACTAGCATTGAGCACAAAAGCAGAAGGACAACACCCAGGCCCTTCATTCAAACACAAATACTCCTAAATTAGAACTATTGCTAACCAGATGTAATAAGAAGCAATAGTGAGTTTACCCACTGTATTGGATATAAGCCAGGTGGGAAAGATTTGGTGATAAAATGATCCTGTGTGTGGATGAGTGTATATTCATGTATTTTATGTATTGCATCAGTGTGTATTATTTCAGGGTATGCATAGAAATGGAAGAAAGTGTTGACTATTAAAACTTATATAGAGTTGTTTTCTTCTAAATATTTAGAGTTGTTTTCTTCTAATAACTAAATATTATTAGGTTCTATCTGCTAATGATTACATGTAAATTAAATGCATAAAATAAAGAAGAATTGGAGAGGGCAAAATCATCCATTTTAGGAGAAAAGGAAGTGGATTGGTAAGCAGGTATAGATGGCATGGACTGCAGAATGTGCCCCTAACACTTGATGAGGAATAACTGAAGACCAGTGAACACAAGGTATGAGGAGAGTTGTTCTACAGATAGAAAAAAGATTATATCTTTCCTGATTAATGACTGCAACATAGAAAAATACAATGTATAAAACTGACTAGCTGCCAAACCAGGGTCAAAAGTGAAATGTTCCAAATAAGGTAGAAATATGACTCTGTATATATAATTTGTCCCAATGATTGTTTATTTTCTCACAGAAAATTGGGTACTCAACTCATAAAATTAAAATTCCTACTAACATCCAAGTATCAACTTCTTTTTTTGATTCAGAGTAAACAGTTCTGATCCTTGGAAATAGAGATTTGATTAATAATAACAATTGTTATTAATACATATGAGATAATATTATAAAAACTATATAGAGTATTGGCTTAAAAATACTGTTTGCTTAGCATTATAAAAGAGAACAACACATGAAGATAATTAAAGTGTAGTTCTTGTACCAACTATTATTTTTTATATTTGCACAGATTCATTCTATGCATTGCCATCTTCCCCTATTTTTTCATATATGTTGCAATTTATCTATCCAGAAGAATATAAATATATCAAATACAAAATTTATCAAACATAGTAGCAAAGGCAAACCACTGTGATTTAATTGAGGTACCCTGAACTATTCCATTTTACTAATATCAAATTAGTACAATTTATTATTGGCCGATTTTTACAATAATAATAGCACATCAGAATAAATAAAATTCTAACATGTTCTTTTAGACATTGTTTTGTGACTTTGAAAGGGAACAATGAGCTTATGAATAGTGAACTAGAAATAGTAAATGGCATGAAACTGATCATATGATTAATATGGATCAGATCATTGATGATGTAATATTTTTAAAATAATCATAAATTACCAAGCTGCTGTGGCACAAATTTGTCTTTTTGGAGATTCCATAACTAAAATTTCTAAAAGTGAGTGATTTAAAACAACAAATTATATTTTATCAGAAATTGGAACTCCAGTGGCCAAAGAGGAATGTACTCTGAGCATCATTGTCTAGTAGAAGACATTTCTTTCAGAATTGTAGAAGGGCACCTGTCTTTGCCTTCATAATGCCTTTGCTCTGGGATTTTCCATGGATAAAGGTATTTTGCATATCCTCTTCTTTCAAGCCCACCAATGTTATCTGATTGGGACTCTATCATTATGGTCACATTATAAGTAAATTGCCTCAATTCATTTGACTGCAAGTAGAGCTAAATTGGGAATTTGGGCTTCAAAATATTAATTATAAGAAATACAAATCAGTCCATATGGTAGCATTCCTTTAATTATATTGTATATAACCCATGTGTTTATACTCATCGCTATGTTAAAATCAATGTTACAATGTCATTGTCCATTGCTGAATATACCACCCTTTGGGGCAATATTGGGATTTGAACTGAAGACACTGTGTTTTATAGTTAAGCATTCTACTTCTTTTTTTTTTTTTTTTTTGGCCAGTCCTGGGCCTTGGACTCACGGCCTGAGCACTGTCCCTGGCTTCCTTTTGCTCACTTGAGCCACAGCGCCACTTCTGGCCGTTTTCTGTATATGTGGTGCTGGGGAATCAAACCCAGGGCCTCATGTATATGAGGCAAGCTCTCTTGCCACTAGGCCATATCCCCAGCCCCAGCATTCTACTTCTTGAATCCTGCTGACCTCACTCTCCTGGAATTTGTTAGTTTTCAACTGGGCTTTCACTTTTTTTGTCACAATTTATCTGGGTCGTGATCCTCCTAGTTATGCTTCTCCTATAACTTGGATGTCATGTTGCTGTTGTTGTTGGTGGTGGTATTTTTTTTTTTTTTGCTCCATTTTTACCTTCAGAGGTGAAAAGAGGGTGTGGAAAGGAAGGGAGAAGGAGTGAATAAATGCAGTCATGCCATTTTGGATACACTATGGAAAATGACCAGTGTAATTTATGGACAAAATTAGGAGGGGAAACTGAAGGAAAGTAAAGCAATGGATGACATTGTCAAAGAAAAAAAGAAACAACAACAAAAGAAATGTACTTTTGATCTGATGTAAAAAAGTAGCCAACACACAAGACCTTAATAAGAAAACTAAAATTATTTGATAAAAAGAAAAACAAAAAGACAATAAAATTCACAAAAAATTCCAATGACATCCAGAAGATCTTGAGGGCATATTTTGAAAACTGATATTCAAGTAAATGAAAAAAAAAAATCTAAGATTCAGTTGGTTTTCTAAATGAACCACATAAATACATCTATAAAAAAGAATAATGAAGCTTCCCAGCAAAGAAAAGTCAAGAATTCCATGGATTCATTACTAAGTACCACTGCATCTCTAAAGAACACTAATATTCCTCACACCACTCCAAGAAAGAGAAGGGGAGGACATAATACAAAACTCGGGCTATGTATTCAGCATTATACTCATCCCAGAACCAAACAATGAAACAAAAATCAATAAATTATTGGACAATCTCTTAAATCAACCTACCCACAAAATATACTGCAGGATATCATAACAAAATCAGCATAAATTTAGCATCAAAATAGGTATGAATATTAATTGGAGATAAAAGAAAAGATAGAAATAAAATCAGAACTATGGATGTCTAAAATTTGACAAAGGATCCAAAATCACAGACCAGAGCAAAGAGCTTTTTTGCCAGATGGTGATTGGAGGCCGATAAGAGTAGATTATCTAAATATTTTGTCACAGGAAAGCAAAGCTGTTCCACACAATTTTTTAAATTAATTTTAGATATATTTATTTGAGATGTCAAAGGATTTATATATATATAGAGAGAGAGAAATTCATCATAAACTATAAAGCTTAAATTAAATTAATAGATTTAAATCAGCCATTAAATCAGTAAATTGCACTGTTAAGAAATTGCACTTATTTTCTTTGTATTCGCCTCAATGTGAATGCCACAATAGGTAATATAAATATGTAATGCATTTTATTCTAGCCATATAATATGTAGTCTAAAAAAACTACATACTATATCTTTGATATTCTCAGAGTAATTATTCCCTGAAGAGGCTTGAGAAACATTGTCTGAGAAAGAAAGACAAATATTCTATTAGGAGTCCAAATATTTGGCATAATTCACTCTATCTACTATACATATAAAAGTAATTCTTCCAAAATTATGCAGATCATAGTTGTGTACAGAAGGTGCTCGTGTTTTAAAGTAAGAATGATACTCATAGATCAAGTCAATACTTAAATTTATACCAAGAACCAATTTTCAACCTAAGCAAATGTCAGAGCTCAGATGTTCTCTGATCCACACAGTTAATACCCTTTGGAAAATAAGCAAATGATTTCAACATTGGAAGCTGCCAAGAGGTACTGCATGTCATCTCTACAAAGACAATAGCTTTAGTCTCTCCAGTCTCTCTCTATGTCAGTTCACTGTTTTAAACATCAAAAGGTCCATTTGGAATTAATTCTGGTTCAGGGTTAAAATATTATAGGAAGGAAGAGGGAAAACACCAAAGCTCCTTGACCCAGGTTGAAATTTTCTTAATAAAGATCAAGAAACACAACAAATCAAAGAAACGTTGAATAAATGGCACTGCCTTCAACTATAGAGCTTATGCATGGCAAAGGACATAGCTAGCAAGACAAATAGCCCACAGATTGCGAGATTTCCAGTAGCCACACAACAGACAAGAAATTCTTGTTTAAAATATACCTAGAATTCAATAAATTAAGTTTCCCCAAAACAAATTCTCAAAGAAACATCTACCCCATTAACAAGTGAGCTAAAAATTTAAAGGGAGACTTTTCTTAAGAGGAATAAGAATGATTAATAAGGAGACTTCTATGAAGAGGAAATAAGACTGGTCAATAGAGACATTAAGAAATGCTTAACATCATGGGCCATAAAAGAAATGCAAATAAAAGCTGCATTGAGATTCAATTTCACCCCAATTAGGATGGCCATTATAAAAAAAATCTAATAACAAGAGATGTTGGCATGGATGTGGCCGAAAGGGAATGCTACTACACCGTTAGTGAGTGTGTAATCTTGTTCAACCACTCTTGGAAGCAGTATGAAGATTCATCAGAAGGCTAAACATAGACCTACCTTATGACCCAGCAATCCCAGTCCTGGGCATTTACACAGTAACCAAAAATAAGAGCATACTAAGGCTACCAGTACAACCATGTTCACTGCAGTATTATTTACCATAGCCAAGATATGGAACTAACCCAGATGTCCCTCAGTAGAAAAAGGATCAAGAAGATGGGATATATATATATATACACACACACACATATATATATATATATATCATGGGGTTCTATGCTTCCATCAAAAAGAATGACATTGCCTCATTCTTAAGAGAATGAAAGACCTGGAAAAATTTATAGTAAGAGAAGCAAGCCAGGCACAAAGAAATACAGATTACATGGTTTCCCTAGATTGTAATAACTAGACTATGTCTATGATATTCTTAGGAGGGGATCACAGTAGCCCAATCACTAAGTGCATAGGACCACATATAATGAAGTATAGTGAAATGAACTCCAAGAATTGGAAACCAAAGGTTCTTATCATGTTGTGTATGCAGTTATTTCTACTACTTTCTTTCTGTTTTAGTTTTCTGTACCCTTTGTCTTCTATATAAGCTTATCTGATCCGTGGATGGGAAAGGGAATCACAGATACAACAGGACAAAGGATGAACTAATTCAACAATGATACTCACTAGATAGTATGTTCAGAATGGACTTTAAAAAAATGGGGTGGTAGGAACTGGTAATCAGGAGAAAATGGGAGAGGCTGTAGCAGTGTTTAAAAAGAAATGGACTCATTACCTTATTTATGTAACTATACAACCTGCATTCATCACCTTTACAATACATTTAAGATAAATACATAAACTTCAGAAGAAAGCATTCAACAAAAATACAAGTTTCCATTTTGAGAACTCCAGTATTGCAGTAATTAAATTATGCTGCATCATCAGAAGGAAGTTTTTTTTAATCATTAACTTCTAATATGGACAAAAACATTGAGTAAATATCATTTACTTCTGAAGTAAATGAAATCTGTCAGTTAGATTTAAATGGAAGTAGAAATATCACTAAGATAAAAATTATGACTTGAAATATAACAACCAATGGTAATATCAGCAATTAAATTGTTACATAGTTTTTTACATACCAAGTATTTTACTGCTTATCCACTTGTTATACTATTGTTGAAGATACCCTTACTTGAACATCAGTCTACAAAGTTATTGAATTAGCAAATATGTAAAGGAAATATATTATCTCTCATTTACCACTTCATATTAAGAAGAACTTTATGTCTAGGATATTTCTAGCAGATTTTCATAATAGCTCAATAGCTATGTACATATGACCTTATAAAATGGTGCTAATCAAAATGAACTAAAAGATATAGAAAAGGGAAGTCTTTTTTAGTGTACTGTTTGCAGGTATTTTTTTTCTTTCATTAAAAAAATTACCTCTGTACATCAGTTTGATAATAAAAATTTGAAAAAAAAAGTTTACAAAAAATAAAATTACCTTTGGTTTATCCCTTGTCATCACTGTTTCTTATTTTGGTACCCTTTGTTTTGTATGTGTTTATCTCATTAGGATATTAGAAGGTCTATCACAGAAAAGATGAGCCAAAGACAAAGGGAACCAATGCAACAGTGATACTAATAAGATACTGTGTTGGCAAATAATTTTACAACTTGGGGGGAGATGAGTCCAGGAAGAGGGATAGAGGGAGAAAAATAGAGAGAGGATAACAATTTTCAAGAAGAATCATACTTATTTCCTTACTTATGTAACTGTAACCTCTCTGTACATTACCTTTATGATAACAAAAATAAAAAGAAATAGATTTAACACAGTATTGTTGAAAACAAATCTAGTAAGTAAAATAGACATAAAACAAAATTTGAATAAGGACTAACATGAAATAATTGTTAATGTGCTAGTTTCGGTAGTATTATATCTATATAATAAAATTGCTACAGTTTAAAAAATGAAAAAAAAACTCAATAAAAATAGAAAGACATAAAAAAAAGACAGAAATATGCAAAAAATCTAAAATAAATGGCCATCCAGGAAATGTTTCACTCATTGCTTGGAAAAGTTGGAGATACTTGAATGTGCTTCATAATTGGACTATTAATTTCATGATATAAATTGAATTTCTGTAATATATATTAAGTTGACAAATTTAATCTATTCTGCATGACAGTCTATGATTCAGAAAGTCTCTTGTATCCATCATTATTTGCATGAAGAAAACATATGTAATCACATTCTTCATTACAGCAAATGTGTGTTTATGGAATCTTGTGGATTCTAAAATTCAATACTTTCACGTGTTTTGAAAGAATTTATGTTTAAGATTTTACAATTCCTTTTTTTATTTTTCATAGAAGAATAAAGATAAATACATTATCTTTGGGTCTTTTCAATAGTTGGCTCTAGATTTTCTTCTCAAAATGTTTACCATGTGTTTCTTTTAGATAAATATATCCATTCTCTGAAGCAACAGCAATAACTTAAGCTCACAAAATTATTTACTCTAGTAGCCAGTTTAAAATAACAATTAATTGGCTAGTTCTGCTACAGTATGAATAATTATTTACTTAGTAAATTAAGAGATGGTTGAAATAAGGATCCTATAATTTATTTCCTTTTAATTTTGAAAACATTGTGTCTTATTGATTTTTTAATTAAAAACCCTTTCTAAAAATCCATAGATGTATTACAACTTGCAGAAAATAATGGCATAAACTGAGGAAAACATTGAAAATCATGTCTACTATTTTGGGGAGAGGCACGGAGAAAGTTAATTAACAACACTCTGTATATCTCTATTAAAGAACTAGTTTTGGTGCCAATTGGCTTTGAAAAGAAGAATCCTGTAATGAATTATATAAAATGATATCAGCAAGTAGCATATCTAAATGCGGAGTTAGGTGAGCTCATTCTTTTAACAGCAAATAATGCAGTGTGGCGGATCTGAGCAGGTGTGAATTTCTCAAACAAATTAGAACTTCCAGTTATAACTTCTCACTAGAGTTATAGCCTTGAAATTTATCATTCATGCTGGTGTAAATTTACTTGATTCTGAATTTTATGGGAAGAAATATTAATGTCAATCCTTTCATAATGTGGAAAACACAAATTTGCTCATATAAAAACAGTTTACAGCCTAGAGTACCATACAAAGTAACATGAGTGAGTTTTCAAACTGAAAGATGTTTAGAGAAAGTAGAGTAGATCTTCATAGTTATATTGAACTTTCCACTTCAATGTTTACTAAATTGGCAACTTATAGATAATGTCTTGTATCATATTATTTTTTCATGGTTGCTATAAAGATAAAATAATTTAATAGGTATGAGGGTCCAATCAAGTGTCAATTACATTAATATTTAAAGTCAAAGAGCTAATTTAATTAACAAGATAGAAAAGTTCCCTGTGCTTTGTAAGTAATCAATAAATAAATTAGCAAGCAACATAATCACCTAATAAATAGCCAAGTGGTGTTGAAATCAATTTGCCAAATAAAATGATAATGCCTCAAAAACCAGTAAATACTAAGGATATTTTTTTTAAAAAGTGATGTACTGCTATGATTTTGTATCTAGGCAACTAGAGTTGATGTCATTGTACATTTTTCTAAAAAGCTATACCATTCAAGAAACTGGAAGTCAAATATTTCTAAACAAGAGTATACTATATATTATGCCTCACCTCAGAGATTGAAATATATCCTGAACTAATTACAAAAGTAATTTATATTAGAACTCAAAAATAAATTTTATTTTCTGGAAAAACATTACCTCCTCCTATGTATCGAAATACCTGGCAAATTGTTCAAGTTAACTGGACATACTGACATGGTTTTATAAACTTTACATATTCAATATCACATTATATTGGAAAAAACCACCTCTAAACAGTATAGCTCTGCCTTACATTTACATTAAAATTGGATGATTTTTTTAATTGAAAACACATCATTTTCTTGCATACAATTTATTATCTTTATATTCTATTTCATCTACAACATCCAAAAATTATTCTACTTAAAAAATCTAAATTAAACTAATATCTACTAAAGGTAGTCCTCAAATAATTACCATCACAGTTCTCTTTGTTTCTAATAGTATTTTTGGATTAGCCTCATAAAGGAAGACTGTTTCAAACATTATTCAGTTCTGTTATGAAATGACTAACTTTTGTTCTGCATCTTTTCCCTTTTATTATAAATATCAGAACACAGGCAGAAAAGTGACATAGAATATTTTCATCGCCTAGTACTTTGATTGCCTATGAACATAAACCATGTTGTTTGGTGATTTGTTTCATTCTGTTAAGCGGTTATGTGTTATTTTCTTTAGGACACATGAATTAGATAATCAGACTCTAATAATGAGGTTATTGTAGTATGTTTTTAAAAACTTGGAAATTGTAGGAAATCAAGTTAGTCAGAGATCAATACCTAATTGAAATACGAATATTGTTCATGGCTTCCAATATAGGTAGGTCACTTTCACTTGGTTGTAAGTAGCTAATGTTTATTTAGAATTATCTATTCCTCGGTGATTTGAGAAACTGTAGTCTCCTGCTGTAAAGCACAAAGATATATGTAGAATTCAAGATTTCTCTCCAATCCTGCTTTATTTCATTTAAACCAGAAAAGATTAGGTATGAACCACATGTTTAAAAGTCTGACCAGTGCTCACCTGGGCAATGGTTACTTTTATTTTTTTTTCTCAATTTTTTATGATCAAACTGATGTACAGAGAGGTTACAGTTACTTTTAGATCCAAGCTTCAATAGGATGGGAACTGTTCTGGGTCAAGTTTCCAGAAAATGGCTAGAAATATACAGTAGATGAGAACAATGAACAAATCAACAAGCCAGTCTTCTGAATTGAAGATTAGCTACCATGAGTCAATACTAGTCCATTCTGCAGAGTACAAAAGCATTAGGGTAGACCTCATTGATATGCTCACCTAACTACAAAATGGTAATCTATACCCTGTTGGGAGAACTCAGGCTTTCCCAGATTTTGTAATAAAGGGTAACACAACAATGCCATATTGGTCTGCTTATACATTGTTTATGACAATAATTTTTCTTGAAAGAGAGTTTAATAGTAAAAATAGATATAATCCCAAAAGCAAAGTGCCAAGTATAGAAACACAAGGGTAGGTGAGAGGAAGGGTAAGTCTGTAGCAGGGCCTAGTCCAAAATAGAGCTCAGTGTCTGAACTGAGACTGTAGGAGTGAGTTCCAGCTGTTGGGCTGGTAGCCAAGGCGTTTGTGTTGCTCTGTGGTGCTTCGGTGGGACTAGAGTAGCAGCTACAGGTGGAGCTGGTCAAACCTCAGCAGCCCCTTTGAAACATGGGGAATAGGTCTGGTACTACAGCATCCGAGGCAGTGTAGACTGGTTGACTTTGCCTTGCACAGACTTCCTCTGGGCATAAAGTCAGCTTCCCCTTTTCTCTCTCACTGAGCTGATCACTGCAAGTTTCCCTGGGCTGGTTTGTGAGAATATGAAGCTATCATGTTGAGGCTTCAATGGGTCTGACTTGGGATGTCTGATAGGAGCAGTGGGACTTCCCTGTCTTCTTCACGGTCCAAGGTATCCCATTGACACAGTCCAAAGTATCCCATGGGCTGCCAAGCGTACTTGGTGGTGTCGTGGGTGGACTCTGAGCCAGCATCTGCAACACTGTTTATTGTTCTGAGCTCAAGATGGTCTTGGAGCGATGCTGGGGTGGGGTGGGGATAGCCACAGCCTCCAAAGATTGAGAGGCAACAGGGTATGCCATCTGTTGACTTCCTTACGCAAAGTGAGACAACCGCAGGACTGTCTCTAAAACTGTGAGAAATCAATTTCCAAGTTATGTGGCTGTGGATCTCAAGGAAGTGAAGGATGACAACGTTGACATAGTCATGGCAGAATGGAATAGATCACGTTCGTGACTACATGGCCTGCGATCTAATGCATTTACTGTCTGACCATTACACTGGCAATTCACTAGCAAAATTTATGCTGCTTTTCTCTTTGCAATTTTTGTTAAAATTGATATTGCTTGAAAGGAATCATTAACAAAAGTTTCAACAATGTTACCTTTGCTCTCAAATTTCTACTTCTTTTAGACATTTGCATGCCTCAATTTATTAGAATGAAAGAGGAAGTTACTTAGCACCATTTCAAATCCAAAGGAAAATTTTACTACATATGCCTGTAGACTTACTTTTTGTGCCGTATTAAAATACATAACAGGATTTTCGGCGGAAGACGGCGGAGGAGCGGCTGAGCCCTGCAGAGCTCCCTCCGATATCGTAGTTTTCTCACCTCATAGAAACTCTTTCTCCGAGAAAGACAGCCAAAGTAAGTTTAACAGTACAGGGATTCTGAACAGGAAGGAAAAATCGAGTTTGCTGATCTGAAAACACAGTTTTGAGCTCCGGGCGGCATCCCGCCGCAGCGCCAGCGCCGGCTCTGGCACAGGGCCGGGCACAGCCCCCCGCACTCCGCGCAGCTAAAGCGAGAAATACTCCAGACGGCAGCCGAGCACAGAGGACCTGACATCGCAGAGACAGCGTGAGTACCCCGCAAAAAAAAAAAAAAATTATTCTCGCTTGTGCCTACAGTCCATCTTCTGGAAGGCATCCCTGTCCCCACCGCCAGAGCAAAGCGCCATCTTTGCCACTGGCATAGGGTCAGACCAGACTGGAACTGAAGCGGGCCTGGGGAAAGCGAGGTCAAAAAAGCCATCTTTGAAAAGGGCAGGAGGGGTGGAATCAGTGAGAACCAGCTCCGCCCAGAAGAACGCCCCCTGCCCTGGCAGGAGGCGAGTCCGGGGATTATCCAGAGATGCCCCACCCTGCCCTCCGGAATTTCTAAACTTAAAGCAAAAGCTGCGAGCAGCTACCAGGGGCACGGAAACAACAGAAGGAGGAACAAACAGTTCCGGGGACAGCTAAACGGTCCCGTCACAGAGGAAACTAATTCCCAGCCCAAAACGGAGCTGCATTCCATAGCTACCTATGCCAAGGAGGCCGCCTCCCTCAGGCAAGCAACTCTTAGTGGAGCAAAACAGGCCAGAGGCGCCACGCTCTGCTGAGTTCACAGTCTAGTCAAGTCCAGGCATCAATGGCAGCGGCCCCACAGCAGACAGAGGAGCCACAGTTCCTGTGACTGCCTACGTCCCCATCGACAGAGGACGCCCAAGGCCTGCCTGCAAGCTGTGCGAACCTCAGAGACCCACGATTGCACCAACAGGGGAGAAGGTCAGAACAGATCCACCCCTTGCCAACTGAAATCAAGTCAAACCAGCCAATCAGGAAAATAGACTGCAGTCCACTGCAGGGAAACCTGAGACTGGTTTCTTTTTCTTTTCAAACATTTTTTTTTAAACTTTTCTTTTAAATTTTCTTTTAAATTTTTTCACACCTGAAACATCATTGGCTGTTTTTTTTTTGTTTGTTTGTTTGTTTGTTTTCCATTTTTACTGGTTTGTTTTATCAAGTTTTTTTTTGTGTTTGTTTATTTGCTTGGGTGTCCCTTTTCTGTTATTTTCCTTTTTATTTACTTATGCTTCCTTGAAATAATTTTTCTCTGTTTTGTGTATCTGTCTTCCAGTATTTTTACTTCATTTCTCTCATTGCGTCCTCTTCCTTTAAAAATTACTTTCCTATAAATAACACCTACACCCTTTTCTGCTAACTCTCCAGTGTCTGTCATTTTATCAATGTGCTTTCTACTGATTCTACTCTTCTCCACATTTCCACGTCACTGAAACTAAACCAAAATCACCACCACCCCCCCAATACACTTTACTCTATTCTCTTAACTACCTCCAACTTACCCTCCTGACTTACTGCCTGGACCTCCAGACTCCACTGACTCCTGGTTATTGGATAGAGGATATCCCAGCTTAATACGAGTGAATCAAAGGGGTTCATAGAGAAAGCCAGTCCTAAAAGAACTTAATATAAAAACAAGAATTGTGTATAAGGTTGTAACAGTAAATAAGTAACTACTGAATACAGGGCCCAGGATCAGATGTTATATTGAAATTGTATTCTTTAGGAACACCAAATCTAACTTTATAGACAGGTATACAAGTTATCTGTATATAATTGTGAAATTGTAAGATTTACACAACAGTGCTTGGTAAGGGCTGCTTTGGGTCTTAAACAGTGCTCACAGGTGCTGGTAGACTGGCATTCCCAATCCAAATGGGCAGAAGAAACACAAGACAGATGGCAAATAATGAAGTCTTATCCCCCACCCAAAACAAGCAGGAAGCAGAGCAGTCAATCAAAAACATAGAAGAAAACCCCCAAAATGCTCTACAAAGTTTACTGATAAACATGATAAATGAAAAGTTTGAATCTCTTCAGTCAATTATGTTAGAGCGTGAGGAGGCAAAGCAAAAATTAATGGAGAATTTCATGGCATCCACAAATAGAAAGATAAGTGAGCTTCAAGAGTCAAATGAAAAGATAGCTACCCAACTTAAAGATTTGAGAGACAACACTCAAAACCAAAGTAATGAAGTTAATGAAGTAAAGAAGTCCATACAGGACCTAAGAAATGACATGGAAATCATCAGGAAAGACCAGTCAGAAGGAAAAGAGATTTGAAATCAAGTAGCTAGCCTACAGTCCCGACTAACTGAAGCAGAGGATCGAATCTCAGGAGCTGAAGATTCCTTAGATTCTATGGAGAAAGATCAAAAATCAATACAAACCCAGTCCAAGCAACAAAACAGATCGCTACAGGAGATTAGAGACACAATCAGGAAGCCCAATTTAAGGATAATAGGTACTGAGGAAAACTTGGAGAAAGAGGTTAATGGGATAGGTAACCTATTTAACAGAATATTAGCTGAGAACTTCCCAAACATCCAGAAGGAAAGGCCTATACAGATACAAGAAGCATTTAGAACCCCAAATCGACCAGACCAGAATAGGACTTCCCACCGACACATTGTGATCAAAACAGCTTCAGCAGAGTGCAAGGAAAAAATACTCAAAGCTGTTAGGGCAAAGAAAACAATCACATATAAAGGAAAAGCAATCAGAATTACCCCAGACTTCTCAGCAGAGACCATGAAAGCAAGGAGAGCCTGGAATGAAGTATACCAAACTCTAAATAAAAACAACTACCAACCAAGAATTCTGTACCCCGCCAAACTCTCCTTCATAGCCGAAGGTCAAATAAAAGTCTTCCACAATAAGGAAAAACTGAAACAATATATCTCCACCAAACCAGCTTTACACAAAATCCTTAAAGATGTACTATACAGGGAAAATAATCAAGATCCCAACACAGACAGAGAAATGAACCCTAATTGGTAAACACTAGATCAAGAAATGGGAAGACACAGCTTTAAACAAGACAGTGATAATGAAAGGAACAAACGATCACCTCTCAATCCTAACTGTCAACATTAATGGACTTAATTCTCCAATCAAACGACATAGGCTCATAACTTGGATGAAAAATCAAGATCCATCTTTCTGCTGCCTCCAAGAGACACATCTATCCAGCAAAAGTAAACATCTTCTAAAAGTGAAAGGCTGGAAACAAATCTATCAAGCAAATGGCCCCCATAAGCAGGCTGGAGTTGCAATCCTAGTATCAGACAAAATTGACTTCAAATTAAAAAAGGTAAGAAGAGACAAAGAAGGTTACTACATACTAGTAAAAGGATGTCTCCAACAGGAAGAAATAACCATCCTAAATATCTACACGCCAAATGCAGGAGCACCCAACTTCATCAAACAAACACTACTGGCTCTAAAAACATTCATAGACCCAAACACAATGATAGTGGGGGACTTTAACACTCCACTATCACCTCTGGACAGATCAACACGCCAAAAACTGAACAAAGAAACCACAGAACTAAACAATTGCATAGACCAACTAGACTTAATTGACATCTACAGAATATTCCACCCAGCAAGGACAGAATACACATTCTTTTCGGCAGCACACGGAACATTCTCCAAAATAGATCACATCTTAGGGCACAAAGAAAATCTGTACAAATTCAGAAGTATCAAAATCATTCCCTGCATTCTTTCAGACCACAATGGAATAAAATTAGAGCTCAACTCATTCAGCCACCACAGAAAATCCCACAATTCATGGAGACTAAAGAACACACTGCTGAACCATCAGTGGATCATTGAAGAAATTAAAACAGAAATTCAAATGTTTATGGACTTCAACCAAGTTGAGGGCACAAATACCAGCTCCTTTGGGACACAGCAAAGGCAGTACTCAGAGGAAAATTTATATCTCTGAGTACATACATCAACAAACTGGAGAAACAGCAACTCAGTAATTTAAGGAAGCACCTTAATTTTCTGGAGAGAGAACAGCAAGCCAAACCCCAAGTCAATAGACGGAAGCAAATAATTAAAATCAAATCAGAATTAAATCAATTAGAGATGAAAAATCCATCGAAAGAATCAACAAAACAAAGAGTTGGTTCTTTGAAAAAATCAACAAGATAGACAGACCCCTGGCAAACCTGACCAAAGAACGAAGGCAGCACACTCAAATAAACAAGATAAGAGATGAAACAGGTAGCATCACCACAGAAATAACCGAAATTCAGAAAATAATAAGGGACTATTTTGCAAACCTTTATGCCAACAAATTCGAGAACTTGGAAGAAATGGATGATTTCCTAGAAAAAATTGATACCCCCAAACTCAACTATGAAGACTTAAACCTTCTTTTTTTTTTTTTTTTTTTTTGGCCAGTCCTGGGCCTTGGACTCAGGGCCTGAGCACTGTCCCTGGCTTCTTCCCACTCAAGGCTAGCACTCTGCCACTTGAGCCACAGCGCCGCTTCTGGCCATTTTCTGTATATGTGGTGCTGGGGAATCGAACCTAGGGCCTCGTGTATCCGAGGCAGGCACTCTTGCCACTAGGCTATATCCCCAGCCCAAGACTTAAACCTTCTAAACAGACCCATATCCAGTATTGAAATAGAAACAGCAATAAATGATCTCCCATCCAAGAAAAGCCCAGGTCCAGATGGATTCACCGCAGAATTCTACAAGGCCTTCAAAACAGAACTCACTCCAATATTTCTCAAACTCTTCAATGAAATTGATAGAGAACATTCACTGCCAGACTCATTTTATGAAGCCAGTATAACCCTCATCCCAAAACCAGGCAGAGACTCATCACGGAAAGAGGACTACAGACCAATCTCCCTGATGAACATAGATGCAAAAATTCTCAACAAAATTCTGGCCAATCGACTTCAACAGGTCATCAAAAAAATCATACACCACGATCAAACTGGATTCATCCCAGGGATGCAAAGCTGGTTTAATATACGCAAGTCAATTAATGTAATCCACCACATCAACCGGAGCAAGGTAAAGAACCACATGGTTTTATTGCTGGATGCGGAAAAAGCGTTCGATAAAATCCAGCACCCACTTATGCTAAAAGCCCTGGAAAAACTGGGATTCCAGGGAACATTCCTGAATATAATCAAGGCAGTTTATGACAAACCAACAGCAAGCATAACTCTAAATGGTGAAAAACTAAAGCCATTCCCTTTAAAATCAGGAACAAGGCAGGGATGTCCACTCTCTCCCCTGCTCTTCAACATAGTACTAGAATTCCTAGCCAGAGCAATTAGGCAAGAAGAGAATATAAAGGGGATCCAAATAGGAAAAGATGAAGTTAAACTTTCTCTCTTCGCAGATGACATGATCCTATACCTAAAGAATCCCATAGACTCTACCCCCAAGCTACTAGAGCTGATACAAAACTTTGGCAAAGTTGCAGGATATAAAATAAACCTTCAAAAATCAACGGCCTTTCTCTATGCTAACAACCCGAAGACCGAGGCTGAAATCAGGAAAGCAACTCCTTTTGCAATAGCCCCCAAAAACATAAAATACCTAGGAATAACCTTAACCAAAGAAGTGAAAGACCTCTTTGAAGAGAACTTTAAAAGCTTGAAAAATGAAATTAAGTCAGAACTAAGAAAATGGAAAAACCTCCCATGCTCCTGGATTGGGAGGATTAATGTAATCAAAATGGCAATATTGCCAAAGGCTATCTACAAATTCAATGCAATACCCATTAATATCCCAACACCATTCTTTAATGAAATAGAGGAAGCAATCCAGAAATTCATATGGAACAATAAAAGACCTAGAATAGCAAAAACACTCCTAAGCAGAAAGAACAGTGCTGGAGGAATTACAATACCCAACTTCAACCTGTATTATAAAGCTATAGTAATAAAAACAGCTTGGTATTGGCACCGGAACAGGCCTGAAGACCAATGGAACAGAATTGAAGACCCAGAATTAAACCCACAGAACTATGCCTACTTAATCTTTGCTAAAGGAGCTAAAACAATAGTATGGAAGAAAGACAGCCTCTTTAACAAGTGGTGCTGGCAAAACTGGCTCAACACATGCAACAAACTAAAACTAGATCCTTATATATCACCCTGCACCAAAATCAATTCCAAATGGATTAAAGACCTTGAAATCAAAACAGGCACCCTGAAGACACTAAAGGATGGAGTAGGAGAAACACTTGGGCTCCTTGGCACAGGACAGAACTTCCTTAACAAAGACCCTGAAAGGCTACAAATCAAAGAAAGGTTGGACAAATGGGACTGCATCAAACTGCAGAGCTTCTGCACGGCAAAGGACATAGCTCTCAAGATAAACAGAAAGCCCACAGACTGGGAGAAGATCTTTACCGGACATTCAACAGACAAAGGCCTCATCTCTAAAATATATGCAGAACTAAAAAAATTACCTTCTTCCAAAACAAAACTGCAAAGAACCAATAGCCCCCTCATCAAGTGGGCTAAAGACTTACAAAGAAACTTCTCTGATGAGGAAAGGAGAATGGCCAATAGACATATGAAAAAATGCTCTACATCACTGGCCATAAAGGAAATGCAAATCAAAACAACATTGAGATTCCATCTCACCCCAGCAAGAATGTCATATATCAAGAAAACTAATAATAACAATTGTTGGAGGGGATGTGGCCAAAAGGGAACCCTACTTCATTGTTGGTGGGAATGTAAACTGGTTCAGCCACTCTGGCAAGCAGTATGGAGATTCCTCAGAAGGCTCAATATAGAACTCCCCTATGACCCAGCAGCCCCACTGTTGGGTATCTATCCAAAAGCCCACAAACAAAATCACAGTAATGCCACCAGCACAACAATGTTCATCGCAGCACAATTTGTCATAGCGAGAAGCTGGAACCAACCCAGATGCCCCTCCATAGATGAATGGATCAGGAAAATGTGGTACATTTACACAATGGAATTTTATGCCTCTATCAGAAAGAATGACATTGTTCCATTTGTAAGGAAATGGAAGGACTTGGAAAAAGTTATACTAAGTGAAGTGAGCCAGACCCAAAGAAACATGGACTCTATGGCCTCCCTTACTGGGAATAATTAGTACAGGTTTAGGCAAGCCATAGCAGAGCATCTCAAGGCCCAATAGCTATACCCTTAGAAACACATAAGATGATGCTAATTGAAATGAACTCCATGTTATGGAAACAAGTGATATATCACAGTTGTAACCACTTTCAACGTCCTATGTGTATGTGTAGTTTCTATTATAGATAATGTTTTGTATCACCTTCCTATGTTTGTACCTACACTATCTCTGTAATCTTATCTGAGTATATTGGAAACCGTGTTTACTGGTATTGGAAGTAGGAAATTCAAAGGGAATACCAAATTCGAGAGACACAGGGTAAAAAAAGAGAAATAACTACAAAAGCAATACTTGCAAAACTGTTTGGTGTAAGTGAACTGAACACCAGGGGGGAGGAGGGAAAGGGGGGGGAGGGAGGGGGGCATGAGGGACAAGGCAACAAACAGTACAAGAAATGTATCCAATGCCCAACGTATGATACTGTAACCTCTCTGTACGTCAGTTTGATAATAAAAATTTGAGAAAATAAATAAATAAATAAAATAAAATACATAACATACAAAACCTGTAATCAAATAGCCATGTCTTAAACTCTACATTATTACCACTGCACAAAATATTAAAGAAAAGTGAAGCTGCTGCTTTGAGGTCGTTGGGTTTTTCCACAAAGCACACTGAAAGGTACTAAGTTAATCATTTCTGAAGGAAGTAATTAAAACCTAAGCAAAGAAAAAAAATGTTTTCATGTCTTTTAGCTCAACTAGAATAAGCAGCACACACACACACACACACACACACACACACTTATAAATCAGCCAATTTGGAAATTATTTGACAAAGTATTTTAACATATAAGACAAATTTTGCTATAACAGCATATGATACTGTAGGTGAAAATGATATCAATACTAATTCATATAATTATTTTAAGACATAAGATAGTCAAATAAAATTAATTATAAGAACAATCAAGGTGTTATAGAAATGGAAAACAAACTATGACACTTTCTCTTCTGTAATCTATCCTCTTTATGTTCCCTCCTTGGATTTTATAATAATATTTACTTTGCACAGTGCTAGATATTCATATGAGGATTACAGACATTTCAGATATAGTTATCAAAATATATACAGTGATCTTAAATCTCAAAAGGACATTGAAATTCCATCTTACCTTAAGCAGAATGAGTAATAAAAAGACAAGAAACCACAGATATTGGTAAGGATGTGAATAAAGAGGCACTCTGCACTATTGAAAGGAATTTAAGGTAATTAAACCATTATTGGAATGTAGTCTGGAAGTAAAAAAATGTTAGACCTTCACTGTGTCTGCTCGAAATCATTCTTGGGCATCTATCAGAAAGACCTTGTCAGAAGAAAATAGAGACATCTACAAATACATGTTTCTGGGAACAATATTCCCAACAGCTAGATGAGATGTGTAACCTCATGCTCTATGACTGATAAATGGAAGAAGAAAATGGGTTGAACATACAAAATAGATTATTATTTGTTCATATAAAGGAATAAAATTATGTCATTTACAGGAAAATGGATAAAAAGTAGAGATTATTAAGTTATATGAGTTCAGAAGGAAAAGTTTTATATGATCTCTCTTATACACAATCTAGTCTAAAAAGCTATAGATATATATCCATGTGTACATATATTTATATATGTGTGGATGACTGTGTACACATATGTGCATGTATATGTAAATATGGTTGTAGGTAAGAGGATTCTGGTTGAGGGATAAAATAAAATTGCACTGTTTCTATGTGTGACTATGACATAAGCAAACTGTTTAAAATTGCTTAATAAGAGAGATAAAGAAACAGGAAAATAGAAAGCATATACGATTCATACATACCTTATAATTCAATGATAAGAAAATAAAGAATATTCTACTGTGAGTGGGCAACAAAGAGAGATGTGAGGCCAAACAGAGAAGTATAAATGATAATAGAACAAACAAATTTGTTGATGTTGTTTTCAGAAGGTAAAGAGGAGAGATGATGGAAAGTGGATTAGAAAATTTGATAAGAACACATTGTATGAATACATGTAGGGAAATATCACTGTGAATCTCTCTTGCATGACTAATACATGTGAAGGAAATGTTCACTGAAAGGATTAAAAAAACACATTCAAGCATGCCAGGTACATCAGCCAAACAATTATTTTTTTTCTATGCTTTGTGAAACAGGCATTTCTAAATGCTAAAATTCTGCATATTATCTGATGTAACAAATCAGTTTAAGAAATTAGATTCATCATAGAGCTACATGAAGAAACTTTAAAAAGCAAAGCATGTATAACTGGTCATTTTCAAATTACAACACACACATGCATGCAGGCACATATACACATACACAAACACACACACACACACACACACACACACACACACACACACACACATATTCCACATTTCAGCTGAGTCTTATTTATCCAAAAATGTAGGTGATTTTTTGACTACCAAGTAAGAAAATAATTTATCATTCCACATATGGAAATAACTTGTTAAAATTTATTAACACATATTAATTATAGGAATAAATGGGATTCACTGGTACTTTCATATGTTCAGATATGGTGTATGGATTGTGTGTAGCCATATTCAATTCTTCTAGCTCCTCCCTCATCCCCCTCTTACACACAGTCTAGGAATAGATCCTAAACCCTGATAATTCCTTTTTCACATTCAGATTGATTTTTTTCACTGTCTACCCAAAAAGTAAGCATGAGATTTTTTTTTACTTACTTTTTGTACCCTATTTTATTTAACAGGATAGTATCCAGTTTCACTCACTTTGCTGCAGAGATAGAATTGTATTCTGTATTGCTGAATACTATTTCATTGTGGTACTAGAAATATTTTCTGTATCTACTTCACCTATTAATGAGAACCAGGGCTGATTTTAAAATCTTGGCTTTTCAGTAGTAGCACAATAAATATGGGAATGTTTGTCTGAAAACCCCCTTCCCTTTGAAGCTATCATTCTTCTCCCTATGGTCTATCCTGAAACAGTTGAAGAGACCATATATATATATTTTTCAATCTGGTTATATTCCCTTCTTGGAGCTTCCTTTCCCCTGGCAAGTACTTCAGAACAAGCTACAAGATATGGGAAGGTCACTCTGACTTCTCCTTTCCACTGAACAACCTAGTATAACAGATGTTCTCCCCATTCCAGGAGGGAAGAAGGAATGTCATGCAGAGACACATATCAGAATTTAACCAAACAATTCTTGATCATTTTCTTCCAGTTTATTATTGGTAGACCATAACCCATTTGTCTAATCATACTTCTCCACAACTAGCCATTTCTTTCTTCAAACTCAGAAACAAAACATGTAGTCTTCTCTGGGTCTCTAGGTCTTCAATTCTGAACACTATTATGTCATAGTAAATATATTTGTAAACGTTTTCTCTTGTAAATTTTTCATTATTTTCAGTGATGCACATTCACAATCCTTGCAATAGATGAGGGAAAAAAGCATCACTCCCTGCCCTGCAGCAACATAACCTATAATTCTTACTTCATGAAATTTGGGAAAAGACAAGTTTTAGAGGAAGTGAAACAATCTGTGTTACATTGAAAACAAATAAAAAGAAAATTGGGCAAGTGAAGCACAGCAGATTTTTTCAAACAGTGTAATTATTTTGCATTTTACAAAGAGTGTATCTATGATATTAACAATTTGTTAATAATCATTGAATTATGAAACAAGAGTAAATTCAAGTGTTAATTTGGGGATGTAGTCAATAGTAAAGTGCTAATTTTTATATTTTCCTGAACTGTAACAAATGATGTTGATACATTATTATTTTTTTTATAAATATGTCATTGCAGACAGTACAAGGAGAGATGCACGTTATGATTTTTTTCTTAGTTTTTAGGTGAATACAAGGTGTCTGTAAAAATTCTATTGAAAAGTTTCTGATTTAAATATTTTCTCAGTGAGATTATCTCATTGGATACAGCCAGAATACAAGTTCTGCCATGTTCTTCAAATGCAGCCTCATTGTAAGAATTTTACATTTTTTACTAACTTCCTTTGCTTGCCAAAACAATAAAAGTAAGCTTTAATGTCCAATAAGATTTTGTTAGACTAGTTTCCTATAAAATTGGCTATTATCTTTGTCTTTACTTGGATTTAATAATTTTATCTTTAAAAAGGTTATAGAAATATTTTCTAGGATAATACTTAACTTTGTGCATGGAAATAAAATTTCTAAATGATCAATAATATCTTTTGTATATTATAATACAACATTTCTTGAAAGACATTAAGTCCAAACTAAACATCATTGCTAAGTGTTAAGTAAAAAGTCCTGATTCTGTTTAAATCACAGTATACTCAGAGCTCTGCATGCCTACTGTGCATTCCCCTTTTCTGTCTTTTTTCTTCTCTTCTTCCTATGGTTCTACCTCTCACACAATCTAATTGTACTTCCTAAATGCCTTTGCTCAAAAATATTGTAAACTCAACTATCTACTAGCTCTAAAAGTAAGTTCTCATGTGCTAGGATCTGGTGACGATTACAAGGTTAGTAACTCCTAGCAAGGACTGTCAAAGAGCTAATAGAGAGAGAAAGATGGCGCCAACACAGTAGGGAGGCACCCCGACTTGCTCCAACTGAATAGTGAGCTGGCAACTCCAACACCCAACACCCCATCAAGAACCCAGCAAAACCAGCAGCCAGAAGCAGTGGAGATATGCAGGAAAAAACAAAGGAGTAAAAAAGAAGAGCTGAAAACCTACACAGAGCCTGAGAGTCTCCGGGGCACCCTCTGCCCACCAGCCGACCCTGGCCATAACAGGGCCAGGCTGGGAAAGGGGAACCCGGTGATCGGCAGACAGGCTGCCAGGAGCTCAGAATTCAGACAGTGGGAGACCCCATGGTCACTAGGGAGGGTGCGGACCAAGACATACCACAGCAGCAACGAGAAGTTCGGGTCCACACCGGGTTTGGACAGACAGCAGCTGGGGAACCCAGCACGGCAGAAGGAGGGAACCGGGGAAGCCACCACGACACTTTGCCACCCCCTGAAGAACCAACGGCTGCGTGGGACACACACACACAATCCAGCATCAGTGAGTCCCCCATTACCCCCCCAACCAACGGGAGACCAGCTATCAGAGACCCAAGCCCTACAAAGAAGCTAGATCTCCATCCCTCCCCCTCCCCACCCCGAGGGAACAAAGAACCCCCAAATCAGGCGGGAAGCTCCCATCAGGCGCTGGGAAGTCAGTATAGCAGGGGAAGGGCAGAGCAGCCCCAAGGCCACACAGGATCCAGATCTGGCCGAATTTTCCCCGCCCCTTCCCAACAGGGGAACACCATCCAAGTACTTCAGGCTAACAAAATGCAACCTTGTATCAAATATCCAGCGAAATTGAAGTTCACATTCAAAGGGAAAACCAGATCTTTCCACACCAAAGAGGAGCTAAAGGAGTATGTGAATAAAAAACCAGCCCTACAGCGAATTCTAAGATGAGAGCCCCACCCAACAGAGATAGTACAAGACACACAGACAGAATCAGAAAGAAACTACAATAGCCAAAGTCCAACAGAAAGAACAGCTCACTAAAGACAAGAAAAAAAAAAAAGGAAAAAACAGCCCAACAAGTAAATGGAAGGAGAAAAAACACCCTTTTCCTTGATCTCTTTAAATATAAATGGTTTAAACAATCCAATAAAGAGGAGCAGACTGGCAGAATGGATTCGCAAACAAAAAGTTGACATCTGCTGTCTACAAGAGACCCACCTTACAGCAAGGGACAAAAACAGGCTCAGAATGAAAGGATGGAGCAAGATCTTCCAAGCAAATGCACCTACCAGAACAGCAGTTGTAGCCATCCTAATCTCAGACAAGCTGGAATTTTCATTAAGATCAACTCAAAAAGACAAAGAAGGACGCTACATATTAATACAAGGAAAAATCCAGAACCAAGACATCACGGTGATAAATGTATACTCACCAAACAAAAGAGGCCCTACATATGTCAAGCAAATTCTCACAGAATTACAGAACAAGATAGACGCAAACACAATCATAGTGGATGACGTTAATACCCCACTCTCTCCAAGAGGCAGATCCAACACCCAGAGGATTAGCAAGGGAGCTGAAGACCTAAGTAACACCATTTCCCAAATGTATCTGACAGACCTATATAGAATGTGTCACCCTACAGAGACCCAATACACCTTCTTTTCAGCAGCCCATGGATCATATTCCAAAATAGACCACGTCATAGCCCACACAAAGACCTCAGCAAAAACAAAAGTATTGAAGTCATCCCATGGAGTATATATAATCACAGTGGATTAAAGGTAACCCTCAACAACAAAGGATACCACAGAGGATATACATGCTATGGAGGCTAATCCCCACACTGCTATCCAACACTTGGGCCACAGACCAAATTAAAGATGAAATCAACGAATTCATAAGCCACAATGACAATGAAAACACATCACAAATAAACCTATGGGACACAGCTAAGGCAGTGCTGAGGGGCAAGATCACTGCCCTCAGCACTCACATTAAAATAATGGAAGCAGAGCAGGTGAATAACCTCACGACGAAACTAAAACAACTGGAGAAACAAGGAATGACAGAATCTAAAACGACTAGGAGGAGATAGATCACAAAGATTAAAGAAGAGATAAATCAGATTGAAAATAGGAAGACCATTCAACAAATAAATAAGACTAAAAGCTGGTTCTTTGAGAAAATAAACAAAATTGACAGACCCCTTGCAAGACTTACAATAAAAAGAAGAGAAGAGACTCATATACGTAAAATCAAGGACTCCACTGGAATAACTACAACAAGTACATGCGATGTTCAAACAATCATAAGGAGCTATTTCCAAAACCTCTACTCAGCAAAAAACAATAATATTACAGAAATGGATCAATTCTTAGAGAAGTACAAAGTGCCCAAACTGAACCAAGAAGAAATAAATCAACTAAATAAACCAATAACTTACAGTGAGATACAGGGGGTAATCAAGAACCTCCCAACAAAGAAAAGCCCAGGCCCACATGGATTCACCAATGAATTCTACAAAACCTTTAGTAAGGAGCTAATACCAATACTCCTCAAACTCTTCCGTGAAATAGAAACAGAGGGAGAAATCCCAAACTCATTCTATGAAGGTGATATCATACTCATTCCCAAACCAGGCAAAGACCCAACAAAAAAAGAGAACTACAGAACAATATCACTAATGAACACAGATGCAAAGCTCCTCAAAAAAATATTAGCTAACAGGATCCAGAAAATGATCAAGAAAATCATACATCATGACCCACTGTCACAAGGATAGTTCAACATCCGTAAATTAATCAAGGTAATTCACCACATGAACAGATGTAAAATTAGGAATTACATTGTTATCTCAGTCGATGCCCAAAAAGCCTTTGACAAAATACAACATCCATACCTATTAAGAGAGAACAGGAGAGAACAGGAGAGAACAGGAATAGATGGAACATTCCTCAGAACAATAAAAGCCATATAAAACAGACCAACTGCTAACATCATATTAAATGGAGAGAAACTTAAATCATTCCCCCTAAACTCAGGAACAAGACAAGGATGCCCACTCTCCCCACTTCTTTTCAACAAAGTGCTGGAATCCCTAGCCATAGCAATAAGGCAAGAGGAGGACTTCAAAGGGATCTACATCGGCAAGGAATAAATCATGTTATCCCTATTCGCATATGACATGATCTTATATCTGAAGGACCCAAAAAACTCAGTACCCAAACTCCTACACCTAATAAACCAATTTGGCAAAGTAGCAGGATATGAATTCAATCCACAAAAGTCAGCAGCTTTTCTGTACACCTGCAATATACAAACAGAAAAGGAAATTATAGAAACAATTCCATTTACAGTAGCCAAAAAAAGAATAAAGTACCTAGGGATCAACTTAACCAATGATGTGACGGACCTATTTAATGAAAACTATAAAAATCTAATAAGGGAAATCAAAGAAGACACAAGGAGATGGAAAGACCTCCCATGCTCATGGGTAGGCAGAATCAATATAGTGAAAATGGCCATATTGCCCAAATTGTTATACAAATTCAATGCTATACCTATCAAAATTGCAGCCACATTCTTCACTGAACTAGAGAAACCAATCCATAAATTCATATGGAACAGCAAAAAACCTACAATGGCCAAAGCAAATCTAGGCAAAAAAAGCAGTGCAGGAGGTATCACAATACCAGACTTCAAGCTCTACTACAGGGCCATTATAACAAAAACAGCCTGGTATTGGTATAAAAATAGATGGGAAGACCAATGGATCAGAATTGAAGACCCAGAAATAAAACCGCACTCTTACAGCCAACTGATATTCAACAAAGGAGCTAAAGACATACAATGGAATAAACATAGCCTCTTCAACTACTGGTGCTGGGAGAACTGGGCAGCCATATGCAGAAAACTCAAAGTAGACCCTAGCCTATCACCATGCACCAAGATCAACTCAAAATGGATCAAGGACCTCAATATCAAACCTGAATCCTTGAAACTACTGAAGGACAGAGTAGGATAGATGCTAGAACTTATAGGCACAGGAAGGAACTTCCTGAATAGAGTCCCAGGAGCACCACAAACAGGGGAAAGACTCGACAAATGGGACTACTACCAATTGAAAATTTTCTGCACAGCTAAGGACATAGCCACCAAAACAGAAAGACAGCCAACCATATGGGAAAGGATATTTACCAGCACAGCAACAGACAAAGGCCTGATATCTGTCATCTACAGAGAACTCAAAAAACTAAGCCCCTCCAAGCCCAATAAACCAATTAGGAAATGGTCAAAGGAGCTAAAGAGAGACTTCACAAGAGAAGAGATAAAAATGGCAAAGAAACACATGAGGAAATGCTCAACATCCCTGGTAGTAAAGGAAATGCAAATAAAAACAACCCTGAGATACCACCTCACCCCAGTTAGAATGGCCTATACTCTGAACTCAGGCAACAACAAATGCTGGAAGGGGTGTGGGGAAAGAGGAACCCTTCTCCATTGTTGGTGGGAGTGCAAATTAGTGCAACCACTTTGGAGAACAGTATGGAGGTTTCTCAAAAAGCTCAATATAGACCTACCCTATGAACCAGCCATACCACTCCTAGGCATCTATCCTAAACAGCAAACCCCAAGATATCAAAAAGACGTTTGTACTTCCATGTTTATCGCGGCACAATTCACAATAGCCAAAATATGGAAACAAGCCAGATGCCCCTCCAAAGACTGATGGATCCAAAAAATATGGTACTTATACACAATGGAATACTACATAGCGATTAGGAGTGGTGAAATATTGTTATTCGCAGGGAAATGGTCAGAACTCAAACAAATAATGTTGAGCGAGACAAGCCTAGAACACAGAAAATAAAGGGGCATGATCTCCCTGATATATGACTGTTAACAAAGGGAGACTGAGAGACAGTTGAGACCAAGTTTGTGAAACAAAAACTGCTTGTCAAATAGTATTCCCCACAGGATTGGGGCAGTGACCCAACAGTATGTAACTAAAACTAAACAATTACTCAACATATAAAGGTCAAAAATTGACCTCACGGGAATACAATAGCTCAAAAGCTAGTTATGTACGTTCATATAAGACTACTGTCGCCATATTGTCTAATATCGACATTACATTTAAAGACCTAGGCGAACTTTCTTGGGTGTGGCCACATGGCTACTGTATATGTTCTTGATACATTGTATATTGTATTTATGTCTACCTGACCTAGAAAAGAGATAGAAAAACAGGACATAAGATATCACAAGAATTGTACACACTGCCCTGCTATGTAACTGTACCCTTTTTGCAGAACACCTTGTCAAAAAATTTGTGTTCAATTAATAAATAAATTTTAAAAAGAGCTAATAAAATTGCAAAGGATATTAAACACATACAGAGATAATTCTAACCCTTAGCCTAATGTAACAAATATAATTAGCAAAGTGAATGCTATGGGAGTTCCAAAGAAGTGGAGCTCAGTTTCAACAGAGGGCTGTGGAACTGTGGGAGGAATTTGATATGTGCCTTGAAAATAAGTCTGGTTTCTATATTGAAAAATTCATCCAAATTACTATGTGTGTCATAGTTATTTTGTTGGTGCTGTTCAATGCAGTATTGCACATCATGAGTTTAGATAAAGTAACTACTAACTCATTGAAGAATATGTGTGTTGTTGCTACATTTAGAGTTTTATTAATAAAGCAGCTATGTGAATTTATGCACTAGATTTTGTGTGAACACAAGTTACCCCCCTTCAGAATAAATTACCAAAAGTGCAATTGTTGCTGTTTTTTAAGCTAAAATTTATAAAAGTTGAGAAAGGACATATTTTAATATTTGGGGATCAATCTCTATTCTCAGTACTGCAAACTTCTTTATTGTAGTTTTAAAGGAGCCACAATGGTCAATACAAATGGATGTACCTAGTTATACCCCATTTAAAAGTGAATTTGAAAAACAGATAGTGTCTGAATTTGGCCCTCATAAAGGAATTCTTAATCCTAGCCTACATCTTTATATGACAGACTTCTTTCACAGTAACACAGTCTATACTGACACCCCCATGATAATACACAAATTAAAACCAGATCATCAAGTTGTTATTAAATATAAAATCTATTTAATCTAGAAGCCTTCACATAGAAAAGGAAGATACAAGGAAAGAGGAATGCTGGGACTTTTAATTTTTAGGTTTGATGAAGTATGGGCAGTTTAAGAGAAATACAATATAGAAAAGTGTTTTATCTAATTGTAACCAACAAGGAACCTAGAGATGCCATTGAGGAACAGATTTGTTGTTTCCGAGTCTCCAGAAATAAGAATATTGCTCTTTCACTCATATGTTAAAGGCTGTTCTTAAGTGAAAATTTTGTAATCATTTCTAGAAAAAAATTTAAAAGGCAGCCGAAAATAAAAAAACGCCTTATTTTCTGTTTTCTCAAGTATAAACTTTTTCAATATATATAAACCTAATCAAATAAGCACCAAAATATTCATCCAGAATTAAATATGAATTCAAAATATTGTATTTATGTATACCATTATTGCATATTTAAATATGTCTATTCCTTTAAACATGAAGACTAAATTTCAGGAAAATTACACAAGTTCAGGAATATAGCAATCAAGAAATGTGTTCTTTGATACTAAAACTTTATTTGAGGGAGTTAGTTTTATTTTTCCATCATTCACATAGTCTTTAAAAGACATATTGAGCATAACTTGTACTCCTCCCTTCTATTTTAATGTTGCCAATATTATATTGGAAATGTTAGATAGAGGACTATTAACCCTCAAAGATGTATTATTTTGTAATAATATCAAAGCTCTGTTTTGCTCTGCAGTAATCTGATTCTCCAGCTGTGATAAACTGCTCTGCCTTTGGCCTTCTACTTAGCCATTTAGGAATTGGATTATTGTCTCATAACCAAAGGGGCAATGGCATCATTGCTTAATTATAACCATTATTAAAAGTTTTGAATCATGTCATTATCAGAAAAGGGCAATTGCTGGCACTTGAATGAATGACTCAGAGGACCATTCCAATTTATTTTGTGTCAGGAAAAATAGACACACATTTGGAAAATAATCCACAAAGTGGGAGACAATATTGCCTGCTGGATAAAAGCTTAAGTTTTGAAGGTAGAAGTAGATAGAAATGGTTGAATTTCTACTGAATTCAGTAATTATTCTGTTAACTTAGATTCATCTGTCAAATATGAACAAAACATTTTATCTATGAATATCCTATTATTCATCTGCAATTGAAGCTAGCCTATGTGTGGATCCGTTTTAAGAAAGTACCTGACATTTAGAACAATAATAACATTACCAATGATGACAATGTTGATTTTAATTAGTGAAAATCGTCCTTAGTTCTACTGCAAAGTTGGAAATCAATGAAGTCTCAACTGTGAAATTTTATAGATACTATGCCCATTTTGTTTTCATTATTATAATATGTAATGATTTTTCTATGAAGGAATAGTGATTTCATCTACAAAGTTCTGAACTACTTTCTAGGAATTATGATATTTATTCAATAAATATTAGAAAAATATTTTGTTCTGTGCCACATTAGTAAAAATAAAACAGAAATTTTCCATGTTATCAAGCCATAAAATATTGCAGTGTGCTCAATACAGGTAAGAATAAAACAAACAAGAAAGGGCTCAGTGTCATTAAATTTTAGAAAGTCATTGGGGTGTTTAAATATCAATTTAGTCCAGGAATATAAGTAAAATAGTCGAAATGGAAGTGTTTCTGGGACTTAAAACATCAGAAATTCTGACTGAAGGAATTAGAGATGATAATATTTGATCTTGGACTTTAAAACACAGAAGTTTTTTTTAACAGACCTAGAAGAAATAGAAAATTGTATACTGATAAACTGATACAGTTATAAAATCTAAAGTTTACTCAGAGTAGCATTACATTATATATGTTTATACAATATATAATATGACTGTATATTTAAAGCAGAAATAAGTTGTAAATGTTGCATTAAATGGAAGAGATACACATTACAAATAGGTAAAAGCTAACATGAATTGTGATCTGAATTACATAGTAAAATAAGGGAAATTGGAAAGTCATCTAGTAGAAATAGAAAGATGTACACTGAGCAGAATGTTGTAGAGTTGAAAAACTGATTCCATTATTCATATAAAAATAAGATGGCTAGGTAACTATCTTCTAAGTCCTTGCCACAGTATAGAGGATTATACAGCATCATTAATGGTCATACGTAATGATAAAGGTGGAGAAGATGATATATTTTAATAGAAGAACATTGAAGTACATTTGCTAGCACAATATCTTGAAATATATAAAAACAAATAAGGAATCAAGACATGTATTTATGTAATTCCTTTTACAGAGGGAACTGAAAATTTGGGTGTTGTGAATCTTGAGATACAAAGCTGAGAGAGAGAGACTTTTACTGAGGTAAATTTAGGCAATATTAGTTTTCTTTCTCTGGGTCTGGCTTACTTTGATTAATATAATCTTTTCCAGTTCTTATCTTTCCTTATGAATAATACAATATCATTTTTTTCTAATGGATGAGTAAAATTTCACTGTGCATATATACCATATATTGTTGATCTGATCTTCCTTTGAGAGGCATCTGGGCTGACTTCCCTATCTAGGAAATGGTGAACATTGCTGGAATGAATGTGATTCAGCTGGTAGCCTTTGTTTAACCGGGCTTGAGTTCTACTGTCCAGGAGTGGAACTGATGAATCATAGGGTACTTTTATGTTTAGTTTTTCCAAGAATCTTCATACTGCTTTCTAGATTGGTTGAAGAATATTACATTCCGACCCACAGATTATCAGAGTTCCCTTTGGACACATCCTCACTGGCATTTGTTGCTCTTTGTTTTCTTGATAGTGTCCATTCTAGCTGGGGTGAGGTAGGATATCAGTGTTGTTTTGACATACATTTCTATTATGGTTAGAGATGTTGAGCATTTCTTCTTGTGTATATTGGCCACTTTTACTTCTGAGAAGTCTGTCTTGGAGTCCATTTATTAATTGGGCCATTGTTTCTTTGAAGGTTTAATTTTTGAGAGTTTAATTTTTTGAACTCTAAGTATATTCTGAATATTATAAATCTATAAGTAAAACTTCCAAATTAGTTAGGTGGTATGAATTAAGTGAGGTACACCACACAATATGGAGAGCTCAAATAGGTGAATTGTATGGAAAGATTACAAAGTCCAACAAAATCCGCACCAGAAAACTGGTACATGTGAAGGGACAGTAAGGGGTGAGAGGTAGAAAAATGAAGGGAGGAGTAGGAAAGGAAGAGAATGCAGTCAGGAAATCATTGTATACACTGCACAATCAAGGAATTTAATGGAAAAGGAGGGTCAAATGGGGGTAAGAATAGGACACTGTGAGAATGTGACACTGATCAAGGTGCATTGTGTACGTAAGCTGCTATGTTAAATGGTAACCCCTTTACACAATTATTTGAAGATAATAAAAAATGAAAAGATTACTGTTCTTCAAGATTTTTCTAATTTTTTAACGTTGTATGAATGGGTTAATTGTGTGTGTGTGTGTGTGTGTGTGTGTGTGTGTGTGTGTGTGTGTGTGTGTGTTTTGCCAGTCCTGGGGCTTGAATTCACAGCGTGAGCACTATCCCTGGCTTCTTTTTGCTCAAGGCTAGAACTCTGCCACTTGAACTATAGTGTCACTTCCGGTTTTTTCTGTTTATGTGGTGCTGGGGAACTGAATCCAGGACTTCATGAGTGCTAGGCAAGCACTCTACCGCCAAGCCACATTTCCAGCCCTGCATGGGTTAAAATTTTATGTGAGTCTAAACTGCATGGGAGAACAATCCAATGTCACATATAAAGAGGGCTCTGTGACAACAACAATACTCTACACATTACCTTTTGAGCCACATCTGCTGATATATAACTGGAGGCCCAGCTGCTCTTCCTGCTGGCTCATATTTCCAGCTGATAGCCCTCACACACTTCAAACTGCCAATTACAAGAATGTGTTAAAAAAAAAAAACTGCTCTTTGGAAGAAAACCAAAAATACATGTCTAGAGATGTTCTAATTTAGGGTTTAAGTTTAGAAAATATTGTCTAAGAGATTTTAGGTATTTGATTTCACATTTTACTGTCATAGTATGGCTAAAGAGCAGATGAAAAACCTGGTAATGGTATACTTTCAATGGCATTGCATAATTCCTCTCTGGAGGGAGTGATGATTTGTAGATTATAGAACTTCCTTTTTTTTTCCTACAAAGCCTATCACAATTCATTTTAAGTGATTTGGTTAGTTCAGTTTATCAAGCCAATGTCTGTATCTATCTATCATCTATGTTTGGATGCATGTGTGTATGGATCTATCTATATATCTATTATCTATCTCTCTATCTAGTGTAACTTCTTTTATCAAGTAGCTGTAAATTTAGCTATTTTAAAAATTAACTTTGTATTTTACTAGTAACTCAGTTTTCTTCTGAATGTCAGCCACCATCTTGGTTTGGCTAGAAACAAGTTTGTATATGAAGGTTTTTTTTAATATATATTGATATATATAGATATCTATTTGATATATATATTTGATATATATTGATAGTAGTTGCTCCAAAATCCAAGTTACCCAATTCTAATCTCATATGCTTCCTACTGTGATGTGAACAGTTGTATACAACTTAGATTTCTTGTCACTAGGACAGAACAACTGACACAAACACTCATAGGGGAATACATATCATTAGCTAACAGTTTCAAAGTTTTGGACCCATAATTAATTTCTCCATTATTTCTGGGCTTTTGGTGAGTTACAACATCAAAGAGGCAGGAGCATATGGCTGAATTTTTACATCACTTGGTTACAGAAACCAGAAAAAATAAGAGAAAGAGACCAAGAACATAGGCAATATCCCTATGGATAAATCTCCAGTAACCTATTTCCTGTAAGCCCTGTCTTCTAAAGCTATCAGAACTTAACAAAACAGCACCACCAACTTGGAGCACAGCTTTTAATCACAAGTTATTTGGGGGAATAATTAGATATAGGCATTCAAACTTATGTAGCTTTACTTTTGTTCCCAATAAAGAAACAGTAAATTCCAGATTTTTATAATTCTAGATTTATTTACAGTAGAAATAACACTTCCCAGTAATATTATTTGAAGCTTACAAATAATTCACCTTTTCTGTTATTCAAAAATATTCTAGTTATGTTGTTCTTAAAATTTTTCTTTTCCAAGCTAGGATTTAAAATTAGGGGTTTACACTTATGCAAGCACTCTATCATTTGTGCTCCCAATCATTTTCTTTTTATAAATTTTTACTTTATTTTGTTTTTAGACAAACTTTTGAGGTTTTTTCCCCTAAGCTAGTCTCATTCTACAATCTCCTACCTACATTTCCTAACTGGGTGAGATAGCAGATGTACATGTTATTGCCATGTTGTTAACCCATAGTTTCACTAACATTTTGTCCCTAAAAGCTCGGGTTTCTTTTTGTTGTTGTTGTTGCTGCTGTTGTCTTCTTCTTCTTCTTCTTCTTCTTCTTCTTCTTCTTCTTCTTCTTCTTCTTCTTCTTCTTCTTCTTCTTCTTCTTCTTTCTCCTCCTCCTCCTCCTAGTCCTGGAGTTTGAACTCAGGCCTGAGCACTGTCCTTGCCTTCTTTTTTTTTCTCAAGGCTAGTACTCTACCACTTGAGCCACAGTGCCACTTCTGGCTATTTTCTAAATATGTGGTACTGAGGAATCGAACCCAAGGCACAAGGAAAGCACTCTTGCCACTAGACCATATTCCCAGCCCAAAGCTCAGGTTTCAGTCCTCTTATCACTGCTGTCCTGGTAACTGAAGTAACTGTAATTACAGCCTGGCACCATGATGCTAGCTTTATTTAACCAGTTCTTGTAAAAAATACTATAATAATCTCAAATCAACCTTACCTAACATTTTAAAGTAGTGTTTTTATAATTACATAATGGTGCATATAAATATGTGGTCCCATTGGTTGTTATGTGCTTATCATTTGTTTAACCTTATGCTTATCTGATCTACAAATACTGTGTACACATCATACATCACTCTAGAAACTAATGGTACAGTAGTCATCAAGAAACATCCACACCTCAGAAAGCACATTCACTTATTTATATACTACGAAAGAGTGTGTTTTCAACAAATCCATGCTTTTCTACCTGACATATATGAAAAGAAAATAGTTTACAAGCATCTCTGAAAATTGTATTTGGGTCACCTGACATAGTTCTGGCCAGAGTTTGTTTGAAAAAAAATTCATATTCTATCAAAGCTCATTCTTGTAAAGCCTGTTTTCTAGTTTCCATTCTATCATCCTGTCTTTACCGGTCCAAAAAGTCTAATGGGAAGCACCCTGGATCTCAGAATCTCCACCTGAAAGCCCTTTCTCATATATCTTGTACAACAAAAAGCACTAATTATGTCAATTCACCAAGACTGGGAACTGCTTGCAACAGTAGTAGCAAGTACTAACCAATGCCAATTTGGTAACACCACAGTTTTCATTTAAAAGGGAATAAATTGCAAAGGAAAGCTGATGTCAGCACCAGCAAGAATCCAACATGAGAAGATCATGTACAGGGAGTTTCTGTGTCCTTCTTGGAGGTTAGTCTTAAGTAATGTATAATTCACCTGTATAGTTACTTGGATTTTACTCCCCTGAGAAATAATATATTGCAACAAACGATAAATACACAGCCTTCTGGGAGTTTCCTTTCCCATGTTCATGCATCCTGTAGACAGAAAACTGTAAAACAGAATAAAACAATGAAAATATGCCAGTAGGTTCATTATCTGTTCAAGTACAATATTCCAAGTGTTTATGTAAAGAAGTAATAGGAAAGATGTAATATAGAAATATGAATAGATTCATGAGGATACTTTTCTCTAAGCATTCTATTTCTTTTGTGGTAAGATATAGTCATAAAGCTTTTATCCTGAGGAGAAAAAAATCAATGTTTATTCGGTAATATCATTTTTATATATTGTGACATTTAAGGGACAAAAATTATATTATTCTCACTGATGGGTATCCATAGTTCAAAGAGGTTTAATAATTTACACAAGATTGCATAATTTGTCAACAAAATTAATCTAATTTTCAATCCAATTATTAGAATTTCTTGTCAGTATCAAGCAATCTTACAAATTCCACAATGATTAACATCGATTATATATTGGTGCTTGAATATTATTTTCTTACATTTTTAAATAAGAGGATTATATGTGTCCTTTCAAACAGATTTTGTAATTGTGGAGGATAATTGTTTCAAATATTTTCTTTAATGTTTTATTATATTAGTCACAATGTGGACATTCAAGATAAGAGGTAATATTTGATTCTGTGGATTGTTGTGAAGATTTTTAAATTGACATGTAGCCTTTCAAGTTACTAAGTGAACAAAAGAATTTCATTTATTTAACATTTGTTATTTAACAAATTTCATTTTCTTTATCTGAATAATCATTTATGTAACAATTACAGTTGTACCGAAGATATCTTAAATTGCTTCTCATTTGTTTCATGTTACATAACAGATTATATTGATTTAAATAAAAATTAATCATTTTTTGCTTGGGAAAACACATTCAAAGTCAATATTCTTTCCTACATGGCAATGAAGTATTATTACACAAACCATGAATAAACACACACCCCAGTCTTATATTAACAGGCTCATTCTTCTCTCACATGTTACATTAGTAAAGTTTGGGAACAGTAGATTAATGGAAGTTTTTGAGTACTGCTTCTTTTCATTCTGAGTGTACATAGAACAAATAAGTTTAGTGAATAATTAAGTGTTCTGTAGGAAAATGAGGGAGGAAGTAACAAATTGGATAAGAAATGTACTCACTGCCTTACATATGAAACTGTAACTTCTCTGTGTGTCACTTTAACAATAAAGAAATGTAAGAATATTTTAAATTAGAGCAGCATATAAACATAAAGCATCTAGAGTATCTGTTTCAGTGTAAGTTCTTGAGGATTTGTAAGGTTATCTCCTTTTTCCTCAATCCCTTAAGCAAATGGATCTTATAATACACACATTCACATCCAAGTTATCCTTCCTCCTCATCTGGATACAATACTTCCATTACTAATATAAAATATAAAACATTAAGTGTATTCTATATTGTCAAATTAAATATTAGATCATATTTTTGCATTAGTCAAATGGAGTTACATGGAACTTCCTTGTCAAAAGAAAGGCATGGCTGAATTGACAGCTCTTTTACTTTAGAGAAGGTGGAAATGACAAACAAGAAGCCTATAATAGATTCATACCTCATAGCAAACAAAAGGAATGAGAATTACAGCAAGCAATAAACTTGAGCTAGAGAGAGAAGTATTCATAGGACATCAAGGTGAGTCTTATCATTCTGCTCTTCACGTTGAATGACTTCTGAGTAAATTCCTAGATGCTCCAGCTGTCATTTTTACTCCTTCAGTATATTAGTCTCATCCTGTCTACCTTAGCCTTTACCTCTATTCATTACTTGTGTCTACAACTGTAGTGGAAATACCTCCCAGATGGTTACTGAATAACATGTTCAAAGCCTAATCTCAAATGCCCACTGTCAGCTTGTCTACAGTAAGTAGAAATAGTCAGAAAGCACAAGTACCATATCTAACAAGAGTAAAAGGCAGGCATTGATGGCTCACACCTGTAATCCTAGCTACTAAGGAGGCTAAGACCTGAGGATAACAGTCCAAAGCCAGTCCAAGCATGAAAATCCATGAGACTCTATCTCTAGTTAATCACCAGAAAACAAGAAGTGGCTCTGAGGATCAAAGTGGTAGAGTACTAGCCTTGAGCAAAAAGACCTCAGGGACATTACCCAGGCCCTGAGTTCAAGACCCATTACTGACCACAAAAAATGGTGGGGGAGGAAGGAAGAGAGAGAGAGAGAGAGAGAGAGAGAGAGAGAGAGAGAGAGAGAGAAAGAGAGAGAGAGAGAGACTATGAACATATAGATACACTTCTCTCATTTTAAGTAACTTTATATAAAAAATAATAGCACAAGAATATTTATATCTATTATAAAGACCAGGCTCTGTAAGTGAAACTCATATTTCCATATTAAGTACTTAACATTAGATTTTTTCTTATTATTATAGTTATTCTTGCATCAATATAATTTCCAGACATGTGTGGGTGAAAATTAAAAGTCCAATTATTCTTAACTTGTGATTTGGAAATTTAAATTCTATGTTTTCCTTATCTTATAAATCAACACACTTTTAATAAAAATATTATTTGTACCCCTGAATTTCTTGCAGATATTCACCTAACATCAGAAGCATGGAGTTTTCATCCAGTAACTATTGATATGTTGATAGTAATTATTCTCAAGGCAACAACATGGCATATATAAGCTCTAAAGAAAAATTTCTCCATTGCAAAGTTTGTTTCTGCCTACCTATGGGCATAACAAAGACAAAAATGTCTTCATATTTTACAGAAATATTATACCAAGTTCCTATTTGGGAACACTGTGTGCAATTTAATGACTTGAAAGTAACTCTAAGAAATTAGGTACTATGTTCTAGGTACTAGGTTCGGTGTGAATAAGATTTATGTTGCTTGAGTACAGTCATAGTGAATCATAATTTGTGCAAATTTTTGGATTAACTATGGCTCTTATTATTAAAATACATATTACTTTACTTTAAAATCATCCTTATTTCTGAAAAAAATGAGTTTTTACACTCTGAAAGTTTAAAACTTTTGACAGCAAATTAAAGGTAAATGCATGTGAGAAAGTTTCTTATATGGAAATGAGAATATATTCATCATGTTGATTTTGTCTGTTTCAAGAGACTCTAACTGTGAGCCCAGTCTTATTTATTTATTTGCTTATTGTGAATGCCCTGTGGCTTGAACTAAGGGTCTGGACACTGTCCTTAGCCTTTGTGCTGGTGGCTAGCTCTCATCAACTTGAGCTAGAACTCCATTTCTGGCTTTTTGGTGATTAATTATATATCAATGGTCTTTTGAAAATACTGATGCGGGAAGCCAGCAACAACGCCATTACAAGATGGCGCCTACTTCCTTGCAGCCTTACTGGTAAATAACTCCATAAACGGCAAATCCTAACGGACTTACCGGCCTAAACCCCGCGCATGCGCAAGTGAGTTCTAGTCCCAGCCAATCCCGTGGCGGCTGCTAGTAGCAACCGGTCACAGACCAATCAGGGAACGACCCATGCTCACCCAACTGTATATAAGCAGGCGTTTTTGGCCTTTTGGCGCCCCTCGCTTCAGCTCTCCCTCAACCAAGCAGCTCCTCAATAAAGTGTGATTGAGAAGGATCCTCGTGTGGTGGTCGCCTTTCCTCGCTGGACGGGGTTGCCGCCCGCCGCATACTGACAAAACCATATATCCAATTAAACATATTGAGCATCTAAAACTTCACTTTGATGAGTTTACCGCCTATATCACAAATGGTAATAGGACCACTGTAACTTTAATTGTTAAGGAGATGTGTCCAAATGAATTTGACCTGGGAGAAACTATGAGCTCTAAGAAATATAACATGAAAAACATTAAAGACAAGCATGAGGTTTTATTTTTACAAACACTCTCTGTGAACAACTTTTATTCCACACTAAAAACAAAGTAAAGGGTAGGTCCTCCCTTTATTTTCTTCAACAGAGACAAATGAGTGGATTAGCTCTTTACAAATAAATGTTTTCAGAAAATCAATGAGGTAATACTATTTAAACTAATTTCACAAATGAAGAAGCAAGCCAAGTGTGAGACAGACTACCTTTGAATAATAAAATAGCCTCTACGTAAAAATAATTATATAACAAGTAAAAACAAAAAATAGAAATTTGAATATAATTCTGAGATACCTTAAAAGTTATTGATCTGGGTAAAAATTACTCATGGGGGAAATATTTTAAGATAAATATTTACATAAATCCTTATTTGATAAGATATCAAAATGTCAAGGTAAAAATTCATGTAGGATAACAAGAAGACTTAGTTAGGAATAAGACAAGAAAAAAGTAAAAATTATACTAAGGGAAGTGAGCCAGACCCAAAGAAACATGGATTCTATGGTCTCCCTCATAGGGAATAATTAGCACAAGTTTAGGCTTGTCACAGCAGAGGATCACAAGGGCCTAATAGATATGCCCCTATGAATGCATAAGATAATGCTTAGTGAAATGAACTCCATGTTATGGAAACGAGTGATATGTCACTGTTGTAATTACTTTCAACATGCCTTGTGAAACCGGAGCTTCTATTGTTGATGATCCTCTTTTATCCCCTTACTGAGGTTGTACCTGCACTATCACTGTATCTTATCTGAGAACATTGGAAACTGTGTATACTGGTATTAGAATTAGGAAAGTGAAAGGTAATACCAAAATCGAGAGACACAGGATAAAAAGACAAACGACAACAAAAGCAAATGCTTGCAAAACCGCTTGGTGTAAACCAACAATAACTCATGGCGGGGGAGAGGTAAAGAAGGATAGGGAGGGAGGAATAAGGGAGGAGGTAACAAACAGTACAAGAAATGTATACAATGGCTAACGTATGAAACTGTAACCTCTCTGTACATCACTTTGACAATAAATAAGAAAAACAAATTCAAGCCAGGCACCAGTATCTCAGAAATCTATGCAAGATGCTGAGATATGAGGATCACACTTTGAAGCCAGCCAGGCTACAGATGAGCAATTTTTATTCAGTATACACTATATGTCAAATTACTTACATAATTTGTGTTCAGGGATTGGAAGGGAAAAGTAACAGAAGAGGTAACATTGTCTGAAAAATTAATGTATTCATTACCTGACTTATGAAATGTTATCCTTCTACACAATACGATACTAGTAACACTAAAATTATTATTTCTTTAAAGCAAGGATAAATATGTGTCTAAAGAGATGAAGTGCTATCTGTGAACAAAAATGCTGATCCAGTGGGTATTGTCAGGCACTCAGTTCAAACAAATAATCATGTACACACACACACATACACACCACACACACATGTGCACACACATACACACATGCGCACACACACACACACACACACACACACACCATACAAATATTGTTGGTCTTCCAGGTAAAAGAGGAGTCACACAACCTGGAGCTACATGAAGACAGAACTATGTCCAACATTGGAAACTTCACATGACCACCTTAAATAAAAAATAAATTTCTCACAAATTATGAAATGAATTCATTGACACTAGAACTATAGATGTCCCTGAGGCAATTTTTAAAACATACTTAGGATCAGTATACTGATGAGAGAAGCTGAAAGACCCATTACCCTCAGTCATGTAACATATTTTTCTAGTTTTTTTTTATTTAGTTTTTACTGCTAAGCATATATTAGCCAGTTAGAAAGATCATATTTTTATAAATATATACATCAAGTACAAGTCAAGCTGTGTATGTTGATTCAAGTTTGTAATCCTAGCACCCAGGAGGATGTGGCAGAAGGATATTAATTTCCATGCTAGCCTGAGCTACAGAGTAATAACTCTGCCTTAAAGTAGCAACAACAACAAAAAAGTCAAACCACTGTTTTACTGAGATGTTTTCTTTATATACATATTTTCTTAAAATATTTTTGTATTACCTTTTCTGATTTTTTCCAAAATACTCTAATAACAGGCGCAGACTCCCAACACAATTCTAGTCAAACAACCTTTAGTTAAATATTTGTTAATTTATTGGATTCTACTAAACTGCCTGCAGCATTCATAATTACTTTGAAAAAATATGTTCTCCATTGTAAATACTTTATGTAAGTTATTAGGGCTCTTTCTTACACATTAATACAATAGATATGTTTTCCTATTTGTAAATTCTTTAAGAAAGTAATGATCTACTCCTGGTACATAAAATCCTAGCAATTCAGACTAAAAGAGTTGAGGATCTCAGTTCAAAGCCAGTTTAGCATGAAAGTCTAAGAGACTCTTATCTCCAATTAGCCACAAACAGAACAGAAACAAAAAACTCACAAGTGGATCAGTGGCTCAAGTGGTAGAAACAAATTTATCACAAATGCCCAGGAGTAGCCCAGACCCCAAGTGTAGGCCCAAGGAGTACCATAAAATAGGAAGAAAAGAAGGAAGGAAGGAAGGAAGGAAGGAAGGAAGGAAGGAAGGAAGGAAGGAAGGAAAGAAAGAAGGAAGAAAACGGGGCTGGGGATATGGCCTAGTGGCAAGAGTGCCTGCTTCATATACATGAGGCCCTGGGTTCGATTCCCCAGCACCACGTATACAGAAATGGCCAGAAGTGGTGCTGTGGCTCAAGTGGCAGAGTGCTAGCCTTGAGCAAAAAAGAAGCCAGGGACAGTGCTCAGGCCCTGAGTCCAAGCCCCAGGACTGGCCAAAAAAAAAAAAAAAAAGAAGGAAGGAAACAAGGAATGGAGGGAGGGAGGGAGGGAGGGAGGGAGGGACAGAGGGACAGAAGGAGGGAGAGAGGGAGGAAGGGAAGAAAGAAGGAAGAAAAGGAATGAAGGAGGGATGGAGGGAGGGAAGGAAGGAAGGGAGGGAAGGAAGGGAGGGAGGGAGGGAGGGAGGGAGGGAGGAAGGAAGGAAGGTGATGGTACTTTTAACTGCAAAAGAGAGAATTAAACAGGATGTCTAAACTTGAAAATATTTTATTTAAGAACTTATTTCTTTTCTGAACTATTTGCTCCTAGCACCTGTTTGACTTCTCAAGGATTTCACAATGTTGAGAATGTGCACATTTCTGCCTGCTTAGTTGTCATTTGTTTTACCTAGGAAATGAAATATAAGGACTCTGCTCCTTTATATTTTTATTATTTTAATTATTCACTCCATAAAATGGGGATTTAAAATTTTTATTTTAACAGGTGGATTGCTTTATTGTTTTTGTTTTTTTGGCCAGTCCTGGGGCTTGAACTCAGGGCCTGAGCACTGTCCCTGGCTTCTTTTTGCTTAAGGCTAGCACTCTGCCACTTGAGCCACAGCTCCCCTTCTGGCCATTTTCTGTATACGTGGTGCTGGGGAATTGAACCCAGGGCCTCGTGTATACGAGGCAAGCACTCTTGCCACTAGGCCATATCCCCAGCCCATAAGTAAGTCTTCTTCTTTTTTTTTTTTTTTTCTTTTTGGCCAGTCCTGGGCTTGGACTCAGGGCCTGAGCACTGTCCCTGGCCTCTTTTTTTTTTTTTTTTTTTTTGCTCATGGCTAGCACTCTGCCACTTGAGCCACAGCGCCACTTCTGGCCGTTTTCTGTATATGTGGTGCTGGGGAATTGAACCCAGGGCCTCATGTATACGAGGCAAGCACTCTTGCCACTAGGCCATATCCCCAGCCCATAAGTAAGTCTTCTTCTTTTTTTTTTTTTTCTTTTTGGCCAGTCCTGGGCTTGGACTCAGGGCCTGAGCACTGTCCCTGGCCTCTTTTTTTTTTTTTTTTTTTTTTTGCTCATGGCTAGCACTCTGCCACTTGAGCCACAGCGCCACTTCTGGCCGTTTTCTGTATATGTGGTGCTGGGGAATTGAACCCAGGGCCTCATGTATAAGAGGCAAGCACTCTTGCCACTAGGCCATATCCCTAGCCCTGGATTGCTTTATAATATGGGATGGTGGCATGCAGTCAGTAGGTAATTGCTTAGGCAGATGATTAGATTCCAGCCTTCACCTTTCTTCTTCTTCTTTTGATATGGGTAATCTATTTGGCTTTTATCAAATGAGTTTCCCCATGCAGGAAGAAAACTATGTCTAGGATAGATAAATTATATGATGCACTCACACAAACGAATGTTTTTTGAAATCCAAGTACTGATGATAAATCCAAAAGGCAGGAATTGTGATCTTATGTGTAATGATGCAAATCCACTTTAACTAAAAATTAACTCACTTGCCCCATCAATTTTTTTCTGTTACATCACCATACTTACTTTCTATTTGCTTGAAAATATAACCTGTTTGGAGAGTTAACAATTTGCTAGGTTTCTGGTGCTCCTCATCACTTATTCCTTAATTTTATGTACCTGGCTTGGGTGAGAAGTCTAATTTTTATAGGACAGTTTAAGGCACAATGACACTATGTAATGTGGAATTCATAATATTCCTGTATTAGTTTCCAGAGAGCTGGGTTTCTAGCTCATGAACTACCATTCCTGGCCTCTTTGAGAATTTTTATATATAAGTTTCCTTTCTTTTGAAAAAAATAGTGTTTTTTTATTATAATGGTGATATACTGTGGGGGTTACAGTTACATAAGTCAGGTAATGAGTACAGTGTCACCTCTTCCCTTGTTTTCTCCCAGATTTTCCCTCCCAGACCCCTCCCACAAGTCATATATAGTTCATATTCAGCATAGTGTCTAGAGACTGTCATTGCTGAATTACTTCCCCTTTTGCCCTACTTACCTTCCCAAATCAGATACAAGACAAAAGGTATAGAAATAAAAAAGTGACCAAATGGGGGAAAACCAACCAACCAAAAACACACAAAACCCCACAAAAAGTACAATAAAAAACCTCTTCTTTCCATTTCGTGGAGTTAATTTTGATAAACATCATTTTATATTGTCATATGCATGTAGCTGTTGGTCCTTTGTATTACTCTCCTGAGAATATCCTCCTTTGGTCTCATTGTGTTCAGGTTTCTCTTCTAACGTTGAAAGATCTGTTTTCATTAGTAAGGAAAAAGGCAGAAATCATCTTAATTTGTTTAAGAAAGTGAAATACATTTATCATGAGTGTACAGATGTATCTTAAGGACCAGACAATTTACTTTAGGAACATTCTTCTGATGTCACTGCTGTGAAGCTGCTGCCTGGGTGACCCATCTTCTGGGACCGTTGCCGTTCCTCCTGTGTGGCAGGGCCTCACTTACCATAGTTTAATAGCCTCTTGGAAGCATAAATGTCTGTACTTTTGTTATGAAATATTCCTTGTCACTGATAAACATGTTCACAGCATTCCATTACTTCTTTAGTATATGTACTCAGAATAGAAGATAACTCTATTTCCAGATTCTAATGGTCAAGGTAAAGCTTGAATACGTAGTGTTGTGCTTCCTGTTCTTCAATGTATGTGTGGTTGTGTGTGCAAGATTTCATTGTTCAAAGATCCTCTACAATGATCTTGTGGCCAGGTAAAAGAAGGGATATTCTGAAAAGCAAGATGCTTGGCAGTGTCACCATTGTTCACATCAGCACTATTTTAGTTAGTCCCGACTATAGCAATTGTGTCTCTCTACTTAGTCATATCACACCTATCAATTTTTCCCAAAGACTTTGCATTTATGGGAGAAGAGCTATATAGAAACAAAGGAGAACAGCAGCTTTCCATTATCACAGACACTGACATTAATAAATATACCCTAGTGTCTTCCATATACATATATAACTCGATTGTTTTTGTTCTTCTGTTGCACTGTTAACAATAAACTGATTTTTTTTTGTTGGAAATCTTTTTCATGTCAAGCATACATGAGTAATGTTCTTGTCTGTAAATCTATAATTTTTTGTGTCTTGGTAATAGCTGAGTGATTTCCATAGGATACATTTAGTTACAAATAAAGTAAACAAGTCAAATATATTCATAAATAGGTGTCTCAGACTATTATTAGAAATGTGAGGAAAAATGTACTTTGTAGAAATTTTTATCAGTAATTTTCTGACATTTATCACTTACAAAGTGAATTATATTTAATTTATATGTATGCCATCTGTTTTACAAGACAGTAAGCATCAAGGGCATATTCCAGATTAAGTTGACATTGTAAGATAATATAATTTAACATCATGAATTCTACAGTGGAAAAATGGTGGAGGAAAGAAAGTGGATGTTAATGGGGGAGGCACAGAAGTAAACAACCAATAAGTAAATAGAAAAAGAAGGAACAAAAACAATTGTTGTAATAATTTGAAAGCATATGAAATTAAATTACAAAGTATAAACTTTGGTTTGCATCTTTACATAATAAGTCCACTGTATCATTATATCACTTCCATCAGTGGGTTCATTTCATAGGTAATAAGAAGTTAGTCATGGTATATTAGTTTTGTTATGTGAGGACACTTTCCACAGATGTTTATAATTTTCTCAGAGGATATTTACATGTATTTGGTGTCTGAATGTAAAAATTTTTTAGATCTCATGGTCAAATGCAAGTTATGAGCATATTGCTAACACAACTAATTGAAGTACATATTTATCAGGTATTCAGAAAATTATTTGAGAATTTTTCTACATCCTACATTACTATAAAGTCACCGCTATGAAGCAATATGGGAGAACAATAAATTAAAATATGGGTTTTTAATGACAGTGTGTGGGAGTGGTTCAATTGGTATAGAACTTGCCAAACAAGCAAGAGACCCTGAATTCATTCTCTAATACCACAGAAAATAAACATAAACTAGCATTTTCTTCTATATTATTACTTGCACATACCTTCAAATGATATGCTTTTTACTTATATCTGTATCTACCTACACTCCTAAAAACAACAGAGAAGATAAGTTCAAAAGAAATAAAAAATACTGAAACTAGAAATCAATGGCATGCAGATACATCACGTAAATAAACTAAACAAAGAAAAAACACAACACAAAATCAACCATAGACCACATAGATTTACAATAAAAATGTGTGAGCAAACTGGTGACAGCCATACATTTTATGGAAACAAGCTGTTTATTTTCTTAGAGAAACTAACAACAGCAGCCCACAAAGAGAAGCAGCCAACACTGTAAAATGTTCTATAAATGCCAGAATGAGCAGTTGTAGCTATAGCTACCTTCAAAGTTAGCCAGAGTTACAAGCTTTTCTTAGTAGTGATGTCTGAGAGAAGCAGAGAAATTAGTCACCCTGAAGCTTGAGTCTTTCCCTCAAGTTCAAGAATCAGGAAGGCGGGCTGAGAGTATGGCCTAGTGGCAAAAGTGCTTGCCTCCTACACATGAAGCTCTCAGTTCAATTCCCCAGCACCACATATATGGAAAACGGCCAGAGGGGGTGCTGTGGCTCAAGTGGCAGAGTGCTAGCCTTGAGCAAGAAGAGGCCAGGGACAGTGCTCAAGCCCTGAGTCCAAGGCCCAGGACTGGCCAAAAAAAAAGAAGAAGAATCAGGAAGGTATTATTAGCATATATTTTTGTATTCATGTACAATGTATGGTTCCACACATTAAGACTAACAATTATTACAATTATTATTAACTTTGTACTGTAAAGGTAACATTCCCTTCAAAGCACAGGTTGTTAGATATTTTCTAACACAGTGCAACTTGTGAAAATAATTGTGGATATTAGGAACACTTATACCAATGATATTACAAGTATTTAAGTGTACTTTTTTTTTGTCTTTTGACTCCAACATACACATTTTAGGGTAGACAATACTCTGGTGTTCAATAAATGAACTCCGGAAGAAATCTATCCATATTAAGATTGGGAAGGATAAGGGGAAATGTTGAAAGACATAACATGATATCAAGAGGCAATGTACTCATAAATTGACATACTGAATTGAAATGCCTTTGATCAGCTTTTAAAGATTATTAATAATAATAAGTTATATGTCATTTGTTGAGTTATTATGATATCTATCAATTTTCTCTGCTCTCTTTTGCATACAGATATAAAATGAACCTTCTGTTTGAATTGTGAAGTGATTTTTAAGCAATTATGAACAACTGAAACAAATTCATATTATTAAACAATGTTTTTGTTGTTCTTTACCATGAAATGTTTTTTCATAGCATTATATGATTTTCTAAAGGCCAAAGATTAGTTATTTTTGTGTCACACAGCAAAAATGGAATTCATGACCCTTAAAAAATTAACTATTTTAAGAATGACCCAAACCAAATCTAAAACACTATGAAGATATTTGTTTCTGGAAATGATTCAAACAGTTTGCTCAAATTTTAAAATAATTAAATAAACATACATTTCAACCTACCCACACAAATCTGGAAAACTAGAGAGATGATTTTGCTACTTTTTTAAATGTAAACTTATCAAACAATGAAGTGAATTTTATAGAACTCTGCCAAATTTTTACATGGTTATAATGATTAAGTAAACTATAACATGGCAGAATGACTGATTTAAAAAAATCAAGTCCTATTTTCAAATATTGGAAAAGTGAAATTTTAAACAGAGGAGTAGCAATTGGATTGCTGTATATTAAATGAAATCAAGAATTTTTTTTTTAAACACATGAACTTTGACACTTCAGCTGCCTTCCAGTAAATGCAGATTAAATTTATCCAGTGGTGCATCACATTTATTGAAACTGCATTCCCATTTCTACTAACTTCAGAAATAACTCCAATAGTATTTATAATGTGTAATATTTGATACATGTTGCTCAAGGCATTTGCAGAGCTACCCTTCAGAACAAATCATCTAGGATTAGTCAATTTAAGTGAACATGTTTTGTGAACAGTAAATTACTTGTAGAGGGTGCTATTATTTTTGTGATTATTCACAGTTTTATTTCTTCATTCCCTTCATCCTTTCCTTAGATCCCTTCTAGGAGGAGGTAATAAATTCTACAAGAAATGTACCCACTACCTTACATATGAAACTGTAACCCCTCTGTACATCACTTTGACAATAAATGATTATTTAAAAAAAAAAGAGAAGGGAAATATTATTTTTTTTATAGAGGCATAAAATTCCATTTTGTACATGTACCACATTTTCCTGATCCATTCGTCTACTGAGGGGCATCTGGGTTGGTTCCATATTTTACCTATGACAAATTGTGCTGTGATGAACATTGTTGTGCTGGTGGCTTTAGTGTGTTCTTGTTTGTGGTCTTTTGGGGAGATGCCCAAAAGAGGGGCTGCTAGGTCACAGTGGAGCTCTATGTTTAGCCTTCTGAGGAATCTCCATACTGCTTTCCAGAGTGACTGAACCAGTTCACATTCCCACCAACAATGAAGTAGGGTTCCCTTTTGGCCACACCCCTTCCAACATTTATTATTGATAGTTTTCTTGATAAAGGACATTCTTACTGGGGTGAGGTGGAATCTCAATGTTTTTTTGATTTGCATTTCTTTTATGGCCAGTGATGTAGAGCACTTTTTCATATGTCTCTTGGCCATTCTCATTTCTTCATCAGAGAAGTCTCTTTTCAAGTCTTTAGGTTCTTTGAGATTTTGTTTTGGAGGAATGTATTTTTTTTAGTTCTGCATATATTTTAGATATGAGGCCTTTGTCCGTTGTATGGCCGGTAAAGATCATGGAACCAACCCAGATGCCCCTCAGAAGACGAATGCGTCAGAAAAATTTGGTACACATTGTGGTACACAATGGAATTTTATGCCTCTATCAGAAAGAATGACATTGCCCCATTTGTAAGGAAATGGAAGGACTTGGAAAAAATTACACTAAGTGAAGTGAGCCAGACTCAATGAAACATGGACTCTATGGTCTCCCTCATAGGGAATAATTAGCACAGGTTTAGGCTAGTTACAGCAGGGAATCACAAGATCCCAATAGCTATATCCTTATGAACACATAAGATGATGCTAATTGAAATGAACTCCATGTTATGGAAATAAGTGTTATATCACTGTTGTAATTACTTTCAACATGCCATGTGAAACTGTAGCTTCTATTGTTGATGATACTCTTGTATCCTCTTTCTGTGGTTGTACCTGCACTATCACTGTATCTCATCTGAGTACATTGAAAACTGTGTATACTGGTATTAGAACTAGGAAAGTGAAAAGGAATATCAAAATTGAGAGACACAGGATAAAAAGACAAATGACTACAAAAGCAATACTTGTAAAACTGTTTGGTGTAAACCAACTGAACAACTCATGGGGTGAGAGGGAAATGGGGAAGGCAAAGGGGGAATGAGGGAGGAGGTAACAAACAGTACAAGAAATGTATCCAATGGCTAACGTATAAAACTGTAACCTCTCTGTACATCAGTTTGACAATAAAAATTTAAAAAATAAAAAATTAAAAGAAGATTGATAAGAAATGTACTCAGTGCTGTAAGTATGAAACTGTAACCCCTCTGTGCATCACTTTGACAGAAAAAAAAAAACAAACAACAACAAAAAAGACAAAATCAATGATATATCCTATTAATACCCATTAATAGGAATCTACTGCATCAATAGCCATGCTGGTGATAGAACTGTAAGGAAATGATCTTTGCATAGACTATTAACACTTGTAGAATCAGTGATGATTAACTAGGAACAAAAAGAAAAATGCCTAGTTTTATTTTTCTGAGGGAGAAACTAATAACAGTTTAAGGAGGTCAGATGTTAATTAGATATTTTTCTAAGCTGAAGAGAATGAAAAGAAAATTATAAACAGAGACAGCAATGCAAGTGTCAGCACAAATACTTATGTATCCAAATTATTCACATCTTTTAGGCAACATTTCTGTCTTAGGACAGTTATCTTATCCTTTGGAAAAGAAAAAAGGTATAAAATGATTTGTCAAAATACTAGTGCTCCAAAAATTTCCATATATGTAAGAATCTCTTATTGTCTTTCCGAAATTTTTTTTCTAGTGATAATGAAAATATGTGTCAAACTCAAGAAGAGTTTTGTGCTTTCAATATTTCCCAGAATATCCTGCACAATACTAAAATGGCATAAATAATAATTAAATTCTAATTGTGAGCATCACCAAGCTCTGTCATGCTACTTCCAATTTTACTCAAAATAATTGAGAAGATATTAAGATAAATAAAGTGTTGGCTAGAATATTCTAGATTGCTTGTGCCTGCCACCCACATTTTGGCAGTAATTGCCAGTCATTTTTCACTATGTAGACATGGCAACTGGGTTATTTTGGAGAACTCAATTATCTTATTTGCAACTCCTCACATGTCTTTGTCAAGTTAAAAAAGAGGACCCCAAAACTGTATAAATATGCTTCACAGAAAATCCTGCAGTCAATTCGATAGAGAATTACATTTTAAGACACTTGCAATTTTAAAATTATGTTTACCTTTAATGTATAATACTGAACGTTTATATTTTTCCAAAAACAAATTTAGTTTCCTACATGAAAATGCCTGAGTACTCACGCAAGATTTAAATTTTAAGAGATATTTGAAATGAGTCTACTAAAAAGATTCTTACTAAAGGATATCTGAGGATCAAGGTTCAAAGCCAACCTAGGCAGGAGTCTGTGTGACATTTATTTCCAGTTAACCACCAAAAGTCTGGAAGAGAAGCTATGGCTCAAATATCAGGGAATTAGCATTGAGCACAAAAACACTGGACACCATTCAGGCCTCAGGTTCATGACTGAGTACTGGCATGTAAACACAAAAGAGTATAAATTCAGAAGTAGTAGTCAGTTTTTTGTTCTTTTAATATTTTGTATATCAAACATATAATGTTTATTTTTTCTCATTTAAAATACATTGCATAATTAACCAAAATCTCTTTTTTCATATAGCTAGAAAAGTTTTGTATTAAATGTGTTTCATGGTATTTGGGATTTTATAGCATTAACCAACTAACCATCTTATTAGAGTGAGGAGTACAGATCTTTCCATGGAACAAGAATCACAAAAACACTAATTATTAAATATTATTTCCCCTGAGAAGTTCATTTTGTTCTCCAATGTCACTCTGATTGATATGATGGTATAACAGCCCACCTAGGGAAGTCCAAGATCCCTTTTATTCTTTCTGTGTGGAGCAAGAGCTGTAAGATCTTTTTACAAAATGAAATTGCCTGTCTAAGCCCCAATTGTTGCAACTGAAAAGATCAGGACTAATAAGAGTCAAATTTCTTGGATTCTGGGTTCAAAGAAATATTAAATTTCCAAAGCGTGTTTAATTTGATTTTGGATGTTTTTACTTGAACCCAAATTTTGCATTAAATTTCAAGGAATGACAGTCTTATTATCTGAAATAGAAACTTTCAATTATTATGTCTTATGACTTAAAGTTACCACAGTATAAGAAGTTCATGCATTCATGAACATTTCCTGATCCATGTAGATACATACAGTACATTTAATAATGAGAAAAGAAAACAAAAATAAAGAATGTAGGAAAGAAAAAAAGAAAAAGCTATCTCAACAACTGAACAAATGAAAAAGATGGAAGTGAACACCATAGAAACATTTGGGCTCCTTGTTGGAATCAGGCAATGATTATTAAGGAATTGCTTTGAATGTGTGTGTGTGTGTGTGTGTGTGTGTGTGTGTGTGTGTGCCTGTGTGTGTGTGTGTGTGTGTGTCCTGAGGCTTTAACTTAGATCTTGGGCACTGTCTCTGAGTTTTTGTGCTCAAAGTCATTTCTCTCCCAATTTAGTCACAGTTACACTTCTGACTATTGTGAGCTTAACTGGAGAAAAGAGCCTTGGTCTTCAGAAGAAGTTGTCAGGGGATTCCAGTTGAAAGCACCTGCGAGGAAAAGAATTACTCAGATTGTTTTCAAGGCCTACCTGTGGAAGTAAATTGAGTTAAGCTGAGGACCCAGGGCAAGGGTCAGGGTCAGGTAGTGGCAAGAAAAAAAAAGAATCTTTTTTTTTTTTTGAAATTTTTATTATCAAACTGATGTACAGAGAGGTTACAGTTTCATACGTTAGGCATTGGATACATTTCTTGTACTGTTTGTTACCTCGTCCCTCATACACCCCGCCCCCCCCCCACCCCCCGCACAGTCTGCCTTCTAAGCTCGATTCTCAGCCTCCTAAGTAGCAAGGATTAAAGGTTTGAGTGCCCATTCCCCAGAGCTAAGGCACTCCTTTTAATGGCAGTCATGGATGCTACAGTTGCACTACAGGACAATAAAGAATATCTAAACTCAAAGCTCAAAACCTGAGAATAGGGTGAGATTGGATTTTTGTGCAAACATAAAAAGTTAATTTAAACTCCCAACCAATCACAGGCAACAGGTATCACTCTGTTGGCAAGAAGACATAACAGACTTACCGAAAGAAGAGGAACCAATGGGAATATTAAACGATGGTACTCTCTCATGCCAAAGGAAACAAATAATCAAAATAATATTTCAAAATGGGATTGTGCAACAAAGTGCACAGAAATTTAAATAAGAAATACTGCAGACAGAAGGAAGAAATAAAAGAAACAAAACTATGAACAATCACTAACATTCAGTAAGGAAACAGAAAATCAAACATGTAAAAATTCTAATGCTGAAAGAAACAATAGTTTTCTGAGGAACCGCCATACTGATTTCCAGAGTGGTTAAACAAGTTTACATTTCCCCCCAACATTGTAGTAGTGTTCCCTTTTGGGCACAGGCTATATTAGAGCCACCAATACTACCATGTTCATTGCAGCACCATTTGCAATAGCCAAGATCTGGGATTAAACCAGATGTCCCTCAGCGAATGGTCAAGAAAATGTGGTATATATACACAGTGGAATTCTATGCGTACATCAGAAAAATTGTCATTACCCTATTCATAAGAAAATGGAAAGTCTTGGACAAAGTATATTAAGTGAAGTTAGCCTGATCAAAAGACACATATGTTTCATAGTTTCCCTCATTTGTAATGATTATGATGTACCTACAAACCCAAAAGTAAAAGACAAATATTTACACTTGGATATGATTAAATTGGGCACTAAAAATTCACACAGAGATAATAAAGAATGATATTCTTAGGAGAGGATTGCAAGGACTTAATAGATATGTGCATATGATCATATAAAATTATGCTTATCAAAATGAACTACAATAAATAGAAACAAGAGACGTTTTATTTTACTATTTTCAGTTCTTTTTTCCCGATCCATTTTTCCTCTCCTATCTGTTTTTTTCATTTCTGTACAGTTTGTCTTGTATATAAATTTATCTGATTTGGAGAGGGAAAGAAGCACAGAAATGGTGGAACAAAAGGTAAACCAATTCAACTGTGAAACCCACTAGACACTAGATTGGAAATGAATTGTTCAACTTGAGGGGAAGGGAGATAGAGAAGTCGGTGGGGGGAAAATTGGGAGAGAATGAGGGAGGAGGTGACACTCGTCCAAAGGAAATTTACTCATTACCTGACTTATGTATCTGCAACCCCTTTGTGTATGCTTTACGATGAAATATTTTTAAAAGAGAGATAAGAGTGAAAATCAATACTTGGAGCAATTAGATATTCTAGACTATCCAGAATGATTGGAGTATATTTGTTGTGGATACAATTTAAATACTAAGTGTCATAAAAAGAAAAAAGGAATAAAATGATGGGGCTTGGTGTTTTGTGTCTCACACCTGTAATCCTAGCTACTCAAAAAGCTTACCTGTGAGGACTGTGGTTTGAAGCCAGCCTGGGTAAGAAAGTCCATGAAACTCTAATTTCCCATTAACCACCAGAAAAATTGAAGTGGAGTTGTGGCTTACAGCAGTAGTGCAAGCCTTGAGATCAAAGCTCAGGGTCCTTGCCCAGTCCCTGAGTTCAAGCCCCATGACTTACAAAAATATAAGTAAAAATTAAGGTTAAAATAATTAAAAACAAACAGAAAAAAAAGAACAAATGCTGCTATGTTAGTTCTGGGTGAAGCGATTCTCATTTGTAATTGAGTACTTACTAAAGATGCTAACGCAAGGAGGCCTCAAGTTTGAGGTCTGCTTGGAATAATTTGTGAAGCCTAGTCTGAAACCAACAACATTTTTTATTTTAAAAAAATATGAGAAAAAAGGAAACTGACTTTGGGAAAAGAAAAAATTAGATTTATTTGAATAAGATATCACCATCTAAATGCACATAATACATGCTAAATATATGATAAATTTACATCTGGAATATCAAAACTAGAAACAGTGATTTAGGAAATATTTTTTGTTCCCTGGGTATTGTATAAACGTTTATTGGAACTAGGGAAGGGAAGAAGAACATCAAAATGGAGAGACAAGGATAAAAGATGAACCAATGCAACAGCAATACTTACAAAGCTATATGCTGTAAACCAACTGTACAACTCATTGGGGGAAGGGAAGTGGAGAGAAGGGAAGGTGGGAGAAAAATCAGGGAGGAATTAATGAATTGGATAAGAAATGTACTCAATGCCTTACGTATGAAACTGTAATCCCTCTGTACATCACTCTAACAATAAAGTGATAAAACAAGATATTTACTTAAAACACAAACAATAACAAATAAAAGTTAAAAATCACATGAAAGTTTTTGTATAAATAATAGATTACATTTAATCTATTTTTTCAGAAGCACAGTACAAAACACATTTAAGAATTAAAATTCTTAAAACATAATCAAAAACATAACAATAACCATCCTTCATTAGATGAAGACTAATAAATTTGAATGAAAATAATATTATGATAGCAAAGCATTATAAATAAAAATAAATTCTTAGAGTCATTATGCTGCAACTGCAATGTTTCTAATTGTACAAAATAATATAAAAAGACCACCAGTATTCATCTATCATTACCATGATGATTAGAATTACTAGAAAACTGTTCACATGGAAAAATAGACATCTGAGATAAAATGAGGCTTCAAAAAACACAAAATAAAGAAAATTAGAAAATGTGCATTGAATGGAAAACTAAATAATTATGATTTGTGGAATAAAGCTACTTTTGTTGAGGCAGAGACTTATGACATTTCATATCTGTATTAGAAAAAGAGGAAAGGATTCAAATCAATGGAATAAGTTTTAACTTATGAAAATAGAGAACTAAATTAATCAAAGGTGAACAATAAGGGGGTAAAACAAACTTCAGTACAAAAACCCACAGATACCCTCAACCAAGACAAGAACAGATTAGGAGACATACTTAACAGAACTGACAAATCCTAGATGAAGATAAGCTCTCTTAATGAAAAAGCAGGATACCCAAGGGCAAGTGGCTCACGTTTATAATCCTGGTTAGACAAAAGATTGAGATCTGGGTATCTCAGTTCAAAGCCAGCCCACTCATGCAGAGAGATCTGTAAAATGGTTATGTTCAATAAGCCAGAAAAAAGCCAGAACAATAGGTATGGCTCAAATGGTAGAACATCAGTCATGAGCAGAAATGCTGAGATAGAGCACACAGGATCAAGTTGAAGGCCCAGTATGGGTATAAAAACAAAAACAAACAATAATAGTTTAGCACATTGTCAATAATAGCAGTTGAAAAGAAAGCAGATAGAGATAGGGCAGATATGTAAAATATAAGGAACTGTTGCAGAAAATATTCTGTATTTGAATTAATTTAACCATTTTCAATTGAATAATTGCTTCATTATTTGTTTCTATTCCATAAATAATCAGTTTATATTTTAATACCCTTAAAATACCCTTTAGTACCCTTAATACCTCGTGGCTCATGATGGGAATGGTAAAGAGGATCAAATTTAATATACAAACATATGCCCTAATATATGGGCAGCCTATACACAGTGACTAAGCCATCTGAGATTAGTTATCCAAGTTAGAGGCTTGATTTCCTACCATTCAGTAACCTTGCAGTATTGGATAACACCTCAAGCCTTAGCAGCATCTAAGTGGTCAATCCTTACCTTATTTACTACATCACCTTCCATGGGTACTCATCCTTTCCTAAGAAATTATTCTATTACTATCTATATATTTTCCCATCATTCGTGGAGCAGTGTTTTAAATTTAGGCACTTTACTCAGTAATCAAAGAACATCTAGAATATTCCAAAAAACACTGACAATCTATATAAGGCCCCTTCTCAGCATATGATTATAATATTTCCATTTTAGGCAGTCATCAAATGTCTTACCACTAATTACGGTGATTTCCAAGCAAGAATAAGGTTGGGATTTTCAAAAATGTTTTACCCTCACCCAGTGCCAGAGGCAAAATATACATTATATGCATGAGACTTTATTTGCCATGTTATTTCCTGCTTGCTAGGGTTTTGGTAGCAAAATAAAAGAGCTTGGTCTACTTAATTATAGTGATTTCTAGGGAATTTAGTTTAAATGAGAAAAAAAGACAATAGCAATATAGGAAAGGCTTGAAGGCAGAAAAAACAAAACACCGTGAAGAAGCAGAGAAATATCTGATGCCTTGCACATCAGAGTTGGTCATTGGAATAGAAGCTGTGGTATGGGAATATATCCATGATGTGGTCTGTCAGGTGACTTCAAAAGCTTTTTAATATATAATTATGGGCAGAAGGAACTGACATTATTACATCTGAAATTCTTGACTAAGGGCTTTCTTGATTGCAGTCACTTAATTTGCAAATAACACTCTGTGTAACTTTCCCTTAGCTTTAACTCTTATGTTGGCATTATACATTAAAAAGATAATAATCAGTAGAAAGGTATGTGGGCATATCTTCCTAAATTTCAAAATGCTGGACACAGGGAAATAAAGTGTTTATGACTAACTCTCTATATACTAAGAACAAAGGTCAAAAAATAAAATAAAACTGTAAAATAGCTTTGTTATTACATGTGAAAACATACTGCTACAATATGACTTTCATTTTATCACCAGCATCTAGGAAACTGCACCATCATTGAAACAATAATTTTAGGTTGTTCAACAAGAGACTATGATTTTGCTAAGAATAAAAAAAAAACCAATGAGCTGAATCCTATAACAGTGTTACTCACTGTTATTAGGAAATTTAGGAGATAAAGAAAGAGCTATAGGACAAAAGCTCTCCTTTACTTGGTGAATTGAGGGAGAAAATAAATTCAGAGGAAAGATCAGAGCAGAAGAGTTGTAAATATCTAGAATTCAGAAAAGGTGAGCATATTGACTGGAGCAATGAAGAGAATGAATTCAGAGAAGTCCATAGGTTCTGCTAAACACCAATTTAAGCAAATATAATTATATTCACTTATTCGACAAAGACCAATTTCGAAGAAAAGTGTATTGACAAGAAGTGATATCTAAATAATTCCTAAAGAATTATTCATGTCTAGTATAAAGTTAGGCTAGTCACAGCAGAAGATCACAAGATCCCAATAGCTATGCCCTTATGAATACATAAGATGATGCTAAGTGAAATGAACTCCACATTATGGAAACACGTGCTATATCATTGTTGCAATTATTTTCAACATGTCATGTGAAACCATACCTTTCTTTTTTCTTCTTTCATATTCCCTTCCTGTGGTTTTATCCCCGCTATCATTGTGTCTCATCTTAGTGCCCTGGATACTGCATATACATGTATTAGAACTAGGGAAGGGAAAGGGAATACCAAAATCAAGAGACAAAGGATAAAAAGACAAGCCCTTCCAAAAAGCAATACTTACAAAACCATTTGGTGTAAACCAAGCTTACAATTCATGGCGGGGAGAGGAAAGGAGGGAGGAGAGAGTTAGAGGAAAAATGAGGGAGGAGGTAACAAGTTGAGCAAGAAATGTATTATAACTGCTCTGTAATTCAGTTTGACAATAAAGGCGGAAATAATTATTTATGTATCAATAAGCTCAATTTTTGAGTTCAGAATAAATGTAAATGACCACTATCTTGAAAGGAACATGGAAGTATCATAGTATTGGGATTTAAATAATCCTAAAGATAAAAGACATTGGGTGTTTAAAAGCAAAGTGAAACTTTGGAAAATATTATTATGCTCTATGAGCAATTAAATTCCCATCATACAAAAACAAAACGACACTGTACTGAATATGCTGTATGTTATTGCGGGATGAAAGATTGTCAGAATAATGCATGCTTGTCATCATAGCCATGAAGGACACTAAGACTGAGAGGACTGTGATTCAAGTCATCACTAGCAAAAAGGAGACCTTATCTGAATAACTGCATGAGCAAAAACAATGAGAGGATCAAGAAGTTCCTGCCTAGCAAACTCAAAATCCTACTTCAAATGCCAGTGTCACCAAAAGCAAAAATCGAAATTTATGAAGATTAAAGTTACATTCTGAAAATCATAGAGTAATTGAATTAAAAATTGATCAAAGGTATAACTAAGAACAATGTGGGAAAAACGACACATTAAAATAATACACATGCTAAGTAATAGTGGAAAGAATATAAGGGAATAGGAAAACACTATACCACAAAGTAAGTGGAAATATAACACTATGTGCATACAAGAGGAAATAAGAAATGAGTCCTATTAAGATTCTAATATTAAGATTATAAGATCACATCTATAATCCTAGCTAATCAGGCGGCTGATTTGTAAGGATTATGGTTAGAATCCAGCCCAGGCAGGAAAATTCTTGAGACTCATCTCCAATTACTCATAGAAAAAGCCACAAGTTGTACTGTGGCTCAAGTGGCAGAAGTGCTAGCCTGGAACAACAGGAGCTCATGGAGAGTACTCAGGCTCATAATTCAAGCCCCAGAATAATAATAATAATAATAATAATAATAATAATAATAATAATAATAATTCATTATAAGAAAAACAAAAGGAATCCCAGATTTTATCCTAATTATTAGAGAGGAAAACATTTATACCTTTCTGCCTTTCTGTGTTTATTATGCTTTAAGCAAATATACACTCAATATTTCTGCTAAATATTACCCCTTAGAAGATACTATTCAAAGAAAGAACTACCTGATGAGAGCATGACTCAAAAGTAATTCATGAGACAAACTGATGGTTTGTAACCCATGGAAACAGAAGTATCTGACAATTCACCCAGACTTTTTAGTTATACATGCTATCATGAAGACAATTTTGACTGTTACAACTAACAACTTTGATTTAATAGGCAAGTGCCATCATGTTCATTTTTATAACAACCTTGCAGTTGTTAGTACCAGAGCACTTCAGAATCAATATTAAGTAATACAAGGTCTGGAGTGATAAATGTCTCATTTAGGCAACCTAGGTATTTGGCGAAAAAAGCCCAGACATCAACCCCTTGACGATCTAACATAAAAAACTCAGAATCTTAATTTCATGCCTTATTTTCCTCTAAACACGAACACATTTAACACACTTTCTTATCATTAATATATGTGCCATTATTAAAAAGAAAAGTATCACTATCTTACCTAACTGACAAATAAGATAAGGGGAAAATGCAGAACCTAGTGAACAATGGAATGAGACAAGCTTGATTGGGATGATTTTGGAATTTCTTTGGCAAAACAGTCTGATTTCCAAATCCCAGTTCGGAACTGCTGTTGGAAGGTGGTGTGTGATCTAGAGTTAGGTGTTGTTTTAGTAGTTTCTCCCAAATTATGTGTGCACCGTACTAATGAGTTTATAATAACCCTGCTATACAAATGGAAATCTAGGATTCAAGCAGAACTAATACATTCTTCAGGAAAAAAATTATGCCCATATTTCCTTTGATGATTGTTTGATATCTTCATGGGAGATCACTTTGACTGACATGATCCCTGCAGAAAATAACTTTCTTTTTGTTATTTTCCCCCAAATAACTATACTAGAACTCCTCATTTTAGATTAGAAAACATCTTGGTTTGGGCCAGCTTGGTTGCCTGAGAGAAAACATAGATTTAGAAAATAAATGAACATTCAGTAATATTAACTCTATACTTTATCTTATGACCTTGATCTTTAAAACATTAAAAAAACTTATAAACTGTGAAAAAATCCTACCTCTGTTTGAAGAATCCAAGTTTCCAAAGCAATATCACATTTTTACTATTTTCTCAGTACCTAATGCTTGACATGTATTTAGTGATTTTTGAGTAAATATTATAAATAAATAGAATATCAAAAGAAAACAAAATTTCTGCCTAGGAAAAGACAAGTCTCTCCTATTCTGCTTTTACTAACCTCAATTTGAATTGCTAACATGATAAATGGTGAAGGAGATTGTATAACTTATGAAATTGCAAAGATGATTATTACTTTGTGGCATTGTGTCATTGGGTAAGCTACTAAACACCTGTTTAGGCTCATACAGTATTCCCGCTGGTATTAACAGGAGATATTATGAGTTTGCCATTATTGCTATTAATTATTATTATTATCTGTGAAGTTTTCAGTTAGGCCTTATCTTGAAAAACACCTGGATATGATTTAGGAAGTAGCATGTGGTCAATAACAATTTCAGGTGATCAGTCAGACTTATCTTTCTTTGTAGTTTTCAGTTAAGAATCATATTATATCGTGAAGCAGGCAGAATAGATTAAAATACAGATATTGATCAATCCTGAAAGATCCATCCACTCTACTCCTGTTCTTTGACACATGATGTCAAACATTGAACTGTATTCTCAGTGTAATTCTCCTGACATTCTGTGCCATTCTCTTGGAGTCTACTATATCTGGATTCCTTCTCAAAGTGTCTTTCTTTGTCATTCATGGACTGGCTATGTTCCTGTCTGTACCTAGCCGGTAAACTGTTTAAGGAAGATTAAGCCTGTCACTCTTTTTGGATTTCCAGTACAACAACAAAAACAACACACACACACACACACACACACACACACACACACACACACACACACACACACATTTGTTAGTATCTGTTAGCTATACTTATATGTCTATGAGCCAGGGTTCCTGCATAAATGTTTTTGTTTTTGTTTTTCGGGGGCAGAAGAATAAAATTGGCTAAAGTCATCAATGTGAGGTTCCTGTCTTCCTTCTAATACTCTGGTAGTGCATGTGGCAGGAACTCTTCATTTGGCAACTACTCCATGTCCTTGTGCCTCTAACTAGGCAACTTAACACAACTGTTTGTTTGTTTTAGATAATTTATTTCTATTTTAAAGGTGATATAGAGAAGGATTACAGTTACATACACCAGGTAATGAGCACATTTCTTTATGAACAGTGCCACTTCTTCCCTCATTTTCACGCAGTTATTCCCCACCCAACCCCTGCTGCCACAAGATGGAAAGTCTAATGTTTTCATGTTTTCCAACAGGTGATAATTAGCTAGACTAATTGAATATCTACCTGTGTCAAGCTCTCTAGATACTCTGAAATTCTCAAGAAAGAAAATATTGAATCATAAAGCTGATACAAGTACTACATAAGTATCAAAGGGAGTTTCATATGTATATCAAAGTGAGCCTGCCCTGATTGCTCAGTATAGTAAGTGCTCCCCAAAAGAGCAAATGGTGATATTGATACCAGTTACGCTAGCTAAAGGAACTACAGCTTAACTTATTTTTCTTTCTCACTTTTTATGAGAGTGTAGATTCTATGTAATACTTAAGTTGGGAGGATACTTTGGTAGATGATAGATGTATGTGCAGTCCTGATATTTGATGGTGATGATTTCATAGGTGTGAACTTATCTGCCAAAGTATTCACTCATATAAATTAAAGGGCGAATTTCATAGGTTAATCACAATTTAATAAAGTCATTTAAAATACTGGTATTGGATGACATAAGGTGGGAATTAATGAATGGCAGAGTGAATATTTTTATGGATTTGAATGACCTTGGCAGGAGAGCCATGGTATGGATGCTGGAATGAAAGCCTGATCAGAATAAAATTAAGAGCACATGAGGAAATAGTATATTTTGAATTCAGATTGTTTCCCCAAGTATGTTGTCAGAAAGGAGCAAAGAAATAACACACTAGCAGCTAGGGAGTAATTTGGTGTCAGAAAATATTGTCCTGGCCTGGAAGATGCAGTTGAGTTAAACAGAAAATGAGGTCTCATAAAGGCCTGGGAAGTTTATAGCATATTCGCTTGTAAGTATTGCTGTTGCACTGGTTCACCTTTTACCCTTTGTCTCTCCATTTGGGTATTCTTCCCTACTTCCCATAAACTTACATACAATACCCAGAGTAGCAAAGTTAGATACAATGACATCAGGTGTAAAACCATGGGGAAGAAAGACAAAGAAAAAGGCATAATTTCACATGGTGTGTTGTAAATAACAACAACAAAGATAAACAATTTATTTCTAAATCTTTTTTTAATTTAATTTATTTATTAAATGAATACAAATTTTGACAAGGTTTTGTGCAAAAAGGGTACAGTTCCATAGTAGGGTAGTGAGTACATTTCTTGTGATATCTTACGCCCTGTTTTTCTTCTTTCCCTTCTCTAGGTCAAGTAGACATATATACAATATACAATGTATCAAGAACATATATAGTAGCCAAGTGGCCAAGCCCAAGAAAATTCGCCTAGGGCTTTAAATGTAATGTGGATATTAGACAATATGTCGACAGTAGTCTTATATGAACATACGTACATAGCTTTTGAGCTATTGTATTACACTGATAGGTCGATTTTTGACCTTTATGTGTTGAGTAGTTGTTTGGTTTTAGTTACATACTGTTGGGACACTGCCTCAATCCTGTGGGAAATACCATTTCACAAGCAGTATTTGGTTTCACAGACCTGGTCTCTACTGTCTGTCCGTCTCCCTTTTTTAACAGTCATATATCAGGGAGATCATGCCCCTTTGTTTTCTGTGTTCTAGGCTTGTCTTGCTCAACATTATTTGTTTGAGTTCTGACCATTTCCCTGCGAATAACAATATTTCACCATTCCTAATCGCTATGTAGTATTCCATTGTGTAAAGGTACCATATTTTTGGGTCCATTCATCTGTGGAGGGGCATCTGGGTTGTTTCCATATTTTGCTTATTGTGAATTGTACAGCAATAAACATGGAAGTATAAATGTCTTTTTGATATCTTGGGACTTGCTGTTCAGGATAGATGCCTAGGAGTGGTATGGCTGGGTCATAGGGTAGGTCTATATTGAGCTTTTTGAGAAACCTCCAAACTGTTCTCCAAAGTGGTTGTACTATTTTGCACTGCCACCAACAATGGAGATAGTTCCTCTTTCCCCACACCCCCTCCAGCATTTGTTGTTGCCTGAGTTCAGAGTATAGGCCATTCTAACTGGGGTGAGGTGGTATCTCAGGGTGTTTTTATTAGCATTTCCTTTACTACCAGGGATGTTGAGCATTTCCTCATGTGTTTCTTTGCCATTTTTATCTCTTCTCTTGTGAAGTCTCTCTTTAGCTCCTTTGCCCATTTCCTAATTGGTTTATTGGGCTTGGAGGGGCTTAATTTTTGAGTTCTGTGTAGATGACAGATATTAGGCCTTTGTCTGTTGCTGTGCTGGTAAAGATCCTTTCCCATATGGTTGGCTGTCTTTCTGTTTTGGTGGCTATGTCCTTAGCTGAGCAGAAACTTTTTAATTTGTAGTAGTCCCATTAGTCAAGTCTCTCCCCTATTTGTTGTGCCCCTGGGACTCTATTCAGGAAGTTCCTTCCTGTGCCTATAAGTTCTAGCGTCTTTCCTACTCGGTCCTTCAGTAGTTTCAAGGATTCAGGTCTGATATTGAGGTCCTTGATCCATTTTGAGTTGATCTTGGTGCATGGTGATAGGCTTGGGTCTACTTTGAGTTTTCTGCATATACCTGCCCACTTCTCCCAGCACCAGTAGATGAAGAGGCCATGTTTATTCTATTTTATGTCTTTAGCTCCTTTGTCGAATATCAGCTGACTGTAAGAGTACGGTTTTATTTCTGGATCTTCAATTCTGATCCATTGGTCTTCCCATCTGTTTTTATACCAATACCAGGCTGTTTTTGTTATAATGGCCCTGTAGTAGAGCTTGATGTCTGGTATTGTGATACCTCCTACACTGCTGTTTTTGCCTAAATTTGCTTTGGCTATTCTAGGTCTTTTGCTGTTCCATATGAATTTATGGATTGCTTTCTCTACTTCAGTGAAGAATGTAACTGGGATTTTGATAGGGATTGCATTGAATTTATATAACAATTTGGGCAATATGGCCATTTTCACTATATTGATTCTGCCTACCCATGAGCATGCGATGTCTTTCCATCTCCTTGTGTCTTCTTTGATTTCCCTTATTAGATTTTTATAGTTCTCATTAAATAGGTCCGTCACGTCCTTGGTTAAGTTGATCCCTAGGTACTTTACACTTTTTTTGGCTACTGTAAATGGAATTGTTTCCATCACTTTTTTTTCTGCTTGTACATTGCTGGTGTACAGAAAAGCTGCTAACTTTTGTGGTTTGATTTTGTATCCTGCTACTTTGCCAAAATGGTTTATTTGGCTTAGGAGTTTGGGGACTGAGTTTTTGGGTCCTTCAGATATAAGATCATGTCATCTGCTAATAAGGATAGCTTGATTTCTTCCTTGCTTATGTGGATCCCTTTGATGTCCTCCTCTTGCCTTATTGCTGTGGCTAGGGATTCCAGCACTATGTCGAAAAGAAGTGGGGAGAGTGGGCATCCTTGTCTTGTTCCTGAGTTTAGGGGGAATGATTTTAGTTTCTCTCCATTTAATATGATGTTAGCAGTTGGTCTGTTGTATATGGATTTTATTGTTTTGAGGAATGTTCCATCTATTCCTGTTCTCTCCAGAGCTTTTAATAAGTATGAACGTTGTATTTTGTCAAAGGCTTTTTGGGCATCAACTGAGATAACAATGTGATTCTTGGTTTTAGTTCTGTTTATGTGGTGAATTATGATGATTGATTTATGGATGTTGAACCATCCTTGTGACTGTGGGATGAAGCCTACTTGGTCATGATGTATAATTTTCTTGATCAGTTTCTGGATCCTGTTAGCTAATATTTTATTGAGGAGCTTTGCGTTTGTGTTCATTAGTGATATTGGTCTGTAGTTCTCTTTTTTTGTTGGGTCTTTGCCTGGTTTGAGAATGAGTATGATATTTGCTTCATAGAATGAGTTTGGGATTTCTCCCTCTGTTTCTATTTCGTTGAAAAGTTTGAGGAGTATTGGTATTAGCTCCTTACTAAAGGTTTTGTAGAATTTGTTGGTGAATCCATCTGGGCCTGGGCTTTTCTTTGTTGGGAGGTTCTTGATTACCTCCTGTATCTAGCTGTAAGTTATTGGTTTATTTAGTTGATTTATTTCTTCTTAGTTCAGTTTAGGCAGTTTATACTTCTCTAAGAATTGATCCATTTCTGTAAAATTATTGTTTTTTACTGAATAGAGGTTCTGGAAATTGGTCCTTATGATTGTTTGAATATCGCATGTACTTGTTGTAATTTTTCCGGTGGATTCCCTGATTATATATATATATATATATATATATATATATATATATATATATATATGTCTCTTCTCTTCTTTTTTTTGTAAGTCATGTGAGGGGGTCCATCAATTTTATTTATTTTCTCAAAGAACCAGCTTTTAGTCTTATTTATTTGTTGAATGGTCTTTCTATTTTCAATCAGATTTATCTCTTCTTTAATCTTTGTGATCTCTCTCCTCCTAGTCATTTTAAATTCGATCATTTCTTTTTTCTTCAGTTGTTTTAGTTTTATCGTGAGGTTATTCACCTGCTCTGCTTCCATTCTTTTAATGTGAGTGCTGAGGGCAATGATCTTTCCCCTCAGTACTGCCTTAGCTGTGTCCCATAGGTTTCTTTGTGATGTATTTTCATTGTCATTGTGGCTTATGAATTCGTTGATTTCATCTTTAATTTGGTCTGTGGCCCATGTGTTTGACAACAGTGTGGGGTTTAGCTTCCAAGAATATGTATAGCCTCTGTGGTAACCGTTGTTATTGAGGGTTACCTTTAATCCACTGTGATCAGATATAATACAGGGGATGACGTCAATACTTTTGTATTTGCTGAGGTTCTTTGTGTGGGCTCTGACATGGTCTATTTTGGAGTATGATCCATGTGCTGCTGAGAAGAAGGTGTACTGGGTCTCTGTAGGGTGGAAGATTCTGTATAGACCTGTCAGATCCATTTGGAATATGGTGTTACTTAGGTCTTCAGCTCCCTTGCTGATCCTCTGGGTGTTGGATCTGTCTCTTGGGGAGAGTGGGGTATTTAAGTCTCCCACTATGATTGTGTTTGCGTCTATCTTGTTCTGTAATTCTGTGAGAATTTGCTTGACATTTGTGGGGCCTCTTTTGTTCAGTGAGTATACGTTTATCACCGTGATGTCTTGATTCTGGATTTTTCTTGTATTAAAATGTAGTGTCCTTCTTTGTCTTTTTGAGTTGATTTTAATGAAAAGTCCAGCTTGTCTGAGATCAGGATGGCTACACCTGCCATTTTGGTAGGTGCGTTTGCTTGGAAGATCTTACTCAATCCTTTCATTCTGAGCCTGTTTTTGTCCCTTGCTGTAAGGAGGGTCTCTTGTAGACAACAGATGCCAACTTTTTGTTTGTGGATCCATTCTGCCAGTCTCCTCCGATTTATCGGAGCGTTTATACCATTTATATTCAAAGAGATCAATGATAAGAGTGTTTTTTCTCCTTCCATTTTCTTGTTTGGCTGTTTTTTCCTCTTTTTTTTCGTCTTGTCTTTAGTGAGCTGCTCTTTCTGTTTCTGTTTCTGTCTGTGTGTCCTGTACGATCTCTGTTGGGTGGGATTCCCCTCTTAGAATTTGCTGTAGGGCTGGCTTTTTATTCACATACTCCTTTAGATCCTCTTTGCTATGGAAAGATCTGGTTTTCCCTTCGAATGTGAACTCCAATTTCACTTGATATTTGATCCTAGGTTGCATATTGTTGGCCTGTAGAACTTGGATGGTGTTCTTCCACTCACTTCGCGCTTGGTAGGTTTGTGTGGAGACGTCTCCTCTTATTCAGATCCTCTTTCCATTGTAGAAAATTTCTTTATTCGTTTTGGCTGCATTCAGAATCTGCTCTTTATTCTTGAGATCTGAAGTTTTGAATATTATGTGCCTTGGGGTGGCATTTCTGGGGTCTGGCCTGCCAGGTGTCCTATAGGCTTCAATTACCTGGATGGGTTCCCTTGTGAGATTGGGGATGTTTTCTGCAATAACTTTATTGAAAATATGATGAAGCCCTCTGCTCTGGTACTTGGCTCCTTCTTCTATTCCATTAATGCGCAGATTATATATCTTGTCTTTGTCCATTAGTTCCTGGATTAGTCTGTCCTGAAGCTTCACCATTTCTTGGGGCCTCACCCACCTGTGCACTGTGCGCCCACTACAATGGGTGATGTCGCTGTGGTCCTGCTCACCTGAGTGGGGTATGCCTACCAGAGCGGGTTCTGTCACTGGGGGCCCCGTCCACTTGTGCACTTGCACCCACTACAACCAGTGCTGCTGCTGTGGCCCTGTCTAGCTGAGCAGGTTACGCCTGTCAGAGCGAGCCCTGGGTTGTTGGGTTGTGCTTGCACCCTCCCGTGAGTCCGCTGTGGGGGGCGATATGTGTGGGGCCCAGTGGAATCAACTGTCCAGGCGCGGGTTAGCACCCTCAGACTTTGCCTCCGCTGTGAGGAGGGCGCTTAATCAGGCCCACATGTCCCTGCTGTAGTGGTATTGCCCACCAGCACCTGTGATTTTAGTTGTAAAGGTCCGCAAGGTCCAGGTGCCTCGGGTGGGGCTTGCACTGCCGTCTGTCCCCCGGCCCCTGTTGGCAAGGGGGCAGGCCGGTTCGGCCAGTTCAGCCTCCTGGGCGGCCTTGGGGCTGCTCCTCTCTTCCCCTGCTAAACTCCTGTAACTTCCCAGCGAGTGATGGGAGCTTCCCGCCTGATTTGGGGGTTCTTTGTTCCCTCGGGGTGGGGAGGGGGAGGGAGGGAGATCTAGCTTCTTTGTAGGGTTTGGGTCTCTGATAGCTGGCCTCCCGTTGGGGCAGGGGGTAATGGTGGACTCACTGGTCCTGGATTGTGTGTGTGTCCCGCGCCGCCGTTGGTCCTTCAGAGGTGGAGTGCTATGGTGTGGTGAAAGGTCTTAGTGGTGTCCCTGGCTCTCCCCTTCTGCACCCCTGGGTTCCCCAGCCCCTTATGACCGGGACCGGTCCCGGTGTGGACCACCTGAACTTCCGTCACTGCCATCTCCGTGTGTTTTGGTCCGCGCTCTCCCTAGTGTCTGTGGAGTACCGCTGTCTCGACTCTGCACTCCCAGTGTGAATTTTCAGCAGTCAGTCTGCCAATCACCGGGTCCCCTTTCCCAGCCTGGTCCTGTTCGGGCCAGGGTTGGCTGGTGGGGGGAGGGTGCCCCGTAGATTCTCCAGCTCCATGTAGGTTTTTGGCTCTTTTTCTTCTACTTTTTGTTTTCCTGCGTTTCTGCTTCTGGCTGCTGGTTTTGCTGGATTCTTGATGGGGTGTTGGGTGCTGGCGTTCCCAGCTTGCTATTCAGTTGGAGCAAGTCGGGGTGCCTCCCTACTGTGGTGGCACCATCTTCCCTCTTCCCTTATTTCTAAATCTTGTAATTCATTTTGCTTAGGATCATCTAATGTGATCATATGTGTATTGCTATTGAGCTATTGTGATCTTCTTCTATGACTATCCTAAACAAGTACTAATTATTTCCTATGAATGAAACTATAGAGTTTATGTTTCTTTGGATCTGGCTCACTTCACTTAGTATGATTTTTTTTCCAAGTGTATAACTTGGGGGAGAGTGGGAAGGGAACTTGGGAGGGGGAGATAAATGAAGGAGGAGGTAACAAGTTTGATAGGAAATGTACTCACTACATTAAGTATGAACCCGGAACCCCTCTGTACATTACTTGACAATAAATAACTAACTTTATATAAAAAAATAAAGGACTGAGAGGCAAAATTGATGAAAGAGTAGTTTTAATTGGACAAGAGATGAGATCTATTATACAGATGCATTGCTCAAAACACACAAAGTTGCCATATACTATTGGTAGTAATGTTAGCATTTAGGAAAATGATATTGAGAAAGGAGACATTTTGGAGGGAGTCATGTGAACTGCTTTCTGGGTTTTTGTAAAAAAATATTTTTTGAAAACAGAAAAATCATGTCCAATGCTGGTGGGCCATACCTGTAATCCTAGATGCTCAGAAGGTTGAGATCTGAGGATCATGGTTTGAAGCCAGCCCAGGCAAGAAAGTCCATGTAAATCCAATAAACCAACAGAAAACAGGAACTGAGTTTTGATTCAAGATGCTAGAGGCATTACATTAGCCTTGAGCAAAAGGAACTTAAAGACAGAATCCTTGCCTTGAGTTCAATCCACAGGAACAAAAAATTGAAAGACAGGCAGACAGACAAAGAAAGAAAGAAAGAAAGAAAGAAAGAAAGAAAGAGAGAGAAAGTTACATCTGTGTTTGTAACTATCCTCTGTGCTTCTACTACCTGAATAAATTAAATTAAGTACTAATGATGCAAAGAGGAAAAAAGTAAAATTTGATGTCAGATTAAAAATAGAATTAAATTTAGTACATTCTGTAATTATTCAAAATTAGCCTATCTTTACAAATGAAGACAATATTGTTCAAGTCCATGTGATGTGATGAGAATTAGGCTCATTCTCTTTTGAACCACTTTTGTTTGCTTTATAGCTGGGGGATTTTGTAAATTCAACCTAATAGTTGAAATCAGCATTATTACAAACCCCATTATAAAGTGAAACAAGAATGATGAAAGGTAGAGAAATAAACAAAGGTAGAAAGAAGAGGGAAAAACCAAAGAAAAGAAAGGAAGAAAGAAAGAAAGAAAGAAAGAAAGAAAGAAAGAAAGAAAGAAAGAAAGAAAGAAAGAAAAGGAAGGAAGGAAGGAAAAGAAAGAAAGAAAGAAAGAAAGAAAGAAAGAAAGAAAGAAAGAAAGAAAGAAAGAAAGAAAGAAAGAAAGAAAGAAGAAAGGAAGGAAGGAAGGAAAAAAGTAAGGAAGAAAGGAAGAAAAAAAGGAAGGAAGGAGAAGGAGATAGAAAAGATTTCTGATATGGAGGGATGATCCTGGAATATTGGATTATTCAATTCAAAGCTTGATAACTTATCTCATAATACAAAATTTTAAACAGTTGGTTTATTAAAAAAGTAAAATAATGTACATGGAGTTTTTTTTAAGTTAAAAACTTTACCATTTGTTGAATATTTGGTAGATGTTAAATTTTGCCTTATGCACCCTTAAAATATACTTACAATGTATGTATGATCACCTCTAATTGGTAGAAGTGATAGCAAAGTTTCAGAAAATAAAACCTAAAGTTAGGTGGTGGAGGAAAGGTAGAATTCTAATTAAGATTTCTACCATTCCAATGTTCTTTCTCTTTCAAATGTACCATGGGCCTTCATCAAAGAGGTAAAATCAAAATTAGGTTGCATAGTATGCAGCTTTCTTTCACATCATCTATTTAGATCTTCCAGATTTAGTAATGGCATTATGTAACTATCAGTCTTTTTTTTTTTTTTTTTTTTTTTTTTTAGCCAGTCCTGGGCCTTGGACTCAGGGCCTGAGCATTGTCCCTGGCTTCTTCCCGCTCAAGGCTAGCACTCTGCCACCTGAGCCACAGCACCCCTTCTGGCCGTTTTCCATATATGTGGTGCTGGGGAATCGAACCGAGAGCTTCATGTGTAGGAGGCAAGCACTCTTGCCACTAGGCCATATTCCCAGCCCGACTATCAGTCTTGTAAAGGATTATTTTACTACTATTGGTTCCTTACTGATGTTTTTTAATGCTCTAGAAGATACCAGTTCAGGCGAAAAAGTCTTTCAATATACTTTAGTATATTTCTGTTATCACACATGCACTGAAAGACTGACCTAGCTTTTTATTTGTTAAATAATACTGAATTTCTTTACAACACCAACAGCAAAATGGTAAAATGGCACTTGTCACTTACTCTTTTCCAAGGTACTTAGGATTCTGTGTATGCTCCATATTTTAAATGCAACAGATATTTTCCTTAAATATGAAAAGGCTAAAAATGCACAGTATTTAACTTGCTTTTGAAGCAACATCATTATTACAGGGGAAAAAAACATGTTTAGAAAATCTGAAAGGCAAAAAACCACAGGGTTTGACTCCTGTTCAATGTGAGTAAATACATAAACAGCCTGTTGAAATGCAGATCCCCTAGCAAGTGGACAATTTTTTATTTTCTGAAACATAGCTGGAATCTTCATTGATCTACTTCAAAAGACAAGTTCCCACTGGAGTATGGCTAGCTTGTTCACTTTTATTTTATTGATAGTTAACAGTTTGAAAACATGAGAATTTACTTCTAATGTATGTTCTTTAAATTTAATAAGAAAAGCCTGAGTAGGATTAGAATGTGGCTATTTTAGTTCATGAGTGTAGGTTTTTAAAAGTGATTCTGAAAACAAATTATTTAAAATGAAAGTCATACATACACAGTTCTCTTAGAAAAAACAACAACTATCGTATACCTTTTCATGAAATACATTTTTTACCTGTGCAATTGAAATCTTGTGACTCTACAAATATTTTAAGAATGGAAAGGCCAATATTTTAGTAAAACAGGTGAAAACACTGAAATAACACATTACAAAGCCTGCTCTTAAATTCTCAAATTACTTTTGGAGGTGGAACAACTGAATGAATGGACATCTTTTCCATTTCTTTTTTTTTGTTGTTTTTAAAATTTGTATTTTTATTGAAACAGTGATGAGTGGTGGGGGTGTTACAGTTACATAGTTAAGGTAATTATTACATTTGTTTCTAAACAAAGTTACTTCCTCCATTTTCTCCCTCTTATCCCCCCTCCCTTATCCCCTCCTTCCCAAGTTGTATGGTTAATATACAACCTAGTGTTGAGTACCATTGTTAAATGAGTTCATGCTTAACCTGCTGCTTTTGTAATTCCCTTTCCCTTCCCCTGGTCAAAAAAGTCTTTTATACAAGAAACAAGGTACAGAAAATTAAGGGAGATGACAGAAAAAATAAATATAAAAAATAAAAAATGATGTGCAGGACATGATAAGAACTTCTTGTTTGCACATCTTGGAGTTCATGTTGGTACACTTCATTATATATGGTCCTATATATTAAGCAATTGAGTTGTTGAGATCCCTGTTAAGAATATCATAGGAGAGAGGAAGGTGGCGCCACCACAGTTGGGAGGCACCCCAACTCGATCCAACTGAATAGCGAGCTGGGAACTCCAGCACCCAATACCCCATCAAGAACCCAGAAAAACCTGCAGCCAGAAGCAATAGAGAAACGCAGGAAATGAAAAAGAACAAAAAAGAAGAGCCTATAACCTGCACAGAGCTGGAAAATCTCCCAAGTACACGCCCCCCACCCGTTGACCCTGGCCCAAACAGGGCCAGGCTGGGAAAGGGGACCCGGCGAACAACAAACCAACTGCCAAAAAGTCACGCCAGGAAGGCAGAGTCCAGACAACAGGACTCCACGGACCCCAGGGGGAGTGTGGACCAATCAAGACAGACAGCAGCTACGGGAAATTCGGGACCGAATGGCTGGGACCAGACTTGAGCAGCAGGGGAACCAAGTTGTGCAGAAGGGGAGAGCCAGGGCCACAACCACCAAATGACCGATCGCCACATCCCAGCACCCCACCCCTGAAGGGCCAACAGCAGCCCTGGACACGCACACACACAATCCAGGACCAGTAAGTTCCCCATTACCCCCTCCCCCAATGAGAGAACAGCTATCAGAGACCAAAGCCCTACAAAGAACTAGAACTCCCTCCCTCCCCCGCCCCACCCCGAGGGAACAAAGAACCCCCCAAATCAGGCTGCAAAAGGTCCCTTCAGGTACTCTGGGAGGACACAGGAGCTAGCAGGGGAGGAGCGGAGCAGTGCCGAGGCAGCAGAGGAGCCTGAACCGGCCCCACCGGCCCCACCCACTTCCCAACAGGGGCCTGGGGACCCATAGACATTGGAAGCCCCACCTGAGGCGCCTGGACCTCGAAGACTTTTTCAACAAAAGTGACAGGTGCGCTGGTGGGTAATACCAGCCCAGCAGGGACACCTGGGCCCAATCACATGCCTCCCTCGCAGCGGAGGCGCAGTCAGTGGGTGCTAACTCGTGCCTGGGGCCCACACATACCGCCCACCACAGCAAACTTGCAGAAGGGCACAAACACACCCCAACAACCCGGGGCTTACTCTGGTAGGCATACCCCACACAGGTGGGCAGGGCCCCCCAGCAGCAGCGCCCGCTGTGGTAGGTGCACGTCGCACAGGTGAGCAGGGCCGCCAGGCGGCAGCACCCGCTCTGATAGGCACACCCGCACAAGAGGGCAGAGCCCCCCCAGCGGCAGTGCCCACTCAGTTTGTCACATTTTGCACAAGTGGGTGGGCCGCCCCTCAGCAACACCGGCCCCAGAGCAATCCACGCAGGAGGGCCAACCGCCTGAGAGGTGAGCTCCTCTGACCAAGATACAGAGTGGGGAAAAAAGAACCAAAGAACAGAAAAGCCTCCATGCCACGCTGAATCAGCGAACAGAAATCCCCAACCAGGGGCATGCTAGGGTAAGCACAACACAGCGGCAGGACACTATCCTGCAGAGAAAGACACAGAACCTACCCACCCCCAAGTCCAGGGAGGGTGACCACCCCGGCAACAACCGAGATGGTCATGCTCACCCATTGGGCAGTAAGATTAAACAGCCAAACTCAAACCCAGAGCCAGAACACAAGTCTCGCACTGACGGACCAGCAGGAACCAGCACAAAGCCAAACCAGGGAAGCTACCCGCAGATCTCCAGATGTGCAAATCACAAAGAAATATAACAAATTACATCAAAGGGCAAGCCAACTTGCCAGCTTCAAAAAGGAGCACAACAGAAGAGGAGATGGAGAATAAAAAATCAACTGAGGCTATGTTAGCAGAAATGATGGAAAGCCTCAGAAACGAAATCAGAAAACAATTCCAGGAGTTTAGAGTGGAAGTTTCGAAGGACATCCAGGAAGCCAAGAAAGAAATGGAAGCAAAAATGGATACAGTGCAAACCTCCGATAAAGAAGACCTTAACATCTTGAGACGTGAAATGCATGAAAAAATAGATTTAAAATACAACTACTTAAAGGAAGAAATTTCCACGATCAGAGCTGATCTGGCAACCATATATAGATCTCTGACATCCATAAACTCTGCAATTGAATACACAGCACAAAGAATTGAGCATATTGAATCCAGAATCTCTCTCAGAGGATGATTCAGCCAATAAGAACCAGAAAATTACCACACTCCAAGAAACAGTAAAGCTCCAGGGTAGACTAATCCAGGAGATAGTGGACAAAGACAAGAGATATAATCTGTGCATAATTGGAATAGAAGAAGGAGTTGAATACCAGAGCAGAGGGCTTCAACATTCAATAAAGTTCAACTTTCAATAAAGTTATTGCAGAAAACTTCCTCAATCTCACAGGGGACCCCATCCAGGTAATTAAAGCCTATAGGACACCTGGCAGGCCAGACCCCAGAACAGCCACACCAAGGCACATAATATTCAAGAATTCAGATCTCAAGAATAAAGAGCAAATTTTGAATTCAGCCAAAGGGAAGAAAGAAATTTATTACAATGGGAAGAGGATCCAAATAACAGCAGACTTCTCCACACAAACCTACTAAGCGAGAAAAGAATGGAAGAACACCATCCAAGCTCTACAGGCCAACAATTGCCAATCTAGAGTAAAATATCCAGCAAAGATGGAGTTCATATTCGAGGGGAAAACCAGAATTTTCCATAGCAAAGAGGATCTAAAGGAGTATGTGAATAAATAAACAGCCCTACAGCGAATTCTAAGAGGGGAATCCCACCCAACAGAAATCGTGCAGGTCACACAGAAAGAAACAGAAAGAAACTACAATAGCCAGAGCCCAACAGAAAGAGCAGCTCACTAAAGACAAGAAGAAAAAAAAAAGAGGAAAAACAGCCCAACAAGAAAATGGAAGGAGAAGTAACACCCTTATCCTTGATCTCTTTGAATATAAAAGGTATAAACTCTCTGATAAAGAGGAGCAGACCAGCAGAATGGATTTGTGAACAAAAAGTTGCCATCTGTTGTCTACAAGAGACCCACCTTACAGCAAGGGATAAAAACAGGCTCCCAATGAAAGGAAGGAGCAAGATCTTCCAAGCAAACGCACCTACCAAAACGGCAGGAGTAGCCACTCTGATCTCAGACAAGCTGGAATTCTCATTAAAATCAACTCAAAAAGACAAAGAGGGTCACTACATTTTAATACAAGGAAAAATATATAATCCATATCCACGGTAATAAATGTATACTCACCAAACAAAAGAGGCCCTACATATGTCAAACAAATTCTCACAGAATTACATAACAATATAGACCCAAACACAATCATAGTGGGTGACTTTAATACCCCACTCTCCCCAAGAGACAGATCCAACACCCAAAGGATCAGCAACGGAGCTGAGGACCTAAGTAACACCATATCCCAAATGGATCTGACAGATCTATACAGAATCTTCTACCCTACAGAGACCCAGTACACCTTCTTCTCAGCAGCCCATGGATCATACTCCAAATAGACCATGTCAGAGCCCACACAAAGAACCTCAGCAAGTACAAAAGTATTGACGTCATCCCCTGTATGACATCTGACCACAGTGGATTAAAGGTAACCCTCAATAACAACAGTTACCAGAGGCTATACACATTCTTGGAGGCTAAACCCCACACTGTTATACAACACTTGGGCCACAGACCAAATTAAAGATGAAATCAACGAATTCATAAGCCACAATGACAATAAAAGTACATCACAAAGGAACCTATGGGACACAGCTAAGGCAGTACTGAGGGGCAAGATCATTGCCTTCAGAGCTCACATTAAAAGAATGGAAGCAGAACAGGTGAATAACCTCATGATAAAACTAAAACAACTGGAGAAACAAGAAATGAACGAACCTAAAATGACTAGGAGGAGAGAGATCACAAAGATTAAAGACGAGATTAATCTGATTGAAAATAGAAAGACCATTCAACAAATAAATAAGACTAAAAGCTGGTTCTTTGAGAAAATAAATAAAATTGATGGACCCCTCACATGGCTTACAAAAAAAAGAAGGGAAGAGACTCATATATATATAATCAGGGACTCCACCGGAAAAATTACAAGTACATGCGATATTCAAACAATCATAAGGACCAATTTCCAGAACCTCTATTCAGTAAAAAACAATAATTTTACAGAAATGGATCAATTCTTAGAGAAGTATAAACTGCCTAAACTGAACTAAGAAGAAATAAATCAACTAAATAAACCAATAACTTACAGCTAGATACAGGAGGTAATCAAGAACCTCCCAACAAAGAAAAGCCCAGGCCCAGATGGATTCACCAACAAATTCTACAAAACCTTTAGTAAGGAGCTAATACCAATACTCCTCAAACTTTTCAACGAAATAGAAACAGAGGGAGAAATCCCAAACTCATTCTATGAAGCAAATATCATACTCATTCTCAAACCAGGCAAAGACCCAACAAAAAAAGAGAACTACAGACCAATATCACTAATGAACACAAATGCAAAGCTCCTCAATAAAATATTAGCTAACAGGATCCAGAAACTGATCAAGAAAATTATACATCATGACCAAGTAGGCTTCATCCCACAGTCACAAGGATGGTTCAACATCCATAAATCAATCATCATAATTCACCACATAAACAGAACTAAAACCAAGAATCACATTGTTATCTCAGTTGATGCCCAAAAAGCCTTTGACAAAATACAACGTTCATACTTATTAAAAGCTCTGGAGAGAACAGGAATAGATGGAACATTCCTCAAAACAATAAAAGCCATATATAGCAGACCAACTGCTAACATCATGTTAAATGGAGAGAAACTAAAATCATTCCCCCTAAACTCAGGAACAAGACAAGGATGCCCACTCTCCCCACTTCTTTTCAACATAGTGCTGGGATCCCTAGCCATAGCCATAAGGCAAGAGGAGGACATCAAAGGGATCTACATCAGTAAGGAAGAAATCAAACTATCCCTATTCGTAGACGACATGATCTTATATCTGAAGGGCCCAAAAAACTCAGTCCCTAAACTCCTACACCTAATAAACCATTTTGGCAAAGTAGCAGGATACAAAATTAACCCACAAAAGACGGCAGCTTTTCTGTACACCAGCAATGTACAAGCAGAAAAGGAAGTGATGGAAACAATTTCATTTACAGTAGCCAAAAAAATAATAAAGTACCTAGGGATCAACCTAACCAAGGACGTGACAGTCCTATTTAATGAGAACTATAAAAATCTAATAAGAGAAATCAAAGAAGACACAAGGAGATGGAAAGACATCGCATGCTCATGGGTAGGCAGAATCAATATAGTGAAAATGGCCATATTGCCCAAATTGTTATATAAATTCAATGCAATCCCTATCAAAATCCCAGTTACATTCTTCACTGAAGTAGGGAAAGCAATCCATAAATTCATATGGAACAGCAAAAGACCTAGAATAGCCAAAGCAAATTTAGGCAAAAAAAAGCAGTGCAGGAGGTATCACAATACCAGACATCAAGCTCTACTGTAGGGCCATCATAACAAAAACAGCCTGGTATTGGTATAAAAACAGACCAGAAGACCAATGGATCAGAATTGAAGATCCAGAAATAAAACCGTACTCTTACAGTCAGCTAATATTCAACAAAGGACCTAAAGACATAAAATGGAACAAACATAGCCTTTTCATCTACTGGTGCTGGGAGAAGTGGGCAGCTATATGCAGAAAACTCAAAGTAGACCCAAACTTATCACCATGCACCAAGATCAACTCAAAATGGATCTAGGACCTTAATATCAGACCTGAATCCTTGAAACTACTGAAGGACAGAGTAGGAAAGACGCTAGAACTTATAGGCACAGGAAGGAACTTCCTGAATAGAGTCCCAGGGGCACAACAAATAGGGGAGAGACTTGACTAATGGGACTACTACAAATTAAAAATTTTCTGCACAGCTAAGGACATAGTCACCAAAATAGAAAGACAGCCAACCATATGGAAAAGATCTTTACCAGCACAACAACAGACAAAGGCCTAATATCTGTCATCTACAGAGAACTCAAAAAACTAAGCCCCTCCAAGCCCAATAAACCAATTAGGAAATGGTCAAAAGAGCTAAAGAGCGACTTCCAAGAGAAGAGTTAAAAATGGCAAAGAAACACATGAGGAAATGTTCAACATCCCTGGTAGTAAAGGAAATGCAAATAAAAACAACCCTGAGAAACCACCTCACTCCAATTAGAATGGCCTATACTCTGAACTCAGGCAACAACAAATGCTGGAGGGGGTGCAGGGAAAGAGGAACCCTTCTCCATTGTTGGTGGGAGTGCAAATTAGTACAACCACGTTGGAGAACAATATGGAGGTTTCTCAAAAAGCTCAATATAGACCTACCCTATGACCCAGCCATACCACTCCTAGACATCTATCCTAAACAGTAGGCCCCACGATATCAAAAAGACATTTGTACTTCCATGTTTATCACTGTAAAATTCACAATAGCCAAAATATGGAAGCAACCCAGATGCCCCTCCACAGATGATTGGATCCAAAAAATATGGTACCTATACACAATGGAATACTACATAGCGATTAGGAGTGGTGAAATATTGTTATTCGCAGGGAAATGGTCAGAACTTGAACAAATAATGTTGAGCGAGACAAGCCTAGAACACAGAAAACAAAGGGGCATGATCTCCCTGATATATGACTGTTAAGATGGGGTGAAGGAAAGACAGTAGAGACCAGGTCTGTGAAACCAAAAACTGCTTGTCAAATGGTATTTCCCACAGGATTGGGCCAGCGACCCAACATTATGTAACTAAACCAAACAACTACTTAACATATAAAGGTATAAATAGACCTCTCATTGGAATACAATAGATCAAAAGCTATGTATGTACGTTCATATAAGACTACTGTCGACATATTGTCTAATGTCGACATTACATTTAAAGCCCTAGGCCAATTTTCTTGGGCATAGCCCACGTGGCTACTGTATATGTTCTTGGTACATTGAGTATTGTATATATGTCTACATTACCTAGGGAAGGGAAAGAAAAACAGGGCGTAAGATATCACAAGAAATGTCCACACTGCCCTACTATGTAACTGTACCCTTTTTGCACAACACCTTGTCAAAAAAATTTTGTTTAATTAATAATTAAATTACAAAAAGAAAAGAATATCATAGACCTATTCCCCTTCTTTTAAATGAGGGAAACCTTCCAACCTTCTTTATTTAGAGTTGAGCTTACTTCACTTAATATATTTTTTCCCAGTTCTTTCCATGTCCTCAAAAAATGGGGAAATGTTATTCATTCTGATGGAGGCATAAAACCCCACTGTTTATTTATACCACATCTCTTTTTCTCTGAATAATTATTTATTGTCAAGTTGATATACAGAGGGGTTACAGTTTCATATGTAAGGTAGTGGGTACATTTCTTGTACAATTTATTACCTCCTTCCTCATTTCCCCCCATCCTCCCTCTCCCTTTCCTTCCCTCTCTCCCCTCCCCACCTCAACAAATGGTTTTGTAAGTATTGCTTTTGGAGTCATTTGTCTTTTTAATCTTTATCTCTCGATTTTGATATTCCATGTCCCTTCCCTAGTTCTAATACCAATATAAACAGTATCCTGGTTACTCAGATGAGATACAGTGATAGCGCAGGGACAACCACAGGAAGGGGATACAAGAGAATCATCAACAGAAAAATGCTACAGTTTTACATGGCGTGTTGACAGTAATTACAACAGTGATATAACACTCATTTCCATAACATGGAGTTCATTTCACTTAGCATCATCTTATGTGTTCATAAGGGCATAGCGATTGGGCTCTTGTGATCCTCTGCTGTGACTAGCCTAAACCTGTACTAATCATTTCCTATGAGGGAAACCACAAAGTCCATGTTTCTTTGGGTCTGGCTCACTTCACTTAGTATAATTTTTTCCAAGTTCTTCCATTTCCTTACGAATGGGGCAATGTCATTCTTTGTGATAGAGGCATAAAATTCCATTGTGTATATGTACCACACTTTCCTAATCCATTCATCTACTGCAGGGTACCTGAGTTTGTTCCATATTTTAGCAATGACAAATTGTGATGTGAGGAGACAGACATTAGGGATGGAGCTAGAGAGTTGGTTCCTGTCTAGCTTCTTTACGGCCGGTCTCTATTTAGAGAAACACTAAATTGCTTACTGTATACCTTTGACTTCTTTTCTTTTACACTCTTTAAAAGTTCCTGTCCTCCGACCTTGGTGATTTTGACTGTGTCTGTGTGTGTGTGACCTGAGATTGTAGGAAGAAGTGTGGGTTCAATGAAGACACATTGATTGCACTTATTCTCTATTCTGTTTAAGGGGAAAGGGATTGGGGTGGACTCACTGATAGAAATGTCCCTTCCTGTCCAGGGATAATTCATTGGCTAGTCAAGTTTTTGAACATATCCTAAATAAGAAAATGATACCTTGAAAAAAAAGTGTACCTAAATACCAAAGAAGTAGGAAAGCAAATGGGAAGATTCTGGGAGAGGTGGCTTTCTATCCATCTAGGTTTTGAAGGATAAGAAGATTTTAGAAGATGGAGATTCTTGGAGAAGGAATCATTTCAGCTGAGCTGTATGGTGAGGTTACCAAATTTAGCTAGCGTAGTAGCGTTCTTGAGGCACTTCTCAAAATTCTGAGTTGGCAACAAACCTTGGTGTTAACAACACTGATGTTCTCCAGCATTTATGCAAACATCAAAAACTCCAGAATGCCTGGGGTTCAACCCAGATCTGTCCAATCAGATATCCAGGGTTTGGAATTCAGGCATGTATACTTCATTTTATTTATTTTTGTGTGGGTACTGGGGCTTGCACTCAGCACTAGGGAACTGTCCCTTAGGATTTTTGTTGTTGTTTGTTTTGCTTTTGCTCAAGCTAGTCAGTCTTTTATCACTTGAGCCTTAGTGCCACTTCCAGCTTTTGGTTGGTTAATTGGCGTCTCATGACTTTCCTTGGGCTGGCTTTGAATCTGGATCTTCTTATCTCAGCCTTCTGAGTAGCAAGAAAAATAAATTAAAAGAAAATTGTGATGTGATGGAACATTGTTGTGCTGGTGGCTTTAGGGTGTTCTTGTTTGTAATCTTTTGGAGAGATGCCCAAAAGTGGGGCTGCTGGGTCACAGGGGAGTTCTATGTTTAGCCTTCTGAGGAATCTCCATACTGCTTTCCAGAGTGACTGAACCAGTTTACATTCCCACCAACAATGAAGTAGGGTTCCCTTTTGGCCACATCCCCTCCAGCATTTGTTATTGTTAGTTTTCCTGATAATGGCCATTCTTACTGGAGTGAGGTGGAATCTCAATGTTGTTTTGATTTGCATTTTTCTTTTCTTCTTCTTCTTTATTGTCAAAGTGAAGTACGGAGGAGTTACATTTTCCTATGTAAGACAAATACATTTCTTATTCAACTTGTTACCTCCTCCCTCATTTCCTCTTCCCCACTTTTCCACAAAGAAAATCTCCCCAAAAAATCATAGTATTAGAAATCAGCCAATCATAGGACAAACATTCATAAACCCTTTTCTGAGGAATGTATTTTTGCTATCACTTGAGAACTAGATTCTCATTAGTTAAAGAGAATTGTTCTTTATATTTGTTTTAATATTAACCCAAATATTCACTAAAAATATACTAAATACACTGGCAACATCACTGAACATTTATCACAAACAAATCACTGAAGAAATCTTTTGTGCAGCCACTGAATTAGGAATATTGTAGACACGCACAAAAATGTATCCAGCTAAGGGTATTAACAAAACAGAGATACTTAGGAGAAACAAGCAAAGTTTTTTCTGCAGAAAGGATGGTGTTTTCCATTGATCATCAAACACGAAGGGATAACCAGAAGTAGAGAATGTGCTCTCTCCATTTTATATTTAATAATCAATCTTAATTACATCTATAAAAATGTAATCCAGACTAATTTGCTAAAATCTGCATTTTTAATGAATATAGGCAAAACCCATGCTGAAAACAAGATTATTGTACCATTTGGTCATTCTATGCTTTATCAGGGGTCTACAGGGGGTAATCTCACCTAGAAAGATGGTATCTGAAAAACATACAGATTCAAACTATGAAATTAAAATAAATATTAGACATTGATAGATATTGACTCAAATGACTCAAATACAGAGTCATTGTAAAACTAGTCAACAGTAATCCAAATATTTTGTCTAGAAACACAAGTATAATAAATTATAATCACAAAAGTAAAGTTAATATATCATCCTAACATCTAAATTCTTTTAAGGATTCATTTTAATATGCAATGCAGGACTGCAGAAATAAAAACATAGAGCCTACAAACATTGTTTTAAAGGGAAATGCATTATTACCAAGTATATGGAATGTTAAGGTACTTTTTTGTCAGTCATGGGGTTTGAACTCAGAGTCCCCGATCTGTTTTGCACTCTACCATTTGAGCCACAGAGCTATTTTTGGTTATCTATTGGTTAATTGGAGATAAGAATCTCATGGACTTTCCTAACTGAACTTTTTCTGAGTAGCTAGTATTACAGGTGTGAGCCTCCAGTACCTAGGGAATGTTAACCGTACTACAAGGTTAAACTTCAATATATAGACTTGAATAATTGAAACTGACTTCATATTGAGGAGCCTGAGCAGCTGTTGCACCTCTATATTGTAGCTTGGGCCTGACTGGGCCCTGAAGCTTCCTGGAATAACTGCGGAACATGTCAGTATGATGCCTGAACAAAATGCAGTCTAAAATAATCCAGGTAGCCAGAGAGACTTCATTTGACCAGAGTTCAGTCAAAGCTAGAATGCTTTAGCCATTGTTTGTAAGACGCTTCACTACCTTGTTTGATAATTGTGCTGTGTACTGGAATATCTTTTGCAAACTTTGACTAACTGTCTTGCTGTTAAGCAACAATGTCCCAGCTAATCAGGAATAGGTAACTCAGTAAAGGTTAACCAATCACATGTCTTTTGAACTGAAAATTCCCTAGAATTGTTTACTATAAAAACCCAGTGTAATCTGTGCTCAGGGCCTTCATCCATCTTGGCTGTGTCCTCGTGGGTGTAGGTCCGAGCTGGAGCCTGCTAATAAACGACTCTTTGTTTTTGCATCGGAATCGGCTTCTGGGGGGGGGGCGGTCTCGAATTTTGGGCATTTCAATATTTCCTTATGAGTATGTTTATCAGGTACTGGTGGCTTATGCCTGTAATTCTAGCTACACAGGACACTGAGATCTGAGGATTGCTGTTCAATGACAGCCCAGGCAGGAAAGTCCATGAGATTCTCATCTCATTCAAATCTCATCTCATCTTATCTCATCTCATTCAAGTAACCACCAGAGAACTGGAAGTGGTACTGTGGCTCAAAACGAAAAAATCAGAGACAGCCCCCAAGTCCTGAGTTCAAACCCCTTGACTGATAAGAACAGAAGAAAGAGAGAAAGAAGAAAGGAAGAAGTGAAGAAAAAGAATAAATGATAATTACTGGATGAAACATTATCATACATGGATCAGAGATCAAAATATGATATGGGTATTTCAGCAATAAATTATGTAAAACTATTAATAAAACTCGATGTCAGTGTCATTTGCCTGTAATCCTAGCTACTTGGGAGGCTGAGCTTGGGAAAATTATGGCTCAAAGTCATATGAGTAAAATAGCTTGCAAGAAAGCTTTTAAACTAATAATTAGCCTCAATGGCCTGTGCTTGTCATTGTAGCTGTGATGGGAACCCTAACATCATCAGATCATCCTTCCCATGCATGCCTGGCTGCCCAAAGAAAGGGCCAGAGTTTGACCCTGTAAAGGAGTTCTTGTGTGGCAAGTGCAAGGACCACCCAACTCCAGTACCACCCAAACTGTATATCAATAATAAAATGGAAAAACCCATTAATATAAGAGACATGTTCAGTGGGAATAAATTGGTGATAGGTGAAGAGAGAGTAGACTTTGATATTCATGTATATAGGACCCAAGGAGACAACTACTGAAGAAAATCCGTGAATGGCCAGGATGCAGAGTTCAGTATTGTATTGCAGATACTGGATTTAATTTTTCCACAATGCTTCCTATTTTTTCTTTCTGACCTCGCTTTCCCACAAGCTGTATAGATCATTTTCAACATAATGTCTAATGAGTATCACTGCTGAATTTTTCACCCTTTGTCCCACCATTTCTGTGTTCTCCCTGACTCCTACTCCCCCCAAACAGATAAACTTATGTATAAGGTAAAAGTACTGAAATTAAACAAACAAACAAACAAACAAAAAACCCAGCAACAAAGGAAAAAAGTTTTTAAAAAGCAAAGTACAGAAAAAAAAAGTCTCTTGCTTCCATTTCATGGAGTTCATTTTGATAAACATCATTTTAAATTATCATGTGTACATAGTTATTGAGCCCTTGTGCTACTTTTTCATAAGAATATCCTCCTTTGTTCTCACAGTGTGAATGCTTATGTTCAGCTTAATTTATCATGTCCAAGTGTAATTTTTGTCTTTCACCATCCATTTTGTTTACCTGTAGGTTTCATAGGCACATTATAATTACCAAAAATGAGGGGAACCATGCAATCTACAATAAAAATACTTTACATAAATCTAGATTACTGGTGTCTCTGAATTTGGCCACATCTTTGTGGGCCACAATGAGCTGTGAATGCAATTTTTCTGTCAGTGTATTTTATTTTATTTTTTGCCAGTCCTGGGCTTTGGACTCAGGGCCTGAGCACTGTCCCTGGCTTCTTTTGGCTCAAGGCTAGCACTCTGTCACTTAAGCCACAGCACCATTTCTGGCCATTTTCTATATATGTGGTGCTGGGTAATTGAACCTAGGGCTTCATGTACACGATGCAAGCACTTTTGCCACTAGGCCATATTCCTAGCCCCTTCCTGCCAGTTTCTAGAGATGATTTCAGGGGGAGGCAACTCTTGTGGTCACTTGAGTGGGATTTGTTGCCAGCAAAGCAGAGGACATACCATTTCCTGAAGGACACAGAAAATTCTTATTGGCCCAATGGAAATGGTGTGAAGTACTTGTCAGTTTTGGAGGCCCATTCAGGGATTTGGTCATACACTGAGATTCTCAATAGACTGAACTTTCCTGGATTTGAGAAGAGTATGCTTCTTTATAATTCTGGTTTGGCAGCAAAGTTGGAATCAGATGCCTGATAGCTTGATAGAACCCCTAGAACAGCAGTGTGTCACAAAGGTATTGCACAGAAGCAGCCTGAATGGTGGTGGGCATGGTGAGGCCCAGACACTTTCTTCAGGGCAGTATGTGGTCAATTAACCTTCTCAAACTACTCCTGTGAAGAGCACAGAATTCCTTGCAGAAAAACTTTCAGGACCTAACATCTTAAATGGTGACTGATTCCTAATTCCTAATTCCCATTTTCCCTAGTAATGTCCCACCTGGTTCAGAGACAAAGATTTTCTGTGCTTCATTTTCTACATTTTATATCTCTTATTTGACTAGATATCATGTGTCTCCATGCTCTACAATATCTCTGCCCCATATTCACTGTATTCTGTTCCTTAGGTTCAAGTACTCCATTGAAATAAAACAATTCTTTGTTTTGTCCTTTTATTGTTATTTAAAGTATGCTGTGCAACTCTTATAGGCCATCTTCCTGAAATCACTCTTCTTTGGTATTTTTACAGGATAATTTTCTTCTGACCTTATAGTACTAGAGTCTAGTTCAGAAGGGAAAAAAAGATTATACATTATGCTTATAAAGCTAGAAAATCATTTCTAAACTGATGAATAAAAGATGACTGATATGTAGACAAAGAAAAAGAAAGAATGTATTTCAGGGAAAGGAAAATTGTTGGTTATCTATATATAGAAGATAATACAACATTTTTAAGGACTTAGATATCTTCTTAATACAGTTGAAGATATAAATAATATGACTAGTAAATTCTTAGAAGCAACAAAACAGTTTTGACTGACTCTTGCTTCTTCTACTTATACCAATTTACTTTTTTATTCAATTCATTTTTTAATTGTAAAGGTGATATATATAAGGGTTACAGTTACATAAGTAAGGAAATGAGTACACTTCTAGTCAAACAATGTCATTAATTTTGACCTCAGTTTCCCTGGGTCATTGCTTGCTTTGCCTTTTCAGATTATAACTATTTGACTTAACTCTCAGTTCCCTGTGACTGTAAACATGCAACACAATTCTACATACTGAGGCCCAGTAAAACATGATTCTGAGTTGATTTTTCTCATTCATGAGTAGGTCTGGATTTTTACATCTCTTTCCTTTCTTTTTGTTTTTCTTTTCTTCTTCTTTGTTTTTTGTAACTGTTTCTGGGAGGATGTATGTACTCTAAGTCTACTGGGACATATTCCAGTGCAGGAATGTACTACATGCCTTTATTTTGGTCTTATACAATGCTGGTCACATAAGATATTAATGAAGCTAGAAAATTCCTTCTGTCTAATATTATAGTGAAAAAATTCATATCTTTGTTCTGATGTAAATAAACCTATGATAGCTGACAACAATAAAGCCTATATAAAAGGACATATATAACTTAATAATGACAAAAAATTTTAAGATACTTACCATCCTATACTTTTAATAATTATTTCATAAATACTTTATTTAGAATTTCAATAGGTACATATGCAGATTTTGCCATGATTGTCCTTTTAGTGGGACCAAACAATGATGTTGATGGCCAGGATCCTTGTAGGTTGAAGATCAAGTGTGTGAGTCTATCTTAAGTTTAGCAAAAACAAAAGGTTTTTAAAAATAAAATAGAAATTAATTTAATAGAAAAGCTGCTATCAAAAGTTGGAATAGAAAGGAAGAAAACAACTGTGCTCTTTTGTATAACCTATGTTTAAAAAGATATTATTTAAAAGAGTAAACATGTTTACAATATTTAAAAGTGACTAGACAAAATTGGTGTATCAAGGTTAGAATACTATTGGTGAACTGTTTAAATAAGTCAGAAGCCCCTTTAAGTGATCAGGGTGTTCAGTCTACAATAGTGTGTCCTGAGATTTTTAGGTTCACACTCACTGACAGAGCCAGTCCTCTAAGCCCTCTTAATGGTAAGTTCCCACTACATTTGTGCCATTATGTAATCTGAACTTCATTAGATGAGGGATGAGAGGTTCTCTCAAATTTCCAGGTAATATGTCACATCCCAGATATGTGAGATCTACACATAAAAAAAAAATCAGTGTGATTCACAACAAAGTAAAATTCTCACAAGGTAGACATTTCAGCAGAGATTTATTTATGTATTACAGGGTAAGCAGAGATAAAATTTTAAAATAGCAATGAGAAAAAGGAAGTAAAAACATTTAATTGAGATACTTGTCCATGGTTACATTAAATGGAGACTCTAAACTGTCATTTTAAAATTTCCTGATAGGAGAGAAAATATGTGGTGTTCATGTCCTCTAAATTCCCTTGACCATTAGGCAATGATCTAAGGGACTAAGATGAGTTATTCAACATTGTCATGTCACCCAAGTCTACAAAAATTATAAGGGTAAAAGGTCATTTGAGGACATCCTTTTGTTAAACATAACTTCAAGTTTTCAGTCTCCAGAGTAGGTTGGTTTACAGGCATAAGGCACTGGCACCTGGCTTACAGGTATTGTTGCTTTTAACAGTTTTCCCTACTCAACTTTTTCTCACTTCACTCATGTCCATCTTTAAGGAAGAGTGCTTCAGGCTTTTCATTTATGTAATCAATGTCTTAATTTCTTTTCCTCTCTGTTTCTGTGTCTCTGTCTCTCTCTGTCTCTCTTTCTATCTCTCTGTCTCTTTCTATCTCTCTGTCTCTAGTCATCTCTCTCTGTGTCTCTCTCTGTGTTTCTCTCTGTGTCTCCATCTCTCTCTGTCAGTCTCTCTGACTCTCTCTCTCTCTCTCTGTCTCTAGTATCCTGGGGCTTGAACTCTGAGCCTGGGCACTCCTGAATTAGTTTGCTCAAACCTAGCACTCTACCACTGGAGCCACAGTTGCATTTCTGACTCTTTCTGTGATAAAAAAAAAAAAAAAGAATAATAATAATCTCACAGTTGTTTACGCCCAAGCTGGCTTCAAACTGACATCCTCAGATCTCAGCCTCCTGAGTCGCTAGGATATAGGCATAATCCACCAGTGCCCAGCTTCCTTCTTCTTTTTTTATCTACAACTACCTAATTTGCAGAAAAAATTAAGCAAAAATATTCTGGAATAATGTTCCTATCTTCCATAAATACTCAGTGGTACCTATGACCCCAATACACTGAAACAAGATATGTAGAAATTATCTTTCAGATATGAATGTTTTATGATTTTATCCTGACCTGTTTTGTGCCTGGAATTATGTGAGATTGAATCAGGATATGCAAAGCAAAATTGCTCCCCAGATAGTCTTTACAACATGGGTCAATTGGCTTTAAGGGTTGGCTTTATTTGCTTTGTTGAACACAATCTTTAGAGGACAAAAGAGATTTGCCATTTCCTTGTTAAGCTGTTTTTCTTGTTGTTCCTTGTGAGTAAAATGTTTCTCTTTGGGATTTTTCCATTTCTTTAGAGGTCAAATGGGCTTTGACCCAAAACACAAGAGAGCCAAAAAGGAACAGTGAACAGGTAACACTTTTTATGTGTTCTATTTACACCTGGCAAGACCAAGATAAAATTTACCTTGAAATGTCTGCTCTCAGGGTTTTGATGGTATCATAGGCCACTAGAAATGAGTTTTTATCCTAAAATTACATATTTGTTACTCATGAACATTTTTTCTACTTTATGTATCATCTTTCATAAGAAATTAATCTTTTTAGTCCAAATATTCTGATATCTTAAGTATTATCTTCTTTTATTCCTACATTGTAACTGAAATTAACAATGTATTTTTAATTACTTTGAAAAACTTAAAGGCATTACCAAAACCCTGAATATAGTATCATTCACTAGTCAATACCTGAATAGGAAATAAAAGTTCCTAGGAATGGAAGAGTTCTAATTCTGAAAGTTTGGAGGAGTACTGGAAGTGAGGTATGGAACAAAATATTTCATATCCTTTGCAGAATTTCACCTATCACTGACTGTACTTGCATATGGTAATTTTAGGCCAGAACACTGCTCCTATGTAGCTGGCTCCTAAAAAGAAACTTAGTGAAAATTATGGATACTTCTCCATATAAAGTATAGTAGGAGAGTGAACACCTGATAGAAATCTAACTGTGACATAACTAAGTGTAACACTGATATATCTTTATTATCGACTCATCCATATTTCCTACCTGATATTCAAATAGCAAAATTATTCCAAGATCCTGTAACAGTATCTCTTATGCATGTTTTACATATGTATGTATATATGTGTGTGTGTTTGTGTGTGTGTAGGTATGTAATAGAGGTATGTAGTATACACCTATATGTAATATATGTATATAATATATATGTATATATATAATTTCTAAGTGTAAACATATAGTATTTATTTAAATGAGAAATGAAATTAAGCTCTCTTTGCACAAAAAAGAATTTCAACAAAAGGTTGCCAGTAATGTGATTGAATCTTGGATTTTTATCTAGATAGCTTTGTATGTTATTTAGTTTTATGAAAATTAGGTGTTTGGAAAATGACTTGCTTATAGGTAGGGCTTTGACTTTCTAATTGGCTCTACTATTTTAGCCAATGGGTTTGAAATTATCTGTAGTTTCCATTTGGTTCTGTCTTGCCTTTGATTTTCACATCTCTCAGGACAAAATGGAGTCATAGAAGAAATGAGTTGCTTTTCTCATTCTATACATTAAGTGGTTATTATTTCTACTTTTACATTCAGTTGTTAGTTCAGGTCATAGTATTTGGGTTAAAGTGAAATTTCAAGGGGCCTCCTTTTATCTGAGATATACTGTATATTATTATCTTTTGGAATGCCCTGCCTAGTCATGTTTAGAGTATAATCCTATTTTAATTTATCTTGTTTTAAGTAGCTGTACAAAGAGATTTCAACAACTCAGTTTATGTGTAGTGTGAATCTTGACTAATATCATCCCTTCAAGTAGTCTCTCCCATCTTTCCCCAAATCACCCATAACCTTTGTTATATTGTTTGTTATATTGTACATTGAATATAATGGTTGCATTTTTGGGGGACAAAAATGGATCTATAATGTTGAAGTGGGAAACAAAATATACTCAATTCTTCTTGAATAGATGTAAGGTATGAGGAACTATTATCCTTGAATAGATGCAATATATACATAACTGTTATCCATGGACAAAGAGTCCAGATTATTCAGCCTTTGGACAAATAATTCTCTGGGGCCTTTCAGGTCATAAGATTAAAAATCTTTTTTTTTTTTTTTTTTTTTTTTTTGTTTGGCGTGGGACTTGAAATCTGGGCGTGGGCTCTGTCCCTGGGTTTATTTTGTTCAAAGCTAGGCTTTACCACTTGAGCCACAGCACCATTTCTAACTTTCTCTGAGTAGTTTATTGGAGATTATACTATCAATTACTTTCCTGGAAGATTGGCTTTGAGCCTCAATTCTCACAATTCAGGCTCATGAGTTGCTAGGATGACAGGTGTGAGCCACTAGCTATTCAGCTCAAAATCTTTCTGATTTAGAGCCTTCCAGCTTCCTGGATTTAACAGCAACTGATTTCCCTAGACAATTACCATGGGATGACTGTACTGGATATGTAAACCAACCTAACAAATCTCCTCTTATAATTAATTATACATTTTATATTTGAATAATTTATAAGCAATATATAATGTAAATTTAAATATATATTATTATATATTACCAATAATTATATACGATTGGTTTCACTCATCTGGAGAACCTTAATGCCCACCTACACTATCTATGAACCAGCTAGATTTGTAGATAAAATATGAAGTTCACAAGAAATAAACAAAGACATCCCAAGATTGTTGTCAAGTATGGGAGTGAGAGGAGGAGTGAGACTTTATTTCTAGAAAGTGCTTTATAAGACATACTAAACTAACTTTTTAAAGCAAACTAAGTAATACAACAGGAAATTTGAATCCATATGAAAACAATAAAAGCACCGGTAATTAGTAAGTCATTTGAAAAGACATTATAATTGCATATTACTTCTCCTTTCTTCTCAGCTGATTAAAAAGCAATTGCATGAAATAATGTGTATGTAATTATATTATATAACATCACAAAAGATGTGGGTGGAATGAGAGCTGTATTAGAATAAGGTAATGACACCAGATGGTTAACTTGAATCTGTTGGAATATATGAAAAGATTCACTAATTTTAGATAAAATGGGTAATATAATCAAATGTGCAATATATCTTTGCTACTTCACCTGCTTCTGCTTTATAAAAATATTCAAAATTCTGCAATGTAACAATGGTAGTCAGATGTCATTAGGTATGTGACATACAGATGCAAGATTATATAAGATGTATAACACAAAAGTAAAGAGAGCATTAAAAGATATAAGATTTCTATAACTCAGTGACATTCTGATAATAAACATTTTTCATACTCTAGAAAAAAATCACTAAAATTAACACAAACATATTGGAGAAAACCAATATTTTAAAAATGTGACAGCAGAAAACATTCCATCCATACTAAATAAAGCAATAAAGGAAGAACAGAGAAATTAGACAAATATTGTACACAAAATAAAAGTACAGTAACATGAAATATGAAGTAAGAAATCACTACTACTATAACAAAGAAAAACATTTTTTAAAAAATATGCTGGGGCTGGGGATATGGCCTAGTGGCGAGAGAGCTTGCCTTGTATACATGAGGCCCTGGGTTCGATTCCCCAGCATCACATATACAGAAAACGGCCAGAAGTGGCGCTGTGGCTCAAGTGGCAGAGTGCTAGCTTTGAGCAAAAAGGAAGCCAGGGACAGTGCTCAGGCCCTGAGTCCAAGGCCCAGGACTGGCCAAAAACAAAACAAAACAAAAAAATATGCTGTATATTTTTCTAACGACATGAATGGACAAATTCTTAGAAGGATCCAGACTACAGAAAATGTACCAAGGGACAAAAAAAACAAAACAAAAAAAAAAAACCTAGAGAAAATAGTGTAGAATTATATTTGTCAGAAAGGAAGCTTCCACAAAGAAAACATGGTTCACATAGCTTCCCTTATGAACTCTCCCCACATTACAAGAAGAATTACCATTAAACGATCATAAACTACTGGGGAAACAGAAAACATTTGCCTTTTATTTAGGACGTTATTTTTATCCTGATATCCCAAATGGTTACCCTGATACTTCATAGCTTCTTGTGCTGCTAAGCTAGGATATCTGGTACACTAAGTTTAATTAAACACTACTATTACTATTATTATTTCTATGATTATGATTATATTCTGTGGTTCTTGTACTTGAAATCAGTGCCTTCATTCTAGGATGGCATACTTGCTCACAACTGGCATTCTACCACTTGAGATATGCCTTCAGCCCTGCTTTGTATGATTAATTGGAGATGGAACCTCCTGTACTTTTTCAGAATGGATTGACTTTAAACTATCATCTTTTGCTGTCTTTCCCCCAAATAGCTAGGTTTTCTGATGTGAGCCATTGGTTCTTGGTTTATCTGCATTTATTTTCCCCATCCTGGGACTGGAGCTCTGGACTTAGGTGCTGTCCCTGAGCCTCTTCGTGCTCAAGGATTGCACTCTACCACTTGAGCCACACGCCACTTCCGGCTTTTTTTTTTCAAATTTTTATTATCAAACTGATGTACAGAGAGGTTACAGTTTCATACGTTAGGCGTTGGATACATTTCTTGTACTGTTTGTTACCTCGTCCCTCATACCCCCTTCCCTCCTCCCCCTTTTTCTTTCTCCCCCTGAGGTGTTCAGTTCACTTACACCAAACAGTTTTGCAAGTATTGCTTTTGTAGTTGTTTGTCTTTTTTTTACCCTGTGTCTCTCAATTTTGGTATTCCCTTTCAATTTCCTAGTTCTAATACCAGTATACACGGTTTCCAATATACTCCAATAAGATTACAGAGATAATGTAGGTACAACCACAGGAAGTTGATACAAGAACATCATCAATAATAGAAGCTACAGCTACACATGGGACATTGAAAGTAGTTACAACTGTGATATAACAATTGTTTCCATAACATGGAGTTCATTTCACTTAGCATCATCCTTTGTGTTCATGAGTATAGCTATTGGGCTCTTGTGATCCTCTGCTGTGACTTGCCTAAACCTGTACTAATTATTCCCAAAAAGAGAGACCATAGAGTCCATGTTTCTTTGGGTCTGGCTCACTTCACTCAGACACTTCCGGCTTTTTTGAGCAGTGTATTCGAGGTAAGAGTCTCTCTGGGACTCTTCTACCCGGGCTGGCTTCAAATTGAGATCCTCAGATCTCAGCCACCAGAGAGGTTAGAATTACAGCTCTCAGGGCCTAGTATTACCTTCCTTTTGTTATGTTATTTCTAAATTATAATATGTTTCTACATTTGAACCTGATTGTAAATCTAGGATCATTAATATGGCTATAGTCACAATATGTATAATAATCAGAAATATTTATTATAGGTGAAAAGAACAAGTTACCAAAGAAAATGTACTAAATCATTCCATTTATGAGAAAATCCCTGAAAATAAAAACAGATTAATGGTGTCTGTTATTATGGTGGTTAAAAGGAGGTTTGGGGGCAATATTTGATATAGATGTATATGGAAATATTCTAAATTTTTGGAGATAGTGAAGAATATATGCAAAATGTAGAATTATATATTTCAAAAAGTGAATTTTGTAGAATGTGAATTACATTATAAATGTTAAACATGTATGATAACATATTATTCCTCTCAAAATGACTACAGTTTAAAAACCTGATATAAGGCCAACTGTTTGTGATAATATGAAACAATTTTGTTGGAATTATAAAATTGTATACTCACTTCAGCAGAGACTTTAGAAATTTCCTATACTGATTTGCACACACTATAGGAATGGGGATTCACAAAGAAGAAGTAATAAGAAGACTATTACAACAATGTTCAAAGCCACTTTGTTTAATGCAAGTAGCGCACACAAAATGTACAAATAGTAAATAGAGAAATGTACCATTCACTAATTGTTTTAATGAATTTTTGCATCATATCAAAATTGTAAAAACAGCATAAATATATCATTTTGAGATTCTTAGACTGAAATTCAAAGTAGACTAAACTAGACTGAAAGTGAGGATTACGAGCATAACTAAACAAGAAATTCATTTTCTTACCCTTTTTCTACCTATTTAGGTGTTGCTCACATTCCTATCTAATGGTACCCTTCTTCCATGTGCAAAGTCAGAAGTGTTGTTTCTCCAATTTTCCTGTTGTTGTCACACAGCTCTCTAAAATGAACACATGAATGTAGTTGTTCTATCACGCATGGAAAATGGCAACAGATTTTTTTTTAAATTCTGGCTTTCATTATTATAATAGGAAATCATTGAAAGCCTCAGAATTGGTACTTAAGCCATAACATAAGTATTCTTCTTACTTTGCATTTCTTGAGGCAGAATTCTTCTTCAGTGAATTCCTATCTTTCATGTTACTATTTCTGTGATGTAGATGAGTTACAGAATGGAGGGTAATAGAAGTAAAGTCAATTGCTAGAAAATGCATTCATGGAAATATCTGGCATAGTGTCTAACTGAACATACACATATAATAACCAAATTGATTCATAGAATTAAACATCACACCAAATCAACATTATTGATTCCACCTGGTAAATACATTGATTCTAAAATGAAAACAAATATAACAATGAAATAAACAACAAATTCAGTATCTCTATTACACATTAGCTATAGAGGGATTATACACACAAACATGTAGGATAGATTTTCCAATATGTCTATTGTGATTGCTTTTCTCAGAAGTGATTGCACAATGTCTATTTTGATTCCATTGGTTTTATGATTCTATTTGGTGAGTATGCTCATTAAAGTAATACAGAATATATTATTAATGTGAAAAAAAGTAAAATGAGCCTGTCCTTCTACAAAGTCCATTTCCAAGAAAATCTTTTTCTTTGGATTGAATCACAGACCTATACAAATTAAATAAGCAGAAATTGTCACTATATTATGATGTGTGGAATAAGGTAATATAGTTGATTTCCAAAACTAGAGAGTAGAATTAGATGGTGATGGTTTGAACAAACCATAGAAGTGCTTGTGATATAGTGCAGATCACAATATAGGAAAAGGACTATCTGTTAAAAATCCATTGTGTGTGTGTGTTTGTATGTATTGCACATGAATGTCAACATTTGAAATATAGATATTTAGAGATGAGAAACTGATTGCAAAATTTCAGGTATTTCTACAATAATTTGCTTTTCACGTCTTTACACAAGTTTTACAAAATATCCTATAAATGTATATTTATTTATGATAAAAAATTCTTTAAAAAGCCTGACATACAGGAGGTTTTGTATAAGCAACAAAATTAAATTAATCCAATTATATAGAATTAGATAATATGGTATATTGTGAGATGTTTCTCTTATATGGGGATAACATGGGAAATATATGTAAGACTATAAATTGAGAATGGGTTATGTTCATATTCTTGTATTAAGTTACACAATATGTTAAATTTCTACTTTTATAACTCAAAATGGTATAACTAGTAAAATAGTGGCAATTTTATAAATATCAAACTAGCATATTTGAAAGTTATCTTTAATCAATAAATTATGATAATATTCATATAGGAGTCTTATGGGATTAAAATGTCATTCCAGCCTCTGAAAGTGGTGATAGTTAAATATTCAAGCTTCAAGAATTAAAAACAAATATTTCTAGAGTATGTTTTTCATGTTAATAATTAAAACATTAGCTCTGACTCAGGAATTCATTTTTCCATAATAGCAAGAGCACATAAGATGATGATATCTGCAGTGCTACCCACAAAAGCCTCTTTAACCTACAATGGAACTGAAATACAGCAGTAATTTATCCACATAAAATCATGTTCATTATAATGCCACTACCGGGAATTGAATGCAGAGTTTATTTCTAATAGAAACATTAGAAAACATAGCTCTCAGGGGACTAGAGCCCATGTTTTCCTTCTTATTTATTTTACGGTGGCTGAAACTACTTTAAAAAATGCTTACAGTGTTGCAGGAGCATGTTTGGCTCCAAGCACTTGTGGATTGGGCCTACTGAAGCATTCCATTGCTTCCCTCCTACCCCTGGTGCTAAGAAGTAGGACATACACACCTAAGGACCTGTACTGTGTCCTGTTTTAGTCCCTGATTTTTTTCTCCTTCCTTCCTTCCTTCATTCCTTCCTTCCTTCCTTCCTTTCTCCTTTCCTTCCTTCCTTCCTTCCTTTCTCTTTCTTTCTTTCTTTCTTTTTTTTTTGTGCCTATGGTCTAATCACTGAACTGTCCTTTGAAAAGAATACTATTTGTGATTATTTAATGAGTTTGTTAGAAGATACCATGATACTAGTTAGATATTATTTAAATACTGAACATTTGTATGGCTTCATAGTATTATGTAGAAATGACTTGTATAGAAATGTGTAGAAAAGTATAGAAATGACTTGATTATGAGGCTACTTTTGAGTAAGAGAAATAAAAATATTCCATACATGTGTTCACCACCTTTTTTTTTGGGGGGGGGGTTCTAGTTGTGTTTTATATGTGTTGCACACTGTGTGTGTGTTTGTGTGCACTCATCTGCAAACATTTTTATTTGCTAGAAGAGTATGTAGTTTGGAAATAAGGGCAAAATATTCACTGGAAATTACAATATGCACAAAATCTTTATATGAAATGAGATGACATTGCATTTTTATAAAGGAAGGACACTACTATTCCTCTATCATACATCAAAATAAGTGTTCATTGTTGATTATTATAGTACAGGGAGTTATTAAGTCAATATTGGAGAGTAATGGAAATTTTCAAATGTCATGCATTACAAAATAAAATAAGAATTGGTAAATTGATAATGTCAGAATGCATACAATCACATTAAACTTTTCTGCAGCTTATTATACAATTATTTAACCATAAATAAATTACTCCTATACTAATACAAAACTATTACTGATGATGAAAAACACTTAGTGTTTTCTTTTTTATTTTTTTTCTCTCAAATTTTGATTAGCAAACTGACGTACAGAGAGGTTACAGTATCATACGTTGGGCATTGGATACATTTCTTGTACTGTTTGTTGCCTTGTCCCTCATGCCCCCCTCCCTCCCCCCGTTTCCCTCCCCCCCCAGGTGTTCAGTTCACTTACACCAAACAGTTTTGCAAGTATTGCTTTTGTAGTTTTTTCTCTTTTTTTACCCTGTGTCTCTCGAATTTGGTATTCCCTTTGAATTTCCTACTTCCAATACCAGTAAACACGGTTTCCAATATACTCAGATAAGATTTCAGAGATAGTGTAGGTACAAACATAGGAAGGTGATACAAGAACATCATCAATAATAGAAACTACACATACACATAGGACGTTGAAAGTATTTACAACTGTGATATATCACTTGTTTCCATAACATGGAGTTCATTTCACTTAGCATCATCTTATGTGTTTCTAAGGGTATAGCTATTGGGCCTTGTGATGCTCTGCTATGGCTTGCCTTAACCTGTACTAATTATTCCCAGTAAGGGAGGCCATAGAGTCCATGTTTCTTTGGGTCTGGCTCACTTCACTTAGTATAACTTTTTCCAAGTCCTTCCATTTCCTTACAAATGGAACAATGTCATTCTTTCTGATAGAGGCATAAAATTCCATTGTGTATATGTACCACATTTTCCTGATCCATTCATCTATGGAGGGGCATCTGGGTTGGTTCCAGATTCTCGCTATGACAAATTGTGCTGCGATGAACATTGCTGTGCTGGTGGCATTACTGTGATTTTGTTTGTGGGCTTTTGGATAGATACCCAACAGTGGGGCTGCTGGGTCATAGGGGAGTTCTATATTGAGCCTTCTGAGGAATCTCCATACTGCTTGCCAGAGTGGCTGAACCAGTTTACATTCCCACCAACAATGAAGTAGGGTTCCCTTTTGGCCACATCCCCTCCAACAATTGTTATTATTAGTTTTCTTGATATATGACATTCTTGCTGGGGTGAGATGGAATCTCAATGTTGTTTTGATTTGCATTTCCTTTATGGCCAGTGATGTAGAGCATTTTTTCATATGTCTATTGGCCATTCTCCTTTCCTCATCAGAGAAGTATATTTGTAGGTCTTTAGCCCACTTGATGGGGGGCTATTAGTTCTTTGAGGTTTTGTTTTGGAGGAAGGTAATTTTTTTAGTTCTGCATATATTTTAGATAGGAGGTCTTTGTCCGTTGAAAGTCCGGTAAAGATCTTCTCCCAGTCTGTGGGATTTCTGTTTATCTTGCAAGCTATGTCCTTTGCCGTGCAGAAGCTCTGCAGTTTGATGCAGTCCCATTTGTCCAACCTTTCTTTGATTTGTAGCCTTTCAGGGTCTTTGTTAAGGAAGTTCTGTCCTGTGCCAAGGAGCCCAAGTGTTTCTCCTACTCCTTCCTTTAGTGTCTTCAGGGTGCCTGTTTTGATTTCAAGGTCTTTAATCCATTTGGAATTGATTTTGGTGCAGGGTGATATATAAGGATCTAGTTTTAGTTTGTTGCATGTGTTGAGCCAGTTTTGCCAGCACCACTTGTTAAAGAGGCTGTCTTTCTTCCATACTATTGTTTTAGCTCCTTTATCAAAGATTAAGTAGGCATAGTTCTGTGGGTTTAATTCTGGGTCTTCAATTCTATTCCATTGGTCTTCAGGCCTGTTCCGGTGCCAATACCAAGCTGTTTTTATTACTATAGCTTTATAATACAGCTTGAAGTTGGGTATTGTAATTCCTCCAGCACTGTTCTTTCTGCTTAGGATTGTTTTTGCTATTCTAGGTCTTTTATTATTCCATATGAATTTCTGGATTGCTTCCTCTATTTCATAAAAATGGTGTTGGGATATTAATGGGTATTGCATTGAATTTGTAGATAGCCTTTGGCAATATTGCCATTTTGATTATATTAATCCTCCCAATCCAGGAGCATGGGAGGTTTTTCTATTTTCTTAGTTCTGACTTAATTTCATTTTTCAAGCTTTTAAAGTTCTCTTCAAAGAGGTCTTTCCTTCTTTGGTTAAGGTTATTCCTAGGTATTTTATGTTTTTGGGGGCTATTGCAAAAGGAGTTGCTTTCCTGATTTCAGCCTCGGTCTTCGGGTTGTTAGCATAGAGAAAGGCCGTTGATTTTTGAAGGTTTATTTTATATCCTGCAACTTTGCCAAAGTTTTGGATCAGCTCTAGTAGCTTGGGGGTAGAGTCTATGGGATTCTTTAGGTATATGATCATGTCATCTGCGAAGAGAGAAAGTTTAACTTCATCTTTTTCTATTTGGATCCCCTTTATATTCTCTTCTTGCCTAATTGCTCTGGCTAGGAATTCTAGTACTATGTTGAAGAGCAGGGGAGAGAGTGGACATCCCTGCCTTGTTCCTGATTTTAAAGGGAATGCTTTAGTTTTTCACCATTTAGAGTTATGCTTGCTGTTGGTTTGTCATAAACTGCCTTGATTATATTCAGGAATGTTCCCTGGAATCCCAGTTTTTCCAGGGCTTTTAGCATAAATGGGTGCTGGATTTTATCGAACGCTTTTTCCGCATCCAGCGATAGAGTTAGCCTTTATGTGTTCAAATGATAATCCTGCAGTCCCTACATATATGAACTCCAGCAAAATTTTCACCTCTCAGAAGCACAATTTTCTTCATGTGCAACTGGAAATGGAATAGGATTGATGAAATGAGTTCATGAACTATGTTCAATTCTCAGAACATTGTTATCCTCTAATTGCTGTCAGTCATTAGTATTATCCTGATCTTTTTTTCTCAGTGTTGTTATTGTGTTCTGCTTCACCTTTCTTTGGGCAGGTCTATTAAGAGTATTAAAGCAGTATTTAGTGGATATCTTTTGTGTGTCAAGGATTGTACTCAATATCTTAAGTAATATGTACTTATTCTCTTAATAATTGTACACCAGTTTAAAGAAATTGTCCCAGGAATTTAAATAAATTTCAAGGATTGAATTGCGAAAAGATGTGGTAGAATTATAGTAGAACCACACCTAGTACATATACCAAACAAATGTAAGTACTTCCCTTTGGAACAGTGTCTACAATCATGCAGGTACTATTTCACATATACCTAACTACAAACTCTGGCAAATTCATTATTACCATGCTTGTTCTGTGTACCAGACCATTAAATCCTATGTCTAGTTTATGTTACATTGCTTACTGTTTAAGATACAAACAATTCTTATAATCTTCTTCATAAGTCATAATTGATTCAAATGTACAAATATCACTTAAACATTGTAACAAATGAAGAAAAAGTTGTAAGTATATAATAGAACAGTGGTTATATAACAGACTATATAAGCATATACATATTGTATGTATATATATATATAATTTATAATAGAATAGAGGTTGGCTCAAGGGGTGGAAGGAGAGTCTTTCTACATAGAATATTGAAAAGTGACTAAAAGTAGCTACAAATTTTTCCATTTAAAGTGCACCTTCAAAGTAAACTTAACATAACTGTTTTGTAACAAGAAGTATGTAATTTACCTTAAGTGTTCAAGCTAAGTTGTGTAGAGTATTTTTTTTTAACTTAGCCTATGTAAGCTGTGGGTTGGTGCATATACAGTATACATTTACTTCATTGGAAAAGCTAGCAGGTTGGACACTGCTTAGCTCAAAAAGGTAGCTTTGTCCTTTTTCAATTGCTGGTCACCAATAGAACCATAAATGTAACTGATTGACACCTCTATGCCATCTGCTTAGCAGTTTTAAGCTTTAGGGATAATAACTCCTGCAGGCCATCAAGTGATGGTATGAGTTTGGGACTCAGCTTTGGGAAACCTGTAACTTTGGGAATTCTAATTTGGAAATTCTTGATATTTGCTGAAATACTGAACATGTCTATGTCTTGCCTTCCCTGACTCCCTCAAGATTCCAGGCATCTATGAAGGAGCTATTTGGGACCATGAAAGAGAGAGTGACAGAGACTTGCTGATAAGACAGAGAAAGTGAAATTCATCTAACTTTAGATTTGGATCATTAATATCATGATATTAGATAACATGTCCCTTTTTGAAGGCTGTAGATGTTGTCTGTAATAATGTGTATGTGTGAATAAATTAGATATACCTTTACTTAAATTTCTAAGATTAAAATTTTCATGCCAACTTTCTGTTCTCTTAACTTGAAATAATGATAATATAAAAATCAGGTTTACACAAATCTGATAAATTCTCATACCAATATTTAATGAGGATCATGGAGGAATATTTACAAGGTTCCAACACTTATGTTATAATGTTAAACTTGTTATTAAAGACTTCTTGATCTTCCTATTAAAAGTGTTTCTAGAGTAAATATCCTGGAGTGGTTTTCTGGGAGGTGAGGGAGAATATAAGGTGTAACTATATCATGTCTAATAAGAGGATGACAAATAGTATAAGACAACAATTCTAACCTAGAATTCTATTTCTCTGCCCTCTCTGGATATCAGAGCTTAGCATCATGCCTACATGTGGATTCCATTTTATCTGGATAGGCTATGTTTTCTTTAATTTACTGTATACTCTCTCTCTCTTTCTCTCTCTCTTTCTCCATACATACATATGCATATATGTATGGTATGTATGTATGTATTGCTGTAGGAACAGAGACTGGTTTAAATATACAACACATCTGTGGTCAGTACTGTTGGTGCTTGGTTTTTCTCCAACATCCAGGACACTAGTGCTTTGTGCATTCTGTGGCTTCCCTCTGCCAGAGTGTATCAATTTATCCCCAGGAACAGTTGTTTGAGAACAACCAAGCTACCCTTCTCTCAAATAGCTGGAAGTTAAGATAAATGATCATCTTCTGAGCTATATTTCACTTTTATTTTTAAAATGCCTTTACTTATGGCTATAAGAAAGTGTTTGTGGGATATATTTGAGCCCTCTTCATGACAGCACAGTGCAGAGACTCCTTATTTGGGCTTTAGGTGGGAACTGCAGGAAGTACATTAATAGCACATTCATTTCTAGGTCACATCTCTTTCCTGTTTTGTGTTCTCTCTTCCTTTCTTCAGTGGCAAAGTGGTAAGTAAAATTTAAAAAAGAAAAAAGACCTATAGGTGGAGGCAAGTGGCTCACACCTGTAACTCCAGCTATTTAGGAGGCCTGATCTGAAGATCATGGTTCAAAGCCAGCCTGTGTAAGGAAGTCCATGAGACTCCTATCTCCAACTAATCACAGAAAACCTTAAAGTGGAATTGTGGTTCAAGTGGTAGAATGCTAGCCTTGAACAAAAGGAGCTAAGGGAGAGTGCTCAGGCCCAGAGTTCAAGCCCCGGGACTGGAAATAATAAAATTATCATTATTATTGCCCAAGTTTTAGTTAGAGTGTGGCTAAGGGTTCGTTTTCACATTTATTGCTTGTTGATTTCATTATTTCAATCATTCCATAATTATGTATGAGATAACATAAGCATGTTTAAATTGAGTGCAGAAGTGCAGAATTGGCAAAGCAGAGCAAAGAAACAAATCTTCAAGTGTGGATTGCTTTGTGAGAGTCAAGAGTTCCTTAATGAAGAGTAAAGTTAGAAGAAATTTAAAATAGACATTTACAGGAAAAAAGAAATTCTAGCAAATTAAGATTTCTGGTGATGAGTGTTCCTGAATCCCTAGAGACACGAGTGGGCACTTCGCCTATAGGTTACTGAACCTGTCAGTCAAGTTCCTGGGTCTGGGAGCTTCCTGTGACCCAGCCCGCCACCCCCCCTCCACCCCACACACCTGACCGTATTTAGGGTCAGGCTAGCTCAGGTGCCATTATACCACATGTCTCCATTTTCCCATCCTGTGTCCTGTGTCCTGGCTGTCTCCAGTCACCAGGATGTCCCAAGTTAGCTCTCCATTGTAGCTAGATAGGTGTAGTGGTATGGTTTTTATTCTTCCTTCCTTCTCAGACCTGTTTTCTGCTAGTGTTAAGCATATTTCTAGGCTGCAGGCCTTTGTAACAACTGGCTGCTGGCAGACGGTTAATGCTCTAATAAAAAAACTCCAAGATTCAAGCCTTCAATTAAAAAAAAAAATCTGGGTCCTTGTCTCAATTGTCTCTATACTGGTGTTATTTTTGTAGAATTTTCAGGAGGGAGATTTAATTTGAGAATAGATGATATCACATTGCATGCAGGAAGAGGAACATTTTCTTACCAATAATAGGTCAACAAAATTCTTCAAAATGAGAAGATTGTAACATTTTATTGATTTTTTTCAATAAGCTTGGGTAGCTAGTTGAATACTGTGGGCCTTCGTGGTATCAGAATGCATGCTTCTAATCAGTAATACTAGAAATATTTTTTATCTCTTAGGAAGTTAGAGACCATCTTTATATAATCAAGAAGTCAAAATATAGCAATAATTTTCCTTCAAGGTTTGAGATAGCAATAAATCCATTATTCCTAACAATGTAATATGCAATAGCAAAATTCTGGAATTCTAAATTTCATTTGTAGAAATATTTTAACATTTGTTTGTATTTGACAATACCGCTTTCAGACTAAAATCATTTACAATGATATTTTTGTAAAGAAATATATTTTGAGATGTGTTGTAATGGACACAAATGTTTATTTGAAATACAGTCATAATTATCTTTTCCTGCATAACTTGAATATTTCCCTACTCAATCATATGCTCATGTAAGTTTCCCATTAACAATTCATTCTCCAGCCCTAAGATATCTTGACTTAATTTCTATATTCTGTTGATCCTGCAAGTTTGACAATTGTATTTTTTATTCTTTTTCACACATTTTAATTTATTCCTTCTACTTTTGAATGGTTGTCCTTTTGGAATTAATATGCATGTTTTCATAATCATTCCTGATACTTTTTGTTTTGCATAAGCTACAATATTTGTCAGTACTCAAAATGATGATGTTTTATTGCATACCAAAGAAAAAGTCACAAACAATGACAGGATAACCACCTGCCATTGAAGTTAGAGATGAGGAAAAGTATTGTCAGTTGTTCTATTTTCTGCATTTCCCACTGTTGAACATTTCAACACATTACTGCTGAGTGTGAAAAATATTTAATTGGTAAAGTTTATCCTCTACTTCTGTCATATGCAATATACATTACACATGACACATGCTATATAAGATTTTTCTACTGAGAGAAGAAAGAATTGTCTTTATTTGTATGAGTTTAAACAAGATATGGACATTCTGATAATAAAAGCCTATATGAAAATTCTGGAATAACTATATATATTACGGTAAAGTTAAAGAAGGCATAATATAGTTCCATGAAAAGAAGGAGAAAAACCTTCAGAAGAACAGGACATCTATTTAAAGTATGCAAGGTAAAGAACATCACATTAACAAGAAATTCATAGATATACATGAATTCTATAAATGTTTTGTGGATGAGGATGCTCTTAAAGCAAAGCATTTCTGTAGAGTGAAAAGCAGTACATGGAAGTAAAATCATTTCTACATGCATATTTTTCTAAAATTTAATCATCACATGAATGAGATCATTCTATCTTATTTCCTTATCTGATGAATTTAAATATTGTTGGCTAGGTAATGCTTTCCACATATGGTATCAAATAGATAAGATGTTCACATTTTGCTAAACATTGACAGGATAAATGGTTATGGTGGAACAAGTCAATATTTCCAGTGGCATCACAATAAGGGGAGACCTTTGAACTTCAGAGGAAAAATATAGGTCCACATGTTGCATATGGTCCATTCTTTGTGAGGATATTCCCTTTTCCAGGGATAAATCAGAGGTCTTCAGTTTTATGTTATGAATAACATCAACTTTTGGTAAGCTTGGAGGATATAGCATATGTTGTTTCTGCTTTTTCCTGAAATTGCAATAAAGTGCTTAAAGGCTTTGGTTAGGAGAAAAGGACATAAAAAAAAAAACAAAACAGAAAAAGAGCAATAGTGAAAATAGTGGAATGTTGAAGCAAATAAGCAGATGGAACCCAACAAGCTGTAGTAGAAGTGAGCTTATTCCAGTGTAGTGATGGGGGGCGGGGGGAATCCAAGAGGAAGCTGAGTAGGGAGATGAATGCACTGAGGGTCTTTCTTTTAATGGGAAGTATGGATTCACAAAGTGGAGGATTGTTTGGAAATTTGTATAAGAATACTTCTCTGCTTTGAATTGAAGTTCTAATAGAGAAATGAGAGGTGTGTGAAGACGTTATGTCAGGCACCACTATGTAGGTGGACCTCGGGCATAGGACAGTGATATTGGCGGAAAGGGAGGAGACCATAGGTATACACAGATAATGATAAAGACAGGTCCCCATTCACGTGGGACGGCATTCACTGCTTTGCCTAATCTCCAGAAAGTGAGTAATCCTTTTGATAAAAAATGAGAGATGTACAAACTTTGACAGTTTAAGATCATGAAGCAATAGCAGAGCCTGATGAACACACAGAAAAGTATAGATGGTAACATGTATAAAGACAGAAAATATAAAGTGTTTATGAAACAGGAATGTGGTTGAAAAAATCTTATTTAAATTTAAAGCATGAGGAAAAATGAAATTTTAATTAATATGTTGGCAGTTAAATTTCATGAAACCTGTCAGAATAGAAATGTTTTAGGAAAGAGAACAGAATGGGGTGACCTCTAGGAGGTATCCAACATTGAAACAGAGGGCATTTCAGCAGGGATGGCAGGAAAAGAGTTGAGATATGTACAGCATTTATACTGAAAAGGATTGGATGAAAAATATAGCTGTTCAGCATGTGATGTGTGTGAATATTGCAATAAGTAGTTGCAGTGTTGAGGGGGTTAAAACATGAATTTTATAACTGACTGCAGAGGATGCAAAAGCAGATGATGCAGCAAGTGTACATGACTTATGCTTTAATGTTTATTTCTTGATTTTATCATCCACCCCCCAAAAAACAGTGATTCATGATCTTGCAGGTTGCTTTAAGGAGTAAAAGATAAATGAATACAAAATTCATAGAGCAGTATATGGTATTCAGGGAGTTGTTAATAGCATGTGATTTTTTTTTTATTTATAGATATATAGTACTCAAGAAGTTGATCATTTTCTCATTACTTCCCTTAAGAAATAGGATAGACTCTATTAAAATTAAGGTCACAGATCAAATATGTGGAAGAAACAAAGTAAAGAAAAGGTATCAAATTTAGTACGGAGTGAATAGGGAGAACTGAGAAGTATCATGGAGACAAGACAACTACTATGTCACAACAAGAGACTCCAAATAAGAGGAAAGCAAAAGAGCCTTAAGAGATGTTTAAGAAAAAATAACATTAAATTAATTATCGCTAATGATAAAATTATGATATTAAATTGGGAACGATGACTTCAATACATGTAATCCTAACTATAGCAGTGAATTAAAAATATTGCTGGTGGCTCACACCAGCAATCCTAGCTATATAGGTGTCTGAGATCTGAGGACTGCAGTTTGATACCATTCTGGAGATGAAAGCCCATGAGACTTTCATTTATAATTAACTACCGAAAATGTTGAAAGTGGAACTGTGGTTCAAGTATTAGAGCTCTCTCCTTGAGAAAAAAGCTCTGTGATAGCACCCAGGCCTGAGTTCAAGCTCCAGGACTAAAACAAAAACAAAATGTTAATTTATTTGGAATAACAATGTGTCTGTATGTATCTACTATATGCATATACATGGATCTAAATATATGGCATGTACATATATATGCATACACATACACATATACATATGAAAACCTACTTGATAGATCATAGGAAAAGGCAATTTCTGTCAGACCCTGGTGGTTCACAGAACATGAACTACTACTGATCAGATCTTCTACAATTATTACTACTAGCTACTCAGAAAGTGGAGATTCAGAGAATTGTGGTTTAGGTGCAGCATAGACAGAAACAAAAATCACTAAATTGCGTTTCAACCATAGGAATGTTTGGGTGTGCCTGTCATCCTGCCTCATGGAAAGCAGAAATGGGGAGGATTGTAGTTCCTGGAAAAATGTTCCTGATCACATCTTAACAACAACATCGGAAAGTGGCAGTGCACATCTGCTCTCCCAGCTGTGGTGGGAAGCTTAGAATAGGAAAACTATACTCCATGTTGGCTCTGAATAATGTGAGACCCTATCTCAAAAGTAGACAGAGTAAAAAAGGCAAGGAGTACATTCCAAGAATTAGAACACAATTAGCAAATATAGACATCTGAATTTAAAACCAAATACCACAAAAAACAAAACATATATTTGTATACACACATATGAGAGAGAGAGAGAGAGACAGGAAAGAAAATTTTAGTTTGTAGGGCTGAAACACTTCATTGATTTAGAGGAACAAAGCCACTTGATTGTGTGTATGGGTGTGTGTAATTTAAAACACAGGTTTACATGATTGGTTATGTGTTTGGATGCTGAATTGTTTCCCTACAATGGCCATCTGCAGGATGGAGAGCCAGAAATATTGAATTGTCACTTCAAGAATCTGATGATGTTCTTGTATCACCGTCCTGTGTTTGTACCTACACTATCTCTGTAATCTTATATGAGTATATTGGAAACCATGTATACTGGTATTAGAACTAGGAAATTGAAAGGGAATACCAAAATTGAGAGACACAGGGTAAAAAAAAAAAGACAAACAACTACAAAAGCAATACTTGCAAAACTGTTTGGTGTAAGTGAACTGAACACCTCATGGGGGGAAAGGGAAAGGGGGAGTTGGGAGGGGGGTATGAGGGACAAGGTAACAAACAGTACAAGAAGTGTATCCAATGCCTAACGTATGAAACTGTAACCTCTCTGTACATCAGTTTGATAATAAAAATTTGAAAAAAAAAGAAAAAGAAGCTTCAAAAGAATAGATACCAACTAGTCATATCCAGAAGTTTGGTTTTCCAGTTGAAGACCAAGTTTAATCATCACACCATCCAAAGGGAACATGGGAATCATATGAACCATAGATAAATTGTCCTTGGAATTTATTGTCATCCATATATCATTAACTCTGGTTGGAATGTGTCTTCTCTGAAAGTCTACATTTGCTACTGTAGTACAGGGTAGTACATAAGAAGTAGGCCCTTTGTGAGGTAATTTGCTTTCAAGAATCACCACCTTATTCATGTGCTTAACAGCCTTTTTCTAAAGGCTTTCTGTCGTGTATGAGTACCCTGCCATCTGCCATCAACTATGTAAAAATACAGAAAGAAGAGTTTTGTCAGACAAAATACTGGAACATGGATTTGTCAGTCTCAGTAACAATAAAAATAAATTTCTATTTTTTAAACTAGTATCGCTTGTTTTACCACAGCAGCATGGATAGCTTAAGGTAGAATTTAATGTTCGATTATTTGAATGAGAAGACAAAAAAAATTAACAATAATGAAATAAACTAAATTGTGATTTTTCAAAATCCTGCATACAATATTCCATAAACAGAAAACAAGTCAGTACAATCTAAAACAGAGTTTAGCAAAAAGGATAGTGGTGCCTGACATTAAGCAACACATCACAGTAGGGTTGAAATGCAAAAGATAAATAGAACCTTTATTCTACTTACCAGAGAAAAGTGCAAGTTGTTAATATGTACTTGATTTATTTTTAGCAAAATGTATTATGACCAGAGCTATAGTGGAGGGAATTAATTTTATCAAAAGAACGTAGAATGCCATAGAGCAATAACTGTGAGTCAGAAGAAGAGGTGAAAAAACTTAGGAAGATATTTCATGGCAGAATGTAGATATTAACAAATGGCTTTCACCTATTAATGTGAGAGTCTCAACATTTTTCTTATTCTTATTCAATGATAATAAATTTGATTCATGAAAAAAGTGACCAAGAGTCTAAGCTACAATGAAATTATTATTAAATTATAGTGAATTTTTACTTTCACAGAAAGAAATGAAACAACTAATGAGAACTGATGCACAGTGACAAAAGAGAAATAGCACTGCTACATTGCTTGCACCCTCATCAAGGGGCAGATTTAATCAATTGTGCACATTGAGAAGCCCCAAAAAATTTTGGACTACCCCATGAAAAGACTCAGAAACATCTTTTCATTTAATATTTCTCCTATATAAAGAAAAGTTTCATTACAGTTAACCTAATTTCAGTATGCTGCTGAGAAACATTATTGACCCCCTTCTTAAACCCTCTGGAGAATCCAGCAGCTGGCTCCTTTCCTTTAAAATAGAACTATTTTTACACTTGGCAACTATTATCCAATCTCCCCTCAACCACCTTTGATTCACTGTCAATCTAAGCTACTGTAACCTATCCTAAGAGGCCAGATTTCCCAGTACTTTAATTATCTCTGTGGCTATCAACTTAGCACACTTCAATTTAACCACATCCACATTTTGCTTCTGAGCTCAGAATTGAAGATACTATTCTAAAAAAGGTCTCACCAGTGTTAAGTATAATGAGATGATCATTTTTCAATTATAGTATTTCTCAGTATAGTGCACATTTACTCTATACAATTTTATACTCATATTGTAATATTTTTAATTCATAATTGACTTGTGAAGCTTTTACTTTCCTTCCCTCCCTCCCTCCCTCCCCCTTCCTCCCTCCTTCCCTCTTTCCCTCCCTCCCTTCCTTCTTTCTTCTGTTGTGGTTCTGGTTGTAGGGCTTGAACTCAGTCCTGGGATGCTGTCCCTCCCTGAGCTTTAATTCGTCAAGGCTAGTGCTCTTCATACTTGAGCCACAGCTCTACTTGGAACTTTTTAGTGGTTAATTGTAGATAAGAGCTCACAGACTTTCATGCCTGGGCCTGCTTTGGACTGAAGTCCTCAGATCTCAGCCTCCTAAGTAGCTAGGATTAAAGGTGTGAGCCACTAGAACTCGTGGATGGTTGTTTTTTTCCCCTATGTTACAGTTTATTTCTATATCAGTAGCAGATGTCACAATTATTTTAAATAATACTTCTGTGATTATTTGTCTTCAAATTTTTGTTCTGTAAGTTGTACGTGGACCTTGCTAACAGCAATATGTTTGGAATATAATCACTTGAATATTCAGATAATAGAGCTTTCATCAACCATTCACATTCTATCATTAATAAACTACCTAACTTTGGAAAAGATACAGATAATTTTGATCTTCAATGTTTCATTTCTGTTATCAAAAATTTGTTGGAGAAGTGGCATTAATGTTTCTCTGTCTCAAAAATCTTATAATTTATAGAATAGTTTTCATATGTTTAGGATAAATACCAAGCAAAAGCTGTGTACAGTGGCAGGTATCTACAGTCCTAGAACTTCAAAAGTGGAGGAAGGAAGGTCTCTTGAATTCAAGACTTCTAGCTCATTGTGAAGACATAATAGATGTTATTTCAAAAAAAGAAAACATGTACAGTTATGTTCACTTGTAATACCAGCACTCAGGAAAGTGAAGTAAAAGGATCCCAGACAGGCTGGCATTTAACCTAAGTACCTACAAGACTGAAAAACCATTTAATCAATAGAAGGTTGATATTGTGAGCATGTAACTTTTGTGTCCCAAACTCTATTAGGCAATTTGATAAAATAATGATAATATTTTAATAATAATAATATCTCAATGTTATTGTTATGCCAGTAGTAGTTGGAGTAGAATTGTTTTTACAACCAACTCAAGAAATATATACTAAGCCACATAAATAAGTGTCAAGAAGAAAAAGGTAAGGGAAATGTTAAGGGCAAGTAGAGGAACACATTTTTGAAGGGCAAGCAGAGTTATACCTAGAAAATGGTGTTAAAAGCAAACAAAACAAAATAACACAAAAAGAGGTAAAGAGAAAAATCTGGTATCAGTAAATAGATTATTCCAGACAAGACTGATAACAAGTGCAAAAGTTATAAGGTAGGATTGTGACAGATGAGTCAAACAGAAAACAGGTAGATGATCCTGGAACAAAGTGATGGAAAAAAGAGTATAAACAAATGATATATGTAATGGGATAGAAATGACAAGATAATGTCCTGTAGATCTGTTAGAAAGGCTGTTTTCATTTATGTTAGATAACGGCTACTAGGTTGTTGTTGTTTTTTTAACAGAACTGACTGAGATGCTCAAATTGTATAACTGTGGAAGTTCTCTCAAGATCATAAACAGTGTTGGGAAGCAGTCATCCTTTGAGAAGCTATATAGGTAATCAAATGAGACATTATGGTTGATATATTATACAAGGGAATTACAACAACAGTAACAGAAGGCCAAGAATTGAGTTTGCTTTTAATATAGTTTAATATTATAGCACGTAGAATGTGCTCATGGATCAAATGCCTGTATATGAAGGAAAAAAGCGTGGACGAGGACTAGAAAGAGGACACATCAGTGTGGACATCCCCTTGAAAAATATTATGTGTAAGGTATTTATTCTGGTAATGTAATGAAACAGTATAAACAGACAGCACCCTAAAAATCTCATCTTTAGAAACATTTACCCGCAAATAAAATATATTGCTTATTTTGAGCGAATTGAGATGTCATATTTGTACAGTGCTCATAAGATATATATCTCCATTCTTATCTCAAACATTTTCTTGCTTAATTGTATAGAGATTGGTTGTTGAATGTGGAAGTTGATTAGTATACTTCTAACATCAATGAAAAACTTTCTGCAATTCAATGTGTTTGTCTCTTACAAAATACTTTTTGCTTCTGAGTTTGTTAGAATACACAACTGGTAGAAGGATACAGAATGTCAAGAAAAAAATATATGTCAAAACTATTCTTAAGTTGGGTGTTAGTAGCTCATGGGTATAATCGTAAACTGGTCAGAAGCTTAAGATGTGAAGATCACATTTTCAAGTCAGCCTGAACAGGAAAATCCTTATCACTCTTCCTTGTAATTAACCACCAAAGAGCTGGAAGTGGATCTGTGATGTGAGCTCTGAGTTTATGCCCCAAGACTGGCACAAAGCAAAGAAACAAAATGTAGAGGGGTTATACTAATTGAAATATAATATGTAGATATGCAAAAAAGTTAAAAAACTTTCCTACAATTAATATGCCTACCAAAACCAGAATAACTGGAAAGTCAAACAGGCTTTGTTAAGTGATGAATACCAACCAAAGTGAGGGATACTGAGGGAAACGTCAATAAGTGTGAAAATGATTGATGCCCTTTGAGTATGCATGTATCAAAATAGAACATTGAAGCTGGCTAAAATTGAGAAAAATAATGAAGGGATTGAATTTGACTAATGTGCATTTTATGTACAAGTGAAAGGGTCACAAAATAATGCCATGGTACAATTAATGTATGCTAATACAGAGTCTTGACTAAACCAAAGAAACGTTCTAAGCTATTCCTAAATTGAATTTTGTTGATTGGTTATTTGATTACTGAAAGTCATTTTCTAAGCATTTTAAGGTAAATTCATCTATAGATTAAGTAGTTTACTCTCTATGCACCAACTCTTTCAAATACTTTCTTGAAATTCTTAAATAACGTATTTATTTCATAGTTTCTTTCTCTGAGAAAGAAATATAAGGTTAATATTTCTATCAATACTTTTAGACACAGGAAATTCCAGAAATAGGCTTTCTAAAAGAGATGATAAAAACTGGCCTACAGTAATAATCATAGCACTTAAGGTCTGTTCAATTTTTTATTATTGCTTTTACTTCTCCCCGCTGTGTGCACACTGTGCAGCTGTGAGAATGCATTAGCTTCAAGAACTACTACTTTCAACATTTCAGTTCACAACATATTCCTGCTACCACAAGTTATCAGGCCTCAGCTGACAGTGTTAACAAAATACCGTTATTGAGCAAGACTAGTGAGTGCAAAATTAATTTCAAGTCAATCTTTTTGAACCCACAATATCGTTAGTACCCTCGTCTTTTTCTAGAGGGAGCTTGAACAAATGTAAAGAGTTTCTTTTTCATTGTATTTTGTTTTTGTACTGAATAATTTGAATGGGTATCTTGAAAAGATTCAGAGTGTTGTATTTTATAAGACATATAAACAAAATGCACTTGCATCATGCACACACACACACACACACACACAGAACATTTATCACAACCATCTCTCCAAAGCTCCAACACCCTCATTTTTGTTCTAAAGATTCTTTTTGTGAAAGTACATATGGAGTCTTAAATATATTTTCATAGTTTTGTTAATGAGAATAATTCAGTATAATAGAAATTATTTTTACTTTTCATTTATAGGATTAAAATCTGTAAATGTGTGTACGAGTTTGTATGGTTCTTTTCTTAGGTTGATTCGCCACTTTGTACAATATTAGTATATTTTTTCTTTCTGAACAATTAATATGATTTCCAGTTTATTAAGTTTTTAAGTCTAATGCAATAAAGCAACACTTAGAAGACATGTGTGATGGTTGATAGGAAAATATATGAGGTAGTAGGAATGCACCTGGAATTATTTTACACAATTTTTATCAGTTCCCCAGGCATAAGAAATAAGAAACATTTAATTTTGTGCTCATTCCGTCACTTATTCATTCATTTTTATTTGGTCATTGAATTTCATCCAACATGCCTTAAATACTTTCTTTGAAATGTCCATCATTAATGCTCATGAACCTCTATTTTAGGGAGCCATTGTCCTTTGAATTTACACATTGAGGAAATTGTGTACTGTAGCACTTGCTCCGATATTGATACTTTAGGCATGTATCATCTGTGGAAAGCTGGACGTTCTGACTACCTAACTGGAAGGGATCACAAGGGAAATATAAGCAAGAACAAGAGGAAGAATGTTCATAAGCCATGGGGTAAGAGGTTCTGTACTTGGAATATCATTGTTCAGTGATTAGTCACATATGTGGGCCTCCAATGTGATTAGGGTTTGGTGCTTGATACAATGAATTTTGATTAACTGAATCATAAAAAACAAACACTCCGTAGAATTTAATAGTTTCACGAGTTCTAATACATTCCTTTTCCCAAAGTACTTGCATCTAAATTCAAATACTGATTTTTTATTTCTTTCTCTGCATGTGGGGTAAAGTAGTTTTCATACCATCTTCCTTCTTTTTTTCTTTTTTTCAATCTTCCAACACGGCCTTCTTTTTTTCTCTCTTCTTCACACCTCGCAGCTCTCTGGCTAGTGAGGCCAAATTTCAAGAGAGGTACTTTCATGAAGAAAACCTACATCTATTGGGTACATAAACCAGTGAAGGAAGAATTATGTGCTGGTTTAAGAACTGACCTCTTCCTTTCTCTTTACTCTCCCTGCTAGAAGCATCACATGAATTAAGCCACTTGTGCACTTTTGGCCACAGATCCAGTTTCTGTACCCTCTTCTTCCATTTGAAAAAAATGTTTAGGAGTAAATTCTTGAAAATGTCTAGATTTGCTATTTTTCTAATTTTCAGAGAATCTTTATTGGTAAAGAATTGTCATAAGGAATGAAAATAGGTGAAACTAATTGTTTTCATTAGCACAATTTAATGGCAGCTTCCAGATTTTGCTTTTGTCTAGCAATCACTCAAGTTTTCATGATGAAAGCAATTTTGTTTTGCTTCCGGGAACTACTGCCACCCCTCAAAGTCTCTCCTCGCAATACTACTGAGAGTGCAACTCACCGACACAAGTGGGTTTTTTTTTTTGTTTGTTTTTTTGGTTGTTTTGACATAAACCCAAAAAGTATTTTGAAGACTCAGAAGAAGAAAGGATACAAATTGAGCTAAAGATAGTTCTGGGAGAGAACTTAAATTTCAAATGAACTAGGGAACCAAGGCCACCTTTAATGTGGATATTTAAACAATGACAGGAAGGAAATGAAAAACACAGCCAGAGGATTATATGGCAAATTGTACTGGATTGCAAGCAAAATATGTTTGGTATTTTACAAAAGGAACATGAAGAACACTTTGGGGAGAACAAATTTAAGAGGAGTAGGAGAGAAACTCTTGTTGGACAACATAATGACCTTGATTTTACTTGTAACTTTGTGAAAGTTACTTGGAAAAAAATTGTATACAGAACAATCTAATTTCTCTTTTAATAAGATCATGCAGATACTATTTTGAGAGTATAATTACCCTCAAATTTAACAAGGGTACAACAGAGATGCTGTTCTGGAGAGAAGATTATGTTATTTATCCTCATGTCTTTGCTCACTACCTGCTCTTATCATTTCTTTAGCAAATGAAGTATACATTTCTGTATTGCTTTGACTGTGGTGTTAATATGTGCAGGTGTGACTTTTTCTACACTTAAGCCAGAGAAATATTTAAGTGTACCAGTTATGAATTACTTTGATATCCTCCAGTTCCCATTCATCCCTCAAGCCATAGCCATTCACACAAAGCAAGCATGCCAGACGTAGTAGCTACTCTTTCTTCTTTAATATTACCACAAATAATGTGGAACACATATCATTAGTTATTTAAGAAGTCAAACTATGATCAGGGATTTCAACACAGACAGCAGCATGTTAAGGATCTGAAACCACTTATAGAATATAAGCAAGAAGTAATTTGTAGTTGAAGTGACTGGATTATTTATGGAGTTCTTTGCCATCACACCACATCTCAGTGATACATGTTAGAATGCTGCAAATAACTTAGCCAGCAGATGATATAGCTGTCCCTGGTCAGTATTAGCAAATATGATAATAAGATTTTTTCATGGTTTTAAGTTACAGAAAATACATAGTATAAGATATCTCATGGAAAAGAAGAATCAGATATTGTTACAAGTGTTTGGACTACTGCCTGTACTGTGAATATATGATTACAAAGAAATGTATTTCCTTTACAAAGATTATATTTTAATATCAACATAATATGTTCTTGAGAAAAATACATATTTAATTAGCTTAGGATTTTGGAGTGACTTAGCATTGAGCATAACTCTGCTTTTGAAATATACCTTGTTCATGACTGAAGATTTGCTAGTCAGGAATTTCAAGGTAATTAGAACTTACTGACTATAGTTTTAAAAGCCTCTATTTTTGTAAAGCTTATATTTTATACATGCTGAAAAAATATTTTCTTTCTAAGAAAACATATAATGAATAATTTAAATTGTATATACAATATTTGTGAAATTTTTAAATATTGTTTTGCAGCTCTACAAGTATTCTTAAGAAAACCAAGAAAACAAAAGTGGGAGAAAGGGGCTGGGAATGTGGCTTAGTGGTAAAGTGCTTGTCTAGCAGCAACACACACACACACACACACACACACACACACACACAAAAAGAACAGAAAAGAAAAGAAAAAAGAAAAACAGAACTGGCGCTGTGGCTGAAGTGGTAGAGTGCTAGCCTTGAGCAAAAAGAATCCAGAGACACCACTCAGGCTCTGAGTTCAAGTCCCAGAACTGGCAAAAATAATGGGAGAAGTTTCTTGATGAAGTGTCCTGGAGTGACAGCCTGACCACTGTTCACAGCATCCTGAGTCATGGGGAGAAGAGGACCCAAGTTCCAGCTGTGAAGAAATCAATTGATTCTTTTTTTCTTTTTTGATAAGGACAGTCTGTCTTTATATTTTCAAGTATTTGGACTGAATCACAGTGAAATCATAGTACTTTTTATCAAAGATCAAACACATACACATATTCACACACTCATAGGCACACTCCTGCATGTAGTTCATCTCTATTCTCTTCCTTTGAAGGTGAAACCAGTGTTAACACTCTCATCCCTTTTATTTTATGGTAACAAAAATAAAATCAATTTAATAATTGGCATACATATAAATATTATTTTGTCAGTAATATACAATATTCTGTTACTGGGGTGAACTTAGGTCTTCAATACAAGCATCCATAAAAACACTGGGAAATAATTTTACAAATAAAGTGAGCTAATGAAAAATTGGTAATGGTACCTAAAGTAAGAGTCTTAATGAGAGTGGAAAAAATTTATGTTTTGAGCTTTGCTTTCAAAAATAAAATAATTATGTGTCTAATTTGTTTGATAATATAAATTTTCATTTATGTTTTTAAGATTTATATTGATGCAGTGTAGACAACAAATAGTTTAATATTATGGAAAATGTAACTACTACTGTTATAACTTGTTACATGTACTTATTGTCTACTTAAAATTTAGAACATCATATAAAATGAATATTAGAATTCCTAGTATAAACTTCCATTTTAACAGACAAGTTTATATAGTGTCAGTCTTAGAAATAAAATTTTATGTAGCCAAATAGATTTTTGCCTTAAAAGGCAAAAAGACAAAATAATTTTCAGTCAATTGATAGCAGGCCTAACTATCTATCTATCTATCTATCTTCTATACCTATCATCAGTTTATCTATATTAAACTCTCAATATTACCTTTTAAGTTATCATCAAAACATGTAAACGTAATAATGTTCATAGCATTTTTTAGTTATGATTAAGTAGATGTGCTCAAAAATACCTGAGAGATACCAGGTGCCAATGGCTCAAGCCTGCAAGTCCTGCTACTCAAGAAGCTGAGATCAGAGGATCAGGGTTCAAAGCCAACCTGGGGAGAAAAGTCCCTGGAACCTTTCTCTCTAAGTAACAACCAAAAAGCTGTGGAGCATTGGCTCAAGTTGTAGAGCTCCACACTTGAGCAGATAAAAGCTAAAAGACAGTACCTAGGCCTTGAATTTGAGGCTTAATATAGACCCAAAAAAAGTATCTAAGAAAGCAGCTACTGATTAAAAAAATAATATTATCTTAAGGAGTTGTTCAAAGTATTGCCATTCATCTAAGAAGTTTATGAATACAGTGCATCTTGATCAATGTCATCCCTTCCAACATTCTCACCCACCATTACACATTCCTTCCCTTGCTTATCTTAATTTTGTTATATATTGTTGTTTTGCAATTTAACAAAACAGTTATGCATATAATGTATTTGGATCTGTGTCACTGCTTCAACATCTTCAAGCCCTCAACACATAATTTCTCTTGTATTTCTCACGTCTCTGATATATACCACAAATTCCTGCCTGTATTTTCTCCCTTTCCTGCTTTATTCTTCAACACCTCTCCCATTGTGCCCACATTTCCCTCTTGCAAGTACCTGTTTTCTGGTACTTATTTTGGGGGTATTTGACTTAGTCTTTAGATAGATAGATAGATAGATAGATAGATAGATAGATAGATAGATAAGATAGATAGACTCCTTGCACTGATCTTCTTTGCGGGGGGTGGGGGGGGTGGATTATTGGTCATGGGCCTTGAAATCAAGGCCCAGACATTACCCCTGAGCTCTTCAGCTTAAGGCTAGTGCTCTAGGACTTTGAGCTACAACATCACTTCTGGTTTTCTGGTGGTTGATTGGAGATAAGAGACTCGGGCTTTCCTGCCTGGGCTGGCTTTGAACCACGATCATCATATATTAGCCTTCTGATTTGCTAGGATTATCACAGGAGTGAGCTATCAACACCTGGCCTACACTATTACTTTTTTTAGTTTTCATATATGTAGTTTTCAATGATATTTTAAGAATAGTTAATACTTTTTATTTATAATAACACTATGAAAAAGCTCTATTTAAGCTAAGAACTTTTTTTATACCCTTGAAAACATTACTTTGGCCAACTATGTAAACTCTAATAACTACAATAAAATGGTATGCTGTTATTTAATGGTGCTGATGGAATTACTAATTTTAAGGATGATTTCACAGATTTTAATCTATGGAGTGTTTGGCATTCTTGATTTGGGGCTCCATGATGAGAGCTAGCCTCACAGCAGCATTTCTGTTCATGTAAGAGGGTTTTAACCTCATGTTGGACAGGAAACAGAGAAAGAAAATACAGAGAATGACCAGGACAAGACTTAGCCTCCAAGGACAAGCCCTACTTCTTTCAATAAGCCCCTCCTACTCCCCACTAACTTTTTTTTTTGGCCAGTCCTGGGCCTTGGACTCAGGGCCTAAGCACTGTCCCTGGCTTCTTCCCGCTCAAGGCTAGCACTCTGCCACTTGAGCCACAGCGCCGCTTCTGGCCGTTTTCTGTATATGTGGTGCTGGGGAATCGAACCTAGGGCCTCGTGTATCCGAGGCAGGCACTCTTGCCACTAGGCTATATCCCCAGCCCTCCCCACTAACTTTTTAAATTGCCATCCCATTATGAATCCATCGGGTGATTAATCCACTGGTGAGATCTGAGAACTTATGGTCTAATTGTCTTTCAAAAACCCCTAGTAGAAACACTCAAAGATTAACTGGTTTCTTAGTTGCTTCTCTATTCAAAGCAGTTGACAATCAACATTAATCATTACAGTATTTAAGTACTAATTTTCGTTTATGTTAGTCTTTATATATTTATGGATTTGTGAAAAATAAGAAATTTTACAGGGTAATGACTTTTGAAATTATATAATTACATCTTTCTTCATTGTGCAAGCATAAACGATATAGACAGTTGTTAGTTTACTGTGTTGTGCAAAAGCTTTACAAAAATCCTCTTTGTTTAGCAGCATAGCTAGAAATTAATATAATTTTTGCTTTTCTCTAAGCTATGAGACAATAATCTCATGCCACACACACTTGATATTTCACAATCAAGGAGAAAGTTGGACTACTCTATGACTTCCATATGCATACTATGAAAAGTATTATAAGTTACAAGAAAATGAGGTTTATTGGATCCTCTGTCATCTGTTTATATAAAAAACAAAAATGTATCAGATTAATTTTTACTTACATTCTTATACAATGAGAAAATTCTATTATAGAATAGTTACTAAAAAATCTATCATTTAATATAGAAATGTGTAGTGGCCCTGAAAATATAATTTGTCAATTCAATGTACGTTTCAATAACCATATTTTTGAAACAAATCATTATAATTATACTGTAAAGACAAAATATCCCAAGTTTTCTCCAAATGAAGGCTTCTGTCATAGCATGATTTTGATCTTAAATACATTTTTAAAAATTCTATATTGGAGCATTATTCAAAACAAAGTAAAGTAGTCTAAAATATATTTTATACTCTGCATTTCATTCATGCATATTTTCTTTTTCTAGAAATATATGATTGTAAAATGTTGTACTTTCTTATGAGACCATTGACAGTCAGGCACAATGATCTATTAAAGTGATTTCTCTTCTTTGGTCAGTTAGCAGAATAGCTGTTATGATAAAAACATATTTATTGGGATGGAAGATTCTGTGAAATCATGTGTTACAGTGCTCAGGATATATCTAAAGAGTTCTTATTTAATCAATCAGTATGTGAATGTGTGTGTGTGTGTGTGTGTGTGTGTGGACACGCTTGTGCATGAATATGCATACATGATTAGATTTCTATGGGAAACTGTCAGAGTAATTTTGGTGTAGAGTATTTGGTTTAAGGGGTTCAGAAAATCAATACTTTTACAAATAAAACATATTATGCTGATAATGGAAGAACAAAATCCTGTTTTGAACAGCATCTAGAGCCATAAGTTTATAGTGTAGTTATATATATACACACATATATATAGTGTTATATATATAGTATATATAGTGTAGTATATGTATAGTATAGATTTTCAAAGAACACTGTGAGATAACTGAAATGATTTTGATATTTTAGATGAGGTAACTTCATTATAGAGATAATTAATACTTCTCTAAAGTGGACAGCTAATTAGGGGTAATCCTCAGATGTAAATGAAGTCTCATTCCAGAGATCCTGTTCTTCTCAATAAACTGCAGTCTAAAGAGATAGTCATATAGGACCTACTTTCAAAATCTTCAGAAATAAGACTCACCTAATTGGCTATTATATTTTTGTAGACTTCATCTATCCAGCAAGCAAAATGTCCTCTCTGGGGATGACTTTTGGTCTACAGTTAATGTATACTTTCCAAAGCCCTAAACATGAGAAGACACTTTATTTGTATTAGGTGGTTCTGTTTCGGAGACAAGGATAATGAGCACAGGAAAGACTGTCATTGTTGATTTTTCAGAAGTAACATTGATAGTGCTTTGCCAGCAGTTTGCCTACAGCTCACAGCAGAAAGTAGACAGTGTCTCATAAGGTCAAATTGGAAAGCAGTGTGAAGGCATAGATGAAAATATCTGATATCTGGGGTTAGAAAACTTCTTCTTTTACTCTATATATTCTGAGATATATATAGATATATAGATATATAGACATATAGATATATAGATATGTTGTTGTTGTTTTTCAGGTGGGCACCATTACTCAGCAAACTTACTAATGAAATTCCTAGTTGAAATGCATCTTCCTTTAATTAACAATCACAATCCAAATATTATCATGGGTTATTTAATTCTGTCTTATCTTTGCATTAACTTATTGGAAATTCTTTGCAACTGCTCAGAAACACTAGCATAAACCTCTGCAACTCCCCATTTTTCTATATAGTGTATTCATTTATTATATTTATTCTGATTCTACCAAAAGCCATAAATGAAATATCACTCTCCAATTATTTGTACATTTGTGTGTTGACAATTTCAATTAAACTGGTGAGTCACCACAAACTTTGTGAAGAAGAGGAAAGACAAGACAGCTCTCTTACAATGATTTTAAATGCAAATGATTAGGAGTAAAAATTCAATAACTTTATCTGTTGCCTTTTGTGAGATATACTTATCAGTATATGGAGTTTACCTTTTATAGTATTTAGCTTTTACTTGTTTTTGCACAATTGGCTAGTTGGCATTGCTAAAAGCATATATATTAGAATAAAATGATATTTGATGGGATCTATATAAACTTTATGTTCCTTTTATAGCTCAAATCAGAACAGAACATTTTTTAATTGATCTCTGTTTCAAAAAAATAATGGTTTAATGGTTTCTGTAAAGTAATGCTTGTCTGCATAATTTGAAATATTTGTGGAACAAAATCTCTAGTAGCTTTGTTGGTTTGATAAATGGTTGTAGATATCACAATGCCAGTCTTTAAAACATCTGTGTCTGTGGTTATGTAGCTTTAATTACAGTCTGACTGACTGTTATCTATTATAGTGTTCCTTCCTGAGATTTCTCTTTACAATCATAATGGCACTTCTTTCTAATTCTCTCCTGTATTCTCCATATTGATGTGGCTTCCTTAGCACTATTTAAAGGCTGAATCTCTTGGCATTAAATACTTAGTTTTCTTTTATCTAAAACATGTCTTTCCATTGCCTTTGTTCCTGAAGGATATGTTTGCTGGCCAGCACACTAGGTTGACAGATCACTTTTCTGCTTCCAGTTCAAGATGATCTTTCTTTGTCTCCTTTCCTCTAAATTTTTTGATGGGAGATCAGTGTTTATTTGAAGTGTCATTTCTCTGTATGAAATGTGTTATTATTTTCAAGGAGCTTTCAAGATTTTTTTCTCTTTCTTTGATATTCAATGGTTTGAACAAGGTCTTATTCTGAGATTTGTGCTGGAGTTGAAAATCTCAGTGCAGATGTGTACATTTTTCCATTTGGGTCTGGGTCTGTCTGGTACATTTCATATTAGAAGTGACCATGAGATTTGTAGAAATGACCCTCACACAGTTTAGGTTATTTTTCACCATGCCAGGTATATAAACAATATCTTTAAGTGCAAAAAATAGTAAAGCCAGTGGAGTTCCTGTCAAAATATGTATTTTGATTAACAGCTCTCTTGCAGTGCTTCATTTGTTACTGCTCTAAAAAATCCATTCTCATCAAACTTTAACAAAGATCAACAAAACTGGTAGGCCTTCTGCAATGAAAAACATAAGCTCCTTTAACTTCTCAATTATCTGAAGATTTCTATAAAATCATTCCTCATGTAGTGCAGAAACACATTTCCCATACCACAGTCCCTGATTGTACCTTAATTCCCTACATTAGATTCTGGGACACTTCCCAGAAGAATCAAGTTCTTTTACAGTACAAAAGAGGAAAGGTGGGTATGCTAGGCCAAGGTGGGAGCAAAAGCATTAATTTTAAAAGAAGTACAAAGAAATATGACTTCAGGCCAAGGGAGGTAGTTATTTCTCTGAGCACTTACTTATCAATGAAAATTGTCATTTGGATCCAGTTAGAATAAATAGTAAAGACCCTGAGATTCAGACAAAGCCACATTAGTAGGGTATCTTGTGATAAGATGACTGAAAAGATGTACTACATATATCTGGGAAAACAGTAGAGAAAAGACTTAAAATATTAAATTACTATCAGAAGGCCTATGTCATGAATATAGGACTTGTTTTGCTTATCTGGATAATTTATTAAAGATTTTTCTACCATACAACATCTCATCCAGTATTGTTTGGGAAATATGAATTATTCCATTAATATTTTTAACATGGGGGACTCCAGACATAACCTAGTTGCTATTTGTTTAAATGGAAAATGCAGGGTGATCAAAGAAGATGCACAAAGGTCAAAAACATGAAACTGTTTTTTTCTTTTTTCTTTTCTTTCTTTCCTTCCTTCCTTCTTTCTTTCTTTCTTTCTTTCTTTCTTTCTTTCTATTTTCTTCTTTCTTTCCTTTTTTGTATATTAAGGTTTTGGGGGCTAAGCTGAGCACTTGAGCATGAGTGTGTATTTTAACATTTTCCCCAAAGCTTGGTAACACAATGCCAAAAAGACATGGCTTCCAAGTTGCAAATAAGAAAATAATAGAACATGAAAAAATAATAATAACATTAATTACAAGTGTTGGAAGTAAAACATAAAAATAATATAAACATATAAAATACACATATAAATTTTAGCTGTTATAGCAAACCAACAAAATTGGATACTATCAGAAGGTTTTACTTCAAAATACTGTAAAATGGAAGCTCACATTATTTCTGAAACTAGAGGATGAGAAGGGGTGTAAATGCTGAGAAGTATAATCATTATTTGTATGAGATGCTGAATTCTGACATCCATACTGCTGAGAAACCATTTGCCTTAACCCATAGGACTAAGCAGCTTCGATTCCTAACCCCTACCTGTGCAGACTACTTAACTTCATTTCTCATAGGATAAGACAGGTAGTACATCTATCACAGAGTTCAAGCTGGAATAATTATGCTCAGACAATTAAGCTACTTAGAAGCAAGTGTTTGAATTTCCTTATGCTTCCTGGAGAATCTTCTATGCATAGGAGGAACATTTGAAACTTAAAGATATTAGATTTTCCACTTAGGAAACAAACATGTGAGACTGATTTTTTTATGAGTAAGTACTATGTGAACAATTTTTTTGCCTGCACACATTCATATTTATTGAGGCACTATTGACAATAGCCAAGTTGTAGAATCAACCTATCAACAGATAATAAGGAAAATGTGATACTGTTCTTGGGCATTATAGTCATGAAAACAAAAAGTACTATTAAATTAAATGATTGGAAAGTGAAGTTTAGGAAATCCAAAATGTAGATCAAAATTCAAAGATAAAAGTATGTATTTTTAGATTGGTGGTATAAAAAATTGGAAGAATTAATATTGTCATTTTATTTCAATTAAAACTATTCAGCAGAGTGAAGTAGGATATAGCTGTGACCTCAGAAATTCAGGAGATAAAGCCTGGGAGAATAGCAATTCAAGGCCAGCACAGGAAGTTAGAGACCATCTCAAACAACAAGCCAGGTATGCTGATGCAACTCTGTAACCTGCTATGAAGTTAGAAGTATTACTGTCCATTGTAATTTGGAAAGAGAGAGAGAGAGAGAGAGAGAGAGAGAGAGAGAGAGAGAGAGAGAGAGAGAGACAGAGACAGAGAAGGAGAGAGAGGGAGAGGGAGAGAAAGGGAGAGAGGGAGAGGGAGGGAGAGGAAAGGGAGAGGGAGGATGAAGGAGAGGGAGGGAGAGGGAGAGGGAGAGAAAGGGAGAGAGGGAGAGGGAGGGAGAGGAAAGGGAGAGGGAGGAGGGAGAGGGAGGGAGAGGGAGAGGGGGAGAGAGAGAGGGAGAGAGGGAGAGGGAGAGGGAGAGTTATCTGGGGGGGAAAAAGCCACAAATGATTCAAGTGCTAACAGGCCTGTAACTAGAATAATCAAGTTTATGAGTTCAAATTACCATACCAAATCAAGAATATAACACATGAAGACTGTTTTTGTAATGGAGTTTTGATCTATTGTAATAGTCAAAGAAAATAAATAGAAGACAATATATTAATCACTCAAAACACAACCAATAGAATATTGCATAAGTTCATAACTCATAAAACAATGGCCAACTAAGCTGAGCACCTGGTCTGTAATCCTAGCTAATCAGAAGGCTGAGATCTGAGGATCATGATTTGAAGCTGGCTTGGGCAGGAAAGTCTGTTAGACACTTATCTCCAATAAATTACCCAGAAAAATCCAGAAGTACTGCTGTGGCTCAAGTTATAGAGTGCTAGCCTTGAGCACATAAAGCTCAAGAACAGTGCCCAATGAATAACAAAGAAATATCACAAGTGTGAAATAAAATTTCTACACTTTGTTTTTGTATTTTGTTTTCTCCTTAGAGTTGTTTCTAACAGACATTCCTAATATGAGTCTTAAAGAACTTGTGTAAAATAGAACATATTTTTGTTTCTGAGTTCTCATAACTGCCTTCCTTTCTTGTTTATGTAGCTGTGCTGTCAGGAATAATCTAATGTCAAAGTAATAAGATTTTCATCACATTAACAGTGTCAGGGCTAAGATTCCATTTTGTGAATGTGTGAATGACATCCTTGTCAGCACACTTTGGGATAAAAACACACACCAAGGCTCAGCTCCATTTTTCAGATATGTATTGGCACCAAGGTTCCTTTCTTCCTATGTCCGATTCTATAATATGCAAAATGGAATTATGCCACTGTTTAGACCATAATGTTTTTGGAATACAAGAGACTAGGAGTTTTGCCTTCATGCATTTTCTAAACTGCATGACATAATTTACAGAGGTTAAAAGAAATAGCTGAGATATTGATGGCTCTGAATTATTTATTATTTAAATATTACACTCCTGACATAGAGAAGGCACTGGGGTTTTATTCCCAAGACACTTCAATTAGTATATATGGAAAATGTTATATCAACTATAGTTATGTAAGTATGTTTGATGGTTAATTTGTAAAAGAAATAAATCTTGTAAAAAACATAAAGATCTATTGTATAATGTTCTCATGCTGATGGAGATGGAACCACCTACTTAAGTGGTTTTGAAGTGGTTTTAGAGACCTGTGCTAACTACTACATATAGGAAAGAAGCAGGGGGTACATTTCCACTTGGTAAACGCTAGGATAATCTTCTCCTCAAGAAGTTTCTGGCTTTGCTTCATTTCATACTTGCATTCCTCCTGCAGCCCTTGTGCACCCAGTAAATAAATCCAACAATCCATCCTGAAATACATTTCTCAATTACTTAAGTGTTCCTGTCATTTTTATCTTTGCTTTCTGAGCATCTGCTCAGAACAGGTTACAGAACTTGGCATACGGTTTCTAACCTGATGCAAATCTGTGATCTCTGAAACTGAAGCAAGTTCATGAACTCTTTGATTTACTGTATTAATCCCTATAAAAGTGAGGGAAAATGAGAGTCAACAGTGTTGTATTTATTCAAACTAAAGCCACTAAAATTTCATGAGATAAAGCAAATTACAATGCCAGTTTATGAGTAAATAGATAAACACCTTTAATGAAGTACTATATTTCTGTATCTCCTGGCAAGAATCATCTAATTTTACTGGCTACCAATATCTTGGACAAAAATGGAATGTAAACAAAAATGTCTTTAAGTTTTGTTCTGTGGACTGGTTATTATTAATATCTGAGTTGCTCTTTTCCTTTCATTTTGTTTTGTGAATCATATTTTACAATTTAATTATTCAACAACTACCAGTTGAATTTTTATCATTTGTCAGGTCCATACTATTCAGCACAGTTGAATGTGACATCTTAGAAGTCACTGGAAGGAGTCAATGATTATCGGGTCTAAAATTTTAGAGTGTTCTTGTGAGTAGTTGTGAACATGAGTCTCAGGCAGGCAGCCTGAGTTGAAACATCTTTCTGCAGAGTAGAAAGCAGGGACATGTGGGATGAGGACTGAGGAAGAACCTGCCACGTGCTGCCTGAGTTTCTCTAAAACCCATGTCTAAGCTTCTCTTTCTGAAATTTAAGATTCTCCTTTATCATAGGTGATCTGAGTATCTGCAGTCTTATCACACCCTGGCATAAAACTCAACTCTAAATGGATCAAAGACTCCAATGTGACGCCAGACAGGGGTAGGAGAAATCCTATGCCTTCTAGGCATAGGTGAAACTTTCTACATAAAGATCCAACAAATCAAGTAAGACTGGATAAATAGATTTGTATCAAACTGAAGACTTTCTGCATAGCAAAGGACATAGCTAGCAAGATAAATATAGAGCCCACATAAGGATAGAAGATCTTTACTAGCTAAGCATCATACCAATGTCTCATATTTAAAATATAAGTAGAGCTCAAAAAATTAACCCCTCACACAACAAAATAAACCCTGAAACACTCAATAGCCTAATAAATAAGGCTAAAGACCCATAGGGAGAATGCTGAGAGGAATTAAAAAGAATGGCCAACATACACATGAAGTAGTGTTCAACATCACTGGACATAAAATAAATGCAAATCAAAATAATACTGAGACTACACTTCATTCCAATTAGAATGAGTATTTTTAGGAGAAATAACAATGACAAATGCTGATGAGGATATGGCCAACAGGAAACTATTATACTGTTGGTGGTAGTGTAATCTTGTTCAACAATTCTGGAAAGCAGTATAGAGGTTCCTCAAAAAAATTAACATGGAAAGACTTCCCTGTAAGCAGAAATGCCACTACTTGTTATTTACCCAAATGATCAAAACCAGCCCACACTAAAGCCACCAACTCAACCATGTTCATTCCAGTATTGTTTATTGTATTATGGAATCAACCTTAATGTCTCTCAGTGAACAAGTGGATTAAGAAAATGCGATATATATATACATATATATACATATATGGGTGTGTATCACATGTATGTATATGTATATATATATGCATGTGTATATATCACATGTATGTATATATATACATACAAAACTTCTACACACATACATACATACATGCATGCACATTGGAATTCTTCTCATCCATCAGAAAGAACGATATTGTAAAATTTGTAAAGAAATGGAAAAAATTGGGAAAAAATAATGTTGAGTGAAGTAAGCAAAAGTCAAAGAAACATAAGCTGCATGGTTTCCTTTATTTGTGGCAACTAGAATATGCATATAAACCCACAAGGAAACACACTGAAGAATTAAAATTAATATATATTCACACATACTGTGACATGATATATTATATTAGACTCTAGACATTCACAAACTGAGGCCAATGGAGGATATGAATAGGTGTGATTGATATTGTTCCAATAACTATTTGTGCATGATCATATAAAACAATATTCTAGTGAAGGTACGACCACAGGAAGGGCATACAAAAGGATCATCAATAATAGAAGCTACAGCTTCACATCACATGTTGAAAGTATCTGAGTACATTGGAAACCGTGTATACAGGTATTAGAACTAGGAAACTGAAAGGGAATACCAAAATCGAGAGACACAGGGTAAAAAAGACAAATGATTACAAAAGCAATACTTACAAAAGTGTTTAATGTAAATCTACTGAACAACTCATGGGGGGAAAGGGAAAGGGGGAGAGAGAGGGGGGAATGAGGTAGGAGGTAACAAGCAGTACAAGAAATGTATCCAATGCCTAAAGTATGAAACTGTAACCGTTCTGTACATCAGTTTGACAATAAAAAAGAAAAAAAAACAATATTCTATGACATGAACTCCAATTAAAGGTAACAAGAGAATTTTTTTTAGTTACTGTTGTTATTGTTTTTGTTTTCTTTTCCTTTTGCCTTTTTTTTAAGTTTGTATTTGGAAGGGTAAGGGAGAAAATAGAAAAGGTGGAACAAGGGTGAACAAATACAACAGTAGTACTTAGTAGACACTATGTAGAAAATGAACTATATATTTTGTGGCTGGTGATGGGAGGGAAAACTGGGAGAAAGCAACAGAAGAGCAGACACGGTTCAAAAAGAATTGTCCTCATTACTCATTCCCTGATTTCTGTAACTGTAATCCCTTTGTATATCAACTCTACCATAACAAGTAAAAAAAAAAAGTCTAAAGCAAAAAATAAAAGAAAATTAAGGAAAAAGAAATTTAAGAAAAAATGGAAACCATTCTAATAGAAATTTGAATAAACTAGATAAAATTACTAAGAAAATAATAACTGAGCAGGAGGTTCTGAAGATATACCACAGAAACTTAACAAGACTGAGTGTTTCTACATCAAATTTATTCTTAAGATAACATTTAATAACAAAATATTGAAGTCCTTAGCAGCTAGTAATCTGTTCAACAGTCTTTTGAGTAATAAATAATGAGGGAGGAGGTAGCAAATACTAGAAAAGTACCCATGGTCTAATGTATGAAACTGTAACCCCCTCTGTACATCACTTTGACAATAAACAAGTAATTATTAAAAAAGATCATCTGAACATTCTAATAGTATAACACGTTAATGTGCTCTTTTGTATTTATTTTGTTGTTCAAGGAGCTTGAACTCAGGTCCTGCGTGCTGTCCCTGAGCATTTTATGTTCAAAACTAGTGTTGTACGACTTTGACCCACAGCTCTACTTCTGGTTCCCTGGTGGTTAATTGAAACTAAGAGTCTCATGAGCTTTTCTGCCTGGACTGGCTTTGAACCATGATCCTCAGATATCAGTCTTCTGAATAGCTAGGGTTACAGGATGGAGTCAGTGGTGCCTAATATTGTTTGTTATTTTGAAGATAGAGTGTCAAGGAATTTTCTCTTCAAACTGTCTTTTAACTGTGATCCTCTGGATCATAAACTCCTGTGCAACTACAAATGCAGGCATAACCCTCCTGTGTCTACCAATTATATGGTTTCTAGGTACAATTTTTTTTCTTTTCCTTTCTTTCTTTCTTTCTTTCTTTCTTTCTTTCTTTCTTTCTTTCTTTCTTTCTTTCTTTCTTTCTTTCTTTCTTTCTTTCTTTCTTTCTTTCTTTCTTTCTTTCTTTCTTTCTTTCTTTCTTTCTTTCTTTCTTTTTCTTTCTTTCTTTCTTTCGACAGTGCCTGGGCACTGAGCTTTCTAGGCAGACAATTTATTCATTGAGCCATATCCTCAAACATTTTTCTCTAGTTATATTTTGACTAAAGTTTTTTTAATGTCTAACCAAGCTTGGATTATACATCCTGTTCTGCTAGGATGAAAGGTGCACACCATCAAGCCCATCTGATTTTACTGGTTGATATGTTGTCTCATGTAGCCAAGATTGTGAGAGATGTTTCAAATATGTTGGTGGTTTGATCATGCAGGAAAGTTCAGTCTCATCTAATGAATTTTCTTTATCCATCAATACTTCATATGAATTTTACTTTCCATTCCCTTGTTGGGATGTTGTGTTTATTAATTGTGTATATTGAACCACTCATAACCCTGGGATATGTCCTTCTGGATAGAGTAATCTTTACCTGTGTTGTTATATCTGGATTCACACCATTTTAGCAATTATTTCTACAGGAAGGTTCATAAGAGCTATAGATCTTCAGTTTTCTTTTTGTTTATTTCATTTTGTAATTTTTTATTATGAGACTTTTATAGTGCTTCATTGTGTAATTTTTTAAGTAGTTTGAGAAAAATTGGGATTCATTCTTTAAACTTTCTGTAGAATTTAACTATGAATTAATTATAACTTTCCTTATTCAGTATTGGAAGATTTCAGGAAAATGGGAAGAATGAGTGGATATTGTATATGTTTATTTTCTGCGAAACTTTACAGGTATATATATTTTCTATTAACCGATGATTATTAATCATAATTTTTGAATTGGAAAGTGAGATTCATTTCTTTTAAGGTCCTGGTACTATTATTAATTATACTTAGAATGGGGAAGGATCAGAAATCCAATGATCGTTGAGGAAGTTAAGAGCGAAAATAAATAATAGATTTTCAGTAAATAGTAAGGAATTAATAGTTCTTATTTTTGGCCTATTATTTTTTAATGACCTAGGACTTAAGCTATCTTGGTAGGAACAGAAACTGGTTAAGATAACAACAATGTAAATTAAGTAATAATATCATATATAGACAAAGTTATTAAAAGATGAGAAATATTTGGCCTACTTAAGTGTCAGTGATTATTTCTATGAAAATTAGACGCAAGAAAAATAAATTAATGATGCACTTTGCCATGGCAAAGTATAAAGGAGCCAAGGCAAAAGAATTTATAATTATTTCTACCTGCATAATAGTTTATTTAACATTTGTGGGCTCACTTTGAGAAATCTCTGGTTGTAACATAGGTTTTGTTGATTACCCTTATAGATTTATCACTTATAGATGCTGTGTTCTTATTAATTCTACATGGACTGAGAAAAATATATCTGAGTTCAAATGCTGTTAACTAATTCAGTTCGAATCTTTTCAAATTTTTGGAAGGAACAATGAGCAAAAACCTTATAAGTGAAGTATACATGACCTCAAAAGACTTATAGAAGAGCAATTGAATGTTTTTCTGAAGAAAATATTATTTTCAAATTTGAGGTATAAGAACATTTTATGATGTGCCAGTTTTCCATGGAAAATTCTGGGTTCAATTTCTTTAAATTTTTATGCTATTGTTTCCCCTTCTATTATAACTGGGTTGGTAACAGAATTGTCATGTAAATGGAAGTGAGATGGCATAATTTTGCTATTTATATATAAAATAATATCATTGAAAACCAATGCCACTTTCTTTAAATCCAATATAACTTAAATCAAAATGTTCTTTGTAAACATGTCTAATTAATTATTTAGAAATTATACAGAACCGGAGAGAAAATATTTGCCTACACCTGACTTTTGGTTGTAAAACATGGATCTCAGTTCATCAGTGATTATGATGATGCAGGAAGATGCACAAACAGAGATGATCCACCGACATAACTAAGGACTTCCAGGTTTTTTCATTCACTTGGTAAAAAGTCATTGGTTGACTTATGTCAAAAGTGGTAGACTATAGTGCCGTAGAGGTAGACGGTAAGTGTTGGAACAATAAAATAACTTAATTTAGTAGTGCAAACATAGCCCCAGAGAAAGCTAACAGAGTCATAGCAAATACTGAAATTATATGAAGAACTGTTATTTGAGAAGACTTAACTAAATGTTACATAGGAAGGTATTTGCCAGTGCACAGCGGGACCATAAAAAAAGAAAAAGAAAACAGAAGAAGAGACAAAGGGGCGCATAAGGAGAAAGGAGAGTTTGACAAAGATCCTAAGGAGTTGGGAATGCAATGGTTTTGAATATTGATGGGAGAGGTGAGGAAGAGCAAAAAAAATGTGCTTGTAGCTATATTGAGAAATTGGGTTGCAAAGCTATATAGAAGTTCTATTACAATTCCATATATAGTGGCCGAGTTTAAATTATATCAAAAGGAACAAAAGTTTCTCTTTTTCTTCTTTTGAACCAACTTTGAGACATGTTCCAAAAATTCTGTATCTACATAACTAAACACAATCATTACACCATAGAATCTATATGGTATCATCATTTGTCCCACAAAAATTTATGACATAACTGCACATCAATCTGTGGAGCAAATTTCCCTATGAAACTGTAATTGGAGATATATTGTCTGTTCATCATAATTATCATCAGCCAGAGGTATCCCATTTCCTACAAAACTATGTCTTTCAAATTTCCTATCAGTGGAAGTCTTATATGATACAATCTATTTGTTGGTTATCTTAAGTTAATTTGAAAGAATTCTAAATGAATATTATACTCAAAAGGTTATGATTATCTGAAAACCACAGGATTGGAAATGTCTTCTGTGTTAAAAGCCATCTAGAATCATTGTGTTCTTACTCTGCTCCTCTCCTTCTTAAATTCCCTCCAAATGCCCTCTCACCAGAGATGAACCGGGCATTGCCACTTCTTGTTAAGTTGGTTAGTAGATTTTGCTGTGGGTTTTCATTAATTGTCTTCCTCGGGAGTTCCCAAGCCAAAGCCAGCTTAAACTGAAGACTATGGGAGAAGTAAGGCAGACTATGGGGTGGGGGTGAGGAGAAAAGAACATCTTCCAAAAGGAAGAAAATGACAATTGTTTCACTAGTGTGTTCAAAGAAGATAGTTGAGAGTAGTGAGGATTATCCAGGTGCCCATGGCTCACACCTGTAATTCTGACTCCTCGGGAATCAGAGATTTGTGGATCACTATTAAAAGACAGGCCAGACAGAAAGATCATGAGTCTCTTATCTCCAATTAATTATGCCCCCCCACAAAAAAAACAATGGAAGTGGAGCTGTGGTTCCAGTCATAGAACACTAGGCCAGATTAAAAAGCAACACCAAATCCTGACTTAAAGCCCCAAGATAGGCACAAAAACAAAGAAGGAAGGAAGGAAGGAAGGAAGGAAGGAAGGAAGGAAGGAAGGAAGGAAGGAAGGAAGGAAGGAAGGGAGGGAGGGAGGGAGGGAGGGAGGGAGGGAGGGAGGGAGGGAGGGAGGGAGGGAGGGAGGGAAGGAGGAAGGGATGAAAGGAGGAAGGAAGAAAAGGAGAGAAGGAAGGACAGGAGGAAGAAAGAAGGGAAGGAGGGAAGGCGGGAACAAAGAAGGGAATAGAAGAAAGAAATAGTGGAAGAGTGAGAGAAAGAAAGAGAGGAAGGAAGGAGGAAGGAAGAAAGGAATGAAAGAGGGAGGGAGATAGGAAAGAAGAAAAGGATGGACAGAAAAAAAGAAGAAAAGAAAGAAAAAGACGATTGGGTACATTGATGGCCCTTTTTAGAAGGAACAAAGCACACATCCTGCACTGCTTCAGTTCTTGACATTTTCAACCTTAACTAAGAGACACTCTACTAACTTGGTAAAGTCTCAGCAGAGCATCCCAGTAATGTGTATACATTCCTGGATTCTTCCATTTTTTCCCCTGGACAAAGTCTGTATCTTCACTGTCCTGGAGCCCAGTTTGAAGAACTTCCAAGATCACCACATAAGTGGCATCACCATGGAGGAAGACTCCAGCACATGGAGGAAGATCTCAGCCCATGTGGTTCCCTGCATCACCCAGGACCCTGCAAGAAGGTGCAATCTTCAGACCCCAGTCATGCAGAGTCCTATAAAATCAATTGGCAGCAGCTCTGCTGAGCTAGTACAGCGAACGATCCAGATGGCCCCACTCTTCTTTGCACTTCCTAGGGAAGAATCTATGCAGTCCATCTTGAGCAACTTGGTCCATGAAGGCCTGGATACATTGCCCGCTCATCCTCAACCAGACAATTTAAGCAGGCCACATTGGGCAATCAATCTGACTCACCACAAAGTAGCCCACTCATTGCTACAACAAAAGGTACCACCCGACAAGTCCACAAATACTTAACAGATGTTCCACTCCACTACTAGACATGCTATACTGACCAAGCATGGAAGCAACAGCTAAAAAGTTGAGGTCACGAAAAGAGAGAGTAAAATAGTGATCACCGGAATCTCCTAAGTATGTAGGGAGAAAGGGAAAGAGAGATGGCTTAATGGTTATAAGATGCAGTTAGTAAGAAAAACATCTAATATCATACAGCTCACTATGGTAACTATAAGTGACAACTAATTGGATATTTTAAAGTAGCTGTTAAAAGGACTCTGTTGTTAGCACAAAAAACAGTAAATGTCTGATGGATGTGGTACATACGTCTCTTAGTCAGATCAGATCATAACATATTGTGCAAATCTAGTGAAATGGCACATAGTATTCTATAAATATGTAAAATATCTATATAACAACACTTTCTACAGTAAGGTAAAGGGTGGGGAAATCAGGTGATAATTGTTTACACCATATTAGAAGTGAAAATAACAATTATCATTTATAAATTTCTTCAATGTACAATCTCCAAGTTTTAATATATAACTGTATTTACATAAAGTTTAAAATACAAGTATAACTTTTGGGGGGTGAATTTTTAATCTGGCAGTGTTTTATTTAATCAATTGCAATGTTAAAATACTTCCAAACAATCAACTTTTTAAAGTTTCTTAAAGTAAGAATTCTGTACATGTTTGGATAAAGGAAGAATTTTCAAAATTTATTTATTTATTTATTTTTGCACACAGTTATTCAAGTCACACATGAAAAAGCAGTAATTTGAAGCCAGGAGATGAAGGGTTTGTGGATAAGGTAGGTAGGGTCTGCTGCTCTCTGACTGTGTTTAAAACAATATTTAGTTCAGAATCTTAGAGGTGGCATGTGCTGAATTACTTAAATCCTCCTAATTGTTTAAAAACGGTTAAATGAAAAAGGAAAAACAGCCATACACTTGAATGTTGGTTTACCTTAAATTTTACAATAATGTAAGCCTATGGATTTGAAATGAAATCCTGTGTAGTTTCCCAAGGCCTCGGAACATGTCTTCTTCTTACCAAAATGCCTGCCCAGGATGCCTAGAAAGCCTCGTGCTGCCACGTGAACTTCCACCAAGTAAGTGCTTTTGTCTGTCGAAAGCCAAATATTCAAATTAATATTCAGGGAATGAAATGGATAATGAAAAACTGTCTTCAAGTATGTGCATATTTTATGTAGGTTTAGATATCTGTAGGGATTAGTAGTGAACAACTGGACAATATTCTGGTGTTTTGTTTGTTTTGTTTTGTTTTGTTTGTTTGTTTATGTGGAAAGCCTATGTATTTCTATCCCTGGTTATGAAGTACACCTCCTGTCTGCTGTTAACAGAATTTAAAACCAAAAGACGGTATAGTTTTCATAAGGTATTTTATGATTTATTTTGTTTCTGTGTATGTGTGTGTCTGTATGTGTAGGTGGATATATGTATCATATGTCACAATTATACATATGCATACATACACTTAGACACATATAATTAGGTATGCCCATATGCATATTAGTATAATAAATATATTTATGCATGAGCACAAACATACTCGCACACATGTAGGGAGTGGGGGAAGGGTGTATCTCTGCAGTCAGCATTTATGATTCACTTCATATCCTACTGGTTCCTACTGGTAATTGCATATGCTAGTCACTTCGAGGAATGGTATCTCATCTTGAATCCTGTGGGCTGACTCTATCATGTATTCTGTAACATTTTATATGCTGACTTCACTGCAGTTCTGTGTACTTTCTATCTGTCCTACACTGATCCACAGTGAATGATTAATAATAATAATAATAATAATAATAATAATTTGAACTGGGAGCTGGTAACTCCTGGCTATAAGCCTCACAACTTAGGCTGAGATCTGAGGATCCTGATTTAAACCTGAGACTCTCATCTCCAATTAACTACCAAAAAGCTGGAAGTGTTGCTATGGCTCAAGTGCAACAGCACTTCCTTGAGCACATAAGCTTAAGGTCAGTGCTCAGGCCTTGAATTCAAACTTCAGGATTGACACACACACACACACACACACACACACACATTCACACACACACACACACACACACACACACACACACATGCAAACACATGCACACACAGAAAAAAATAGGCTGGGGATGTAGCATAGTGTTAGAGTACTTGCCTAGCAATCATGAAGCCCTGGGTTCCATTCCTCAGCACCACATGATAAGAAAAAGCCAGAAGTGGTGTTGTGTCTCAAGTGGGAGAGTGTTAGCCTTGAGTTAAAGAAGCTTAGGGAAAGCACCCCGGCTCTGAGTTCAAGTTCCAGGATTTGGAAATCATCCTCATTATCATCATCATCATCATCATCATCATCATCTATTGCACTTTCTGAGTAATTATCTCTGTGTTTTATACTATACAGTAGGTTCAGCTCCACTTATCATTGCTAACTTTTTCATAGTCTAACTTGTAAGAAATAGGAAGAAGGTAACAAGTTAGGAAATGAACTCACTGCCTTACATATGAAAATGTAACCACTGTACATCACTTTACCAATAAAGAAATGAAAAGAATACAGTTTGGGGGATCATTTCAGACATAATGATAAGACAGTTTCTGCCAGCACTTCTGAGGTAGAAACCAGAAAATTAATTTTCATTTCCTGTTTAATTTCCAAATAGACAGTGAAACAACTTATCTGAGTCTTAATGAAGTTTATTTTGTGTATATTCATTTTTAATTCATCTGATGTTTTAATTGTTGAGATATGGTATCTGTTATTATCCTTGTGTATATCCAATCCTCCTTTATTACAGTCTGCCAAAGGACAGTATCTCTAACAATCATCATGGATCAGAAAACCTGTCCAATTTGAACACTGTGATGCTTTTGATAATTACTGCTTAAACAAAACAGAAGGAAACAAAACAGAGTTTGTGAATGGCAATAATCTATCCATTTAAATAAAACATTCTTATGTGTTGTGTGTTTTAGAATCAAATGATAGCAAAGCATAACATGTAAGTATTCACCAACGACTAGCTCAAACTAGTACACTGATAGGTATTATATTTTAAATTGATTTAGTACTAAATCAAAAAAACGTTTGAACTCAAGACCCTTTGCTTTCCAAATTATATAGTTTTAATGATTATTCAACTTTTAATTAAAGGTTTAAGCAATTTATATTCAATAAATATTATAACTATTGAGATTAATCATAACTTGTAATAGCTTTTAAATTAACAGAGTCTTTCATTTAACAAATCTTTGTTCAGTAGGGCAAGAAATAATTACATTTTATTTCTTTTAAATGTGTTAGTAATTAACATTTCTAATTCTGTATATGAAATAAATGTATTGCTTTAAAATATAAAAGAGAATTAATGAAGACTGAACATTGTAGTTTAAACTAAAGTCAGAAGATATGCATTTCATTTGCTACCATTTAAGTTTTCTTTGAAGCCTGTTGAGCATACTTTCTTATGAGTGTCTGGAGACGATAGGATTCACTGACAGAAACACCTTCCAGAAAATGTTCAAAACCAAAAGCAATTTTCAAGAGTTTTAAATAAAGTAAGCTAAAGGTTTAAAGTGGCAAATAATGTCCCCCTCCCAATATGTATTTAAAGAACTTCAGAGTATGCCTCAGTGCTATGACCTGGAACACCTGCATGTACTTCAGAAGATAGTTAATTGGTGAAAATATCTAAATATGGTTTATATAGTAAAACTGCCATGTGACTTGCAGGCCAGAACTCTACCCCATCTCTAGAACAGGCATTAATTAATGCCTGTATTCATGTATGTATTAGTATGCAATATCTCGGGGTCTCTGAACACAGATTATTGTAACATGTAAAAGAGAAATTCAGTGGATCACAGCAACTCTCTGTAAAGCACATTGCAATCAAGCCATACTTGATCGAATTGACTAAATAAATGAAAGCAAATAATTACTTTTCTATATAATAATATTGGAATACTATAAGAAATAAAATTAAACTTGTAGGTCTTAACTGTTTGTTGCAGTTACAATTAAGTGTATTGCCAAAGTGCAAATAAAAATGCATATGCTCCCAAATATAATAAATAATGGATATTACTGTTATCTGCCTTAGAAGGCAATGAAATACTATGCATACTTTCAATTAAAATATTCAAATCAATCTAATACATTCTCTAAACTTTTTTTATTCTTTAGTCAAATTAGAATACATTTAAAGGTACAAAGTGTTCTATAAATCACAGTTAAAAATATTTCTTCTTTCATTGCTAAATCTGTAAAAAATAGCAAACTTATTTCATTTCTATAGATGTAAAATCAGTCATAAATGTGAATCACAGTGATTTTCTTAACTTTTGGGAGAAATCATTTATGTAAAAGAATAGAATCTGAGTAAAGATGATATTCTTGTCAACAGTTGGCTTATGAGCTCATATTCAGTCTTCTTAACATGTCTGCCTTTATTGTCAATAAAAAGAAGTAAGTTTAAATATAAAAGCATAAAGTACTATAGATAGGCCATTTTTTTGGAAGGGTCTAAGTAACTACTTCAACAGTTTCACAGTTAAGTAATTCTTTTAATGTCCCATTCCAACAAAGCCAGCAGGCCCCATGCATCTCAGGCAACTCATCAGGTACAAATGGAAGTAAAATCATTCACACTATGTTGGGCCACAAAAGATATTAAAGAACATGTTGCATACATTTGTTTTCAATGCTTTCTCTTTTGTCTTAACTTAGAGGCAAGGAATGATGAAAATTTCTAGGATATGAAAAATTAAAATTTGTTTGAGTATGCATAACCACTACAGCCGAAATTGAGGGAATGTTAGGGTGGGAAGAGATGGAGAAACAGGAGCACAGGAGTGACATTGATGAACATACATTGTACTCACAAAGTGACAAGTTGAAACCCCTTTGTACAACTACTTAAAAATAGAAATAAATACATAAAAATGAATCTTTTTTTCAATTTCTTTTTTTAAGTTTTTATTGTAAAACTGATGTACAGAGAGGTTACAGTTTCATATGTTAGGCATTGGATACATTTCTTGTACTGTTTGTTACCTTGTCCCTCATGCCCCCCTCCCCCCTCCCCCTTACCCTTCCCCCCCCCCCAAGGTGTTCAGTTCACTTACACCAAACAGTTTTGCAAGTATTGCTTTTGTAGTTGTTTCTCTTTTTTTACCCTGTGTCTCTCAATTTAGTATTCCCTTTCAATTTCCTAGTTCTAATACCCGTATACACGGTTTCCAATCTACACTATGGATGTAATCTTATCTGAGTATACAAATGAATCATAATGGAAAAGTAAAATGAATAATCATCATCCTCAAAATAACAAATTCATCAATAAATTTTGATGTGAATAAAGTGACAGTAAACAAGTTAAAGTTTTTCATGTTAATTTATTTATTGTCAAAGTGATGTACAAAAGGATTACAGTTTCATATGTAAGGCAATGAGTACATTTTTTAAATAGGGCAAGGAGCCTTTATTACTGCATGGGGACCATACTCCCCTACTCTGGTAGCAGAGTGCAGTAGCAAGCCTTCTTTCAGCAGGGTTTATACAGAGAAAAACTATACACAGGTGGTTTGCACAAGGAAGCAAGCAGATTCACAGATGCAGAGCTAGCAGTTAATAATAACAGGAAGCAGTGAAATTGATTAGGGTACTTCCTAACAAAAGTGGTTATACATAAGCAAATGCACTATCTAGGGGAGCAATAAAGGACAATCAGGACCCCAATTATCTCTGGGGAGCAGGAGCGCTAAGTACATTTCGTATACATCATGTTACCTCTTCCCTCATTTTTCTCTCCTTCCCTATTTCCCTCCCCCTTCCCCATGAGCTGTACAGTTGGATTATGGCATATAGTTTTGTAAGTATTGCTGTTGCATTGGTTCACCATTAACCTTTGTCTCTCCAATTTGATGTTCCCCTTCCCTTCCTTAGTTTCAGTAAACACATATACTATACCCAGGTTGCCAAAATCAGTAACAGTGACATTAGGGGTAAATCCCTGGGGAAGAAAAACGTAAGAAAATGGCATAATTTCACATAGCATGTTGGAAACGACAGTGGTAAACCACTTATTTCTATAACTTGGAGTTCGTTTCACTTATCATCCTCTTATGTGTTCATATGTACATAGAAATTGAGCTATTGTGATCTTTAAAGTTTTTTTTTATTTATTTTTTATGCTTTGGGGTACCAAGGAATTGAACCCAGGGATTCATGAATGCTAGGCAAGCATTCTACCACTGAGCCATATTCCTCTCCCTAAAGATTTTTTAATCTAGGTAATACTTAATAAAAATTGTTCATGATATGTCCCAGTGGAGAATAAACTAGAGATAGAGGAAATTATATTTCCTAATACTCTTTGTGTCTCTTTAACCTTAGAAAGTTTATTTTTACTTCCCTTTTGAGTTATTAGCATTTGAATACATATAATTATATAAATCATGTTACTTTACAGTATATTATGATTATTACAATTATACTTGATATTTGACACATAGAAATGCTAGTAAATCTTTGCATGTAGATGAATTGTTAGAGAATATATAATGATAAATAAAACAACTGGAAATTCTAGTATCATTTCCCTTGAGTAGCAATTGGGAGTCTGTTTTACAAGTTGTATAACTTGGGTTCTTCAACATGCAGTTGAAAATACACATTAGGAAGTCCTGCAGCTCCAGGTGAGACAACCATAAGACCCTAATGTCATGGGATGAGTTGTTCCTAGCTTCTATACAGATCATCAAGGGCTATTTTAATACTAGACCCCTAGCAGACCATTCTATTTGATATTCAGCATTTGTATACCTCTCTAGTTTAGTCAGATTCATAGTGTGCTTCATTGCAATGACCTGAATTGGGAGAGTTTATGGAACGAAGTATTTAGACACACTCTAGATAGTGCAATTACCACATGAGTTACAGACCACCAACACATTACAGCTTTAGAAAAGGCAATGAAATAGTGGTAAGCATCATCATGGGGTTTTTGAGCATGGCTTATAGTGAATTGCTAACCAGAAGTACAATCACAGCAATTCTGTATAAAACATGTTTTACTCAAACAGTAGTTGGTCCCAAAAATTAAAAAAAAAATGCATACAGTCCTAAATATAATAAATATAACATTTTTTTTCTTTTCCTGTGTTATGTGTATATGTGTTTGCATGTGCACACTATTACTAGGACTTGAACTCAAGACCTTGCACAACTGCTTGACTGTTACTTTTCTTTCTGTCACAGACTGGGACTTGTTCACAATCCAATGCTATTGCTCACTGGCTGATTCTCTACCACCTGACCCACAACTCTAACTCCAACCCATTGCTTAGCTGTTTCCATCAAGGGTCATGTTCTACTACTTGTGTCACACCTCCACTTTCAGCTTATTGTTAGTTCATTGGAGCTATAAGTCTGATAAATATGTCTATTTGAGTTGGCTTTAAACAGTAACCCTCACATCTCAGTCTCATGAATATCTAGAATTAAATCTGTGAGGCTCAGAGCCCTACTAGAACAGGAAATTTTGATGTTTATCATTTTTGCATTTGGAGCATATTTGTTCTTTGAAGAAGGATGACCTGATATTTTATAGACTTAGTGGTTCCTTAGGGTTTTGTTTTACTTTTATTAGTACCATTGCTATGTGGAACTAATGTCTTAGATTTTAGATTGCTTACTACTTCAACTTCAAGAATAAAACTGCTTTGTTTGTTTGTCCATTTATCTATCTATGTATCTATCTATGTATCTATGTATGTATGTATGTATGTATGTATGTATGTATGTATGTATGTATGTATCTATCTATCTATCTATCTATCTATCTATCTATCTATCTATCTACCTACCTATCTGCCTGTCTGTCTGTCTGTCTGTCTGTCCTGGGGCTTGGACTCAGGGCCTGAGCACTGTCCCTGGCTTCTTTTTGCTCCAGGCTAGCACTCTACCTCTTGAGCAATAGTGCCACTTCTGGCTTTTTCCAGCTATGTGGTGCTGAGGAATCAAATCCAGAGCTTCATGCATGCTAGGCAAGCACTCTACATCTAAGTCACATTCGCAGCCCAATATTTATTTTTTATGTGCTCCCCTAGCTGCATAATCTCTTTTCTTTTGCCCTCGGTACAGCTATACTACTTCCACCTTTATGGTTTAAGGCTTCTACTTGGAGGAAAGAATCCAGGGAAACAAGGTGGGGAAGTATGGCATGTTTCAAAAAGCAATGTACTCTATCTGACTTACATAATTGTAATCCTCTGTATATCACCTTTCCAATAACAATAAAATACTTTTAAAGAAATTAACGATAAGATAGAAACACCTTATTTATTAAAAGTTAAGTTTTCTTTTACATGCTTTGCTGAGGATTGTGATTAGATAAATGGCTCCGCTCCACAATCATTTTTTTAGCAAATGAACTCATCTTGCATCTATTATCTTTGGAAAAATACTACTGTTACTGTATCTTCAGATTTTATACCAGGAAAACCATTATTCTCTAATGAAACTATCTTTACTAAGGTGGAATGAAATTGGCAAAGAGAAAAATGAATGCACTTAGAGAGAACTCTTAAACTTGGATAATTTTTATCTTTTCTGTGAAACATTTTTGAGCACTCCATACATTTTGAGATTTCATTTTAGACCTGAAATGAAAGTGGAAAAATCTGTTCTTGTCAGAAAAATCTGTCTTGTGCTGACAATTCTACTGACTCAAGTAGCCTGGACTGCTGACACAAGTACCCAAACTTATTCACATCTTTCTAAAGCCTTTTCTATCTTCACTAAAATTTCCATTTTTGCCAGTCATAGAGTAGCTACTGTATTTGACTCTTTTCACTGTCTATTTCTCACATCTGCTTTTTTATCGCAAACTTTTGTGTCTGGCTTCACAAAACGGTGAGCTTTTTATTCCGTTTTCAATCGACAGCAACAATCAAGGCCAAACCCCTTGGCTGATTATTGCAATCTCTCCTGGATTCCCAATATTTGACCTTCCTCTTCTCTAACCTCTTCAAACTCGATTGCATCCTCATTCCAAGCTGATCGGATCAGAGTAGAGGCTTTCTTTTTAAAAATCATATCTGAGTGTAGGAGGCGATATCTATCAACAGCTCTTCACACACATCACTCATTTCTAATAACCGCTTTGTACCTATTGTACATTTAAGGTAAAAATTGTATTTATTGGACAGAGTTTTGTGAGAATATTTATGTGAAGAGAACTACTTTTTTCAATGCATTGTTCCAACTTAAGCTGTTTTCCCAGAAGGGAAAATGTACTTATTTGATTTATTTCTGGAAGCAGATGAATGTTTAAGTGGAATGCCACATAACTATTCCTTGAGCACTTTTAAGAAAGATATGTTCATTTCTTGTCCAACACTGTCTTATGTATGAAACTGTAACCCCTCTGTACAGCATTTTAATGATGAAATGAAAAAAAACAAATATGTGTTCATGAGATGGTTGAAGAGATGTAAAAATATAGATTAGTTTAAGTCGTGGATAGAATACTTTAGGTCATTTTATTTGTGTCAGCCATCTGCTCACTTGTTCTCTCAATTAGTATTGTTGAAATTATGACAGGTTCCAGCTAGAATTGTGCATTTATTCTAAATATGTTATGAAGTTCTATTGTTACATACATGAAAATTAGACTTTTTCTGTCTTTTTACAGAACTGATCCTTCCATCAGAATGTAAGGACTATTCCTCATGATAATTTCCATGAAGTAATCTTTTTCAGAAATTAATATAATTACACTTAATCTTTATATCATAATATTATGATATGCATTTTCTATCATTGGTAAAGTTTTGTCTCTGTCATGAAGTAGTTTTTTAAGTGAGTTCAGATTACACATTCTTATCAGTTAATGAGTAATTCCTGCATTCCATTCAGAAATCTCTGGTTTGAATTGTATGTTAGTTGTTTCCTTTTCATTTCTGTATTTCTGAGGGTTCCAGGACAATTATTGATTTGTAATTTGTCTCATTTTGCTTCTGGTTATAAAGTTATTATGTGTGATTGCCTCTTTAGTAATCATTCTCCTTGTCAGTAACCATTCTCCTTGATCAGAAGATAGATAGATGATAGGTATATAACATATTCATATATAACTACAATTCATATATTATTATTAAATATTAGTAGTTTATTAGATATAGAGATACAGAATACATTTTCATTTTCTCTATTACAGACAATAAGCTGTACCTGAATCATCCGTGTTTGTGAGTGATGTTAGCTTTGCATAAACTTGCCCTCATTAGATTCCAGACATCCCAAAATTACCATTTTTCATCATTATGCTTATATAAATGTTCACATCGATCAAATTTTTATACCTAGTTATCAATAGTATGCTCTTTAAAATTATTTTTATAGGTAGCAACTTACATTAATATTCAAATACTAACACTCTCTTACGTCCTGAGAATTAAAATAAATAAGTCATGATTTCCCATATATTGAAAAATAGTTCATTAACGCTAAGAGAGAAAATCTTCAGGAATTCACCTTTTCAATATATCATTCTTGAATTTTTACTTTCCTAGAAAAGACTCTAAATTGATGTTATTTCTTTTACAAACACATTTTCAACTCTAAGATATAAACCTTTGTTTCTGAATTTTAGAAATTGTTGAACTATTTTATTAGATACATAACTCATTTAATAAAATTGAAACTATTGGGCTGGGAATGTGGCTGAGTGGTAGAGTGCTCAACTAGCATGCATGAAGTCCTGGGTTCAATTCCTCAGAACTACAGAAACAGAAGAAAAAAAAAAAAAAAGAACAGAAATGGCACTGTAGCTCAAGGGATAGAATGCTAGCATCGAGCAAAAGAAGCTCGGGGACAGTGCCCAAGAATTGAGTTCAATCTCAGGGACCAGCAAAAATAAATAGATAATAAGAATAAATAAAAATGAAACTACTTCCTGTTTTATATTATTTCTGCTGTTTATGGTAGTGGTGGTCCTGAAGCTTAAACTCAAGGCCTGTAGGCTGTCACTGATCTCTTTTGCTTAAGGGTAATTCTCTATGACTTTGAGCCACAGCTCCACTTGCAGTTTTCTGGTAGTCAACTTGAGATAGGAGTCTCATGCTATTTTTTGCCTGGGCTGGCTTTGAACTATAATTTTCAGATATCAGCCTTCTAAGTAATGTGGATTATAAGAGTGAGCCATCAGCTTCCAGACTATTTTCTTTTCTTAATGGATTTTGTGTATCTTCATTTGAAAAAAGTTCAATAAACTGATTTGGGAATGTTCCATTTGATACTTAACTTAATACATGTTGGTGATATTTCATTTCTTGGTATTAATTTTGTCTTTCTTATTTCTTGTTCATAAACCCATCTCATATTTTAAGCCCAGAACCCAGTGCAGATGAATAAAATCTGCCTATTCATGAATACATGTGAAAAAAAGGATACAGGTAACTGGAAGGTCTTGGTGGAGTTGGGAGAAATGTTATTCAACAATGGAATACTCTGATAAAGACATATTTTATTCACAAACTGACATGTTGAATTGAAACCCCTTTGTACAACTACTTAGTGATAATTAAAATGTTATTGTTAGTTCATATAGAAACTCCTCACAGATATTTACTTTTACATTTATTACTACCTTCTGACACTTAACTCATTTTCTATGTCCTTGTTTACCATTTTTGCCCCAAATTCATTTTAATATCTCTTCAATTCACATCTTGTTTTAAATGTCAGCCATTAATTTTTAAATCTACATTAGTATTAAAGAGTAATTTTATTTGATTAGAATTTTAACTCTTAGCTATCTTTTACCTGCACTTGACTGATATTGTGGTATTATCTTCGAAGATGCTTTCAGCTGTGGTGCCAAAATTCTTTTACCAAAAAGATATAAAATTGTGTCTTTTATTCCTTCTTTTATTGCTTCTGTTTTATTGTTTGGTTTGGTTTCACAATTTCTCTCTGATGAATCTAGCAGTGGCTTTTTTGAATTTTTATTCCTTATTGTTGGAGTATCTCTTATGTATTTGCTGTTGTTGTCTGTCATACATAAAATTCAGATTTATGGACATTGGATCTTCTATTGGTGCTTCAGCTTCATACACCTTTCTTCCCTTGTGACTCCAGTGAAACCACATTAGAATTTTCAGTTTTACTCTATATAACAAGCTCAAAAGTACATATCAACCTTTATTCTTTACTGATATTTTTTTTGGTCGGGGTGTTTCCCACTGAACCTGAGATTCTTTTAGTGATTTCTGGAGTCCAGCAGTGGTATTATTTAGATTTATCATTTCCATTTTATAAAATCTGTTTATTCAATGAAAAATATTTGGATTGACTTAGTGTTAGTGTGTTTTTAACTTATTTATTTATCCATGATTCTCTTGTTTGATTTTGTCTTCTGACAGCCAAGTAATGTTTTAAGTTGTATGTTAATAATCATTCTCAATTAAAACAAAGTGAAAACACGTTGAAACTCTAAACTTAATGTCTTCTTCTTGAAAATGATTATATAATTTTGTTCAGACAAAAATATAGTACTTGGGAATTGACTTCTTTTTCAAGTCTACATTTGATGCTTTACAAAGGCTTGGTTATCTTAATTTTTTCGGTCACTTTTTTATAGTATCACAGGATCTGGATTATAAATTTTTAAAGAAGTATTATATATTTTTACACATGCCACACCTATCAGGACATTCAATATATACTGAGCTATGAGGCATATTTTTGTTCATATCTTAAAACTCTCTTGCATTTCTTTACACTTATTCATCACCACTCTCATACTTTTCAATCTATCTTGTCAATACATTTAGGAACCAATAAATGTTTCAATTTAAAAAAGAATTTTTAAGAACTGGACTAACATCCAGGTGTTTACTTATCTTGTAATTTATCAATCCAGATTTACTATTCCAGAAACTAAAGCATCAGTATCTCTGCTGCATGGAATTCAGGTAAGTTAGCTTTGACCTAATATGCCACTGACAGAATCAACTCTTTGAATTAGTCATTTCTTTTTTGGAAATGGCAAATTAGCATTGAATAAGATTCTACTTCAAACTTCTTGCATTTTTGTAACTAGTCTTCCTTGTCATAAACAAGTTCTTTTGTATTTTTTAGTTATTCTCAGGGAGTTAATATGAAAAAAGGAAATATTCAACCAGTTTCATTATCCTATTCATTAAATTTATATGCTCATTTTCATGTCTCAGTCTTGACTTTTGCAACTAAATTTTAGAGCATATATATTGCAGAAAGTTAATTTTGTATTTATTTTCCCAAATATATGAACAAAAGACTGCATCTTACAAAGTCATTTTCTTTGACTACTGAGTAAAATGAATGAATAACAAAAGCTTTAATGGTAGCACTATTTTTAGGTGGTATAGGTTATTTACACTATCCCCAATTTCCCTTTGCTTTATGCTTCCCAGACTTTAGCACCTACGTATTTGAAATTTTTCATATCTATTACTAGAGAGAAAAATATGTCCCATTTTGTTCAATGGTGTAGCCAATTCCGCACATGATGCTGCAAGATCACAAATAAAGTAAAATAAAGAGATAGGGAATCATTCTTGCTAGGTTCTCTTAGTTCCAAGATAAAGCTTGTTTGGTGAATTTTGAGAAGAGTTAAAGACTAAAGAAAAGACACCATGTTGTTTTTATCTTAGTGTTAATTTCATCAGAGTATGTGTTGTTCTAGGGGCAGAAAGGAAAATTAACTTTCTTGAAAATGAGAAAGCAGAAAAGAAAGTATTTCATGCATTGCAATTCCATATAGAATTTTCATAAAACATGTAATAAATTGCAGGTTACTATTTCTGTAATACCATGCTCCTTCATTTTTCCTTGCCTTCCTCCGCTTCTTCTCTTCCCCCTCTTTCTTCCTCTTCCTTCTCTCAGTCCTTCTTCCTCTTCCTTCTGCTCCCCCTCCTTCTTCCCCTTCCTTCTCCTCATTTCTTCTTTCTTTCTTTCTTTCTTTCTTTCTTTCTTTCTTTCTTTCTTTCTTTCTTTCTTTCTTTCTTTCTTTTCTTTCTTTCTTTCCTTCTTTCTTTCCTTCTTTCTTTCTTTCTTTCTTTCTTTCTTTCTTTCTTTCTTTCTCTCTTTCTCTCTTTCTCTCTTTCTCTCTTTCCCTCTTTCCCTCTTTCCCTCTTTCCCTCTCCTCCTCTCCTCCTCTCCTGCTCCCCTCCTCCAGTCAGGAGGTCTCTGTCTTAGTGAATGGATTCATAGCATTATCTCACCTGGGATTGGATTCATCTTTGAAGTGGCTTTTTGGTAAAAGCAAGCCAGTATACGTGCTTTTTCCTCCTCCTCCTCCTCGTCCTCCTCCTCCTCGTCCTCCTCGCCCTCCTCCTCCTCCTCCTCGTCCTCCTCGCCCTCCTCCTCCTCCCCCTCCTCCTCCTCGTCCTCCTCGCCCTCCCCCTCCCTCTCCCCCTCCTCCTCCCCCCTCCCCCTCCCCCTCCCCCTCCCCCTCCCCCTCCCCCTCCCCATCCCCCTCCCCCTTCCCCTCCCCCTCCTCCTCCTCCTCCTCCTCCTTTTTTTGAGTTTGTGATCAGCGTTGGTCCTAATACTTACCTGGCTTACTTGCTTACCTTGGGCTATGCCACTTGAGCCATATCTCCAGTTTGGCTTTTTGCTGATTAATTGGAGATCTGGAGGACATTTGTGCAAGGCTGACTTCAAACTCGATCCTCTAGGTCTCAGGATTCTGAGTAGTGTGACACTCTTTCTTTTATTTTTATTTCATATGAGATTCCATTGTTAGGAGGCTTATTTAACTCAGATGTTGTGTACCAGAAGGAATGTGTTCTCAAAGAAAAAAAATGTGATGCAAAGAAGATACTCTATGGATCCTATAATCATCCCCTCTATAAAAATCCAAACTTTAAGCATTCATTTCTAGTCCCATGTTCAAATATGATGACATATTAGAGTACATTACTTTTTATGCAAAGGTAAAAAGTGATAGTGAAGGACATCTTGGATGTCAGTATGAATGAGATTGCAGTGGTAAGCTGGCATATGTTGCAAACATCAATTGCCAGAAACAATCCAGTAGTGAGTTCATTAAATAAAAGGGAACTTTGTAAAGCAAAGAATTTTGATGATTAGTGAAGAAGAGATAGAAATGCAAGTTATCCTGAAGTCACACTTAAGTGTCTGTGCCAGACTGTTCATGTTGCCTTTAAAGCAGAAATGTGATTCTCACAAACATGACAGCTGTTTCATCTTTGGTCAATTAAGAAACAAAAAATCTGTAATAATTTCATGCTCTGGTGGCTATATAATAGATACTTGAACACTTGTCAAGCAGCCGAATGTAATCAAATGTGAATGTGGAGTTTATTACTACATAAATGGGAAAAACATACAATAGCAAAACAAATTTTGCAGACATATATCAGAATTTATATGAGAAATACAAATTACAGAATGTTTTTAGAAAATGATATATTGAGAAAAGCAATATTTGTTTCATATATAATGCATTGAATTTTACTTCTAATTTTCAACTGAATTAACCATTGCCTACATTGTGTTAATACCTACTTTGTATTGAAATAATCAACATTTATGAAAGTAATTATGAATTCAATAAAATTTACAGCATTCTGTTTAACCTGACTTATAATTCCAACTACTTTTTTTATAAATCTTACACACACATACACACACACATATGCATGACAGAACACAATACTTAAAAGACATTCTACAAGCTTAAATAGAGCTGAAAATGCAAAATTATGTGTGTCTAATTTTGACCTATCTTCTTTATTTCATAATCCCTTAAATGGTTCTTCAAACAAAGTCACATTTAATTTGTTCATGAATGAAATAAGTAATACTCTTGACATTGAGCCACAAAAGTCTAGTCAATTGTTTTATAATAAAAAAAATTTTTATTACTGCATTGCAATTTGCCATGAACACTGGAGACCTACAGTCATTTTTCTAGCACTTATGCTGGATACAGTACATTTATTTCTATTTCCTTATACACTGAAAGTAGTTTCCTAGAGATCTTGTAATATTGGCCCTTGTCATTATGCTATAGACTGAAAGTTTTATCAGTTCCTGTAGTTTAATATGCCCTCAGTCCTGGCATTGCAGAGAAAGAATGAGACACAACCATCTACAAATTTCAGTTATTCTGAATGTACTTTCTGGAAATTTGACATAAAACAATTTAAGAAGCATATATCTGGATTCAAACACCACAAAATCATGGGTCAGAAAACCTATAGATTTTCCTAAAAGGTGATTTTAATGTATTTAATTACTTCATGATTAGTTAGATGTCCCTGATTATTTATCCTTCTAAAAAGAAAATTTGATATCTTGCTCAAGAATACACTTTTTAGACTTTTACAAAAAGTATATAGTAGTCTATCTTCAGTTCAGTATAGAAACAGATAACTGAACTTATTTTCTAATGTTATTAAAAAAAACTATGGAAGAAAATTATTGAAATGGCCTATGTGAATTCTTTATTATTCAAACTTAAATATAGTTCTGAACATTCAGGAACCAACATGAAAACAAGAACAAGAAAACACAAATTTATTTCTTTTGGCTGTCTTATATATTCACCAAGCAATAAGGCCTGTGTAAGAAATGTAGGTAGGCAGAGTTTACTGTAATACTAGAGTTTAAAGTTGCAGCATATTTTTTAAATTAGGAAATAGGTAGCAAGTTAAACATTTTTGAAACATGAAAGTCAGAAGAGCAACACATTTTTAAATATTATATGACTGCTTTGTTTGTCTATTTAGTTGATTTTTCCAGTGTTGCAGCTTGAATTTAGGACTCTCATTTTTTTCTCATGATTTCTACCACTTGCCTCTGGTCCCATAATTTCTTTTTGCTGGTTAGTTGAGGATATGAGTCTTGTTTATTTACATGCCCTGGCTGGCTTTGAACTATGATCTTCAAGTCTCAACATCCTGGATAGCTGTGATTATATGTGTGAGGCACTGATGACTGGTTTATGTATGTATGTATGTATCTAACTATCTGATAAAATTTTTCAAAGTATGCAAAATACGGAAATAATTAAGATATTATGATACTAAATCCTCATTTACACAGAGAAAAACACTTCACCCATCACACTCTTTTTTTTTTTTTTTGGCCAGTCCTGGGCCTTGGACTCAGGGCCTGAGCACCATCCCTGGCTTCTTCCTGCTCAAGGCTAGCACTCTGCCACCTGAGCCACAGCGCCCCTTCTGGCCGTTTTCCATATATGTGGTGCTGGGGAATCCAACCGAGAGCTTCATGTGTAGGAGGCAAGCACTCTTGCCACTAAGCCATATTCCCAGCCCCAGCCATCACACTCTTAATTGCTAAATGTATATATATATATATATATATATATATATATATATATATATATATATATAGAGAGAGAGAGAGAGAGAGAGAGAGAGAGAGATCTATCTGTATATATAGAGAGAGGGGGGAGGGAGAGAGAGTATTGAAATACTATAGAGTAATAATCCATAACTAAACTGTAATTTGTACAAGTTTCTCTTCCTTGGGGATGCATGTTTCTTGTTCTTACAAAATAAATTGAAAATGATAAATCATTTTGGTAATATATCTGTTATTGATACCTATTCTATAAAAAATGACTTCCCATATGCCACATATTTCAGAATTCATGTTCTTGTATAATTCATCCTTTTTAATTTAGACAGAGCCTGTGACTCATTTGTAACAAATAGAATGTGGCAGAATTTAATTGTGCTGTGGTGTGATTTCCAGGACCCAATTCAGAAGAAATTTTGTAACTTCCACTTTGATTTCCTAGGACACTTATTCTTAGAGTCTTGTACCACTTTTCAAAGTGTTCAACAATTCCCAGACCACCATGATGCTGGACCTAGTCACATGGAGATGTACCAGAATGAAATTCCACATCAAGAGCAAAAGGGAGGGAAGTGGTGAGGGAGGAAGAAAGAGAAATGGAGAAATTGAGAAGCAAAAGAAGATACCGCAGCATTTCTATGTGCCACACTGAAATTGTTCTATATTCCAAAAAAAATCACCAATGTCATATCAATCACAAATGAACAGATGCGTACAATAAAATTATATATAAGGAGAACTAAGGTGGATGTAGCAGTCTCCTTCAGTTGAAGATGCGACCTGAGAGTTTATGGAGGCCAAATGAGCCATAGTTTACTAAGAACAATGTCAGGGATGAAGAATTCAGGCAATACTAGATGGGATTTGTAGACAAAGGTCAGCAGCTACCTATGGGAAATATTGGGAAATATTGGAATGCACGTTATTGAAAGTTCACACAGGACTGGATGGAGTTTCAATCTTTACCCATCTGTGTGGAAGTGATATCTCTAGAAGTTAGGAATGACTGACAGTTTGAATGCAGGGCCTCACGTTTATAGTCAAATGTTCTGTCACTTGGAACCATGCCTTTCACCTTTTTGTTGAGGTCTCAATTTCTTCTTATTTTCTTTTTCTTCCTGAGCCACCAAGTTTCTTCCTCTTGAGTAGCTGGAATTACCAAAGTAAGTGATTATTCCTTGTCTTGCTTATTACTTTTGATAGTGAGTTTGAGAAGGGTCACAGTAATTCATTGTGAAATAGCTATACCCGAAAAGACTAAAATTTATTGAAATACAAAAAAAAAAAAAAATCCAGCAAGTAACAAGGTAGATTATGCATGATCAAAAAAGAAATTACACATCATAACATAACAAAAAACAAGACTTTTATGATAATGAAATCATTCAATTAAAAGTGTCCTCTGGCTGGGGATATAGCCTAGTGGCAAGAGTGCCTGCCTCGGATACACGAGGCCCTAGGTTCGATTCCCCAGCACCACATATACAGAAAACGGCCAGAAGCGGCGCTGTGGCTCAAGTGGCAGAGTGCTAGCCTTGAGCGGGAAGAAGCCAGGGACAGTGCTCAGGCCCTGAGTCCAAGGCCCAGGACTGGCCAAAAAAAAAAAAAATTTTTTTTTAAAAAGTGTCCTCAAAATGACAGAAATGCTAATATTTGTGTGAAGGACATTAAAATAATTTCTTCAAATACATTTTGGATTTTCAAGAAAATAGAGAAATCTATATTACATCGTGGCATACTAAATACCTTTTTAAAAGATCCAATTAAAACTGTAAAGGAAAATGACAATATTGTCATTGGTTTGTTATCTTGGAACAAAGTGTAGAAGAACATAAAAAATTATTGGTGATCTTTAAAAGCTAACAACTGAAACTGTCTCAACTTTGATACAAAAACAACACAAACAAAAAAAGACCACAGACACATGGCACTGTAATATAGATTTAATACCTTAAAGTAAGTATATTTGAGTTCTTCGAAGGATGAATGTAGGAATAAACAATTATATTTGAAGAAAACCCTAAGTCCATAGATCTCATCTGAACCAAGCACAAACATCAAAAATACAAAAGGGGGTGTGTGAAGCTAAAATACACACTCCATATAAAGGAATGATTTATTAAGTATCACTTAAAATTAAAAAACTACTACTCGAATTTAAATTATGAATTTCTAAAACTGACATAACAGGATCTATTAAAGTGTTTAGGCTTTTACTATCCAAAGTATCCTTTAATCTGTTTGTTATAATTTATTTTCACTAGAAATATGGGGAAATGTGCTACTATCTTTCTTCTGTTATCCACTTCATTTCACCTTGAGCGCCATTATCAGTTGCATTGAAGAGCACAGCCTCTGTGGTAGATTGATCAGGTTCTGGTGATAATATTTATGTCTTGAAAGACTTCAGTAACTTCTCTGGGCCTGATGCTCATTCTTGGAAAGGGTTTTGTATTTTATCCATGCCTTTGCCTGCTTATTGGGGGACATGAAATTACAAATATAAATACAAGGTACACACTAAAAGTATTAAATAATGTGAATTACTGCAAGACTCCCCAGTTTGCATTCACTTTGATTCATCTTTCTTTTTGTTTGATTATTTTAAGCTTTGTTTATTTTATTACTAGCACTTCATGTATCCATAGAAAGGGAAATGCATATGTTTACAACAGTAAACTTCCTTTTCTGGGCTATATTTATGAGGATGATTAAAAGCAATTCAGAAGGGTCTGGGAGTTTCTTCCTCAGAGATCATCATCATTTGTAATAACTTTTGTATTTGATGACTTTTGAAAGAGTATTGTATTTCATTGACTAGACAGTGGGACAAGATCTGAGTTCCTAGGGCCACAGGTCAGTATGCCTTACATCATAACTCAGATGACTGGGTGTGACCATAGGTGTTAAACTCATTTTCCAACTTCTTGGCTTTTGAAAAATGTCATTTCTTCCCCAGCTCCCAATTTTCCCTTCTCATTCATACCCACAAGTATTAGAGTTCATTTAGTAATTACCCTGCTGCTCTTGGTCTCTCTCCACCTGCCCCAACATTTCTGTGCCCTCTTGCCCTCCTAAATACAAGTGGAAGAATAAACAAAACAAAATGCAAACAAAGCAAAATAAAAAACCGCAACAAGAAAATCTCTTGTTTCCATTTCCTGAAGTTCATTTAGATGAATATATATCATTTTCTATGATCAGATGCACATGGGTATTGCACCTTTGTATTCCATGCAAACTCCTGGCTGCTTTTCACCTAGTGACCTGGTCTCTCTATCCCATAATAGCAAAATTACTAGCAGATACCCTTCTCAGAACTGGCTACACCTTGTCATGGCCAGTGAGGAACTGAATTGAGTCAACTGCCAGCTCATCATTGTGGGGACTGCTTTCTCTGCTCCGGCTCAAATTCTTATTTTCTCTCTTATTACCCTCGCATCGCCTTCTCCCCCAACCCTCGGCCTGCAGGTTTGTCGGGGTGAGACGTGGGGGTGTCTCCGTCCTGGCGGGCGCGCGACCCGCGTGGCAATGTGACCGCTATCCTACTCTGGGAGCCACGGACATAGACCACGGGTCAGCTTCTGAGAGCGCGAACTAACTTTATTGAGAGAGGGACAAGGGTAGATGATCTGGGGAAGGAGGTTGGCCAGGATTCCCATAGGCCACGAGCTGTCAGGTGACCTCCAAGGGGCTGGTCACTTGACCTCCAAGGGGCTACGTCACTCTGAGCGGACCAAACCAGGGCGGGGCTGGTAGGCGCCAGGCTGGCTGCCAGCTAAGTCGGGGGTCTCTCTACCCGACCGGTTTCTCCAGATTCCAATGTAGAGAGGATGGAAGGGCTGCATTCCCCAGCTGGGGGAGGTGCCTCAGGCCCCTTCCATCTAGGGGGGAAGATGGACCCCAACATCTGCCTCTTTTATATATTTTTTTTTTCGAACAGCAGGAGGCGCCCTACTCGAGAGCGCGCCATGTCTTAGGTTGCCCCCCCCCCAAGGGAGTCTTACCCGTCTCGGGCTAACGCCCTAGCTCTTCAGGCTGACCTTCCTGCCGGGCTGGCGGGCAGGAGAGAGTGGGATTGGCACTCGAAAGAGAGCCTGATAATTTTTTCCGGTGCCGGCGGACCTTACTGAGCAGCCGGTCCTAGGGTTTGAGTGACGAGCCTCTTGGGGTTCTTATATGGCTAAAAGGCCAAAGGCCACTTGGTACCTAGACAGCTCTGGCCCATCGCTTACAACAAGAGACTCAATGTAAACGTAAGGTAAATGGGAGCATAAAGCAGACATGAGCATAAGCAATCGTAATACGAGGCAAATGCAAACATGAGCAACTGTAACACATGAGCAATTGTAACACATGAGCAATTACAACAAGGCACAAGGCAATGGAGGGTCTCTTATCGGGTTCAGTCCACGGAAAACAGGAATTCTGGTCCAGTCTGGTGTCTCTCGAGGTAGCACAGGTGGCTCTTCCTTCCCCCGCTGGTGAGGTAGAGGGGCAGGTTCAGGTCCTGGTGATGTGGCAGCCAGGATGCTGGTAACTTAACAACTGAGGTTAGTAAACACTTCACAGTAAACATTACAGCAAGGTGCCAATACCTTACTTATTATAAACATTTATAATAAAACATTAAAGTGTCCAAGTCCTTTAGCTCCTATTTCCCTCCAATGGGGACCCCCAAGATAAGCAGCAAAGGGGGGAGCGAAAGGGAGGGACAACCGTGCAAAATTTCCCTTTGGTCCTTGTGCAAGGCTGTGGGCCACGCTGCCACAGCAAACGTTACTCCAAAGGGCGTCAGGCAGGGTCCAGGGAAGAAACAGGGCCGACACTGGGTCCAGGTCCATCGCTGGTGCAGGCAGGCTTTCCCGTTTCTCCTTAGAAAATTCCACCTCGGTCTTTGCTTTCCTGAGAGGAAACAAGGGGAGACATCCCTCAAGGGCAGGTGCCCTTGGGTGGTCATTCTGTTGGACAATATTTTACATCTCTAGCTGGTATCCAGATTGGATTCGGTTCCCCAGTAGGGAAGATGCAGGCAAATCCCCTTCCTGCGCTGATAATTGGGTCGGGTCCACGCCACGCCCCTGTCAGAGAATCCTTCCACCAGGTCTCCACTTTTAAGTAGGGTGTTTGGCTTGACCAGTGTCTCTGGAAAGCCGACAGAGGTTGGTCCTTAGAGAAATTTAAAATGTTCAATGTAAACATCGCTGTCCTCAGCTGGTCCTGGGGGCTTCCCCCCCCTTTTTGTTTTAATAATTGATCCTTCAGGGTCCTATTATGCCTCTCAATTATGGCTTGACCCTTTGGGTTATAAGGTATTCCAGTGGTATGTTTAATATTCCACATTTGGAAAAATGCCTGTAAAGGCTTACTGGTGAAACAAGGTCCATTATCTGTTTTAACCTGTAAAGGCAGTCCTAGGATAGCAAAACATTGTAAGAAGTGGCTTTCAGCATGCCGTGCTCTTTCACCGGTATGCAGAGAGGCCCAACATGCACCAGAGCAGGTGTCAATGGACATAAATATATATTTTAGCCTTCCAAAGGGGGCGTAATGGGTCACATCAGTCTGCCAAATTAAGTTGGGTCTTAAACCTCTTGAATTTACACCTGGAGATTGCAAAGGAGGGACTTGCACGAAAGGCATACATGATTTGCAAGTCCTTATAATCTTTTTTAAGTCTTTTATAGGAATTGAAGGAAATCTCTGATGTAACCCTCTCCAATTTAAGTGAGTACGCTCATGAAGCCCTTTGGCCATTTGGAGGTTTTGAGGTTGTACAATGGCTAGCGCTATGATGGTTCCATCCGTGGCCAGCTGGTCAGCCATACGATTACCTTGTGCCAGGTCCCCAGGCAGTCCTTGGTGTCCACGAAGGTGCTGTAAAAAGATAGGCTCACTCCGCTCTTTTAACAGAGACCTGACTTGGATCATCAGAGGAGTGATTGGGTTTCCATCCAACTTGATATGTGAACATACCAGGTTGGGTAGCAAGTTAACCACATATAGACTATCAGAGAACAAGTTCATTGGCTGTTTAACATGGGTCAGTGCCAAGGCGACTGCGTACAGCTCTTTAAACTGTGCAGAGCCAGAGATGGCTTCAAAGTAATGGGTGTTATCTTTCCCACCGGCAGGGGGTGAGGCGGAGCGCACCACTACGGCAGAGCCGGCTCGCCCACCATCTGTAAAGACATTGGCAGCCTTGACAAGAGGCTTGGTAGAGAAAAGCACAGGGGGTGTCCATTGTAGCCTGGAAAATGAGGTCACCCATCTTGAAGTGCCATAGTGGCAATCTATCTTACCCATAAAGCCCTCCAGGGCACTAGAGATACGTGAATTATTTCTCCTGACCCATTCAAAATCTGACAACCGGTAGGGAATAGTTAGCACGTCAGGATCTCTTCCATAATGTCTCAGGGAAGTATCCCTGCCCTTAATTACCAAGTCAGCTAGCTGGTCCATCTGGGAATAAACTCTGGGAGCTCCTCCCACTGATGCGTGCACCCACTGAAGGGGCTCGCCTGATTGCGTAATTGCAGCTGAAGAGAGTTCGGATCCGGGGAGGATCCAAAGGCAAAGTGGGCACTTAGGCTTGTAGCGTGCCAGCCGTGCCTTATTTAAGGCCAATTGGATTTTCTGGAAGGCTGTTTGGAGTGATGGAGTTATTATAATAACATCAGTGGGCGCCTTGCCCTTCAAAGAGTCATGGAGCTGTAGTAACTCCTCTGTAGGCAGTTGAAGCCAGGATCTTAGCCAATTAATTTCACCTAACAGTCTTTGCATCTCCACCAAAGTATAAGTTGCCTGGAAGGATAACTGGGGCTTGAGTGGGCATACAGAGTCTAGTTTAAGCTCTGCCCCCAAGATCTTGAAGGGGTATACTTTCTGAACCTTGTCACTGGCTAATACGCAGCCCTCCTCTTTGAAGGAGTGTTTGGGCCTTGCTATAGGCCAAATCTAGTACTTGGGCATCTACTGATCCAATAATAATGTTGTCCAATTAAATGCATATGGTCCGATCTGCTCCTGTATCAATTAAGAATCGGAACTTTTTTCCAAATATCATGATTACTGTCTCTGGCAATAAGGACTGCCCAGCGAGGGACTTTAGGCTGTTTATTGCCTTGGTTGGTGGGGAATCTGAAAGTCAGGCTGTAAAGCAGATGTTTTGTCCAGGACGTGTTCGGCCTGCCTCTCTCAAGAACCATCCTCCTGGACTCATGAAAATCTGTAGTTTCAAGGCCTCTGAATTTAAAAGTGGCCAGGCCAGTTTTTTTTTTTTTTTTTTTTTTTTTTTGCTGCGGGGCGCCGCCGCCGCAGAAAAGCGACTCAAGGTTGCCGAAATCTGCATATGTATAGATTCAAGCTGAGCCTCACATGGGGGAGGGGTAGCAAGCCTGCGGCTGCTCTGCTCATCTCCTGCCAGCCGCGGCTTGGATTCCTGGGTACCGAACGAGATTTGGTCCCAGGGCTTCTCGCGGAGTAGGGCATGGGGCCTGCTCCAGATCAAAATTACCTCCGGCTTCCTTCTCCTGAATCCAGGGGTTCCCCGCCCGGGTCCCAAGAGAGGCAAGCCTTGAGAGTCTTAATGGCTCGCAGTGGGAGTTTTCCCCATGGTGCTGTTTGTAATTCCCGCTCTAGTCGGTCCCAAGTTTCCGATGAGAGTGGGTTGGCTCCAGTCAGCCACGGGACCCTGTGGGTCAATTCCTCCCAAATTTGTATAGCGCAGGGCTCTGAGATATTAATCCCTGCGTTTTGGAGGGTGAACTTTAGGATCTTAGGGGGCGAATTGTTTCACCGACTCTGGACTTGTCCCATCCTCTTACCTGGGGTGGGAGGATCGCGCGTCTCAGGATTTCCAACCTGTTTCCGTCAGGGCCGGTCGGGAGCCGGGCTTTCTCGCGTGGATTCGTGCAACCCACGTGGGCGCCACTCTGTGGGGAGTGCTTTCTCTGCTCCGGCTCAAATTCTTATTTTCTCTCTTATTACCCTCGCATCGCCTTCTCCCCCAACCCTCGGCCTGCAGGTTTGTCGGGGTGAGACGTGGGGGTGTCTCCATCCTGGCGGTCGCGCGACCCGCGTGGCAATGTGACCGCTATCCTACTCTGGGAGCCACGGACATAGACCACGGGTCAGCTTCTGAGAGCGAACTAACTTTATTGAGAGAGGGACAAGGGTAGATGATCTGGGGAAGGAGGTTGGCCAGGATTCCCATAGGCCACGAGCTGTCAGGTGACCTCCAAGGGGCTGGTCACTTGACCTCCAAGGGGCTACGTCACTCTGAGCGGACCAAACCAGGGCGGGGCTGGTAGGCGCCAGGCTGGCTGCCAGCTAAGTCGGGGGTCTCTCTACCCGACCGGTTTCTCCAGATTCCAATGTAGAGAGGATGGAAGGGCTGCATTCCCCAGCTGGGGGAGGTGCCTCAGGCCCCTTCCATCTAGGGGGGAAGATGGACCCCAACAATCATACTCTAGGTGCTTGTGTGCTCAGTGCTCAGCACTCCATGCACCTAAAGCACACAAAGGCGACCAGGAAAAAATTCTCTATTTGGCAGCAGACAGACAAGGATCGCAGGCTGAGCACAGATGGGCTGAAATTACAGAGAAAGCATGAGTACTCAATGAAAGACATTCTCACTCCGGCCCACAGAACAGCATCTGGAAGGTATCCCTTCCCCCATCACCAGAGCCAAGTGCCATCTTTGACTCTGGCATAGAGTGGGCCAGAGTATACTGGAAACAAAGTGTGCCAGGAAAAAGAGAGGATGAAGGGGCCATCACTGAAAAGGGCAAGAGCAACTGAACTGTGGGAGCCAGCTCCACCAAGGAGAAGTTCTTCCTGCACAGGTGGGAGGATCTCTCCCCAGGGCTGCAGCTCACAGCCTCATGTAAACTCAGCCAGAGTGCCCTGCCCCACCCCACACTGTCCTGCCCCACCTCGACCCGGCTCTCCAACACTGCAGTGGACGATTTCCAGCAGCCGGTATTTCTAAAATCAAACCAAACCAGGGGCAAGAAGCTACTGGCATCAAGGAACAAACAGATGAGAGGGTAATGGCTCTCTAAATATCCCCACTACAGAAGTTGACCAAATCCTACCAGCAAACCAAGGTGAATCACACAGCCTGCTTCACCCAGGAGAAGGTCCCCCTATCCAGGTGGGCAGAATTTCCCTGGGGCAAGCAGCTTTCAGTCAGGTAAACCAAGCCAGAGGCACCCTGGCCTATAAATTCTGTAGCATAGTCAGAGGGAGACCTTAAAAGCAGCAGTCCCACAGCAGAAAGGAGGAGCCATCGTTCCGGAGACTGTTCAGTTTCCCCCAATTACAGGAGGCACCCAATTCCTACCTGCAAGCTGTGTGAACCACAGAACACCAGGATTTAACTAATAGGGGAGGAGAGTCACAGAAGATCCCCTGCAAATGGAAAGCAAATCAAAACAGCCAAGCAGCAGGAAATCAGACTGTAGACCATCACAAGGAAACCAGAGTCAGGAAACAGCACACCCAAACAAAGAAAACTCCCTTTTGCTTCATGACATGATCCTGTATCTAAAGAACCCATAGACTCTGCTGCCAAGTTACTTGAGCTGATCCCAGACTTTGGCAAAGTAGCAGGATATGAAATAAACCCTCAAAAATCAGTGGCTTTTATATATGTCAATGACCTGAAGACCAAGGCTGAAATCAAGAAAGTAATTCCTTTACAATAGCCTCAAAAAGCATAAAATACCTAGAAATAACATTAACCAAAGAATTGAAAGACTTCTATGATGAGAACTTTAAAAACCTGCAAAAGGAAACGAGGGCAGAACTAAGGAAATGGAAAAACCTCCCATGCTCCTGGATTGGGAGGACTAACATTATCAAAATGGCAATATTGCCAAAGGCTCTCTATAAATTCAACACAATACCTTTTAATATCCCAACACCATTTTTTAATGAGAGGAAGCAATGCAGAAATTCATATGGAACAATAAAAGACCCCAAATAGCAAAAAAAAAAAAAAAAATCCTAAGTAGAAAGAACAGTGCTGCAGGAATTACAATACCAAACTTCAAGCCATATTACAAAGATATAGTAACACAAACAGCTTGGTATTGGCATAAGAACAGGACTGAGGACCAATGGCACAGAACTGAAGACCCAAAAATGAACCTGCAGAAGTATGCTTACTTAATCTTTGATAAAGGAGCTAAAAAAAATAAGATGGAAGAAAGACAGCCTCTTTAACAAACAGTGCTGACAAAACTGGTTCAACAACTACAACAAATTAAAACTAGATCCTTACATATCACTCTGCAACAAAATCAATTACAAATGGATCAAAGACCTCGAAGTAAAATCAGATACCCCAAAAACACTACAAGAAGAAATAGGAAAAACACTTGGGCTCCTTAGCACATGACAAAAATCCCTTAGTAAAGACACAGAAATGCAACAAATAAAAAAAAGGTGGTACAAATGAGACTGCATCAATCTGCAGAGCTTCTGCAGGGCAAAGGACATAGACTCCAAGATAAACAGAAAGCCAACCTATTGGGAAAAGATGTTTACTGGCCATACAATGAACAAAAGCCTCATATCTAAAATGTATGCAGAACTAAAAAAAAAATTCCTCCAAAACAAATCATCAAAGAAACAATAGTCCCCTCAATAAGTGAGCTAAAGACCTAAAAAGAGACTTCTCTGATGAGGAAATGAGAATGGTCAAGAGACACATGAAGAAGTTCTCTACATCACTGGCCATAAGAGAAATGCAAATCAAAACAACATTGAGATTCCCCCTCACCCCAGTAAGAATGTTCATTATCAGGAAAACAAACAATAACAAAAGGTGGAGGGGATGTGGCCAAAAAGGAACCATACTACGTTGTTGGTAGGAATGTAAACTTGTAAAGCCACTCTGGAAAGAGGTATGGAGGTTCCTCAGAGGCTAAACAGAGCTCCCCTATGACCCAGCAGCCCCACTCTTGGGAATCTACCCAGCAGATTACAGCAAGAACACACTAAAGCCACCAGCACAACAATGTCCATCGCAGCACAATTTGTCATTGCTAAAACATGGAACCAACCCAGATACCCCTCAGTAGATGACAAAAATGTGATACATATACACAATGGAATTTTATGCCTGTGTCAGAAAGAATGACATTGCCCAATTCTTAAGGAGATGGAAGGACATGGAAAAAAATGTACTAGGCAAACTGAGCCAGGCCCAAAGAAACATGGACTCTATGGTTTCCTACATAGGGAATAATTAGTACAGGTTTAGGCTAGTCATAGTAGAAGATCACAAGAGCCCAATATCTATGTCCTTATGAACACATAGATGATGTTAAGTGAAATGAACCCCATGTTACAGAAAGGAGTGTTGTATCACTGTTGTAATCGATGTCAACATGTCATGTTAAACAGTAGCTTTTTTGTTGTTGTTGGTCCTCTTGTATCCCCTTTCTGTGGTTGTGCCCGCACTATCACTGTATCCCATCTGAGTACCCTGGATACTGTTTATACACGTATTAGTACTTGGGAAGGAAAAAGGAATATCAAAATCGAGAGACAAAGGTTAAAAAGACAAATGACTCCCAAAGCAACATTTAAAAACCATTTGGTGTAAACCAACCGAACAACTCATGGGGGTAGAGGGAAAGGTGAAGGGGGGAGGGGAGAATTATGAGGAGGTAACAGGTCATACAAAAATGTACCCACTGCCTTACATATGAAACTGTAACCCCTCTGTACATCACTTTGACAATAAATAAATATTTTTTTTTTTTACAAAAAGAAGCTCCTACCTATGTTTTCTTCCAGAATATTATGCTTCAGGCCTTATCTTTTCCTTTAGTCTATATGGAGCAACTTTTTGTAAATGACGTGAGAAAAACATCAATTCTTTTCTTCCACATGTGCATGTCTAATTTTTTTAAACACCATCTTTATTATTAAAATTTCAAATCACTTAAGAAAAGGTATCCTAGAAAAAAAGAAAAATAACACTTTTTCGGTCTTAAAATAGCTCCATTTTATTCATCTATTTTTGTAAGGAAGTTAAAATGAACTTATAAAACTATTTATTTATTTATTTATTTATTTATTTAAATTTTCACTACAGAAATTTGAATCCAGGGCATTGCAGTTGTTGGGCAAACACTTTGCCACTGAGTTATATATCAGTCCATAATGACTTTTTTTTTAAATAATCACATTTCAGCAAAGTAAAGGTCAAAAGAAGTTTAACTTTTTGGACTCTATGGCCTCCCTTATTGGGAATAATTAGTACAGGTTTAGGCAAGCCATAGCAGAGCATCACAAGGCCCAATAGCTATACCCTTATGAACACATAAGATGATGCTAAGTGAAATGAACTCCATGTTATGGAAACAATTGTTATATCACAGTTGTAACTACTTTCAACGTCCTATGTGTATGTGTAGTTTCTATTATTGATGATGTTCTTGTATCACCTTCCTGTGGTTGTACCTACACTATCTCTGTAATCTTATCTGAGTATATTGGAAACCGTATTTACTGGTATTGGAAGTAGGAAATTCAAAGGGAATACCAAATTTGAGAGACACAGGGTAAAAAAAAAGAGAAACAACTACAAAAGCCATACTTGCAAAACTGTTTGGTGTAAGTGAACTGAACACCTGGGGGGGGGGAGGGAAAGAGGGGGAGGGAAAGGGGGGGAGGGAGGGGGGCGTAAGGGACAAGGTAACAAACAGTACAAGAAATGTATCCAATGCCTAACGTATGAAACTGTAACCTCTCTGTACATCAGTTTGACAATAAAAATTTGAAAAAAAAAGAAGTTTATTTTCAATTTCCTATATATCACCTGTTAGCAGAATATTGCACTATGGTAACATGGCAGATTCCAGTCCTTGGAGATGTTGTAGAGCTGACTCCATCTTGATTAAGGAAACATGGTAGGAAATGTTGGAGGAATAGTCCTGACTCCTTCTTGATTATTAGGTCAAACTGATCTCAAAATTCTGCTTTTGTAAATGGTTTGCTTAACTTGTTTGTTATTTCCTCTACCCGGTGTCAACTTCCTACATCCATGCCAGGCTTGATTTGTTCTGTGCTCTATCCCCTGCATCAACTTCCTACATGTGTGAACTTATTTCATGCTCTTCCCCCTGCATCAACCTCTTACCTCTGTGTTACGCTTTTACCTTCATAAACCCTAGCTGGAGGACTGCTGGGTGGGGGCGGGGGTAGTTTCAGCTCCCAAGTCTGTGCTGCCTCCTTGGCTGGTCAGTTTACTTTTTGCTTCCCCAATAAACCCATCTTTTTGCTTAAGACTGTCTCTGAGTGGTGGACTCTTGCATGGATGGGGAATTCTCCCTTCAGACCCCGTAATAGAGAGACCAAATTCTTGGCTGTTCACTCCACCATTCTAAATTGCTGAAATGCTGATTTCTAATTTGAGGTTTTATGTATGATAATATTTGGGATATGAATTTATATTATAGCAAGTAATAAGGCAAAAGCAAACAATAATTTGAAAAGAATTAAAACTAATATCTCAGAGCAATAAGAGAAACAATTGAATTTAGATTCTGCAAGAATTTCTTTTGCAAGAATGTATATATAACTTAAATCATGGGATTGATCAACTTCACCAACAAAATAAATAGAGAGGGTCTCCTTCTTTAAAGAGTAAACTCAGACAGAACATAAGGCTCCTCCGGCTGCAAAGGAATGACTCCCAGAAAAACCTCATCAAAAAGAACTTTATTGCAATTGGAACTCTATATATAAGATTTCCTTGGCTCCAGGAGAACACAGCTTCAGGGTGAAAAAGAAGTTGTAAAGCCCTTATCCTTTCCATCAGAAGCCTTGCAATCTAGGACAATTTGCTATTTTATCTCTACATTAGACTTTCTCAAAAATCAAACTGAAAAAATGAATCACCGAACTTAATAAATATTAAAATATTTATTGTCTACATTTTCCTCTCTTTAACTCTTTATTCTTCTTTTCTGTCCCCTTGACCCTATTCCAGTAAAAGAGAGAGTAAATTTAGAAAAGAATCCAGTATGTATCCCACAAAGTCAAGTAGTAAGAGAAAGAATAAGTCTTGGAGAATTGGGTAAGAATATTGAAAGGGGAGACATTGATCAAGATATATTCTATTTATAAACTGCTCTGCAAAATAGAAGCTCCTTTGCACAACTACTTACATATAATAGTATAAAATTAAAATAAAATATTTAGTATACATCAAAATGTTATACATGATTATTAATCAGAATTCATGTTAGGAAATTTATTAACAACATCAACAAAAAATATTTCAATATTTATTCTCAAATTAATCACTTGGCTACACATGAGTAATAAACCTAAAACAAATAATCCTAAAGTAAATCTGGATCATCTAGTTATATTCAGATACTTGGAGAATAAATCCAGAAGACACATCATCCACTGACAAAAGTAAAGGGATAGGTTCACAGGTTGAAATGCACAATCAATGACCACATCAAAAACAATGAGGAGAAAATTTCAGGACTGTGGGTAATATAAACACCTCAATTGCAGGCATCAATTGTGACTAAGTATTGGGTCTGTGCACAAATTTATTTTTAGTCTGGAAGAAAGAAAATAATGACTATTGGTCCTCCATGTATGCACCAATTAACCAGTCCTATATCCCATCATGGCATCTAACATTTCATGTTACAATGAATGGATTTGGAAACGGTATGAAATTTTTCTTGCTGTGGCCTCCCATGAATCCTTGGAAACAGCAGCATTGAGTGTGAAGGCTGAAACAGACAAAAGAATGTTGCTGTGTAAAGCCCAATAGTACAATGCTAAGCATTCCCAAATCAGAATTCAACATCACGGACAGTAGCTGAAATAGAGACCTTAAATTTTCTTATTAAATGCCCATTTATTTCATAGCTTTTCTTTTTATTTACCATAACCTTAGAATTGTACATCTACTCCTAATTATAAGGCAGTTTCCAGCCCACATGTTTGTTTTGGGGTCCATTTAGTGTCCGTAACAGGTAAAGTTCATTGCAAGGCTGAAACGTACTGGTAGGTTAGAGAAATCCCGTTTAAGTTTTTTGTGCCAGTCTATTCAACTATGTTTTGGGGAGGTGGGCTCTGAGATGAAATTCTATCCTTTTTCAATTTTATGGTATGGGAACTGATGGACTTAAAGCATCTTGTGATGCTTTGTGGTATTTATAATGTGCAGAATCTAAATTGTCATGGAAAAACAAGAATGGTGTGGGAGGAATTTTCTTGAATTCTTAAATTGCCATAGTTGGATATTAAACAAGAATGAAAAGAGGACAAGAGTCATTGGATGGTACATTATTCCCCCATTGATTTTCTAGGGAGATCTTTGCAGGGGATTGATTTCTACTGCTGATTGAGACATCATCATTTGCTGCAAGGAGGTCATTTTTACCTCCCTCTTGCTCTTTCTTTGAATACTCTGCAGTCTTCAGTATGAGTATGTCACTTCCATTAATCTCAACTGTCTGCCATCAATACAATTATTTAAATTATGCACAACAGGCCATGAAATCCAGGATGAGTGGTTCTACTGTACTTTACAGTTGTTCAGGTTATTTATTATTATTATTAATTGTTATTTCCTCTATGTCAAATTTGTTTGCTCTGTCAGTCATTTCCAGTAGTAGTCCTTCAGACTGACAGAAAGAAATCCTGGTCCTCTGAATATGGATAAACTACTATGCCAAATGTCCAAAAATAGCTACATAAAGCTCTGATTTTCACACCCAAATGGAAACCCTTCGAATAAAAGGTTTTCTTGTATTCTATCTCTCCCAGGTGGAAAGATGAAAGTAGTTTGTTGTAAGGAATGAAAGCAGCTTCTACAGTCTCAGCAACTGGAACCGCATTTAGTAGAAAGTCATTTCAAAAGACAGCTAAATATTTCCATTAAAAATCTGAAGTTTTTTGTGATAGAGGCACAGATTTCCATTGTGTATATGTACCACATTTTCTTAATCCACTCATCTTCTGAGGGGCATCTGGGTTGGTTCCATATTTTAGCAATGACAAATTGTGCTGCAATGAACATTGTTGTGCTGGTGGCTTTAGTGTGTTCTTGCTTGTAATCTTTTGGGTAGATGCTCAAAAGTGGGGCTGCTGGGTGATAGGGGAGCTCTATGTTTAGCCTTCTGAGGAACCTTCCTACTGCTTTCCAGAGTGGTTGAACAAGTTTACATTCCCACCAACAATGTAGTAGGGTTCCCTTTTGGCCATATCCCCTCCAGCATTTGTTATTGTTAGTTATCCTGATAAGGGACATTCCTACTTGTGTGAGGTGGAAACTCAATGTTGCCCCGTTCATAAGGAAATGAAAGGACTTGGAAAAAAATCATATTAAGTGAAGAGAGCCAGACCCAAAAAACTATGGGCTCCATGGTTTCCCTCATTGGGGATAATTAATACACACCTAGGATAATCCTAGCATAAGATCACAATAGCTCAATATCTATGCCCATATGAACACATAAGACAATGCTAAGAAAAATGAACTTCAGGTTATGGAAACAGGTGGTATATCATTGTTGTCATTTATCAACATGACATGTAAAACTATGCCTTTTTTTTAATCATATTTATTTCCCATTGTTTTACCCCTAATATCACTATAGCTGATTTTAATACCCAGTTTATTGTATATACGGGCATTTGAATTAGGGATGGGAAAGGGAATACCAAAATTGTGAGACAAAGAAAACGACAAACCAATGCAGCAGCAATACTTATGGAACTATGTGGTGTAAACCAACCATACAATTCATGTGGTAGGGGGTGGGGAGGGGAGAGGTGGGGAAAAATTAAGGAGGGGGTAGCAAGTTGCATATGAAATGTACTCACTGGGGCTGCAAATGTGGCTTAGAGGTAGAGTGCTTGCCCAGCAAGCATGAAACCCTGAGTTCTTTTTCTCAGCAACACATACACAGAAAAACATACATACACATATACATGTATACATATATATACATATATACGTAAATATATACATATATATACATGTATGTATACTCACCGCCTCTCATATAAAACTGTAACTCCTCTGTACCTCACTTTGACAATAAGAAAACAATAAATAAAATAATTAACCTTAAAAATAGAAAAGAATGAGAAAAATTTGAGTATGTAGCTTGAACTTGTAAATGCAACACATAGATTCAGGGTGTTTACTTTTCTAGTATGTATGCTGGTGTTGTTGCCTGTCTCTGAATTTTTTTTTTAATGAAAAAGAAACTTCAGTTTGGTTTAAGATAATAATATGCAGGACAGCATAATTACCCACATTTTAGTCTACTATTTTGGTATTTTTTAAATTTTTATTGTCAAACTGTTATACAGAGCGGTTACAGTTTCATACATTAAGCATTGGATACATTTCTTGTACTGTTTGTTACCTCGTCCCTCATCCCCCCTCCCCCTTCTCCCTTTCTCTTTCCCCCCATGAGTTGTAGATTTACACTAAACAGTTTTGCAAAGTATTGCTTTTGCAATCATTTTTCTTCATTACCCTGTGTCTCTCAATTTTGGTATTCCCTTTCAGTTTCCTAGTTCTAATATTTGTATACATGGTTTCCAATGTACTCAGATAAGATAAAGAGATAGTGCAGGTACAACCTCAGGAAGGGGATACAAGAGGATCATCAATAATAGAAGCTATGGTTTCACATCACATGTTGAAAGTAATTACAACAGTGATATAACAGTTGTTTCCATAACATGGAGTTCATTTCACTTAGCATCATCTTTTGTGTTCATAAGGATATAGCTATTGGGCTCTTGTGATCTTCTGCTGTGACTAGCCTAAACCTGTGCTAATTATTCACTATGAGGGAGACTATAGAGTCCATGTTTCTTTGGGACTGGCTCACTTCACTTAATATAATTTTTTTCCAAGTCCTTCCATTTCCTTACAAATGGGGCAATGTCATTCTTTCTAATAGAGGCATAAAATTCCATTGTATATATGTACCACATTTTCCTGATCCATTTGTCTACTGAGGGGCATCTGGTTTGGTTCCAAATTCTAACTATGACAAATTGTGCTGCGATGAACATTGTTGTGCTGGTGGCTTTAGTGTGTTCTTCTTTGTTGTCTTTTGGGTAGATGCACCTTCAGGACCCCCCCCCCCCAAAAAAAAATGAATCCACATAAAGAACACAAGACCCATGAGGAAGATAATCATAAACAAAATGAAACATAAGTTGCTAAACAGAGTGGTTTGAAGAGAATTTTATACACCAGGTAGAAGTAAAATAAATGAGTTTACACTTTATACATGTTTTACAGAGGAACAAGTATAATTTATTGTTAGTATGATAATATAATGTTTAAATAAGCTATTAAATAATCAAACACAGCAAAATGATCTAAAACATCTATATAATATAAAACAAATGTCCTTTTTATGTACATATGTACATACATATTTCATATCCTTTTATTTTTTACACAAAACAGGTGGGCTTTTTATGCAAGTTATTATTGTAAACCTGAGGAAATCTGAGCATCCATGTATTTGAGCAAATTACCCAAAGTCTCACAGTTATCTACTTGAGTTTGATATAACAAAGTAAGCACCTAAAGTTGTAAGAATGCTTAATGGCTTTGTGGAGATATCTTAGATGGCAACTTTGAAACTCTCTACTTAATTTGGCTTTATATTTGAATCACAAGCTCATCTGAACTAACTGGGATGCTGTTTGTTGCCACTGGCAAATTGCTAAACTACCAACAGTGCATTGAGTATTTTAAGTATACTACTATATTAAAAATAAGGAAGACATTTGAATTGTCACTGACACTAGCATTGTAACTCTCTGCATACCAAATATGCCTTGTTTTTTATATAGAAGTCTTTGTAAAAGTTATTTTAAATAAGAGAGCAAACAAACTTGACAGTAGGTTCAATATTATCTATTAAGTATGCACACTTGACATGACAATACTTGAACAAATGATGATCATTATTACATGACATAAAGAGAGCTGTCCAAACAGATCTGGCCTTATTATTGAACATCTCAAAACCACTGAGGTGTGCATAACTAAATTTCTCAAAAATCCTTTAAAATTACTTTCAACAGTTTTCTCATGCTATTACTTTATACACAGTCATATTTCAAATGCATTATTATTTAGATTTGCAGTAAAATTCATAAGGAATAACAGTGTAAAGCATGGTCAGAAGAGCGGAATGAAAATATTTGCAGCTCCATTATTAATTTTGTTAGGAGCTCTTGTACCATTTTGTTGTTCCTGCTTCATTTTCAGTCCCCACCAACAGCGTCCAAGAGTTTCAATTCCTCTTCCATCTTGAACGTGCATTTCCTGTTTCTCATATGGTCATAGTCTTCCTCATAACTCTGTGATGATTTCTCACTGTAGGTTTCCACAGTCTTGTAATTAGAGATGTTGAGCAACTTTCCAGGTTCCTATGGGCCATTTCTATTCCTCTTTCTGAGAAATTCCCTTTCAGGTTTTACCCCACTTTTTAATCTAGTTGTTGGTTGCTTTGTGTTTGATATAGAATTATGAGAGTTACTATTTTATTTTGGAAATGAACCACTATTGTATGTATGGTTTAAATACTTTTTATTGAGTAGAATGATTTTCCATTCTTTTTTTCCCCTGAGCTATGCAGTAGCTTTTTACTTTCATGTGGTTCTATTGGGCTGTTTTTGCTTCTGTTGCCTGAGCTTTTGGGATCATATCCAAAGAGTCACTGCAAAAACAAACACTACAAAATCAATGGTTTGGCTTCTGTAACTGTGTTGAATCTTACAAATCTGATTTAATAATTAACAAAATAAAAGTCCAAATCCTTTTGTTTCTCAAAAGTAATTAACAAAATTATTTATCATAAGGACATTATTGGGCCAGAGAAAATATTGCATACAAATCACATGAAAATCAGTCATAAATGTAAATAAACACATCTATACTGCTCCCTTTCAAGTGCTTAACGTAATCAGATTTTTTTTATTAAATTTTATTGACAAGGTGGTGTTACAGGGGGACAGTTACATAATAAGGTACTGAGTACATTTCTTGTATTTGTTACATCCTCCCTCATTTTTCTTTCCCTTCCCTAGTTCAGGTAAGCATATATACAATATGGAGTGTACCAAAATCATATACAGTAAACCACGTGGGGTATGCCAAAGGGAATTCACCTAGAACATTAAAGGTAATGACAACAATAGAATTCTCCTGTGTCCTTCTTCTCTTAGAGTTGTTTTTGCTTATCCTCATCTTATATAATCACGTGTACATAGCTGTTGAGCTATTGTGATCCTCTGATAGGTCTATCCTCGACCTTTTTATGTTTGTTTTGTAGTTGTTTGGTTTTAGAGCCATAATGTAAAGTCGCTGACCCAAACATGTGGAAATACCATTTGAAAAGAAGTTTGTTATTTTGCACACCTGGTCTCTACTGTGCCCCACCCACCCTCAACAGTCATATATCAAGAAGACCATGTGCCTTTGTTCTCTGTGTTCTAGGCTTGTTTTTTGTTTTGTTTTTTTTTTACACAAATGCATGACTATCTTGTATATATTTCCATTTCATACAAGGAGAAAAGAGCATTACAATCAATGATTACCAATTGTACAGACTCATAAAAGTTTTGAGAAAAGTAAGCTATGATGTATCTATTTTCACATTTCTCAGGGCCTCTTTTTCTCTCTTTTTTTAAAAAAATATTTTTTATTATCAAACTGAATTACAGAGAGGTTACAGTTTTATAAATTAGGCATTGGATACATTTCTTGTACTGTTTGTTACCTTGTCCCTCATTCCCCCACCCCCTCCCTCTATCCCTTCCCACTCTTCCCACATGAGTTGTTCAATTGTTCAGTTCATTTTCACCAAACAGTTTGTAAGTATTGCTTTAGTAGTTGTTTGTCTTTTTTACCCTGTGTCTTTCGATTTTGGTATTCCTTTCCAATTTCATGGTTCTAATAACAGTATACACGGTTTCCAATATACTCAGATAAGATACAGAGATAGTGTAGTTACAAACAAGGAGGGTGATACAGGAATATCATCAATAATAGAGGCTACAGTTACATATGGCACGTTGAAAGTATTTACAACTGTGATATAACAATTGTTTCCATAACATGGAGTTCAGTTCACTTAGCATTATCTTATGTGTTCATAAGGGTATTAGGCTCCTATGATCTTCTGCTGTGACATGCCTAAACCTGTGCTAATTATTCCCTATATGGGAGACCATAGAGTCCATGTTTCTTTGGGTCTGGCTCACATCACTTAGTATAATTTTTTCCAAGCCCTTCCATTTCCTTACAAATGGGGCAATGTCATTCTTTCTGATAGAGGCATAAAATTCCATTGTGCAAATGTACCACATTTTCCTGATCCACTCATCTACTGAGGAGCATCTGGGTTGGTTCCAGATTCTAGCTATGACAAATTGTGCTGCGATGAACATTGTTGTGCTGGTGGCTTTAGTGTGGTTATGTTTGTGGTCTTTTGGATAAATACCCAAAAGTGGGGCTTCTGGGTAATAGGGGAATACTATGTTTAGCCTTCTGAGGAATCTCCATACTGCTTGCCAGAGTGGCTGAACCAGTTTACATTCCCACCAACAATGAAGTAGGGTTCCCTTTTGGCCACATCAACTCCAACAGTTGTTATTGTTAGTTTTCTTGATATAGGACATTCTTATTGGGGTGAGATGGAATTTCAATATTGTTTTGATTTGCATTTCTTTTATGGACAGTGATGAAGAGCACTTTTTCATATGCCTCTTGGCCATTCTCATTTCCTCATCAGAGAAGTCTCTTTTAAAGTCTCTAGCCCACTTCATGAGGGGGCTATTGGTTCTTTGCGGTTTTGTTTTGGATGAAGGTAATTTTTTTAGTTCTGCATATATTTTAGATATGAGGCCTTTGTCTGTTGAATGACCAGTAAAGATCTTCTCCCAATCTGTGGTCTTTCTGTTTATCTTGCGAGCTATGTCCTTTGACGTGCAGAAGCTCTGTAGTTTGATGTAGTCCCATTTGTCCAACCTTTCTTTGATTTGTAGCCTTTCTGGGTCTTTGATAAGGAAGTTTCATCCAGTGCAAAGGAGCACAAGTGTTTCTCCTACTCCTTCCTTTAGTGTTTTCAGGGTGTCTGTTTTGATTTCGAGGTCTATAATACATTTGGAATTGACTTTGGTGCAGGGTGATATATAAGACTCTAGTTTTAGTTTGTTGCATGTGTTGAACCAGTTTTGCCAGCACCATTTGATAAAGAGGCTATCTTTCTTCCAAACTATTGTTTTAGCTCTTTTATCAAAGATTAAGTAGGCATAGTTCTGTGGGTTCATTTCTGGGTCGTCAATTCTGTTCCACTGGTCTTCAGGCCTGTTCCGGTGCCACTACCAACCTGTTTTTATTACTATAGCTTTATAATACAGCTTGAAGTTGGGTATTGTAATTCTTCCAGCACTGTTCTTTCTGCTTAGGATTGTTTTAGCTATTCTGTGTCTTTTATTGTTCCATATGAATTTCTAGATTGCTTCCTCTATTTCATTAAAAAATGGTGCTGGGATATTAATGGGTATTGCATTGAATTTATAGATGACCTTTGGCAATATTGCCATTTTGATTATATTAATCCTCCCAAACCAGGAGCATGGAAGGTTTTTCCATTTCCTTAGTTCTGACTTAATTTCGTTTTTCATGTTTTTAAACTCTCATCATAGAGGTCTTTCACTTCTTTGGTTAAGGTTATTCCTAGGTATTTTATGTTTTTTGAGGTTATTGCAAAAGGAGTTGTTTTCCGGATTTCAGCCTCGGTCTTTGGGTCATTAGCATAGAGATTTTTGAGGGTTTATTTTATATCCTGCAACTTTGGCAAATTTTTGGATCAGCTCTAGTAACTTGTGGGTAGAGTCTATGGGGTTCTTTAGATATAGGATCATGTCATCTGTGAAGAGAGAAAGTTTAACTTCATCTTTTCCTATTTGGTTCACCTTTATATTTTCTTCTTGCCTAATTGCTCTGGCTAGGAATTCTAGTACTATGTTGAAGAGAAGGGGAGAGAGTGGACATCCCTGTCTTTTTCCTGATTTTAAAGGGAATGGCTTTAGTTTTTCACCATTTAGAGTTATGCTTGCTGTTGGTCTGTCATAAACTGCCTTGATTACATTCATGAATGTTCCCTGGAATCCCAGTTTTTCCAGGGTTTTAGCATAAACGGGTGCTGGAGTTTATCAAACGCTTTCTCCACATCGAGAGATATAACCATGTGGTTCTTTACCTTGCTCTGGTTGATGTGGTGGATTACATTAATTGACTGGCGTACATTAAACCAACTTTGCATCCCTGGGATGAATCCACTTTGATCGTGATATATGATTTTTTTTGATGACTTGTTGAAGTCGATTTGCCAGAATTTTGTTGAGAATTTTTGAGTCTATATTCATTAGGGAAATCGGTTTATAGTCCTCTTTCCGTGATGTGTCCCTGCCTGGTTTTGGGATGAGGGTTATAGTGGCTTCATAGAATGTGTCTGGTTGTGAACGTTCTCTTTCAATTTCATTGAAGATTTTGAGAAATATTGGTGTGACCTCTGTTTTGAAGGCCCTGTAGAATTCTGCTGTGAATCCGTCTGGACCTGGGCTTTTCTTGGCTGGGAGAACACTTATTGCCTTTTCTATTTCAATACTGTTTATGGGTCTGTTTAGAAGTTTTAAGTCATCACGGTTGAGTTTGGGGATACGTATTTATTCTAGGAAATCATCCATTTCTTCCAAGTTCTTGAATTTGTTAGCATAAAGGTTTGCAAAGTATTGCCTTATTATGGTCTGAATTTTGGTTGTTTCTGTGGTGATGTTACCTGTTTCATCTCTTATCTTATTTATTTGAGTGTGCTGCCTTCATTTGGTCAAGTTTGCTAGGGGTCTGCCCATCTTGTTGATTTTTTCAAAGAACCAACTCTTTGTTTTGTTGATTCTTTCGATGGTTTTTTTCGTCTCTAATTGATTGAATTCTAATTTGATTTTAATTATTTGCTTCTATCTATTGATATGGGTTTGGCTTGTTGTTCCCTTTCAAGGAAATTAAGTTGCTTCCTTAAATTATTGAGTTGCTGGTTCTCCAGTTTGTTGGTATATGCATTCAGAGATATAAATTTTCCTCTGAGTACAGCCTTTGCGGTGTCCCAAAGGAGCTGGTACTTTGTGTCCTCATCTTGGTTGAATTTCATAAACATTTGAATTTCCATTTTAATTTCTTCAGTGACCCACTGATGGTTCAGCAGTGTCTTGTTTAGTCTCCATGAACTGTAGGATTTTCTGTGGTGGCTGTTTGAGTTGAGCTCTAATTTTATTCCATTGTGGTCTGAGAGAATGCAGGGAATGGTTTTGATTCTTCTGAATTTGTAAAGATTTTCTTTGTTCCCTAAGATGTGATCTATTTTGGAGAAGGTTTCTTGTGTCACTGAGAAGAATGTGTATTTTGTTATTGCTGGGTGGCATATTCTGTAGATGTCAGTTAAGTCTAGATGGTCTATGTAATTGTTTAGTTCTGTGGTTTCTTTGTTCAGTTTTTGGTGTGTTGATCTGTCCAGAGGTGACAATGGAGTGTTAAAGTCCCCAACTACCAATGTATTTGGGTCTATGAGTCTTTTTAGAGACAGTAGTGTTTGTTTGATGAAGTTGAGTGCTCCTGTATTTGGTGTGTAGATATTTAGGATGGTTATATCTTCCTGTAGGAGAGATCACTTTATTAGTATGCAGTGACCGTCTTTGTCTCTTCTTACCTTTTTAAATTTGAAGTCAATTTTGTCTAATACTAGGATAGCAACTCCGGCCTGATTATGGAGCCATTTGCTTGATAGATTTGTTTCCAGCCTTTCATTTTTAGAAGATGTTTACTTTTTCTGGATAGATGAGTCTCTTGGAGGCAGCAGAAAGATGGATCTTGATTTTTGATCCAACTTATGAGCCTAGTCATTTGATTGGTGAATTAAGTCCATTAATGTTGAGAGTTAGGATTCAGAGCTGATCACTTTTTTCCTTTCATTATCCCTATCTCTATCTTGTTAAAGGCTGAGTCTTCCCATTTGTTGATCTGTTATTCTGGTTTACTATTTAGGGTTCATTTCTGTCTGCATTGGGATCTTGATTATTTTCTCTGTATTGAACATCTTTGAGTATTTTTTGTAAAGCTGGTTTGGTGGAGATATATTGTTTCAGTTTTTCCTTACTGTGGAAGACTTTTCTTTGGCCTTCAGCTATGAATGAGAGTTTAGCTGGATATACTATTCTTAATTGGTAGTTATTTTTATTTAGGGTTTGGCATACCTCATTCCAGGCTTTCCTTGCTTTCATAGTCTCTGCTGAGAAGTCTGGCTTAATTCTGTTTGCTTTTTCTTTATATGTGAATGCTTTCTTCTCCCTACCAGCTTTAAGGATTCTTTCCTTGGACTCTACTGATCCTGTTTTGATCACAATGTGTCAGTGGGATGTCCTATTCTTCTCTGGTAGGTTTGGGGTTCTAAATGCTTCTTCTACCTGTATAGGCCTTTCCTTCTGTATATTTGGGAAGTTTTCGACTAATTTTCTGTTAAATAAGTTGCCTATTCCATTAACTTCCTTTTCCAGGTTTTCCTCAATAACCATTATCCTTAAATTGGGCTTTCTGATTGTATCTTGAATCTCCTGGGGCGATCTGTTTTGTCATTGGATTGGTTTTGTATTGATTTTTTATCTTTCTCCATAGAGTCTAGGGAATCTTCAGCTCCTGAGATTTGATCCTCTGCTTCAGTTAGTCGGGACTGTAGGCTAGCTACTTGATTCCTAATCTCTTTTCCTTCTGACTAGTCTTTTCTGATAATTTCCATGTCATCTCTTAGGTCCTGTATGGACTTCTTTACTTCATTAACTTCAGTAATTTGGTTTTGAGTGTTGTCTCTCAAATCTTTTAGCTTGGTAGCTATCTTTTCATTTGACTCTTTAAGTTCATTTATCTTTCTATTTGTGGAAGCCATGAAATTTTCCATTAATTTTTGCTTTGCCTCCTCATGCTCTAGAATAATTGACTGAAGACATTCAATCTTTTCATTTATCATGTTTATCAGTAGACTTTGTAGAGCATTTTGGGGGTTCTCTTCTATGTCTTTGATTGACTGCTCTGCTTCCTGCTTGTTTTGAGTGGAGGATAAGACTTCATTGTTTGCCATCTTTCTTTTGTTTCTTCTGACCATTTGGATTGGGAATGCCAATCTACAAGCACCTGTGAGCACCATTTAAGATCCAAAGCAGACCTTAACAAGCACTGTTGTGTAAATCTTAGAAGTTCACAATTATATACATACCTTGTATACCTGTGTATAAAATTAGATTTGGTGTTCCTAAAGAACACAATTTCAATATAACAACCAATCCTGAGCCCTGTATTCAGTAGTTAATTATTTACTGTTACAACCCTATGAGGAAATCTTGTTCGTATATTAAGTTCCTTTTGTACTGGCTTTCTCTATGAACCCCTTTGTTTCACTCTAATTAAGCGGGGATACCCTCTATCCAATAACCAGGAGTCAATATGATCTGGAGGACCTAAGTCAGGAGGGTAAGTTAGAGGTAGTAAAGAAACTAGAGTAAAATGTATGGGGGGGGGGGTGATGATTTTGGTTTAGGTTCAGTGACGTGGAAATGTAGAGGAGAGTAGAATCAGTAGAAACAACAGGTTAAAAGGATAGACAATGGAAGTTAGCAGTAAAGAGTAGAGGTATTATTAATAGGAAAGTAATTTTTAATGAAAGAGAGTACATAGAGTGAAATAAAGAAAGAATACTGGAAGACTGGTGCACATAACCAAGAAAAAATATTTAAAAAATAAATAAAAAGGACAAGAAAAAACCAGAAAAAGAAAAGAAAATGAACAGCAACAAAAAAATACTTGACAACCAACAGGTGAAAATGGAAAAGAAAAACAAACCAATGATGTTTCAGAAATGAAAATATAAGAAACAAATGAAAATAAAAGCTTAAAAAATCTTTTGAGACAAAACAAACAAACAAAATCTCTTCCTTGTTTGGGTGGGCTTTCTACAGTCTCTGGTGTCCTTGCAATGGTCTGCAGTCTGTTTTGCTGCTTGGCTGGATTGACTTACTTTCAGTTCACAGGGGTGGATCTGCTCCGACCCTCCGGCCCTGTTAGTGAAATCCTGGGGTTCTGTGGTTCACACACCTATCAGGTAGGCCTTGAGCGTCCACTGTAGTTGGGGACATGAATAGTCATGGGAACTGTGGCTCCTCCTGTCTGTTGTAGGGCCGCTGCCTTTAATGCCTGGCTCTGAATAGGTTGTGGACTCAGCAGGGCAAGGCGTCTCTGGCCTGGTTTACTGGGCTGAGAGTCACTTGCCTGGGGGAGGTTCCTCCCTCCTGGGTGGGGCAGCCTTCTGGGCAGAGCTGTATATGGAATTCAGCTCCGTTTCGGGCTGGGAACTGGGCTTCTAAGCAGGACCATTTATCTTGTCTTGGGAAGTTTGTTCTCCTCTGTGGCTGTTCTGTGCCTCCAATAGCTGCTCGCCACTTTTGCTTTCAATTTAGGAATTCCAGCGGGCAGGGCAGGCACCTCTAGCCCGGCCGAGGCCCAGGACAAGCCTCCCGCCTGGGTAGGGGCATTCTCCTGGGTGGAGCTGGCTCTCACTGATTGGTCCCTCTTGCCCTTCTCAAAGTTGGCCGCTTTGTCCTCGCTTTCCCCAGGCGGGCTTTAGCTCCAGTCTGGTTTGACCCTTTGCCAGGGTCAAAGATTGCGCTTTGCTCTGGCGGTTGGGGAAGGAGCTGCTCTGTGGGCATGAGTGAGACTGTCTTTTGTGGGAGTACTCACGCTGTCTGCGATTTCAGCCCATCCATGCTCACCTTGTGATCTGTCTGTATGCTGCTGTCTGGAGAATTTCTCCCTAGTCTCCATTGAGCCGCACGGGGTGCGCCGTGCTGTGCCCGTGTCGGCACTGGTGTGGTGGCGGGACGCCACCTCAAGCTCAAATCTGTGTTTTCAGACCAGCAAAGTCGATTTTTCCTTCCTGGCCCGAATCCCTGTACTGTTAGAACTTATTTGGGCAGTCTATCTAGGGGTAAAAGTTTCTCTGGGGCGGGAAAACTGTGCTGTTGGAGGGAGCTCAGCTAGGGCTCTGCTGCTCCTTTGCCGTCTTCTCTGATCTGTCCGTAATCAGATTTTTTAAACCATTAAATATCAAGTGGGCATTGTTATCATTACTTCCTCTCATTAAGTCATACCAATTTCCAAGTGCCACCAGTAATTGGACAACAATAATCCCACCCAGAACGTCCACCATTATCCTGAAATTGTTATGATTTTACTATTCCAAAATTGAAATTAAACTAAAAATTTAGAGATTCCTGACTATATGAGCACCAAAAATAACTAATAAATATCTGCCCACTCACTATAAGCCTGACAGTGTGAGAAGTGTTTTAAAGATTTTGCCTAATTTAATACAATGACACTGAGAATGGTAACATTAGAATAACATACATCTTCCAGATGTGGAAAACAAATTTTATAGACAGAGAGAAAGTTATTCAAAATCACACCCTTTGCAATCTGTAGGTACAGAGCCAGAAATTTCAGGTTCTTGATTTAAATATCACACTTATGTTTATCATGTCATGCATACTTCTGTAGAGCATGTGAGTTTCCGGGTGGTTTGGCTTGGTGAACAGATGGCAAAAGTTAAGAAGACATTGGAAGTGGAGCAAATTCATAAATACCTGAAAGAGAATGGTCGTAACACACTGAAAAAATATAGTAAAAAGATTAAGAATATGGATGTTGGCTAGAAACTGCTTTCTGACAGAGCTTCAAAGTAGATGTAAATTCAACTGACATTTTCATATTCTCTATTGTGTAGTTACATTTTATGTATATATTCTTTCTCTGAAAGAACTAGCTGGCCTAATTAAGGTGAGAGGTTATTTATAATCTTTCATGTTCTATCATGTAGCCACTGGATTTGCACTGTTGCCTCAGGAAGGTTACAGAAATTAGTTATGTCATGCCCTACACATTGAAACCATGAGGGGAAAAAATAATGTTGTATATTTAGACTTGGCTGGCTTTAAAATAACGCTGGAATTCAAGGAGCAGTGGTGGAGTCAGGATGCTTTCATAGATGGAAATTTCATCCTTAGGATTTTAATTAAAATCTAACTTGCAAGAAATGTATTGGCTCTAATGCATGATTACCCAGAATTCTAGAAAATGCTACCTTACATATCTTGTTAATTTATTTCACTTTTTAAAGACTTCTCTGGATTCTCTGCCTTTGCTTGCACCTGCATCTCCTATAAGAGATTTTGTTTTTATGACTGAATTAGCCATTGTTTCCCTCCCCCGTGCAATTAAGCACAGAAGGTTGATAGGTGCAAATTAATGAGGTATTTTTAAAGTAGCTTTTTACATTGTATGGAATAAATAGTGTGAATACCAAGATGTTCATAACAAAATGATTGCATATATTGCCCCTGTGACTCAACTCAAATTTTCAAAGCTCCTATAATGAATGCTATAAATGTATCGTAATTTTAGTCATCTTATACTTTTTGAATTTCCAAAGTATGAAAATGATGACTCTGGATTAATTTGTGTTCAGGGAAGTATGTATAATTCTTAGTGATAAAGACATATTGTTATTACTATTATTAGTGAAGTTAGATTCCCTCTTGTCTTTTATCATGCTTCGGCTTTTCTGGGTATGCCTCAAATTATCCTCTAAACATTCAGAAACCTGTTCTTGTAATGCAATGATTAGCATTCATTTTTCTGCCATCATTGTCAAAATGAAACCCAACTCACTTGAGATAGACAAGTGGCTGATCAGGGATTAACATTAATTTGGAGCCACTTGTAGTAATACATGGTACTGATATAGTTAAGTAGGTTTTTTTTTTTTTTTTTAAATCCAAGTCCCTTTATTTATTTATTTATTTTTTGGCCAGTCCTGGGCCTTGGACTCAGGGCCTGAGCCCCGTTCCTGGCTTCTTCCCGCTCAAGGCTAGCACTCTGCCACCTGAGCCATAGTGCCCCTTCTGACTGTTTTCCATATATGTGGTGCTGGGGAATTGAACCAAGAGCTTCATGTGTAGGAGGCAAGCACTCTTGCCACTAGGCCATATTCTCAGCCCAGTAGGTTTTAATATACCCTAATCAATAGGGTTTAAGGACCCTCTGAAACAATAGAACTGGAAATAAGATTTAATATGGAAAGACAAGTACTGTTTAAAATTTCTACACTTTCCTCACATGACAATATCATTTCTTTGGATAAATACGTGAATTTTTGGTCAGACTACTTGTTTGACTTTTGAGAGTTAGTTTGTAATTGCTTTACACTTGCCTCCGGTGGGAAATGCATCTGTTGTTAAAAAGTTATCATTAAGGGCTGGGGATATAGCCTACTGGCAAGAGTGCCTGCCTCGGATACACGAGGCCCTAGGTTCGATTCCCCAGCACCACATATACAGAAAACGGCCAGAAGCGGCGCTGTGGCTCAAGTGGCAGAGTGCTAGCCTTGAGCTGGAAGAAGCCAGGGACAGTGCTCAGGCCCTGAGTCCAAGGCCCAGGACTGGCCAAAAAAAAAAAAAAAAAAAAAAAGTTATCATTAAAATCATGTGCCCAATATCTAATTAACTAGCAGAAATTTTTAGGTTCAATTTTTTATAGATTTTTTTTTTTTCCAGAGCTGAGGACCAAACTCGAGGCCTTGAGCTTGCCAGGCAGGCGCTCTTCCGCTGAGCTAAATACCCAGCCCCTAGGTGCCATTTTTAAATGAAATTTTTTTTTTAGGTAGAGCTGTTAAACATGCCAATATCTGTTTTCAACATTTTCAGAAAATGGGCAAAAACAATCAGCCATTTTGGTTTATAAGGGTGTCTTTCAAAACAGGACTTCCCCTACAACTTTGGTTTGCAAACTTTGGTTTGTTTCCCTTTCTTATTTAGTAGGAGGAACAGAAGACCACATTCCTCATCAGCAATAAATTACTCTCCTGTAAAACTTGGTGCTAAACATGAAGCTACAGTCCTATTAAAATCCAATTAAACACGCATCACGTTTGATAGATATAATTAGAACAACTGTAGAGGGTAAATGGCTCCAAGCCCTGTAGCTGAAGAAATAGAGATAGGTTTTCAGGGAACATAATAGACAATATGCTGGACATTTGTTGCTGTAATGATGTCTTCTTTATTGTGGTTGTTTTATTTATTACCTTTTAGCTATCTTTAGTAGTTTTTCTAACTTAGTGGCACACGTTTGTTTTCCTTTTGTGTTTATTTCTCCTGCTTTCCTGAGGTAAATCAGACAATGTAAGAATAAAATAGTAGGTCTTGTCAAAGTACTCTCATTCTTACAGCACCTAACATACTTTCAATTTATTCCAGTTCTGTAATGTCCACTCCTCAATTTATGTATATGACTAAGTGAATTGTCTTTTTTGTAGGGCTGTCTTCTGTAATAATTGCTAGGAAAGATCAGGCAGATATGTATTTGCTTGCTTTCTTACATATTCATCTGATCTCCTACAGAAGCTCTGACAATTCTTTTGCTGAATCCTCAGTGGTTCTTAGAAATAATTTATAATCCTTACATTCTATCCTTATATTCCTTTTTTTCTAATCAAAATGTAGAGGAGAGTTTCTGGACTTTACATGTATCTATAAACAAAAGCTCCTTTTATATTAAGTTAAGCAGAACCCTGGGCAACGTTGAATATATTTTAGAAAAGACTCTACTATACACATGTTGAACATACACAGAATATCAAACGTAAGTTTACTTTTACTGATGTCCTAATGTTAACATTAACTATTCAGACAATGCATACCATGCTGGGAGACATCAGAGACAAATAAGGAGGACTATGATGGAGGAGCTTTGCCAGCCTTCTTACTTGTTCAGTACAACTTTTTTATGTTTTATCTTTTAAATTTTATCAAACAAATGTCCACAAATTTTATTAAGCTTCCTTCTAATAACATTTTACTCCAAGGCCATGTACAATTATGTCTTAAAATAATAAACAACAGCTTGTACTCTACTTATCTATTCATCGATATATCATATACAAAAAGTAACATGTAGAAGAGAGAATTTGAGGATATGGAAATTAGTTTTTCTACATCATGGTGTTTTTCCTCCCCTTTTAGCCTCTTTTGCTTTTGATAAGCTCTTATTGCATGGATTGTTCTTTAGGTAATAGGAGCTACAGAAAATAATGAATTTGTTTCCATATGATTAGTGGCTGTTCACTTAACAGATCTTTTATCAACTCCATAGAAAAAGGATTTAGATTGGCTGTATTGGGATCACTGATGATTAAGAAACGGAGTGAGAGTATAAGTGCCTCTATTCTATCCTGACTTAGCTAAGCTATGGAAACCACCCAGATGCCCTACAACTGATGAATGGATCAAGAAAATATGGGATGAAATTATGCTGTTTCCAGGAAAATGAATATAATTGGAGATTATCTATCAGGTTAAGCAAAGTAACTCAGGTTCAAGATAAAATCTAAATATGTCCTCTAGTATATGAATTCTAATCTTAAAAGAGAAATAAGCAAATAGGGATTTAAAATCCAATTTGTGTATTTGTGACTCTGTGTGTATATGTGTGTGTAGAAATAAGGAACATGTTTGTAATTGTGAGAAGTGTGAAAATGAGGGAATATAACTGGGAAGGAAAAGATAGAAAGTAAACAATACGGAAATGCATTCGACTGGTGAAAGAAGATTGCAAAATGAAACACCTTGAAGTCTCTTGAATAAAGAAGAAGGTAGTGGGAATGATGCAATTAAGTGAATGCATCACTCCGCTTAAAGTACTAAATGTGTATGTGTGTATTAGAGAGAGATAGAAGAGTGAAACCCCTTTTATCAATTAGCTCACATGAAACAAAGTTAATGATAAAAATACGAAATGCTTAGTATATTTTTTCCAAGTCTTTCCTATGGCTCAAAGAAACAAAGGCTACATGATTTCTCTCATTTGTAATAACTAGAATGTACCAACAAATCCATTGGATAGTAAAAGAAAAATATTTATACTTGGACACGATTAATTAAACAGCAGTCTAATCATTCACAGTGAAAACAGAAGAGGACCGTCTTAGGAGAGGATCACAGCACTCAATAGGTATGTACATTAGATCATATAAAATTATGCTTATCAAAATGGACTCCAAGAAATTGAAAAAAGAGTGTTTTTTTAGTTATTTGCTTTACAGTGCTTTTTTTCCTTTGCTTTGCTCCTCCCTCCCCCTCCATCTTTTTTTGTTTATTCCCTTCTGTCTCTGTCTCTGTCTCTGTTTCTCTCTCTCTCTCTCTCTCTTTATTTCTGTGCACTTTGTCAAGTTTATGTGATTTGTAGAGGGGAAGCAGAACCACGAATCTGTGGGGAAAAGGGTAAACAAATTCAGTAGTGAAACCCACTAGACAATATTTTTGTGTGATTTCTGTCCTTCTGTATTCTATATTTTTCATTATTCTCCAAAACTTTTATGTTATATATTTCCCATTATCTTCTATAAAGTACTTTTTGCTGTATTATTTTGTGCCTCAGCACTTCAGTTTTCCTTTATGACATTTCTACAACAAAATCATTCTACCTAAGTATAAACACACAATCATATTTCCTTGCATAGATTAATGAGAAAGTGACAAATTTGTTCAAATGAAATAGTTCAGACCAAGCTACATCCTAATAAAATTCCTTTATATTATTTCTCCCCAAATTTTCATATGAATTCCTTTGTGAGACTTTGGACTTTATAAAAGAATAAACTACCAAGGTAGGACTAAGCCTAAGTATTGAGCATTTAAGAAATATAAATATACATGTTGTGAGACTTTTAGGAAGTATCAAATTATTTATAGTTTATAAAAATAGTAGAATATTTCTGTTAAACCACAAATTTATGAGTAATCATTCATTTGGCATTAACTTGCTTTTTTCCTGATTTAACTATTTTTTTTTTTAAATTGGTTGTCAAAGTGGTGTATAGAGGTGTTAAAGTTTCATAAATAAGACAGTGAATACATTTCTTGGGGCTGGGAATATTGCTTAGTGGCAAGAGTGCTTGGCCTGGCATACATGAGGCCTTGGGTTTGATTCAGGTGGCAGAGTACTAGCCTTGAGCAAAAAGAAGCCATTGACAGTGCTAAGGACTGGTCAAAAAAAAAAAAAAAAAGAAAAGAAAAAAGACAGTGAGTAAATTTCTTATCAAATTTTTTACCTCCTCCCTCATTTTCCTGCCTCCTTCCCCTCTCCATTTCTCTTTCCCCCCATGAGATTTACAGTTGGATTATGGATTATGGAATTTTCATAAGTATTGCTGTTGCATTGATTTATTTTTTTACCCTTTGTCTCTCCATTTTGCTTCTAATTTCAGTCTTAACTTGCTACTCTGATCGGGGCCACTGATTATTAATTTTGTCTAGAATTATTATAAAGATAATTAATGGTATGTTTTTGGGTACTTTTTGATGAGCTACACTTTGTGGAAGAATAAATCAGGAAATGAATCATATGACATTCACACTTATTTCTTAAGAGCAACTGTGCAATAATTTACCAAGTTTAATATTAAAACTGAAAAGTTGCAGGTGTTGATGAATGTTAGATTTAAATATTCCCTTTGGTATTTATGCTTGTCTATATACATTTATGAGATAAGTCTTTACTTTCAATTGATAATCTTTCCAACATCATTCAAATATTTTAAGTAAATAAAAGAAATATGAAGAATCATTAGGATAAAGTTGTATTAAGCATGCTTTCTTTGAAAATAATTACCATAAAATCTAAAACTTTACATTATTATCTGCTGAAGACACTAATACTTTCACAAAAACACAGGTAAAACAGTACTACTACTTCTGTCAATAAGTTGAAACTTTAATAAGGAAAGCTGGCTTTGTGACTAAGGTGGGAGATTAGGAATGTTTTCCACCTACAAGAAAAAAAAATTATTTATGGTGGAAGCTATTGCATCCAAATAATTAAAACCATGAAATGGACTCTTCCTTTACTGACACTTCTGGAAAAATACTAAAACTTCCCTTTTAGAATTAATATCAGTAATTAAAAAATAATATTTAGGTTTTCATAACGTAACCTGTTAAATAGCTGTCAAGTTTGGCTTATATTGAAGTTGCAAACAGTAATTTACCATTTTATCTCTGCTCTCATTTTCTACAAGTCATCATGTTTTCAAAGATGGTGGAAAGTAATTTAGAGAACAAAGATAGTACACAATAGGAAGAGGAATATGAAGAATTTGAATAGTAGTATAAACTCACCAAAATAGACTTGATCTTTTTGCCCACACATTATGTGCTGTCAACAAAAATGCTTTTGAAGGCAGTACAGGAAGAAACACAGTAAAATGTGTAACACATAAAAGCTACATAGATATAGATATAGATGCAGATATATCAACATAGTTTCTAATTCCATTTCCCCAATTATTTCTTTTTTGGTGCCAATCCTCGGGCTTGGACTTAGGGCCTGAGCACTGTACCTGAGCTTTCCCTTCCCACCCCCCACCCACCCCTCAAGTCTAGTGCTCTACCACTTAATCCTCAGCTCCATTTATGGTTTTAAGAAGTTTATTGGTGGAAAACATCTCACTGACTTTCCTGCCTACCATGGCTTTGAAGCATTATGCTCACATCACAGTTTTCTGAGTAGCTAGCATTATATGCACAAGCTACCTTCTCCTAACTTCCTATTTTGATAATACAATTAATAGCTATACATTACCGAAAAATAAACAATAAAAGTAAAATAAATAGTGAATTATTGTCAGCTTTGTTATGGAATTCCTATATCTGAGATCATAAACCCAGTTAATGCTTTGAATAATACTCTAATTTTTTTGTGGTGTGTAATTATCTCACATACAATTCGGTGCCCATTTTTCAAGTTTAAGTAAATTTTTATTCAATTTAGGGTTTAACTACTTGACCTTGAGTAACGTTATAATAACTATGATTATTTTATGGTGTATCTCCAATTACTTCATTTGTTTGGTTAAGAGAATTTGATTGAGAGATTAAAAATACAAAGAAAAATACTCAGTCTTGTTTTAGATATTGATGGTGTGTTATAATAAAAAGACTTTTTAAAGTTCAACTCTCAAATATTTTTAAGTAGAGAACATCCTCTGTTACTGACATCAGAGAGGTTTTTGGCAAAATTAGGATTTTCTCAAAAAAAATTCTAGTATTGAAAAGAATCACAACCCTTTTCATGACAAGTGTATACATTTTCTTAGCACTTCCTATATATCACTGGGATAAATTCTAGAACCATTCTTATTGCCAACAAGGCATTCATAATCTAGCCACAATATGCTGAATATGCCTTAAAATCAGTGAGGTCTGAATTTGTCAAATGTTGATAAGCTATATACTATTGTTCTGAAGATAATGAACTTACAAAGAAAGGCTTTTATTTGTTCATACATTCTAGGGGTTTCTAGTCCATGTTCCTTTGGCTCATTGCCTTGGGGTCTGCGGTAAGAACTATATAGTAAAAAACAGGGAAAGGAAGCTGCTTGCCTCACAGATGGGAAATGTAAGAGGAAGACAAAACAACTGAGATCCTCTTAAATTTTCTTTCCAGGGAATGGATTCTAGGACCTAAACATTTTCCACTCGCCCTCATTTCTAAAAGTTGACCTTGCATTTCAATACACCATGCCAATGGACTGAGCCTTCATTCAACACTTGAGCCTTGAAGTATTCTCCATTTTCAAAGGACCCAATCAAGGCTATGTTCAAATTCCACTTTCCTGATAGACTTTTGGAAGGCAGTCTGTCAAAACCGTTGCTCACCTTCCCAACATACTCTCTTCTGTGTTCTGATCCCTCTCTTCTTCTTTTACTTCACTAATACTTGGCATGACATGCAACTTGTGTCATTAGCTACTGTTTTTCTCTTACTCAAATGCAAACTCCACTAGGTGAGGGGTTTGGTGTTTGTTTATGTCAATATCCTTAGTGCTTAGAGCATGACAAACATATGGTAGATTTTCAAAAGAAACTTACTGCAAGGATGAATATTTAAAACCATATGTTCAAAGATATTCAACCTCTCTAAGGCTAAGTTATCTGATTTACCAAATTTATATAATAATGAAAGTATCTTCTCCACTTTGAATTAGTGAAGATTCAGTAAATGTATCAGAAGGTCGTCTGGAAACAGCAAAGGACAAATGTGTTTCTCTGAGAAAATATAAATGCTCTTGAGGCAAATATTTGCTAAGTATGTTATATTTTTGTACTCTCATGTATATATCCTAAGAAGTTCTTCTTTTCTTATCATCAAGAACTGTCATAATGATGTGACTTAATTAATGATGTCATAAAATAAATATAGTCTTGGTAATCCATAAATACTGACAAGGAAACTGCTTCATGCATCACAGAAAGGAAAATTAACAGAGTGATTTTAGACATATTTATAAGTTTTTAAATAATCATAAATGGTATTAGAGATTTTTAGTATCCTCTACGAAAACCAGCAAAAGGAACTTTAGGAGTAAAAATGCATTATTTTCATAAGTGTTTTTAAAGCTCTATTGTGTAACTATTATTTCTGTAAACTGTGGAGCTTTTTTGATTCTCTATAAATAGGTTTATATCAAGAGAATAAAAAGAAAAAAATTTAAGTCAGTGTGCTTCCAGAACTGCTAAGTTGGTTCATCACTTTAAATCCAATCGTCATGCAATTATTCATTGTGTGCATCAATTATTCTAGTAAGCCAGGGAATACTTATTAATAAAACATTCTGATAACTAGTCTGGCATTCAAGCTTTAATATTTTAATGTTTTAAATGCCATATCTCAGGGAATAAATAACAAAACTGAAACTAGGCATTTTGTGATAAAAGTATGACTTTCTACTTATATGAAGCTAAGACAGTTAGTTACCTTCAATATTTTAAATTAAAAAAATAAATTCAGTGTAAAATAGTCAGGTGTGGGTGGCTCCTGCCTGTAATCCCAGCTAGATGAGAAGCTGAGATTTGAGAATAGTAGTACTGGCCCATTAAGGGCCCAAAATTAATTAGTTAACTAATATATAAATAAATTTAATAAAAATTGACAGAGTACAAATTTTGAATACATTTTAGCATGTTCAAATTAATATTTTTAGGGTTGGGAATATGGCTTAGTGGCAAGAGTGCTTGCCTCATTTACATGAAGCCCTTGTTTGGATTCCTCAGCACCACATATATAGAAAAATGGCCAGAGACTTGGGGAGAAGATGGCGGAGGATCAACAGTGCCCTAGCTGAGCTCCCTCCAACAGTGCAGTTTTCCCACCCCAGAGTAAAACTTTTATAGCTAGATAGACAGCTCAAATAAGTTCTAACAGTACAGGGATTCCGGCCAGGAAGGAAAAATCAACTTAGTTGGTCTGATATCACAGATTCGAGCTCTGGGCGGAGTCCCAACGCCACACTAGTGCAGGCGCCAGCACCGTGCTGCACACCCCGCACAGCTCAATGGAGACCAGGGAGAAATTCTCCAGACAGCAGCATACATACAGATCACGGGCTGAGCACGGATGAGCTGAAATCTCAGAGACAGTGTGAGTACTCCCACGAAAGACAGTCTCATTCGCACCCAAAGATCAGTTTCTCCCCCAATTGTGAGAGCAAAGAGCCATCTTTGACACTGGAAAAGCATCAGACCAGACTGGAGCCAAAGCCTGCCTGGGGAAAGCAAGGAAAAAGCAGCCATCTTTGAGAAAGGCAAGAGGGACCTATTAGTGAGAGCCAGCTCCGCCCAGGAGGCCGCCCCCTGCCCAGGTGGGAGGCATGTCCTGGGCCTCGGCCCTGCTAGAGGTGCCCACCCTGCTCGACGAAATTCCTAAATAAAAAAGCAAAAGCAGCGAGCAGCTGTCGGCGGCACAGAAATGCCAAACGGGAGAACAAACTTCCCGAGACAGATAAATGGTCCCATTTAGATGCCCAATTCCCAGCTCAAAACAGAGCTGAATTCCATACCCAGCTCTGCCCAGAAGGCCACCGTGCCCAGGAGGATGGAACCTCCTCAAGGCAAGTTACTCAGCCTGGTAACCAGGCCAGAGGTGCCTTGTCCTGCTGAGTCCGCAGCCTATTCAAAGTCAGGCATTAAAGGCAGCAGACCGGAGGAGCCACTGCTTCTGAGACCACTCAAGTCCCCACCTCCAGAGCACGCCCAAGTCTCACCTGCAAGCTGTGGGAACCACAGAGACCCAGGATTGCACCAACAGGGGAGGAGGGTCAGAACAGATCAACCCCTGCAAACTGAAGGCACGTCAAACCAGCCAAGTGGCAGAATAGACTGCAGACCATCACAAGGAAACCAGAGACTGTAGAAAGTCCATCCAAACAAAAAAGACGTGTTTTTTTTTTGTATCAAAAGATTTTTAAGCTTCCATTTTTATTTTTTTTCTTATATTTTCATTTCTGAAACATCATTGATTTGTTTTTGTTTCCCATTTTCACCTGTTGGTTCTATCATTTTTTTTGTTGTTTTTTGTTGTTGTTGTAGTTGATCATTTTTTTCTTTTTTCTTTTTGTTTTTGTTTTTCTTTTATTTTTTTAAATAACTTTTCTCAGTTATGTGCATATGTCTTCCAGTATTCTCTCTTTATTTCTATGTACTCTCTTTTTTAAAAATTACTTTCCTATGAATAACATCTCCACTCTTTACTGCTAACTCTCCGCTCTCTATCATTTTAACCTTGTTGTTTCTACTGGTTCTACTCTCCTCCACATTTCCACGTCACTGAAACTAAACAAAAATCATCACCCCCCCATACATTTTACCCTAGTTTCTTTATTACCTCGAACTTACCCTCCTGACTTACTACTAGGTCCTCCAGATCCCATTGATGCCTGGTTATTGGATAGAGGGTATCCCTGCTTAATTCGAAACAAAGGGGTTCATAGAGAAAGCCAGTACAAAAGGAACTTAACATAAGAACAAGAATTGCTCATAGCGTTGTAACAGTAAATAAGTAACTACTGAATACAGGGCTCAGGATTGGTTGTTATATTGAAATTTTATTCTTTAGGAATGCCAAATCTAATCTTATACACAGGTATAAAAGGTATGTGTATTTAATTGTGAACTTCTAAGATTTACACAACAGTGCCTGGTAAGGTCTACTTTGGGTCTTAAACGGTGCCCACTGGTGCTTGTAGACTGGCATTCTAAATCCAAATAGGCAGAAGGAACACAAGAAAGATGGCAAAGAATGAAGTCTTATCCTCCACTCAAAACAAGCAGGAAGCAGAGCAGTCAATCAAAGACATAGAAGAGAACCCCCAAAATGCTCTACAAAGTCTACTGATGAACATGACAAATGAAAATATTGAATGTCTTCAGTCAATTATTCTAGAGCGTGAGGAGGCAAAGCAAAAATTAATGGAAAATTTCATGGCTTCCACAAATAGAAAGATAAATGAATTTAAAGAGTCAAATGAAAAGATAGCTACCCAGCATAAAAATTTGAGAGACAACATTCAAAACCAAATTAATGAAGCTAATGAATTAAAGAAGTCCATACAAGACCTAAGAAACGACATGGAAATCATCAGGAAAGACCAGTCAGAAGGAAAAGAGATTTGAAATCAAGTAGCTAGCCTACAGTCCCGACTAACCGAAGCAGAGGATCGAATCTCAGGAGAGAAGATTCCCTAGAATCTATGGAGAAAGATCAAAAATCAATACAAGTCCAGTCCAATCAACAAAACAGATTACTACAGGAGATTCAAGACAGGATCAGGAAGCCAAATTTAAGAATAGTAGGTATTGAGGAAAACTTAGAGAAAGAAGTTAATTGGATAGGCAACCTATTCAACAGAATATTAGCTGAGAACTTCCCAAATATCCAGAAGGAAAGGCCTATACAGATACAAGAAGCATTTAGAACCCCAAATCGACAAGACCAGAATAGGACATCCCACTGACACATAGTGATCAAAACAGGATCAGTAGAGTCCAAGGAAAGAATCCTTACAGCTGTTAGGGAGAAGAAAACAATCACATATAAAGAAAAAGCAATTAGAATTACACCAGACATTTCAGCAGAGACCATGAAAGCAAGGAGATCCTGGAATGAGGTATGCAAAACACTAAATAAAATTAACTATCAACCAAGAATACTATACCCAGCCAAACTCTCATTCATAGCCGAAGGTCAAATAAAAGTCTTCCACAGTAAGGAAAAACTAACAACATATCTCCACCAAACCAGCTTTGCAAAAAATCCTAAAAGATGTACTATACAGGGAAAATAATCAAGATCCCAATATAAACAGAGAAATGAACCCTAAATAGTAAACATCATATCAAGAAATGGGAAAACACAGCTTTTAACAAGATAGTGATAATGAAAGGAACAAACGATCATCTCTCATTCCTAATTAATGGACTTAATTCTCCAATCAAACGACATAAGCTCATAAGTTGGATGAAAAATCAAGATCCATCTTTCTGCTGCCTCCAAGAGACATATATATCCAGCAAAAGTAAATATCTTCTAAAACTGAAAGGCTGGAAACAAATCTATCAAGCAAATGGCCCCCATAAGCAGGCTGGAGTTGCAATCCTAGTATGAGACAAAATTGACTTCAAATTAAAAAAAGGTAAGAAGAGACAAAGAAGGTTACTACATACTAGTAAAGGGATCTCTCCTACAGGAAGATATAACCATTCTAAATATCTAGACACCAAATGTAGGAGCACCCAACTTCATCAGACAAACACTACTGACTCTAAAAACACTCATAGACCCAAACACATTGAGAGTTGGGGACTTTAACACTCCACTATCACCTCTGGACAGATCAACATGCAAAAAACTGAACAAAGAAACCACAGGACTAAATAATTGCATAGACCAACTAGACTTAACCGACATCTACAGAATATTCCACCCAGAAACAACAGAATACACATTCTTCTCCACAGCACATGGAACATTCTCCAAAATAGATCACATCTTAGGGCACAAAGAAAATCTTCATAAATTCAGAAGTATCAAAACCATTCCCTGCATTCTCTAAGACCACAATGGAATAAAATTAGAGCTCAACTCAAACAGACACCACAGAAAATCCCTCAATTCATGGAGACTAAACAACACACTGCTGAACTGTCATTGGATCATCGAAGAAATTAAAACGGAAATTCAAATGTTTATGGAATTCAACCAAGATGAGGAAACAAAGTACCAGCTCCTTTGGGACACAGCAAAGGCAGTACTCAGAGGAAAATTTATATCTCTGAGTACATACACCAACAAACTGGAGAAACAGCAACTCAGAAATTTAAGGAAGCACCTTAAACTCCTAGAAAGAGAACAACAAGCCAAACCCCAAGTCAATAGATGGAAGCAAATAATTAAAATCAAATCAGAAGTAAATCAATTAGAGATGACAAAAACCATCGAAAGAATCAACAAAACAAAGAGTTGGTTCTTTGAAAAAATCAACAAGATAGACAACCCCTGGCAAACCTGACCAAAAAACGAAGGCAGCACACTCAAATAAACAAGATAAGAGATGAAACAAGTAATATCACCACAGAAATAACCAAAATTTAGAAAATAATAAGGGACTATTTTGCACCTTTATGCCAACAAATTTGAGAACTTGGAAGAAATGGATGATTTCCTAGAAAAAATTCATATCCCCAAACTCAACCATGAAGATTTAAACATTCTAAACAGACCCATATCCAGTATTGAACTAGAAATGGCAACAAACGATCTCCCAGCCAAGAAAACCCCAGGTCCAGACGGATTCACTGCAGAATTCTACAAGGACTTCAAAACAGAATTCACACCAATATTTCTCAAACCCTTCAAGGAAATTGAAAGAGAACGTTCACTACCAGACACATTCTATGAAGGCAGCATAACCCTCATACCAAAACCAGGCAGGGACTCATCACGGAAAGAAGACTATAGACCGATTTCCCTGATGAACATAGATGGAAAAATTCTCAACAAAATTCTGGCCAATCAACTTCAACAGGTCATAAAAAAAATCATACACCACGATGAAAGTAGATTCATCCCAGGGATGCAAAGTTGGTTTAATATACGCAAGTCAATTAATGTAATCCACCACATCAACCAGAGCAAGGTAAAGAACCACACGGTTTTATCTCTGGATGCGGAAAAAGCGTTCGACAAAATCCACCACCAATTTATGCTAAAAGCCCTGGAAAAACTAGGATTCCAGGGAACATTCATGAATATAATCAAGGCAGTTTATGACAAACCAACAGCAAGTATAACTCTAAATGGTGAAAAACTGAAACCATTCCCTTTAAAATCAGGAACAAGGCAGGGATGCCCACTCTCGCCCCTGCTCTTCAACATAGTACAAGAATTGCTAGCCAGAGCAATTAGGCAAGAAGAAAATATAAAGAAGATCCAAATAGGAAAGATGAAGTTAAAGTTTCCCTCTTCGCAGATGACATGATCCTATACCTAAAGAATCCCATAGACTCTACCCCCAAGCTACCAGAGCTGATCCAAAACTTTGGCAAAGTTGCAGGATATAAAATAAACCCTCAAAAATCAACGGCCTTTCTCTATTAAAGACGCAAAGACCGAGGCGGAAATCAGGAAAGCAACTCCTTTTGCAATAGCTCCCCAAAGCCTAAAATACCTTAACCAAAGAAGTGAAAGACCTCTTTGATGAGAACTTTAAAAGCTTGAAAAACAAAATTAAGTCAGAACCAAGGAAATGGAAAAACCTTCCAAGCTCCTGGTTTGGGAGGATTAATATAATCAAAATGGCAATATTGCCAAAGGCGATCTACAAATTCAATGCAATACCCATTAATATCCCAGCACCATTTTTTAATGAAATAGAGGAAGCAATCCAGAAATTCATATGGAACAATAAAAGACCTAGAATATCAAAAACACTCCTAAGCAGAAAGAACAGTGCTGGAGGAATTACAATACCCAACTCCAAGCTGTATTATAAAGCTATAGTAATAAAAACAGCTTGGTATTGGCACCAGAACAGACCTGAAGACCAATGGAACAGAATTGAAGACCCAGAAATGAACCCACAGAACTATGCCTACTTAATCTTTGATAAAGGAGCTAAAACAATAGCTTGGAAGAAAGATAGCCTCTTTAACAAATGGTGCTGGCAAAGCTGATTCAACACATGCAACAAATTAAAACTAGATCCTTATGAATCACCCTGCACCAAAATCAACTCCAAATGGATTACAGACCTCGAAATCAAAACAGACACCCTGAAAACACTAAAGGAAGGAGTAGGAGAAACACTTGGCCTCCTTGGCGCTGGATGGAACTTCCTTAACAAAGACCCAGAAAGGCTACAAATCAAAGAAAGGTTGGACAAATGGGACTGCATCAAAGTGCAGAGCTTCTGCATTGCAAAGGACATAGCTCACAAGATAACAGAAAGCCCACAGACTGGGAGAAGATCTTTACTGGCCATTCAATGAAAAGAGGCCTCAGATCTAAAATATATGCAGAACTAAAAAAATTACCTTCCTCCAAAACAAAACTGCAAAGAACCAATTGCCCCATCATCAAGTGGGCTAAAGACTTACAAAGAGACTTATCTGATGAGGAAATGAGAATGGCCAAGAGACATTTGAAAAAGTGCTCTTCATCACTGGCCATAAAAGAAATGCAAATTAAAACAACATTGAGATTCCATATCACCCCAGTAAGAATGTCATATATCAAGAAAACTTACAATAACAATTGTTTGAGGGGATGTGGTCAAAAAGGAACCCCACTTCATTGTTGGTGGGAATGTAAACTGGTTCAGCCACTCTGGCAAGCAGTATGGAGATTCCTCAGAAGGCTAAATATAGAACTACTCTATGACCCAGCAGCCCCACCTTTGGGTATCTATCCAAAAGAACACAAACAAAATCACAATAAGCCACCAGCACAACAATGTTCATCGCAGCACAATTTGTCATAGCTAGAATCTGGAACCAACCCAGATGCCCGTCAGTAGACGAATGCATCAGGAAAATGTGGTCCATATACGCAATGGAATATTATGCCTCTATCAGAAGGAATGACATTGCCCCATTTGTAATGAAATGGAAGGATTTGGAAAAAATTGTACTAAGTGAAGTGAGGAGACCCAAAGAAACATGGAGTCTATGGTCTCGCTTATTGGGAATAATCAGTACAGGTTTAGGCAAGTCACAGCAGTGGATCACAAGAGCCCAATAGGTATAGCCTTATGAACACATAAGATGATGCTAAGTGAAATGAACTCCATGTTATGGAAACGATTGTTAAATCACAGTTGTAACTACTTTCAACGTCCCATGTGTATCGGTAGCTTCTATTATTGATGATGTTCTTGTATCACCTTCCTGTGGTTATACCTACTCTATCTCTGTAATCTTATCTGAGTATATTGGAAATCATGTATACTGGTATTAGAACTAGGAAATTGACAGGGAATACCAAAATTGAGAGACATAGGGTAAAAAAAGTAAAACAACTACAAAAGCAATACTTGCAAAACTGTGTGGTCTAAGTGAACTTAACACCTCATAGGGGGAAAGGGAAAGGGGGAGTTGGGAGGTGGGTATGAGGGATGAGGTAACAAACAGTACATGTAATGTATCCAATGCCTAACGTATGAAACTGTAACCTCTCTCTACATCAGTTTGAAAATAAAAATTTGAAGAAAAAAAAAAATAAAGAAAGAAAATGGCCAGAAGTGGCACTGTGGCTCAAGTGGCAGAGTGCTAGCCTTGAGCAAAAGGAAGCCAGGGACAGTGCTCAGGCCCTGAGTTGAAGGCCTAGGATGGCCAAAAAAAAAAAAAATAGCATTTTTATACAAAAGATAAAGTTTATATTTAAGTCATAAATTCATAATTATTTATGCAATATATTATATTGAAATTTGATTGCATACCAATTTTTTAGGGAAAATGTTTTATATTTAAAACCTGGCTTAAATTATTTTTATGTAAAGTAAACTTATTCTGAAATGTAGAACTTCAGTGAATCTATGTCTCCTGTAAAGCCATTTGGACAATGAACATTTTTGCTTTAAATCTGCATACAAATATATGTTGTTTTCGGTATAAATCTTGAATAGGATACTCCAAAAATTACAATCTTCTGCACTTCTCTTTGACAATAATAAAGAGAAAAAACAATAAATTAATAACAAAAATACAATGTTCTGTTTCTGGTAAGAGATTTTAAGTAGAATAGCAATTAATGCAACATCAAAAACAAAAACAACAATCTTTTTACTAACTTGAAGCCACCAACATAATGAACAAAATGAAAAATATAACTGTCTATTGTAAACTATATGAAACATTGAATTCTTTTTCCAAGATTTCACTTGTATCATCAACTTTAATTCTCCCCTAAGAGTTATAAGAAAGATAATTCTTCAACAAAGAAAAACTATCTAATCCCATCCTATGTAATACCTATCTAATCCCAAAAGTATTACTAAAATTAAGATTACTCAAATTTTTAAGCAAAAGTCCAATGGGAAAATGTAAAGGAACAAAGTTAGAACTTCTAAATTCTTTCTTGTTGTCACGCTCAAATGTTTCACATTGGATTATTGTTGACATTTATAATCACACATTGAAAAATTATAATAACGCCTAATTATACCTGAAGAGAAAATATTACAGGAAAATAATAAACGTATAAAATGGTCATATGCTTATAATCAAGTATGATTCTTCAGATTCATGGAAATAAAAGATACATCATAATCAGATATGGTGCTCTTTCCTCTGTGGGCTAACGATTTACATTCTAATTTCTTTTTTTTTCAAAATTTTATTATCAAACTGATGTACAGAGAGGTTACAGTTTCATATGTTAGGCATTGCATACATTTCTTGTATTGTTTGTTACCTTGTCCCTCATACCCAAATTTTCTTTTATAATTGGTAGCCAATTTCCTTTTATACAGGTCCAAGATAGACTTGGCTTCTATCAAATTTTCCTTATTATCGGAGGATGCCAAAAGGATCCTTCAGACATTTAAGAGTCAGTTGTAATTGGGCAAAATTTGTGAGTCATTGCTCCAGAATACAACAATAACAACAACAATTGTAAGTCTGTGAGATGGTAGCTAAGAAACAGGTTCTCTTAAACCTGTGAAGCAGATGCTGTTTCGGGTTAACCTATTAAGATATTCATAAAGAGAGTCAGACCTCATTTTTCATCTTTCACTGCTTTGGCCTTTGTATCTCACTTTTGACCCCACATCTGGACACACTGACAAATGAGTAGATAGCTCAGTATAGGTTGATTTAAAATTGAAAAAATGTACCCATGAATTGAAATATCATGCAGTACCACTGGATGTGTACAGGTTTTATGTTTTTATGTAGCAGTTAAAATGAATTTGATTAAGAAATTTCAAACTAATAATAAAAAATAAACTTATGTTTCTTCTAAAGGTAGGAACTATAGGCACCAGAGGGAAATGTGAACTGTATGCTAGAATGAAAATAACTGTACTTACAATAGAAATCCTTTCCTTGTTCCTGATTAATTCTCAATACATCGAACTTCTTTTAAATGTAAACCTCACCCGGGTATACAGTGATATCAAACAATCACAACATAGGGCTTCATTTTAATGCTGTATCTATATGCTCAGAAGAAACCTTAAGGTTTTATCATTTGTGAATAGATACATAAGAAAAATAAATTTAACTTGGAGCAAACAATAAGAACTGATATATTAAAATACTCAATTTTTTGCCTACTAATTTATATGCAAACCCACAAACATAATTGTATAAACTTCCTCTATTCAAACTCAGTGCTCTCCTCCTGTCTACTACTGTACTGTCTGAATTTAAATTGTCTGTGTCACTGGACATTCAAGTTAAAATCATGTGTATTTTGGAATTTGAAAACAAATGAAATGAAATATCCTATAGAAAGGAAAGAATTGGTACATCTTGACATATTAGGGGCACTAGTCTTTGAAAAAGATTTCTCTTCAAGATGTATCACTGTCCTATCTAGTGCATTAATATAAAAAGATTCCTTCTCAAAATCCTTGGCTAATTTTGGAAAATGCTGTATATATTCTCAAATAAATGTATAATATTCATAGCAGCATTCCTGGTTATAGAGATATTTATTTAGGGCATATTCGTTAGATTTTCAACCACTGTAGTAAAGGAATGAAGTAGCATTCAAGTATGGATATACTGTAGAAATGGTAATTATTGCTGCCACTAATTCACTAGTTCTTCTAGTGAAGATAAGACAGTGTTGAATCATGGCCTTGGAAGACGAGTATTTGCTCTACAATCTTTATTGAGCAGTTATGAATCAGTAGGTGGTTTTCCACACAAAGTGTATGGAATAATAACATTAATTTCCATGGATGTTGAAAGAATTAATAATGCAATTAAGCTCAGCACCAATAATAATAGTAATTGCTTTCATAATCACTCATTTTCTCAGTGGAAATCATTTATTTACATTTTGATTCTCTTGTAAGACTAAAAGCTTTTAAGAACAAGTATTATGTGTTGTGTTTTAGTTTTGTCAATTTCCTACTAGTAAAAATTGCTACTGAAAGAAACAAGAAGGTTCTAGTATTTTAGATAACCGTAGACCATTAACAGAAAGTCAGATGGTCAAGATAATTGCTTTAAGTAAAGCCCCAGTTAATTGGTTGATCAGACTCCAGAATAGCTAGGACTACAGATATGAACCATGGGCCCTTGAAATTAATTGTGAAGAAGGAAGATTAAAGATGAGAGCATCAGAATAAAGAGCAAAATTGTAGTTTTTGGCAAATTACTAAATGATTGTTTTATGGAAATAGCATGGAGTGTGTTTCTCACAACAATTACAACGTCAGTACAGAAGGCTGTAACATTGAAACAAAAATGCAGAGCAGCATCTGGGAAAGAAGCACTGCGTATGCCAATGTAGAAAGCTGAGTGTTTAAACTATAATTTAAATTGAACACTAGTAAGAAAAAATTTTTAGATTACCATAGGTAACATTAGATGCAATGGTTGTAGTATGGAGAATGAATTAGGGAATGGAACTTAATTGTCAAAGAAGTAAAAAAAAAAAAAACTTAAAGCAATAGTGTACGGGAAAGATAGTGGGATCTGAAATGACTGTAGTAATTGTTGGCTTGGTGACCATGAAATATATCAGAGAGGTATTTAAGACCCAGCATTAATAAAATTTGTAATTGTTAGTTCACAGAAGATTAAAAGCTAGTGATGAAGTGTGTACACTTGGTAGGACTACCTAGCTGAAAGAATCCATATGATAGCCTTACTCTAGCAGCATGGTAATATAGCTAAGGCCTATCTACAGGTACAGGGTGTCCACATTTTGGGTAAAAATATGGCCATGGACATGGTTTGGCTACTTCAATGGAATCTTCAGAACCGCAGCCTGATCTTCTATCAGATGTCAAAGTGGCTAGTAATATGTGAGTTCTCAAACAACCTAGAGCAACTGTAAAGGAAAATCTTTAGGAGATGAACACAGACTTGTAAGATTATGAAAGAAATTCCATTATTAGACCACTGTGATGTGTTTGGTTAATCTGAAAAAAATAATAATTTTTTCTGCTAAATGACTAATCTTTATAACATTGATATTAGTATGAAACAAAAATAAATTAGGAAGATTGGAGGAATTTATAGGCCACATCAAGATTTTAGATATAAACATAGGAGATTAAATGTTAGGTGATTCTATTGACAGTTATCAGGCTTACAGAATTGACTTCTCAAATTTTCAGTTTAGTAAGTGAGAGAAATTGATGTTAAAATCATAAAAAAATGTATACTTTTACCTGAAACATAAGAGCATTGAAAAGCAAAAGAGACAAAACTCTAGAAGATATATCACTACTTGTGAATCTGGTCTTGACTTTGAAAGAAATTATTTACTATCATAAGATTTTTCTAAGTGACATAATCAGAGCTGCCAAAAAAATTAATTTTTTAAAAATTTTATCTCAGTACTAGGTTTTTTTTAGCTCAGTCTCATGCTTCCTAGGTGAAAGCTATATCGCTTGGGCTCCATTTTTTACCCTTCTGGATGAAATTGCATTTCACATAAGGTCGTGTTCTGACCTGGGTTTGGTGTCAGACTATGATTCTCTTACAAGTGGCTGAGATTTCAAGGGTCTCATCACACTCAGCTTATGGGGTCTTGGAAAGACCTTCTATGGTAGGATAATTGATTTAAGGATACACTGGTCATTGACAAATTCCTGTATTTTCTAGGGATTAAGTAAATATTTAAAATGTACATTTTCCAATTTGATAAATTGGTCCTAGATATGCCCTGCTTTGTTTAACCTAACATTTTTGTCAGACAGTCAGCATTTAGTTTGTAATAATTAATTTATACCCTAAAAATAAACTTCCTTGTTTCATGGATCTTGAAAAGATGCAAAGAAGTTGAAAACTATTTGGGGGAAGGGAGGTGTAATGCTCCTGATGGCTGCGTATCTCTGAAGTCAGTGATCTGTGGTCCATAGGATGGTACCCACCATCCAATTACAATGCTCCCTTCAAAGAAGAACATGAACTACAATGCTAGCAAGAAAATTTTTAAAAATCAAAGGAGAGTTTAGAACAAACATGTATGAAGTTATCTCCTTAGAAAACAAATAACTTCATGGTATTACATCTTAAATTTCAAACTCATTTAGAAACATTTTGTTATCTAATGAAACCTCAGTTTGATTTTCATTTTTGATGTGTAGATTTCTTTCCTCTCTTGATGTTTTAATTTTCTTTACCTTACTTATCATCAAGTCAATTACTCTTTTTGTTAAACTGCTTTCAGATGCTGAATTCCTATGGAAACTTCTTGTCTGAAATGCTTCATTAACCAAAAGTGAAGAAAAAAACCTAGTAGTAGTAGTACACTCTGAATAATGCAGAAATTATTTGAACCTTGTTTGGTATATATTTTTGTAATTGATTCACCCATTTAATAATGAAAGGAAGCTGATATTTTGAAATTCAAAAATAACACTGTGTCAATTGACAAATGTCTGCTGGCTGACTCATGGGAGAGCTAGAGGAAACAGACCATCTGTTATTGGGATGGATACACACATACAAACCAGAGGCAAAAAGGAGGGCAAAATTAGATCTCACAAATGGTACAGGACGAACTTTAACACTACGAAATGCTGCTTCTTCAAATTAAATGGAACACTTCAGATAAACTATTGGCCTAGTCTGAATAAATACAGAAGGAAGAGAAATGAGTTAAATGAGGAAATGAAGCAATACGAGTATATAAAATGGCCTCAAATTGAATAAAACAAGAAATCCTCTTATCTGAAATTGCCCTGTAATCCTGATTTGAGTGGAGCAAAGGAAAGATTTCTTTCTCACATGTAGTTCATCTTTTCCATTTATAACAATCTAACTATATTTTAAATTAGTGTGTCTACATTAAGATTTTTCCTATTATACTTTAGCCAGTTACATGGCTGCCTGTCCTGTCTTCTGAACAGGTTACAGAACTATAATTCAAAAAGTCATCTTTACTTGAATTTCTTTTACTACACCATAATAGGTTTGTAAAACACTGCAAATGGTAGAATATTTCCTCAATTAAAACTCTATGATTACCATTAATTTTATACTACTGAGGTTCTAGCATTTACCATGGGCATGAATTTGAATCAAAAAGGTAAAACAAAGCAATGGTAAAACCATGCAAAACAGACTCCCTTATCATTTAAACACATATTAATGCATGCTATGTGTATTTATATTATGTGTAGAAACTATACTTTTTAAGTAAATATACATATACATATATGTATACACACACTTATATATGTACTATCTATGTGTATATTTGTGTGTATACAAACATTTATCTGGCACTACTGAAGACTGAACCCAGGCAGAACTTCATGCTTGCTAGTCATGAGCCATGCTCTTTTTGAATATGCAAGTTAGGATTTTATATTACGCCTTGGCTCGACTTAGCCTTTATCTTTTTGCTTCTCTGTGTTTACTGGGTTGACAGTAGCATGCCTCTATGCTCAGGCAATGTTTGACATACAGTTTTGGACTCTTCTCTTTTCCTGGGCTGGTCTTTAACTGTGATTTTCCTGTTATCTGCCTTGAAAGTAGCTGGGTTTATAAACTTGAGCAATCACATGTGGCTAAATATAAATTCATAAGACATAATAGATCTATCTTGTGCAAGTAACAGAGCTAAATTTTTCTAAAGTTGTTCTCTGATGACATTAACAATCCCAATCAAATATATGGAAATATAACATTGTCAGGAAGCATTTTGATTACCATACAAGAAATGTCTTGAACTAAATACTAAGGGACAGATACTTTGATTTTATGAAAAATAATAACACAATATATTATATATTCAAATTTATTTAAAATAGGTTAAAATGTAGAAATGCAAGGATATTCTTAGCAAGGGATCACAAAAGCTCAGTAGCCATATGCATAAGACCATAGAAAATGATGCTATGGAAACAAACTCCAAGAAAGGGAAACAAGGTTTTTCTTTGTTTGTTTTGTTTTTTTGTGTACTGTTAGCAATTATTTCTTTAGTGTTTCTTTTTTATTCTCCTTCTCTGTAGTTTATTTACTGTTGTCCCAGTTTTTTATTTTACTTTGTCTCTTATGTAAGTTTATCTCATTTAAAGAAGGGAAGGGGAAATCACAAAAATGTATGAGACAAAGAAAAAAGGATGAACAAATGCAACAATGATACTCACTAGACATGATGTTTGACATGAAGTTTACAACTTGATGGGAAGGAAACTCAGGGGGAAAGAAGGAGAAAATGTGGGATGGAGTAAACTACTTAATAAGCAATGTACTCATTACCTTATTTAAGTAACTATAATCCCTATGCACATAACTTTTACAATACATTCTTAAATGGTAATAGATTTTAAATGGTAAAATCAAATCTAAATCTGAAGAGTTTTCTGAAACACAACAAAAGAAAGCAACAAAGCCAATATAATTATCATTTCTAAAACTGGTAAATTATAATTTGGTAAATTATAATTTCCAAAGTTTGGATCTTTCTGTATATATGTATGATTTTCAATGACATTAATAAATAAATATGTATTATCTTTATCAAGTGTTCAATTGCTTCCCTAATTATTTAACCAGATCTACACTTTCATAACAAATGTTCATTTGGAAAGAAATTTCACTTTTGTTTTATTAATGGTTATGCTTTCAATTCTATCTTAAAACAATAAGAAAGGTTACTCTTCCTAATATTTTCTCCTAGTCTCAATTGATTACCTGTCATCTTTGTTTTTCCTTAATCCTGTCAAATCTGTGAAAATTTGTGCAGATAAACCAATCTGAAACAAACTAAATGATTTTCAATTAGTGAAGTTCCTCTTCAATACTTGTCTCTTCTAGTGACCACAAAAAAAAATCCTTCAGCAAATGATTGCAAAAAATTTCTAATCCATGTGTCTTCTCAGAGTCAGCATTATGATTGTATTTGGTATTACTACCTTAAATCTCTTTCCAGTAGACTATAGATTTGAAAATAAAATCCTTTTTTATATACACATATGTACTCAAACTTCCTTCTTATCCTCTAGAAGTTGCCCAGTAAGCTAAAAAACATAGTGATAAAGTACCTATTTAGTGTCTACAAGCATATGACTGCCTAGAAATGATGGGATTTTATGATTTTGTGAGTTTTCTTAGAGAATTTGGCTATTAATATATTTTTAAATTTTTTATTATCAAACTGGTGTATAGAGAGGTTACAGTTTCATACATTAGGTATTGGATACATTTCTTGTACTGTTTGTTACCTCATCCCTCATTCCCCTCTCCCCGCTCCCCATTTCCCTTTCCTACCCATGAGTTGTTCAGTTCATTTACACCAAAAAGTTTTGCAAGTATTTCTTTTGTAGTTGTTTGTCTTTTTTTACCCTGTGTCTCTCGATTTTGTTATTCCCTTTCAATATACTAGTTCTAGTATCAGTACACACGGTTTCCAATATACTCAGATAAGATACAGAGATAGTGTAGGTACAACCACAGGAAGGGGATACAAGAAGATCAATAATAGAAGCTACAGTTATCCATAGCACGTTTAAAGTAGTTACAACAGTGATATAACAATTGTTTCCATAACATGGAGTTCATTTCACTTAGCATCATCTTATGTGTTCATAAGGGTATAGTTATTGGGCTCTTGTGATCCTCTGCGGTGACTTGCCTAAACCTGTGCTAATTATTCCCTATGAGGGAGACCATAGAGTCCATGTTTCTTTGGGTCTGGCTCACTTCACTTAGTGTAATTTATTTTATCAGATTAAGAAGGTGAAAATACAAAAATTAAACTATTCCTACTTACCCACATATTCCTTCTTCTTAAAATTACTGACAGAATTGAATCTAATTTTATTGTGGTAAACCTAAAAAAGAAAGAGGAAAAGATTTCTCAGGTCAACATGACCTTCATCTTTCCAGTCTCTGCTGACCACCACTAAGTTTCCTTCTTTGTTTTGTCCAAACTCAGTAGCTCATTTCTCAATAGTCATTACTGCTATTTTACCTCACTTCTGTTATTCATTGAGAGGCTTAAACTATACAATGGGAATAAAACATTTTGAATTATGTTCTTTTTTCCATTTCCTGGAATTATTTTTATTTTTTTGTATTTTTATTGTTACTTTAAATGTGACTAACAGAGGGTTACAGTTACATAAGTCAGATAAAATGTACATTTCTATTTGGACAATGTCACCACCTCTCTCTGCCAGTTTATTCCTCCCATCCTATCCACCAGTTGTAGAGTTCATTAGTGCCTGCTGCATTTGTTCACCCTTTGATCCACCATTTCTGTACCCTCCTCTACCCTCCAAAAGACAGGTAAGTGGATAAAAAAGACAAGAGGAAATGAGCAAATAAGCAAAAAATAAAAAGCTCTATTTTCTTCATCATTATACTGTATTTTCAACGTACTGCAAATCAAAAAACAAATTAATATTATTGTATTATATAAATATGATAAGTAGGTTTTATTTGGCAGGGCATTTTAAGTTGAGCTATTCTGATTAGATAATTAATTTTATTCATATACTAAATTATAATGATAATCATAACACCAAAAGGAATGTTGTCTCTAGTAAATTTACTTTATCCATAAATGTTACTGATTGGTGTTCTAGTTAGCATCACTTCACAACTTACTAAATTAAAACAGCAGACCAGTATGTAATGTTCTGACCTTGTTTGTTCTAATACAGTAATTATTGACTTCACTTATATATTTCAATCTTATCAAGAGATTATTACACGTGAAAAGTTATTTAAAATCAACTCTAGAAAAACTTGAGAAGTATTTCTTGTTTTAATTTATCTCAGCAGGAAGGTTTTGTTATAGTAAGAGTTAGAGTGAGCTCAAAACCTTTTGTTATAGAAAAGTACAGAATAAGAATCAAACAATTAGTGTAGATATGATCTATTAAGTTACTATTTGAGAATACATTTCTATTGCTTATGGGCATAAAGAGTAATTTTGGACAAGGAAATAAATAACTCAGTAACTAAAGTTAGTAATCTTATATAGTATTACTAATTTCTAAAGTGAATATTCATTTTTTTTCACATTCAATATTCCTAGCAAGCTATACAATGGGTAATGTTTAAGGAGAAGGGGTTTAGGAAATTCAATAACAGGAAGAGTTGAGGATGTTTTTGAACTTAAAGACTAAAACTACTAAGTGTAAATGAATTCTGTTGAATGATGTAGTTGAGTAAATGACTGACTGCTTTATTGGTATACAAAATTACTGCATTTCTGATAGTATTTAAGTCATCACATTTTACAATGGAAAGATGTATAAGAGTTCTGGTTATCCATATTCTGTTTCTCTCCTACAGGTCATTAATTATGTCTTCAGCTATATATACACCCTAGACACTATTAAATTTCCTCCTCCAATATCTAAAATTCATTGCTATTGGGTCAACTGAAAAGAAAGATGGCATCTTATTTGAGATATTTAATTATATTTGCTTTGTAATCTTTTTATATCCAGTATATTATATAGTAAAAGTGTAATTGGGCTATAAGCATTCTAGAACATTTAAACATTACTGAAGGGAAGTAAGCTTGCAAAAATAAGAAGCTTACTCTCTAAACTCTAAGAAATTTTATGGATAATAACCATTATCAAAAGCAGTAACAAATAGACACAAAAAGGCAAGTCTTGCATAAAAATAGGGATCATTCATAATTACAATAGAACAATTGAACACACTGAGTTCCTGATAAGCAATATTATAATAGTTAAGTAATCAAATTCACAATGGGAATCTTTCTTATACAAGTTAATTTCTAAATAGTAAGAAAAGTGGAGAGTAAGAAATTTTACCTCAGAAGTATTTGTTGAGTGTCTACTATGTGCCTAGTAATGAGCTGTAGACATTAGGACAAAAATCAGCCTGCAATTCAGTTTGCTCTTCAAAAAATATATGAAATATTATACTATATTTATATGAGGGAGTGTCTAACTTACTTAATATTATAAAAATATAAATGTCTTAAGGGATCATAAAAATATCCACAGTATATTTACCATATTGTAATTTTTGGATTATATTTTATTTTAAGGTACAAAATGACCAAGGTGTTAGGCTATTGTTTATACCCTCAAGTCTATACTTATAATAATTATTATTTCTTGTATTAGAAGAAATACCTTTCCATTTGAAAGTTTAGAACATACAGAACAATTTTTAAACCTCTGTACTTATAATTTCTTTCCATGCATTATTATAAACAATCATTATTTGTATAAGTCCCCGTTTTTATAAGACAGTACTGTTATGAGAGAAATACATATTTTGTTAAACTATGCTTAAAAACTCAATTTTAATGCCAATATTATATGTCATCAAAATAATTATAATCATTTGGTGTATACAATATATACTATTTCAGAAGTTAATATAAATACTTTGGTGCATTAATTATATTAATGACATAACTCTGTTTCCAATGACAATATTAGGTTGACTTTCAACACGTATTAAAGAAAGAATTAAGTAGTATATAGACTAATAATCCTTTCTCCATTTCTGAGTGTTAACTGACTCAATCAACAATCTTAAAGTATCAGTTATGAGATGATATTTATGGAATCAGTGGAGAACTCCAAGATCTGGATTTGTATAAACAGACTAACACCAAATCTATACAAAGGCCATTCTTAACTAGTAACTATTGACACTGAAGTTATATAGATATGGTATTTTTTGGGGGAGGGTGTAAAAATGAAGTTTTTCATTGGGATACTTCCATACTTTCAAATATATACATTAATCACTTAAATTTTCTATATCATTGTCAATGTCTTTTGCAGACAACAGATAATTAGACCTTTTTTAATCCAACTGTTTAATCCAATTGGCTAGTATGATTTTTTTATTGGAGAATTGAGATCGTTTACATTTAGAACCATGGTTGACTTCTTTGCAGTCATCAATCAGCTTTTAGGTAAGGTTTTGAATTACTTGACATTATCTATTTCACTCTTTAGATTCAGTTATCACCATATTATTTACTTTGGGAAGAGTCCTGCTTTGTTATATCTATATCTAGATATATACTTCTATATCTCTATGTTATATTCCCACATTGTGGTTTTCACCTCAGTTAAATTTTATACTTTTCACTGTTATTGAGAGAAGAGAAAGCATGCAAGAATTAATGAAATCATGAACTTACAACTAATCGAAATATTTCAGTGTAGTATAATGAAACGATTGAAATAACTTGTCATCTATTTCACAGCTCATATTCCCCATTAAAGTGTGTTAGGCAGTTTTTCTTTCCAAAAGGTTTCAAAGTTGGAGATCAGGATACAAAAGCATCCCAAGTTCATGTAGAATAAAGTCTTGCTTTTTTTGTGTTTTTGTTTGGTTTTGGTTTTTTGCCAGTTCTGGGGCTTGAACTCAGGGCCTGAGCATTGTCCCTGGCTTCTTTTTGCTCAAGGCTAGCACTCTGCCACTTGAGCCACAGCACCACTTCCGGCTTTTTCTATATCTGTGGTGCTGAGGAATCAAACCCAGGGTTTCATGTATACGAGAATGTATACGAGACTAGCACTTTACCACTAGGCCATATTCCCAGCCCCAGCTTTTTTGTGTTTTATATGTATAGAATATACAGTTTTGTTACCTTTGTAGTCTAATGAAAATTTTACAAGTCTCTAGAAAGTTAGACTTATCATTAAATATTATTGCCATGTGACATGTGCCAGTGGCTCACTGGGGTAATCCTAAATTCTCAGGAGGCTGAGTTCTGAGGATGGTATTTTGAAGCCAATCCTGGCAGGAAAGTCCTCCAGACCCTTATCTCAATTAAACCTAAATAAAATTGAAAGTAGAGCTGTGGCTCAAATGGCAGAGTGTTAAAAGAAACTCAGGGAGGTACACAGGCCCTGATTTCAAGACCCAGCCTAGCTACCCTCTCTTAAACAACAACAACAACAACAACAACAACAACAATAGATTACAAACTAAAAAAAAATCAGTAATTGAATGTTGTCCTCCCCAACTTGCTATTAAAAGCATTAGCATTTGTTTATTACCTACACTCCTCAAGAACACATTAACAGGGAAATTAGTACATTAATTTCAGACCTTTGAGATTTGCCATTAAGTTTTCAAAGTTTTAATTTTCAGTGTAGAGTTTTGATGCCACTTTTCCCCTTTCTTTCCTGAATATATTTTTTCACTGATTAACAAAATTGTCTCTTTTCCTTGTAGCAGCTTACTCATTCTTTCCTTATTACTTCCCAGCAGGAAATTCCTGTTAGTTTCTCCTGTTATCTTGTGAAGCCTGATTTACAAATATGGGTTAATTTTTTCAAAATTTATTTCATCAACAAATTTACTACAATTATCCTTCTCTTAAAATATAATTAGAAAAAAAACCAAAAACTTTAATTGTGGTATTAACAGCCCTGTGTGGAAAACAAAACAAAATTTTTTTAAAAATCAAATGGATTGACAAGGGTCAATATAAAGTAATAACGACTCAGTGCACTTTAGAAGTACAGTACTATGAAACTGCTAACTATTAAATATACATCTGCATTTGATGTCAGGACAGGGACTGAAGAAAGTAGGTATTACGTTATTCTCAGACCTAGGAAATACAAATTGGGCCAATATAATGACATAGCATGTCCAGTGTTAGAAGATGGCTTCTAAATAAAGCCTCTGATTTATTATAAGAAAAAATAGGCCTGCTTTTCCCCGTTTTCCCTTGAATGCTATTTTAATGCCATTTTTAGAAGTCCTGTGATACACTGAAAAGCCATGGGTATCATAAACATGCCAATAGAGGATCTTGATCAGCTTGAGGCATGGAAAAGTTGAGTAGCAGTACAAGATACCTTAGAGAAGCATCTCTTGTTTTATATTATGATACAAAATAATTCTCACTATTCCTAGCGGGCACACACAGACTATCCTCAATGTTTATATTTTTATTGGAAAAGTGAATAGCTTACATACATTTATTATACTGTTAATATTCCTATATATGTACTTGTTATATAAAATAAATTTGAAAAAGAAGATAAATAAGATAGTTTACAGGAATTTTTATCATTTGTAATTAATGAAGAAGATATGTGCTATATTATTTTAACTTTAATATTAGTTGTTTTCTAAATATCAAGTAATTAGTGATCTAAATTAAAGCAACTAAGAATATAAACATCACGAAATATTTAAGGAAGATGCTAAACAGTTTTGACTCTAAACGACAAAGATTTCTTTCAATTAACCATTGTGTTTTTAAATAGGATCATCTTCATAAATCCATTTAGCTACTCAATTTGTGACACAAATTTTCTTTTCCTTTATAGTTTAAGTAAATATTTCATGCTGCTTGATTCCTCAAAAATCCTACATGTAAATAAGTACTTTACAATGGTAGTGTACTGAAGATAATTTGCCTTAACTGACTACATCGAGGTTCTTTATAAAGGCTTATTTTTAAAATGGAGCACAATTTAAAACTATAGACTAGAAAAAAATCAATATTTCTTCATCTATGTCAGATGAAGTAATTATGATGGTTAGCTAATTTCCTTTCAGGAAAATATCTTACTAAATTAAAGCCTTTAGAAATATAGATGAAGAATACATTTTTGTTTCCTCAACCATGAGATCAAAATTATAATCTCTTAATGTTGATTTTTCAGTGCAATTTTTATTGTTCAAACTAATTTTTTCACTGCATTTGAAAAGATTTCCAAGCTTAGGACCTAGATAAACTCTGGAATAATATAATTTGCTGTAATACTTAGAGGGCTACCCAGGTAATTGAACAAATCACTTTGAAGAAATGATACAAAAGTACAGATAAAACTCTGGGTAAAATCCTTGAAAAAATAAAATGTAAGTAACACATTATATTACGTTACCTGTAAGGAATCATGTACTAATTCAATTACTTAAACTTTTCACTTTAATATATATCCAACTTGTAAAGTATTTAAATATTAAGGTGCTGTCAAAGTGTCTCTTGAAGACATGGAATCATGAGCTGATTCAAACTGTTCCTATGCTTTCTCGATAAGGGGAACCACAAGAGCCTTCTGTTTTTTTAAAAAAGAAACATGCCAAGTACACTTGTTTTAGACTCTATAAACCATTAATTTGCCTCCTCAAACTCTCCTTCTAAGTGTCCAGTGTCACACAATTAAAACACTTTGGGAAAGTTAATTCCACATTATATTACTTTTTTTAATTGAAAGTAACAAATGGTTTGATGTTGCCATCTTTTAGAGTGATTTAAATAACAGGAAGAGTCATTTTTGTTATGTTCGTATCACAGTGTCCACTAATTTAATACAATTATGGGTTTGAGTGTTTGTTTTTCCCATACCAATTGTACTTTCTTATCTGACTGGCCCATGACATCTATTGATTGCCATTCAAACTGCAACACTGGCAGTTTGTCTCAAATATCAAATCAAAATCCCAAATTTAACTGCATTTAAAGAAATGTTTTTATTTAACTTTTCCTGGGAGCCTTTATGATCTTATCTCTTCTTTTCTTGGCCTGTCTAAAATTCAGTTGGAAAATAAACATTCCCTTCCTAGTGTTTCATTTTAATTTTCAACTCTAGGCAGAACCACATCAATGTTTTCTGCCAGGACTCTTTTAGTGAGGAACAAAGTCTGTGTTTTTCTCTGTTTCCTATATAGGGACTCAGGTTATCCTATTTATCAGAGGATTTCTGTAAATATTGGTGTATTCTAAAGGTTTTTTCCATGAGTAATTAATGTGACTGTGTTGCTTGAGGTATATTTAGATTAGGTACATTTGGTATATTTAGGATAGAAACATGACAGAAGTTTGGTTAAAAGTATTAATATTTCTCTATTGATTTAAGAATAGAAAAGCAAATTGACCTTCTTCAAATAGCAGGACCATAATTTAACCTGCTTCTAAAGGGTTTTCTTTTTTTCTAGCATTCTAAAATTTGGAGAATCACTCTGTTACTCTAATAAGCCTTGGAGATTTGTATTTAGATGTAGGGTAACTCTTTAGATTACAGGTATAGTCTTATCCCTCAATCAGTTGAATTTCAATCTACATCCTGGAAAACCTCTGTATTTTGAGAATACTTCTAGATCTTCTTAGTGCAAAATGAAGAGGACAAATATTGATGTTAAGATAGAGGAACTTATCACTATTCTAAAAGTGTAACACTAATTTATCTGATATTGGAATTCCACTTAAAACTTTATGTACTATCAATCTCAGTAGCTAGTTAGTTGGAACTTGTTTATTTTACATGTTTCTCAATGTTCATTGCTTAAGCAGTATAACCAATACTATGTTCCTCATTTATACCTGTGTTTGGAGAGTATATCCAAATCCAAATTATACATTCCATATTTGTGCCAAATTAGATTATTCTCTAAATATGCCCATTTTGGTTAACACAGTGGAACTTGAACATCCAAATGAAGCTGGAATTTTAAACCATAGACCCAACTCTAGTAGTTCTACATATTTGATGTCAGGTCTAGCCAGTAGCCACTATATGCCCAAAACAAAAGCAAACAAACAACAACAATAACAACAAAAACTTATGATGAAGGGCAGAAATACAAGAGGTTTATTTTGTAGCACGGTATCCATGAGAAAACATATCTTCAGTATGTCTTCAGCAATTTTTCAGGGTTTGAAAAAGAGATAGAGGTTTAGAGACAGAGGAGCAAAGGTATAGATAGTTGAACAGTACCAGTGACAGGCCTGTTCCTATCTTCAGAGGTGGTCTGGCAGGCCATCACTTCACGATTACTTGTTAGAAAATGAGTCATTGATGTTTGACACATGATCTGGTCCTTCCTGGCTGAAAAGATGGTGGCAATATAACTGCAGAAGAGATTGGCTCAGGGCAAAGAACATATATACCATTCAGAAGTTGGAACACCAAGCTTTTCTCTTCCTTTTAATTAATTCATCTGGCCATGTAGGGAGTCTGTGCTTTTCAACAAAAGCAGCTTTTAAGCACTTGTTACAGAAACGTCCATGACAAAAACGTCTATGACTGTGCAGTACCTGCAAAATCATCTCCAACAGTTGCCAAAATCATAGTGAGTCGCTACCATACTGTGCTTGATAGGACTGAAACTACTCTGAAGTGTCACTATCCCCAGAAATGTTGGAGTTTGTGCAAAAGACTAGAGACCTCTTAGACCATAATGCCTAAATAAACACAGTTCACTCTCCACTTATGAGGAAAAGGGACCACAGGCCTTTGGCTATGCTAATCTATGAAATTTGAGGCAGTCCCTTGACTTGCAGAGACTGTGGTGCAAAACATTTTTCTGTCCTTTCTCACAATAGTCTCTTCTCAAGCCCAGACACATATTGATAAGCGTTTGGTTACAACTTTTCTGATAGCTTATACTAGATTGTGCAGTTGCTACTTTCATCTGTTTCTTCTTGAAACCTGAAACACTTCTGTTGGATACTATTCATTTGGATTCTACTTATTCTAGTGATAAGATATTTCCTGAGAGAATCCAGAGTTTAGCATGTAAATATTTCATAGCTAATTTTAGTCCATCTGCCTAAGGTTCCTAATTTTTTGGGTCCTATGCTCAAAGCACATGTTCATGCTCACAAAATTAAGATTCACACAAATGAGAATGACTAAACTAATTCCCCCTACTAGTGATAGGACAAGAAAGCTACAGTTTATTGATTAATAATCCACTAGCAGACAACTTAGTCTTGGTTAATATTTACTTACAAAAATTTACCTAAGCAAGGTGTCCTGTTCTCTAGAATCCACTTCCATGGATTTCAGGAGGAGTGTGAGTTCAAAGCCAGTTCATTCTACAGAAAAAAAGCTCTATTGAAAAAATGATATTCAATATACTTGGCACCAAATTATATAAAGGTCACTTGAAATAAGTAAGAAAAAAGAGTTCAGAAGAATTAAATACTTATCTATTGCCACATTTCAATTCTAGGATTCCATCTAAGTGATCACATTCAGTTCTGACATCCTAGACTCCACTTAACTCAGACTTTCTTTTTTTTATCATTACATTCACATTTTTTTTACATAATATAATAAAGTTTATTGTATGAATAGGTTCACATACATCAGATTTGAAATTCTGAGGATTTTGTGTTTTTTTAGGATTTTTTTTCTTTTTTTGTCAAAGTGAAGTACAACAAGGTTACAGTTTCATATGTAAGGCAATGAGTAAATTTCTTGTTCAATTTGTTACTTCCTACCTCATTTTTCTCCTGCCTCCCACCTCCCCCTGTCCGCTACCCCCATGACTTGCACAGTTGGTTTACACCAAATGGTTTTGTAAGTGTTGCTTTTGGAATTGTTTGTCTTTTTATCCTTTGTCTCTCAATTTTGATATTCCCTTTCCCTTCCCTAATTCTAATACATGTACATACAGTATGCAGGGTACTCAGATGAGATACAGTGAAAGCGGGGTACAACCACAGGAAAGGAATATGAGAGAAAGAGAGAAACACAAAAAAGGTACAGTTTCACATGGCATGTTGAAAATAATTACAACAATGATATATCACCTGTTTCCATAATGTGAGGTTCATTTCACTTAGCATCATCTTATGTGTTCATAAGAGCATAGCTATTGGGCTATTGTGATCTTCTGCTGTGACTAGTCTAAACATGTACTGATTAACAGTTTTTTTTAAAGAGTACAATGAAGATACAATATAAGGTGCACCATTACTTGAATGTGTTTGATTCTTTTTTCTTTCAGATTAGACTGCAATTAATGTCATTGTTAAGATCATAGTAATGATGTGTCATTTTTATTATAGTATATCATAGGTAATAACTATCAATATGATTCATGATTGAAGGTGTTAACCTTGATCATTGCAAGAAGTGTTGTTTTGAACATTCCCCAGTGGAAAATTAGTCTTTTCCACTAATTTCTTGGCTTTAAACTTTCAGAAGAAGTCATTGTGCATATATCACATTTACAATATAAGGGGATTTTTTTTCTCCTTGTTTAGGCTGAAAATATTCATAAGTTACATGGTGTTCTACTGTGGAAGTTTGAACCCACACATTTTTGAATGTGTTAAATCTTTTATCTGGTAGGTAGCCACAGACATTTACTTTTTGATTCCTATCAAAACCCATGAGTCCTTAGTTGCTGTAATTGTTCCAACTCTGGTGATGAGGAGGTCTTTTCATGTTCATGAGCAGAATTCCTAGTAATACGATTTTGCATTTTTTTCTTTGATGATATTCCTTTTTGGGCAAAATAAAATTATCTGGGTCCATTTTAAAGTATTTCCTTCCCCAGTCCCAGAAATTGGTCATTTTTCCAAGAATCCTTGATTCCTTCTACTAAAGAATACTATTTGTACACAAGATATGCTTTCTAAGTCTGCATCAAGTGACTGGGATAATTGATAGTTCATTTATTGGTGGCTCTCTCACTTGGTAAAGCCAAGACTTACATACTTGCATTATATATGTAGTAGTACATTAAGCCTGGTATATATACACTGTGTAGCTATGTAGATGAGTAACTTCTATGAATAACTACCTGCAATAAATCATATTAAGAATGCTTTATATCAGATTAAGAAATTCTTTTTCTCCCCCTCCCAATGTTTATTTCTTTAATACTTCTCAAGAGCTCTTCCCATTCTCCCTAGATTTTTTTTCTTATTTATCTTCAAAGTGGTTTACAGAAAGATTAAAGTTTCATACGTTAGGCCTTAGGTACAATTCTTTTACTGGTTGTTACATCCTCCCTCAATCCCCACTCACCCCTCCCCCTGTCTCTGTCTCCCCATGAGTAGTTCAGTTGGTTTACACCAAATGGTTTTGCACATATTGCTTTTGGAGTTGTTTATCTTTGTTATCCTTTGTCCTTCGATTTTGATATTCCCTTTCACTTCCATAGTTCTAATACCAGGATATACAGTTTCCGGTGTACTCAGTAAGATACAATGATAGTGTGGTAACAACCACAGGAAGGTGATAAAGAGAAATATCAACAATAGAAGCTATGGTTTTCACATGGCATGTTGAAAGTAATTACAACAGTGATATAACAGTCATTTCCATAACATGGAGTTCATGTCACTTAGCATCATCATATGCATTCATTTTTTTTCTTTCAAATTTTTATTATCAAACTGATGTACAGAGAGGTTACAGTTTCATACGTTAGGCATTGGATACATTTCTTTTACTGTTGGTTACCTTGTCCCTCATACCCCCCTCCCCCCTCCCCCTTACTCTTTCCCCCCCTGAGGTGTTCAGTTCATACACCAAACAGTTATGGAAGTATTGCTTTTGTAGTTGTTTGTCTTTTTTTACCCTGTGTCTCTCAATTTTGGTATTCCCTTTCAATTTCCTAGTTCCAATACCGGTATACACGGTTTCCAATATACTCAGATAAGATTACAGAGATAGTGTAGGTACAACAACAGGAAGGTGATACAAGAACATCATCAATAATAGAAACTATAGATATACATGGGACGTTGAAAGTAGTTACAACTGTGATATAACAATTGTCTCTATAACATGGAGTTCATTTCACTTAGCATCATCTTAGGTGTTCATAAGGGTATAGCTATTGGGCCTTGTGATGCATAAGGGCATGGCTATTAGGCTCTTGTGATCCTCTGCTGTGAGTAGCCAATCCTGTGCTAATTATTTCCAATGAGGGAAACCATAGAGTCCATGTTTCTTTGGGTCCGGCTCACTTCACTTAGTATTATTTTTTCCAAGTCCTTCCATTTCCTTATGAATGGGACAATGTCATTCTTTCAGATAGAGGCATAAAATTCCATTGTATGTATGTACCACATTTTCCTGATCCATTCGTCTACTGAAGGGCATCAAGTTTGGTTCCATATTTTAGCTATAACAAATTGTGCTGCGATGAACATCGTTGTGCTGGTGGCTTTAGTGTGTTCTTTCTTGTAATCTTTTGGGTAGATGCTCAAAAGTGGGGCTGCTGGGTCATAGGGGAGCTCTATTCTTAGCCTTCTGAGGAATCTCCATACTGCTTTCCAGAGTGCCTGAACCAGTTTACATTCCCAACAACAATGAAGTAGGGTTCCCTTTTGGCCACATCAACTCCAACATATAGTATTGTTAGTTTTCTTGATATAGGACATTCTTAGTGGGGTGAGGTGGAATCTCAATGTTGTTTTGATTTGTATTTCTTTTATGGCCAGTGATGTAGAGCACCTTTTCATATGTCTCTTGGCCATTCTCATTTCCTCATCAGAGAAGTCTCTTTTTAAATCTTTAACCCACTTGTTGAGGGGGCTGTTGGTTCTTTGTGGTTTTGTTTTGGAGGACTTTAATTTTTTTAGATCTCCATATATTTAGTTATTAACCTTCTGTCTGTTGTACGGCCAGTAAAGATCTTTTCCCAATCTGTGGGCTTTCTGTTTATCTTGGGAGCTGTGTCCTGCAGAAGCTCTGCAGTTTGAAGCAGTCCCATTTGTCCATCCTTTCCTTGATTTGCAGCATTTCTTGGTCTTTGTTAAGGAAGTTTCTTCCTGTGCCAAAGAGCCCAAGTGTTTCTCCTACTCCTTCTTTTAGTGCTTTCAGCGTATCTGCTTTGGTTTCGAGGACTTTGATCCATTGGGAATTGATTTTGTTGCAGGGAGATGTATAAGCATCTAGTTTTAATTTGTTACAGGTGTTGAATCAGTTTTGCCAGCACCATTTGTTAAAGAGGCTATCTTTATTCCATCTTATTTTTTAGCTCCTTTATCAAAGATTAAGTAGCCATAGTTCTGTGGGTTCATTTCTGGGTCTTCAATTCTGTTCCATAAGTATTTAGGCCTGTTCCAGTGCCAATGCCAAGCTGTTTTTACCACTATAGCTTTGTAATACAGCTTGAAGTTTGGTATTGTAATTCCTCCAGTACTGTTCTTTCTGGTTAGGATTGTTTTTGCTATTCTGGGTCTTTTATTGTTCCATATGAATTTCTGGATTGCTTCTTCTATTTCATTAAAAATGGTGTTGGGATATTAATGGGTATTGTGTTGAATTTGTAGAGAGTCTTTGGCAATATTGCCATTTTAACTATATTAATCCTCCCAATCCAGGAGCATGGGAGGTTTTTCCGTTTCCTTAGTTCTGCCTTAATTTTGTTTTTCATGTTTTTAAGGTTCTCATCATAGAGGTCTTTCACTTCTTTGGTTAAGGTTATTCCTAGGTATTTCATGTTTTTTGAGGCTATTGCAAAAGGAGTTTCTTTCCTGATTTTGTCCTATATCTTCGGGTCATTAGCATATAGAAAGGCCTTTGATTTTTGAGGGTTTATTTTGTATCCTGCAACTTTGCCAAAGCTTTGGATCTGCTCTAGTTGCTTGGGTGTAAAGTCTATGGGGCTCTTTAGGTATAAAATCATGTCATCTTCGAAGAGAGAAAGTTTAACTTCATCTTTTCCTATTTAGATCCCCTTTATGTTTTCTTCTTGCCTAATTGCGCTGGCTAGGAATTCTAGTTTAAGAGGAGGGGAGAGAGCATATATCCCTCTCTTGGTCCTGATTTTAAAGGAAATGGCTTTAGCTTTTCACTGTTTAAAATTATGCTTGCTGTTGATTTGTCATAGACTGCCTTTATTATATTAAGGAGTGTTCCCTGGAATCCCAATTCGTTCCAGGGCTTTTATCATAAATGGGTGGTGGATTTTATCGAACGCCTTTTCCGCACCTAGAGATATTACCATGTGATTCTTTACCTTGCTTCGGTTGATGTGGTGGATTACATTAATTGACTTGTGCATATTGAACCTACTTTGCATCCCTGGGATGAATCCAGTTTGATCATGGTGTATGAATGTTTTGATGACCTGTTGAAGTCGATTGGCCAGAATTTTGTTGAGAACTTTTGCATCAATGGTCATCAGGGAAATCGGTCTATAGTTCTCTTTCCGTGATGAGTCCCTGCCTGGTTTTGAGATGAGGGTTATACTGGCTTCTTAGAATGTGTTTTTTGTTTTTTTGTTTTTTGCTTTGCCAGTCCTGGGCTTTGGACTCAGAGCCTGAGCACTGTCCCTGGCTTCTTTTTGCTTAGGACTAGCACTCTGCCACTTGAGACACAGTACCACTTCTGGCTGTTTTCTATATATGTGGTTCTGTGGAATTGAACCCAGGGCTTCATGTATACAAGGCAAGCACTCTTGCCACTAGGCCATATCCCAGCTCTCACAGAATGTGTTTGGTAGTGAATTTTTTCTTTCAATTTCATTGACGAGTTGGAGAAATATTGCTGAGAGTTCTGTTTTGAAGGCCTTGTAGAATTCTGCTCTGAATCTGTCTGGACATGGGTTTTTCTTGGATGGAAGTTCTCTTATTGCTGTTTCTATTTCAACACTGGATATGGGTCTGTTTAGAAGGTTTAAATCTTCATGGTTAAGTTTGGGGATATAAATTTTTTCTAGGAAATCAGCTTTGTATTTTTTTCTTTAGATGATTTTGCTTCATCTGAAAATCTGCTTGGAACTCCCAAAGAGCCACCACCAATAGTTGATATCTGCTAATCAGTTCCAGGAAGTAAGCTAGATAAAACCTGAATGATCAAAATTAGGAGAGGTAAGAAGGATTGTACAGTGATCAATTCTAACCCTTCAACACAAGAAAGGGCAGTATATTGACTGTGATCATTGAAGTTATGGAATTCTGCTTGTTCATAGACAAATAATTTTTATTTTCATGACAAAGTGCTTTCCCTTAAGCGATGGCTTCATTTTATATCTTATGTGCCCAGTTGGGATGACTCCCAAGGGTATAAAAGGCAGAAAGGAAATCACATTTTCCCCCCGAGTCTCTCCTTACCCCAATGCTCTTTTTTCCATTTGAGGTGGTATTGACTATAGACCTCAGCTGCTTTGGGGCTTCTGTCTAAAAACATAACAGACCTACAATGCACCAGTCATTCATTCACTCATTCAGGTTATTTACAGAGAAAAGTTGAACTAGACTATGCTGAATAAGATAGTCCACTATTTTAATCATCTGCCCGTCTTATTTCAAGTGCTAGAACACCAGTTTGTGCCGGAAATGTCCATCTGATATTTCCAGTTTAATTCCCCATAACTGGGATTAAGCCTTTCTGGTCATCACCTCATCATTAGGAACGTTTTTGCTATTGACACATGAATGTCTGTTGGTTGTTGCTTTGTTGACCTAACTCAGGATTGGAAAACTACAGCCTCTGACCTAAACACACCCTGAAAGTTAAGAATGGTTTTCATGTTTGGGGAGAAATTTCAAAGAAGATTATTTAATATTATGTGACAGGTGAAAATAATATGAAATCCCACTTTCAATATTTAAAACAGACATTATATTTAGACACACACGTGCATGTGCATACACACACACATACCCCACACTAGAATTCCCTACACAAACCAGTCTACCTGATAAAATTATTTTCATTATTCTGTAAATTCTCTGACAAACTCATTTTCTCAATGAACTTTATTTTCACTCTTCTTTACATTCTCTGACAAACTCATTTTTTCAATGTCTTCCCTGACACATGCAGTTTTCATCTTCATTTTTGTAGAAAGGCCTTCACTGTGTGTATCTTAGTATTCCATAATCATTTATTAAATGTTGTTGCCTCTCAGGAATTGTAAAGTTACTTTTTTAAAAACTTTTTGTGTAGATACTTTGAATTAAATTTAGGGCTTTGGCTTCTCTGCTCATGGCTGGCCCTCTCCCACTTTAGCCATGTCTCCAGTCCGGCATTTTTTTTAGAGATTGGAGATTGATTGTCTGGATTTTCTTTCTGGGCTGGCTTTGTCCCTCTCTCCTGTCCCAGTTCAAAGTCAATCCAGGCAGAAAAAGTCCATGAGACTCATATTTCCAAATCACCACCAGAAAACTGGAAGTGAGGCTGTAAGTCAAAGTGGTAGAGCACTAACCTTGAACCAAAAGAGCACAGGGACAGTGGCCAGGCCCTGATTTCAAGCACCATGACTGACCAAAAGAAAAAAAAGTGTTCAGTAAAAATATCTATTTGCAACTTATCTATTCAATTTACCTGCTGTGTCTGTTGAAATTCATTTAAATTTCATAGAAGAAGATCACAATAGCCCAATGTCTCTGCCCTTATGAGCACATAAGATGATGCTAAGTGAAGTGAACTCCATGTTATTGAAGCAAGTTTTATATCATTGTTGTAATTATTTTCAACAAGCCATGTGAAACAGTACCATTTTTTCTCTAGTGTATTCCTTTCCTATGGTTTTGATAAGCCCAGGTTTTAAGGGTCCCCAAAGACCACAAAGGAGTGAATTCCAATGCAAGTACACGAGAGTCTTTATTGCAAGATCTAGCCTGGACTCCACAACCTTCACCGACAAAGTTGGATCTGGATTGAGATCCTCGCCCCTCTATCTAGCAGGGTTTTTATCTGGTTGTCAGGGGCATTTCATGCATCATAGTATCAGACAGAAAATTACATCGTGCCTCAGGACAATAGTAAAACAATTTCAAAAGCTGTTTGGTGAGGCTGGTGGGGGGAACAGGTCTGGAAAAGGTGGTTGGCTGGCTCATGGGGGCGGTCACCTAAGCTCGATGGTACAGCCCTCATGACATATGCTCCATCCTGGAGGGTCATCTAGCCATTATCTTGCTGCCTGAAGAAGCAGCTGGACCTTGAGGCCTTCTCTTCCAACTGATGATTGGCTGAAGCTGAGGAGTTTACTGCAAAAAGGGGGTTAGAGATGTGTTTCCTAAAGTCCATGTCCTTGCCATTTTCTTAGAATAGCTGCTAGGGAATAACATTGTTAATAGTTGGCCATGGCAGAGAGGGACTGATTTTAACTCCCTAGGTGTGGGAAAGTAAAACATTTTTATTCAAGCTCAATTATTTAGGCAAGGCCACAGGTACGTTTTAAATAATGACTCAAAGTATCCTAGCTCCACTGACTTCTGGCTACCTAAATTATATAGATCGCATTGATATTTTGTCTAGACCTTACAGTTTCACCCCAGCTATCACTATATCTCATCTGAGTACATACCCTTAGATCTAGGGAAGGGAAAGGGAATACCAAAATCGAGAGACAAAGGATAAAAAGACAAACTATTCCAAAATCAATATTTACAAAACCATTTGGTGTTAACCAACTGTACAACCTATGGGAGGGGGGAGAGATGAAAAGTGGGAGGGGAGAAAATGAGGGAGAAGGTAACCAGTTGAACAAGACTGTAACCCCTCTGTAATTCACTTTGACAATAAAAGAAAAAGAAAAGAAAAGAAAGATAACAAGACTACACAAATTATATATCCCAGTATTACATATAAACAAGAAACTGATTAATATGTAATTCTGTTATGGTTTTCTATATGCCACAGGTCTGAAAACTTTGACAGTAGTTAGTAGAGAGCAAATTCTTTCACTTTATGAGAGACTGCTCACATTGGAAACAATAAAATAATATCAAGGAAATAATGTGGATTTTCCAAAATTCTGAGGTATAAGGGGAGTCTGAGAATGAGGAACCAGATTAAAGAACAAAGGATGTAGGTAGAAACTGTAACCTCTCTGTACATCACTTTGACAAATAAATCTAAAAAAGACCAACAATAAATATGTCAAATAGAAAAGATTATTCTTATTATTACCATGACCAAAATAAAAGCCTTATCATGGTCTGCAAGATTAACCAACTCTGTTTGGCTGAGTAAAAGGGACAAAAAAAAAACAAAACAAAGGAAACATTTGTATTTAATGCTAGCATGCAGTAGAGTGCTTCCAAGAAGGATACAGGAAAGAAACTGTTTGTCCACCAGAGCATTGCGGTGGATATTCGTGGAATGAATGAAGAGAAACTGAAAAGTGACAAATGATTCCATTCCTTTAACAAGTATCACAGAAAACTATGTTTCAGGCACTAATATAACCCAGAGATTAAATGCAGAATAGATTCAACAGTAAACAATTTGACTCATATTGAAATGCTAGTGGAGGAAGTAGTATTTCCCATGCCTAGAAATATGGTCCTGCTTAAACTACAGTTTCTCCTGTCACAAGGAGTAAAAGCAGGTTTTGGTATTCCAAAATATATCAAGATAACTTTTAAAAATGTGTACAAATCCATAATGCACTTAACAAATGCAAAATTCTGCTAATCCCTATTACCAGAACGTTTGCTATCAATGAATTTAAGATTGTGGTATCATGAACATTTATGAATCACAGAGAAGTTAATTATCTCTTATGTCATATGCCTAATTCAGTACTGTTGTCCAGAATGTCTAACAAGTGAGTTACCAACAATTGCTCTATACATAAAGTTAAGATGAGGAAGATTGTTCTTTACCACTGTGCTGCTCTCATCTTTTTTTTTTTTTTTTTTAGCTAAGCCTCCACAGAGAGGAGTGAATTGGCATATTCCCAAGGCTCTTTTTCCCTATGCACTCATTCTCTTCCAAATTCATAGGGCATGACTCATACAGGAAAGAAAACTGAACTAGAGAAAACCTTGTTTCTCCAGCTTAGGACACAATTTTTTTAATTGAATACACAAAAAATCAATGCACAGATAGGACTGAGAGCTATATTCTCTTCCCTTAGTAAGGACTGAAAGGGGATATTTACATTTGCAAAATCTAAAATACACTTTTAAACACATTCCTTTAATGTACTCTTACTGTGCTACTCAACAAAGAATGCATCAAATTTACAAATTTGCACAAATAGTACTGTCAAGGTAATGATAATAGCCTATTTTAACTTTGGTTGGCAATAAAAGCATTCTGCACAAAACAAGGAATGTATGAAGAAAAGTGATTCACGAAACAACCAATAATTATAAAATAAATGTTTGCAAGCTACATGAATTCTTGATTTCTTTAATGTATTGCAATCTTTTAGCAAAGGAAGGCTACTTGCAGTTGATATTTACTTTTTGTTTCTTTTTAACAGAGGATAAAAATCTGTGTTTTTCTTTTAAATATCAAAATAAATAATTTGATCCTTGTTTCCTAAGTGTGACAGAATAAAAAATTGTGTTGCTTCACAGAGTTCCTGATATATGGGGTACTGTAAATGCCATTAAATTTCTGCTTAGTTCATAAAAATAGTCAAATGAGATTATTTGAGTGATATTACTTTGTTATTAAGCAGAGATATTCCTTGTTTTGTTTGTATATAAACCTAAACTGAGCCCCAAAAGCATAGGCACAAATGTACAGTGTTTGGGCCTTATTTTTACATTGTTTCCCAATATATAATTGGAATTTAACCACAATTTATTTCTACAATTTTTTTTTATTTACACAATACCTCACATGTTAGTTTGTGCCTAGAACTTATAGTAGAGTGTTTGTCTTTTCATTATGAATATATTATTTTCATTTTGCATATATTAATGTAGTCAGAGTTTTACACACACATACAAGTGACAGTTTCAAGTATTTTCAGGAAACAGGCATGCAAAGGTATATAGTCCTTGATACTCAGAGTTAGGTACTACAGAATTTCTCTTCTAATACTTTGCTGCTGCTATTTCACTTTGCTGTACAGCAGTGATTTGAGATTATGCATAGGCCACTCTTTTTTTTTTTATCACAGTGCCATGATTCATTCAGGTTACTGATATTTTCCCTTTTAACTTATTAAGTGTAGGAAAAAAGTTAACTTTTGATTCTCTTAAGAAGGGCAGCATGTCATAATTTAATGCTAGGATAGAGAATCTCAGCAGAAAAGAAATCAAATTCCATCTCAATTACTTACACTCTCTTTGTGATCTTGGGCCAGGCGTTTAATCTCTTTAAAATACAGGCCATTCATCTCTGAAAGTGAGGTCAAATACACTTGCATTGTGAGGAAGTTGTGAAAATGAGAGGCAATGCTAATAAGGGAGGGCTCAAAGTGCAGACTGTCATTTTCAATGTGTGTTGATTTTGGGTTATCACAGCTCTCCCTCTGGTACATAAAGAATGTCCCATTCTAAGCAAATTCATCATGAAATCACTATTTGTAATAGAAGTTTAAATTCTTTAGCAAGTTTGGATAACAAAGCTTATTCAGTTCCAGGGAGTGCTGAGGTCATAGAAAAATTTTATGTCAAGTTGGCCTATAAGTAAATCAGGTTTCAGATCAATCTTTTGTGTATTTTATCCCACCTCTGAGCATCTCTGCTCTGCAGATCATAAAGCTGGAAAGCAACTTGATTCATTTTGTCTGTGCCAGTTTCACGGTGTTTCTTACATCTTGAAGTGTTATGTTGATTTAAAAGTTCTGTGTTGCCTTTGGAGGTTTGAAGGAGAGAGGGAGAGAAGGAAGGGGTGAGGAAAGGGAGAGAGAGATAGAAAGGGGTAGTAAGAGATACAACACTAACAGTCAGGATTAAAGTATTTTAAAAGGAGCATATGCAATCCATGTTCTTTCAGGAATCATATGGAAGTTGGTGCAATGATATTTAAATTCAATCTGATAACAGTTTGCTAGCCATGTGATCTGTAAATAGAAATATCTAGTATGGGGAAATAAACAAAATTGATATTTAATGAACAAACAAAATTGATTTAGTTTTAGTAGAATTAAATCTAACTAACAAAGACAACGAAAAGATGGTACGAATCATCAACATATTGCTGTGTTATTTTCTTAAACAGTCTTCTTCCTATATTTAACTTAACAGAGATTTAAAATTGGAAACACATGCACTCTCCCGATAGTTCCTCTGCATTGCAAACTTTTTATTTGGCACAAATTAAGTCAAAGTGAAAGGAAACGGTGGTAACTGTCCTTACCCTTCACCCTCTAATGTGACTATTTCCTGGAATGAAAATATTAAATGGAAAATTTTATTGACTATAAGCATATGAAATATTTTTAACAGAATATAGTAAAGTAGCCATGATAATGGCAGCTAATACTGTTTTCAATGTCAGTGTAATTCATTTCATTGAATTCTTACTCCACTTTTATCAATTTGTTAGTTTATCAGGTGAGAACATGGCCTAGGAGAAGTCGAGAAGTTAGATATGATCGTGCTTGTGCATAACTTGTTCTCACTCTCTGTGTATTTGTTTGTATGTGAGAAAAAAGAGACGGAAAGTAGAGAGGAAGAGAAAGAGTAAGAAGGTGCATGTATTTGAATATCACATTGGAGTTTGCATGAGGATATAGATGTGTACATTGGGGGAAACTGAAGGACTAAGAGCTTATACTCAGCCTTTAAAAGGTCCTTGATGTCCATAGAACTTGAGAACTTATTTATTTTATATTTAATAATGGTTTAGACCAGTAACTCAAGTACTTTTCTGCACATTATCACAACATCTGAATAGATTTGTAAAAGTATTAATTATAGGTTCCACCAATTTATTTTTTTATTTAAGTATGGGTTATGAATTGTCCTGTTTTAAGCTCTGTAGGTGGTTATATTGCAGAAATATTTAAAGTGAGCTCAGATTGACTTTTTACTATTGTATTATAAGAATTTTCCACACATCTTTTTATGATTCAAACAGAATTCCTTTAATTTTAGTTAGCATACAGAATTCTTTTTATTAAAATGCTTTCCTGTCTAAAAATGAATTTAACTGTAGTTCTCTAGGGTGTTTTCAATTTGTCTGAAATTGTTGAGAAGTTCTTAGGGCTTAAAATGCCTGATTATTTTCAGATCATTGTTTTAAATATAAATAAGTAGAGGAAATAGACACGAGTTGTGTGATTAAAAAAACACAAAACCTTCAGGGGGAAACATAAAAGCTACTTATAGTAATTAGCATGACAATGTATTAAATGATCAAGCAAATAAAAGAATGTAATTTCTTCCTTGCAACTCAGATACTGAAGAGGACTGACTTAAGTGTGCTTCCTAGGGTATTGAACATTTTAGAAGAGCAGCATATTTGAAGTCATCTTTAACATATTAGCTGTGAAGGACTAGGACGACTCCATCTTGAAATTGCAACCATCTTGTTGTTTGTGATAAGCTAAGAATAACCCAGCAGGCACATAAAACCCGGGAAATTGCTTGTTTATGGTGAAACTACCCAGGCATTGTACAGATTCCAGGAATAAAGTTGTTTGTGTGGATGTTTATGCCGAAACCAACAGGCCATAAAACCCATTTCCCAGATGGCCCAACTGGTTTGGGAACATTCCGATCGCACTGACCACCTTGGAATGTCCTCAGACCAATTTTAGAAATCTGGAATGTCCTTCGATCAAATTTTAGAAGTCCCTAGCCCCGAGCCAATCAGATTTGTCCTCGCACTCCAACCCTGCTTGCACCTGGTTAATGTAACTATGTGTTTTTTTCCTTTAAATACCCGTGTAAAACTCTGCTCATGGCCTTCCTCCTAACCTCCGCTGTGTCAGTGGGTAGGACGAGGTCCGGGCTGCAGCTCGCTTACATAAAGCCTTGCTTTTGCATTTCGGAACGTATGGCTCTCAGTGGTCTTCTTGGTGGTCTTTGAGAACTTGGGCACAACAGCTGAAGACCAAGAGTTAATCTACGAAAAGGACTAGTTGAAAATGCATCAATACAAAATGCAGGAAAGAGGGAAAATATGTGTGCCAGGTCTTAATTTATTATTCTAGACATAACTCATTTTCATTATGTTAATAATAATACCTAAACTCTAAGTTTCCTTACAACCCCTGCAGAAAGTTATTAAATTTTCAAAAAGTATGAAATTTACTGGAAAAATACTAATATTTTACAGAGCTGTAATAAAGAATGAAAATAATTAAATTATGTAAATGTATGCTGCATTTAAATATTCTCTCATGTCTAGTTTAAGAATGGGACTTTGTACTGATATCTGCAGCAAAATAATAGTACAGATGGGGCAAAGAAAATCTGGGTACATTTAACAACAACAACAGCAACAACAAGATAGCAGATATATCTGAAAATGCATTCTAGTAGGAAACCTCAAAATTTGTCCCTGATTACTCTTGAATTGGGTTCTTTATCTCCTTATACCTCTTTGTACCTCCTTTCACTTCTCTTCTCTCTATGCATAAGTCAGTTTGTGCAAAGATTTCTTTTCGTTGCAATTCACAGTTAAATATCTTAAGGGTTTTTTGTTTTGTTTTGTTTTGTTTTTGCCAGTCCTGGGGCTTGAACTCAAGGGCCTGGACACTGTATATGACCTTCTTTTGCTCAAGGCTAGCATTCTAGCTCTTGAACCACAGCAGCACCTGTGGCTTTTTCTGTTTATGTGGTGCTGAGGAATTGGGCCCAGGGCTTCATGCATACTAGGCAACACTCTACCACTAAGCCACATTCCCAATCCAAGGTTTCTTTATTGCATTTTAAATTGTTATTTCAAAAATTATATACAAAGGAGTTACAGTTACAAAGTCAGATAATGAGAATATTTCTTTTTGACAATGTCATTCCTTCCCTGGCTCTCTCCCAGTTTTTCTCTCCCGTCCCCACTCACAAATTGTATCTTTCATTTTCAACACAGTGTTTAGTGAGTATCACTGCTACATATTTGTTCACCCTTTGACATACCATTTCTCCCAAAGACAGATAAACAAACAAACAAGATAAAAGGAAAGCAAAAGCAGTAACAAAGTAAAGACCTATTGTTTCCTTTTCCTAGAGCTCATTTTTATAAATATTATTTTATATGATCAGATGCACATAGATATTGTGCCTTTGTGTTCCTCTCCAGTAACTGTCCTTTGGTCTCACCGTTTGTGAATGCCTAAAGATCTGTAAAATTTATCTTTTTTTTAACCATCCAGTGTGTTTACTATATGGTACCCACAATATTCTTCCATTGCTGTCCCAGTGGTTGAGAACCAGCCCCAAATTGCAATAAAGTGAAAAAAAAAAAAAACACACTGATAGACCCAGGAGGCCATGTGGAGCAGAGATGACTAACAGAATCATGGCCCTGAAGAACAGCAAGACTAATGGTTATATCAGTTGTTCAGGATAAAGGTGGCTTCATACAAGCCCAAATTACCTGGTTTACATATAGCCAATGTCAATCAGGTGCATTTCAGACAACAATGTCTGGCTTTGGTCCCCGTGCTAGGATAGAAGATCATCTAAGTAAAAACAGACTAGGGAACTTCAGATTGATCATATCTGTTACAAATCAGGATGTCATGGTTATAATCATGTCAAGCTGAATCCATATAACATCCTCTAAAAACAATAAAAACAAGATCAGTTCATGAAAGGACTTTCTTCCAGGTATCTCAGAACCATGAACCAAGGTAGGCATAAAAATCTATGTATATCTTGGCCTCATTTGAAAGTTGTTGCATGTATTTATTTATGAATGTATTTACTTGATAGGAAATACTTAGTGTTGGACTGGAAATCTTTTTCACATTCCTTACATGTCAGCTTTCTGAAATCTTTGTGCAGTTAGATGTTTGTCTGGGTTAAACAAGTTAGAATTTTTTTAACCATACAAATAAACATTATAGTTATTTTTATCCTTTACTATTTTAAAATAATTTTATTATCAGGTTTCAAAAGTAGAATATTCATTATCTTAGAATAAATTTGATGTCCTTAATGTATTTTCCTCATTTTCCAAATAACATTTAATCTAGTAAAATTTAGAATCCAATAAAATTATCTAGTTTTAATCATATGGAAGTGTATGAATATGAGTGTATATTAAGATATGTGTATATATGTATATATACACACATATATACTAAATATCTAAGAATATAGCAATAAATGCCTACGTGACCTTTTCTCCTTTTCTCTTTTGACAATGACTGATGATTGCATAACCTAATATACCAGCATTTCTATGAATAATAAGTAATTTGTTCCTTCATAAAATGTAGATATATTTTGTTAGAAAATAAATTTTATTTTAATTGCTTTAGTCAGCTTATTTTATTTTTAACATACAAGGATAATATAATAACAAAATTTAAAAATAATAGACTTCTTCCTATTAGACTTTCATGATCTGTTACTGTAGTCAAGTAAAACTAATCTACAAATAGTTAACATCCATAAGGACAAATGTGTGTAGCATCAACTCTAACAGCAATATTGATTCTCACATAGATCATCCCTGTTACCACTAGTCACCAATTTAATGCTGACACATTGTGCCATCTCTCGCTAATTCATGGGCATAATGACATTTTGATTCATACTCCTGGTCTTTGAATTTAAACACTGTGATAAAAACTGTCTGAATTTAAAGCATAAATTTGTGAAGAATTAATCATCTCAGCAAATGTCTTAAACAACAGTCTAGTAGACTGACATTTTCAAGACACTTACCTCACCTTTCAAAGATAAAGTTTTCTCACAGTACACTATTAGATGTTGCTACTATATTAAAAGAATCTCAAATATACAATTGAATACATTAACAGTAAATGTATTTATCTCAATAGGAAATAAAAAGTCATGAAAAATTTATATAGATTTTTGTAAAATTATGTATTTGTCAATAGAGTCACGTGGTACAACACACTGTTTTCCTTAATTTCTCTGGCTTTCTCCTTATCTTTGTACATGAATGACCTGTTCATTTTCCTCCAATGGTGTCTATGTACAACAGTTTTAAAAGCAACTTAATTATTCTTTCCAGTGTGAATTTTAGCTGCAACATCAAAGAAGATAATGTTTTTTTTCTTTTTAACTTTCCCAATCAATGACATATCAAACCAATAGGTGAAAACTTATGAAATATAGAACACAAAAATATTTTATGTAGTGTCATTCTTTCCACTTAGAAAACATTCATGGTGTATTTCACAGGTATATGAATAAAATTATTGTTGGAAATGAAGCTTCTCAATCTAAAGATCATGAAGTCCTCACTTTTAGTAATGGGTATTTGATTTGAAAACACATCCATCCCAAGTTTAAGAATGATTCAGATATGTTTCCTATATTTTGAATATCAAATCCTAGTCTCAGATTTTCAGCTATCACATGCTCACATTGTTAATAATTAAACTGTAAAATTAGGACATTATAGACTATATCCTAAATTTGATACCAATGATACAGAAATCCTTTGGAGCAAAAAATACTGGTTCTGTTCAAGCTGATCAAAGCTACTGGCTTGCCAAAACTTGAGATACCATTGTTTTTCACTTTCCAAGTTATAAATTGAACATTTTTCCTAAACAAAACATATTTATCACATAAAACACATGTTTGGGTGCTCTACTTGGTAATAAGCTTCTCTAAATGACACACTATAGTACATTTTAACTGCAATAAGTTTCAATTACAGAACTATAACTATCGTAATTCTGATGTCTAGGAGCAGTGGAGTATAAAATTCAGAAAAAGAAAATACCCTTGCATGACCCACATGGACATTTGGTGCAGAAGAGTGATAAGAAAAGCTTAGAGTTTTTTATTCTTGCTTTCCTATGTATTTTTTCTTTAGTTTTTCAGTTCTCTTACTATTTTTACTATACTTTTTATGAGTTCTTTTTCTAAAATCATTTGCCAGCTTACAATAAAAAAATCTACAATCCTAATGATTTAACCAATTTATCAAAATTTCCATGATATCCACTAATTATTAAAGTTTCACACATTAAGTAGAAACCACATCTAACACTTCACACCATCCTGTTAAATTTCCATTTCAAAAAGTTGAAGTACTTGTAGCCTGCTAACATCAGCACTTCACTATTATAGAAAAATTGACCATCCTTAGAATGAATTTCCAAAGTTAGGACAGACCTTCAAAGGAATTCAGACATTAGAACAAGCTTCCTTTATGCTCTACTTACGTTGCATATCCTCTCCCTTCTCTATTTCAGAAGCTGAAAACTAATTTGGACTCTTCAGGATTTCTATAAAATGTCCAATTGCTGAGGTAGTGTGGCATCAGAGAAGGACTGGGCATAGTTATTCTCTTATCAGTTTTCTGTCAATTTGTATCTCTTCTTTCAAGGTTTCATTTTTATCAGATAAGAGACACTTCATTTTGGCTTCAGAACTTTGTTGTAACCTTCCATCTAGTTTGTTCCTCAGAGATTGGATAGTCATTGGTTTATTATGGATAAAACTTGACTGAGCACCAGTGTCTCATGCTTGTAATTCTAGCTAATCAGGAGGCTGAGATCTCAGGATCATCATGGTATTTTTTCAACTTGATTAATATTTGTTTTGTATTTCTTGGCTAATTTCTTTAGATGTATGTTAATTTTAAGAATTTCCAAGTTTCTTAGTAGTGCAACATGGATCCCCCAGTACTTAAGTGAGTATGCAAATTTAGTACTCACTAATGCTAAGTATGGCTATCTTAGCATTTTTAATGATTCTCATGGAATTTCAGTGGTGTCTTATGGTTTTCATTCATATTTGATCATATGATACTGTGTCCCACATAAATTATATGTACCTACAGGTTCTTTTGAAAAATGTCTGCTCAGAGCTTTTATTGGAGGATGTATCTTCTGATAATTGAGTTCTTTCTTTATACATTCTAAACCTAGGTCATTCATAAATTCTATTTATTGAAAATATTTTCCATTATTCTAATTTGCCTTTTCTTTTCTTAATATGTCTTGAAAGGCCATTTAAACTTTGTAAAATAAGACCTACCCTAAATTTTCTTTTATGGCTTATTATTATATCTAATCTAAGAAATTTTGCCTCTAACAAACTTACTACTTTTTTCTTCCTAAAAGTCTAGTGAGTTAAATTTATTCTTACTTTTAGAGATGTAATCAATTTTTACTCTATTTTTATATTATGTGAAGAAAAAAGTGAGATGTCTGCTTCATGTTATCTTTTGAATATTCAGTTTTCTCAGTACCATTTGTATAGAACTTTCTTTTACCTATTAATTGACCAAATACTTCCATCAAAAACACCACTTAAAAACATATAAATTATGTTTGAATTCTATTCCTAATAATTAAATTGACCATCCTTGTATAAGCACTATGTTCCTAGAACAAATAGATGCAGAGCAACTTTTGAATTCACAAATTTATGCTCTTCAGTTTAATGTACTTCTCTCTCACAAATTGTTTTTGCTATTCTCAGTTGTTGATTTTCTGTTAGACACTAGAAGCTCTTTATCAACCTTCAAAATTTACATGTGAGGGATGGGGATATAGCCTAGTGGCAAGAGTGCCTGCCTCGGATACACGAGGCTCTAGGTTCGATTCCCCAGCACCACATATACAGAAAACGGCCAGAAGTGGCGCTGTGGCTCAAGTGGCAGAGTGCTAGCCTTGAGCGGGAAGAAGCCAGGGACAGTGCTCAGGCCCTGAGTCCAAGGCCCAGGACTGGCCAAAAAAAAAAAAAAAAAAAAAAAAAAAAATTACATGTGAACATTTTGTTTCAGATTGTTTAAATTTTAAGATAATTTTGAGAATATTTGCTATCCTAGTCATTCAGGTTTCCTATCCACTAATAGAGTATATCTCTGTGTTACAATTTATATTACCTACACATTTTCTCAACAATGTCTTACAGTTTTCAATTGTATTTTCCATCTTATATAGCAATTATTAAATGTTTTATTATGCAAAAAGAATTGTTTACTACTGGAATTTACTGTTCAACTATTTGCTATGAATATATTTTATGTACATCTATGTATATAGGCAGTTTTTGCACATGAATCGTTTTACTCTCAATTCTGCTAAGTTTAATTGCAAATTACCATATTTATCCTAGATTGTATAGAATAATTCTACTTAAAATATTATGCTAACTGAAAATATAGATATATTTGCTCCTTTTCTGATATTTATTTATTTATTTTTGTAGATAATACTACAAAATTAAATACCAGTAGTACAAGAAAGTCGCCTAACTGGTATTTATTCCTAGCAGAAAGTATTCCAAATATTACTAAGTATGCATGTCAGCTATAGGTTTTCCATCAAAGCCTTATTAGGATAATGTTGTCTGGCTATTCTACTAAAATTAAATGAGTGTATAAAACTGTTCTAAATATTATTTGTATGCATGAAGTTTGAACACCAGGCCATGAGCCCACTGGGATGTTGGTTTGTCACTTAAGCTTTATGTGCAGTTCTTTTTTGCTCTGGCTATTTTTGAAATACTTTTTCCTGTTTTGCAAAAGCTGTCCAGGACAGATGTCCACATTAAATTCCCTCTTTTTTTTTTTCCAGTCCTGGGGCTTGAACTCAGAGCCTGAGCACTGTCCTTGGCTTCTTTTTGCTCAATGCCAGCACTCTAACTTGAGCCACAGTGCCACTTCTGGCCTTTTCTGTTTTTCTGGTGCTGAGGAATCCAACCCAGGGTTTTAGGCATGCAAGGCAAGCACTCTACCACTAAGCCTAAGTCACAGCCCCATAAGTTCCCTCTTACCTAGAATGACGGATGCTCAGCACTAGGCTTAGATACTTTTTTTGTTTTTGTTTGTTTGTTTGTTTGTTTTTTAGTCCAGACTGGACTTTAGCTGCAAACTTCTGGATCTGTCTCTTAAATAGCCAAGATTACAGGTGTGAGTCATTTTGCCCAGCTCCAGATTACATCTTTATCTTTGTTTTAAGCTAATGATATGATATTGTGCCAGAGGAATAGTTCTTTTTTCATATGAAGCCATGAGGGGTTTATTGAATTGCTTAAAATTACTGATCTGTGCTTTACCAAATTTGTCATGGAATCATTGTTGCTTCACTTTTTTCCTTATGATTTATTATCTTCTTTGCTTTTGGAATTCTGCATGGTATTTCTTTTTTGTGTGATTTATTTTATTTTTATTGTCAAGTTGAAGTACAGAGGGGGTACAGTTACATACATAAGGTAGTGAGTACATTTCTAGTCAAACTTGTTATTCCCTCCCTCATTTCCCCCTACCTTCCCACCTCCTCAAGTCGCCCCTCCCTCGAGTTGTTCAGTTAGTTTACAACATATCGTAAGTATTGCTGTTGCATTGGTTTGCCTTTTGCCATTTGTCTCACCATTATATTTTATTTTATTTAAATTTTTTATTGTCAAATTGATGTACAGAGAAGTTACAGTTTCTTACATTAGGCACTGGATATATTTCTTGTACTGTTTGTTACCTCGTCCCTCATTCTCCCCTCTCCCCCCCTTTTTTTTCCCCCCCCATGAGTTGTTCAGTTCTTTTACACCAAATAGTTTTACAAGTATTGCTTTTGTAGTTTTCTATCTTTTTTTTACCCTGTGTCTCTCCATTTGTTATTCCCTTTCAATATCCTGGTTCTAATACCAGTATACATGGTTTCCAATATACTCAGATAAGATACAGAGATAGTGAAGGTACAACCACAGGAAAGGGATACAAGAAGATATGGTATTTCTTTTAAATGAGTTCTACTAATGCATCTTCAAGGCCTTTGCCTCATTTCTGTGCTACTGACTTCATCCAGAAAGCATTTTATTTCACATTATTTTTGTTATTCTGAAACTTCTATTTGTTTTCTTTTGTTAGTTTTTTTTGTTTTCTTCTGAGATTTGTTTTTAATTTCAGTCCATCCTCATGTAATTCATTGAACAAAGGAATTTGTTCTACTGAAACTCTTCACCTAAAGGTGTTTCTTCTCTGTAATGGCCTCTCAGTTCTCCAGAAAATGGGTCACATTTACAAAATGCTTCGTATTCAAATACTCTCACATTTTACTCTAGATAGTAAATATTTTATTGGGGGAGTACTGAAGTGGCTCTGTGTCTCAAAGTAGTATAGCATTAGCCTTGAGTAAAATCTCACAGACAACACCCAGGCCCCAAGTTCAAGCCCCATGACCAACACACACACACACACACAGTGTGTGTGTGTGTGTGTGAGAGAGAGAGAGAGAGAGAGAGAGAGAGAGAGAGAGAGAGAGAGAGAGAGAGAGAGAGAGATAGACAGACAGACAGACAGACTAACTCATCTTTCCATAATGGAAGGAAGATTGATTCTGAGCTGGTATTTCACCACATTTAAAGTCTTCCTTGGCACAGGTTAGTCAGCAGCTGGCTAGAGTCAACACTGAGACATCAGAATTCTCTCCATTGGTAAGCTTTATTTTCCTACCAGGTTATTAGGACCCTTAAGGCTTTCTTTTTATAGTTCCATAGGCCAGAAAAATTGCAACAGTTCTGTCAGTGGCTCAACTCACTTGAACCCAGTGTTGATCAGAGACTGCCTTTAGGCTAGGACTGCCCAAATAGGAAATTCTTTCTGTGTGGATTCCATTTTTCTGTGTTTTTATTCTTATTTTCAAACTGCTTCTACCTTTCATTCAACAGAAACTTTAAGACATTCATTTTTGTATTTTGTACAGGATGTATAGGTGTTAATTGCTCAGAGGTTACTATTAACACCAACATACTTTCAATGGTGAGGAAAAAAATTCCAAATTTTATTGCTATGCTTACTAGAATAATCTGGGTCTGCTCTTTAAGGACATAAGTTATTTCACAAGAACAATGGCTACTTTGTTTTCAGTGCTATTGTCAGATTCTAGCAAAGCCAATCATCTATGGAAAGCACATATTTTTTTCAATGATCAGCACAATAATAAAAAATTGTCTGATTATATAACAAATCAGGCTGTGAGTATCCAGATTTTACTTCCAGATTTTGCTAAAATTTACAAAGGTGAAAATTATCACATTTTTGTTTTCTTATGGAGCTAATTACTTTATAAAATTTTTATCTTCTGCAACTTTTTTGTTCTTAGGCTATGGACATACATTATTTGGAGATTCCCCCAGACCAATTTATTCCTCCCTCAACACTCTAAATTTTCTTCTAATATAGCAATTAACACATTACATTACAATATTTCCATCTTCCCTTTAACTCTTAAATTTTTACTACAATAAGAACCTGAACAGTCTTACTTTTTCACCTTTATTATCTAAGCACTAGGCATACAGTTTGCTCTAAGCACATTTTATAAAGGATCCATGATTGAATGGCCAAGCGAAATTTTGGTGATCTTTCTTTTGAGTATGACATCAGGCAGTGCTGATAAAACTACTCAAGATGATGAATATGGCATTCTTGGCAGTTATATTTCCTGTGACTGTATAGATTAGACACAAATACTACTCCAGAGACTTGAAGTTTTGCATAGTTACTATATCACTACTGTCAACTTCCCAAAAGACGTACTGACCTTTTTTAATCAGTGCATCATTTGGAAGACATGGCAACGGAGCTTCCTGACAACTTTTAAGCTTGAAAAGGATAGTTTGCATGCAAAGATTCCCTTGTGCAGGCTGAGACTGATTTCCATCTTCCCCATGCTTGTCATTAATAGTTCTTTGCTGACCCTGCAGATCTTTTAACATGCAAGAATGTGGTGATTAGCAGTTTCTGGATTACCATCATAAGAATTTATGATTGACCTTCATAGTCTGGTGAGTTAAAGAAGTTTCCCAAAAGACCAGAGTACATTATGACACTAGCTTCCATCACTAACATATGTCCCAGGGTAAATTTAATAAAGAAGTGGCTGCTTTGAAATAAATGTGTGTCTTACTTAGGAAATACACACTTCTTTAATCAAAAATATTTTATCTTTTCTACTGAGAAAAGCAAATAAAACTGCAGCCCAGAGAGAAAAGGCAAAAAATATATAAATCAGCCTGAGTTCCAAATAGCCAATTATCTCTTCATGTGTTTAATTATGCTATTAGGTTAGTTTTACTTGCTGAAGGTGCTTTTATATGGCACTTGTTTTCAATTCAAGTTTGTTCCCCCCCCAAAAGTTAAAAATTTTAGTGTGTAAACAGACAACTCATTCTTCCATTTTCCCTCCCACAACATTATTTAGTTTTCAAAGACTCAAAATGTTGTATCAGGCCATGTATTATTAAAATTTATCAGGCATTTTGATAACTACTTAAATAGTACATAAATACCCTTGAGCTATTTTAATGTTATCTTATTATCTTTGTTGCCTATAATCATAATGAAAGTCATAATGAGAAATAATTCTTTTACATGGAAAAGGCATTCTAGAGGAACAATCCTTGGAATGTTTGGTTGTTTGTTATCTCCTGTCAAACAAAGGGACCTATTTATAGACCTATGTGTCAAAAATGTTTCCAATATAAGCACAGATGATAAAATCACAGTAATAAACTAAAATATTATTTTGAGAACAAAAAGTATAATAAATATTGAAATATAAAATTATAAATATATACTAGAATAAATTTATATTAAAAATTAAAAATATAAATATAAAACCTGGCACCTATAATTGTAGCTACACAGAAGGTTCGATCTCATGATTTTGATTGGAAGTACAGCAGGAAAGTTTGTAAGAGTCTTATCTCAAATTAACAATCAAAAGGCCAGGAATGGAGCTATGGTTCAATTGGTAAGGATAATGCCTAGGAACAAGTACAGTAGTGTAACTGCTATTGTTTCTACATTTATGCAAATAAGTTCCTACTTGTAATTCTCCAACCAGTATTGTTTTAAAATGAACTTTAGCTGATACTATTTTGTGGTTCAGAAGCTGTCAGCAGTGCCTCGCCTCCCCCTAATTCTGGGTCCTGAAGCTTGAACTTTGGGCCTGGTTCCTGTCCCTGGGACCCTTTGTGCTCAAGGTTAGCAATCTACCACTTGAGCCACAGCAACACAACCGGCTTTTTCTGAAGAGTTAACTGGAGATAGGAGTCTCGAGGATTTTCCTGCTCAGGCGGCCATCCTCAGATCTCAGCCTCCTGAGTAGCTAGGATTATAGGCATGAGCCCTCAGTGCCCCACTGAGAAGACTCTTATGTTTGTGCAATGGGAATAAAATCCAAAAAATTTCCCCAAACTCCTAAACCCCCAGGACATGTACTCTTAGCACATATTGAACTTTGTAACGTCTCCATTCCAGTTCATCATCTGCCACAGCTCCTCTAGTTTTCTGACAATCCAAGCACATTTCCTTCTCAGGGACCCATTCCTTGATACACCAAATGTCTAGAAAATTTTTTTTCTATGAATGCATTTTAATTCTTCCATTCTCAGGTGTCAGAAAATTTTCTTTGATGTCTTAGCCCAAGAATTTGTGCAGTAGTGCTTATCTCTATTGCCTTGCTACCCTTTTCTATTTAACATTTTCCAAAATCAACTGCATAACTGTATTGCATATGTCAATTATCAGAATGGCAAAGGCATGTAATAAACTTACTAAGGACAAACAAGTCGTGCTTTATTGAATTCCATCTCTTTCTTATTTTCCATTTGCCACCTTATTTGTTAGGGTTCATTTTTTTTAATGGTACTTACATGTTGTTCCAATGTGGTTTTTTTTTTTATTATTTATTGTCAAAGTGATGTAGAGAGAGGTTACAGTTTCATACGTTTAGGCCTTGGGTACATTTCTTGTACTGTTTGTTACCTCCTTCCTCATTCCCCCCTCCCCCATCCCCCTTTCCCTTGCCCCCCATGAGTTGTTCAGTTGGTTTACACCAAATGGTTTTGAAAGTATTGCTTTCATAGTCGTTTGTCAAACACACTGGTGTCATAGGAGGCAGTTATTTTGTAATGCCCAGATTTTAAGGCCCCCAAAGACAACCATCAGAGTCCAGAGTCAAGGCCAAACCGCAAGGGTCATTTATTGCGAGTTCGAACCTGGTCCCCTGCGCACTTATTGTCAGTGACACTGAGAGGCCCCGAGAACAATTCCAGCACAGCTTTTATAGACGGGTACAGGGAAGATGAGGGAAGATGAGGAAGACCCCCAGTTACAAGTATATGATTGGTTGACATTTGCCCTAGTTTACAGGTTGTCTCAGGATTGGCCTGGGTCTTCCCGCTGAAGTGTGGTGCCAGAAGGCCTTAACCTTAGAGTACAGATTCGGGTGGGCCTCCAGGAGTGGTCATGTAACCACATTCCTGGAGCCAGATGGTTCTTTTCTCTGTGTCCAGATCCGGGCCGGGGTCTGAGACCAGGCACTTAGTCATGTCCAACATTGAGTGGACTTCGGGCATGGACAATTAATCACGTCCCGGGCCAGGTGGCGGTTATCTTTTAGTGCCCAGATTCGGGTAGTACAGAGTTCACAGAGGGGTGTGTGTGTGGGGGGGTGTGGTTACAGAGTAGCTATAGGAAGACTGCTAGTATTTTTCCACTTCCCCATGGGTTAGCAAGCAAAGGTACAGAAGCAAAATAGCTGTTAGGGGCATAATGGTCACAATTTTATTCTCTACGCTCTTCAATTTTAGGTCTTGATTATACAAAATCCTTTAATATACCACATACTCACGTTGTTATAATAGTGAAGGCACTGCTTTGCACAACCCATCATACTGTTAAGGAAAAAAATGGAATTTCTTTTACTTTATAGTTGTGTGAGTTTCCTCTTCACATTTCTGAGCTTCCTTATGTATTTTTTCTCTTCTATCTGTTTTTCTCTGTAAATGCAAGAAAATGTGTCTTAGTACAACCCTTGTTTCTTTCATTATGCAGGATACTGATGGGTCTTTTCCTACTATTGCCTGAAATCCTTAGTTTCTGAAGGACTATTTTCATTGCTTTTCCTCTATTATTCTATTTAAGTAATTATCCAAAGGGATTGCTATTTAACAAGGTAGTTTATGAATACAATGCATCTTGATTTGTCACCCCCTTCCATTCTCACCTCCCTTCAACCCTCCTCTTTCCTTACTTTTCTTAATTTTGTAGCATTTATATTGAAGCCTGACTGCTAAGCTCCTTGTCCGATACAGTCCTCTATCCCTTTTCCCTGGGCCCTACTCCTCCCTCTTTCAGGTACACATTTCCTGGTGCTTATTATGTTGGGATTTGACTTTGTCTTTCTAAAGAATTACAATATATGGGATGTCCATAGAGTCTACTATACTTCAGTAAATACAGCTGCAACCATCTACATACCACCCAGTGTATGCCTATAGAATTATATGCACATTTTACTATCACAGAAGAGGAAAACCATGAAACCTCTGTTTCCATGGATCTAACTTACTTCATTTAATATAAATTTTCTAAATCTTCCATTTTCTTATGAATGGTACAATACCATTCTTTATGATGAATGAGTAAAATTGGATGAGTAAAATTCATATATACATATAAATATAAATGACATATCTCACAATATCACACACACACACACACACACACACACACACACACACACACACACATATCCTTGATCCATTTGTCCATTGAGGAGCATCTGGGCTGATTCCTTGTCTTGGCTCTGATGAAAAGTGCTGCAATGCACATGGTAGTGCTGATGGCTGCCCTTTAACCTTGCTTGTGATCCATTAAGTAAATGCATAGGAGTAGAATTGCAGGAATATGAGGTAGTTAGTTGTATGTTTAGTTTTGTGAAGAATCTCTGTAATGCTTTCTAGAGTAGTAAAGCAAAGCTTAGATCCCTGCCACTATTGTTATAAGGTTCCCATTTAGAAGCAACTTCCCCAGTATTTGTTATCTTTTGTTTTCTTGATAATGGCCATTCTAACTGAGGTGTGGCAGATCTCAATGTTATTTTGATTTATATTTCTTTATGGTCAGAGTTGTCCTAAGATTTCTTCATTGTCTATTGACCATTTTCACTTCTTCTGAGAAGTCTTTCTTAAAGTTGTACACTCTTTTATTAATTCAGTTATTGTTTCATTGAGGGTTTTATTTTTTGAGCTTTAAGTATATTCAGATATCTACAGGCCCTTGCCCAATGTATAGCTGGTGAAAACCTGCTGTTCTATAGCCTTTATTTTTAGCTTGTTCGCTATGCCTTCTGCCATGCAGAAACTTTCAAATTTGATGCAGTCCCATTAATCAAGTACTTCTTTATTTCTTGTGTTTCTGGATCTTTACACGAAAAGTTTAAACCTGTACCCAGACACCTAGATTTTTTGAAATCACTTTCTGTAATAGTTTCACAGTTTCCTGTATTATATTGAGATATTGAGACATTTGATCCATTTTGAAATAATAATTGTGAAACTGATATATAAGAATCTATTTTCAATGTTCTAATATAAATATCCAGTTTCCCAGCACCATTTGTTGAAAGGGATGTCTTTTTCCTGCCTATATTTTTTGCTCCCTTATTAAATACTAGATGTGTGTAGGTCTGTGGGTGGGTGTCTATTCTGTTCCACTGGTTTTCAAGCCAGTTTTTTTTTTCTATTAGCATTAAGCTGGATACATTACTATGTCTCTGAAATAGAGTTCAGAGTCATTTGTTATTCCATGGAATGTTTGGATTGCTTTCTCTATCTCATTGAAGACTATGTTGGGGATTTTCGTGGGTGTGGCATTGAATTTGTAAATTGCTTTGGCGGTATCACCATGTTCATTATGTTAATTCTTCCAATTTAGGAATATGGAAGTTCTTTCAATTTCCTTAAGTCTTCAATTTCTAGGATTATATTATAAAAAAATAGTTACTTAAACACAGGAAAAATTATGTCATTGGTCTGGCAAACATATATGGGGATCTCAGCTTTCTAGAAATAGGGGGAAAAGACAACTGAATAGCTATAAAATAGATATCTGATATACTTTATTAATCTTACCCTCAATAATTTCTAACTTACTTGTTCTCCAGTTAAAAACTGTGTTCTTCTGGGAATATATGTATGAGATTCTAGTTTGTATTCAATCTTTTAAAAAATGCTACATTAGCCTTGATAGTTTTACAGAGAATCTCCAAATATGGACATTTAGGTGAAATCTGCAAATTATATGACTTCCTTTATCATCACTATGTTCAGCTACACAAAACTAGTTGATGACTTTATTGACTAAAACTTGCTGCCACTTGCATTGGTGGTGGCTTTTCAAAAGCTGATCCTATGATGAGTAATATTTTGAAAATTTATTATTAAGAAGTGTCTCCAGGAAAAACAGTAGGTGGTTGAGACAGTGTGGAAGCAAAGAAAGCAGCAAGAACATTTTATCAAGCCAACTCCCCCAGATAATTAGTTATTCATGTTCTGTGCCACAGGAGAGCTCTGAGACAAAGTATTGGCTCAATCTTAAGGCAGGGAAACCAGTGTTTCTCTCATATCTGTGTAGTGCCTAGTTGCTGCTCTCTGGTCTATACCAGCACACAGAGTTCTAGCAAACATTCTTCTGCCAAAGATGCTTGTGTTGGCTAAAACACAAAAGAACAAACAGTGTCTGTGTACATGAAAACTTAAATGATCAGACCATGAATGATCAATAACCCAATTAACACAACTTACCAACAACTTAATTCTAAAAATTTTTCACATTTTTTGCTATGTTCTTATCTTCCTTCTTTCATTAAAGTTGATTCCTCAATTTTGTTTCACTTCATTTTTGTCCACAATATCCATCTTAGATATTGATTTATTGTTTACTCTGAGAGGTTCTGAAGTTCAGTTTTTAATTTTGTCTACTTTTTTGTTGTTGTTTGTCTGGGACTTGAACTCAAGGCCTGGGAGCTGTCCCTGGGCTTTTTTGCTCAAGGCTAGCATCCTACCACCTTGAACCACAGCTCCAACTGCATTTTTTGAGTGGCTAAGATTTTTCTGCCCTAGCTACCTTGAACTGTGATCCTCAAATTGTAGCCTCCAGAGTAGCTATGATTACAGGTATATGCTATTTGAGCCTGTCAATATTGTCTACTTTTGGGAAGAGGACAATGATTGCTAAAAAATGAATGGAAAACAACATGGGTAATTTTAGAAGATTGAACTATTTGATTACCTGTGATGTTAATCAAACATTCTCAAGTGTGATGTTTTATATTAAACAATTCAATTACTGCAAACTGAAGGAGATTTAAAACTCCCCAAATCTGAAAGGCAACAGAAATATAAGTTACCTCAATTCAAAAATGAAAAAAAAAAATCAATGATAATTTTCAAATGTGTGAGGTTAAAAATAAAAGAAAGATGTTACAGCTTAACAGCAAAGTTTGTTGTTAAGTACTAGGATGAGTATGAGTACCAGGATATCTAATGTTAATTTAGACAATTGGTGCAGAGAGATCTCAGCTTTTACTATGTCTCTACTTCTTTCTTTTAGATTTTCTCCCATGAAAATTTGTATACAAATTTGAACTATAGAAACAACCTTTGCAATAAGTGCTCAAAATTTATTTCTACTGAATGAAACAATTGGCTCTTTAAATCACCTGTGATTTTGTTTATATCTTTAAATAATGGTTAAGGATACTAAGTAAGCAAGACAGTTACTTAATTGTCATTTGTGACAATTCTGTAGAAAATATTTGTAAATTCCTGTGTAGGATTTGATAAGTATAGAAATAGATTTATATAGATATGGATATATATATATATTACACACACACACATATATATATATATACATATATAATCTCCAATTTGATGTTTTACCTATTTCAGAGAAATTAAGTAGCAAAGCTTTATAATATTATGAACATTATTTTCACACATTTTCTTTGGTTGACTAATTTTATTCTGCTTTATTCTGGTTACTTGAATGTTCCATGGTTTCCATGAATCTTTCACCCTCTGCATTATTTGATTAACTGCCTACAGTATTTAGGAAAACACACAACATAGACATAATAATCAGTAAATACTTCTAGTCTGGCAACTGAAACAAATGTAGCAATGTTTACAATGTAATAAAAAGTTTAAATGCTTCACAGGTATTTTCATAATTATATTTAAATAAAAGTAAATGATATAGGAAATGTTAACTATGTGAAGCCAATGTACCAGCAGCAAATAATTAATTATATTCTTTCCAATGCTAATACAAGACTAGCATGGTAGAATCAAACAATATTTGTTGATCTGTATATGTTATGGCTTTCTAACACTTATGGAAAACTGCTCACTCAAAAATAAAAAACAGACCCTTAAAAACCAGCAAAATAATGGTCATTTATTTTTTTCAATCATAAAACTTAAAAATGCCATCCTATATGCAAAATTTAAGTCGATGGAAACCTTGAAATCATGTAGTATAGATCAATAATTTTAGTTTTCTGTTTCATATAAGACAAATGTTGCATTATTAGGCTACTTTCTAATCAATCAAATCTTGTTTGACAACTTAATATAACTTGTTGGAAAAGATTTCTCTTTCAGAAAGGCTTTAAAGATGACATTTTGCTTCATTGCAGATAATTCTATTATTGTTCTGTAGCATTTACATCAATACCATACTTGTGATCTTTTCATAAATAAGAAAATTGAGATACAGAGCTATTAGGCAACTTATTCAATAGTACATAATGAACTTCATCAGCCTGGTAAAAGAAATTGCGAATGTCCACGCACTCATCTAAACTACTTGAAGAGAAGTTCTTATAACAATAAGAAGTCTGGACAAATTCTATTCACTAAAAATATATTTCTGTAACTTCAGCTGGCAATACTAAGTCTCCTCCATAGCAAGATAATTTTCTACAGATAGACAAATATGAGGATAAGCAAGGAAATGGAACTAAAAGGCAAGTAGCTAGGTGCTTCCTGGATTTGCTACCAGCATGGTCTTTTGAGTTTGAAATTTGGAGTTCCACAGAAGAAAAGGGGATACATGAGATGACAGTAATTTTAAAATATTTATAACTTCAAGGTGAAGAACTTCCTAAAAATGATGAACTAAAGCCAAAAATTAACAAATTTGAATGAACAGAATTAGATATATGTCATCCATATTTTTCAGTTTCCCAAAATCCTGGGAAGTTATAAGATTTTTATTAGTCTAGAGAACTTTGTATATGGATTTTTGTCATGGATAAACCAAATCATGGCCAGGTGCCAGTTGCTCATCCCTGTAATCTTAGCTATTCAGGAAACTGAGAGTGGAGAATTGTGCCTCAAAGCCAGCTGAAGCAGGAAAGTCTGAGAGACACTTCTCTCCAATTAACCACCCAGTAAGTGGAACCACCCAGTAAATGTGGCTCAAAGTGGTAGAGCAAAAGCCTTGAGCAAAAGGAGCTCAGAGACAATATCCAGGCCCCGAGTTCAAGCCTCATGACCCCAAACAGCAACAACAGCAAAAACAAACCAAAAAAAAAAGTTTAAAAAAAAAGTGGGCTGGAATATGACTTAGTGGCAGAATGCTTGTCTTGCATGCATGAAGCCCTGAGTTTGTTTCCTCCACACCACATAAACAGAAAAAGCCAGAGGAGTGCTGTATCTCAAGTGATAGAGTGAGAGCCTTGAGCAAAAGGAAGACAGTGACAGGGCTCAGGCCCTGAGTTCAAGTCCCAGGACTGGCAAAACATAGAAATACAAAGAAGAAGAAAGGAAAGAAAGAAAGAAAAAAGAACCAGATTATGCTCAAAAATCAATCTAGGTTTTTATTATAGTTTTATATAGTATATATCAGTATGTATATGTATATATATACAAACACATTATTATGCATATATGTATATACATTCTGAGTGTTTCAACATTTAGATAAAAGGCTTGTTTTTAGGTCATTTATCAATAAAAGTCTAGATTTTCTGTGACCTTCATTTATTCTTCATTTATCTCTCTTCTATGCTTAATGAATGTGCAAATTTCTTATCTATATTACTTTTTCTATGCCTAAAATACTTCCTTGACTATCTTTCCAGAATATTTGTTATATATCAGTTTCCTTATGTTTTCATTACAGATAGGTTTCATCTCTTTCATTGTTGAATGATAACTGTAATTTTATAAGGAATTCAGAGAGATGGATGGTTTTTCCTTTCCATAATTCAAATGTTTCACTTCACCCTCTTTGTGTTGTTTTGATTCTTTTTAGAAATGTTCTCACCTTATCATTGTAAAAGTCATACCACAAATACATGGATTCTTTTAAGGTTTTTTCTCTTTTGTTTTTCAGCAATTGAATATAATTAGATTGATTTTATTTGCCCTATTTGTCTTTTCTGGGATATATGAATTTCTGAAGTATGTAACTCATTAAAATCATATGGATGTCACCTACTAAGCCCAGAAGTGTGTTCCTGTATGTATTATGGTCCCCAAATTCTTATGGCTCTCCAATACTCCTCATATTTAGCTCTCTACCTCTCTTGACCATCATTCTAAACTGGACTAGAGAAAAATATCAAGGTTACTTGACATAATGAAACGTCCTGCCTCCATTACAAATTGCAATTTTAAAGTGCTCTGGAAGTTCAATGGCAGACAGTAAACTCTATTTTAATGATGATAAATAGAGTAATAAACAAAGCTATATACAACCACAGAAAATATTACTTAGAGTCTTAGGAAGAACCCAACCAGCCCCATGATTTCTAGTGATAAGAATGAAACAGTTAATCACTCAGTAGGTATTTATGAAATTCTTTCCTGGTAACCAGCATTTAACAATGCATTTACCTCAACTCTTATAAAAACATATAATTTTACTTTCTCAATCAGCCTGAAAATTGTGTATTCCTTGACATCTTCTTGTCAAAGATAAAAACAGAAACAATAAAAATTATGAATGATGAAATTCACAAAAGTTATGAAGGGGTTTTCAGACAAGTTATTATACTTAGAGTTTAATTCAGTTGCTCAGCACTAAATTTTCTTTCTAGCTGATATCTTCTTAGAAAAATTCAATCATTTTAGTAATATTTCTTCAACATTGTTTTAAATACTAACATCATTATCATTATTTGCAGGATTTCTTCCCACAAAAATCTTTAAAGCCTAAACACACCTATGAATAAAGTAAGAATAAATATCAAAACTTTGGGTTACACATTTGATACTGTAAAAAGAATCACTTGACTAATTGTTTTAATTGCTATTTGCTAATTTTGAAGTAGATTGTTTCTTATATTTCTTTATCTGGTACATAAAAAATTAGAAAAGACAGTAGAATGCCAGCTTATCCAAGAATAGCATATATTTTCATTAGCACAATTATGAATCTATTTGGAATGTCTTTCTTAATTCCTCATTTTGAGCTATTCTTGCCAAGATTAAAGTTTTCAATGTGGATTAAAGGTTGAGATAATGCATAAACAAGAGTTTCATCTTAGAAAAGAAGTAAACCTGTTCATTTGGATTCTTTTTGTCAAGGGATGAGTTGCTATTTTTTCTTTGCAAGCATGTCTTTTTTTTAAAAAAGTGTTTCTATTTAGGCTTGGATGAGAGCATATCCATGTGCATTCCCATATTTGATTGATCCCCTGTTCATCTTTCAAATGCTTGAGTATGCCTTAAGGGCTCTGAAAAAGAACCCAGCAATGATGGTAAAAATCATTTCTGGATAAAATTGTTGTCAGGCAATTGTTGCTGTAAATTAGAAAGCAAAGATGAAAATAAAGAATACCTTGCTATGAGTATAAAATACTACCTCACATTTTAATATATATACAATATTCCACAAGCAACTCACAAAACATTTGAATGAATGATTTATTTGTTCTTTTTGTTTTGTTTTGTTTTTAGTTCTGGTGCTTGAACTCTTGGCCTGGGCTCTGTCCCTGAGCTCTTCAGCTCAAGGCTAGCATTCTAGCACTTTGAGGCACTTTGAGTGCCACTTCTAGTTTTCTGTTAATTAATTGGTGTAAGAGTTTCCCCGATTTTCCTACTCTGGCTGGGTATGAACTGCTATCCTCAGATTTCAGCATTCAGAAGAGGCCTGGTTACAGGCCTGAGCCACTGATGCCTGGCCTGTATTTGTTCTTAGACAATGGAATTGACAAAGATATATCGTCAAGATATCTAACAAAAATATTATTGGCGGGGCTGGGGATATAGCCTAGTGGCAAGAGTGCTTGCCTCAGATACACGAGGCCCTAGGTTCGATTCCCCAGCACCACATATACAGAAAACGGCCAGAAGCGGCGCTGTGGCTCAAGTGGCGGAGTGCTAGCCTTGAGCGGGAAGAAGCCAGGGACAGTGCTTAGGCCCGGAGTCCAAGGCCCAGGACTGGCAAAAAAAAAAAAATATATATATATATATATATATATATATAATTGGCTAAAAACCTGGTTGGATAATGAGGTTGAAGTGTCAAAAATTGAGTATAAGGATATTACTGCAAAGCGAAAACATATGTCATACGTCTGTTTATAAAACATATATGTAAGCCAGGCTCATGCCTGTAATCCTAGCTACACAGGAGGCTGACATCTGAGGATCATGGTTCAAAGCCACACTGGGTAGGAAATTCCATGGGGCTCTTATCACCAATTAACTAGCAGGAAACAGGAAGTGGCTCTGTGGCTCAAGTGGTAGAGTACTAGCCTTGAATTGAAGAGCTCAGTGACAGTGTGCAGGCCCAGTTTAAGTCCCACAATGGAGATATGTGTGTGTGTGTGTGTGTGTGTGTGTGTGTGTGTGTGTGTTTGTATGTATGTATATACATATATACACACTTATATGTGTGTATATGTATACACACATTCTCAGTAATAATATATAATATATCAGCAAGTTATTTTCTAGTTATCAAAGATGTAATCATGAAGATAATATAGAAAGGAGAAATATAGAACAACAAATTTGTAGGGCTTACAACCCAATTTTAATAGTTACAATAATGACAGTAATCACAATAATAAAGGAACTGAAGAAATATACATAAATAGATTGAGGGAGCAAATAGAAGATCTAGAAAAAGCTCAATAGAAATGTAGCAACAGAAATAGCTTCTCCTCAGTTATCTTTGACTTGTTTTTACTTTTACAGTGGCACAAAAGTAAGCCACAGAGGTGTGCATGGTTTACAAGCACTGTTTCTAAATTGGAAACACACATACATGCACACACACACACACACACACACACACACACACACACACAAAGAGAAAAACATACAACACATTACTCTAGACATAGACTTCTCCAAAACAACTCAAAGTGCATCATGAAATTAAATGCACAATGGTAAGCCACACATTTTCTGGAAAAAAATAAAGACAAATGTTGTAACATGACTGCTAAAAATGACTATTGGGGATTTATTGGTGGAAATTGTGGATAAAGAATGAGAAAACAGTGGAAGAGGTTAAATATTAGAAACATCATTCACACATATATCACTATAGATAGGTAGGTAGATTAGATAGATAGATAGATTAATCAAATGAAGCAAATGAACTGGTAATATACATGTAATGAATTTTATCAACGAACATTATTTTCTGGTTGTCAATATTACAAGTAAAATCACTTTGTGCAATTAAGATAATAATAAAAAGTAGAAATGGAAGTTGTAGCTGACCTTTGCTTTGAGGAGGAATGTATGCATTCAAATCCAAAGGCTCAAGTCTGGTAAAAGTAAATAATTGAGATTTCATAAAATTAAATATTTCTGCTCAATAAAATACATTGGGACTCAAAAGATTGCTAAAGACTGAAAAATAAATACAGTTTCAAAAGACATACCTAATAAAAACATTTGTATTCAGAATGCATAAGTTTGAAACCAGAAATATTAAAATACTTTATAGAGAAAAATGTTGTGACCAAGGTAGCAAATTAAATCCAGACATGGAATGAACACCAAAAGAAATGTGAAATCTAAAAGTTGTGTTTTAATCATTTATAAATATCTTAAACAAATTTAAAAAATATCTTATAGTGTTTAGAAAATACTTAGAAGTTAAATATATAATAATGAATAGGAGAAGTCCGGAGAGGCAGAAAAGAATGTTGCTGGTACAAAGTTCTTTGGATCTGTATTAAATGATAACATATTATTTAAAAGTTGATCATGACTAGTGCACTTGAAACCCTAACTAACCATTAACCAAAAGGCTACAGATAATAAACTGAAAATATTTCTGAAGTAAAATGATAGAAATGTCTGTATATTGATTGTACAGAAAGAAGAAGGGAAATACTCCAAAAAAAAAAGGTATTAGATATGAATCCAATCATAAAAAGCACTTTAAATTGTAATTAAAATTTATGATTGTTAGACTGCAAAAGAATACATGATTGGATGTTGAATACATGAAACTAGTTAAAATAAAGGTTAAAAAAAGTTGGATAATATTTGCCACATTAAAAGTAACCAAACAGGGGCTGGGGATATAGCCTAGCGGCAATAGTGCCTGCCTCGGATACACGAGGCCGTAGGTTCGATTCCCCAGCACCACATATACAGAAAACGGCCAGAAGCGGCACTGTGGCTCAAGTGGCAGAGTGCTAGCCTTGAGCGGGAAGAAGCCAGGGACAGTGCTCAGGCCCTGAGTCCAAGGCCCAGGATTGGCAAAAAAAAAAAGTAACCAAACAAAAACTGACACAAAACTGTCCTTGCTGACACAGAATTAGTGACCACTAATTTAATCTGATTGATATTTGTGAAACGTCCCATGTAGTGATGAAAAAATAGCATTTTTTCTAGATCACATAGAGTCACTTCCAAGACACACTATATTCTGAGTGATAAAATTGTATTCAGTACATTTAAAAAGACCTCAACTATATAAAGTACAAAGTCTGTACAATATTTATATTCAAAATGAATAACAGAAGGTATTTTAAAATGTTCCATATATATGAAAATGAGAGATATATCTAAGCAACACAAAGTCAAATGGAAGGAGAAATTTTGAAGTATTTTATGTCAGTACTGGCACTTGAATTCAGGGCATAGTGCTCTGGTTTAACTTTTCTGTTCAAAGCTAATACTCTACCACTTGAGTCATATCTCTATTTCTGCCAGAGTATTTTAAGTGGATTCAAAATAATACTGATTTCATATATCACAGGATTCAGAAGGAAGATTTAGAAGATATTTATGCCACCAAATGTGTATACTAGAAAAATAGAATACTTTGAAACTTAACAAAGTATTTAACAAGGTCAGCAAATAAAAATGTGTTAGAAGAGTCAAACTGAAAATTCAAAATAAATATCACAAATAAAACCAAACATATCAAAAAGCTTTCATTCGTATCTAGCCAAATAGTCAAGCAGAGTGTAGATGACACAATGACACAATGATCAATATCAGGATTAAGAGGGAAATTCTCTCTCTCTCCTCTCTCTCTCTCTCTCTCTCTCTCTCTCTCTCTCTCTCTGTGCATATATGTGTGTGTGTGCATATACATATTTGGTATAATAAGGTAGAAATATTAAGTCCTGTATTAATTTGGAGATATATCTGTAAATTCTCTTTAATCATTTTTTTAAGATTAATTTAACATAAAAGCAGAAGGCATGAAAGCTTAGAAGGTAATGAGAGGAAAGTTTTGTTACTTTGTCTTTTTTAGGATCATTTGTTCCTCTGGTGCTGACACTTAAGCACTTAAGCAGCTTATGAGGCAACCCACATGTGGGGAACTAAGGCTTCTTGCCAACTGTCATCAGGAACTGAGATCACCTTCCAAAAGTCATGTGAGTTTTCCAACTTGGAATACATATGGTGACACATCAAACCTGAGGTCTGCAGCCACAAAGAGACTGGAGCCAAAATCCTCTGGCAAAGCTGCTCTTGGCTCACTGACCAAGGAGTTTGATACTTGGTGCTATAAGTATTACATCATGAGGCAATGGGTTACACAGCAATATGTGAGTCATAAACACTTAACATGAATCAATTTGACGATTCAGATTAAATAGACAAATTCCATGGGAAATGAAGAGACACGCAGTTATAGGAAAGAAAAAAAAACATGAATAGCTTTCAATCTCATAAAGCACTAAATTTGAAGCTTGAAATGTTTTTACAAAGAGAAATATCAGGCACAGAAGATGTGATTTCCCCCAATATTAAGCAAGAAATAACAAAGATGTTATAGAAACTCTTACTGAAAATAAAATGCATTTTACCCCATATTAGAATATTTCATACAATATATTTCATACTTAATATAATATTGTTTAAAATGCTGCATTATATATTCATATGCATACATAAATATTGTATCTAGTGGTGAAACCAATTTATTAAAGGAAGGAAAAATAATGCTACTGAAAATCTAATTCTTCGATGAACATCAGAAAATATTACATATAAATACCACAATAAACAAAAAAGAGTATTTGAAGAAATTCAACATCCATTCATAATACAAATGTCAACAAGGTTAAAAACATAAAATAAATTCCTTTATCTGTGAAAAGATAACATAAATTAGAGTTTATATCATATTGAATGGTAAAATACTGAATACTTCGTAATACTTAGTAATGACAGGAATGTTCTATTAGGAAATACTACTATTTTTCAATGATTTAAGAGCCCAATTCAGAGCAAAAGGTCAAGCTAAAGAAAACTATAGCATATTTTTTAATTATATATTTTCTTTATTAATGAAATAACCAGTAATAGATCAGGACTTATCCGCAAGTGTTGTTTTTTTTTTTTTTTATGTGAGTGGAATTATTTTTTTTCCTTTATTGTCAAAATGAAGTACAGAGGGGTTACAGATTCATAGCATATAGTTTAATAAGATTATCACCAAAAAAACAAAACAAACAAGAATTAAAATATTACAGGTATTGATGGCTCAGTCCTGTAGTACTAGTTACTCAGGAAGCTGAGGCTAGAGTTTGAAGCCAGCCCTACCAGGAAAATCCTTGAGATTCTTATCTCTTGCTAACACCAGAAAACTGGAAGTGGAGATGTGGCTCAATATCTTAGATTACTAGCCATGATCACAAAGGTTTAAGGACAGCACCCAAGCCCCAAGTTCAAGCTCCATGACTGAAAAATGAAAATCTACAAATACAGTAAGTGAATTCACCAAGATCAAATGATACAAAGTCAAAAATACAACAATTCATTGTAGTATACCAATAATGCAAATAGATTTTAGACACAGAATTGTAAATATAAAATATAATACTGCTGAAAGAAGGAGGCTTATAGAATCTAAAAGGTATAATTGAAATAGAATATTCAATTTCACTTGTATGTAGATGACAACCAAATGTAGATGACAACCAAATATACATCTTGGGTCCTTAATCTCCAATTTTAAGTCTCTCCACAGCAAAACTGAACGAAAGTGCTTCTGTATTGTGATTCAATCAATTTAGTCCTTTACTTACAAATAGTTCACAACTTGGGTTATAATAGACTATGAATTATTATTTAATTTTTCAAATATAGATAACTACACATTACCTTGAAGAGTGAACCTATTAATATTTTTCGTGATTTTAGTGGGAAAAACATTTGTGCAATTCAGTTTCCTAAGAAATATTATGTAAGTTAGTAATCAAATTTTTAGTCAAAACGTAAAAAAGCCAAGTCTTAATACGGAATACAGAATACAAGGTTTTCCACTTCACCTGAAGGCCTGCCTATTCATACAGTTTTATCCCAATGGTTTTACTAGAATTAAAACAAATGAATGGAATGAATCTACAATGACATATTTCACTGCTTGTATGTTTCTAAGTCACTAACCTAATGTGCCACTCTCTAAGGAACTTCATTACATTGCCAAAGCTTTGCCAAGGACTATGAAGTAACATTCATTTCTTGCAAATGTTTCATATTTTTTTCATAATTCCTTGATCTTTTCTTCTTCAAATTAGAATTTCCATTGAAAACTATATGCATTATAGAAAAATTCAAAAAGCTCCAGTTTATTAAATTCTCCTAGATTTTTGACTCTTCCTTAGAGGTTTCAAAATATTCCACTAGAAAGCTACTCATGTAGAAAAACTGTGTTTCAGCTTAAATGAGAAATGAAATCTTTGGTTTTACACCAGAGGAAAAAGCACCTTCCGGCAAGATGACACTGAAGCCTGACAAGGAGAAATGGATAGGGAAGATAGCAACATGGCCTATAGGCTCAAATGTATGATATGAGGCCGTTCATAATGATGGTTATGGACATGAACATATTCTGTAAAAATAAGGGTTCTGATTCCAAAGAGAGGTACCAAAAAAAAAAAGAAACAAACAAACAGAAAAAAAGTTGTACGGTAACAAAAAAAAAAACAAAGTTTCCTAGGTATGTACAATTTTGGATTCCCATTTGATAAACCTTTCCACTTAATCTAATGACATAAAATAACATTTTATTCCAAAGATTTGGTACATAATTAATTATATGAGTGTTAGGTCCTCTCCCTGAGGGCTCCATGTAGATGCCCCCACCTCATTAAGTCTACACCCAGTTACCTGGGTAACCTGCAGACCTGGAGGCAGTTACCTCCCTTTACCCTGAGGTCACATCCTAATCCACCTGGCCACACCCCTTGCACTCTCTCTCTCTCTCTCTCTCTCTCTCTCTCTCTCTCTCTCTCTCTCTCTCCTCTCTCTCCTCTCTCTCTCCCCCCCCTGCCTTCTCTCTGACCATGGATCACCTCAGCCAGCAGTTTGGTAATAAACGTTCTTTCCTGCCTGAATACCGCGTGGTGTTCTCCTTTACCGGCTACCTACTTTAAAAACCTAACAATGAGGATCTCAGATCTCTAGAGTACCGACTGAACCCCTTGGAAGACTAAAAGCTGTTTAAACAAAAATATTTCATCAGAATTTTAGTTTTGGTCACTTATTTGCACCATGGCAATGCCTTCTTTTTTTAAGCATAGGAGTATACCAATGGAACTGTGTTTCACTCAGAGTGGTCAAAAAGCAGATACATATTTTTTGAGAAATTGAGTATTTAAGATTTACTTAGTTTTTGTTCAGTGTTCAGAGTTAGGCATGATAAAATCCAGAAAGTTATTCTGGATTATACCCAGTAGGGGATTTTTGTAATGCAGTTTGATCTTACAGCATAAACCAATTTACTTAACCAATTGATTTAAAGTTAATTTCCTTATGTAGATTATCATGCTTATCATGCTTATCATCCTTATCATGCTTATAGATTTCTTTGGATACTATTTGACTGATAGTTGTTAATCTCCAGATTTGTTTTTGTTTGCTTTTATTTTCAGAAACAAGCCTGTTTGAGAAGTTAGCTCTCATCTCACTTGATTTCTCAGAAATTCAAGTTTTAGAAGTAGTCAGCTTAAGTTTGGTTTGGTGATATAGAATCAGTATGAATGAATGACTCTGTCTAGGTCAGGAGTGGCATTCACATTAGTAACCATCCATTTTTTACTAAAGCCAAGGCTCTTCAGTTATTAGTTTACAGTAGATGACAATTCCAGACAGCACAAGTGAGTGCAAAAGGAGGTGAGGCAGGGGAAAGACAGTTGAAAAATCAGTTACTGGTGTGAAGTGTGACTCCTCCACATTATGTGATTATATTCTGAAAGGCCACAAATAGCTCTCTGTGCTTAAGACAGACTTAGCTATTGGAAGAAAAACTCAAGCAGAGCTAGTCAATTTGGCCAGAATCTAGACTGTAGGAAATGTCCAGACATCTTAGATACAAGAGACTGAAGAGGTTGAGATAACCTGATGTAGACACAAATTACTTGAATTTTTTAATCACAATTCTATGATTCTGCTTTGGTGTAATTCAGTCATTTGTCTCTCTTTTTTGTTAAATTTTATTTTAGTGTAAAGGTGATAGTGTACTGTACATAAATAAGGTTGAGGTGCCAGACTTTGAAGTCAGGCCCCACCACGTGAACCCCATTTTAGAATCGAACCCTGAGCCAATCAGATTTGTACCTGTGTTCTAATCTTGCTTGCACAGCTGATTGTTGTAACCTTGTTCTTTGCCTTTATAAGCCCTGTGTAATCACAGCTCGGGGCTTCCTCCTAACCTCCGCTGTGTTGGTGGGTAGGACGAGGCCCGAGTTGGCAGCTCGTTAAATAATAAAGCCTTGCCTTGCTTTTGCATTTTGGAGTGTCTGAATCTCGGTGGTCTTCTTGGGGGTGCTCTTGCGACTTGGCACAACAGGTAATGAGTACATTTCTTGTGAAACATTGCTATCTCTTCCCTCATTTGTCTCCCACTTTCCCTCTCCCTCTCCCCCAAATGGTAAAGTTAATTTGCAACATAGTGTCATGTGAGTATTGCTGTTGCATTGGTGCATCCTTTGTCCTTTGTCTCACCATTTTGTGATTCCTCTTCCCTTCCCCAAATCAGATAAACATATACAAGGGCTGGGAATATGACCTAGTGGTAAAGTGCTCACCTCATATACATGAAGCCCTGGGTTCGATTCCTCAGCAACACATATATAGAAAGAGCTGGAAGTGGCGCTGTGGCTCAAGTGGTAGAGTAAAAAGAAGTGGTAAGCAAAAAGAAGCCAGGGACAGTGCTCAGGCCCTGAGTCCAAGCTCCAGGACTGGCAAATAAACAAACAAACCAGATAAACCTATACAAGACAGAGAATACCGAAATAGAAAAAAATGTAGCTCCTCTCTAATTATTATTTTCAGGTTGACAACTGTGTGCTTACTGTGTGGTCAATTGCAATATTTCAAACTGTAATTTGGGCTGATGGGAATATTGTGTCCCCTTTCTGGATACTGTAGTGTCATTCTGTGACCAACTTTGCTGACACTCATAGAACTTGCTGAAAGAAGAGTTGTTTTGCGATATTCAAAAATTGGGTTTCCTCACTAATCTTTCAGCAAGTGAGGAAATTGTTCTTTGCTCTCTCTTTCATTCATTTATTACAGAAAGAGTATACTGATGGAAGAGCACGTTGTTGAAAAGAATGCTGCTACTTTGAATATTTGAGTCCTTCAGTTTGTAAACTGTCTCCAGATAACACGGTAAAATATACATATTGGGCCTTGACAAAAAAGAAGAATTCAGCAGTTTAACCAGTTCTTGGGAGGATAACATAGAAGACCGAGGGCTGGCAGTTGCTATAAAATAAGCAACACCATTCCTTCAAGATGGAATGTATGGCTATTTCTAGTTCTACACAGTAGAATGAGATTGGATACACATTATCCAATTATACACATAATGGATTGAAAAGTAGGAGAACACTAAATGTACGTATAGACATACAAATTCAAGAGGAGAGATATCTAATTCTTGGGGACTTCTGTCTGAAGAATACTGTTTTATCCTGTATTATCTCTTCCAGTGGTACATCATCTGTTCTACCTTCCTACATGTTACTTATCGCTAGCTGTCTCTCTCTGTCACAGTCTCCAAATTATTTTGTCAGTCTTTCTCTTGAGCTCAGCCGAATTTCAAGATCAATGAACTTATGTGCCAATTTGACAGGGCTATCAGTTGTTACAGTAATTAATTAAGCCTTACAAATTATTTTAACCCACGACATGCAATCTCTACATTGCTTAATCACCACTCAATCACAAACTTAAATTTGTCTGAAATTAATGCTGTACTCTACAAGGGCGACACTCTCAAACAGCCTGCCCTATTGCCAGTTTTCTGAACATTTCCTCAGGCATGCCTTTGAAAACATATTAAAGCTTCAACACAGAAATCTTAACTTTTCTCAATGCATTTGAAAAATGTTCTTTTCTCCTTCAAAGCCTAATTTAGAGTCAAGCATAAAGTGTTTATGAGAAAGTATTTTTCTCTCTTCATGGTATTTAGCACTATAATCTAGGGAAAATAAACCAAATGGAGAATAGGATATAGGAGGAAAGGGTACAAAACGCAGACATTTGCAAACACATACAAATTCACATTTCCATCTATCTGGTTCAATGACTTTGTCTCAGGAAAATTGCAGCCAAGAAAGAGAAACTGGTAATGTGAACAACTTCACAGCTGATCTTCACAGTTAAATATCATTCAACCTGACAAGCTGACTTGGAAACCAACAATCTATCTACCTGTAAAATTATATTTAGTTCTGTTCAGTGCTAGGAAGCATTCTTCATGAGGATAGCTCTAACAGACATTCCATCATTGTACTTCTATGGTAAAAGAGCAGAATTAGATTTCTTGAAGCACTATAGCTATTTTTTGCCTGCATTTTTCGTTTAGGCTGTAAAATATATGCCATAAGATCTGCTTTAGGAATTGTTATTTTAAAGTGACACGTTACATTTTTAAAACCATAATTGTACTTGTAATTTTGTTCCCAGATGAGGGCTATATTCCCCATAGAGTGCTCATATGAGAAGAGGAGCTTGGACAGAAGGGGAAAGGGACAGAGTCAGAGACACAGATACAAGACACAGAGATACAAGGAGACAGACATTGTGTTACAGGGAAAATCATCTTACAGAAATGGAAACTAACATTGCACGGGCTGGAGCTGGCAAAAGGAATGAGTTTCGTAAGTAGCCAATAGATTCCTGTCATTGCACCAGCTGCTTTATAGACATGTTCTTTAATCTCACAACCTTGACATTTAGCTATTAATATCCTTTTTTTTTCACTCGAGAAAGGTGAGGCTCAGCAAAGCTGGGCAATTTAGCAATGTATTCCAGTTGATAAGTGGAGTAATCACTCTTGATCAGCTTTCCTTCCCAAATAATTTACCACACTTCTAATCCAGTTATACGGTCTTATCGCATCCCTGCCAAAAAGTCTCTAATGATTCCTTATTGCCTATATCATAAAGACCAAAGCACAATTCAGTTTTTACCTTGGCTTCTTGTGTTAGATATTAAACTTTTCCACTTAGTACTTAGTTACATAAACAATTAATTACTTATAATTCCCAGAAAAAAATTACCTGCATCTGTCTGGTTTATCTCTCAGTCACTTCCTTAGAGAGCTGGTACATGCCTGCATAAGCCATTGCTTCCAGTCCAGTACATTTTCTATTCTTTCTAATTGTTCTGATCATTGTAATTCAGATCAAGAGTTATTTGTTTTCAGAGGCCTTCCAGGTTTCAGTATCTGTCCTGATTGTTTCCTTAGCCACCAGTGTTTGCACTTCACTCCCTGGTTACTTATATCATTTTCTATTGATGTATCTGTCTCACATGCTAGATATTGGTTCTTTGAAGGAGACCTAAGAGTTACAGCTTTAGTTATTGCCTTATAGGTCTAGACTTGGCAAATTGGCTGACACTTTGTACACAGTTAAATTTGATGAAACTAATTCCTGAACTGTGCCAGACCTGCAATAGGTAAAGTAAAGATAACCCAAGAATGCTGGGTCTAGTATGGAGGAGAAATGATCATCAAATAAGGAAATCACTGCAAATAACTTAATTGGAGAAAAAAATGTTGTACCAAATAATCTTGTAAATCTTGATTTCATAACATTCTTCAAGGATAATTTCTAAGGCTAAGTACTTTGCTATACAGATTTAGCTTTGTTGGAGTAATAAATGCAATTTTGCTACGATTTATGGAAGTACTCCTATTTTGTCCTCAGGGAAATTCGGTAAACAAAATTTATACCTGGACTAGCAATGTACTATTAAGCTTTCAGTGAATTTGTTGGAGTTGTGATGGGAGGAGGGAAAATGGATAGAGAAACTTATAATATGAATTTCGTCAAACACAACTGAATGAATGAGTTCATAGTTAAAATTCCTTACTAAATCCAGTTTTATAGTTTTAGAATTTATTGGTTATAATTTTATAATCTTCTTATAATCACCAACCATGTTCCCATGATTTTTTATAGCATTGGCAATTTTTTCTTTTATTTATTTTAATACTCTTCTCAGGAAAAATATAAATTTTTTCCCATGTCTTACTGAACTGTATGTTTGCCTCTTGCATTTTATGTTGGATTTAGTTTTGTTTTGTTTTGAGACAAAATCACACTGTCTGTCATAGGCTGTCCTTGATAACACTGGCTGACTTTGTTGATCTCCTACCTCAGCTTCTAGAATGTTAGGTTTTAAAAGTCTGCGTAATAATCCTTTGCTGTGTGACACATGTCAGTAATTCAGAAAAAAAAATTCATTAACTGATTCAATTTTTTTTCTATTTTAAGTAGTTATAATAAGAGTTGCCATTTAACAAACCAGTTTATGAAAACAATGAGTCTTGATCAATGTCCCCTGCCCCCCATTTAACATTCCCACCCACCTTTGACTCACCTGTTTATGCATTGCAATTTGGGGATATATACAATTCATTCTTGACTGTATATCCCCCACCCCACCCTGCTCTTGCATGTACTCATTTTTGGTGCTTATTTTGTTGGGCTTAGAACTAATTTTTGTAAACTATTATACTATTTGATCTCTAAATAGTATCTATGATACTTCAGTGAATTCATCGGAAATCACTTTCATACTTCCTAACATGTTTGCTTGTTTGCTTAGAGATTCATAGGCGCACTCTAGCTACCACAAATGATGGAAACCATGCAATTTTTGTTTCTCTGGGTCTGACTTACTTCACTTAATATATTTATAAGACATTTTCATTTCATTATTAATGACACAATATGCATCTTTGATTTGTTTTTAATTTGGAATATATATGGAAGTAAAATTGCTTCTCCATGTTTTTTTCTCCCTTAAAGTTATAGACCTTTACTGATGTTTCATTCATAATTTTTCTTAGAATGACTAAATCTCACTGTATGTTATTACTGAACCCTCTAATTTCCTCCAAAACTTATTGTTCTTCTAAAACTTCACTTATAATATACTTTAAAAATATTTATACTCATGTGTGAATAAACAAGTGATGATATCCTAAAGGACTCAGCTAAATGATTGCTGTGGTTATTAGAATCCATCAAAATGAATGCTTGGTAAAGGTACAAGAATGTAAACCGCTCTGAGAGAGAGGGGCCACAGTGCAACCTATGATTCTCACATTGTTCTTCAACCAGTCCCAGAGAACATAAGTCCTGGAGCAAGGGAATTGCAATCCTGACCTTGCTTGAAAACTGGTGTTTAATAAATCATTTGCACAACCTGTACAAGGTCAAAGAAAAATAAAGTTTTATCTAGATAATCCATCATTTTAATATTAATGTTTTGGCTTAATTCTCATCTACTCTAAACTAATGTCATTATAAATATGAATAAAGAAGAATATGTACATTCTTAAATTCCGGGAAATAAAACTTCAATTAAATTGGTGCTTTGATTTGGATATAATAGGTGTATATATCCTTGTCTCCAGTGTGGCTTGGGAGAGGGTTGGAATGTTTTAAAGGTTGGACTTGGCAGAAGATCATTTAGGTCACTGCTTTCTTTCTTTTTTTTTCTTATTTATTGTCAAAGTGTTGTACATAGAGGTTTCAGTTTCATATATTGGCCTTAGGTACATTTCTTGTACTATTTGTTACCTCCTTCCTCATATCCCCCTCCCCCAACCACTCTCCTACTCCCCCCAGGAGTTGTTCAGTTGATTTATACCAAGTGGTTTTGCAAGTATTGCTTTTGGAGACATTTATTCTTTTATCCTTTGTCTCTCAATTTTGATATTCCTTTTCACTTTCCTAGTTATAATACCAGATATACAGTTTCCAATGTACTCAGATAAGATACAGTGATAGTGCAGGTACAACCACAGAAAGGGGATACAAGAGATCATCAACAGTAGAAGCTACAGTTTCACATGGCATGTTGAAAGTAATTACAACAGTGATATAACAGTTGTTTCCATAACATGGAGTTCATTTCACTTAGCATCATCATATGCATTCATAAGGGCATAGCTATTAGGTTCTTGTGATTCTCTCCAGTGACTAGCCTAAACCTGTGCTAATTATTCCCTAGGAGGGAAACCCTGAGAACACTAAAAGAAGGAGTAGTAGAAACACTTGGGCTCCTTGACAGAGGATGGAACTTCCTTAAAAAAAAACCAGAAATGCTACAAATCAAAGAAAGGATGGACAAATGGGACTGCATCAAACTGCAGAGCTTCTGCAGGCCAAAGGATGTAGCTTGTAAGATAAACAGAAAGCCCACAGATTGGGAAAAGATCTTTACCAGCTATATAATGGACAAAGGCATCATATCTAAAATATATGGAGATCTAAAAAAATTAAAATCCTCCAAAGCAAAGCAAAAAGAACCAACATCCCCCTCAACAAGTGGGCTAAAGACTTAAAAAAAGACTTCTCTGATGAGGAAATGAGAATGGCCAAGAGACATATGAAAAAGTGCTCTACATCACTGGCCATAAAAGAAATGCAAATCAAAACAACATTGAGATTCCTCCTCACCCCAGTAAGAATGTCCTTTATCAAAAAAACTAACAATAATAAAAGTTGGAGGGGATGTGGCCAAAAGGGAACCCTACTTCATTGGTTGGTGGGAATGTAAACTGGTTCAGCCACTCTGGAAAGCAGTATGGAGATTCCTCAGAAGGCTAAACATAGAGCTCCCCTATGGCCCAGCAGCCCCACTCTTGGGTATCTACCCAAAAGACCACAAACAAGAACACACTAAAACCACCAGCACAATGTTCATTGCAGCACAATTTGTCATAGCTAAAATATGGAACCAAACTTGATGCCCCTCAGTAGACGAATGGATCAGGAAAATGTGGTAGATATGCACAATGCAATTTTATGCCTCTATTAGAAAGAATGGCATTGCCCCATTCGTAAGGAAATGGAAGGACTTGGAAAAAATTAAGTGAAGTGAGCCAGACCCAAAGTAACATGGACTCTAGGTCACTGCTTTCTATAGGAGGAAACTGAGAGAATGCTGTGGAAGCTAGGTCAAATTTTCTTGAGAAGGTTGTCAGAAAAGAGCATGATTAACTCCTTTAAGAGCATGATTGAAACCTTTTCTGGTTTTCTTCCTAAACTTGTTATCTGTTCCTCTATTGCACTCTGCCACCTTAGGTCTACTACCATCCAGTGAATGAGCCCAAGGCCTGTCACTATAGAGGGTGTCATGTTTGGCTTTTGATCTCCAAAACTGTGAGTTACATCAACTATTTTCTTTACTAGCTGTATTTATTAGCCCTACTGTATGCATTCTGGTATACCAATAGGAAACAAACTAACACAGTAAGCCATTATTAAGAAAACCTTACTAAACCGGATGTGGTCGCCCAGACCTGTAGGATCAGCATTCATACATATCTGAGTAAGGTGGAAGGGTCACTTAAGCCAAGGAGTTTAAGCCTGACTTCTAAAATGCAGCAAGTTACTCTTTGAAAAGTTAAATAAATAATAAAAAGCATCTTGATTTAATTAAAATTAAAGCAAAATTGGAGGTAAGTGGAACGCAAATGAAACAAACAGCATTGTGTATATTTAAGATAATATTGTATGTGTAGTAGCAGAAACACTTGGATCTCCTAGCATATGTCTGCAAACCTAGCTAAACTACTCTAAAGGAGGAAGCAGTAGAATTTCAAGTTTAAAGGCATCCCCAGTGAGATTCTATACCAGAAATAGACCACCGCTATAACTCAAGTGGTAGAGTTCTTGCCTAGCATGTGGGAGTTCCTGGGTTTAATTTCAAGTATGAGAAAAACAAAATAAAACTGAACAATATAAAATAAGTGATTGTAACCATTGTTTCTTATGGAGTTGATTTTATCTTAAAATTCATAGTCTGAATATCAGATCTCATAGACCCAGGAAGAAACAAAAGGTTCTTAAGATGTCTTGCCTCAGTATATGCAAACCTGTACACATGTATGTGTGTGTTGACACACACATATATACACATGTGCATCTATTCGTACACCCACATTTTTCTTTGGAATATAGTCTTTGTCATGCTTAAATAATTCCAAGTATAACAGATCAAAAAATCACTGCTATGAGTATTAAGATAAAAATATAACTTTAAAAGAATTTTCTCTGGTCCTGAATTATCTGGAAATCTCACAGAAACCTCACAAGAAATGTTTCTCAATATCTGATTTATTCCTCCTTCTTTCATTAGTTTAAGATTGTTTGGTAAAATTTCCTAAGTGTCAAAATTTCAATTCCTTACAAGGAATGGGTTGTCAGTCTGAAAGTTGAAATATATTGTTATAGCTATACATTGTTTACATGTATAACACTACAGACTGACACAACTTAATATATTCCATCTTGCATCTATTTTTATTTTAAAGAAATACTTAGCTTCTAAACAGGTTTCTGCATGTTGGCAATACGAAGACAAATGAGACAAAGAGAGTAGCATACATAGTAGATGATGCATTTCAGGACATCTGAGTCCTATGATATCTAGAGATGCTGAACCAAATACTGAAGAACCTCTTACATCATGGTAAGGAGTTTAGAATATGTCTGATAACATGAAGGATTTGTAGATGTTTCTAACTGATAAATAAACAGGTATGTATTTAATGAAGTACTATCCTAGTAATTAAATAGAGAATGGGAAACTGCAGAAATTGAAAGCCAAACTTGTGCCAAGACCTAGTGTCATTAATAATAAATATTATTAGAGTAATATATAAATATTAAGAGTTTCATCTCAATCTTCAAGAGATAGAGGGTTATGAAGAAAATGAAGTCTTAAAATGCAAATCTAATATTACCTTTGCTAAAGGAAAAACATTTAAAGGAAAATGCCTAAAGGTCTGATCATATGTGAGGTTGCCAGAGATTCTAATAGTAGAAGAACAAGAGTATAATCAGAGTAAACTGCAAAAGTAGTAAATGAATTGCAGCTGAAACATAGGGAATAAATATATCAAGGTACAAGAATCTCAGTTAACATCTCTCTTGGTAGAAATAACAGCATATGTAAAATATTAAAAAGGAAACTAAACTTGGAAATATCAAATGATAGGCATTTTTTAAAATTAAAGTTACTTGTATAGAAACTAGGAGATATGGGTAGATTAAGACAACAAGGAGTAGAACAGCATATTTTTGGTGAGTTTTTAAACTACAGAAAAAGGAACATTTGTGTGATTTTATTTAAAAAAAATAGAACACTTCAAATGATAGCTCTGCTGGCAATACTGTCCTGAGATTTAAGCCAGGATACATTAAAGAAATGATTGTAAGGGATGACAGGACACAATTGCAGGGAAGAAATTAGAATTATTCATCATCTTAGATATGAGGTTTCTAAGCAGAGAGAAGGTTTCTGGTATAGGTAAATTTGGAAATCACTAAACACGATGAAAACAAGGAAGAGGAACAAGGGTGCTGAAGATTATTCATTAATTTAGATACCCTGCGATTACAGGATACATGTAACTCTGCCAGGTAGAAGAAAATATTTAAAGTTATGAGTTGTCTTGAGGAAGAGGTAGCAACAATTTGCCAAAAGCCATATGTCTTTATTGACAGGTCAATTTACTCCTTAAATGCAAAGCACAATTGTGAACAAATTCATTTCAATACCTTTAAAAATTTAAGAAAAGCAAACCCTTTTTCTATGTCATATCTAGGATGTAACAAATTTCTACAGTCAGTTCTATTGGGCATTCAGCTTTATTGTTTTCTGTAAGATAGTTACATACATGGTAATTTTTACCAAAACATTATATCCAGAATACATTTCCAAAAGAAAAATTTCCCTGGAATCTTGTATATGAAACATACTCTTCTGTTTCTTTGTAACACAGTTTTGTGAATTGATAGCTCATTTCTTCACAATTATAATCATGTAAGAGCCCACAGCAATAGCTAAAGATATGACATTAAAAAGGACTTGTGAAAAGTTGATTCTGTGTGGCACTAAGAATTTGTGTTTCATGTAAATAATATTCTACTCATCTAAGTAAATCACTGAAGACCATGGACCAGAATTGCTGGTCATTTTCACACTCTTATCTAAGTCTTTTGGTCTCAGACATACTTTTGATATTATTTAACATCCCTCTCAAATATATACTCTGAATTTTCTTGTTCTTTAGGAAGACCAATGTGCACCCTTTATTAAGCAGCTATTGGAAATGGTGCCAAATTTTACTCTGTGATTGCCAACAATTTTTATTAATTTTTGGTTATTAAAATGAACAAAAGTTCACTTTCATTTGGTTATTTTGTATGCATTAGACAAAACATATGTAATCTACTCATTATACATGGTATAAATTGGTAAATAATTTAAGATAAGATTCTAATAAATCCGTCTCAACATTTTAATTTGTCATGATGATGTTTAGCTGTTTCTCTCAGAAACTGTTTCCAATAGTTACCCCACTTAGTGTAGACTGATTTAATCTAATTTCACTTATACTTGTTTAACATCTATAATCATCTAAAGTGGATTATGTTCTAACAGGCTTGGCTTATTTCCCGATAGCTCACCTGATCTTTGTCACCTTAAGATACAGGAACTAATCCATTAACATAATTACCCTACTCAAAGTGAGTTTTCCCCTAGCCTGGAAAGGTGCTGACTTCTGGTAAGGTATGATTACCAATGGAGTGAGTCTTAAAGGCAAGATCATGACTCCTACTTTTCTCCTACTTCCAAAGCCATCCTGGTGGCTGCACACTCATACAATATCAAAGGAAATTTAATAAGCATTCATCATGCCAATATTAGAGTCATTTATGTAAATTAGAACAAAATGTATAAAAAAGTGTCCTTGTACTCATAAAGGAGATTTCTGCCTGGTGTCATATCAAGCTGATCTCTTTCCTCTGCCTTTCTCCAACTCTTTGAACATTTAACTACACAATTCCTCTCCTTGGTAAATTTCTTCCCCATTTCTATCTCCTCAAAGCACAAATGCTAATCCTCATGAAACAAGTGAGAGAATTCAGAAAATTTATTTTTCTAATTGAGTATGAATTTAATGACAAAATGTTTTGAATGTTTCTATGTATTATAACATATAATATAATATACATATAAATAAGATATATCTCCAAAAATATGTCCAAAAGCAAGTTTTTTCTTAATGGTTAGTTTAGTAGTGGGGGTTGTTTGTATGTTTCTTTCTTTTAAAAATTTTCCTATGCAAGAAATCACAGTAAGTTTCAAAGAACTAAGTTTACTCCCCCCCCCCCTTTTTTTTTGGTAAAGTACAGCTGGAGAGAGGAGAATAATAACTTTACACTCTGACCATCTCCAGCTGACACCTTTTATAAGAGTTCACCAATACCTTCTCATTTTATTGGGAGTGGCTTTCTGAAGAAAGCACTTGTTCTACCTTATAATTACCTTCTTCCATTTATCACAGAAAAAAAATAGCTTGTATTCAGTAGGTACTTTTTGAAAGGCTGGTCTTTGCCCCTTTTTCTTTCATGAAACTCTCCATAATAATTACAGAATGTGAGCTAGTTCTGTTTTTCTATCAACATTTTATCATTTGTTACCTGTGAAAACAATTCCCACTTTACTAAGCACACTCAGGGTCTGATATGTTTTGAAGTAAAGTACTTCTAAATATCAGACAAATAGTCCTACAAGTGTGCACAGTAATCAAATACTGCTGGCCCTACCTAACACACATTGTAAGATATAAGCCATCAGTTTCAGAAATGGACAGAATAAATGCTGGATAATTGTTTTGAAAATATATTGGGGTTCTATGGTTGCTTACAATGATTCTTTTTTTTTTTTACTTCTCTTAATCTAAATATACAGCTTTTCAACTTGGACAATACAGGCATAGTTTCTGAGTCTGTGTATTGAACAGTACTTGTATTATTAAAAACATAATGTCCTACATGCATCTTAACCCTTATGGTCGCCAGTCATTTTTACAAATAGTATAACCTTTAATTTCAAAAAGAATAAACCAGAAAGTATTACTAAACTACATATGCCCTGCCCAAGGACATGAATAAGTAGAAGGGAAGATGAGATGGATAGAGGAAGAGGTTTGGAAAGAAGTTATGTCTGAGGCCTGGAATTACTGTGTAGTGGGTCTATTTTTAACAGGACTCTCTAGGAATTGTAGTGGGAATGGTTCTCCAAAACTGTGATGTTCGTATATGAGATTCATGAGAAACTCAGATTCCCAGGCTCCACCCAAAGCCACTGAGTCAGAAATGAACTAGGCTGTGCCATAATCTGTGCTTCAATGAACACCTCAAATGCCTGTTGCATGCTGAAATTTGAGAATTACTAATTTCTATGTTCACAGTATTTGATAGAGTTGGAGCATTCATGTTAGTATTTGATTTGTGTCTGGGCTTCTTCCAAATTCTCACATTAGTATGTCATTCAAGAGAGAGAAAGACTTCACAAGTGAATATTCTGAAACTCTAATGGTGACTCTAACACATAGTTAAGTTTGATAATCACAAATATAATCTAATTGGCAAGATTATTTGCAGTGAACTGAAGTTTCTTTTTCTTTTTTTCTGACATCTATCCTATTGTGTCTTCTCTGCTGGCATTTTTACTTCCCTTCCTACCACGTGTTAAATTTCAGGTACATTTTAAATTTCTCAGCTGGTTCTAATATACATGAGATCTGAGCCACTGTGACTTAAAATAATTTGTTCCTTTTGAATTCGTCTTCATTTTCCACATTCTGAATGAAACGTTACTTTCAGTATGTGAAGAGACAACATTTCATAAAGGTTTAAAAAGATAATTCCTTCAGATGTTTTATCACGAAATTGGAAACTACCAGTTTTTCTTTTGTCTAATTGCCTTAGACTTCTTAGATGACTTTCTTGACAGTGTTTTTTTTTTAAAGCAAGTCCTTACTTTACGACCACTCATAAACTCAAGAAAGTCCTTTAAAGATTGTAATGGAAATGCATATTAATAAGATATATTCATATAGATTTCAATATTGTTCTAGAGTTTTATTTGTATTATCTTTTCCAAAGTGTATTTAAAATAAAAATAACAATGTTTTTGTTTACCAGTATAGGGGATGGAACTGACAGACTTGCTCTGTCACTTAGCTTTTTTGCTCTAGGCTGGAACCTACCTTTTGAGCCAAACCTCAATACTATGGTAGTTAATTGTGGATAAAGGTCTCATTTTTGCTCAAGTCTGCTTCAAGCTGGAATCCTCTGTTCAAGATCTGCTGTGTAGGTAGGATTGCAGGATGAGCCACGAGTGCCAGACCCTCCATTTTTTTTTCAGTGAAAATTTTTGTATTTTATTTCAGCATGGCATTTAATAAATTATAGGATATATTTAAAAATTTAACACGTGATAGTGTTCTTATTATATTATTTTGACCAACTGTACACTAATATGTGTTTTGAGTACATTTTAAATAAATTAGATAACAATAAATACTGAATAGCTTAGGTAAACAAAAATCGTTTGTGATATGTAATATTTTCAACTTACCATGGGTTTATAGGGACATAATCCTGAGCATACATTGAAGAGTATCTGTTCTATCTTCATATCCATTTACCATCTTCGTTAATTTACATTGTTTCTAGTACTTACCTGCCACCAAACCCTGTCCAATGATAAGAAATTGGAATCAAGATTGCTAGACTTTCATCATCTTCATGGGCAGATGAGTTCAAGAACAATTCACAGATCAGTTTCCTTTATAAGAAATGCAGCAAAATAATGATGTGAAGCATTTGGTTAGCAATAAAAACAAAATGGTTGGATAATTATTATGACACAAGAATAAATAGTCTTTTAGGTATAAACAGATAATTTGAAATGCTTTTGACCAGGAGCAGATAAAAAATCACACTCAAAGTGACAGGAAATTAGAGACACCCCTTGCCCATTGAGATACTCCTTGCCATCCTAGCACAGTCTCGGAGGAAATCTCCAGCTCTTACTTGTTCCCTGAAGAGTAAAATAATCAGATTGCAACTCAGAATCTCACCTTTCCATGGTAGTATGCAAGCAACAGTTTTTTTTTTTCTTCTCGAAAGTCATAGAATGCCAAGAATATGTGAGATATGCTAGAACACTAGAGGTAAAAGGGAACCAAGGTATCGGTTTGAAGAAACTAACATAAATGTAACTACCCCAGTCCCTTCACTTGGTCTTCTCCTACAAGTGAATGAGATGGGCCATGAGTGAAATGTCCCATATTTATCAGGTGTTGCTCAGAGATTTGTTTCGGTGACAAATTGCTGAAAAGACCAGTTTTACCAGTTGTGGGGCTTGAACTCATGGCCTGAGTACTGTCCTTTGCTTCTTGTTGCTGAAGGCTATAAGTCTACCACTTGAGCCACAGCAGCACTTCCTGCTTTGTTTGTTTATGTGGTGCTGAGGAATTGAACCCATGGCTTCATGTATGTGAGGCAAGCACTCTACGCTAGACTCCCGTTTTTTTTTCTTTTCTTTGCTATGTAGGAGGGTTTGAGTTTAACAGAGCCTCACCATAAAATATTAACATTTATGTATTCTAATCTACCAAAGCTCTTTCTCTGAAGGAAAAATGCTACCTCTTACTTTTTTTTCCTCATATTTCTACCTTTTAACAACCTAGAAGTTAGACATCAGTAAATTCTGAAGTAGAAAACTATTGACATTTTATAATATTAAGGTTCAGTTATTCAAACACTTTCTTAAATATTTCATTGTCCATTGATTGGTAATGTTCGTAATCCATGTACAGTTCCTATATGGGTATTTCCTCTTATTTCCTGCCTTTCCACTCAATGGAACAGATTTATGGAACTAGAAGTCAAACTATGTTACAGTTTCATGTTTCACTTTGATACCTGTTATGTTTAATCATTACATGTGTCACTGCTTATTCATGTTTTCTCTTATGTTTTATATTTTGGATGAAACTCAGGTCTTTACACAAGGTAGGTTGTCACACTACTATTGGACTACATTCTAGTCATTTTTACTGTTAGATAATAAATTTCCATATGAATTTTGTAATATCTGCTTTCCTTCATGAAGGTAATTTTGGCTAATTAATTGTAATTGTAGTAAATGAGGAAAAATATAGAAAAATACCTAACATTTAATTGATGTTTTATTTCATGAATATAAACTGTTTATTCATATATACATTCAATTCTGATTCTAAGTATAAATTCTATCATTAAAAATATTTCACAGAGACATAATAAAGACTTCAAAAGAGCCCACCAGCCTACTTTGTGTTATACAAGCAGAATACTTGGATCCATCTTGAGGCCAGGTATAGGAGAAAAATCTGTTTCTATCATCTCTGACATCACATAAAATTCTGGTAAACCTCCATGGTATGTGAATCCCCATTCCCCTTCAAATCTGTACAACACTAGGCCACCTTTGCTACCATCCCAATCTGGATTACTAAAGGGTAGGACAGCTGGTACCAAGAAGACCTTAAACCTGAATATCTGGCTTTGAGGCTCTACACATTTACTGGGTCTTGTTAGCCAGGTCATTATAATCTCAGTCACCCTGACTGACACACTATCAGTCTGTAATTCAGAGTTGGATGTTTCTTCTTTAGGAGACATTTTCTCAGATATTATAGGGCTCTTTTTGTGGAAGCCTAATCTGTATCTCCTGTGGAAATCCTAGAGACATCTAGGCTCATAGGGCGCCAGAACATATCACATGTTCACTGGGAAAGTTCTCTGAGAAGAGCGATTCACTTTACTCCCTTGGCAATCTTCCCTATGAAACGGTGCCACCATGGGCTTGGCAGCTATTGGAGCTTCTAAGGGCATAAATTAGACATAACTTACACCAATAGTAAAACGTTCATTCAAGTCTATGTGTGTGTGGAGAAGTAAACAAAGATCCCCTCCTTTATCCAAAGTTCAGGCTTATGAAGCAACCTGATCTTCATTGTCTATTCCACCACACTCTCCTCCCTCTTCACACTTGTTCAAGTCTCTATAATCAATTTACCCCTTTCTTGTACCCAGAATCCCAAGGCTCCTCATTTTCCAGTTCTATCCTGGTATTGAAAATTCTTTAAACTCCGTCCATAAACACTCATACTCCTGGAAAGTCATGTCCGAATGAACCATGCTTGTTTCTATAGCTGCTGCTTTACTGGTTGCACTGATTTACCGTCTGGCTATAGGATCCAATGGGGGAAAGAAGGGGTTCGATACGACCGTATGGAATAGTGAAGATTAACATCCACTTTTAATCATAGTTACTCTTGCTATCCACACCTACACAATGATATTCTTCAGCGAGTAACAGATTTGATCGTAAGTAGTTAGCTATACAGAGGAAAAGCTGGTGTGAGGATGTGGTGCAGGTGCAGTTACTGCCTGAATGGTAATGCTTCCAAGTAAATTGGGGTAAATATATTCCTTCTGTCCATTGTCTGGGACAGGGTGTATGCAATCCCTCCTTCAGCTCAGGATGGACTAATCTCAGCAGACGTGTTCCCATCTTGTGGCCTTAGAGAAACAGTCGTTTCCAGCTGCAGCTCATATGGTAGGTAAGTAGGCTAAAAACACTGAGTGGTGAAGAATATAGTGATGTTGATACCAGTTATACTTGTGTCACATCTGTGGCTTCTTGGTTTCTTCATTCCCAAGAGACAGTCTGATAAGCATATTTCATAGGACTCTGTCCATAAAATGTGTCGTAGGCAATCTGCTAATAGATCACATTGAATTTGGATATGGTTGAGCATTGGTGAGCTGTCCTTACGCTTCCTGTTTTTGTGACATATGTGCTTGTACGACCTGTATCCTTAAGTGGGCTGCAGAAGGTAAGAACCACCTCCCTTTGAGCAAAGGCTTGACTATAGGTTTTATGATATGCCTTTCTCTCTCCTTTCTTCCTATGCTCACTTGTCTCATTATATCTCCTTGTGTCTCTGTCTCTCTGTTTCTGTCTATCTCCTCAGTCTCTCTTCCCTTTCCATTTTATTTTTATACACTGACAAATAAATAGCATGTCACATGTTCTCACAATTCATGGGTTCTTTGAATTATGGACGCACATATTGCTTACATTTAAGAGATGATGTAATGATTTTGTTTGTAACCTACCTATCTTTCAACTTTTTTTCAGCAAGAAAAATTTACTTCTGTGCAGAAGGGTGAACCATCAGTCAACAATCTGGCAAGAAAGTACCTACCTTTTAATATCTTAATTGAGTAATTGTATAATTTCACGAAATCAATTTGATTATATTTGATTATGTTTGGAATAGTTTGTAAAATGAGGACTGTGCATTGAAAATTTAGCAATCTTTATATGTAAGATTGTTGTGTCCTATAACATGTATTAGAAAGCATACAAACAGGTTTTTCTCAGCTCACTTGAAGTATGACTGGGTTTGAAAACATCTGAGTTCATTCTGGTTTGCTTGTTTGTTTGTTTTTTCCCATACCCAGACTCATGCACTTTTCTTTTTTTTTTTATTTTTTATTGTCAAGCTGATATACAGAGCAGTTACAGCTTCATACATTAGGCATTGGATACATTTCTTGTTCTGTTTGTACCTCCTTCCTCATTTCCCCTTCCCCCCTCCTTTCCCTTTCCCCCCATGAGTTGTTCAGTAGATTTACACTAAACAGTTTTGCAAGTATTGCTTTTATAATCATTTGTCTTTTTTACCCTGAGTCTCTCAATTTTGGTATTCCCTTTCAGTTTCCTAGTTCTAATACCTGTATACACGGTTTCCAATGTACTCAGATAAGATGCAGAGATAGTGCAGCTACAACCACAGAAAGTGGATACAAGAGGATCATCAACAACAGAAGCTACAATTTCACATCGCATGTTGAAAGTAATTACAACAGTAATCTAACAGTCAGGTTTTTTTTTTAATCCCATGGAAAGAAGTAGGTGAGGACCAGAGGAGTTATTCTCCCATTCATGGTATAGACAGTAGAAGGTTAAAAGTTTCACCCTTTTATTCACTGGGATATTTCAAGAAGAATTCTACAAAGTGTTTAGAAGATACCCAGTGGGTTTAGTTCTACTTTGCCAGAGCACTGATCAGCTTAATATAACACATCATTTATCGTATTTCCCAAATGTTTCTCTTTCCCTCTCATAGTTCCCACACTTCTGCTACCAGTAATCAATCACATCCCAAATAAACTACCACCTTTAAATCCTTGTCAGAGGCTTTGTTTTCCAGAACTGCAATTTAGTACATGCAATTTTGGATGAGGTCTTAGAAAATGCCCTGAGGATGGGATTTATAACTAGATCACTCTCTGATCAGATAGCTCTCATGGATCCTATTACTGGTAATACGTGGATACAATTAACTCCTGACATGCTGTAGAATAAAACTTCCTAATCTGTCACAGTATGGTGGATTAGGAGACAGGAAGTAATGGGGAAGACTGACTTGAGTGGAAGCTCTTCAGCATTTGGAGGGAACGGGAACATGATAATTACACACCAGACTGTGAGTTGCCAAGATTACTAATTGCTGTATAGGCTCCTCATTCCACACACACACACACACCCCCCCCCCCCGAATTTTTTTTTTTTTCCAGAGCTAGGGACCGAACTTGAGGCCTTGGGCTGGCCAGGCAGGCACTCTTCTGCTGAGGCAGATCCCCAGCCCCTCCCCACCCCACGTTTTTTAAAGGAAAGGCAGATGCAATATCATCATTCCTCCTCCTTTTTTCTCTCTGTGAAATACCCTGCACTCTAGCACAGTACCAAAAGATACAGACTGCCTTAGTAAAGACTATGCTAATGATAAGGCCGTGAATTTCATTAGAAAGATGGAAAAATTGCTAAAGAGACTCTATATACGACCATGATAGGACTCTCATTTAAAATTATGTTATTACAAGAAACAAGAGAAAGACATGCAGCAATTCGCTAGAAGAAATAATGGAGCATGGGTATTTTTTTTTTGAGAGTTTGGATGAAATATGAGCATAGATAAGGAAGACGTATTTCATGTTGTGCCTCAGAATTTAAATGCCAAATAAACCTATAGCTAACCCTAAGACTATTAGGATGATCTTTAAAATTTGACCATGGGGAGAGACTAGAGTAAGTAAGTGAAGATATTGCGTTGAACAAGGAAGATGGCGTATAAGCTTGGAAATTCAAATGTGCTTACAATGTGTGATCAGATAATCTGTCACATGGTTATGTCCTCTGATCAAACAAGATAACCTTCTTTTCACTAAGAACAAGATTTGGTGGCCATAGCTATTCTCAAAATCCAGGTTTGACAAAACCAGTTTATTTAAAATAAAGATAGGAAGGCCAATGCAAACATACCAACTGATTTTCAGATGATAGAACATATTAATCAGAAGCAAGATCACAGTCATGGAAGGTATTTAGGTTTTAGTATAGTATAGTATTTAGGTATTAGTGGTTGGTTGTTTTTGGCCAAATTAATTGGGCTTTGAGAAATGCCTAAGATTAATCTTATGAAAAAATTATAAGGTTAGTATAACATAATTCTAGTTAAGTCTGCTTTCCAGAAAAAGTTAACTAAGGGTGGAAGATCTACTCTGAATGTGGATGGAAGTATGTCATAGGTTGGGGTCCAAATGGAAAAAAAAAAATTAGAAGGGGGAAACCCCCAACATAGTTTCATTTATATTTCCGTATTCTCTATCCCCTTCCTTCTCTCCTTTCTTTCCCTCCTTCCAACCCTTCCCAGTCCCTCACTCTTTGTCCCCTTCTCTGTTCAAAACCATAAAAATCGCACACAAATTCAACATAACTTATCACTTCAGTTGTTTCTTTAAAAACTAAAGGATGTCTGTACAATCCAGTGAAACGTATGTGTTACATATAGAGAGGTCTAGCATTAGCCACTATTTCTGTGTAGATATTAGAACATTTTACCATATTCTTGTATGCCTACTATTCACCAAGGAAAGAAAATATCAATTGTCCATTCTAATAGAACAGTGATACATACACACACATATATATATATATATATATATATATATATATATACATTTTTATGGCTTTAACATCAGATGTATATTGCTGCTGCTTTGTTTATATCACAATATAAACTTCAATAACTACAATAGTTTTACTGTTCTACAAGAGGTTATGATTCTCTACTGCAATGTTATCATCATTCTAGTAATAATCATGAACAATATCTTATCTTTAATTCTAATGCTGACATTAGGTACATACTTCCTGAGTTTAATAATTTAATTTTAAGAATCATATTACAGTGTTTATACTTATACAGCCCCAATGATCTTGAAGCTACCCATCAAAACAAAGGATAGATATTTACCTTGTACATCTTACCACTAGGAAAAACGACACTGTGGTTAACAGGATTGGATTTCAAAGGAATTTTTTTTTTTTTCTTTTTTGGCCAGTCCTGGGGCTTGGACTCAGGGCCTGAGCACTGTCCCTGGCTTCTTTTTGCTCACTCTGCCACTTAAGCCACAGCGCCACTTCTGGCCATTTTCTGTATATGTGGTGCTGGGGAATCGAACCCAGGGCCTCATGTATATGAGGCAGGCACTCTTGCCACTAGGCCGTATCCCCAGCCCTCAAAGGTATTTCTTTAAATTTTATGGGTTCAATCTTTTGTTTTCTTTTACTTTTAATTGTCAAGGTGATATACATAGAGATTACAGTTACATATGTATGGTAGTGAGTACATTTCTTATCAAACTTATTACCTTCTTCCTCATTTTTCTTCCACCTTCCCTCCTTCCTAATCACCTCTCCTCCTTAGCTGTGCAGTTATTTTACAACATATTGTCTTGTAAGTATTGCTGTCGCACTGATTCATCTTTCACCCCTTGTCTCACCATTTTGATGTTCGCTTTCCATTCCTTAATTCAGACAAACAAATATACAACACCCAGGGTACCAAACTCAAATAGAGTGACAACAGGGGCTAAATCATATGGAAGGTAAAAGGAAAAAACAGAAATTATTTCACATACTACATTACAAATAATAACAGCAATGATAAACCACTTGTTTCCATATCTTGGAGTTCATTCCACTTAGCACCGTTTTATGATCATATACCTAGCTATAATTCTATCTTATTTTAAAACACAATGTCTGTATAAATAAAATAATTAAAAAATTCATTATTAAATCCTGTGTCTATATGATACATATTAATTTATAGTTCCTAAAGACTGAGTAAAAAGTGGCACTTACACAAGTCTTTATTGTTCAAACATTGTACCTTACAATACTTATCAGAATCCAATTAGATTAAACAACCATGTGTTCATGTATATTGTTACAAAGTATGTGATTCCTTGCTAAGTTCATAGTTCCCACAAAGGGAACATTTAATGAAGTATTCACAAGTCATGGCTTTTCAGAACTTGTCTACTAAACCAATATAAGTCTTCTTGATTAAATTTCCCTAATACCCTTCACTTTAACATTTGTGAATGCCAGCTTCCAAAGACTCACTTTTGTTCACGTGTTCCTTGGGGAGAATCACAGACAAAAATCTTTCCAAGGTAAAAAACAGTACAAGAAATGTATCCAATGCCTAACGTATGAAACTGTAACCTCTCTGTACATCAGTTAGATAATACAAATTTGAAAAAAAAATCTTTCCTAGATAATAAAGGAAAATGTAAAAGAAGAAAACAAATGTAATTATTAGTAGTTACCATATAATTTTATAGTATAAATTCAAGGCATTTTTTAGTCTTGTCATTTCTGAAATATTTAGGTCCTAATGATTGCAAAAATATAATGTAATGTCTTTCAAATTTGATTATACCTTACTTTCATATACTATAGCTAGTATTGACAAAATGTCCAAGAACAAGGAAAACCCAGTAGTACTATATGGGCAAAATAATGACAGCATAAAAGGTGAACCAATGCAACAGTGATGCTTACAAGATAATATGTTGTAAACTAACTGTTCAACTTCCTGGAGGGGAGTGGTGAGGAGGGAAGGTGGAGGAAAATGAGGGAGGAGGTAACATGTTTGACAAGACATGTACTTACTACCTTATGCATGTAACTGTCGCCTTTCTGTACATCACCTTGACAATAAAATTAAATTTAAATTATACATATATGTATTCCTCATCTGGCATAGTTTAAGACTAACCCATGGGAATCAATGCCTACCACCTTAGTCTTGGGTAAGGTAGAACTTCAATAAGAAAACAATACTTTGTTTTCAACATTGCACGATAAATAGGAATGTGTAGAAGGGGACAAGCGCTATTTCAGTACTAGAGGATCTGAGATGTCATAGGATAAAGGATGTCTGCTGCCTCTGTGTAACACACAATACAACCTGGAACGGCCACCACAGCTGAACACAGAAGAGAGACAACCCATGGGCTTACACACGAAATCAATCTGAGGGTACAATAAAATGAAAAGTTCAAACTTTTGACTAGGCTACATCTACAATGGTTGTAATATCTTTCCTGGGTCTGATGTGTTGTGGCCTTAGACTCAGGAGATGCAGTGCTGGGAAGTGCTGTGGAACTTTTAGGAGGTGAGAGCTTCCTTATCACAGGCACTGAGGTATACTCTCAGTAAATAGTTCTGTGATTCCTTGATAGTTCTCATGTGGAATTATGCCCCTTTCTTTTTGCTTTTCTTCCCTATGGTTTTAACCCTGATGTGATTTTGGTTCCCTGGGCATCGTATATATGTTTATCAGAACTAGAGAAATAAAGGGGAACTTCAGAATAAAGGGTAAAATGCAAACCAATGAAACAGCAGTATTTACAGCACAATATGTAAACCAACTGTACACCTTGGTTTGGGGAGGATTTGGGGAGGAGGGAAGGTGGGAGAAAAATGAAGGAGGAGGTAATAAGTTTGGCAAGAAATATACTCATTGCATTACATATGTAACTGTAACCCCTGTGCAAATCACTTTGACAATAAATAAAGACAAAATAATAAATTTAAAAGAGGAAATTTGGCTCCTGCCACCCTATTTGTTTCCTGACTTGAGATGTGATGTTTTGCTCCTCTACTTGCTTCTGACATTGCACCTACCATCATCTATAGGGCCCATCAACAGAACTGAGGCAAAATTCCCATGCCTTGGTGGCATCCCAAACTTTCCGCTAAGTAAATTTATGATTCATTTTAAGTAATGTATGTGCATTTTATTTTAATAATGACAAAAAGTAGACTAGTGAATTGTCCACCATGAGAATAAGAACTAAATTCAGAGCATGAACACCATGATGGAAGAAAATTTGGTACAATTCCTAAAGGGAATTCCTTCCAAATCTATCTCCGCTCAAGCAATGGTGATTGCTGAGCACCATAATGTCTCATTGATCAGAACCCTTTATCTTGGTTTAGGGTGCTCCTGTCTGATGTAGTAAACACAGTCTTAAAAGAAATTTGAGAATGATGTTCAAATAAATGCAGTCACTTGAGGTACAAATACTTAAATAAAGCCTTTGCTTGCCCAGGCACAGTGACAGAACTGTATAATGCATTTAGCAATAAAATCATGAATATCATTAACTCCAAAATGTTTACATAAATGAAATAGATTATACCTTTAATAGCAGTATTTTATTGGGTTTCATTTAATCCAATAAAACCTTAAGCCCTTGGATGAGGCTTTTAATATGAATAAATAAAAGTGCTTACATGGAATTAATATACCAAGAGAAGAAACAGAGAATATAGGAATTTATATATAAACTGAATGAATATGTACAGTTCATTTTTGTATTCTATGAATAAATACACATAATAAAACTATCCAAAAATCAAACAAAAGTGGATCTTGGCATGAGTATAAGGACTGATGCCATATAGTATGGTAGATAGAAAGTATAAAATACCTAGGGATTCTTCTGAGGAGCTGATATTTGAATAGATATTTTAACAAGGTAAAGAAAACAACCAGATGTATATTTGTGAGAAGAGAGACATCAAGTAATAGTCTGGATTGGGTGAGGTTAATGAGTCTGAAAAGCTGGAAGAGTTGGAAGAATTTGAGGCTGGAAAGAGACAAGAGGTTGTAGGTTGTTGGGACATTTGTAAAGGCTTATTTTTTTTTCCTGTTTTCAGGACAATTCACTTAGACTCTGAGCTGAAAGAAGCTCTCATTGTATTTGTAAAGCAGTATGTTGGCAAACATAAAACAAGATGATTTAAAGGCTGCTATTATAGCTAGATAATGTCATTATGCAAGTACATTAGAATTAAACAGTCAAGCAGTGTCTGTAGAGATGCACACAAGTAAATAGTTTATAAGTACTTTCAGATTGTGTTTTGTATGCATATCATCATTTTATCTATGCTTTTAAAAGTATTTTAAATATAAGCTCAAATAAATTAATATGCCAAGCTTTTTGTTTCATTCAGTATATCTATCTAAAATGAAAACTAAAAGCAATTCAATAGTATCCAAAGCATATCAGAGGAAAGAAATTGGAAAATTGGGAAATATTTGAGTCTATTATTGATAATGAGGTTATTTCCACCTAAAAATAGATTTTCAAATTTGGTAAGGCAGCCATCAACTATATTCAGTTTATGTTCTGAAGAGGGAACAATGCCAAAAAAATTCAAAATGTAAAGAAAGCATAAACCTATATGTAATATATGGTGTTTCTCTAAATATATCTAATCAAGATGCTTAACTTGGAGGAAATGAGCCAGGCTACACTACCGTATAAACGAGTAATCATTCTCTCCACTGCAAATGATATATCTCACTGTATCTTGCCAGAACTTAATCACTTTTATGGAATTACAATTTGGTTTTCACTAACTGTGATTTACTTAGTGAGGGTTGATTTATGCCACTGAAAATTTGTTTAGTTAATGTGAACATTTTAATTTATTACAGACGGCCAGATAAAATTGCCTGGAATATCTGAATTGCATTACTATTGACTGCTGGTCAAAAAATTTTAATGAGATGAAATGAGACTGATCAAAGCATTTTTTATTACTGGTAGAGTACAGTTTTGAAATGAAATCCACAAGAAATGAGTTGTTTTTACACTTGCTTTTCTTAATTCTTGATTCAATATTGCATTCTTGCTGACATATGGTACTGTCTGTGAAGTCTTTTCAGTGCAGCCTCACAGGGAAGGAGTGAGATGGCTCATACTGTAGTGTCATCAAGAAGCTATTGGCACTCAGCACTAGAGCTCCTTTCATCTGGTCCAGATGGTACCAATCCTTGACTCTTATAGTGTCTTCCTGAGATAAGGGAAGACTTAAAAGCTACCTAGTCTCTTCAAATGCTTTCAGAATAACATAGATGGGTCACAAAAGCAAACAGCATGTAAACAGTCAATTGCTTCATGAGTTACGATTTATTTATCTCTGTCATGAAGTTATGTCTGTTTCCATTTAATACCTAAAATACATATTCTTTCTATCATTCATGGATTTAAGCCTTTCCTTTATGCTGTACAACTTTTCTTGAAATGATGTAAAAAGATCAGCCTCTCAGAGGAGGAGAGACTTTTAGGATTCTTCTACATTCTCATTTGCATGTCAGAAGTTCAGTTATTTCATACATTTGCCTCTTTACTCACCAGATGCCTTCTCATTCTAAGTATGTAACATGCAGAGTGGATGATGTTTCTGGAGAGTTGCAGCTGAACTCTAGCCTTCTGTATTCCTGTTTGATTTGGTAAATGGATATCACTAGCTGAAGGCAGAGGTGCAATCTTAAGAATATCAAGATATTTTATTTATCCAGCTTCCTGCCTTTTAGTTCCTAACAGTATTCTAAAGCTATTTGTATGCTAAGGCTTTGATTTTTATTGTGTGGTCCTCTCAGAAGAAAGATCTGGGCTCTGTGACTTCTAGCAATTACTCCTTTTACTCCTTCAATTTTAGATCATAATCATTTTTCATTGTTCGTAATTCAAGGATGCTTCACTGACCTTGGTTAATTTCTCCTGATCATGATAAAACAATGACAAAAACTCTCATATTTAGCTGTATTTTTTTTATCACTATTTGAGTCTGCTATCTATTTTCTTCCATTTTCTGGTAATACATTTGTCTACTTTAAGGCTTCTTAGGTTCTTGAGTCCTTTTGTAACACCTCTTCTAAATGGTGCACTTATCCATGCAGTTGAGGGAGTACAGAGAAGAAATTACTTCCCAAGACAGTGTGTTCACTCCTTCATTGAACTCTGAGTTTAATTTTTTTTTTATTGCAAACTAGTAGTTACATCTTGTACAACTCTAGAGAAAGTATCCTGACACAGATAAGGATTTCTGAGCATGGAAAACTGGAAGTGGATTTTTAAGGACAAGATTTAGAAGATAAAGGGCAATTAAGTAGATAAAGACCTCAGAAGAGAAGTAGAGATTCATCATCTCTGAGTCACAAATTTACATTTAAAATTTAATAAAACTATAGTTCATTCATTTATACTGAAAAAGAGTTGTGGACTAGGGTCTTATGTGTCATTGTATGTAGTATTTGTTTATGCTAAGGGGATTTGTTTTCTCTCCTACTTCAAGGAATGTAACCAGAAGATTACAGTAATTTCTACATGAACTCTATCATCTCTGTGTTACTTCCTTTTGCTCTTTACTCCTTTAGGAACACATGCTGTACTACCTGGCTCTCTTCATGTAAATCTCTTTGAGAATGGAGTATGGATAAACCATGCAGATGTTGATATAGAAATAATAGTCTACCTCACACCCAGAAACTTGATGTTCATTTTCAGAGCAAAAGGCATATATGTTGATGCTAAAAAAATTATCACTTTCTCTGTTCTGTCCTTCTCATGAAAGAGCAATTTAAAGCTCTTATCCCCATGCCCTGGACGTTTTTATGCCTAGTCATCAAATATTTCAGGCTAAAGTGATTTCAAGTTTTTACTTATACCCTTATTAGAACTTCGGCTACACTAGCCTCTACTCAAATAATACATTGAGCCTCAGTAATAAAAAGCATTTTCTCTCTACTTTTTCTAATTGATGTTGGTTGGATTTTGTCCCTATTCCTGATGAAATGGATGTGATACACCTTGGTAGATTTTCTATGCCAGACCTTGTCATAAGAAAGCAAAATAGATTTGTTATTCACAGAATAAAGAGATATGGGGACAACAAAGTTAAAACAAAAATGAAGTTCTTTTAAAATAGAAGGAGGAATGTGAACAAAAGTGCTAGCATGGATGGGGAAGATATTTTTGGAAACTAGAAACTAGTCTGATAAAAGGTAGAGAAGAAATTTCTTGAGGTGAAAGGAGTATTTGAAAGTAGGATGAAAAATTATATACTCTCAATCTATGTAAATGGCCCAATAGTAGAAGTAAGAGCAGTATGTGCAATTCTTTTTATGTAATTATTATGTCTTCAGACATAAAACCTGACAAGAAAATTATAGGAATAATCTCCAAACTTGAAAACAAACTCCTATCCAATAAGGAATTATTAATAAATATAATGTACAATAGTAATATAATTAATATTAATAAACAACAAATTAGAATTTAGCTTGGAAGAGGTTTGATACTTAGTAATCATGTTTAATGATGAACTTATGAGCAGATTAAAAAATAAGTACACATTCTTCTCTAGATCCAAAGATAGATAGATAGATAGATACATATATATGTATGTATATATATATATATATATATATATATACATACATATGTGTGTGTGTGCATATTCAAATACCTTTCAAGTTAGAAGACCTTGAACATGACCCTTTGTTCTTCACTTTGTTTTTGGAATATTGTTTCTTATTTTGTAAAGAAAACTTAAGAGCCATTTTAGGAAAGTTGGTTTTTCCCATTGTTTTATAAAAGACTTTACTTTTCAAATCATTAACTCTTTTGATCATACCCTCTCTGCCAAATAACACCACTGAACATGAGAAATGGACATTTTTGAAGTAAAATTCATTTGGAAATCATGATGTATATTCAGTCTCATTCTAACTCAATTTTGCTTAAAATATCAACGCTGCTTGAGGATGGAAGTAACCTTTCCTTATCTCCAGAAATTAAAATGTACTCTGCCTAGGGCTGGGGATATAGCCTAGTGGCAAGAGTGCCTGCCTCGGATACATGAGGCCCTAGGTTCGATTCCCCAGCACCACATATACAGAAAACGGCCAGAAGCGGCGCTGTGGCTCAAGTGGCAGAGTGCTAGCCTTGAGCGGGAAGAAGCCAGGGACAGTGCTCAGGCCCTGAGTCCAAGGCCCAGGACTGGCCAAAAAAAAAAAAAAAAAAAAATGTACTCTGCCTAAAATCAAAATAAATTGTGAATATTTAAAATCCTAGCAACTCAGGAGTTTGAGTCTAAGGATTGAGGTTCAAAGCCAGCCCAGACAGGAAAGTCCATGAGACTCTTATCTCCAATCAGCCAGCAGAAAGCTGAAAGTGAAAATGGTAGACTTCTAGTCTTGAACAAAAAAAGTCAAACAAAAGCACAAGACCCTAAGTTCAAGTCCCAGTGCAGGTACACACACAAAAAAAAGCATTTGGTCAAAAAAATACATTTCCTTTCCAATTTGAAGATATGACATCACTATGGATATTTCTCATGGAGATTTATAGTTAAGCACCACACTGATCAAAGATAAAATTGAACAAGGTAGGTTCCAATTGTCACACAGCTTAATGTGTAATTTTTTATTATCAAGAGATAAAAATTGAGGATGATTTTAAAAATAGGCTATTTAAATTTTATAATCCAGCATGTTATAAAAACTATTTTCACCTTCAAAAAACAAAGAATAAGTACAAAATGGAGAAATTGTAACAAAATCATAGCATTTTTATAACATGTTGGTCATTATGTGGGTGTTCCTTAAAAAGATTCTTATAACATTGTATTTTCTGAATGGATTTTTAAAATGGATAATTATAAACAAGCCAATAGCGGAGAGACATGTGAAGAAATGCTCTATATCACTGGCCATTAAATAAATCCAAATCAAAGCAACAATGAAATTCTACCTCACACCAGTAAGAATGTCCATTACCAGGAAAACGATTAAGAGCAAATGCTGGAGGGGATGTGGCCAAAAGGGAACCCTACTACACTGTTGGTGGGAGTGTAAACTTGTTAAACAACTCTGGAAAGCAGTATGTAGGTTCCTCAGAAGGTTAAACATAGAGCTACAATCCTGGAGCCCCACTTTTGGTCAACTGCCCAGAAGATTACAAACAAGACCACACTAAAGCCACAACAATGCTCATCGCAGCACAATTTGTCATAGCTAGAATATGGAGCCAACCCAGATGCCCCTCAATAGATGATTGGATCAAGAAAATGTGGTATATAGGCGCAATGGAATTCTATGTCTCTATCAGAAAAAATGAAATTACCCCATTTTTAAGGAAATGGAAGAACCTGGAAAAAAAAAAAGTCCTACTAAGCTAAGTGAGCCAGACCCAAAGAAAAATAGACTCTATGTTTTCCCTCATTGGGAATAATTAGTACACATCTAGGGTAGTCTTAGCAGATCACAATAGCTCAATAGCTATCTCCATGTGAACACATAAGATGATGCTAAGTGAAATAAACTCAAAGTTATAGAAAAAAGTGGTATAACATTATTGTGGTTATTTTCAACATTGCATGTGAAATTACGCTCTTTTTTTCACCATGGTTTTACCTCTGATATCTATGTAACTGATTTTAGTACCCTGAATATTGTGTGTGTATATATATATGTATATATACATATATATATATACACACATATATGTATACGTATGTATTGGAACTAGGGAAAGGAAAGGGAATATCAAAATCAAGAGACAAAAGATAAAAAGACAAACCAATGAAAATGCAATACTTACAAAACTATATGGTGTAGACCAACTGTACATCTCATGTGGGGGGCAAAATGGGGAGAGGGGAGGCAGGGGGAAAAATGAGGGAAGAGGTAACAAGTTGGATAAGAAATGTACCTACTGTCTTACGTATGAAACTGTAACCCTCTGTACTTCATTTTGACAATAAAGAAATTAAAAAAACAGAAAAAATTAATAAAAAAACAAGCCAAGCATTGCAAACCACTTCTAGTAAAAGATGAAAGAATGCAAGTCAATATACTGGAAAATGTATCAATATAGAAAAGGATTTGATCAAGATTATATTGAAAATGAAAAACGCAAGTATCAAACATGCTGATGTCACTTAAAATATTTCACTTTGAAATTGAAAGTAATCAAAGATATAGGGAAAGTAGATAGTTGTACAATCAGATAGACAGATGGATAGAGGGAGAGAGAGAGAGAGAGAGAGAGAGAGAGAGAGAGAGAGAGAGAGAGAGAGAGACGGGTGAGGTATGGCCATGTCTTCTCTACAAATAACCAACCAAGGTCCTGGTGATTAAGAAAATGACATATAATAAAATAACAAAAATGTTTGAAAGACATAAATAAAATTATTAAAATTGTAAACAGTGTGATTATTCATGTGAAATTCAAGGGAATTTACAAGACAAATAGAATTAATAATGACATAATCCCAAAGAACAATATGGAAAACTGTTGTATTCTAATTTCAATAATATTAAAAACTTCAGATTAATAAAATAAGATTTTTACAACAAACATAATTAGAAAATATTGATGTTTAGGAGACATAAATAAATTTGGATGAACCATAAATGACCATGGTTAAGAATGCTAACTATTTTAATGGTGTTAATTCAGCTAGATGTATAGAAGGACGTAGATTGGAATAAAAATCATGGACTCACCTTGTATTTTAATGTGTACCATCTGTGTGTGTGTGTGTAGCTGTGAGTATAGGGAGCTTGATGTGTTGATTCTACAATTTATATGAAAATTTAAAAGCTCAGAAATGGCAAAGACAATGTTGTATAACAGCTACATTTGAGTGCTTACACTTCCAGATAGAGAGATTTATTTTAATGCTGTGGTAATTATTCAGTGTTGTGCTTGTGCAAAAAGGAGAAAAATAGATCAAAGGAACAGAAGACACTGCATAAATAAACTAACATACAAAGTGATTTGGTGATTCCATTTGTCATATATCCTGCTTAACAAATTATCTAAAACTTTAGTGGATTAAAAAGCAAACACTTATCATCTCAAGGAACTTCTATGTGTTAGGATTTCTAGATTAGCTGGTTAGTTCTGGCTTGAGATTTATCATAAAGTTATTGTCGAGCTTTTGGCTACAGGGCTGTTATCTCAGCTTCCCAAGCTAGGGCAAGTGGCTTTGGTAACCAGCTTTTGTACCTTATCACATGGGCCTCTCCATAGATCTTCCTCTTACTGACTTGCTCCAACAATTGCTGTGTGAAAGAGAAAGGAGTCATCAGTGAGTACTCAAATGGAAGCTATTTTTATAGACTACTATTATAATGAACATAGTGCTTTATTTACTTATTTTCTTTTATCGTAAAGTTGATGTAATAAGTAAGATAATGAGTACATTTCTTGTCAAACATTATTACCCCCTCTTTTGTTTGCCTCTTGCTTTCCCTCCTCCTGAAAACTCCACCCAAGTTGTAAAGTTCATTTCCAACATTGTATCTTGTGTGTATCACTGTTACATTGGTTCACCCTTTATCCTTTGTCTCACCATTTTGTTATTTCCCTTCCATTCTTCAAATGAGACATACACACACACACACACACACACACACACACACACATATATATGACATAGGGTACCAAAATATAAAATGGTGATAACAGTGGATAAACCAAAGGAGGTGGGGGATGAAAGAACTTCACACGGTACATAAAAAAACAACAACAACTGAACAAAACAACAGAAAAAGACCTCTTGTTTCCATATCTTGGAGTTCATTTGTGTTAGCATCATCTTATATGGTCATATGTACATAGCTATTGATCTATTGTGATCTTTGCTAGAATAATCCTAGACATATACCAATTATTACAAATGTGGGAAAACATGAAATCTATGATTCTTTGGGTCTGGCTCATATCACTGAAGATAATATTTTCCAAGTCTTTCCATTTCCTTACAAATAGAGCAATGTTATTCCATTTTGTATATAGAATTCCATTATGTATATACAATATTTTCTTGGTCCATGCATCTACTAAGTGGTATCTAGGTTGGTTCCATATCCATATCTTAGCAGCAATGAACATAGTCGTGTTGGTAGTTTTAGTGTGGCCTGGTTTGTGATCATTAGGGTTAATTCCCAGACGTTTGCATTGCTGGATCATAGGGGAGCTCTATGTTTAGTTTTTTGAAGAACATAATGCTGTCCAGAGTGGTTGAACAAGTTTACATTCCCACCAACAGTGTATCAGCGTTTCCTTTGACCACATCCCCTCGAGTATCTGTTATTATTTGTTTTCTTGATAATGGCCAGTCTTACTGGGGTAAGGTGGAATCTCTATGTAGTTTTGATTTGCATTTCTTTTATGATCAGAGATAGTGAACATTTCTTCATGTCTATTGGCTATTCTTATTTCCTTTTCAGAGAAGCCTCTTTTTTATTTTTTAGCCCACTTATTAAGTGGGAAGTTGTTTCTTTGTGGATTTGTCTTTTGGGGGGTTAACTTTCTCTCTCTCTCTCTCTCTCTCTCTCTCTCTCTCTCTCTCTCTCTCTCTCTCTCTCTCTTCTTTCCTCTCCTTCCTTCCTTCTCTTTCTCTTTCTCTCTATCTTTTATCAGGTCATCTTTGAACTCACAATCCTTCCACCTCAAGGAGCAGGATTATGGGCTTAAACATCAATTCTTGTTAAGTCAAAAATTTGAAGACAATTTTGCCTTAACAAATCAATAAAGTTGGAAAATATATATGGATACATTGTAAAGCAAAAGAGGAATATATGGACTTTTAAAGGGGGGAGAAACATTGATTAGACAGGTCTTAAGAAATTGTAATGGGAATTAAATGTTAAAATATCCTAATGCTGTCAGGAGACTGTGAAGAATTGAAACCATCTAATTTCCATCATAATATAATACCTTCCATCATATCATCATATTATATATCATAAATATTTCATATGTACAGATAGATGCACATACAAAGGAAATATGCAATCATTTCTATCAGGCTTATCAGTCTTTTAGACTACATGAATATTAGAATTGATCATTGTCATAGTTTGCAAATAAAATGTCACCAATGGCTTATGTTGTAAAAATACTTGAGCTGCAGGTACTAAGGATGGAAGACTGGGTCATGGGAGTGCTTATCTCATCAATGGTTTAATTCACAGATATGTTTATTGTGGAATGGGAAATTATGAAAAGGGTCTGTGTAGAGGAAATGTCAAACTGGTAGCATGGCTCTCAAGAGTCTATCTTTTCCCTGTTGTCTCCCTCCTATGCACGTGTGTGTGTGTGTGTGTGTGTGTGTGCAAGTGTATATGTGTCTGTCTGTCTGTGTCTGTGCCTATGTGCCTGTCTTTCTCTTTTCTCTCTTTCTTATTTTCTGGTTTAAATCATGGGCAGTTTTCCTCTACTTCTGCTGTGATGTTTAAGCCCATCCAATAGACTAAAAGCAACAAGCCCAAATAACACAAACTAAAACCTCTGGAGCTTTGACCTGAATTAGTCTTTCCTTTACTGACTTCAGGTATTTTGTCACATCCACTTAGTGGTAATTAAATGATATTTCTTCAACTGATACTAAGTAAATTCCTTTGCAATGATATTTTTGCTTATCATATTGATATATCTTACCTCTTGTCTAAGCTAACGTCATATTTATTTTTAGAATGATTCTAAAAGTTAACTCTTCTAATAATCATATGTATTGATATTTACATTATCTTTCTAATGAATAAGAACTTGAGGTTCACCCTAATATTTTTGGATGAAATTATCAATTATCAATATGTTTATTTTTTACTCATATAAAATATCATTTTATATTTTGAATAATTATTTTACAGAGACTGATTTTATACAGTCAATATGAAATGTTTTCCATAGCTCATTTTGTTCAATAATTTCTTTTGTTTCTTTCCATGAAATCCAATGATTGTTTACACCTTTGAAAGCACATTTTAAACTTCACTAGTGATTTTATTGGATATATCATGATCTTGTTTACATGTGGCTTTAAGATTCTCATCTACTTGAAAAAACAAGTTAAAATTGTGTAATGTATCCTCAATTTGCTCTTGACATCCAGACAACAGTTTGAGTTACAATTCTAAGAGAAAAGCAGAATAAGTGAAGGTTTTACAGGTAAAGTATTTTAAGATTTGATTTTAAATTGCATGTACTTTTGTAATTCTTTCTGTTATTAACTATTTAAACATAGGTGGATTCCTGAAGTGTTGTTAATGTATAAATATTTGCTTTAGTCATTGATTTGCTGCCAAATTAAAGCATATCTCCTCTTCAACATTTATAGATAAAATAAAATATGTATTTTAAATCACATATTGAAATCAATAGCTCAATAATACAAAGAGACAGGTAAAAGGAAAGAAAAGACAGAAAACATCTAGATATAATGTCCTGTCACTGCATACAAGCAAAGAAAAAATATATATAAAAATATGTAGATAACCATTGCACTGCTGGCTCATGCCTGAAGTCTTAGGTACTGAGGATGCTGAGATATGAAGGACAAGAGTTTGAAACTGCTGAAATAGAACTGAGGGTCAAATGGTGTGGTTCCACCATGAGCAAGAAAATGGACAAGATCATGGGCTCTAAGTTTAAGCTTTGGTACTGGCCATAAAAGAAATGCAAATCAAAACAACATTGAGATTCCATCTCACCCCAGTAAGAATGTCCTATATCAAGTAAACTAACAATAATAAATGTTGGAGGGGATGTGGCCAAAAAGGAACCCTACTTCATTATTGGTGGGAATATAAACTGGTTCATCCACTCTGGAAAGTGCTAACAAGGCTAACAGTGAGCTCTCCTATGACCCAGCAGCCCCACTTTTGGGCATCTACCCAAAAGACCACAAACAAGAACACACTAAAGCCACCAGCATAACAATGTTCATCGCAGCACAATTTGTCATAGCTAAAATACGGAACAAACCCAAATGCCCCTCAGTAGACGAATGGATCAGGAAAATGTGGTACATTTACACAATGAAATTTTATGCCTCGATCAGAAAGAATGGCATTGCCCCATTCGTAAGGAAATGGAAGGACTTGGAAAAAATTATACTAAGTGAGGTGAGCCAGACCCAAAGAAACATGGTCTCTATGGTCTCCCTCATAGGGAATAATTAGCACAGGTTTAGGCTAGTCACAGCAGAGGATCACAAGAGCCTGATAGCTATGCCCTAATGAACACATAAGATGATGCTAAGTGAAATGAACTCCATGTTATGGAAACAACTGTTATACCACTGTTGTAATTACTTTCAACATGCCATGCGAAACTGTAGCTTCTGTTGTTGATGATCCTCTTGTACCCCCTTTCTGTGGTTGCACCATCACTGTATCTTATCTTAGTACATTGGAAACTGTGTATACTGGTATTAGAACTAAGAAAGTGAAAGGGGATACCAAAATCGAGAGACAGGATAAAAAGACAAATGACTACAAAAGCAATACTTGCAAAACTGTTTGTTGTAAATCAACTGAACAACTCATGGGAGGGTAGGGAAAGGGGGAGGGAGGATGGGGGAATGAGGGAGGAGTTAACAGTACAAGAAATGTATCCAATGCCTACCGTATGAAACTGTAACCTCTCTGTACATCAATTTGAAAATAAATATATATATACAAATATATTACTTAAGGATCATTTTGCATATGAAAATTAAGTCAAATATATTCATGTGGAAGAGAAAAAAAACTATTTAAATACCAAAATATTTGATAAATATGAATGACAATGGAAATTAAATATTAATAGTCTTACTATATAAAGATGCTTACTACTTAATTTCAAAATATAATTTCGTTCATTTTAGTTAATTTGTATAAAGACCCAAATATGCCTGCATTTGTATTAATTATATCTTAGAACTTTGTGAAGCAAATTAATACATTCAGCAAGATTCTAACAGAGCACAAGAAAAAAGATATTACTGACTTTGAAATTCAATCTTTTAATCACACTGTTCCCACAAATCAGTCTACTGGCTTTATAATAATCCCAGGCCACGACTTGATTTGACTACTGAATGAGAATCTTAGTGTGTGTGCATGGGTATGCAAAAATATATCAAAAACAGCTTTACTAATATCTCCAATTGTTTTGCTAGTTATATAAGGGATATATTAATTGCATACTTTGTAGTTACTGTATTAGTAAAGTTGTTACAATTAACAACTTTTCCTATGTAAAAAAAAGAAAGAAAGAAAAAAGAAAATATAAAAGCATTAACTTTTAAATTACCAGTCCTGTTGCATTTCTCTCTTCATTTTCATAACAAGAAAACCTTAAAAAAAATCTTTTTGCTAAATGCCATTAAAATTAAATCCAGCCAGATGCTGGTGGCTCATCCCTATAATCTAACCTACTCTGCAGGGGTATGAAAAGTGTATGAGACTTTTATTTCCAATTAATCACCAGAAAACCAGAAGTGGAGGTGTAGCTCAAAGTGGTAGAGTGGTAGAGTTCTAGCTTTGAACAAAAGAAGTCAGGGACAGCACCCAGGCCCTGAGATCAAGCCCCATGACTGATCAAAAACAAAAATGAAAACAACAAATAAATCCAAACTGTCTTCCCATTTTAGATGTATGTAAATTCTATTTTGCATCCTCAAATCTTGTTAAGAGAACAAATTTTTCAGACAAAATATTTCACATGGCAGTTCCTTTATATCTAAAGATATATCATCTTTTTAATTCATCCATTCAACAAATTAAACCTGCTCATTGTTCATCAATAGTATTTTTGACAGTACTGGGAATTTGAATCTAGAATTTCATACTTTCTTTTGTCTGGGGTAATATCAGTGAGTGATGCATCCATTACGATAATTATTTCAAACAACAAAAAAAGACTGATTCATCTTTAAATAAGTATAATACAGTAAAATTAAGTAAGGAAGGGAGTCTTCTGATATTGTACCTGTTGCATTTTCCCTATAAAATACCTAATCTCTTAAGAAATATTTCATTTCAAAAGATGAACTGTACAGTAAATTGACATTTTAACATAAATGAATAGGAAACGAAGTAAAATATAATGATTTTACTATCTAAAATTTCATCTGTTTTTTTTTTTTTTGTACCAGTCCTGGGACATGAATTCAGATAGAGCCTCTGCATTTTTTTTTTTTTGCTGAAGTCTAGCATTCTATCACTTTAGCCAGAGTTTGACTACCAGTTTTTGGTATTTAAGTAAAGATGAGTCTCATGGACTCATGAAAAGAGCCCAGAGAACCCTCTTCCTCAGATCTCAGCCTTCTGAGTAGCAAGGATTACATGCATTAGATACTGGCAAAAAAACTACTTTAAGAATAAGAAATAAGCATTTAAAGGAGGCAGTGCTAGCAGAGTATATATCATGAGCGTTTTATAATAGCCATTGGTTAATAGACAGTATTTCAATAAGAACTCAGGGACAGCTCAACTGAAATTACACCAACAATATCCCAACCCTTGTTAAAGTGCACTTGGTTTAGGCCTCTAGGCCTACTTCACTTCCTTATAAACCAGTTCTTATTTTCTTTCTCTTTTTCTTCCCTTCTTTCTCTTTTTCTTGCTTTCTTTTCTTCTTTTACTCTCTTAGCTTTTTTTTTTTTAGTGTATGTGGTCTTTATTTATAATCTTATTATAAATAAGAAGAGAAGAAACTCAGGTGCTATTATACAGTGTATAATATAGTATAACATAGCTGATCCTACCTGATTAAAAATATTTTGTGGGGCTGGGGATATGGCCTAGTGGCAAGAGTGATTGCCTCGTATACATGAAGCCCTAGGTTCTATTCCCCAGCACCACATATACAGAAAATGGCCAGAAGTGGCGCTGCGGCTCAAGTGGCAGAATGCTAGCCTTGAGCAAAAAGAAGCCAGGGACAGTGCTCAGGCCCTGAGTCCAAGGCCCAGGACTGGCAAAAAAATAATAATAATAATAAGCTTTCTATGTTTGGGGCTGGGGATATGGCCTAGTGGCAAGAGTGCCTGCCTCATATACATGAGGCTCTGGGTTCGATTCCCCAGCAGCACATATACAGAAAATGGCCAGAAGTGGCACTGTGGCTCAAGTGGCAGAGTGCTAGCCTTGAGCAAAAAGAAGCCAGGGACAGTGCTCAGGCCCTGAGTCCAAGCCCCAGGACTGGCAAAAAAAAAAAAAAAAAAAAAAAAAAAAATTTGTAATAACTCCCTATCTAATTGTCCACAGATATACAATACTGAATCTGCATATGCAGTTTCCTTTATCAAGCACAGTGCTCAGATTTCAGACAGTCTCTAAGACACATAAACACTGAGGAAATTAAATCATTCATTAAAAACTTCATCAAATGTTTTTCTTTATTTTCCTCTTTATTCTTATCCAGGGGTTTTGAACAGAGGCTTTGGAAATGATGTTATTTGCTTCAGGATAGCACTCTATCACTCTACTTCCAGCTTTAAAAAAAACAACAAACAAACCCAACAGTCCTTATTAAATCAGGCCACATGGCTTATTCTTCTAACTACTCAGAAGGCAGAAATAGGGGGGAAAAACTCACATTTTGAGGCTATCATAGGCAAAACATTAGAAAGATCTCATCTCAATAAAAATAGCTTGACATGGCGGCAAAGACTTGTAATCCCAGCTATTCAGAATGTGTAAAATAGGAAGGTAGCAGTCCAAGAAGGCACAGTTAGGAAAAGTGATATTTTATCTGAAGAATAACTAAAGCAAATTGGGTTTAGCATTACTCACATGGCAGGATGCCTGAAAAAAAGTGCAAAGCTCCTAGTTCAACCCTAAATAATGACACAAAAACATTCTTCATCACTTTTTGACAGCATATGTGTTCCAGTTGTTCTAGTCTTCAAAATTTCAAATTTTAATCTTGCAGGAAAATTTGAAATCCATTAGAAATGTTAATGGACTTCCCTTGATTCCATAGTCTCTCAAGTTGCCATAAGTCCACCTCAAACCAGTTACATTGAGTGGGAATGTAAGGCTCTAATTAGATCAAAGGTATACCCTGGAGCAAGATACAGAAGCAATTTCATCTAAACCCATAGATTGCAGGTGAAATAAATTTATCTCCACACAGAAAACTGAACAATAGTACAAGGAGGAGGTGTAATTATACATTAAAATATTTTGCAAGTAATATAAACCAATTTGATTTAATTCAATTAGATGGGCTAATTTTCACAAGGAAATGAAGTTGTCTTACTGAATTCAAAACAGTAATGGAATGGGGACTCCAAAACACTTTGAGCCTCACCTTTCTGATTTTTTACTTATTCTTTTAAATCTTAATATTTTTTGTTCTCTGATTTCTCTCATAGTAACCTATAGACAGAAGATGGTGAAAAGCCAACATTGAAACAACAGAACTCTCTCCCAAGAAGCAGAGTTTTAGGGGCCCCCAAGTTATTCCTGTCTAGAGAGTGATACTAAGTAATCTATAATTAATCTATGGAGAGTTGAGTGAAGAGACAGATCTCTTGAGGTTTTTTCATCATTATTCGGATTTGATCTAGAAATCCTTATTTTCGACTCAAAAATTGTGAAAATTCAATTGGCCAACCTATATCAAATGGCCATATATACTGTAAATACTTGTACTAATAACAAGTTAGAGTAGAACAAACAGGCCACAGACATAGTAGAGGGGAGGAAAATCAAAACCATTATTGTGTGTCTGGAGATAGTTTAAAAACTGACTATTTCACGTGACATAAACCCAGTGTATTCATTATCAATATTTGAAAATTGGGTTTATTTAAGCCAGTTAGCACATCCCCATATTCCTGGAACTTGGGCGAGGAATACAGGAGCATTGTGATTTATACAAGCCAGTTTAGTATATATAAGTGGTAACAGGCTAGCCAGGGCTCTACATAAGCAATATCATGTCTCACTAAAACCAAACCAAACCAACTGAAATCAAACCAAATGACACCAAAATACTACCACAACAAAACAGAAAAAAAAGATACAAAACTCCAAAGTGAATAACAGTTGCATATAATTCACAGCATTGAAAACATGCATGTGTCTCAGGTAGTGAGAGAGGAATCTTAAAGGGGTTAAAAACAACAAGAAAAACCAAAGAAACTGAAATTCCTCAGTCTATGTCTCCAATTTACCCAATGCTAAACCATCTTCCATTTCCCTAGCTGTAAGTCCTTACATTATAAAGCCTTACATTATAAAGTCCTTACATTATAAAGCAAGAATATATATGTATATATATCTCCGAATTAACATGAAGGAAAATGTGTAAGAAAAAACTACATAAAAGATTAATGAAAACAGCTGCCTCCAGTCCCCTAACAGTTAAATCAAAGAATTAGGTTCATGAGTGCTACAACCAAGAACAGACTCAGAATGATTTACAAGTGCTGAAGTAATCTATAAGGCAACACAGCAGGGCACTAGAAGGGGATTTATAAATTAAAATCAATACATGAATTTTGTTGCAAAGCCTTTGGTAGTTAAAGTTGATTGCAGGCCTCTGGTGAAGGGCCTCTGCTTAGAGGCTCTCCTTTCATTCATTCATAGATCAGCACATGTTCTACCCGCAGAAGTCTGGAAACACTAAATTCCTGGGAATTCCAGAGGCACACTTACTGGGTGACTCTCTAACCTTGGGATGCTTTCCAAAGCCCTTATAAGCCATACACACAAATACATTAAAGCAGAGGTGCACATCTGTGTGAAAAGAATAAATTTGTATTTATAAGTTCTTTTCTCTTTGGCTTGTTTGAAAGGAAAGCTTGAGTAAAGTTAAATAAGGGACCAGATGGATAAGAAACAACAGCCTTCGAACTAGCATTTTAATCCATGTCATGCAGACTTTTGTTTATTCTCAGGGAGAGCAACTTCCCAGGTCTAAAAATAGGATTTGCACAGTGCAACTCTAGAAATGTATTTGGCCTCACCACACAACTTCTCACATTGCTTCTATTGTCTATGCAAGAGCAGTTGAAGAACTTCTTGTGCATATTAGCAAATTTTGGTTAAATGTCTGCTAATCCATTATGTACCTGAACTCACTGTCTTTAACATCAACACTAGTTTAAAATTATTTTGCCCCCTAAATAAGAATAGGTTGCAGAAGAAACTGTAAATGGCCTTGTACTTAAACCCTATTGCTGTTCGGCATATATATCAATAAAACAAAGATTTATTCATAGTAATGCAGAGTCTTGTTGTAAGTTCCTCAAAATGGAAAAAAAAAACCTGTCACCTTCTATTGTAAATTTTATTCTTTATTTTGTGTAGATTTAGATCTATAACAATTATGTGTACTTGAGTTGTGTTTAATGTAGAAGTTTATGACATTTTTGAAACCTCATTCTAACATATTTACAGTGTGTGCTATCTGATTGTTTGTTTAAATGGTGCTTCTTTGTTTCTACCAGACTGTATCTATGTTTACATAATCACTATGTTCTGAAAAGACAAGAAAGTAGTTGTTTCCTAGCACATTAATAATTTAATGATGGTTTCTATGTCCTAAATTGTTTTAGTCCATTGACGAATTCAACCTGGTAACATTTGAAGGAAAACACAATATGTGTAATTGTAGGAAACATTATTAAATGAATGTGGCCAGCACAGCTAATATATTTTAAAATTGAATTTTTCATTTCTCATGTAAAATGCTTCCAAGGACACAATAGAAACTACATAGGTTTGTTAAGTGACAGTGAGAGAGTTCATAGTGTCTAATAAAGCTTTCTCCTAGAGGGACAGCTTAGGGCTTTTCTGTAAGCAAATAGTCTGTGAGCCTCTTCTCTCCTTTTCTTTTCTTTTTTTTTTTCTCCTTTTTTTCTGACACTACATTCATTGACACCTTTTATGATGCTTCATTCTGTCAATGTGTCCCATTGCCATTCCACACAGTTTTGTCACTCTCTAAATCTTTATTTAAGTTTCTCTACAGTGGCATCCTTTATCTACTAAGATAACCAATTCCTTTTATCTTCAGGCCTCTCAAGATGAAGGGTTTAAGAAACATTGGAGTGGGGTGAACAGGTAGGGCAGCATAGTCTTATTCTTTAGAGGACTTTTTTTTTCTAAATTTGGGTTCTTATGCATGTGAAAAATAAAATAAAAAACACTATTACACATGCTGTTGTCTTTCTCCTCCATTCCCGATGAACTGAATGTTTTTTTGATATATTTCCTGGAGTAAAGAAAAGCAATACAGAGCAGAAACATTCTGTTTCAAAACTAATCTCCAGTTCAAGTGCTTTAGATTACCAAAGAATACTTATCTGAACCATTTAAGAAATTGTTTCTGAGTGCACATGGAAACTTTAATACACAAATGAATGATAGGTTTAGCTATGCTTTCCAACTTTTGAAGCTTTAATACCTTGCCTACAAATAAAAACTAGATAATGGTCAGCTTCTACTCTATCATACTGTATGTACTAAATAGTTCCTTCTTATGGCAGAGAAAATAGGAATTGGCTTGATTTTAGATCTTATACTGTAGTCACTAGATTTTATCTAGAGTTTGGCAAAAAGGTAGTTTCAATAGAAAATTAAGAGTATGAGCTTGGGATAACCTTTTAATGACTTGTTTGTAGAGTGATGCTCTTGATAATTTACTTTCTCACCTTTACTATTGTATCTGTATTTACAAGGAGATGTTTTGCTTTCTCTAAATCTGTAGCTCTGTAGATCACACAATCAACACGGATGTTTTATGTAGATTATACACAGGACTTTTTTGTATCACTCTGACAAAACATTTCTATGCTTCAACATCTGTGTGTTTGACAGGAGAACAAATGTACTCTCTTCACAGGATTGTTGTGCTGGTAAAATGAGTGTGTTATGTGATATATGTAAAGTAATATTGAATAATAGGATGTAAAATGCTCAGAACCCTAGCTGTTTCACAATAGGCATTCATTAAATGTTACAGAATGCTATTGCAGTCAGGTTATTCAATTAGTTCTGAGGTTTCTTGAAGGTTACTCCAAAAGGAAAATATCACAAAATATCTATTTCTCATTACCTTATGGTTGGTAGCATAACAGCATATCAGCATAGAACAAATTTTACTTTGGCAACAGTAAGAAATATTTTTACCAAATGATCTTTAAATGAAAAGCTTAAGGCAACACAATGACTTTGTACTAATATCAGACCTCTGAATTACCAGAGCTTTCATGAAAAAAAGGTAGTAAAAATATACTACATTACAGTTCTATAGATCAAAATACCAATATCAATCTCCCTAAAAATCAAGGTGTTGGCAACGCTTCCCTTCACCTGGCAGCTCTATGAGAAATGCATTCCCTTGCTTGTATAGGTTGTTGGCTGATCTTATTTTCTTGCAGTTTGCTGGCCAGACGTTCTCATCGAGAGGATTCCAGAAGTTGTTGGCTCATATGGTCCCATTTCTCTAATTCTGAAGTCAACAGCATTGGAGCAAGTCTTGCTCCTGACAGTAACTTTACTCTCCTGTCTCTATGATGCACTCCATTACTTTCCTCTTCCATTTAAAATACCCACATAATTAGAGTTTGCCCATGCAAGAATCCAGAAATAATGTCCCATCTGAAAGTGCAGTGTCTCACTCTTATTTACAAAGTTATTTTGTCATACTCTAATCCCTATCAGTTTTTTGGATAATTTTAGTGGACTAGGACAGAACTGTCTACTATAGGCCTCCCTTAGTTTCCTTGTATTTGTGTCATAAGGATACATTCTTTTTTTTTTCTCAAATTTTTATTATCAAACTGATGTACAGAGTGGTTAGAGTATCATACGTTGGGCATTGGATACATTTCTTGTACTCTTTGTTGCCTTGTCCCTCATGCCCGCCACCCTCCCCCCTTTCCGTCCCCCCCCAGGTGTTTAGTTCACTTACACCAAACAGTTTTACAAGTATTGCTTTTGTAGTTATTTCTCTTTTTTTTACCCTGTGTCTCTCAAATTTGGTATTCCCTTTGAATTTCCTACTTCCAATACCAGTAAACACGGTTTCCAATATACTCAGATAAGATTACAGAGATAGTGTGGGTACAACCATAGGAAGGTGATACAAGAACATCATCAATAATAGAAACTACACATACACATAGGACGTTGAAAGTAGTTACAACTGTGATATATCAATTGTTTCCATAACATGGAGTTCATTTCACTTAGCATCATCTTATGTGCTCCTAAGGGTATAGCTATTGGGCCTTGTGATGCTCTGCTATGGCTTGCCTAAACCTGTACTAATTATTCCCAATAAGGGAGACCATAGAGTCCATGTTTCTTTGGGTCTGGCTCACTTCACTTAGTATAACTTTTTCCAAGTCCTTCCATTTCCTTACAAATGGAACAATGTCATTCTTTCTGATAGAGGCATAAAATTCCATTGTGTATATGTACCACATTTTCCTGATCCATTCATCTATGGAGGGGCATCTGGGTTGGTTCCAGATTCTCGCTATGACAAATTGTGCTGTGATGAACATTGTTGTGCTGGTGGCATTACTGTGATTTTGTTTGTGGGCTTTTGGATAGATACCCAACAGTGGGGCTGCTGGGTCATAGGGGAGTTCTATATTGAGCCTTCTGAGGAATCTCCATACTGCTTGCCAGAGTGGCTGAACCAGTTTACATTCCCACCAACAATGAAGTAGGGTTCCCTTTTGGCCACATCCCCTCCAACAATTGTTATTATTAGTTTTCTTGATATATGACATTCTTGCTGGGGTGAGATGGAATCTCAATGTTGTTTTGATTTGCATTTCATAAGGATCCATTCTTAATTATGGTTTTATGTTACTTGCTTTCCAGAAGAAATCTAGATTCACCTGAGGAGCTCTCAAAAAAAATAATACCAATGTCTCAGCGCAACTACAGACCAATTATTTCAGAATTTCTGAGCATGAAGACAGTTGCTCTAATTGATTAATATCATAATGTAATAAACAGACACCTGTTAATTTTTTTCAATAATATCTCTAATTGTAGTGCCCAAGGAAAACATTGTGTCTTCCATTTGTGTGATGCATAATAGAAACACTAAAGTCTTAATTGTAAGTCTCTATGGTCTATGCAGCAGCACCATAAACTTGTTAGAAATTCCAAAGAGTAAGCCCCACAGAATAAGTGAATTCTAGTCGAATAGGTTAGGTGATGAGATTCTGCCTTTTATTCAATGCTACAGTGATGTTGATTCTGCTAGCTCACACATCACAGTTTGAATAGCAAGACTCCAGAGGGTCATAATTATACATAATACCAATATCAAAATAGATATTGAAGAGGTAACATTAGCTAGGGAGGTATCAATAGGGAGGCATCATTAACTGTATTTTACAGAAAAATGAGCTGAATTTTCATCAGTTATATTTCTTGCTCTTGTACGTGGTATTACCAACTACAAGTGGTTCATTTGTGTCCTTTACCACAATGCGGTAACTATGTATCAAGTGCAAAACAAATCATCTGATGCTCACAAATGATCATTTGTCTCATTTCTACTTTAAGTAAGAACACAAAGCAAAGAAATGATCTATGACCTAATTATTTCCTGCTAGAAAGAATAATCTACAGGGTTAAACAACCAAGCTACAGTGCTGGAAAATCAAACATGTCTTTGCAAACAGAGAAATTATCTGGTGTTAACTATTTATTGGTTGAGTTTCTGAAAATTCCAGGAATAACAAAGTGATGGGTGAATTCACTGTTTACTTTTTAGCATTTCCTATTCTTTCTCCTTTAGTCAGAATTTCAGTTTCTACCAAGAGTAATAAGAACATGTTTCTTTTATTTTCTTTCTTTTTTTTAAAAAAAAATTCTAATCCCATCTCTAGACTTCCAGCTGAGATTACAATTTTCTAAAGCTGGAGGTAGATATTATCAATTACCAGCTGCTTTTTAGTTAGATAATTTGAGTGGCTTTTAATGTCCTTAAATGTCAAATGATTGAAGATTAGTACTAATTATATGGAACATATAAAGCCACTGTAAATCTCTAATGTTAACAGTGACTAGCAGCCTTTTTCAAATTAGATCAATATTTAGAACTTCATTAAGTGAGCTTTTCATGTCTTCCTAGCAAGATACAGATTGGACTCCAGTATTATGAAGCTGTTCTATGGCCTGGGGAAAAAAACCAAAAACACCAGCACCACAAACAACAACAAAAATATACCGAAACATAAACAGAACCTTTTAAATTTCTTCACAATATTGAAAAATGAATGAAAAATATAAGTATTTTCTTCTCATTCTCTGTAAAATGTTACAGATTTCCTATAATGAGACAAAACACTAGCAATTACTATGCCATGGTGCTGAAAAACTGTAAGGTGTGGCTCAACACAGAGTCAGCCAATGATTAAACATGCCTGATACTGAGTTTTGTTTTTTATTATATTTTTACTGTCAGGCCAAAAAACAAAAACAAAACAAAACTGAAAGATATACAGTTCATGAATTTCAACTTCAATCAGAAAGTTAGTAAATATTTTTAATTTGTTATTTTTTGTTTTTGTTTTAAGTCTAGGCCACAGGTAAGATGAATAGCTGAATATCCAGGGTTCTATAACCTCAGCATGGGGCAGCCATGTTGGGTGGGTTAAGACAATGGTTTGGACTAATGGTTTCAGAGTCTATAACCCTAGTAGAGCACCTATCTTCCTAACAGAATGTCTTCCCATGTTCTTCCTGAGACCTTTGGAAAGACAATCTCATTGAATTATCGTAATGTTCTTTACTATTATCCTGCATCAAAAGCAAGAGAAACAGATTGCTATGGACACACATGCACACCTATATGTCTGCATGTATGTGTGTTATGTAAATGTATATGTACATGTGTACAAATGTATAGTAGTTTGCTGCTTGATAAAACCACTTCTGGATACTCAAATCTAAAATGCATTCATTTTCATTAACAGTAGGTCCTTCCAAAAGTAGAAGAGTAACTATTGTTAGATGTTGAGTACAGCACCCAACATTCTAAGAGAAATTGTTAGTCTACTTTTTGTTACAATAATTTTCAACTTACCATGGGGTTCTTGGTGTATACACGACTCCAGTTCTGTATTATCTGTATTTTACTATCAATAGGAAGTAGTTATTTTAATTTAATTTCCTTTCTTTCATTTTTCACTTGTAAAATACATGAAAAGAAAAAACACTTATACATGTATTCTAACATGTATATTTTAACAAGCAAAGAAAAATCTGTAATGTACATTTCTTCTTTGATTTTAATCATATAAAATGTTCATACTGTAATAAAATGTTTAGTCAGAAGAACTAGACATAATATAAATACTATATTATAATCACACGTTATAATATTTACACCAGATTACCGTTATGGAAATGTCACGTCTAAAACGGTAACTCTCTAAAATGTAAAGGCCAAATATTTCTGAGCAAGAATTCATTTTTGCTGTAAATTGTATATGTGACAGGTAACAAGGAAATCTGAACCAGCATCTTTACCAAGAACAATATTTCATGGAATCTGTCCTTTTATTTATATGTATATAATGCTAAATCAGAAATATAATTCTAATTTAGGTTGGGATTGCTTATAGAACAATAAGTTATCCTTTCCTGGAAACATTGTATCTGTGAATGTCTTACCGTTGACCACTTGGATTCCATTCGTATCCGTTTTTATTCTGTAAATTCACTAAGATTTCTTGTAAATGGCCCCACTCAGGCTCTCTGCTTTGCCAGTTAAAACTCCAGTTATCAGCATCATTCATCATTCATGTCCATCTTCGCGTAGCTCAGCTCTTCACAGGCTATGAGGACCCTAAGGATAATAAGTTCAAGGAGACAAATTTTACCTAGTGTTCTGCTCAATCAACCAGTGCATCACTGCTGGAATGCTGAGGCCCAAATGGACATTCCCTTCACACAAGTCTACTGTCATTCCATCCACATGAAAGAAGAATAGAGAGTGGGTGGGCACTCTGATAAATTTCAGAGAAATCTAATCTTTGGAGAAATACAAAGACTGATACAGAAGTATTCTTACTCCCTGTGACATTTTTTTTTTTTTTTTGCCAGTCCCGGGGCTTGGACTCAGGGCCTGAGCACTGTCCCTGGCTTTTTCTTGCTCAAGGCTAGCACTCTACCACTTGAGCCACAGAGCCACTTCTGGCCATTTTCTGTATATGTGGTGCTGGGGAATCGAACCTAGGGCCTCATGTATACGAAGCAAGCACTCTTGCCACTAGGCCATATCCCCAGCCTTCCCTGTGACATTTTAATGTGCTTCCAATATATACCAAGTGACATTCCTCATGTTTTCCTGAGATATTTGTTGAACTGTGATGACAATTAAGAATTATGGTTCAGAAATGTATGCACCATTTCTTGCCAAAAATTCAGAAAAGTACATTTCCAAAACAATGTGGAAATACTCTCCCAATCATGAAAACAGTACTTACTTCAAGCTACAGGATGTTCCTCTGATCATCCTTGAGATCCTTTCAATGTTTCATTTACATACCAAACGCCCCAATTGTAGGTAAGATAATGAGTAAAGTATCTACACATATATAGTTATTTAATCTGATAAAATAATATGTGCATTGTATATGTTCCTTGTAAGATACACCTTTATAATGACATGACAGGCAAAGTGAAATAGAAGATTTTGACTCTCTGGATTCCAGGTGCCTAAATTGTACTATGTTCAAGGCTGTACTCTGGCCTTCTCTTTCCAATGATGTCTTGTCTTACACTATAGCAGGCAAGTCTACTAACACGATTGTTAACAAATTTGACCAGGATTTCTTGAAAGGTACTAAAGGAGTAACAGCTGGATTCTGTGTGAAAGCTACCCACCCTGCAGCTGAGAAAAATCAATGTCTTCCTTAATGAAAAATTTGTAATAATATATGTGTTTCTTTGTGTCTACCATAATGATTTAATCACAAATATTTATCTATGACACGAATCACCCACATCCTGGTTTGATAAATAAATGAGGAGCCTTTCCTACATTTCTTTCACACAGTGTATTCAGCTCCATCAAGGACTATCTATACTGTTCTGAAATATACCACATGAAGAAATAAGCCATTGTAAGGCATCGATGGTTCATGCCTGTAATCCTAACTACTCAGGAGACTGAGATTTTAGGATTGAAGTTCAAAGCCAGCATAGGCAGAAAAGTCTGTAAGACTCTTACCTCCAATTAACCACCAGAAGACCAGTAGTGTTGTGTCTCAACACTCAGGGCTCAGGGACAACCCCTCCCTCACCAGCTCAGACATCAAGCCTCATGACTGAAAAAAAGAAAGAAAGCCATTAATGTTCTTTGTGTGTGACTCAATCTGATCTAGGTGAGGCATATTGGTATATTTCTCAAAAGCTTGCTGAACAGCTACATATGTTGAGGGAACATTTTGTTTCAGAGAATGGAGGAGCATTAAAAAAAGCTTCAAATCTAGAAATGTTATGTATTAACCTAAGATAGGAGAATATCTGAATGAAAGTCAATGAGAGAAAAATGCAAAATCTTCACATAAGTCAAGGGAAATAAGAATATGGCCAATGACTGAAAAATCAGGTCCATAGAGTCTGGAAATTCTAGAAAAGCACAGCTTTCTGAAATAACTAGTAGGCTTCCCAGAATCATCAGAAAATTTGACAATAGGAAACTGGGATTGGATTATGTGGCATTACCTAATTAGTATAGTAGAAAATGATTTTTGAGGTGGTGTCTCCTGGAAGTTTGGTATACATTTATTCAAAGTCTGGAGATCAATAGAAGGCAAGTAGTCATTATTTTAAAAGAACAGGACTGCTTCGAACAGGACTACTACTGTATATGGAGGAAATGTTACATCACTCAGTCTGGTTTAAAAGGAAAATAGAGATTGAACATCTAGAGCATTGAGTATGGAAGCTCCTGAGTTGGGTTCTTCTTCAGAAATGATCAATGATATTCTATTTTGTCAGCCCCTATAATCTCCAAATGTTGAAAAGACACTCAGGAGCAGAAAATATCAGAGATTGTTCACCATACATAGATATTTTTTATCAAAAGAAGACATTGTCCAGAAAAATTTCCAGTAGTAATATCAGAAGATTTGCTATAATACTAAGAATTCTTAGATAGTTACCAAGAGGACGAAGCATAAAAGAGCAGCCTCTCTGAGAGGACAAAGGTTAGTATAGCTATATATGATTATCTGTATCACTCTGTGTAATGCAAGTGGCCCAAGGACATTTGGACATCACTAACAATTGTGCTCTTGAGTGTCAGCTTTATCAAGTGTTGCTGCTGTTATTTATCCTTCATCATTTCCTCAAGAAATGTGTTGCATACTCATGAAAATTGAAAAGCAGAGCATTTACAAAATGAATGTGTACATTACCACACTTTGCTATTAAAATATGAATGCAAGTTTTAGAATGTGTCCTAATTTGACAAAACCTCTAAAATTCTGCGTGATATATGCCTTTTCATTTAGCAGAGACTTCTTAAAGCTGTTGTTTTGAAGGCCTAGTTTATGGTGCAATTTTTGAGTCCAAGTCTGTAAGAACAGTATTAGATTTAATACTTGATAGAGAAGCTTTCTTTCAAAATGACACCCAAGCACTATAGAAAAAGGCTACGTTTGATGATCCCACTATATATCTTCTCTTCCTGGTATGTTTGCTAAGAGGCAGGAGGTGGATTGTTAACAAAGAGCCAATACTTTGCCTTTGTTTTTGGTTGTATCTTAACTCATAGAACTTTTAAATATACAGACTCTTACCAATAAATATTGAAAACCACTTTTGTATTTTATATTTTACCAAGTGTAATAGTTATAAAGTTGATGGAAATACATTATACTATAGTCTTTCACAATTATTGGGGCTGGGAATATGGCCTAGTGGCAAGAGCGCTTGCCTCCTACACATGAAGCTCTCAAATGTGTTACTGCTTTGAGAGAGAAAGACAAAGGGAGGGAGATTTTCTCAAGCACTATGTGTATCCTATATTTGGGAGTACAAAGTCTGTCTTCCTCCTTTAGAGGTTTGGTTTTAAAGACTTATCATAAAAAGTCAATGATACCTTTAAATAATTACCTGGATAGTATACTACTTTTGTAAAATGATAAGACACTAACTCTTCATACATGATGGTGATGCAGGGCCAGTCGATACTGTGAGTCAGGAAGCATTCCAAAAGGAAGGACAATTGTTTACTTCATTTCATATATATCACAAAGACAGCTGCTTTCTCATTCTTGTTGTGTGCTTTTCCATTCCCATTAGCATTGCCAGCGGCTCCTTGTTTGCTTCATAGCCTTGAACACACTGCATACATCAAATAATACGCTCTCTTACACACTCAAGTTTTTATTGACATAGACTCTTGTATTTCTGAATTCTCTCATGCCTACAACCTAAGGTTCTTTGAATGCCAACAGGTCTATCAGAAAACAACTGAAACTGGGATATCTCAATTCATTGTAGCCTGTTAATATATTCTAAAACAAATAACAATACTTTGGCTATTTAAGGGGCAAAAGCTTGAGGAATTATATCAAAATAATATCTAAAATTCAAGGACAATAGTAAACAAAATAAAATCATCCTGAGTAGAAACTGTAACCCCTCTGTAAATCACTTTGACAATAAATAATTATTAAGGGAAAAAAAAAGAAAATCATCCTGAACCTACCTTAGCCAGAACTGTGATCAAATGCTGTCCAACATGAAACAGCAAATGCAGGCAGACAGCAGTGTCTACAATGAAAAACAAGGTTCTCAAGGTGAAGATTATTGTGCACTGAAAATATCTCCTCAGTGGAAATGTCTCTCCTTTTCCTCCAGGAAGACAGGAAGAATCACAGAAATGAGAAAGTCAGAGCCTGGGAAGGACACTACTTCTTAGGGCCAATTATGGGTCTAGAGCTGTTAAATTTCTCTGATGTATTACAGATATTAGTCACAGAAGTGTAGTACACTATTTTTCTGTTTCTACAAAGGGCTCATAGAAGATCACAGCTACTATAGTTCCAAATTCTTTCAAGGTATACAAAGGAGTTATTTTGATGTTAGAAAAATTGACATTTTATGTTACTTATTTTGTTTGATTGATGGTAATTAAATCATAACAGCTATTTTTCATGTCTTCAAATATCCTTGGCTCTCCCTTGGAAAAGAAAAAAGAATTAATAAACCATAGGTCATCTCATGCATTCCCAAAAAGGAAAAAAGAAATAATATTGAAAACCTCAATATTTAATAAGAAGAATTTTTTAATAGGTTGTGTTTTTGGCAACTTAAACTTCACTACAGGCTTTTTTAGAGTTTTAAAAAATCTCTCATCCATTCTTTACTATATTGAAAATCATCACTGAAATAAATAAAATAAAATATATGAAAAACAATGAATATTGTGATTCAATTGATATTTTTACTCATTTTTGTCCTTGAGAGTACATTTGGGCCATTATATAGTGATATTAATCAATACCCAGTTAGGCCTCAAACAGGCTAAAACATGCTTTTATGCTTTGTTAGGGGCAAACCAGAGAAAAGTCCCATTTTTCATATATGACCTGCAGTATTATACTTTATAAGAAAAGGCCTTTCCCATTTCAGTCTAAACAGCAATCTCTGCTTGCAGCTGTTGTATTTAAGTAACCTGATTAAAACTGTATGATAACTTTTTCCCAGTCTTTACTGTATTTACGATTGTTACAATAAATGGCCACAATCTTCTTTCTCCAGACAGGATGTTTTCCCTGAAGAAGCTCATCATCTTTTACCTTTTGGTTCTGAAGATTTTTCTTTCCCAGGCTGTTTATGAAGACTGTTTGATCAAAACATCTTTTATAACCAATGGTCCACCTCATCATTAAACTAGTCACATAAATGGTAAAAGGGAAATCTGTTTCAGTAATGGATTTAAGAGGAAATACATAAATAAATTAGGCACTGGGGACACAGTTATTCCAGAAATATCTTTAAACATGTTTATTCTCATATATCTATGTAAAGAAAGAATATTGTTCCTGGATAATGTGTTGTTATTAAAAAAAAACAAATATTGGCATAATGTGAAGGTATGTACTTTTTGTTTTTTGAAACAAAATTATCAATAAACTTAATAGATTTTGTTGTGTTTGGCATATAAAATAAACTGTGTGGACTACAGTTATATAAATTGGGAAATTTCTTCTTTTAATTTCACATAATACATTAAAATAACACCAACAATGAAAATCAAATTGCTTCCATATCTTGGAGTTCATTTTGCTTAGCAACATCTTATGTGATAATATATACATATTCATTAAACTATTGTGATCCTCTGCTATGACTATCCTAGATATATACTAATTTCTAAGGGGAAAATTTGCTGAATTTTTAGGTACAGGTGAGATAATATTTCAGATTCTAAAACATAGACATAATTAAAGGCACAAACTGTCTTAAACATGCAAATCTCTATGTTACAAAGAGATTTGTAACTTGTTAATTACTCAGTTATAGTACATAACTTTTGTAATCCTTACAGGAAATTATCAACTTTTACCAGAGAATGACTATAAATAAAAGTATTTCCAGTTCGTAAGAACCCATCCTCTTACTACTTAGCATTAGTGGTTAAAGAACATTTTTATAGGTTAAAGAATGCTTCCCCATTGTTCATCCAACTTTTCTTATACCAATTCTTGCTTATTTTATTTTGAAGTGAAATCTTTCCCCAGATTTATACACACATACAAACACACACACACACACACACACACACATATATATACATATATATGTATATATATACATATATATGTATATATATACATATATATGTATATATATATATATATCTTGCCAGTCTTCTTAAATTTATATTTCTGGTTTCAAGTGATGATCCTTTTAACATTGGGTAAAACTGAACACAATATCTCTAGCGTAGTATATTCACAAATTCTGAACCAATTGTGTTCTTCTAAGAGCAAATGTTACCACTGACTCATTATTGTATATATGAAGACATATGCATGTAATGCACACTTGTATGCATATATAATGTATATACACAAAACAATGAATATTTTCTCCAAAACTTTCACAAAGTGCTATGGGATTATGAACTCACTTCTGTACTTCATATAATTGAACATGTGATTAAATAAAGTTACATAAATTTTATAATTATATCTTACATGTATAGTGGGTTTATTTCTCTGGTGAAAGGAGCTGATAGGAAAAATTCACTATAAAAGCAAGTCATATTTTGAAAAGCAAAACATTTTTTTTAAATTTTTATTATCAAACTGATGTACAGAGAGGTTACAGTTTCATACGTTAGGCATTGGATACATTTCTTGTACTGTTTGTTACCTTGTCACTCATGCCCCCCTCCCTCCCCCCCTTTCCCTCCCCCCCCCCAGGTGTTCAGTTCACTTACACCAAACAGTTTTGCAAGTATTGCTTTTGTAGTTATTTCTCCTTTTTTAACCTGTGTCTCTCAAATTTGGTATTCCCTTTGAATTTCCTACTTCCAATACCAGTAAACATGGTTTCCAATATACTCAGATACAGAGATAGTGTAGGTACAACCATAGGAAGGTGATACAAGAACATCATCAATAATAGAAACTACACATACACATAGGATGTTGAAAGTAGTTACAACTGTGATATAACAATTGTTTCCATAACATGGAGTTCATTTCACTTAGCATCATCTTATGTGTTCATAAGGGTATAGCTATTGGGCCTTGTGATGCTCAGCTATGGCTTGCCTAAACCTGTACTAATTATTCCCAATAAGGGAGACCATAGAGTCCATGTTTCTTTGGGTCTGGCTCACTTCACTTAGTATAACTTTTTCCAAGTCCTTCCATTTCCTTACAAATGGAACAATGTCATTCTTTCTGATAGAGGCATAAAATTCCATTGTGTATATGTACCACATTTTCCTGATCCATTCATCTATGGAGGGGCATCTGGGTTGGTTCCAGATTCTCGCTATGACAAATTGTGCTGTGATGAACATTGTTGTGCTGGTGGCATTACTGTGATTTTGTTCGTGGGCTTTTGGATAGATACCCAACAGTGGGGCTGCTGGGTCATAGGGGAGTTCTATATTGAGCCTTCTGAGGAATCTCCATACTGCTTGCCAGAGTGGCTGAACCAGTTTACATTCCCACCAACAATGAAGTAGGGTTCCCTTTTGGCCACATCCCCTCCAACAATTATTATTAGTTTTCTTGATATATGACATTCTTGCTGGGGTGAGAAGGAAACTCAATGTTGTTTTGATTTGCATTTCCTTTATGGCCAGTGATGTAGAGCATTTTTTCATATGCCTATTGGCCATTCTCATTTCCTCATCAGAGAAGTTTCTTTGTAAGTCTTTAGCCCACTTGATGAGGGGGCTATTGGTTCTTTGCGGTTTTGTTTTGGAAGAAGGTAATTTTTTTAGTTCTGCATATATTTTAGAGATGAGGCCTTTGTCTGTTGAATGTCCGGTAAAGATCTTCTCCCAGTCTGTGGGCTTTCTGTTTATCTTGCGAGCTATGTCCTTTGCCGTGCAGAAGCTCTGCAGTTTGATGCAGTCCCATTTGTCCAACCTTTCTTTGATTTGTAGCCTTTCAGGGTCTTTGTTAAGGAAGTTCTGTCCTGTGCCAAGGAGCCCAAGTGTTTCTCCTACTCCTTCCTTTAGTGTTTTCAGGGTGCCTGTTTTGATTTCAAGGTCTTTAATCCATTTGGAATTGATTTTGGTGCAGGGTGATATATAAGGATCTAGTTTTAGTTTGTTGCATGTGTTGAGCCAGTTTTGCCAGCACCACTTGTTAAAGAGGCTATCTTTCTTCCATACTATTGTTTTAGCTACTTTATCAAAGATTAAGTAGGCGTAGTTCTGTGGGTTCAATTCTGGGTCTTCAATTCTGTTCCATTGGTCTTCAGGCCTGTTCCGGTGCCAATACCAAGCTGTTTTTATTACTATAGCTTTATAATACAGCTTGAAGTTGGGTATTGTAATTCCTCCAGCACTGTTCTTTCTGCTTAGGATTGTTTTTGCTATTCTAGGTCTTTTATTGTTCCATATGAATTTCTGGATTGCTTCCTCTATTTCATTAAAGAATGGTGTTGGGATATTAATGGGTATTGCATTGAATTTGTAGATAGCCTTTGGCAATATTGCCATTTTGATTATATTAATTCTCCCAATCCAGGAGCATGGGAGGTTTTTCCATTTTCTTAGTTCTGACTTAATTTCATATTTCAAGCTTTTAAAGTTCTCATCAAAGAGGTCTTTCACTTCTTTGGTTAAGGTTATTCCTAGGTATTTTATGTTTTTGGGGGCTATTGCAAAAGGAGTTGCTTTCCTGATATCAGCCTCGGTCTTCGGGTTGTTAGCATAGAGAAAGGCCATTGATTTTTGAAGGTTTATTTTATATCCTGCAACTTTGCCAAAGTTTGGGATCAGCTCTAGTAGCTTGGGGGTAGAGTCTATGGGATTCTTTACATATAGGATCATGTCATCTGCGAAGAGAGAAAGTTTAACTTCATCTTTTCCTATTTGGATCCCCTTAAAGCAAAACATTTTTACAGATGCAACTTTTTTGAGACTGTGTCCCTAGTTTGAAATGCAGACACGTATTCTCTGTGTTGGTGCCTATCAATGGTCTGGCAATGATAGAGAATTTGCCTTGCTTGCACCACGCCCTGGCATTGGGAAATACTGTTAGTAAGGAGGAGGAAAACAATCTTTTAAGAAACCTAGGAGTAGTTTTTTGCTTTATTTCAAATCGTCATTTGATTTCATTTTTAGTTTTCAATTAAATGATTATTTTGAAAATAACTAAGAAATGCTAAGTAGGCTAGTACATTGATATTCATGAAGTAATTGAGTTAGAAACAAAACACGACAAAATAAATTCTATAAAGGAAGGTAGGTACATATTACATTCCTGAAAGAAAACAGTTTACTTAAAATTTCCTATGTAGATTTCATAGCTCTGAGCATTGTGAACTAGTTATATATTGCCAAACAACTGACTGGTTAACTAGGAGCCACATAAAAGGTATTAGTCCCATAAGGTTACATTGACATTTTAATTTTTGTAAATAATGTTTGTGCAACCAAAAGTATTGCCAGGTATTATATTTCCCTGACCATATCTCCATTGAGAAGCAATGCATTCCTACATCTTCATTCTTATTTTCAGTTTTTTCCAGTAATGGGGCAAGAACTTTGGGCTTGGGCTCTGTTCTTGAGCTTCTTTTGCCTGACTCTCTCTACCACTAGAGCCACAGCACCACTTCCAGGTTTTCTGAGTAGTTTATTGGAGATAAGAGTCTCAAGTACTTTCCTGCCCAAGCTGACTTCACAGGGCAATCCTCAGATCTCAGCCTCCTGAGTAGCTAGCGTAACAGAGATACTGATGTTCAGTCATTCTTAATGTTTTAAAGTTTTATGTTTTTGAAGAAGTGTGCATATTTATATTAACATGAAAGTACAGTGGAAATGAGGCAAGATTGTGCCAGCTCAGTTCTTACCTCATTTGGGTCCCAAATAAAGATAAATTCATTTTAAAATGTGTAGGTTTGGCCAGGTGCAGGTGTCTCATATCTGTAGTCCTAGCTACTTTGCTGGCTGTAATCTGAGGAGTGAAGTTCAAAGCCAGTTTTAGAATGAAAGTTGATAAGACTCTTAACTCTGATTTATCACACACACACACACACACACACACACACACACACACACACACAAAACAAAACAAAACCTGGATGTAGAGCTGTAAGCTCAAGTGATCAGATGTGAGAGGGGAAAAAAAGCTTAAAAGCCAAGGACTGCAAAAACAAACAAATGAACAAACAAAAGTCTTTTCTGAATTTCAGAAATATTTTACTATCCCCCTCTTCTAAGCATTTTTGTTTGTTTGTTTTTGTAGAACATACCTTGATAATCTTCTTCAAAGGCTAGTTTCTTAAATGTCAGTAAAAAGTGTAAAACTCCACCCCCCACATACTTGCCGAATACAAAGAGGCCGCAGGAAATGGGGGCGGGGGGGGGGCGGGAAGAGTGAGAGAGAGAGAAAGAGAGAGAGAGACACAGACAGGCAGACAGACAGACAGACAGAGACAGAGACAGAGAGAATTCTATGTCCTTCTTCATGTCTCCATATTACAAATGAGAACAATAGAAGACCAGGAAAAATAAATTCAGGATGTCGATAAACTCAGGGTTTCTATTTCTCCCTTTCTAAGATGATCGAGAGCCTCAAAATGTAAAATAGACACTCCACATTTTATGAAATAATAACATTTGAATCCATAACAAAGGGAAAGTTAGTCTGAACTTGGGAAATTCATGTGTAGCTGAATCTTCCCATAAAGTCCCAGGAACACTAAGAGGACTGCAAGATTGCAGTCAACTAAAACTTCTCTAAGAATTTATTTGACAGAAATTGTAGGAGATGAGTTGAGTACAGGTAACTTCTTCAGTTATTTATTTTACACATAGAAATCAACCTTTCCAAGCAGACCAGCTTTTGAAAATATTTGTATCATAAATTATCTCAAGTGTCCTATCATTCCTCAGTTGTGACGCTTTCCAAAGTCATTTGTTATTCAGAAATTTCACTGGTACATTCTATTAGCAATAATTTATGTTTGCCAATGAAACCTGAAGGGACAACTTGACACCTTGACATTTAATGCTGTGGTGAGAAGAAGTAAATTGGTGGCTTGGTACTGCTTACACACTATAATAAATTCTGTGCCTTTTGCATAAATTGAACAATAACATTTGAATCCATACACAAAATTAACAATAGCTCAGAGAAACATAGTCAGCAACACCCACCTCATGGCATTATAACTTTACTAATAAAATCACATATTACTTCATCTCTTCCAGGGTCTAGATAATCTCTGAACAACTCAGGATAGTTGTAAAAGAGGTCATTTGGCCTTACTCATAAATATTTCCAGTACATTTAATTGTAAAGTTACATTTTATAAGAGGATTACAGCTAAGTTACATGCAGAACTTAGACTGAATTTTTGTATTGTCATTTTGCATATATTAATTCTACTATAAAAGAATAATCATTTTTAAATATTTCTTGTCTGTGAATATCAAATCAGTTAAAATATTAAGAATATATGCATTTTATATGTAACTTAATTAAATAATATGATTAGTAGACATAATTAATGGACTTGTATTTCTTCAATTTCTGAGAGTTGACTACCATATTATATCATATTATATCCTTCATGGTTGAAATTACTTGAGGCATAAAATAAAATAAAATCTCTACTCATACATTTCAGTGTCCAAAGAAGGAAAATAGGTTTTTGTTTCCTGATCACTAGACACAATTAGAACAAATTATTCTAAATTAAGAATGAGGGCTGGGGATACAGCCTAGTGGCAAGAATGCCTGCCTCGGATACACGAGGCCCTAGGTTCGATTCCCCAGCACCACATATACAGAAAACGTCCAGAAGCGGCACTGTGGCTCAAGTGGCAGAGTGCTAGCCTTGAGCGGGAAGAAGCCAGGGACAGTGCTCAGGCCCTGAGTCCAAGGCCCAGGACTGGCAAAAAAATAAAAAAGAATGAAAAGTATGTCAAAGCGTGTTTTTCTTTTAATTCTGGTATTTTAGGATAAAGTTAACTAGTTTACTTGTTTGTATGAAAACAGAACAATAAAACTTAGTTGCTTTAGAATGCAGATAGGGAATAATGGATAATGATATAGGTAATATGTGCTAATAAAAATAGTAAATTAATTAATTGAAAAGTAATCAGATTTTCAAATGATTTCACTTTTTATCCAGTCTTAGTACTTGAAAAATATATACAAAATTTAGGGTACTTCTCCTCTGAGTCTACCTAATTATAATGATAATCATGTGTGCCATCATTTATAACTACTAATGGAGAATTACTTCACTTAGCTTCACAAGAGAGCTTAGTGCTACCCAAAACATTTTAAATCCTTAGGGCCACCCGATGCTCCACCAGCTCTGTTTTTCAGAGACAGTAAACAGCAGCATTCTTCATTTTATTTGGCTCCAGTCACGGCCCAGGCTCTCACTGTCCCAATATCTGTTTTGTTCACAAGTCCCAAGGACAAGCTGAGGTCATTGAATATCACTTACAATTCAGACAGTTTGAGATGCGGCTGAACAATATGATCTAGGATCTTATTTTGTGGCTCCTGATGCTGCAGCTTTGGAGTTATATTGGCTGGAAGATTTCATTCTTCACATTTTCTTTCAGCTCATGGTACATCTAAGTTCCTAACACCCATAAGAGACACTTCACTGAAATTCAGAGGCTGCAGGATAGATTTCAAATCTAGCATCAAAACATCACTTAGAAGAGTAAGAGGCAGAAATGTCATTACTTAATCATCACACGTGATTATTGAAGCATCATATTTTTTAAAATTTAAACAATAGATTTTAAAAAAATCTATTTGGAGAGTTTTGTTCCCATTGAGAAGTAAGAAAAAAACCCAGAAAAACAAAAATAAAACAAAAAAACTTGAATTCCATAAATAGATTGACAACTCTTTTTCCTTAAGGCAATAATAAAAATATTTGTGGCTCAGAAATACCATATGTTGCTTAACAAGGAAGACAGTAGAGAGAAATCATCCTTCTAGGCAGGAGGATCTTCAGAAAATATGTCCCCACAACCTTAAGGATTTAAAATACGCACTTAGAAATAATTTCCAGTTGGTATGGGTGGCTCATGTCTGTAATCCTACTTGTTCAGGAGGCTAACATCCAAAGATCACAGATGGAAGGAGCCTGGACAGGAAAGTCCATGAAACTCTTATCTCCAATTAAGCACTAAAACCCAGAAGTGTAGAATTGAGGCTCAAGTGGTAAATCACTGATCTTTAGCAAAAAATAAATAAAAATAAAAATAAAAATCTCAGGAAGATCACTCAGGCCTCAAGTTCAAGCCCCATGAATAGCACACACACACACACACACACACACACACACACACACACACACACACACTTACCATATAATTTAATGACTTACTCTGCAATTACCAGGAAGTAACTAAATATGTCTTATTTGTGTCATAGTTATTATATGAGATTTTAAAAGAAAAATACTGGTTCTACAAATTTAAAGTCAGACATTACAGAAAGGAAGGAAGGAAGGAAGGAAGGAAGGAAGGAAGGAAGGAAGGAAGGAAGGAAGGAAGGAAGGAAGGAAGGAAGGAAAGAAGGAAGGAAGGAAGGAAGGGGAGGGAGGGAGGAGGGGAGGTAAGAAGGGAAGGAAAGAAAAAGAATGAATGAATCAAAGAAAAGAAAAGGGGGAAAGACAAGAGAAAGTCATCCTTAGTGATCTTGTTTGAGTAAGTGTTTTTTAATTAAGGGCATCAAATCGAGACTAGGCAATATAAAATTCTCTATTTTTTTCATTAAATTCAACTGCCTTCAAACTTTATAAACAAAACTTCTGTCTTGACATGCAGATGAGAGTGGAGAAGTGATTGGAACAAAAACCTCTAGCCTATTTCTTGGAAACTTTGAGTGATACGACTAAGAACAATTATCTAGATCACATTATCTACCGATCCTGGCTGCAAGGTACTAAACGGTGTTCTAGACAGTGTATGCATCTGCTGCAATGTTCTTAATAATTTGGCAATGTTTGGTGAGTCTCATAACAGAGAGGCGACGTGTTTAAAAAGGGAGAAGTCATTTTCCTAGGCTACATGACAAACAAACAAGAGTCAATCTCAGAATTAAATCTCAATGCCTTTATCAGTCAATCCTAACCACAAATGGGAGGAAGAGAATGTGAATGTCATAAGTTACAGTGTCATACAGTTTTGTTGTTCTTTGTTTGATGTAAACACACTGATCCCTGGCAGTACAAGTCATTCAAATTTGAGGTTAGTTGTCATGATGTAAAGGAAATTTGGTTCTCAAGCCCATTATTAAAATAATCTCCTTTTAGAGATAGCTTTATAGCACAGACAGTATGTAATTCTCTGCATTGTACTATGACTTTGTTATGGCTTGTGTGTCCCCACAGGCTTTGTCCTGAGATTGATTTGGCTAGGTGATGGCTTTAGGAGGTGTTAGTAGCTTTAAGAGGAGGCATTAGTAGGAGGCCATTGATCAATTAGAAGCTTGCTTTGGAAAGTGATTAAAGTTTTCTTTTTGGGACTCTAATTATTTTCCAGAAAGATCATTATAAAAATATGACCCTAGCATAGCCACATTCACCTTCCTTTTGGCTTACTTTTTGAGATGTTCATTTTCCCTGCAAGTTCTTATACCATCCCCAGACACATTCCCAAACCTGGCTGTGCTGTGAAGACTTACAGCCACCAAAATTGTGCATTAAATAGACAGTATTTGATTATTCATTTATTTAATTTTCTAACACTAAGACTATCGCAACATTTCAAGAATTTCATTATCATGAAAATTCCTTTAGGAAAAACACACATGCACATGTACAGTTTGTAATTCAGATATTTACATTTTTGAGAATACAATTACCTATATTACAAACTATCTGATATGCATCCCAAACAAAACAAGGCTCTTTTATGTAGTCTTTGGGAACTTTGAGTGCTAGAAAATAGCAATTTCCCCTTTCTCTGTTATTTGTTAATAAGCAAAGAATGATGCTCATATTACTGGTTGCTGATTATCTTCCAATATCTAAATTAATGTATGGGTTACATAAGAAAAACAATAATAAATTCAGAGCTGGCATAAAGGTTTACTCAAGTCAACAGGTAATACTTAATATTTCATTAGCCTGCCAGTTGTAATGCATTGTTGGTCTGTGTTTTCTCATTGCAAAAGCAAGATTATATATAGCTATATTGATGAAAATAGAAAGAAAAAAATTGAGTGTAGTGGTCCATGGTCATAAAAGTTGGAGAATTAATAGCAATAACCAAAGCCAAAAAAAAACCCATAACTTCCCCCCAGTGCATCAGGAAAATAAAATAATGCTTTTTCCAGTCAAGGGATTTACTATGTGAAGATAAATTATCATAATGATATTCAGCATTTTCAACTAAAGATTATACAATATTTTATAAAACAGGCTGTCATGGTTTTATAACGAATTAGAAATATGGGTTCAGGATTAAGTAAGAAACTTAAATAGCACAAGACATACTATTTTATAAAATAAAATAAGTCAACTTTTAGAAATTTCTTGTCTCTAGAGTACCTTCTTTATCACAGTAGTCAGAACAGTTATGCATATGTTCAGTCATCATAGTGCATACAATGTAATAATGAATTATATTTGGGAGGTAGTTAAAGATATGCAAAATGGGTGACAGTTGATATAAATAATATAACATGTAACATGATTATGTAATCATATTTAAAAGGAAATTTATATGTTTATATACACATGCATAAATGGTTGTATATATTGCCTGGAAATGTTTTCATAATGTTTTAGTAGTGGTTACTGAACATTATGGAAGTTTTATAATAATCATGAAGATAGACTAACATATAATCTTTGGAATTATACATGTTTTAGCTCATATAATTTGTAATCATGAATTGTACTGAAGTAATTTAGAAATAACAAAACAGATATTTATAATAAGATTTCAATATATTTTACCTCATTATTTCACTTAATAATCAGTAATATTCAGAAAAACAAAAGCCCTTGAGCCCTATAATAACACTTTTATCAGATGAATAAAGCAATTGCATATTGGTCATGACATTTTATTGTTTTGAATGAGAATCATATTGCTTCATATACTGAAATGCATTTTCCCATTAAATGAACTACAGTTTTAACCTATGATGCTATTATTCTCACATCATTTCAAAGGCCATCTGCATTTTCTACAGGTTGATGAAATAAGTCATATAGACTATTTACAGATGCTCTTTTGTGTGGCAAGCACAAATAAAACACATTTTATGAATTACACAATACTTTCTATGCTTTCTGGGGTATTAGCTATTCTCTTTTTTAGATGAGGCAAACATAGGATAAAAGAGATAGGAGGGAATTATAAGGAGAAACACTTAACCAATGTCAAAGCAAGAATTAAATAAATCCTTCTAAATGTCTGAAGAAAGGTTTCTGCTACACCAGCTAAGAAGTTAGTGAGAGAAACAATCAATTCATATGAACTTTGAAAACATATTTAGAAGCATTCACATACTAAAAGTCAACACACAGTTAATTTCAGATCTTCTGGGATTTCTGTTTGACTCTATAGAACTTGAATCTGAAACCGCCATGCTGGCCACATCATTAACAATGCAAACATTTGCAAAACTCCCTCCCAAGCTGATGCTTTTTAAGCTAGTTCAGAAAACAAAAACAACTTGTGACTTATGCATTAAAGGGACTTTTATGTATTTTTTATTGTCAAAGTAATGTACAGAGGGGTTGCAGTTACATACGTAAAGCAGTGAGTACATTTGTTATCAAACTTTTTACCTTCTCCGTTTATCTCCCACCTTCTCCCCTTTCCCGGTTTTCCCTAACCTCCACGCTGTTGTACAGTTGGTTAACTGCATGTTGTCTTGTAAGTATTGCTGTTGTATTGGTTCCCCTTTTATTCATTGTCTCTGTATTTTGGGGTTCCTCTTCCCTAGTTCTGATAAACATATATTTCTGTAACATTAGTTGGATATCAAAGAAAATATAAATATAAAGAGCTAAAATATCTCTTGTAGATGACATTTAATTATTTAACAATTTAATATAAATATTAAAATTATTAAAATGTTAATGGTAAAAAATTTATTGGTAAGGATATTATATTTTACTAGACATCCACAGCTATAGGAAAAAGCGAACAGATAAACTTTGTCAAGTATAAGGAAATGAATTTTAAGAAAAGTCATGCCTTTATTATTATTATCTTTACTATGTACATTCATTTTGTGTGTAAAGACAGAGACAGAGATGCAGATCGACACAGACAGAAAAATAAAAATTTTGAACAACTTTCTGCACAGATAAAATAAAACAATCATGTTCTATTGACTGCACGATACTTAATTCTGACCATTGTTTAATGTGTTTCACTAATTCCACATTAATAAATAATTACTCAGTATTTGTAGGATTCTGTTTTTATTACCATCCAATAATGAGAAACATTATAAATCTTATCAAATATTTTAAAACATACTTCTTACCATGAAATTGCTGGGTCACAATTTAAGAATGCTTTAAATACATTGGACACAAGTTGTCAAATTACTTTCTTGAAAGTTTGTATGAACTCACACTTGATTGACAGTATGCTGAAGTGTGCTCACCAGTACTGGGTATTAGAAAAAAGAAATTCTCAAGGATTAAAGATTAAGTATAATGGAAATAGCCTTAAGTTCTTAATCCATCTGGAATGTATTTAGTCAAAAAATATTATAGAGGTGTGTGAGCTGTTAGGCAATTATTTCACTGTCATTTATTTATTAATCCACTTTGATATTCTATTTACAATGCCAATTTAAGATTCATTAAGTAACTATGCATAATTGCTTTTGTGTCTAACCTTTCCTCACCTGTACCTTGACTTAGCCATGTACATTATTGTATTACTATGTCACTTAATTAGTGAGGTGTTTATAAACATTTAAGTGGGTGTGAGAAAAAACTCTTCCCATGGCTTGTATTTTAACTAAAAATTAAAAGTTTTATTACTTTTGTATTTATTGATTCTAAATATTTCTGTACGAAAATGATGTGTACTATAATTTTTTCAAGTTTATTTTACCTCATTAAAGTTAGTTTTTAATGAACTTGTGTTATTATTAAGGTATTACACAGAAGAGCTACCATTTTATAAGTCAGGTAATGAGTATATTTCTTCTTTTTAGACAATGTCACTTATTCCTTTACTTTCCCTCCAGGATTTCCCTCCCACACCTGTTCATCCCTCTTTTATATCCCCTAGAAGAAAATAAAAATAAAAACAAATACAATCATTATCAACAACAAGAGTACAAAAGCAACAAAACAAAAAAACCTTCCTCTTCCTGGAGTTTGTTTCTTTTTTTTATTGTCAAGGTGATGTACACATATAAGGTAATGAAATCATTTTTTGTCAAATTTGTTACTTCATTTTAATTTTCAGAGAAGTGACATCTTTGTGCAAATTTTAATTAAAATTTTTACTAAGATGGTCTTCTATTTTACATGGATTAATAAAATAATGTATAATTTTTATTTATAAAAATTGTATGTTTTTATTTTTCAGCTGAATTTTACATTCCAAGAGAGTCAGTGTAGCTTACATCTCATAAAGGTGTAGAAAATTTGTTTCACTATTGTTTAGAATTTTACATTTTCATGCTTCTGTTTGTTGCCTCTTTTTTAAAATTTTTATTTTAGATTTATTCCATGAAAATTAAATTTCCCTTTTATTATGATTTCAGCTACACTAATAGATAGTTAAGACCCAGAAGGCTTTTATTTAAATGTCTTGATTTTCAAGGCAGAAAATCATGTCATTAGAGATTAATGTATTAATGTTCCTGTTTTCCACTATAGATTTTTTTCTTGTTTTCCTGAACACTCTCGTTAGAAGTTTTGGAAAAACAGTGGATAACAATGGTCTTATTTTCCCCATAAATAAACAAGAGCATCTTGAATATGATGAAAGATACATAAGATGAAAGATACATTTCAGGTTTGAGTAAAAATGTAATAGGTTTAATGTGTACATCTTTACCATTCTGCTGCTGGCTTTGTTGCTTTCCTCAAATTGTTTTAGATTTTTTTTATTTGATTTGTTTACATGCCTGATCATTAACTTTAATAGTAACTTATTTGCTAATTATTGTTTTCCTTCTTTATTTCTAGTTCCCACAGAACTTTAAAATTGAAGATGTATTCCAAATTTTGGCATTTACCAATATGTTCATAAAGTTATTTTTTCTTTCTTGACATATTGATGAGGTACATCACATTAACAAATTTTCTAGCATTAAAACATCTGTTTGAATTTTTATAGCTGTATGTAAATTTTATTTTAATTAATTTATGGACCTTACATGCTCAGTTTGAGCCTTAATTTGAATTTTTAATCCATACATACAAGTGAGATTAGTTTCTACATTTATTTGATTATGGTATGTACATTTTAGATTCTAAAATCACCTTCTGTAGCTATCACAGAAGTACAACTGTAAAGTAAAAGCAATTTCTAAAATTGATAGTTTTAATATGTTGCTTGAAATTTAACAGTACAAGAAAGGTCATTATTTTATGGGAAAAAAATCTTGTAATATGAAGTATTTGTGAAATACCTCCACTTGAATTGTAAGTAAGGAACTATAGTTCATTGAAAAACATTTTCTGTTTATTTCTTTTAGAGTATTAATAAGATATCTTTGGCTCACCACTTTAGCAAAAGAAAGGACTAGTCAATGAATAAAAAAATTACAATAGAACAATAAAAACTGGACAAATCTGAGGCAGAATTTGTAGTTGGTGAGAGCCAGAAGGTAGATAAGGTATATATGTATATATATATATATATATATATATATATATATATATATATATATATATATATATGTATTACACACACACAACAATGTGGTAAATGAAAGATAAGACATAAAATAAAGTTATTTAAAATTTAATTGCATATTCCTGTATATCAGAAAATGTGCTTGAAATGTTTATATTTTATTTTTCTCATTTATCCAAGATCAGAACTCAAATGTAGCATCTGATGCATATCTTTCATTGCCAGACACCCACCACCTGAGCCACAACTCCATCTCCTTCATTATATTTTATTAACTCATTAATGTGCAAGTATTACCTTTTTCTTTATCATCTGAAAACATTAGAGTGTGGGGCACACCTGGAAGTCAACTACCTGGTCCCGCCTGTTTCTCAGTCTTGGGGCCACCTGTGGCTAAGATGATGGCACGTAATGACAATGCGCAGCTGCTACAAGTGTCTTTGGTTATAACCCGGAGGCAGTCCGCCCTTGATGGACAGCTCATCCCTCTCCTTCCTGCCAAACTTCGACCTGATTTGCTCCTGTGCCTTATATTAGTGGCACATATTTTCCCAGTAAATGAGATCTTGCACCAACTTGACTCCCAGGCCGTCTGATTGTCCTCTGGTGAGGGAGGGCTGGGTGTGGGCGGACTGCCGACCCTTCTCCTTGCTTGGCACGTCCAGTTGGGGCATGCCTTCCCCGTCTCTTCTGCGGGTCGGGGAGCGCTCGGGTGGGGGGGGGAGGGCTAAAGACCCCAACAACTTGCCCCCAACATGGGGCATAAGGAAATGTAGGTTTAAGCTTTAGATGACCAGAGGTAAGGGTATCCCTGGAAAGATGGGGCAATCTCACACTAAGCTTTAGACTACAGTAAAATGAACAAAGAAGACTGTATAAGGAAGAAGAGAGGAGGGGTATGAAGTGGAGTGGAGTGGAACCAGACGGACTGGAGGAGCAGAGTGGAAAGCTGAACCCGGCTGCCTGAAGGAGTGGTGCAGAGCCCACTGGAGCCGGCTGGAAGAATGAGATGGAGAGGAGAACCGATCCTGCCTGAGGAGAGGAGAGTAATGGAGCGGGGACTCAGTGGAAGCTGCCAGCTCTCGGCCACCACCTCTGTCATCACACCCAGCACTGCCGGCCAAGCCCCTGGAGCCCGGATGATGCTGAGAAGCATAGCCAGCTGGAGCTGCTGCTTGTCCTGAGCAGCACCAGAGCCGCCAACAAGAGGATGCAGGAGGAGGACCAGGAAGAGGCCGCCAAGAGGAGTAACAGCAGCCAGAAGGGTAAGAGGAAAGGAGGCCGGCTGGGCAGGGGAGCAAGTGCAGGGAGTTCGAGCACCTCAAGGGCATCTACCCCTGGAACAAGGTTGGCCTGGTGTGGGATAGGGCCTCGCACGTGCTGGCAGCAGGCAAGTGGCGAGTGGTGGCGCCACTGGGGACCCGCGCGCTCGTGAGGGAGTGTGTGGCGTGGAACACGCTGCGGGCACTGGCACGGGACAACGCGCAGCTGCTAATAAACTGGCTGTGGGGCCTGGGCAGGAGCGCATGGCATGGAAATGGTGGCCCCGAGAACGCCGAGGACGCAACCTGCTGCTGGGCACTGAGGAGCTCCATTGAGGACAGCTGCCCCACGCAGTAACAGGACTCCCTCTTGAGTGTCAATCTCTCCCCCCACCCGTAAAACAAAGAGGGGGAGATGTGGGGCACACCTGGAAGTCAACTAGCTGGCCCCAACTTTTTCTCAGTCTTGGGGCCACGTGTGGCTAAGATGGCAGCACCTAATGACAATGTGTAGCTGCTACAAGTGTCTTTGGTTATAACTCTGAGGCGGTTCTGTGAGCTGTGACGCCCCGGCTCTTCCGCCCTTGATGGACAGCTCATCCCTCTCCTTCCTGCCCATCTTAGACCTGATTGGCTCCTGTGCCTTATATTAGTGGCACGTACTTCCCCAATAAATGATATATTGCGCTGACTTGACTCCCAGGGCATCTGATTTTCCTCCGGTGAGAGAGGGTTGAGTGCGGGCGGCCTGCCGACCCTTCTCCTTGCTTGGCTTGTCAGGTCGGGGCGTGCCTTCCCTGTCTTTCCCTCCGGTCGGGGTAGTGCGGGGGGAGGCTAAAGACCCAGACATCAGAGGAGCTTCTTATGAATGATATTCACCCACCCTTGCTCAGCCTATTCACAAACTTAAGAGTTTCAGTCAAAATCAATCCCATAATACTTTGTAGATTAAATAACAGGAAGTGATTATATTTTGTTAGGCATATATATGTATATATATATACACACATATATAAATAAGTATATGTATACATATATTTAAATGTATGAACTGGTAACCAGTGTCCTTAAGAAACTACTATGAATAGAATACAATTAATATCAGTACTGGATTCATATTTCCTCACTTCGACAAAGTGAAGACTACAGGTAAAATTGGTTCTTGGGCAGAATATCTTTCCTGTTTTCTAAATACTAGTCACTGTTAATTCAGAAACATGTATCCCTATTTCAATTTCAATGAATCAGTTCATAGTTACATTTTTCTCTGAACCCTAGTGATCACATCTTTATTAGAAAAGAATGGCTGCTGAAAATCACAGCATTGAAAGAAGTAAAAATTCATCAAACAGAAGCACACATGAAAATATATTTTATAAAGACTTAAAATGAAAAGAGAAAATGAAGAAAAGTAAAGATTCACTAGCCTAAAAACAACAACAAGCTGGACACCAGTGACTCATGCCTATAATCCTAGCTATTCAAGAGGTTGAGATCTGAACATTATAGTTTGAAACCAGCTGGCAGGAAAATCCATGAGACTCTTATCTCCAATTAACTACCTCAAAGCAGGAAGTGGACTGGGGCTCCTGTAGTAAACTGTTAGCCTTGAACAAAAACCTCATGGACAGTAGACTATGAGTTCAAGCCCCAGAACCAGCATTAAGCACGGAGGGGGTAAAGAGAGAGGGGGGGACAGAAACCAAATATTTTTATTTGATACACAAAATTTAAATTATATTTTTGCTTTATATATATATATATATTTGTATATATATATATATATATATATGTGTGTGTGTATTTTTTTCATTTTTAAATGAGATTTCCATGTCCTGAATTCTTGTTAAACACTGTGCAGTGGAAAGTGCATACAATTCTCTGTAACTGAAAACCTCCTTGAGTACAACAGCAAGTTCATTGTCACAATTCCTTCTTGTTAAGCATCCCCATAATTATGTATGCATGAAACATATGACAATTTCAAAAATTATATAATATGCCTTTAGATATTTGAGAAGATGAGCAAAGCACATATTATATTATCTGAAATTAACTCATTTTAGACTGTTGTAGACTTACTTACTTTATGGTGCATGCAGTAACTGAGAAAAGAATGATGAAGGTATGCTTCCTTCATAAAAGGAACTTATTGAAGAATTAGAATAAGGACTGTTCCTTACCATATTATCTGTTTAACAAATTAAATTTGCATCTTAAATTCATATCACTTTTCTCTATATCAGTCAAATACTACATCATCTAAGCTAGCCATGATACACAGAGATGTAATGTCTGCCATTAGGTAGGTCAATGTAGAAAGATTAAGGTCTGAGGCTCATCTGGACACAAAACACACATGCTATCAAAAACAATCTAAAACATTGAAATTTCCTTGATTTGTTTACATTATTTGGTTTGTTACAGTATTGTTTACACTATCAGTGAGGGAGAGAGATAATGGAGAGAGTGACTAGGGGAGGGATGAGTATTACTGATGAACATCAGATAAAATGCTGAAATAAAGCCCATTGAAAACTAATCAATTTGAGGGAGAGAGGAGGAAAATATTGAGTAATACAGGCATGAGCTTGATCAAAATATAATGCATACACATAGAGAAATATCCTCATAAAATCATTTTCTGCAATTAATGTAAACAATTAAAAATTAAAACAAAAAGGGAAGTGGTGTAGCTCAAGTGATACAGTGCTTCCTTAAAACACAAATATGGCCAGAAAGAAAATTGCAAGACCTGATTTGTATTTGATTTCACAGTTAAAATATATCTTTTTCTTTGAAAGTATGACATGAGTTGATGTATTCGTATTTATCTGTTTAATTTGACAATTGGTACTGAAGACACATAATTCACATATCTAAAGAGATTTTTAAATTATTTGCTGGTTGGGTTTGGTTTCATTTGGATGAATAGTAAGTAGTTTGATATAAACCTACGAACCAGGACACTTGGATTCAAAGCTAATATTTACTAACTGTGTGATAAAGAACGTAATTTTATAAATTTATAAGATCATGATATTGAAAATACGTTTATAAGAGTTCTGAGAAAAGTGAAATAGAAAAGTACAGGTGGGATACTTAGCCAAATGGGTGGAATATATTAAGTATTTATTAAATCTTGGTTTTATTATAATTGTTTCATTAATTAAATCATGATAGAAACAGACAAATGTCTGTATTACTTCAGAGGTTAGAGATAACAGTGGGTGGAAGAACCCCAGGGTATAGGCTGATTAAATTAAAACTTAATGAAAATGAGATACTCAGAGGATAACTCTTTTTCGTAATTCTAGGCAAGCATGTAGGTGAGAATGCATGTGGGTGAGCACAGTTCTTGATAAAACCATTGCATTTCCCTTTCCATTATGTTGGCAAGCCAAACTTTACAATTTTCTGCTTTTGTAATATGGCCTACTTCCATCAACAATGTATTTTATAAATGAGTGTGCTGTCAAAAACATGTAAATATGATATTGACTATATTGATATTTGCATCAGTAAGGAGTATTAAACTGAAAACGCATTTGTAGACAGCTACAATGAACTCATAAAAGACACTATTTCAGAAATAATTATATTATGATATTTCAGTTGATATATACATAGAACTACAGTAGAGAACTCTAAGATCCATTGGCACTCTCCACCTGATTGTGTGAAACACTCAGTATAAGTGAATGATTAAAAATATATATAACTTTTCATAACCATTACAGTATTTATTTCCATCTTTCTCTTATATTACTTAGTACTTACTTACTGTGCTCCAATTATCATGGCAATCCAGGTTTCAGTGTTACTGCTTTCTCTATGGTCTTTTTTATACATTCCCTGTCCCCATCCCCTTGCCAAACAAGGGATGAATTGATATGACAGATATAGATATCAAAGTACATTGTTTTTGATGAGGAATTTGTCAGATTAGATTCAAAAACTAACACTCTTGGATGATTTTACCATTTCTTCCTTTTTTTTATTAATTGGACATAAATTTTTTTACAAGGTGTTGTGCAAAGAGGGTGCAGTTACATAGTAGGGCAGTGTGTACATTTCTTGTGATATCTTACGACCTGTTTTTCTATCCCTTGTCTAGGTCAGGTTGACATATATGCAATATACAATGTATCAAGAACATATACAGTATTCACAGACTTGGTCTCTACTGTCTCTCCGTCTCCCTTTGTTAACAGTCATATATCAGGGAGATCATGCCCCTTTGTTTTCTGTGTTCTAGGCTTGTCTCACTCAACATTATTTGTTCAAGTTCTGACCATTTCCCTGCGAATAACAGTATTTCACCATTCCTAATCGCTATGTAGTATTCAAGTACCATATTTTTTGGATCCATTCGTCTGTGGAGGGGCATTTGGGTTGTTTCCATATTTTGGCTATTGTGAATTGTGCCGCGATAAACATGGAAGTACAAATGCCTTTTTGATATCTTGGATTTTGCTGTTTAGGATAGATGCCTAGGAGTGGTATGGCTGGGTCATAGGGTAGGTCTATATTGAGCTTTTTGAGAAACCTCCATACTGTTCTCCAAAGTGGTTGTACTAATTTGCACTCCCACCAACAATGGAGAAGGGTTCCTCTTTCCCCACAGCCCCTCCAGCATTTGTTGTTTCCTGAGTTCAGAGTATAGGCCATTCTAACTGGGGTGAGGTGGTATCTCAGGGTTGTTTTTATTTGCATTTCCTTTACTAGCAGGGATGTTGAGCATTTCCTCATATGTTTCTTTGCCATTTTTATATCTTCTCTTGTGAAGTCTCTCTTTAGCTCTTTTGCCCATTTCCTAATAGGTTTATTGGGCTTGGAGGGGCTTAGTTTTTTGAGTTCTCTGTAGATGACCGATATCAGGCCTTTGTCTGTTACTGTGCTGGTAAATATCCTTTCCCATATCGTTGGCTGTCTTTCTATTTTGGTGGCTATGTCCTTAGCTGTGCAGAAACTTTTTAATTTGTAGTAGTCCCATTTGTCGAGTCTTTCCCCTATTTGTTGTGCCCCTGGGAATCTACTCAGGAAGTTCCTTCCTGTGCCTATAAGTTCTAGTGTCTTTCCTACTCTGTCCTTCAGTAGTTTCAAGGATTCAGGTCTGATGTTGAGGTCCTTGATCCATTTTGAGTTGATCTTGGTGCATGGTGATAGGCTTGGGTCTACTTTGAGTTTTCTGCATATAGCTGCCCACTTCTCCCAGCACCAGTAGTTGAAGAGGCTATGTTTATTCCATTGTATGTCTTTAGCTCCTTTGTCGAGTATCACTTGGCTGTAAGAGTGCGGTTTTATTTCTGGGTCTTCAATTCTAATCCATTGGTCTTCCGATCTGTTTTTATACCAATACCATGCTGTTTTTGTTATGATGGCCTTGTAGTAGAGCTTGAAGTCTGGTATTGTGATACCTCCTGCACTGCTTTTTTTGCCTAGAATTGCTTTGGCTATTCTAGGTTTTTTTTGCTGTTCCATATTAATTTATGGATTGGTTTCTCTATTTCAGTGAAGAATGTGGCTGGGATTTTGATAGGTATTGCATTGAATTTGTATAACAATTTGGGCAATATGGCCATTTTCACTATATTGATTCTGCCTACCCATGAGCATGGGAGGTCTTTCCATCTCCTTGTGTCTTCTTTGATTTCCCTTATTAGATTTTTGTAGTTTTCATTGAATAGGTCCGTCACGTCCTTGGTTAAGTTGATCCCTAGGTACTTTATTCTTTTTTTGGCTACTGTAAATGGAATTGTTTCCAAATTTCCTTTTCTGTTTGTCTATTGCTGGTGTACAGAAAAGCTGCTGACTTTTGTGGGTTGATTTTGTATCCTGCTACTTTGCCAAATTAGTTTATTAGGTGTAGGAGTTTGGGTACTGAGTTTTTTGGGTGCATCAGATATAAGATCATGTCGTCTGTGAATAGGGATAACTTGATTTCTTCCTTGCCAATGTGGATCCCTTTGATGTCCTCCTCTTGCCTTATTGCTGTGGCTAGGGATTCCAGCACTATGTCAAAAAGAAGTGGGGAGAGTGGGCATCCTTGTCTTGTTCCTGAGTTTAGGGGGAATGATTTAAGTTTCTCTCCATTTAATATAATATTAGCAGTTGGTCTGTTGAATATGGCTTTTATTGTTTTGAGGAATGTTCCATCTATTCCTGTTCTCTCCAAAGCTTTTAATAGGTATGGATGTTGTATTTTGTCAAAGGCTTTTTGGGCATCGACTGAGATAACAATGTGATTCTTGATTTTAGTTCTGTTTATGTGGTGAATTACGTTGATTGATTTACGGATGTTGAACCATCCTTGTGACTGAGGGATGAAGCCTACTTGGTCATGATGCATTATATTCTTGATCAGTTTCTGGATCCTATTAGCTAATATTTTATTGAGGAGCTTTGCATCTGTGTTCATTAGTGATATTGGTCTGTAGTTCTCTTTTTTTGTTGGGTCTTTGCCTCGTTTGGGAATGAGTATGATATTAGCTTCGTAGAATGAGTTTGGGATTTCTCCCTCCGTTTCTATTTCGCGGAAGTGTTTGAGGAGTATTGGTATTAGTTCCTCACTAAAGGTTTTGTAGAATTCGTTGGTGAATCCATCTGGGCCCGGGCTTTTCTTAGTAGGGAGGTTCTTGATTACCTCCTGTATCTCACCGTAAGTTATTGGTTTATTTAGTTGATTTATTTCTTCTTGGTTCAGTTTGGGCAGTTTGTACTTCTCTAAGAATTGATCCATTTCTGTAAAATTATTGTTTTTTGCTGAGTAGAGGTTTTGGAAATAGCTCCTTATGATTGTTTGAATATCGTGTGTACTTGTTGTAATTTTTCCTGTGGAGTCCCTGATTTTACAAATATGAGTCTCTTCTTTTTTTTTGTAAGTCTTGCAAGGGGTCTGTCAATTTTGTTTATTTTCTCAAAGAACCAGCTTTTAGTCTTATTTATTTGTTGAATGGTCTTTCTATTTTCAATCAGATTTATCTCTTCTTTAATCTTTGTGATCTCTCCCCTCCTAGTCGTTTTAGCTTCTGTCATTTCTTGTTTCTCCAGTTGTTTTAGTTTCATCGTGAGGGTATTCACCTGCTCTGCTTCCATTCTTTTAATGTGGGTGCTGAGTGCAATGATCTTGCCCCTCAGTACTGCCTTAGCTGTGTCCCATAGGTTTCTTTGTGATGTGTTTTCTTTGTCATTGTGGCTTATGAATTCGTTGATTTCATCTTTAATTTGATCTGTGGCCCAAGTGTTGGATAGCAGCGTGGGGTTTAGCCTCCAAGAGTGTGTATAGGCTCTGTGGTATCCTTTGTTGTTGAGGGTTACCTTTAATCCACTGTGATCAGATATAATACATGGCATGACGTCAATACTTTTGTATTTGCTGAGGTTCTTTGTGTGGGCTATGACGTGGTCTATTTTGGAATATTATCCATGGGCTGCTGAAAAGAAGGTGTATTGGGTCTCTGTAGGGTGAAAGGTTCTATATAGGTCTGTTAGATCCATTTGGGAAATGGTGTTATTTAGGTCCTCAGCTCCCTTACTAATCCTCTGGGTGTTGGATCTGTCTCTTGGAGAGAGAGGAGTATTAAAGTCACCCACTATGATTGTGTTTGTGTCTATCTTGCTCTGTAATTCTTTGGGAATTTGCTTGACATATGTCGGGCCTCTTTTGTTTGGTGAGTATACATTTATCACCATGATTTCTTGATTCTGGATTTTTCCTTGTATTAATATGTAGTGTCCTTCTTTGTCTTTTTGAGTGGACTTTAAAGAGAAGTCCAGCTTGTCTGAGATCAGAATGGCTACACCTGCCGTTTTGGTGAGTGCATTTGCTTGGTAGATCTTGCTCCATCCTTTCACTCGAAGCCTGTTTTTGTCCCTTGTTCTAAGGTGGGTCTCTTGTAGACAGCAGATGTCAACTTTTTGTTTGCGAATCCATTCTGCCAGTCTGCTCCTCTTTATCGGGGAGTTTAAACCATTTATATTTAAAGAGATCAAGGATAAGGGTGTTTTTTCTCCTTCCATTTTCTTGGTGGGCTGTTTTTTCCTCTTTTTTTTTTTTTCTTGTCTTTAGTGAGCTGGTGTTTCTGCTGGACTTTGGCTATTGAAGTTTCTTTCTGATTCTGTCTGTGTGTCTTTTACGATCTCTGTTGGGTGGGGTTCCCCTCTTAATATTTGCTGTAGGGCTGGTTTTTTATTCACATACTCCTTTAGCTCCTCTTTGGTGTGGAAAGATCTGGTTCTCCCTTCGAATGTGAACTCCAATTTCGCTGGATATTTGATCAGAGGTTGTAAATTGTTATTCTGGAGTTCTTGGATGGTGTTCTTCCACTCACTTCGAGTTTGGTAAGTTTGTGTGGATAAGTCGGATGTTATTCGAATCCTCTTCCCATTGAAAAAAGTTTCCTTCTTTGCTTTGGCTGAATTCAGAATTTGCTCTTTAATCTTGAGGTCTGTAGTCTTGAATATTATGTGCCTTGGGGTGGCTTTCCTGGGGTCTGGCCTGCCAGGTGTCCTATAGGCTTCAGTTACCTGGATGGGGTCCCCTGTGAGATTGGGGAAGTTTTCTGCAATAACTTTATTGAGAACATGATTAAGCCCTCTGCTCTGGTATTCGGCTCCTTCTTCTATTCCAATTATGCGCAGATTATATCTCTTGTCTTTGTCCATTAGTTCCTGGATTAGTCTTCCCTGAAGCTTCACCTTTTCTTGGAGTGTGGTCATTTTCTGGTTGTTGTCAGCTGCTTCATGGTTCAGGTGAGAGATTCTGGATTCTATATGGTCCACTCTTTGTGTTATGGTTTCAATTGCGGAGTTTGTGGATGTCAGAGAGCTATTTATGGTTGTCATATCAGCTCTGATGGTGGAGATTTCTTCCTTTAAAGAGTTGTATTTTAAATCTATTTTTTCATGCATTTCCATTCTCAGGATGTGGAGATTTTCTTTAAAGGCAGCTTGCATTGTATCCATTTTTGCTTCCATTTCTTTAAAGCAGGCTTGCATTGTATCCAGTTTTGCTTCCATTTCTTTCTTGGCTTCCTGGGTGTCCTTCCAGATTTCCGCTCTAAATTCCTGGAATTGTTTTCTGATTTCATTTCTGATGCTTTCGATCATTCCTGTTAACATGGCCTCATTTGCTTTTTTAGTCTCCATCTCCTCTTCAGTCGTGCTGCTTTTTGGAGCTGGCGAGTTGGCTTGCCCTTTGATGAACTGAGTTATGTTTCTTTGTGATTTGTGCATCTGGAGATCTGGATGGCTTCTCAGGTTTGGTTTGTAGCTCTTCCCTCCCTCCTGTGTAGGCGTGACTACGTCAGCAGGTGCTGCCGCTGTGGCCCCGCCCACCAGTGCAGGGTACGCCTACCAGAGCGGGTGCTGTCGCCGGGGGCCCCGCCCACCTGTGCGCTGTGCGTCCACTTCAACAGGCACTTCGGCGGGATATGCCTCCCAGAGCAAGTCCCGGGTTGTTGGGTTGTGATTGCACCCTCCCGCGAGTCCGTTGGGGGGGGGCGGTATGTGTGGAGCCCAGTGGGATTGACTGTCCGGGTTTGGCTTGCCACCTTCAGACCTCACCTCCGCTGTGAGGTGGGGACGTGATCAGGCTCAGGTGACCCTGCTGGGCTGGTATTGCCCACCAGCGCCTGTGGTTTTAGTTGTAAGAATCTGCGAGGTCCAGGCGCCTCGGGTGGGGTTTGTACAACTGGCCGCCTCCCGGCCCCTGTTGGGAAGGGGGCGGGGCCGGTTCTGCCAGTTCAGGAACCTGTGGGGTGTTGGTGCTGCTGCGCCCTTCCCCTGCTAACTGACTTCCCAGTGCCTGATGGGAGCTTCCCTGCCTGATTTGGGGGTTCTTTGTTCCCTCAGGGGTGGGGGAGGGGGAGGGAGGGAGATCTAGCTTCTTTGTCGGGCTTGGGTCTCAGATAGCTGGTCTCCCGTTGGGGGAGGGGATAATGGGGCACTCACTTTTGCTGCTTTGTGTGTGTGTCCCGCGCAGCCATGGCCCTCCAGGGGTTGGCTAAGTGTCCTGGTGGCTTCCCTGGTTCCCGATTTCTGCCGCGCTGGGTTCCCTTGTCCGAACCCGGTGTGGACCCGAACTTCTCATCGCTGCCGGTGTGTGTCTTGGTCCGCACCCTACCTTGTGTCCATGGGGTCTCCCACTATATGAATTCTGTGCTCCTGGCAGCCTGTCTGCCGATCGCCAGGTTCCCCTTTCCCAGCCTGACCCTGTTTGGGCCAGGGTCGGCTGGTGGGGGGAGGGTGCCCTGGTGAATCTCCGGCTCCGTGTAGGTTTTCGGTTCTTCTTTTTTGCTCCTTTTTGTTTTCCTGCGTTTCTCCTCTGCTTCTGGCTGCTGGTTTTGCTGGGTTCTTGATGGGGTGTTGGGTGTTGGAGTTCCCAGCTCACTATTCTGTTGGAGCGAGTCGGGGTGCCTCCCTATTCTATCGGCGCTATCTTTCCTCTCCCATTTCTTCCTTTTTAAAAAAATTTTTGGTTTCAATTATTTCAGTTCCTAATTTCATTATTGTGGTTTTCAATATATGTATTTATTAGATCACAAAGTTTTTAAAGAAGAGATCACATTTTACCATCTTCATTATTATATCTGAAACATAAAACCTTTCTGAGACATACGAGAGGAGACCTGAAAGGATTTGTCCTATTATAGGCCAAACCATCCATCCATTATACTTCTCAATAATGATAATAATGGAATTTTGTCTTTATTTAATTTTGCTGCCTCAGATGAAATAAGCTGTTCTTGAATGAAAGAACTAATTTTGTATGCAATATTTATATGTTGAACTTAATGAATGTAGAGATAGAGTATAAGAGGGAGATAGAAGTCAGTAATATGAAGAACTGATTTAGGCTATACTTACATTGGTAACACTGTCTAATAAAAAATAAAACTAGCCTCTTGGTTTTAATGCTTGTTATTTGAATGTTGGATGAAGAATATGATGTATAAACATAAAGAGTACCACATAAAGAGAATGAATATAAACACATTTGAACAATAGGTTTGGACAATAAGGGTCAATTTTAAAGATTGAATAGAGAATTTGTTTTCGGCAGTCACTGGCAAAATTTTGGTTAATAGGCATAACATATACCAGTATCAACCTATTCATCAGAGATCTAACTTTCCTTATTACCTATGCCACTCCATCCAAATTCAACAACATTATCTACCAAGTCTCTTAGTTGTGAGTTATTCTTAAGAGCAAGGGCTATGATTTCCAGGCATCATGGTATATCAACACCTGACACAGTTTCTGACATTTATTAAATCCTAAAACTTTTCATATATAAAAAATAAACTAAGAAAACCTTCTGAATATTCTTGAATGTCAAATGTAACAAGAAATTCATAGAAGAAGTAGAGGAGGGCAGTGCAGTAACTTTGGGAGAAAGGTATTTGGACTTACCTTAGCACTGATGACACTGATTATTGATGACAGCTTTATATTACTGGGTCGTGGTAGAGACGTTTTAGAGTAGGACCTAGTCAAAAGCACTCAATTCTTTGTGGGCTAATACTTTAGGGTGTTGTAGAATGTCAAAATGCCTCTCTTTTCTGTTCAGTAATGCAAGCGGCTTTTTCTACCACCTCCTCCTATGCTGATATTTTACCTTCACATACTCACTACATGCTCAAAGTTATAGGGCTATTTGATCTTGGCCTGAAACCTCCAGACCAATGTTACCAAAAAATGTACTGAAAAGGCCAGAATAGATATTTTTCCTGTGAGTTAATTTCCTTAGGTATTTGAATATAATGACAGAAAGGTAATGCTAGTTTCTCTGAAGCAGCTTAGGTTTGCTAATTAGTATGATTTCAGTACACTACAATTTGCCTAATACTTCATAATATAGAGAAAACATCAGAGGTTTCATGTGGTTACTGGAATTAAGAAATAAGTGAGAAATGACTTCCAAACTTTTAAGTTCTACTATAATAATATACTATTGTATATTATTACGATGGTTTTGAAAAGCATTGTGACTAGGACTAAATACATAAAAAATAATGTCTTTAAAAATTAATATTATCATTGGTGCTGGGGATATAGCCTAGTGGCAAGAGTGCCTGCCTTGGATACACGAGGCCCTAGGTTCGATTCCCCAGCACCACATATACAGAAAACGGCCAGAAGCGGCGCTGTGGCTCAAGTGGCAGAGTGCTAGCCTTGAGCGGGAAGAAGCCAGGGACGGTGCTCCGGCCCTGAGTCCAAGGCCCAGGACTGGCCAAAAAAAAAAAAAAAAAAATTAATATTATCATTAATGACATCAGAATTTGATAAAACTAAAATATTGGATAATATACCTTTAATTCTGATATTTCTATTTTGACTCATTTAAAGGAAAGAGGCAATATAATAATTAACCTGAATACTATATGTTAATATGTTCATACTCTGTTATATGAATAAGAATTCTACCTTTGTCATATACAAGATAGTGCGCACAAACAACTGATATCATAAATAAATGTTGTATTGATATTATTCTAATATAAAAAAGAAATAAGGATATTTGAAAGGTACATAGATAAATTTGTCTTACTCTAATTTCTTCTAGAGACAAGTTAATCATTCATAAAGGAAAACATAAAACTCAAGCCCTGATATTGGAGTAGTCACAGAGAAGTGTCCTTTATATTCTTCTTCAGAAAGGACCTCTTCCTAATTATAATTATCATAGTTGTTTGATAGTGTCAGTCTCCTTGATGGAGCCGTATGCATTTGGCTTTGATAGAAGTTGTGGTAAAGCTGAAATGTCACCCTTTCCCCTTTAGAACTAAAGCCAAAGAGCTTTCTAAAATGAGCAATATTCCCCCAGCTAAAAATGTGAAACAAGAACAACAACAACAAAAAGTGCACATCTCATTCCAGAGGTAATGGCAGAGTTAAATCCCATATTTACGAAGCTAAAAGCCTCAGGGATAATACTCACCATAAGGTGCTTATTTAATAAACTAGCTGACCCATTCAGAAACCAGGTAGTCTATAAATCCCATCAAATAACTACAGGTCACTGTAGACTTAACCAAGGAGCAACAGTAGTTGCTGCTGTTGTGACAGAGGTGAGGAATTCGCAAACCAATTAGATAGTCTCAGGGAAATTATATGCAGCGATTGATTTAGAAAATATATCTGCTATTTAATTAGGAAGAAGATCAAAAGTGGGTCACATTTCCTTGGACCAAATAAGAGTATCATTTTACAATTTTGTAAAGGCTAAATTTCTCTGTCACAACAAGAACTCCTTAGACATTCTGCAGTATATCATATTACCCTATATTTTTGGTCAACAAGTATAAGCATAACATGGGTCCTGTCCTGAAGGTCTTTATGGAATGTATGTTTCAGAGGCTATAAGACAAACTACAATATATAAAGACCAGTTCCTAAAGTAAATGCTGTAATATGTGAGTGGTAAAGGGACATGACAGAGAAGTCCTTACAAATTAAAAATGAAAAGGGAATACCAAATTTGAGAGACACCGGGTAAAAAAAGACAAACAACTACAAAAGCAATACTTGCAAAACTGTTTGGTGTAAGTGAACTGAACACCTCCGGGGGTGGGGGGAGGGAAAGGGGGAGGAGGGTGGGGGGTATGAGGGACAAGGTAACAAACAGTACAAGAAATGTATCCAACGCCTAACATATGAAATTGTAACCTCTCTGTACATCAGTTTGATAATAAAAATTTGAAAAAAAAATGGAATTACTTTATCTTGAGCTTCTCCTGCCATAAAGAAGATAACTCCTAGTTTTTTCCCTCAGATTTGAAATAAAACACATTTCACATAGTGATTTCTCCCTCTCCTCAATACAGGGAGATAAGAAGGACGACAAAATCAATTGATTTGGGAGAACAGCTCTGAAATTGTCCCCTGTCCTCATTATGAATGGGTAAGATTCACTAGGGAATAGGCATTGATATTCTGAGAGGAAGAAATGTTTAATCAGTCAATGTTAGTTAATGCAGAAACATCAGGAGCTATTCAGGTTGTATCATGACAGTACAAAACAAAACTGTGATGACAAGAATAAGCATACATCTACAAAGGTCCAAAATTCCAAATATATAGATTAATATCACCCTCACTATGGCGTTATTTCTTGAGCAAATCAAATGGCCTTAATTCCAAGTCAATAACATAGGGTTCTTTTGAAGGGCAAGTCGTTTATTTTCTACAGCAAACATGCATATTCTAAGGGTATATTTGCTTTTGCTTACGGTGGGTCTCAGCCAGCATTACTATCATGGTGCTAACAGAATGTTTTACCCATAGCCATGTGATCTACAAACAGCATCTGACCACAGGATACACCTTGTGTAATACATAATGCATCACACAGAGGCTGCTGACTTGATAGAAAGACCTGCTTGACAGAAGATCTAAAGCATCATCTTAGAGGCAATATCCTTGAAGAATGTGCTCCCATTATCCAGCATGCTTTATATGTGTCCAGTAGAAGACATTTATATGGACAGAGGCCAGATATGCTGTTAAACATCCTATACTCGACAAGACTCACTCCCCTTAACAAAGAGTTATTTAGTTCCAAGTGTCAATGGTGGCAAGGTTGAGAAAACCTGTACTAAAAATACAGAGGTAAAATAAGATTTATGTCAAACAGGTATTGGCAAGAATAGGTCATAGTGAAAATTTAGGATCATGTTTCCTTATTTCCTATTCCTTTCTTTGATACTGACATGGTTTTGACACCCTTAATTTTATCTTGAACTAAAAGTACAGTAATTTGGGAGCTGCCTCTAATAGGCTAGGGGATAACATCAGTTTCCTGTACCATTTCAGAGTGAATAAAATCTGTCATTCTAACTCTCCACTGCCAATTCAATATGAAAAGAAAAGAACATTTCTAAAGGGAAACATGTAAAAATGTAGAAAGAAACCTTGATGAATAAGCCTTTGTCTAAAATTCATTTGCACAAATGCCAACAATGAAACACTTCTGACTTTTAAGCTAAGTTTAACATAAAATTATAAAGTGAAAGAGAAAAATAGAAAACAGTTTCTTTTTACTCACAATACATAAAACTTTCTTCAAAGTGCTATATCTTTATTGCTCTAATTTTGCTTCTCTTGCTAAGGAAAAGGATTTGCATCATTGGAACAAAGGAGAACATTTTGGAAAAAAATGTCATGAGCCTCTTTAACATGTTTGATCCCACTTTGGTATTTTCTTTTATATTATTATTAAGAATTTAGGGGGCTTGGAATATGGCCTAGTGGCAAGAGTGCTTGCCTCGTATACATGAAGCCCTGGGTTCAATTACTCAGCACCATATATATAGAAAATAGCCAGAAGTGGTGCTGTGGCTCAAGTGGCAGAGTGCTAACCTTGAGCAAAAAGAAGCCAGGGACAGTGCTCAGGCCCTGAGTCCAAGGCCCAGGACTGGCCAAAAAAATAATAATAATAATTTAGGAAATGCATAATAGGATATAGAGTTGATAAAGCTTATTTGTAACTTCAAGTTTTAGAATACATTCAATATTTCCAAGAATTAAATACACTTCTAATTCAGCACATCATTAATACTGTACTATAACATGTTATATGGCGTTTAGGATGGAATTTCTCCTTATCTTAGTGGCAGAATATGAAATAATCAAGTTTAACTTTACTTCAGTGACTTAATCTAAAAATATAAAGAGAAGAGCAAACCAAAATTTGCTAGCAACTTATTTGACCCGTAAATTTATTTCTTCTGCCAAGCATTTTCTTTGTTTTTTTTCTTTCTTTTTTTAAATTGAATTGAGAGAAGCAATGATCAGTATGGGAAAGAGGTATTAAATCTAGTTTCCAAGGAAAGGGGAAATACGACTTCTATTTTAAGAGATTTACTATAAAATAAGCAGTAGATAGCAAACAAAAATTAGAGTTCTTGAAAGCCAGACAACACAACATTAACATTGATACTGAAAGGGATAAATTCTAAGAGCACTTCTTCTAATGCATAGTTAATGGGAAAATTGCAAAAAAAAAAAAAAAAAAAAAAAAAAAAAAAGAACAAATAGAAGTAAGCTTCTTCTTTTTGCTATTTAACTACTTGTGAGTAAGCATACAGGAAAATCTTTTCAATTAAAGTGTAATATGTCCTCATTTTACACATTGAAATATAGTTGCATAGTCATATTGTATAAGTTCCAGACAGTGACATTTCTTCAATATCATAGAGTTTCTGAAAGACGTTAATAAAATTCATTCAAGTTTTGTATTTTCTTCAAATTATATTCCTAGGAATATAATTCTGCAAAATTAGTTTGAAGTGCTTTTCAGTAGCTTTGTTAGTTGAAAAGTCTTTTAATGATAAGTTAGATAGAGAAATATAAATATTAATAAATAAAGAAAACATGTAAAAAATCAAATGTGTTCTAAATTTAAACATTGGTAGGGCTAGAGTAGAAACATTATTTCAAAATGCATCATCTCATGTGTTGCATGGATAGAACATTCTACAATCAGAATTGTTAATTCAATTTTTAGCTAGTGAGTTTAGTGATAAGTAATTACTTATCTAGAAAATGACATTGAAATAGCTGTTTTGATAGATCATAGTTGTATAAGTTCTAGGGTCTCTTCAATCTTGTATGGATTGCAAAATTTTATTTGTGCTAGATTACAAGATATAAGTCTTTTCAAATCTACTAAAATAAGCATTTCCTCTGGTACATTATTTTCATGGTCTGAATATAGACTAAAAGATGAGTGTAAATGCACATATGTTTTATTTATTTTTTGTAGTTCTTTTTTTAAATTTTTATTGTCAGACTGATATACAGAGTGGTTACAGTTTCATATGTTAGGCATTGGATACATTTCTTGTACTGTTACCTCTTCCCTCATTCCCCCCTCCCCCTCCCCCTTTCCCTTTCCCCCCATGAGTTGTTCAGTAGATTTACACAAAACAGTGTTGCAAGTATTGCTTTTGTAATCATTTGTCTTTTTTACCCTGTGTCTCCAGATTTTGGTATTCCCTTTATGATGGAGACTAGCATGCTACAACTTGCAGAAGGTTCTCATTGACTAAAGCAAGTCTTTTAAGTAGACTAGTATCAAAGAAGAAACTAGATACATTTAGATTCAAAAGCCCTCTGGCCTGGGCCAGGGAGTTTGGCCTAGTGGTAGAATGCTTGCCTAGCATGCACTCAGCCCTGAGTTCAAATCCTTGGTACCACATATACACAAAAGCCCTGTGGCCTAAGCCTGGTAGGATAGCTCAAGTCTGTAGCCCTGCGTAACCCAGGTATCCCAGGGAATTAGAAATTAGAAGGACTAAAATTTCAGGTCCACCTTGACAAAAAAAAAAAAAAAAAAAAAAAATTGAGACTCCATCTCAATTACAGAAGCTAGACATGGTGCTCCCACCCGGTTATTCCAACTAAAGACAAAAAACAAACATAAGATTTTGGTATAGAAATCGACTCAAGGAAAAATCTACATACTATCTCAAAATAACCAATGTAAACAATTGGGAGGCCACTTCGCTAGCAAGGGTTTGGTTCTGAATTAAAATTTCAGTACAACCACAAGTGTCCATGTATAATTCTGCTGTGCTGTACATAGTGGTCAAGATGTGAAATCAGTAATTCAGTATATTGCATATGTATCACTCATGTTTTCTCATTAATGAAATCCCATAAGCAATAAATACTTATTGAATCACTCATTCTTACTGTATACAAAGACTTTGGCTAAGTGCCAAACATAGTAGGCTAAGGTGATAAAACACTGCAAGTCTGTCACCTCAATGTGACATTTTATCAGGGGAATTTGTACTTTGATCCAGTAACATAAATAGGTCCCAATCTTAAAAAATTCATGCCATGAAAGTACTTCTACATTATTCAGAATCTTCTAGAGTTTGGGAGTTTTCCTTGAGATTGTATTCAGAACTGAGGTAGAAAAAACATCAATCTCATGCCATGAGCTTTCCAAATGGGCTTTTATGGTGGACACAAAAGTAAAATACTGAGCTAGATCAAGTATGATATTTCATAGCCTGGCTTGAAAGCAAATTATCTACCTCCACACTAAACATACTGGTAATAGCGACATTATCTAGTTACGTGGTCCCAAGCACATTGCAGTTTGGAGATAGTTTCTTCACCACCATCCTTCTCTATGTCCACCAAGTATGTTTCACATTATTTCCTACACATATAGAACACTTTTTTTTTTTTTTACCTTCTAACAGGGTCAGCACAGAGTAAGTCCTAACCAATGGTCACATTCAAACTCAGAGATTTTTAATTGGTCCTTCAATCTATTAATGAAAATTTAGTAATTCCTACTTATTTTCAGTCAAAATAGTTATATTCCTTGATGTGAAAGTTATCTGAGTACAGACCCAAGTTAAACTCTCAATAATGCAGAGACAGGATATTCAAAACATTCTCCTTTGGAAAGGAAAATAAGGAGACATATAGTCACTGATCTTCCTTAATTGTGAAATAGCTTTGCATTAGGTAATGTGAAATTTCTGTACTATCATTTTTCCAGGAGTACTTTAATGTCTTTTTTAGGCTGTGAATCTGCTCTATGGAATAAATAGTCCTATCCATGTACTTTCTTGTTCGTTATTCACTTTTTCTATACCTGAAATAATTAGCAGGTAGATACACTCCTGGAGAGATGAGGGAATCTAGAAATGGGCCTGTAACTTGTGAGGAACAATCTCTCAAACATCACTTACGTCCTAAAAAGAACTAAAGTTTTATGGGCCTTGTCATCCTTAATACTTAGTAAGAATTAGATACACTTCTTTTTGATATGTTCTGCACTTAAAGTTGTTTATAGACATAGTTACCAGATCCTTTTTTTTTAATTTCCACTTTCTCACCCTCATGTCTACCTCAAGCTTAGTAGAAGCTGTATTGACACTTTCAGATTTAAATGGGATGATGTGTGTTAATTATATTTCCCCAGATAACCTTCGTCAGCTGAGAAATTGTACTAAGATTTTGAAAAAAAAATTTTATTAATTTTTTGCTGTTTCTTATCAAGTGCAGATGATTTTTCAAACGGGACAAAGAACCCCACACTGCTTTTTTCTTTTTTTTTTTTTCCTATGTATTTTTTTTCTTTATTGTCAAAGTGTGATACAGAGGGGTTACAGATTCCTAGGAAAGGCAGTAAGTACATTTCTTGTTCTACCTGTTACCTCCTTCCTCATTTTCCCCCACCTCCCTTCTCCCCTTCTCCTCTCCCCCTAAGAGTTGTGTAGTTGGTTTACACCAAATTGTTTTGTAAGTGTTGCTTTTTGAATAGTTTGTCTTTTTATTCTTTGTCTCTCAATTTTGGTATTCTTTCTCCCTTCCCCAGTTCTAATACCCATATAAACAATATCCGGGGTACTCAGATGAGATACAGTGGTAGCGAGGTTCCAGCCACAGGAAGGGAATACAAGAGAAACAAAACAATCACACAAACAAACAGAAAAGGAAAAAAGAAGTATGAGTTCACATGGCATGTTAAAAATAATTACAACAGTAGTATAACTCTTGTTTCTGTAACATGGAGTTCATTTCACTTGGCATTATCTTATGTGATCATATGGTGTAGCTATCGGGGTATTTTGATTTTCTAACATGACAACCTAATCATGTACTAGCTATTCCCTATGAGGGACACTATAGGGTTTGTGTTTCCTCGGGTCTGGGTCACTTCACTTAGTATGATTTCTTTCCAGGTCCTTCCATTTCCTTACAAATAGGGCAGTGTCAGTTCCTTCTGATGGAGGCATAGAACTCCATTGTGTATAATGTACCACATTTTTCTGATCCACTCATCTACTGAGGGGTATCTAGGTAGCCGAAGGTCAAATAAAAGTCTTCCATAGCAAAGAAAAATTGAACCAATATATCTCCACCAAACTAGCACTACAGAATATCCTCAAAGATGTCCTCCACATTGAAATCCACCAAGACCAAGATCCAGACAGGGAAAACATCCCTAAATAAAACTCCAGATTAGAAGACCAAAAAGGGAAGACACAGCCCCTACAAAGATAGATACAATGAAAGGAACAAGCAATCACTTCTCAATCCAAACTCTCAATATTAATGGATTTAACTCTCCAATTAAACAACATAGATTGACAAGTTGGATCAAAAAACAAGATTCATCTTTCTGCTGCCTCCAAGAGATGGACCTTGCCAACAAAAGCAAACATATTCTAGAAGTGAAAGACTGGAATAAAATCTATCAAGAAAATGGCCCCCGCAAGCAGGCTGGTGTTGCAATCGTAGTATTCGATAAAATTGACTTCAAACTAAAAACAGTAAAAAGAGAAAAGAAGGTTACTACATACTAATAAAGGGATCTCTCCTACAGGAAGACATAACAATCCTAAACATCTACACACCAAATACAGGAGCTCCCAACTTGATCAAACAAACACTACTGACTCTAAAAGCTCCCATAGATCCAAACACGTTGATTGTCAGAGACTTTAACATACTACTGTCACCTCTGGAGAGATCAACACCCCAAAAACTGAACAAAAAAAACTCAGAACTAAATGTTGGGGGGGATGTGGCCAAAATGGAACCCTATTTCATTGTTGGTGGGAATGTAAACTCGTTCAGCCACTCTGGAAAACAGTATGGAGATTCCTCAGAAGGCTAAATATATAGCTCCCCTATGACCCAGCAGCTGGGCATCTACCCACAAGACCACAAACAAGAACACACTAAAGCCACCAGCACAACAATGTTCATCGCAGCACAATTTGTCATAGCTAAAACATGGAACCAACCCAGATGCCCCTCAGTAGACGAATGGATCAGGAATATGTGGTACATATACACAATGGAATTTTATGCCTCTATCAGAAAGAATGACATTGCCCCATTCATAAGGAAATGGAAGGACATGGAAAAAAAGATACTAAGTGAAGTGAGCCAGACCCAAAGAAACCTAGACTCTATGGATTCCCTCATAGGCAATAATTAGCACAGGTTTACGCTAGTCACAGCAGAGGATCAGAAGGGCCTAATAGCTATGCCCTTATGAATGCATAAGATGATGCTAAGTGAAATGAACTCTATGTTATGGAAACGAGTGTTATATCACTGTTGTAATTACTTTCAACATGCGCTGTGAAACCATAGCTTCTATTGTTAATGATCCTCTTGTATTCCCTTTCTGAGGTTGTACCTGCACTATCTCTGTATCTTATCTGAGTACATTGGAAACTGTATACAGGTATTAGAATTAGGAAACAGAAAGGGAATACCAAAATCGAGAGGCACAGGGTAAAAAAGACAAATGATTACAAAAGCAATACTTGCAACACTGTGTAGTGTAAATGTACTGAACAACTAATAGGGGGAAAGGGAAAGGGGGAGGAGGAATGAGGGAGGAGGTAACAAACAGTACAAGAAATGTACCCAGGCCTAACATATAAAACTGTAACCTTTCTATACATCACTTTGACAATAAATAAGAAAACAAAAAAGAACTAAACAACTGCATAGACCATCTAGACTGAACCAACATCTACAGATTATTCCATCCAGCAACAGTGCTTTTTTTCTATTTAGTTTTTCTGTCTTTTCAATTCTTCAAATTTACTCTCTCATAGTTCCTTATATTTTAAAAATAGTAACAAGCAAACAACTGTGCTAAAATGATCTTTTCCATCTCTTTGTCTATAATCGCAAACTCATTAGGTCATTAATATCATTGGCCAATGGTCATATGCCAAGTATTAACCAGCTTTCTAACTTCTAATCACAAGATCCTCTTTATCCATTTCCTCATCTTTGTACTCACAAATTTTATTGCCCTTATAATTTGACAAAAACAACTCCTCTTACCATTCTCTGTTTTCATTATGTACCCTACATGCTAGTGAAACCATACAACTCAATGGCCCAAGTCAACAAAAAATTTGTTTTTTCTATCCAACTTTCAATTTGTGCCAAGGCATCTCTTAGAGGTGTTCTTGTTTAATTTCTCTAAAATCATGGATGATTCTACTTGTCCCACAATTGTGTCAACATAATCCATATGGTATTTTAATAAGGAAAACCACCAAACAGCACAAGCCTCTTTCTTTCATAGAGAACAACCTCCAACCCACATTGTATGAACCAAAACTAAGCTATATGTCCCACCCTAATAAAATCACATAAAATGATGCTGGCAAATAGAGTCTTATTGTTAGCCCTGAATGGTAAAAATGTATTTTGGGAAGCATTTTATAGGCTTTCCAACACACAAACAACCAGAAAATTATACGACTGCATACTTTTTACATCAGTAGGATGATCAGCATTATTACTATAAAACACTGTAAAACAATACACACATTATACCATAGTATTAGTCTACTCATGGTTGTGTAATATAATGGATAGCTTGTATAAATTTTGGAAATACCAGCATATTCCCACAAATAGTTTTTAAGAAAACCTAGAAAACAACATTTTATATCTTACTTCTTATGTTATATGAATTTTATAGAATTAGAATTAGAGTGAAACCAAATATTGCATTTAATGGAATACTTATTTTGCATGGGTCCATTTAATAGTATTTTCCATATTGTTATGTAAGGAATAAAGAACTAAAAATCCTGAGTCAAAATTGAGCAAGCATTGTCTTATAGCTAAACAGAAAACTAAATCAAAGTCAAAATGAAAATAAAATTTATCCCATACATCAATATGAAATATCCATATATTATCATTGAATATTTATTATGCACTGCCTAATGTGAAAAGAAATATGCAAAGTGAATTGATAATTTAGTCAATCACTATATAATATTTAACATATAGGGCAAATAATGGCAGTGCAAGAAAGCAAAAATTGGTTTATATTGCTCAAGGAAACAAGATTCAGAAATTCTTCAGGGAGTCAGTTTTATAGTAAAGATTTTTTAATTTCAATTCATTCATCAACTCATTCAAAAGCACATTTTTATTGGCAATATAATAATACTTACTGCTGTATTCTAGGGGAAGAAATACATGAATAAAGGAGAAAGTTAAAATCATTTGCCTCACATTTTTTTTTTATTTTATATGTACTATGAACAGAAGTCTTTATTAGTGAGATGTAAAAATAAAATTTCAGGTCCATATATTTAACTTTCTTCCACATCTCGACACCATAAGTTTCTGGATCCAAAAATTTGAAGAAGTAACAAAGTCCTTCATAATTACTTGTCAGTAACCTGTAATAACCAGTAACATAAAAACAGAAATAAAGTGTTTGCACATCTTTAAGGTATCATTGTCATTTCAAAAAAGTACATACATTGATCTTATTTAAAATGAGAAACTTTTTTCTCCCAATTACCAACTTTCTTCAGACCATAATATTGGACATTCCAAAATGTTACCTTTTATATAATTTCTATTTCTCCTGGTTCATTATTCCAATAAAGTTATCTCTCCAACCTACAAAACTTATTGACAATATGTGTAAAGGAAGATTGCCAATATCATAAAAATGGATTAAATATGCCTACCTAAAGATCAAGATGAAAGATATGACTGATTTTCAGTGCAATGTGTCATCAAAAACACTGAACACAGAGGCAGTGTGCTATGATCATTATTACCACCATATTTAACACAGTTTAAGAGGATAGCAGTGACATCCAGTTTTTCATGAAACATGTTTTCATGGATGACAAAGGCAACTGTCATTTGGAGCTCTAAGCAAAAAAAAAAAAACTACTTTATTTCCTAAAGTTGGAAATTTAAAAATAGTTACAGTATTAGAAAACCTCTCAAGTTATATTGAAAGGCACAGAATGTGACAGACACAGTTTCTCTCATGTATTTGTTATATCTTGCATGTTTATTTTAATTAGAAATACTTAAGTGCAACTCAAAATTGTATTTAAAAATCAATAATGGGGGTTGTTTGGGGGTTGCTTGGAACCTTATCATGACTGACTTAAGATATTCAATAATCATCTAATACAAGTAGATAATAACTCATATTAACATGATTGATTGAAAAATTATCCAAAAGTTGAAGATGGATGTATAAAAACACATATAGAATGAATGGTATAAGAAAATGATAATAAAAGAAGATATAAAAGAAATGTTTCTACATCCTAAAATGACACAATTACTTCTTAAATCCTTAAATATTATTTTGATTACAGACTACACCTTATAACAATGTATTTTCTTATATTGCTGTAATTCTATATATGCCAGAAACATATAAGTCAATTATGTATGTTTACTGTATGTTTATTGTCATTTAATTTATTTCTCACTATTGAGTGGGTAAATGAGACAATAAATTTCTTACACTTGCTGCATTCTTTCATTCTTTTTCAAAACTTCAGTGCTTTGTTTCATGACCTTCAAAATCATGTGTATCTTTGGTGGGTGTATGAAATAGCACATTTATGAGCATTTGTATGGCTCTGTAAAACCATCTAGATTAAAGGGTTGACATTGAAAGTAGTTTCTCTGCTCATACTGGCCAAAGCTGTCATATTTGAAAGACAGTTCTTGTGTGAAGAAAGGTGATAAGCCCAATAGAAAAGTTGTATGAGTGCACTTTTCTTAACAACTCCATGACAGGTACAGCAGTAGCAGCCACATTTAAATCAATCATATTAAATCTAATATACATTCTTCTAGGTGTAAGAGAAATGACTACTGAAAATGTGAGATAAAACAAGTGAAGCAATCACATCATGTGAATCAAACAAGGCAAGACACAATTGTACAACTGCTTCATAATGATTTATTTATATATGAACAATTTTTTGACGTATTTTGCCTTCTTCCATTTACTTTCCACCAATAGCCAGTTCAACTATTCCCTCTCCTTGTCTTCCATCTGTACGAAGAATGAAAATAGTTATTACTGAGCAAGCCTAGTATCATTAAGTAGGCAGTGTCTTTTGAATCAACCAAATAGTTACTGTATTTCAACCTCAGTAATTTTTTTCCACTGGTGTTATTGAACCTGAATGTGGCCCAATAAATCAGCAAGTAAAATGCACAAATTTCATTTTTATTTTGTCTGTACCTTGAATAGCAGAATAATTTTTTCCAGGATGATTTATTCAGTTGTAAAAACATTGAGCCCTAGTAAAAGTCCACTAGGTATCCTGGAGTCTACTTTGACTCAGTCATCTTCCTAAGAACTAAAACACCACAACCCTGAATAAAACTCGTGTAGGTGTATTAATAAAACTTGGAAATGTTGTTTTATGAAGTGGTTCCTTTTGTGCTTTGTGCAAAAAGGATATCTTTTGAAAACTGGCTATTATTACTAAAAGGGCTTTATAGTATATTGCTAACGTACCACCAAGTGTGACAGTGACACTTTAATACTTAAAATATTTTTAGGCTTAAGAGAGAGCATCACTTTATATTTGAGTGCCTCTTGAGTACTAGATAACGTGCAGCACAGAATTAGAGACTGTCCTTGACTTGCTGCTTACTGAGAAGAGCTTGCTTCACACCCTTAATTTCCCAAACATGACCCAAAATCCCACAAAGAACATAAGTAACAATAGCTAAAAATTAAATAAAAGATTGACTTTGGAATCTTGTATGCTTGGATGTTAGTTTACGAAATGTAGTGATAATCATGTGAAATATGTGATAAGTTTTTGATTATGTAAGATAACAAATATCTACATGTTTTATCAAATTGAGTGCTTACTAGGAAAATGCTAGACAGTATTTTAAAGCTTTTACATAAATTATTATATTTTGGGTTCATAATTGTGTTTCTCAAATTATTAGCACTGGGCTTTAGAGATTATAAAAGATAATTATGTAAGCATGTAGTTTAAATCTTTTTGCTTGTTCCTGTACTTATAATCTTTGTCTGAATTCTCGAACTGTCCAACTTGGAATTAGAATTTGGGGTATAAACCTTATTTTGCCTTATTAATCTTACTATTTAATTGTATTATTGCTCATCAAATCCTGTAGATATCACTTCAGATATATATGAGCACCAATACTTTTCATTTCCCTGCTTTTTTTTCAGTATAATATGTCATAAATGTTTTCTAACTGACATTCTATCATAGATCTTTCTGTCTTCAGTCCTTTCAATGTGATTGTTACAATTATTGCTATGGAGAAATATGCTCATGTTACTTAACTGCATTCAAGTGTATGGTAAATCCTTAGCCAGACTACCTTGTCTTCACAACAGGCATCTTCCTGTATCTCAAGTTGTACCTTCAAGCTCAAGTAGTGTAGCCACTCCTTACAACATCACCCTACACCAGGCTTCAACACACATCCCACATAACCATACCTTCTGCTTTTGCCACATTGTTTCTTTAATAAGCTTCCCCAATACAATTCAAGGCTATGTCTGCATTGTTTTCTTGGACTACTCTCAAAATTATTTGTGGACCTCCTTGATTCAATTCCACTGTAGTTTGCATTCTCTATGACTCCATGACAGAAATTTATTTATTGAATATGTATTGGGCATGCTTTCTAGCAACAATATACATAGGTAATAAGGAAGTAAGGTTTGTCAGAAAAACAAAACACATTACAAAAAATCCAGGGCTGGGAATATGGCCTAGTGGCAAGAGCCCTTGCCTCCTACACATGAAGCTCTAGGTTCCATTCCCCAGCACCACATATATGGAAAACGGCCAGAAGTGGCGCTGTGTCTCAGGTGGCAGAGTGTTAGCCTTGAGCAGGAAGAAGCCAGGGACTGTGCTCAGGCCCTGAGTCCAAGGCCCAGGACTGGTCAAAAAAAAAAAAAAAAAAAAAAAAAAAAAAAAAAAAAAATTCAGTAGTTATCCTGAAACCTAGAGGGAAGATTCTGTACTTGATGAAAGGGAGGCAGGCCACAGGAAAGTATTACGTGAAGGACTTTTTTTGATGAAGGGGCAAAATCTTAAGTAATGTAGGTCATTATAGCTGAGACTAATTCCTGGTGAAGGATTTATTCTAGTAAGAAGAGAGAATGCATCTTCAGTCCTGGCGCATGTTTCATGGCTTATTCACAGTTCTTCCATAATGGAATTAGTCATCCTAATCTACATCCATTGTGTGTTAGGATATGGTTTGAATGAATCCGTTAGAATGCTCTGAGCAACCCCATTTGTACATTTATTTCTTCAACGGCATCATCATATATCCCAATTTGCAGTACAGTGATGTCACCTGAAGGCTCTTAGGAGAATAGCAGTTCCATATAACACAGGTTGAATTCTAGCCAGAATGAAATCACTTGTACCTGAAATAACAATACTTGGTGCCCTATTGTCATTCTGTGAAACAGGCCAAGGGGTTTTGCTATATAGTTAAGCAGTAGCTTCATGAACATTGCTGTTTGGTTATATTGGCTTCCAAGGAGGTAGAGAGATCATGCTGAGAGGAGGTGTGGGATACAAAGAAATATATCACTAAAATGGACAAAGCTGGGCTGGGAATATGGCCTAGTGGCAAGAGTGTTTGCCTCGTATACATGAGGCCCTGGGTTCGATTCCTCAGCATCACATATACAGAAAATGGCCAGAAGTGGCGCTGTGGCTCAAGTGGCAGAGTGCTAGCCTTGAGCAAAAAAACAAAAAAGAAGCCAGGGACAGTGCTCAGGCCCTGAGTTCACGGCCCAGGACTGGCCAAAAATAAAATACAATAAAATGGACAAAGCTGCTTCAAGAATAAAATAAATCACAAGCATCAATTTGAATTCAGAAAGAAGAAATGACTTAACTAAGAATCTGGGAGGAAGGAAGTTAAAGGACTCAAAGTATTAAAACTGTGGAGAACAGGAATAAGACAAAGAACAGATGGGTAAATTATTTAAAAATATTGGGGTTGACTGGTTTATGATTACAAATCAAACACAGTTGCCCTACTAGCAAGATCATGGTAACAAAGAAATTCCTAACTTGCTACTTGTGTGCTTATTTTAGTTAAATATGAAATCGATATTTCAGTTGTCTTAGAGGCAGTCACACCATTCTTAAAAAAGAGTAAGTGGCATATCCTTCACAATCCTTGGACAATGGTCTCCAGTAGGCATTTGCTTTCCCATTTTATGTTTTTAGATATAGAGGTTTTAAGTCAAGTTTTGTTTCTGAGGTATGCTTAAGGCCATAGAGCTAAGACACTCAGGGAGAGTCTGCCCATAGTCTGCCTTTCAGCAGAACCCAGTGACATGACTCACTCTGTCATTTCATAAGGCATAAAGAACATTACAGCTTTTTATCATTTCCTCATGGCATATGAAATATTTTGTGCCTTTCCCTATTTTTGCCCCGTGTCCTTATCCAAACTAGAACCGTACAACTAATGTTTAGCTTACCAAGTTTATGTTTATAGTATATGTGTATGTGCATATATATGCAAATATATATGCATGCATATACAAATATGATAAGTTAAAACAAACTATCTCATGATTAATTATATAACCTATATATGATATATTAGAACATAATATTTCTCTGATGCTGGCAAAACTGGTTCAACACCGGCAACAAATTAAAACTAGATCCTTACATATCATCCTGTACCAAAATCAATTCCAAATGGATCAAAGACCTCGAAATAAAAACAGATACCCTGAAAATACTATAAGAAGGAGTAGGAGAAACACTTGGGCTCCTTGGCACAGGACAAAACTTCCTTAACAAAGGCCCCAAAATGCAACAAATCAAAGAAACATTGGATAAATGGGACTGCATCAAACTGCAGAGCTTCTGCAGGGCAAAGGTCATAGCTTGCAATATAAACAGAAAGCCCACAGATTGGGAAAAGATCTTTACCGGCCATGGCCATACAACTGACAAAGGCTTCATATCTAAAATATACGCAGAACAAAAAAATTAAATTCCTCCAAAACAAAGACTCAAGGAAACAACAGGCCCCTCAACATGTAGGCTAAAGACTTAAAAAGAGACTTTCTCTGAAGAGGAAATGAGAATGGCCAAGAGACATATGAAAAACTTCTCTACATTACTGGGCATACAAAAAATGCAAATCAAAAGAACAGTGAGAGTCCATCTCACCCCAAGAAGAATGTCCATTATCAGGAAAACTAACACTAACAAATGTTGGAGGGGATGTGGCCAAAGGAGTACCTTACTTCATTGTTGGTGGGAATGGAAACTGGTTCAACCACTCTGGAAAGTGGTACAGAGATTCCTCACAGAGCTCCCCTATGACCCAGCACCCCCACTTTTGGGCATCTACCCAAAAGACCACAAACAAGAGCACACTAAAGCCACCAGCACAACGTTCATCGAATCACAATTTGTCATTGCTAAAATATGGAACCAAGCCAGATGCCCCTCAGCAGATGAATGGATCAGGAAAATGTGATACATATACACAATGGAATTTTATGCCTCTATCAGAAAGAATGACATTGCCCCTTTCATAAGGAAATGGAAGGACTTGGAAAAAATTATACTAAGTGAAGTGAGCCAGACCCAAATGAACATGGACTCTATGGTTTCCCTCATAGAGAATAATTAGCACAGGTTTAGGCTAGTCACAGTAGAGGATCACAAGAGCCCAATAGCTATGCCCTTATGAATGCATAAGATGATGCTAAGTGAAATGAACTCCATGTTATGGAAATGAGTGTCATATCACCTTTGTAATTACTTTGAACATGCCATGTGAAACTGTAGCTTCTTTTGTTGATGATCCTCTGTATCCCCTTCCTGTGGTTGTCCCTGAAATATCACTGTATCTCATCTGAGTACTCTGGATACTGTATATACTGGTATTAGAACTAGGGAAGTGAAAAAGAATGTCAAAATCGAGAGACAAAGGACAAAAAGACAAATGACTCCAAAAGCAATACTTGCAAAACAATTTGGTGTAAACCAACTGAACACCTCATGTGGGGGAAAGAAAAAGGGGGGTTGGGGGAGAGGGGAATGTGGGAGGAGGTAACCAATAGTACAAGAAATGTACCTATGGCCTTACATATGAAACTGTAACCCCTCTGTACATCACTTTAATAATAAATAATTATTAAAAAAGAACATGCTATTTCTCTCACAATTAATAAGTAAACTGAGTTGCTGTTCAAGTAAATATTATCCAGTATTTATGTCTTATAAAGCATTGCCCTAGAAAATGTTCTAGAAAAAGATGAATAAAACATAAGAATGTTGAGGAAGACAAAGAAACCACTAGAAGAATGAAATATGTTCTATGGTTGAGGTGCAATAAATATTGTGTTAGGCAGGATATAGGTGTGGTTACATTTGACCTATGGGAGGTCAAAGCTTGCAACATTTTTTCAGAACTTTTGAGTGTCCCTAAGTCTTGATTAGTTGACTCCTGTATGGAAGTCTATGTGTCAGGCTCTGGGTGTTTCTTGGTAATTAACCATTCCCCAGTCAGTCTTATGTGTCTTCCATTGGTGACTTTTTGAGTGCAGAAATTATTTTAAGGTAATAAAATACACATAATACTCAGGTATTACAATTTTGTTAGTGAAAATTGTCTTAGTGATGTTACCTACTGGTCAGTATTGGATGTGGAGGCCAGAAATGAGAAATGTGTTAGAAAACAACTGGAGAAAGTGACTAAGGTCACAGTAATGATTTTGATGAAGTAAACTGGAAAGAAAAATGTGTAAAAACAAGGTACAACTAAGTCATGATGGAACTAGTATGTTACAGCAAAAAGAGTGACAAGATGAAAGAAAAAACTACTAGCAGCTCTTTCAAGACATCTGGATAAAAGCAACAAAAGGTTATATTTTGTGAAAAAATTAAGCCTCAATTCAGAAATTGAATCAAGAAATTAGTCAAGAACCTAGAGACTGAGAAATGGAAGTTTATATAAAATAAAGCTTCACACAACTGAGAATTTCAAAATATATTTGTCAGGATGGAAGACTCCAATACATTACACTATGCTTAACAAAGGAAACAAGAAATGTATGCACTACCTTACATATGAAACTGTGACCCCTCACTTTGACAATAAAAAAATAAACTTTTAAAAACAAAGGAAACATAGATTCTGTACCTTTTCCAAAACTCTTTCCCCATTTTCCATTCTTGCCAATAGCTAGTTAGAAGAAAAAAGGCATAAACAATATGCTATTTCCTTTGTAAATCTCAGTAGAATTCTATCATTAGTAGATTTGAAAAAGTGTCTTTCCTTATTCAACTGGTTCCGTCTTCTATATACTCTGGAACCCTAAATATGTGTAGAGGATATGGCCTATAGACCCTCTTCTGATACTTAATGTGTTGTATGCCGGGGACATCTTACTTGATTCTGTTGGCACTAGCTGGCAATATCAATTGTTGCTTATTTTTTATAGTTTCTTTGTTATGTTAATGTCTAAAGCTGAAGGCCTGTTTCCTTTCTGTTGAACTGACCTTTTAACTTTCTGCTATTTCTGCATGTTGCCCAGGTCTTCTGTGCTGTAAGCTAGCATCATCTATCTATGCCATGCTATTCATCACTACATGTAATTCTGATTCCCACCTTTGTCAAGGACATGCAGGGGCCAAGAGAGATTTGTAAATACAATCTAGAACTTTCTTCACCTGACAATACAGCTTCAATGTTTCAATTTGCCCAAGCCTCTAGTGTTGGACAGAGCACAAGGACATAGCAGGAAAAAAAAGCAAGATATAAGCAAACAAACAAGAATCCTATTATCTAATTCCTAAATAGCCATAAAAATGGACCTTACATTTGTACTGAACCAGGTTTAATCATTGGAAGTTCTGAAATCCCAGAGTCGGAAAAATGAACATTTTCTTGATTTATATTTCCTTAAAATTCTTGTCCCTTTACCCTTTATTTTTTTCTCTAAATTCCTGTGGAATCGGAATGATGGGATTTTCATCTATTTATCCTACTTTTCTTATGGAAAATTGCACAGCATCAAACTGTATTGTCTAAGCTCCCAGACCCAGACAAAGATGTGTTGAGTTCCATGAAAAGAAAATATGTTATCTCATAACTAGGACTGGTGTTTAAGTCTATGAATTTCAATATTGTGTTTTGAATATAAATTTATAAATACCTTTCTTTTTCTTTTTGTATTGAATGCTGGGAACAGAAATATCATGTTTTTGACACATACTTCCTATCCTTATGTGAAATCCACCTGATTATTTCTATGTTTAAAAACTCCTAAAAAAGAGGTAAAAGCAATCCAAGTAAAAGTCCATTATACAATATGTGAATCAGCTGCAATGGGATTTTAACTGAATATAGTCTTCTTAGTAACACTATATCTGTCCTTTGTTTAGAACTGAAGATATTGAACATCTTTAGATTATAAACTAAATCATGATTTATGAAGAGAAATCAGAAAGAAGTTTCTCTCTGAACGACTAATTGTTCTGTAACAGTAGTGACAATTTCTTAATGATAGTAGTGCTGTTCTATGAAGATGAAGTAGCTTTATAAACTATTCTGAAAAAACACTTTGAGATAAAAGTATGTAAAGAATACAAAACTGCCATATTAAAAACTGAACCACATTTGATTTTACCAAGGTTGATTTAAGAAAAAATAATAATAAAGAGCCCCTGCCAATTATACTAATTTTGTAGAGCAGGTCTTAGAATAACTAAAAAACAACCTGAAGATATAAAACTGAGCATTTCTATTTAAACAAAATGACTGAAATGCCATATCTTTTCAAAGATTAGTTGGCAGATGAGGTCTCATATTTTTTCCAGTCTAATGTCCAGGCTGGGAGATCTTATCAATCTCCACCTATCTGGGATTATGCTAGCTAGCCACTACATCTATGACTGAAATTCCATTTCAAACCTGTATTCATCTTTTTGATTAAGATATTTGTGCCTACAACTGACCATGAAAGTCTTATTTATATATTATTTTCCTATCTGTTGGACTTACGGACTACAGATTACCTAAGGAGTAACAATAGAAAATGTGTTTTCCACCTTTTTGACTGAAGTACAGTTTGTATTAGGAGAACAGTCCACTTATCTTTGGAAAGTTTGACATAGAAAAGCAGATTTATTTTACACAGGATACTTGCTTTTATGTTTCTTATCATTATCTTAAAATAGTTGTACTAAAGTGTTACCATTTAAAAAAGTAGTTTATGAATATAATATATCTTGATTAATGTGCAGAATAATTTTTAAATAACCGTTTTGTGTTTAGATTTACATGAAAACTGCAAAGCTAGTGCAAAAAGTTCCAGTGGTTGGAAATATGGCTTAGGGGCTGGGAATGTGGCTTAGTGGTATAGTGGTTGCCTAGCATGCATGAAGCCCTGGGTTCAATTCCACAGTACCACATAAACAGAAAAGGCTAGAAGTGGCACTGTGGCTGAAGTGGTAGAGTACTAGCCTTGAGGGAAAGAAGTTCAGTGATGGTGTCTAGGCCCTGAATTAAAGCCTCAGGACTGGCAAAAAAATATAAGAAGAAGAAGGAGGAAGAGTAGGAGGAGAAGGAGAATGAAATGACATAAAAAAAGAAACATAACAAATATTAAGTTAAAAAGTTCCATTATATTTCCTACCAGAGGTTCCCTAGTGTTAACATATTCTATTAATATAATAAATTATAATTAATGGATCACAATATACAGGTAAGGATCCAAGAGCAGAACCAGCAATTATAGCTTTGGTAGTAATGAGACCTTAGTGGTATATGACTAAGTCAAGCTTTAGACATGGTTGTCATCTAGAATGTTATCATCTAAACCTCTTCCTTCACTTTCTAAAGAATCTTTTTTCTATAATTTGACTCTTCATTTCCTTTCTTAGTACTGCACATCCAGACATTTCCAACCTAGTAGATAGATATCCACATAAATTTCAGGCCTATATTTTTTCTATATTATCAAATCCTACTTGTATAGTGTCCAACATATGTTGACAGTAATATGTTTTAAATTTTCATCAAATGAGTTTGTACAAATGAGTTTCCCTTTAACAAAGGAGCTTATGAATGCAATTCATCTTGATCAGGGTCACCCCTTCAACATTCTCATCCCCCCCCATAACCCACACCTTCCCTTACTTTTCTTAATGTTGTATGAGATTCTATATATTCTTGACTATATTCCCTCCCACTTTCTCCTCTTCAGTTCTCTACCTTTTCCTCTGTTCCCTCCTCCTTCCAAGTACCAGTTTCCTGGTGTTTACTTTGTTGGCCTTTGATTTTGTCTATGTACATATGAACACATAAAATGATGCTAAGCAAAATGAACTCTATGTTATGGAAACAAGTGGTTTATTATTGTTATTGCTATGTTCAATATGCCATGTAAAATTATGAGTTGTTCTTTTGTCTTTCTTTCCAATGGTTTTACCCCTGATGTCACTGTAACTGACTTTGGTACCCTGGGTTGTGTTTATACATGTATTGTGACTAGGGTAGAGAAGGGGAATATCAAAGTGGAGATACAAAAGATAAAAGACAAACCAATGCAAGAGCAATACTTACAAAAGTATATGCTGTAAACCAACTGTACAGCTCATGGCAGGAAGGAGAATGGGAGGGGCAGGCAGGGGAAAATGAGGGAGGAGGTAGCAAGTTTGGATAAGAAATGTACGCACTACCTTACCTATGAAACTGTAACTCTTCTGTACATCTCTTTGACAATAAATATTTTTTAAATTACACTGAGTATTCCCTATAGTCTTTCATATTTCAGTCAATTCATTTATATCCACTTGCATACCAAACAACATATTTACTTATAGATTTATGGGCTAATTCTAGCTACCACAAATGAAGACAACTATTCTATTTTTGTCACTCTATGTCTTACTTCACCTAATATCATATTTTTTTCCAAATCTTCCTGCCTCATTATATCATTCTTTCTCATGGATGAGTAAAATTTCACTTTGTAATATACCACAATTTGATCCATTGAGGTCATCCCAGCAGGGAAAAGGTTAGAGGACCTGACCTCTAGCCCATGACAGACCACAATCTTCTCAATGGTGTAATTGACAATTTTACTGACTCTTGTCATGTGACATTTCCAGAGTACAACATACTGAAAAACTGAACTCGTAGATTGTCTAGATCAGAATCACATCTTTGCCCTGGATTCAAAGGGGAAATTAACTTTTTCAAACAGCTCAGCTCAATTATGGGGGAAAAAGGTATCCTAAGCTTCTGGAAGAAAAAGAATATTCCTGGCATATCAATAAACAAAAAAAACCCATTGTTTATTATGATGTACTTATAGATTGGTATGTTGACCATGAGATTTTAAGTGTACTATTATACAAATACTTCTAGTCTGATTTGAATCCATAAATTTCAGGCTATATGCTCAGAGTATTTTATTTATATTTTGGTGGAAATGGTAATGGGAAAACAGATGATATTTCCTTTCTGTTGGTTTCCTCTAAATTGCCTATATCTTTTGTCATTTTTTTAAAAAAGAACTAAATAGAGGCTCAGAAATAAGGGAGTATTTATTTCAGAGGCCCATTAGAAAATCTAAATTTCTCTATAAATATTGTTCTGATTCTTCTTATAAATAATGCTTTTTACAAAATGATAAATAAATAATAGGGGACATGGTACATTTTTATTTAGACTGTGATGTTATTTTCTGAAGACAGTAGCAACAGTTGATATTTACTATGTGATCCAAGCACTGTGAAAAGTAATTAGAAACAACATATATAATTCATAGAACATTTAACTAATTTTTAGATCTTTGCTTCACCTGTTCCAAAAGCCTCTTGGCAGTTGTTCCTCTTCCAGATAATACAGATATCCCCCATTTATAAATTCTAACAAAAAATTAAGCAGATTTAACACTCTTCTCTCTATGGAACCAATATACATTTTCTCAAATGTCCCTTCAGACATGGAGGCATAATACATCACTTGGAAATATCCATTCAAGCATCCTAAGAGCAAGAAAAAAAAGATCTGCTGAATGATATAATAAAGCACTCAGAGAAAGAAAATATTTATCATTTTTCCTAGGCATGGCCTATCCTCAGAAATATCCAATAATTAATATAGCTATTCTTATGTGATGGGGCCATGTCACACTTAATAGCATGTAGTGTTCTGCATGGCAGGTTACATCTAGCCAACTTCTTTTTTCTTCCTGAATCATTTTCTTCACCTTCATTGCTGCTCAAACATCATGCCTATGAATAAAAGTGTCATTATGTAGTTTTTGTTCAGGATCTGTTTTGAAGAAGCTTAATCTGCTTTTGTTGGACCATGCCTATAATTCTAGCTACTTAGGATGCTGAGGTCTGAGGATCACAATTTGAAGCCTATCCAGGCAGGAAATTTCTTGAGGACTTTCACTGCAATAAAGATTCTTTTGCTGCTACACAATAAAATTTTAGGGTATATAATGATAATTATGGTCTGTATGTTGTCTTCTGTTATGTTCCATTGCATTGTTTTTTTCTTTAACTGATAATAGAATGTTTGAAAGTGAAACTTACAAGCGTGGAGAAGCCAATTGCCAATTTGAGGCACTCCATGGAAGCCACAGTGTTTCTATGGTTTCATTTATGAGCAGCCTTAACATCAATGAGTAAAGAACGCTCAGCAGAAAATTAGACTTAAGAATTAATTGTAAGTGTGACAAGGCTACACTGAGACTGAATATGTTGCCTTGAGGAGTTTCATTTGTTGTTTTATTTTAGAAATGCAAAACAAAAACGAATTAAAATCAAAATCAAAATCCTGGCCATCTGTGGACATCTGTGTGTCCAGAATTTAAAAGCTTGAAACATACATACAAGTTTGTCTCCCTTGACAGCATGGAGTGGGTTGTTTTTTTTTCCAGTTTAGAGTATATTCTAAGACAGCGTAATGACAGATGACTTGCCAAAAGTAGTATGTTCTCTTAAGGATCTGCCTCACCACTTTTTTTTAATCCTTACTAATTAAAAAGAAAAAGTAAAAGAAAGAAAGGCACTGGTGGCTCATGCATTTAATTCTAGCTACCCAGGAGACTGAGAGCTGAGGATCAAAATTTGAAGCCAGTCTGGGCAGTAAAGTTCATGAGGCTCTTATCACCCACAAACGACAAAAAACAAAACCAAACAAAAACCTTGAAGCAGAGCTATGGCTCAAGTGGTAGAGTGCTTTCCTTGAGCACAAAAACTCAGAAACAGCACCCAGGCCCGGAATTCAAGCCCCACTAATGGAACAAATATAATGAAGAAAAGAAACAGACAAAAAATAACAATACTTTCAGGAGAAAGCAATTTAAACGCTTTTTGGAATAAGCAGTAATTCATATATTCAGGATAGAAACTTTGGAATCACTGTAGAGTTCAAGAAGTGTAAGATAAGGGCCAGGAACAAATTTGTTGATATAATGAGTTGACTTCCTCAGACTCTGTAATGGAAACTTATGTAAAAATGTTTTGTCAAGGGGAAGATTCTAGGAAATATCATGTGTTTCAAGTGAAGGAATCAGGAATAGAGAAAGGGAGACATCAAATGACACTGATATGTGTAGGGGTCTTAGTTCCACAAGGAGTTCTGGAATTCTATGACCATTAAAAATATTCAGTAGCTAAAATGACATGAAAGCCCTTTGAATAATTTTGTAGATTAGCAATTTTGTGGACTAGTAATTTGGTGTGGCCTCACCAAATTTTTTCTATAGAAAGAAGGACTTAGTACAGGTTTAGGCAAGCCATAGCAGAGCATCACAAGGCCCAATAGCTATACCCTTAGGAACACATAAGATGATGCTAAGTGAAATGAACTCCATGATATGGAAACAAGTGATATATCACAGTTATAACTACTTTCAACGTCCTATGTGAATGTGTAGTTTCTATTATTGATGATGTTTTGTATCACCTCCCTATGTTTGTACCTACACTATCTCTGTAATCTTATCTGAGTATATTGGAAACCGTGTTTACTGGTATTGGAAGTAGGAAATTCAAAGGGAATACCAAATTCGAGAGACACGGGGTAAAAAAAGAGAAATAACTACAAAAGCAATACTTGCAAAACTGTTTGGTGTAAGTGAACTGAACAACTGGGCAGGGGGGAGGGAAGGGGGGGAGGGAGGGGGGCATGAGGGACAAGGCAACAAACAGTACAAGAAATGTATCCAACGCCCAACGTATGATACTGTAACCTCTCTGTACGTCAGTTTGAAAATAAAAATTTGAGAAAAAAAAAATATAAAAAAAAAAAAAAAAAGAAAAAAAAATGAGATAAGAGAATACAGGAAATGGACACAAAACCGCATGTACTATGCACAATGCTGCACACAAAAAAAAAAAAAAAAAAAAAGAAAGAAGGACTTGTTGAGGCAGTCACTTGTTGAGGCAGTCCCCAATGGCCAATGGCAACTCTCAGAAACACACTCTATATGAAGCATCCATAACACTGTCAACAATCATGCCTTGAGTGGAGAATTGGGCAAGATACCATAGCAAATACTATAATAACCATAGAACCTATAGGAATCTGAATCACTTTCAAACTGAAAGTCAATATTTTGCATACAAGTAGAATTGATCTTTATATCCCAGTAATATAGTTTTTTTGAAGCAGAATCCACTATGGAGATTCCTCAAAAGACTAAACACAGAATTCCCCTATGAGCCAGCAGCCCACTTCTGGACATCTACGAAAAAAATTACAAGGAAGCCACCAGCATAGATATGTTCATTGCAGCACTATTTGCCATTGTGAAAATATGGAACCAACATAGATGGCCTTCAGTAGATGAATGGATCAAGAAAATGTGGTACATATACACAATGGAATTCTGTACCTCTATCAGAAAGGAGACATTGCCCCTTTCGTAAGGAATTGAAAAGACATGGAAAAAATTTTACTAAGTGAAGTGAGCCAGACCAAAAGAAACATAGACTCTATGGTCTCCCTCATTGTTAATAATTAGTGCACTACTAGGATAGTACTATCAGCAGATCACAATAGCTCAATTGCTATGTACACATGAACACATAAGATGATGCTAAGCAAAATGAACTCCAAGTTATGGAAATAAGTGGTTTATTGTTGTTGTTATGTTCAACATACCATGTGAAATTATGCCATTTTCTTTTGTCTTTCTTCCCCCAGGGTTTTACTCCTGATGTCACTCTTCCTGATTTCTTTTGCCCTAGATATTGGTTATATGTTTATTGGAAGTATGGAAGTAAAGGGGAACATCAAAATGGAAAGACAAAGGACAAAAGACAAACAAATGCAATAAAAATACTTAAAAACTATGAGCTTTAAACCAACTGTACAACTTATGGGGAGGGCTAGGGAAATGGGGAGTGGGGATAGTGGGAAAAAATGAGGGAGGTGGTAACAAGTTGGATAAGAAATGTACTTACTGCCTTACATATGAAGCTGTAACTCCTCTCTACATTACTTTGACAATAAATAAATTAAAATTACAATTTGAGTAATCTATTAGTTAAACTAAAATTAAAAATCAAGTAGAATGAGATCTTGTGAACTGATTAGTGACATAAGCTATCAGGATGAAAGAATGGTGAAATTTTTGTTGTTGTTTCACAAATTTCCAGAATTAGAGTAGTTCAGAGGTCCTGAAATCATTGATAAAAGGGGAATCCAGATTTACATGAGATTAGACTGAAAAGTCATTGTAACAAAAATGGGTAAATACTCCCTTAATTACTTTCAAAAAGAAACACAAGCCCGTACTGTGATAACTAAGTACTGAGAAAGAAGAATGGCAGATATTTAAAAGAAAGTTAGGTAAAAATGTTGATTAAAATTAGTAATGGAGGAAAGAATTAATATTGCCTTAGTTACTTCCAAAAATGGGTTAGGATCAATAATAAGATAACTGTGTATTGAGGGGAAATAATAAGAGCTATTTAAAGAAACAGTTAGGGAAATTCTGATGGACACCAGTAAAGAAGTAAACATAATACCATCATTGCTCCCCAACTAAGGAGAAAGCCTTATATGTCAGTGATTGCAGTTTGGGATCAAACTGTTTCATAAGGCTTTGTAATCATACATCCATTTAACCACTCTATAGCCATTCACTTTTTCCCCAAGTGGATAACATAGCCCAATATTCTTCACAGTTAGTGGAACATCTCCATTATTTTATAATCTGTGTCCTATGAGACATTATGATAGGGAGGGACAAACAGAAATAGCCTTCTGCCATGGAAAATGCATCAGATGTAATACAACATCTGGTGGATTCCAAAGATAAATTATGCCATCTAATAGGTAATGAAGAGCTAATGCTCCCTGTCATACCCCTGTTCACAGCCTGAGTTGCTAAGAAAAGTGATTATTTTTAAAGAAAATCTGTTTATTTTTTCTTCGGTCTGTAGTAACTACATTTACCCTCAGTTTTAATTCTTTTGATATGGAATGTCAATTGGTGCAATTAAATGCTTCCTATGGCTCCTGGCAAACTGAATAGCATTGTCAATTGCATTATTCTGCACTCCTAAACTAGGGGGCACCACACACGAGAGGGGCAGTAGGACATACTTAAACATTGCCTTAGAACTATTTCAGCATTTATGCTGGAAACATCGATCCTCTTGCTGTTTGGAAGAATATCATGCTGATCTACCCTAATGATGCCTCACACTAATTGAACTCTGCTGAAGAAATTAAGTGCAGTATATGCCTCCCCAAATATCTTAATATCACACAGTAAAAGATAAAACTATATAATATGAATAAACCTACTATATCAGACAATATTTTGTATCTTCAAATTGACTGGAATATGTTAGAACATTATTTATAAGGTAAATAAAAATGTACTACATTTCACATTTCCTGATAAACTGTGTTTGATGGATCTCTGGATTTTTTGGTAGCAAATAACATCCTTCATAATTCTTAACAACCTCTCTCATTCTTATGTATTCCTTCAATTTTCCTCATTTCATTTTCATATATATGTGTGTGCACATATATAATATTATGATTGCATTTACCTGCCCTTCCTCTTTCCATTTGTCTTCCCATCTCTCCCATTTCACCATTTCTCCAGGACACCACAAGTTCTAGCTTTCTAGTATTCATTCAGTAACCTATCAGTTAGTTTTCAAAGGATTAAAACTATTAGAATCATCCCTTGCATGTGCCACATCATTGTTAATACATTAAAGTGTACTCCTAGTCCCTAGTAGAGAGAGATACTGGCCATTGAACAAAGGATAACCATGTAGCTACACTTCTTTATCCTAACTTTGGTATTATAAGGAATTATATATTGTATTATAAGTAACCATGAGCCTCAATTTTGTAAGTATGAAGCGATACTCTACTACATAATGCAAATGGCATAGGTATATATACTGAGTAGATCCATAGTGTGTGAGAAAATTTTATGAACTGGTTTCCCAAATGCCCCTAACACCTACTTTAACTGTATTGGCATTTCACCCTTTGCTCATACCTTAGTCTCATGAGGGGGAAAAATAAAGTTGTCCTTATTAGAGATTATCTATTGTACGTGTGCTGTAATTATTGAAGAAGAGGAAAAGAGTCTGCAGTCATTCAAATACCACCTTGTAATATGTAGCTTGATATTTTATTACAGCATAAGCATATGTTAGAACTGGTCAGTCAGACTTCTTTCCCGAGAAACTGATGATCACATTAGCATTACTCTCTCTCTCTTTCTCTCTCTCTCTCTCTCTCTCTCTCTCTCTCTCTCTCTCTCTCTCTCTCTCTCTCTCTCTCTCTCTCTCTCTCTGTCTGTCTCCCTCTCTCTGGAGACAGCAATGGCTGGTGGCTTTAAACTAAATGAGCTTGTACCATAATCTCATGGGACTCAAGTCATATTCATCAGATAAAGCCCAAGAATATCACTTCTCATGGATGCTCTGATAATCATTTTTAACCCGCATTTGGATCACATCGTTGATATTGATTAGTAAGAGACAAGAACAAAGGCAAAATTCTTCTATTTCCCTCTCCAGGGATAGCATTACTCATAAGACTTAATAACATCAAACTTTTGCAGACAATGTCATGCATGAGCAGGAGTTTTGTTGATTTAAGATTTAAATTGATGGCCATGTTAGTGAGGATCTCTTAGAATTTACTTCTCCCACTTCCCTGTTTCATTTCCCTTTAGACTCAGTCCTATGCCAGAAGTAGGAAAACTGCCAAAATCTTTGCTTCAGGCTTGCCATTCTTCAGGTTAAGATAGAAGAGTCAGTCAGATCCTTGACCCACTCCAATCTGTGCAACAGTTAAAAGGAGAATAACGTTCCCTCCATTTGTCCCCATGGCTGTGCGTAATAAGATGATATGAATTAATTACTTTATATTTTTACCTACCATATTTTTTCTCAAAGATCATTATGCCAGTGAGAAATTGGATATAGCAATCTTTAAAATCAGGTAGTTGTGGACTAATTAAATGCTACTCATGAATTGTCTGTGGTAATTTTATTATGTACTATAGAGCCCATTAAGAATTAAACTGAAACCACCATATATGTTCTGCTTATGATTAATGGTAACTATGTCTCTCAGTAAGACATACAAGCTGAGTGCATTGTCATAGATTACAGTGATGGCAGTAAAATATCTCTTCGAGTGACAGTAAAGCTTCTCTAAAATGATTTTTAAATAAAATTTCTAAATACAAAGAGGAAGATAAAGAGGAATATCAATGAAGTAATATTTAATATATATTAAGATAACATGAATATTAATTGTTTAAATTTTTATGAGATAAAAAATGAACATTGACTATTTTAATAAAATAAAACAACAAAGGTTTTTTAAATAGGCATCTGTTGTACTACAAAGTATTTCTCACATTTATTTGCATATTTGTTTGTACCAATGCAATTGCTAAAAAATTATTTGTGTCACATTGGAATAAAAATACATGCACCCACAAAAACATGGACAAAGATAGGAAGACAAAAGCCTAACAGTGATTCTAAGCTCCTTAGCAAAGAGGATAAAAATGGGAAGTATATTTCTTTTTGGAAAAACAAAAGCTATGAAAAGACAGAAAATGTATTCATTATATTTTTTGGCAATATGTTTGTAGAGAACATATATTAAACAGAAAAAATGAGGATTTTTATGTGAATTCTATTCCAATAAATATTATTTTAAAAAATCTTCAAAATCTACCCACTGAATTATTATAATGGGAATTTTACCTAATTAGTATAGTTAGTATAAGTCACCAAGTAGTGTGCTTTGGATCATATATTGTTTTGACTGACTTAGACAATTATCATTAATATTATATTTCCTGATGATTTCATTGGCCCTCATATAAAATTTTTCAGGATGAAACTAGAGAACACCTTTAGATTGTAGTGACCTGTCCCCTACATCTCAATCCTTTCACTTTATCTCTAACCTTAGACTTTGCTACATTAGCTGTTCTTATTCAAGTAGTGTAGTTAAGAATATTATTTTAATTTAAATACCTTTTGAGTGTCCTATCAATTGAGCCATGGTCTTTTACTAATTATCTTTTATAGATACAGTCTTGTGAACTTCTTTTCATAGAATTACTTACAACCCTGATCCTCTAGATCTCCACCTCATGAGTGACTAGGCTTAGATATGTGAGCCTCACATACATATCCTAAATTTAACTTATTTTAAATAATGGAGAAGATAAATTATTTGAAGATCAATATGCACATTTAATAAATAACATTTATATAGAAATAGTAGAACTTAACAAATAAAAGGTAATGGAAGTATCTTTTGCAACAGTAAGTAGGGTTTGAATGTTAAAAGATTTCAAAGGTTTTCAGAGTGGCAAAAATGACTAGGAACTATTATTATAGCCCATCTTTGCTTTGACTGTAGAGTAATCCATTAACTTAAACTTAGTTTCCATACATATATATGTATATGTATTATATATATGTACTTATATTATATACATCTGTAGTATATTACATATTGGAATTGGAATAAACAACAGAGTTCCATTTTTTATTTCAATCATTTCATTTCTACAATAATGTTTTCTGTGTGATTTTTCTTTCTATATAATTTGTTCCCTGTTTTGGATGGGGGCAATCATTTCAGTGAAACATTCAGCCATTCTTTCTCTTTGGTTTCTTCTAAATTTTTATAGGGCCTGTTTGGACCACAGTCCTCCTACTTAAGCTTCTACCATAGCTAAGTTAACTGATGTGAGCCACTATCACCACGAAACCTTTTTTACTATAGGAAATAATGATTAGAGTCTAAAAGAATACAGTATTGAAATCATATGTCTATCCCAGTTGCAGTATGAACCAAAGAGTTGGGATATTTATTTGTTTGTTTTTTTAAGATATAAGAACTTGAAATTCTTATCTCTCTAATGGGTCTCATAAAATATAAGTTAGACATGAAGCATCTTCCAGAGAGCTGGCACTCAGTAATTGGTACCTATTATTGTTAGGGGGCTCCAAAGTGGAAACAAACAAACAAATAAATGAGGCACACATCTTCTTGAGGTCAATGGTGTTTTCCCCCCATTGTTCACAGACATGACTTAGTTCCAATGAAAGAAAGGTGTATTGTTGTTAGTAACAGGATACAATTTTGCTTCAGTGATTGCTTTCTTTTTTTGTCTCAACCTGTAACACAATTTCACTAGTGTTTATCCACAGGGTTTCTCTCACTCTCTACACCTGCCACACTTCACTTTTGGAGAGAAGATAATGTGATGGTGAGGCATGCAGTGAAGATGGCTGTATGAAGGAATAAAAGGCTATTGCCAACAGCATATCACAGGAAGAGATAATGATTTTCAGGATAGAGGAACGTGTATCTACATCTATCTATATATATACATGATTGTATATGAAAATTTAAATGTTACTAGTTTTGGTCTAATGTCTCTTTCATCCATTTCACAAGGAAAATCTAAGTGATTCAGCTCTTGTCCTAAGGTGTAAGTACAGTGAACTTATGAGGCAAGCAGGGAAACCAACAAAACAAAGGTTATTTTATCAGTAATTTGGTTGTGATTTGAACTTCATTAATCTTGTTCATATGATGAATTTGGAAGAATATGAAAAATGTGTGATATACAATGAGAGGTTTTTAATTGGTTTTATGCTCTGCAAATAATTAAAGTTCATGATTTTTATTATAAGTAATTTTTGTGCTCTTTAAAACATGACCAAAGCAGAACCATTAAAACAACAGATATGCCTTAAAAAGACTCCAAGGCATTATTATGAACAACTAGATATTTCTTTCCCATTTCTACTAGATTTATTTATTTGTGGGGTCATTAATAAATAAAATATATATTATTTATTAATATTTCAGCATATGATTATTTTACTTCACTGACTTTTATTTTGTACAAAAAAGCCATTCTTTTATGCACAAGAACTTAACTTCTTTACATTTAATCTCTGTTTATTGTTATCCTCAGGCAGTTGTTCAAATGAGTTTCTATTTAACAAAGCAGTTTATGTATATAATGTACCTTGATCAACATCACCCCTTTGGATATTCTCAGCTATCACTCTCTACCCACCCCTTCCCTCACACTTCTTTTTTTTTTTTTTTTTTTTTTTTTTTTTTGGCCAGTCCTGGGCCTTGGACTCAGGGCCTGAGCACTGTCCCTGGCTTCTTCCCGCTCAAGGCTAGCACTCTGCCACTTGAGCCACAGCGCCGCTTCTGGCCGTTTTCTGCATATGTGGTGCTGGGGAATCGAACCTAGGGCCTCGTGTATCCGAGGCGGGCACTCTTGCCACTAGGCTATATCCCCAGCCCTCCCTCACACTTCTTAATTCTGTCGGATATACATTGGATTCTTGACAGCATTATCACCTTCTCTTCTTTATTCATCCTTTGGATAGCTCATCCTTGGATATGATTAGCAATGACTTTTTTTGTCATTAAATTTTTACATGTACTTATATTTGGATATCTTAAGTTATTTTCTAAGAATGTAAATATCAATGTACTTTTTATATGACCATTAGCATTAAGCCCAGGAAAGAGTTAATCTTAAGAGGATAAAACATGTTTATCAAGTTTCTCTATTTCGGCTGGGGATATGGCCTAGTGGCAAGAGTGCTTGCCTCGTATACATGAGGCCCTGGGTTCAATTCCCCAGCATCACATATACAGAAAATGGCCAGAAGTGGCGCTGTGGCTCAAGTGGCAGAGTGCTAGCCTTGAGCAAAAAGAGGCCAGGGACAGTGCTCAGGCCCTGAGTCCAAGCCCCAGGACTGGCAAAAAAAAAAAAAAAAAAGTCAAGTTTCTCTATTTCTATATTTTTGTATAATAACAGTAGTGATTACTGATGCAGTAATTCTAGCAATCATGTCGAGCTCTCACAGAAATATGCCTACAATTTATGAGAAAATAAATGTATTTATGTCATTCAGTTTTAAGAAAGAGTTGTACAATAAGTAATCTCTATCTTACCTTTGTAAATGGCATTTCCTTTCACAAGTCTTATAATAGCTCCCTGTTTATTAGGTACAAGAATTTCGTAGGGATTTTTAGAATGAAAAGCACTTATGAGCAAAGGCTGATATACAGTGATCATAGTTCAAAGCTGGCCCAGACAGACAAAATCCAAAACATTCTTGTCTCAAATTAATAAGCATTGGGCTGGGAATATGGCCTAGTGGCAAGAGTGCTTGCCTCTTATACATGAAGCCCTGGATTCAATTCCCCAGCACCACATATACAGAAAACAGCCAGAAGAGGTGCTGTGGCTCAAGTGGCAGAGTGCTAGCCTTGAGGAAGAAAAAGAAGTCAGGGACAGTGCTCAGGCCCAGAGACCAAGCCCCAGGAATGACCAAAAAACAAAAAACACACCAAAAACATGTCAAATTAATAAGCAAAAAATCCAGAATTATAAGCATTGCTCAAGTGATAGAGTATCAGCTGACATCAAGAAAAAGACCCTTGCCTTACAAATGGGGCAGTGTCATTCCTTCTGATGGAGGCATAGAATTCCACTGTGTATATGTACCACATTTCCCTGATCCACTCTGAGAGGTATCTAGGTTGTTTCCATGTATTAGCGATGACAAGTTATGCTGCAATTAACATAGTTGTGCTGGTGGCTTTAGTGTGGTCTTGCTTGTAGTCTTTTGGGTAGATGTCCAAAAGTGGGGCTGCTGGGCGGTGGGGACCTATATTTTTAGCCTTCTCAGGAACCTACATATTGCTTTGCAGAGGGGTTGAACAAGTTTGCATTCCCACCAATAATGTAGTAGAGTTCCCTTTAGTCCACATCCTCTCCAGCATTTGTTATTATTAGATTTCTTGATAATAGATTTTCTTACTGGGATGAGGTGGTATCTCAATGTTGTTTCGATTTGCATTTCTTTTATCTCCAGTGATGTAGAGCACTTTTTCATGTGACTCTTGGCCATTCTCATTTCCTCTTCAGAGTAGTCTCTTTTTAGGTCTTTAGCCCACTTGTTGAGAGGGCTGTTGGTTCTTTGATTGTTTGTTTTGGAGGATTTAACTTTTTGAGTTCTGTGTATATTTTAGATATCAGGCCTTTGTCCGTTCTATGGCTGGTGAAGATCTTTTCCCAATCTGTGCGCATTCTGTTTATCTTGGAAGCTATATCCTTTTTCCTCAGAAGCTCTGCAGTTTGATACTGTTCCACTTGTCTAGCCTTTTTTTGATTTGTTGGATTTCTGGGCCTTTGTTGAGGAAGTTTCTTCTAGAGCCAAGGATTCCTAGAGTTTCTCTTATTTCCTCTTGCAGAGTTTTCAAGGTGTCTGATTTTATTTCCAGGTCTTTGATCCATTTGGAGTTGATTTTGGTGGAGGGTGATAGATAAAGGTCTAGTTTTAGTTTGTTACAGGTGTTTTTCCAGCACCATGGAATTCTATGCCTCCATCAGAAGGAATGACACTGCCCCATTCATAGGCAAATGGAAGCACTTAGAAAAAAGTCATACTAAGTGAAGTGACCCAGACCCAAAGAAACATAAACCCTATGGTGTCCCTCATAGGGAATAGTTAGTACAGGAATAGGATAGTCATGGGAGAAGACTAAAATACCCCAATAACTAAACCTGTATGACTACATAAGAAGATGCCAAGTGAAATGAACTGCACGTTATGAAAACAAGAGTTATACCACTGTTGTAATTATTCTCTACATCCTATGTGAACTTGTACTACTTTTTTTCTCTTTTTCCTTGTCTATTCGTTTGACTGAGTGGTTTGTCTAGCTTTCTTTCTCTTGTAGTGCCTTCCTGTGGCTGTACCATCACGACCACTGTACTATATCCGAGTACCCTAGATATTATCTGATATGGGTAATAGAACTGAGAAAGGGAGAGGGAATACCAAAATCGAGAGACAGAGAACAAAAAGACAAACCATTCAAAAAGCAACACTTAGAAACCATTTGGTGTAAACCAATGGCACAACTCTTGTGGGGAGAGGGGAAAAAGGAGAGGGGAGGGAGAAACGAGGGAGGAGATAACAAGCAGAAAGAGAAATGTACTCACTGCCTTACATATGAATCTGTAACCCCTATGTATCCCACTTTGACAATAAAGAAAAAAAAAAAGAAAAGGACCCTGGGTTCAAGTCTCATTACAGGCACACAAAAAAGCATCTAATTTTTTTAACATAAAATTTGGAAGGCAAAGAACATATTATTTAGAAAATTTAGGGGCAGTACAATCGGTAGAACTCAGGGTAATAGGCTTTCTTGGCAAGTATTCTACCACTTGAACGACAGACCTCTTCTATTTGTACCTTGCTTTGGAAAGAGGGTTTCGAGACTTTCCTGAAGTCTACAGTGAAAACTGCAACACTCCTGCTTCTACTTCTACTACTTCTGATGTTTAAGTCTTTCAAGTAAGAAGTAGTAAGCTGATAAACGGAAGCTTTGCTCTGATCAGGATTTCAAAGTTGTGCTTATTATTATTAAGACTTCTAGTTTGAGCTCTTGGAAAGTTTCTGTCGTCTCAACTATGTTCAGACATGGGTATCAAGTTGAATACAGTGAGTAATAACCCATTACCTTCACATCTTTCTATCTTTTTTTTTTTTTTTTTTTGTTTGTTTTTGGCCAGTCCTGGGCCTTGGACTCAGGGCCTGAGCACTGTCCCTGGCTTCTTTTTGCTCAAGGCTAGCACTCTGCCACTTGAGCCACAGCGCCGCTTCTGGCCGTTTTCTGTATATGTGGTGCTGGGGAATCGAACCTAGGGCCTCGTGTATCCGAGGCAGGCACTCTTGCCACTAGGCTATATCCCCAGCCCCTCATCTTTCTATCTTTTTAAACCTCATAAAGCCTGAGTTACTCATCTCTATGGGTGAGGACTTTGAAAGTTTTAAAGTTGTAATCAGATCATCAGTCATGCAAGTAACTTGGAGAGGATAGGCTTACTTCTGCAGTAATAATAGCAAACCCTTATGAAAAGATGTATTTCCTATTAATTCAGTACATCTATTGATAGTTGTTAAAGGTTCCATTTCTGTAGCATACAAAATGGCATTTCAACCTCAACTTTGCAAAGTAGCTGTAGACATTCAATTGTCCTCACTCAGAGAAACAAGTCTGAGGTGTCTCCATGAACTGGAATGTTGCTGTAAACTACAAGGCAATGAAATATTTTGTAGACCTTAAAGAAGTTCACTCATATAATTTGGCAAAAAAGTATTGTAACTGAAGAACAGAGTGGCAGAAGCATTTCCTGGCAGGGGTTAAGGTAGTAATCTGTAAGAACTCAGTAAAAAAAATCATAAATTCACTGTCTAAATAAACCTGATACTAAAACAATCATAAACCAGGAGCCTAATAAACAACATGTATTTATTTCCCACAGCTGTAGTGTTTGAAAAGCCCAAGATGTGAGTGAATCTGGAGTAAGGCGAAGATCTGTTTATTGGTTCATTGATGCCACCTGCTTTGTTTAGCAGTTTTCATGTTGTGCCAAAGGTGATAAAACTCACTAAGGCCTTTTTATTTAGATTAACCCCATGTCTTTTCAAATCAGTACATGGAGATAGAATTTTAACATATATCAACTTGGGAAGAATACAGTCATTCAAAGTATTGCATGTTGTAGTTCAAAAAGAATGTTAGATGGATATAATACTGGAATTCCTTTAACCACTCATTTTTCCATAATATTTTATTCCCCAGGGATCTTCTACAAAGAAAATACTTGACTTTTCTTTTCTCTATACTTGCACAACAAGGTTACTATCCATATCAAACGTTTACCTACAAACTTCTCTTTCATTCTTGATTTGTTTCAATTTTCATGACTTCTCCTCTACTTGCACTATTATCTGTCCTGCATCTGAGTCATGTCAGGTAGACACCAAGGTAGTGTCTCCATCTCCTGTGATGCCATCCACACTCCTACAAAAGCCTTATTGTACAACATATTCCTTCAGTGATCATTATAGCCACACACTGCCTTTTTTCTTCGCCTTTCTAACTCTCCATACTATTTCTAGGACCACTTAACTAGATTTCAAGTTTCTGCTGCTTTTCTCATATCAGTGTTTTATTATTTTTATTGTATTGTGTCCAAAATGATTTACTGAAAATGCCTTTGAGTATTCAACCTAATAATCAACCTCATTTATCAGTTCACCTCTCTAGTTCTTGTACCAAAGTGCACATTTAAGAACAAACCACAGAATGAACTCAGAAAATATAATCTATTGCAAATATATGCTAACAGACCAGTCTGGCTTAGTCTAGTGAGTATATCTAATTTGTAAAGTTTAGCGTACTTTTATGAATACCTTTTTTCTTTTCCATATCATTCTTTATCCTTTACTTTCATATTATTGCATAAATCTTTTCCCATGAATTAATGACTGTAAATTTTTAGTCAGGAAATGAGAAATCAATGCTTGTCAATGTTTACCAATTACTCAATTTTCATCTTTAAATCCCCCCATTCTTAGAATCACAGAATTTCAAAACTTAAATATAACTTAAAGATTACATTTGAAATCTGGTTCAAATTTGCATTTTGCATATATCTGTCAATATAACCTCCTCCAACAGCTCACTAAAATACTCATAAAGATCCAGAAGGAAATGGAAACTCATATCACTGAAAAACACCACGTCTGGCACATAATCTTGTACCAAAATCTGAAAGACAGATGGATGGGAAATAGGGAAAAAATTGGCCATAGGGAAAAAAAATGATAACAAGAAGCCATCACTGAAATTTTAAGAAACCTAAGAGATATGAGATGACCATATATTCTGACTTGATTTCATTCAATAGAACTCCCTTGAGAAGTTTGTAACTTTGTTTACATTGATCCATGAATGCATGGACCACGTGGATTTCATTGTTTATATTGTACGTATTGCTTAAAAATAAAAGTTCCTTTCACTAAGCATACATTGTTTATGAATTCCCTGAGATATGAAATCAATGCACATAATATAATGTGCACAATAATATATAGAATAATATTCAGAGATGAATATAAAAGCATAGCTATTTTCTCTAATCTCTGATTGCCTTGGCTAGGTTTAGACAGATAAAGCTTTCTAAATAGCTGTAAAACAGAAAGTAAAATAAAGTTAACATTCTTTTGCTAGGGTAGCAACCTAATTTGTGTGTGTTTGCTTTGTTGACAAATAAGAGATATAGTTTTTTGGTGTTAATATTATTCCTTCCCTATGTTCTATGTGCAGTCACCACCTGCTAAAAATATTAGGAAGTTATTTCAAGAGGCATGTATTTCCAGCCTGAAGTGTTTTATCCCTCAGTGAACATTTTCCATCATTTTTTTCCAAGTGGGATATTTGTTTTACCTTTTTTCCTGTGATATATTGCAGATGATATAAGCCAATCTTTTCTAGGTAAAAATTTTTTATACAGGAATCCTTCGATAGCTATGGAAAAATAGGACCCAAAACACCTCTTATGTTGGAGTTGAAAGAAGTTGGTGAACAAAAAACACTTCAACTTTGTTTACACAGTAGATCTGAAGTCCTTAGAGCTTAATATAACTGATGAAACATGTTATTCCTTCTTGTTGATGACAGTTCTGTGTTTTTCCCAAGTATAGCCAACCAGCCAGTGTGACATATTTTCATCTTCAAGTTACAACACTTACCAGAAACAAGCAACAAGCCTCTCACATTACATTAACACTCAAGTCCCAAGACAAGTGTAATCTAACTATCGAAGGGTGGCTCACTAAAGTACTCTAGCCATTGGCAACATGGCCTAAGTGCAATTTTCCTTGCTGGATTTATACAGGCAGAATAGTACTAAAAGCAGCAAGTGTTACTTACCTATAGCTGTAACATATAGACATTATCAAACATGTGACTAGGGGGCCAGGCCTGATTTTCCATACTGATAAAACTGGCTTTTGCTAGAGGATTCAAAGCAGTCACTTCTGAAAAGGAATCATGTTGATCATGTTGCAAAGTCTTTGTGAAATGCTGTTGATCTGAGTTAATTACAGAAATACAATACCTTTACATGAATAACATTAATAACAGTTCTTCTTTAATTAAATGATAACTCACAAATTTGCTGATATTAGACAAATTTTTAGCCTAAGTAAAATAGGATACATGTGGTTCAACTGAAAATTTCATTTAATAACAAATTCTGAAGTGACTGAAGTTTTCTTTCCTTCATTTCTTTATTGTCAAAGTAATGTACAGAGGGGTTACACTTTCATGCTTAAGGCACTGAGTACATTTCTTATCTAATTTGTTACCTCCTCCCTCATTTTCCCCTGCCTTCCCCCATCCCCATTTCCCTTTCTCCCCCTTCATGAGTTGTACAGTTGGTTTGTACCATATAGTTTTGGAAGTATTGCTGTTGCATTGGTTTGTCATTTTATCCTTTGTCTCTCAATTTTGGTATTTTCATTCCCTTCCTTAGTTCCCACACACATATATATAAAATATCCAGGGTACCAAAATCAGTTGCAGTGATATCAGGGATAAATACCATGAGAAAGAAAGATAAGAGAAAAAGGGTATAATTTCACATGGCATGTTGAAAATATCAGTAACAGTCATAAACCACTTGTTTCCATAACTTGGAGTTAATTTCACTTAGCATCATCGTATGTATTCATGTGGTCATAGCTATTGAGCTATTGTGATCTTCTGCTAGAATTATCCTAGACATGTACTAATTATTCCCAATGATGGAGACCATAGAGTCTATGTTTCTTTTGGTCTGGCTGGCTTCACTTAGTATGATCTTTCCAAGTCCATTAAAGACTCTTAAGTTTCTTATGAGGCAAGTACTCTCGCCACTAGACCATATCCCCAACCCTCTTAAGTTTCTTAAAAACAGAAATTCATCCAGAGTCTCAGCAACTAGCTTTCAGTCACACTGCAGTCACATAATAGGTTGGCCTTCTACCTTGTTATTTTAGGACTTAATAATTATTTCTCTCTTCTCGTCTCAGAGCTTACTGTTTATTCTACATGGGATGCTTTCTACAATTGTGATAACTGACTCATACTCATCCTACAATTCTCAGATAAGAAGCCTTTATGAGAGAAAGCAATACTAAAACTTCCACCGATAGAGCAAAACCCCATGGTTTATCTTCCTTTTACATCCTCCTTCTTATCACATTCACACTTTTGGCTGTGCAATGCATTGTAACAATTGGCTCAGTTTATCTTTTCTTTTCTTTGGTTGTACTACAGTAAAGTTTTCACCAGTAATCAGGGCTAATGGGGCCATGGAGCATGACATAGCAAACTAAAAATATGAGACCTTTCAGTACTTGCTGTATTTAGTACAAATTATTTCTTATATCTAGAACTCTTAATCTAAAATTTACTAGCATAGAATGCTACCAAATCATTTAGATTACATTAATGTGGAAAATTACTCGCATCATTTTGGTATTTAAAAATATGGGATTTTGCCATTTACTATCATCAACAACAACAAATATAATCCTATATTAAAACTTGCATTTAAGCAAATATTATACATACACTGTAACTTTGGAACATTGAGGTGTAAAAATAAAGTTTTCCTCATTTATCAGTGCTATTTAATTTTTCTTTTATAAACTTAAACTCATCATACTATAGTATTTATATCTTGGGATGTTTCATAGCTATACTTAATCTGCATAACTCTGTTGTAAAAATTTTTAGAGAAAGAATAAAAAAAATCTTGTACAATATGAATCAGTGTTTTATGTCCTGCCCTCTGTGATGTAGCCACAGTGTCTTCACTGACTTTTAAATAATTTCCAGTGGATGGCTCAATTAGTAACGTACAGTAAACCATCCAGCAGAGAAGCTAATTACTTTGTTGCCAAATGAAATCACAACAATTTTCCCTGCAGTGAAAGCTCTACCACCGTAATTAGGTTATGTCATACTTTACCCTGAAGCAATATTAAGACGCAAGATCAGCCAATGCCAGCACTGTATTCTTCTATTTATACCATGATGTTAAATTACTACCTTCATGTTAGACGTAAGACATCAATAACAACACCAATGACCCTCCTGAAGCTCAGTTTGTGTTTTCTTTGTTTGTATTAGTGTAAATATAGATCACAAAACAGAGTAGTTTCCCAACAAATTAGAGTGAAATAGATTGGTAAAAAATTTAAAAACAATATAAATAGCAAACATTTAAGTAATTAGGAAGTATTTTAACAATTGATTATGCATTTATTTACACATCACCCTCTCTAGAATTCAGTACACTTAATCAACTAAAATCCACAGAATATTGAATGCTATATTCTAAAAACAATAAAATAATTGAAAATCATATATTTTGATAATACCTTTACATATTATATTCCTCATTGTTTCTTTATTAAAAACAGATCAATCAATCCTATCACAATATAATGGCATGTTCTATAAATGAGGCTAAGCAGATAAAGAAAGTCAGAATCATACTCTACAAATAATCGAAGTAAAGAGTACATGGAGTTTATAAAACATGGATAAAGGTGCTTCCCTTTGATGATGATGTTTGGATTCTAAAATAGCTGCCTGTCTTGGAGATGGATGGCTTTCAAGTCAACTTTATGACCTGTTCACCACAAGAGCCCGATGCCTAATGCAGGAAGATTGTTACCTTAATGGTGTTTTGGCTTGCAGTAGATATTTTGAAGACGATGTGAACATATGAAAGGAAGCAACACTTTCTTTTTGTAAAGGATCTTTCTATGGAAATATGTGCCGTTTTGCCTCATGAAGTTTAATTTATAATTAAGAAGAAACAAATCAACAAAATGCATCCACTTTCCATAGAAAAATCACCAATTCATAGATACATCATAAAATTCTTCTGAGCGCAAGTACACAAAAGATACCATCTAAAACCAAAAATGTATGGTTATAAACTACAAGCCTCAGCTCCTCTATGCACAGAGAATTTCTTTATGTCTTTAAAAATACCTACCCTCCTTTGAAAAAACAAAAGAGTTCTGAGGAATCCTATATTTAATTGCTGAAAGATTAAGCAGAAGGGAGATAGAGAATTTAGTCAGTTAAGGTATATAGGCCAATCCAACAAAAACATTCTCACTTTATTGAATCTAGGTTGAAACCCTGAGTCAAACAGCTGACTGTTGGCCTGCTAGGTATGGTCACATCCAGTTTCCATCCTTATCCAAGCAGAAGCTACAAGCACTACCTGTGGACCCTTGTAGTATCCCCCAATTTTGCCCTATATGATACCTTTTCCTGTTTCATCTACAACCATAATGGGTTCAAGGTAAACAATTTGAGCTTCCTTTGCCCTGTCTTTGGTTATACAACAGATCTTGGAATAAATTCTAGCAGACATATTCTAAAGGCTATCTAGTGTCACTCCCTGTAGCTGCATTAATGTTCAGGGTCCAGTCCTTAACCTTCAAACTGTTAGCATCTGCAACAGTTCAAAGACACATCCTTTATTTCAGAGATCCCATACTCTAAAATCTTTGGGATTGATTCTGTATGCTTAATCATAGAACACCCCCCCCCCCAACACACACACGATGGTAAAACAGAGTTATAGATTATAGGTAGAACTTTTTATTAAGCAGTAGTGTTTTTCTGATTTTGTCTTATCTAAATACTTGTATAACAGTCTAATGAACATTGATTACAGAAAGACAGAAAACATCAGATCCTAAAAAACACATAATGGTAATCACTAATAATTTCACCATCTTAAATATTTCTAGTGTTATAATGAAATGTTTTAAACTGGTTAATTTATAAAGCGCAGATACATAGTTCTCACATTGTGAAGGAAATCCCAAGTAAAGCTACTTGCAGAGTTGGTATTTGGATAAGACCACTGTCAGGTGCTTATGTGAATGTTGCTTTTCAGGTAGTGACTTTTTGTTGTGTTCTCTCATAGCAAAATATACAAAATATGGATAAATATTTTTTCATATGACAGAACAAATGAAAAGGCTGGGTGATGACTTGGTGTCATTTCTCACGAGTGCAACCTGTGTCACTTGTTAACACTAATAAAAATTATTGCTTGACTCTATCAACTTGGAGATTTCAATTTCAACATATGAATTTTGTAGAGATAATTACACCTAACCATTCTATATTAGTAAAATTAATATCACTTTTATAATCCCTTTATTCTCTCTATACTATTCTTTTTTTCCTTATTAGATTTAAGTTTTACGTATAATCTTTTGTATAAAGGTGATAAAATTTTACTGTTCAGTTAGTATCCATGAAATGAATATTACATATAGTTCTGTGTAAGTGAAAATCATTTGTAAAATGCTTAAATAGATCCTTTGAAGAACAATGACAAGTTATCAATTTTTTGGCTACTTATATCTCCACATTATTTTTTCCATAGGGACACTTTAATGTGTAGCTAGCTCTAGGGATTTAGCTCTTAGAGGACTCCTGCTCGTGGCTGTAGATTCCACCGCCAGTAACCCAAAAAAAAAGTGTGTAATATTACAATTAATTTTTAACAAGTTTTCAACAGTAGCATTTAAGCACATGAAAATTTGAAAGGGGATAATTAGTGCCTGATTATTACTTAACATATTGGGTAAGATAATTGACAACTGTGTAACTTTTTTTTTAATTTATACATTTTAATATTCTAAGCTATACATTAATTTTTCATGCATTTAATTTCTTGTTAGTTTTAGTCAAAATACAACATTTTGTTTTCAAAACAAAAGCTTTAATAGTTTTATATGTATTTTCTATTCCTGTTTCTACATATTTTTTGTTGTTGGAGTCACCAACCATTTACTTGTTGTTTGCTTGTATTTTTCTTTTTACCTTTCAGTTGCATGAGACAATGTAAATATGTATATTATATATTAGAAATATTATATACAAATTCTAGAAGCTCATTTTAGGAGATGTGCTTATTTACTTTGCTAGTACTTATGCATTTCTAAGTGCAGAATTTCATTTGGAGCTCATTGATGTGTTCTCATACCATTTACTTTGGAGGGCAGAAACTGAGACTAGTGCTTAGTTTGCAGACTTGCGGAATGCCTCCAACAAATTACTCAGAGTAGTAAGAAGAGACTTTCTCCTGAGAGGAAATTGAGATCCACCAGTCTCTATTGTAGTTAGAATTACAAGTGTGAACCTCCATGTATGTACAATGCAAAAATTACTAGAAGAGTGCCACCATGATATTTATCCATTTCATTTGGAAGATCTTTTGTGTGATCTTAGCATTTGCATATATCTTTAAGGTCCACTTCTCCTTATTAATTGAGCTCATGCAATCATGATTAGTTAAATTCTAGGATCATCTAAAGACTTAAATATTTCTCCTGCCTGCTCATACTAAGACAGAATCATGCCTATGCATTTCTTTCAGTATATTTGATGAAGCATGTTAAGTATTTGGTGTCTCAAAAAATAGAGCCTTTTAATTAAAAAAAAGTAAAACCTTGATTCAATACTTTATCCTAGTGATTAACAAAATGTCTGAAACATGACTGGAACTCAAAAAATATTGAATGGCATTGGATGACTACATGAATTTGTATTGTTGTATTGTTTTATAGAACATAAATTTTAATTTTCTATAATTAGAATTCCTAACATAGTTTCCTTTAAGACACAGTCTACAAGTACTGGTTAATTGATAAAATGCTTTTATTTTAATTACATGTTGCCATAGGTATATATAGATTTCAATGTATCATACAAAGAAAAGTATCATATAAAGACACAGGGGGAAAATACACTCTGACTCACCAATTTGTATACAATAGGCTAATAATACAAAATAACAATAATTTTCCCAAAGCAAGGAAGAATGTCCATTTTGGCCACGATTTAATGTCTTATTTTCATGAAAGTCAGGGAAAACTTTGGATTTGAAGCTGATAAAATATTTATCATTTTCATACATTGGATATCCTTGATTACTCCAACAGGGACTCATAATTTCTTGGTATTTATGCAATAGTTGCCCAAAGAATTGTTTTAGGAATAGATGTGTGCATGCTTTTCTTGTTTAATTCATAAATTCTCTAAGGAAAAAATTCTGATAATTGAAATTACTGAAAAAGCCTTATCAGTAATGAAGAAGCATGAATTCTCATGAGGCTCCATTGAGAAATCTTGTGAGAAATGTAATCAGGAGGCAATGTAGGTGCACAGTTTGGTCCCAGCCCTGTATCTTCCTTGTTATGTGCCCTTGAGCCACATTTACCTCAATATTTTCATTTCAGTATCCTCCACTGAGTGAAACATTTATTACTTACATCTTACGATGCTAGGGAGATTTTTTTAAGTTTGTCTTTTAATGTTTAATTTAACTTGAAATTTCAAAAGCAGCAAATTCATTTATTGCAATCAATGTAACAATATAGCAAAAGCTCATAACTTTCTTCCCACTATTTCTTCCAATTCCATCTTGTTACGGAAAGTAATTTTCCATTCTGGTGCTTATTCTCATATATTTATATCTTTGCTTTTATAATTATGTATATGATATGGACATGTGGTTTGTTGTTGTTTGGTTTTTGGGGTTTTTTTTTTGCCTGTTCTAGAGCTTGAACTCAGGGCCTGAGCACTGTCCCTGGCTTCTTTTTGCTCAAGGCTAGCACTCTGCCACTTGAGCCACAGAGCCACTTTTGGCTTTTTCGATATATGTGGTGCTGAGGAATCAAACCCAGGGCTTCATGTATACAAGGCAAATACTCTACCACTAGGCCATATTCCCAGCCCATGGACATATGGTTTTTATTTTCTTGTTTGTTCGGGAAAAAATGTCAAGCTAAGATTTTTATCTGAGTGTAAGTTTAATAATTTTGATTAATTTTACTCTCAAAAGCTTCCATTTATAGATGAAGTTACATAAGCAATCAATTCTATGTGGATTTTACATGCTTAATTTAAATATAAACACAGCTAGCCACTAGCATAAACCTAGGTATCTAATAAGCAAGATTGGCCAGCACTATTTGAATACAGATTTCCTAGCAAGAAGGGCGTGAGCTCTAACATGTGAACAGCTTTATTTTTATTGTTTATATGTTTTATTATTTTATTAATATTAATGTTAATTTATTTATTGAAAAAGAGTTTACTATGTATCTGAGGCTGGTGTGGAGCTTTTAATTCTTCAGTCAGAGGCTTCCAAGAGTTGACATGTGTGTCACACTGGCCAATGAGAAAATGGCTCAGCCTAACAGCTGAAAAGGCAAAATACTTATTATTAAAACATATTAAAATACATAATTAGTTTTGTGTACTATTTATCAATTAAAACTAAACTAATATCTTTTGTTTAAAAAATGAATATTCACAATTTTTACTTTATATCCTAAATTAGGAGTGGAGCAGAGCCCACCTCATAATACTGAAGGTACTAGGTTGTTTTTTTTTAAAGAAATAAATCATTTATTGAATGTTTAGTGTCATTGTCTGGGTCACCACTCTGACAGGAAACAGAAACAGAAAGAGATAATTTTAGAAAGGCAGGAGAAAACTCTCAGCTGTAAAATATTCCTAGAACATTTTAAAGCAGAACATGACTAATTTGGTGATTTCATCTTACAGCATACAACGGAAGTGTCTCTGTATTTTTTTTTTCTGCTGAAGATAGGTATTTTCAACTGAGCAGACCAGTTGAAAGCACAAGAGATAAGAACCTACCTTCTCTGGCAGGCAGCAGAATCAACCTCTTTATCTATCAAGATTTTCAACTTGATTCAATTATCCAGCTGCCTGTTTTTAACATTGTTGAGAAGGACATTAATTTCCTCCTTGAACTGCTGCTGTCAGCCAGCCCAGTCATCATCTAATCATTTTAAGGAGATTGGAGAAATACACATTTTTTATGAAATAAATTGATACTGAGATTGAATAATGTAATTATCCCCCCACCTGTTGTGTTTTAATTTCCCTTAGTCAATTTATAATCCAGAAAATTTATATTTTGGCTTACATACTTCTCATGAAAATCAAAAGAGATACAATCAGGGTTTTATTGGTGAAAAATCTCATTTTGTTTTGAAATAGCACATACTTCAGTAATTCTGTAGGTTTACAATCACTGTAGTTAAGCAGATGAGCCACACTATTGAAGAATCAATAGCAGATATATTTGAAGCTCATTTAGGAGGAAAATGTAAAGTATAATCCCTGATGAAATAAAACAAAAGAAACTGGGAACCTAAGTAGCAATATTTCAAAGACAAAGAAATAAGGGGAGAATGAAAGATACTCGTGAGGATTTTTCAATGGGTTCGAAAGTTCAGACAAGATAAGCCTCTTCAAATTTAGATGTTTTTGGAAACATATTCAACTTTTGAAAGAGCTATTTTTGGTCGTTTTCCAGATAAAATGAGCATTACTCTTATGAAAAGCACTGACTTTTATTTTGCCTTATGCTTGGTGAAAATCAACTGCATGAGTTCAATAACATGACTAAACCACTGTATATCCAAAAAATGCTTGCCCATAACATTAAACATACATGTTTATTAATTTAACACATTCTTCACTGACATTAAACACATATATTTGATAAATTAGCATAAATATTTATAAATAGCACTAGATGTACATACTTATTACACAAATATTCAGCATATTTGTATTTTAATAAAACATTCTTGGAAGTGTATACACCCTAATATAATTACAAGGGCACTAAAATGTGCTTATAAATCTGTAAGTAAAGGCACTGCTTGGTCTGCAAGCAATTATAGATGAATTAATTGAAGTACAGCAGAATATGTGGAGCGATCAAATAGTATAATTCTTTAGAAAAACCAAGTTAAAGCCCTACAAAAGAAGTACTGGGAAATGGGTACTTGCCATAGGGCAATATGGGGCTAAGGGAAGAGATATAGAAGAATGAAGGGGAAAGAGGGGAGAATTCAAGCAAATATTCATTGCAGTATACCACAGAACTGAAAGAAGACAAGGGATGGATTGAAGGGGAGTGAAGATATTGAGGAATGCCACAGATCAAGATACACTATATATATAAATTGCCTTGTTAAATGGCAAAAAAACATCAGTACATAACCTAAAATTTAAGAAAGTTGAGGGAAAGTGTACATTTGGAGGGGTGGGTGATAATGTTGAAAAGGGCAACAGTGATCAAGATGCACTGTATTTATAAACTGCTTAGTTAAATGGCAACTCATTTTTGTACAACTACTAAGAATAATAAAAATTATTTAAAAATAAAAGAAAGTGATAAATAAAATTTGTAATATGCAAGAATGAACACAAGCATAACAGTATTATGGAGAGCAGATTTAAGAGGTAGGACCTTTGACATCCACAATGGCAACTCTGCCCTTCTAAGTAGAGTAACAATAACATGGCAAGAGGAGGTAGCTCCTGGGAGAGTGGGCTGATGCTGAAGCACATTAGGGCCTCTCACAAATGGGTCTCCGGTGCTCATTTTGCTGTAGTTATTTACATTCTGTCCTTCTCATTATTAGGAAGCAGAAGTCTTTGTCCTACTCTTCAATTTCCTCAACTCCAAACCTGTAATTCTGTATACAATTACCTAGTTACAAGTATTCTGTGATAGTAACACAGAAAACTAAGCACACACAGTATGGAATTTTTGAAGAGGAAAATGTATAAAAAATGCAGAACATTTGTAGATAAAAATAACTACGAGCAGTGCAGCTATAATTCTGATTAGGTGTTTGTAAATCAGCAAAGGAGTAATTGAATGCAATTTCAGAGAATACTGTACAAGGAAGAGTAATACTGGAAGTGAATATCCCTCTTAATTCTGAATCCGCCTTACAAATTGAGCTAAAGTCTATTGTGCCTTACTTTCTTGACACAAAATATGGAGGAAATTACAGTAACTAGGTATCTAGTCTATTGTGTGTTGTACAATAAGATATCACACCTTCCATTTTTTTGGTTTTTATTTTATTTTATTTCTTATTTATTTTCATAGTGATGTACAGAGAGGTTACAGTTTCATACGTTAGACCTTGGGTACATTTCTTGTACTGTTTGTTACCTCCTCCCTCCTCCCCCACTTCCCTTTTCCCTCTCCCCCCATGAGTTGTTCAGTTGGTTTACACCAGTTTTGCAAGTATTGCTTTTGTAGTCATTTGTTTTTTTTATCCTTTGTCTCTCGATTTTGATATTCCCTTTCACTTTCCAATGTTCTAATACCAGTATATACAGTTTCCAATGTACTCAGATAAGACACACTGATAGCACAGGTACAATTACAGGAAGGGGATACAAGAGGATCATCAACAATAGAAGCTACACTTTTACATGGCATGTTGAATGTAATTACAACAGTGATATAACAGTCATTTCCATAACATGGAGTTCATTTCACTTAGCATCATCTTAGGTGTTCATAAGGGCATAGCTAGTAGTAGCTACACATTCCATTTAAAACCAAAATAAATGTATGTATGTAAGAACAAGTAGTTTGCTTGCATTTGAAGATTTGCATCTCTGACATATATTTGTAACTTTGGTTCACCTCAATATATTTTTTCTTATATATGAGAAAAGTTAGATTTGTCAATAACTGATATTGTTTGAAATTATTTGCTGCCACAATTTACTGGGAAAAGGTGATTTTGTGTAATTTTTTGTCTCAAATTTACAAATATTTTATTTTTTTCAATGTCTGGAAGTTTCTTATCCTACATAGGATTGCAATTACCAGAAGAATCTGGACATCTGAAAGTAAATAACTGCAGTATAAAGTAGTTATTTCTCAAACCATCCTCACTCAGAGTAAAGTCACAAGAAAGACATATTTTCAAAGATGTGAGATAACTGTCCTTACAAGATAGGGATAGTTAGCTAAGCTTTTATAGCCTAAAATGTCAAAGCCTTCCATTATATTTAGGAAGATTAATATAAAAGAAGGTCATATGCCAACATTCTGGTTTATGAGAATATATGATCTGTATTAATCTAAATAATTGAAATTTGGGGACATTACAAAGTCCTCATGCTACAAGAGGACCATAATTTAACCCATTGAATATTGATAGGATGTTTTTTAAACTAATATGGATTGGAATGTGAACTTTGTGTGTGACGAGATTAATGTTTCCAGAATTGCTTAAGAGAGGATTTTTTTTTTCTGTCCCTCATGGCAATTTAGAACTTGAATATCTAAATTGAAAAAACATATTTAGAAGAATAATAACTTTTAAAAGAAAACTCTAGATGAATAATTTCAAGTCACTGACATAAATGTGTGTTATTTTCTCCATTTTATTGTAAACTCTCCAAATCCTGCGCGATTAGTAGATATTGAAAGAGACTTTGAATTTATTATTTTGGATTTATCATTGCTCAGAAATGAATTGGTGACTAGACAGAAATGATGCAGGGTATGCTGTGAATATTAAAATGCTTTAGAAATACATAGTGAGTGGTCTTCAGAGAAAATGATTACTGAGTTGAGCTTGCTAGAATTGAATGTGTCAAAAAGATAGAACATTTGAATTTCATTTCTTTTACTTTTGTTCTGGTTGTAAAGGTTGAACTAAGGGCCTGTGTGCTGTCCCTGAGCTTCTTTTAATCAAGGCTATTGCTCTACCACTTGAGCCATAGATCCACTTTCAGTCTTTTTTTTTTTTTTTAAAGTGATTGGAGCTAGTCTCACAGACTTTTCTGCCCAGGCTGGTTTCCAACTGTTATCCGCAAATCTTAGTCTCCTGTGTAGCTAGGATAACAGTAATGAGCCAAAGAGCCAGGCTATATTTGAACTTTATTATAAAGTAATTACAGAATGTAGTGATGTAATTTGTCTAATAGAAAAGTCAAAGTTTGTCAGTTTGATAAAAGTAGTGAATCTTTATATCAATGGCCTCTCTGATATGGCAGTACTATGAAAATACTTATTTGATACAAAAGTTCAACATGAACAGCATTTTAAGACACTTTTTACACAGCAAAACTCTCATATAAATTTCCTCTTCTAAAATTGAATTCAATAAAATAACACCAAAAAAGCCAATAAGTCATAACTTCTGTATATTATCTGTCAATACTGTCTGGCATATGTTTTTAAAACTGTTATCACTTAAATTTAGTTTTTTTTTCTTCTTCATAAATAACATGGTTACTATAAATTCCATCAAAATGAATGCAGCCAATTAACTCCTTTTCAGAACTACAATAGGAACACTACACTTTCTCTTATATAGAATAACACGAAAGTATTTTGCTCTTTACTAAAGTTCAAAATTATAAGAAAACAGTGCTGCTATTCTACACAATAGCAAAAGTGTTGCCCCTGGAACTCTAATTCTAAGCTCTGACCTTCATGACTATGTTCACACATTAGAAGAGTGAACTTGAATGTATCACTTAAACTTTACAAATCTTGGTTTCCTTCTTTATAAAACTTGGATAAAAATGTGTGCTTTAGCTATCAGATTTTTGAGAAAGTCAAAGAATACCATGGACATTAAAACTGTCAAAATTAAATTGTTATTATTAATCTTATTACAGATCATCTTTCCTTAAGTTTTACATGCCTTTAATTTAACCATTTATTTTAAGGTATCATTTTTAAGGTATTATATGTCATCACATATAATAAAGCCACTAATAGAGATAGATAACAACCCTTCACAGCATTGAGATGCATTCAGAATGACACTGAGAAAAGGAAACAAAATGCATTTGAGGTTATCTGTCAAAACAGACATTTGATTATTAGAAAAGGTACTCATGTTTAGTTGAATAGAATTGATGAAATAAAAGTGAAATTTAAACCAGAGTGGAGGAGGTAAGTGTGACTTAAACATGTATGCCAAAATAGGTACTTCATATTCATACCCATTTGGTGGATAAACACCCATTCTCAAGCCAGGCTCCAGTGGCTCACAGCTGCAATCCTAGCTACTGAGAAGGCTTAGATTTTTGTTTGAAGCCTGCCCAGGCAGGAGAGTTGGTGAGACTCTTATTTCCAATTATCCAGCAGAAAACAGGCTCAAAGTAGTTGATCGGTCAGACAGAGGGTTGGAGACAGAACTTGTGGTTAAGAAAGTGTCTGGGGCTGGGAATATGGCCTAGTGGCAAGAGTGCTTGCCTCCTACACATGAAGCTCCCGGATTCCCCAGCACCACATATATGGAAAACGGCCAGAAGGGGCGCTGTGGCTCAGGTGGCAGAGTGTTGGCCTTGAGCGGGAAGAAGCCAGGGATGGTGCTCGGCTGAGTCCAAGACCTAGGACTGGCCAAATAAAAAGAGAAAGTGTCTGCCATATGAACCCTTCCATCTGCACCACAAAAGAAAAAAAAAAAGTTTAAAAAAATCATTTAGGGGCTGGGGATATAGCCTAGTGGCAAGAGTGCCTGCCTCGGATACACGAGGCCCTAGGTTCGATTCCCCAGCACCACATATACAGAAAACGGCCAGAAGCGGCGCTGTGGCTCAAGTGGCAGAGTGCTAGCCTTGAGCGGGAAGAAGCCAGGGACAGTGCTCAGGGCCTGAGTCCAAGGCCCAGGACTGGCCAAAAATAAATAAATAAATAAATAAATAAAAAGAATAAAAAAAATCATTTAAACATGCCACTGATAAGAAGCAATGGGTATGAAAGGAAACAAAGGAAAATAAGAGTTCAATGAAGATGGAAGATTACCAATTTTATGAAGGAAAAAGACTTGTAAGACAAAAGTTCAGGTAACCTTTGCTTAATTGTCGATGAGATTTCATACCCTACTTATAACTGACTGAAAATTAAAGGTTTTAAGTCCAGAACACACTTCAGATTCATAAATAATATTACTGATTTACGTGAAATATACTCTTTGTTCAATACACACTGAGTGTCTAACATGTTTCCAGAATTGTTTAATCACATAGATTTTGTGATTTTACTTCATGTTACTACAGCTGAATATTTCCTTTATCAAAAATCTTAAAAAACAAAAACAAAGGAAAACCACCACCACCACAACAAAACACTTGGGATCGTTTTATAGGTGTTATAGATGTGTTTGGTTTTCCAGCATGATAGATTAGCTTCACCATGTGTCACAAAATGAATTTGAGTTTTTTCATTTACAATTTAACTTCCTTGGAAGAAAAATGAACTAGTCATCAGGTTTCTTTGTTTGATTTTAAGAAAATATGTACTACAAGCATGCATTCAAAATCACTGTGAGTATTAAGCAAAAGACATCTTGTTTCATAAAAGGCTATTTTTCCAATCATAAAGTTATACAGAAATGATTCTTTCAGTCATTATATTGGCATATGGTTGCTTAAAGGAGAACAAAATATGATTTAAAGCTGGTGAGATGGAAGTATAGCGCACATTTTAAATGAAGGAGTGGTGGGCTGTATCTCTGTCTTCAGTTAGTGAGTTAAATCTGCTTCCTTCATTTTTGACTGTGTAGAAGATACTCTTTGTCTTCTCTCTTATGGTTTCTTTCTGCATTATAGCACAGTTTTGGCAAGTTTTCTGACAAGACATATCTATGATTTCTCTTCAGAGTTCTTTTTTTATTCATCCACTTTTAAGGACACAAGATTAAACTGGACCTATTGGATAACCTAAAATAACATAATTTGTGGTTTAGCTGATTAACAACTTTAATACTATCTGCAAACTTAATTACTCTTTCTTATTTAAATCAGCATGGTTGGAAGTGTTATTGATTAGGGTGCAAGTATGTGCTGGGCTCTGGGAAGAAGTAAATATAACGACAACATCCATCTTAAGGTGTTCAAACTGGACTTCATTGGAGAAATCTAAAACCAGGAATACCTACCTAACACTAGTCTGCTACACAATAGTGCTACTATTGAGGAATACTATTGAGGAATACATATTTTATTTTCTTAAAAGACAGCACATTTTCTTTCATATGTTCTATCAAAGTAAATTAAACACATCAAAATATAAAATTGGGTGTATTATTTTGTTTGGCAGTTGATCATGGAACGATGTAAGAGTACTTGAGAAGAAAATAAAATTTCCTCTTAAAAATTGCATACCCATAGCCTAATAGAGTTCCTGTTACACTTGGAGCAAAATCCAAATGATTTCTTCTTATCACTGTTCCCCAAAACTTTGATTCCTGTTTGTACTTTGAGTCCCACATTTTCCAGTCGTTGGTTTCATTCACATCAGTTGTGGAGCCACCTTCTTTCACAGGGACATGCTAAGATGCTCTCTGCAATTGTCATTTCCCTGCTTCAGTATCTGTTTCTTTTCAATACTTAAGGTGTCAACCTGCATGGAACTAATTCTGTTTATTAAGCAATTTAATTTGGACTTTCTCCATCTGCTACAAGATAAACTGCTACATTTGAAATGACTTTTAAAATTATTAACTTTATTTCTAAACACATATCAGTGATCTTTTCTTACTAGTTCAGATTTTATTTTTAAACCATCCCACTCCCTACCCATGCAGATAAACTGTGTCTGGACACTGTTATTTTCTTTGTAATTAGGAAAGTACATGGAATACAGAGCACACATAAAATTATGACAATAATAGTATACGAATGAAACTGTTTCAGAGTTACTTAATATCTGATCATCATAACTGGTCAAGCCATAGAAGTTCATAGGCGTTGAGAATTTTATACCATATATAGACGTATAATGCATATCTCCTTAGGTGTAGATTACTTTATGGTTGTATGAATTTAAGTCATTAATTACAAAAAAAAAAACCTTTGTCTTTTCTACACACATACAAGATAAAATCCAAAATAAGTCATAAAAATAGCAATCAATTTGTTAACGATATGCATTCCTGGTTAAGGTTCAGTTGAAAGACCTGTTTTGGTTGTGGCCAAATGAGCTAGAATCTATTCCACCTTTCATTCAAATAATAACTCATCTGAGGGAGGGATTAATCTTTTGCAGAGAGGCTACAATGTTTATAGAGTTTTAATAAATTAGTTCTTCCCATATCAGAAATAGAGACTCAAATGAAAAACATTTTCTGGCAAATACTTGAGATGATGGGCAAACATTCCCAAAATGAATTATAATCACAGACTGTTGTATAATTTACTGTCACATGAGCTTAGGTTAAATCATTTAAATAGACTAAACCAGCATCTCCTTATTTAAATAATAATAATATATTTTAAGTCATAAAATACATACTGAAGGGTTAAGCAAAATAGATATGTGTGTATATAATGCATATGTGGATTCACAAACACATACATATGTATATAAGTCATATATGTTTGTGTGTGTATATATATGTGTGTGTGTCACTTTGAAATGGTATATAACTGAATGGATCCTTTAAAGTCTTTAATTGCCTTCTTTTCTTTTATCCCAAGAGGAAGAAGTTGAAAGAAATGTTTACTATAATGACAGCAGGGAATAAAGTAAATAAAGAAATAAAAAGTTGAAATCATTTCAGAGCCTAGTTAAAACAGACATTTCCTGATTACTGTCAAATGAACCAATGAGTAAGATCCAGTTGGACAGAGGCAAAGGCTGACCCCAATGTTCCTGACTTTTCTTTACCTGATGGAAATAATCATTGGTACTGAGTTATTTTTGTTTCATTTTGCTTAATTATGTGAACATAAGACTGAAAATTTTGGAACTAGCACAGCTATTATAATGTTTTTCTTTTACTCAGTTTAAAATATTTTACCAAAAACTATTCAGTTGGAATTTCTGTAGAATGATTATAATTGACATTTGCATATCATTTGATATTAAGAATGTTAATTTGAACAATCCTACTTTTTGTTTTGTTTTGTTTTTTGGCCAGTCCTGGGGCTTAGACTCAGGGCCTGAGCACTGTCCCTGGGTTCTTTTTGCTCAAGGCTAGCACTCTGCTACTTGAGCCACAGAGCCACTTCTGGCTGTTTTCTGTATATGTGGTACTGGGGAATTTGAACCCAGGGCTTCATGTGTACAAGGCAAGCACTCTTGCCACTAGGCTATATCCACACCCACTGTACATTCCTACTTAATAGATGATCGCCTATGGTTAAGATAGAGGAACCCATTGTCTTTATTTAACCTGGAGTCCAGTGATAGGTTTACCATCTATAAGCCATTCAGAGATCTCTATCAAGACAGCTTGGGTAAGCTACTAAATATGACTCTTCAAACAGATGCTTTGTAAAAATCTAGAGTATTAAACAAATAATTTTTCCTTTAACTTTCTCACTGAAATCATGCATTTTATATACATGGTATAGACCCTGAGAAGTAAGTCTATGTTCTTTCTCCAAATTCACTCCAAAAATACTTAGTTAAAAAAATTTAAAAAGTAAAATGGCAATCTTCACTATAAATAAATGAAACACCACCAGTAAATATTTCTGACTTGTGAGTAGCAAAGAAAAAATTTGCCAAATTTTACAAAAAATTAAATGTTATATTAACATGCTAGGAAGTGTTCTGTCTTGAAGATATCATGACTTACACTTCATATTTCAGAGCTCTGAATCTGAGTGATCAAAATTGTGTGTGTGTGTTGATGTGTGTGTGTGCATATGAACACATGCATGTGCCTGCACACACTTTTTATTGAAAATAAACCAAGGCTTATTCTGGCTTGGTTTTGAACTTCCTTCTCTTGTAATATTGCACAATGCATCCAGCTTCCTGGAATGGAATCAGGGGCTCTATGTATCCAAAGTGTTTTACTTGGAAACTGGTGGGACGCTTAAATCTGGCATTACTCTGGTCCTTACTTCCTTCTAATCATTCTTTCTTCAGCTTGATAACAAAAGAAGAGTTGTTTCTGTTTTGCAAAAATGCAAATTAAATAAAGGATAATATAGGAAACCATGTAAATGAATTTTAATCCCTGATTATTTTACTTGCAATATTCCTTAAAATAATCAAAGTAAAGGCGGATAAATACAAACTTCTAATTTTTGTGGCTTAAATTATGAAACAGGTTAGGGAAGAATGTAAGTAACCAGGCAACCAAGATTAATTTCTAATTATGCTAGCTATTTTGGTTTTTATATTTATTTGAGTGTTTGCTATTTCTGCTAATGAATAGAAAATATCAAGTCCACAGCAAAGAACATAGCTTATAAGACAAATAGAAAGCACCTAGATTGGGAGATGTTCTTCACTGGCCATTCAAAAGAGAAGGGCCTCATTCCTAAAATATACTTAGAAATCAAATATTAAGTTCTCCCAAAACAAATCCTCAAAGAAACAATTTCCCCTTTAATACAGGGGATAAAGAACTAAAGAGAGATTTCTCTGAAGAGGAAACCAGAGTGGCCAAGAGGCACATGAGGAAGTGGCTATAAAAGAAATGCATGTCAAAAAAACATTGAGATTCCACTTTAACCCAGTAAGAATGTCCATTATCAAGAAACAGATGCTGGTGAGGATGTGACCAAAAGGAAATATTACTACACTGTTTGTGGAATATAAACTTTTTCAGCCACTCTCGAAAGCAGTATAGAGTTTCCTCAAAAGGGCTAAATGTAGGCTCCCCTATAACACAGCAGCCCAATTTTGGGGCATCTATCCAAAGTATTACAAGCAAGACCACACTAAAGCTACCAGCACAACTATGTTCATTGTAACACAATTTACCATCGCTAAAATATGGAATCAAACCAGGTGTCCCTCAGTAGATGAATGCATCATGAAAATGTGGTCCACATACACAATGAAAATCAATGCTTCTATCAGAAAGAATGCATTGCCCCATTCATAAGGAAACTAAAAGATGGAAAAAAATAATACCAAATGAAGTGACTCAGACCCAAAAAACACAGAATCTACAGTCTCCCTCACTGGTAATTACTACACATCTAGGATAGTCCTAGCAGAAGATCACAATAGCTCAATAGCTATGTACATATGAACACATATGATGATGCTAAATTAAATGAACTCCAAGTTATGGAAATAAGTAGTTTATCATTGTTGTTATTTTCAACTGTGAAACCAGGCCTTTTTCTTTCTTTCTTTTCTTTTTTTTTTGTCAATCCTGGGGCTCAGGCTCAGGGCCTGAGCACTGTCCTTGGCTTCCATTTTTGCTCAAGGCTAGCACTCCACCACTTGAGCCACAGCTCCACTTCTGGCCTTCTCTGTTTATGTGGTACTGAGGAATTGAACCCATAGCTTCCAGGCCTTTTTCTTTCATTTTTCTTCCCCAGGGTTTTACCGCTGATGTCACTGTAGCTGATTTTGGTATTCTGGGTATTGTGTTGTCATTTATCAGAACTAGGGAAGTGAAGAGGAACATCAAAATGGAGAGACAAAGGATAAAAGGTGAACCAGTGCAACAGCAATACTTACAAGACCATATGCTGTAAACCAACTGTACAATTCAATTGGGGGGAGGAGGGAAGGTGGGGGAAAAGGATGGAGGAGGTAATAAGTTTGATAAAAATGTACTCATTGCCTTATGTATGAGACTGTAACCCCTTTGAATATCACTTTGACAATAAATAAATTAATTAAAAATAAAGATAATACCACTCTCAGAAAACATGTAAAATATTTTGTATTCTAATAGCATGAAAAAAAATGGATGAACAGGACACTTTAAATTAATAAATACAATGACGCACATGAATTATTTAAAAATCAACTTAACAACAAAATATATGAAAAAAATCATAAACCTTTATGGATATGGACAGAGTATTTGAATGCATTGGGAGATCCACCACACAGCTTTATGGAATGAACATTTTAAATTTATCAATTTTGTTCATTTATAGAATGTTTTAGTAATGTGTCCAATGAAATTGATTCTTATGTTTACCTAGTAAATATATAAAAACAAGACAATACAAAATTTAACAAGGGCTGGAATGTAGCTTAGTAGCAAAGTGCTTGCCTAGCAAGTACAACATCCTGAGTGCGATCCCTGGTACCAAAAAAGAGAAGACAAAAAAAATTTAACAAAATTTTAAACAATCAGGAAAGTAATATATAGTAAAAAGACATTCAAAAGTACAATTGCAAGGCACATTAATTCAGATCCATCAAGAAGATACAGGAGACAATGAGAAGAAAGCAAAAAAAGGATGTTAATAGAAGAATCTTGAACTTTCAAGTGCAATTATGCCATACATCTGTGGCATCCTTGAGCCCAACGAAGTCACACTAAAGAACACATGGCCAACACTAAGAGGCATGAGCCTGACTTCATAAGCTCCATCTACTCAGTCAAGGGTCACTAGCAGTTCTTGATAAGCCTTTGATGCAATAAATACAGCAACTCATTAATAGTACTGTCCTGGGGAGAATGCTACTGGGAAGTAAGAATAATCGTTGATGCTTCATTTCCATACCAAAAGTCAAAAGAGCACAACTGTAAATCAGTAAGTATAAACTGACACAAAAGGGATGAAAAACAAAATGATCAGAACTGTATGTAAAAAATATATTTATATCATAAAAAATATTCTGAAAGTATGCTTGATAATTTTTATCAAAGAAAGATAAATTCAAATGGCAGTTCAATATAAATTGCCACCTATCCTATTGGCAAAAACATTAAAAGATTTAAATTAGTCAGTGTCATATGGAGACAGTAAGCACTTTTGAAGGGCAAGTGAGCTATAATTCTAAAAGTTAATCTTACAGTTCTTTGTACTATATAAGTCTAATTTCAGTTTTATGTCACAGATTATTTATAGTCCTGAAAATATTAAAGATATCCTATGTGTCCACCAGTAAAAGAATGACTCAGAATGTTATTGGGGTAATTACTCTATTTGCTACAGTTTTCTCACTAATAAAATCACTATGATATTAATTCTCGTGACACATTGTATGTGTGTTTACATATTATACATATGAAACAAAATATAATAGGGGCCCAATGTTCATATTATTAATTAACTTTATGGAATATTATCCAATTAAACACAAATCAGGCAATTTAATCTCTAGAACTAAAATTCTAGGGGATTTAAAAAAATTTACTCTCTGAAAAAAGTTGCATCAGATAAATATTAAAATAAGGTTTTACTAAAAACTTAGAATTTTTATATATATGTACATGAACAGCAAACTAAACAAGATCTATTAGACTATTATGAGTGATTTTCTAAGAATTGAGATGGAATTATGTCTCAGAAATTTCATTATATTAGCCTATAAAGTTTTATATTTTGTGTCTGATTTAACATATATTTTTGAACTTAAGACATTTTAAAAATGATGAAATTAATGAAATTCCAACAACATCTGAGTATAACAAATACAGACTCAAGGAATAGTAAAAATTAACAATGCATCCTAAGAATATACTAGCCCAGGGCTGGGGATATGGCCTAGTGGCAAGAGTGCTTGCCTTGTATACATGAGGCCCTGGGTTCGATTCCCCAGCACCACATACACAGAAAATGGCCAGAGGTGGCACTGTGGCTCAAGTGGCAGAGTGCTAGCCTTGAGCAAGAAGAAGCCAGGGACAGTGCTCAGGCCCTGAGTCCAAACCCAGGATTGGCCAAAAAAAAAAAAAAAAAGAATATACTAGCCCAGTAGGTTTAGAGAGCATAGAGCATAAAGATAAATTAAATTAAAATTTTCAGTTAAGAAGATGGCAGAGCATGAGGGTGTGAATCTGGATGGGAAGCCTCTTCAGGCACTGCAGGTGACTGACCTGAAGACCACACTGGAACAGAGAGGACATGCCATGACCGGGCAGAAGAGTACCCTGGTCAAGCAGCTCAAAGGGGGCTCAGGGCCAGCTGCCACCTTACTGCAGGGACTCACTCAGGAGTGGCCACTGCCCCGAGTCCCTGAAACATGTATTTCAGAGTGGCCTTCTGGAAACACCTTAATCCTAACAAGTGACTTGAGCAGAGAACTTCAGGTGGATATCACCACAACCAGCATAAATTTCCATTGGAAGGAAAAGCTGGCTACACAATCACTTCACCCAATCTCTGAAGTGCAACCACCAATCACTCCTTTGCTGAAATAGAGCTACTTCTGTATGGAGTGAAAACAGGAAGGCAATGGACACGGGCAGATAGTTGTGATTCTTGGTATCACATCCTGGAGGACAATTGAAAGCCTGGAGGAAACTCTGGTTGCCACAGTTGTCAGAGGGAAGTCAGGAAAGGTAATGCAAAACTGTGCAACTATCCAGCTAAAGCAGGTCCCACTCTTGCCCTCAACCTAAGTGGACAGAATTAGATGGGGATGGGCTACTGTCTTCATGACTCCACCCATTCTGTCTGGTTCAAAATATTCTGGCCACACCACCTTATTGGTTCATGTTTCCTCTCTGATCAATGGGATACAAGAATTGGGACCACACCCACATTCCATGCTGCCTAGTAGTGCTGGCATTCCCTAGGTTGGCTTACACAACTACCAGCAGTTGAGGAAGCTAGAGATGGCAGAGTGGTGAGCAAAAGAATGAGAATCAAGGTGACTTTGGAGATATAGTAGGAAACAGATATCGTTGTTAGTGATTGAGAGACTAGAGGTGATTTCAGAGAGCCTTGGAATGTAGCCCACCCATCATTCCTGGCCCAGCACTGGGATGTCTGAACAACAACTACAGTAAATATCTACAGGAAAGAAACTACTGCAAGAGTAATAACAAAAGAATTGTCCTGATGTACCAGTAAAATTCAAGACAAAGAAAAAGCTAAAAAGAGAGGCAGACCTATGACAAACACCACTGGGAACTGTAATTCAACTGAGGGTACAGCCAAAGATCACACGGACACTGAGTCTCCCCTGCCTCCAGACACAGTCAGAGCTGCCAGGGTCAAAAGTGTCACAATAACACTGAGGATCTGGAGAAATGCTACAAACACCTTCTGCTTGCTCTGGACTCCAGCAACATAAGAAACCAACCTCTCTCCAGTTAGATGAACAAGTGAAGCAGGAAAAGAAAGACCTGCAATATCAACAGGAGAAGAGAATGAGAAGATCACCCATGTGCAAGAAACACTGAAAACAAGAGCTGGACATCCACAAGCTATCAATACAGATATTGGTTTCAGAAGATTGATTTAAAAACTTCCCTGGTCCACATCCAACAGGCAGCCAATGAAAGAGAATGGGGGCATGAAGGTCTCCCCAGCTGCTTGCTGGCTTCACAGAAGCTTGTGGAAGAGATGACACTAGTGATGACATTGTCTGCAGTCACTACCCTGAAGAATGAGACTGAAAAGAAAAATTTATGGCTCATCCAAGACCTGAATAATGTGAAGCTTCAGTTCCAGGAAAAGACGAGAAACTGTGATTACCTGGAGAAAGTAAATACTGAGTTGCAGGAGAAACTGGAAGTGCTCCGGACACAGAAGACCAACATGAAGCACAGAATTTTCAAGTTTCAACAAACACTAGAGAAGTGGACAGGACTGAAAAGACAACTGGAGAACATGAAAAGGTGGTGACTACATTAAAGAGACACTTTTGCGGAGGATCTTTGGCTGGAGAGGTCCATGAGGGAGGAGAAGGTTTAGTAGCAATCAGCCGATGAACCAATTGAGAGAGGAGCGAGAGCAAGGGGTGAGGCAGACCAACCTGCTGGAACTGGGAAAGCAGCTGGCAGAGCCATATCCCCCTGCAGGATCATCTCAGGCTGAGCAGCAGCTGCAGGCCCAGACCTACCTGGTGCAGAAGGAGTTAAAGAATCTGGAGCAAAAACTTCACATCCAGATACAGGAAAATCAGAGCCTCAGTCTCTAGAACCTGGAGCAGCAGGAGCTGCTGTGGAGACTGGAGAAGAAGGCTGAGGAATGGGATAAGTATGCCAAGGATCAGCACAAGATCCTCAAGACCATGAGTTGTACACATGCGCACAACAGAGAGCTGAAGGATAGGCTGCAGGATGCTTTCCACAGGCTGAGTGGTGAGAAGGAAGAGCTCACTAGCATCCTGACCTCATAGCAGCAGGTGAAGAAACAGCTGCATGAGAAGCTGGAAACGTTAGTGGAGAAGTTAGAAACATGGAAATAGGTGGCTGAGATAAAGAGCAAGCAGCTCTGAATCTGCAGGAACTGCACCGTCAGTATCTGGACCAACTGCAAATGTTCAGAGCCTCCTGTGATCAGCACAGAGCCTCAATCAGGAGCTGCCCTCAGAGGAGGCTCTGCAGCAACACCTGCTGAGCAGACTGAGCTGTGGAAGCCGCTGACACAAGTCTAGGTGTAAAGCAATTTGAGGAACCAAGTGGTGCCTCAAAAGTTACAGCAGTGCCTGGAAGCAACTAGACAACAGAAGCAGCAGCTGCAGGCAACTGAGCTTCCTGGATTCCTCTAGGGACAATGAAGGAGTAAGAAAGGAAGAAAAAGGTGAGGGGGCAACTCCCCCTAACATGACTGTCCCAGAGGATATAGACATCCTACAAACCATGAGGGATTTTTACCTTAATGTGCTATCAGTTGCTGAATCAAAACAGGTAAAACTCAGCAAGCAGCTGCTGGAGAAGCAGATCCGATGCAGGTGCCTGGCCAACCTGGTAGCCCAGTGCCAGACAAAGCTGGATCATTAGGCCCTCTTCCACAACAGCTGGAACCATGGCATTTCTGGGGACAGGAAGAAGGACACACAGGTACCCAAGAAGAAGCTGAAAGTCTGCTTCATCCATGACCTGCCTGACATGAGGGATTTCCAGAGTCATGTGGATGACCTCCCTCCATCGATGCAGCCAGCAATCAGAGCACATCACAGCCATTGAAGAGTCCATCGTTGTCTGAAAGAACAGATGGAAGTTCTGGAGGAACTGTATCAGAGGAAAGATGAGTGCATCAAGTGGCTGTCCCAGGAGAAGTGGGCTAAGAAGACAGAGCTGAAGGAGCTGCTGTTGCACTTCACAGGTGAAGGCACCAAGTGCCAGGACAAAATGCTGGAAGACATGGAGATCCTTCCTGATGACACTACTTCAGACTTGTCAGGCCTCATGAAGATTGAATTGAGGGAGGAGCAGGAAGGTTTTGAAGAAGTGTAATTTAAAGACAATGTGGAATCTGCCTGAGTAGAGGCTCAAGTGCCTTGCCTCCTAGAGGATCCCACAACAGAAAATGTGGTGCTGATGCCTGATGTCCAGCACCATCAATAGCTCTCAGGATTGGGCAACAAGTGCTCCATCATCCCTTTCTTCTTCCAGATTGATGCAAATGATGAGTTTGAGATAATGACGAAAGATTTGGCAGCCACCAACTAAAGAAGCAGGCGACTTGGTTGTATTCTCTCAGGACTTGATATAATGGGGGAAGAGAAGGGTTAACTGCAGGCCAGATAAAAAAAAGGCTGCTGGGAGTTGGCCCAGATTCTAGGGACATCTAATAATCTGTTGGCTGCCAGGCGAGGGGCCCATGTTATGGTTATTACAAAGAATAAATTATTTCCAAAGAAAAAATAGCTCTTTTCACTCAAAAATATACTATTACCAAAGTGTAAAAAGAGAGTTGAAATAAAGACTATGTCCCTAGCTTGACCAACAAGAATGGTTTCTCCAGCAATGTTACAATTTTAAAATTAAGAAGGAATCTCTCTGGGGTGACCAGCTTTCATTTATCAATCAAAGTTGAATCTGGTCCTGTTGCAATCTGTCACTCCCTGCCTAACTCTGGGGATAGATGTGTGTATGCACGTGTGTGTGTACGTGTGTATGCCTCTATGTGGCTGGGGGTGGGGGTATACAGAAGCATGAATATATTTTTGAGGATTTCTTCAAAATCTGTGAAACTCATTTCTGAAACCTGAATATAAACCATTCTCCTGGAGACTTCTGTGATTGCACGGACTTTTCTCTTTGCTAGACAATATATTTGAAAAATTTAGGAAAAACCCAGCGTCTTTTATCTTTTTAATTCCCTCCATTCATACCCAGGGCAATGACTCTTGCCTTTGGATTGCATTTTTATATCTGTATCACAAATGACCTTACCTAATCAGTGTCTAACACTCAACATTAAAGGACACAGATAGAAACAAGAATGACGAGAAAGATTAAAGCAGGAGAAACTATTGAAAAGAAACAACTCTTACTTTTTTTGGAAATTGGTTGTTGGCTCTTTTAGTCAATGTTCAATATACACACAAAAACAAAAACAAAAAATGTCGATCCACAAATGAGAAGTAGGTGTTTTATTTGGTGTTCCTATTAGAAATTAAAGTTAATTTGTCAATCAGGTTCTGTTATCTCCATGTGTCTTTAGTTTTCAAAGCATTATTGTAAAGAAACATTGCATAGCCCAGAAGCTCATAGAAAAGACAAAGGCAAAATCCTAGTAGTTAAATCTGTGCAAATCTCATTCATCTCTGGGACCCTAAGGATACAAAGAGAACATGTGTAAAATAACTTTCTTTTTTTTTTCAAATTTTTATTATCAAACTGATGTACAGAGAGGTTACAGTTTCATAGGTTAGGCATTGGATACATTTCTTGTACTGTTTGTTACCTTGTCCCTCATACACCCCTCCCCCCCTCCCCCTTACCCTTTCCCCCCCTGAGGTGTTCAGTTCACTTACACCAAACAGTTTTGCAAGTATTGCTATTGTAGTCGTTTGTCTTTTTTTACCCTGTGTCTCTCAATTTTGGTATTCCCTTTCAATTTCCTAGTTCCAATACCAGTATACACGGTTTCCAATATACTCAGATAAGATTACAGAGATAGTGTAGGTACAACCACAGGAAGGTGATACAAGAACATCATCAATAGTAGAAGCTACAGATACACATGGTACATTGAAAGTAGTTACAACTGTGATATAACAATTGTCTCCATAACATGGAGTTCATTTCACTTAGCATTGTCTTAGGTGTGCATAAGGGTATAGTAGCTATTGGGCCCTATGATGCTCTGCTATGAGTTGCCTAAACCTGTACCAATTATTCCCAATAAGGGAGACCATAGAGTCCATGTCTCTTTGGGTCTGGCTCACTTCACTTAGTATAATTTTTTCCAAGTCCTTCCATTTCCTTACAAATGGGACAATGTCATTCTTTCTGATAGAGGCATAAAATTCCATTGTGTATATGTACCACATTTTCCTGATCCATTCGTCTTCTGAGGGGCATCTGGGTTGGTTCCAGATTTTCGCTATGACAAATTGTGCTGTGATGAACATTGTTGTGCTGGTGGCATTACTGTGATTTTGTTTGTGGTCTTTTGGATAGATACCCAACAGTGGGGCTGCTGGGTCATAGGGGAGTTCTACATTTAGCCTTCTGAGGAATCTCCATACTGCTTGCCAGAGTGGCTGAACCAGTTTACATTCCCACCAACAATGAAGTAAGGTTCCCTTTTGGCCACATCCCCTCCAACAATTGTTATTGTTAGTTTTCTTGATATATGACATTCTTACTGGGGTGAGATGGAATCTCAATGTTGTTTTGATTTGCATTTCTTTTATGGCCAGTGATGTAGAGCATTTTTTTATATGTCTCCTGGCCATTCTCATTTCCTCATCAGAGAAGTCTCTTTGTAAGTCTTTAGCCCACTTGATGAGTGGGCTATTGGTTCTTTGCGGTTTTGTTTTGGAAGAGGGTAATTTTTTTAGTTCTGCATATATTTTAGATATGAGGCCTTTGTCCTAAATTATCATTTGAAAGCTTGATATATAGAATCAACAATATTGTTCTTTAAGATTCACAGGAAAGTATCTCTAACATTAATTTCTAGCATGGAAAAGAAATAATTTACTAACCATAAAGTGATTCGTGATCATTTGTGCCTTTCTAAACTGGGGTAAATAATATATTTTAATATTTTTCTCCTATATCTATAGCTAATTTTCTTAGACTCAATATCTGTATCAGCACTCTATTGCAACCACAATTCACAGTTGCAACATTCATGGCTATTTTTAATTACAAGTTTGGAGGTAACAATTCAAGTATCCTTACTAACTAGAAACGTTAGAACTAAATCAGTTTTTAAAAATTTGAGTTGAATGAAGGTCACTGAATAATTCCACCTTTGCCCCAGGACTTTATTTTCCTATAATGGACTAAAGAAGCATCTTCTGAAACTTCCATTTTAACTTTGAAATGTTATGAAGCAACAATTGAAGATATATAATTTAGCAGGAATGAATAATAATTACTTCCATATTATTTAGAATGAACACATACCAGTTAATCTTCTTCGAAAGGTATAATTGCTTTAAGTGCTTTTACCTTTGTATTATATTCTTAATGTAGATTCACAAAGTTCCTTTGACATAAATCTAACAAATGATGTTAAATGAATGTAGTAAGTAGAATATTTGTGAATCCAAGATATTATTATTTTCTCATAATCTTGTACATTTAATTTTTCTCTGTTATTTCTTAGATTTACAAATACCTACATGATATATACATACACATTTGGGATTATGTATATGTGCATGTGTGCTTGAAATATCATAAGTAAAAAAAATACATATATTGCCTTAACTAAAGACTTGCTGTTTTTGATAGAGGAAGGTTAATTTTTTTAGTATAAATCTGATTCTAGCTATACTGTGCTTTCTAATTCGTTATTTTTGAACACTTCGTATGTGAATTTAAAATAACTTGTTTTCTATGTCCTTACCATATTTATATTGCAAAATATATTTATTCATAATTCACCATGTCTGGATATTAAAACTTTAAGATGATCCTAGAATTAATGCTGAGCACTTTGTGAAGGCTTCCTTCATTGAAAGATGTCTTTATTTACATTAAAATAGAGAAGATAGATTTTTGTCAGTATTACTATTAGCCTGGACAAAGAAGGAGAAAAAGAAACCTAAGAACTATGAACAATGTCCTGGCCTATTTTTTTTCTACACTCCTAGGCTCTTTCTTTCTCTTCGCCATTGTGGTTAATTCTCTCTGCTATTGTGTTGCTGAAAAGTCTGGCCAGCTCCACAACCAAACTGATATCCCAGTTCCAAAACATATCCCCTTCTGCTGACATCTTCTAAATCACTTCATTCACGTCCTAGGAAGATGGGAGATAGTCAAGAGGAAGATGATCTGTCTTTCCATGGAGTACTTTTGTTTGTTTGTTTTGCATAAAAAATGTATAGCCACTGGATAAATGATGTCAATAATATATGTTTAGTAAGCATTATCCGTGAAGAGTAATTTCAGAGCAATATATATTTGCCAATCCTGGGGCTTGAACTCAGGACCTGAGCACTGTCCCTGACTTCTTTTTACTCAAGGCTACCACTCTACCACTTGAGCCACTCTGCCACTTCTGTATGTGGTGCTAAGGAATTGAACCCAGGGCTTTATGCATGCTAGGCCAGCACTCTACCACTAGGGCACATTCCTAGCCCAGAGCAGTTGCTTTCTTTTTCTTCTCCTTTTTTTTTTTTTGCAACTTAGAATGCTTAAACCAGAGTAGCACTTTAAAAGATGAATGTCAACAAGAAGAAGTAAGCAGTACAGAAGGTTAATCATATACTAGTATTTTACATATCTCATTCCTTACTATAGCCCTGTGGTAGACATTTTTATTCACAATTGATATAGAAGGAAATAAAAAGAAGCATATTTTTATCCCCTTTTTACTGACAAGAAATTCCTCATATGATTTACAGCAAGGCAATAAATTACTAAAAGATATGGCAATATTTACTCTAATTCAAGTATTCAATAAATGAAATGACACAGATAAGCACCTAGACAATTTGACCTTTGGGTTCCCAGATGAAACTTTTACCTGGGTTTCTTTTAAACTGATTTCTTTTTTACACTAAACTAGTTTTCTTACTGAAGTTGCTTCTCATAGATCTGCCCAGAGAAGTAAAGGGCAGATAAAGATTCCAATTCAAATGCTGACTTATCTGTAAAACAGGAACAAGAAACTCATATTATTTGCTAAGTAATGGATCCAGTTTGGACAACTGCTCCCATAATTCTTTCTTAGAAGACTTGGCTCACTATTTTGATACTTTGTGTGTGACATTTGTATATACACATTAAAATGAGAGAAAGTAAAATGAAACATAAGGGAAAAATATACTATTTGTGAAACTATTATTTTCAGAGAGTTGAGGTAGATGGTGACTAAAAGCCACTTGGGTCTGGTGGTTCTTTGGTGGTCTGTTTGATTCAGGTTGGTGGTTTCTGTTTTGCTCATTCTGGACAAATGTTTAAGCCACTAAAACCACATAGGAAACTGGCTACTTGTAACAGGAGCATCCAGTATCTTATCTAGGGAATCCTCTAAAATGGAGGATTCATTCAAAAATGGCTTGTGCCAGCTGCAAAGTTTAAAAGGGGGAAAAGACAATAAACAGTCCCTATTACAGCTTCATTTTCTTAAAGGATTCCCATTTTAAATAGAAAATGGAAAAAGTGGTACGGTAGATTTCTCTTATTCTTTGCAATTTTCTTTTCAAATTGGATTGTTAGAACCAACAATTTTACTAGCCCATTACTTTGAAACAAATTATCATTTAATTTTTGAAGGTTAGTTTGGAGCACAGTTCTGAAGCATTTAAATAAACCTGGAAAAACAATATATTTGTACAAAACACTTAACAACCACATATTTGAACTTATTATACTATTTTATTTCTGGCAGTATTTGGCTAAAATTTCTTCCTTTTGGGAATGGAAACAAGATTTTGTCAGAAGAGCTATAATGAGCACATAAATCTTTACAAATCTTATTGCAGTAGGAATACCTGGAGATAATTACAAAATATGCACAATCTTCTTTCAAATTTGATTTTGTATAACTTTTCAAACAAAATGGAGAATTAGTTTCACCATTTCCACACCTCTCTCTCTCTCTCTCTCTCTCTCTCTCTCTCTTTCTCTGTCCAGAGAACACTGAATAAGGCAAGATGAAAAAATAGGGATGGTATTATGTAAGTCCACTTAGAGAAAGATAAATATTTGCATGTAGTAATTATTTAATTTAATCTCTTTATAAATTCTGTGTAGAATCTACTTGGAAGCAATGCACGTACATACATTTGCATTTTAATTAACATTATCCAAAGAACACTTCTGTCTTTTAAATACTTTTTGAGAAACTACATCTTAACTACAAATACTGTTTAAATTTCAGTTTTCTCCATTAAGAATACTACTGTTTCTAGGTATCAGTGGCTCACACCTGTAATTCTAGCTTCTCAGTAGACTGAGATCTTAGGATCACATATCAAAGCCAGGCCAGGCAGAAAAGTCCTTGTGAATCTACTCTCCAATTAACTACCAAAAAGCAGACAATGGTACTGTGATTAAAAGTGGTAGTACACTAGCCTTGACCGAAAACAAATTCAGAAACAGTGCTTAGGCCCTAAGTTTAAGCCTATGACCTGAACAGTAGTACTAGTAGTAATAGTAGTAACAACAACAACAACAATAATAATAATAAAGAATCCAGTTGCTTCAGTTTTGTTTATCTTTTAGTACTGAAATGCAGTTTGTTATTTACAATTTTGCATCTCTTTATAGTTTTAGCTTTAACTTAGTCTTTTTTATACCTCCCTGATCCTCACAAAAGCTACCTTAAATCATTGTCTTTCACACCTTTAACTTTTAAAAAGTACCACATACTCTTAGTTTTTCAGACCATAGGTCCTGTAAATCTAGTTTTCTCCTTATTTTCAAACATTATTAATATAATAACTTCATATGAATTCCTGCCCATATTTTACAAGATCTTGTTTACTCATCTTTAAGTGATCTTAATGTCTGAGTCCAAAAATATGTGCTACATTGCCTACTCATTAAACCTTAAACTAACAGGAACCCTTGTCTAGATCCACCAATGTCACTTGCTCACGATACTTGAAGACATTTTCCCTTTTTTTTTTGTTTCATGGTATCATAGCCTATCCTAGCTCCTGAATAATTGGACAATGTTGCTGAGATTATAGATACTTCTAGAGTGTTCCCTACTGAATTTTCTTGATAATAGGTTGTATTTTCAGAAATCAAATAGCAATTAGTCTTACAAACATTTCTGTACATCAATTCCAGCATGACACAGCTGGCTGCCTAAGACTTTCTTTAATTCCAGGTACCTTTAGGTAACTTTACAAAATTTACTATTTATAGAATTTTCTTTTTTCTTTCTTGGAGTTGAAATCAGGCTCAGTTGTGTACTCAATAAATTAGTTCACCTCTGGAGCTCACTTTGACTTTATTTTTTAAAATAAGGTCTCATGAATTTGACCAAGCTGGCCTAGGATCAAGGTCCTCTTATCTCCTTCTCCCTGTTAGTTGGGATTTCATGCATGAACTGCCAGCGCTGACCCTATGTTTCTCTCTTTTCTTTTCTCTTCTTTCCTTTTTCTTTTGTTTTCTTCCCCTTCCTTCCTTCCTTCCTTCCTTCCTTCCTTCCTTCCTTCCTTCCTTCCTTCCTTCCTTCTTTCCTTCCTTCCTTCCTTCGTTCTTTTGACATTCCTAGGGCTTGGGTTTAGCTCCTGAGCACAATCTCTGAGCCTCTTTGTGTTCAAGGTGAGACACAACACCCCTTGGGGATTTTTCTGAGTATTTTATTGAAGAGTCTCATGGACTTTTCTGCCCAAACTGGCTTCGAACTGCAATTCTCAGCTATCAGCCTCCTGAGTAGCTATCATTACATAAATGATTCCTTAGGGCCCAGTTGATACTTTATTTTAGTATTTATTTGTATATCATAAGTGTATCACACTGATGTCTACTTTATTTTAAGGATTATATGGGTTGTAGTGTTATCTGTTGCACATGATTAAATTTTGTATGCCTATCATTTATATTTAATTGTAAGGTCTTGAACTTCTGAATTATATTTGTTTGTAGGTATTAGTCTTCTTAGCCTCTTCTGGGGTATATAGATGTGTCATCTACTTTGCACAAAACAGTTTCTCACATCTGTTTGGTTAAATTCACAGAAACTGGTTGTTTTCCTTTACACTACACCGAAAGATATGTAGGTTGTATCAAATGAACCATTTGATGGGCCGGCATTGCTCTTGATCCTATCTGTTTACCACAGGGGAATCATAACACAATATACCATAAACAAGGCAGACAAGTACATTCTAGAGTTTTGTGTTTCAAGGGTGTGCTAAGGAATCATTAAATAGAGCTTGAAGGTGGGATCTTTGGAAATAAAAGTGCCTAAAATTACTGATTTAATTCTTCATAGATATTTAGATTTCATGATTTTGGATTTTTATGTGTATACATATGTTTATAACTCCCCCCCATAAATCCAGACTCCCTATGGTATGATATAAGATCTTTTGGCTGTCCAAAGAAATAAATAAGCTCAGATCAAAAGAGGGAAAAAGTAATAAAAATGCAATCCACTCTGTGAGAGTGAGCCCTACAAAAGAATTATTAGAAGAACTGGAGTCATCTCCCTCAGTGGCACTTTTACAAAACATAGTGCTTTTCTCGTCTCTGATTTTTCCCTATTTGTAGTCACTTGGAGATTATCATTTTATAACTGCCTTAAACCGTATCTTTTCTCACTATATTTCCTAAAATCCCCCAATCTCTTTCTGAATCTAAGCAACTATGACTTTTTTTTTTCTTTTTGCCAGTCCTGGGCCTTGAACTCAGGGCCTGAGCTCTGTCCCTGGCTTCTTTTTGCTCAAGGCTAGCACTCTGCCACTTGAACCACAGCACCACTTCTGGCCGTTTTCTACATACGTGGTGCAGAGGAATGTAACCCACGCCTTTATGTATCTGAGGCAAGCACTCTTGCCACTAGACCATATTCCCAGCTCTTTCTGAATCTGAATCTCTTCATTTTTATACTGAATTCCTCCCACTTTTCCAGTCCTCATATTTATTTTCCAGTTTCACAGGACAAAACACCAGGGCAAATGCCTCACAGGGCAGAGAGGAATAAGAACTTAACAAAAGACTTAAACAGGGATTCACTATTTAATCAGGGAATCCCTGATTAACTCTAAGGATACTGAAGAGCTGGAGATCCTTGAATAGAAGACTGGTCACTGGGCACAGCATTTTTGCATCTTGTGGAAGACTTTCTTTGAGCTGTATTTTACCTGTGCTCATTCCTAAGTGATCGTTCTCCCTTCTAGGTACAACAGTAATTTCCCAACCTCCCACTTCACATCAGTTGGAAACGTGTCTTGGCAATACTCTTTTCATATAATAAAGGTAAACTCAAGAATATACATGTATTGCAATTTAATTAAACCTGAGTTTATCTAAACATCACTCATCTACATTTAGATGGAAATGATGACACCATTTAAGTAGACATTCTATATTAATAGTCTTAAATTAGCATTGTTCCCTAACTTATGATGCAGAGAAAGGATACCTAAATTCTGTTATTCATTAATGCTACAAAAATGAACATTTCATTCACACTAGGTTTAGGTGCTCTATCTGTGAAGCAGAATGGAGGTCAAGGTGTTGGGATTCAGTCATCTCCTGTGTTATGATATTGATGGATACATGGAAAAAATCAATTCTGAAACCTGCATTAACATTTTTTAAATTTCGATAATTTATAGAGAAAATAAATCAGATTTAAATTCATGTATTACCTATAAAATACAATAGCTAAAAATAGTCCCATACTATTAAAATTTTCATGTAATCCTTTTACATTTTTTACTTTTATTTATTTAAAATATGCACAAACCTTTGATATAAATGAATGCTAATATAATTTTTTCCTGCCACAATATCAATGCATATGAACAAGAGGTCAACCATTAGTACTTGGAAAATATGCTTTCCTTCACTAAAATAAGGAGAAATCTTCTAAAGGTTCCAGGGAAGTTGACCCTTTATTATAAAAGAGAGGTGATGCAGTCTATTGTTTATTCTTCTCTTTGGAGGTAACGGTGGAAAAGAAATAAAGATGCATAGATTAAACAATTCTACAGATGAGAAAATTTGCAAATTGAATTTTGCAATGGAGTAGAAGGACAGGGGTCTGTACATAATTTAGTTAATTAATACATTTATTTTATTCCTTGTAATTTTATGTTAATAAATGTGTGGAACACAAAAGGATTTGTAATCTGAAGATAAACAACATGCCAACTGATTCAAATAGAAATGTAGATTAGAAGACTAGATAAAAAGTAGAAAGTTGGTTCTTGGTTCTTGTAGAAGACATTTTAATTTTCTTTTCTTTTCCCTATAGTCATTACTTACTGAACATGATATAACTTCAGCCCACAACAATCATAACTATGACCCCATTATGAAGACTCCTCACACTGGTTGATTACACATATTTTCCACTGAGCTATAAGGATTCCCACCTGATTTTACTGATAGCAAATTATAAGAAATTAGTTAAAGAAGACCCATTTGGTAAGTTACAACAGTGATCTCAATGACCGAACAAAAAAATTGAGGAGTGGAGAATTATCTTTGTTCTGTATGAAATAAGCATGGACAATATGACTCATTAAGAGTAGGTTTTTATGCCAGTACCAGGCTGTTTTTGTTATGATGGCTCTCATCTGAACGAAGCTGGGAGGAGGGCACAGAATGAATGGAAAATATGAGGAAAAATATAGTAGAAAGGGCCCAACAGCTGCAATGGGCACTGATAAGAACAAACTAAACAACTCAAGGGCAGCAGGGAGAAGGGAAGAAATTAGAGAAAAAGAAGGAATGGATTACACTAAGCAAAAGGAAAGAAATATATATATGTGTATATCACCCAATCTGGAAGGAATTGTCTTTTAGGTTAATAATCATAGAGGTCATAAGCATTGTAAACTAGATTGACAATGTACATCAAGGGTAAGATTTTTTTTTTGAAAAAAATGAAGAAAGCAAGGGGGTGGGTTGAGGGGTTGGGGAGAGGAAAAGAGGGAGAAAAATGAGGAAGGAGTTAAGAAGTAGGTCAAGAAATATATATGTATTCACTACCTTAAGTATGTAACTGTAACCCCTCTGTACATCATCTTGACAATAAAAAAGAGTAGGTTTTACAATGCATCGCCTACATAAAATTACTTCTACTTATAGTTTCGACCAACTGATATATCAGAAAAAAAGCTGAAGAATGAATTGGTGTAAATGATTTCTATGAGGCTGAAGAACAGAAAATAAAAACAAGAAAAGATGTCAAACTTTGAAAGATTACTTCAGTACAATAAATCCAGTTACCTGTATGGAAACCTTCTAAGACCTGTGGATGCTTGAAGCCATGGATAGTATCAAACACTACATATACTGGTTGTTGTTTTTAATTCCTTTACATATATACTTAAATGTCTATAAGTAATACATGGCAAAAAGTTAACATAATGGTAAAATAAAAGTATTATAGTGTTACACAGTTACAACAGTGGTTTCTTTTTTTGAAAGAGTCAAGACTGGTCAACACTGGTATTTTTAGACTGATGTTGCGTGTGAGTAATAGACATAATGGAAGACTAATCTATAGATAGTGAAGTAGAAAGAGTATGGTCCTTATAAACACACCTTATCATGGAGTGACATGGTAATTCCTTAGCTCATTATGTCCATTTCAACACCTTTCTTGCATTCCTAATTCCTAGTTGAAAACAGGCAAAAAAATAACAATTCTATAATATGGAGTGCTATATAACTAGGAAGTTTTCTTCTGATGCTATTAAAATATTTTTAAATGCATAGAATGGCAAATTACTGTTGTGCTGTTGCTATTAATGTATTGCTAAGCCTGATTTACAAATTGAGAGAATAAAGTACTTATTCCCTCAAAAATCCAACAGCCAAATGCAAATTTGGAGATTGCTTATAGCAGACTGATAAGTAAATTCCAAGACTAAACAAAAAAATGAATCCTTGACAAAAAAAGAAATCTGGTCAACTAAAGAGAATCCCCTAAGAAATTATTATTCAGAAATCTATTTTTGTCCTTCCCCGTGGTCCTTTTAAAAAACTGATTTATTTAAACATATTAAAACATATTATGGTTGTTTTAAACATGTGAATCACTGATAACCTATTTAGAGGTTATTGGTTTTTAAAAATAACAATAGAGTGATAATGCAGTTTGTTGAAGGGACAATATAATCCCAACATTTTAGTATGTAGATACATCCTTTTAATTACTCAGGCTTAGTACAACCATTCTCAAGAAAGACAGCTCCATTCAATTCTCAAGATTAATAATAATAATAAACCTTTACAATGACCTAATTACAATTAGCACCAGTGGCACTGTGAAGGAGGAATGAGTGTGGTAGACAGAGGCTGAGCATGACCCTCATTCTTATATCGCTTACATCATGCAATGTTCATCCTGAGGGCACCAAAGGAGGGTTGTGTAGGAGCAAGTGTAAGTCAGCCCCAGGGAACACTGTGAGTGCGAGCCCAGCATTCAGCTGGAGTAGAGTTTCAAGTGGCTGTACACCCCCATACAGCAGTAAAAAGATAGAAGATATTGACACGCTCAGCTGCATCTTGTTAAAAGCTTCCTGCGGGTTGGCAGAATGAAATCTTTATTTAAAATACACAAACTATTGTCAAGGGAAGGATGGAAAAGAGAACACAGTAAAAAGGGCCAAACGCTTTGCTTAACCCACCAGAAGCAGCAGCCCAGAGCGGAAAGTAGCCACATTGTCTGCAGCAACAACAGGAAAGGTGACTATCACCATCCCACAGAATCCACTAGCTTTTCTCAGGGTTCCAAGTGCATTCTTTATTATTAATTACATGTGTACCCAACAGGAGGGTAAATACATTATTATGTATAGAAGCAAGATGTCATTTCTGCTGCCCCCTGGCATTAAGTACAGTAGTGGATGTAATGAGTGAGCGATGACAGGAACCCCAGTAGCATCCTGGAGTTCCAGCATCCCTCCTACCCATCAGCTCCAACCCTCCAGCTGGTAGTACCGGCCGCCTAACAGAAAGTTCATGTTAAACCATTATTGAACACTAACAGGAAGGAACTGAGACAGAGTGAGTGGTGTGTATTTATGCAGAGAGGGGGAAGGGAGAAGACTGGGAGAAAAAGGGAGAGGGAGCCAGTGGGAATGAGAGAGGATGCTCAGAAGGAGCTAGTCATCATCTTGGCAGACAACACAGAAGACAAATGCTTTGTGTAATTACACACACACACACAAACACACAAGCAAACACACACTGTACATAGTATGTGTCCATTATATTTACATGTGATAGTTTCCAAGAGTAATTTTAATGGTTTAAGACTGTATTTTGAGCTTTCATAGATGGGTGAGTTTCTTTGCTTGAGGGGTGCCAAGAAAACAAGCATGGAAGGAGCAGTCAAGGGAAAGAAAGAGAAAGAGAGAGAGGAAGGAAAGGAAAGGGAGAAGGGAAGGGAAGGAAAAAGGAAAGGGAAGGGAAGGAAAAAGGAAAGGAAAGGGAAGGGAGGGGCAGGAAAGGGAAAGGGAAAGGGAAAGAGAAAGAGAAAGAGAAAGAGAGAGAAAGAAAGAGAAAAGCAAGAAGACCCAGGGGAAAAGCGTCACCTTGTGCTGATGACGCTTTATTTCTCTGTGGGCAAAAGTAGCATTTCTACCATTAGATCGCGGTCACCTAAGTAAAGTAGACTCGGCTTTACCATACCTTTCCCAGGAGGACACCCGGAGTGTTCTCTGATGGCATTTCCACCACCAGGTTAATATTTTGCCTCTTTTTTTTTTTTCTTCTTCTTCTTCTTCCTCTCTTAACAGAGGGGCAGGGCCATATGTCTTAGCAAGAGACTGAGCATTTGTTGCCTGTAGCTACGTGTTCTGATCAGGCAGAAATGAAGGTAAAGTGATAGGAGCTGGCTGCCGCATGTCTCCCAGCCCATCCACCCCTTTTCCCTCAGCTGTGCTCAGGGTGAACTTTGCTCTCTGCTTCCAAAGACAGAAGCGCAGGTCCGCAGATGCACAGCCCACGCTCCATGGAGGTACCTAAAGAAAGGTGAATCTTTTGGTTCATTTTCACCTGTGCACATCCTTTCCTCAGTAAGGAGACTTGATGGGTGGCACCTCTCCAGGTGCATCTCCTTCTCACCGTGCAAGCACTTGTCTAGAAGAGAACCTCCTCTCTCTCTCCCTCCCGTCCCCCCCCCCCCCCAGCTCCCTCCAGCCCTGCCAAACTGCCAAGGACCTCACAGACAAATAAAACGGCATGCAATATCATTGATGGAGTACATCGCGCGCCAAGCCACCTCTGCCCCTTTCCCCACACGTTCATAATCACGGGTTGTAGTGCAAAATAAATCCCTGCCCCTTGCCTTTATGACTACCCATCCCGTAATGCATCCCACCATCCTATCCCCAAAGAAAATCACCAAATAACGACCAGCACTCGGACACCTGGCGGAGCGCACCCGGGGATCCACACACGGACAGGTCCTCTGTGGCTTTCGTGGAGGGGACTCGCCTGCACCTGGCAAGTCCTTCTTTCCCCGTGTGCACCGTTCTAACCCAAATTCCTGGAACCCTGCCGAGGCCCCAGGGGCGCAAAGGGGCGCCGAGGGGCGCCGACGTCCACCTGCTCCAAGTCGGGGCATTTCCTGATCAGATCACTACGGTGGGTGCCGGTTTCCCCTCCTCCCGCCCCGGCTCACACATCCCACACTGCCGCCGCCACCGCCGCCCGCCGAAGCCGCCTCTCTGGCGGACGCAGCAAGCATCCCGTGTCGGCCGGGCTGGCCGCGTTCTCCCTGCCCCGGGGTCCAACCCGCCCGAGCGGGGGCCCAGCGCCGCTGGCAGCCATCAAGTGGCTCGTTAAGGAAATGCAGGTGAGTGCGTGCGAGCAAGCGGCTGCCGCTGGAGAGACGGCGGGGTGTCTGTGGATCTGTGAGCAAGAGAGAAAAGAGGGAGCAGCAAGGGGCGAGCAAGTGCGGGAGCGGCCCGAGATGCTCACCGCCTCTGCGCCTCCCTGCCCCGCCGCGCCCGCACTCGGCGGCCCGAGCGCGTGGGGCAGCGCCGCGCCCTGACCAGCTCTCCTCCCGCACCCACATCTGCGAGGTTTCTCCGGGGAGCGGCTCCCCGGCCTTCCCCACCCCACGCTCGCTCTCCTCCCAGCCCCAGCCTTTCCGCTCCTCCTCCTCCTCCTGCCTCCTCCCCTGAGCGCCGCTCTGACAAGCCTGCCTGGGCCGGCGAGTGCAGGTACTTTGCTTTCACAATAATTTGCAAGACCCCAGCAAGCTTTCTTTGGGAGCATCCTGCTTTTTCTTCTGCCTGCTTTCCCTCCTCGCTCCGGAAAAGATCTCACTTTTGAAACAATCAGAACCAGAAGCGCCCCACCAAAGCCAGAACCTTGACAGACCACTGTGCATGGACTGTCTCTTTTTACGTTTCTTCTCCCCCCCCTTTTTTTTTCCTTTCTTATTTTCAGTTTATTCTGGGCCTGAGTGGAATAGAAAGACAATTTTCTGACTGGTAGGAAAGAAAAGAGAAGACTCCTCAGGGCTTCCAAAGAAGAAAGAAGCCGCCGCTTTGGTGAGTAGATGGGTGCTTGTCTATTTCTTGCCTGGAAAGTGAGGTGTTTGTCTGCTGGAAGCTTTCTCCCCCCACGCCACGGGCAATTTGTTCATTTAACCAGGGGAAGAACTCCACTTACATAACTTCAACAGTTCTTATTTGAGAAGTGTTTCACTAAGCGTTTTTGTTGGTTTGTTTGAGAGAGAGCACTCTTAGGACTTCTATATAGGCAGCAGCCCTACTGGGAATCTGGTTTTCAAACACTTATTGTTCACCAGCTATTGGGAGTCAGGCTTGTGGAAATGTTAGGTGGGGCTAAGATTTAAGAGCTGTAACCTGGGGGGGCGGGGAGGGGGGGGGGACATGAGACTTCTAACCCTATTGGCTCATTTCCCTGACCACTTCCAACCTAATCCACCCCAACTTCCAACAGTCTTTCTCACTTTTGTTAGTTGCTTGTTCTGTCTTTAGTTCTGAAGAACAGTAGCAGCAATAAATAGATAAATAAATAGATATTTAAATAAATCAGTTGGGTCAGGGGAAAGTTAAGGAACATGGTTTGCAAGACCAGGTGAAAATCTTGTGGAGATAATTTTAAGGGCTGGATAACTGATCATTGAGATAAGGACATCCTGGAAGGAGCCTAGCTGAGAATGTGGATGAACTTAATTTGGAGAAAGAAATGGGGGAAATGCTTTGGAAAGGTCAATAGCTGAGTCTGTAAGTTTGACACAGCAGGTTATAAACTGTGACAAGGGCTCAGCAGCCAGTGACAGGTTTAAGGTGTCTCCTAAGGCTGAATAGCTCAGCATCAGAAACTTCTGCAGGCAGTATTCCTCTTGGGGCTAACATCTCCGTGTCAGTGGCTGCAGCATTTCTGTTGAAAAAGAAAGATAAAACAACAACAACAACAAAAACAGCAGCAAACAAGCAGGGCATTCTTGCTTTCTCTAGGAAAGGGTTAATGATATCTTAAAGGGGGAAAAAGTAGGCCAACATCTGCCAATATTTTATAATATCTAAATAAAACGTTTATGTTATGTCAGGAAAAATAAAGTTGAGTCAGTTTGTTTTGCACAAGAGAGAGAATCAATAACATTTCAGCATTTTTTCTACCTTCATCACTGCCAAATGGATTCTGAATCTGTTACTTCTTCCATTGTTACATATACAGTAGGTACAGTAGGATTTGCAAGTTAGATAAAATAGAACTGATTTCTAACCCATTCCAAGTTCTTGACAATTCCACTTCTAGTGACTAACATTGAATAGTGATTAGGAAAAGTTTTTGTTTTATCATGAACTTTGTTTTCTTGTCCAATATAAAATATACTTTTCCTACTTAAAAATCCCTACCACATTTATAGGGCAGATTGAAAATTACAATTGCTTATCTCATAGAGATTTATTTTTGAGGGAACAACTTATCAAATGACACTTAAGAGGTTTATCATATTAAATTGTTGATACTGGTAGAATTTAAGTATTTTTGTTTTTGTGTGTACTGAAATAAGCAAAGTAAAACAAGCCCATTCATTGGACTTTTGTTTTAAAAAATTGACTAAGAGTAAGCTACTGGACAATGGTTAAAATGGAGACATCTTTATAATTATGATGATGATTGAGTGTTGGAGGCTCTGGATATCTTGGGACATAAGTTTCAGAATGATGAGCTGCTAGAATAGGACCATGATGACGTGAAGCTATCATAGATGGAAATCTTTTAGCAAAGACATGATATTGTTTCTTGATTATTTTTATCCAAGTGGTGTTTTTAGAGCTATTACTATTCTCAGCTGCCATTTCTATTATTGGTTGTAAAAGCCCATTTGAACAATTTAAATTGGTTGATCAAATTTGGTTTGTCACATATGACCTCTACTCATTTGTGACTTCAGATATCTGAGGTCGTTTCATCTTATATTTGAAAAAAATTACAAAATAAAAGGGAAGATTGTATATAAGGAGTCACATTTATATGTGGTTCCAGCATGCCATTACGTATATTTCACTATAGGGTGTGTTTTACACTGTAGAAAATATAGGAAGAAGTATTGATTGTAATTGGATTTTGGAAATCAAAGACTTATAATTAATGCTAAAAGTAAGTTGGCAAACCTCCTGTCCCTGTTCTAATTACATCATAGAGCTCAAGAAAATTGCCCAAGTTCATGCTGGTTTGTTACAAACCATACTGATACTGAATCTGTATAATGGTAGAAAAGAACCAACCCTATATGGGTGATTGCATTGTTAATAGTTATTATTATTATTAGTAGTAGTAGTATTCCACCAGCTCTTTGTGTTTATAGAAGGGGTTGCAATTTTAAAGTTGGAGGAAGAAAGTTGCTGGTGTCAGCAGTGTTTTATTATGCAATTGTTCTTGTTATTCAGATCAGATAATGGCCTGATGAAATACATAAGCAGTCTGCAGGGAATGAATGATTAATTCCTCTAACGTGTGCTTACTAAAGGAGTTCTCACTAATAAAGTGCAGTATACCTGCATTTGCTTACAGTTGCAATTGGTGAAGGCAAATATACTTTTCCTTTAATATTTACATGGAATTTACAAATCGATTTCTGTAACTATAGCAACATAAAGATGATTTTGTGGACCACATGTTCTTACATTTTATAAATCTCTGGGTGTGATGATTATCTACTTAATATACTTAATTTAGAAATTAAAGCAATATTAATTATATGTGAAAGCTTAAACTATCAATTAAATTTTGTTTCCCTATGCAACACTAGAATATCTTACCTGTGTGTTACTACTAAGGTGCATAAACACAAATTGATGCAGGTTCAGAGTTCTGCAAGTGAAAGTTGTATTTTTATTTAGTAGAATCAATTGTTGTGGGAATCTGAAATATTGCCAGCTATCAAAGCACTAGCTGGATTCTATGTGAAAAATTTTAGGGAGAGATTATAGAGAACAGGACAGCTGTGATCACAATTCATGTAAATTGCTTTGTGCTTAGTGAAGCATCATTAGTGTTACTTTAGATATCTCTAAATTTGTAAAACTGAATTATAAGAGAGGATGGGGAAATGAAGTGATTTTATAAAACAATTAGAGCAGGGGAGAGTGGAAAGGCATCTTGCACATCGTAAAGTAACCCACTTACATCTTTTTTGTTTGAAACAATCTGAAATGGGAAAATTTTCAAATTGGGTAATGTAAATCAGTGTCTGTCTATCTCTATCCCACACTTAAATGGGGAAAACACTTTTATTGTAATATTCCTCTTTTTTTAGAACAAATATCTTAATTCCAATAATATCTTTGAAAGTATACGCCTGTATTGAATTCAATAAACATTCACAGTGTAAATGCTGTGATAAATATATTTGATAATGGCAAATTAAATGTCAAATTGAAAATTATAAACAGGGTTTTGTATGCAAATGAATGTTATTTCAACTTATCAATTCACATATCTTAGCATAATTTCTTCACAAGTACTGTCAGTTCACTGATTTTTTTTTAAATGGGCCTCTCAAGCAATTTTACATCAATAAGAAAGAAATCCATATTCACTTGTTCAAACAATATACAAATTACACTTGCAGCAGAATTTTCAAAATCTCTCATATTTCTCATGAAGAGAAATGAGAGAAGAACAAAATACAAGAATAGGACCCATAGATAAAACCTTGCATGACCATAGATTAAGGTTTGGGGGCTTCGGATCACAAGGAGGCAACCAATAACTCTTTGTACCTAGGTTTTCTCCTCTGTCAATGTTAAAACCAGTATAGCAACTGGAAGTGCTTTCGGCTCTAAAATCTTAAACAAGTAATAAAATAGTTGATATAATTGACATAGAACTTGGAAAAATATCTTACAGTGACTGTATAAGAATCCATATAGGAGCTGAAGCTGAAGCCACTCAGCCTTGTGGATTGAATGTTTGTTCAGAATGGCTTGGTAGTAGGAAGTTTGTGTTTATGAAGAAGAAAAGATGGCCTAAAGTTTCCCTCAGCCACTTTTCACTCCTGCCTCCTAGAGAATAGTGCATAGACCATCATTTTAGGGTTTTATTACTTTACTCAGTAAGAGAAAAATGCAAGAACACAAGAATAAAGGAGTTCTTGTCATTGACCTTCCTATTTTCCTGTCTTTATGTTTCCATATATGACAGTTTACTAAATCATATTTACATAAATATGCATAATTTAAGTGAATGAATAGTTTCCTTAAAACTTATAGCCTGCCCACTCTAGGAGGAACCATAAAAAATCATTTTAGTGCTTGCATTTTTAAGAGGAAATTGAAGACTTCCAGTATGAAAAGATAGAATGATAAAATGAATGTCCTATTTTCACCAGTTCAGCTGCTCCATTGACAAATACATATATGACAATGCTGTACACCCTATGAGTAATTTATCAGTAAAATAAATTTTCCTAAAAAGCTTTTCTCACAATAGTGTTACTAAATATCAGTGAGCACTCTTCTAAATACTTGTTTTATTCAAAAGATAATCGAGGCCTTGTTTATTAGTTAATGAAATTTACATGACATAATTGTTGAAATCGGAAACATTTTCACTCTCTAGGAAAATCAATATGGCCAATCCTTTCCTTTATGTAATACAAAAAGTGTTTGTGTTGTAGGAAGTAGACTTATTTTTCTCTAATGTATATGTTTTAAACCCAGGAGCCAGAGACAATGCTCTATCTACTTTGTAACTTACAAAATATAGCTAATATAATCATGTAGTTATAGAAACTTTGAGTTTATTTTGTATATATGCACACATATCAGTATGCATGCTTTACAACATATCCTTTCAAAATATGCTTAATGAAAATAGTTTGTTATATATAATAACGAAATAGTTAAAAATAAAGTGACTTAGACTTGTGTGTAATATACCAGCTTACTTTCTGGTAAATTCTTAAATAAAGCTGTTTGCTATATTACGAAGACACCATTTCCTATAAGTTCATGTGATTTATAAATGTAAAAATTCAATATTTTAAGGACATGGTGAATAGATTTCACCACTTTAAAAATTGTACCTACATATATCTCTTGTATTATACCACTTTCTTGGATTATACCTAAAGGAGATGCTAAGAAAGGAATAGAAAAGGAGCTTTCTTTACTCCTGAGCCAAAAAAATCTTCATTGAGGAAGGAAAGAAAATCCTCCTGTAATGTAGCATGCCTAGGGCATTGTTTCAGCCTAGGAGCTCAGTATCTTTAAATAATCAAGATCATAAATTCTATTGGCTGTAAAATAAAGAATGAGAAAAGACAGAGTGAGGAGAAACTTGATAATTTTCCTGTAAATGAGTTTTAAAAACACTGCCAAGCACTAGTGGCTCATATCTATAATCCTAGCTATTCAGGAGGCTGAGATCTGAGGAGGAGGATTCAAAGCCAACCTGGGCAGGTAAGTCCACAAGACCCTTATTTCCACTTAATTACAAAAAACAAAAACAAAAACAAAACAAACAAAACCACAAGGAAGCAAACTGGAAGTAAAGCAAGGCAAAAGTTGTAGAGCATTATTCTCAAAAGAAGCGTAGGCTGCGAGTTCAAGCCCAAGACTGTCACCAAAAATAAATAAGTAGGGCTGGGGATATAGCCTAGTGGCAAGAGTGCCTGCCTCGGATACACGAGGCCCTAGGTTCGATTCCCCAGCACCACATATACAGAAAACGGCCAAGCGGCGCTGTGGCTCAAGTGGCGGAGTGCTAGCCTTGAGCGGGAAGAAGCCAGGGACAGTGCTCAGGCCCTGAGTCCAAGGCCCAGGACTGGCCAAAAAATAAAAATAAATAAAAAAAATTAAAAATAAATAAATAAGTAAATAATAAATATAAATGTCTTTTCACTCTTGGGTGAATGACCATGAGTCTGATTGAGATGTATAGCTTAGAAATTCATTTCTGTCTTGCTAGTGCTGCCAGTAACCCTCAGGAAACAAAGAAAAGAGAAACTAACGTTATCTGTAAATTCTTCTTTCATTTTGCTGAAAAAAAAGTCAAACTCCCCAACCATAAAGTTTAGTGATTGAGACAGTATGCATTATTACTATGTGGAATAGTCTCTTCTATCTTCAGACATAGATATCTTGTTATACTAGATTACAGTGAGAATTATTCAGTAAAAAATCATCTAGTAACATAACCCATATGTGTAAATTGGTCCTCTGATATTTATTGCTACTCTGTGACAAGATTGTTGAGTATATACAGAAGTATAAAACTGCCCAAATTTAGCTGTCCTGTGATTTTATGCAGTGTCTCCATGTTATTAAGGAACTTTGGTAGCGAAAATATCTTCCTAAAGCATTTTTTTCCTATCTCTGTCACAGGAAAAAGTCCAGGTATATGCTCTCTTTCTGTCTTCTTCCTCCTCATTCCCTGTCATTCTGAGTCACAGGCCTCCATCTGAGAAGCTGGGTAGAACCCATGTTGCTTATTTCCTAGTCACAGACTCTCCTGCCTTCTGTTGGAGTTAGCTGGAATCTTTCATCTTCAAATAGGACTGCTACAGATTCCTGTCATCACATATCCCCCAATCCAAAATTTTAAAGATTCGGTGGAACATAGCCTCAGCCAATGTATTAGCCACATATTAATATGGCATAGCAAAACACTACTATTCCCTCAATCACTGTAGCAGTGTAAATCCCTTTTATTTCCAAATTCAGGGCTATAAGTGGCAATGGAGTGTTACATTATTTTGGCAAGCTTAACGAAAGCACCAAAGTAGATGCTTATTGGCTTTCTTAGGAAAGAGAACAGAGAAATATTAGGAAATGCTGTCTAGAGGTGTGTGTGCGTGTGTGTGTGTGTGTGTTTATATGTATGTATGTGTGTGTTTATTTATATTAATGTATGTGGACCTGGGGCTTGAACACATTTCCTGAGCACTGTCTCTGATCTTTTGTGTTTAAGGCTAGTACTGTAGCACTTTATCCACAGCTCCACTCTGGCTTTTTGGGTGATTAACTGGAAATAAGAGTCTCCTGGCTGGCTTTGAACCTCCATCTTCAGATCTCAGTCTCCTATGTATCTAGGATTACAGGAATGAACCAACCACCTGTCAGATATTTTTATATGAGGCTTGATCATGTATACTTTAGATAAATTAATAAAAAATAGAAAGTAAAATTTTAAATTGAAAAATTTAACAATAACCTGGGAATGTGTTTCTGAAATTTAAAAATTATAAGTTCATTCCATGATCACTCTTGTAGAAATCATAGAATGTTTTCCAATTAAATTCTAAAGTTTCCCTTGTCATTTGCTCTAAAATTCCTTATTAACAATATAATGATTACATTGTATATCTATATACTCAACAGGAACTTTTGAAAAATAATGCCCAGATGATATATTGTTTTACTGTCCAGAACTTCCTAAATTTTCACATAAACAAATAGAAGCCAGATTATATGCTTTACTAAGAGAGAAAAAAGTATTTTTCCATAATTTTAAATTTCCCAGTGCTGTACACAATGTACTCAATTAGTTTTCTATTCATATTCATTTGTGGTACTTATTTCAAGTGGGGTCATTTCTTGTAATTGCACTGCTGTAGATTCTTCTCTGAAGGAAGGTGTTCATGCTGTGTCATGGGAATTTTCCTTTTCTTTGCTGCTAGGACACATATGTGGTCAACTGTAATAAATTGCTTACCCTCATAACTTATACCTGGCAGATGGAAACAATGCAGCTTTCTTGTGGTATTGTTTTTTCCTTTAAAGGATTGAATTTAGAACTTCATCTTCTCATTTCCCTACCCCAGCGAAACTCCATCTTTTCATTTCCCTTCCTTTATTTCTTTTTTTTTTTTCTTTTTGGAGTTAAAGCCTGCCTGTTTTATGAAACACTCCACATCACTTTGGTGACATGTCAGCATTTAATACAAATGACATACTTGCCAAGCTACAGAGCATTGGCTTTTGGAAGTACACATCAGGGCAATCTAAGAGACCTTCTAATTGTGTTTTCAGAGCAACCGATTTCAGGAACTATTCATGAATGTTCTGGTGTGAAAAGTTATATCTGCTAATCTAGAGCTGAATTAACTTCAGAGGACAGGTCAATAGAGATCAAATGCTTCCTACCAGTGCACTTTTTCTCCATTTTGGTTTCTAATCCCAACTTCCTGCTTTGTCCATTTCCTTTGACTTGGATGTGGGTCTAGTGTTTGAGACCCAAAGAAGTGACCTTATGAAAAGATACGAAGGCAGTTATTAAGATTTTAAAGTAGATTACACTGTTTGTACTATTCAATTCCCTTATATCGCCTTCATCTCTTTCATCAATATACGAGCGCCTGCTTCAAAAATAGTTCATCATTATTGAAGAGCAAAGAAATTGAAACTTAAAAAAAATTATCCAAGATCACAGATAGCTTCAGGGTCTCTTGAGATCTTATTTGGAGTAATGAATCCCTAAAACATTTTTGTTCCATAAAATACTGTCTCAAAATTTCTGCAGAAACCATTAGACTGAAGTTTTAGGTAATAGCCAGCATTTACTGACAAGTATATGCCAGTTACTATTTTACAACTTAACATACATTAACTTATTTTTGTTCATACTGGTCCTTCTAAGGTGATACAATCATTTATCCCTATTTTACAAACAGAAAAAAATTAATGCTCATAGAAATGAATTAACTTGCTTCAAGGCAGCATTAACAGGTTAAGTATGTAGACATTATGCATATGGATCCCCAAATTTATAACATTTTGGTATGTTGACATCTTGGTGCAAAATAATTATTATGTGTATAGTAAGTTTCTCCCAGATACTCCTGAGTCTTTAAGAAGAATGCCACAGTAACATAGATTCTACTTATCAAAAGTTATGGAAGAAACAGGGCTCCTTGATCTTTCATAAGTCCTTTCAAATGAAGCAAATACAAGTTAATAGCAATGTGTGATCACATGAGTACAGAAAGGCAGACCTAGTAGAAGTCTTACTCCAGACAACAGAGTTGGGTAAATCATCTCAAGGCATCTCTAGTTATCTCTTCCATTCTTTGAGTAGCAAAGTTTGATACAAATGCTTATGTGTACATTGCTTTAAGATGGAATTTTCCATCCTAAAAAATGTGCTGCCTGCTTTTCCCTATCATTTATTTCCAAGCTTATGTTCTTTTCCAGAAGGATATTGATTGAGGTAGTCCCTGTCCTTTAGGTCTCTATTACCCTCTTGCTCACAGGTATGATGCTACACAGTTCTCTAAACAACTGGATCTCTACTGACCAAGAGCTGCAGTATTTGACAACCAATCAGGACTTTTGAGTCTCTTTACCCTCATTAGATAGGATAGCAGACTAGACCTGCAAAGAAAGGGATTTAAGGGGCTCATGTAGCTTGATCAAGAGTGTTATAGTACATATCACACATGATAATGAAAATGAGACTCTCAGGGGCTGGGGATATAGCCTAGTGGCAAGAGTGCCTGCCTCGGATACACGAGGCCCTAGGTTCGATTCCCCAGCACCACATATACAGAAAACGGCCAGAAGCGGCGCTGTGGCACAAGTGGCAGAGTGCTAGCCTTGAGCGGGAAGAAGCCAGGGACAGTGCTCAGGCCCTGAGTCCAAGGCCCAGGACTGGCAAAAAAGAAAATGAGACTCTCATAATTAACTGATGTGAAACAAACTATAAGCATGGTAATCATAAGCAGTATAGAAATGTGTAAGAAAATGAACAAATAGTCTTATAAGGGTTTCAAGTATAATTAAATTTGTGAACCACTTACATATGTAAATATACATATCTACACATACATTTATAGCTATATATTTGCACACACACAAATATATAGTTATGTAGTCAAGGAAGCAATGTGTGATCAAATACATGAATGCAGAAAGGCAGACCTAGTAAAAATCCTCCTGAGAACAAAGACATGGGTAAATTGTCTTAAAGCAAACTATTTCTAGTTATCTCTTCCAAACTTCGAGTGGCTATGTTTGATACATATGCTAGTTATACCAGTGAATTCCATTAGATTAAAATTGTTGTATGCTTTACTTAATTTTAATAGTCTTTGAACTTATTTACTTTTATTTATTTATGTTTATTTGGGTGGGGGCACCAAGGCTTGAACATTCTATCTCCTTCTATCTCTTCACTTTCTATCTCCTTCTGCTTTCTTGCTTATGGTTGGCTCTCTATCACTTGAAACACACTTTAACTTGAGCATTTTCACTTGTAAATTGTAGACGGTGTCTCATGGACATCTCTCTCCATGGTTAGCTTTGAGCTGTGATCTTCTAGTTCTGTCTCCTCTGTAGTAAGAATCATATATGTAAGCAGCTGCTGCCCTGCTTGTTCTCTCGTGTTTTTGTTTGTTGTTGTTGTTATTGTTTTCTTATATGATGGTTCCTGTCTTTAACTTGTAATATGGGTATTTATTTGATAAAAATTATATTGAAGGAACACGAGTTATAACATAATTCATGACTTCATCTTTATGTGGATGGGTGGTTTAAACTATTATTACAAACTTAGCTACTTCAAGTTTGGAGGAGATAACTACAAATTGTTTTATCTATCTCTTTGTTTTGAGCAGTACTTTTACAAAAAGAACTCCTCTTATGCCTTTATGTATTCTTGAGAATTGACTTTTAAGAATGGAATGGAATAATTCTTAGTATTCACTTATTGAGTTTCTAGTAGATGAGAAATACTTGATATACACTAATGAAATTTGGTGCCCTAATATAAAATGTTAAAGTTGTTCTATAAAATTATAGAAAATACCAAGTAACTTTTAAAACACAATAAAATATTGCCTTTGATCTTTCTTTGACTTATTAAATTGATACTTTTTATATCTTAGGCATGCATGTATCAAGTTATAATTGTAACTGATACTATATGATAGAAGAGTACATACAAATATTGCTACTTCCCTGAATTAGGAGAATTACAAAGAATTTGAAACATAGAAAGCTTAAATACAAAAATACAGGAATCTAAAGCTTGCTTATGACTCATTTCCAGAACCTCATTCTTCTACCTTTCAGACATGAAAAATATATAAACATTTAGTGAATACAGTAATTGGATTATCTTTTCCCCTAGGAGATAGCGGCTTTCTTCTTCTTCTGATTACTCAGTAAGAAAATCCAATGAATTTTCAGTAGTAAATGAGAATTGAGGAGTAGAAAATGTGCCAGCCTTGGCATTTTTATGTTGCAAACATGTACACTAGAGACCTTTATAGAACTACTAAACTGTTTAACTGTGCTAGTTTTTGCTTTCTGTTACACATAAAGTTGATGCAAAAGCAGTGGTCAGAAAGTCAAAGCAAAGAATTTTTAGACTATAGCTTTTCATGTGGCTAATATAGTCATATTAATTTGATGTATTTTACTTTTAAAAAGAAAGAAGACCTTTTAAACACCATGTTTTTGTTTGTTTATTTTCTTCTTTTAAACAGAAGTTTCTTTGGTGCTTAATATAAATAGCATATGCAATATAATTTAAAAATACATACAATATATATTACGAGATACTGCAAGTAAGTATAATAGGTTTTGTGAAATTAGTGGAAATAAGCAAAAATGAATTACAAATTTTAAGAATTTTTGTTTAGAAGCCTAGGTTACTTCATAAAATTGGGGACATTAATTCTATAAGCTTGTAAAGTTATAACATTTGAACTTTTAGTTTCCTAGAGTCCTACCATACAAAAATTATATTTGTCGAAGATCAAACCTGGTAGAAATCATCCTTTTTAATCAAATACTTCTCCATAGCCATAACTTCAAGATTCTACCAAATCTCAAATGCGTGTCTTCTTCCTGCTTTTATGCATGTACATTACTTCCTTTATTATTTCCTCTTCCAGAGAATATTTTAATACAAATATGGTCATGATTAAAACACAAGATGATTCCACACTAAAGCAATGTAATGTTAACAGAATAGTGATGTGACAATGAAGGACATTAGTCACACAAACTGCGAACAATCTTTTTTCTCTTTACTGTTAGCCTTTTCCAGAATTTTTATAAGATATCAACACTTTAGAGTTTTATATAAGTAACTGAGATTATGATTGAAGTGATACAGAGTTTGGTACACAATATATTACATATACTATTACTTTAAAGATATTGTAAATACTAGATATATTATATATGTATCCTTTAGACACTAATTTTGATTATGATTTCATAGTGTGATGGTCGAATAGTTTTTCCAGTCAATGACTAATTTAGCATCTCATCCATTTTTTACGGGACTTCCTTCTTTATGTGGCTTTTTTCAGGATGAACCACCTACTGTATTATTAGTACACAACAAATTGATCAGCTTTCTCTTTAATTCCCAGCAGCAGCAAGTGTCTGCCATATGAAGTTATGTTCTCTAGCAAAATTTTATGTTGTGTTTCTCCTGCCAACTCTGAAGTGGTCAGCCTCCTTTGGCTTGCCCTCCTAGAGCAGTGTGGGTTTCTTACACTAGTCCAGCCTCCATAGCCACATGCACTGCTACTCACAGCTTGGCCGAGCTCCAGGTTTTTGTTACTGGAGCGGTGGCTGGAACAGCTGTGGAGGATGGCATGTATGTTGTTACTCTCATCAATCTTAGGCATTTGGATACCCTTTCTAGGCTTATAGTGTACACTGTATAACATGAAATCTGTTTTGATGAGAATGTGGCAGTACAAAAAAGAAAACTGTGTGAAATGACTCAATGTAGCTTTAGTAGTAAGAAGTTTTCACAAGTGCTTTATCATGTTTAAAACATTTGACCAGTATTTGTAGAGTTACCAAATAAAAAGAATCTTAAGGTAAATTTTCATACAAAAATTGTGCATATGAGGTGTGCAGATTCAAATGAGCCTTTCACAGGCTAAACACTTGCTCTACCATGGAACTACATAACAGCTACTGGTATTTTTTTGAGGCAGAATCTTAAATCAACCTGGTCTTGAACTCACTATTAGTTGAAGCCACCTTACACTCAAGAACCATTGCCTGTACATTCTGAGTGCTGGGATTTTAAGCAAATGAGACCATGTTCATCTAAAGTTGATGATTATTCTTCACTTGTATTTAGTATTCTTTTATTTACTGTATTATAATTCTTAAATGAATTATATCTATATTTAATTTTAAGTTTGAGTTTTCTGAATAAGTACTTAACAAAGTAACAGTAGAATACTTGGAAATACTGTAAACTATTCTAAAGCAGACTTAAACAGACTTGGTGTATCTGTAGCTTCTACTATTGATGATGTTCTTGTATCACCTTCCTGTGGTTGTACCTACACTATCTCTGTAATCTTATCTGAGTATATTGGAAAACGTGTATGCTGGTATTGGAACTAGGAAATTGAAAGGGAATACCAAAATTGAGAGACGGGGTAAAAAAAGACAAACAACTACAATAGCAATACTTGCAAAACTGTTTGGTGTAAGTGAACTGAACACCTCAGGGGGGGAAAGGGTAAGGTGGGGAGGGGGTATGAGGGACAAGGTAACAAACAGTACAAGAAATGTATCCAATTCCTAACGTATGAAACTGTAACCTCTCTGTACATCAGTTTGATAATAAAAATTTGAAAAAAAAAATTAGAAAACCGGATGCCAATAAACAGCAAGTGTGGGGAAAAAAAAAAAACAAAAAAAAAAAACAGACTTGGTGTCTTGTTTGTTTTCACTGGATCATAGATTGCCGGGCTTTGCTCTACCTCGCATCCGCGTGGATGTCCTGGGCTTCTCTACCTCTTCCATGTGGTCCTCTATCGCTCTCACGCATCCCCTGGCCAGTAGGCCACTTATACCCTCGGTTAGCATGTGGTCACAGGACGCCCTGTCTCCTTCCCCATTTTCCCCAAGGAAGACACTGGAGCTGAGAGTCCCAGAGAACTCTCAAGGGATGTTCTGAGTTTAATAAGGGAGGGGCTAACAGTCTTATACCAGCAGAGACATGCGAAGGAGAGAGACTGGCCAGGTGCCAACCATAGGCTAAGGAGTGTGTCCATTACAGTGATGTCACAGGACTTCCTCTCTGGGCAGAGACCACAGCCCCCCAAGGACCGGGCCTCTGGGGTCTCTAGTGCCATTCCTGACACACGTGCTTGCCTGCCCCTGAGGGGCGGGGGCTGGCCTGGCTTCTTTTCCAGTTGAAGCCAGAAGGAGGGGGCGACAGGCTAACTGGGCCATCCCCTCTTAAAGGCACAGCCATCCCCGACAATAGATGTTCTCATATAAAATCCATCTCCTATTTTTTGGACAGCAAATCAAGTTGTCTAATCTAGAGCAAATGAAATGATTTCAAAGTCATCCTTCACTCATCTCTTATGCTGACAAAAGAAAATCAGTGGGAAGGAATATGCATTCGAATATTAATCTTCAAAATCCAAATGGTGAAACAATGGGCAAATGATAAACCAATGCAACAGCGATACCCATAAGACACTATGTTAGAAATGAACTTTCCAACTTGGGGCAGGGGAGTCAAGGGGGAGGGTAAGTAGAAGAAAAATGAGGGAGGACTTAAGAATGTTCAACAAGAAATGTACTTATTAACATATGTAACTGTAACCTCTTTGTAAATCATCGTTATAATAAAATACAATTAAAAACCAACATTAGGGCTGGGGATATGGCCTAGTGGCAAGAGTGCCTGCCTCATGTACATGAGGCCCTGGGTTCGATTCCCCAGCACCACATATACAGAAAAATGGCCAGAAGTGGCGCTGTGGCTCAAGTGGCAAAGTGCTAGCCTTGAGCAAAAAGAAGCCAGGGACAGTGCTCAGGCCCTGAGTCCAAGCCCCAGGACTGACAAAAAAAAAAAAAAAAAACACCAACATTAGGTATGCCAAATTACAGATTAATATCCACTAAGTAGAAGACAAAAATAAGTATTTAAAACCAAACAGAATAGTTTCTGTCACTTTCACATTCAAAGGTGAGTGGTCCAGTCTGTTGTGATAACACAGTTTTATGAGGATATTCATAGTCCTAGGTGTCTGCCATCTTCTTTGTCACCCATAACATGGAGAATGAGCTCCTTTGCAGAGGCAGATTTAGAATTTGGGTAGACTAGAGGTCCAAGAACACAGATTTTAGCAAGTTCGATTTCATGGGAACACCCAGATCAAATCTGTTCATATATATATATATATATATATATATATATATATATATATATATATATATGTTTTGTGTTTTTCTTTTGATAGTGATATGTACGCTTTAACATGATGTAAGTAATTGTAGCAAGTCAGTGATTAAAATATGCACGAGAGTTTCCATTTCATAACCATCACAAAAAGATAATATGAACTATAAAACTTGTGGGTGGGAACAGGAGGAAAATACTAGTAGAGAAAAAGGTTGACATAGTTCATAAAGAAATGTACTCATTACCTCATTTATGTAACTGTAACCTCTGTCTGTATATTACCTCTACAATAACAGGATGTATTTTTTAAAAGAATATTGTTTTAGTCTGTTTGAAGTAGCTATTTTCTAAACATCTAGATTTTTTGGTTGATTTGATTTATTTGAGTAGGTTCAAAACACTTTATTTTCTTTTTTTTTTCTTTTTTTTTTTTTTTTGGCCAGTCCTGGGGCTTGGACTCAGGGCCTGAGCACTGTCCTTGGCTTCTTCTTGCTCAAGGCTAGCACTCTACCACTTGAGCCACAGCGCCACTTCTGGCCATTTTCTGTATATGTGGTGGTGGGGAATCGAACCCAGGGTCTCATATATACCAGGCAAGCACTCTTGCCACTAGGCCATATCCCCAGCCCCCCAAAACACTTTATTTTATTAATATGGAAGAAAAGATTCCAAGCCATATACCTAGATTTCAGAGTAAATGTCTATCTCAAAATTCAGGTAGTGTGGGCCAGTTTAGAGTTTGGTGCAGTAATCACTGGCATTTTGTGCATTATTCATATGTTTATTTTTTGAGACTCAACATTATTAGTAATCTTAGCTATTCAGTTCACTGATATCTGAAGACCACATTTCAAAGCCAGTCTGCACAGGAAAGACCCAATAACTATTTATTTTCAATTAACCACTCAAAAGCTGGAAGTCGAGCCATGGCTCAAGTGGTAGAGTATTGACATGGGAAGTCTCAGTACCCAGGGCCTTAAGTCAAGCCCCAGTACTGGCACAAAACCAACAAAAAATCAAGGTGGCTAAAATGATGAGCTTCTTTTATCAGCATCATTTTCTTTTCCTGCCGCATTTTGAAACTGTCTTTGGTATGTTGGTGAGCTCCAGGCAGAAATCATGGACAGTTTTTTAGTTTAGTTTCTGACAGCAAGTCTGTTCTGTTTTATGAAGACAAATCTACTTGGAGCTAGGAAATTCAAAGTACTTAATGTTTATGGTAAAATTATGTACAGGCATAGATATATAGATTAATTGAAATAGATTGATAGAGATAGACAAATAGATGATAGATAGAAAGATAGATAGATGGATGTTCTTTTCTAATCTAGATTAATATCCAAGATGAAAATCCAAGAATGCCTTGAAAATACGATATTGAGACTTTTTGGTTTCTGCGTTTAGACAATGGAACCATAATCTGCTCAAACCATCCACAGTGCAGTTGTCTGACAAGATGATATCTGTTTCTAGTGATTCCTGCTGGAAATTTTGTTGTGGACAGTAAATGTTTACATCTTACATCATACCCATCCAGTGACATGCATTAGCTCTCATTCTCTCCTGGGAAATGAGGATGAAATTGTCCAGGGAATCAACAGTGTAAAACTTCATAGTAGGCCCAAATGGAAAGAGCAAATATTCAATGGCAGTCATGCTAGGATTTATTGAAAACCAGAGAATTTCTTACTAGAAAGGTTAAAATGCTTTTGCTTATATTATAGCTGTAAATAATGCAAATGTAAATACTTTAATAATTTCAATTAATTCTGATGTGTAGCTTTAATTTTTTTCTAATTAAAGATGATATTCCTAAATCTGGGACTTCTGGAGGAAGTTAATGAAATCTTTGCTTACCACTGCAGTTAAATTATAAAACCTGCTGTTGAAGTGCAGAATGCTTTAATTAAAACTACTTTCTAATATAAAACAAGCTGTGTTAAGTTTTAACTTATGCATTATTTTGAAGTAGATATTAAGTGAAGCCCGGTTGTGTTTTGCAATTTCTATTGGTTTGATATTTCATGGTTAAAAAATGCCAGTTTTTCCTTTTAGAATAAAATGAAGAATAATTAGATGAATTGAATAAATTCATTTGAAAAATAGAACTCTTTGAGTGTTGAAAGTATGCTTATTCAAAGCACAGCTTGTTATAAATTAGTTTTTAATATACAAAACAAATAAAATATTACATTATCATAGAAAATAAAGAAAAGTATATTCATTTGCATATACTAAATAATTTTCAGCAAGTTTTTATGGGACAAAAATAATGACACTGTTGTGAGAAATGTATTTCTAGGAATTTTACATCTTTAAAAAATTATCATATTGATAGTGATTCATTATTTCCAAGAATCCCTGGTATCTCCCTTGGTATGCATATCATAGCAAAAAATAAATCAAAGATTACAATGTACTCTAGAGAGGACTTCCTTATAACTACCATACAAAGACAATGTTTTTAATTCTGTTTGAAGCAGTTCCTTAAGAAATACCCATTCATGTGCTTGTTTGCTTTGATTTAATGGGAAAATATGTACACATTCTAAGACTTGGTTTTCAGTAGCAATCATAGAGCTCATGTAGTGTGCATATTATATCATATCCATGCTATGTAACCAAATGCTATTCTAATAATAAATGCAAACATTCTTGACAAATATAAAAATAATTACCTTATAGTGTAACTGATTATCATGTATTTTATCATATTTATACATACATACACATATATTTATATGTACACATATATATATGGAGAGACAGAGACAGAGAGAGAGAGTGAGAGAGAGAGTCAGTTATGGGGCTTGAACTCAGGGCCTGGGAACTGACACTGAACTCTTTTGCTCAAGGCTAGTGCTCTACTACTTTGAGTCACTGTGCCACTTCCATCTGGTGGCTAACGGGAAATAAATGTCTCACAGATTTACACAGGCTGCTTTGAACCATAATTCTCATATCTCAACCTCCTGAATATCTAGAATTTCAGGCATGATCCACCAGCACTGACTTTTACAAATCATTTTACTATATTTGTAAAGTAATGTAAATTTCTTCAACTTTTTTTTATCAGTCCTGGGGCTTAAACTAAGGGCTTGGCACTGTCCCTCAGCTTCTTTTGCTCAATGCTACCATTCTATATCACTTTAAGCCACAGCACCACTTCTGCCTTTTGCGGTTTATGTGGTACTGAGGAATCAAACCGAGGGCTTCATGCCTGCTAGGCAAGCACTCTACCACTAAACCTTATTTCCAGCCTTAAACTTATATTTTTGAGTGCTGTATTATCTATCTCTCTCTGTTTCTCTCTCTTTCTCTCTCTCTGTCTGTCTCTCTGTCTGTCTCTGTCTGTCTCTCTCTTTCTCTTTCTCTCTCTTTCTTTACCTTCCACAGGCTCTTCAAAGGGTTTAGCATGCACTCAATTGGGAGTCAGGGAGAAAATTTTCACAGTGCACATTAATGAAAATAGTTATTAATGCTAACCTATAAATAATACTGCATTTAAATGTCTATGTATTCTTCACTTCTGTTTCTACTCTTATTGCAAAATAACATGTTCTTTTTTTAAAGTGAATATACAATTTATTTAACAGTCAAACTTCATTAAGACATGTGCAATATGGCAATTTCAAAGGGAGTTTAACCCTACCTAGGATATGTTTGCTTGCTGGGGTTTAGCAACAGGGTCCATTTCATGCTAGCACTAATTATTTATTGAATAAATACAATACCAAACAAACTGCATTCAAATGCTTTCTAAAAAAATCAGTTTTAAAGGCCTTTCTGTTCAGGCTGAGAAACACAGTAAAGGCAGATATGCTAGTTTAACATAATTGGCTGATTTTATACAGCACTTATATCTTTTAGTCCACAAGTATATTATTTTATGATAGAGAACATCTAATACAACCATTTCTACAGAACTAGGAAATAAATTTCTAAGAAAGATTTTACAGACTCCATCTTTTATACCCACACCAACAGTCTAACTCTAAATGGGATGAAGCCAATGACTTTCCTCACAGAGCTCACAACTAATGTCGCTTTGCTATCGAAATCTGTATTTCTGATCCATAATGAGCATTGAGACAAGATTCAAATATATTCCCGAAGAAGCACAGTGCATATTGTGGTTGCCTATTCAACAACAGCGAGCTCTGCATTAAAAACTCTCATCCCAGGAATTAAGGTCAGCCACATTCATGGGCATTTCCTCCACTGTAGTATTGTAGAAAGTCTCAATGTCACAAAGAATCCTCTTGTCTTCTTCAGTAACAAAGTTTATAGCCACACCTTTCCTCCCAAATTGACCCCCTCTGCCAATTCTGTGAATATAGTTTTCACAATTGGTAGGTAGGTCATAGTTTATAACCAAAGACATTTGTTGCACATCAATTCCATGATCCAACAAGTCAGTAGTGATCACAACACGGCTTGACCCTGATCGGAATTCCCTCATAATAACATATCTCTCCTTCTGGTCCATGTCACCATGCAGAGCAGAAATTGTAAAGTCCCTGGCATGCATTTTCTCAGTGAGCCAGTCAACTTTGCACCTTGTATTGAGGAAAATAACAGCCTATGTAATAGTCAGTGTCTCATACAAGTCACAAAGTGTGTCCAACATCCACTCCTCTCTGTTAACAATATAGAATTGCTTGATTCCTTCAAAGGTCAATTCTTCCTTCTTCACCAAGATTAGAATTGGATCTCTTATGAATATTTTGGTCACTTCTAACACATCAGTTGGCATTTTGGCAGATAGCAACATGACCTGAATACTTGTATTTAATTTCTGGAAAATCTCATAGATTTGACCCTTAAACCCTCGGCTCAACATTTCATTGGCTTCATCCAAAACGAACATTTTGATCCATTTTGGAGAAAGGTATCTTCTTTTGAACATGTCAAACACTCTCCCTGGTGCACCAACAATAATATATGGTGCTTCAGCCTGCAGCTTTTGCATTTCATTTCGAACATTGGTTCCACCAATGCAAGCATGATAAGTTGTTCCCATGTAATCTCCAAGTACCAAAATTACCTTTTGGATTTGTTGAGCCAGTTCTCTGGTGGGGGGCAATACTAGGGCTTGGGTCTCCTTGAACTCAATCTCCAACTGTTGCAGGATGGAAATAGCAAATGTGGCTGTCTTGCCAGTACCTGACTGAGCTTGAGCAATCACATGATACCCTTTAATGGAGGGAATTATAGCTTTCTGTTGAATAGCTGAAGGCTTCTCAAAACCATATGCATAGATGCCCTGTAGAAGAGACTCCTTTAAGTTCATATCATCAAAGTTATCAACAATCTCATTCCAGTTGCTCTTGATGACACCATCAGGGTCCATTTCCTCTGGGCCGCCATGTTCTCTGTTACAGTCCGCAGAACCACCAGACATGATCTGAAGGACGCCTGCAAGCCCAACTGGAAAGCAAAATAACATGTTCTTAATATTTAAAAAGGCTTAAGCTTATGAAAAAACTCTGATGTATTAGCTTTTTATCTAAAAACTTGTTACAGCTTGTAGGAAATGTTTTCGAATGCACTTTACAGTTGGCTTTTGAAAACAGCTAATGCAGATCAGTGAGCCATATGCACAAATGTAATTTTAATTTATTATAGAAACACATAATGACATCCATGTATCAACTAGAGAAAAGTTCCAAGAACTACTGAATGTTGTGAGAAAAGGGCACTTTAGGCATAGGTATGACTTTGTGAGTTATGTGTTGATCCCAAAATAGATAGCAAGTCTTTCTAAAGGAACATGGTAACATCTGTGTTGCTTTATAGATATTTAGAACTAAGTATCTTGTGGAGTGACTGACTTTTTTCCGATGTATTGTGTACTACTTAGTCATTTCTTGAGGGGAATTTTGTCTAAATCTCTAAAACTAGTTATGAATTCCCTTGTTACCTTTATTATCCAAGTCTCTTTTTATTCTTTCAATATTTTCCTCATTAATTTCCTCTAATTAGTAGTTAACATTTACAATTATGTCACGTTTCACATAATTAAAATAATCTTACAACTTTCTGTGCAGACATTACTGTGTTCATGAATGTGTTGAGTTGATTCTCATTCTGAAAATGGTGTTCTATAAACTTACACAAGAGCCATACAAGTGAGAAAACTTCTCATTTTATTTCTAGGATTAAGATATAGTCTTATTACCTTCTATAAACAGTTAAAATTAAGTCAACCTGTCAGTGAATTGGGGGCTCAATAATAAAACTCTCATGAAGATTATGTTTCCTTCACATCTTTGTAAGATGAAAGTAAAATTCAGATCACTCTTACCTCTTTAAAGTGCAAATTATTTTGGGGAGAAGTGGAGTTTTCCATTTATTTGTATTGTGAGAAAAGATCTGTTCAGAAATGTGTATCCATATTTCAGCACAATGATACCAAATAAGTTATCCTGAGCTGCCCTTACTGCACACCTTTGAACTAGTAGATACATTTTGTTACTTCATTAGACAGAATAATTGTGGCAAGGGTGTGACCTTGTACCTGTGAAGCAGTCTCCCATTCGATGGATGATGTGAATGACTAAGTGGGTCAGCCTCACAAGGTTGTAAGCTATTCGTTCTCATTAGGCTGCCAGCCACAAAATTCCAATACACAAGGTTGTTTGAGGAGTGCAGAGATTTATTGAAGGCATTTCTATATCTACATCTCTTCAGGCAACCAGCAGTTCAAAGAAGATAAATTAATGTGAAAACACAGGTATAAATAGAATCACTTTAATTTTTTTGCTATATTAAGCTTTTTGTTTGTATTTAGATAGATTTGATCTGTCAACCATTAATCACCACTCCATAGATGGCATATGCTTTAGAATTAAAGGGTTGCAGTATTAAGAGGTATTGCAATCCTCAATAAACACTGCAAAAGCAATATCTACTTAAATTGTACTCAAGAGATGTGTGATGTAATTTCTTTTTCGTTTTTCAGGGAAACAATACATTTTTTTTCTCAAAACCTATCTGTCCTCAGATATTGCAGGTGAAAAAAATCTTACATAATCTCATTTAAAATTATTCCAGCTAACAGAATATGACTTCTTTGACGAGGTACAGCAACTCATGCAAAGGGTTCAAAAATGAGGAAAAACTGAGGTGCAGAGTAGTAAAAGGAAACCTTTTTAATGTTAGGAAGAGAGAAAACTCAACACTTGTTATCTCACTGATAACTGGTTTGGCTATGTGATAAATGTTTTTAAAACCAGGAGAAGGGTTACCATGGCAATGTGGAATCAATTGTGTAAATATAAAAGCCCAATTTTGGGGGTTGGGGACTTTTGGTATTATAAGTCCTATTTTCCGTCTCAGCAATAAGTAAAATAAAATACATTTTGTAAAGGTTACAAGCAGGTCCCGATGCCTTTTTCTTTTTAGGGAAGTGCTTATTTGGCTGTGCAATTTTTTTCTTCATTTGAAGATTGCATTTAAATCTGTTTGACTCAAGTTTCCAAACATTTGTCTGGCACATTTCTAAGAGAATTCTCAATCTATTGATGTGAAATATGTCATTTATATAGAGAAATAGCTAGAAGAACTCAGTTCAGAACCCACTTGGCGACCTCAAAATCAGTTTCTGTAGATCTGATTATAAGTTATTGTTTCAATTCTCATCAGCCTATACTAATTTCATAGATGCTTTCCCAAATGGAGACATCTTTCACAGTAGTGCTCAATGATGACTTTGAGCTTGCATATTTTAAATGATGAGATCCTGAGCCTTTATGTCAATTTGAATGTATTCTTCCAATACCTCTTCATGAATGATTGCTCTCACATGTGTGTCATAACTTTATGACTCAAATTATAGTTTGTGGACAAGACCTAGGCATGTATCAGACTAAAGGTATCACCTAGGAAATTGTTAGAAACTCAGCCTCTCCACTTACATCTTCCTTGAACAAGAAGTCTATAAACTGAAAACAACATGTTGCCTAATCATATCACCATATATTCTGACAAAGTAATGAGTCACCTTTTGGTCTCATATAATTAACTTGGCTGTTACCTGTAGTTGGAAAACCATTTTTAAGCTTCAGCTAATTGCCATTTGGACTCACTAGGGCCGTACATTACCAGTAGGATAGAGGGATAGAGTAAGTGCAAGAAGAGGAAGACTGCCTGCCTTTTCCATCTTAATAGATTGAAATCATCTGATGTTGTCCACATACAACAGAAAGGAGCAACGGAGAGTGTGAATTTCTGGAGTCCAGAACATCAGGTATCCTGGAGCTGCCCATGATACTCTTCTCTGGATAGAAGGTCCCTACTTCAGGGTGTAACCTGGTTTTCTATTCACCTCATGCAACTTCACCAAATGTTAGAATAAACAGGACTGGTAAAACAAAAGGCTGGGTCTATTTTGCAATGTTCCAAATCATATTTTTTCAAATTTGAACAGGAAATATATCTTGAATATTTTATGGAACCCATGTCTACATCTCATTAAAAACTCTCAAGACAAAGTCCAGTGGATCCACAAGAGCATTCATCTCTACACATAATAGAAAGCATGGCACCATTTATATGAGCACAAAAATATGTATGCATGTCTTTCCTTGAGTGTGGTCTCCACTCTCTGACCACAATGCATCCCTTTCTCTCTCTCTCTCTCTCTCTCTCTCTCTCTCTCTCTCTCTCTCTCTCTCTCAAATACACACACACACAACACAAACACATACATAGATGCATGCACAGAGAAATTAATATTGAACTAGGTATTTGGTTATCACTAAAAGAAATGCCTATCTCAAGAGTAATAATGAATAGTAGTAGCTCTCTGCTAGAATAGGTGGATTTTTATTTTACTCCTTTGAGACTGAAGTAAGATTGTAAATGGGTCACTTACAGAAGGAAAAGCTTATTTCAAAATTATATTTCATGGGGATAAATAAGCACATTACAATGGATTCATGCTCTAAAATACTGACTACAAGTACAAAAGAATAAACTGCTGATACATTAAAGAATATGAATCTCATGATGCATATCTACTGAAAGCAGCCAAAGACAAAATAGTGTATAGGATATGTAGTTATTTAATTTCTGACACAAGGAAAATTAGTGTATTATGTTAGAAATCACATTGGTGCTTACTTAGGAGAGGTGGAGTTTTAGAAGGAAAAACAAAAAAATGAGCAGGTAATAATTTTAGTCAGTGAAAACATTCTAAATCTTGGAATATCAATTATATGAATGTATATGTTTGGAAAATTGTTACCTAAAATGAATTCGGTTTTATTTAAGTTGCATCTCAACAAAACTGATACTGAAATTTAAACTATGTGGTGGTAAATGATATATATTTACATGCAAAATATTTTCCAACTTCCACCTATGATTGCTAAATATTAGAGGGCTGAAGTACAGCTCAATGGTAGGACATATGATTGACATATCTGACCCTCATAGCCTAGAACTCACCAACAAACAAAGAAAAATAACAACATTGACAAGGTTATGACCTAAATATTATGGTCTTTCTTAAGGCAATAAAATTTGGATTATGCATCTTATCATTTCATATTTATGAAATACATCAATTTAATGTTGGTATTATATTCCACATTATTTCTATTTCAATTGATATGAGAACACATTTGGAATGTTGGTTTTGCTTTACTTATATTCATTATTACTTCTCCTCTTAATTTTTTAGATTTCTTTTTAGTGCCTGACCTTAAAGCCTTACCCACTCTTGCTTGGCTTTTTTGTTCCAAGCTGATGCTGTCACTTGAGCTACACCTCTGCTTCTGTTATTTTGCTGGTTTGTTGGAGTCTCAGACTTTTCTGCACAGTTGGCTTCAAACTGAGATGCCTGGTTCTCAGCCTCCTGAAGCAGCTAGGGTTATACATTGGTACAATCACACTATTGTAAGAAATAACAAAACTCATTCTTAAACCTTTACAGATTTTCCATATTCTTTTTCTTCTAAAAGGACTACATTTATTGTGTTCAAATACAAGCCATCCCATTACCTCTGCTAATACTTTCCTTTTGTTTTTATTCTAAGACTTTGAATGAGTAAGACATGTCCACTATACATCTAATGGGTGCCATTGCACCAGCTGTTCTCTCTCCCCTAGGAGTTTTTCTTATCTCAAGTTGCCTTTATCTTTCATAGTTAAGATACTGGAACCCTTTAGCTGTTACCATAGTAATTCACTATCAGGATGGATAAGAATGCCTTCTCCCTTTCTCTTTTATTTTCTTTGTATATTTTGCTATAGTGTTGCTTCCTGAGGATCACATCTTAGACAACAGACAATTTCACAAGATTGCTGATAGAGCACATAGCATATCTACGCAATTTTATTTTCAGAGGTAAATGATAGTGTTCTTCCTCTCTACTGTATGCAATAAGATCTCCAACCCTGGGAGAGTAAGGGACTGATATAAACAAAGGCAAAGAATGAGGTGGTAAATGAGGAATAGGAAGTTTTGTAGTCTGGAGCAAAATTTAAGAAAGGAGGCCTGAGAGATATTTATTTTTGCTGAAAAATTTGACTTCATGGCAAAAAGTTAGAAGCTAGAATTTAGTGGTATGTTTTTCAGGAAATAATATATATCCTTTAAACGTATCTGTTAAGGGTGATAAATTCACACATGGAAAGAACCCGTCAAATTTCTGTAGGAAATGATAATTTAGTGAATTACACAGTTTAATTTAAATACTTGTTCTTAAGGTCTGTGTACAATACTTTCTTATTAGAAATAGTAACCACGTGGCTTGTGGTTCTATGAATGGTCCATTTACCCAGATAGTTCAGATCAGAATTTTCTTTTGGCTTACTTGTTTGGATAACCACCATGCATTTGCATACACTAAGCCACAATGACACTTTAATGAATGCTCTCATTTTGGCGGTTTGCGTAGACACTTAGTAAAGTTCATTTGATAGCCACTAAGTAAAAATAAAAATAAAAAAATAAATTCCCATTTGTTTCTGCTATGAGCATTTCTTTAAATATTTGGTGGTATATTAAAATAATCAAAGACTTTGGAATCAGAAAATTTCAATCTGTCTTTTGGCTGCTTTATTTAAATGATGACTGGCTGCTGACAAAAATCTAAAGAGTTACTACAACAATCACACTAAAATGATCCTTCATTTCTCATAAGGCATCTGTTTTGAGCCTGGCCTTGTGTATAGTGCTGGTTAAAAAAATGGAACCTAAAAGCCACAGAAGTAATACAGTTGCCTCATAGATGAGCTACCATATTCTTTTTCTGAAACACTTTTTACATGGCATTACATAACATGAATCAAATTCTCTACTGTGACCTCTTAAGTACTTAGCATAGATAATGGATTATCTTTTGCAAGAATAAACCTTATTTTAAAATATCTACATTTCCATCTAGTGAACTAGGAAGTGTGGGAATGTTCATAGACTTTACTCCTATCTTTTGTTCCAATTTTGAATTTTTGGCTTCCTTTAAGCTCTCTGTGCTCTCTGTTATCTCTCTTCCTGTGTTTATTTCTGTTACATGCATCTCTACTGCTGATATCTATGGTTCACTCACTCTGCTTTGTGGAAATATGAAAGGCAGCAACTATAGCTTCAGTTTTTATCTGGATTATGTGGCTCTGTGCTGAGTATATGGTAAAAGTGAACATATCCATGGGCAGACAAGTGTAAACCAGCATAGTTTTCTCTGCTGACAAGCTATGTGCTCTTGGCCATGAGCTCCATAAAGGCTCATATTACTTTTCTGAAAAAAGAGACAATGGTGGTGGTGGTGGTAGGGAATGCAGCCATAATATCATAATATGCATGTCATATGCATCTAATATTAAACTAGGGAAATGGAAGAAAAGGGTGAGGTTAGAAAGGATAGAGAATGATTCATAGAGTGACATTTATTAAGATGCATTGAACTTGTAAACAGACATGGTGAATAGTAACCCCTTTCTAAGGCTACTTAAAGACAATACAAATATAGTTAAAAGGAGAATGTGATAGCTAAATACAGATCTTTGGATATAACATTAAGAAAGCAACAAGCTCATCAGCAATTCTGTGTGAATACCTCCATTTCTAATTCTCTTTTTTTTTTTCTCCCAAGTCCTCTGGTTCCTTAATATTACTGTTACATCATCAACATCGTCAAATCTTCATGGTTAAGAAATGAATGTACCTCCTCCCTCATTACAAGAAATGTACCCAAGGCCTAACATATGAAACTGTAACCTTTCTATACATCACTTTGACAATAAATAGAAAAAAAAGAGAAATGAATGTAGTTTGAATCAAATTCCATGTACATCATACAAACTCATTATATTCAAGGAGATATTTATTAAGCCTCTGTTAAGTTCACAGCATAAGGTTATATGCTGAATGCATCCTGGTTAGTGAATGCAATTATCTCAAGAATACAGTTTGAATAGTTTAGTATTTCTCACCTAGAAGATTCATCCATAGAGATGGACCTGCAGATGCCTGGGCTGCAGCTTCCTGGTGGCTGAAAGCAGGAGCCACAGCTGTCAGCTGCTCTGAATTGTGTATGAAATGTCTGTTACAATAGGTCTCTCTTCATGCTTCTGCCTTTATCACTATTGATTTAATAACGCCTCAGGTGAGTTGTTAATCATTGTAAATATCACCTTGAATTTTTTATACTGATTCTAGTTATCAAATATTATATTTCTAGGAATTTGAAGATGGGATAGCCTTCTTCACTATCTGTCGTTAACTTCTTAGAGATATGTAGCAGAATATTGTTAAGTAAAATGCACATGGATGAGTGAAAGGGTGTTGATTTAAGGCTGAAGAGACAGAAAAATCTTTATGGTCATATGTTATTAATGAAATTGTTTATATTGATAACAATACTGCCTTAAAAGTTTTCTGTAAGCCCAGTGAATTGGCTCCTACTTTAATCCTGGATTCTTGGGGAGGTTGGATGAAGAAGAGCACAGGTCAAGTCCAGCTTAGGTTAAAAAGTTTGTAAGACACTACCTCAAGAGAAAAAGCTGAGTGTATTGGAGTGCACAATCTATTCCTGTTATGACAAGAAATATTATTAATAGTGGAATCATAGTCTAAATCCAACTGGGAAAAATCAAACCCCAAACTTTATTTTAAAAAAATAAAAAAAAACTGAACACTTAAGTGGTACGGCATTTAAGAATTGAGGCCATATAAATTTAAATACATGTATATATTTATATATAGTGTATGTGTGCATGCTCACATATGTGTGTTGGTAGACTGTAAGGATTTTGAAAATTCCTTTTCATTCTCATTTTATCACTTTGTTTGGCAGAATGAGGTTGGCATGATAGCAGTGCATACTTATCATTCTTTTTTTAATAAAAGTTCATCTCATCAACTTTGTGATGGCTATAAAGATAGAAGATTTATTTTTTAACATTTTTTTCCATATTTCAGGCCATTTAGGCCATTTCAAGCCAATAGTGAAAATATTCAGATATCTTTTCTGTATATGCTCTGATCTTCTTTACAGATTGTGTAGTCTTTTCTTCTTTTTTTTTCAAATTTTTATTATCAAACTGATGTACAGAGAGGTTACATTTTCATACGTTAGGCATTGGATACATTTCTTGTACTGTTTGTTACCTTGTCCCTCATGCCCCCCTCCCTCCCCCCCTTTCCCTCCCCCCCCCAGGTGTTCAGTTCACTTACACCAAACAGTTTTGCAAGTATTGCTTTTGTAGTTATTTCTCCTTTTTTACCCTGTGTCTCTCAAATTTGGTATTCCCTTTGAATTTCCTACTTCCAATACCAGTAAACACGGTTTCCAATATACTCAGATAAGATTACAGAGATAGTGTAGATACAACCATAGGAAGGTGATACAAGAACATCATCAATAATAGAAACTACACATACACATAGGACGTTGAAAGTAGTTACAACTGTGATATAACAATTGTTTCCATAACATGGAGTTCATTTCACTTAGCATCATCTTATGTGTTCATAAGGGTATAGCTATTGGGCCTTGTGATGCTCTGCTATGGCTTGCCTAAACCTGTACTAATTATTCCCAATAAGGGAGACCATAGAGTCCATGTTTCTTTGGGTCTGGCTCACTTCACTTAGTATAACTTTTTCCAAGTCCTTCCATTTACTTACAAATGGAACAATGTCATTCTTTCTGATAGAGGCATAAAATTCCATTGTGTATATGTACCACATTTTCCTGATCCATTCATCTATGGAGGGGCATCTGGGTTGGTTCCAGCTTCTCGCTATGACAAATTGTGCTGCGATGAACATTGTTGTGCTGGTGGCATTACTGTGATTTTGTTTGTGGGCTTTTGGATAGATACCCAACAGTGGGGCTGCTGGGTCATAGGGGAGTTCTATATTGAGCCTTCTGAGGAATCTCCATACTGCTTGCCAGAGTGGCTGAACCAGTTTACATTCCCACCAACAATGAAGTAGGGTTCCCTTTTGGCCACATCCCCTCCAACAATTGTTATTATTAGTTTTCTTGATATATGACATTCTTGCTGGGGTGAGATGGAATCTCAATGTTGTTTTGATTTGCATTTCCTTTATGGCCAGTGATGTAGAACATTTTCTCATATGCCTATTGGCCATTCTCCTTTCCTCATCAGAGAAGTTTCTTTGTAAGTCTTTAGCCCACTTGATGAGGGGGCTATTGGTTCTTTGCGGTTTTGTTTTGGAAGAAGGTATTTTTTTTAGTTCTGCATATATTTTAGAGATGAGGCCTTTGTCTGTTGAATGTCCGGTAAAGATCTTCTCCCAGTCTGTGGGCTTTCTGTTTATCTTGAGAGCTATGTCCTTTGCCATGCAGAAGCTCTGCAGTTTGATGCAGTCCCATTTGTCCAACCTTTCTTTGATTTGTAGCCTTTCAGGGTCTTTGTTAAGGAAGTTCTGTCCTGTGCCAAGGAGCCCAAGTGTTTCTCCTACTCCTTCCTTTAGTGTTTTCAGGGTGCCTGTTTTGATTTCAAGGTCTTTAATCCATTTGGAATTGATTTTGGTGCAGGGTGATATATAAGGATCTAGTTTTAGTTTGTTGCATGTGTTGAGCCAGTTTTGCCAGCACCACTTGTTAAAGAGGCTATCTTTCTTCCATACTATTGTTTTAGCTCCTTTATCAAAGATTAAGTAGGCGTAGTTCTGTGGGTTCAATCCCGGGTCTTCAATTCTGTTCCATTTGTCTTCAGTCCTGTTCCGGTGCCAATACCAAGCTGTTTTTATTACTATAGCTTTATAATACAGCTTGAAGTTGGGTATTGTAATTCCTCCAGCACTGTTCTTTCTGCTTAGGAGTGTTTTTGCTATTCTAGGTCTTTTATTGTTCCATATGAATTTCTGGATTGCTTCCTCTATTTCATTAAAGAATGATGTTGGGATATTAATGGGTATTGCATTGAATTTGTAGATAGCCTTTGGCAGTATTGCCATTTTGATTATATTAATCCTCCCAATCCAGGAGCATGGGAGGTTTTTCCATTTTCTTAGTTCTGACTTAATTTCATTTTTCAACTTTTTAAAGTTCTCATCAAAGAGGTCTTTCACTTCTTTGGTTAAGGTTATTCCTAGGTATTTTATGTTTTTGAGGGCTATTGCAAAAGGAGTTGCTTTCCTGATTTCAGCCTCGGTCTTCAGGTTGTTAGCATAGAGAAAGGCCATTGATTTTTGAAGGTTTATTTTATATCCTGCAACTTTGCCAAAGTTTTGGATCAGCTCTAGTAGCTTGGGGGTAGAGTCTATGGGATTCTTTAGGTATAGGATCATGTCATCTGCGAAGAGAGAAAGTTTAACTTCATCTTTTCCTATTTGGATCCCCTTATATTCTCTTCTTGCCTAATTGCTCTGGCTAGGAATTCTAGTACTATGTTGAAGAGCAGGGGAGAGAGTGGACATCCCTGCCTTGTTCCTGATTTTAAAGGGAATGGCTTTAGTTTTTCACCATTTAGAGTTATGCTTGTTGTTGGTTTGTCATAAACTGCCTTGATTATATTCAGGAATGTTCCCTGGTACCCCAGTTTTTCCAGGGCTTTTAGCATAAATGGGTGCTGGATTTTATCGAACGCTTTTTCCGCATTCAGCGATAAAACCATGTGGTTATTTACCTTGTTCCGGTTGATGTGGTGGATTACATTAATTGACTTGCGTATATTAAACCAGCTTTGCATCCCTGGGATGAATCCAGTTTGATCGTGGTGTATGATTTTTTTGATGACCTGTTGAAGTCGATTGGCCAGAATTTTGTTGAGAATTTTTGCATCTATGTTCATCAGGGAGATTGGTCTGTAGTCCTCTTTCCGTGATGAGTCTCTGCCTGGTTTTGGGATGAGGGTTATACTGGCTTCATAAAATGATTCTGGTAGTGAACATTCTCTTACAATTTTATTGAAGAGTTTGAGAAATATTGGAGTGAGTTCTGTTTTGAAGGCCTTGTAGAGTTCTGCGGTGAATCCGTCTGGACCTGGGCTTTTCTTGGATGGGAGATCATTTATTGCTGTTTCTATTTCAATACTGGATATGGGTCTGTTTAGAAGGTTTAAGTCTTCATGGTTGAGTTTGGGGGTATCAATTTTTTCTAGGAAATCATCCATTTCTTCCAAGTTCTCGAATTTGTTGGCATAAAGGTTTGCAAAATAGTCCCTTATTATTTTCTGAATTTCGGTTATTTCTGTGGTGATGCTACCTGTTTCATCTCTTATCTTGTTTATTTGAGTGTGCTGCCTTCGTTTTTTGGTCAGGTTTGCCAGGGCTCTGTCTATCTTGTTAATTTTTTCAAAGAACCAACTCTTTGTTTTGTTGATTCTTTCGATGGTTTTTTTTCATCTCTAATTGATTTAATTCTGATTTGATTTTAATTATTTGCTTCCGTCTATTGACTTGGGGTTTGGCTTGCTGTTCTCTCTCCAGAAAATTAAGGTGCTTCCTTTATAGTCTTTTTTTCTAAATAAATTAAAAAAACAGGAATCTCAGAATAAACTCTTGAATATTTAATTATTTCCAATTATTTTCAGGTACCTTTTTATACTACTTTTTAAAAGTGCATCTTAACAGCTTCAAAAAGATATTTCCTGTTAAGTATAAATTCTCTTATAATATTGATAGCTTTGTGCTTATCTTGCTACACTTTTAGTTAATGTTAAATTTAAGATTTTCTTCATTAACCCTGTTAAATTATTGAATGCAATTAAGCTACATGACATATCATGTGTTTTTCTCTTTTTAATGTAAGTAGTGATTTTTATCAGTTTACCTGTTAAAAATATCATAAATTAGTGGGTGTCAGTGTCTCCATTTTGTAATATTAGCTAACTTTAGAGGCTGTTGATCATGCTTTGAAGCCAGCTTGGCTGGAAAGTTTATTAGACACTTATTTTCAGTCAACTACCAAAAATCTAGAATTGGAGGTGTGGTTCAAGTGATAGAGCTTCAGGAAAAAAAGCTGAGATACAGAACCCAGGCTGAGTTTGACGCAGGAATGTTTGTGTGTATGCGTGCTACATATATATTTGTGTATATATATATATACATATATGTGTGTATAGATGTGTGTATGTGTGTGTGTGTGCATGTGTGCATATATGCATCTTAGAGAAATGTATTTTCCTGTGTTGGGCATTGTGTTTTTCATTGGATTTCTAAAGTTGAATTAGTCAAACAGATTGATTAACATCTCCTAGTGAGACTGGATTGGCTAAGATTGAATGCAAGATAAGATTTGCAAAGAGAATACTGTATGAGATACTGTCTCCCAACTGAGCTCCCATCAGAGGAGGACTGTGGACAAAGATGAATGGGAAGACAACTAAAAATTATTATTATTTACTTAAGAAATTATGATATTATTACTCTGTGAAAAATAAACTCCATTTCCTTCCTCCTATCCAGCCTATTTGCCTTTAATTATTCTCTTAGATGTTAAGGAAATTCCCAAAGTTAATTTTCTTATTATTGATAGCTAAATTGTACCATTATTAACTTTTACACCAGTTTTGATAGTCTTGTTCACCACATTTTAAGTAAGTTTTTATTCTTATTATTTCTCGTAGTGTGTAAGTTCTTTATTACCAAGCCTACATCTCTCTTGTTTGCTGTTAGACATAGCATAAGAAAAGCTATGTAAGTATATAAGAAGTGATGGATATTATACCTTAGATGTGCTTTACATTGTAAATTTTCAACCATTGATGGGAAATAACATCAGAAACAAGGAAGAAGATACTTCTAAGTACTTTACAAACTCTAAATGAGAAAGAAAAGCTTTCTTTAGATGAAAATGAAAAAATAACACACTATATATAAAGTAGAAAGGTAGAGTAGCTATCTGTATTTAAGGAACATGTATTTGATAAAAATTATAATATTTATTTTAAGTAATTGTTAGCATTACATTGATTTCCTATTTTACTTACAGTGTGTGTTTGACAGTAAGACAGAAAATGAGCAATACATTTAGAGCTAAAAATACCAGAGGAAGTAGTGGCATAGATTTAAAAAATTCACACATAGAAACTGACCTTCATTTATTATAATCTATATATGTATTTTATTTAAATTTATTTTTATTATCTTTAAATTGTTTTACAAAGCAATTTCCAGGCAACAAAATAATTTATGAATCCACCGCATCATTTTCATATTACCCCTTTCATCATTCTCCCCTATCCCTCCCAACTCTATCTTTTCCCTCTATATTCTCATTTTTTTGTATGTGATATGCATTGAATTTTATGACTGCACTCTCCTTTCTTCCTCTGGCTGCTTCTTGTTCACTGGCACTTTTGCTCATAAACCTATTAATCAAGAAATATCCTAAACTATACTATGATTTTTGATTCTATTATATTCTATATATGGCTAAGTCTCACATGACAAAACCTTTTTTATGTGTGCCATACTGGGGCTTAAACTCAAGGCCTCATGTTCTTTTTTAGTTTTTCTGTAGAAGGTTACAGATGTACCAATTGAGCCACAAATATACTTCTGCCATTTTACTGATTAATTGCAAGTAAAAGTCAGTCTGTAAACCAACTCTGCAACTCATGGGCAGGGAGGGACACGGGAAGGGGAGCAGGCAGGGGAAAAATGAGGGAGGAGGTAACAAGTTGGATAAGAAATGTACACACAACCTTATATATGAAACTGTACATCACTTTGACAATGAAGAAATAAATAAATTTAAAAATATTGGGGCTAGAATATGGCTTAGCAGTAGAGTACTTGCCTAGCATGCATGAAGCTCTGGGTTTGATTCCTCAGCAGTATATAAACAGAAAAGGCCGGAGGTGGCTCTGTGGCTCAAGTGGTAGAGTGCTAGCCTTGAGCAAAAGCAGCTCAGGGACAGTATCCAAGCCCTGAGTTCAAGCCCCAGGACTGGCAAAAAAAAAAAAAAAAAGCTTATCAACAACACCAAAAATAAACAAAACTGGAGATTGAAAATGTATTCCAAAGGAATGTTTCCAAAGGAGAAGACAGCATTAATAGATTCCCTAAATGCAATTTTATAATAAAACATTAAGCATTATAAAAAAAAAAGGAAATGACTTTAACTTTTCCCTATTAAGAGTAATGTTCACTGTGGGTTTGTTGTAGATAGCCTTGCAGAGGATCACCAAAGCCCATTAGCTATGCCCTTATGAACACATAAGATGATGTTGAGTGAAACGAACTCCATGTTATGTAAACGAGTGTTATATCACTATTGTAATTTTTTCAACATGCCATGTGAAACCATAGCTTTTGCTGTTGATGATCCTCTTGTATCTCCTGCCTGTGGTTGCTGCCATGCTATCACTGTATCTCATCTGAGTACCCTGGATACTGTATATACTGGCATTATAGCTAGAGAAGAGAAAGGGAATATCAAAATTGAGAGACAAAGGATAAAAAGATAACAACTCCAAAGCAATACTTACAAAACCATTTGTTGTAAACCAACTGAACAACTCATGGTGAGAGAGGGAAAGGGGGAGAGGGGAGGGGGGAAATGAGAGCGGAGGTAACAAATTGTACGAGAAATGTACCTACTACCTAACGTATGAAACTGTAACCCCTCTGTACATCACTTTGACAATAAATAAGTAATTATTCAAAAAAAGGGGTTAATCCGATTTGTCTAACCATGCTGTCTTGAAATCTGGATCCTTACACCTCAGCCTTCTGAGGAGCTATGATTACAGGTGTGAGCCACCAGTATCTGGATTTTATAACTTCCTTTACAGAAAGAGTAAAGGCCCAAGATCGCAAGAAAAATAAATGAAAAGAACATGTTTAATTTTTCACCATTGTATAAAAGGACCTTTATTATCTAACACTTTCTAGTTTCAGAATTCAGGTGTATTTTACTGACAGAAACTTTAATATATAAAATCCTGGTTTCAGTTTATTATTTATGGCAATTTAGTATTCTGTTTTCTTATGGTTTAGGCAGTGTGTGCTGAATTACTTGGAGGAAATATTAGTTCATAAAACATGTATTTTTAAACATATGTTTACCTAAAACTTAAATAACTTGTTAAATAAAACATCATTTACTTTCTATTTAATACTCTGATATCACTCAGAAATGTCTTAAACTGCTGAGAACAAACTGAGGGGTAGTGAAATAAAACTGGTGATTTGCCTAATTAACACAGCAAGTGAGTCGTCTCAGTCCTGCATGTGGTGTATAATTGCACACAAACCCTGCTAAGCCTACTGACATTAATTTGATTTCTGGTTATTAACCATAGGAAAAAAACATTCTAATCTTAAATTAGCTGAAATTATAAATACTTGTGTTTGGTCATTCTATGGATATTACTTCAAGATTCTTTGACAAGTGTCATCTTTCTTTTCTGCTCCCACTATGACAGCTGTGATGCTGTTCAAAGCAAAGGTTTAACTTATTTGTAAAGATGTGACTAATGAGATCAGAAATCTAAGAAGCTGTCAGTCTCCTTTCAGTGTAGAGTAACAATAAGACAACTTGTTGTTCTGCACTTCTATACTATTATTTTCTACATTTTTATTGTCAAAGTGATATACAGAAGGTTACAGTTTCATACATTAGTCAGTGAGTACATTTCTTATCAAACTTCTATACTATTGTATCTTTTAAAATGAGTAATGAACTGGAAATGGATTGGTTTAGTTTAAGATTGACTTTTTCCTGATAATATTGTTTTATATTAGTTAAAAATGCTTTCTACAAATCTTAATCTGTACTAGGTATCATTCTAATGAACTTTAAAGCACCATACAATTTTCCTTCCTCTGTGAAATGAGTAGTATATTTCATAAACTTTCATACATGGCACCAATACCATCATCATTAATATGATTATATTATTTCTTGTTTTATTATTCCACCATAGATTGAAAATTTTGGACAGAATTGTATTCTGTGTGGCACATAATCATAAAATGACTTAATTCAATCAGGAAAATTAGTGCCAGTAGGAAAGTCAAGAAAGAAAAAAAGAAAAAGAAAAACCAAGCAAATAAGAAAATATTGGAGGTGAGTGATATAAAAAGTTCATTGCTTACAGCCAAATAGACATGTATTTTAAAGGACTAATACCTTGTCACAGTTCATTGATTAAAATAATATATTTACACAACAAAGAACATTTCCATTCAAAATGGCATTATAATATCAAAATTAGAACTAGATTCTACCTAAAATGTGTTATTAAGCTTATATTGCCATGAATATTATCTCTTTTAAATGTTGTATAATCTTCAGTTTTGCTAGAATATTTCAATAATGCTGCTATAGAACAATTAGTTTATATTTTTTGAGTTTCACAGAAGATATCAGTAAAGTATGTCATTTTTAAAGTTTGTTTGTTAGGCAAGTTCCCCAAAGAGTTGATCATCTGACTCAGGATTTTATTATTTTGTGGTTGAATACAAATGAATATGAGTGGAAATGACAATGTTATAGTTTTTTTACTGGTTTAATCTATTTGAGTATGTAGTAATTTTGATGATTTGCTTCTGCAGAGGAAATAACAAGGCTCTTAGTTCTTAGTTATTGATCACTTATCTTTCTTTTAAAGATATAAACAACTCAAGAACTAGCAGAGTGGGAACCAGAAAGCAACACTCCTTTTGGGCTTTCACTTTTTGAAATACATTAATGGATATCATTCCTACCTTTGCAAGTTTCCATTTGTGTAAAACTCAAATGTAAATTTGTAAATAATTCATAAAATAGACATCTAAGCCTAATCATAACTTACTGAAATTGTATGTGTATATATAATTAGAGATTATGAGTTTTTCTTCTCTCTGTGCAATCACATACACAACACACACCTACTTATGTATCAAAGTATGTTTCTACAAATAAATCATTATCATCTGAATATCTAATTCCCTTCAGATTAAACATTCAGTGAGATGTTAAAAAAATAGACATACTGTATTTGGATATTTGGTTAACTCATTCCTGCACCTACATACAAGCATAGATGATAAGGATAAACAGACTAAATTTCAACGGACTCTCGAAAGTAGTTCAATAAATATATAGGTATCTTACATAAATTTACTTGTTTTAACTCAATAAAATCTTTATATTTCATGCTGATTTCTAACTCATATTTTATATGCTTAATCATCTAGTCTGGTAAATTATTGGTCATGGTACTGGTTTTGTGTTGTTCTTGTAACAGATTATAAACAATGAATAAACAACAAAATTTTATTATCTGTTTGTCTGGAGATCCAGAACTCAAAATGGTGCCTACATAGTAAAACTGACTGTAAGGTTAAATTCCATTTAGAGGTGCCAGAGGAGAACAGAGTGATAAATGTAAACCAGTCAAGACTGGGTGGAGAATGGAAGAAAATAAGCCAACCTCATTGGCTCAGAAAACCTGTGATTGTATTTATCATTTACTTTGGATCATAAATTGCTCTGTACTGATGACAGATCATGATTGGTGGATACTTGTAAATGTTATAGCATCACTTGGACTCAATAAAGCATATGAAGGTTCCTGCAACTGAAGTAAGCAGTTTGTAGCCCCCTCTTATATAGAAATTACCTTACTTCAAAATGGACATCCTTATTACATAATGGAAAGATTATGGCTTTATTTTTCTGTAAAAGTTACCTCAGTGTGCACAGTGGTTAAAATCAAAAGTTAGGGTTTTAAAATCTGTTATTTTGAAGACATTAGAATGAATAGTTATTTCTCTGAAACAGATGTTCTCTATATTTCAAGCCATTTAAATGTTAAGAAACAAGAAAATAAAATGGGAATGAAAAAAGATATTATAGGTATATGACTCTAAAGAATGAGCAAAGGGCTGAGGTTAGCATCAGAGATTGAGTTATTTCCCATTAGCTGGCTTCTTCCCTTTTTAACAATGATGTGTTTAACTTCTTTAGTTGTTTTTGTTCACTTCTTATATTTATAACCACCTGTAGTGTTTATAAAAAAGTGAGATAATAATTAAAATATTCCTTTGGGTCTATTGAACATATGGCATGTTGAATTCTCTGTTCATTTTACTGTGACAGTGGTTCTATTTTTTATGTTTTCTCAACATAGTTATTTTAAGTTTTGCTGAAGCTTCAGTGCTAAGACAATGATATATAGGAGAAAAATAAATCAGTTTTTCATTTTGAAGAAACATAGGCTATGGACTCTTTGATATGTGCTTTATCCAAACTTGAAATAAGTACTTAATGCTTCTGAAATACTCGATAAGTTAACCTTTATTAATTATAATCAAGAAAAAGAAATAAAAGCTTTGTATACAATATATTTGGGTCACTTTATTTCAGTGTGGCATATTTTAAACAGTAACTGTCAGAATCTTATCTAGGTACTGAATTTCCATGCTACAACTGCATATTTTGATTGTGATTCTGTTTTATGCGATATCACATAATATATGGTATGTAGTTTTATATCATATATAGTTTATAGTACATGAATTAAAAGTAGCCTCATAATCAGAATATGGAATGTTCCATACTTTGAAACAACTAACCATCAAAACCTGATATAGGAAAGTTGTTTCAAAATCATAGTGCATTTCATGCAGTTATCATTGGTAAGTCATTCAGAGACTTTTCCTCAATTCTAAAAATTCTTATGAATTATCATTAGACTGTTACCATTTATAATGGAAAAATCAATGTAGTAAGAAAATTAAATTTTACTGATAGCCTTTAGGCAAAATTCAATATTAGAATTCATTTTCTCTTTCTCGTGTGGTTCACAGGCAAAGCAGGGAGTGGAAGAAGTGAAAACTGGGTTAGCTATCAGGAAAAAAAAAAAATGTTTCTCCTAGAATACAACAAGTCTCCTTGTAAAACAACCTTTTCTCTAATACATTTGTTTCTTGACTACTGAATAATATGAACAAACCCTGAACACAACAATCTGATCACTTGAAAGGCCAGAAGCCTATTTTACCCTTCAAAATAATTCCATAATCAAATGAATTAGTAGATCCCCATCTTCTAACGAAGAAGTGTGTACAGAAATAAAATGGGTTCATCTTTGACATCTGAGCCCTAGGGAGAGAAAGGATGTAGGAAGAGGAAAGAAATAGGATGTGGGCAAAGAATACAGAGGGAGTGATGGGAGAGGCAAAAGAAATACCCTCACGCCACTGTGGGTTTCTTGTGAAGATGTAGCACACAGTGGCTTGACATTACAGTTATTGGTCATTTTATACAGTTGGCAGGCAAAAACAAAAGACAGGAATGGACACTCATGCATTTTACCATCTTGCGTTGATGAATCATTGGAAAGCTATCCATTCTTCATAAAAAAAAATCTTGCTTAATTACTAAGGAGCATGGACACAGTTTCTAGATCATAAACAAAACACTAGTTTTACAACTGCCTTTCTACTTTTTGACCATGACTACAAAATACTGTTGTTGATCTCATAAAATGAAATGACTATGTTAAAAAACATTCTTTGTCATTTAATTTTATTTTTTAACTTAATTTTCTTGTCAAGGTGATGTACAGAGGGGTTACACTTATATTGTAAGGTAGTGAATATATTGCTTGTTAAACTTTTTACATCCTCCCTCATTTTTCTTCCACCTTCCCTCCTCTGCAAACCCCCACCCAAAGTTGTACAGTTAGTATACAACATATTGTCCATAAGTATAACTGTTGCTTTGGTTTACCTTATGAGACAAAGGACATTTACTATTAACTAAAACAATTTTTATATTCCTTTAGAAACTTCTGTGCTAAATAATGGTAGATAGCAACTTGTTCTTTTAAGCATCTAATTCTTAAAAGTATAATTAATATTGATGGAAAAGACTTGACATTTTACTGTTGTCCCCAGTGTCAACTAATAGGGAAAATTATTTTATGTTTTAAATGGAAATAGTATTACAGTAATCTAAAAATGGTCTTTATATTGCCAATTTTTATCATAATGTTAAAAACGTATCCGATACTTTTCTACCTTTCCAGATTATTTTTGGGTTTGTTAATGAGCTAGTCCATATTACAAATTTCGAAAGTTGCTTAAGATTTATTAACTTGTAGAAAGACATATGGAACTGTTTTGTAGACAATCAAGTGGGGGAAAGGGCAATTTATTTAGGCAGTGACTCATTTTTAAATGGGATAGAGAATAAAACTTGGTGGCATATACATCTGACTTATTATAAATTTGATATAAATTAATTCTGGAGGTATGCATCATTTTACAGTAGAAGCATTTTACTGCATTTTTTTGCATTAAAATGGTGTTACAAACTGAAATCTTGTTTCCCTAGCTGGACAACACAGATTTTATTTATTTGCTTGTAGAAATATTTTTTTCAGAGAAGTAGACATAGCTGAGAATATTTTGACACATTTTGTTTTTTAAAATTATTAAGGAGATTGTACAATGAATGTGCCACTTAAAAAAGCATTAAAAAATCTTTATTGTTAAAGTGATGTACAGAGGGGTTACAGTTTCATATGCAAGGCAATGAGTACATTTCTTATCCAACTTGTTACCTCCTCCCTCATTTTCCCCCAGCCTCCCCCTTCCCCATTTCCCTCCCCACCTCAGGAATTATAAAGTTGGCTTATACCACATAGTTTTGTAAGTATTGCTGTTTCATTGTTTTGTCTTTTTATCTTTTGTCTCTCCATTGTGGTATTCACTTTCCCTTCCCTAGTTCCAATACACATATATACAATATTCAGGGTACTAAAATCAGTTACATTGATATCAGGGGTAAAACCATGGGGAAGAAAGATAAAAGAAAAAGGACATAATTTCATATGGTAACTTGAAAAATGACAACAGCAATGATAAACCACTTGTTTCCATAACTTGGATTTCATTTCACTTCACATCATCTTATGTGTCCATATGGCCATAGCTATTGAGCTATTCTGTGATCTTCTGCCAGGACTATTCTAGACATGTACTAATTGTTACCAATGAGGGAAACCATAGAGTCTTATGTTTCTTTGAGTCTGTCTCACTTCACTTAGTATGATTTTTTTTTCCAAGTCCTTCCATTTCCTTTCCAAGGTGGAAATGTAACTCTTTCTGATGGAGGCATAGAATTCCATTGTGTATACTTTATAAATCCAATGTATCTTGATGAATGTTACAATTTCACCATTCTTACCCCCACTTTGACCTGTGGTATATAGCCTGAGTTCTTGACTTTACTCTCTTACTTCCCTACTTCATTCATATATACTTCTTTGTTGCCTTCTCTCACTTACAAATACACTTTTCTTGTTGTTTATTTGGTTGGACTATGAGTTTGTATTTCTACAAAATTACATGATTTGAGCTTTACTTACAATCTTATAACTTAATTCATTTGTAACTATTTGAATCCCAAACAACTTTGTTTACTTAAATATTTATAGGCACAGTATAGCTACCACACTTAAGGGAAAACCTATATCCCTTGTTTCTCTGTCTGACCTACTTCACTTAATACAGTTTTCCTGAAGTCTTTCCAGTTCCTTACTAATGGTACAATATCATTCTTTTTTGATGAGTGAGTAAAATTCCACTATGTTTACATACCACATTTTTTTTATCCCTTTGTCCACTGAGAGGCATCTAGGATGATTGTATATTTCAGCTATGGTGAATAGACCTGCAATCAACATGGCTGTACTGATGGCTTTACTGCATATTCTGTTGGATAAATGCCCAGGAGTGCAATTGCTAAATCATAAGGTAGTTCTATGTTTACTTGTTTGAGAAGCTGCAGACTGTATACTTCCCAAGCAACAGTATATTAAATGTTCCCTTTTGGCTGCATCCTCACCAGCATTTGTTATTGTTAGTTTTCTTGAAAATGGCCATTCTAATTGAGATGAATTGTTTTTGATTTGCATTTCCTTTATGGCCAGAGACGTGGAGCATTTCTTCATGTGTCTAATAGCCATTATCACTCTTAGAAATCTCTCTTTAAGTCACTAGCCTGTTTATTAATTATTATGTCTTTTTGAATTAATACACATAATTTCAAAACACATTTAATGTCATTTACTTTAGGGAGTAACTCATCGCCTGGACATGTATGGATTGAGCAACACCTGTTCTCATCTGAACCTTGTGGTTGTATAGTTAACTCAAGAACTTTCACTTTTCAAATGATCCATATCCCAGAATAATGATGTTGATGGTGACATGAATACACACAGAACTTACGTTACAATGGAGTCCAGCTTAGCACCTTTAATCATTTTCTGTATATGTCTGCAGATAATGGTAGGCAGCTTCTTTCTCTTTCCCCACCATTTGTCAACCTACTTCCTTTTTATTTATTTATTTTCTCTAAAGGAGAGTGAGTTCTGCATTGATGTTATTGAAGTTGTTTTACGGGGTTCCTCTGGAGACAATGACTACATCTCTTCAGAGAAAAGTCGATATTTTCTAGAATGTCAATAGTCTGCTCTGAATGGTTCTCGTCACAATAAAAAGTAGACAGCATGTATCAGAGAAAAATGGGACCATTTCCACATTTTTTCTATGAAAAATCCTGTGTTAGGTTGTTAAAATACCCAAGGAGTTCACTACATATTAACTCAGAAATTTATTGGGATCATAAAATTGCCATCTTAGCCAAGTATTAAAAAATAACAGAATTTGTTCTTTTTTCCATAATTTCATCCTTGTTTTACTAATAAGAAGGTGAATGCAGAAATCCAATTATTATGTAGTACAGGGACCAACTTGGAATTTAAGTGTAAAATGCAATGATTCTTATATATGTTATTCCTTCTGTGGCTGAAAATCAGTATACTGAAACTAAGGCTAACACTTTTTCGCAAAGTATGGCTATAGTCTCTGCAAAGACAAAGTCAAAACACCTAGAAAAAAAATCTGAATTAGAGATAGAATTTCTAGATTTCACAATCAGAAAGATAAGGCAGAATACTTAAAGCACAAATTTCAATCTACCTATCTATATTTTCATCATCTATTAGCTGTTGTCATCCTCACTACCACCTACCACCACCACCACCACCACCACCACCACCATCTACCACTCTTATCTATCTCTCTGTTTACCTACTTACCTCCCTACCTCTCTACCATGTTGTTACAATTCTCTAGGCTCCACCTTCCTACTAACATGGATGAAATATCTCCAAGATAAATATATTTATTGTAACCATTTTTATGCAGAAGTATCTGTGCATCTGTATCTCTCCATATCTCTATAGCTCTCTGCATTGTGATTTTATAGCTTAAGTTTCGACTTTTGACATTCTAGGTTCTTCCCTGGTAAACACACCCATGTGACTTATTCCTTTCCATCTGAATTCAGCAAAACACTTCTGAGTGTTTACCTTTCTCATTTACTTTTCTCATCTTTGTTTTGGCTTCATTGGAAACATACCCTTTCATATCCACCCCATTTTCCTCTATTAGCTTCTAATTTCCTCTTTCTTATTTATGTCTTGTTTTCTTTTCCTAAAAATCATGGCCTTAAAGGTATACAGTGTTCCTTGTCACATTTTCATAGAGGGTCCTAAGCTAATGCTTTATATAGTGGCAGAAAGCATTGATATGACTAACATTGACAAAGGTTTTTATAGTAATGTCTATGGCAGTGGTTATGACCATTTTACAGATGCGGGAAGTGAAATTCACCAATAAGAAAACTCTGAGATAATCATTCAATAAGTAAACAGGATTCAAAATCAGACCTAATTCTAACGCTTGGTTCACACTTATATCATGAAAGCTTCTGGAAATTTAAACATCAGTTTTGATATCTGATGATGGCATATAAGCTAAAGTACTAGATATTTAGGTACTGCTGGAAGATATCAGGGGTGGGGCAGGGGGCTTTGGCATCTGTTTCTAGGAAGTACCACAGAGACACTGTGATGTAGGATTTTCCAAACAATTTTTAACAAAATTCAGTATTTTGTGGTTTACATGAAAAATATTAGATTGAAAAATGACATTGAAAACATATATTTTAACAACTGACTGTTCTTAGATATAACAAAATGTTGCACATTGTCTGTGATGACATAAACTCAAAAAGATGCAATGTAATACAAATTATAACATAGCAAGCCAGATGAAAGAGAACCCTGGAATCTAAAATTGTATCTCTATTACACAATGTTCTAGATTTTATGACTTGTATAGGAGAAGAATAATAGTTGTGATGACTTCATCTACAATAAGCAGCGCATATGAATTCTGAACTCTGAACTTAAGACATAATAACTTGCATGCTGTACTGAAGTGTACTGCTGTAAACACTCAAAATTTGGATTTATCAGATTCACAGTAAGTAGGAGAGAGTTAAATTGGCAACTAATTTTTGCTAGAAACTTTCTGGAGAAATAGAGGAGCATGCCAAGGAATATTCCTAGCAGGTATTTAGTATTCATCCATTTTGATTTTGTTTCTGGAAGCTAGTGAGGTTGTATTCCTTTCTATGACCTGATTGATTTTTTTTGTATTCTTTCAAAAATGTGAACTCCTATTTTTGCCCACGTGAAATCATTAATGTTGTCATTGTGGTTATTGTTAGTTTGGTACTCAGGTATGTGTGTTATTTTTCTTTTTTTAATATTATCCTTATATCAAATGTATGTTTTGTAATTTCTTCTTCAATTTTTGGGCTTATTTTATTTTATGTTCCCTATGATGATCAGATACTTCTAAATTACATAGTATCCTACTTGTTTAATTTTACTTTAGTTGCTTCTGCTAATGTCTTGTCTCCTAAAATCTTTGTATTTTATTTAGAAAGTTTTCTAGCTTTCATCTTTCCATCGATTTTGTGTCTAGTAGTATATATTTTCTGTATTATTTTGTCTGGCATATTTATGCCTTTAAGATTGATGTTATTTAACACTTTTTTTTTCTTTTGGAGCTCCCATACATATCAGAAACAGATGTGACACCATGATTGACACACTCTTCTCAACAAAAATCTAGTAACTTTTCCTTCCCACATTCTGTTTATTACTAATGTCTTTACATTATTTTCTTCGTCTTCTTGGCTATCACCTACTTAAATCAGAGACTTGTCTCTGTTATTTTCCCACGAGTAGGCTATTCTGGAAGATGTAATAGGTTTTCCGGAGCTGTTTAATAAAACAACTAGTTGAATGATTGAGTCCAATATCTATCAGTTGTTTCATTTAATGCTTAGGAACCCATATGCTCCATTGAGTAGCTTAGGGATGATATAGCTAAATTATCCTGACATGTAAAAAAGTTTATCCCTTTACTTCAAAAACAGTTACTGAGTACTTACAGTGCTCTAAACACAGTGTGCAGGGTCATGTGAAGATGTAGAATTCACATCTAAAAGAAATATATGCAATGTATCAAAATGTACACAGTGCAAGTTGAAATTTCATAAATATCTTAGGGATCTCTTAGGGAATGCAATATAAAATGCTTAGGACCGAGAAAATTATGCCAACAAGATAGATTTTATTTCTTATTTATCCAAAAATACATTTTGAATAGCTTCTATATTCATGACAATATAGATATAATAATGAACAGAATATCATTTCTGCCTTCAAAAATATCATAGTCAAGATATAACTGGAGCAATGACAATGTTTGGAATTGGACAAGCATATCTGGAATTGTGGCAATCGCAACTATGCTAGTAACACAGGTAGGAGGATTATGGTTAAAACCAGCCCATGGGAAAAGCATGAGATTCTATCTAAAAAAAATAAAGTAAGAAATTGGCATAAGGCATGGGCTTAAGTTATCTAGCCTTCTTTTTTTTTTTTTTTTGGCCAGTCCTGGGCCTTGGACTCAGGGCCTGAGCACTGTCCCTGGCTTCCTTTTTGCTCAAGGCTAGCACTCTGCCACTTGAGCCACAGCGCCACTTCTGGCCGTTTTCTGTATATGTGGTGCTGGGGAATCGAACCCAGGGCCTCATGTATACGAGGCAAGCTCTCTCGCCACTAGGCCATATCCCCAGCCCTTATCTAGCCTTCTTAACAAACAAGAGGCCCTTAGTTTTACCCCCAGTACCATCAAGCAAATCAATTCATGACTACATTGGTTTTAATTGTGACAGGTGAAATTCTACTCAGTATGGATACTTAATTAGAAATGCCAAAAACATGTAAACAAAAATTTAGAGAAATCCAATTGAAAAGGAAGCAAGTCACCTTAGAAAATAATATTTAATTTAAGGACTACAATTCCATGCAGTAGATTCAAGACTTTTCCATGTATTTGAACAAACATTGGATAACCAGGGGAGGCAACTGTTACTGACTTCCAGTACCAAGGGAAGATAAGACAGGATAGCACGCACCTGTTCCAATATAAAAACAACTGATTCCCATTGTCTTTGAAAATGTCACATTTTAATGGTTCCTTAAAAACACTGTAAAAATATGTTTCACTTAAGAAAACTGAAGTTTCATCAATTCCAAATGAATCAAAGACCTCAATATAAGATCAGAACCCAGAAAATATTACAGTAAAAGATAGGGGAAACACTAGGGTTGGTTTGCATATGTCAAAACTTCCTAAGTAAAGATCCAGAAGCACAACAAATCAAAGATGAGCTTGCTATATATAATTGCATTAATCTACAGAGTTTCTGCATGGCAAAGGACATAAATAGTCCAGATATTTGGAGGAGATTTTTACTGGCTATACATCAGACAGGGGCCTCATATCTAAAATATACTTAAGAGATCAAAAAAGTAACCCTCCCCCCCAAATCATCAAAGAACCACCACTCCATTAACAAGTGGGTTAAAGACTGAGAGATGTCTCTGAACAGGAAACAAGAATGGCCAAGACAAACATGAAAAAAATGCTTAATTACTCTGGCCATGAAAAAAATGCAAATAAAATAATTGAGATTCCACCTTACCCTGGTTAGAATGACCATTATCAAGAAAACTAATAACAACAGATGCTGGATGTGGTCAAAAGGGAACCCTACTACATTGTGGGAGTGTAAACTTGTTCAACCCCTCTGGAAAGCAGTATGGAGATTCCTCAAAAGGCTAAACATAGACTTCCCCTATAATCCAACAATCTCACTTTTGAGCATTTGTTCAATTGACCACAAACTCATTTTTAAACTAAAACTGACACTTCCCTAACTAAAGCCTGAACTTGAAAACTAACTCTAACCCTAAACCTAAATACCCGTGAATGTATCAGGAACAGAAGTACACTTTCATCCTGACTTGAATTCAACTGAAGCTTTTCTTTTTACCAGTAAAAAATGGAAATATGTCGAAAAATTATTTTAAGTGAAGTAAATCACACCTAAAGAAACCTACACATGTGATTTCCCTCATTTGTAATAACTAGAAGATATCTAGGGTATTCTTTTTTGTAATTTTATTCTATTGTCAAATTGATGTACAGAGATGTTACAGTTTCATATGTTAGGCCTGGGGTACATTTCTTGTACTGTTTGTTACCTCCTCCCTCATTCCCCACTCCCCGTTTCCCCTTTCCCTGCACCCTCCATGAGTTGTTCAGTTGATTTACACCAAATGGTTTTGCAAGTATTGCTTTTGGAGTCATTTGTCTTTTTATCCTTTGTCTCTCAATTTTGATATTCCCTTTCAGTTCGCTAGTTCGAATACCAGTATATGGATCACAGTAGCTCAATAGCAATGTGCATATGAACAAATAAGATGATACATATCAAAATGAACTCCAAGAAATGGAAACGAGATTTCTTTTCTCTCTCTTTTTCTTTTAATGTACTGATTGCAATTCTTTCTTTTCTTTTTTTTCCCTTTGGTTTATTCCTAGTCCTCACTGGTTTTTTGTTTGTTTGTTTTTTAAAATTTTTGTACCCTTTGTCTTGTATATAAGTTGATCTGGTTAAGGGAAGGGAAATCACAGGAAGGGTGGGTCAAAGGTGAACCAATGCAACAGCAAAACTCACATTAAGTTGGAAATGAATTTTATGACCTAGGGGGAGGGAATGTAGGTGGGGAAGTAGTAAAAAATGAGGGAGGAGGTAACACTGTTCAAAAAATAAGGCAGTCATTACCTTAATTATATAACTGTAACATTCCTGTACATCACTTTTACAATAAATTTTAAAAAATGGAAGTTTGACGTTCTGATTATTTTATAAAGAAGAGCTATACTATTTATATTAATGGTACCAAAAAGCCAATTTTTTCATTTGTTGACAAATTCAAGTTTTGTTTTGTTTTGTCTAGTTCATTGCCAGTCCTGGGCCTTGAGCTTAGGGCCTGAGCATTGTCCCTGGCTTCTTTTTGCTCAAGGCTAGCACTCTACCACTTGAGCCACAGCACCACTTTTGGCTTTATCTGTATATGTGGTGCTGAGGAATCAAGCCCAGGGCGTTATGTATACGAAGCAAGTACTCTTGCCACTAGGCCGTATTCCTAAGCTCACAAATTCAAGTTAAAGTCTGAAAAAGTCTGAATTGAAATACTCTTCATCAAAAAAATGTTTCTGGCCATATAAATATGAAGAAAACTTAATGTACTCCTCTTCTTCATGGCACTGAAGGGTAAATCATGGAACCTTTATCAGGTCTGATTGATACCTACTAAGAAAAGAGGATAGCAAACTTATAGTAGTACATAGTACGAGCACAGGACAGATGGCAGGAGGCTTACTAAAGAAGGGGTGAAGAACTTCACAGAAATATTTGGAGAGTAATACCTCTCATGGGAATCTCAAATACTGAGTGAGATGTCAATATGCAAACTGGAAGTAAAGCGTTTCAACAGAAAATTCTGGAAAATTATTCCAGTGAAAGTAAGAGAGAGAAAATTTGAACCCACCTAATCCAAACCATATTGAAATAATTTTCCGGCATATAGTTTCAGTGAGAATTACTCTAAAATTCTCAGAAGGTAACATTGTTCTATATGTTTTATATTTATACATTTCATGTGCATTCATATATGTCTGTGCACATAAAACTAATAGTTATTTGCTGGAGAAAATAAATGAAATCTGCAAAGGATGAGATGGGTAAAGGATTATAAGCATTGTGAAAACATAGGGATATAGTACAGCAGGTTGCTATATGGTACACACACACAAACACACACACACACACACACACACACACACACACACATATATCTTTTCTCTTTTGGTACTGGGATCGAACCCAGGATGTTGTATTTGCTAGGCAAGCGCTGTGTCACTGAGCTACATCCCAGCCCACACACATATACATTTGTGATTGATGAGCAATAAAGCCAGGATACTGCTTATGTCATTGTAAGTAACACAAGGACAGAATATATGTATGTGTTTGAATATACTTAGCATTTATAAACAATTATAGTATTTGGTATATATGCAATTGAATAAATTGATTGGAATATTTGTTGAAAGTATTCTGTATTCTGCATCAGAATGTAAGCTTTCAGAGGACAGAATTGTGTGTGATTCAACTGAATAATACATAAAGTTTGGCATATAATTTTTATGAAAAGGTTAAATTACATAAATTCTAGCACAGTGGTTAACCACTGTGAAATTGTACCAAAATTTGAAGAATTCACTAGGAAAGTGAAAATGACCATCAGAGAGGGTTAAAATTCCATTCTGCATCCTACTTTACAAATTTCATGTTTCTCATGGACTCTATGGTCTCCCTTATTGGGAATAATTAGTACAGGTTTAGGCAAGTCATAGCAGAGCATCACAAGAGCCCAATAGCTATACCCTTATGAACACATAAGATGATACTAAGTGAAATGAACTCCATGTTATGGAAACGATTGTTATATCACAGTTGTAACTACTTTCAACGTCCCATCTGTATCTGTAGCTTCTATTATTGATGATGTTCTTGTATCACCTTCCTGTGGTTTTACCTACTCTATCTCTGTAATCTTATCTGAGTATATTGGAAACCGTTTATACTGGTATTAGAAGTAGGAAATTGAAAGGGAATACCAAAATTGAGAGTCACAGGGTAAAAAAAGACAAACAACTACAGAAGCAATACTTGCAAAACTGTTTGGTGTAAGTGAACTGAACACCTGGGGGGGGGGGGGAAGGGAAAGGGGGAGGAGGGAGGGGGGTATGAGAGACAAGGTAACAAACAGTACAAGAAATGTATCCAATGCCTAACGTATGAAACTGTAACCTCTCTGTACATCAGTTTGATAATAAAAAATTGAAAAAAAAATTTCATGTTTCTGATTTGCATGATTAGGTGGATAATCAACTCATTGTTGGAATAAGTGTTTAAGACAAATTTGTACAAACATTTGTATACAAATCATGGTATATTCCAGCATTAATCATCTGAAAGTCACATTTATTGTACACAATTATAATATCCATTGGCAAATGGTAACAAATAGATGACTCATGGAAAATGCCACCTCCTTTACAGGAAGTTTTCCATCTAACAGATGTTAATATTGAGACCTAGGAAAAATGCCAGCCATTTTCTATTGGGTTTTACAATTTTGTCTGGTGTCAGGGTCTGCCTATACCTAAGAGACAGGCCCCTTCTCCCGCCCAGGGGCTGCTTGGCTGCTAGCTCCTCTCATCTCCTTCGGGGTCCGAAACCGGAAGAGATGCCAAAGCAGCCCCACCCTCTCTGCAATCAAGTGTGCCACCATGGTGCCAGAGACCACAGATGCCCAGCCCTTGGGGGGCTGTGGTCCCCACCCATAGAGGAAGTCCAGTGACATCGGCGTGATGGATAGTTCACTAGCCAATCGTTAATACCCAGTTAGTCCCTCCTCTTCCTGCTGCCATTACTGTTATATAAACCCCACCCTTGAATACAATCCTTTGGAAGCCAGTAGACCATCAGGTGGTTCCCCTGGGATCTCCCTGTGAGTGTTGTCTCTTAAACTTAAGGGAGGCTGGGGACGCGTGGGGACTTTCAGCAGCCCTAACTCAGCTCAGCTTAGCTGGACAGGGACACGCCCCATCCTCCCGCCAGCAGGAAAAGTGCACAGAGCTGAATGTCCCTCACAATTGGAGGCTTGGCATCGTCCCAGGGGAGATGTGGAGATTAAGCCCCACAGTCTAGTTGGCTGGTAATTTCTGAAGAACAGAAGGTGAAGAGAGGTGGATTATTTTTAATGAGTAACAGGGAAATATTTCTCATAGCTATAATAAAAGATGAGAAAATGCTGGCACCGTGTTAGGATCTAATCAATAAAAACATTAGAGAGTTCAAATGGTTAATAGAAAGAATGTGTCACAAGAGTAAGAAAAGTTATATCACTGTAGAACAGCAAGATGAAAATAGGAGTATTGGGTTTAGGAAGCAAAAACTGATTGTGGCAATCTTATGCCTGCACATACTTAGGTGCATTGCAGAACTTTCATGGTCAGCTATGTAGCTAATGGACTTGTTGTCTCCTGGGTGGGACTGTTGTAAAAAAGAATGGCTATTTCAAGACTTCCCTACAGTTTGAGATAAGTAATCTCAGCCTAGAAAATATTAGGGCTTATTGCTAGCAATGGTGTAATTGCCACACTTCTAGAACCACAAGCAGAAGTATTATATATTTTTCTTTTTTTCTTCCTACAGTCTCTCTCTCTTTCCCAACTCTTTATCATTTTCTAGTGTTTTGTATTGCCAAATGCAAAGGAAGCCAGCTCTCCAGGAATCCTAGAGAATAAAGTTAATCAGAAAACCATTTCCATCAGTTTTAAAGACTGGGAGTATCCATGGAAAACAATTGCCACGTGATATTTAATTAAGTAGATTATAAATATGTCCTCTCTAATATAGCCTCATAACTCTTTAGAGAAAGACATAGTTCTTTAAAATGCCACACCACTAACATCTTATAATACATTATTATTCTACTCTAGAAATGCTAGAATTTGTATAACAAAACATGTTTATTGTGTTTTAGGAATATTGTCTTTTAGAAAATTGTCTTCTAGAAAGCAGAAATATATAGAGACTAATCCCCAATTTAGAAGAGAAAAAAATGAAAAAGAAAAGCTATAATAATAGTTTTTCAGTTGCAGTAACAATACTCAGGCATATTTTTCAAAATTAATTTCCATTTTAAAGTACCTGAATATTTAAGAAACAATGTAACATTTTTGGAAGGAAATACTGGTCTATATCCTCATAACATAAACAACATGTAGAGTTGATGACATTAACATATTTCTCTATCTTGTTCATATGTGTGGGGAAATAGTAATGCTCTCTGTCTTACTTGTTCACTTCTCTCTGTCTTTAATATCTTCCTTGCTACTCTTTTCACCTGGATTCATTATAAAAGTTTTTTTATGTTAAAAAAATGAAGTCGCATCATAACTTACCATATATATTATTTTTGCACAATGCAGTTGCCACATAACAAATCAATTTATGAATTTAATGCATCTTGATCAATATCACCCCTTTGAACATTCTCACCTATCCTTTTCTTATTCACAACTTCCTCACTTTTAGAAATTTTGTTGACATACACTGAATTTTTTCCAGCATTCTTCCTCCCTTCATTCATCTAACCTTTTTCCTTGACCCCCCACTTCATCCCTTTGAATTGCCTGCCTCCTAAATTACTGTTTGAATTCTCCTTTGAATCTTCTGTATTTCAATTAATGGATTTAAATACATATTGTATAAAATCCAACCTATTTACTCATACATATATAAGCTAAATCTAACTTTCACATATAAGGGCAAGCATGCATCCTTTGACTCTCTGGGCCTAATTTAATTCACTCAATTTATTTTCTCCATTTTTTAATAATGGTACAGTTACAATATTCTAATAGTTGAGTAAAATTCTATTGTGTGTATACATCGGATTTTCTTGGTCCATTCCATTGAGGGACATCTGAACTGATTCTGTATCTTAGCTGTGTTGAATGGCACTGCTATGGATATGGTTTGCCTTGGTGGCTTTACTGTAGCCTTGTCTGTGGTTTATTGGATAAAGGCCCATGAGTGGAATTGCTGGGTCATAGGATACTTACTTCTATGTTCTATGTTTTAAGCCTGAAAAGACACACCTGGTCTTTGCCTAGCTCTGTGTGCTTCCTGGTCTTCATATGGTGGGCATTTCTGCTTCACCATGCTCCTAACTATGGGATAGTCCTCTTCTCTTCAAGCTCTGAGCAATGGAACTAGCCAGGCATGAACTGCAAATTGTGAAATTGTAAGAAAATGAATCCTTCATCCTTTAAATTGTTTCTCCTGGGTTATTTGTAAATTGATGAAAAACTGAGAAATAGGAATAATATCTCTTTGCAAGAATTTTAAATCGGAGTCTATTGGTGTGTTTAGCTTTTAAGCCTAAAAGGAACCCGAAATTGAATCTAAAGTGCAGATTTTCTGACAGATTGGGTTGTATTATTTGTACTGCTCCATACATGTTGATTATTTTAATCAGTAACATAATAGTTCCTAGTGAGGCACACTGCAAAAAAATAAAGGGGTTTTACACATCTCTGAAAGCATTTTAATGAGACTTAACATGAACTGTATAAGTACATTATACATATGTTCATATTTATGTGATATACACATACAGAAAGACATATTCAGGATTCTAAAGTGTTTCTGTTCAATTATTAAAGCTTTATTCTTTTATATTTCAGGCACAAGCATGAAATGAAATACTTTATTGGCTTTTGAAGTTTATTGTTATATTTTGCCCTTCACTTAATAAAACAACTTTCTGCAGAGAGCTTTTGTTGTTTCGAATTGTGCATCATGGTTGTCAGTAATAGTGAAAAGCAAACAAGGAAATTAAGTAATAGTAAACATTTCTCCTGAATTAAACTTCATTGCATATATATGCCATTCTTCCTCACAGATCCACCTACTTGTGTTTTTTGAGGCTACATTTACTATCATAGTATTGTTACATGACAAGTGCCTTAAACTATTTTTAAGAAAGACATAGCACTCATGGGAAGATGTTACCATTTGAGTCCTCAAAAGTAGTATCAATCCACAAGCAGTAAATACACTTGTCAGAATTATGTCTCATGACAGAGAATTCCCTTTAGATTCCCATTATAAATGTCTCTTATCAAGCACAAAATTAAATAAATTCTTAAAGAAGAGAATATTGGAATATATTGCACATTCTAATGAATGTCATCAGTACATACTTTAGAAGTATTCTTTGAATATATCTATAAAAATTAATTTCTTTTACAAATAAAAATAAGTCAACTGGGTGCCACATGGCTCATGCCTTTAATCCTACCTACTCAGAAGGCTAAGATCTAAGGCTCACAGTTGGAAGCCAGCTGGGTCCTGAAAGGCCAGGAGACTCTTATCTCCAATAAACTACCAGAAAACCAAAAGCATTTTAGCTCAAAGTGGCAGTGCAAAAAAGCTCAGGGACAGTTCCCACGTCCTAAGTTCAAGCCCTAGGACCAAACAAACAGATAAGAGCACTACTGAATTTGAAGCCTTCAGCACATTATTTGATCACTGAAACACAAGTTTTTTGTTTTGTTTTTGTTTTGGGGGGTAGAGTCAGATCTAAGTGTGGAATATGTGAAGCTTACTATGAGGAGAAAATTCAAGTCAAGTCCTACTACATTTACTGCCCCTCACTTACATTTTTAAAATAATCATCTTTTCATGTCTAATTCAAAAACAATATTGATGGGTAATTACTACTATCTTTATAGATTAAGAAGTCAAAGGAGCCTCCAAGGATCACTTACCACAAAATTATGAAAATAGATTTCAACCATGATTCTGAGTAAAATCCAAGTATTAAGTTGCTACTAATGATCATTTTCATGTTGAAAGACAGTTTAGAATCCATGGAGCCAAGAACTGAGAGAATTTCAAAGGAAACAAAGAGGCTCACAAGGACGCACAGTTACACTTTACTTGAACAGGATTTACCATTAAACACACCTATTTACATACTATATTCACACTCCTTTTCCTGGCCTCTCTGTGCCTTGTACTGGTCTCATATGACTAGGAAACACTTGGATATGTCTAGATTGCAAAAATGAACTAAGTAATTCAAATTTAGTTAGAAACAACTTAAGCTTAAATACTTATGTGTTTACTGAATATTTTGGAACATAACTGTTGACACGAGGGAACTTAATTTTTAATTGTACTTTAATACAATTCTTATCTAATAGCTACATTTATTTATGGCTGGCATAGTGGCTAATTCATATTTAGATGAGTACATGAGTAGATATGCATGAACGGATTTTAGAGGAGAGATGAAATCAAACAATTTGTCTGAATTCGCCATTTTTAAGTGTGTTTTTAAAAGATATCATGGGATTAAAAAATAATACATTTCTCAAGGAGCATTTGAGGTTTTTATCCTTTTATATTTTTAATACTATAAAATGAAAATAGTTCCCCTTCACAAGGGCTTAGAAAACATTATTGTAGAAAAAGGATAAGAGTAATCAAATGAAAACATATCTGAAGTCTATAATGAAATGAACATGTTAGTAAAGGCCTGTTTATGTACCTGGCCAATTGTTAAGCAAAGTACTGCTTTAAGTACTTCTGTGCATTATGTTCTGTAATCCTTACTGTCTTCACTTTCTGGCTAGCTACTGTTATCTTTTTTATTTTCCACATAAATAAAAAGCAAAACTGGGATCTTAAGTAACTTGCCCAAGACCCCATACATAGCTATGTGTAGTTGTTCCCAGTGTAATCTCAAGCTTCAAAGATCAGAGAGAAAGGTGAGAGAAGGTTCAGAAACTGCAATGAAATATGTTTAGAGGTTTTTTCTATTACATATCCCTGATGGACTAGTTAAGCACTAGGGTTTCAGAAATACTATCAAGAAACTTAATATTAAATTACATTTACCCAAACTCTGAAAGTTTTATTTCTTCCCCATCATCTACTTTTAATTAATATCCTATCTAAATTGATCTATATCAAAGATGATTGGATTTTAATGCAATATAACATAAATGATGGTATTGCATTATGTTAAGCATATTAACTCCATCTTGTATTCCTGAATGTCACTATAACTTCTTTCCTCTGTGCTTTAGTGCACTAATCTGAAGGAGTCAAAAGGGCTTTCTATCAATACAGAAATTAGCACATGTTCAAAGCAAGTTCTGAATTCAAATACAAGTGTAGAATATGTGGGGCTTATTGTAAGAAGAAAATTCAAGAAACACTGTGCGAATATTATTAAGAATTTCATCAGGGTAACAGCAGGGCAGAAAACCTTGTGTAGGAATCTTCTCTGTTCAGGACCTTTGTAACTGCACAGATCATGAGCTTTAAAGGTGGCCCTGGCAATAGTAAAGCATTTGAGTACTTCTCGGAATGTGACATGAAGACATATGCCACAGAGAGAGAAGTCTGAAACACTTATTTCAAATTTTATGCCTTCTCTCTGGAAATGATGCCCATGGCTCTCAGGAAGGAGCTGAATCAGCTGCCTACCTGTAGAAAGGACTTCTCATGTCAATGCAGGTGATCAGTCTAGGGTTCAGCATTTAATCCAAGCTAAGTCCTTCACATTTTCTCCTTCAGGATTTGAACTGAGAACACAGAAATACATTCAACATTTTAATAGCAGAGAAGCTAAAAAGATTTGGAGTTTGGAGTACAACAATTGGCACAACCATCAGAGCAGCAAACATTATTTAAAAAAAAAAGAATATTATAGATTATAGAAAAGCAAGCTTTTGAAATCATCGGGTTTTTGTTGTTGTTGTTGTTTTCTGTTTCCCAAGTTGCAGAATCTAGGGATAGGGTAGAGAGACAAAGACAACAAGGAAGGGGAAAAGAGAGAAGTAGGTGAGGGAGAATGAGGGGAAGCAAAGTGAAAGTACGTTTTGTTACTAGGAATAAGTATTTATTTTGCTAAACTATGTCATATTGACATATTTATACTATGTCACATAATGGGGATTCTTTTCAAAGAGAGGCCTAAAGGGTGAGGTGGAAAGCAGTCGCTGATAACTTTAAAGTTTTTATGAACTTTCGGCTCCACATCTTCTTCATATAACTCCTGTTATTCCTGACGAATTGGCTGGTTTGCATTTCTTTCAGTGAAGTGAACCTTGTTAACAAATACAGTGGTAAGATTTCAATTAAGGGAAAAACTGAATTAAAAGTAAATACTGCCTGACTTTATGTTGACTTTTAATCTGGAGATTTTTGAACTCATAAGGAAGTTAGTATCATTACTCATACAAAATAACAACATAAACTAGTATATAAACACTGGTGATTGGCAAAGCACAAGAATGATACTTACTGCTATTATTGCCCTGAATAGTGTTCTTTTCATTGCATAGGAAGATCAGTAATCAACATGGATATGAACTATACTTATCGATTTTTTTTATAATTTCTTTATTCTATTTCCAGACATTGTTTCCTCTTCCTCTGAATCTTTTCCTTTGCCTATTCTTGCCTACGCCTTTTTTCCCAATTAATTTTCCAACTGTTCTCAGTGATTATTTAGTTTTGTTGATTATACTAAGTAACAAATGGCTTTATTTGTTGCTTAAAATTAGTCCTTCCAGTTTGTCCCAATCCATCTTTCTGCAATAAGTTTCTAAAATATAACTGGGCTCTTAATTTTGTTTTAATCCACTTATCAACCCACATCTGTTGTAAAATGTGTTTCTTCTGTTTATTTTCCATAAAATTCTAAATCATGGTTCAACAAGAAATGGGACACCTTACCTTCCTTATGGAACTGTAACCCCTCTGTATGTTACCTTCAAAATAAAATAAATATTTCTAAATAATTCTCAAAATATATTTTGGTGAAATTTCAGGTCTTTGCTAAATAAACAAATGATTAAAATAATAATTAATAAAAATAATTAGTACATCTTTTCTAGGCATTTTCTTAATTGGAAATTCTTTAAAAATATGACAATATATATTGTCTATTTTTCTTATTTAAATGGCCACATAATATATGCACTGCACAGAGCATATAGAACATGGTAGACATAATACAATTTAATGGAGTGATTTTTTTATCATATTCATATTTTTAACCAGATTTAGTATATCATCTTCTTGGTAGATTGTGTGTGAATTAATGTATATGTTGACATGGCAAAAAATCACAGCTAAAGCTAGTCTCAAACTTGTGATTTCCCACCTAAGCCTCCTTAGTGCTGGCACTACTATTTTATGCTACTATGCTCAGTTCCACTCATGTTCTACTCCCTAAAGACGTAATTGTCCATAGAAATCATTTGGTGGTAGGGCACCAGAGGCCCCTGGCTGTAATACTAGCTACCTAGAAGACTGAGATCTGGGGATTATGGTTTTATGCCAGCTCTGGCAGGGAAGGTCAGGAGAATCTTATCTCCCATTAAAAACAACAAAGCCAAAAGTGGAGCTGTGGCTAAAGTGGTAGAGACTAGCCCTGAGCCATAGAATAATTAGCCCAGGAGAATGCCCAAACCCTAACTTCAAACTCAGATCTATCTCTCTAGTTAGCTAGCTAACTAGCTATCTGCTGTGTATTTTTACTGATTCAATCATTTCATACTGTGTACTGAAGTTTCACAATGTATCCAATAATTATCTACTATTATTGTATTTTATTTTAAAATGAAAAAAATAAGGATCCCATATTTTACATAATTTTGAATTATTTTTTCTTCTCATCTGTTGTTTCCAATAGTCATTAAATAGGTAGAAAATAATGTTTGGCATTTAGATAAATCTTATTGGTTGCTTCCAAAAATAATTCTGGACAAACATCTTTGGTTGAAAAAATTGACTCAAATCTCACATATCTTCTTAGGGTAAAATCTCTGAAGCAAAAGAAGTTGTAAAAGCCACATAAATTTTAAAGACTATTTTGTTAGTTGACAAAAGTTGGATTCCAAAGGTTTGTTCAAGCCACATATTCCCACTGTTGGTGCCATTTCATTTTTGCCCCATCCCATATTCCTCCCCCTTTTACAGTTTTCTCATCTATTGGCCCCATATAAAAATAAAAATTCACTGTTACCATTTCTTTTAGTGTTATAATTAACTTAGTATTCAGTATTTACAATATTTTTTAGCAAAGGGACCTCGTAGGACTCTGGTTTCTTATCCCCCAGCTTTGTCTATCCCACAACATAGCTGACTATTATGATTTCAGTTTATTCTGTAGTCCTTATCTATAATGTTTCATTTTCATTTTTTTAAAAATACACAAATATTTCAAATATTGGAACTCACTTGTTTATAAAAAGTATTTGCTTGCAGAAAAGAACACTTTCACAAGGCTGGTGGGCAGAATGATGGGGATATGTATGCTGCAGGAGATTGAATTTCCTAATCTTATTTGAGTGAACACAGTTTTGAAGGGAGGAAAGGATGCTTAGACTGCACAAGTCAAAGTCCCCATAATAGCTTGGCTTTCATCCCAGAACTGTATCAGAGTACCTCAGTCAGATTTCAGACATATCTGATGAGTAGATGTTATTGTAAGTAGATAACTTACCCTTACTTAACAATACAATTCATAGTAAATAGGATAAGTTGTTCCTCAGTTTACATTATGAGTTTTTCTAGTACTGTTAACTAAGTCTATAACTAATGAATTAATTTTTGATCATCTGAAAACACTAGAAAATCCTTATTTTCATGACTGTATTATACTTGGTTCTATTTATGTAAAAAGAGACATGTGAGTTGAAATCAGATATATTTTAGACATTTAGGTGTGCTGTGGCAAGGAGTTTTGCTATAGAGAAATGACTTTTGTTTTATTTTTGTTTAATAAAGACCATACTTGAAACACCCAAATAAGTTATATTTTTTCCATAGGGCAATGAAATAAATGGCAACATAATCACTAGATGACACAATTTTTTAGTAGTAGATGCTATGGACAAAGAAATACATGAAAATTTTAACTATGTTTAGATATGTGTAAACCTATTAATAGCATTGGTCAAATAACACATAATCCTGGAAAATGAATTTTCTCAAAAACTGGACACTACTGTCACTCTAAAGTGAAGTGCAGAAATCACACATAACACTGAATGAGTAGAGCACTTGAACTAAAATATTGACATTAACAAGAAAGGAAAACGAAATAGTCCTCTGAAAGTTCCTAAATGTGTTTTTATGAAGAAACAATGAAAAACGTACAAAGCTGTACTCATTAGGACATCTCTGGAAATTTTATTTTACTTATCTATGTTTTTCTAGGTGAAGAAACTAAAGTTGTTTAATATAAAATGATTTCACCCAAGAAACAATACTGAGGGCTGGAGGGAACGGAGATAATAACCTGAAAAAAAAAGGCGTAATCTAATTGAAGAAGCACATTGAAATGCTCTAATGTAGCATTTACAGTCATATGAAAACAGTTTGACAAGGCACAGAAAGCCTAGGTCATTACAAGCATTTAGTTAATTACATCAGGGTGTATATAGATTTGAGACCTGGAAAGGAAAAATTTGAGTCCTATAACCACCCTTGCGTGGGGCCTGCAGACAATTTGTATCAAATAGATATTTCTCATATTACTCTTCCTTGAAAATATAGTTAAAAAGTAAAATAATGAAACAAAATTGATAGGAAAATAATCTAATCATTCTATAAGTCATACCAACAAATGTACCCTTTGACGTGAGCAAGGTTTTGTATTATTGATATTCACTGAGCTATTTGTATAATATACAAACACAAATATTATGTTATTAAGACAGGTCATTATATATGTATGTTCGTACGCATGTGTGTATGTATGGGCATATTTATCTATGTATATGTATAATCAAACTAAAAGAAAACTAAATGCCACGCAGATAGGCATATTGACAAGTAAAAAAGTAAAGCTAAGTGAAAATAATTGTATACATGATATAATAATAATTGTGTTTTAAAATAATTGTACCTGTAAAATCACTCCTATAGAAGATACATTTATTTCTATTTACCTAGAAGATATGTCTGGAAGTTCCTATAAACTATTTACATCCCTTTTTGATCAGTACAATGTGGGGGTGAGAATATCAGTTATTTCTAACCATTTTCTTCTGTGCATATATTTTTAGTGTACAATTGTAAGTTATTTAAAAATTTTAATATGGTCTTAAGTACATTACAAATGGTCTTCCACCTGCCATTTACATGGCTAACTACTGATTCTGCCTTGCAAGGTGATGTACTTCCTAGTTCTGGCTACCTTTCTGGTGGAGAATTAGCATGAGTGTAACACACAAGATGGTCTTATGTGCTTCTCTATAGAAATCAATACCAGTGACCATTATGCAGGTTTTGGAACAAGGTCAAAAGTAGACACAGAACCTGCCTGAGCTGACTTCTTGTGTTCCACCTTAAGCCATGAATATATTTACTCTAGGTCAAATAAACATCATAAATTCTGTTGTTAGGAATGATATTAGCAGTCAATTTGACTTCCTAATTATGAATTCTATGTCATGTAGAAGTTCCAAGACTCAACTCAGTACAAATTTGAGAAGGATGATTTTACTCTAGATATACTTTTCCTCTCCATTTGAATGCTGCATGTTGTGCTTGGGTCAACTTACTGTGAAGAATATTGAGGTTTATCCAATGTGAGATAATTTGGTTTTTATTTGTATTAGTTCTTTGATGTATGGATGGGGTTTTTTGTTGTTGAGTTTTCTTTTGTTTGTTTGTTTTGCATTGCTTTTATGCAGCACATGCTGGACACAAAACCTCTGATCCCTTGATTTCCCATGTGCTGGTATTACAGACCTGTCCTACACATCTGCTTTCAATCTGAAGAATCTCCCCACCCCAACCCTTTGGCAAAATAGTATGACAACTTCTTCTCTTTTCTCTAAGAGATTGAAAGAAAATGGCATTCTACTGTAAATCTCCAATGACCTTCCAGTCTGACACATTATTTTTACATGTGGAGTAGAAGTCTAAGGCAGAAAAGGAAGGATTTGAGATCTAGAGTAAATATAAACAATTAGATGTAGTAGTGCATGAAATTCTAGGATGAATAAGAGGTAGGAGAAAATAGTGGTGAAACTTGACAAAGGGAACAATAAAATAGCATTGTAGTTAAGATTCATATTGATTTTAGTGACTCTTACACTTAATTAAGAAGTGGGTAATTCTGAAATGATGGACATGGTTTTTTTACATTCTTTAATTTTCAACTTTTATTCTCTACATGTATCCCAACACATCATACTACATATCTGTAATAGTTTTCAAATTATTTAAAGACTTTTCATATGCAATTAAAGTAGAAAACAAAGAATGTTGAAAGGAAGCACTTAAAATAGTATTCCAAGATAGGAAAATGAATGATATAGTTCAAGTCAGTAAGTCACTTTTGTGAACTTCTGAGAGATGCTTGACACCTCAACTTAATTCTTGCTAAAATCTCAAATGAATGTTCTTGTAGTGAGTAGTATTTGGAGGCATATTGTAGTGTACTATGAATTCATAAATGGGGGAGGGTGGTCCAGAAAGATCAGAAATGAATTGCTCTGAATTCTGGAGGCTTGAGAATTGAAATCTACTCTCTATCCTGTGATGGCCCATTTCCTGCAACACAGATGGGGACTATTGCTTTCATTTCCACTTCATGGAAGTGCTAAAACAGCTCTGTGAGAGCTTTATATTTTCTGTTTAATCCCAGTTGTGAGGTCTGGCCTCTCATATTATCTCCCTTAAAAGGCTTCATTTACTCATTTTTCAGGCCATTATTTCAACATATAAGTCTACAAGAATGCAAACTTTCAGACCATAGACACTGGGAAATTAATCATGGGATGAATGGGATGCATAATTTAATTATGGAGACACAAAAATATCCAAGTTTTTGATTTATGAAATGTAAGTTCATCAATGTGTGGTAAACAATGGAAAACTGTAAGTTAATACCAAATTCAATGAAACTCTGGAAGACATGGGGAATTGGGCTATGGCATGTCTTGAGTAATGTACAGAGAAAGAGAGGGAGATGTGGGCAGAAACTCATGTCCTGTTATTACACATTTCAAATCTTACTCCATTTGTGCATCAAATTTCAGGACATTTAAGAAAGGTTGTTCTGTGCATAGTGCCACCCTCCCACTGAAAACCATTCCATAATATGTTTCTTTTTTCTTCGATAGATTTTCTCCTATCTTAGTACAGAAGTCTTTCTCTTTGTATAAGTATAGCGTGAAGCCCATAAACACCATCTCCAGCTAAGGTGTGAAACAGTCTGCAGAAGATTTCACCCACCACCCAGTCTTTTGTTTTAGGAAAATCTTTAGAACTCACCAGCGTCTCAAAAAAAATTGATTTCCAGTTGCCAAGATGCAAAGCCAGTTTAAAGAGACACACTTTATTGGCTTTCAACCTTTCCTTGTTCCTTCACTTCTTCCTGGAATCAACTCCTAGTTCTACTAAGCATGAAAGAAACCTTGTGTCCGGTTCTGTTCATGGACATTCAAATTAAGATATTTCTTTATATCTTCATCAAACTGTTTAGCAATGGACATTAGTGGATAATGAAGAATGTTTGAAATAGAAAACCATCATGAGTGTCATAGGAGATTGATTAGCAATGGTTCTTGTGAGGATCAGCTTTGCATTTGTATGTATAATGAGATAATCTATTGGATATGTTTTCTCTTCCTACTTGGGCAATGTAGTTACATTTCAGAGTTCTGGCATTGTTAGTGATGGAGTAGGATCTAACCATCCTCCTTAGTCCCTCAAGAGATCTGAAATGCTGGGAAGCATGCTGGTCACTAAGCTTAAAGGGAAGATGAGGGAGCGTAACTCAATAAAGAAATACACTCAGTTTTGATTAATGACAGGAGGGAGTTTGGGAAGCATTATGGACTGTTCTACAATATTATCTTTTCCTTGTCAACTGACCCAAAGACTTTTATAAGTTCATTTACTCTTTTTCTTTTCAAAACTTACTCTGGCATTGTCTGAAAAAATAGTGGCAAATTTCTAAGGATGATCCGACTGTTCCTATGAAAAATACAAAGAACAAACATAAACAAAAAGAAGTAAGAAGGAAAGATGTCTTTCCTGGATGTAAGGGTCTGTACTCTGACTCTGGGATCACCTTAAGGAATAAAGATATTCTCTCTCTTAGAATGGGCATAAACTGTTACATAGGGACCTCAATCTCAGAGGTCTAATTTACCTTAGGACAATTGGCTAAATCTGCCTCTAATTCTAAGGCAGAATTTGTTACCTGGCCATCTGTTCCCAATTGCATATTCCTATTAGAATGTGTCCTGCCATTCACATCCTGTGACATCTCTTTTTTTCATTGCAGGAGAAGGAGAAATTAATCAAGACTGAACAGCAGATTAAATCATTTGCCCCATTTTCCAACACTCCTCTTTTCTTATATTCTTTGGCCAAAAGCTAAATCTTTTTTCAAGTCACTGTCTGACACAGAGTCTGGCCAATGATTAGAAGCTGTTAACTTCTTACTCAGGTGTATTACATGTTACACAATACAACATTGAATATATGTAGCTACTATTAAAACAAAGTCTTAGATAAATTAGTAATGCATGATTAAGAAACAGAAACTCTAGAGAGAGTTGCTTTAAAATGTTGTATAATATAGGAGTATTTTTTTTTCTTTTGCAGTTCTGAATCCTATACTTGTATTGAATGCAGGGCTACAAATTAATATAATTAATATTCATTCTGCATTGAAGAAATACACTTTCAATTGCATAATTTTCACATGTGACCACATTGTGGGAAATTTCCATAAGCAGACACATGTAATTTTTTTTCTCCCATTTACTGTGTGATGCATTATTTATTCATAGTTGGTCGCTAGCCAAAATTTGACTCACATTAGCAGTGTCCTAAAGATCATTTGCATTTCTCCAGTGAGATAGGGTGCTTCTTTCCCCCACGAGACTCTGTAATTATGCTGAAACCTTTTGTCTGTGACATTGGCAGTTCTCCTGGAATGCACACATCTCCTGGCATCCTACAGATGTTCCTCAAAGCTAGTCTAGTGGCAAAGGGTGCTTGGTTTTGTTCACATTCTAGAAATCACTAGTGAGAATCTCAGGGTACCACTTTTATGTTTGCCTTTAGAATTTGCACAAGTTATTCAAATCCTCTGTGTGATTCCCAGAGCCATGGACACCACATGGTCAGTGGCTTATGATGAGACTGTAAGCTGTATTTTTATGTCGTTCAGACATTTCACTTTTCAAGGCTTTCACTGAACAGCTGAGCCTTCATTGGCGCTGCCTGAGCCCCATGGGTTCCCATTTTCAAGTACTTAAGCGCCTATGGTGATTGATGCCTCCGATGAAAATACATCAGTGGCCCTGATAGATGAAGTCGAAAAATGTACATTTCTCCATTTAATAGCTGTGTGGCAGAGAATATCTACTTCTGTGTGTGATTGATAGTCAAGGTCTTCTTATTCTTAGGAGGAAAAAAAAAAACAACAACCTCTGTGTAGGAAGGAAAAAAGACTCCTGGTTTTTAAAGGGAGATCTCATCTTACAGGTTTGCTAATGTGCAGTACGTTCATGAATGAGCTAAATTATCTCCCAGGCTTTGTTCAAGAATGAACAGGGTGACTGACCCTAAAGATATATTTTGTTTATACTTTTTTTTCAAGCACTGAAAATGCCTAAGTGCATCCACTGAGCTCTGAGAGACAGAGAAAAAGCTAAGCCAATCCATAGACACTGCTATAACACTGCTATTTTCCCCCTCAGTATCCTTTCATCTTCATCTGATTATCAAGGCTGTAAATATGTCATTAGTTAGTAATTGATTGCAAAGTTAGAGAAAATTAATATGAGTTAGTATGCATGATTACAACCAATAAGCAATGTATCCCATATTATAGCAAGGAATAAAAATGTATTAACAATATCCATCCAATGGTTAGAAGCAGTATTCCCTTCTTTTTTTACTTTCTTTAATATTTTTAGGTAAAAAATTATCTGTTAGAACTCCATTTAAAAAGAAAAACAACTGTGTCTCTGTGTGTGTTTGCATGTCACAAGCATACACATACATGTTAGTACTAGAGCTTGAATTCTGTGACTCAAATTTTCACTCTTTTTTTTTGTTTTTTTTTCAGTCATGATTGTCATGCTACCATTTTTGTTGCTGTTGTTTTTTCTGATTAGTGAGAGAGTGCCTTGCTGATTTGTCTAGACTGGCTGGCTACAAACTTTGATTCAGGGATCTCAGACTTGTAAATATCCAAGGATGTCTGTATGAAAAGAGTTTCAGTGTTTCATAATGCTAGTGAATAGGAAAGTGTATGAGAAGAGGTATGTAGAGTGTAAGCCTTCTACTGTCAGGCAAAATGCTAAAGAAAACCATCTTAATATATAAGGAGAATCTTTAGTCTTACAATAGCAGACAGGTCAGTTGGATTCATTGTATGGAATGCAGAAGTGGGACAGACTGTCATGGTGAAGTACTTGTGCTGGACAACAGATGCTCCTTTCAAAATAATGCATAAGAATAGCAAGAAGGAGAGATAAAATAAAACTGGAGTCTCGATATTCTCTGAAATACTGCCCACATTACCTAACAATTCTTTTTTATTTTTTAAGTTAATTTTATTGCCAAAGTGATGTACAGAAGGGTTACGGTTACATATGTAAGCTAGTGAGTACATTTCTTGTCAAACTTGTTATTCCTCCCTCATTTTCCTCCCACCTTCCCTCCTCCCCAATCCTCTGTCCCAAGTTGTACAGTTAGTTTACAACACATTGTTTTGTGAGTATCTCTGTTTCACTGTTTCACCCTTTGACCTTTGTCTCACAATTTTGATTTTCCCCTTCCCTTACCTAGTTCTGATAAACATATAAAATGCCAAGGGTACCATAATCAAATACAGTGACAACAGGGGCTAAACACAGGGAAGATAAACAAAAGAAAAAAATCATTTCACACAGTGCATTAAAGTAACAACAAAAGTGATAAATTGCTTGTTTCTGTATCTTAGAGTTCATTTCACTTAGCATCAACTTATGTGATCATATGTAAATAGCTATTGATCTATTGTGATCCTCTGCTAGGACTATCCTAGATCCATACTAATTGTTACCAATGAGGGAAAACATAGAGTCTGTTTCTTTGGGTCTGGCTCACTTCACTTAATACAATTTTTTTCTAACTTAATTATATTAGGTCCCACTACTTAAAGTTCCCACCAACTCCTCATATTACCACAGGTGGGAAACCAAGTCTTTAAGCATATGAACATTTAGGAAACATTTTAAAACCATAATGTCACATTCACTGAAAGTACTAAGCATGCAGTATTGGTAAGTAGATTTGTTTTTACTAGGTACTTGCCAGATAAGAACACCCTTACAATTAAAACAACAACAACAACTATATGTCTAAAAAAAAAAGAAATGAGATATTTTCTTCACCTGCAGGTCAAAACTGCTTATTAAAAACAAACTTGCTATTATGCATTCTTGAGTGTTACAGTACCTGAATTTACCTGAACAAGTATGAGTGTGGTGACTTATACCAGTAGTTTTAGTACTTGGGATGCTGAGACAGGAGAATAATGAGGACCAGGATATGCAGGTCCATATAATGAAATCATGTCTCAAGTAGGTGGCTTAAAGTATGGTAATGCTTTCCACATTAAACTAAGGTAGGTTTCTAAGATTTTGAACTTTTGCAAATATAACTTTAGCTTCATACCCATTATTTCTTCACAGGAAAACAAATCCTTGATACAAAATACAAAGAGATCAAACCTGGTGTCAACTTTTGAAATACAAACTAACCTTATCTCCTAACAGATACATACATACATATATAGTATGCATCAATTCTATTGCTACTGAAGTGTGTTTGAAAAACTTGCCATATTAGATTTTATTTTGTTTTGAATATTTTATTATCTTTAAGGAGTTGTGCTAAGGAGTTGTCTTTCACCAAAGAAGTTTATGAATACAGTAGATATTATGTCAACCTTTTCAACATTCTCACTTGCCCCTCCCAGCCTACCCTTCTTCTTAACTTATCTTAATTTTAGGCTGTATTTTTTTTCTTTTAACGAAGTAGCTTATATGCACAGTGCATCTTGATCTGCATCATCGATTCAGCATATTCCCTCCCAGTTTTGATTCACCTCTTACTTGTATTCACAGAAAAACAAATCCCACACAACCTCTAATACTGCAGTTTTAGTTTCTGTGTGTGTGTGGGGGGGGGAGGGGGTTGTATCCAAGAACAAGGTGACCAGTTACATTTGATAGGTTTTATTGGTAAGGATGCATTCTTCATACCAAACTCAAGTACTGTAATTTGTTTCCTATACCATGCCATAATGTATCCATTTGATTCAGTGAGATCAATATGTAAGCTTAAATTTCCTAAGATTTTTTAAGAAAAGAATTTCTTTTATGAGATATACTTATTTTATCATCTAAAAAACTGATTTGAGGGCTGAAACTACCACTACAATCAGGCAAACATGAGCAAAATTTTGAGAAGTCATAGGTCATACCTTTAATATACATTTGTGATTCCTACAGTTGACATTGTATACCAAAACCATGTTAGTAGGAAATATAAGATGTGATGCTTTTAGTGATGCTTTTACATTAGCCCCAAAATAGTGTTTGTAGTTCTTAGTAAGATAATACTAGTAGTGGTAGGGTCCAATGTTAAATTGGTGAAAATATCTTTGAATAAAATATTGCTTCTTGATGTGCACTGGTGCCCCAACTTAAATACTAGCTACTCAGGTGGCTGACATATGAGGAGCTCAGTTGGAAGCTAGTTGGACAGGAAAGTCTGTGATATACTCGTATTTCCAATTAACTACCACAAAACCAGAAGTGGAACTGTGGCTTAAGTACTAGCCTTAAGCAACAAACAAACAAACCAAAACCAAAATAAATAAGTAAATGTTCAGGGAGAGTGCCCAGGCCCTAAATTCCAGCCCCCACACACAAAAATTCTGGCACACACACAAAAGTTACTTCTATTTATGACTTCGTAGACATTATAATGTGATAAGATTCATTTATTCTTAAAGATCGAGCTCTGTCATCATGGTCTTTACTAATTTGAACAGGATATCCATTTTCAGAGTTTCTACTGGAATATGTGCCCATGGCATAATAGTACAAATGTAGAAAAACTCGCATATAGGTTAAAAGTGCTAAAAGAAATAAATGCATAGATACAAAAAAATCTGTCAAACAAAAAAGAAATTCGTTCAACTTGAGGTTGAGAGACACCTTCTTGAAAAGATTTTTCTTTCTCTCTTTCTTTTTTTCTTTCTTTCTTTCTTTCTTTCTTTTTTTTTTTTTTTTTTTTTTTTTTTTTTTTTTTTTTTTGCCAGTGCTGGGGCCTGTAGCAGTGACCCTGACTTCTTTTTGCTGAAGGCTAGCACTCTGCCACTTGAGTCACAGTGCCACTTCTGGCCATTTCCTATATATGTGGTGCTAGGGAATCAAACCCAGGGCTTCATGTATACAAGGCAAGCACTCTTACCACTAGGCCGTATTCCCAGCCCTCTTTTTTTTTTCTTTCTCTATTCAGTGATGTAGTTACAGTAATTTGTGCTTGTCTGTCTTCATTTATCTGTATAAATTTCTTCTGACTAATTGGCCAGTTTAGAGTTGTAAAATTGAACGAAAGGTCAATATTTCCTGGGTCAAAATGAATACAAACACTAGGAATTAAGATAAAGTTTTAATTTACCCAGCACTGTGTTATAGCCAACTGAATTAATTTTCCATAAACCAGATTTTATTTAAGGCCTGTGTATATAGTATAAAAGCTTTTCGATACTATTGCATAAATGCCTAAAGAAATGACCACTAAGTATCCAGAACTGTAAATCTTGCAGTATGGTCTACTTTTCATCTTCACAGGGAGATTATACACACACACACACCACATACATGTATATATATATATATACACATATATATGTATAGACTATATATATATATATGCAGGAGGCAAGGAAGATATATTTCTCTCTCTTTAATCTGTCTAGACTCTTCTTGGTGAGTCCTTAAGAGGACTCCAATGGGTGGCTCCTTGGTGACTACCATATGCAGGCCGGGGATGAAGGATGTGTTCTACTAAACCCACACACTTTCAAGAGCATGTTCTGATAATTGTCCCAGAAACCTGTCAAGGGCTACAAAGATGCCTACTCTGCCTTATTTTCTTGGAATTTTGCTTTTCACTTGTCTAATATTTAAACGTTATTAATGGTAATGAAGAGGATACAGCCATCATCTGACCGAGAAAAAAACATTCAGATTGTTTCTGTTTATTGTTTTCCTATGTAAGAACAGAACAGAAGTTGAGTTCTGGAATAGGACTGTGTATTCGAAGAACACCTCCCTTCTTTCATAAAGTATTGTGTAGAATTTACTGCAAGATATAAGTACAGTTAGATTTTCCTTATAAGTTCCAAAGTGAAATTTTTTTTGCTCTTTTCTATTACTTAATGTTTCGAAGCTTCATGTGGTCAGTCAGAAGGAAACACACCTTTCAGAGAAAGAATGTTGTCAGGTTATATATTTGGTATTGGTGCATCTTTTCAAATGAGTAGCAAACATGATCATGTAGAAGTGGAGGCTGGTTGTAGTCCTTGGAAATTTAACTGTAAATGATAGGTGGTGATTCCCATCTCTCCATATGTAGTAGAAATCTTTGAAGAAAAATTGCTTCATCCCATTTTATTGGAGTCATTGAAATGTCATCGCTATTTGAAATGTTGAAATGTGTTTTTAGTATACTGTTGAATTGTAAAAGCAAAACTAAACAGATATTCTACACACCAGTACACTGATGAGCTCTTGTCATTTTTGCCTCTGATATTTATTATTATCATCTAGTTTATGTAAGCCACTTCAAAAGTAACATAATCTTACATTATTTTTTACAACTCTTTCTTATGATGATTTTTTAGGACTTTAAAGGGACAACTGAAAATAGTGTTAAAAGATAAATCTATGATATAAAATTAATACCGTTTCCTCAGTTTTTCTGTTTAATATATTACATGAAGTATACATATGTATGCAAAGAGCACCAACATGTATATGTGAATAATTCTTTTATATATATTTTATTATCAAACCGAATTACAGAGAGGTTACAGTTTCATACCTCCCCCCTTCCTCTTCCCTTCTCCCCATCCCCATGAGATGTTCAGTTCATTTACACCAAACAGTTTTGCAAGTATTGCTTTTGTAGTTGTTTGTCCTTTTTTACCCTGTGTCTCTCGATTTTGGTATTCCCTTCCAATTTCCTAGTTCTAATACCAGTATACCCGGTTTCCAATATACTCAGATAAGATACGGAGAAAGTGTAGGTACAACCATAGGAAGGTGAATAATTCTTTTAAACAACAATCTTGTTTGTTGTTTATAAGGCTATTGAGCATTGCCTTAGAGAAAGCATTTGAAAGAAAGTTTTTATAATCATGGTCAGATATGGAGATGTGAATTCATAGGTGGTACATATCTTATGATTGACACCTTCCCCCACTTTCAATTACGTCTCATTGCCTTTTTCTTAGCACAAGCTGATTACTGTGTATCATGGAAGTTGGATGTAACTCTGAAGTATGGCTGAAGAATTGTATTGAATGTTTCTGAGTCATCACATAGTGGTTCTATACAATCATATTTTATTCCAACCATGCAACATTGTTGGCAGCAATATATTAGTGGCTCTTGGTCCCAGGCCAGCCTGTCCTATCCCATGGCATGCCATTTTTCTAAAACTTGTTGTTTAGCAGTTTTTACTAGGGAGATAGCCCACCTTGTGCCTAAGAAAAATTATTCAAGATAACAAAATAACTATTTTTTTCTATAATGTTGATAGATAAGAAACCATGTGATGGTTCATGAGTATATTTTTGATTGCTTCAAACTGCTGAAAATGAAATGAGTATTCCAGGCTTTTCTCACATATGTATGCTGTGGCCAAAGTTTTCAAATCTGGGAAGTAACCTTGTGAACAGTATTAGTTTGACTAAATGGTCATGAGTGCATTCCACATATAATTCCTAAATGTGGACAAACTACCTTTTAGCTTTATGCCTTACTATTTCTTATATTAGTGAAAAAATTTTTAAATGGTTAATATTCTTCAGCTAATGCTATTTCATTATAAAATATATTACCAGTATAAAGATAAGGAATCTATAATCATAACTCTAAGAAAAACACAAGTAAAGAAATGTTTTTACATTGAAATATTCTCTGTGATGTTTCAATTTTAAGTAGTAAACTTACCAACTATGGGAATTTTGGAAGAAGAAAATTCACCAAAAATCTTATTTACAGCAGTACAAAGTGTTACCGGTTTTAGTTGAGAAACAACTAAGTTTTACTATTAGATACTCTTACTTTAATTAATATATTTTAGATTTATGATGTTTATTTTAAATCCTAACATAGCAATTAAAGCCAAGCTCGGTCTGGATAGTAAGTAGAAAAACATATTTCAAATCCTTTCAGTGAACTAATAAAAAATTCATGCTGTTTTATAATACAATATGAGCTGATGCAGAAATACCAGGGAACTGCAGGAGGAGGCTATTCTTAGCATAAAGCAGCTGTGTTTATTAAGTAAAATTTGTCATTATAACATCAAGTAGTTTTAATCAAATTTACTTTCTCAGAAATGTTTTTATTAATCTTTGAAGACAAAGAATTATAAGAGGGTACATTGTATGATTTTGTGCCGCATTTAAAAATGGTTAGCCTTGGACTTTGATTTCTCAATTGGTCTATTTATAAATAAGGTTTGAAGCTGTCAGAAAACAAATATACTAACAATACATTAATTATATGCAGTATAATATAAATCATGAGACATTAGTTTGATATTCTAAGTGAAAAGTTAATTAAATATATTTTACCAGTGCTTTTTCTATTATATTTATCATGTATGGACAGGTTGTAAGGTATATGTAGAATCTCTCTCTCTCTATATATATATATATATACATATATATATGTACACATACACACATGCACATATATGGAAACAATTTTACCTGAATGAAATACAACCATGATTACTTTTTACATGTGGTGATATGTTCATATAAACTTATTTATGTCATGATGAAAATGAATGGAATATGAAAAATCATTGAAAACCAACCATCTAAACTATGTAATACTGTGACTTTAGCTGGTTTTTTTTTGACGTAATACATAATTTACATGATTTATCAACAAAATAAAAAGAAGTCTTCAACAGAAAAGCTTAGGCGGAGCAGCCAGGCACAGAATTCAATCACCAGGACTGGCATTGATTTAAAAAAAGTAAATAAATAAAGTTCCAGCAGTTGGATGGTTTTTTCTTTGGAAATAGCACCAGTTGCCTTCTTTTCTTTTTTGTTCTATTCTCTTATACCTTTACTGGTTCTCTCCTCATATCCGTATTTAAAAGATAAATATATTTTCTACATTCATAGGGGATTATGCGAGCAATAAAATTGTATAATTAAGTCCTGCCTCATGCCATCAAGCATACAGGCAAAGAAGCATATGGAAATTTGTCACTCTTCTATCCTGGGTCAATGTGTACTGTGCATTAATGTTTAATGGTTTCTTTTTAAAAAAATTTAGTTCAATATTATCACTCATGAACATGAGCGAGTAATTGCACAAGGTAGAGCCAAGCAAGCTTGCCCATCCACCTCTGCCAGTGCACTGACCTGCAACACCCCTGGTATTTCATTCCTTGGCCTCTGCTAAGTGGGATCTGCCAGTCATTTTAAATTGAGCCAAACTGCATAGCAGTTTTATGATGTGAAAAACATCCATTAAGTTCTAGTTTGAGTCTACACACCACTTTGTATGACTTGTAAACAAAGCCAAATTTCAACCACAGACTTGAAAGTTGGATACTTAAAAAGGCAAATAAAAATACAGCATATTTTTTAAATAAGAAAAATGCATTGCTTTAACAAATGGATCAGTAACAATACATTACAATTTTTAGCCTTGGGAGGTCAAGGTTTAAAAGCAATGATATAACTGTGTTAAGCCTACATTCCAGCCTCCTCGCAACATAGGTAAAAAGTGGTTGAGGTGGGAGGTGATTACACTTACTGAAAGCAGTGTTCCACATTTTGTTCTATAGCCAAAAAAAGGACCTCATTAAAGATAGTTTTCATATTAAAAGTCCATTAATTTCCCATCTTCCATCTTCATTTTGTTTTATTTTTAATATAACTGAAAAATCTTCTTTTCATGTCAAAACAATATAGAACTTTGCATCAGGAAAGCTTTTCATTTAGTTAAAATTCATCACCGTGATGTCACTGTACCTGACCCTGGATATTGAATATACATGTATTGGAATTAGGGACGGGAAGGGGAATATCAAAACTGAGAGACAAAGGACAAAATACAGAACAATGCAACAGCAATACTTTCAAAACGATATGCTGTAAACCACCTTTAAAACTCATGGGGTGAGGGAGAAGAGGGCAGGTTGGGGGGAAATAAGGGAAGAGGTAAAATTTGGACAAGAAATGTAGTACTGCCTTATGTATGAAACTGTAACCCCTCTGTACATCACTTTGACAATAAATAAACTAAAAATTCAATGTAAGTGTATTTGGCACAATTTTACCAGAATTCATCTGTAATACATTAAAGATAGGAAAAATAAATCACTGGCTTGCTAAAAGAAACTCAGAGTAAGTCTTTCCATTTCCTTAAGAATGGAGCAATGTCATTCTTTCTGATGGAAACATAGAATTCTGTTGTGTATATATGCCACATTTTCTTGATTCACTCATCTACTGAGGGGTATATTAAGTGATGAGCGTCGGACCCAAAGAAACATAGATTCCATGCGCTCCCTAATTGGTAATAATTAATATATGTCTAGTATTGTTCTAGTCACAATAGCTCAATAGCTATGTACATATTATGACATGAGATGATGATAAGCGAAATCAACTCCAACATATGGAAAAAGAGATTTTCATTGATGTTGTTATTTTTTCAAATTTTTATTATCAAACTAATGTACAGAGAGGTTAGTTTCATATGTTAGGCATTGGATACATTACTTGTACTGTTTGTTACATCATCATGTTGTTATTTTTAAAGTACTGTGTGAATATTTTTTTCTTTCCTAATGTTTATTTTCTGTTGTAACTGTATTTGATTTCAGTACCCTGGATATTGTATGCACATTTATCTGAATTAGGCAAGGGAAGGAGGTCATCAAAGTGGCGAGACAAAGGATAAAGGGCGAACCAATGCAACAGTGATACTCACATGACAATATGTTGGAAATTAACTGTACACCTTGGAAGGGGGAGTGCGGAGGAGGGAAGGTGGGAGAAAAATGAGGGAGGAAGTAACATGTATGACAAGAAATGTACTCACTACCTTACTTATGTAACTGTAACTTCTCTGAACAGCACCTTGACAATAAAATTAAATAAATAAAACAAAATCCAGGGCAAGCCATAAATAATATTTGTTGATATTATATTCCATAGTTTTATTAAGGCTTACAGTGTTAATATGAGGAAAATCATTTGATATATTTTTAAGGATGCTTATAAAAGCTCTGAAAATACATCTTATTTCACAGCTCATGAGATAATTATGAAAAGACAACTTAAAGCCAGGCATCAGTGGTTCATGCCTATAATCCTAGATATTCAGAGGATTGTTGTTTGAAATAGGCCTAGGAAGGAAAATCCAAGAGACTCTTATCTCCAGTTAACCACCAGAAAGCCTGAAGTGAATGTGTGCATCAATTATTAGTGCCGTACTTGAGAGAAAAAGCCATACAATTTGCAAGGTTATGATCCCAAGTCAATATAGTCCCAATGTGTGTGTTTTCTGTGTGTGTGTGTACATACTCATACATATGTGTATATACATACACACATTTATATGTGTCTCTCTATATATATGCATATATGTGTATGTGTGTGTGACTGAAGACAAATTACGTCCTTTCATGAGCATTCATCTGAAACTTTCTATACTGAGCACTATTGGAATTCCTATCTTATTTGTGTTAGATAGTTCCTATAATAAAGATGGGAAATCTATGGATCAGAAAATAAAATTTAGAAATGAAGACTCAAGATTTGTACTCATATAAGAATGATTATATTTCTGATGTTTGATTTACTAACTCAAAACTAATTGCATAATTTATGTTAATTAGCAAATGTTTAAAGTTATGATCTCTTGTGAATATCCTACTCTGATATTTTCCTTTTTTCCTCTATATATTATGGTTACAATTTATTTATTTATATGGGTCATAAGTGGAATTTTAAGTTACTATAATGAGAAATTCAAGTACGGCTATAATCAGAAATGTACAGGAAATTTCAGTGAAGAAGAAAGCCAAGGTACATTAGCTAAATACTTGAGGAGGAAAATATAAAGAAAAACATGAAATTTCAGGGAGAGAACAATACACAGTGTTAGCTTGAAAAATAAGTTAGAAGAAAAAAATGAACAGTTTCAATTTAAATTATGCTTCAATTTTTATATACTATCTAATTTCCTATAATATCTAAATTTATTATGACTTACCTGGTTCATGTTGTAAAAATAAGCTTAAGAGTACAAGTTGATACTCTCAAAAATAATTGCAATAATAAAACAAGGAAATATTCATCATGTGGTGTTAAGCACAAATTTTAATAAAATTTTAAATCCATTAAATGAAAAGGTCAGTGCGTGATGAATACTAACTGGTGAGAGGCACAATGTTAACTTCATAATAAGCTTTAAAAGTATTTATATTTTATAAATATCTTTTACCTAAACAGATGATGATAAGCCACATAATCCAATTTAGTGACTGAGATAGATTTCCCCATCCATCTTAACTGGACTACAGCATACTTACATTGTATTCTTTAGAACTCCTTCTATCCAGAAATGTGTGAATCTTGTTCATCATTCAAAGTCTATCCTAAGGCTGGAAAAGGAACATCCAACTTTATTACCAACTAATTTCAGATCCTTCACAAAGAAAATTAGCTTTGAAGCTTTTATATGAAATTATTAGCTGCTTCTTTGTTTTACTAGTTACTGGTTTAGGCAAAACTCTAATAACTGGAGTAAAGCATTGCCAATTATTAATTTGATTGAAGAGAATTGATCCTTATCATGAAATAAGACATGCCCTGATGATACCATTCAAACTCATGTAGAACAAGAGTTTCATAGTATTAATTCTTCATCTGATAAGACAATGACTTTTTGCTTATATTTTCTATTTTCTGCACTGCAATCTGTACCTATATTTATGCAGGCAATACATTCAATTAAAGCAAGAAAAATGTATCAATGAAGAGTATAGATCCTTTGTACTTAGAATTGTTCAGTTTCAATAAAACAGAGCCAGAAAGCATACTTTTTTTTTTTTTTTTTTTTTTTTTTTTGGCCATTCCTGGGGCTTGGACTCAAGGCCTGAGCACTGTCCATGGCTTCCTTTCTGCTCAAGGCTAGCACTCTGCCACTTAAGCCACAGCGCCACTTCTGGCTGTTTTCTATATATGTGGTGCTGGGGAATTGAACCCAGGGCTTCATGTATACAAGGCAAGGGCTCTTGCCACTAGGCCATATCCCCAGCATGAAAGCATACTTTTTTAATCAATTTAATTCTAATTGTATTAAATCATGGTTGAGTGAGTCGTGAGTGGAAGCAATTGTTAATAAGTTCAAATTTCTTGATGTTTGTTTTTAAACTTATTCCCTTGTATGCAAAAATAATAGAATTTGTATACTTTTTAGTTAAAATCAAATTTTATTGTTTTATTTGTCTTAAGTTTATGATTAAGATAGAGTAGTAAAAAATACACTTGGAAACAAGGAATAAACGTCAAAAACAGATTTTTATAACAAATCCAATAAGATTCTGAAAATTTCAGGAGAATTTTCTCATTTGCAACCATTTAAATACTCCTTGTATATGCACAGATGTTATTGATTGTACTTACACTTAAACTTCAGTAGTTCTTTTTTACCTGTATATCAAAACAATATTTTAGAGTTTACTAGACACATTCCCTTTAGGTTACTCTGGGAAATTATGATTCTAAAGATTAGAGTGTATTCCAGGAATCTCTGCAAGAACCACTACAAACCACACCTTACAAATGATTCTGTTCTAAAAGATTTCCTAACTGCTTGACAATCTCATTACACTGCTTTCTCTTATTCCCACAGCCCTGTGATTATGTTTGTTTGCTTGTTTACTTGTTAGTTTTGTTTTGTGCTGGTCCTAGTCCTTGAACTCAGGGCATGAGGGTTGTAGGCTAGTCATTTTAAGCCACAGCTTTACTTCTGGATATTTTGGTGGTTATTTAGAGATAAGAGTCTCAGGGACTTTTCTGTTTGGGCTGGCTTTGAGCTAAAAACCTCAGATCTTAGCTTCCAGAGTATCTAGTATTATAGGCATCAGCTACCAATGCCCAGTCAGATGCATTTGAATTTTAAACTCCCAAACTAGCTGTTTCAGTAGCAAGACAAAAACACCTGTGAGAAAGTTATGTCTCCTTTTCTCTATATATGACAATACAAGGCATTCAAAGAAAAGGGGTCTCATGGGACAGATAATACCATAGTACTGGATTCATCTAGTGTATAGCAAGCTTCTGAGGTAAGAGATATCATTGTTTTTCTTAAAACCAAGATTAACAACTCATTTTTCCCTTATGGTGAAGCATACTATATTATGAAGAAAGTGAAATGCAGTATTTTTTATTTAGTGTTCATCTCTATTAAATGTCAATGTGGCTTATTTACTTGGCATTTTATTTTTAAGGACAAAAGAAAAATATTGCTTCTGTGATTTATTCATTTCATTTAATGGAAACAAGATGCACTTTCCCATGCCCATTAGTAAAGAGTACCTCTTCTAGATACTCTTTTTTCTTTTCCTTTTTCAATTTTGTTGTTTTGTAGGAAATTGGTATATGTAAGCTTGCCAAAGCAAAAAATAAATGACTTTATTGAATAGTCTTACCCTAAATTAGTAACTAATACATTTCTAATGAATTAGCCCCAAGTTGTAAAATACTTCATTGGTAAGAGGGAGAAAATGGGTAGTTAAAATGACATTTCCATGATGCAGTTTGAGAATCATCAAGATGGAGCAAACAGAAAATAACAGAATTTTTTCTCTAATATATTTTTTTTTACTTGAGCTGACCGAAATCCACTATTCCATATTAAAGCAGAAATCTGCTACAAAGTGGATGAATTTGTGATAAATGATCCCTTGAGGTTTATAAACCATCTTCTCCATAAAACAAGCTACACTGTGCTTCTTCACATTAGTCAGTGCCTGGCATTCAGGATGCAGGAGATCCAGTCCAGTGCTGCTACCTGCCATCCTCAAGCTGTAAACAACTCTTTGTTTATTGTAGCAAAGCTCATACATCCATTTCAAGGTTTTAAAGCAGTAAAAAGCCCGACTGCCTACATAAACTGAAGTGGCTGCAATGCTGTTATTTTGTTTATTGCTCTTTTATTTCAGTGGTCAAATAGTTCCTTTGAGACCAGACACCCATTTTCTGCCATCTGTATAGTCCATGTCAGAAAACCTGTGTCAAGTGAATCACTGTCAGAAAATATTTATAATGAAAAGACTAATTAAGTGAAATGTTGTTTCTCTAAATTAAAGAGGAACTGCAGATGATTAATAAATTGAAAATAATCTACTACCTTTATTTTTCTATATTTTAAAAATAAATGGTAGTATTTGCCTGGGGAAACCTTAAGAAATATGAGTCACGTCTGCCTAGCTAGCAAAGATCAATTCTTGGTTTTGTCCTTTTTTATGTTTCCACTTGTAAAATCCGTAACTCAAAACTGATCATTTTAACCACTTATTTAAGATTATACACTACAAATATCCTCATTGAAAGCATGTTGAAACAGTTTTGTCTTTAAGTAGATCATCAGACTTACCTAAGGAAAGAATACTGACTTGTCTTTTTGAATCTGAGTACAACATAGAGCTGATATATGTAGAATGGTAAGGAAATGAGTATAAGGACTTCATTTAAACTAATATATTGAAGAGTTCCTCAGATTTAAACTTTCAACTTTTTAGCTTTAAATAAAATAAATGCTACTATGTACATTGAAGTAATGACAAAACAATTTATATTTACTACTAAAATAAAAATTTTACTGATTAAAAATTTAAATAAAAATGACTCTGAATTCAACAATTTCAATTCAATGACTCCCTATTGGATAATAATGAAATTAGTTACATACTCATTTTTCTTCTTTTCATTCCTGGGGCTTGAACTCAGGGCCTAGGGCCTTGAGCCTCATTGTGCTCAAGGATAGTGTTTTCTTATTTGAGCAACAATGCCACTTCTAAACTTTTCTAAGTAGTATTTTTGGAAGTAAGAATCTCACAGAGGTTTCTGCCAGGACTAGCTTTGAACTGTGATCCTGAGTAGCTAGGATTACAGTTATGAACTACCAGAGGCTGGTAGTTACAAACTCTTAATCATTTTATGAAGTATACTATTCACATTGTATTAATGAAAGGAAACTAGTGTTTAGATGAAAGTGTGTATAAAACATGGCTTTGAAATACTAAGTTATGAAAAGAATCTTATAAATCTATTAATTTAGGAAAGATTTTAAACCGTTGACATCTTGACATTTATATAATTGGTTCCTCAGTAAAGCAGGGATCATTTATTACTTATTGTTAATTATTTTTGTAAGTATAAAGAATCTGAATACAATATTCTTTTGACACTTTACTGAAAGAACACAAGATCAAAGAGTATGACTCAATGAATAACTGTGATTATAATTCTGTGATTTTAAATTACATACCCTAAATAATTGCTTATCTTCCAATATAGACACATTATGAGGACCTTTTTCTTTGTACACCTAATGAATTCTGAATGAATGAGTGATGTGTGTAGATGTGCATAAGTTAATTTAAGGTAAGTGTCACATGAGAAGCCGGACTGCTGAGGGATAAGCTAAATGAAAGTCACATCCTAAGCAGAACAGAGTTACCAAACTTTTCATTTTGTTCAGTCCTCATCCACCAAGTAAAAATAGGAAGTATTATATGTCCTATTACTCTATGTACATGAAAGTAGTAAAACCAGCTGTTTTAGAAGAGATTTTCCAGTACAGGTATATTAACATTGTAATTCATGTCTTTATTCAAGGGATGTGTGCGTGCGTGTGTGTGTGTGTGTGTGTGTGTGTGTGTGTGTGTGTGTGTGTGTGCTGCCACCATGCTTTGAACTAAGGGTTTCATGCTCTTCATGCTCCCTTTTCGCTGCCTTGTTCATTGCTGTAAACTCTACCAGTTGAACTACTCTAGTCCAGAACATTATTGGTTAATTACAGATGGAATCTTTAAACTTTACTTCCCAGGTTGGCTTTGAACTGTGATATGCAGATTTCAGCCTCCCAAGTAGCTTAGATTACAGACCTGAGCTACCAGTTTGGGTGGTACCAAAGGATTTTCATGTCATTAACAACAGATTTCACTTATACCCTACAAGATACTAAGAATATCCTACAAGATATTAATGAGCACTGTTCATGTAACCATTCACAGGATTATTTAAAAATTAAATGCTGTATGTATTGTCTTACAATAAAATGTATCCCATTTTGATTAATGTCAATTCTTAACCATTGTTAAAGCACTTTTAAAGCAGATTCTCCTACTAGTGGCTATTTACCACATATAATTAATAACTGATCATTTCTGCTATTACTTATCTTTTGAAAATGCAAATTTGTTCAATATGATTAATAAATCAAGGAATAATTTGAGCATGGCTACCATTGTGTTTATTCATGTGAAAAATTGTCCGGGAGAAACATTAATGCAGAAAATTGCACCCCTCTTAATGCAAGTCATGTAAGAGCATAAAAATCACACATGAATACAGCTCAAACATCACTTTTCAACTGCTCATTTTGTGACACAAACCACTGTCATTTGCTGTTAAAACTTTTTTAAACTCAAATAACTTTATTTCTGTATCTTCCCAATGACTCACAAGCTGCAACTCTTGTGACACCCACCATTACAAGAATATGTCAAGGTAAAGTGTTGTGTTTACCATAGTTTATTTATTTATTAATCTTTAATATGCTACATTTAAAAATAAATCTTTATCTTTTCATACTTCACTGTTGATGTCTGTGATTATTGTCTCTGGTTTCATTTTCTCATCCTTTATGTGGCTTACCTTGCACAGGTTTGTATGGCATAGTTATTTTTTAGAAACACATATATGCTGTTCTCACAGAACTAAATGTGATGTGTGCACACTTAAACTGCAAATACTTCCTCTTTTCCAGAAAGCTTTGACCCATTCTATTTAGCACCCATTGAGGATTCTTGTTTATATCAATTACTATTTTAGACAGATCAGTAAAATAACTTTCCAGTTCTCCTTCTCACCATTTTCACTTCTGATTTCTTCCTTATTCAATAGCAGTGTGGCTTCATGAACTGTTTCCTAATCCAATTTATTGTAAATGTTCTTTATTTACTTCAATAATCAAATTTCCCAAATCAGACTAGTTAGAGGTCTTTTGATCTGGCCTTCTTTCTTATCTCAACTTTTCCTTGAATACTTTCTTATTTCCTCTCATATTTAGCTTCTCCAAGGTTTATGTGGATTGCCCTTGAGTCACCCTGAGATCAGATAATTCATTTTATAACATCCTGTTATTGGATAATGATGCTTAAAAACCAAGACGTATTAAGTACATTAATGGCTAGGAGCAGCTGTAAAACATTATAGGGGGCATGTGTATTGAAGACTTAATTTCAAAACACTAAAATTAATTTATACAAAAAATATTCCTTTTGAGTGGGATTAAGAACTTTTTTTTCTATTAATGATAACAATTGGAGTACTTCACCAGTAAAGTGAACAATGTTATATATTCACTCCTATGGTCACCATTAAAAAAAAAGCGGGGGAACTGAAAATAAAAATAAATCTCTAAGAAAAGTGAAACTGGAAATTTTGGTGTCGTGTTATGTGAGAAGAAATGACGCTATTAGAAAAAAAGAAAATTTATTTTCTTTGTAAAGATTGTATTGTCTGAATAATCTTCTAAATATACTTGAATTTTAGCGGCAACAGCTGAAATCAACTATTACTGGCCAGTATCATAGTGGAGACCCTACAGAAAGAAAGGATTTCTGAATACATCAGTCAACAAAAATCAAGGGGATTAAATGCATTTTAAAGGATGAGCAATTTAATAAATGAATTATTGGACTGACTAAATTTAATCAGTAAAATTATTCAATGGTGTCTAATGTCCTAAAAGCAAGAGTTTTTCAATATTTCCCTTTACACCAAACTTAAACACAAACCAGGCTATCTAAGCAACTATATAATCTGATCAATTATGTATGAATCTAAACTCATTGTTATTATGTTTAGCCTGTTTTAAAAAATTTGAAGAATGTGAAAATACAAAAGCAGCATTTTATTCAAATATTGTGGAGGAGTATTATATAATACTTAAAGATAGTTATTAACTCAATTTTCTTTGTATTTTACATGAAATATGTACAAATACAAATGTATGCCTAATTTTGAGACAAATTTTATAACAATTCATTTTATATACATGCTACTTAGGATAAAGAAAACCTTAATTTCTTTTTCAATGTTCTATGTGTGTTGGACTTCTCCATAAGGATACTAATTTTCTATTTTGTATTTTAGGTTGAGTGTATATTTTAAGAAAATATGTATATTTGTATGTGTGCATGGAATACAGATATTCATTTTCATCACATACCTGTGATGTCAAAAACTGTAAACTCTATGATATATGTGGCCCTACAATAATAATAGGAGCAAATAATTTAGCATGTATCATGCATGGTGAACCTGGGTAGTGTTTGGCATGCCATTTTATATAAACCAACTTTTTTATTTTCGACAAGCTTAGAAGATAAATGGGCAAGTATGGAAGTATACATATCATACCGAGAGTTTGAATAACTCACGCATACATGCATAACAAATGAATGGTAAAATTAGAATGTAGGCTTATCTTACCCTTTAATTACTTCTTAGTATGGCCTAAGGATGACAAGAAAAGGAAACATTTCCCTAGGGGATTTGGAATGGGATTTACTGCACAAAGTGGAATTTCTGCCCTTTCAGAACTTCTACTCCAGTGAGAGTGTGATCTCCAAGAACTGTGGCCAAGTGTTTGAAGGTAGGAACAGTGAATCAATGCCAGCTTTACTGCATGATAACTTCTATGTTTGTATTATTATTACCACTGGGTACTATGGATAATTTGGGTTGAGGTATATTATAAAAATAACTTTAATTAAGGCTAATTCACCTAGGAACTACATAATTTTCATTAATAATGCTGTATATGTCTAAGTATCATTGAATTATGCAGAATGAACCATATTCACAGTAATTATTTTTCAAGAATACCCCATCTTCCCTGCTGTAGTGTCTCTATTTTACATAAACTTCAAAACCAGATCACTGTAGTTGGTGTTAATAGAATTGACAGTGTGAGTTTTATTGTGATTACATTTATATAGGTCCTTAAAGTTGATTGAATCGTAAGGGAAATTCTTCAATTAACCTCCTGTTGTTACATTTTCCAACTATTTATGTCTCTAGTGTGGTTTTTCTTCATAACTACCTTTCAGTTTTTAATCCCAGTGCCATTTATATTTTATAACAACTCACAAGTGATTTGTATTTTTTATTCAGAATTAGGTCCTCTCCTTCTTCATGAAATGCATATGTAATTAGTATTTGCTCCTTTTTTTAATTTCCTTCTATTAATGACTGCAACATCTGACTTTTATATTGCATGTGTTGTGGAAATAGACTCCCCAGGTGTGATAATGCATACTGTCACCTTAGGTCATGTGCCCACACTGTTCAGGAGGCTATCTGTATGACATCCACATGTCCCTGAGGGTACTTATGCCCCTGTAGCAGGAGATGTAAGCAGGCTTGAGAGCACATTGACATTTAAGAGAGAAGAGAATAGCACAGCCTGGAATCAATTGAATTGTTTATTTTTAGTTCCTGTTTATGCTCGCCACAACCTGGTGATAAATAACACCCTTCCCAATTGTATTTATTTCTTTGTCTAATTTATTATTCTGAAGTCGGTGAGAGCTATGTGAAGTAAATAAAGTTGCTTTTCAATTGTGCATTTATATTAAATAAAAGAGGACCAAGAATAATAATGGAATGGAGGAACTGGATAACAAAGTAACAAGAAAAACATGCATTTCCTGACATGTGTTTCCCAATTTCACACCAACCTGCAACATGAACATATAGATCATCCCTGACTTGGTCCTATTCTTTCTGAGTGACTCTATCACTGAGGGTCTGCAAGCTTATAAAAGTACTTCCTCCTCTGATAGACTCTGGTGACTGGCAAAAATCCCAATCACCTTTGCCAGTAAATAAGGGAAGGAGAAATTGATTGGCTTCAAAACTGAAAGATAATCATATAAAGAAAACTGAAAGAACATGGAGTTAAAAGAAAAGGGTTTAGGTTGGTAGCTCATAGGATTAACTGGAACAAATGTGCTGAGTTTAATAAATTTCTTGTGTCTAAACAATAGAGTTTTGAATAAGATCCCTCAAAATGCCCTCATCCTTATCTATTCATCTATCTGTCCATCCATCCATCCATCCATCCATCCATCCATCAATCTATCCATCTATCTGTTTGTTTGTGCCAATCCTGGAGCTTTAACTAAGGCTGGGTTCTGTTGCTGATCTCCTTTTCCTCAAGGCTATATCACTCTACCCCCTGAAACACAGCTCCATTTCTTGCTTTTTTTTTTTTTTTTTTTTTTTTTTGCTAATTTAAAGAGATAAGATTCTCATGGACTTTCCTGCACAGGCTAACTTTAAAACACAATCATCAGGTGTTAGCCTATTAGGTATCTAGTAGGATTATAGGCATGAGCTATGGGCAACTGGGAAGAATTTATTTTTTACCTTGAGTCATAGCTCATGTGGTCGAGCACTTGGCTAGCGTGTAAAGACATTAGTATCAATCATTAGTACTACATAGAAAAATAGCAAAGAAAGCATTGAGTCATTAAAGTCTTATAAGTTAAAAGGTTAATTTTACATTATTGATAATCTGTAGAGATTGTACAGTAATTAGGTGGTTGAGTGTAGAGTAAGGTATTTGAATAATAGTAGAATCTCAGAGCTAAGACAATCCTCTGCCATACTCTGTGTTGTAAGAGTAAAATAGTGGCTGTCATCAGAAACTCTTCTAAGAAATACGTCCAGATACCTTAATTGTTGTTATTACAGGTCTGCTTTTGAGCTTTGTAGAAGAGAAATATTGGAAGTATTAAGACATGTATTTATATGTCTTTTATATGACTTGCTTTGGCAAGTCCAGTAACTAGAAACCTGTGAAATGAAGAATAGATACTTTGGATTTATGTATTATTTGTGTTTTTGTGGAATTATGTTCAAGAACATTTTTCTTCCTGAGAGTGTCTCATCTTTTGGAAAGAAAGTAGGGATGAGAGTTCGAGAAATAAAGGAATATTTGCCTTCACAGAATAAGCCTTGAAAATGTATCCCATTGTCCTAATCTATTCTACTACAACCTCATCAAGAACGAACAAAAGTTGTTGTTTTAATATCAAATGATGACATGTCTTCCTGGATTGTGTTCATCTTTCAATATAGCCATAGTTACACAATTTAAAAATGGTAACATGATGACTTCTATTTTCAATAAAAAGAAAGGTAAATAGCCTATACTACAATGTGAAGTTAATTTTTGTTGTTATTTTTAATAGATATATAGAGACACTGTCTTTACTTTCATAGGTTTTAGGTTAGTAGGCATAAAAACATACTGACTGGAAAAGGGTTAGCTCCATCAATACAGTCCCAACCCTGTAACTACAGAGAGTATAGGCTCTCATAAGTAACTTATATGATCTTGGAAATAGTTTCTTTGAAAGATTTTTGAAAAAACCAGCTATTGATGACACGCATTACACTACGTGAAAATACATTGTTTCCTCTGTTATGGCTTTAGGAGATTTTATTTTTATGTTTTATTGATAAGGTAGATAATCTGTATGCCTAGGTCATTATTGACATTGGCATTGTAATTTTATTTGCGAGAACACAAAATACATTGAGAAAAATGTGTATATGTCCACAAAAGTAGTAGGAGTCACAGCAAAGTCTAAGCACTAAATTAATGCTTCACTATTGCTACTGGCTCCAATTTGGAAGGTGCTGGTGTGAAGATCCTACATTTTTGGTCTCTAGAAATTTCTGAAGACTAAATTGTTTCCTCACATTTATGTATTAGAGACTAATCCTCATTTTGAGTTTATTTCAAGGACCTCTATTAGGCAATTAGAATTAAATGCCTCAAGATGGAGACTATAATACTGTAGGAAGTTGGATGTTATTAAAGAATAGAGTGAAGAGCTGGTGTTATAGAAGAGAGAAAATGCTGCATATGATTAATAGAAGGAAGTCCCTCATGAAACCAGGAAGTAAGTTCTGGTCAGAAATTGCTCAACTTCACACGTTCATCTTGAACACACACCTCCCCTGCCCCGAACTGAGAAAAAATGAATTTTGGGAAAATCATCCACATTTGCACTTTTTGTTACAGAATTCCAAGAACACTAAGTAAACATTATATTTGATTAGTTATTATTGGTATCTGCATATGTGGTTACATCCTCTTAAAATTCATCTTCTAAACATTAGGAGAATTAATTCTTTTAAATATGGTCTAGAAATTTGTTGGAGATACATTACTTTATTCAATTGTTGGTTTACTTTGGGCAGATGATCTTTGGAGTACTATTTGGAAAACTGTGAAAAATCGTATTTTTTTACTCATCTCCCTGCTCGTTTTTATTAAAGGGCTAAAGTATGACTTATTGTTGGAAGGATGAATGTTTTCATTATGGTTGCAGAGCATAACTGAAGTGGAAAAAAAAAGACTAAAGAGGAAAACGTAGGAGAGTTGCTGAGCTAGAAGGAGAATTGTTGCTCAAGATAGCTGATTTGTCGTTGATATCTAATGTGTCAAGGCAAGCAAGAAATATGCGTGCCTTCCAGAGAATCCAGACTGGAAATGCAAATATGATGAAATGTATCTTGTTGGGAGAGGTAGGCAGTGGTAAATCACAGAAATTATTACATGAGTCCATAGATGAGTATGTCAGTCCAGGTATCCTGTCTTTTAAACTAAAATTTTATGAGATATACTTTAAAATATAGTACTGTACATTTCTCAGACATTTGTAAAAGCTACCACTCTGATTTTATTTTATCAACCATACCACAGAGAGATTTTGATGAAGTATGTTCATTAGGCTGCATTAATTATACATGCAGCAACCACAAAACAGGTGTTTGGCTGTAAGAGGGGTATTTAATCAAAGAATTGATCCTAAACTAGTATTTTATATTCTATGCTTATTTATGGACTTCTTCACAGAACATTAATAAAAATAATGGTTAAGAACCTATTTCCTCTTGAGAAATACTTTTCTTTGATAGCAGTTGGTATATTGATGCTATAAAATTATTATATAAAGTAATTAAATATGCACACACACATACAAATTTAACAAAAGGAAAAAAAAATTGGGTTCTGGTGGCTCATGCGCCTGTAATCCTAGCTACTCAGGAGGGTGTATTCGGGGGATCACCATTCAAAGCCAGCCTAAGCAGGAAAGACTGTGAGGCTCTTATCTCCCAAGACACCACTCACAATTAATCAAAAAGGCTAATGAACACTGACTAAGCCCTGAGTTCAGGCCCTAGTATGAGCACTCCCATCCCCACCATAAAGGTAAAATAAACTGTCTGAAATTCATGTAAGAATGTACTATCAGGTAGAAAATAAATCTAAGGCATTTTTTATGACAGTGCATATTAGGTTGTTTCTTCTCAGTAGGTCACACTTGTGCTTTCAGAGAGAGCCAAAGAGTAGAATTTTCAATCATGATTCTTACTATTACATTTTATATTAATTAGTTGTAAAAGAGGGTTTCATTTGACCTGTCCATAGGGGCATCCAAAGTGTCTTTATCACACCTTCCCATTCCAGTCATTCTATGTCAACCTTTCTTTCCTCTCCTTCCAACCTGAATCTCAGTAAGGCTCATTGTTACACATGTACCCATGTCCATAAAATATTTGACCATGTTCAATCAGCCCTCCCTCTTTTCACTAGTGCCTACGTCCCAGAGAAAACTTGTCTGAAATTCCTGCTACTCATTTTTTAGTGCATTCTAATTGTGAGAAAGGATTTCACAGTGGCATTTCACACAGGCATTAAAAGCACAGATTTCAAACATTCTAACATAGGTAAGTAAATAGCTATTTTTATTTCTTCAGAAAGTTCAACTATTTTCAACATAGGCTAGGTGGTGAGAGCTATTTAAACAAGTAGAAGAGTAACTTTCCCCACATTGAATATTAAAAAAAAGTCTCTCATGAGCTTTGCATCCATTTTTGAATTATCATTTATCAGCTCATCTGAGGAGGAGGATTATCAATATCTAAAGCCACAGAACTGAAGACTTGGTATTCAGAATCTCATGTTTTACTGCATAGAGATCTTTCAGAAAGTGTTGGTGGCATTGATTTACAACAACAACAATAGCAACAACAATAATAGTAACATAACTTTTCTTTGATAGCAGTTGGTATATTGATGCTATAAAATTATTATATAAAGTAATTAAGTATGCACACACACATACACATTTAACAAAAGGTAAAAAACAGTTGGGTTCTGGTGGTTCTGGTGGCACCTGTAATCTTAGCTTCTCAGGACGGTGAAATCTGGGAATACCATTCAAAGCCAACCTAAGCGGGAAAGACTGTGAGGCTCTTATCTCCAAGCAACTATTCAAAATTAAGCAACTCCTTAGCATTTTAATTTCAAAGTGGTAGTATTCCTCTGAAAATTACAGTTATGGAAGTACATGGGGAGGAGGCAATTAGCTACATCAGGAAGATTAGGGTTTTAGCTGGGTGATGTCTTATGATACTTCCCCCCTTCACACCTCAGATCTCCCTTACTTAAATCCTTATATACCCATGAGTTTTAGCAGTTGTACTCTACCATTCTCTTTCCTTCCTTAGTATTACATATATATTTATTGATCAGAAGGTAAAATGCATATTGCTATGCTTCAAGAAGCTATTTGCAATGAAATTGGCCTATTTTATATCCTTTTAAAATTTTACCAAGTTTGGTAAAATCACTTGGTTGGTATATCACTTATTTGTTAGGTGATTGGAACACTTTTCTTCAATTTATTATATTTAACACTTCAAATCATTTTACTTTTTTTTAATCTTTACAAAAGTGATCACATGATTAATGGAATGTATATGTCATGATACCTTTATCAAAAGAGAATTCACAGGTTATTCAGTTTTGTAGAGTTGCTTTTTTGTGTGTGGAGTGTATGAGAGAGAAGTTCTTCTAATAACTTTTCCCGCTGAATAGAATGACCTAGATTTGTTGTACACTGGCAAAGCTGAGAAAGGATATTTTTACATTGCCATTTTGTCCTCAAGAGTTATCTAACTGTTTTCACCGTATGAAATCTTTTTCAAGCTCCTCTTCTGACAACATGGATAGACTATTGCATTTGTAGTATCAGAAACGGTGAAGGCAAAGGTAAGAGTTAGCTGAAAATAAGAGAAAAGGGTTCAGGTTTCTTCTGACCAATAAAAAAATAACCATCTTGAAAAAAATTAGCAGCTGTTTTCTTGATTTCCTTGACATTGTATAGAAGCAAAGTTGTTTTATTTATCTGGAAAGCCTTTTCTTCTTTAAACTTTGAATTTTCATGAAAAAAAAATCCACAGTGTGAATGTTCTCAACAAAATTTTCACTTTGACTAAGCTACACATCTTTCTAATTGCCACTCATAGTTGACAATTTCTGATTAGACTATAGCCAGACATGATACTTAAATTTACTTGCTTGGGCCTGGGAATATGGCCTAGTGATATAGTGCTTGCCTCATATACATGAAACCCTGGGATTGATTTTTTCATCTATGCCAGAAGTGGCACTGTGGCTCAAGTGGTAGAGTGCTAGCCTTGAGCAAAAAGAAGCCAGTGATAGTGTTCAGGCCCCTAGTTTAAGCCCCAGGACTTCCAAAATATAAAATAAAATAAATTTACCTGCTTGTAAATCCTTCCCTCCTTCTTCCTAATTAATAGATATAATAAGTAAATTTACAAAACTAGGAAAATGCACTGTACAAGGACAGACATCATGTTTCTCATATAATTTCTACATCTAACACCTCAAAAAATCTTGTATATATAAAAATGTTTTTAGCTCTTTCATTGTCAGTAACAAAAGTGAATAATATACCCGACTGAACAGTGGATTTAAGCTGATGGCATTGAGTTCACTCTCATGTAGAGAATTTTCATCACCTTTTTATCTAAATGTTTACATAATTCATAACTGCAAATTTAGTACATTTCTTAGTAGATGTCAAATTACCACCCATCATTACCTTAATATAAATTAATTTCTTTTGGAATATACAGTAAGATTATTAACTCTCATTGAGTTATTGAATCTTAAAACACACACTTTGAACCCAAAGAGTAAACACTCTAAAATTAAAACTTAAAAAAAAATCTAAAATAGAGTTACATGTATTATAAATGAGATTAATTGTGTTACAATTCAGTTTAGGAAGCAAAAAATTCCCAATTTGTCTGATAACATAACATTAATGTTTCCTGGAAATAATGTTGGGTGAAGTATTTTGTTTTGAAGCATATGTATTTGAAATAAGTAAAATAAATGTAAGGATTAAAGATGAAATGAAATCATAGTATATATACAACCAGAAATAATTCTGAATATCCCCCCAGCCAAAAATAATAATACTGAGCTAGTAAGCAATTACAATAAGAATTCAAGATAAAAAGAAAAATAAACCAGGTAGATCTCTATGCACTAAGCATCTTAATGGTTACTAGGGAAAAAAAATCTGCAATAAGATCATAAAAGGTCAAATATTAGGAATAAAGTTACCTAAGAAACTGGTTGTCTTGATACAAAAGGCTATATAACACATTTATGAAAAAAATTAAGAGACACAATTAGAAAATATACCATATTCAGGGTATTAATATTGACTTAATATTTTTCTAATTTTATGGTATACAATGAGATCAAAAACTGATTTAATTCCTGTAAAAATACAACAGACTTTTTCTATTTTTATAAAAACACCAAGAGCAATCCTAATTTTTTATTAATCCATGAATGTCCCTGAATAGTTAAATACTAGATTAAGAGAAAAGAAGAATAACAGAGGCATTATGCTTCATGATTTGAAAATGAACTATAAAATGCAATAATGCAATAGCATGGCACTCACACAGAGCATTCAGATCAATAAACTTGAATAGAGAAGACTAATGCATCAACATATGAAGTGTCAACCAATTATTATTATTATATTTAAGTTTTTGAGTAGGGGATTTTCATTTCAACATCAGTTTATAAGTACAATGTTACCAATTGATCCGTGTTGCCCCCCTCAATTTTCTCTCCTATTTCTCCCAAATCCAAACATACCCTCAAATTTTATAGTTTCACTTCCACATATGTACAGTTTGAAATATGTACATTGAATATTATGGCTGCATTGGCCCACTCTTCCTGTCTCCATTTGTCATATCTCTCCTACTTGAACACTTTGTCTAACACCTCAAATTCCAGCTTCCTGGTACTTATTTTGTGAAACTGTGTGCTTTTTCTCAAAAGAAGTATTCACATGACTGGAGTCCAAAAGGTAAATACCATATTTTATATGATATATATATATATATGCATATGACTATTTGTTTACATATATTTACTATTTTTATCTAACTTATAGATGTTAAAGAAAATATGTATTTTGGCTTTTCTGATGTGACATCATTTTGTTTTCTGTCTGTCCATTTTCCTGCAAATGACATGAACTGACAGTTAAGTATAGTGTAGCACTCAAGCTTGCCAGATGAGGACACTGTTGGTATTGTTAGGTTATTGTCACTGCAGTCCATTCTCTGTGAGCTTTTCAATGTTCCTTTATTACCATAGCTCTTCAGTGCTTTCTTCTTTGAGAAAATCATGGTTTCATCTGTTCCTTTGCTCATGTTTTAGTAGGGAGGTCTAGATTATGCTGAATGTAAAATGATTTCTCAAATATTGATTTGCCACAGGCTTTAAATTTTACTTCCTATCCTGTGTCCAATGCAGGTTGTTATGGAGGTCCTAATCATTGCCCACTGCTGCAGGGAGATAAGGACTTGGCAATCATCCCTGGACTCAAAGTTATTTTTCAGAAAGTGACACACATCACATGGTTCTGTGTTGTGTTAGCCAAGTCAGATCACTTGGACATGCCCAGCTTCAAAGAAGGTGTAACAATATTCTTTCCATCTGTTTCCCCAAAGCTAAGCTTTCTCCATCCAACCCTCACAGCCTGAGCTATAGCAGCTCCCATTGCTTTTCTCCCCACCAACTTCTCTTCAAAACATTTCACAATTCCTTTCCATGGCAGGTCATCTCTGTCACTCTCACAATTACTCCTGTTGTTTTCTCCTAATTACAAGAAGTACTTTGAATATTATCTTTATGTGCAGGAATATTATTTATGCTTTATTAAACCATACATGCAAATAAAAGTTACAAAACCAAATTAGAAAGCTGCTACATCATAAACCAGATTATTACATCTTTTATCATTTACTGATACCAATTGATAATCTCATCTGTCTCAGTATTTTTCCTTAACCTTTTTTTCCCCACCAAATTGTGTTTAGTGGCTCTAATGACATACAATTCAGTGAAGGTACTTCCATTTTTTTCTCAATCCAGTTTTTATCTGTCTTAGATCTTATGATCAATAACTTTAATCTTCTTGAGGATAGCTTCAAATTATTTCTTTCCTAAAAAAGAGAATATTTTATTTTTACAAACAGAATACAAAGGCTTTTTATCTTTGCTCATTTCTTAGTACCATATACCTTAGTTTTGAAAGGTTAGGTCGAACTGTTGTACGCCTTGCTGCTACTTTGTCTAATTTTACAAATGTTTTGTATTCTACCTCCATAGCTATTTAAAAGTACTCTAGTCCCTAGTCTCTACCTTTATCCCCAAATTTTCTCCTTTTCTGTCAAAATATTTACCAAATATCTCCTCAAAAATACAATTATAAGTGAACTCACCATTAAAAATGGAAGTTCATTCATCTTTGACTCCTATTCTCTCTTAAGTGAAGTATAAATGAAAATCATTTGTCTTCACTTCATTTTCGCTGCTACCTGTAGTTTGTGTGAGCACGGTTTCTCTAGAGAAACTTTTTCTATTACCATGTACCCAGAGGCAAGATCTCTTATTCTATACTAGAAACTCAACTTCATAGCTCAATGTTTCCTTGAAATTATTATTGCTTTTTCTTCATTCCATAGATTCTCAAAGTTGTCTATATACTCTTTTTTCCTCCATCTAATTTCTGATGCTTCAGTTACTATTTATACTATCCTTGTAATATGTCTGGATAATCTTTGGTTTCATGGATTGCATTTTGTGGTGCAAAGGTAGAGACTTTTGCAATGAATTCAACTGTATGACTGTTCACATTGCTCATTTTACACAGCTATCTAAACCTCTTACCTGCTGTTTCCCTCATCTCTAGCTTCTCTTCTTTGGTATGTTTAATGTATTGGTAATTAAATCTGCTTAACTCCAGATCTGTACAATAGATGAAAACCCCTATTATTATTTTGTTCCCTCAAATATCAATTTGTCAACTTGTTTTAAATCTGTTTCCAATACATACTTTTCCTGACTTCTTTATTCCATTGTGTGCTAGAAATATCTATTTATATTTCTATTATTGTTCCTCACTATCAGAAAAATGAGCTCTCATCTTTCCCCTGTACCTCCTTCTTTCAGTGCGAAAATTTTCCTTACTCCAAACATGACTCTTCGCTTCTCATTTATTTCACGTATGAAACCAGTGTTACCTCATATTATTGTGAATTCTGTATTTTATATATTCAGTACCCTTTACATTCACAATTCTATCTTACTTCAGAGTTTTTTCCCTGCCCCTTCCTACAAGAGTTTCATGGTTTCTGGCCTTACGTTTAGGTCTTGGATCCACTGGAATGTCTTGAAGAATGTCTTGAGAAATATCTAGATATCCCTTCTATACTCCTGAATTGGAAGAATTAGCTTCGTGAAAATGGCAATGCAAGCAAATGTAATTTTCAATAAAATACCCGTTCAAAGTCCCAGCAATATTCTTCAGAGAAGTAAAGAGAGTAATCTAAAAATTCACATGTAATAGTGAATGATCCTCAATGGCAAAGACAATCCTTAGCAACAAAACCACTATTGGTGGAATAACAATACCATCAACCTCTTTTCAAAGCCATAGTAATGAAAACATCTTGGTACTGACAAAAGAATGGGCCTAAGAACCAATGAAACAAAATAGAAGTTCCAGACCTATAGCTTCCTAATATTTGATAAGGGAGCCAAATACCTAAGTTGGAAGAAAGCCTTTCCAAAAATGGTGATCATAGGGAATAATTAGCACAGGCTTAGGCTAGTCACAGCAGAGGATCACAAGAGCCTAATAGCTATGCCCCTATGAATGCATAAGATAATGCTAAGTGAAATGAACTCCATGTTACGGAAATGAGTATTATATCACGGTTGTAATTACTTTCAACATGCCATGTGAAACTGTAGCTTCTATTGCTGATGATCCTCTTGTATTCCCTTCCTGTGGTTGTACCTGCACTATCACTGTATCTTATCTGAGTACATTGGAAACTGTATATACTGGTATTAGAACTAGGAAAGTGAAAGGGAATACCAAAATCAAGACACACAAGATAAAAAGACAAACCAATACAAAAGCAATACTTGCAAAGCTGTTTGTTGTAAACCAACTGAACAACTCATAGGGGGAAAGGAAAAGGGGGAGGGGAAGGGGGGAATGAGTGAGGAGGTAACAAACAGTACAAGAAATGTATCCAATGCCTAACGTATGAAACTGTAACTTCTCTGTACATCACTTTGACAATAAATAAGAAAAAAAATAGTGCTGACCAAATTGGCTATCCACATGCACAAAACAGAAACTAGATCCTCATATATCACTGTACTAGAATCCTGTACCTGTACCATTTTTAAAGAATTATTATAGTAATATATTAAAAAATAAAAATCCTATGTGATTTCTTTCATTAAAAAATAGAATGAAAATTGAAGCATATATTATATTCTTTACTGTATTATTTCTAAGCACCAGGTATTAGGCTAAACATCATAGATGATATACTTATTTCCATAGTAGCTCATTTATAGATGAACAGTAACAGAATTGGTAAAGGAGAAATAGTCTTCATGCTTTAGAGCTGGTTTCCATGTGTCCTAGATTTATAAGTAGTAATTTAAGTGAAATTGAAGCCCATAGCTAGCTTTACTCTGAATGTAATTTTGTTCTTATGTTCTTTTGTGACTTAAGCAAGTAAAGGGTCACCTGTCTGAAGTTTCAAGATTTTATGTCAGCCTTTATAAACTTAAAGATATTTAAACAAGTGACAACAGAATGGTTGAATGCTTATGGACTAAAATAAGAAAATGAATCTCAAATATTCCTTTATGCTTTCTATTAAAAATATCAAACTTGAACATGTATACAAATATGTGAAACACATAGAAGTAAATGCAGTTTTAAGTTTCATGCCAAAACACATTCCATAACAGGAAAATTAAACAATTCTAAATGAGTTTATATATACATATATACATAGATATGTATATGTACATATATATATATACACATAGATTCATAGTTCCTTTGTGAGAGAAACTGTTAAGTGAATAGAAATGGAATCTACGATATAGAGAAATATTTGCAAATAATATTTCATATATTCTAAATATATGATATCTGCATTTCTGATTATATTTTCTTATTTCTCTTACAAATATTATTCTCATCAATTAGGTATACAATGGAGTTTTATTTTGATATTTATATATACTAATACAGGTACCTTGGTCAGGCTAAATTCTTCTATTACTCTACCTCATCTTCTTCCCTTCTTGTCAAATCAATCCCAACAAGTATCAATATTCAATTCTCCAACATATGCACAAATAACTGTAAATACTGAACAATAAAAAATAGTTGAAATATATTATTGACAATTTTGAAAATAGAACAAGGAAATCTCTCAAAATATTATTGTAAAACAGGGAGAGGGAATAAAGGAGAATGATGTGAGTATTGATTGAAATGAATTCTATGCATACATCGCAATGTTACAATGAAATATCCCTATTGTATAGTTAATGCTTGGTAATAAAAAATAGTTTTGAAGAAGTATACAAAAGATTGAACAAGCATTCCACTAAAGAATTTATATGGAGAGAATATGTATGTGAAAATATTCTCAATGTTATTAATCATATGCAAATGCAAATTAAATCCATAATGTGATACTATGACATAACTGTTAGAATGTCTATATTTTTTAAAGTTCGTAACAACAAATGCTACTGAGTGTTTGGAGCTTTAAAATGTTTCCTATTTTTTCTTGCCAGGCATGCCAACTTTCTTCCAAAGAAGAGAGTTGATATAAAATTAAAGATACATATACCATATAACACCACAGTTAAGTACCCATCCAAGAGCAAATCACACAAATTAACTTGTTCTGTAAATTCTTATAGACAGTTACTTCATAGTTGCTTCAAACTATAAATAACCCATATATATTTCAGCCTTGAAATATGTAAATAAGCCACCAGTACACACACACACACACACACACACACACACAATTTTTCACAATTTTTCACAATAAAACAATGGAATATTCATTTGTATACTTGTGTGTATATAATATAATCATAACTCTATTCTCTGAAATGAGAAATGCAAGAAACATATACATTGAATATTTCATTTATGTGATGCTTAAAATGGTCAAATTATAGAGAAAAATATATCAGTATATTTTTATAAAGTTGGAGAGCAGTGAAACTAATTTAGAGAGGATAGAACTCTGGAGTTACAGGCCATTCTCCCCCTGGCTTATGCCTGTAACCTTAGATACTCAGGAGAAGGAGATTCTGAGGTTTGTGATTTGAGTCAGTAAAGCAGAAAAGTCCTCTCTTATTGCTAACAGAACCAGCAGATAGTAGAGTTGGGGTGTGGCTCAAGCATCACAATGACAGCTGAGCAAGAATGAGTCTTTAAATTTTCAATACCTGATACCAGAGGGCAAAAAAAAAATTAACTATATCGCGATATTAAGTATAGCACTTAATGTGCACTGCAATTTTATGCACTCCCATTTTGAACGTATTTAATTTATATGTAAGTGAAATGAAATAAAGCTCAGTAAGGAGGATGGGAATGAAGTGAAGAGAGTGACAAATGATTTTTAAATATATTGAAAATGAGTCATAGTACTCCACTGAGTGGAATGAAGATGAAGATGCTGAATTAAATCACAGAAAAAATATATTTGATCAAATATACTAAGAACAAATACAAAGAAAAACAGTGCAAAAAAATTATACTTGAAATTTTGCTTTTCAAGAGGGTATAGATTTGAAATGTTAGAATCAATTTAACTGTGCATGAGACTTAAACAAATTAAATATGAATAGATATGATAACAAGTATGATTCTTTGGGTTGTCTAAAATATTCTACAAGTAAGAATATGTGGATATAGGCTGGTGGGTGGTGTCTCATGCTCGTAATCCCAGGGACTCAGGAGGCTGAGATCTGAGGATCAGGATTCAAAGGTAGCCCTGGTAGAAAAGTCTTTTCTTCAGTAAACAACTCAGAAAAACCGGGAAGTGGCACTATGGTAGAGTGCTAGCCTTGAGCACAAAAGGCTCTGGGATAGCACCAAGGCCCTGAATTCAAGTCCCAGAATCTAGAAAAAATGAAAACAAACAAACAACAACAACAACAACAAAGAGGATATATAAAAAGAGAATGAACCTGTGGTGTTGTGCTGGCATGTGAGGTGTTATATCAATGAATATGTCCACAAACTGGTAAACATGCATATATATACCCTGTCTCTATACACTTACAGGTACAGGAAGTAATGATTCTCTGTTTCAAGCAGCAGGCATTGCCCCCAGGTTATTGATTCCACTTAATTTTAATATTTAAACAGAGCTCCTTGGAAACTTGGTTGGTTTGAAGGGTACAGAACAAGGAAATATGTACTAAAGCAGAAAAGCATTTAAAACTGACCTAGAGAAACTTGCAATGTCAGACACAGGTAGTGAAAATAAGTACATAGATATACGAAACACCTACATAAAAAGGACATCAAAGCCAACATGAAAGAGGACCCAGTGGCCAAACTGGGCTGATATCAACTGTAAAATAAAACACAGTACCTATATTCCAAAGAATAAAGTATTCCAAAGAATAAAGCATGTTTTAAAGAATTCAAACAAAATATTATTAAGTAATAACTGAATGAATAAGTGGGGAAGAAATGAGAATGTTTTCTTAGAGAAGAAAATATCTATTCAACAAATGAAGAAAGGAGAAAATCGTCATTCTAAAATATATTATTGTAGGCAAACCCTCTTTGGGTACTAAGTTGAGAAGGTGATAGTTTAGATTGTATAAACAGGATATTTCCATGGTTTCATAACCCCCTAACTTTTCTTTTTTTCTGAATAATTACTTATTTATTATCAAAGTGAAGTACGGAGGAGTTACAGTTCCATATGTAAGGCAGTGGGTACATTTCTTGTACAATTTGTTACCTCCTCCCTCATTTCCTCCTCCCCCCTTCCCTTTCCCCTCCCCCCCCAGGAGTTGTTCAGTTGGTTTACACCAAATGGTATTGTAAGTATTACTTTTGGATTCATTTGTCTTTTTATCTTTTGTTTCTCGATTTTGATATTCCCTTTCATTTTCCTAGTCCTAATACCAGTATATACAGTATCCAGGGTATTCAGATGAAATAAAGTGATAGCATGGGGACAACCACAGGAAGGGGATATAAGAGAAGTATCAACAAAATAAAATTATGCTTTCACATGGTATGTTGAAAAAAATTACAACAGTGATATAACACTTATTTCCATAACATGGAGTTCATTTCATTTAGCATCATCTTATATGTTCATGAGGACATAGCTATTGGGCTCTTGTGATCTCCTGTGACTAGCCTAAACCTGTGCTAATTATTCCCTATAAAGGAAACCATAGAGTCCATGTTTCTTTGGGTCTGGCTCACTTCACTTACTATAAGTTTTTCCAAGTCTTTCCATTTCCTTATGAATGGGGCAAAGTTATTGTTTCTGATAGAGGCATAAAATTCCATTGTGTATATGTACCACATTTTCATGATCCATTCGTCTTCTGAGGGGCATCTGAGTTGAGTCCATATTTTAGCAATGACAAATTGTGCTGGGATGAACATTGTTGTGCTGGTGGCTTTAATGTGATTTTGTTTGTGGTCTTTTGGATAGATACCCAAAAGTGGGGCTGCTGGGTCATAGGGGAGCTCTATGTTTAGTCTTCTGAGGAATTTCCATACTGCTTTCCAGAGTGGCTGAACCAGTTTACATCCCACCAACAAGGAAGTAGGGTTCCCTTTTGGCCACATCCCTTCCACCATTTGTTGTTGTTAGTTCTCCTGATAATGGGCATTCTTAACTTTTCTATAGTAAAAAAAAAAAAATCCAGTAATTTAAAGTGAAAAATTCAATAAGATACCCCCTGAAGCCATGGAATGGATATAAACATTACCAGAAACACTTATTTACCCCATCTTGGCAGTAATGAGGATTGAACTTGCATTATAATTATTTGAAGTCAGATCACCATGTTAATGTCTCACTTTTTTGTTTGTTCCTTCTTGTTATTTGTCTCCTCCTGCTTTATTGTTGGTGCTTCTAGTTAAATCATTGTTTATAATTTAAATTACAGTGTTTCACAAAACCTAATTCCATTCTTAGTCTTCCCTAATGTTTGCTACCCTAGAGAATAGGCTGGGCTTTCTGAGGGTAAGCAACTCAGCAGACTCAAAGCAGTTTGTGCATGATAACATAGAACTATGGCACTATTTCATTTGCAACCACACATCTCAAACTTTCTGTTGTTTCTCTTGAAGAAAGATGCAGCTTTATTTAGAGTTTGCTTGCTTTGACTCCTATGCTGCCTGGTGACTACAGAAAGGGAAGTTTATAGCAATCCAATATTTGCAAACACAATTTATTCTGGCTTTCTGGAGGTATATCTTTCAGTTGTTTCTTGATTACCCACTGGTGGCAGGTGGGAGCTTCACAGCTGTTTGATTCAGAGTCTGATATGTCTATTATTTGAGAATACAATTGGCAGTTTGTCAGCCCGTATTCTTAAATGATCAGTGGAGCTCAAACTGGATCACTTGTTTTATGCAGGTCTTTCGTGAAGACTTCAATATGTGTACCAGCTTTAAAACAACAACAACAACAACAAAAAAAAAAAAACATATAATGAGCCCTGAACTTTAAATCCAATGAAACCTAATTGCCTCTCTTTGGGATACTATTGCCACTAACTACACCAGCACTTTTTCAACACTTTACATAAGCTGGATGAATTTGCATTAGACTACTTTAATCACAGGGAGAAATGACAGAATAGAGGACATTTGTAGTCATCTAGCAGACATGTGGCTTGTTACTCAATCTTGAACTCCACTTCCTTTGAAGGATCTGCCTTCTGTCTTTGGACCACAATTTCTGACAATATCTTAGCATCTCTAGCTGTAACACCTCTTAAAGTAAGATTGACATGGTATCTGAACAATTCAGAATTATTTGATATGTATATTGCCAACTCTGCAGCAAATACATTAGTCTTTCAACTTGGCCCTCAGGAACTCAGTAACCCCTTTACTTTTCTTTTGACAGTGAAAACAGTCCAGATAATAGCAAGAAAATATTTTACTTTCAGGTGAAGGAAAGTTCAGGAGTAAGGAAAACAAATTGGGAAAATGATGCGTATTAGCAATATGAAAATTTACTTTAGCATACACTTCCCCATTATTTGCTTTCTGTTTGTGGAAAAGCCACTTTAAATATTCTGAATCTCAATTTTTATTCTTTGTAAAGTGCTGCTAATATGAACCATATTTCTTGCCCTACAGAGTTGGGCCAATGAGAAAGAGTTATAAAGGGAGAAGTTCCACACCAATTGAAACTGATATTACTGTTATTTCATTTTTAATTGGTCGGTCTCTTGTTCCTATATCTGAGGTGTCATCTCATTGTAAATTTTCACCAAACGTTTATAAATGTTAATTTTCTGAGGTAGTAATATCAGGTAGAAAATCAAATTTACTTTAATGTATTTTTATCAAATGTGTACAGAAACCTATGAAATAGACTAAACCCGAATTTTCTGTAAAATAAGACAGAGGCTACACATTTTATCTAGAATGTAAATAAAATGACCCAGATTTGATTTGAATATCAACCATAACACAGGCTATTAGTCCCATTCACATTGAAATTGCCTGTTTACATTTAGAAAGAAGAGAGTTCAAATTACTTATCATATTTTATAGCACAAGTTAACACTTTTGATGATGAACTAAAAAATCACTTATTGAAGTTTTCTCTGTATGTGTTTGCTAACTCTGTATATTAATTGTCTCCCTTTTCACTTTATTTTCCTCTCTAGCATCTATAATTATCTCACTGACTATAGATTCTACTCATGTATTTTCTTTAATGATTGTCTTTTACACACAAAATTAAATGTCAGGGCCTGACATATTATGTGTATGTTCTTTACTGATATACATTCACACTTCATAGTAGGACATCAGAAAACAGCCTTTCTAAAACATTTGTTACATGAATGATAAAGGGCTAAAAAGATCTGTATTAGAATAATTTTCTCTGTCCCCATTTCTTCTCTGCACCTGCTTCTACTAACACAGGCCTGTTAGAAAATATAACTTTAAAATATCAGAATTTATATTGATCCACTTAATTTCTTTTAATATTCTTGCTAAATAATATGAAAGTATCACCTTTGAAATTGAAATACTTTTGAATTCTATATTAATTGAAAATAACATGTTCAAACCTGCATAGAGTACTTAATAGTATTGGTGGCTTTAATGCTATGGCTAGGATTTATACACATAATGCATTACATTTTTCAAATCTTCTCCAGAAGACTTTCTGTGCATCATCCTTCTGTCTAAGTAAACAGTGTAATCTTTCAACTCACATCATCCTTAAATGGAACTACAGGTCACCAGGTGCTCAGCATGCTCCAAAAGAAAACCTAACACTTTGTGGGAATCAAAGATTCTTGATTAAAGTTTTCAAAATGAAATGATCCAAAACAGGAAAAACAGACCCTAATGGACTTCCCACCAAGTACTATGGGGCAAAGATAGGTTGCTTTATCTTTGACCTGATCCAGATATTTTAGAAATGATGTATTGAAGATTTTAGAAGGCTTTAGAAGGACAAATTATATATGAGAATATATTCAGCTTTTTCAAATTTTACCTTTGTTATATTTCTAAAAGATAGTCAAAGAAATATTTTAGGAGCCAAAAGTATGCTTTGATAGTCAACAATATAAAATAGATATCTATAATTACATATACATATGTCATATCTAATAAAATACATATATAAAATTTTGTGTGTAAGGAATTCATTTGTGTGTGTATGTGTGTGTGTGTGTGTGTGTGTGTGTGTGTGCATGCGAGCAGCATATGGTTTCTCTGGGGCTTGTTGAATAGGATAACTGAATCAAAGTGGTAGTCTATTTAATGTCTGGTTTGAATTTTTCACTGATTTCTTTGCAAAAGCAGATTTGAAATGACAAGAACTCTGAATATATCTATTCTTAATAAAATCATAGTGCCAAAATTGCATCTTGGGCTGTAGCCTTGACTGTTCAGAAAAAAGATGTACTAAAACCTAATTTGCAAATAACTAAGTTTCTAAATTATATTTCATTATCTTTAAGTACTTAGTTGCACAAAATATTCATCATTGAACATATCAGTTTGTGAGTACAGAACATCTTGTTAAATAGCACCCTGTTAAATGTTATATTACCCTATTGCTTAGGTTTAAAGTAAGATCTTCCTTTTATCACATATGCATGTCTTGAGTCTGCATTTATAAAAGGATTTAAATGTAATTTATCCATTTTTCCATGATATTTTGAATGTTTTTATATCAGTTGTTTTTATGTAGCCTGACTATCACTAATTTTCTCACAATGTGGTGGCATATGCTACTCTTTTAGGTTTTACCTAAGTTTTGTTAGATTCAATAACAATTTATTTGCAAACACCTTTTTGCAAATTTGAACTCTACTATTAAATGATAATTTGATGATTCTTTTACATCGTTTACAATAGCATATAAATTCTTTATAAAAATTATACCCAGAGTTACTTCTCACTAAGGGGTCTCCTGTAGCCATGATTCCCAGTTCTGAACATTAGCATCTCATCTGGAGCTTTAAAAACATAGTGATGCCAAAACTTTATAATAGATCAATTAAATTAGAATCCCTCAGCCATGAGATCCTAGACAGAGGTAATTTTTATATGCTCCCTGGATATTTCTAATGTGCTTCCAAGGTTAAGAAATATTAGACTACATTCTCTGTGATGAATTTGTCAACATTGCAATTAAAGGATATTTCTTTTGTAACTTAAATCTGAAAGATATCCACTGCTTAAAAATCTCACCTCATTAATATATCGGCCATTATGTCTTTTTCTTTAAATCAGTCTTCAAAAAAAAATCAATACGTCTGTTTTTGGCTTCTCCCAACTATTTCTTTCTATTGTGTCAAGAAAACTTCAAAAGGAATATGAACTTTCTCATTAGATACTATTTCTGAGTTTAAATAATTACACAATCCAGATATTAGTAATTTAATATTTGAGGTGACTGCATATTCTAAAACCAAAGATTTTTAAGATTTTCCTCTTCAGAAGAAAGAATATTTTTTAGGACCTGAATAATGTCTATAAACTTAAAAAGTATTAACACTGTTAGGTGATCTTTGGATATATTTTATGAGAGAAAATTAAGTTTGTATGTTACAGAATTCTTATAGGAGGGCTGGGATGTAGCTCAGTGGCAAAGTGCTTGCCTCCTAGGTTCGATCCCTAGTACCAAAAAAGAAAAGACAAAAAACAAAACAAAACAAAAAAAACAAACCAGAATTCTTATAGGAACCAAATGAAATAATTTGGTATGCAAGTATTCTCAAATATAAAAGCAACATACAATAGATACGCTTTTTTTAAAAAACTCACAGCCTATCTGAGAGTCAATCATGGATGAGAACATTATGTCTTTGATAATTCAGGAATATATTGTAGTCATGGAGAAAGGGATGCATCACGACGTCCTGGAGCCCGTGAATCACACCTGTAATTCTAGCTCCTCAGGAGGCTGAGATCTGAGGATGGGTGTTCAAAGCCAGCTGGGGCAGAAAAGTCCACCAGACATTTATTTCCAATTAACCAACAGAATTTACCTCTGGAAGTGGTGATGTGGCTCAAGTGGTAGAGCACTAGCATTGAGCTTGTCGGACAGTTCAGGTACAGCACCCAGGCCCAGAGTTCAAGCCCCGCACCGGAAACAAATGGGTTGTATTACTGAATATAGTAGGTTTGCTTCCGTGGCTGAGGCAGAAGATTGGTGTCATGGGTGAAGCTAATAAAGAGACTATCTTTGCTCAGGAAACTAGACTGCTGAAAACAGTTTGCAGAACTCTTAAACTTAACATTTTTATTTAAGATATATCCAAAATAAAGTAAGATGGCTTCTTAAAAAGCAAAATTCTACCCTTTTACCTATGTGCACAAAAAATGTTCTTTGCTAGGGAAAAATCATGACCTGAAAATTAACATCGAGCATGGTGGTCTTAAATCAAGAGATAAGGAGAAACCTCCAAGAAAAAATTGAAAACCAAACCTAATAATAGCTTTCCAGAGACTCTATGGTTTCTTTCATTGGGAATAATTAGTACATGTCTAGGATAGTCCTAGCAGAAAATCACAATAGCTCAATAGCTATGACCACATGAATACATAAGATGATGCTAAGCGAAATCAACTCCAAATTATGGAAACAAGTGGTATATCATTGTTATTGTTAATTACAACATGCCATGCGAAATCCTGCCCTTTTTCTTTTGTATTTCTTTCCCATGGTTTTATCCCTGAAGTTACTGTAACTGATTTTAGTACCCTGGATATTGTATATACTTGTATTGGAATTAGGGAAGGGAAAAGGAACACCAAATGGAGAGACAAAGGATCAAACGGCAAACCAATGCAACAGAAATACTTACAAAACTATATGGTGTAAACCAACTGTACAACTCATGGGGGGAAGGGAAATAGGAAGGAGGGAAGGGGAGAAAAAATGAGGGAGGAGGTAACAAGTTGAATAATAAATGTACTCACTGCCTTACGTATGAAACTGTAACCCCGCTGTATATCACGTTGACAATAAAGAAATGAAAAAAAATAATAGTTTTCATCTAGGATTAGCTGGCTTTTTAATCATACTGGCTGCTTCATGAATTTAGCAGAACACGGAGGAGCCTTGTGGGATGTGATTAATGTTATACAATTATTTTTGGATAATTATGAGTTTTGTAGTGAAGGACATATACTTGCTAGGCTGGCATTCCCCCACTGACCCAATCAGGTCTATTTTATTGCATTTTTTTTTCTTTTTAAAGACTAATGTTTTGCTTCCTTCCAGGGCACCTGTCTTGACTGCAATCTCCCTATTTTGGGCTTCTCATATTTGCTAAGATTAGAGGCTATTACCATCCAGTTTCATACTGTTAAGATGGAGTCTCATGGCTTCACTGCCTGGGATGGCTTGGAATTACAAGATACCCATTCTCAGTCACCTACATTGTTTGATATAGCAGGTGCACATCCCAACACTGAGATATGTGTTGAGAAATGGGTCTCTCATATATTTCCCCTGCACGATCTTAGAACTGTAACCCTCACCATTTCAGTTTTCCAACGAAGTAAAATTACAGTCTTGAGCTACTCATGCTTGGCTTAATAGTACATTTTAAATTATTTTTCATATTTTTTTATATATGTGGACAATAGTCCTGAAAATGAGAAACATTTCCACTAAGTTAGGAAGTATCTGAGATTTTAAGATGTTTTATACTAATCCAAAATGTGATGGAGGCTGATGGACTATATCATCGTGTTCCATGTGATGTTATCATAGCGGGCTTAGTAAGGGATTCCTGACTTCAAAACCTCAAACATAATTGATATAAGAAAGTATAAATCTAATGGTTGCTACAAAGATTTCACCTTCATTACACACCTCCATCTATGCATTTCTTTAATAATAGTTGTAATATTAATTGAGATATGTAGTAAATCTAGCATTCCTGGAGTAATGACATGAAAGACTGCCTTAAGTCCTTTCTCATACTGGTTTGTTTTAGAAAGTTTTACTTTAATTCCAATTTCTAAGGTCCAGTATGAGTCATATTTTGCCTTATGATGTTGTTGCCTTGTGGTTTGTTGTAGAAAGTTTTACTTTGTGATTTCTAAGGTTCAGCATTACTCATATTTTTCCTTATGTTTCTGGCTATGAGGTAGTTAAAATATTCAATATTGGTTTCAATGATATGTGTATATGTAAAATAATTTGTTTTTCTCTATTTATATATATTTGAAATAAAGATTAAAGGATGAGATGCCTCTGCTCTCTCTCTCTCTCTCTCTCTCTCTCTCTCTCTCTCTCTCTCTCTCTCTCTTTCTCTGTCTTTGCACGTGTTCCAGTACTGAGTCTTGAACTCAATGCATAGGTGTTGTCCTTGAGGTTTTTTGTTGTTGTTTGTTTGTGGGTTTTTTTTCTGTTTTTTGTTTTTTTTTTGCTAAAAGATATCACTCTACCACTTGAGCCACAGATAGATGTTTGGCTTTTTGTTGGATAATTGGAGAAGAGTCTCCCAGGATTTCTTGCCCTCACTGAATTTAAATTGTGATTTTCAGGTCTCAGCCTACTAAATCACTGGGTTTATAGGCAGGACCCAACAGTGCCAGGTTAGATTATTTTTGAAGAAAACTTCCAGGAAGTCTCTCTTTAATATGTAGGGAACCAATGATACAATAATTATAGGGGCCTACAAATCCAAGACTTCGCTTTTTGTTATGCCGATGCAAATACTGTGTTTCACTTTTTTTTTCTCTCATACATCTGAATTATTTTTAAAATTTTACGTGTTATATTCCTTGATTGTTTTTGTTCACTTGCTAGGCTCTTATGAGGAAATAATTATTAATTGACGAGGACATCTTTCTCTTAAAGGCTTAGCCTAAGAATCTGTGATGGCATGTTAGATGCTCAAGAAAAATCATGTCTTGCATCTAATTACAAATAGTATCCTAAAGGGAGTTAAGCTGAATCCATGGAAAAGCTGAATGTTAATTGCCACAATGCTCTGTACCTCAATCGGTTCAAATGGCTCATAAATTATGCATGTAGCAAAGGAAAACACTGGCAATATTTCTGTTAACTGAGGCCATGACCTTCCTTTAGCTAATCTTTTAATGTGAAGCTAATAATGAGTCCAAAATATCAACTAGCACACTTAGAAAGCAGGCCACTACAGGATAACATATTGTTCCCCATATCATAATTTTAATTCATTTTCTGTCATTGTCACATGATTTCTGATAGTCAGTTAAAAGAGTGTGGATATTTGAATAGAATGTGTACTATAAAATAAAAGTATGGTGTAGACATCACAATAGAAATAATCAAAATGTGGTATGTCTTTTTTCATAAGTATATATTCTGTAATTGCTATACATAAACATGTATTTATGTTGTCTTTTTCTCTAAATGTTCTAATTACATACATTCAGAAACAAGTTTTCTGAATGTTTCCAAATAAACTGACATGTCCACCAGTACATTCATTCTAAAAATAAAAGGATTTATACACTATAAAATGTTAAAGAATACAACCAAAACCAATCACACATTCATGAATGGCAAAATAAAATATAAGTTGAATTACATCTATATTTGACTCAATGATGGTCAATTTCTTTCAGGCCTTAACTAAAATTTATTATATACATAATATATATACATAATGTATTTTAGACAGTGTATCAAATATGAGATGACCCAAGAAAATGCCAGAAAAGTGGATCTTGTCAGATGCAGCTTCATTTAGTTTCTTCTATACACTGTTTAATTAGCTATGTTTCCATCATAAAGTAGACTTAATTACTGAAAAAAAATCAACTTTTTGCATGATTTTCTTTCTCTTCTGAAGCAAAGGTCATGTATCTTTACCTAATATCTAAAATAAATCACAAAGAATATAAGCAGTATACTCTATCCTTGGGAAATGTTTTCCTTTTCTTGTTTATGGTAGTGCTCGAATTTGAACAGAAGACCCAGTACTGGCTGTGTAGCAAATGTTCCACTGAATCACACATAGAATCCTTCTTTTGTGCTGGATGTTTTTGAGATAAAGTCTTGCTTACTGCCCAGGAATGAACAATTATGTTTTTGAGGGTTTTTATCAAAGTTGATATCCCAGGTTTACAACATACACAGTTTCTTCCATTGAGGTAATTGTTTCATGGACTTTTCTCCCTGTACTGGTCTAAGACTGAGGTCCTACCTCCCATTCTCAGCCTCCCTTGGAATTAGGTTTTCAGGAGTGAAACATTGTGCACAGTTGATGAGTTGAGAAGAGCCATCTCGTGAACTTTTCTAATGGAGCTCACATTGAATTGTGGTCCACCCATTCTCAGCCCCCTAGGTAGTTTAGGATTATAGCTATTAGCCACCTGTGCCACACTAACAATATATTCTTCTTTACAACTGTCTTTTTCCTTAATTAGAAGGTTCTGAGGCATCTTAAAGATCACCTAGGAAAGTTTAACAATAAAATTATCCTAAATTATAGTTTCATTAAATATATTTTGTATAAAAACTATCACAATAATCAAACTTTAGTTCAGAAAATAATCAGCAAAGTTATATGAATTTATTTCTCAGAAATTCTGTAAACATACACATGTTTTTAATGTTATAGTATCTTTAGATTAAGAATACAATATTGTAAAAATAATATTTAATACATTTTCAACAAAACTATATTACCACCATATCATTGATTGGGCAAAATAACAAACATAATTCTGATAAAGTAATAACCCAGCTAGCCAGTTTGTATTATTTCAGTATGTCACCAAAAATGCACATTAACTTTTCTTGTAGGCAGCAATTTTAGCTAAATATTCTATTTAAATAGAAACAGCTTCTCTGTGTTCCATATGACATTAAATAATTTTTCACATTTTAAATGTCTCACATTTTAAATACTGCATACCAGAAATCCAGTTATTCTCTTGCATTATTAAATTGTATATTTATAACTTAGAGAGTCTCTTTCCATCTATTATTTTCACTTAGGAACTACATGTATCTAAGTATAGTTGAATCATTTTTACCCCTTACATTTATTGAAATTCTTACCTCAGTTATATAATTGATGAAACTTGAATGAGATAATAAATACACAACACTAACACTTAAAATAGGATATAGGATATAATAAAAATCGATTTGCACTATCAGACATTATTACCAGACAGGATAATTCTAAACAGACTAAACTCCTAGAGGAGCATAATAAAAGGTAGATGGAGATTCATTTGAAGTGAAAATTTTCTCATCACCATAAAGCTGACATCTGGAAGCCCAGATTCCTCCCTCGTCAGCAGAACAACTGTGAAACCAAGATTGGAGAGCAAAAGATTTTCCATTTAACCTCTGGTTTTGCTTGCTGTCTCTTATATTTGGGTGACTTCTCACCAGAATTTGTAGAATAAAGACATTCCATTACTGGACAACTTCATGCCCTGCTTGACTTCTCAGTTGCTTCTGCTGATTCTTTGTCTCCCTTCACTTCTTTCTCTTAACTCTGTAATTGTTTGCCAGAAATAAAAAGGCTGGGTGGAGCATGAGGTTGTCAAATAGTGTTCTTTCCAACTAAAGATCTACTATTTCCTTTGCTGTTGTTTTCTTTGTGTTATTGTTGCTGATCCATAGACCGCAGACTTCTAAGCAGCTAGAATTGCAGACATGAGACCTTGGTGCCCAGAGAATTCTATAAGTTTTGTCATTTGAGAATGGATTCCCATGTTCTAAACTACTTTCGTTGTTATTTCATCATAAACACTCTTAAAAACAGATCACTTTAACTTAAGAAAAAAGAGACGGGAAACTCAGAATGGACAAAACAATGTGAAAATGTATGACTCATATATGTAATACAGTTCACATTTTACAATAATTGCCTTGAAGTGCAGCATTAAATCATTACTACAAATTCCTTTGAAAGACACACTTTGGGAGTTATATAGATATTAATGGCCATAATTTACCCGATTACCAAATATGCATGTGAACAATGTTAAATGTGCTTTTGGATTGCTTTATTATATCACATATTGTACTTTGTCCAATGCTAGATTTCTCTCCTGTCAAAAGTTTTATTAAAAACAGCTTTGCAATGCCAGTGTGCAGTATCTGAAATAGCATGAAATATACCATTTTAAATAATTTTAGAAAATGTCAGACTTTGGACTGTTTTAATTAATATCATATATTCAGACCCTAAATGGAAACTGTTTCCAAGTTTTACAGTAGCTGGTTTTATAAAGAAATTTGATACAGTAGTAGAAGCTATGATCTGAGAGGAAGAAATTGCCATCTACACTTAAATACAATAGTAAACCAAACAGAAAAAAAAGCACAATGATACTGATATTTAGCCACATATTCTAACCTTTTGATTCAGTTTCCTTAGTAAGAATGAACCCATGTACACATGTTTCAAACAAATTAGTCCTCATAGAGGTAAAAATGCTTATAATACAGAGTATATGTAGGTTATCCAAGCTTATTGGTAGCAACTGAGAAAAATTTGTATCTATTATGGCCTTATATACTTTTTATGAGACTAAAATCACATATTTTTCTTTTAAAATAAATACATCTAATCAGAGAATTTGATTATATGCTCATGGTAAGTGTCTTGATTGGGGAAAAAAAGAAAGAAAGAAATTTTACCTTGATTTACTTTTTAACTATCTTTAGGGGATACTGCTTATAAAAATGTAACAAGTATGTATAATCTGGGCTTAAATTGAACTGATTATGTAAATGTATTGAAAGTGAGTTGGAGGTATAAATCGCAGATGTCGACTTGATGGAAAGTTTGTTAACAGCAAAATCTACTGCTCCCAAATCCCAGAGTGTTAATTATGAGGAGGCATCTGGTATACAAATTTATGCTAAGCTAAGAAACATACAGATTAATGTCAAATACAGTATGTCAAATAGATATGGTACTCTCTATCTTTGCTTGCTAGATATTGTAAGCTATAATTATTGCATTAGGGTATATGACTGAAATGAATTGTGCTTATTAAGAATAATTAATAGTGTGAATAAAAATTATGTTTGAGTGTATATTTCATGCTTCAAATGATAGTTACAGTCTATGTGGGGGAAATGATGTTGAAACCACTTCATTATACTATTGGGAAAACAATTTTAAGTGTAGATTATGATATCCCACAATTCTAAAATTTTAAAATCTAATTTTTATTAAAAGCCATTCTACAAATAGTGTGGTATTTTCATTGAAATATAATGCTTTTCAAGACTTCTGTGGTAGTCCGGAGGCATAATTCAAGGACAACTTCAGTGTAAGTGGCAGCAAGATCCTGTCTCAAAAACAAATGAGTTCTGGAGGTATAGCCTGAGAAACAGAAAACTTGTCTAGCAAGATTTTGAGTTTAATCACCAGTACCACACAAGCCAAAAATAGGAAAACTATTGTTTTCCTCTAAATGTAAGCATAAAATTTATGTTGTTTATCTAATTGTAGAACATTCCTGTGTGTAAGTTTTCACTCATGTGTGCTTTCATATAACTATTTGAGTGTTTTCTTAAGTTGATGAAATAAACTTTCAAAAAACAAACGACATCATCTCTACTAAAAAGTTCCATGTACGGGCTGGGAATATGGCCTAGTGGCAAGAGTGCTTGCCTCCTACACATGAAGCTCTCGGTTCGATTCCTCAGCACCACATATATGGAAAATGGCCAGAAGGGGCTGCTAGCCTTGAGCAGGAAGAAGCCAGGGACGGTGCTCAGGCCCTGAGTCCAAGGCCCAGGACTGGCCAAAAAAAAAAAAAAAAAAAAGTTCCATGTTAATTTTGCTTCCTAGCTCTTCACAATTGCTATTACATAATTTTATGCAAGAAAAGAAGAGAACTTTATGTAATAAAAGAAGGGAAGAGAAGTTGGGGGGAGGGAAAATTGGAGAAAACTAGGCCAGGGGTAACATTGTACTCATTATCATACTTATGTAAATGTAACCTCTCTGTACATCAACTTTACAACAAAATAAAATAAAATTTAAAACTTAAAATAAAATTCATGTGTTCATAAATCTTATTCTTGATTCAGATTTGAAATTAAATTATAAATTAGAAGAATGCATTATTAAACGAAAAAAAGGAACCATACCCTATTAGTGTATAAATCATAAATCAATCATTTGAGGGTTTATATGTTTTATTCTCTTAACCATGTTTTTGCTACCTGCAATTAAAATAGTACAAAAATTCTAGAAATGAACAACTCAAAGATTTAAAATGTACTTCCTACATAGTAGCCTGATGAAATATTTCAGTACGCTATTTGTTCAGATCAGGTGTATGGCTTGTCCCACTTGTGGTGTAAACTCTTCTGTGTAAACTTACCACCCATCTCTGGTGAATCATGCTACCATGAACATGGCCATGTATGTACCTCTATTGTATCCTTATAGAGTATTATAAATGTTCTACTTTGAGCTGTTATTTTTCCTTTCTTTTTTCCTAATTTATATGTTAAGTGAGTGTGCAAAAGTATATGAAGTGTTTGGTACTATTTGAAGTTGTGGTGCTATTTGAAGTTTTATCCACATCGGTGTGGATAATGACATATACAGACCATGAATTCACAGACAATCAAGAATTATTGTGTGCAGCAATCTCAAATCCTTGCATGAATCTTGTCATTATGCCACTTGTAAGAGTTAATTGTGAGAATTTTATACATCGGTGTATCATGCATTTATTAAATGCAATCTATGCTTTATCTGTTGGAACCAGTTTATAAAAGTGACCTTCTTTATAAAAGAGGAGCTGAATTCCTCAAATTTAGGAAGCTTACATTCCAGGTTATTTATAAAGACAGTAAGTAAAGTCTTTTTCAAGTTAGAATATAGTATGCAAAAACAATTGAGTAAGTTTTGTTTAGAATATTAAAATGGAGACACCAGAAGGTGATTACACTATACTTTATGAACTAATTACCTCTTCTAGATTTCATAAACCAAGGGAAGTGCTATAGCTGTTAATAAAACAGCAAAATATGCTGAAGGTCAGAAGAGTCCTAAGTAAAACCTATGGAGAACTAAGACAAAGGAGAAAATAAATTATGGTGTTGATGGGTGTGGTAATATGGAGGATTAATATGGCTGATGAAGAGAGCATTTTATGTAGGCAAACAAATAGAAAAGTATACTAAGAGCACATTGTACAGAGATTTTTAATTACTTTATTTAGGTAGCTGTAGAAAAGGGGTTCATTCAACATGTCAGTTTACAGGTATAATGCATCTGACTCAAAGTCTCCCCATTTATCTTTCTTCTCTATCTCTTTAATCCACATATATCCTCTCCATTTTTCTTATTCTATTCTCATGTACATATACTGAAATATCATTAATGAATTCTAGAACAACTTACAGAGTGCCAAACTTCTGATCTGGTGATATTTTGTCAGAGTGATTTGAAATGTGAAAGGGAGAAGTGCCTAGATAAAGAGAAGTTAAAAAAAAATCTCAGCCATTGTATTGAACTTTCTGCATTAGAATAATGTCTATTCATTTAGATGAATAGCTCATTCATAAAATGTGGATTTTATCCTTTTTTAAATGAATAGATATATGGTTAGTAAGTGTTTAAATAGTTTGTGAATATAAAAGTATTATCATAATCAGCTTTTGCAATATTTACCATAAAAAGTCATTCCAAAATTATTGTTTTTATTTTTGAATACAACCAGGTAAATTTCTACATGAAAGGAAAGGACTGACATGAAGAAAGAAGATACACATTGAAATATTGACATAATCAATCATACTCACTTTAGTTCTGATTCTACGTGACACTAATGTTTCTCATAGCACATGGAAACATGTCTTGATTCAATAAGAATTAAAATGTATAAAAATAATACTGAAGATGTTATACTGAGGGAGTATTAATAATCCCATAGAACTTCCTTATTCATGCTAAAATAATTAATAATTAGAGATCCGTCAGAGTTAAATAAGTAACACTAGACTAAGAGAAAAACAGTGGAAAGGTATGGGCATGAAAAATTGAATAAATTAAAAATCTAATGACTTTTATCCAGTCCTTAGAACATAAAGAATCTCCAGAATATTTTGCTAATAGAATAAGTTGTGAAAGTCAAATGTAAGTATCTAGAACAAGGGCAAATACTTAATACTTGTGAGTTTGTCATTACTATAATAAATTCTCATCAATTCGAGGTACATGTTAAACTCTGTCCTCATTTTCCTTATTATTCAAAGTATTATATGTTACCTTACTTATGTTACTCTAACATTACACTTAACTCACCTTTGGTTTTCATTGCTCTAACTCAGAAGTAAACAGGATTACTGGTTGTTTTACTCTACTTTCTATAAAAGCTGAGAAATATGCAGAATTAGGATACTTTTATTGTTCAGAGTTTGGGGTTCTTTCTTTGCTCTAGGATTCTTTATTCAATTTTAATTGAAAATGTTAAATGTTACTTTAGTGCACCTAAAAGGATCATTTAACATTTTTAAATGATTGACTTATTTTTATGACGTTGGTAATGTCCAGACATTTACTCTTTTGTTCATTCATGTGTCAGCGACCAGATTGAAATACTGGTAAAAGAGAGGGTAGACATCCCCTTGTGTTCTTGAAGCATAACTGTTTGTCCTCTGTGATTCATTTCATATATCTCAGTTATGCCTTTTAGGAAGCATAAAGGTATAATATACTTCCTGACTCTATCATATGTAGGACTTATTATTACTTGAATAATTGAATTCCACTCAAGAAAAAAAATCAATTTTATTAAAGAATGACAAACAATAGTTTGAGCCTTTTTATAAAGAATATTGATGGCTAACACTAAAGTATCATTCCTTGTTCCTATTATCCACTTATGAATCCATGTTTTTGTCTATCCAGGACTAATTTTTAGATATTATGATTCATTGATAACCTGAGTAACTTGCTATTAAATATCTTCTTAAACATTACAAAAATATAGTGTAAGCTTGTATGACCTCAAATATTTTCTTCAAGGCAGAAAGGAATGCATTGTTACAACTATTAATGCCATCATAATAAATTTGAGTACTAGTTCATTTTTCATGATCTAATATTTCAAGTGTAAACAATAATAGGGGATTATTAACAATTTGAATTATAAAATGTCTATATTTCTCAAAATTTTCAAAGACATAGACTTTCATTAATTTTCCTAAGAATTCACTCTTGTTCCTTTGTCTTTTACTGAACTTCTTGTTCATTAGCAACTTCTGAAAACCCATGTTTTAAAATTGCTAATTCTACATTTCTTTAAGAGAATATATTTCTTTTTTGTAGTCATTTTTCATATTCAGAATCATTTTATTTTTTATTTTTTTTCAAATTTTTATTATCAAACTGATCATCTCTTCTCATTTTCAATACACATTCCTTTCTTCTTGATTCCTTCAGAAACTTATAAAAAAAATGCCTTGATGTTTTTTATTCATCATGTTTATTTATACATGACAAATGATTTGCCAGCATTAGTATTTGTGACATTTCATTGACTCACGCTGTCAGGTATATAAAGTCTGTTACTTCATTTTACTTGTAATGTCATGTACGATGTTGGAATTCAATGGATTCTGTCCTCTTCTCATTCTTAGATAGCATTAACTAGCATAGATTGGGGTATTTAGAACTCTGGGTGAACAGAGGCAATATAAGGAAATTTAATCCTTTCTGTTGGAAAACATTTTAGCTGGAAATTGAGTCATCATCAGAATGGATGTGGCACATTTGTCCTGGAGAGTTGAGTTTTTCCCTTCTTTCTTTTGAGTAATCCATTAATACCAGTGGCTACTGGAATCTACTTTCATCAAGATGAGAGTAGTCACTTACATATGCCTTTTTGCCAAGTTTTTCCTTCAAGGGTGATCTCTTTAGTAGGGATATTAAAAAAAAAAAAAACAAATAACCCCGAAACACTATTTGTGCAAAACCCAAGGTCATACATTTTCTTCATTATCCCATCCAGTCCATCCAGTGTCTTCCACTTTAATAGTCTAGGCAATCCATACAATCCTCCACTTCAGTGTGATTTTGTTTAGCTCAAGTAAGAATTAAGTACTTATATCCTTATATCCTTCTCAACACATTTGTTTTATTTGTTTGAGATAGGTTATCTCAGCATAGCACACTAGGTAGCCTAGTCTGGTCCACAACTTAAAACTTCCAACCTCTATTCTCAACAGTTGAAATTATAGAGATATCACTATTTTTTTTTTAATTTTAAAAGTCCTTAATAGGATGTTAGCAGTCTATAAGCATCATGTGTAACAAGGCGTGAAGCCTGTAAATGCACTTAACACTGTTAGGAAACTGGCCAAAGAGGAAGAACAAAAACAATACCAACAAAACAATTCAGCTCCTAAACAGAAGCTCCCAGGCACTGGGCACTGGAGTGACAGGTCCAACAACCTATTAGCCAAGTTCCCACCCCTTTCTCCTCTGTCTTCTGGGATCCACCTGCAGTGGGGTGTGGAGGAGTGGGTGGAGTACTTCATCTTCCCCCAAGACAAGATGGCAGACCTTAAATGGACATGCTCAGGTACCAGCTTTTATGTATAGGGAAGATAGGCCTCAACTTGTTTCCTATAGGATATGCTTAGAGGCTAATCAGTGGCCTTTGATTTAAGCCATTTAGGGAGCTAAGGTAGAATCAGAACATTCTCTATATGCAAAGCTTTCCTAAGGCTCTGACTTCTGCATTTCTCTGATGCAACAGTCCTTCTGGCTCTCTCCATTGAGACAGGCATTGAGCCAGCAATTCAAAGGATAGCTCTTCTCACCTCTAGGTCTTGGAGCTGAGTGGACAGCCCCCAATTTCCTGGCCAGGTCTGTGAGACCAAGTCCCCAGCACCTAGCCAGGTGCTGGGATGGCTTTGAGAAATTACTTAGATTCAATCCCCCTTACCACCATAGCGACAACTTAACAGCACTGCTTGAACTCCAAAAGCTAGTCCTGTCTCAGGTGAAATACGATTTCATCTCTTTCTTTCTCTTTGCTCGTTCCCTCTTGTCTTCTTCCCTCTCCTCTTTTCTCCCTTCTTCCTCTTCCATTGTTTGAAAAAGGGCTATAAATATCCTAACAAGAGCTACTTAATGTGGCCTTCAACATCTTTGACAGTCAGAATGAAGAGGTGATAAAAAAAAAGAGATTTCTTAAAGTTGGATACCAACTTTTGGCTGCCATGTAGCCTCAAATAGAACATTCTTTTTTCAGACCACCGTCAAAAAGGGCTATTTGCTTGTTCACTAACACTGATGGTGGCTAAGCCAGCAAACACTCTGATGCTAGTCTCTCTCTTACTGAATGGTCTGTCCTCTTCTCCTACCCAAAAATCCTGTAACAGGATGGTAGCAGGAGCAGATTGATAAATAGTGTGCCAACTACATATATATGTTTATTAGATTATTTGGATTATGTGATAGTTTGATACATGTATGAATTTGGGAAAATAGGAGAAAGTACATTAAATTTAGAAATTCTTTTTAAAACTGTTATTAGAAAATTAATACCATCTCTTTTTTCACTTTTTTCATTTCACTAATCAGAAAGTACCCCTTGTCTTGTGTATAAGTGTAACTGATATAGGGAGGAAAAGGGAATTACAGAAATGGTGGGACAAATGGTAATCCAAGGTAACAGCGATACTCACTGGATGCTATGTTGGAAATAAACTTTACAACTTGGAGGGAGAATTTTGGAAGAGGGAAAATGGTAGAAAAAGAGGGAGAGGTAACATTTCAAAAAGAAATGTACTCATTGTCTTACTTATGTAACTGTAAGCCCTTTGTTTACCACCTTTACAAAAAAAGAATATACATTGAATTCTCTAAGCAAACATTTTTAAATAAAACTTACTCAGCTTATAAAAATGAATATACATTGGATGGATATAGAAACGTTATATTCTTTATTTTGAGCTGAATGAAAAAAATCAAGATTTTAAAGTGGAAAACTGTAGCTTCTCTCAAAGTTGTCAAAGAATCAATCTGACTTAATTCTTTAGTTTATTAAGGTAACAAGAACACTCAACAGCTGTGGTCCTCTGTTGTCTCATCTTATGATGGCACAATGCACTGGACACTTGCTGTGTACTGCTGTTAGAAATTCAGTAAAACAACTGCGAAGAATAACCCCCACAGGGAAGCACAAAACACTCTCCTTGTACAGAAATAGGATCCAAAACACAAGTGTCAGAATTTTGACAGATGAGATTTAGATAAGTAAATAGCAAGATTAGATTGATGGTGTTATTATTTTTTTTTTTTACAGAGAATGGAGTTATACACAAGTATAAGAAGCAATTTTTGTCATTTTACCTGGGTGATTATGTTTATTAGAATTTGAATGGGAGAGTGACTGATTTATACAGCATGATTAGTTTAATAAGCTCTGATTTTAAGTGAATTTCTGATTGAAATATTTGAGTTTAATATATACCCTGCAAGAGGAATTTAGTGAAAATGAAATGATTTCTATATAACTTGTAGATATTAAGAAAATATATCTTTGATTTCTAACTCAATAAAATAATAGAACAATAGTTTATAATGATCTTTCCCACAACTTACAATAACATAACTTCTCAGGATTACCTCCTTAAACTTTTCAATTTGAGGGACACTGAGTCATTTTTACATTTATTCAAATATGTATACATTATATTTTATTTATACAGTTATTTATACATATATTTGTATATATTTACAAATTACATATAAACATACACTATACACTTTTTGTATGCCTATAGAGCCATATATTACGTATTATTTATATTTGTTAATTAAAAATAAATATTTTATGTTTATACAAAATAATGTCAAAAATCTGAAAACAATGAATTTGTTCAAATACCAGCAAGAAATACTACTACTAAAAATAATTAAATTTAGTAAATTTATATCGTGTTCCATCCTTCATAGGCATTTATGAGCACACATTCACACCTGACTTTCAGTACACAAAGTGTATTTTACTCAGCAGTTGTGGAATTTGGGATATGAAATCGTCTGATTGTTTCTCTTCGTTTTGTATCTTTTTTGAATTGCTACTATTGAGTTATACCTAGACAAACTGAGATGAATTGATACATTGTGTGCCACAGACACAACTAAAATGGCTGTCAAATTTCACAAATTTTGAGGCAGTTTAGATGCACATTCTGCTATGTGAATGTGAGAGAAATATTCTTCATTTTAATTTGGAATTTTCCATATTTAATCATGTTTGGATTCATTGTTAATGAGATCCTTTCTGGCTTCTTATTTTTAAAATCAGACAAAATTAAACAAAGCTAAGTTTAATCGAGCATTTGTGTCCTCTTTCAAGAATGCCAGCATACTGTGTAGGTACTTGGAAATAATTACATGAATGTGTAGTATATTACCGGATAACCTGACAATTTAACTTTCATATGATCTCAAATAATGAAATCCACTTAGTGTTTAGGATGAATTCAGCATTCAGTTTTATTTTTGGCATTATCTCTTTCTTTTAAAAATATTTTGTTTTATCAAAACCCTATTGGATATTTCCATCTTACTCTATTTTCTGTGGATTCCTTTATTGAGATATTTTGAAAGCATTGAGCTTTTATTGTGATTACAATTGTTTTCTTTGTAGGTAAACAGGTTAAGTTTGACATGTCACAAATGTGCTGAAGCTGTTATCTAGAGATATCATGAATACTCTACTTGAACCTTACAAATTTTACTATATAAGCTTGACAAAAACTGAAAGGAGGAAAGTCAGGTTTTTATTTCTTCCAGTGACTGGGACATATTCAGAAGAAAACTATTATCACTCATTGTAAAGCTAAAGAACACACTGGAGCAATGCACAGTATTTCTTGTTCAGCTCTGTCAACAGAGCAGCAAAGTTTTCATAGGAGCATCCTGCTGATATGTCACACATCATTGACAGACCCCCAATACTCCATCATACCTTCGAAAATGGGCTTACCAGACCCATAAGTTGATTTACCTTCTATTTTAAACGAAGTCAAATATTTGCATTACAGTTACCAGAGACAATTTATACCTATTTAAAACTAAATTGCTCCTCCTTTTATGGATCTTAAAAATATTTTAAAAGCCACTGGGTACAGTGGCTTAAACCTGTAAGTCTAGCTACTTGGGAAGCTGGGATCAGAGATTCCTGGTTGGAAGCTAGCCTGGTGGAACAGAATTTTGTTAGACTCCAAATCAACCAATAATTAGGAACAATAGCATGGGCTATACTCATAAAGCAAGAAACCACAGTACATGGAAAAATGATCATCCGAGGACAAGAATGTGAAATTGGCTCAAGTGGTTAAGTAACTGTCTGAAAAGCATAAAGCCAGTTCAATCCTCAGCATTACCAGAAATTCTAAAATCATAAAACTGGAAACAAGGAACATTACACAAACATTTTCTCACAGGCTGTCATTATCACAGATTTTGCAAAGGAAATAAAACAGAGCATCAGTGACTTAAAAAGAATTTAAAGCAGTAATGTTCATTATATAAAAAGTGCTACAACAAAATATTTTTTGTATTTACTTTGTTCCAAACTTATTCTTCTTATGACTTTGAATTAAGGACTGGGAAAAAGTAGTTGTCTTATGATTAAAGTTATTTTGTCAATTGTAGGATGAGTACAGACTTATTATATTGACTTATTTGCATTTGCTCACTTGTAGGAAGAATTATTCATTTTGCAATATCCAATAAATGAAGCAAAATTTTGTGGTTAAACCCCTGAGTCCTAATCAACAGACTCATAATGAAGTTCATTTTTTGTGTCTAGATTATAATCTACCTATTTCTTCTTCTTTAAATTAAATTTTATTGACAAGGTGATGTATAGTGGGGGTACAATTACATAATATGGTAGTGAGTACATTTCTTGTCATATTCATTACACCTTCCCTCATTGTTCTTTCCCTTCCCTAGTTCAGGTAAGCATATATGCAATATCCAGTACACCAAAATTATATATATTAAACACATGGGGTATGCCTAAAGAAGTTCACCTAGTACATTAAACATACCTATTTCTTCTTGAAGGTATTTGGCCTACTATTTTTTATCATAGTTTTTCCAATCATATAATTAATTTATCAGAATATTTCTCACCATAATTTCATTTTAAAGCTACAGTTGTCTACATAAATTTTGATTATCTTTTCAAAGTAAAAAGAAAAGATGTTTTACAGTTATAAATATGCATGTATATATAACAATGACTTTTTAGTTCATATATCACAAATACTTTCATAAAGAATATTTACAATTGTACAATTGTAGGAGAACTCTGTTACTGAATTAGTGAGTACTTATGTGCAATGCACTTTGATACATTTTTTGAGTTAGCTAATGTAATATTTAGCAATTAAAATAGTTGGAAAATGATGCTTGTAGAAAATTGAAAAGTGACACAAAAACACAGTGGTAAATATTCAGATTATAAACTACGAATGTTCTGAACTAGAAAGAGTACTCTTAACAATTAAATTGCAGCACCACTTTACTTGGTGACACTTACATTAAGTGTGGACAATGCCAAACAAATAAGAGGGCACAATAAATAATAATGACTAAAAACTCCTCCCTCCACACACCCCATTCAGCAGATATGGTTTGTTTGGTTGGTTTTATTGGCTGGCTTGGGACTTGAACTCAAGGTGTTTTCTGAATTTCCATCTTTTCCTGAGTGGCTTCTTGGAGATAAGCCTTACTCATGTTCCTGCCCGGGCTGACTATAAACTGCATTCCTCAGAACGAAGCCTCCAGATTAGCTAGCTAGCTTTACAGTCATGAGCCACCTTCGTCTGGCCAAAGACATTGGTACTTTATAGAGTTGTTTTCAGAATTCCCTTCTATTCCAAATCTGATCCCTTTCTCATTTTGAAAATTTTCTTTTTGAAAATGTATCAGAGTTAGTTTTCCTCCACTGGTTTTCAGCTGGAGGCAGTTCTACCGACAGGGTAAACTTTTGATTGTCACTGCTGAGAGGAAAGGTGCTACTACTATTTTCCAATGGGTGTAGCAAGGATGCTGCCAGAAAAGCAAAGTTCAGGAGCGTGTCTACAGCAAACTCCTGGTCCACCTGGTTATTCCTGTTTCTGTTCACCACTATCAATAAATTATATATCATATTACTGGAAGTTACAAAATTTGATTACACCGGTGTGTATTAAAACCAGACATGCATTTAAATATGAGCTAAATTTTAACATAATTTTTGTTCTGTGGATATGGACAGATTTTTATTCAAAATTAATATAATGATAAATTTTCTGTAATTTTGTTTCTATAGGTCTATACTGATTTTACATCTCACAAACAAATACACTCTACTTATTATTATATCGCATTCTGTTCACCCTTTTTCCTAAACTGTAGAACATGCTTTCCAAGTTTAATACACATTCTACCTGAGTTTTGACTGAAATTTCATAGCCTTCTGTGGTTTAATTAATTCACTGCTGTCTTGAATTACTACTCCATTATAATTGAATGGTTTCTTCCACTTAAGCACTTCTTTTGTTCCTGTATCATGTTTTATGAATTTCTCTAGTTGTTTTGTTGAATTTTATGTTATATAGATGACACTTACATTTCTTTGGGAAGTGCTGCATTTTAAAGAGTTCCCTAGTATATTGCTGTCATTTGTGTAGGAATGAGTATTTGCCTAATATTCTGAATATTTGTTAAACCTAACAAATGTTTTCATCTTCTATGTTGACAGCTATTTACATATGGATTTGTTTATTTGTTCCTTTCCATTTTGAATTTTACCATTGCTAGTGTATTTCCTCTAGGCCTTTGGTAGCTTTACTTAGTAGATCACTAAACTTTGTTCCAATTTATTTATATCTCTTTTACTCCATAAATAGATATTGACTTGATTTTTGTCAAATAGATTTCAAAACCTATTTTTTTTTTTGGCCAGTCCTGGGCCTTGGACTCAGGGCCTAAGCACTGTCCCTGGCTTCTTCCCGCTCAAGGCTAGCACTCTGCCACTTGAGCCACAGCGCCCCTTCTGGCCGTTTTCTGTATATGTGGTGCTGGGGAATCGAACCTAGGGCCTCGTGTATCCGAGGCAGGCACTCTTGCCACTAGGCTATATCCCCAGCCCTCAAAACCTATTTTGTAAAAAACAGATTTTTTTCAATATATTTTGAGAAACTAAATGTATGTATTGGGATAATGCTGAACAATTTTGCATTCCAGATATAAAAAATGCAGTCATAAAGAATTATCTTTATGTATGTATTCATATTCACTGACTTCTGAAATTGTCACTGAGAAGAGGAGCATCCTTTTAAGATTAAAAAAGTATGAATACTCTTGTTTTATCTCTGGCACTTTTTAATATTTGCCTTTGGTTTTCTGCCTTTTTATCAGGCTGTGTCAAAATGTACACCCTATTGGAAAAACAGCTCTGAATGCTTAATTTGAACACCATATTTTCAGCAGTTCAGGAAAATTATCAGCCATTATCTTTTGAATTTTGTTTGTTTCCCTTTGATTTTTCATATCTCTGTTTTTATAAGAAGTACTAGATAAATTTTGACTTGCTTCTATCTTCCTTTCTGACATAACACTTCTAGTCATGGTGATTTATTGGTCTACTTCTAAACCCATGAATTCTTTTAATGATACAAATGCTGTTTTATTTATTTTATGATCATATCAAGCATTAAAAATCATATGGATTTATATCATATTTTTCATGTAATCATCATGCTTTCCTTTATGCTTTTAGCCCAGTAAGGTTTACCTTCCCTTTTTTTTTCTTCAAAATTTTATTATCAAACTGATGTACAGAGAGGTTACAGTTCCTTCCCTTTTTTTTTTTAATCTATTGAGATCCATTCACAACTTTTTTTCTTATATTTTAATGAGATCTTACCATCAGGGGGATTTGTTGTTTCTATTAGTGAGTAGTTGTAGGTGATCTGCAGTACAGTATTCTCTAGCTTTTCTATTTTGTTTGTTTATAACAGTTATCCTAGGAGAATTTCTAGCTTAAGGTGAAATTTTAAGTTCTGGACATTTCAGTTTCCAGGTTTGTTTGTTTTTGCCTACAGTGAGACTTGAACTCAGGACCTGAGCACTGTCCCTGGCTTCTTTTTGCTCAAGGCTGGCATTCTACTGTTTGAGCCACAGTGGCACTTCCAGCTTTTTCTATCTATGTGGTGCTGAGGAATCGAACCCAGAGCTTCATGTATACAAGGCAAGCACTCTACCATTAGTCCATATTCCCAGGCCCTGGACATTTCAATTTTCAAATGAAAAAAAGTCTTATCATAGATAAATGGTTATCAAATTTTGAGGTTTTCCTCCTGGAGCTCAGGAAGAAAAGATTTTTGTTGTTTATGGTCTCCCTGAGCAAGTGAGCAGAATTTTCTGATTGAACTTTTAAATGTATCATTTTATTTACAGGTTTGTTTCTGTCCCCAGGCGGCATAGGGTTAATGTTCTTATAGTGTCCTTATGTTGGTACTCTTCACAAGGACTCAGCCCCTGGCTCCACTTCTGGGTTTTCACATGTTCCTTAGTATTGGCTCACAAATTAATTGCTCCCTCTTCAACTTCTGTGTTTTATGTTACTGGAATTACCTCATTTAACCTATATTTACATATGTATGTTGAAATATTACTATGTTTGTCCAACATGTCTGTATGGTTACAGAAGAGGACCTTTGCATGAGTTTTATTCATCAACCTCTGTTGTTAAGAAATCTATAGAAAATAATCACAATTTCTCTTTTTATTAGACACAAATCATATAGATGTGTCCTCATGTGATTTTTAAAGCAATATAGATACCAGATAGAAAATAACTCCATCCAAATAACTTCTACATTATGATAGTTAAGAGTATTATTGTAACATAGTTACAGATCCATTTGTGTTATACTTTATATGCATATTTAAATAATTTATGAGAATTGCAACAGTAGGCTACATTTTAAAACATGAAGTAACTTTTTTCTTCTTCTTACATTTTAAACTCTACATAAAAATCTACATGCAGCAATTCAAAGGAATTTATAATATCATCACTCCCTAATGTTGAATTATTAGGTTGTTTCCAAAACTCACTGCTACAGATATTGCTGAAAAGGACATATTAAAACATTTGGTTCAAAATTCATTTCACTTTAGTAATATGAAATATGCTTCTATTATAAAATTTCTGTGCCTGAGGACATCATTTGGTGGGACTTATCAATCATCACCTGTATTACATCTTTTAAAAGTGTTTTACAAGTGATTATTCTATATAAAATTAGATAAGACAAGTTTAATCTATTATATATGAAACATTAGAATTTTTAGTTTAATGATCAAAATTAAATTAGATTTATTTACTGGGCATTTATCTACCTTGAATTAGTTCCTCCACAATTCACTTTTTCTGTATTACTTTGATCTTTTCCTTTTTTCTCTTTTATTATTTGTTTTCATTCTATTTATTGTGTATTTGTGCATACATTTTCATTTGTAATTCTGGAAAATAATAGTTTACCACAGAGTTATATGCTGATATATCTAACTTTTTTAATGATAGCTATTACAATTGTAGGTATACACCTCTACTATTTCTAGTTTCCTTTCAGTTTTTCCATAGAGAATAAACCTGTGCACATATATTTTCCCCTTGAAATAGATGAAACAATCTATATTATTAAATCATATTTCTCATTCTTCATGGTTGTATATGTCTGTAATCCTATCATTTTGATAGTCTGGGCTAGAAGATGCCGAATTTGAGTCCTGGGACATATAACAAGATATGGCTTCAGAATTTTTATTTCTTTGGAATATCATTAATTTGGGAAAGCTGATGAGCATTTGTGGAAAGACTGTTGTGGAGAAATTTCTTGAAATTTCCAGGAATAATGATTTTTATCAACATATTTACAGTTTGAAAAACAAGAAAACAACCTAAGTGCACTTCCAGGAAATTAGGCAGATATTTTACATGAAAATTATTTTGAATACTTAGATGATGCAGGCTATTGGCAAAGATCCCTGTTTCAGAGCTGTGGGATGTAATACCACACAGCTAATGGCAGTAGAGCCAAATTTTCAATCTGCCTCTGAGAGAATGAAAGTGTATTCTCTTTCACTAACTTTCACCTTGAGCAGCAAGACAGAGGCCCGGATGGATCTCCTTATTGTCCTTGATCACGGTAGACGCGGGAGCTACTGGCCATGTGATCTGAATGGTGATAGTGGCAAACATCTCCATGTTTGAGTAGTATGTCATCAGCAAGGACCTAGTGAGAGGTGGAGTACTTTCTGTGATGGTATTTGCTTTTAGAACTCTGAGATCACAGTGCATTATAGGATATTTAGCTTTTACCTCATGTCAGTCATTTTAAGAATTACCCATATAACTCCCCCTTTCCCTGAATTGCCATCCAGTTACCACTCTACCATCCTGCAATAATTTCCTCTTGTTGCTGGAAAGCTCCTCTTATCGTTTTCAAATATAATGGGTGATTTTCAAAGGCTTGAAGTCTCATTCTGTCTCACACATCTAATTTTGTAAGTTACTGTCAGCTCTATATTTCCATAGAACTCTCTTCTGATAGGTTTTATTATTCTCTTTCAAGTAATAGAACATCACACATGAGTCTGCTTGCATTCATATCTTGACCCCATTTATTTTCCTGGTAGAATTCCACACCAGATATAATGCCTGCTGAACATGCATTTTTGTCATCTAACTTATAAAGAGATTCATAATAATAATAGTACCTTCCTCATACAATGGCTGGAAGATAAAAACAAATATTATATAGAAAACACTCATCAGCCCACAAGTTAGGTCCAAGACGGGAGGTGTCATCTTAACAGTAGCCATAAATGTTATTTTAAAAAACCTCCATTGTGAGGCTGGGAATATGGCCAAGTGGCAAGAGTGCTTGCCTCATATACATGAAACCCTGGGTTTGATTCCCATATATACAAAAGGCCAGAGGTGGCGCTGTGGCTCAAGTGGCAGAGTGCTAGCTTTGAGCAAAAGGAAGCCAGGGACAGTGCTCAGGCCCTGAGTCCAAGGCTTGGGACTGGCAAAATAAATAAATAAAAAACACTCCATTCTTCCTCAGATAATTTAAAATCATTGAATATACTTTCCTAGCTGTAATTTTATTGAAATTCACATGGTATGAATTCCATGCATATATTATATTCATATAGTATTCATCACTTAGAACTTTGTAACATTTATAATATTTAGATTCAAAGAGTTAGTCTTTCAAATTTTGTTAACTCAGCCCTTTATTAGAGTAATAGTGTATTAAACACTGATGCAAATCCATTTCATTATTTCCATTCACTTGAATCTTGTAGGCCTCAAGAGAATTGTTGACCTGTAAGAGGGGTGTGGGTATTTTAGGGAATCTGTTGCTGTTGCTATGTTGGTTGACTAATATTTTACTCTTCTGTACATTTGTTGTTTCAATAAGTGACAGATATTATTTGAACATCTCCAACAATCAGCTGAGTTGTAAGATTATTGTTAGCTATTTGTCAAGAATCTTTTGTCAAGAGTCATTTGGGAGCTTTCCTTATTATTAATGGGCAATTAATACTATTCCTTCCAATATATTCAGTTTTATCAACAAATAAAAACATTCACATTTATATAAAAATCTTATTCATTTTTTCCCTTGAAATGATAAGAATTTCTACAATATCAAACAATACGGATGAAGTCAAGCCTTTTCATTGAATTAAATATCATTGTCACCCTTATTTGCCATTGATTATAATGTTGAATTTGAGTTACATGAATAGTTGCCAAAGGAATCGCTCTATAATTTCCAAGTATTTTATTGTAAAATAAGTTTTAATTTCCTTCTTAATGGAAATTTTTAGTGATAAACCATTTAAATTTTTAGTCTGCTGTATTAGCATTGAGATAGCTTTTCATTCCTATGTGAATTTTCATTATTAATTGGTTATTTTTGTTGTAATTAAAATACTTACTGAGCAACATTAATCTTTTATTACCTTGCAGATTTACAAGAATCACTGGTAACAGAAACATTCTACAACCCTAATCTAATAGTTTTTCCATCTGTTTGGCATGTTTAGGAAGCTTTTGGACAACAATTTGTAAGCTTCTCTGTTCTCACTGCAGCTACAGTGCTCTCATTTTCTTCTTTCTCAGTTCTTAAATTCTAATACATATTTAGAAATAGCTACTAGGTATATTTCATGCTCATAAATAATTATCATGTGCTTTTCATAAAATCATTAGCCCATCCTGTTGTGCTCATAAACATCCATGTGCAGAAGTTCTTTTATGCATTTAATTTAAAATTTTCATCCTCTGAAAAAAACTATTTCTTCATAAATTTTATGCAGACTCACAGGTCTGAAGCTGTCTTCTCTCATTTCCACATGTGAATAGAACATGTGTGTATAAAGACGAGTTCTGGAATCACACCCTTTTTGTTTTGTTTTGTTGTTTTTTTTAGTGTGTTTTTTTTAAATCATTCCTCTATTACTTTATGATGTTGACTGTTAGAGCAAAGAACATGAGGATAGAAAAGCTCTGGTTCCTCAAACACTGCTTTTGTACTCATTTAAAGAGAAAAAAAATAGTTTCCCTTACTGTTTAAAATATATATCTTGGTAATTGTATTGACATCTTTTTAAACCCACAATGTAAAGTTCCAGAAAGTTTCCTTTAAATTTATATATCCATGAAGAATGCTTTTGTAAACATTTGTAAACTAACTGAAGTATAAAGAACTTATTTTTATTGTTATTTCAATTCTACTCCTGTGTTGCATTTTCAGTTTCTGGACTCTGTTTTGTCTATTAATTTTTTTATAGAGAATAGCTTCGAGTTTACTACATGTATTTGTGCAATATCTTTTCTAATAGCTATTTCACTGATTCATTTTTCTGGCTTTGGAGGGGAAATTAAAGGAGTTTAAACTAAGGACCTGGTATAGTTAGGCATAAAACATTACCCTATCATCTGTTTTAAATTTCATAATTGTTCAATTCTTGTAGATGTTATCTCACTTTTTTTCACAAGACTTACCTTGGATTGCAATCTTTCTACATATCATTTACCAGTACCCGGGATGACAAATGTGTATAATTATACCTGCCTTATTATTGAAATAAGTCCTCTCTAGGTTTTTTCCCTGGCTGCCTTCAAATTTCTGTACTCCCAATCTCTGCCTCCAGAGTAGCTAAGAATTTAGGCATGAGCTCTTATTTCCAGCCCTCTCATAACTGTTTTAAATGAATCTACTTTTAAATAATGACAAGAAAAAGCCTGGTAATTCCATTAAGGAACAACTAATAAATTTCTCATAAATGTCACACTATATATGTCACAATGCACACAGATGTATGCCTAATGTAATTATACATGCATGTTTTCATATATGCATTTATATACATGTACCCCTATATACATAGATGCGTGTATAATTATATGTTATATAGATAACATTATATAATATATGGTCACATATATTCATATATGTTCATAGAAAAACACATGTTATATATCCTTATATGTGAACATACATTATATAATATTTGTTCATATGCATATGTTCATATATGAACATAGATATCTTAACTTCAATTATTCACATAATGAACAGTGAAATGTGTAGGAATTTGGTTTAAATATGATCATTTTTAAGTAGTTGTACAAAGGACGTGCCAATAACCAACCAGTTTATGAACACAATATTCACCATTCTCACTCCCCTTCATCCCCCTCCTTTCCCTTACATTTCTTCATTTTGTTTTATATGCAATGGATTTTTGACCATGTAGGTATAATATCAAGTATTAATTGAGTGATAATGGACCTTGCAGATTAACCACAGGAGATCAGCCAATTCATCTGCAAGAGTTTCAAGCTTCCATTGTTTGAGTCTGTGGCTTTGGGTAAGCCTGTTTGGATAGTATTTTTAACTTCTAGTTTTTAAGATCCTAACACAGCTTATCATTTCAGTAACTGTCTGTGCAGCACAAATTATTTTTTCCTGTAGTAACATCTGAGCTATGGGTTCGCTGTCACTTTAATTTTCTTCACCTTGTTGCAACAGAAATTTATGCAATGGCTTGAAGAATCTGGACCTCACAAATATATTTGAAATATCAGTACATGTCCCATATATCTGGGTGGTATAACTGTGTATAAGTGTGTATGTATGCATATCCCATAAGGTTTCATTGAAATTCAGAGAAAATGAGAAATGAATGATCAGAGTTTAAATTAGCACTGGAGGTCCAAGCAGAAAAGTGCCAGCTATGAAAGCAAGTTGAGTAATTACACCATCCCATGTCTAAATTCCAGTACTGAAAAAGAAAAGGGATAAAACAGATAAAGAGGAAGTGTTTCTTGTAGTATTTACACATTATTAATAGATACTTGTTAAATAAATGTTTCTTGTCAAGTACTTGTAAAAATCCTATAGTAAAAATTTTATAGCTTTAATATACTGAAATATTATTAAATTTTTCCAATGTTTTTTTTAGAATTTTACACTACTTTCCTAAGAACAAAAAAAGGGGAAAAAGACAAATAAATTAGAACCATTGAATGTTTCTTTTGGCAAAATGTGTTAAGGTAAATATTTTAAATTAAGAATTCTGTTTTATTATTTTGATTATCTTTAGGTAGTTGTACAAAAGTTATTATTCAGCAAAATAGTTTCTGCATAAAATATATCATGATCAAAATCACAACTTTCATCATTTTCCCCATTTATCCTGACCCAAAACCACCCCTCAATTTTCTTATTATGATAGGTTATATACTGATCATTGTATCGGCATTCTCCCTCTCATGTCTCTCTTTATTTGTATATTGCCCTCTCCTTGAGCCCCTTCCCCACACCTTTTTTGGATGAGCCTTATTTTCTGGATATTTATTTTGTTGGACTGTGAATTAGTATTTCTAAAGAATCAAACCATTTGAATTGTTCCCTGGAAATACCACATTTTGGTTAAAATATTTGTGTATACTTGCATACATCCATGTATGTGTTCACACAAACATATATAAATTAGTTTGTGTCTGTTTTCTTTTGTGCTTTTCTAATGATTTTGATTTTGCACTTGAGTATCTTTAACCATAATTCACCTTTGGATTTTTTTCCTTTTTATTATTTTTGCTCAGAGCTTCCCATTCATATGTTTGTTTGTTTTTTGATTGGTTTTTTGTTTTTGTTTTGTTTTGTTTTGTTTTTTGGCTCGCAAGTTGCTCTCTAACACCTGATCTGTGCCTATATCCAGGCTTCTTGCCTGCTAACAATGGAATCCCATGGGCATTTCTAATAGAACTGGCATCAGATTGCCATCTCAGACACCAGAGAAGCTAGCTTACTACCCTACACATACACACTAGCTTTTGCTATTATTATTATTATTTATTTAATTACTTCCAATGTATTCAGTGTCATGTATAATTTTCTTCTTGAATAGCAAGACCCTCTCAAAAGGGAAAAATGTCCCTAGCTTTTTTGAAAACTATCTAGTCAGACACCAGGCTCTTCTAAAAGAATTCCATATGGTCATTCATTCTAACATTTGAGTAAGAAGAACCAGAGGAGATAGGACATCAAATATGTTTATGCTGGAGACAAATTATTCTTATGCATTGTCTCCTCCAGATAGATTCCCATATTTCCTGGTTGTATTTTGTTTGATGTACAGCACAGTGTGCAGTGTTTGAAAGAGACAGACTGAATCCAGTGTGTCTTCTATTACATACAGCATATTTGATATTTGGTAAAATGTTATGTCACTCAAGACCTCTTTCACCATCATTTAAATGGAAATATTATCATTTACAAAAGTCATTGGAATGGAGCACAGATTTATGCTCCATCTTATTAAAAAAATCTACAAATTAAAAAGTAGTAGGGTAGTCAAATGACCATTATTCATATAAAAGTATTTTCAATATGGTTTCCTCCAGATAAATACAAATTTAAATGATTATTAGATGCCACAATGCACCCAACAGTGTGGCTTTTGATTGACATTGTGAGGGTTTGGCAAGAATAAAGAAGAATGGAACTTGGTGGTGGGAATGAACAAATTTCAGAAACCACTTCTGAAAACATTTAGAAGTTTCTATTACATGTAATCCTCTGCCATCTCCATGACATTGCAGTTCTTCTAGAAAATTACATATTCGTAAAAGCTCTACCAATAATAGTCTCAAAATAGAAATAATTTAAAAGTGCTTCAACAAGTTGGCGAGATTAAATAAATATAGTGCTTTCTGCAAATGAAATGCAATACCACACATATATGTGGGAGAATTTAAGGAATGTTTTCAGAAGTCTCTCAGCCTTAATTGATAATGTAATATTTAATTGAATTGATATTTATGATTATGTGTATGTTATTAATGGAAATATATTTTGAAATCAGGATAAGGTCCAAGGAATTTGGGGGATGTGACTGATAAAGGGTTAAAGGGAGGTTTCTGAGAGAAAAGGAAATCTTTTGTAATATGATTCACATGCCTAAAAAGAAATGGAGATATCTATTGCATGAATGTTTTGTAATTGGTGCCAATGAAGAAAAACAAGGAAAGTCTAATTTCTTAAGCTACAGTAGTTTTAAGTGTGTGTGTGTGTGTGTGTGTGTGTGTGTGTGTGTTTGTGTGTGTTTGTGTGTACTAGTCCTGGTGTTTGAACTAACAGCCTGGGCATTGTCACTAAGCTTTCCACTCAAGGCAGGTGCTCTACCATTTGAATCAGAGCTCCACTTGTGGATTTTTTTTATGATTAATTGAAAATAAGAGTCTCACAGACATTCTTTCCCAGACTGGCTTCAAACTGTAGTCCTCAGATCTAAGCCTTTGAGTAGATGGATTCCTGTTGGGAGCAACTGGTATCCAGCTACTTTTATTCTTTATGATAGGTTCCCAGAATCAGTTTTCACTTTGATCCTTCCAACTAGCAATGATTAGAAGAATTTTCACATCGAATCATACTAAGCAAATGAACCGCGCCCAGTGATTGCATTGGAGCCACAGTAAACATTATACAGAAACTTTGACTCTTGGTAAATGGAGCTTCAAAAATTATTAACAGGACTTTAAGTAATGGTAGTGATGGAATGAAGTTTCAAAACAGCATTTTAAAACCATATCCATTTAATTTGTTCTGTTTTTCTGTTATTTTTTATAGCTTTCCATTTCTCCTGCTGCTGAAATTACTTAGCCTTATCAGGTTTTATGAATGAAACACAGGCTCAAGTAGTTTATTTAATGAGTTTAATCTATCTATGCATTACATCTTTATATAACAGACAAAGACTACAGAATTTCTTTCCACTTAGTTTTGGTGAGCCTGAGGCATAAACAATAAAAAAGAGACAGCTACATAATAAGAGTATTAAACTTGAAATAGAGGCTTAAAGGATAAGAAACAAAATACAAATATTTTTGTAATTATGCATTAAATCTTATAGTGTGATTTTCTAGTAGTCAAAGCAAAAAGAGAAATACAATTTGTCTTATATTCATATAACTCTATTGAAAGCTATCATATTCAAGAATAATAATATATTTTTCTTATGTAGAAATATCAAAGAATTTACACACTGACAATTTTTAACATCTTGATTAAAAATGGCTTCAGGAATTATTTTGAAGATGTTGGGAAACATCTCTTTATTGACTCTCCAAAAAAGATGAATTTTCTATGCAGCATATGCATGCTAAAGTGTGGAATGGGAGTACAAGAAAAGATAAAGAGAGACAACTTGAAAGGGAGGAAAGAGCGAAAGAGAGGGAGAGTAAGAATGAGATAGACAAGAGGGACTGAGACATGGAGACAGACTGAAAGAGAGATAGATATAGGAAAAAAAGACTGTAAAATAAATCAAAGTCTATAACCTAAATATTAGTATTACTAAATTTCTCCACATCTTCTCTCAGTTTAGGAATTTTAAAAAACACAATAAATTAAAGCAATTAAAAGAATAAAAGTAAATGAAGTAATAGGGGGTTAAGAGAAGAAGGAATATGGAAACAATGATAGAAATTATAAAAGTATCAGGGATGACACTGATCAAATTTATTTATAGGTTTGGAAGTGTCATAATGAAGATACTTCTATGCAAATTAGTAGATGAAAGTTCAAATTTAGTTTCTTTTAGAAAAAGGGAAAGAGAAAACAGAGAATGAAATAATGACTGGGTCCTTTGAGTAAAAAAGTCCAAAAACTCACTGGGCATGCAAACTAATATTTATAGTAATAGGACAATACATATACAGGTACTCATAGTTTTCTTTATTAAATTAAAAACACATGAGATGTCTGAATGAAAAGCAGTAAAGAGAAAGATGTAAACATGCTAATTGAAGATTATATGAGGTACTCAGGAGGCTGAGATCTGAGGATCATGGTTCAAAGTCAGCCCAGGCAGGAAAGTCCATAAGACTCTTATGTCCAGTGAACCATCAGAAAACTGGAAGGAGTATTGTGGCTCAAGTTGTACAGCACTACTAGCTTTGAGCTGAATAGCTCAGGGACAGAGCTCAGGCCAAGAGTTCAAGCCCCTTGACAAAAAAAAAAAAAAAGTATTGTAGGCAGCACACTCAAATAAAAAAAGATAAGAGATGAAACAAGTAACATCACCACAGAAACAACCAAAATTCAGAACATAATAAGGGACTATTTTGCAAACCTCTATGCCAACAAATTCAAGAACTTGGAAGAAATGGATGATTTCCTAAAGAAAATTAATATCCCCAAACTCAACCATGAAGATTTAAACCTTCTAAACAGACCCATATCCAGTATTGAAATAGAAATGGCAATTAGTGATCTCCCATCCAAGAAAAGCCCAGGTCCAGACAGATTCACAGCAGAATTCTACAAGGCCTTGAAAACAGAAATCACACCAATATTTCTCAAACTCTTCAATGAAATGGAAAGAGAATGTTTACCACCAGACACATTCTATGAAGCCAGTATAACCCTCATCCCAAAACCAGGCAGGGACTCATCACGGAAAGAGGACTATAGACCGATTTCCCTGATGAACATAGACGCCAAAATTTTCAATAAAATTCTGGACAATTGACTTCAACAGGTCATCAAAAAAATCATACACTACGATTAAACTGGATTCATCCCAGGATGCAAAGTTGGTTCAATATATGCAAGTCAATTAATGTAATCCACCACATCAAACGGAGCAAGGTAAAGAACCACATGGTTATATCACTCAATGCAAAAAAAGCGTTCGATAAAATCCAGCACCCATTAATGTTAAAAGCCTGGGAAAAACTGGGATTCCAGGGAACATTCCTGAATATAATCAAGGCAGTTTATGACAAACCAACAGCAAGCATAACTCTAAATGGTGAAAATCTAAAGCCATTCCCTTTAAAATCAGGAACAAGACAGGAATGTCCACTCTCTCCCTTTCTCTTCAACATAGTACTAGAATTCCTAGCCAGAGCAATTAGGCAAGAAGAAAATATAAAGGGGATCCAAATAGGATAGAGGAAGTTAAACTTTCTCTCTTCACAGATGACATGATCCTATACCTAAAGAAACCCATAGACTCTACCCCCAAGCTACTAGAGCTGATCCAAAACTTTGGCAAAGTTGCAGGATATAAAATAAACCCTCAAAAATCAGTGGCCTTTCTCTATGCTAATGACCGGAAGACCGAGGCTGAAATCAGGAAAGTAAGTCCTTTTGCAATCGCCTCAAAAAACATAAAACACCTAGGAATAACCTTAACCAAAGAAGTGAAAGACCTCTATGATGAGAAGTTTAAAAACATGAAAAACGGGGCTGAGGAAATAGCCTAGTGGCAAGAGTGCCTGCCTCGGATACACGAGGCCCTAGGTTCGATTCCCCAGCACCACATATACAGAAAACGGCCAGAAGCGGCGCTGTGGCTCAAGTGGCAGAGTGCTAGCCTTGAGCGGGAAGAAGCCAGGGACAGTGCTCAGGCCCTGAGTCCAAGGCCCAGGACTGGCCAAAAAAAAAAAACAAAAAACAAAAACATGAAAAACGAAATTAAGGCAGAACTAAGGAAATGGGACGATTAATATAATCAAAATGGCAATATTGCCAAAGGCTATCTATAAATTCTATGCAATACCCATTAATATCCCAACACCATTTTTTAATGAAATAGAGGAAGCGGTCCAGAAATTCATATGGAACAATAAAAGACACAGAATAGCTAAAACAATCCTAAGCAGAAAGAACAGTGCTAGAGGAATTACAATACCCAACTTCAAGTTGTATTATAAAGCTATAGTAATAAAAACTTAACAAAGACCCAGAAAGGCTACAAATCAAAGAAAGTTTGGACAAATGGCTCAGCATCAAACTTCAGAGCTTCTTCAAGGCAAAGGACATAGCATGCAAGATAAATAGAAAGCCCACAGATTGGGAAAAGATCTTTACCGGCCATTAAATGGACAAAGGCCTCATATCTAAAATACATGCAGAACTAAAAAAAAAATTACCTTCATCCAAAACAAAACCGCAAAGCACCTATAGCCAAAGACTTAAAAAGACACTTCTCTGATGAGGAAAGGAGAATGGCCAAGAGACATATGAAAAAGTGCTCTACATCACCAGCCATAAAAGAAATGCAAATCAAAACAACATTGAGATTCCATCTCTCCCAAGTAAGAATGTCCTATATCAAGAAAACGAACAACAACAACTGTTGGAGGGGATGTTGCCAAAAGGGAACCTACTTCATTGCTGGTCGGAATGTAAACTGGTTCAGCCACTCTGGAAAGAGGTATGGAGATTCCCCAGAAGGCTAAACATAGAAATCCCCTATGATCCAGCAGCCCCACTTTTGGGTATCTGTCCAAAAGACCACAAACAAAATCACACTAAAGCCACCAGCACAACAATGTTCATCACAGCACAATTTGTCATAGCTAGAATCTGGAACCAACCCAGATGCCCCTCAGAAGACGAATGGATCAGGAAAATGTGGTACATATACACAATGGAATTTTATGCCTCTATCAGAAAGAATGACATTGCCCCATTTGTAAGGAAATGGAAGGACTTCGAAAAACTTATAGTAAGTGAAGTGAGCCAGACCCAAAGAAACATGGACTCTATGGTCTCCCTTATAGGGAATAATTAGCACAGGTTTAAGCAATTCACAGCAGAGGATCACAAGAGCCCAATAGCTATACCCTTATGAACACATAAGATGATGGTAAGGGAAATGAACTCCATGTTATGGAAACGATTGTTATATCACAGTTGTAACTACTTTCAACGTGCCATCTGTAACTCTAGCTTCAATTATTGATGATCTTCTTGTATCACCCTCCGGTGGTTGTACCTACACTATCTCTGTATCTTATCTGAGTATATTGGAAACCGTGTATACTGGTATTAGAACTAGGAAATTGGAAAGGAATACCAAAATTGAGAGACACAGAGTTAAAAAAGACAAACAACTACAAAAGCAATACTTGCCAAACTGTTTGGTGTAAATGAACTGAACAACTCATGGGGGGGGAAGGGAAAGGGTGAGGTGTGAGGGGAATGAGTGAGGAGGTAACAAACAGTACAAGAAATGTATCCAATGCCTAAGGTATGAAACTGTAACCTCCATGTAATTCAGTTTGATAATTAAAAAAGGGGAAAAATACCATTTACTCACTATAGCAGCAGGAAATCAAGGAGAAAAAATAAACGGGGCTGGAGATGTGGGACTTAAAAAAAAAAGATTGTGTAGATTGTATGGTTTTCAGGTTAAAGAAAGGAAAAAGTTGAGAAATAGAATGTGGTTCGTGAGAGTATCTTTACAAATCTTGAAAAGAGTAATCTTTTCAGAAACCTGTAGTTGAAAATTCTATAGAAATTCCACAGGGGATTGAAAAAAATTAGATGATCAATTTATGTGTCAAGAACATCTTTGGGAAGATTTGAGTGAGCAGGATTCCTAGAATATAAGAAGACATCAAACTAAAAACAATGTGATAAAGTTTTAGAGTGTAGTCTGGGAAATAGTAAAACAAAATTCTTAACTTTGATATGCACTATACATTATCCTAGGACAGTTTAAAACATTGTTTCTAAATGTGCTTTCAATCTTTAATTTCTTTTTGAATTTTTGACCATTTTTACCTGCAGCTAGTACCTACCTACCTTTGAGCACATTATTTTATTTAACTTGTGCAAGTCTTAAAGCTTTCTTTTATATGTATTGATATGGTCATTTTCAGAATTTAAAATATCCCATATTTTGGACAAATAAGAGTTCAAGGAAACAGTAGAAGAAAACAGAATTTTAAAAAGCAATTAAAATGAGAGCAAAAATAATAATTTAAACTTTAGTTGAATACATATTCTGAAATGAGTCAGAAGGGAGAAGTTTTAAGTACTGAAAGTATTCAAAGTGGAGAAACAAGATTTGCCATGTTGTATTACAGAGTTTGTATGTAACCATTTTTATTCTGTCATTGAAGTGGACAGAACAATCCTTACCATTAAGAATAGTTGGAGAGTGCTTGAAAATAGTTTTCTTGGTAACATATATTGGTGATGATGAAGAAAAAAAACTTAAATTTGGAATAAAAAATGTGTTTGAGTAGTTTACTTGGCCCATAGAGTTTGGTGAAGAGATATAATCATCACTTAATTTTAAAGTCTTTTGGTACTTGCAAATAGTAAGAAGTTTATGAATATGAGTGACTGCCGAGATCAGCAGTTATATCTGATAATGAGAATGGGTGACGAAAAATAAATTGAAGAAGTACTTGTCTCTGAATAAATATCTATAGATGAAATGATTAAGAAAGTTTCAGGTTTATTGGTTCTGTGTTTTGGACAGTAGACTCTGCTTTGGTAGGTATAGCTTGCTATTTTGTAATAAAAAGACTTTAGAAGGTAGGTGATTTATTCTACCATAAGATACTGAAATCTGTTGAATAAATCCTGATTTGTGCTTTATTTCAGAAAATGTACAATAATCAACAAAGACTACGAATAGGAGCTTTTTATTGTGTGTAGTCAATTGCAGATATCCAAGAATAAAATGTCTAAGAAAAAAGAAATAAATATGTAAGTTGAATTTTTATTGAACAAATGGTTCAACAGATGCTACTGAATGAATATGGACCATCACATGAGCAAAATGAAAGATAAAAATCCACAGAAGGCCATTGGCTCATGCCTATAATTCTAGGCATCCAGGAGGCTGAGATCTGAATATCAAGCTTTCAATTTAGCCTGGGCTGGAACATCTGTGAGAATCTTATCTCCAATTAACCATAAAAAAAAATGGAGAAGTGGATCTGTGGCCCACACAGTGGAGTGCCAGCCTTAACTACAAAAATGCAGAGACAGCATCTAGGCCCTAAATTCAAGCCCTAAGATAGGCGCATGCATGTGAACACACACACACCCACACACACACACACACACACACACACTCACACACAAAAGAAAGAAAGAGAAAAGGAGAAAGAAAAAAGAAAGAAAGAAAGAAAGAGAGAGAGAGAGAGAGATGCAGGGAGGGAGGGAGGAAGAAGGAAGGAAGAAAATATGGAAGGGACAGAAAGAAAGAGAAAGAAAGAAATTCTCTATCTCAGTAGATGCAGTTAGGTTTGACATACTCAATGTATTTTTATAATTTAATATATTAATATATGTTAATGCTGGAATTCCTACAGGTTTTCTTCTGAGATCAGGAATAAAACAGGAATTCATAATGTTCCTCTTCTAGCCATTAGACTACTTGAATTTTAAACTAATCAATTACGCTAAATAATAGTAATAATAAATTGAACAGGATATTGTTGGGAAAATGGAGGAGAAAGGAAAAAGAATTCACCGGACTGGATCATCAACAGGCAAGGACTGTTTATTGAGTAACAGCCAGGGGCACAGAGGTTGTGTGAGGGGTGAATTTGGGACCAGGCTTATATAGGGTCTGAGCAAGGAGTCAGGTTATTGAAAGCACCACTAGGTCTAGGAAGTTGGGGCTTTTCCATTTGGCCCACAAAGGGTTGTTTACAGCTGTGCCTAGGTGAGATGTTCTGCCAGCATATCAAAGCAGGTTCCCATAAAGGTTGTACCTGGTGCCTGCATATCAAAGCAGATTTGCACATTGAGGTTCCTGCCTGGTGTCTGTATGGACCTGAGGCAATAGGGTGTGTGTGGGGGGTCAATCCTTCAGATATAATGGTCAATTGTTTATGTTTTGTTTTGTTTTGTTTTTTATCAGTTGAGGTAACTTGACATACACATGATTCTAAATTCTTGACAAAATGGCATCAGAAATTAGGATTTAATTATTCCTCAATAATACTGGAATAAGACTTACAGATATATAAATGATGCATTATTCCAAAGGACAAATAATATACATATGATATTGTGTCTTAAGAATTTTTCCTTGAAAATGCTTACCTCTTGTAAATATCTTTATATATTATGCTATTGAGGGTTGTTAATCACTTTATTTGGGGCTTCTTCATGCTTAAGTCTGGGATTCTTTGGTTCATGCCTGTAATCAACTACTCAGGAAGCTGAGATTGGAGGTCTATCTGAAAAGTCATGACAGCCATATTTCCATTTAAGAAGCAAAAACCAAAAAGTAGAGGGTGGGATCAAGTGGTAGAGCATCCGCCTTGAGCAAAGACGCTAAAAGAAAACACCTTGGCTCTGAATACACAATCTATTACCAGTAAACATAAAAAAAATACATAAAAATACAAACAAAGTCAATAAGAGTATGAATGACCAGGGAGAAATTGTTTCATTGTTGGGCTGTTTAATTCTCTAAGCCAAAACAAACAAACAAACAAAAACAATTATTCTCTGACTAGAGAATAATCAAAGGAAAATAAAAGTAGAACTAAAGGAAAAACAAAAATAAAATATGGTTATATTTTATATGAAAGATCACTTTGGTTTTCCAAAATATGAAATTTCAAAATATTATTGGCAGAGAACTATATGGTTATTAGACATATTAAATAAAAATTATCAATTAGGCTCATTTATTGATGTAAATTTCACAAATAAGTAAATATTCTATATTGGCTGCACAAAGTTTTCTTATAGATTCTTCTACTTGAATATAAATAAAAGGGCTGTTAATAAGACCTTTTAGAATTCTTGGGAAAGCTTTTTGAATGTATAACTTCTATTAATGTTGCTGTTGGGTTTTAAATTATACATTTAAAGGACAAATACAATTTGAAAGAATTCCCAATTATTAAGGTAATGTGGAAATTCTTTCTCCTCTGGAATTTTTTTGTACTTTTATATTTGTTTGATTTCTTTTTAAAAAATTTACTATCGACTCCGAAAGAGAACCTTGAACTGAACTTTTGAAAATGCAGCTGTATCTAACATTCAACCAAGGTTGAGTTTAGTGTTTCACATTTTTTATCAGATAAAGGTTGTAACTTTCATCTAATGACAATTTAGGAAGATAGTATTTAAGTCATCAAAGAAAGGCATGAAAAAGTGCACTATATCATTGGCCATAAAAGAAATGCAAATCAAAACAACACTGAGATTCCACCTCACCCCAGTAAGAATGTCTATTATCAGGATATCTAATAATAACAAATGCTGGAGAGGATGTGGCCAAAAGGGAACTCTACTACATTGTTGGTGGGAATGAAAACTTGTTCTACCCCTCTGGAAAGCAGTGAGGAGGTTCCTAAGAAGGCTAAACATAGAACTCCCCTATGGCCCAGTAGCCCCACTTTTGGGCATCTACACAAAAGACTACAAGCAAGACCACACTAAAGCCACCAGCACAACTATGTTCATCGCAGCAAAACTTGTCATTGTTAAAACATGGAACATACCCCTCAGTAGAAGAGTGGATCAGGAAAATATGGAATTCTATGCCTCCATCAGAAGCAATGGCACTGCCCCATTCAAAAGGAAAGGGAAGGACTTGGAAAAAAATCATAATAAGTGAAGTGACCCGGACTCAAAGGAACATAAACCCTATGGTGTCCCTCATTGGGAATAGTTAGTACAGGAATAGGCTAGTCATGGTAGAAGACCAAAATACGCCAACAGCTATGCCCTTATGACCATATAAGAAGATGCCAAGTGAAATGAACTCCGTGTTAAGGAAACAAGAGTTATACCACTGTTGTAATTATTTTCAATATTCCTTGTGAACTCTGACTACTTTTTTTTTCTCTTTTTCCTTGTCTCTTTGACTGAGTGGTTTGTCTAGTTTTGTTTCTCTTGTAGTCCCTTCTTGTGGCTGTACCCTCGCTAGCACTGTACTATATCCGAGTACTCTGGATATTGTCTATACAGGTAATAGAACTGAGGAAGGGAGAGGGAATACCAACATAGTGAGACAAAGAGCAAAAAGACAAACCATTCAAAAAGCAACAATTAGAAACCATTTGGTGTAAACCAACTGCCCAACTCTTGGGGGAAGAGGGAAACGGGGAAGGGGGCAGGTGAGAAATGAGGAAGGAGGTAAAAAGTAGAACTAGAAATGTATTCACTGTCTTTCATATGAACCTGTATCTCTGTATCACACTTTGACAATAAAAAAAATGACATGGAAATAGAAAAAAAAAGGCTAAGAAAAGACTACTATTAATAACAATTTTTTAAGAATTTATGAATATTTTTAAAGAAGACTTAAAGCTTCAGAGTTCAATATAATAAAATTGAACATATTTTTACCACACCTGTTTTATTCCTACACTGAGCTGAATGATGAATTTTCCATATGTATTTAAAGTCCAAACAATATAGCCGAGAATATTTTAATCACAGTTTACAGATAAAGTACTAGAGTGAAGTTTCCCTCAAGCACACAGAAATTGAAAATGGATGAACCAAGCTTCAAAACCAGGAGTGGTAGTTCAGGCTCTTATTCTTTTTTTTTTTTTTAATAATTACTTATTTATTGTCAAAGTGATGTACAGAGGGGTTTCATATGTAAGGCCGTGGGTACATTTCTTGTACAATGTTACCTCCTCCCTCATTTCTTGCAGCTAATAAACTCCATTTCATTTAACAACAACAAAATAAGTGCCATAAACACCATGTGATTCACTTTATTTTAAAAAAAGAATGAAGGGGCTGGGGATATGGCCTAGTGGCAAGAGCACTTGCCTCGTATACTTGAAGCCCTGGGTTCGATTCCCCAGCACCACATATACAGAAAATGGCCAGAAGTGGCGCTGTGATTCAAGTGGCAGAGTGCTAGCCTTGAGCAAAAAGAAGCCAGGGACAGTGCTCAGGCCCTGAGTCCAAGGCCCAGGACTGGCAAAAAAAAAAAAAAAAAAAAAGAGATAAAAAAGAATGAAGGTGTTTTCTGTTAATCACACATCACTGTAGCGATTTCATTTAAAAAGCTAATTCCCTAGCGAAATATGGAAATAAGCAAATAGAATTAATTAAGTAGAACAATGATTTGTTCTTTGTCTTAGCATCAAAGAACCTAAAACAGTATCTTGCTCATAATATAGTCTCACACTGATAATTATGGAATTAGTGCAAATTTTGCTGATAGATGTGCTTTATAGCATTTACTGATTCAGAAGGGGTGGGTAATTTGCCAAGCATTATTGATGGCACTGTGTTGAGTATGGCTTTTGACCTTTCATGGAACTCAGCTGTTTTTGTGAGTTAACCATCACAGAAGTGCACATCAAAACGTCTTTCAAATTCCATCTCACTCCTATCTGGGAGGTTACCATCAGGAAAAAAAAATGTTGTTAAGATATTAGGGTGTTTTATGGTGGTGGGTGCATGGGAGTTAATTACTTAACTTGTAATTTTAGCTAATGTAGAAATGCAGGTGCCTCAAAAATTTAAAATAGAACTTCTATATGATATAGCCATACCAATTTGGATAAAAATAAAAGTCATCTTAGTAGATAGATACCCATATTTTTAGTGGCAATAGTCACAGTAACAAAATTATGTATGCATGTATATATGTGTATATACACATATATACATGCATATATAGCTGTGTATATGTACACATATCCATATACATGCATGTATAAATTAAATAATATATATACATATATGTTTAAAGATGAATGTATGTTTTGTGTACACATGTTTATATATGTCTCTATGTATAGCTTTTATACATATACATATTCACATTCAATGGATTCTTGTTCAACCATTGAGAAAAATGAAATTCTATTGCTTGCTTGAAAATGCATGGAAATGGAGATCACCATTGTAATGGAAATTAGCCAGTCCCACAAACACAAGTTGAACATCTTTTCTCTCATTTGTGGAATCTTGTGGTGCACAACAAGTCCCTAAAGTACAATGAGGACTCTAATAGAGGAAGGAATAGAATAGGTAAAGGGGGAAGAATAATACAGGGCATACATAAAATTGATGTATAGTGCATTCATGCATGTGAAATCTCACAATAAAATATCTTTGCAGAATTGGTATATGCTAATAAAAATTAAAATATGTATGTTAAGATTTGGAAGGTGGGAGAAAAATGAGGGAATGGGCAACATGTTGGACTAAAAATGTACTCACTACCTTTTGTATATAAGTGTAACCACTCTGCACTTCACCTAGATAATACAATTTTTAAGACTTATTTATAAATAGACATATAAGTGCTATTTGCTTATCAAGAATGTAAGTGCTTCATAAAGAATATATATTTGAATATGTATTGGCAATAATGCAGGAACCATATTACCAATGCATTTTTAAGTTTTCTAAATTAACCATAATCATGTCAACAATAAAGGCCAATAGAATTATTATAAATAATGACAAGTGTGAAAATTGAGAAAACCAGATTCAAAGGAAATGATAACAGCAAAATATATGATCAGCTTCATGTAAACCACAGTGGACTCATCTCTCACTTTCTGCATGCTGACAAATTTATAAAATACATAGTACAGATTATGAACTGTAAATTCTGGAAGACTTTGAATAAAGTATACTTGTGATGCACATTCTTGATAATATCCTTTAATTATTATCACATGGCATGAATTTGAAACTACAAATTCCTTGTGTCCCCCATCATCCAGCTAATATAACAATTAAATAAGAAAGTTAAATAGAAATTGTATCATGATATGTTGGAGAGACTTTTTTTTTTATTTTTTTTTTTGGTCCATCATGGGGCTTGAACTTTGGGCCTAGGTACTGTCCTGAGCAATTCAGCTCAAAGCTAGTGCTTTACGACTTTAGCCATAGCACCACTTCCAGTTTTCTGATGGGTAATTGGAGATAAGAGTCTCATGGACCTTCCTGTTCCAGCTAGCTTTGAACTTCAATCCTCAGATCTCAGCCTTCTGGGTAGCTAGGATTACAGGTGTGAGCCACTGGCACCAGGGTATTGTGAGCTATTTTAAACCATTTAGCTTGCAATTTTAAGAAGAGGTAACAAGTTGGATAAGAAATATATGCACTCCCTTAGGTGTGAAACTGTAACCTCTCTGTACATCACTTTGACAACAAAGAAATGGAAAAAAAAAGAAGAGGTGAACGAATGATATTTTCATTAAGTGTAAGCTTAATGAAACATTTGTTAGTAGTCTAAATTTGGAAAACGATTTCATACTGAGGGAGATTCCTAATAAGATACATGGATATCATCTCCCTTTATGATGAAAGAATGAGCTACCTTGGTCATAGAAGATGCCACTGGGTATGATTGGATGCATTGGACCAAGCATAGAAATGGGAGATGAGCAAATGTAGACTCTTTCCCCTGACTTTCAGTTCTGAACAAAGTCACTTAAACATTCTTAGCATCAATATCCTTAGGTATGTAAAGAATACAGTAATCCTTTTGTAGAAGTAATCCTTTTTATAGAAGAAGAAAAAAGACCTGAAAGGGTCTTTTTTTACTGTTTTGCATCTGCCACATCAGCTACATTCAAGGAATGTGAAATCCAACCTTCTCACTTGAAGAATATGGAAGTGCCCATTATTTAGACAACAGGTTAAATGTTCTGGTCCTGTGCCTTATTGGGTTGCTCTGGATCGGAGATTTGCACATACATCTGTAGTCCTTTAAAGGTAATAACGGGGAAGAATTTGTGCATAATATAATTAGTTATATTGATGATCTCATTGTTCCTCCCCAAAATAAGGAAAGAAAAGAAAAATAAGGAGAGTGGAATAATGGAAAAATATTGGTCCTGAAAGGGGCTTAGATTTCAGAAAATAGCCGCAAAAGCATGTTTGATTGATGGGATTTTTGTTTCTTTCAAGGTTTTCAGTTTCCCCCAAGAATCTAAAGGATTCAGAAAGAAATATGCCTAAGTGAAAAGCCAAAAGACGATTAGTAATAGTGAAAGAATGGCCAAAGTTGACTATAAGCAAGGCTAATGAGTGGGTAGGATCTAACTTAGGATGTATCTAACCTAAAATAGGGAGATTTTTCTCTTAGAATTCCAGGAGCTCATATTGAGCTACCTAACTCATTTACTCAGATCTGTATATTGTATTGCCACACAGCTCAGCTGGGCTTCCTCTGCTCTGTGCCAGTGAAGGCTAGATGCCTTACTGGACACCAGGAGATCCAGAAAGCTGTCCTTTCTTCCTAAAAGCTGCATTTGTTGTAGGAATTGTTCTGTCAGGATACATACAGTGAAAGATGGTAAGCATTTTCTTTCTGGGTAAAAAGTATCAATGCTTATATAGGCTAACTATTGTCACATTATTCCTAGTGCATCAATTTACGAAAAGAAAAAGAAAAGTTGAGCAAATCAATTCCTTTATACACTTGGAAGTCAGGAAGAGTTTTTAATTTTTGTCACTTTGGCTTTGGTTTTATTGCTTGTGCTTTGTGCATCTGTAGATTTTCTCCATGTTTCCTATGACTGGGGAACCATGTAATTGTGAATGTAACTGTGATCATTATGTTATGGCATAGACATTGGGCCCTGTGATTCCTGTCTTCATTGGATCTTTTCAGAGCAATTGTTCCCTTCATGGATTCAGTTTCCTTGTAAACACACATTATATTGAAACAGTTTGCCTTGGTGATATTAAAAATCCCCTGAGGCTTAAGAGCCATGAAGCAGGACATACTTTTGCAAATAAATCAAAGATCAAGTACAATGGCTGCCTACCATTACACAAAATACCGAACTCCATTGGGCCATTTTTCACATAATGATGACTATTCTTCAGTTTAAAAAAAACAGTTATGATTTTTTTAAACCTAGAGTATAATATTTTTACTATGTTCTTTGATTTTCATGGAGATATTAGGAAGTACACTGGGTCCCACTAAGAAGAACAATTTCAAAATACTTCATCTTTTAACTCTGTAATGGTTGTCACAGCAAAGGAATGGATTTAATAATAAAAAAAAGGTTCAAAACTACCGTTCAATATCTCTTACATTCATCGTTTCCTGACTCCCCTGAATGCTTCATAGAGCTGCATTTTCAGACCTTTTCCACTCTTTTCAAAACTTCATCTCCTCCTGTGCCTGTTTCCCCTGAACACATTTAAAGCACACATTATTAGGTCAGGGGTTTCAGATGTGACTCTGTGTAGCTTCCTTCATGTCCAAGCCACACCATCTCTTTTAGCTTTACATCTTTTCTCCTGTTTCTATTTCAAAGACAGGAAATAGGGACATTTCTTTATCTAGACACTTAACAAGTTATCTGGAATTTGGATGTCTTTGCCTCTGGAATGATTCTGGACAGTTTGTTTATTATAATCTTTATAGAATCCCTGATCTGGTCTTTTCCACTAGGCTCTTTTCACTTTTGGATGAATATATGTTCCAAAATCAAGGCAAGAAGCAAGCAAGCAAATTCACCACCTACAACCTGTTCATCTTATTTATTTTTTCTTTTCTTCATCACTGAATTTGAAAGTACACTTAACCTGACTTAATTCCCACTCTTCATGTCTCAAAGCCACTGTTTCTCATGCCTTTGCTCATCTTTCTACCTGATACCTTTGTTAGGGTTTGATTTTAGTTATTTTAAAATTAAATATTCAATTGGTTCCCCTTAGTCCTTTGTCTCGCCATTTTGTTGTTCCCCCCTCCCTCCCTAACTCATAGAAATGTATATAAAATACCCAGTGTACCAAAGTCAAATACAGTGAAAACAGAGGTTAAACCATAGGAGGAAAAACGAAATAACTTCACATAGTACATTAAAAACAACAGCAACAAGCAATGCAGAAGCAGTACTCACAAGACAATATGTTGGAAAAGAATTGTACAACTTGGGGTGGGGGAAGTATTGGGGGGGTAAGGAAAGTGGAAGACAATGAGGGAAGGGGTATCAAGTTTGACAAGAAATGTACTGAGTACCTTATTTATGAAACTGTAACCCCTCTGTATATTAACTTGACAATAAAAATAAATTAAAAAATAAAAAGTTAAGTGTTCCATCTGTTCAACTTCTGCTCCTAAGTAAGTCTTCCACTCTGATTTATGTTACTTTCATGGACCAAATTTTATGTATAATGTATCCCTTTTACAACTCCATTGACACTGAAATAGTGTAGACTTCAGGTACTTCTTAGCTGTGTTAGTAAATTTCTTATTAGTTTGCTTAGTTTTTAGCTTCTCTCCACTTCTGCCCAAATTGGAACTCCAATAACATTCCCTTTGAACTCTATTAATTCACAGTAAACTCTTAATCAAAGCTAATTAGTCCTTTCATGATTTTCTGTGATTTATCATTACATGTTGAGCTAATATGACTTCTCTATAAATAAGCCTCCGTGTAATCCCAAGAATTTCTTGTTTTCTGAAAGCATTTTGCTCTTGTTCTCTAAGGCTTCTGAGGCTTACAAGGACTAAATTTTTTCCAAAGTGGTTAATGTCTCTGCAATGCTGGCAATCCTGAGTGATGTTAGCCTTTACTGATCTCAACTGAGTGACTGGTTCAGCAAGCTAGTAACACCTAGCTTGTATATTAAGAAAAACTGTGTTTTAATTTTTCTCTTTGTTTAACTAGACACATGTACATATGTTGCATGACAATTTCTGAGAGAAAAGTTGGTTTCCCCATTAACGTCAATATACAGAAAAAAATGTTTATTTTTAAGAGTTTATTATTGTACAAATAGCTGTTTTATCAAGAAGTTTGTGACAGCATCGTGCTTCCAAAATTTCTAGATGAGTTACTATACTTCACTATAAATTTAGAAGTATTTCTGTAGGTCATAGAATTTTAGAAGTTAATGGAATAATAGGAGTTTTCTAGTAATATTACACTGTATTTTACTTTAACTCAGTCTTTGGTGTGAATATTTCTTTATATTCCATACATTGGCTAATATAGACAAGTATTTTTCTTATTCCATAAATACTATTATTCCTTTAATTGCTAGGATTGAAACAGAATAAAAACATGACATGTCCTTTGACCTCAGTGGAATGAATGTTACATTAATCAATTATCCATTAATATGAGAGTGGAAGGGTTGAACAATTCTGATTCAACATTTTTATACCTGAGAGGGTCATTGTAGCTACTTACTATCAGGAGCTGTATATTACTTAAATGCATTATATTCATCTTTCTGAATATCTAGCTGTCCTTATTATGTTATTTAAATTTTATATATTATCTATATTAAATGATATATGTATATACTATAGAAGTAAATCCTACAGAAAATATTTAAAAAAGTAACGTGGAGGGCTGGGAATATGGCCTAGTGGCAAGAGTGCTTGCATCGTGTACATGAAGCCCTGGGTTCAATTCCCCAGCACCACATAGATAGAAAATGGCCAGAAGTGGTGCTGTGGTGCAAGTGGCAGAGTGCTAGTCTTGAGCAAAAGAAGCCACGGACAGTGCTCAGGCCCTGAGTCCAAGGCCCGGCACTGCCAATAATAATAATAATAACAATAACAATAATAATAATGAGAAAATCAAAGTAAGGATTAGTAAATTATAACAGAAATGTACCATGTGCTACTGACTTCCCTCTGTGATTGGCCTATAAAGATTGTCAGCTAAGTACATTGGGTTGAATGACCACTAAGTAAGTAGTGACCTCTGACTTCAGTTTATAGAGTTTGAACTTCACAGGAATATGCATTTTGAGCAACTGGTTCAATGAAATCCACAATTAGGACTCAAAATTACCTATTGATATAAATAGAGCAAAGCAAGTGATAGGAGATCACAATTGTGTTGATGAAAAATGAATTCTATGATTTCTCATAAAAGGTTGTGGAAACATTTATTCATAAAAGCTTGTGGTAAACAGCTCTTCTCCCTCTAAATGCTCTAAGCTATTTTATTTTTTTTTAATTTGCATCATCTGAAGTCAGGCACATTATGAAATCCTATTGTGTTTAGCACCTAATGGACAAAGACATTGAGGCGGAATCCAAGGGGAAATGTAAGTACACTTCATGGAAAAGCTATTCAGTAATATATCTTATTTTATGGGGGAAGAGATATCTTCATGTGAAGCAAAATAAAAAATAAAAAAGGAAAACATTCCATGAAGTATTGAGTGAAAGAAATTTAAAGTATGAATGGTATAGAGTGCAGTAATGAAATGCAGGTGAAAAGGAATTTTTATAACCTTATTCAGAATAATTTTTCCCTATCTCAGGACTAGTATGAACTTTTTGTGACCTCACATAACAGAAAACTTAAAGGTAGTTACCAGCATGTCAAATTATGTTTGATTCAAGGGACAGTTGATGAAAACTGCATTGACGGGTTTGCAGGCTATGGGAAGTTAGTTCAGAAGATTTACTACCATAGATTGAATCTAGCAGCTCACCACAAACCCTATTTATCATCAAGCATTACTTTATCAGATACATCCACAAGGTAGAAAAAATTGCTGTGTGTTTCATTAACTTTTTGGCACATGTGACTTGAGTTTCAGAATGAACTACCATGACATGAACATTATTTGCTATGAGCTGACTTTATTTCCAACAGTTCATTTGAACATATATGTATAATAAAAAGCACAAATGTTATCCCAATTTTCCCCTGAGTTGCTCACATTAAATGGTATGCTTCCATTTCTATATCCATTATTTTAATGATGTTAAAAATGCAGCAATGTGTATCAAAGAAGGAATTCTACTTAAAGTACCATATAATAAGGTTGCAAAATAGAGAGAGTATATACAATCATCACTATCAAATAACAACCACAATAAAACACATATAAAGATAGCGTAGTTTATCCAATCTACAAAGGATACAATAAAAATATAAAACTGATATTGGCATAGTATAATTCTATTTCTTCAATAAGCAAAATGAAGGGCATCATGCTACCAATTTTAACTGATTTCCATGTAGTCAGTGAATAAACATGATTGTACAAGTAGAAATGAAGATTTGTCAACCTGTAATCCCAACAGTAGGAAAGAAATATGTAGGGGGATTGTGGTCTGAAGACACAGAGACAAAAATATAAGACCCAATCTAAAATCTAATGATAGAAAAATAATAAGCTGGGAGTCCCAAGAAGTAAACACTTATACTTACCTTGTTTACATTTTTTAATCTAGTGAGGGCTTCTAACGTGCTATTGCAGATCAAGGTGATGGAAGAGAACAATGTACCATTCATTTCACCAGCTCCAAAAAAGCATTTAACAGATTTTACAATAAGAAATTGCTGTTTGAAGAGAAAGGTATGTTTACCTTATTTAAACACATTGTAATATATAGAAATAGATGGTATGCATATAATACATACATGTCACCTCCTTAAAATATAATTGTATATCAGTTAATATAAAAACTTTTAAAACACAAAATGTAAATTATGAAAACCTACAAGAATTCATCAATTGCAGTGACTCCATTTTTCTCACCATGCAATAATAACTTTCCTTCTATAGTAAGACTTTTCCATTTTTTTTCTATTTTGAGAGAAACATAAGCAATCAGGGATTCCTTATTAATGTTTCTGTGATTCATTCTCTCCTAGATTACTCTTTCCTCAATGACCACCAAAACAATTATGCAAGACTAAACCGACATTAACAGAGTACCCTTCTAGTAATTTCTACTACATTTAGACTTCCATAATACTATCACTTTAGAACCATTTCTCTTTACAAGGAACTAGATTAAATTAGCAGGAAAAACTCAGTGTATATAACAAAGGCAAATAAGTCCCTCTGGGCTTAGGTTTGGCCTTATAACCAAAAAATTAATGACTTTTCTATTCTTTTGAACAATTAAATTTTGCCTAAAATAGAGATTGCAAAAGCAAATGTATGTCTAAATATATTTATTAAATAGTTAATAGGAGTGCTTAAGGTATTTAAATTGAGGATAAAAAGCTCAAAGTGACAGGATATAACTAAACTCAAGAATTGCTCCCACTGCCTTACTTTTGAAACTGTAACTCCTCTGTACATCACTTTGACAATAAATAAATGAAATGAAAACCACACACACACACACACACACACACACACACACGCACAAAAAAAGGTTGCGATTTTTGGAATTTTATCAGAGCATCAGATATAGTTGGTCATTGTCTAAGTTTGTCCAACACTTTTGTTTATTGTTTTGTCTTTTAAAAATATCTTTAATTGTACAAAATGATCATTTTTACAAAGCAGTTTATGGATACAATATATCTCGATCAATGTCACCCCTTTCAACAAACTTTTATTTGTTGACAGGGGAAGAGATTCATCAAAGTACATTGTAAAAATATGAAAATTTAACAAAGAAATACCCTCCTGTATAACTAGTGTGAGCAAATAAATACAAAAAATACCTTAATTTTTTTCAACTTTTATTTCTAATTTTGTTAGTTACCAAAGTCAAAATATCTTATTTCTGCAAACATATTTAGCCTTCACTTGCTATTATTATATGTAAGAGTTTATGTACTTGCTATTATATGTAAGAATTCATATGTTTCTAGAGATTAAAATTATGGAAGCTGCATCCTCAGAGTGGTATTGACAAAAGTTGTTTGGATCTATTATAGATCCAACCTAGTATAAGTTCATGAGGTCGTGGGGGCATCATCCTTTGAAGTGTTTGATATGAATTTCCCGAGCCCCTGATTAGATCTCTGGAGCTTATGGAGAGTGACTTATAAAAGAAGTTGGCAGGGACTGGGAATATAGCCTAGTGGCAAGAGTGCTTGACTCGTATACATGTAGCCCTGGGTTCGATTCCACAGCACCTCATATATAGAAAATGGCCAGAAGTGGCGCTGTGGCTCAAGTGGCAGAGTGCTAGCCTTGAGCAAAGAGAAGCCAGGGACAGTGCTCAGGCCCTGAGTCCAAGACCCAGGACTGGCAAAAAAAAAAAAAAAAAAAAAAAAAAGAAGTTGGCAGGTCTCTGAATCCTTCTGTTTAACCGTGTGATCACCTCTGCATACTGAAGAGAAAGAGATCCTCATTCTTAACGTTGACAAGACTTTCACATTAAGGGTTTCAAAAAAGGAGAAACAGATGGACTTCAAATACCCAACACTGTGAAATAAATAATATACTTTAATTAATAGAGTACACAGCGCAGATACTCTGTTAGAGTGACAGAAAATGGACTGAAATATTGTTTCAAATAATGACAACTGTTGATTAATTGATGTGAAAAATGCATCTGTAATCATTAAATATATTTTATATAATGTTTCTATCACTGGTGCCTTTTTTGGCTTTATTTATTTTGATCAGGATGTTTATTCATTCTGATATTAGGTACCTACTGTACGGGCCAAAAATGAGTATTTATTGCAAAAATATTGTCAGTGTCATTCATTGACTTGTCATTTGTACAAAGTACAGATTCCTGAATGCATGATATGGGAAGGTGATAAGCAAAATAATGAAGATAAATGCAAGTGTGAACTGAGGGTAGAGAGGAAGGACTAATGTTATAAGAAAAGATTGTAACATTTTCAGAGAAAATATGACATTTGGAGTGAAGCTTTGAATGTAATAAATATAAGAAATATCAAAGGGGAGAAAAATATTCTGTATTGAAAATATCAGATCTGAAAAATAAAGCAACATAAAAGAACCTAGAACTGATTTAGAAAATACTGAGGAGAGTTAGACTGATGCCCAGGAGATAGTAGATAACCAGGATAACTGGGCTGTTCTCATAGGAGAGAAACGAAGATCAAATTAAGAAGGGTTTGTTGTCCAGTATTATTGAGTATAAACATTAATTATGGAAAAGAAAAGAATAATTTCATGGTGACTGATGTGGGTGATTTTCATTTAAAATGCATTATAGCTGGGGCATTGCTTGAGTGTCAGAGTACTTCCCTAGCAAGCACAAATCCCTGAGTTCAAACTTAGGAACTACTAAAAAGCATTATGGAAGGCAGATTTTATGAAAGACAGACTGATAGGAAGTGAAAATGGAGATCAAGAGATTAGATAACAGGGGAAAGAAAGGAACTGAGTGAGAAAAGATGAAGACCCAAACCAGTTTCAAGGTTATATGTCTATTTCTAATTATATAGATCCAAATATCCATTTATATTCACATGTCTATTTATATCTGTATACCACACACCATAAAACAGTTATGAGATTTGAACTCAGAATACTCACACTGGCTAAGCGAGCAACTCTATCAACTGAACTAAGCATTCTTTTGCTTTAGGATTTTTTTCTTTCTTTATTTATTTTAGACAATGTTTTGTGAGCTGGGAATATGGCCCAGTGGTAAAGTGTATACATGAAGCCCTGGGTTTGATTCCTCAGCACCACATACATAGAAAAATCGAGAAGTGGTGCTGTGGCTCAAGTGGTCGAGTGCTAGCCTTGAGCAACTCAGTGCTCAGGCCCTAAGTTCAAGGCCCAGAACTGGCAAAAAACAAAACAAAACAAGATTTTGTGCTTTCACCTGGGCTTAACTCCACCCATAGTTCTCCAACTATTTACTCAGAGTGGTTGGAGTATAGTCACCAACCACCACCGTTCTTGGTCCTAGGTAATTGTTTTAGAATACTGAGGACATGTATATATTTTCATGCTCTGAAGTAGTTTTGCTTTTTCTTTGACATTAATGGAAAACTAATTTTCAACAAAATGGAGGTACTAAGTATGTAATCACAGTAATCCATGACTTCATCTCCAGAAATTTATATTTCATCCTTGAAATTTAATTTTAGTCTGAACTCTTTTGCTTAGACCCAACTCATGGCTGTAAAGACTGATGATTTTGTTTTCTGTGATTCTGGAACTGTAATTATAATTTTTAACTTTATTAATTATCCTCAGAAAGATATAACTCCTCATTGCAGGTTATTATTATGCATTGCCTTTGAGGTGGTATTTTCTCTCCAATACTCACTGCAGTGTTCCTGAGTTTGATGTGCAACCCTAAGTTACTTATTTTAACAATAGCTCTGTACACTCAGTCCTTCTCACTAGACTCTCTCCTTACCTACCATATCTTATTTATAGTTAGTTCTTCCAATGTCAGCACAGACAAAATTTAAGGAGAGGAGGAAGAGAAAAGAGAACAAAGGATAATTTGGGAAAGTCCTAATACTTAATGTTTTTCTTGTTTGGATTTTTGTTTTATTTTGTTGAATAGTTCCAATTTTTTTATTTTGCTAGTTAATTTATAATTCACACAAAGATGTAACACATTGGGCTTTGTTCTAGGTAATCATATGTTTTCATTCAATTCTTCAACCTCAAATACGAGTGCCAGCCCCACTGGATTTTAAGTGAATTGTGTGAGTGTGATTTCAAGATGAACAATTCTCTACGTATTTTTCATGACAGTACTTTTCCCACAGATAAAATTTAATTTCATAGGAATAAGTTAGGAGTAGTTTATGTTTGTCTTAAGCTTACCATATCCAAGACACCTGTTGTTAGAATAAATAATTACTCAGCTGTGACAGTGCTTAAAACATGCTTTTAATCTCTATGCGGGCCATGGGAAAAGCATCACTACAGGTGAATCATCCCAAACAAATTACTAAAACATAGCATGCCTATGTCTGGACTAGGCATCCTAAAACAGTTACATATTGTGTCAAAATAGAATGGCTTAGAGAGTTGATTCTTGGCTAGGAACTGACCTGATGAGCAAAGGAATTCCTTGCCAGAAGTGACAGCATTTAGGGGCAAACCCTTTTGAAACTTGTGCTAGTGTGATGTATGCTGAAGTTCTATCCCATTTAGTAAATAATGTATGTGTTGTCTCTACTGAAAAATATGTGATTGCACATATCACTGATAGGGAAAGACATGACATACTGTGCCACTTCTCTCACACTGTAGAAAACCTCTCTGCATATCGTACTACGATCTCCTTTAGCTTGGGTAGAAGAACTATAGTCAAGAAGAAAAGTAGTAAATAATTGCCCATAAAACTGCTTAAGTATAGGTAAAGCCCATTCCAAACTTGAGGAATATCTGTATCTACCATACAGAACTGAATTAGTGAGCTGTATACTAGAAAGATTATACATACATACATACATACACATGTGTGTTAGTGCCTCTGTTAAGCTGTGAACACAAAGATCTGCAAAGATATTTACAAACCCTGCTGAAACTGAAATGAGTAAGTAAGTAGAAATAGTAAGCTTATAAGCAAAGAAATCTGTAGAATAACTATTGTCATTGTGGTATATGAAGTCCACCACTTGGAATCATTTATTTCTGTTCCGAACATCAAAAAATCAATGTTTTCCCCCCCCTATTTCTCCCAAGGCTCAGAATATCTGCCCAAATACAAAAACTTTGACACCTTCTCAAGAATGACTAAAAAATAAATTGAAATTGAAAAAACTATGACTTAATGAACCACTTGTCATCTCAAATTGCTGTGAATCAATCATATTTTTTATAAAATCTCATTTCATCTATCCTATAATACAATACTCTCTTCCCTATACATATCCATATACCTATTGATATTTCTCAAGGTGCATTATACTTATAACCTGACTTGTGGAATTGAAACCTCTTTGTACAACTACTGAAAATAAAAGTATAAGAATATTTTTAAAAGAAAAGTGAGATCATATAATTGAGAGTGGAAACTTTTGAGGAAAGGAGTCATTCATATTTCACTTAAAATACTTACTGACTGGAATAATATCACTCACTATAGATGAGCCTAAGAATAGGTCTAAAAAAGTAGATTTAAGTACATCCATAACATACTTAAATTTAGTGAAATAATTTACACATCTTAAAGAAACAGTTCAAGTCCTGAAGAAAATTTAGACATCATTCTCACTTAACATAGCATCCTTGATATAACGTCTGGTATCCAGCTGTGTTAATTTTTGGATTAGAAGTTTCCTGTTGATTTCGTGCTACATGATCTGAAAATCAGATTAGAAATACCACATTCATGCTGATCAGATTTAATTGGCAACACCTTAAATAGAATCTCAAATTTATGAAGAAAAAAATGAAGTAACAATTTGAAATACTTTGAATATATTTATTTGTGCAATCTAATTTTTGTAAAAAAAATGAAGCTGATACATTGCTAATTTTTGTCTCATATTATTTTAAATGAACTTGTTTCTAAAATGATCCCTGTTTTACAGTTTATTTAAATTTTATTGTAAACATGATGTACAAAGGGGTTATAGTTATATAAGTCAGATAATGACTACATTTCCTTTTGAACAGTGTTACCTTCTCCCTCATTCTCCCCCTCATGGCCCCACTACCACCAGGTTATAAGGTGCATTTTCAGCATAGTGTCTAGTGAATATCTCTGCTGAATTAGTTTACCTGTTTCACACCATTTCTGTGCTCTCCCTTCCCCTCCTCAAATCAGATAAACTTATATACAAGATAAAGGGTACAGAAATCAAAAACAGTGACCAAAAGATGGGCAACTTCTGAGGGCAATGTGGGTTCACAAGCATATTTTCAAACCTCTGTACTTCTCTTGAAACAGTAATAACAAAAGTATACTCAGAGATAAAGATTGTTGCGCTATATGTGTATGAGTCTTAGAAGTAGCCAGGCATTGTAAAATTGGGTCAAAAAACTGTGCTGAAGGAGTGGTAATTCTGTATTTACTTAGAGAAGTCATTCCAAAATCTCTATCCAGTTAAGCTTACTCCATGCATCAAAACCTGACAAGCTGATGCATTTAAGTGGACATGCGGTACCCATATTGAGGACATGTTTAGTTCCCTGAATATATTGGCTCTTCAACTCGTTTTCAAGGCCCTTCTGAATAGCCTCAGGCAAAAGTTCTTCATTCCTGCATTTTTTATTACTTATTTATTGTCCAAGTGATGAACAGAGGGTTTACAGTTTCATACATTAGGCCATGGGCACATTTCTGTATTGTTGATGTAAGAAATGCTTGAGACGTTCCCATGGACCAAATAATTCAGTGTCAGTATTTTTTTGACAGGGATTCATACAAATTAACAAAAATGAAAAATTACATGAGGAAAAAAATGTTAAATTGATTAAATTTTTTTCTCAGTTGTTAGCTATATTTCAAGCAAGAAAGAGACTTTAGTAAGTGTATGTACATTGCATAATAGCACCTTATTTTCTATCCTGGGAGTATGTTTTAATATACCCTCACCCCACTAGTCAATGGCTGAAACCATGGGGAGGAGTAAATGTCATATTTTAAACAAGGTACCAAAAAATCTCCAATACAGTGACAACAACATTGTATTGGAAATGAATTGCATTAATCAGTACTGTTGATAATTAGGGTTATTTAGTTTATTATGGGTTAGCTGAAAACAAGTCTTGTGATACTTTAACAGTTCATCTGATAACAGAAAGTGATTAAATGACACACTGATTGATAGTTTAGATATGGTGGACAAAGATATGGGTCGTATTTTAAATCAGTGCTAAAGATGCCATTAGCTTTGATCCTGCTATATAGAATGGCACCATAATTCTCTTATGCATAGTCTGTTTCTGGACTTTGGCCTTAATATTTGGACCAGTGCTTATAACACATTGTATCTGCAGTGGAATAAACAATGATTACTGTGTATATTCTTATGATATATATTGGATGGCATGTATATAGAAGAGATTATACTAAAGATCTAAGCATTAAAAATAATTATTTATCTATATTGAGAATACATTGTTAAGACTGATATATAATGATTTAGTTGATTTCCAAACAGGAATTAAATTATTCTTTTCTTACTTGTTGTGGACAGAAGTATGATAGGAACTTTACAAAAGGCAACTCACAGGGTTAAAGAATGTCCATTTCATTTCTGCTTATTTTTAATGGAAATATCAATACTGAAAACAATCTATACATAGTTTTATTAACATATATCAGTATACTTGTACTTTTTCTGTAAAAAAGCTGCATTAATTCTTCCAAAAGACCGTAAACTTTGCTTTGCAAGAAAAAGCATTACATCCTTTTTTTGACATATTATTTTCAAGTATATATTCACAAGCTTAGTTTAAGCATTTTTAACTGAAAATGTTTTTTCTTTATCTTTAATTATATAAATTTAATTAACTTTCACTATCCTTAAATAGTTGTACAAAGCGCATTCAATTGAACATGTCAGTTTATGAGCATAAAACATCTTGATCAGCGTCAGAACTTGAAGCATTCTCCCACATCTCTACCAGCCCCACCCATCTCTCAGTTTATCTAATTCAATTTTCACATATGCCCATTGAATATTGTAAATGTATGCATTCATGACGAATGGTCTGAATGAATTGTTTTGAATTTACTTTCATTTAATTTATAGCTCTTTCAATGTTTTAGAAGGCAGATAATTAGAAAAATTATTCTTTGCAACGTGTTCTGAGTTTGCGGGAGTTTACAGTGTACAAACAAATCATGGGTGTTTTTAAGCTCTGAACAGACTGTAGACTCAAAAAAGGAAGGTTAAACTTATCTACTATTACTATTGTGTGTTAAGCCACCAGCAAAGCACACATATTTTGGATCATTTGATTTTGCTTGTGTAGTCGGAATTTTACAACTCTTCCTTTTCTTTCCTTGTCTTAACTATAACATTTTCTACTAGCCAAAATGTATATAATATGCACCAAAAGCCTAATATCGCAGACTCATGCCTGTAATCTTAGATACTCATGGCACCGAGATCTGATGGTTGCCTTACAAAGGCACTTTGGCTATATCAATCCAATAGACTCTTATTTCTAGCTCACTAGTTAAAACCTAGAAGTGGAGGTGTGACTCAAGTGGTAGATTTCCAGCCTGAGTGAGAAAACTAAAGAATAATGCTCAGTCCTCAATCATCATATAATAAATATAAAGTTTTATAAATAAAACTTACTTTATATATGTGAATTAGGAGCTCATTTTAAGTGTATCTAGTTATCAAACGTTTAAAAATTATCCTATGAATATTGCTTTAAAAATCTTCAAAGTTTTGTAATGAACAAAGTAGAATATGAGCAAATAAAATGGTTTATATACATAATGCATCATAGCATTTTTATAACGTGATTAAAAACTTAATATATAAAAAATAACCAAATGGGGCTGGGAATGTGGCTTAGCAGTAGGGTGCTTGCCTAGTATGCATGAAGCCCTAGGTTCGATTCCTCAGTACCACATAAACAGAAAGAGCCAGAAGAGCCCATGTGGCTCAATTGGTGGAGTTCTAGTCTTGAACAAAAGAATCTCATAAACATTGCCAAGACTCTGAATTCAAGCCCCAGGACTGGTGAAAAAAAAAAGAAAAAATAAATCTACTTTCCTTAAGAGAACAAGAATCTTAAATTATAATCCTTTAGCCAGTGAAAGATTAACCATGGACTAGGTGTTCTGATAATCCCAGCACTAAAACGGTTGAGGCAAAAGGATCACCAATCAGTTTGAGGTCAAAAGACCCTATCTCTCAAATAAATGAATAAATAATCAAATAGCAAGAATAAGGAAAAATTGGATTGAAAGATTTTTGGTGTCTTCTATTAGTCTTAAGATGCTGAGCAAGTCATTATACCTATGTGTTATTTCTGTCTCAAAAACTGGAGAGGCCCTAGATCTTTGGGGAAATGAGTATGAAAATGGTTGGGAAGCCTAACCATACTTCTTTTGTGCAGTAAAGTGCTATTAAGCTGTTTAGAAACAGCACTTTGTGGATGGTATAGATTTCCTGCTGGATTCTGTTCATTTGCACAGTTAGCATTGGCTACAACTGAGGGAACAATCATTTTTCTTGTTCACTTTCCGTACATTGTACTTTTCATCTTTGTTCAAATATTGGCAATTCCCATTGGCTTCCTGGAGGTCTTGAGACAATAGTGCCGATATTTCAAGAAACAATGTGGATACTGCTGTTCAAATATCCTTATTGAAAATTCCAATATTCTTTCAATCAACATCGTGGAATTACATATATATTGTCTTATTTTTTTTTCCTCTTCCAGCCCTTTTTGGCTATACAGAAGCTTGGATAAGCAGAGTGTCTGTGTATCATTCAACACATGAGGTATATGAGGTGCAGGGATCAAGATATGATAAACAAAATATTGAGTAGCCAATCCCCTGTTATCTGCAAGGAACCAACTATCTAAGTTTAGAAATCTCACTTCATTAGTGTCTGATTCATTCCTCATTGTGCAAAACCAAACCTACATTAATTTCAAAATAAATAACATACGAAGTAAACAGTCTTTACCTGTATCCATGATGAGGTAACTGTAGTTAATACTGTTGAAAAGACAGTTATTTAGTACCTACAGTTTTCCTAACTTATAATCAGCATAAGCGTTGTTAATTTCTGCCAGCTCTTGTTCTAAACAAGGACATAATAGGAAACGTAGATAATTGTGTAATATAATCATACAACTTTTAAGAGAAAGAATTAACTTTTGAATACTTTGTCTTAATCACTGGATGCTTCTTTCTTAAATAAGTATAACATAAAAATCAATGATTATTATTTTCTAAATTGTTTTCCTTATTGTCCTAAAGACAAATAATTAATACTTTTATTATTTGAATTATATTTATATTAAATTCTGTAGTCCAGAAGCTATCATCTAATATATTTGTGTTGGTTTTTCTTGTCTATAAATTACCACAAAGCATAGTTTCCTTATTAAATATGATACATATTTTCATATTGAAATCTGTGAAACACTTACGATATTTGTTTCACTATATTCTGAAGCCAGGCACTGAAGTGTCTCACATCTGTAATCCTAGCCACTCAATTAGTTGAACTTTGAGGATTGTAGTTCCAAGCCAATCCAGATAAACAAATTTGTGAGACCCTTATCTCCAATGAACCAGTAAAAGGCAGAAATCAAAGTGTGGTTGAAGTGGTAGAGCAGGAGCTCAAGGTCTAGAGTTAAGCCCCAATAGAAGCATAACAATAAATAGGAATATTCAAGTCTAGAAAAAATAAATCTTTGTTGAAATGTTTTATTATGTAATGTAATGAAAATATGAGAAAAGAAATAAATGTAAATTATTATGAATATTAACTATCTCTTCTATATGAATATTTTAATTAGTGCAAATAACCTTTTCCCCAAGGCAAGACATAGGAAGCTAAAGAATTTTGAATGGACACTTGGGAATTTAACAGTAGTTGATATCATATTTCTATTTGAACTAACAAAGATAGAAAAGGATGTTAGTAAGATTTAGTTAACTATGCCCTTAGCAAGTAAGCAATGTTGTCATGATGCAATATCAGATGGAGTGTAGCATCTTGGGAAGTGTGAGTATTTTGGTCTCAGCCCTCAGACCAACAGGCATCAGTAATGGATCCTAGAACGACTTCTTCTACTGTAGAGAGGCCCAGCAGTGTCAATTATTTTAGCAAATGGTGGCTGGGGAAGGACACTGGTGGTTTAGTCAGCGTACCAAAATTAACTAAGACTTAAAGTTTAGGAAAGTTATTTGACATGATGGAAAATAGCATAAGAATAGCATAAAAATAAAAATAGCATATATATAAGCATATTATAAGGAGTCATTACTGGTTTGATTTATTTTATATTTATTTTGTCATGCATGATTATTGAACTCAGGCCTGGGTACTGTTCCAGAGCTCTTTGGCTCAAGGCTAATGCTCTACTACTTGAGCTACAGCTCAATTTCTGGTGTTTAGCTTGTTAATTAGAGATAAGAGGCTCATAGTCCTTCTTGCTACAGATGTCCTTGAACAATTTTTGTCACATTTCAGGCTCCTGAGTATCTAAAATTGCAGGTGTGAACCACCTACCCCCAGTTTAATGCTGGTTTTATTAGTCCAGGTTTGAACTAGGTGTATGGGGGGATAGGAAAACAGTATGACACATGGGAAAGATGCTGGAGGAATTGGAGATGACATTACATGGTGCATGTTTGGCTCATTTCGTGTGAAAAAGAGTATGATTGGAATAAGTTACTTAGGAATTTTAACTTTGAAAAATATCTTATAAATAGTGATGGTGGACTAATGAAATTTAAGATCACAAGGAAAGGAGAAGATCGATACAAGGAAGCTTTTAAAGCTCTCTTGGGAGGCTTGTATTGATGTGGTTGAGAAGATTCTGCCTGTCTATTATATTAAATATTATTCATTCATTATCTTGTATATATGAATAGCAAGGTTACTCTAAGTATTCAGATAGCACTGAGGGACTCTATTTGCATATTTATAAAAATGTTTTTATTTTATTAGCTAATATTAAGTTTGTAAAAGCTTAAAATAGTCACACATAATGGACACATCATATTTTTTCATAATTAAATAGTACTTATCATTCATATAAGGGATAAAGAGCAAGTATGGAAGTTTTTTATGGTATTTACCATCTATTGCTATCTACCATACAACTACCATTATTAAAATAATTTTAAATTTAAAAATATGCTCACTTTTTAAACTTTTATTAATATGAATGCTTATTATTATTCTATATAAATATATTACAGTGGTACATATAATTGAAAAGATAATTATGTGCTATAGTATGAATTCTTATCATAGTTGTGATTGTGATAATGCTAATCACCAAAATGATTTTCAGCCAACTAAACCAAAATAATGAATTGGAGTGTATTTCCTGTATTTAAATACATAGATATGCTTTTAAGGAATGAAAATGATTGTTTTCCTGTTTACAAAAATTGACAGTTTCAATTACATGTTAAATCTATTTATTGATTTATTATGTGAATATCTGTGAAGAAATAGGAGATAGGAGAGAAATATATAAAACATAAAACGTTTAATCATTAAATTATTGTAAATGGAAATGAACTACACAACTTGGGGTGGGGGGAATTTAGAGGACAAACCTGGGAAAGAATGAAGGGGGAGGTTACATTGTACAAAAGGAAATGTACTCAATACCTGATCTATGTAACTGTGATCCCTCTGTACATCACCTTTACAATAAAAATTTTAAAATCTAAAATAATTAAAATGAAAATAAAAAAAATAAATATTATAAACATTTCCATTAATAAATTAATGAGGAAATTCTCAATACCCCTGGACATAAAGGAAATGCAAATCAAAACAACATTGAGATTCCATCTTGCCCCAGTTAAATTAGCCAACATTGAGAGTTTGAACAATGAAAAATAGTGGTAGGGTATTGGGAAAAGGAACCATTATTGCACTATTGCTGTAAACTAGTACAACCACTTTGGTTGGTGGTTTGCAGATTCCTCAAAAATATATAAACATATATTTTCCCTATGACCCAGCCATCCCATCTTGGGCATTTACCCACATATTATAAAGACACATGAACACATCCATGTTCATTTCTGCACTATTCACAATATCCAAGCTGTGGAAACAGTTCAGATGCCTTACCCGCAAACCCCTCACCCCCCAATCCCCCCCCCCAAAAAAAAAAAACACGTGTGGATCGATTGGGAATATGGCTTAAGGGTAGAGTTCTTGCCTTGCATGATGAAGCCCTGGGTTCAATTCCTCAGTACCACATAAATAGAAAAAGCCGGAAGTGGCACCGTGGCTCAAGTGGTATAGTGTTAACCTTGAGCAAAAAGAAGCCAGGGCACCACATTGAAGTTGGTTCAGCCTTACTCACTGAACATTTCCTCATGCTCCCTCACCAGTCCAGCCGTGGAGACTCTGAACCATGGCAGCGCTTGGGTTCCTCTTGCCTTATCAAGAAGGCCCAGGAGTGAGCCAAGGGAAACTCTTTGGCCCTGAAGCACTGTACTTACTACCTGATTTATGAAATCGTGTACCCTTTGTAAAACTTCATAATAAAACAACAAGACAATACAACAATAATGCTAATGGAGGTCCATAAAAAGCATCAAATCAAGGCAGCAATGATCTATTGAAGCGAACCATTTTGGTTTTATTTATCCCTCAGACAAAGAAAACTCGATGTGAATTTGAACATATTTTTCTATCATCTTGAGCCTTAATTTCCTTTCTGAAAAAGAACAATGTTCTCATTATATTGTGCTGTGAGAACAATTAATAAAAAAATAAAAATAATAAACTAAAATATTTATACTGAATTAAGAATCACTTTGTGATACAAATTGTATAACATTATGGTCATTTTCTATTTTACAATAAAATAAACAATAAAGAGCTATATGATACTGATGATAATTAATTTGATTGAAGTATCTAGTACTGATTAAAGATATGCCCCCAACTACTTATTCTTATGAGAGAGTTACTTATCACTTGTGTTTTTTTTTAATATATATGTTTTTATTATCAAAGTGAATTACAGAGAGGTTACAGTTTCATACATTAGGCATTGGATACATTTCTTGTACTGTTTGTTACCTTGTCCCTCATTCCCCCCTCCTCCCTCTCCCTCTCCCTCCCCCCACCATGAGTTGTTCAGTTGTTCAGTTCATTTTCATCAGTTTGTAAGTATTGCTTTTGTAATTGTTTGTCTTTTTTTATCCTGTGTCTCTCGATTTTGCTATTCCCTTCCAATTTCCTGGTACTAATACCAGTATACCCAGTTTCCAATATAGTTAGATAAGATACAGAGATAGTGTAGGTACAACCACAGGAAGGTGATACAGGAATATCATCAGTGATAGAGGCTACAGTTACATATGGCAATTTGAAAGTAGTTACAACTGTGATATAACAATCATTTCCATAACATGGAGTTCATTTCACTTAGCATTATTTTATGTGTTCATAAGGGTATAGGTATTGGGCTTCTGTGATCCTCTGCTGTGACTTGCCTAAACCGGTGCTAATTATTCCCTATATGGGAGACCATATAGTCCATGTTTTTTGGGGTCTGGCTCACTTCATTTAGTATAACTTTTTCCAAGTCCTTCCATTTCCTTACAAATGGGGCAATGTTATTCTTTCTGATAGAGGCATAAAATTCCATTGTGTATATGTACCACATTTTCCTGATTCACTCATCTACTGAGGAGCATCTGGGTTGGTTCCAGATTCTAGCTATAACAAATTGTGCTGCGATGATCCAAAACAAAACCGCAAAGAACCAATAGCCCCCTTATCAAGTGGGCTAGAGACTTAAAAAGAGACTTCTCTGATGAGGAAATGAGAATGGCCAAGAGACATATGAAAAAGTGGTCTACATCACTGACCATAAAAGAAATGCAAATCAAAACAACATTGAGATTCCATCTCACCCCAGTAAGAATATCCTATATCAAGAAAACTAACAATAACAACTGTTGGAGGGGATGTGGCCAAAAGGGAACCCTACTTCATTGTTGGTAGGAATATAAACTGGTTCAGCCACTCTGGCAAGCTGTATGGAGATTCCTCAGAAGGCTAAACATAGAACTCCCTTATGACCCAGCAGCCCCACTTTTGAGTACCTATCCAAAAGACCACAAACATAATCACACTAAAGCCACCAGCACAACAATGTTTATCACTTGTGTTTTACAGCCAAAAAACAATTCATAGTCTGAAAGCTATACAAATTAAGAGTTTTCATAGAATATACTTAATGTAAAATTTGCAATTAAGTTCTTATTTTTCATGAAAATTACAGCACTTAAATGTCATGAAGAGCTTTTGAACACAATTCTTATGTAGGTTGGTGCTATTTTCAGTGGCCAAACCCTCTTCCTAAATTATATAGTTAACAAGTATTTGCCACCCAACTGAAAGGATTTTTTGTTTATGAAATTTGTTTTATTATATTGTACAAAGAGTTTTAAGTTCATGTCAATGCCTGACTACATGCATCTTGATCAGTGTTTCTTCTTTCCAATTAATCTCAACCTGTCCATCTTCTCAAGTTTCCTTGTTTATTTTCAGTCATACTTTGAGTATCATGACTGCATCTACCAACCATTCCTCCTTCATTTGTCCCTTCTTCCCATAAAGCCTATGTTTTGTATTTATTTATTTTTGCATGATATACATGCATGATTATTGAATATGTAATCAGGACAGACAGTATATGTCATCTCACTATTTGTTCCCTTTTGCAGTGAGTGCTTTATGATTGGCATGTAGCTCTCAAGAGTTTTGCCTGAATGGCAGTTGTCAACCATCAGTAGTCCATATGCTGCAATGGAGAAAGATACTGTCAGGTGCCAGAGGCCATCTGGATAATGCATACTAAGTAGTCTAAAGCTTACTCAGATGTACTGGTGAGTGCCAGTACCGCTGGATTTGGTTTTCAACCTCTACTCAAAACCTGTGTGCCTTTAGCAGTTAAGTCTCTCCATCACATGTATAATACAAGGCTATTTTTCTTGGAAATATAGGCTATAGATACAGATTTATAGACTTCACAGTATAGCTGCTATAATCTGTGTATTTGAATGATATTTTATCTGGAATAAAGTCATATATCAATTGAACATATCAATACTAGCCAAATTATGGCACTGAGTTCTATGTGTCATTATAGATAGAAAACAAAAATTTATTTACAACAAATTTCCTTACTGAATCTATGCCTGTTCATGCTTCACAAACATATGTATATGCATTTAATAAAATGTAACAATACTAAACATATTTCTTTTAAGCAATAATGTTGAGCTTTATTGCAAAGTCTTCTTTGAAGCCTCGTCTAATTTTCATAATGTTGATAGATTTGGATACCTTTGTCATTTTTCCATCTAAACATAAGTTTAAGCCACATTCCTGTCATTAAAATTATTTGCCCTTATAAGGGTCCCAAACTCTGAAACTTCTCTTTCCCAGTTTATGCCTATGTAAGCAAAGGAGAGTAGAAGCTTGAGTAATGTGTTCAGCTAGAGGATGGTTCAAGCCAATATTCCAAAGTGTAAATTGAATTCTCTTCTCTGCTCCTCAGTAAACCTTAATCTGCTTGGGGTAGACATAAAAATGACTCTAAGGATGACAGGTGCAGTATCTGAAAAGCTGGTCATCCTGTTATAATTGACATGTAACCCCAGTCATCTCTGCAGATGGGCAGATATTTATCTGCCCGGATCAATGGCATAGCTGTCCTCCATGACTTGAAATGGTTGAAATGGACCTGTACAAGACAACTGAAAAGTGGTGGAAATTGTGGACTTTGAAATAATCCTATAAAATTTTCACAGAAAAAGATTTGTCACATGAAGCAATATTAATGTTGTGGTTTTACTAAATAAACATATTTTAATAAAATTATAAAAAATACACACAAATCTCAAAGGAAGTTATTCAGAAAAATGAGGTTGCTCATGGCATGAGTTGGATTACCTAAAACCTGAAACTTTACTTTCGTACTCTTTTTTGAAGATAAATTTTGTATTTATCAACACAAGAGAAGTATTTTTAAATAATGATACCAAGCTAAGCTAAAGAAGGAAGTATCATTTATGCACTAGGTAGTAAACATTAATCTATACATTATTGGCATTAGTACCTATTATGAAATGTAACGTGGGATAATCCATATGTAAAATGTGTTATTTTTATAATTTTATAGCAATATTTTTAATTATGAATGTATAAATATAAATATATTCTCTCTCTATTTATATGTGTATACATGCTTATATGCTTTAGTATTCATTGTCAGTGGAATAGAATGTCATAATAAGATAAGCAAAAATTAAATAAAACTTGTATGTGAATTTTGATTATAATCACATGTACAGCATGTGTTTTAATATATTTCAGAATAATTGAGTCAGCTTGCTATTAGTTTAATTAAAATTTTTACACCTTCTTGATTAGACTGCTAGTTTAATGACATCTTCCACACTTGGAGCTGTGAAGTGTGGCTCATTTTAGAGATCTGTGAAGAGAAGGAAAATGTAAATCTGATGAACATCTCAGCAGACTACAAACCAAATTTTATGTTTTACTTGTAGAAGAAAAAAAAAACACAATCCAGAGTTGATTAGCTTTTTTGTTTAGAGGTTGACCATGAGCCTTATATAATTGACCATAAAATGGTCAAAATCCCCTAATAGATATTGTTTACTGTAGGGACAAATCTCAGTGTTTAGAGATGAAAAAGGGGGAATTTGCTCTGTCATTTAGCATTTGTAAAGGTGAACAAACAGTATGTTCTGGTGACTTTGATAGAGAATATAAGAAGCAAATATTCATGTAATATGTTCTGAACTCCAGGAAAGACTGGGGATAAAGCATGCTTTATTACTTCAGTAATTCCCGTACAAAACAAATATTTGTATAATTCTAATGAGCTAACTGTATGCTGCCAGAAATTTCAGCAGCCATTTTTTTATTTACTAGACAATTATCATTGGCCTTTAGAGTTGGCTCTATAGTATAAACCCTAAGCTTTGTTTATTTTAATTAAACAAAGTTTTATTTTAAGCAATTGTACAGAGGAGTTCCTATTCAACAAAGTATAATATAAGTACAATGAATCTTGACCTAAGGCTCATAAAAACACTTCCCTTAGTTGGGAGCTGGTGGTTCATGTCTGTAATCCTAGCCAATCAGAAGGCTGAGAAATGAGGATCAAGGTTCAAAGCCAGCTGGAGCAGGAAGTCCATGAGACTCTATCTCCAAAAAGCCACTCAAAAAACCGAAAGTGGTGCTGTCACTCAAGTGGTAGAACATTAGTCTTGAGCTGAGGAACTTAGGGACAGTGCCTTAGCCCACAGCCCAAGCCACACATATGATTAAAAAAAAGATCAACAACAACAACAAAAAACCACTTCCATTTATATTCTTATAGATTACACAAATTTCTCTATAAAGTACCAAAGTCTCTGGAAAGACATTCTATTTTCATTAAAGAGAATTCAGAATTCACTTTGCCTTTAGAATTTATCTTAGAATAAAAGATTAAGATCCTATGACACATGATTTCCTATGATACATGATGAAATAAGAATATCTATGCAATCATTCATATTTTGATAAAAATATTATTAGGGAAGCAGAATTAGTATAATACTGCATAGTCAACTCTGCTAAAACAGTAGAATAACTTATATTTTTACTTCCAATTGGGTTTTGACTTCAGTCTACAAAAGAAAATATAGCAGTAGATATTTGGAACATAGCTCTTCTGATAGCGGTTATTTACTATTTGTGAACATTGTATGCCCACTAAATCTACATCCCAAACCTCTGGGCCTATTGTGGGATGTACTACATAATTCAGTGTCATGATTTCCCTTATTACCCATATGTCCTGTGTGCAAGAGGCAACATAGAAGACAGGCCACATTGAGAGTGCCCTCTTCTGCTGATGTGTTAGATTTGGAAAAAATGTATAGATTTCACCTCTTATTAGTCACATGGTTAGTGAAGATTTCAATAGTGAATCAAGGCCATAGAGATTCATTTGTGGTGAGAATTGCTATTGTGGGAATAATAATTCTGAAAAGTTAAATAAAAGTATAATAATACACCTTGTAACATCTACAAAAGTAAAAAAAGCAATATCAAGATATATTTATAGCTATTTTTATTTAGATGCCATATTTGCCAAAGATTATTACTTTAAAACTATCCATGATGGACTGCTAGCTTAATAGGTAGAGTATATAGCACTTTAATGATAATGTCTATTCATTATGACTCCATTAATACTGTATGTGATAATGCTGCTACTACTCATTTTGCATTTCAAACTTTCCAAGTATAGGATTTATCTCAAATAAAATTTTCTTTTAAAGAAAAATATGTAAAAAGAAACATAAAGAAAAAAGAGGCATTGATTCGTATAGGATAAGATTCACACCAAATACATGTTTTAATGTGTTTCGGTGACAGAGATACACATTTTGAATGAATGAGAAAATGTAGCTCAAATTTTTTGAAAATTTGATAAACTATGAGACTCATAATACACGAGGACACTTGAATCCACTGGAGATAAGAGGTAGACGTTGATTTTAGCTATAGAATAACAAAGCAGGAGATTTTTCTAGGGACTATAGTGCTTCTTACATTTTGATTCAGCACAGCTAGGTCATTATTTTTATAGTAAATGCCAATAAAGAATGAAATAACTATAATCTAACTACCTATGAGGCTAAGTTCTGAGAACCAAGTTCCTAAGCCTGGACAAGAAGTCAATGAGACCCTTACCTCCAGTCAGCCACCAAAAGGAAGTGGGAATATGCATCAAATTGTTAAGTACTAGACTTAAGCAAAGAAAAAAAATATAAAAAAGCTCAGGGTCAGTGCCCATGACCTAAATACATAACACAATATGGGCACACAACAAAGCAAACAAACAAAAACAATGAAACATGAATGATGCAAAGTAAAAAATAAGAGGGTTTTGTTTTTAACCTCACAATCATTGGCAACACTAGTGAAGTATTTCCTTGACTCTCACCAATTACTTTAGAGTCTAAGTCCAAATTAATTACATTTCGTGCCGGTGGAAGAATTTGTAGAATTCTTGCCCTATTATGATTATCCCTGAGGAATTCTGTATCAAAGGATAATGATATGGATAAGAATGACCTACTTTTCATTTGAAAATTAAAGATGCATTGATTCTGTATAAGAGTAATTGCAATGATAATTTTTTAAAAATACGTAACGAAGTAGGAACTTGATTGTGATTATTATAAATTTATTTGTGATCTGGGATAAAATCATACATAAATTGAAAATGACATGTAGCGTATAAACCGTATTTCCTATATCAGAATTTTACTTACTCATAGAATTTAAATGTTACATTACCACAAACAAAATTACTTATTTTATAGTATATTGTATTTTTGTTTCTTAATTTAATTTTATTGTCAAGATAATGTAAAGAGATGTTACAGTAACATAAGGTACATTTCTTGTCAAACATTGTTACCCCCTTCCTGGTTTTTCTCCCACTTTCCTTCCCCCACTAACACCACCCAATTGAGTTATAAAATCCATTTCCAACATTGGGTCTTGTGAGTATTACAGTTGCATTGGTTCACCCTTGTCCTTTGTCTTAACGTTTTCTTACTCCTCTTCCCTTTCCCAGACCAGAAATGCATATATACAAGACACAGGATACCAAAATCAAAAACAGTGACAACAAGGGTAGTCTTTTATAGTACATATTTGCATATACAATATATTGTGAAAGCAATTATTATGGTACTTAAGAAAATTAATATCCACCATCTCACATACTTATATTCCTAATTATTTTTACATTATTAATGCTTGCAAATTTTCCTTTTCTTCTGGAGCCTAAAAAAGACAAGCCCCTATGAGAAGAGATTATTCTGTTTGCTTTACTAGAAGATGGTTTTTGATATTATAGACCCCCTATTTTGTCATCTTGACATTCTAGTTCAATCCAGGTATAAGTAGGATCCAGGGATCTTTACTTTATAAATATGTCAGGTTACTAGCTTTCCTATGATTCGTGAACCTCATTCAGGTGTATACTAAAATGATACTGAGTGAGAAAAGAAGTCAAATAAACTTTGAAGAATGATGTTTTGGAAAATAATCCAATTTATGCCTCAGCAACTGAGTAAGCTTTCAATGCCATCCTCTGGGGTTGAGGGGAATATATTGGAGCTCAAATGTACATTTCTATCTACCTTAGCAAATAAGCACAGAAACTTTAGTAGTAACCACTATGTATACCATCACTATCACAGTCATTGAGTCTCTCACGGGAAGACTGGAAATCCACAAGATGGTTTCAAGAATAAGATCCACAACTTGGCATCCTTCATTTATATCCTGGCTCTAGTGATAATAATATCTGAGTTCTTTGAGTTGTCTGAGTCTCTCTTCTTCTCATTTTTGGGACAGTTGTTATATTACCTACTTTGTGATGCCACAAAGACTAAGTGAATTAATTTATATACATTATTCAGAAGAGCATTCAACAAGAAATAAAGCTCTCCAAAAGGATGTTATCCACTGAACTTTTTCTATTCCAATTCTTTTCTGACTTCTTCTATCATGAGGATTATTACCATTATTTGGTCATCATGCAATGTCCTCTGCATCACTGGCTCACTCCCGGTGTGGTGGCTACTTGGGGGGTTGAGATCATTAAAGCCAGCCCAGGGAGAATGGTCTGTGAAACCACATCTCCAATTAACCAGCATAAAAGTTAACTGGAGGGCTGGGGATATGACCTAGTGGCAAGATTGCTTGTCTAGTATTCATGAAGCCCTGAGTTCGATTCCCCAGCACCACATATACAGAAAATGGCCAGAAGTAGCACTGTGACTCAAGTGGCAGAGTGCTACCCTTGAGCAAAAAGAAGCCAGGGACAGTGCTCAGGCCCTGAGTCCAAGGCCCAGGACTGGCAAAAAAAAAAAAAAGTTAACTGGAGGTATGGCTCAAGTGTTAGACCACCAGCCCTGAGGAAGAAAAGCAAGTGTGAACATCAGGCCTTGAGTTCAATCCCAGTTACCACTTCCACTACTCCTGTCATTCACAGACACATACACACACACACACACACACACACACACACACACACACACACACACACACAAAATCAAACAATGCAAGGATGCCGAAAGTATAACTCTTTATGATTTCTGTAATAATCTAATAATTTCCACATAAATTAGCTTACCTGTAATGTTTAAGTGATTGTGTAGCTATGAAACTGTCTAGAAGCAAACCTTAGCCTTTAGAATTATGTGATTTCAACTAAAATAATACTCACTAAATCAATAGAGGGCTTTAAAATATTAATACAAAGAAGTTGAAAGTTAGACTTAATCAATGCACAGGAATGGACAAGAATTTGGCATGGAATGAAGCTTACCAATATACAAAGTAAATTTGACCAGTGTCACTTAATGAAGTAAAAAAATCATAAAGAGGCCAAACTAAGTCTTTGCAGTCTTTAGTAGTCTTATTACTACTAAAATATGAAATTTACATTTAGGATTATAAATTGGATTTTATTCACAGACACACATTCTCATGCACACACACACATATCAAAGTTTATATTATGTCTACCTCTATTTGTTAATGGAAATATAAACTCATTGTAGTTAGGGAGCATAAAAATACTGCCATTTTATTTTTTGTTTTCTTATTCTAGGCAAGGATAATATTAAATTCTCAGCCACTCAATTGCTGGAACTAGAGTATGTATTACCATGCCTAGCTTGGTTCAATTATTTTTTCATGAATGGAGTGTTTGATTTAAAAACACAAAGAGAGAAAAGTGTAGAATAGTGAGCATCATTAATATCAGATTGAAGGTAATGAATTAATAGCAGAAGAGCAGACTTAGTGTAAAAGAAGTAATAATTAGGGCTTGAAGGGAAATGTAATCTTTCTTGTTGAGGTCAGTGAGATACCATATAATTTGCAGTTGGAACTTTGAAAGGTAATTGTCATTTATAAAATACACCGAAGGAGATTCTTTATTGCTGTAACATCTTATATCAAATCCAAGATAGATTTTATACACAAAACTACACTATATGATGTGAAATGTCCATCTCAGCACCAAAACCAGACTTAATGCTGCACTTGGATTTCTATTCTGAGCTCATGTATTCATTCCAATACAAGAAGGGAAGTTCAGAGAAAGCATGCCAGGAAAAACAAATGCAGGTAGAGTGTACTCCCAGAAGAAATCCAGCTCTAGATCCCCTTTCCTACTTGTCATCAGAGAGAGGAAAATGTGAAACAAACAAAAAAATCCCTTACAGGAAGGCTTGAGACTCTTATCTCTGCCCTTATGCCATCAACATTTGTGACAGGTTTCACCATTTAAGTCTTAGCTGCAGTTTGCTTCCTTCCTATTTCTGGTCCTTTCTTCTTAATATTAATAATTATCTGCTCTGTGTCAGAGACCATACTGTGCCACAGAAATAAAGAAGTGTACAAAATAATGTTGCTGTGATTATGTTCCTGGACATCCTAAAGTGAGAGTGGGAGAGAAGAAGAGAAAGCTATACTAAATAAATAATGACAAATTCTATAATCCATAGGTAATTTAGGTGATGATGAATGCTGTAGAAGAAAAGATGTAAAAGTTGTGTGTGTGTGTGTGTGTGTGTGTTTGTGTCTGTGTGTAAAGAAAGTTATATTTCAGTTTAGACATCTCTGACAGTTGAATACTTGTTTTTGTTTAATTAACTAAGGGCAACAGGATACTAAATATGTAAACCAAAGGCACATATTACAGGTTTTTTTTCCAGAAAGTGTTTCAAGTGATACCATTGTACAACAGATAATACAAATATACTTTTCTACAGCTAGATATGAGTACTTTCTAGCACCATTAATATAAGTAAGGCTTTTAGACACTGAAGAACTTCAGAGATTTATAATTATACCCTTATTATGCTTTCTGAATTTTATTGCCTTTTAAAACAATGGCAAGCACTACACATTTGGTCCCACTTTGTAGTGTTAATAGAAAACAATCCACATTTCTTAATCATTTGTCTTTCATGGTTTCTTTTCCATTTATTCTCCTGTTTTCTTTGCTTCAGGAAATGTCATTAACTAATCTCCTCAACTCCATAAATAAGTAAAATGATATATTCACAATGTAAATGTTTAAAACTTGAAAAAAGAGAAATCATCTAGTCATTTAATGGAGTCCTGAAGATATGTTTAAACTGAAGAGCTGCTAGCAAACTAATGGAAGATTTGAATATGCAAACAGTGGAGACCAAAGCTTCACTAATTGAGATTCAGTTCCTGTTGGCTCTACCCGGAGCTGCTTGTCTTGGGTCCCAGAAATCCTGTATATCCTTATGGAGTCTTTGAATACTCTTTGCAATTTCTATTATTAACTAACAATATGCATTACCAAATGCTTCACAATCTAAATTTATTCTTTCATATATCAGTTTTGATATATAGGTTTTTATAATGCTCATAAATATCATCATGTTTATTATTAACTCTAGGATTTAGTTGCAATGTACAAATCAGAATAACTTGACAAAATGGCTTCATGTCTGTTATAATAGTTGTTAGCTATACTCAAATACTAATTAAAGTAATTAAAAAAGATCCCAAGTATCTGGGGTGACAAGCCAAAATAATGCATATTTCAAGCATATTTCAAGGATCACTTTTAGATCTTAATGATGAGGAAAATAGAAAAATCCAGACATAATGACAAGAAATCCATAAACTTAACAGCAATAAATTTTAATGAGAAAATGGTACAGTGATGTATTGTTAGAATGAGTTTTGAAGATTTTGCTTTTCTTACTAGAGCTTGATTGATTTAGGCCAGTGTCCACATTCCTGTAACTGCATTCCTTCTAGGAGACTAATTATTGCTTTTTATCTGAAATGTAATAAAAATAATGAAATGAAGGAGGTGAGAGAAAATACATCTACACTTACAAGGTTTTCCCTCTGCAGCCTATCAATCTCTATCTTTAAGAACACCTTTTTAATGGAAAGACTTGGAAAACATCATATTAATTGATGTAAGCTGAGACCCAAAGAACCATAGACTCTGTGGTTCCCCTCACTGGTAATAATTTGTAAAAATCTAGAATAGTCCTAGCAGATAATCACAATAGATCAATGGCTATGTACATATGACCACATAAAATGATTCTAATAGAAATGAGCTCCAAGATATGAAAACAAGAGGGTAGTTTGATTTTTGTTTTGTTTTAATGTACCATTTTGGTTAATTTTTCTCTCAAATTGTTTTTCTCCCATTTGCACTATCACTTGTCACTGTTTTTGATTTAGATACTATTTTTATTATATATAAGTTTATCTGATTTAGTTAGGAAAGGGAAATCATAGAAGTGGAGAGACAAAGGACAAAGGATGAACCAATGCACCAACAATACTGAAAAGACACTATATTAGAAATGAACCTTGCAGCTTGGGAGGGAGGGAAATAGGGGGAATCAGGAGAAAATGGAGAGGGTAACAAGATCAACACAATTTTTATTCATTGCCTTATTATGTAACTGTAATCTCTCTGCATATAACCTTTAAATAAAATAAAATAAAAATAACATCATTTTAATGATAAAATTATAATGGTAAACCTTAAGCTTTTTTCAAGAACTCTCTCATAAGCCTGTATAAATCAAACAGTTGTCTACATTTCAAAACTCATAGACCCTTTCCTCAAAGCCTCTCACTTCGTGGCTGGGAATATGGCCTAGTGGCAAGAGTGCTTGCCTCGTATACATGAGGCCCTGGGTTTGATTCCTCAGCACCACTTACACAGAAAATGGCCAGAAGTGGCGCTGGGGCTCAAGTGGCAGAGTGCTAGCCTTGAGCAAAAAAAGCCAGGGACAGTGCTCAGGCCCTGAGTTCATGGCCTAGGACTGGCCAAAAAAAAAAAAAAAAAAAAAAAAAAAAAAAAAACCTCTCACTTCAAATCATTCATTGGTTTAGAATATTCCTTTATGCTCAATATGTGCTTAGAGTAATGTGGGAAAAGATCTACTTCAAGTCAGATCCCAAACCTAATATATACCTGGCTGCCAAGATACCTGAAGTCTGTGTCAAGATAATGGTCTGTTTTAGCACAGGAAGTACAATAAAAAATTCTGTTTGTTATGCTTCTTGTTTACTGTGTTAATTTGTTTCTTAGAAATATCTAGGAGCTTGTCTTTGACAGATACTAATTTGTTCATTAACATATTTCTTTAATTTAAGCTATTCTTTTTCATTTTAAACTTTCATTTTAAAAATGAAGCTGTATTTCAGAATTATTTTCCAAAAAAATCCCTATTATGTCTACATCTTTCTTTAGTATTTTATTCTCCACTATGTCTTTCATTTTAAGATTGTTCATCTTGTTCATTCTTATTTCAAAATTGCTAAATAACATAAAGCATTCCTTTATATTTCCAGAAAGGTCTTTCTTGTCTCTGAGATTAATTTTAAAATTGTACTCCAATAAAGCAGTCTGTTTTAAAGAGGTGGTAAGTTTTGTATATGTGGAACAAAAACACTTCTGTGTGTATCTTGTCTTTACCTCCAGCCCTCAGCTATTTCTGCTTATTCCATGAATTTTTTCCACCACGTTCACTTTAATTTCATAATGTCTTCCTGACCATGTCCTAACATCTTCTTGTAAAAATAACCACCTGTCTCATTTCTAAAATTTCCCTTTACGTAAATACTGCTTCTTGTTGAAAATTACTGTTGCATTATCTTCTTTCTCAAAAAGAATTACAGAGGAAAATCATCTAAATACTTTACTTGCTTTTATGTCTTCACCAATCATTGACGTTTTAATTTTCAATTTGATTTCAGATCCATGCACTCTATTAACATCTCCTTTCAAAGAAAATTGATAGTTCTAAGCTGTCTACCAGTAGGGAGTATTTCTTTATCTTTAAGAATACCAGTAAGTAATCAGACAAAACTGAAAATTAAGCATAATTTAGTTGTCCAACTTTTCCATAAGGGATTTTTTCTTTTTATTTCCATAAATTTTCTAGTTTATTGGCACCTTAGAAAGAGTTACAAAGAGAAGAGAAGGAAAGGGAGAAAAAAAGAGAAGGAAGCGAGGGAAGGAAAAAGGGAGAGAAAGGAGAAGGGGGAGGGAAAGGGAAGGGAGGACAGATGAGGAGAAGGGAAGGGAGGACGTGGGAGAGCTGGGAAGGAGAGGAGAGGAAAAAGCTAGGCTACATGTGAAATACAAAGTCACTACCAGAATTATCTGCTCATGTGCTCCAGCACACAAATGAGCACTTGTATGAAGCTTTGTAATTTGTCTTTAGAAGCCAGCAAGTCAGGAAGCCTAGGAAGTGATATATTTTTTTAAATTGCTTAAGTAGTTGTTCAAAGGGAGCACATTTAATAAATATAAAAGAGTAAAACTTTTGTGAACTAAACAATATATTTGGTCTTACCAGCTAAGATAAAATATGGTTACATATTTTAACAGAAACCTGACCACATGTATGGATCTACATGTATCTAATAAATTAGTCTCATTCATTTTTGTCAGAATGTTCAGTTTGCAGAATATCCATGTGAAACATGTTTTACTTTAATCATTATATTAGAAAAGATGGAGCTGGAGCACAGGCTTTCTGGTAGTTTGAGAATGATTCTTCAAATTCTCCTTTGCCTTCAAGTCTTTATTGAAGTTCTTTTCCATTTACTGTCCAACTTCCATGAACAGGATGTGGCAGGAAATGCTCACCTGTCTTTAAAAGGACGTCTAGGACTTGTATGTCTTTGGAGAGTAGTTTCTCCCTCATTTTGCTTTTTCTTGCAATTTTCTATAAGTCTTCTCTAATCATTCTTGTTTTGTGCTTATGAGATACCATATCATTTGAGGCCAGAAATTGGCAACATATTGGTAACTTATAGGATATGCAAAAGTTGTTTGTTCACTTCTAGGAACCTCAAAATATGTCTCTTAAAGCCAAGATGTATTTTATATATAATTAATCACTGTATATGTTGTGAAATAACTGTATCAGCAACAAAACTAGCCTTAGTGCTGTCCTTGGCCACTTATTTCTTAATACTTATTACAAGAGGCTTTCTGAATAAACTACATGAAGATGAAGTAAAAGAGAGCCAGAAGAAGGCTATTTAGCATCGCACCTTATAAATTCCACTACCACTTCACAAATGCATGAGAAAAAGATCACTAATCTTACTCTCATGAAACAGCCTTCAATCTAACTCTTTAAAATGAAATGTGTCAAAATTGTGGCCCAATATGAAAAACATACCCTATACACATAGATATATTACAGTCTGGTTAGAATTACGTAGGGATGTACAGGAAGAGTTCAGAGGAGGCAATAACAGAAGCAATAGTTCGACCTTCAATATTTCCTAATAGGAGATGAGCTTTATTCTTTTCCATTATATATTTATGTATGTATATATTTTGATAAGTAATATAACATAAAAAGGACATTGTATGAAAATTAATAGGATCCTGATAGAAAGAGTGTAGAAACTGCAGAAGAAAATAAAGCTCATTAACATTTGTGAGTAAATTGCTAACTTTATAAAATGTAGAAATGTATTAATTCTTTTAAGAGATTTACTAGCATTTGTTTTATCTAAAAATATTTCTCTAGATGCATGTGTGTGTGTGTGTGTGTGTGTGTGTGTGTGTGTGTGTGTGTATGTTTTCCAGTACTAGGCCTCGAACTCAGAGCCTGGGTATGGTCCCTTAGCTTTTTACTCAAGGCCGGTGCTCTTTTATTTCAGCAACAACTCCACTACAGGCTTTTTACTACTTAAATGAAAACAAGACTCTAACAATGTTTTCTGTTTAGGCTGACTTCAAACCAGGATCCTCAGATCTCAACCTCCTGAGTAGATAGGCCTGTAGGCATATGCCACTTGCACCCAGGTATAATTTTAAGAGTACAAGTGATTCATAGATGGGTTGGTGCATATTTTGTGGAAAGGATTAAAATATTTTAGGAGTTGTAGCTAACATATGGTTAATGTCATGTATTATTTGTGTGTTCCTGGGTTTGCTTTATTTTTAGGAGAAACCCCTTCTTACCATGGTGTCAGTACAAAAACAGACAGAAAAATTTGGACCACCGTTCTGTTTATTGGCCTCTTTGCAACAGTCTTATATTTAATTCAGCTTCAGATTATTGCTTAGCATACGTCTATGGAGCAGCTTTGTACTGAGAGCACTTTCTAAATGTTAATGAACATGGGCATAATAGTATATAAAGCATATTGAACACTGAACTTTCCAGACATTTAACATTATTTCTGAAATTCTTATAATGATCTAACATACAAGAACTCAGAAGGGAACAATGAATCTTAGAAGAGCTAAGTAAACTATCCAAGTGGGAGAACCAAGAATTAAACCTGAATCATTAGACAATTAATGCAGAGTCACTAGCATACAAATAAGAGTAAGATCAGCTACATTTCTTCATGGGAGCTCTGTTGCATAATAGGAAACATATAAAAAGAATTTCTTATTTTGGGGCAAAACACTAGAAAAATTATGCTAAGAAAAAAGACGTAATATAATGAAACTAAAATTTGTTTTCCCTCTTATTCCTAATTACTAGATAATTTTATAGAGCCATTATAGGTCCCTGTTTCTAATATCCTATTTCTTCTTTAGGATGATTTTTTTCTTTTTTATACATATTCTTTTTTAACGAGTTCTTTTGTTTGTTTGTTTTTTTGCCAGTCCTGGGCCTTGAACTCAGGGTCTGAGCACTGTCCCTGGCTTCTCTTTGCTCAAGGCTAGTACTCTGCCACTTGAGCCACAGTGCCACTTCTGGCCGTTTTCTATATATGTGGTGCTGAGGAATCGAACCTAGGGCTTCTTGTATATGAAGCAAGCACTCTTACCACTAGGCCATATTCCCAGCCCCTTTTTTAACGAGTTCTAAAAAGAGTTGTCATTTAACATTCTCACACATCCTTCCCCTTAGGATGACTTTTTAAAGAATTCACCATCAACTCTTAGCTTCTTCTTGGACATACTAAAATGCAATGGCAGTATATGTCAGGAAATTTCAAACTTCACATAACATGTGATATTTTTCTAAGGAGAAGAGAGACTAGGATAAGCATAATTGAGCCCACAAGTACATTCTTCAGAGAGAGAGACTACAAAGTACCTCACTTGGAGAAGCTTCATTCTTGTTCTAAAAGTAATTATACAGGACTAGATTGTTGACTAGAATCACTTGTTCTCAGACACATAGTAATTATAAGGAAAAGAAAAAGAAATGCAAGGCTAAGACATTAAGGTAAGTGCTATGCCTGTTTGTAATGGAAAAGGAGACTAAAACAGAGCTAACGTTATTTCTATTACTTATTTTAGCTAAAATCTACCTTGAAACAAATTCATATAAAAGTATTAAAAATCTCTCCAAACAGACATTATTTTAGAAAAAAATAATTTTATTCAACTAGGGATTCATCATCAGATTAAAATCAAATGTTAATTTTTTCTCTTTTTTGTTATGTGAATATGTAAGATATATGTAACATATGATTTTACAAAAGATATATATGAAATCATCTTTGAGGAATCTACAGTCCTCTTCATTTAACTACTCAATAGGAAAAGGCTTACTGAAATCTTATTTCACTAATATTTAAAAAGCATAATGTTTTGTGTAGTTTCCTAGCACGAATAGAAGTTTTTTCTCCTTTAGCTACAAAGTCATTATCCTATGAAAGTCGACCACAGCCTTGGGAATTCCTAAAATCTTTGTAATAAGAGGAAAAGATTATGAACTTTGGGATAAAAATTTCATTTACTCAAGGATAACTCTTTAATTTGAAAAAACACTGAGATGTTTTTTCATGATCTCTATTGTACAAATTATTTAAGTATTTTAGTAAATATACCATGTATTTTTTATTTTATTTTTCATTTTATTTTTTCATTTATATTTTCATTTTTTTCATTTTATTTTTTTCCAATGATTAGATTAGATGGAATTACAATTATAATTAAAGGAAGCCCAAGGACATATAATTTCTAAAACCAATGGAGATATTCTAACAAATTTGCTCATCTTGGTACCAATGGCAAATATCTCTTTCAATTATTATACTATGATTTTTTTTCAAATGTATAGAGTATGTCTTCATTTAGTATAATACCATAATCACATTGAACAATAATTTTATCCAAGTTGGCAAATAATTAAGTTAAAATTAAGAGTATCTTCAATAATAATGTTGATACTTATCTAGATAATGTAATCAGCAGAAGAGTATATAGCTTAATATCCTTGATTAGGAGATATTGGTAATTGAAATATCTGTTTGATGGACATTAGAATTAACATTAAGACATAAATCATGGTGGCTGTGATCTTATCTTTGTAAAGAGAGACGTGGACATTGGATATTCAGGTTGACTATAAAAATTGGCTGAATAAAACCAGCTTTTCACCTAGGAAATCAATAGCTGAGTTACAGCACTTGTCACTTGCCATTTACACTCACCGGAGCATACTGAGCAACTGTAAGATCAAAACGGACTCTATGAACATCTTTACTGTAATAACTTTCAAATTCTATATACTATCATTTCCCTTGCCCACACATGCCTATGTGAGAAAGTTGACTGTCAGTTTTGATTAAACTGAAAGCACTCTTAGGAAAGATTGAAATACACAAAGAGTGAAAATTCTCTCCCCACAGATATTTATAGCAAAAGTTACCGTGTGTGTGTGTGTGTGTGTGTACCTGTACATACCAATAATGTTCAGTACTGGGTGCCGATGTTTTGTTTTGCCTAGTGTATTTTTCTTGTAGTACAGAATAAAATGCTGAGATTCAAATTAACTATAAGATCTGAGTATTTTTCTAGTTTTTTTTTTTTTTGGCCAGTCCTGGGCCTTGGACTCAGGGCCTGAGCACTGTCCCTGGCTTCTTCCCGCTCAAGGCTAGCACTCTGCCACTTGAGCCACAGCGCCGCTTCTGGCCGTTTTCTGTATATGTGGTGCTGGGGAATCGAACCTAGGGCCTCGTGTATCCGAGGCAGGCACTCTTGCCACTAGGCTATATCCCCAGCCCTATTTTTCTAGTTTCTGGAATGTTCTCATCATATATGCACAGAATATAGACTGTTGTCTTTAATGTTCCTCCAACAATGTAGGTGAGGCACTATTTTTTAATCAAATTTCAACTCTTTTAAACCATGTTTAGTTTTGATGGTACTGGACTTTAAACTCAGGGCTTCGTGCTTACTAGATAAGCAATCTACTGCTTGAACATGTTCAGTGAACTTTCTACTACTTTTCCTACTACAATATTAGGTATTTTATTTAAATAATGTAAGTCATCTAATTCTAAAATTAAATTGGGTTTTATGATAACTTCAAAGAGACAAGTATCAGAACAAAAAGAGATAATACATTTCCCTTGTTTTATATTAGTATGCCAGCGACTTTATTTTACATTAATTCTAAGTAGTCTGCATCTCTCAACTATTGTTCAATATTTTTCATCTAGAAAATAATAGTAGCATCACAGCTAGAAAAAAATAGTAGCATCAATAATGCCTGCTAATGTATATGAGAAAAATTCATTTGTTCAAAAGAATTGGTATGAATTACTGTCTCTTTTATCTTTTTTACTTTTCAAACTGCTCTGTCCAGCGTGCACCCATTCCTCTACCCCTCCATCGATCCATCCTGCCAACTCTCTATCCCTCATCCTCCTATCTCTCTACCACATCCCCATCCATCCACCCAGATATCCCTCTGCTCACCCGCCTCCCTCCTTCCATCCACCCATTTATCCTCATACTTACCCTGTCTTATAGTGAATAGATTTACAGCATATTTCATGACTAAGTCTTACAATAATCACATATTAATATAGGTTGATGTAATTAGCATCAATGTAGTACATATCAGCAAAGGATGTAGTTCATTCCATTTTTAATTATTCTATAACCTTACATTGTATTCATGTTATCAGGCAATTGCTTCAATATAACTTGAATGAGTTTCGATGCCTAAAGTGTCATAATTAAGCTTTATTTTATTATTGTGTTTATATTTACTTGTAATTATTCTATTAGCTTATTCTATTAATTATTCTATTATACCTATCAGATTAAATTACTGTTTCTATTTTGTCACATAAGCATTCAGATAGACCTATTGAATATGTGAAAATGGTTTGCAGATACCTCAGTTCATCATTCAATACAATTGTAGTAGTGAACAGCTGGTTGAAAATGTTCTGAACCAGATAATCAAGGAATAATAACCGATGAAGACCATCTATTTTATTGCATTTTATTGAGTGATTTAACTATATTTTATATATGTTTGCTATAGGACCTATGTTTTCTTCAAACTCTTATTCTATTATTCTGATTGCAGTTTTTCTATGTATTTTTATTTTCTCTATTACAGGTCATTAAAGTACATTTCTGGCTAATGGATAGTTGATAGATTTCTAGAAAGTAAAAGTTAAAGTCCCAGTAACTGTCACTTAAATAAGACCATTGGCTTAAAGTAATACATCCCTTGTGCTAGTGCCATCATCAAATAGATATATGGCAGTATAGGAAAAACCTTAAGATCTTGCAAAGTTCTCACCACCAAAATAGTGGACTGGCATCTTGAGATGGATATCCAAGTGCTGGCACAAATTTCTTATTTGTAAGACTGATATGATAGTTTCTTTAGTGCTTTACTGCCAGGTATATATATGCCTGTAGCCAGATAACTCATTGATCTAAATGTGTGATAACCTTTTTGACTGATCACGGGCCAGCAGAAAGAATGAAGTTAGGTCACTCTGAAATATGATTTTGCCATTGTCACTTGAATGTATTCTGGTACGTTGCTATTAGCCACGGCATTTTGCCAAGTCCTCGTATGTGATATTGGCATAGGACAGTGTCTTATGTTCAAGATTTAATGCCTAACAGTAAGTGGCTTTAATGTGGTATGTTATTCCATTGACAAGAAGACAAGAAGCTGGGATATGACAATTTTTAGAATTTTACAATCAATAATTACTTCTTGTTATTCTTTATGTTCATTGGTTGATTTTATTTTTACATGAAATGGTTTAAATTTAAAGCTGCATTTAGAAATAAACATCGTTTGAGGGCTATGATCATTCCAACTGCTAAATTAACATAATTAAGCAAAAAGTATACACTTTTGAAAAATATAGACTGAAAATTTACATAATTAAAATTAAGAACCCATCCAATAACTTTGATTATCTCTTTGCTGGTAGAATTTTAATTTCTTTGGGAAGTAATGTAAAAGTCTTGAACTTCCTCTAAAAATTTTTGCAAGTTCAAAATGTCTACAAGTTCCCTTCAGTATGTCTGTCTCTCTTTGTTTGTCTGTTATATATCTTTGTCCTTCAGTCTTTCTCTCTCTCTTCCTCCATTCCTGTCTCTCATTTTTCTAATGGATCTTAATTCTTCTTGAAATTTGAAAAAAATTGCTAAAGTACAGAATTTCTACACACTTTCTCCAGAACATGTGAATCAATATCTACGGTATTGTTATCTGTTACCACATTGGTGTGGTTATCACTGATGAATATGTTACTACATATGCAATTATACAAAGACTGTGACTGATATTAGAAGTAACATTTTCATGTTTTTATTTTAATGAGTTTTGAAACTTAATTACATGTATGGATAATTACAATATCACCATATCTTCACTGTCTTAAAGAGCCTCTGTGTTATAACTCTTCATCCTTTTGTGTCCTCAGTGCTTGTTAACTTCTCTATAGACTTTTCCTTTCTCGAATGCCATTCAGGTGGAATCATATTGGACTTCACCAGGAAAATCCATTTAGTACCCTCCCCCCATTTTTGTTTTAGTGGATGAATAGCTCATTTTCTTACAGTGTTGAGTAATATGTTGTGTCCTGTATGTGCAGTTTATTTTTTTTCATTCACGTAGCAAAAGACACACTGTTCCTTTCATGTTTTAGTAATTATTAATAAATCTCCTAAAAATATGCCCATGTGCCATGATTTGAAGTCATACATAGAAGCAATTTATTTGGGTTAAAACTAAGCAAGGATACTTGATAGATCAAGTGGGCAAAGTGAACTTCATTTTCTGATTAATTGACAGTCTTCATGATTTGCCCTTTGACTAGCAAAGAAAAAAGTTCTCCTTTCTCCACATTCCCACCACCTTATGTTTATTAGATTTGACCCTTTCTAACAGGTGTTAAGTTGTACCATTTGAAAGTTTTATTCTAAATTCAAGCTATGTTTTATTTTTTAAATATATTTTTTCATTGTAAAGGTGATGAACAAGGAGATTGCAGTTATATAAGTAAGGTAAATGTAAATTTCTTTGTAAATACTGTTATCACCTCATTCATTTTCTCAATCTTACCCCTCCCCATGCCCCTTCCAACCCAGTTGGAAGGTTCATTTCCAATGAAATGTCTAGTGAGCATCGTTGTTGAATTAACATCTTTTGTCCTGGTATTTCTGTGATTCCCTTTCCTTTCCATGGATCAGATAAACTTATATACAAGACAAAGATTACAGAAAAAAAAATGAAATAACTACATATAGGATATAAAAAGAAGCTCTTGTTTCCAATTCTTGCAGTTCATTTTGATATGCTTCAGCCCAGTTAGAATGATCATTATCAAGAAACCTAATAATAACAGAGGCTGGTGAGGATGTGGCAAAAAGAGAACCCTACTACATTGTTGGAGGGAGTGTAAACTTGTCCAATCACTCAGGAAAGCAGTATGGAAGTTCCTCCAAAGAATAAACATAGAGCTTCCCTATGGCTCAGCAATTCACTCCTGGGCATTTACCCAAATAATCACAAACAAGGCCATATTAAAGCTACCAGCACAATCATGTGCATTGCAGACTTATTTACCATAGATAAGATATGGAACCAACTTACATGCCCCTCAGTGGGTGAACGGATCAAGAAAATATGATACATACCGACAATGGAATTCTAAGCCTCCATTAGAAAGAATTACATTACCCCATTCATGAGTAAATGGGAAGACCAGGAAAAAAAAATATTTTAAGCAAAGCAAGGCAGGCCCAAAGAAAAGTAAGTTGCATGGTTTCCCTCATCTGTAATAACTAGAATGTGTCAATGATATTCTTAACAGGGGATCACAGTAAAACAATCACTATGGTATATTTTAAATTACAACAATAAATCTGAAGTAGCTGACTTTAGTTCCAGTGCTATTTCATTATGTTCCCTTTTGCCTCTCTATTATTAAACCTTTAGACATATCTATCCTCCTATACCCTCTATATGACAGTGCATAATTATATGAGTAGATTAGAAATATATAGGTTGTTGGGGATTTTAGTACTAGAATACAGTTCACAATCAATTTCCTCAGTAGTGTCAAAGGGTCTGAATAAGTGGGTCATTAATACAGTGAAGGAAAGGCAACAGTTCAAACAGATATTATTGCTAGGTAGAGAATGCAATAGCTCTAAGACTGCTTCTCAGTTTCTGAGGAAATAGGTACAGACTGAAAATAGAGGGTTTGTTATTCTTCCCACATACAGAGATTGAAAATCCTAGAACACTCAGTTTTAATAATCAGATAGTTCTAAGGTAGATTGGAAGTTGTCAGAGATAGTTTAGATATGGTTGGGAAAGATGATTTCTTAACCTTAATTGTGAAAGCTACTGAAATATTTCATTTATATCATTTACTTTATTTATGTAAATTCAGTGAACAACAATAAATATATTCTTGTCAGGAATAACATAATTCACAACTTTCATGTTTGAGTACCTTGAATTTAATGAAAATATATTGCACTGTAACATTTACCACAGCTGGTTTTCAAAGTACATACTAAAGAAAAACATTGTGCCTGGTCTTAATAGTTCAAGCCTGTAATCCTAGCTATCAGTAGGCTGAGATCTAAAAATCACAGTTCGAAGCCAGCTTGGGCAGGAGAGTCATCTCCAGTCAACCAGCAGCAAACCAGAACTGGCACTGTTACTCAAAATCGTAAAGTGCTAACCTTGAGCAACAAAGCTCAAGGACAGCTCTTAGGCCTTGAGTTCAAGGGCCACAACTAACAAAAAACAAAGAGAGAGAGAAAAAAAAGAAAAAGAAATATTATATATACATTATTTGCTTATCTTTAAAGTTAAAAATACAACTTATACCCAGTGTATATGAAAAGAGGTTACAACTGTGTTCTGGTTATGATTATAAGAAAAATTAAAATTCAAAATATATCTAGAAGTTGAGATATGAGTCATGTGTGATCCCAATGAACTGGTGTAAAATAATTTTATTAACCCTATTACTACAGTACAAGATTTTTTTATGTTATTTAAATTTAAGAATTTACTGCATAGGCATTTTGATTAGTAAATCAAGGAATATTTCGTTTATATTTCAATATTTTTTGCTTTACATCGTAAGTAGCTGGCCAGTTATCTGCTCTGTAGGAAAATAGAAAATTTTTTCTACTTTCAACCTTTTCTTTGAATTTTTCTTCCTATTAACTATAGTTATTCTATAAATGTTTGATCTTAACCTTAACAAATAGCTTTGAAAAGTGGTTTTTAAGTTTGGATTAGTAGGTAGTTTTTTCCTAGTGCTATATGTCTGGAGGATGTTACATTTAGACTTGAACTTTATATTTTAGGAAAGTATGTGTACTGGTGAAAAGTATTCCTAGATACAAATTTGTGAAAATGAGAATTTAGTTCATGTTTAAGGAGCTAGCAAAACTATAGCATGTGCTCATGATAGTGTGCATTTTTATTTGGGCAGTACACAGGTGAAAATTCCATCATATAAATTACTTTGAGTATCTCATTTAATCTCATTTAAGCATATTTAAACAAAAAAGTAATTGCAATCATACATCATGATTTTGTTTTGGTTTGGTTTGTGTTTTTGCTTAAACTCAGGATCTGAGTGTGCAATCCCTGAGCCTCTTTGTGCTCAAGGCTAGTCCTCTCCCACTTGAGTCTCACTACCACTTCCTGCTCTTTCTGAGTGGTTTATTGGAGATAAGAATCTCATGGACTTTCCTGCTGTGGCTGGCTTCTAACAGTGATCCTGAGATCTCAGCCTCCTGAGTAGCTAGGATTACAGGCGTGAGCCACAGGTGCCCAGCTTAGTCATAGATTTTTATTTGTCTAGCACACATCTAAGGAGTTTATTCATTTGAATTCTCCTCATTCATGATATTTTAATGTCTCAGAAAAAGTATTTTAGGGTAAACACACTGTCTATCACTGTCTCTATTCTGTGACTTTTCTGAAAAGCAAGTCTTATCAAAATGTTTTTCATCCCAAACCACCAATTTCATCCCTATGAGTATGGTTCAGTGTCCACAGGGAAGGCATGTGTAAGACTCTCTCCTGGGACATTTTTGTCTGCTTGATAGATAAACCATTTTAAGATTACTTTTTGTAGGTAAAATAGAAACTAGTCCTTATCCTGGAAAATTGCTTTATTTCTAGAGTTGGTACTGCTGTATTAATAAATAAATAAATAAAAGTAATATATTTTTAAGTTCAATGAAAGATGGCTCAGATAAAATTGAACAAATTAGGGTAAAAGGTGTCTGCTTTCAGTTAGAGACATAAAGCTACATGCAATGTGAAATCTGGAGCTGGATTTCAAAACACATGATAGAAACACAGATTACTCAGACTGGGAGTTCTGATAAAACTTAGGATATATAGGACATATGTTCAGGATTATAAGAGCTGAGAGAGGAGAAAAGCCCCTATATGGAATTAAGTATTAATTGATTAGTCATCTTAAATTCTAAGTAGTGGTTTTATTCACTATCTAAATTAAATATTATGCCTAAAAAAGTGGGAACTGTAAATTTTTCTTGTATTATATCTTGATTAGAAATTACTATGTGAGGAAATACAGCTGTGGTAGACTTTGGGGATGCCTAAGCATGCAGAAAATTTATTGAAGAAAGTTCAGCATCTGTGAAGAAATCTGAGACCTAGAACAAACCTGTATTCCTTCAGTTAGCTGTAAGACCATTAGCTATATGGGAAAAAAGTAAATAAAATTAGCTTAAAAGACAGGAAAAACTAATCAGGTGGAAGTATCTTTAATTTAGTAGCAGAAGCTTGAAGTTAATTGTATGTGGAAATTTAGTTGAGAATGAAGCATCTTACATTGTAAATTCTGATTTATAAATGCTTACAGATTTCATACATTTTATTTTTTCACTTTGATCTTTCCTAAGAATGTATTTAAAATAACTTTATTAGCTGGACAGTATTAGTGTTGTGCCAAGTTGCAAGACCACCCCCAAGAAGACCACCGAGATTTAGACACTCCGAAATGCAAAAGCAAGGCAAGGCTTTATTTAACGAGCTGTCAACTCGGGCCTCGTCCTACCCACCGACACAGCGGAGGTTAGGAGGAAGCCCCGAGCTGTGATTACACAGGGCTTATAAAGGCAAAGAACAAGGTTACAACAATCAGCTGTGCAAGCAAGATTAGAACACAGGTACAAATCTGATTGGCTCAGGGTTCGATTCTAAAATGGGGTTCACGTGGTGGGGCCTGACTTCAAAGTCTGGCACCTCATTTCCCCCTTTTTCTTTTTGGTACCTTGGGAGCCAATCATGGCTCCATTCTGTCCATTTCAATGGCTTGCATGTCTAGGGGATGATATAGAGGTAAGGCATGGGCCAGTAGGACCCAATGTAGTAACCAAAGGGCCTGTCACCATTTCTTACAAGAATATTCTCTGTACCTCTGTTCTGCATGTCTCTAGTTTATCCTGCCTCATCTTCCCAAAAACAACTCTGGTCCCTTGATTTTAAAGGGGGGCTGATGGGTGAAGATCATCCATCTTCTGTAATTTCTTCAGGCTGACTCAGGGGCGTTGACCTTACCTAGCCAGGAACCTATAACCTTAGTCTACTTTTCCAAGGGACTGCAGGATTGCTGCAAACTGAAAATTAACTTTCAGCTATACAGACTTACCATTAGCTCTATAGTGTTTAGTATCCAAATGTAAGCAACAAAATAATACATAAACTTCTCAACTGTGCTCTAAGGGTCGGGTGGCTATACCCGTATTCCTGAGCAAGCTCAAAACTACCTAAAATAAGGGGGTCACCTCACTTTGGAGTGAGCTGCCAAAATGACATCAACACTAGCCAGGGTAGTAAGGAAAGAAGGCAAAAAGAAAATTATAACAATATTCAGTCTAACTTTCTTTTCTTGAGGCGAAGGCGAAGCGGCTGAGTTGGGTGCTTGGAGACCTCCCATGTTCCATCACGGTAGTTGTCATCCAGGGCAAAGGGGTCAGCTGGCCTGGCGTGGGAGCAATGGACCCAAGTGGTGACGCCATCTACTTTAAGGGCCGTGGGAGTAGTCAGTAGCACCACGTAGGGTCCCTTCCATCGTGGTTCTAAGGATTTGGAGTTATGCCTCCGGACGAACACCCAATCTCCTGGCCTGAATAAATGGGGGATAGGGACAGAAGCAGAATCATATAATGCCTTGAGTTGGGGCCACATTTTCTTGTGCACGAGCTGCAAATAATCAAGTTTACACAAAAATTCAATATCATCCAAATCAGTGAGCAATTCAGTCTGAAGGCTAGGGATAATGGGCGGAGGGTACCCGTACATTATTTCAAAAGGAGTAAAGCCAAGTTGATAGGGAGAATTTCTTACCCTAAGTAGAGCAAAAGGAAGGAGTGACACCCAGTCTGCGCCAGTCTCTAAGGCCAATTTAGTTAAGGTCTCTTTTAGAGTCCGATTCATTCTCTCTACCTGTCCTGAACTCTGGGGTCTACAAGCACAATGCAATTTCCAATCTGTCCCCAGTGCAGCGGCTATTCCCTGACTTACTTTTGAAACGAAAGCCGGTCCGTTCTCCGACCCAATGGTGGATGGGAAGCCATACCTGGGTAGGATTTCTTCCAGGATCTTCTTAGCCACTATATTCGCAGTTTCATGCTTTGTTGGATAGGCTTCCACCCATCCTGAAAAGGTGTCTACAAAAACTAGCAAATATTTGTATCCAAATTTTCCAGGTTTGATTTTTGTGAAATCTACTTCCCAATACACGCCTGGCCTATCCCCACGGAAGCGAGCTCCTTTAGTAACTTGTTGATTGGGGGCATTGGTAAGCTGACAGGCCTTGCAATTTTTAACAATATTTTCAATAAGTTGATCTCCTTGTCTAATTTTTACTTTGGAATGTCGGAGCAAGTCCTGCATTCTTCGGGTTCCCATGTGAGAAGCTCGGTGGATTCTTTTAAGGATCCCCTTACCTAGCCTTTGTGGCAAGATAAGTTTCCCTTCACCAGTTTTCCACCAGTCATCGTTTCCTTCTCTGTCCAGGGTTTTGTGGGTCATGGGAATTTTTTTTATCCACTCCAAGTCTTCCTGGGAATACTGGGGTACAGGAGGCAAAGCTCGTGGTCCTGGGTCTACTACAGTCAATACTTCTGCTCTGGGATGGAGGGCTGCTTCCTTAGCTGCCTGGTCAGCCAGATTATTCCCTCTAGTCACCGAATCAACTCCCTTTTGATGACTCGGGCAATGCATAATGGCAATCTTTGCTGGTTCCCATAGGGCCCGGATGAGGCTTAAAATCTCCTGTCTGTTTTTAATGGCCTTTCCTTCAGCTGTCAGTAGCCCCCTTTCTTGGTAAATGGCTCCATGGATGTGTACAGTGGCAAAAGCGTACCGGCTGTCCGTATAGATATTTAGTCTCATTCCTTTTCCCATCTGTAAAGCTTTTGTTAGTGCCACTAGTTCTGCTCTTTGTGCAGAAGTCCCCTGAGGGAGTGCCTCTGCCCACAATATCTCAGTGTCCGTAGTAACCGCCGCACCCGCATACCTTTTTCCATCTCGAATGAAGCTGCTGCCATCGGTGAACCAGGTGTGCTCGGCATGTGATAGCGGCAAATCCAGCAAGTCTGGCCGGAGGCTATGTGTTTGGGCCAGGATCTGGTCACAATCATGCAGGGGCGCTTCCAGATCCGGATCCGGCAGCAGAGTTGCTGGGTTTAATGCTGTTGGTACACAGAAGCTGATACGTGCCGGGTTAAGTAACAACGTTTGGTAATGGACCATGCGGGCATTGCTCATCCATCGGTCAGGTGGTTGTTTTAGCACCCCCTCTAGAGCATGTGGAGTGGCTACAGTCAGATTCTGTCCCAGAGTCAACTTATCTGCATCTTTTACCAAGAGGGCTACTGCAGCTATTATTCTTAAGCACGGAGGCCACCCAGCGGCGACAGGATCCAATTTCTTTGACAAATAGGCGACCGGTCGTCTCCAGGGCCCAATTGGCTGGGTGAGCACCCCTTTTGCTATTCCTTTCTTTTCGGCCACAAACAATGTGAATGGTTTATTCACGTCAGGTAGGCCTAAGGCTGGGGCTTCTAGAAGGCTTTTCTTGATTGCCTCAAAGGCTTTTTGCATCTGCTCAGTCCAATGAAATTCTGGGAGGTTTTTGGTGGCTTCATATAAAGGCTTGGCCATCTCAGCGAACCCAGGTATCCACAGCCGGCAAAAACCCGCCGTTCCCAGGAATTCTCTGACTTGTCTCGCTGACTTAGGCACAGGAATTTTTAGCACAGTCTCTTTACGTGCATCTGACAGCCAACGCTTGCCCTCTTTTAATATGAAGCCCAGATAGGTGACTTCAGGTTTACAAATTTGTGCCTTTTTAGTGGAGGCCCTATAGCCCAAATTGCCAAGAGTCTTTAAGAGCCTAGCTGTTCCCTTTAAACAACTATCCTTGTCTGGAGCAGCTATTAACAAATCATCTACATATTGCAATAGACTTATTTCAGTATTTTGGGAGCGGTACTCACTTAGGTCTTCATGTAACGCCTCATCAAAGATTGTAGGCGAATTCTTAAATCCTTGAGGCAGCCTGGTCCAGGTCAATTGACCGCTTATCCCGATTTCAGGATCGTGCCAAGTAAATGCAAAGTAGCTTTGGCTCTGTGAGGCTAAGGGCAGGCTAAAGAAAGCATCCTTTAGATCCAACACAGTATACCACACATGGCTCGGTGACAGGGAGCTCAGCAGGGTATATGGGTTTGGGACTGTTGGATGAATGTCCATTACTCTCTTGTTAACTTCTCTCAAGTCTTGCACTGGTCTATAATCATTGGAATTAGACTTTTTTATAGGCAATAATGGAGTATTCCAGGCTGACTGGGTGGGCTTCAGAACTCCTAAATCTAATAATTTTCTGATGTGAGGAGTGATCCCTTTCTTTGCTTCTAGTGACATAGGGTACTGGCAAACTCTTACTGGGTCAGCTCCGGCTTTAAGTTCCACAAAAATTGGAGGACGATGTTTTGCCAGTCCCATTCCCCCAGTTTCTGCCCATGCTTGGGGAAACGCCCGTAGCCACTCATTTTCTGGAGACTCGGGCTTGAGATGCTGGTATAGCCTATACTCTTCTTCTAACTTGCTAGTTATTAGTATACTAACAGGCTTTTCTCTTGAGTTCGTCACAGAAATCCCACTGTCTGTGAACTGTATCTGAGCTTTCATTTTCGTTAAGAGATCACGTCCAAGCAATGGATAGGGGCAGTCAGGGATGACTAAAAACGAGTGGGTTACCTGGCCCGCTCCCAAGTCCACTGTTCTTTGAGTAGTCCATTTATAGGGTTTAGTGCCCGTTGCACCTTGGACCCATGTTGTTTTAGTGGACATCGGCCCTCTCGGGGCTAGTAATACTGAATTTTCTGCTCCCGTATCTACCATGAACATGACTGGATTCCCCTCCACTTTTAATGTTATCCTGGGCTCAGGGAGGGGATCTGAACCCCGACTCCCTCAGTCACTGTCCTCAGCCATCTCTAAGGTTGACAACACTCTTGATCCTACTTTATGTTTTTCCTCCTTTTTCTGGGCTAGCTCTGGGCAGTTTCTGATCCAATGCCCCTCCTTCTTGCAATAAGCACATTGATTCTTCCCCATCCTTGGTTGGGGTTTGGGCTTTTGCTCCTTACTTGGAGAGGAGGACTGTCTAAAGTTTCCTGCCTGCATAGAGGTCAGGATTTCCCTGAGTTCCTTCTGTTGTTGTTCCAAAATCCTAGCCAGACTCCTTTCCTGTCTTCGTTCTCCTGTTTCTCTCTTATTATAAACCTTTTCCGCCACTGCTACTAGATCCCTAATAGATTTTTCCCCAAGCCTGTCTAGAGCCTGCAATTTCCGCTTTATATCCGGTGCGGCTTGATTTACGTAGGCAAACATAATCATCTGAGCAGATTCCTGGGTCTCAAGATCATATGGGGTGTATTGACTAAAGGCTTCCATAAGACGCTCAAGGTATGCTGCCGGACTTTCACTTTCTCCCTGTCTGATATCATAAACTTTGGCCATATTTGTAGGTCGACGAGCCGCCGCCTTGAGACCTGCCAGCAGAGCCTGGCGATAGACAAGGAGTCGCTCCCTACCTTCAGCCGTATTGTAGTCCCATGCTGGTCGGGTCTGGGGAAAATAGGTATCAATCAAGGCAGGATCCGTGATGGGTGCTCCGTTGGGGCCAGGGATAAGTCTCCGGGCCGCTTCTTGAATACGACCTCTCTCCTCATTGGTGAAAAGTACCTGTAAAAGCTGGCTACAATCATCCCAAGTGGGCTGGTGAGTGAAAAGTATAGTTTCAAACAAGCGAATTAAGTCCCGAGGTTTCTCAGAAAAGGGGGCATTTTGGGCACGCCAATTGTAAAGATCACTAGTAGCAAATGGCCAGTATTGGAATTGTTGTCGACCGTCCGCATCCACAGGACTTATAGGGCGTAGGGGAAGGGTAGTAGATTTGTGAAGAGATGTAATTCTTTGGCGCCGGCGAGTTGATTGAGCGGGGCCCTCCGGGGCGGAGGGCACAGCTGAAACATCTTCCTCAGAGTCCTCCTCTTGGAGAGTTAACTGGGGTGGGGCGTATGGAGGGGGAAGCATTTCCTCCTCTGTGCTTCCTCCCTGGAGGACAGGTGGATATAATTTCTTTTCTCCCCTCTTAGGTTCTCTCTTGGCACCCCGTGTTTTTTGAGTGAATATTGGGGTAGGGGAAGGAGTGGAGGAGGGAGTTGGTAAGAAAGGCCGAACCCAAGCTGGAGTGTCCCTGTCAACTAGTTCTTTCCAGGTGTCTATATAAGGAATCTGGTCTATATAGCCTGAACGAGGGGCTTCGATTAGGCTTTGTAAGGTACTGATCTTAATGATGTCAAAGCTTCCCTCAGGTGGCCAATTAACTCTCTCAAGGGTGGGCCATTCTGACTTGCACAGGGTAATCCACTTTTCCTTCTTAAGGGCCACACCTCGGTTCTGAGCTATCTCCTTGATCTCCTTCCAGTGAACTAGAGTCAAATCTAGGGGGCTAGATGGAGGACCCCAAGATAGAACGTTACCCATAGCTCTGATCAGATGTTTAGTCCAAAAGGCTACAAAAGAAAAGAAACCAAAACAATTAATACAGAAGGAAAAAAACATAGGCAAGATCAAGAACAAGAAAAACTGGAGATTTCCCAAGTTGGCCCACACATCCCCCTGCAAGGATGCAGAAAGAGTGAATTCAAGTTGAAAGCGGGGCTCCAGAGATCCCCCTTTAAGGGTGAAGAGTCTGGGACATCCCCCGGTCTCACCAGGATTGTCAAGTAAGTACATCTGCTTCGACAACCCCTTCAAGAAATAAGCAAAAGCAAGACAAACAAACAGGCACATTACAGGACAAGACAAATGAACAGCGCTGTTTTCTTACCTTCGGAGTCTGGGATCTCGGGGTCTCTGGGGCTATCCCGGACGAGCCCCCAAATGTTGTGCCAAGTTGCAAGACCACCCCCAAGAAGACCACCGAGATTTAGACACTCCGAAATGCAAAAGCAAGGCAAGGCTTTATTTAACGAGCTGTCAACTCGGGCCTCGTCCTACCCACCGACACAGCGGAGGTTAGGAGGAAGCCCCGAGCTGTGATTACACAGGGCTTATAAAGGCAAAGAACAAGGTTACAACAATCAGCTGTGCAAGCAAGATTAGAACACAGGTACAAATCTGATTGGCTCAGGGTTCGATTCTAAAATGGGGTTCACGTGGTGGGGCCTGACTTCAAAGTCTGGCACCTCATTAGGTCCAGCTTAACTCATTAATTTTTTAAACAAAGAATTACATTATGTTAAAGAAATGTGTTAGCAATATGTCTGAGAAGTTGTTTCTTCTCAAAATACACGAAGTATTAGAAAAATAAACTGATGATGGTGGTAATAATGATGATGATGATGATGATGATGATGATGATGATGAAGAAGAAGATAGATAGATAGGTAAGTAGATAGATAGCTAGATAGATAGATGTAGTAAATAAAAGTAACTTTTTATCATTGTGGTAGCATTTGCCTATAGGCCTTAGGAAATCACAAGTTTGAACCACACAGTAGAAAGATTGTAATTTTGAGGCCAACCTTTTCTCTACAAGTGTTTTAGAGCAGCCTAGTCTCTGTATCAAGTTATACTAAGTGAAGGGAGTCAGGCCCAAAGTGACAACAGATTCTTGTTATCCATATTTCTAGACACTAGATTTAGTTTACAAACTTTTAAGTAAATACATTGCTTGTAGTACAAGTGTATAAAAAATCTTAAATGAAATATGGTAATTTCAAGGGAGATTTCAAATAGTATAATTCCTTAGAAAGTCAAAATCAAAGTTCAGCAAAATTCACCACCACAAAATGTACTCACAGGGCTGGGTTGGCTCAAGGGGAAAAGGATAAACACATGAAGAAGAAGAAAGGGAGGAAAATGAAGGCAAAAATCCAATGTATATATTACAATGTTTAAAAGAGTTAAGGAAGGGGTACATAGGATGGTTGAAAGGGGTGACATTGATCAAGGTATATTGTATTCAAAATCTGTTTTGTTAAAGGCAAGTCCTTTGTAAAACTACTTAAAGATAATAAAAAATAAATTGCACTGTCAAAACATAAAACAAAAATAAATAAACCAAAATCCATGAATATTTATTGAACAACTTTCTCTAAGTATTTAATATGTATTAACTCATTCATGTGACAGTCATTCTTTGAGAAGTGAGATGAATAATATGAAAGAAGGTACTTTAATGGGCTTTCCCAGAAGCACAACTTGAATATGAAGGGTGATGAAAAATAGGGAATGGCTTATACTTTCTGGCTTCTGGGATGACACAACCCCTGCTTCACTCTATTCCCTAAGTAATGGGAAATAACTTTGTCCTAAAAACCTGTAATTTTTAAGAGAATGTCAAAATAAAAATGTAATGACAGGGCTGGGAATATGGCCTAGTGGCAAGAGTGCTCGCCTCATTTACATGAAGCCCTGGGTTCAATTCCCCATCACCACATATATAGAAACGGCCAAAGGTGGAGCTGTGGCTCAAGGGGCAGAGTGCTAGCCTTGAGGGAAAAAAAAAAAAAAAAGTGATGACAGTGTCAAATGAGCAATGATATATGATTTCAATTGTGCAGAGGTTAAATCTAAGTTGTAACTGACACACAAGGACCTTGGCCTTCTAATCAAACCAATTTCTTTAGTAATGCAAGCACTGCTCAACTCCTTCTCTTGTAAGTCTCAGTGTAGAAACAATGAACTGTTTCTAGTTCTTCAAGCATGATGAGTTCTTTCCTACATTCCTACAGACTGTGACAAAATTTTCCCACATTTCACCTAGATGAATATGCCCAGTGGCTTTTCAGAACTGTTTCATTTACCTCTTCTCTAGAATCTTGCCAGAATAAGTGCCAATCAAGATAGAATTAATCTCTTCCTTTTATGTTCCTTTGTCTATTTTCAATGAAAAATATCATGACTAGACATCCCTACTCCATGCATATCTCCATGAGACTAGTTGTATGTAATTTCTCTTTATATTCTATAGTTCTATAATATTTTACTACATTGCTAGAATTTAAAACAGTTCTTGCATGAATGAATAATTAATATGTTAATTACAGTAAACAGAATAAAAGTACATGTGAACCTAACAGCGTATTCTTGGATATGTTTTTATTCCATAACTAAAGAATAGAGTCAAACCAGCCAAAAGCAAAGATTCTTTGGGAAGAGTCAGGGAGAATTCTATGGGTACTCTCCCCATGTAGCAATAGGTAGTTCACATGGAGTATTGCCACCTAGGGAAATCCATCCAAGCCTCTTATCCGGAGGGTTTATTGAGATTTAGTCCTATATACCTTGGTCTGTGCCTCACTTAAATTTTTGTTCATCCACACTTGTGGTGTGTCTCAGATTCTAGAAAATATATCACGTTTTTAGCATAGGATAATTATGTGTTGTCCAAATGTCCTAAATAAATAAATTTCAGCCAGAAATCCAAGGCCTAATGATAACTTAGAGGAGCCAAGGGAAAAGATCAGATTTCTATGTAGATAAGGATAATAGGTTATGATAAATTATTCAAATATCTTTGAATTAGTGAATCTGGTTAAATAGAAATTGAAAGAGAAATAATAAGATATACCTAAGGGTTAATGTTTTTTAAGGCAGTATTGATACTTATTCTAACTAAATTCACAAATTGCAGTAGATTCGTGTCATGAAAGTATGAACCTTTATTTGTAAGTAAGAAACGTATACATAAGCAATTGAAAGAAAAACATTTACTAATTTGTAATAACTCTGGCATGTTTCCTTGACATCATGATTCCTAAAATATAAGAACTGAAAAAGCCCAAATTATGACTGGGGCCTGCTTTTCATTATAATTAAAAGACACATGAAGAAAGGTATCCAAACACAATGGAATTATGATTCCTATCTACACATAATTTTCCCATCTGGACAAAGAGTAAGATTTGTAAGCTATCTCTGAAAGGTAAATCCAAAATCTCAGGGAAGATGGCTTTTATGGTCCTCTGAATTTACTCATTCACTCAACTTCCCAGAAAATACTATCAGAGAATAAAAGTTAGGAATGAGATAATCTATTATCTTCTTAAGGAATAAACACCCACTTTATTCATGAGACTTTACTACTTACTTAAAGAAACAATAATATTTACTTGCTTATAATTTACATATCTTGCTAGATAGGCAAACAAAGAAAAGCTACGAAATGCAGTTTTGCTTGGAGTGATTGAATAGTAGAAAATGTGTACTAATAGAGGCCATATATACAACCTTACCTGCTGTTATTGACTATATGTCATTTGATTAAACTGTTCCTATTAAAAATAAAGTTTTGGGCTGGGGATATAGCCTAGTGGCAAGAGTGCCTGCCTCGGATACACGAGGCCCTAGGTTCGATTCCCCAGCACCACATATACAGAAAACGGCCAGAAGCTGCGCTGTGGCTCAAGTGGCAGAGTGCTAGCCTTGAGCGGGAAGAAGCCAGGGACAGTGCTCAGGCCCTGAGTCCAAGGCCCAGGACTGGCAAAAAAAATAAATAAATAAATAAATAAATAAATAAAGTTTTGTCATAATAATAGTTCTGTCACTACTATGCTAGCCTTATTGTTTTACATTTCTGTTAGTACTCACTGCAATGGCAGAATGGATTGAGGTCGGAATTATAACAGGTTGGCATCACCTCGATAATAATAAGACTAGGTAACAAGCACAGAGCCTTCATGCCCTAGTTACTTACTAGGCCATTTGCATCTTTTTTAGACTGTCACAGGAAAATATGTAATGAGTGTGATGTTACTGTGTCCATTATACACCAAGGAAAATGACAGCACTGCAAAAATGACTTTTCTCAAGTCATGGGCCAGTAGATCTGGGATGCAATTACAAGGCAGTTTTGTTTTCCCACCTGTCCTCCTTGTAGCCTAATAGAGAGCAATAGCAAGCTGGTAGTTTGTATAAAAGGACTGGAACATTTCCTGGATCACAGTTACTCAATGGTGGTGTTTAGATAAGTGATATATATTTCCAGGCTACTTTCAAGATAGCCCCCATGCCTGCTTGTAGTTTTCCCAGATGGGAGCTAGATATGTGAACTGCTACTGTCAGAGAAATTGTTTGGCTGGATTTACTTAGAGGCTGCTTCTAGGGCCTAAGTGTGAGGGAGGTGCCTGCAGTGTTAGCTATGTAATTTTGTTCACTGCTCCCTTCAATCTATACTTGCCTCCCCACTGGGCCAATTTATACTGCGGTGTAAAGTAATGAACAGTTACAGTGTCCCTGGGGAAAATCAGCAAGTTTTACTCAGCATTGCATTACAGACAATTGTTATGTATACTTCCCATTAGTCAGGTTGAGCAGACATAAATGAAATCCACTGTTATTTCCCAAATCTCATTAAGACATCACTTTTCCCTATTTCCACCAAATCTTTCATGAGGTGGCTAACAGGTAACCAGATAGATTGATTTCAGTTACCCTGTCTCTGTAATTCTTTTCCCAGAATCTGGCAGAGAGATTAATGGTATTAAAGCTGATTTTGAAAAAAGTTGGCAGTACAGTAGAAGTTGGGTGGAGAAAAAGAAAGGATGATTAATAATTTAGATAATTATATTTAACCAATCAACATGTTTTACAACATACCCCAATAGTCTGATTCCATTAGATAGATAGATGTTGAAGAAGGATGTTCTCTGTGGCCCAGGCTGCTCATTCAACCCCTCTATCTTCCTCTTCCCATAAGGCACAGCTCATTTCTCTACCTTCACTGTAATCATTGGACTCCAGAGTAATTAGCATACATAACCTGGCCATTTCTGGCATAAAATATAGAAACTACTGATCAACTCACTAGATTAAACAAGTGTTTGTAAACTTATTGTTTGGGAGAAACAGTCAACCATTTATTATGAAAAATGAAAATGAAATGGAGGAAAACTGCACATTTTTGAAGGTGCCTTGAGCCAGGAGATAGGCAGGCTCATGAAGGACTGGAATCAAAGTGTAGAAAGTGTTTTGTTTGCATTTCACATGTGTACTTTCAACAGTTTCACCCCTATCAGTTCTAGGGAGAACAAAGAAAAAAAAGGAAGATTTCTGTGCCCAAATATAATTCTCTGGAAAGGAAAATTAATACAGTCTTCTAGGCTTACAACTGTGATGAATTTGGCAAGGAGAAGCTTACTTCATCTAGGTGATCTTCAAATGAATGAATGAATGAATGAATGAATGTGGTAAACATGAAAATAGAAAGAAAACTTCTAATGTCTGTTACAAACTACAAACGTCACCAGAAGCCCAGTGTGGTACTCTTTGTATAGCTGGATTGTGGCTCATAGTACAAGTCTTTAATACATATATCTCCAAGGCTGCTCTCTTACCTTGAGGCCTTAACATGCTGCAGATTCCACTGTGAGAAGCCACTGTGTTACACATGATAGCCTCTCTACTCCACCTAGAGTACCTCAAGTTATTTCCATTCCAGCAAGTATCTGTAGTTCCTCCTACATTACATATTTTCTTATATATCTAGACGTTGACAATGTTCTACCTTACACAGGAAGAGCCCCATCAGAAATCATGTTTCTATCTCTCTAATGAACTGGTCATTCAGAAAGCCTCCCATTAGACACCATGTCCTCAAATAAGTCACAGCTCCTATCGCTGTAACCCCATGAACATTTTTCACCCTCGTTTATGTGGAATCTCTCTGTTTGCATGGTGTAATCATTGGAGGCAGATTGTGCCAGTCCTGGGGCTTGACCTCAGGGCTTGGGTGCTGTACCTAAGCTTTTTTACTCAAGGCTACCATTCTAACACTCAAGCCACTGTTCCATTTCTGGCTTTTTTATGGTTACCTGGAGATAAGGATTTCATAGACTTTCCTGCTCAGACTGGATTTGAACCACTAATCCACAGATCTTAGCATCTTGAGTAGCTTGGATTATAGTAATAAGCCATCAGTGACCAGGAGAGCCAGACATTTTACCATTTATCTTAATGTTCACCACATCATGAAAAAGACAGAACTACCAAATTCTAACAAAGAGATATTAAATGAAGCAACAGATTAAAAGTGGGTACTTTTCATATACTAAAGCTGTTATTTTTCATAAATGTAAAAATTATTCTGTTATAGAAGAGGACTGAATCCTCATGATGCTAATATTGGAGAGTTCTTATCTATTAAAGTGATATTAAAGTAACCAATAAGTACATTTCTTTTTGAGCAGTGTTGACCTCTTCCTTGTTTTCGCCCATGTTCCCTCCCCCCAACTCGGCCCCAAGTTGTAAAGTTCATGTCTAGCATAGTATCTTGTGAGTATAGCTGTTGCATTGGTTCATCCTTTGTCCCACCATTTTGTGATTCCCCCTTCCCAGTCCCCAAAGTAGATAAACATATATACAAGACACAGCATATCAAAATCACTAACAGTGACAACAAGGAATAAAGCAAAGGGGAAAAATGAAAGAAAAAAGAAAAAACTTCACACACAACATTAAAAAAAGAAAATAATAATAATAAAGTATCCAATATTGTATCAAGAATTTGATTTCTAGAAATAGCAAATATATTCAGTTATATGATACTACCTTCTTGTAAAATTGACCTGACACTTATATGCTGGTTATTAAATTGCTACTTGGATATAGAATTTATTCCTGATTCAGTTTTCATTATGTCTAGGAAATGTACTGTACATTGAGGATGCAACTGTAACAAAATAATTATAGGCTCATGGAATTTACATTCCAGGAAAGTAGGCACATAATGAATGGGGAGAAAAGCAATAATTTCTATATGCATTATTGAAAAATGCAGTGAGGAACTGAGTAAATTCTGCTGGAAGAAGAGGTAGAAAAGAGTTACAGGAATGCTTTGCTAGCATGTGGCAATTTGATCAGAGGACTAAATGAAGCAGATGTTTGAACCCTGTAATAACATAAAAGAAAACATCTGTGATAGGAGATAAGTAAGTTAAATATCTCAACATAGCATATGTGGCAATGAAATGCTATTTAAACAATTTCAGTCTATAAAATATTCATGAATGAGATTGTAATAAAGGTTTTAGATCCTGGCCTAGAGGAGATAGAAAGGAATAAAAAAATGGGCCTAGGAAAATGTGATCTATGTCAGTTCTCCAAGGTGACAAGGTAAGCTCAACAAGAAGCAGATAACTAGCTGGTCAATAACACTGAATCAGAAGAAGGTTATAGTAAGAAAATTTTGAGATATGGCTAGATTTCAAAGTATAATGTGAAAGGAATTAAATGCTGAGTGTACAAGCAGTCATACATTCTTATCTGTAAGGAAAGGAAGTAGCCCCTAGTAGGGACTTGTCTGATATATATATACATATATATGTGTATATATATGTTTATATACATATATGTGTGTATGTTGTATATGGATGTGTGTGTGTATATATATATATATATTTATTTATTTATATAATGCCTTGGTGGTATGCATAAATTTTCTGTATTAAGGCTAGACTGTTAATGTTCTCTAAAGGCATAAATAATGTAATAGAAGATAGCATCATGTAAGACTTCTCTATTATTAGGAGGGATACAAACAAAATCAAAATCAATTTTATAAGTCCTCTGCACAACCTATCATTAAGACACCCTACAGTATCCCTAAATAAGAATTTTCCATCACCGTAGAATCAACCAACTTTTGTCAATTGTCTGGCAATTGAGGCAATGACATCTGTTTTAAGATAAAAACCCACTCTGAAAAACAGTATGGTGGTTCCTCAAAAGAATAAACATAGAGCTCCCCTATGACCTAGCAATCTCACTCCTGGGCATTTATCCAAATGACCACAAACAAGACTAAAGCTACTACCACAATCATGTTCATTGTAGAATTATTTACCACAACTAAGATACAAAACCAAACCAGACGTTCCTCAGTAGATCAAGAAAATGTGGTTTATATGCATACTGGAATCCTATGCATCCATTAGAAAGAATTACATTGCCCATTCATAAGGAAATGGAAAGACTTGGAAAAAATCATAAGAGAAGAAAGCCAGACCCAATGAAACATAGACTCAGTCCATGGTTTCCCTCATTTGTAATAATTAGTGTATGTCTAGGATTGTCATAGAAGAGGATCACAATAGATTAATAGCTATGTATATATGACCATATAAAATGATAATAAGTGAAATAAACTCCAAGTTATAAAAACAAGAAGTTTTTCTTTGTTGTTGTTTGTTATTTCTTTTTCTCTTGTTTTTTTTTTTTTTTTCCCCTTTGGCTCATCCCCTGTATCCCCTGTTGTCAGTGTATTTTATTTTGGTACCTTGTGTGATATATGTGTGTATGTGTATATATATATATATATATATATATATATGTGTGTGTGTGTGTGTGTGTGTGTGTGTGTATATGTGTGTATGTATATATATATATGTATATGTTTAACTGAATTAGGGAAGGGGAAAGGGGCAATAAAATGGTGAGACAAAGGACAAAGGGTAAACCAATGTAACAGTGATGCTCTCAAGACAATAAATTGGAGAAAACTTTACAACTTTGGAAGGGGGTATCGTAGGAGAGGGAAATTGGGGAAAAATGAGGGAGATGGTAACAATGTTTGAAATGTACTCATTACCTTATACACATTAGTACATCACTTTGACGAAAAGATTAAATAAAAAAAAAAAAAACTAATAGTGAGATAGAGGTTAACTGACTTACCAAAAGATATACTTGCAGTGTTAAGTCTAGGAGATCTGGACATGGATTATGTGAATAAAGCAGAAGAAAATCAGCTTTGGAAGACAGTCCATTCCAAACATTTGTCCCAGGAATTCATAGTTTCAAAGACCTCCTTTCTTTCTCAAGTTGAGAAAATTGTGTCTATATCTCAGAGATTAAGGACAAAATGTGAAAAATGATTACTTTGTCATTTTTCTAGGTATTTCTGTTAAGCTTCTTGGTAACTCACTATTATATTAAGATCACCTTTTTTTTTTTTTTTTTTTTTTTTTTTTTTTTTGCCAGTCCTGGGGCTTGGACTTAGGTCCTGAGCATTGTCCTTTGCTTCTTTTTGCTCAAGGCTAGCACTCTACCACGTGAGCTACAGCGCCACCTCTGGCTTTTTTGATACATGTGGTGCTACCACTAGGCCATATTCCCAGCCCAAGATCACCTTATTTTCTAGGTACAGTTTGTGCATTCTTTAGAAGTTGCTTATTGTTATAGCTAACTCTTTGGCAGGCATAATCCTTCTAAACAAGCCTTCAGTTGCTTCTACCACTTCCACAAAGCCAAATATTCATGGGTTATTGCTATTCCAGGGAGGCAAGATGATAATGCGTAACTGAGTTTAACTCGGATTTCAAATCTTCACGTGATGTATTTTTATAGTGATGTGGAATTATACAGTAAAAGTGATGACCTTGACAAAATCTTAGGCTATTTTCTGTAACTTGACTGCAAACCTTATAACCTTGGTAAATGTTTATATCCCTACTTGCAATGCTAAAATAATGAAAACAGATACCATGTAAAATAACATGCATAAAATATTATTATTATCAACTAATTAATGCACAATGTCCTTTACACATGAAACTACATGTGTATTCCATATTTACTCTTGCATTCCTGGAATATAGGGAAAATCTAATGAAAAAAAAGAGACAATGATTTGAAGCTTATTTAATAGGCAAAGTCCTCATTGTAAAAATCTATGGAACTTCTTAGTACTAACTTTAAGAAAACAAACTAGCCATTGTCTGAAATAATGAAGTCTATGTTTTCTTCTTCCTAAATTATCTTCAGAGTCACGTGAATGTTCCTGGGACTAACAGGTGTTCAAACCTTAAAATGACATGGCTGAAGTGGTAGTGTATCTACATAGCATGCTTGACTCCTTGAGTTTGTTCCCTAGTGCCAGAGAAAATTAAAACTGCTTAATAAACACACATGCTACGCACAATGGATATGTGCAAACTGAAAAATAATATTGTGTAAATAATACACAATAATAAAAAGTAGTGGCTATACTTTTACAAAATATTAAATTTACACAGGGAAAAGGAAAAGCTAATATGGAAATGTTTAATTAAGTTATGTGTTTTGTAGTGAATTGATTATAAATATGTGGAGGTGGAGATAAGGTATGATGCAAAAAAGGAAGGAAGGAAGGAAGGAAGGAAGGAAGGAAGGAAGGAAGGAAGGAAGGAAGGAAGGAAGAGAAAAGGATGGGTTTTCAGAGTAGGGTTTAAGATTTTGAGTATGATTTCAATTGCAAAACGTTCATTCTTCTGAATGTTGATTTCTTCATCTGTACTGCAGATATAGCTACATATAGTGCAGTACATGTGCTTTAATGTATAGAAAATATTTTGTCCTTTGTGAATTCTATGTAATGGTTTTGGAAGAACTCTTTGCTTTATATGAGAAAAGGGAACCTGTTAAGGTGATTCTAAATTGCTCTGTATGGATTTAGCCAAGCAAATAGACATTACTTGAATCAGACATTTCAAAAAATAGTTTGTATTGTTCAATTAAAATAGCATTATGATAAGTGATCATTCTAATGTCTGAAATGACAGATTTATTCTTAGGCTGTAATTCTCCCAGTCGGAGCCTTCCATTGTGTCAATAATATTTAAATGAGTCAATGTTATTTGTAAAGCTTTTGTTGTTACAGCACAGAATAATATGTGAAAAAACATGATTATATGGTTATCAGTCTGTTTAATAGGGTTTACAGCCTCTATGTACACATAACAGCTGCTAGATCAAGCCCTCAATTAATTTTACATAACAGGAGCAATTTTACACAATTACTTGAAATTCTTTGGCCACATTCCATTTCTCTGACATAAGCATATGGGCCAAAAAAAATCACAAGAAATGATGAGTCCGATGAGATTCTCTAAGAGAATAGTTATATGAAGTTTATATATTTTCTGGATCAGAAATTTCAGCTTCTATATTATCTCATTTGATGTATAAAAATATTTTCATTTGGATCATACTTACTATTATTAGAGTTGAAACCTCTTCAGTGCTCACCAAATTCTAGGTTCTCCCTATTTCAACTCTTCAGAATATTTAAAGAATATATTTCAATTTTTCCAAGAAGAATAATACTTAACTAAGCTAAGTAACCTAATCAAGGTCACAGTGACCAACCAGTGGGACTCAAATGCAGATTGGCAAGTGTCTTAAGCAATTTTATTAATCACAGAGCCTCTGTTTTATTTTTGTTATTATTCGATGTATTTATCAAAGCTAAATGCAGTGGAAATTTTATAAGTAACTATAATTATAAATTACCTCAAAATGCACATATGTTTATTAGTGGCAGCAATTAGTAACCTCATTTTGGCACCATCAGCTATTTTTTTGCTAATTATCCATTTGAACATTCAGTCCATAACTATTCATTAAGCAGCTACTACAGTCAAGTTTCTGCTTGAATTGACATATTTAGTCACTACTCCTGCCAAGAAATGAAGACATGTATTCCCTAGTCAGGAAGCATATTTCTTTGTAATCATTTTATCTCAGGATGTACTTCCTTCCCCTGTAGGAAGAGAATCATTATAATTGAGTCCAGATTCTAGATAGATAGATAGATAGATAGATAATATCTAAGATTCCTTAATCACACTATTCGGTTTTCTTATTCACTTTCTTGAAAACTATAGTATTAAGCATCCATCGTATTTCATTGCAGTTTCTATTTATACAACTCCCTTTTTAATATATAAATAAGAGAAGACAGAGGCTCTTATTTATCCTGTTTTCACTCTGTGTAATACAAATATGTCCCAGGGATATAATTTTCTGCATGACTTAATGAATGAGTGAAAAAACGAATGGTTGCATGGGTGAGTAAATGAATGAAATCCCCTATATATTCCAGAGAATTTAAGAAATTTTGTCTTCTAAGACAAAATATTTCTTTTGCCTTTTTAAAAATTATGCTCTATTCATCAGGTATCAGTACAGACTAGCTCAGGTGGAACTGACAGACATGGCTTCAAATGGGCTTCAGCTGTCATACTACATGAGTCTTTTTGAAGCATCAACCTGTCATGTGCCAGGCACAAAGGATAAACTGTGTAATGACACCAAGTATAGTGAAGCAATTGGCTTTACAAGTAGAATTTAATATTCACAGCTCAGTAAGAGTAAAATCCCATCTGATTTCCAGAGAGCTGAATGAGACATGTTCCTCCCAGAGCACTTTCCTTTGCCAGTCATTTCCAGTCAACCTCAGGGTGGGACAATACTGAGGATTCAGAGACTCATGCTTTGGGGGATTGCCTGAATCCTAGTTTATACATCTCCTCAAAAACCTATTCCTTAATCTGCATTTGCCTCAGTATCTATAATACCTAACTTTCAAAGTACTACAAAATCTATATAGTTCATATCCCATAAACAACCATAGGCATTGTAGGGGACTGTATACAATTTGAGAATAATGAAGCTTCCTAAAGTTGTTAAAATAAATTTTATCGGGCTGGGGATATAGCCTAGTGGCAAGAGTGCCTGCCTCGGATACACGAGGCCCTAGGTTCGATTCCCCAGCACCACATATACAGAAAACGGCCAGAAGCGGCGCTGTGGCTCAAGTGGCAGAGTGCTAGCCTGGAGCAAAAAGAAGCCAGGGACAGTGCTCAGGCCCTGAGTCCAAGGCCCAGGACTGGCAAAATAAATAAATAAATAAATAAAATAAATAAATTAATAAATTTTATCAACTTGGTTGCTTAAGATAGCATTCTTATCATAATTTCTTGAAATCAGAAAAACTAAGTGGATCTCAGTGAAGTAAAAGTAGAGTACAGGACAGCCATATTTGTTTCTTGAAATTCATGTGATTTTTTTTTCTTTTTTCTTTTTTTTTGTCTTCAGGAGGCTACTACACACATTCTTCCTGGCCTCCTCCATCTTCAAAGCTACAATCACTGACAGTGACACTCCTTTCTCCCTCTTCCATTTTTAAATGACTTTCAAGATGACATCAGACCAATGTGGATAATTTTCTATCTTTTCAAGTGATTAGTTATATCTGCAACTTTAATCTCCTCTATACCTATCACAATATATGTATAAGTTTCAGAGACCTAACAAAGAGTTATTTCTTCTCTCTCTCTTTCTCCTCTCTCTCTCTCTCTCTCTCTCTCTCTCTCTCTCTCTCTCTCTCTCTCTCTCTCTCTCTCTCTCTCTCCTTTTCTTTTCTTCTTCTGTTTTCTTTGTCCTGTTGTTCCTTTCTTGTTTCAGAGCTTTGGTTTTCAGACTATCAGGACAGCAAAATGGTTAGCAGCAGTAAATAACTACAGTCCCCTAGATTCACAATTAGCCAGGGAGAGGAAAGTTTTCTTCTTCCTTGTGTGAACTTTGATGGTGGACCTACAATTTTCTGATTTGTTTTATGTTCACAGTCTCTGTGGGCAGCAAATTGCAATGCTTTGTATCCTCAGGCCCGAGTCATGCCCTCAAACCCATGAGACATAGATGAAAGATGGAAGAAAAGATGAACACAGAAAGAAGATTTCCCCAGGATACTAATTACACTTAAAAAGCAAAGAGAAAACCTAAACATCCATTACAAAGAAATGTGTAAGTGGGGAAGTGAGTTTCTTTTACTACAGAGAAGAAAAATATGTCTAAATGCCTCTTGGAACAAAATAACATCTCTCTAAATATCTTTTCTGCTGGTTCGTCTAACGAGGATATCAAATATATAAAATCATCCTAAAATTTGTATCTTGAGTATGTCTCCCAATATTTTATCTTACTTGCTAAAAAATTCATTAACTATAACAATTCAAATAGTAAATTAATGCAACACATAATCAGAAAATCGTTCCAAAGATAAATTATGGTGTTGACTTAGAGAGAAATTAGTTGCACTATGATAGTATTATAGGAAAATAGAATAAGTGATCTTCTTTGCCAAATATGTTATGCATAAAAATAATTTTCTATAGTAACCATATGATATGTTCCTCTAAGATTTGCTTTAAAGGAAAGAAAGTAATGTTCATATTGACCACTCATCACTCCTACAAGAGATTTTCATAATGGTCATTTCCTTAGCAATAACCATCTCTGTGTCAGGCACTAAGCTACAAATTTCTATATTTGCCATTTGCCCTTTACAATAAACCATAAGTGAAGTATTATCTATATTTTAAAACTGAATGAACTGAAGCTGAAAGATATTAATTTTCTTAGTACCACAGAGCATTTAAGTTAGGACTCTGTAAAAAAAAAAAATAAAGCCCTTCATCTTCTGTAACAATGATATACTTTTATTTTAAAAACACCTGTGAATACAAACAGAGCTTACAATTTTCTAATCATCACTTAAACATCACTTAAATTGCACTCTTTTGTCTTGGTCCTTCAGCATATAGTTACATTTTTGCTGAATAAGTTAATGAGATACAGTATGTTTATATCATTCAAAGACTTGAGCATCCCCACTGTGAAGAACATGTGTTAAAAAGCTCCGGGAAAAATAATTATTAGACTCTAATTCTTTTTAAGGAGCTTAAAGTTTAGTGAAAGTATTAAGATGTATACAGACTGTTAAGATGCAACCAGAGCAGAAGATATTTTCCAAATGAAAAATATAAAATATATTAAAATGAAAATAAATAGGCCAGGTACCAGTGGCTCATACTTGTATCCAGCCCAGGTGGAAAAATTTCATGAAACTGAGATCTCCCATCAGTCACTAAAAAGCTGGAATGTAACAGTGGCTCAATGAATGATAGAGGTCCAGATTTGAAGAAGCTAATAGAAAATACTCAGGCTCAGCATTCAAGTGCTCTGAGTTCAAATACTGGTTAACATACATACACACACACACACACACACACACACACACACACACACACACATGGATACATTTGGTGGAGTTTTAATGGTATTTGTAGCTAATTTTTTAAGGATATATAGTATTGCAGTGTGTAAAAATTGGAATGTGAACTGCCCTCGGTTGAAAGAAGTCCCTGACAAGAAATGATGAGTGATACAGGTAGGTATAGAAAAGAGAGGAGCATTGTGAGTGATTACCTTCATGAACACATAGCACAAAGACATTTGAGGTTAAGCCTAATGTTTCAGTAGTAGTGAGAGGTCTCATTTAGAACTCAGAGTGAAAGTTTAAGTTGTGGTTTACAAAATAACAGCAATACAACTCTATTAAAATATAATTATCTTTTGGTATTACTTGAAATTCAAAGTCTTCCCTGTAAAATGTAGCAACAACCTTTTATTCTGGGAAAATTAAATTCTCTATATTTTCACTGTGTACAAATTTGTATCGTTGCATGCTTAAAGAGATTTTGCTTTTACAACTACCTTTATTTTTAACACAAAGAAATGACCATTTTCTGAATGTTTAGGTAAGCCAGTTCCCTGATCTTCTTATTATACATTGAATGCATATAATAAAATGTCATAATGTACCCCATATCTATTAGAGTAACTATATATGTAATAGTCAAAGAAAATTATTTTGACACATTTTCATATCCCTTTATACTATTCCTTAACGCATTTTTATTTTGCTTATAATTACTCCTTCGCTTCTAGGAAATGATATGGTTCTTTATAACATTGCTTAAATTTGGGTTGTCATTTCTACTTTGCAATTCTATAGGAATGCAAACTTCAGAATATAAGAAAGTGATAACAAATTCTAAGAAATTACCTCCTGCAGATTTGTGGTAGGGATTGAGACCCACTCTATTGGATAACTGTTTTGAAATAATCTTTTTAAAGTTTCCTTGGGTTTAACAATCATATTATCTCTCCTCTTCCTCTTCCTCCTGCAAGTGCTCTTCTTTTTCCCCTTCTTCCTCCACATCCTCTTTTATATTCATGGCATTATAATTTTTGAATTCAGGGACTTGTGCTTACTGGTCAGGGTCTATATCACAACAGCAACATCTCAAGCCTTTTGGCATTTTTGTTTGTTTCAGATAGTGTCTGGCTTTTGCCTATGTCTTCACCATGGTCCTTCCATAGTAACTTAGAGAACAAGTATTTTCTACTGCACTCAGCATTTTGTTGATTGAGGTGTCATTTTGCAAACTTTCATCCTAGATTAAGCTCCAATTTTCCATCCTAATCTTAGCCTCTCAAGTAGTTGGGATTATAGTCATGATCCAATATTCCCCATCTTGTGGTTAAAATATCTCTTTTGCTTATAGTAAAACTATATTTGTTGATATTTTCACTCTATATTGATAATAGCCAAAACCCTATGTTTCTATTATGCTGACTTCAAAGTAGAGCATTCTACTGCAAGGTCTGTGTGCCTTCTGAAGTATACAGAATGGCTATTACCTAATTATTGTTACTAATGATTTAATGATGTCCTTTTTGATGGAATGACTCATTGATGGTCCAGGTAAAGCACATTCAATCCTGTTATTCTGTAAATACTGAGCTTTTGTAATCTGAAGTCATGAATAAAAAGTGTGTTAAAATCAGAATAACTTGGTGTGTAAATTGGAATATGTTGTGGCTGGGGATATGGCCTAGTGGCAAGAGTGCTTGCCTCGCATACATGAGGCCCTGGGTTCAATTCCCCAGCATCACATATACAGAAAACGGCCAGAAGTGGCACTGTGGCTTAAGTGGCAGAGTGCTAGCCTTGAGACAAAGAATCCAGGGACAGTGCTCAGGCCCTGAGTCCAACGCCCAGGACTGGCCAAAAACAAAAACAAACAAACACTAAAAAAAAAATTGAAATATGTTCTATAAATTTAGCCCATTCCATATGAACATGGAACAACAAAGAAAATAAGAAAAGGTAGCATGATATATACTCTTCTCCCTTGGAATGTGTAAAGGAGAGTAACTCATTTACTTTATAATGGAGACATATATATAAATACATATATATACAGACATGTGCATATATGTACACATTATTAGTTCATCAATTCACATGAACTTTAATCCAAATATCCACATAAAACATATATTATATATGTGTAATGGTGAGGAAGTCATAATTTGTACTTTATACTATTGTGCTGCACAAAGTCAGGAACAGAAAATTCAGACTGAGTTTCAAAAATTCTTCATATAAAACTCATATTTTGTTGTAGAAATAAAATGACTAGTAACTGTCAATTCTAGAATCTAGACAATTTAGACAATTATATTGCAGAAACGTGATAATAAATAGAAAAATATTGAATATTAAGGTAACTACAGGAAATTTAATGGAGCTGTATATATATGATTTGATAGCTGTCAGTATCCAGGAGAAACAATATGTCCAGAAATTTGAAATAAAATATATTTGAATAAAGGACTTGAAGAGAAAGGGCTCTGTTGATGACATGAACGTTTTTGTTTAATCTCTGAAATTAAAGCACAGTGGTAAATTTTATATACCCGGGCAATCAATTTTGCATCATTATAAAGAACCAACGCTACCAAAATAAGATATTGAAGCAGGTAGAAAGCAGAAATAATGATAGAAAGCTTAGTGAAGGAGAAGGAAAATTTTAAAAAATGTTCACATTTCTTACATGTTCACCAGAAATAATATGGCATTATTTCTATAGATGAGTGATATAGTAACAATAATTTAATATGAATTTATCATGTCACAAAAGTTAACAATCAAAAGTGCTCTTTTGATTAAACATATTGTAATTTCATTAAGAGATGTAAGAAATAAAGACTACTATCACTCATTAAGTTCTCTGGCAAAATGTCTGGACACTAAAATAAAATATTATGTGTGATACTCTTCCCTATGACAATATAATATTTAAAGAGCACACAGAAGCAAATAATCTATACAAAACCATTTTGTATGAACTACATAATCTTCTAGTTTCCTGACAGAGAAATGGAAAGAAGTTAAGTGATTTCTCTTCAGTGCTAATGTATGCTGGTCTTTTGTAGCAAGATTAAATTAACCAAACTGAAAATAGACACCATGTCTCACAGATTTCAGAACCTCAAGGAAATAATACACTGGATCATACGCTGAGAACAACTGTGCTTAAGCTCTCTAAAAGCCTGTTTGCCCCATTTTGCCATAATGGAAGTGTGATGCTGTAACAAGCAGGTTGGCTAGAGTCAAGTGCTCTGTTGAAGACTTCTACAATTTAGAAATGATGATGGTGGCTTACAGTGGGAATTTCATGGTTAAATGAATTCTTTCTATTGCTACTAAACCTTTTTTGTTTCCTAGGAAACAAAAAATCTTTTAAAAAGATGTGCTTTACAACCAGAGGATGAAGTAAGAATCATCTAAAAGCCAATATATAGTCAGACATTATAAGAAAACAACATAAGTTACTGTCTATATCATGAAAGTGGAAACTCTTTAAAGTACAATAGAGTGGTGTCTCATTTCTTTTTGTATTTGTATACTTTTATATTGACTTTGATTTAATACCTGCACTTTATAATTATCAAATTGAACTTCCTACTAATCACTTTCTATTTTAAGGCCTGTGTGAGTTTTTGTGTTGTTTTTTTAACTGTTCCATATGTCAATTCTCCTTGGAGTAACAATCTAAGTGTGAAATCTACCTGCGAAAATCTATCACAATGTGCGAAATACTTTTTTTCAGTCTGGTTAAAATGATAAAACTATGCTGATCTTGTGATAATGGACTACTAAAATTGACTTCAGTACACATGGAAGAGTTTATCCGGAAATCAGAATATGAAGTTTGTGGACATGTTTATTTATTTGAACTAGGGTAAATGGTATGGAAATACGATTACTGTGAATATATATATATATATGTATATATATATATATACATATATATATATATTAATGTTTCACATTTTATTAGCAATCACAAGTAAATCTTGTCACATTGAACTTCACTGATTTCACTGATTTCTCATTTGCACAAAATACCTAAATTAAATTGGATTGGGCATCACTTTCCTTTAGTAAGACTTATGGTGGATGTAATGAGGCAGATTTCTTTATGGAGCGTGGTAGAAAAAAAATAAATCATAGGGAAGTTTTGGTGACTGGTAATGGGTATCTTTCTTAGCTACTAATTTTTCAGAAGCCTTCACAACCCTTCTTATGGAAGACAGTTAAAATATCATTCTTAAAATTTAATAGGACAATTAATCAGAAACAAAAGTTTGTAATCTTATTTTTATCAATGCTAGTAAGCAAATCTGTAAGTTGTGGGAAAATGCCTACTACCTGTAATTTACTGTATCAATTAATCAAAACTAAAAAAGTTTGAAGAAGAAATGAGAAAGGCCAAGAGACACATGAAGAAGTGCTCTACATCACTGGCATAAAAGAAATGCAAAATCAAGACAATGAAATTCCACCTCACCCCAGTAAGAATGTCCATTATCAAGAAAACTAACAATAACAAATGCTGGAGGGGATGTGGCCAAAAGGGAACCCTACTACATTTTTGGTGGGAATGTAAACTTGTTCAACCACTCTGGAAAATGGTATGGAGGTTCCTGAGAAGGCTCAACATAGAGCTCCCCTACAACCCAGCAGCCTCACTTTGGGGCACCTACCCCAAAAATTACAAGCAAGACCACACTAAAGCCACCAGCACAACTATGTTCATGGCAGCACAACTTGTCATTGCTAAAATATGGAACCAACCGAGATACCCCTCAGTAGATGAGTGAACTAGAAAATGTGGAACATATACACAATGGAATTTTATGACTCTATCAGAAAGAATGACAATGCCCCCATTCATAAATAAATGGAAGGACTTGGAAAAAAATTATACTAAGTAAAGTGAGCCAGACCCAAAGAAACATGGACTCTATGGTTTCCCTCATAGGGAATAATTAGTACATGTTTAGGTTAGTCATAGCAGAAACGTAGCCCAATTGCTATGCCCTAACGAACACATAAGACGATGCTAAGTGAAATTAACCACATGTTATGGAAACAAGTAGTATATTATTGTCGTAATTATTTTCAACATGCCATGTGAAACAGTACCCTTTGTTCTCTTTTTTTTTTTTTCTCTCATATTCCCTTCCTGTGGTTTTACTCCTGCTATCACTGTATCTCAGTTTAGTACCCTGGTTAATGTATTTACCTGTATTAGAACTAAGGAAGGGAAAGGGAATACCAAAATTGAAAGAAAAAGGATAAAAAGACAAACCATTCCCAAAGCAATACTTACAAAACCATTTGGTGGAAACAACTGTACAACTCATGGGGGGGGGGGAGGTAACAAGTTGAATAAGAAATGTACTCACTGCCTTGCATATGAAACTTTAACCATTCTGTACTTCACTTTGACAATAAAGAAAAAAGAATGAAAAAATAGTTTGGAATCTTTTTTTTTTTTTTTTTTTTTTTTAACCCATGCTGGTAAGTTGTGGAACAATGCCTTACTATCTGAAATTTACTGTATCAATTAATCAAAAATAAAAGTCAATAGTATACAAGTGAAGTAGAAATCAGGTTTAAAACCATCTTGCTCTCATTTTTTTATCACTTAGAATACATATTGAACCAGAACACACTGTGCACGTTTTGCTCTCATGGTACATCGATTTCTAATTCATCCATAAAGTCTGGTGTTTGCAGAGCAAAACTTTCTAAGAAAGATAGTCTTTGTTTTATTGATATGTTTTCAAAAACCAACCATTTTATATTTTTATCTGTTTCTCCTTAAATATGTACTAGATATTGAATTGGCAGACTAGCTTTATTGAAAAAACACAGACAAAAGGAGAAAACGGGAGAGGAAGGGACAGAGGACTAGAAGGAAATAACTACAAAGTAAGAATCAAAGGAAGGAAAGGTGGGTTATATTTTCCATAAAGATTTTGTCAATTAAAATGGAAATATTCAGATTTGATGAATAAAGGTCTATATTTTCTCCATAAAAGTGCACCGCTACACACAAATAGAAGTATCTAGATGAGAAATTTACCCTGGAAGTGAAACTACATTATGTTCTTCTAAAAATCTACATAGTAAAGAAGATGTTTGAATGGACAATCTTTAATATAAAATAATGCAAAACGTGAAATATGTAGTATTCTTATTCAAGTTCACTAACATTTTAATAATTAAATTGCTTATAAAAATATTCTTCTTTATGTAAGCACTTTTAGTACAATGCAGGTAATATTATGAAAGCTTAAATATAAAAATGACACCTGACCTAATTGAACCTAAGAAATCGTGTTGTTCTTGGCAATGATGGCTCACACTTACAATCATAACCACTCATGAGGCATATCTTAGAATCAGAATTCTATATCCATACCAGACAGACAAATCTGTTTTCAATTAAGCAGCAAAATACTAAAATCAGAGGTGAGGCTCAAATAGTAGAGCATCAGCCATTCGAGAAAATGCCAAACACAACTCTAATACTCTGAGTTCAAACTCCTATGTGCAAGAACATTTTGAGCTTTTTCATAATCATTGGTCAAAGTAAATTTGAGAATCATCTAACTGTGCTTTGAATATAAAATAGCCATTAAAAAGAAGTAGTGTAGCTGGGTGCTGGTGGCTTACACCAGTAAATGAAACTACTCAAGAGGCTGAGTATTGTGGTTTGAAGCCACCCCAACAACATAATCCATTCTATGAGCCTCATATCTTAAATTAACCAGCAAAATCTAGAATGGTAGCTACGGTTCAAGTGGTAGAGCACCAACCTTGAACAAAAAAGCCAAGCAAGAGTAGTATAACCCTCAAAGACCTAGCCTCAATTCCAGCACAAAAACAAAAACCTAGGTCATAGTACTCTGTTAAGAAAGATATAGGAAGAATTTTCAATCTCTTACTATGAGTAATATGGGTTTTTTTCTCCCAAATAACTGGTTTGTGTTTACCTTATAAATACAAAACAGATTGTCTTTCTCTTTTACACTTTTATTACTTCCAAATTTGAAGTAATTTTGAATCTTCTTTCTAGGAAACATGCAAGCAAGTATAATAGCAATGCATGTATTCAATACATTAACATCCTTTTTTCATTAGCTTTCTTTGTTCTATAATTTCCCCTTGTTCGCAATTTAATATGCTGTGTCTATAAGTTTCCATACTAGTCAGAAGAGTTTGTAGTGGCTGCATTGTACATACCCAATGCTAACCAGATTAATGCAGCAGGAAAACAAGCAGCATGCATGTGACCTACTGGCAATTATTACTATGTAATAGGTCATGGTATCATTCATTCTGACTCATTGTGCTGTAGCCATAAGCAGTCTCATTGCCATTTTAACCATGAGGTATGCTGAAAATTGTTGGTAAGCATGAGAAATGTTAGGTAAAATCACTCTCCCAGTGCTAGTTTCTTATAAATAGTAGGTATACAGCCAAGTATTTTTGATCATAATAGTTCCTGTGTAAGAGTGTATGGGCATTATTAAAATAAATAAGAAGCAAAATGTTAGTGGTGAAATTCTAGAGATTTAAAAAGGAAGCATTGGAAATGAAACAGATTTGAAACAAACTGAAGGATAAAATGCAAATTTCTTACAGGACATGATAAACTAATCTCAATATTTAGGAAAATATGACAAATAACTGCTCCATATCTTGGGCACTCTCTCCCTTAGTAGAGAATATCTAAGATTTTCAAAGTCACTTAGGCAGGAATTTCAAAGGTTTCCTGGTGATTCTATGATCACATATCATAAATTCAAGTACTCTTCTTCTCTAAGGGAAAGTAACAAAGCAGAATTATTCATTGGGGATCATAATGATAAAATATTCACAGTTCCTATTAAAGCAATAATGTGCCAGTTTTTAAATTACTGAACTGTTCTGTTTGTTATTTCCAAGGGAATCTTATTAGCAAAAAGATAGAACACACTAACATAGTTATGCTCTGGGATTCATCACATGTCTGATTAGAGAGTATTTAAAAATACATTTCAGCTATCTTCTCCTCACTTGCTATAAGCAGGTTGAAATGACAATTAAGTAGTCTCAGGGTTATTAACAGAGGACCTGAAGGAATATTGTAACTTGTAAAATTAGCCCAGCTATGTGCATAATAATGTAGACAGTGAAAAGGAATAAAAGGATCAGAGTTATAGTTTTAAAATAGATCTAATTCAGTATGCATAGAACTATTTCCTAAAGCATTCTGCATATAATTTTTAGGACTCGGTATCACTATGGTCCAGTAACACAATAATGCAAGTCCAGTATTCAACTTAGAAACTCCGGCTCTTCCCCAAGGAGGACCCAGTTAGCATTCATCTGAAATGTTGCATTGCTGTGTACAAATTTGTGAATTGACTATTTTTCATGTTTTCAAATGCCATTTACAAGTTTTGTCAACTTTGTATAAAGAATGAATTCTCATATAAGCAACCTTTATTATTATTATATTTTTGCCAGTCATTGGGTTTGAACTCAGTCTGGGCACTGTCCTTGAACTTCATTTTGCTCAAGGATAGCAATCTACAACTTGAGAGACAGTGCCATTTCTGACTTTTTCTGTTTATGTGATAGTGAGGAATTGAACTCAGGGCTTCATGCATGCTAGGCAAGCACACTACCACTGAGCCACATTCCCAGCCTGTAAGCAACCAATTCTGTGCATCTGTACTTTACATTTGAAAAGATGCTTTATTAATTTCAGTATTTCTTCTGCTTGATACAGTAATGTGAAATAAACTGTACATGTTTCAGCCAAATTTTCATGGTATTTTCCAATTATCCATATAAGGTGAATGATAAGATGTGGACATTTTAGTCTTCAGTACTGTTTTCACATAGTCGTATGAACCAAGAGAAAAATGTCAACTTGTTTTTTAAAAGATGAGTATCCCAGTTAGGAGTTAGAAGGGGCTTCTCTCCCTCCCCCCAATAAAATAGGTTCTTTCTAATAGTAGTCACACTAAAATGAAGTCATACTTCACACCATTGCCTCTCACCCTTCTTAAAATGAAAGAAAAGGGGTGTGAGCCTGAACAGGATTAAGATTTTTTCATTCTTCTTAATCCAAGTGTTGATCTGACAGCCAAATCCCACTCATCTAATCAAAGAAACCATCTTTCTAGCAAGTGGCACCACAGTGCACAAGCCAGCATGCTTGTCTAGTGGCACTGGGCTTTCTCTGCAAGTGTCTCATGAGATGGGTCTTTTATGTAGCCAGATGGTCATGTCATGGTGTTTATCAATAGCAGCCAAGTATTTACAAGCCCAATGAAACTCTTGATAAAGCAACCTTACAAAAACCAACCACAGTTGTAATTCTAATATCACATCTTTCTGATAACCCAATCTTCTGCATTTAACACAGTTCCTTCTTAGTGCTAACTTGTAACATAACTCTTATAATATAAACCTAACTCAAATGTCCTTTTGACAAACAGAAAGAGAAGCTTGTTGATACCATTCTATTTGCTTAGATGACACAGGCTGCTCAAGAGGAGTTTCCTGATGACTACTGCTTCTACACAACTCTTCCCCAATATCTCACAGCTAAAGAAGCATAGAAGGGAAAGGGAATACCAAAATCAAGAGACAAAGGATAAAAAGACAAACCATTCCAAAAGCAATACTTACAAGACCATTTGGTGTAAATCAACTGTAAACTCATGAGGAGGGGAGAGGGGAATAGGGAGAAGTGAGGGGGGGAGGCAGGAGAAAATGAGGGAGGAGGTAACAAGTTGAATAGAAATATACTCACTGCCTTACATATGAAACTGTAACCCCTTTGCAGTTCACTTTGACAATAAGGAAAAACATTCCATTTGGACATATGAAAAAAATGCATAGAAAATATTTACTAAATAGACCTGCAAGTGTTGATATAAATAGAGAAGCTTATGTGGATAAGCACAAAAATGCCAGCCCCATGGGCCCACTGTGATTGATGTGAACTCATAAGCCTAAAGGAACATGATGATAATAAAAATAACTGAAGTGGCATAAAATTCCATTGTGTAAATGTACCACATTTTCCTGATCCATTATCCCTCTATCAGAAAGAATGACATTGTTCCATTTGTAAGGAAATGGAAGGACTTGGAAAAAGTTATACTAAGTGAAGTGAGCCAGACCCAAAGAAACATGGACTCTATGGCCTCCCTTATTGGGAATAATTAGTACAGGTTTAGGCAAGTCATAGCAGAGCATCACAAGGCCCAATAGCTATACCCTTAGGAACACATAAGATGATGCTAAGTGAAATGAACTCCATGATATGGAAACAAGTGATATATCACAGTTATAACTACTTTCAACGTCCTATGTATATGTGTAGTTTCTATTATTGATGATGTTTTGTATCACCTTCCTATGTTTGTACCTACACTATCTCTGTAATCTTATCTGAGTATATTGGAAACCGTGTTTACTGGTATTGGAAGTAGGAAATTCAAAGGGAATACCAAATTCGAGAGACACAGGGTAAAAAAAGAGAAATAACTACAAAAGCAATACTTGCAAAACTGTTTGGTGTAAGTGAACTGAACAACTGGGCGGGGGGGTGGGAAAGGGGGGGAGGGAGGGGGGCATGAGGGACAAGGCAACAAACAGTACAAGAAATGTATCCAATGCCCAACGTATGATACTGTAACCGCTCTGTACGTCAGTTTGAAAATAAAAATTTGAGAAAAAAAAAAATAACTGAAGTGGACTAGGAATATAAAGTGTCCTAATGAAGGGTGTACTTTTTGGCTTCAGGGTCAACTACTGCTTAGCTCTAGAGTGGTGGATCTGTGGAAATGGGTTTTGCTTCCCAAATTGTCTGATTTTCATGCAATCTGAGAAATATGGCAATGGCCATAAAATGTGATGTGTCTAGTGAAGAAATAATATTGGAAAGGGAAGGGGCAAGAATAGGCACCCTAGACAGGACCATGAAGAGAAGTCTGGGCCTGGTGAAGGCACCAGTTTCTGTCAAAAGCTCTTGATAACTCTGTTCTACATTTCCTTCTTTGCAGTGGTTGAATGACATTGTATTTGCTTATGATCTAGTGTCCAGTCTGGGCTACTTATTTTACATATTCATTTGTTTCACTTCATGGGGTAAAGTGACAATCTAATTAGTGACTGATGAATATGCAGATGAGGCTAGTAAAATTCATTTGCATAAAGTCTAGAAGCAGTGAAATAATTTATAATAACAAAAAAATGGATGCCAATACCTATGAAAGAACTCAGACTGGGAAAGTTAAAAGAACTCATAAATAGATTTCAGGTGCAGACTAAATTGAAATCAATTCACCAAATGAAATCTTATATCTAACACTATAATGATGAGTGCTTTTATTGGGTTTATACATAGTCTAAATAGATTAGTTGCATTTGTAGTCCAGTAGACTTATACTTCTTTTTATTGCATTTTAATTGCAACTATTTTTTATAAACTTTAAATAGTTTTTCAAAGAGTTTACCATAGAAAATGTCTGTTTGTGAGTACGATACATCTAGATTTATACCACACTTTCACCATCTCTTATTTCACACGACCCTACCCTTTTATTAAAGAATAAATTATTTATGAGTATATGTAACCATACCCTTAGGTCTCCTTGCCAGCCATTTTTTACAATGAAAACTTATGCATGCAAAGAAAGCATCATGGGAACATTGACATACTGAAAACTACTAAGGACCCAGACTGTCATTTATTTTTTAACATGCTTGTAGTGACACTGAGGATGGAAGAGAACATATGAAGATTTAGCATGGAAAGATAGGCTACAATGTAAAAGAAAGCATCACAGTGACAAAAAGATCCATAAGAGCCTAATTGACTTCAAGATTTAAACCACAAAGAGGAAAAAGAAGGTACCCTTTTACTCACAAATGAGATAAGCTGCCATCCAGATGTTTGTCATCAATTCTTTGAAGTGCTAACCTACATAATAAAAATACCTATGCAAAAGTTACTGGAAACAAAGGGAAAAATGGACAGAAACCTGAAGATGTGACATATTTGCACTCTTCATGATACCAAATGACAAAAATGAGAGGAATAAGAAAAAAATGACAAAAGTAGTTTAACACATAATTATGTACTACTGATAAGAATACATAAAAACCTAGGAGATTGGGAGATGATATTAGCAAAGTAAATATCAATCTGTTTCAAAGTAGAAAACATGCATGAATGACACTAAGATCCTTGATACAGTTCTTCTATTTAAGCTATACTTCATTGTCTGTTACTGATTTTGTGGACTTTTGGCTTCCTACTACCCCTGTCCTTCATGCCTATCACTTCCCACTGTGATGGAGACTCTATAAAGGCTACTGTCCCTTAGCATCACCTTCCCCAGTAAGGCATAGTTTGGTCATACTTGTTACCTAAAAGATAAAGTAATTTGCAAAACAGAATCAGAAATAAAAATAGAGGCTGGGAATATGGTCTAGTGGTGGAGTGCTTGCCTTGAATACATGAGGCCCTGGGTTCAATTCCTCAGTACCACATAACAGAAAAAGCTGGAAGTGACACTGTGGCTCAAGTGGTAGAGTGCTAGCTTTGAGCAAAATAAACTCAGGGATAGTGTCTAGGCCTTGAGTTCAAACCCCAGGATTGGCCAAAAGAAAAAAAAAAAATAGAATAAGACTTTCACATCAGCACTAAGAAGGCAGGTAAGAGATACATGATTCTGGAATTTACATCATAAGCTCTCAAAATATCCTATCCAGCAGGAATTTAGTATAGCTAAAATTGTATTCTCAACCAGTTTTCTAATAACATAAGAAGATTGATTTCCTATATGCCATATGTCCAAACTTTACTGTATGTGCATCCTTCTTAGGGAGCTGTACTGAGATTTTTTTTTATCAAAAAGTAATAAACAAAAGGAAAGGGAGGGGTGGGTTAGAAAATAGAATCTCTTTTTCAAGGAAAAGAGAACAAAATTTCAAGCTGATGGCAATACAAAGCCCTAGGAAGACTCATTAGAGCAAAAGAAATAGTGCCAGTTGGATTAGTACTAAAAACACTTTCAAATGATCTATATATAAGGAGGAAAAGGAATGAACACATGAAGGGTGTAAACTAAGATCACAGAATTTGATATTATACCCTTTTCAAAAGTAAGATGTAGGAAACAGCAAAACATAAAAGAAAATATTTCAGAATAAAATGTTAATATACATTCTGACTTGGATATAAGTACTTTTATCCAACTGAAGCAGCATAAATATTCAAAAGTAACAAGACTTTTTTATATGACTCTGTTACATTTATTAGAAAGACAAGGATGATTTTGTATGGGTGAGTAAAAGATATTTGCTGATCATTCACTTTAAGCAGTCAATTAAAAAAAAATCATGTACCGTTGTCCTTACATATTCACTTGAAGTTCACTTATTGTGTCTTTAGTGTATCACATTTTAAAAATAAATAAATAAATAAATGACTTAAAATGGTAAATAATGATCCTTCACCTATCACGGGATTTATGTTTCACAGACTTCAACAATATGTAAAAATCTGCAAAGTGGCAGTATGGGATCTTTGATCTAGGGAGGGGTGACTATCTGTTAGAAAGAAACAGTTAAAAAGTAAAATTAAGAAAAACATACCTGGGAGCCTATGGCTCACGCCTCTAATTCTAGCTACTGAAATCTGATGATCATGGTTTGAAACCAGCTCAGGCAGAAAAGTTCATGAAACTCATATCTTTGTATTAAGCACCAAAAACATCAGAAGTGGAGTTGTGCTCTATGTAATGGCACAAGCAATAGAGCACTAGCCTTGAATAAAAAAGCTCAGGCACAGCACCCTGGCCCTCATTCAAATCTCAGGATAGTGCCATCCCCACTTCCCCCAAGATTAGTAGAAAATAGAATAGATTACCAGACAATGGGTTAAACCTAGAAGTTAGAAAAGTATGAAAAGTTGTAATTAGAAGGAATACATTTGAGTACCTTCAGCATAGCTGAGCAACTGCACTGAATGTTCATGGCACATTTCAAAATAGGGGAGAATGGAGTTAGAATATTTCAGTAGGAAATAAATGACAACAATTTAGTGATAGAAATGCCAATTATCCTGATTAGTCTATCACATACTTTATGCATGTTTGAAAACATCACAACATGTCAAACAAGTATGTAAATAGGTCTCATTTTTTTTTGTATGTACCAGTACTGGGGCATGAACTCAGGGCTATAGCAGTTTACTTGAGTTTATTTTGCTTCAGATTTCAGTTTCTCATATATCTGGGATTAGAGGTGTGAGTCACTGCTGCTTGGTTCCATTTTTTTTTTTTTTAAGGAAAATCTGTCTTGATGCTAGTGACTCATCCATGCAATCCTACTTTTCAAGAGCCTGAAATCTGAGTATCTAGGTTTGAAGCCAGCCTGGGCAGGAAAGTTTGTGTGACTCTAATCTCCAACTAACCACCAAAAAGCAGAAAGTGAAGTTGTGGCTCCAGTGGTAGAGTGCTACTCCTGAGGGCCAAAGCTCAGGGACATGTCCCAAGATTGGTGCAAAACAAGAAAGAAGAGAATGGGAGAGGAAAGGAGAAGAGGGAGGAAGACAGAATGTGGAGGGAAGGGACGGGGCAGAGAGGGTAGGAGGGAGGGAGGAAAGGAAGGAAGGGAGAGATGAAAAAAGAAAGAGGAAAAGAGAGAGAAAGATAAAAGAAAGAGAAGGAGAAAAAGGAAGGAGGAGAGGAAAGAAGGAAGGAAGGAAGGAAGGAAGGAAGGAAGGAAGGAAGGAAGGAAGGAAGGAAGAAAGAAAGGAAGGAAGGAAGGAAGGAAGGAGACAAAAAGAAATACATACAAAATAACTCAATAATTTTATGTTGATTTTGTTTCACATGACATTTTAGATACTTATTTAAAGCAAATTATAAAAGCAATTTTTATCTTTAAAAGATATGAAATAGGATATAACTGAGAAACATGGAGATATGTAAGAACAGGGGGAAAGGACTGAGTCATCCTCTGCTTGGATGTGATCCATTTTCTGTTTGTTGAAATTGTCTTCCTTTCTTAATAAACTTTCCTATCACTTTCAAAATCAAAATCAAAACAAATCAAACCAACAAAGAAAAATCACTAAAAATATAGCCACAGAAAGCATGATTTAGTGAGAATAAGGGGAATGCTATTCCTTATTACAATTTTCACTTTTGAATTTTTTTAACTATCCACATTAATGAAATTTTTCTGAATAATTACTTATTGTCAAACTGTTGTACAGAGGGGTTACAGTTTCATTTTACTCCCATGTCTAAAAAACTGAAAGACTCAAACATCACATACCAATTCCTCAGTCCAGTTGTAAGGTTATTGATAAGAACAAAGGATATTATAGATCTGCATTGATATTATTTCCCCTTTTATTATCTTTAAGTAGTTGTACATAGGCTTTTCTATTTAATAAAAGTTTATGAATACAATATATCTTGATCAATGTCACCCCTTTCAACATTCTCATCCATACTTCTCCTATCCAACTCTTTCCTTAGCCTTCTTTATTTTGTACATTGATAGTCTTAAGGGAAATTTTGTCAAAGCCAGCAGTCATGGGTAGTGTACATTCATTATTTAAGGGACTATCCTTGCTTTTGCGTAACACACAATTACTTAGCAATAAATACCAAATTAATATTCGTAGGATATTTTTGAAGTTAGATGAGTAGATTTTACTCTGACTGTAGAAATTGATCATGATGTAATATTTGATATCATTCAACTATTTATTTGAATATTCAATTTTGAAATTCTGCATAGTCAATTGAAAATTTTGCCTAAATAGCCAATTGAAAATTCTGCATAATTGTTTGCTAAGTTTAAACATATGGAATTTCAGGAAATGAATGTTGCATTATGAGATTGGCATTAAACAATAAATATTAGAGTATTTTATTATTAAACTAAAATCACAATAGCTCCTCACATGAACTAAACTGTCTTATTCTTAGAATCTTTCACAAAATTAAATTAATACACTCACTCTCAGTTCAAAATTTTAGTTAGGAAATTATCAGTTTTGCTGAGAGAACATGTGTTGTGATAATTCATTTCATTGATTACTGTAATTAGTTTTTCAATGAGAAGAAAAAATAAGTCAGGGGTTACAGAACATATGAAGAACAATGAAAATAAAGAATGTTCTGAAATATGAGACTTGACAACACTGTTGATAAGCAAGATGGTGTGATGGTTGCTCTGCCATTCTGAATGCAGGATCTTAGCATATTTGGTCTTTATCTGATTCAATTTCAAAATCTTTATAAAAGGAATATCTGCATTATAGCAAGCTTATGAATATTTGAAACATTATGAGTAAGGGGATATCTGGATCATAATTGAATTGTCTTTTACCTTCCTTAATCTTGTCAAATATATCATACATACTTTTCCTTTTTTGATTTTCTATTATCTTTAAGTAATTGTACAAAGGAGGTGCCATATAAAAGACCAGTTCATGTATACAATGGATCTTGATCAGTGTCACCCCATTCAATATCCTCAACCCCTTTAGATTCACAATTTCAACTGTATTAATTTTATGGTATATACAATGAATGCCTCACTGTATTCTCCCCTCCTTCCACACACATTTATCTAGCCCTCTCCCCTTGGCTTCAATTCCCCTCTTGTACATATCCATTTCCTGGTGTTGATATGTTGGCCTTTGACTTAGTTTTTCTAAAAGATTATACTAGTTGAGCTCTCCTTAGCTTATTATACTTCAACTAATTCATTTGTAACCGCTTGCATCTACCCTATGTGTTCATTTATAGATTTATAGATGAATTCTGTCTACCACAAATGAAGAAAACCGTGAAGCCTTTGTTTCTCTAAGTATGGGTCACTTCACTTAATATACATTTTACCAAGTCTTTCAATTTCCTTATGAATTACACAATATCCATCTTTCCAAGAGATGGGTAAAATTACATTGTGGGGCTGGGAATGTGCCTTAGCTGTAGAGTGCTTGCCTAACATGCATGAAGCCCTGGGTTCCATACCTCAGCACCACATAAAAGAATAAGCCAGAGTGGCACCAAAGCTCAAATGGTAGAGTGCTAGCCTTGAGCAAAAAGAATCCAGGGATAGTGCTCAGGCCCTGAGTTCAAGTCCCAGGACCAGCACAAAAAAAAATTCCCTTGTGTATATATAACACATTTAGTCCACTGAGTGGCATATGAACTGATTCCATACAGTGAGTAGTGCTTTAGTGAGCATGGTTGTGTGAGTGGCTTTATTGTAACTTCTTTTGTATTCTATTGGATAAATACACAGAAGTGAGATTGATTGCTAGGTCATAGGGTGGTCATCAAAATCCAAACAAAATTCTTTTCAATAAGATAGAAAGAACAATCCAAAAATACATATGAAGTTAAAAAAAAAACTGAATGGCGATAGCAGTCCTTAACAGACAGAACACTATTGAAAGAATAACAATAAAAAACTTTATTACATAACCGTAGTAATGAAATCATCTGTATAGACACAAAAATTGGCCTGAGGATGAACAGGACAGAATAGATGACCCAGAAATGAACCCGCAGACCCACAAACTCATCGTTATTTGATAATGGAGTCAGACACATAGCCTGAAAGAAAGACTGTCTTTTCAACAAATAGTGCTGGCAAAACTGGATGTACAAATGTGAGAATCTGAAACGCAATCCTCATATATCAGCTGGCACATGCATCAATTCAAAATGTGTCAAAGATTTCAAGGAAACAATGGAAACTATGAAACTATTACAAGAAGAAGTAGGGAAAACAGTAGGGTTCCTGGGCACAGGTAGAAACAGGACACAAAATGACAATAAATGAGATTACATCAAACTTAAAAGTTTCTGCACAGAAAAGGACATAGATGACAAGCTAAATAGGTCTCACAATAGAAGTGTTAACCAGCTTTACAATACAAGAGGCCTAATATCCAGAATATACTTGAAGCTCAAAAAAAAGAAATTCTCAAAATTTAAGTTCTCAAAGAAAGAATACAATTATTGAATGTGCTAATGACTTAAAGAGAAACTTCTTAGAAGAAGAGGTAAAAATATGACCAATGGGCATATCCCACCTAAACCCAGTTAGAATGGGCAATATCAAGAAGACAAACAATAGCAAGTGCTGAAGAAAATGCTGTCAAAAGGGAACTTTAATAGACTGTTAGTGGGAATGTAAGCTTGTCCAACTACTCTGGAAAACAGTATAGAGGTTGCTCAAAAATACTGTCTTCTTAAAATTTAGCTGGAAATGTGCATTTTTTCACTTGGAAAACATAGTTGTTGCTTTATTATTCTTTTTGTGTTTATGGGACTGAACACGGGTCCTCATGCTTGCTAGGCAATGGCTCTTCCACTGAGCTACACTGAGTTACATTTCCAGGCCTGAAAAGAAATCAGAAATGCGGTTTCTCACATAATGCTATTCCTAGGGACACTATCAAAGATTAGTTTTTCATTGTTAATATGTGATGAAGAATCCTTCATTCTATTATAGTGATTCACAGAAAAAGAGATTTGTGGGGTGAAGAGGCAACAGTTAATCAGTACTTGAAAATATATCAGTGGAGTGACAGGTCCCCCTACCAGTTGTGATTCTTTAAAATTCTTGTAGTTCTATCTTCACTAGCCTCTTTCTTATACATAATAGCAAATAGTAGGATTTTCACAAATGTATCAGTGCTTCTTACACTTCTGACAGTTCAGGTAAGCATACCCAGAAAGCATAATATCTCTTTCTCACTCTTACTCTTGCTCTCCCTCTTCTTCTTCTCCCCCACCCCTTTTGCCCTCCCCATCCTCTCCACTTCCTTTCCTTTTCATCTTTCTCTCCCCTACTCTTTCCCCTCCCCTCCTTTCAATTTCCTTTCCTCTTTCTCTCCCTCCCTTTTGTCTCTTATCTCTCTCCACTTTGCTCTGGAGGTTGCCATAACCTAGATATTAAATTCCACAACAAAGATACTAATTACTTACTAAAGGAGATGAAACACACCTGTCACGTTTCATGTTTGTTCTTTTAGAAAATTACAACTCAAGAGAATATCAAGGATATCTTAAAGCATTAACTTGCTTAGAATTTAAAAAGTATTTCCTGAGATCCAAACCCCATATTTTTATGGCAGACAAATGAATTCCAGAATGCAAAATACCTGAGTGGAGACACTTGGTGTTAAGCTTTCAATCACTTGTTTGGGTCAAGCAAAATTAGCAAAACAAGAAGCCCAATCCCAAAGCAAATGCAACTGAAACTAATAACCAAGTAAGGTAACACTGTTTTATTTTACTGCTTAATCACATCTGATGGTTATTTTTTATGATCAAGAAATCACTAATTTAATTAGGTTACTTCATGTTGATGAAAGGTCCTTCTATGAATCAGTACATTTCTGTATCATGATCTGCCATATGTCTCTTAATTACCATTCCAAAATAGGAATAACTTATGCTCAAGCTGAACTTTCTAATATTAATATGCTCTTATAGCCGAGAAAATGATCAGGCTAAGCTGAATATTAAATGTTTTTATTTTCTTCCCAAAAGGCAAACTCATGCCTTCTGATAAATATCTAATTTTTAGAGCACTATTCACCAGTATTATTAAATTTAAAACTCTACATTTTTTCCTAAAAACTCTTTATATTGAATCAAAGCTCTATTGTTTCCAGATAAGCTACTTTAATGGAGTGATTTAAGTAAACCTTGTTGCATGGAATTCATTTCGGTGAGAATATTTACTATCAATCCTATTGCTTCTATCATGTATTTTCTCATTAATACCTGAAGTTAGAACATGCATAGAAAGAAAAAGTGAGTTATGTTTGGTTTACCATTTTATCTAGAAGGCGCAAGACATTCCTATCTGCCACTATACATTTGTAGAAGATATTATACAGTATTTCTATCTGTAAAGTCATCTTAGTGCATTTGCTCTTTTTTCCTTCAAAATATATTGTAAAATTAATCTGTATCAGTCACATATCTCGATTCAAATATCATATGAAGAAGAAAAGTAACAGTTCTATTTTATGTGTTGTAGAGAATTCCTACCAATATGTGTTCAAGTTAACAAATACAGACCCTCTGGCTATTTCCACTTGCTCATAAATTGTGTTTGTATATCCAGTTGAAAACTATCACCAATACAACCTGTATTTTAAGTCATTTCTAGATGTAGATATTACCAGTACATATTAAGGCAATAATCAAAAATAATAATGCTGTTACAAATTGTTCACCAGCAGTAGACTGGTATATCTTAACTAGGATAATCAAAAAGACCCCTAAATTCAAATATTCTTAAAATCTATTATAACAAATAAGGTAACTAAAACATAAGGGCTTCTGTAACCACACAGTTCAAATCAAGCCATGCAGAAATGCAGAGCAGGTGCCTTCAGCATTCCACTCATCCTTTCTTCACATTTATACATACACATTTTGAATACTCTAGGAGCTGAACAGACGAGATTCACAAGGCAGTGGAGAAGTTATCTGGTGCTAGGGAGAACAATTTTTAAATATCCTCCTTTTTTCAATTTTCTGCTTTCCATAGATCTTTCTTTCTTTCTCCCTTTCTTTCTCTCTCTTTCTTTCTTTCTTTCTTTCTTTCTTTTTCTTTCTTTCTTTCTCTCTTTCTTTCTTTCTTTCTTTCTTTTTCTTTCTCTTTCTTTTCCTTTCTTTCTTTCTTTCTTTCTTTCTTTTCCATTCTTTCCTTCTTTCTTTCTCTCTTTCTTTCTTTCTTTTTCTTTCTTTCTTTCTTTTTTTCTTTCTTTCTTCCTTTCCTTTCCTTTCCTTTCCTTTCCTTTCCTTTCCCTTTTTCAATCCTGGCTTGTATCTCCATTGGTATGTTGCTTTTACTATGGATAAGCATCAACTACTTTGGGTTTCCAAATTTATTTTACTTAGGAAACAATATTGTAGGTTTCTGGAATCCCCATAAATTTCCATATCACCCCTGAATCTGGAATCTCCATAAATACACATACCACACCAGTGGCAGTGGAAAGGGTGATCCAGGAGTGGTCATGCTCTTACCTCTTTGTAGCTATGATATTTCCCAACAAAAAGATGGAAATGTTACCTTTGAAACTTTTCAGATGACCCATGAAGAAAAATTCAAACATATTAACCAAAATGACTGTATGACTAACTGGATTTTCTCTTAAAATCAATACTAAATATTATAAGCAAAATTTGAAAATTATTCAAAATATAAAATGTGGCAATTTATATTTTTCTACATATATCAGAAAAACACTTCTTTCTTAAGTACTACCCATTTGCTACTCTGTAACTCCTTACCTTGTATATCTGAAGATAGGTAATAAAGATTTTCTTGTGCTTATTCAAGAATTGGTTACTCATCCCACAATTGCTAGCTCTCCTGGTAACCCAGAATTGGAACTACAATAATGGGTATTATTGTACAGGTGTGAGTTTCAACCTGGCACAGCATCCCCATCTAGAGGTTCATAGGAGAACTTCAAACTGCCTCATCACCAGCCTTCCATATACACAAGCTTTCCCATTTGAAAAGGCACAGCGTTTTTTATGTGAATGTGAAGAAAATAATCTGCTTGCTATTGTGATCTCTCCATTTGTGTTTCTGGAAAGAGATCATAGCCCAAAGCAGGAACCACCTGTGTTTACAGATGGAAGGAAGAACCAGAAATCACAGAGTCCTCTCCTAACAGTGATCCAGCATGTGTCAGCCAAAGTTGAGCATCCCACATGTCAGAAAAACCACCTACAGCAGGACCACAGCAGTGGCAGTGTTTTCACCAGATTCTTGATAATGAGAGCTACATTGAGCTCATTGTGAATGGCTTCCCCACCTCTTTGTGTTGACGTTCCATAGCCTACATCATTCTACAAACTTTTTATTCTCCTATCTGCCTATCTGGGTAAACATGATGATGGGAATAAATTAAAGAGGATATTACAAGATTGAATGTAGCTACTAGTATATTCTATTCTAATTGTTATCCTTGCTCTAAATACCATTCTTTACGATCCAAAAGAACATAGCATTATCACAATAACTTGTGAAGTTAAATTCCATTTCATCATTTATTACATTTACATGTAGTATATTATATTTGTGTCATGATTTATAATAGCATTTTATCATTAGCTACTTAATTCTTATGTCCTAAAATATCACAATAGATTATTTTGAGTCAGCATCTCACAGTGTATCTCTGACTCATCTTAAATTCATTATGTAGCCCACATTGGTTACAATTTATGAGATTATATCGAACCAACTTTGCATCCCTGGGATGAATCCAGTTTGATCGTGGTGTATAATTTTTTTTGATGACCTGTAGAAGTAGATTGGCCAGAACTTTGTTGACAATTTTTGCATCTATGTTCATCGGGGAAGTCGTTCTATAGTCCTCTTTCTGTGAGGAGACCCTGCCTGGTTTTGGGATGAGGGTTATACTGGCTTCATAGAATGTGTCTGAGAGTGAACGTTCTCTTTCAATTTCATTGAAGAGTTTGAGAAATATTGGTGTGAGTTCTGTTTTCAAGGCCTTGTAGAATTCTGCTGTGAATCCGTCTGGACCTGGGCTTTTTTTAGATGGGAGATCACTTATTGCCGTTTCTATTTCAATACTGGATATGGGTCTGTTTAGAAGGTTTAAATCTTCATGGTTGAGTTTGGGGATATGAATTTTTTTCTAGGAAATCATCCATTTCTTTCAAGTTCTCGAATTTGTTGGCATAAAGTTTTGCAAAGTAGTCCCTTATTGTGTTCTGAATTTTGGTTGTTTCTGTGGTGATGTTACCTGTTTCATCTCTGATCTTGTTTATTTGAGTGTGCTGCCTTTGTTTTTTGGTCAGGTGCATTAGGGGTCTGTCTATCTTGTTGATTTTTTCAAAGAACCAACTCTTTGTTTTGTTGATTCTTTCAATGTGTTTGGTTGTTTTTTTTGTCTCTCATTGGTGTAATTCTGATTTGATTTTAATTATTTGCTTCCATCTATTGACTTGGGGTTTGGCTTGTTGTTCTCTTTCAAGGAAATTAAGGTGCTTCCTTAAATTATTGAGTTGCTGTTCAAACAACATTGAGATTCCATCTCACCCCAGTAAGAATGTCCTATATCAAAAAAAACTAACAATAACAAATGTTGGAGGGGATGTGGCCAAAAGGGAACACTACTTCATTGTTGGTGGGAATATAAACTGGTTCAGCCACTCAGTATGGAGATTCCTCAGAAGGCTAACCATAGAGCTCCCCTATGACCCAGCAGCCCCACTTTTGGGTATCTATCCAAAAGACCACAAACAATATCACAGTAATGCCACCAGCACAACAATGTTCATCACAGCACAATTTGTCATAGCTAGAATCTGGAACCAACCCAGATGCCCCTCAGTAGATGAATGGATCAGGAAAATGTGGTACATATACACAATGGAATTTTATGCCTCTATCAAAAAGAATGACATTGCCCCATTCGTAAGGAAATGGAAGGACTTGGAAAAAGTTATACTAAGTGAAGTGAGCCAGACCCAAAGAAACATGGACTCTATGGTCTCCCTTATAGGGAATAATTAGCACAGATTTAGGCAAGTCACAGCAGAGGATCACAGGAGCCCAATAGCTATACCCTTATGAACACATAAGATGATGCTAAGTGAAATGAACTCCATGTTATGGAAATGATTGTTATATCACAGTTGTAACTACTTTCAACATGCCATGTATAACTATAACTTCAATTATTGATGGTCTTCTTGTATCACCCTCCTGTGGTTGTACCTACACTATCTCTGTATCTTATCTGAGTATATTGGAAACTGTGTATACTGGTATTGGAACTAGGAAATTGAAAGAGAATTCCCAAATCGAAAGACACAGGGTAAAAAAAAGACAAACAACTACAAAAGCAATACTTGCAAGTTTGGTATAAATGAACTGAACAACTCATGGGGGGGAAAGGGAAAGAGGAAGAGGGGAAGGGGGAATGAGGGACGAGGTAACAAACAGTACAAGAAATGTATCCAATGCCTAACATATGAAACTGTAACCTCTCTGTACATCAGTTTGATAATAATTTTTTTTTTAAAAAAAGACTTTATGAGATTACTGCCTCTATTTCCCTAATGCTGGGATAACAAGCACGTGTCGTGGCCAAACTTCAAATAGGCAGCATTTAAAATAGGAAATTATCTGTTAAATCTAATTGTTTATTTTTACTTATTCAGGAATTGCTTTTATGTACTAGAATCTTTGACATACTTCCGTAGCTTCTAGAAGCCCACAATATGGGGTAACTCACAGAAACTATATTTAAAATTCAATATAAAATTTTGAGTGGTGAAGTTTATTCTTCATGGGGAGAGAGGAACAAGTTTCCAAATGTAAGGAAAGAATGAAATTTAAAAAAATGATTTCAAGCTAAAATTATGAAAAAAATCATAACCTAAAGAGAACAAGAAATTATATGTTATGTATATGTTATGACTGTAGAGAATATGATTTGTTGAAGCAAGAAGCAAATATAGCAGTTTGAGAGAAAGAGTTGATGCTGTGTATCAACATACATTCTGGGGTTAAATAAAAAATGAGCTTTTGGGCTGGGAACATGATCTAGTGGTAGAGTGTTTGCCTCATATACATGAAGAAAAAGCCACAAGTGGCACTGTGGCTCAAGAGGTAGAGTACAAGCCCTGGGACTGGCCAAAAGAAAGACAGGAAGAGAGAGAGAGAGAGAGAGAGAAGAAAAGTGAACTTGTACACCTTACAAATTATTTTTGGCTTAAATTTATAAGCAGAGTATAGACAAACTAAGAATTTTTAGTGTAAGAGATATCAAAATAGGTATCTGTTAAAGGAGAACCGCCACAAGGGTATTCAGGCAGAAGAAAAAAGTTGATTACTGAACTGTTGGCCTGTGGCCCAGGTGATGCATGGGCAGAGAAAAGGGGCAACCTCACCCAGCCCTTCCTTATCTAGGGCAGGGGTAGGGAGTGTGGCCAGGTGGATTAGGATGTGACCTCAGGGAAGGGGAAGATAACTGCCTCCATGAATACTGGTTACCCAACTATCTGGGTAGAGACTTAACCAGGTGGGGGGCATCTGAATGGAGCCCTCCTCTGGGTGGACCTTACAGTTAGATTGACAGTAAAAATGATATATGTTTTAGAAGAGCAGGCTTACTAAAATTGTCAAAGAATAATTGGAAAAATGATAGTCATTGAGTGCTGGAAAGATACTGAGGCAGTATAAAGAATACATGATGAGGAGTTCAGCTGATGGATTATGCAAAAGGCAAATAATATTGGTCAATATATAATTTTGTAAAATATTGAAAAAGGTAGAAATTGTTGTGATGTCTGATATTTCTAGATTAAATTGTAGATTGTAATATTACAATCCAAAAGAGCAGTACAAAGCAGGAACATTTTTGTGAGGAGAATGGTGTATACCTTATTGATTCAAAGTAGAAAGCCTAATACATAAATGGAAATACATTTTTGAGATTCCATGCAGCTAGATAAAACCTAGCCATCAAATGATAGAAGTAGTAAATTAATGTAAAAAGTTATACTCCATGAAAGTAATGTGAACCCAGAAACTAGGTTGAAAAAGAATGATCAGACATTCACATTAGCAATTTTGTTGCCCTGATTATTTTGTACCTTATTTTATAGAGTAAAATCCCATGGGTTTGAATGGTAACTACTTCATTGGATAGATATGAGAATTTAAGGTGTTTAGCTTTGTTGTGGCTTGGTTTTATGACCTATCACATGGAAAAGAAACTAGAAGCACTGGCTTCACTGAGGTATATGTATATTAAGCAGTTTAATGTTCATGAAATACAACACTCTCTGGGACATATTGAATTCAATAAGAATGTTTGCTAAATAAATGGTGATAAATGTGAAAAGGTTTTCAAAACCACAGTCTAAAGGTGTGATAACAGAATTAACATGAGCTTTCTGTCGAACAAAATTATAAATGATCACTTTTCTAGTGGCTAATTTTGAAAGTATTTATCTCTTTAAATTAATTCAGAGATAGGTTGCTTCTCCCATCTTTCCATTTAATCTTTAATCTTTACTGTAAGATAGCCTGACTTTTCAAACTGTTAAATATGTGTTTATTTGTGTTTTAGTCATAGGAAAGGTTGTGGGGAAAACATTGACAGTCACAGATATCCAAACAAAACATCACAGAGTAAAATTTAAAGAATTTAACATGGCATGTGAGACTCATTCTGGTGGTGGTGAGAAATGCCTCTCTTCAGTTTATTCTAAAATAATGGTAGCATTCTAAATGCATATATATGTATATATATATATATATATATATAAATACTTACATAGCATATATAAGTATACAATATTATATATTATATGTATAATATAGAATCTATATGTACTGTATAATTAGCATATCTACAGTGTTTATAATATGTTAACATCATGACAAACAGATCGTCTTCAGTTCTTGTAAGTAACATCCTTCAGTTTCACATGACTTTAGTCCTCAAAGAGTAGTCCTTACAGTTAAAGCAGAAGCTAATATAGGAAGTTGTTAGAACGTTACATCCAGCACCCTATAAATCAGATCCACATTTTAACAAGCTTCATGTTGGTTTTATAAATATTAATTTTGAGAACACCTGAATGAGGATACTTAAAAATCATTAATTGTGTACCAATAGAGCTACTGAAAGGAAAACATAAAACAACAAACAACCCCACTCTCCAGCTCTGCTTTACACAGTTTCTGAAATAAACCTACTTGTAAGTATAAACATTGAGTGTCCAATTATTCCACAAATATTTATTTAGAAATGAATATTTGTACATCACTGTTCTGGTTTGTAAATGTAGTGGTGGGAAAAAATGTAAGGCAAAATGAAATGTACTCACCGCCTTATGTATAAAACTGTAATCCCACTGTACATCATTTTGACACGAAAGAAATGCAAAAAAAAAAAAAGAATTCAAAGACAGACTTTTCTTGCCATAGAGAATTTTCATGTACTTAATTACTGTGAAGCTTACATTCTACATCCATTCCTCTACTCTTGCTTAGATTCTGAGTCTAAATTACATGGGTTCAGATACTGAACTGCTGATTTGAAGCATACCATTCTATTTCTCAGATTCTTTTTCTGGTAAATAAGAAAAAAATACTAGTTTCTGAGTCAGGCTATTGAAAGAATCAATGGGATTGATAGATACAAAGTGTTCAAGGCAATGTCTGGCATAGCACAAGTACTACATGGAAGTGAGTGATTCTTACATAGTTAACAAAAAATTTGTTAGTGATACACTTTTTCCCCCCTCAAGCAAGAATTTTGAGGAATTGTCTCTAATAAAAGTATATTTAGAAATTCAATAATAAAGCAGTTCATCAAAAGATTGTGTAGCATTTTTATTAGTTAAACAGTGTAAGATGTTTACTAGATGTTGATAGAGATTTACTAGCTAGTCTACTTTCTATTCTGGACTCAATTTTGGGCAAGAAAAACAGTACTTTATGAATTCTAATTTATTTCATGTTTTGCATGAACAGAGATAGTTTTTGTTCCTCTGCACAGAGAAATATGTGTGCCTGCTGAAATGATGTTGAGTCTTGCACATGTCCCAAGCTCTTTTTCTTTGCTTACTGATCTCCACGAGGTAAGTTTGGGTGGGATCAGAGCAGAAATTAAATTCCTGTTAAACGTCCTTCCTTTTGTAATCATTCCACATATTTTAGTAAAGTGGCAACCCTTCCTTTTATAAACTGTATAATGTCATTCAAAACCTAACACGAATAATGAAACCAAATAAGCAATCACATCACAATGTTTTCTCAATAGTGGGGCTATCCACAATTTTGCTTTCATTCATGGAAATGTTTTCTTATTGATAAAATCACATTACCTTCTTTGCTAATTTTCCCTACAGCAATTGAAAAACCACATAAGCTAAATCTGTAGTGTATACAGTTGCATACAGACTTACTATGCTCAGGCTTCCCTGGCTTCCCACAGTCTTGCTACATTTTCATCTGCTCACTCCATGATATAAACATCAACACCAGCATATAGAGGAATCCACTAGTCTGCAGTTAAACCACATAGCAGGAAGGTTTGAAAATGTATATCAAACCAACTGCTGGTAGCTCAATCCTGTAATCTTAGCTGTTTAGATGCTGAGATCAGAAAAATCACAGTTTGAAGCCAGTGTAGGCAAGAAAGTGAGTTGAGACTCCTATATTTTTTGTTTGTTTGTTTCATATCTGAAAGGATAGGTCTTGGCCATCCCAGAGGACCATGCGGAGATAATCACAGACAGGAGAAAAAGGTTCATAAGGAGGTTTATTAGTGGGGCCATAGTTCCCATGGGAGAGGGAGCTACATGGTGTCTGCACCTTATCCAGGTGGCAACTTCTCTCTGGGGGTAAAGGGGAAGTAGGTAAGTAGTGAGTAGGAGTGGCTCATTAAGTATGGGTGGATCTGGGGGCTAGTGGGAGGAGCTGAGGACCTGAGGCTAGGGAAATGCTAGCATTCCCCCATTTGTTGTTTATTAATAACAGAGGAGGGGTACCAGGCTGGGAGTATGGGCGGAGGTTGTTTCTTCTGGAGCTACTTCCTGCTGTAAAGGGGCAAAGTAGTCAGGGGTCCCTTGATTCGTCATTTGGCCTGGTACCATCCAAGAAGTATTTGTTTGGTAGTTTGGTTGGTAAAAGTCCTCATCATTTCCACGAGAATGGTTATCAGGGACAACGGGTGTCATCATCTCCTCTGGCTACCTCCTGTAGTTTGGGCACATCAAGGAGTCACTGGGCCTGGGTCTTCAGAGTCCAGATCTGCACTGGGCAGAGAAGTGTAGTAAGAGGATGGCCTTGAACTGCAAGTCCCCAAGTGGCATCCTGGGTGAGGGATGTTATCCTGTTTAAAGAGACTTTTAAAAAGGTCAGGCAAAAGGCTGACAAGTTCACAGGACCAGTTAACATGAACAACATGGGAGAACATACCCTGGGGACAAGCCAGAAAAGTTCCATCTGGAACATAAACCGAATTGTGGCCCATTACAAGGAAGGAGGAATAACTGGGCTGGGGTCAGGAAGGAAGTGGTTAGGGATAGTGGACTGGTTGGGAGTAACCAGTCAGAGGCTATGTGTGTGTGTGTGTGTGTGTGTGTGTGTGTGTGTGTGTGTGTGTGTGTGTATATATATATATACAAAAGCAAGAATTCAAGTTTCTGTCCAGATGGAAAATGTGCAGGTATGGACATTAGTTGGGTAAACAACTATTCCTCTTGATCTCCCAGCTCTGATTAATTTTGGAAGGGCAAGTTTAAATTGACTCCATTTAAGATGAGACTTTATCTTCTCTTACTCCTCTCCATAGTTCCTTGTTGTCAGGATTGACCTCGTCATTGCTTGGATAGCTTCTCCCAGTTGGCATTCACGGGGTTTGAACTTAAGGCCTGGGCACTGTCCATGAGCACTTGTGCTCAAGGCTAGTGCTCTACCACTTGAGCCACAGTGTCACTTTCAGCATTTGGCTGGTTCTCTTGAGGCAAGCTTCCAGTCTAGCTCTTTGCTGGTTAGTTGGGAGATGGCGTTTTAGAGGGATTTTTTTTACCCTGCCTGGACTAGCTTTGAACTGCAATCCATAGAATCTTAGCCGTAAAAGCCCTTTTTATTTCCAATTAAAGCAACAGGAGAACAATAGGAGTAGAGGTTACCTGTAACTTGTTGAGAATTGACCAACAAATACTTGCCAGAGTTCTGCTGTAACACTTAAGAGAACAGCAGACTGAATGAGATCCATGTGCCATCAAATCAAATCATCTCATTTAACCTTAACCGCAGGTGGAAGAGAATACAAATGAATAACAATCAAGAGGGCAAAGGGTCAGGACAATGTAAAAGTCACAGTTTTAGCAGATCCGAAGTGGCTGTCTTCCATCCCAAATCAGCAGGCCTTGTTAGTCATGTGTGATGGAGGCAGGCAGGAGAGATGGGTTGGATCTGGGCAAGGCTGTAGTGGCATCTCTCAGCATCCTCTGGATAGATTGTCACACCTCCTGCTGGGTTGCCTGCAAATTTCTACACAGACTGGTTAAAGACATTTGAAATCTCCCAGTATTCCCTGGTTGCTTACTCTGAGTAGTATGGCTTTTGTAGGCTGGTACCCTACTGGTTTAAGCAGGGTCACAACTTTAAAAAGATTTTAGAAGGCTTGGGCCTTTAACCATCTTCCTAGTCACAAAATCCACACAGACCAAAGGCCAACCAAGTCTGCTCTCTGCAGCAGCCAGGATAGTTTCTGAGACATGGAGGGAGAAGACACCAATGCTACTCCAAGGCAACCCTGTGGCCACCAAACACAACTCTGGTGCTTTTAACCTTGGAGTAAGTCTCGGTTGCAACTCTGTCATGATAGGCCTGCTAAAAGCCCAACTCTAATGTTGCGGGGGCGGCAGGGGTGGGAGGGGGCAGAGCCAGGGCAGGAGCACTCTGGGCCTGTCAAAATCTTCACAGGACTCCTAGATTCCCTGAGCAGTTTTCCATGCAAGAGAGAGAATAAGGAATCACTAGTAGTGAAATCAGGCAGTTTGAGAGCGGACTGTGAAGACAGCTTCCTGTATCCATGGACCACCACAGTCCACACAGATAGCACACATGTCAACCTACATCCTGTAAAGCAAAATATCAATTCTGGGTCAGGAAAATCGAGATTAGCAGCCACATTTGCACACTTGTTCCAAAATGACTCTGGTCCCTTGATCCTAAAGAGTTTATGAGAGCACAGGAGAGAAAAATGGAGAAGCAAAATTTTAGTCTATACCAAAGAATTGTCAGGATCAGATGTACACTTGACTTTCAGCATAGATGGACATAAAGAATAACACACTTGTTTTACATCATTATACTTGTACCATGTGCTGCATATTTGAACCTTTTGGAGTTTTTCTTAGACACATTTGCTTACACCCAAACATTATCAGTTTGGGTTTAAAACCTGGGTTGTGTTGTTTTGTTTTGTTTTGTTTTGTTTTTGTTTTTGGCTTGGAGTCTGGTGATAAGAGTCAGGATTGCCTCCAGGCTGTTCACTATGACTCCACCCACAGGCTGCAAAGATCAGTTTAACAGAAGACTTAAAACTAAGTTAAAATAGTATTCAAAAGCAAGTAATTTTGAAACCCTGATGCCAGATTTTACATGTTTTACCAACAGACAGACAGACAGACAGACAGTTGTGCATAAGCTATGGGGTGTGCTTAATTTTTTTTTTAATTGGCCATGTAAGTTTTCTGGAATTCCAGTGGCAAAATGATATTATTTTGCTCATATTTTAAAACACGTGGTGAGTTAGAAAAAAAAATTCCAGAAAACAAAAATTTTCACAGATTATCTGGCAAGGAAATGGAGAAGCCACATTTTGAGAAACCAGTTTAGCTCCAAGGGGGATGCTATGACCAGAGAAGGTCCAGGAGATGGGAGACAGGACATGAACAGAACACAGACATATGGCACAGCGTAATGGTGGCAGAGCTGGTCAGAGCCTTAGCAGGCTCACAGCAAGATACCTCACCTTCCAGCATCTGAATTGCAAGGCACATTTGAATTTCGAGGCCACAGTTAGAGTTTAGGGTGGGGGCAGGGTTACCCGGAGCTTGAGTCTCCACATCCCTTCCCAGCCTCAAGGAATTTGCCATGCCCATTACCCAGGGGATGGTTGGGATTCCACCTCCAAGAACTTTTGGAACCTTGATGCAACCAAGACGGTGCTTGCTAAAGCCAATTCCATTGTCCACCACGTGGTCAATGCTAGAGAAAACTTAGGATTTAGCCAACAGCAAGCAGAATTTAACCGAATCTCCAAACTTAACAAACATCAATAACAAGAACAGAAAACCTTTCTTTGTGTCTTTCAAAGCAGATATTAAACAAATATTGGTACCTTTGGAAGCTAGTACCAGCCCATCCTATATCACAGGCAGGCAGGCAGGCAGAGTTTAGAGAGAGGCAGAGAGAGAAAGAGAGAGAACTCCATTTGCCCGAGAGCTCATAGAAGTTATGTCCTGTAAAATATTCCAAATTTGTAAGATTGGGCTCGAACTTGAGCAGCTTTTGGATTGTGCCCCTCCCATGGTAAGTGATTAGCAGAGCTGAGGAGTTAAATACCAAGTGTCCTGGGTACTACTCTGGTCAGCTGAAATGTAAGAGACAATCAGCAAAGGGGCGGTCACCCCAGTTGCTGTATCCCAGACCAAGTGCGGAGTGTGGCCCTGAAGCCATGGCCCTGTGGCCCTATGCTATGGTCATCTGGAGTGGGGCTCAGAATCTGGCACCAAAATTTTTAGTGTGGCCCTGAAACCATGACCCTGTGGCCCTACGGTAAATTGGAAAATCAGATCTGAGCCCCCGGTTAGATGATCACTTACCCTGAATGTGAGGGCAAATTTATAGATTTTCGTGGTGGATGGAAGTAGAGCACTCACTCGGTCAGGAGAAGTTACCTTGGTGTTCCTCTGGGTGGGCTTAGGACAGAATAGGTCCCGGGGGCAGCTTGGACCCCCCAGAAATGGGAGAGCAAATCCACCGGGGAACCTATCCCAGGTTCAGCACCAATGAAAAGATAGGTCTTGGCCATCCCAGAGGACAATGCAGAGATAATCACAGACAGGAGAAGAAGGTTCATAAGGTTTATTAGTGGTGCCATAGTTCCCACAGGAGAGGAGCTACATGGCATCTGCACCATATCCAGGTGGCAGCTTCTCTCTGAAGGTAAAGGGGAAGTAGGTAAGTAGTGAGTAGGAGTGGCTCATTAGGTATGGGTGGATCTGGGGGCTAGTGGGAGAAGCTGAGGACCTGAGGCTAGGGAAATGCTAACAATATCAAACTCACTTTTTAATTCAAATGAGTTAACAAGTGTCAAAGGCCAGACTTGTCTGGCAGTTCCAGGCCTCCTAGATGGTGTGTCCAAGGCTGTCCATTAACCCAAGTAAGAGGTAGCCACCTGGTTCCTGGCCCCGCATTGTCCTTTCCAGGCTCAGGTGCCAGGGTTTCTCAAATTATCTTTGGCATCTGGTGCAGTTCAAAGTTCTTCAGCTATCTAACATACAATCAAGTTTAACCTTTGAAGAATCAGAATGAAGAAAGCAAGTGGATTGGGGGGCAAAGGGAGTTAAGGAGGGACAAAGAAATGAGGAAGGAGATAAAAAGTATTGCAAGAAATGTATCTCTATCACTAACCCTTCTGTACATCATCTTGACAATAAAAAAATCTTTAGTGCTAAAAACAGAGGACAAATTGAGAAGAAGTGGCCCCTGATGGATATGTTAATGTATTGAAAATATAACAAGCTACAGAAGTGCAGATAATATCCATATTTCTGTAGAGTGACTGGAGGCATAGCAACAGGACTGAGAAATTATGAAACCAAGTTCCCACAAGAGACTCCTATCTTAAATTAACCAACCAAAAGATGGAAATGTATGTGTGTAAAGTGGTAGACTACAAGCTTTGAGCACAAAAGTCAGACAAAAGGGCAGAGTTAAAGTCCCAGTTCTGAGAGATAAAGGAAGGAAGGAAGGAAGGAAGTGCAGGGGTCCCTGCACCCCAGGTGCTCTCCCAACCAGCGGGAGAGGTGAGGTAGCACACCCCGCCGAAGGTGAACCCAGAATAGGTAACAAGCCGTGAGTCGCTCGCACGCAGCCCAACCTTTCTGCTGTGGTTAAACAGTAAGTCGACTCAGGAGAAGTTCAAGACTGCTCAGTTTATTGGTGCGGACCAGATCTTAAGTATGGGCAATGGCAGGAAGAGGAGGGTGTAACATACCTAGCCAGGGGCTATGATTGGCGGTCTGAGCTGTCAATCAAGGGCAGAAGGCCATGGGACCTCCCTAAGGGGTGGCCTAAGTACTAGCAGGACTGCCCCCAGGTTACTGCTGGCAGCCATCTTGCTGCATATGGTCTTAAGGCTGGGAGGCGTTGCCAGTTAGAGCAGCCTTTCCAGTTCCGGGCCTGGAAGGCAGGCGGGGCTAACCAGGATCCCTCTTCTGGGAGGCGGTGCAAACAAGTAAGCCCCTAGGGACTGAGTCAGGCGGGGCTCTTCAGGGCCTCACTCCTGAGGCACAACAGCCACACAACTCCACATACCTCCTGGGCACAGACAGGCGGGGCCAGTCAGTGCGCCCCACATCTCCCCCTTTTTCGTTTTTTTAATAAGTAGGTGGATGTCCTACTCGAGAATGCGCCTGTCTTAGGTTGTTCCCCCCTTGAGGAATCTTACCCGTCTTTGGCTGACCATCCTAGCTCTTCGAGCCATCCTTCCTGCAAGGCTTGCCAGCCCCAGCAAAGGAACTCGGGGGGAGAGGGGTCTGCGCTTAAGAGGAGGACCTACTATTTCTGCCTCACGCCTGTACACTCCGGTAGACTGCTCATCCTGGAAGGGGCCATGACCAACCTCATTGGGTTCCCAAATGGCTAAAAGCAGCAAAATGCTGCCAGACCACCGTTGACTGGACAGCTCTGGCTCATGGCTTAAGAACTAGGGGAAGCCTATTTGCCCTAGCATGGGTCAGGTGTAAATACAGAGGCAATATAAGCACAGAGGCAAATGCGAAAACAAAGGTCATGGGGGGGTCTCTCCCATGAAGGGGAGAGGGTAGGGGAGCCACCCATCTGGCTCAGTCCAGGGAAGGTTGGAGTTTAGTCTGTCCCCATGCTGCTCAAGGAGGGCAGGCAGTGCCATCCCCCATCTCTGACGGTGAGGTAGAAACAGGTCCAGGCCTTGGCGGTTCTGGAGGTCCATGGCAGCCAAGGTGCTAGTGATCCATTCCAGTTCTTGGGCAAAGCTGTAGGCCACAGAGAAACATTGCGCCACAAAAAGATGCTGAGGTAGAGTCCAAGAAACAAACAGCAGGCAGGGCTGGGCACTGGAAGGAAGGGAGGCTGGCTGTCGCCACTGTCTTCCACCACTGACACATGCAGACAGGCCTCTCGTGGTTCCAGGGAGGAGCAGGAAGAGATCCATCTTGGTCTTTTTCTTTATTCCTGGGGAGAACAAAGATCGTACCTCAAGAGAGAGAGAGCTCTTGGGTTCTGGTGAACAATATCTTAGGTCTCTAGCAGGTATCCAAATTGGGCTTGGTTCCCCAATTGAGAAAACACATCCGAAACCCCTTCCCATGCTAGTAAGCGGGTCAGGACCTCGCCATGATCCAGTAAGGGGGTCCTTCCATCGGACTTGCACCTTTGAAGAGGTGTCTGATCTGACCAATGCATCTGAAAGGCTGTCAGAGGTTGGTCTTTGGAGAAATTTAAAATATTTAATGTAAGCATGGCTGTCCTTAATTGGTCATGAGGGCTGTCCCCCTTTCTGTTTTAATAAGTGGTCCTTTAGGGTCTTGTTATGCCTCTCAATTATGGCTTGACCCCCTTGGATTGTACGGTAGCATCTCTTTTCTTCTTTGATTTGCTATCATCAGATTCACTGTCCGATAAAGGTTTTCTTTTTGTACCATCCGTTTCTTTACCAGCTTTTTGAGAATTAAGAAATGCTTCAATTAATTCTGGACAATCTAAATTTTCTTCAGGTTCCCAAGTATTATCAGCATCTGTAAATCCCTTCCACTTCAGGAAATATTCTACCTTCCCATTCACTACACGTAGGTCCAATACTTTTTCTACAAGAAATACTGCAGGCTCTTCTTGGGAGAAACTTAATGAGGCAGAAGCTAATCTGCTCTCCTGGGAGACATGGGATCCGCTTCTGCCAGCCAGGGGATACAATGTATCAATTTCTCCCAATCTTTAAGGCCTGAGAGTCTGAGATATCCTGTCTGGCATTTTGGAGCCTGTATCTCAGCACCAGGAAGGCTGGATTACACAGCCGGCTTGGAGTTTGCCCCATTCTTCCCAGGGATACTCTTACCTATGGAAACTCACTTCACTGAGCTCACCAATAGTTCCTGTGTCCTGTGCTTTCTGTTTCTTGTGTCTTGTGTCCTGTGTCCCGTGCCCTACATTTGGCGCCAGCTGCAGGGGTCCCTTCACCCCGGGTGCTCTCCCAACCAGCGGGAGAGGCGAGGTAGCACACCCCACCGAGGGTGAACCCAGAATAGGTAACAAGCCGCCGCGAGTCGCTCGCACGCAGCCCAACCTTTCTGCTGTGGTTAAACAGTAAGTCAACTCAGGAGAAGTTCAAGACTGCTCAGTTTATTGGTGCGGACCAGATCTTAAGTATGGGCAATGGCAGGAAGAGGAGGGTGTAACATACCTAGCCAGGGGCTATGATTGGCGGTCTGAGCTGTCAGTCAAGGGCAGAAGGCCATAGGACCTCCCTAAGGGGTGGCCTAAGTACTAGCAGGACTGCCCCCAGGTTACTGCCGGCAGCCATCTTGCTGCACATGGTCTTAATGCTGGGAGGCGTTGCCAGTTAGAGCAGCCTTTCCAGCTCTGGACCTGGAAGGCAGGCGGGGCTAACCAGGATCCCTCTTCTGGGAGGCGGTGACAAGTACGCCCCTAGGGACTGAGTCAGGCGGGGCTCTTCAGGGCCTCACTCCTGAGGCACAACAGCCACACAACTCCACATACCTCCTGGGCACGGACAGGCGGGCCAGTCGGTGCACCCCACAGGAAGAAAGAAAGGAAAGAAGGAAAGAAAGAAAAGGAGGAGGAAGAAGAAGAGGAAAAGTAAAAAGTAAATCAATGTCAATTGTATTTTTTTTGGAAAACAAAGTCTTTTTACAAAAAACAAATTTCATGTGTATGTAAAGATATATTATATTGAATGATCTAATAGAAAGCAAATGTTCAGAATTTCTTAGTTTTCATCTTTATCTTTGTAGTAATCATGGTATTATGAGACACAAGCCTTGTGAGTGAAAGCTTTGTGGGGGGTTCTTCAGTTATTTCTAAGAATATAAGAGAGTCCATAAGTTGAAGTGTTTGAAAGCATTTGTTCTCCACCATTTTCTTGGTGTGCTTGGGAGGAGTCAGAAATTATATTCTCCTCTGTAGTCATTTGGTCCACACATTTGCTGAAATGTGAATGTTTTATATTTGCATTGTGGGAGGAAGCACAGATGATAAAGGGAGAGATAGAAAACATGGAATGCCCTAATCACGTGTCAATGGAGTGGCATGCTGACCTGTAAAGGGTTTAGATTTAGTTAACTAGAGTGATAAATAAGACAAGTGGATAGTAATAGTGATAATTTCTGTGAAACTGCAATAAGAACTCAAGTTCATTGGGTTCTGTAGGCAAAGAAATGGAAAGAATCAAAGATGTTCCATGTATACACACACACACACACACACACACACACACAAACACGCACACACATATGGTACATCACAAAAATTGAATGACTTGTACATGTTTTCCACTTGGATAAGTCATAAATGTATTTGAATAACTCCCTACACACAATACTATTTCTCTTTATAGAACTTGATATATGAACAAGTAAATCTGGTAAAGAACATTGAGACAATATAAACCCATAACTAGCATTTTGCAAAGGAGTAAATATCAGGGCACCACTGTAAATTTCAAAACAATATGTGCAGTTCTCCCATTTAGCAAATCATTACAATCATTCAATTTCCTGCAACACTCTACATTTGGAGATGCTATAAGGTTATAATTATATCTCTGCTTTTAATACTGTATCATTATCCATTCAGCAAATAAAGTGCATTGATAAAAATCACAGTATCCCCGGTGCACACTAAAATTGTTAAGCAGTATACTTTATGCAAATTACTTATAGAGGTAATATATGCTAAATAGGTTTAATTATACTGCAGAACTTAGTTTGTTGCAGCATACAAAATTATTTTTAATTAAAAAACAGATATTTTCGAGATTTATGTTCACCCTGCTTTACTGATAGTTAATACTACTTTCCATGCTTTCATCATGATTTCAAAAGATAAAGAAATGAGATTAATAATTTATGACAAATATTCTCATTATTGAAAACAATATGTATATTTTAATATTAGCATTTTTATATTTTAACATGACCCAGTACTTTCTGGGTCTTATTTAAAATATATAGTTATCATCAAGAGATTATAAGGAAACAAGAGAAAACAGCTAAATGATATAAAACATTTTTACTGGGGAGAGAAGTGGGAGAATAAAGAAGAAAAAGCTAGCAACTTTCATTGTTATCTTAAATTCTTCTATAATAATTGGCTCTTAATTATATAGTCCATGAAAATATTCATTAAAATATGTCTTAAAAATGTATACTTACATACACAATTTTATCCACATTCTGTTTGCTTCTATACACTCATGTAATTTTCATTTCCATAGGAAGTTTGAGCAAAAATGTTCAAGTCTCATGATATAAATAAACCTAAGAATTTTCAGTGTCTGGAAAAACATTGTTGGTCTTTGAAGTAACCAATGCAAGTCATGATATTAGTACATATATACTTATGAGCAATAAAATCATATGTGGCCCAAACACATTTTAATAATAACAAAATGGTGATGTAACTGTCATTTTAACATATGAATTTATGAATGACACTTCCATCTTCAAATGTCAATACAGAAGCAAACTCTGAAAAATATATTTGAAGATAAAATTAATATGGAATAAAATATACTATATGACAGGAAAATGTATTATCTACTGAAGCTCTGAAATAGTCAATGATATTTATACTAGTAAACATTAAGCATAGAATGAATTCTGTTATCATACTAATTTAGGAATTTTCTAATTGATGAACATTTGGAAATAGTTTTGTACAATTGTTTGCATACACATTTAGAGTTGATGAATTTAGTCCCTTACTATGAATGACCTTTTTACCTAAGATAATATACTTTGTTCAGAAAATGGCTGTATGATACTAATATATCTCTTGGAATTAGTGTGAATTATCTCCACCATTGTCAAGGATGCAAAAAGTATTTTGATGTTAAATCCTCTTAATACAGTGGTTTACTTTTTTATAGCTTATAAACATCCTCTTATATACTTTAAATCATGTCTAGATAACGCATAAGACATAATGCAATGCTAAGTCTATGTGAATAGTCATAATGTCTTATCTTGGGAATCAATGTTTATTATGTGAGTTGTAAAATAATCAAATTAAATTCAGCCTATTTTTATAACTAAATGCTTTTTGGATAGTGTATTATTTTGATCATGAAAGCAGTTTAAATTAACCTCATAATTCAATCATAGACAATGTAAACATTTAGTATGAAAATTTTAAAAGTAAAATATTGAAAATCTAGGTTGGTACCAGTTACACAGATTACACCTGTAATCCTAGATTCTTGGGAAGCTGAGAACTAAGAATCATGGTTCAAAGCAAACACAGGTAGGAAATCCATGAGACTCTTATCAACAATTAAACAACAAAAAGTGAGTAGGAGAGCTTTGGATCAAGTAGTAAAACAGTGACCTTGAGCAAAACTTTAAAAGCTCAAGGACATTGTACATACAGGCACTGAATATAACCTCCTAGAACAACACACACACATACACACACACACAAACACACACATATACACACACACATACACACACACACCACAGAGTCAAAAATGTAAGGTAAATATGAAGAAGTCTAATGTTTTCAAGTGATTTAAAAATGGTTATAACTTGTCCTACTAATTGGTGAATAATAATATTCTATACATGGTATTTATAGAAGTAACTAATAAAATATTCACATCATTAATTTGTCATCAATACTCCAAATAGTTTACAATATATCTTATCAATTCTACTTTAGAATGAATAGAAATCATTTTTCTGCTTGAACGATTTCTGGATAACTACAATATCTTTTGACAAGGATAAATCTGTGTTAATACCACTTTCTCCATCCTCTTTCTCAGTCATTAGTTTCTTGTATGTTCAATGTTGAACTATGTGCGAGTGCATACATATATATATGTGTGTGTATACATATATACACACACACTTATAAAAATCCTTGATGCTGTAGGTTAAATCCAGGACTGTCTACATTCTTCACAAATGTTCTGTCACTGAGCTGTACCACTGCCCAATATCATCTTTCTAATAAGGAATCTCCTCATCCTAGTCTACAATAATATATTCTATAGTGCTTTGCACCCTACAGAAACTAGAAATGTATCATTGCTATTAAATAAGTGTAATCAATATCATTATGCTAGTGCTTTTACCTGGAAAGTAACTTCCTATTTATACATAATTATCTCTATTTCTTTAAACTGGTTAATAATCAATGCTGACCTTGGATTAAACAAAATTTCTCTAGTAACTTCATGGACAGATATTATCATTTTAAAGTATATTAATGTTAAGAAACATTTCATCTTTACAGATAATCAGCATTTATTACTTTGTGCATAAGATCTTTTTGAAATGATTGAAGAATCATTTCTTTTCTGACATAAATGGATGTAATAATGCTCTGGTAGCTGATATGTTTGCTGTACTTACTGCTCAGTTCTGTTAAGCAGTGTACGTATGTATTAGCTGATGCCATCTTCTCAACTTCATGATACCATTGTGACCCTTGTCCCCACGTGATTGAAACATATCAAAACAAAATCAAAATTAAGTAGAAGCTTAGTATTTTGCACCACGCCTTGACAAGAACAAAGTTTCAAAATTAGACCACTGCTTGTAAGAACTTATTTTGTATAATGCAGCTAATTGTTATTGAACACATCCAATAGGATGTTTTGCAATAGGAAGTCATTCACCTAGGGGAAAGAGTTCTCAAACGTTTAGTTTTATGATGTTTAAACCAAGTCAAGTACTGAGAAAATAAATACAACCAGCCTTATGCAGCCTGTGCAGTCCAGGAGTTAAAAAAAAGATAGCCCAATGGCCTGGAAGAAAGAAGTATGATTTATGTTTCTTCTGTATTTATTACCACACCCTTTTTTGGTTTTCTTTCATTGTTGTTGTAATTTTTGTAAATGCTAATGTAGTAAATAGATGTATATTTATGAAAGATACATGGATAATACAAATTATTGGTGATACTATTACATTTAAAAATAGTTTTGTGAATAAATGAGCCCCAAATCAGTACCTTGTTACTTTAAAGAACTTACTTCCAACTGACAGAAAAAATAAGATGTAAGGTACAAAGGCACATCATTAATAGTATTTATCCCCCCTCCAATAATAAAAGATTCAAATTTATATTTTGACTTAAGTTTGAAAAGTGCAACTTATATTTCCATAAAAATTTTGATGAGAATTTTTGCAATCTTTATATTCATTGTGGAAATCTTATTCTGTTTGTGAGAGGCTAACAGAAGTCTTAAATTTTAAAGAGTGAACAGTTTTTGAGTCTCTGTTTGCCTTCAAGTTATTCTCTACTTATTTCCACATAATGCTTCCTTGGATCTTGTTTACTTATCTTCCCCTGTCTCTCAAAATTCTCTTTTCACATGAAGATGTTGGCAAGAGCAATGAGGGAGTTTATTCTGTTGGAGGTAGAAGATATTAGAATTAAATAGTGCTTATTATAATGGTGTAAACATTGTATTCAATTAATATTGATGACTGATAAGTGCTGTCAGGAAGTGGAGTAAACATATTCTGGGATATGCCAATTATGAGAAAAGGAAAAGCTTTAGATATTGTCATTAACTCCCTCAGCATCTCAGGACAGTTATGGCAAGTTTCGAATAACCTGGTTTTTGTACAAATTACAACTAACTTAAGAACACTAACATGACTGCAGCTTGAATTCCACTATCTGATTCTAGGGAAAAGTTAACTTCAAATGTGACATAGTACTATAACTGAGTATATTGGATATGATTATTTTTGAATGACCATATATATATATATATATATATATACATATATACACATATATACATATGCATACATATTTGCTAAACTATATACCCTGAGTGATTTATGATTTATGAGGTTTGCATTCAATTGTAGCCTGCTGAGCAAGTTAATTTCTTTGTTGTTGTTTTTGTTCAAAACCAAAATAAGCATCTTGCAGGATTCAAGACCAAAAATCTGAGAGATAATATAGCTTTTTCTGGGTGTAATTCTGCATGAAATAGATTGTATCATATTTTGGAAACTCTGCACTTAAGTCACTTGGATAAAGTATTACATTTAAATAGTATAGAGGCTGTGGGGAATAACAGAAATCTGACAACTTCTTATTGTGTAATCCAATACTAATAGGTTGTGAGAAAGGGTTATTTCCAACAACCCCCAATATAGCCAATTACATACATTATTATAAGTATATTTACCTATTACTTCTTGTGATTCATATTTTATTAGTTTAACCTTACATATAAGACAATTGTTTTATATGCAGTACCTCAACTGCTCTGTCCAGAGAGGTAATGTAAACTTTCTACTTGAATAGCAATAAATCATGTTAATTCAGCTGTAGTCAAACAAATTGTGGTAGGGAATGGCAGAAGAATAGGAATGAGGACAGTCAAAACAAACTATCCAGTTTAAGAATCTGAAGCCATGCACTGGCACTGGATCGAGTACTTCGAAGTGTTTGGAAACAGGAACACAGAGCAGCAGGAGTGTTTGGACAATTATAATCATCCCTTGCTAATAAGACAAGATAAAGGCATTTCTTTATTTTTTTTTTTCTGCAGTCTTTTCTTACAAATTCAGTGAGCACAACTCAATTAGTTTCCGAGATGAGGTGAAAATGGGCTGTTTGCCAAAGGTTAATGAGGTAAAAGTGGTTCTCATTGGACCTTTAAGTGATGTACAGACTTATGAAATGAGAACTCACCTTATGTGGATCTCTTTCTACCAAATTCTGTCCTGAAAATGAAGCATAATGAGATGAGAATCACCTAAGAAAGCCTCAAAAATTAATGGATGTCTATACCTAAGGCTGACCTCAAACGCAGACTCTCTTGCTGGCTGCATTTTCCTGAAAGGACTTGCTGAAGCTGCTTTGCAGTTCTGTATTAGCTACCCATCTGCTCAGTGCTATCAGGGAAATGAATATGTCAATGATTATGTCTTCCCTTTATATTCTGCATTTCTCAAAAAAATCGTAAGAAATGAATACAAAATGAAAGATTAGATTATTCTGTTGTACAAATGTGAAGTAAGACATTAAGGATCCTTACTATCACAAAAATGTTAAAATCCAGAATCTGGGAGAGACCCACCTGGGTTGGCCCAGTATCATTCCCTGGGTAAATGATAGCCTTTGATCCTAGCCTTACCAGTTAAAGGCTAAGGATCTCAGCTCTGATTGAATCTAACATAGCTATTCAGCAGTCTATAATCACCCCATTGTTCCAACTGAATATTTCCCCACCAAAGGGATGAAGAAGAGATTCTGTTTGAACAAATCAGTTCTCCTTTCTATAGAGAAGGCTTATGTGTGACTCTTTCATCTATAAGAAAGTGTAATTGGTCACTGGTCACTGAAAGAAACAGGTTAGTTCTTGTTGATCTTGCAATAGTCACTGCATAAAGCCAGGGAAAGACATGATTCATTGATTTTAAACATGCTCAATATTTAGTCAACTGAGTTATTTACATCAATGAAGGGCATCTGAAATTTACACAAGCTACTATAGAAGATAATTCAAAGTAATTTCCAGCTGAGTTGCCATATTTTTTTCTATAAATGTTTGTTACAACTGTCATTTAATGGTTAATGCCTTATATTTTATAATTTTCTATGCATCATAATTATAAAGCGATTTATGAATAGTGACTTTCATCTGTGATATTGGCATAGTGAGCTTCATTGTTTGTATCCCAGGTCACAACAGCTCCTTAGAACTCCCTCGTGACTCCTTGCTTCAAGATGAAATCCATTTCTTATTGCTCTGTCACTAGATCATTGCACTTTATTGCCCTAAAAACTGTCAGCATTTTATGAATCTATGGAATTCTTTTACTTCTGCACAGAGCTTGGCAAGTCCATCTGGACAAACACATACTACATCTCATGTAACTTTATTGTCCCACAATGTGGTATGTAGTAAGCACCTCCTAAAAGCACATTCACCATTAGCTTAATGAATGGCTTTAGGAAGCAATTCATAAATTTAATCTTAATTAGTGCTTTGACAGATGGAGCAAATTTTTTATTATCATTTTATAGACAATGTGGTACTGTATAAGCTATATTGAGAGAGGTCCCATTCAACCACTAATCATAATCCAGATTGTCTCAAGTGACCCATATTTTAGCACCTTTGTTTCCTCATCTCTAAAGGATGATTAATGACAATTTTTACAAATATGACACTATATATAGAAAGAGCTTAGCACAGATACAGAAAAAATAAATGCATAAAGCTTATTATAAGAAAAAATCAGTATTAATATTAATAAGTAAGATGAAAATCTATAGAAATCATTTCAAAGTACATCATTTAAAGAAAAGGCTGTATTATAGTCCACAGAATTGTTTAAATGGCCTTACTCCCCAGGTAAATTTTTTTTTCTCTTTTAGTGATAACATTTAAGTACTGATAAGGTTTATTCCTGCATCTTCCTCATCTAATCACCAGAGAGTCTGGGGAACAATTACCTAGCTAGCAATTCCATATTTTAATATATATATATATATATATATATATATATATATATATATATATATATATCCCCACCACCTTTTGTACTCTGCACACTTGAATCTCCCCAAACTTAGTTGGCTTTATTTATCAGTCCCAGCAAGAATGGTTACGCTTTCTGATTTTACCCTTTTAGAGAGAAAGGATGTGAATGCTGAATTTGTTTTGTAGTAAAATGATCATAAAAGCTATCCAATCTTACCATAAATTTCTGTGATTTGATGGCATGTAAATCACATTCTCTGTTTCCTCTACTTTGTCCCTTCAGTCCAAGTCTTCATCATATTAAAGATGTACAAGTTTGTTCAATGTGAGAAAAACACATTCAATAATATCCTCTCAATAATAAAAATACATCCTTATTAGATATTTTTAAGTATATAAAAATGACTAGGCATTAAAATGAATGTTTCTTCAATGAAGACACAAAAATGGTGAAGAAACACATAAAATGTCACTCAGAACATTAGCCATTAGAGAAATTCTAAAACAAACCACAAGATAGGCACATTAAACCCACTAAGATAATTGTAATCATTTTATAAAGAGACAATAAGAGATATTTATGAGGATGTTGAGAAATTTGAATATGCACATATTGTTTATGGGAACCTAAGTGGTGCACTCACTTTGGAAAACTGATTGGCAATTTATCTGAATGTCAATTAAACACAGAGTTATCATATTTTTATTCCCAGACATATACCTACATGAGGAAATATACCCTCCCCAAATATGTACACGACTGGTCACAAATGCAGGGCTTGGGGATTAGATGGAGAATCTATTCCTTTGCCCCTGCAAGTTTCTAGAGGTTTCCTGAAATCCTTGAATATTTTTTTTAAATGTATTCATTTTTAATTAATGTATTTATTGTCAAAATGATGGACAGAGGGGTTTCAGTTTCATACATAAGGCAGTGAGTACATTTCTTATCAAACTTGTTACTTCCTCCCTCATCTCCTCCCTTTCCCCCCTCCTCATTATCCTCCCCCCCATCATGAGTTGTATGGTTGGTTCACACCATATAGTTTTGTAAGTATTGCTGTTGCATTGGTTTGTCTTTTTATCCTCTGTCTCTCGATTTTGGTATTTCTCCTTTTCCTTCCCTAGTTCCAATACCCTTATATCCAATATCCAGGGTACTAAAATCAGTTACAGTGATATCAGGGGTAAAACCACAGGAAAACAAGGCAAAAGAAAAAGGGCATAATTTTACATGGTATGTTGAAAATAACAATGATAAGTTGGAGTTCCTTTCCCACACAGATGCGAACAGTATTACTCTCACACTACTCCTTGTCTCTCCCAATTGTAAAGACCCTGACTACTTTAGGAATTACTTGAGTGATGCAGTAGTAGATCTACATCTCAATGTCAAATTCTTAGTAATTAGTTTCTTCTGTATTCATAATTCCTTTTGTCATATAATGAAACATAATCACAGTCTCTGAGAATTAAGGATATAGCCATTATTGCAGAGGAATTGCTGTGCCTCTAATGGATGCCTATTTTTGTTTCATTGATTTTCTTTTTGTCATTTCCACATCACTATTTTACAATTAAGTCTGACTGATCACACCATAAGATGAAAATGAGATTTTAACCCATTTTCTGTGTGCTTGAATAGTCGTAAATTAATTTTAAGTAGTGACTCAAAAGCTACAAAGAATTTTTATATACAGTGCCTTTGTGTGTTTATGTGTATTTTCTATTTAAATATCACTGATGGTAACACAGACAACAATGTAATTTGTCTCTGGGAACTGGGAATAATTGGAAAATGTGTGTGTGTGTGTGTGTGTGTGTGTGTGTGTGTTCTTGTTAGCATATATCTAAGGTCTACTGACTACTAATTTTAAACAAAAAAAAGAAAATATTTGAAAATAAAATGTGCTTCAAACTGTATGAAAACAGAGGAACTACCTAAAATTTATTTTAATCACATCTTATACAAAGTATATTTTAATAAAGTATGGGTGATAAATTTTATTTTGTATGCTACATCAAGAAATGTAGTAGAAGGACTTAGAGAACATACATTTGTTTAAAGGGAAATATTTTTGACAGAGTAATGACATGTACAAGGGGTAGGAATCTGTCTTAGATTGACATTTATACTTACTATCTCTGTTTTGAGTTATCACAATTCTATTTGTAACATCTTATTTTAAAAAAAATAAAATTATTCCCTGACACATAACCTAGAAAAAAAGCATTGCTCCTACAAAGCTAAAAGCATTCATAATAAGAAAATTTATTGTTGATACATGTAAACAGAAATCTTAGATATTTTAGATATTTTAGAGCATTTTTATTCATAGATTTTATTTTAATAAATTTATTTTAGTTTATTTTTATTATCTTTAGTTGTACAAAGGAGCTGTCACTTAACAAAGCAGTTTTTGAACAAAATGTATCTTTAGCAATGTCATTCTTTTCCACATTTTCACACATTCCTCTCTGACCACCCCCTTTCCTCACTCTTAATTTTGTAGAAATACATTGGCTTCATGATGTCTTCTACTAATTATACAAACCGTGTAATTGTGATATCTCTATATAATACATTTTGATCACATTTATCCCACCTCTTAGTTTTTCTTAAATATTCTCTCACCTCTCCACTGTTTTTCAGTTTTTAATGAAATTTATTATTATATGTTCATGTAACATATATATGTATATGTTATATATGTAAGATGTTTATCTACCATATTTACTCCATTACCCTCTCCTCCCCTGCTCACTGTCCCTCTCCACCAACCCATATCACTTTTATAATCATGTTGTATTTCTGTTGATCTTCACTCCATGTGTAGGCAAAACATGATATTGATCATGTTTCTGATCATGCTTTTAGTTGCTTAATATGATGTCCTACAGTTTGGTCTACTTTTCTGCAAATTACACAATTTTATTCTATAGTGCTGAATATTATTGCATTTTTATGTGTACCAAATTTTCTTTTTTTCTGAAAATTAAACCTTAGTCACAAATTTTTATTATTAATTTACTTAATTGATATTATAGAGATAATATACATAGGGATAAGTGAGCCAAATTTTATTTTTTTTTCTCAAATTTTTATTTTCAAACTGACGTACAGAGAGGTTACAGTATCATACGTTGGGCATTGGATACATTTCTTGTACTGTTTGTTGCCTTGTCCCTCATGCCCCCCTCCCTCCCCCCCTTTCCCTCCCCCCCGCCCAGTTGTTCAGTTCACTTACACCAAACAGTTTTGCAAGTATTGCTTTTGTAGTTATTTCTCTTTTTTTATCCTGTGTCTCTCGAATTTGGTATTCCCTTTGAATTTCCTACTTCCAATACCAGTAACCACGGTTTCCAATATACTCAGATAAGATTACAGAGATAGTGTAGGTACAAACATAGGAGGGTGATACAAAACATCATCAATAATAGAAACTACACATATACATAGGACGTTGAAAGTAGTTATAACTGTGATATATCACTTGTTTCCATATCATGGAGTTCATTGGATATAGCCTAGTGGCAAGAGTGCCTGCCTCGGATACACGAGGCCCTAGGTTCGATTCCCCAGCACCACATACACAGAAAACGGCCAGAAGCGGCGCTGTGGCTCAAGTGGCAGAGTGCTAGCCTTGAGCGGGAAGAAGCCAGGGACAGTGCTCAGGCCCTGAGTCCAAGGCCCAGGACTGGCCAAAAAAAAAAAAGAGATCGCTGGTAGTTTGGGTGACCTGGAAGTTTGAAACATGGACTCTATGGCCTCCCTTATTGGGAATAATTAGTACAGGTTTAGGCAAGCCATAGCAGAGCATCACAAGGCCCAATAGCTATACCCTTAGGAACACATAAGATGATGCTGAGCCAAATTTTATTTATCCAGCCTTTGTACTGTGATGTAGACCTATAATCTCAGCTACTCAGGAGGGAAAGATGGAGAGAAATGATTCAAACAATTTAGTAAAATCCCATCTCAACAAGCAAATATATATACCTATTATCCCAGGTACTCATGAAGTACTGGTAGTATGATACTGTTCCAAGGTTATTTGGGGCAAAAATGCAAAAAAACGACTATCTAAAAGATGATGAAACCAAAAGAGGAATAACTAGGGAGAGTGACTCTAGTGGTAGAGCACTTGGCTAACAAACAAGTTCAAACCTGAGTTCATGTTCTGTGTTTAAACTCCAGTAGCACCAAAGTATTAAAAATATACAGGGAATCAAGTATATTAACTGAAGTAAAACAGACCCAAATAAATGCATTTTGCATGGTTTCTTTCATTGGTGGGAGCTAGATTGTGCCTAAAAATCTATAAATAAACACACAGGGTAGTATTCAAGCAATTATAGATGAATTAACAGAATGACAGACTCTTTGGAGAGTCCAAATAGTAAAATTCTTTAGAAAGACTAGGTCAAAACCCAACAAAATAAGTACTTGAAATAGGAGGGGTGTGAGGGGAGAGTAGAGGAATGAGAGGGGGAAGGAAAAGAATGTGGGCTAGACTGCAGTGCATGTTGAAGGAGGGTGAAAAAGATGTTGAAGGGCTGATAAATCAAAATATATTGTATAAGTAAATTTCTTCGTTAAATGTCAAGAAAAAAATCAATGTAGAACCTAAACATTAAGAAAAGCGAGGGAAGGAGTGGGTTGGAAGGGGTGGGTGACAATATTGAAAGGGGTGACATTGGTAAAGATGAACTACATTCACAAACTTCACAGTTGAATGGCAACTCCTTTGTACAACTACTTAAAAATGAAAATATTTTTAAATGGACCTTAAGGAAAGAATATGCAGAGTAAATGTAAAATGTATTCAGGTAGAGTCAATTCCAAACTTAGCCCTACTTAAAAAGTAAAACAATCAATAGTGTACACAGAAGCTGGGCACCTGTGTCTCATGCCTGCAATCCTTGCTACCAAGGAAACTAAGATCTGAGAATCACAGTTTGAAGCAGCCAATGCAAGAAAGTCCATGAGACTCCTATCTCCAATTATTTATAGAGAAAGCTGGAAGTGGCACTGTTGCTCATGTGGTAATTTGTCTTGAGCAAAAGAATCTCAGGGACAGTACACAGACCCAGAGTTCCAGCCTCAGGATGAGAAGAAAAAAAAAAATAGTGTACAAAGAGGTAAGCAAAGAGGGAAAGAGGGAGGGAGGGAGGGAGGGAGAGAGAGAGAGAGAGAGAGAGAATTGATTAGAACATTAGTAGTAGAAGCAGGAGGAGGATTTGAAGGTAGAAGAGCAAGAGAAAGAGAAGGAGGAATTATACTAGTACTAGTGGTACCTGATTATAGCTAATAAAAGGGAAAAGGAAAAGGAATGGTAGGACAGTGTGTTTTAGAAAAGAGGTTGTCTCTCACCACCATGCCATAAGACTTGGTTTCCTGGAAGATACAAAAACTATTTATAAAATGGCTATTTTGTCCGATGATATCACAGTTCTATATTGCAGTGGTAATATCATAAAATAGCACTTTTTATTGTAGTACTTCAAACAAATTTATAATCCCACAAATGAACAAACCCAATATAAATAAGGGTTATATAAATTGTTATCAATCCTATCCTACACAGTCTGCATTTTTACTGTATAATGATATTAACTTTAATTTTGGCCTTTGATCATCTTCAACCTATTTGTTTCAGTGAATTTAAAACAAGAGCAGGAAATCAAATGATTTTCTTCCCCTTCCCAGTTCAATGACAGGCATGGGAAAAAGTTATGCTCAATCAATGTCCTCAGCTCTCACTTTAGGATGCATATGAAATTGCTAAAGAAATGTTAAAGGATAACTGCTTTTTTGTAGATTATTATTTAAACCCACCTATGCAGATACTGTATTTTTCTAAGCAAATGATGTCTTTCTTTTTTCACTTCTAACAGAAGATGAAACTATAATTTTATAAATTTGTAACTTGTGTATAATTTCACATATTTATTCATTAATTCCATAACTTGATTATACATTTTAAAATATTTTCCTAATTTTATTTTATATACTTATTTCATGCGTGACTTTTCCTTTTTTAAATATTTTGGACCATTAATGTATTTTGAACATGAATGGCTTATTGAAATAAACTAGATATTGTAAACATGTGAAGGCCTGTAAGTGTTATATTTGGCTTTTGGAGAGCACAAGTTGTTGTTTGTGATGCTTTTACAGTGCAGTGAGTGCAAAAATTTTGCTTCTAGTTCATATTTCCATAAGCTTTCACCAACCCTCACACTAACACATTTATTCTAGCATTTCTAATTTATTCTAAAAGAATACATCTGTGTTTTTGTTGTTTTAAATTGTTTTGATAGTTTTGCTTAAAATTTATCTATTTTCGTATTATACAAGGAAGATTTAAAAGTCAAAAGGAAGTTATAAAGTCATTATAAAGTTATAAGAATGCATTTGCATGAGTAGTCTGTAGTGTTAGAAATATGTAGTGATCTCTTTGAATTCAAGCAATAAGTTTTCATTAAGCATTTGCTGTAAGCCATTTCCAATTGGAGATTATTGACATTCATCAGCATGCAAGTTTTTATTTAAACTTTTATTTAGACAAATTTATTTCCTGGAAGAGGTGGGAAGAAAAATGAGATTCAGAAATATAATATTATTGTAATTTAATAAGCTACAAGACTTATCAACCTAAAATAAACATCGAACATTATCAAATGATAGAGTAAGCCTTGTATGAGAGAGTTTTTATGTGATTCTATTTTTTATTTGTTTTTTATAAGGATATATATGTCAATTATATGATGTATGGCTCTTATGCCTTGTGGTGCCACTCAAAAGCAAGAAAATTGTGAATAGAATAACATCCCCAGGAAAAGACACTAAGACCTTGAGTGAAAAATGAAATATAAGCAAAAATACTAAGAATATTGTTCAAGTGTTAAAAGTACTTGCCCTACCAAATTTGCACCTCTTAGTTCAAACCCAAAAAGAAGTTCAAAATTAGGGCAGTTTCACTGAGACAAAAAAAAACAAACAACAACAAAAACAAACAAACAAACAAAAACAGGCACCATTGGTTCATGTCTATAATCCGAGCCACACAGGAGGCTGAAATCTGAGGACTGCCAGTCAAAGCCAGCCTGGGTCAGGAAAATCCCAAAGACTCTTGTCTCCAATTAACCACCAGAAAACCAGAAGTGGCTATGTGGTTCAAATTGTTAGAACTCTAGCCTTGAGCTAAGAGCTCAAGAACAGGGCCCAGGTTGCTCAAGTCCTATGACTAGCAAAAACAAACAAATAAAAGAAAAACCCTGTAAGCCCTCTGTACATCACTTTGACAATAAATAAGTACTTATTCAAAAAAAATCACTAAAAAATAGCTACAATAAAATTGGGCAGTATTTTAGGAAAGTAGGGACAAGAAAGAATAAAAAAAGTCATTGTCTTCTTTGCTGAATTATACTTTTAAATTCTTTGTCATTTTAATTATGCAAATATATGCTTATGGTAGATGACAGTGCACCATGAAATATGTAATGAGAAAATTAGAGTTAACATTTCCATGTCTAGAAATACTTGTAATTTTTTGATCAACATGTAAAAATTATACATTTATTTCTGATAAAATATATAAATAGCAAATTTTGGTCAAATCAAGGTAACTAATATTTCTAGCTCCTGATTCTGTGTTTGGTGACTCAACAAATCCTCTCTTCTAATTACTTATAAAATTTATAGTAGTCTATTATAAACTATGTTCACCCTACTGAAGAATGCGTCCATTTTTCTTTTTCATTCATCAAACTGTATTTAATGGCTTTCTAAGAGGAAATATATCATTAAGTAAAATCTTTATTAGAGGAAAACACATATTACCAAGTTTGTGAATTTAATCAAAGGATGGCTGAAATAATATTGCTTTTTATTTTACTATTTAGTCATTGATAGTTATAAAGGCATATGTTAGAATTTAAAACTCATTAATACTACACTGATTAGAAGAAACAAAAAGTTAAAGCTACAACAAATTTTACTGTAGGATAATTGCATTTCTTTATTTGAAGATAGTAATTTGCCCATTTTCAAGTTATTCAGTTTTTTATGAAATATGTATCCTACTAGGTATGTTAGCCTATAGATGAACTGTTTATATGTATTTTTCTATTTTTGGAACTATTTAGTACACATCATCCTTCTTTCTCTGGCAATATCTTTTCCATTCTGATTAATGCATATTTTATACTAAATGTATAAAGGTATAAGAATTATTGTGGAAATTCTGACATTTTTAGTGCCATTAGAGTGATTATTTAAACATATGTCAAATTTCTTTTCTCTGGCACTTTACTAAAATGATTAATAAAATCTTGAGTAAATAAACAAGAAAGTAGGACTACTTCTTACTTTTAAGTGACACAGGACAAATTCAAGGGTGCTCTCATGAGGTGGGCAGTAGTCGATATGATCTTATAGACTCCTAATGAAACACACGTGAAGTCCATACTAATTAGCTTATAAGTCAGTCTGATACTCAAGTTTATTTGGGCCAGAAAGACTACCTACTGTCAAGCAATCGAGTACTAGCTCTTTAATTGCAATTTATTCCAACAAGCACAATTTATTGATCGTAGCATACACTTATGCCACAGCAGTATCATTATTTGACTTTATTTTAACAGCTTCAAAAGGTTACAAAGTTAGAAAGCACTGGGAAAGAGACCATTAAAGATGCTAACATTGCTTCATACTCTGTGCTGAGCCTTGTAAACTGTACATGGAGATATATAAAAAGTGAGGTAAATATATAAAATATATAAAAAGTGAGTGTTGCTTAGTTATCGATCAGCAGCTTTCTTGCATCAAAGATGGTATAATAATTATGAAGAACAAACCAAAACCAGACATTTGCATTTCACATAAAAGCAAAAGCTTAGAGAATTTCAGTAAATCTTGAGAAATATAATTGACAAAATATTTAAAAAGCACTTAATTACAAAACACATGTGTAATTTCTTGCAATATTTGTGTACAATATTGTATAATATCATGAACATCTTGACACATTCTTAGAAATAGTGAAATTAGAGTTTCACTAATAAGTCTTTAAAATGAGAAATGGCAAGGTCTGCTAAACATTCATTTGTTCAATGTAATATCCTTAAATGCCATTTAACTATTAGTGTTAGGCTTTTCAATGAACTAGACAATGCCTGGTAAGAATTGCTGAGATTCTTTATGATCCAGGGAACCTAAAGAGGCTTAAATTTGGTATTTATGTTAAGTACTAGGTAGGTTGGATTAACTAGTTAGTTATATCAGCTCCTCATGAGTACTCTGTGAAACCTTGACTAAATCTATTGCAGGCTTAGTCTGGCCTGAGAGAAGATACAAGCAGCAGACTCTGGACTTAAGTTGTATCATTTAGAGTACTTTACTTTCTAATGCTTTCTTTTTATATGTTTCCATCGTATTTAATTTATAGAATAAATAAATATAGCAATGAGCTTTAATTTCCTTGAAAACCATCAATCTAGTCCAATGTCTTTTTTTTTAATCCAGGTGATGAAATGAAGAATCAAAGAAGTAAAGAATCTGTCTCCAAGTCACAGTCTAGTAAGTAGAACCTGCAGATCTAATTAGATCTACTATTAAGTTCTATTTATTGCATAACTAATGAAGTCTCATCACAACGTATTGAAAGTTATGGAATTCTAGTCCCATACCTATATAAGCATTTATTCAGAATTATTAATTGTGTCAAATGGGTTCAATGTTTTTGTACCTTCTCAAGAATTCTTCCTGAAATTGTGGATGTTTTCTTCTAAGTGTAAAGGTAGCTGTAAGATTATGTATGATAATAAAAAAAAAAAAGCTGGCATTCACTTGAGTGAAATCCATACCATAGATTCTTAATGTAAATCACTGGTTCATCTTCATAAAGACATTGTAATATAGGTGGTTTTATCTCCATTTTACAAATAATCTGACTGATACAACACGGTTGACAGTTTGTCAAAATATGTAGTTACTCAATGTCAGAGCCCAGAATCAGTTCTCCGTATCTCACACTGCAATGATCCTTAAATTTGGGGCTGTATAATGTTGTACTTAAAAATAACACAAACAGACAGTAATGAATGAAATAGTACAAAAATATAAATATTTGGTATACTTCGTACCTCAAGATATGAAGACAAAATTAAGTAGAAGAAAAACATGGGATGACACTAAATGGCTATAGGATTGTTGTGCTTCTGCAACTGAATCCTGTCAAGTAGCAATTCTTTGAATCATTGTTACTTCTTGGATAACAGACTAAGTTTTATATGTGAATGAGGGAGATATATTGGAAATATGCACAGACTGGACAATTTGTCAAGTTAAAGAAAGGAGCATGTAGAAGAGACAGACTTTAAATGTTATAACATGAAAGAATTAGTTTAAAATGCAATTGGAATTTTAAGCTAAATGAGTGGAGATATTTGGATTCAGATAAAATCAATTTCTTCCTAAAGGAGAGAAACAGAATCTTAGTGGTAGAAATATGCAGGTAATTTTTGGTATTAAACAATAGGGTAAATTATAGAATATGCCATTTCGAAAAGTTTGTTGGGACTTGACAGAGACATGATTTTAAAATCTGTGTTTTAGTTTATTAAGAAAATAATGTAATTGGAATTATTAATGGTTTCTTATTGTTATTCTATATTGACTTTATCTGTTCAGTTCTATATAATCATATCTGTGCCTTGGAAAGTGACGGATGGACCAAATGGAGTGAAAAGATAAAGAGATCTTTGTTCTCCTTGAATACAACTTGTTCATAGTTGTGCTCAGGAGTGAGAAAAAACGAGATCAAGTATCTATAGTTAACCTTATTATTAAATATAATAGGATATCTGCCTCCCCTCATAGTTGTCATTATTCTAATTTCTACAGTAAGTTTGAGGAAGATGCAATATCATCTTTCTCCCACTTGCTCTTTCCCTCAGCACTGGGGACTGAATCAAGGACCTCATGCATGCTGGCAATTGGCCTACTATTTGAGCTAATCTGCCTACCTTTTTATCTTTGTTTTGTTTATGAAACAGGGTCTTGCTATCTTTTTCCCAGGATAGTGTTGAACCATGTGTCTTCTGTCTCTCCCTCCAGAGTAGGTGGTGTTACATTATGCCGATGCCTGGCCTCGATTGTACTTTCTTCATTAGTATTACTTTAAAAAATCAAATCTTATGTGTTCATAAGGGCATATCTATTGGGCTCTTGTGATCCTGATAATAATGGACATTCTTACTGGGGAGAGGTGGAATTTCAATGTTGTTTTGATTAGCATTTCATTTATGTCCAGTGATGTAGAGCACTGATTCATGTGCATGTTATGGAAACAAGTGTTGTATCACTGTTGTAATTACTTTCAACATGCCATGTGAAACCATAGCTTTTTTTGTTGTTGATGATCTTCTTGTATCCCCTTCCTGTGGTTGTCCCTGTGCTATCACTGTATCTCAGCCGAGTGCTCTGGTTACTGTATATACTGATATTAGAAATAGGGAAGGGAAAGGGAATATCAAAATCGAGAGACAAAGGATAAAAAGACAAACGACTCCAAAAGCAATACTTACAAAACTATTTGGTGTAAACCAACTGAACAACTCAGGGGTGGAGAGGGAAAGGGGGAGGGGGAGGGGGGAAATGAGGGAGAAGGTAACAAATTGTACAGGAAATGTACCCACTACCTTACATATAAAACTGTAAACCCTCTGTACATCACTTTGACAATAAATAAGTAATTATTCAAAAAATCAAATCTTATTCTTATTTTTTCCATCAATCATAACAGCCCCTGCCATATGAGGAAGAGGATATAGCTTATGTTATTTTATTTTAGACCTTATCTCTCCTTAGATGAGAATAATTTGAGGTAAAGAAAATTTCCAGTAATTTTTAAGTGTCCTGTTTACCTAAAATTTTCACTTCAGAAAGAGATTAAAAAATGTACTAAGTGCTTATTTTTTTTTCTTTCAGACCAAAAAAATAGGAAGAAGGCATTTTATCCCACAGCAGTTTCCTGGAGACAACAATAAAAAAAGTCTTTGTACAATTAAGAATTCTTTATAGTACAAAGACTCAAAAAGGAGCTGGTTAGTTGTAGCACCTGCTTAGGGAAGAAAGACCTTGAAAGCATCCGGCCCTAAAACTAGGTAGCCAATAAAGGGCAACTCCTAATCCAAGAGAATATAGACTTTTAACATAATCTTCCACTAGTAAAGCCAGCCCTGAAACCTGGGTGCCCAGTTCCTTCTTATGATTGCACAAGTAAACAACAAATTGATGGATCTGACTCTATTGTTATTTAATTTTTGTGACCCAAGTTCTCTCTTAGAAATGTGCTTTGTTGAATTTATTTTATTTGCTTCATAACATATACATGTGCTAAATTAAACCATTCCATGTTTCATCTCTTGCTTTGGTTTCTAAGAGAAAAATGTTCCTTTCTTCCTCTGCCCCAAACGTTTGCTATACATCTTGAAAATTTATCTTTTCCATTGAAGATCCTTTTTGCTAAATCAATAAGTATCACCAGTTAAGATCTTCTAGGGAAGTAGTACTTTGATGTAGGGCTATTCAAGTAAATTCTATATATAAAATTTGACATTTTGTTTGGTCAGGTCTGTGTAATGAATAGATGAATCAAAGCTCCAGGTAGGAAAGGAAGACAGTGTTGCACCTTTAATAGACATAATAAAGTCAAAATAGGCCAATCTTGTAAGAGTTTGGAGCGAGTAATACCCATGGAATGTATTTGGCATACAGAAAACAAGTTGCTGAGCTGCATTTTTGGCTTCTGGCAGTTATTTTGTCTGTTTTACCTTTCAAATTATAAAAGTACTAGTAATTAGAGGTTACATTCATGTAGATATAAATTTAACATTAAGTTTTACAGAACCAATTCTTGTCTTGCTTGAATATCAATTTTTAACCAAAATGTTGAGTTTGCACAGGGACTGGCTATAGCACATGCTCTGCATGTCTCTTGGTAGCTGAATGTGCTGAGAATTGGAGACGAATATGATGTTCTCAGCATTGTTTCCTGGCATGACTTTAATACTGCTAGAAAGACCCAGTAGTATTCCATTTATAGTTTCTTTTTATTAATTCCTAATTGGTCTATGGACTCAAAATAGAATGATGTTCATGTGTTTAGAGATAATCTTTATTAATATCTGACATCTAGAGTTGAGTGAAAAATGTTTACTATTTTCCCAACAAGATCAGAGAATACACTTTCAGTACTATAAATGTTTTAAGGCAACTTTAGACAGAATTTAATGAAAGCTATTATTAGATTGTAGGAAGCACTTAGGCATAGAGATTAAAATTATGGATTCTGAAAAAATATAATATAGGTAAAATTGGGTTCTATTTATTTGGTATTTGTGTGACCTTCAAGAAACTCTAAATTGGTTCTGCTACTATTTCTATCCCTGTAAAATAACTTCCTCAGAATTCTACTAAGAATTAAGCAGATACATCTAAAGGTTATGGCATACTTTTGAGTATTTGCAAAAACCTTTTTTCTACTATATTAAAAATTATATGTATGTCATTATCTCTTTTTATTTATCTATCTACCTATCTAGACATCTCTACCCTAATTTTTTGAGAAAATACAATACAAATTTTATTTTAAATTAATAATAAAATGTGTATATACATATACACAAATAACTCACTAACTCTGATTCTCCATTCAAAGATCTGGCTCTTTATTTCTCATTGAACATCTGGAAGTATTCCACTTCTGTTTTTATATAGAGTGGGTATGTTCACTATTTTAAAATTCCAAATTCTCATTTTTCTTTAATATAATAGTTCTGATATAATTGTGCACATTCAACTTTAGAATGTCTTTCCTATACTGCTTGGTGTCTTGGTGTTGAGTTTAAAATGTAGTTCCATTTTCCCCTGAATGTCTGGTTTTCTTGCATGTGACAATCTCCCACTAATGACTTTCCATGCTTGTCCCCTTCCTGTGATGATTTTGGAATACTTACAAAACTCAGGTTGCCCTGACTTCTTTACTTTCTCTTCCCTTACTTCTGACTACTATGAGTCTACTGTAATCAAGACTCTGGGGTTTAGCCATAGTTTTCACCCATTTAGGTAACATTAGAAATGTTTTATCCCAAAGTGGAGACTAAGCAATGGGTTGTGCCTCATTTTCAGAAATTTTTGCAGAAAAAACATTAACTACACATGCTAAATCCTGATCATTTCAAAGAGGCTGATATACAAGTGGATTTAAGAAGTATGAACTGGGCTAAAGACAACAGATGCTGAAGCAAAGCCATTTGTTAATAGCCTAAAAAAATTTCCACATATTTTTTCTTTTATAAAGGTAAAGAAAAATAATATCTAAGTCCTGGTTTTTAGAAAGAGTTACCATTTTCTTCACTACCTTTTTAAAAATGATTTTCTAGCAATATTAAAAGGAAGGTAAAGAAACTAAATACTTTTGTCCTTCCAAATGCATACTCCATGCCTCACTATTAAAATTGTCATACTCTCCCTAATCAAAAACTACAATGGTTGAAGCAATTTTGACAGATCACTATCACTCAGCATCCATTGTCTGCACTTGGGTTAACTCTTGATATGCTTTCTGTTTGTTGATTCTTTGTCTTCGCTGTTTATACTGTTCATTCTGAACTTGCACAAATACCTAGTGACATGATTTGCAATTCATGATTTCCTCTTCCATGTCTCTTGAAAGACCTTGAGTATTTATGTATTTATATACACATATTTTATATATGTATATACACCTATATGTACACATACATATATACATGTTTATTGTCCAGGTAATGTATAGACAAGTCACAGTTACATACATTAGGTAGTGAGTACATTTCTTTCCAAACTTGTTATCTCCTAATTTTTCTCCTACATCCCTCCTCCCAAGTTTTACAATTGTTTACAACATAATGCCTTGTTTCATTGGTTTGCCTTTACCCTTTGTCTCACCATTTTGATTTTCCCTTCCCTTCTCTAATTCAGATTAACATATATACAATGCCCAGGGTAACAATATCAAATAAGATGACAACACGGCTTAAACAACAGGGAAGAAAAACAAAGAAAGGTATAATTTCACATAGTAAGTTGAAAATAACAATGGTAAACCACTTATTTCTATAACTTGGAGTTCATTTCGCTTAGCATCATCTTATGTGATCGTATGTACTACCTACTGAGCTATTGTGATCATCTGTTATGACTATCCTAGACATTTACTAATTATTGCCATTAAGTTTTTATTGTGTCTTTAGCCTTGACTCCCAGTCTAATACACGGTTACAGTCATACAGTATTGTACATTCCCAGGTTGCTTTCTCTTACTTAATATGTACATTTAAGTTTCATTTTTTTTGCATAGCTTATGCAGCAGCTCCTTTCTTGGTGCTGAATAATATTCCATTTTCTGGCTATACTCCAGTATATACGTTTGCCCGTTACATATGTTGCTTGCAGATAAATCACTTGTAGATAAAGCTTCTGTTAGCCTCAATATGCTGTTCTCTAATAAAGGTTTTTCCTTTAGGCTATTAACAAAAAGTAAAGTTTCTGGATTTTACAGCAAGAAAATGGGTAGATTTTTAAGAAACCACAAAAAAGTCTTCTTAAAAGAATTGTAGGGGAGTTCTATATTGAGCCTTCTGAGGAATCTCCATACTGCTTGCCAGAGTGGCTGAACCAGTTTACATTCCCACCAACAATGAAGTAGGGTTCCCTTTTGGCCACATCCCCTCCAACAGTTGTTATTATTAGTTTTCTTGATATATGACATTCTTGCTGGGGTGAGATGGAATCTCAATGTTGTTTTGATTTGCAATTCCTTTATGGCCAGTGATGTAGAGCATTTTTTCATATGTCTCTTGGCCATTCTCATTTCCTCATCAGAGAAGTTTCTTTGTAAGTCTTTAGCCCACTTGATGAGGGGGCTATTGGTTCTTTGCGGTTTTGTTTTGGAAGAAGGTAATTTTTTTAGTTCTGCATATGTTTTAGAGATGAGGCCTTTGTCTGTTGAATGTCCGGTAAAGATCTTCTCCCAGTCTGTGGGCTTTCTGTTTATCTTGCGAGCTATGTCCTTTGCCGTGCAGAAGCTCTGCAGTTTGATGCAGTCCCATTTGTCCAACCTTTCTTTGATTTGTAGCTTTTCAGGGTCTTTGTTAAGGAAGTTCTGTCCTGTGCCAAGGAGCCCAAGTGTTTCTCCTACTCCTTCCTTTAGTGTTTTCAGGGTGCCTGTTTTGATTTCAAGGTCTTTAATCCATTTGGAATTGATTTTGGTGCAGGGATAAGGATCTAGTTTTAGTTTAAGCCCACAAACAAAATCACAGTAATGCCACCAGCACAACAATGTTCATCGCAGCACAATTTGTCATAGCGAGAATCTGGAACCAACCCAGATGCCCCTCCATAGACGAATGGATCAGGAAAATGTGGTACATATACACAATGAAATTTTATGCCTCTATCAGAAAGAATGACATTGTTCCATTTGTAAGGAAATGGAAGGACTTGGAAAATGTTATACTAAGTGAAGTGAGCCAGACCCAAAGAAACATGGACTCTATGGCCTCCCTTATTGGGAATAACTAGTACAGGTTTAGGCAAGCCATAGCAGAGCATCACAAGGCCCAATAGCTATACCCTTATGAACACATAAGATGATGCTAAGTTAAATGAACTCCATGTTATGGAAACAATTGTTATATCACAGTTGTAACTACTTTCAATGTCCTATGTGTATGTGTAGTTTCTATTATTGATGATGTTCTTGTATCACCTTCCTGTGGTTGTACCTACACTATCTCTGTATTCTTATCTGAGTATATTGGAAACCGTGTTTACTGGTATTGGAAGTAGGAAATTCAAAGGGAATACCAAATTTGAGAGACACAGGGTAAAAAAAGAGAAACAACTACAAAAGCAATACTTGCAAAACTGTTTGGTGTAAGTGAACTGAACACCTGGGGGGGGGGAAGGGGGGAGGGAGGGGGGCATGAGGGACAAGGTAACACACAGTACAAGAAATATGGAGCTGGGGATATAGCCTAGTGGCAAGAGTGCCTGCCTCGGATACACGAGGCCCTAGGTTCGATTCCCCAGCACCACATATACAGAAAACGGCCAGAAGCGGCGCTGTGGCTCAAGTGGCAGAGTGCTAGCCTTGAGCGGGAAGAAGCCAGGGACAGTGCTCAGGCCCTGAGTCCAAGGCCCAGGACTGGCAAAAAAAAAAAAAAAAAAAAAAAAAGAAATGTATCCAATGCCTAACGTATGAAACTGTAACCTCTCTGTACATCAGTTTGATAATAAAAATTTGAAAAAAATAAAAAATAAAAGAATTGTAGATTTTAGACTCCTATCAACAGTGAATGAGTTTCTGTTACTCCACATCCGTTAATGTATGTTTTGTCTTCAACATTTTAGGCTTCATATTTTTTATGTATCTGTTTATATCACAATTGACATCTTTACAATATTAAATCTTCCTATCCATGAAAATTGACTATCTTGTTACTTGAATAACTTTTTAAATTTTCCATTTCCACAATTTTCATAGTTTCTGTCATATAGATCTTGTAAATGCATTGCTAGACTTAATCCTAAGTACTTCATGTTCACTAATGAAGAATCATGGACTTGTTAGCCTCATATCCTGAAGTTTTGCTATTACTGCTGGTAGTTCCTGGAGTTTCCTTGTGAATTTTTTATATTGTCTCCATAGGTAAATAAGTCTATTTCTTCCTTTCCAAAATGTATAATCTTTCTCTTCCTTACTTCCCTGCATTACCAAAGACTTTCAGTATAAATTTGAAAAGAAGTAATAAGAAAGACAGCCCATCTTCTACCTCATCTTAAAATAAGAGTTTTAATTTCCTCCTCCTAAGTGTATAGATTTCTTACAGATATTCTTACTTCTTATAGTATTCTTTATCATGAGAAAATTCCACTGAATTTCTACTTTAATGCAGATTTTATCATAAATGAGTGTTAGATGTTATCAAATGTTTTTTTTCTGGCTATTTTGATTGATGTGACTTGTTAGATTTCCTGTATGTAGTGTGCCAATGTAATAGAAAAGTGTAGGTTTTAAAATTTCATGGACATCTGTGGTCCAGTTCCTTCATAGTATTTTTGCTAAGTGGAAGAATCAGAAATTGGTTATACAACTGTCTTTATAGAAAGCTAGAGAGAACAAACCATAATAGTGTGGGAGTAGCATTAGTTATTTACAAAAGACATGATTGTCAGATTCATTTGTAAGAGAAATCCACGTGAAGATTTACAAAATATGATAAGAATTGCTTTGGGAAATTAAATCCCAATGACCTAAGAAGACTTTAATAAATAGACTTATAACTTTAGTAATATTTTTTCCAGGATTAAATAGTTTTCATGATTTTCTCTCATGTGGTTAGGACATAGCAGGACTTAATTAGGTAGGCTGAGTTTGAAATTCTTCCCTAATACTTTACATTTTTCAATCAGAAGAAAATATTGCCTTTGAGTACACTTTTGCATACCCCACCCCCATTCCAAAAAAATGAAATTGGAATGCAGCAGATTCTACTTCATCAGGGAATCCAATTAAATGACTAAGGGTGTCTTTCTGTGCTGTTTTCAGAAACAATTGTATCATTAAATTGCTAAAATTGTGGTGTCAGCAGGAAATAGAGCAAATAACTGCTAACAGGAAAAAATAAGAGCTGTACAGATACTTTGATGTCTTCCTGCCCTCCTTTCCCTGTCTACTGATGAACAAACTATAAATCAAATGTGAGAAGCATGAGTGTGCAAGACATAGTGTAATCACCTCCCTTTCTGGGATTCTAGCTTTTGACCTCACCTGCGCCCATTTGATCAAGTGGGAGAACTGTTGTAATTAGTACTTCAGAATTCATTTTCTTTGCCTCATTCTCTCCTTTTGCTTTTCATTCATTGAATACGCCTTTTTTCCTCTACTCCTAAAAAACTGTTTATTTCTTGATTTACCAAATACCTACTAAACTCCTACCTTGTGCCATGCACAAGTCCAGGCTGTTAAAATGTAAACCACTATATAGCAACGGAGAAATTTGTATCAGGAAATATAGATATGTTCTTTGGGACTTGAACTCAGGGCCTAGCTGTTATCCACAAGCTCGTTTTTGTTGTTGTTGTTGTTGTTGTTGTTGTTGTTGTTGTTGTTGTTGTTCAAGGCTATTAGAGCACTAGCCACAAGCTGGAAGTGGTTCCAGCTTTTTGATGTTTGGTTGGAGCTAAGAATCTCAGAGACTTTCTGAGTTTGTCTGGCTTCAAACTAAGATCCTCGATTTCACCCTCTTCAGTATCTAGGATTACCAATATGAACCATTTGTTCTTGGCCGGAGATCTTTTCTCTTTTACTGTCTGAAACCACAGTCAAGTTAATAATTTTTGTAATTAAGACTCAAGAAATTGTGGCCTCAGTATAATTCATCCCATATTGCAGAGTCCCAGAAGTTAATATATATATATAAGAGTGTGCCTTGGTCTCTGCAAGAGCTTTGGGACCACTGCCTAGTGCTAACCTGGAACCTCTTGACAAGTTTGCCATTAGTTTGAGCTCTGGAAATTTGTGTTCTGACATGAAGGACAGACAATGATTGATCACCTCCTATACTCCCTTCCTCAGGAGGTTTGGAAAGAGGAAAATAACTTCAAATAGCACCTCTTATACTTCTCCTGAGCTTTCACCAATGGAATTCTTTTCTTTTTAACACAATTGAGAAATGCTTTAATATCATCTATATCATACAGGGACTGTAGATTTGGTTTTGATTGTCCAGCAAAAACCAATTTCAACCTGATATTGCTATAAAGAATATTCTATGGATTTGTGAAAATTAATTTTGTTTCATCTGCTAGATATAAATATTTGCAATTAATCCAAGTTATTATGAACCATTAAGAAAAAACGTGAAAATATTTATATTTTCTGTTTATGTCAAAGACATGTGTGACTACCTAATGATAAATGTGATCTGCTCCTATCTATCAGATAAATGCACATCCATTAGAATAGTGAGTGGGAAAGGTCCGATTAGTGGTAGAAATAATAGAAATAATTGTAATTTATATTTATTATCAACTGAACTGTGAGTTAGAAAATTGTAGAGTGATATCATGTGTACATAACTACATATATCTCTGGACTATATATGTAATGTGTGATATGTACATATAAACTTGTTTGTTTTCCTTAGTTATGTTGAAGATTTCCTTGTAGAGAATCAGTATATTTGTTAGTCTAATTAATTAAATGTTATTACAGCAACAACAAAACACTAGAGTTATTGGACAGGGGTTAGAATTTTTTAACCCAAGTATTCATTGATTCCAAATGTTCAACTGTATTCCAAACAAATTTAGCACCCAAGTAATGATTATTACTTAAAGAGCTCATTATACAGGATTCAGTGACATAGAGTATCTATGACATAGAATAAAATCTGTCATATGCTTTTAATGCAAAAGCGAACAATAAAGTTCATGAACCAGGAGAGTGTATGTGTCCCTATTTAGAATACTAGAATGTACACATGTAAATATTTATTTAAATGAGTAGTTTTTTCTAATAGTAGAATTTGTGTGTTTCATCTTCATACTTTACATTTCCTAATGATTCAAAAATTTTGCATTACTTTCATAATTAATATGCTAATAGCACCCACATGTAAGGCAATTTGAAATCAAAATTATGAGTAGGAGAGCAACTACAAATTGTACTAAGAAAAGATCAATGAAGTCTAAGCTAAAAGAGCTCTATTCATACTAAGTTCAATTTTTGTCTAGTGACCAATATTTAATTTGTTAGCTGAAAGTTTAAGTTCTACCAAGAATATTTGTCTTTCTGATAAACACCTTGAAAAACTTGCAATCTGAAGACAAATACTGGTAGTTGACAAAATATCAAGCTATCATCTGCTGATATGAATCTCCTTGTATAATCTAACATCAGGAACAATCAGTCTTGAGATTTTCTTCATCATCGTAGTATATAATACCCATTAACGATCACCTTCATTTTTCTACTAAGGTATTTTCAATTTTGTTTAGTTGGTTAATCAATTTGTTTGCACAAAGAATGTCAGATTAATGCTTTGTAAATTTTATTCACTTAAGTCTCTATAACCGCAATGTCAGCACAGAAGATTAGCATCTTACCTGAATTATGTGTCAGCTTTTTATTAAGGAACACAAAAATTGCTGAGACTAGCTAACAGCTAGTCTCATTTGACTAAGATTTTCTGACAGATTTTTAAGTCCAATATGATGTTTCTTTTCATTCCTTTCCTCTTTTTATCTTTTTATTCATTTATTTTTGATTAATGTAAAAGCAAATACTTTTTTTTTTTTTTTTTTTTTTTTTTTTTTTGCCAGTCCTGGGGCTTGGACTCAGGGCCTGAGCACTGTCCCTGGCTTCTTTTTGCTCAAGGCTAGCACTCTGCCACTTGAGCCACAGCGTCACTTCTGGCCGTTTTCTGTATATATGGTGCTGGGGAATTGAACCCAGGGCCTCATGTATACAAGGCAAGCACTCATGCCACTAGGCCATATCCCCAGCCCCAAGCAAATACATTTTTATAAAGAATGCAAATGAATAAAATTACCCAGTGATTCAAAATCTTGATTGGGCAGTTCTTGATTTTGGATATTTGTGAGATACAATCTTCAATGTGAAAACAAAATTAGCTGTGAGAAATTACTATTCCTTGTAGAAAAATATTATCAAAGTCTATCTTATGGCCTCCATATTTATATTTCCAAGAAAACATTTGCAAAACTATGCTTATTTTGTGAGTTTTTTCATATGTATCAATCATCTATCGAATGATAAACTTTTAACACAATCCAAATGTACCCACTAAACTGGACCTAGCTACAGAAAGTTTTCAGGCAACAGAGCATCTAGCTATGACATATTTTAAGATGGCTAATTTTAGAGATTTACAGTGAGAACTGGGAACAAAACATAAAGCAGAAAATTTGGAAAAATATTCATTCTGTCTAGAAATGGAGAGAGGAGATAATTGTGGACTGGGGGTGTGGGTATTTGTTAAAGAGATAAGTACTACTGGAAAGAATCCACAAGCTTTGCAACTGGGACAACAGGAATGGACACATTGAGGGCATAAGGAATTGTTCATACCTCTCCAGTTCTTTGCTACTGAATGTACATTTGTAAATTTGTTTGAAGAATTTTCTTGCAAGAAAGTATTTTCCAAAGTTTCACCACCCACATGCTTAGATGCTAAGGCATTCATTATGTGAAGTAGCCAGCCAGAGTTCCATTTATGATAGGCATTGGCATCATTCACCTAGTACTTGTTCTTCTTTAGTGAAGAATTTATGGGGGTTTGTACAAAAGAAGTCATGTGAAGCCAGGCAATGTGAGGCTGAGTCAAACACCCTATAGAAAGACCATCAGTAGTTACTATGAAAGTGTAAAAGTGAACCCAAACTACAATATAGAATTTTCAGGATGTGTGAGACACTCATGTAGGACATATGCTCAAAAAGCCACAAACATCAAGTGAATGTTCTGAGAGAGACTATGAGAACCACAAATCTAACTGGGGACAATAAATCCCATTAGAGCTTAGATCATGATACCACAGGCTTAGGATATCAGATATGGAAGCTATAGGATTTACTGTGTAGTCTTAACAACACTCTCAGATGATCTGATGTGCAAAAAATATAAAATAAAATTAGAAAAATAAGAAGTGCCAAGCTAGAAAATTTCTCCATTTTGCATTGAGCTTCATTGGAAGAAGAAGAATGGAAAGAGGTGGAATCTACAGATTTCTACCCCCGATTGGCAGCTGTAACATATACTGGTGAGATAACACTTAGCAAATCAGAATCTTCTTTTCAGTCTTTATACCAACTACAAAGTGTTGCTATGTGCTAGGTGTAAAATCTTATGCCTATAATTTCAATTGCCCAGAAGCTGGAAATCTAGAGGATTATGATGCAAGTTTAGCTTGGGGAAATGTTAAAGAGATCCACATCTCAGCAAATAAACAAGGCAAGTTGGGTTATATTGGTCTAATAGCCTCCTCTCTCATAGTTTAGCATGCTCCTTCCCTAGGCAACACTAGGCCCATTTAGTAAGGGCAGTAAATAAACAGCCTCCATCTCCCTTTATCTTGAGATGGCATTCCTTTGTGGAAGCTATAATCATATTAGTCAACAAGACTTCCTTAGAGTGACCGTCAGGCCTGGGCAGCTGCAATACCCCTTATCTACTACTTGGACAGCAGCCATAAATACTAGCCTGCATGGTAAAGCCCCTGGTCCACAAGTTCACAACAGAGTCTTTGTCTCTAAGACTTCATGGGTTATATAGGTCATCTCAGACAATAGCCAGCACTTCTCTCTTGTGAGAAGGGGTCTTGCCAGTCCCTTAGGGTGCAATAAGCCTTTCCTTTGATCTTGTATCTGGAGGTATACATGGTTTTCTGGGAAGATCTAATTTACTCTAACAGGTTACATCTATAATTTCAGCTTTGTGTAAGGCATAGATAGGAGAATCACAGTCTTAGGCCAGACTGGGCAAAGAGTATAAGACCCTATCTGAGAAATACTAAACCAAAGAGTCTAGGAACATGCACTAGTAATAAGAATATTTGCATAACAAATATGAAGCCAAGATCACTTCCCTGTACCTCTAAAAAATGAAAGAGGTTATGAACTTCATCTAAGTATACTTCAGAAAGATATTTTATATATTATGATATATGCACGTTACAAATCAAATTCACCTGTTAAATTAATTTCAAATTCTTTAAAATTTTGCTGTTAGCAAACCTTAGAAATTTATACACTTGTAAAATTGTACAATTTCAAATCTAAAAGTAGAGATTATGTTTTCAAAATCTATCACCTGTCATTCATAAAGACCTCAAGTGTTTTTACTATAATATATATGACATTTCTTTGATTTAAAAAGATTCTATCCAGAAATTTCTCCATTCAGTGGAATATAGGATTCTTGGAGGAATGCACTTAAAATCTTCATAGAAACTTGGAATCCTCCTGCTTGCTACACAGCAAGATGAACTCAGTCAATCCTGAAACCAGTTTTGTAATAGATGCACCAGACAGACAAACTGCATGTTCCTTTAAAGGTTTAATTCTCGGCACAAACTATCAACCAAGGCCAAACATAATCACTTTTCAATTGGACTTTTTGGACTTTTTGCATTGAAAATTAATTAGATTGTTTACACTAAAGTTTTTATGAAATAAATTATGTGAAACCGTTGTTCCTACTACCATCAAGAAGATATTTTAAGATGTTTGTAATACCTACACTGATTTTTACTCAAGTAAAATGAGGTGGTAGTACAGAATCACATAATAGTACATTATTTCTACAAGAGGTTGACAGATCCCATTTCTTCTTTTTTTTTTGACCGGTCCTGGGCCTTCGACTCAGGGCCTGAGCACTGTCCCTGGCTTCTTCCCGCTCAAGGCTAGCACTCTGCCACCTGAGCCACAGCGGCCATTCTGGCCGTTTTCCATATATGTGGGGCTGGGGAATCAAACCGAGAGCATCATGTGTAGGAGGCAAGCGCTCTTGCCACTAGGCCATGTTCCCAGCCCGACAGGTCCCATTTCTAACTACCCTATACTTTCCTACAGAAAAGACCCAATTGATTGAATCTCCAGCTTTATCAAGAGTTCTGATACTTTATTATTCTAGGAAAGTGACCGAGAAAGTATAAAGAACTTGTGAAAGGTTTTTTGTTTTTTTTTTTTTGTTAAAAAGAAATTAATCTTAATATCAACCTATTTAAATATTTGAAGCTTCTCTTAATACAATGAAAGGTAATCATTCAGTTTACTTTAAATGTATCGTAAAATTCACCAAAGTGCACTTTAAGGACTTTTTTCCCCTTAGAAAGTAGATGAGCTTCTGCTTTGTCTCTCTATAGTAGAGCTTTATTTTTTCCTAAACTTCTACTAATTATTAGACATGGAATGTTTTTTAAGGGTCCACAGGTTAAAGTCATTTTCCTATAACTTCCTATGGGAGATGGTGAGGACTAAATGAAGTGGGGCTAGATAGATATCAGGACATTAGGGGACTGGCTTTTAAAAATGTAAAAGCCGTAGCTTGTATTTAAAATTTTATTCTATTTTCACTGGAAAAATTCTAACATTATATTTTATGTAGTAAAATGTGTTATTTTGATATGTGTACACAATATTGAATGATCAAACTAGGCTAGTTAACCTATTCATCAGGTCCGTTTTATTAATCCAATTTCTTTTGCTATGTACGGAGAGGTTGCAGTGCCTGTTCAAGTGTCAATTTTATGTTTAGTTTTCTGAGGAATATCTCTGATATGTAAAATACTGTTTTATATCACTAATAATGTATGAATTCCATTTTCTTCTCGTCCTGACTACGGTTTGTTATATTTTATCTGTATAGATAGTCAAAGTAGCTAAACAAATATTATTTTGTTTTAAATTTATATTTATCTAATGACTAGAGATCCTGACTATTTTTCATATGTCTCTTGGCTATTCATATTTTCTTTTGGAAATCAATTAAATCTTTGGCCTAGGTTTAAATAGGGTTGTTTGCTTTCTTATTATTGACTAAACTGATTTCAGTGTTTATCCTGAATATTGTCTCTTTTCTAATGTAGCAATTAGAAATATTTCATCCAAATTTGTCATGGTCTTTTCCTTTTATTTTTATTTATTTGTTTTTATTGTAAAGGATATATAGAGAGGGGTTACAATTCCATAAGTAAACTAATGAGTACATTGCTTTTCAGTGTTACATTTCCCTTTTCTCCCACTTTACCTCTCCCTCTTTCCCTCCCCCCATGTTGAAAAGCTCATTTCCAACATAGTGTCTAGTGTACATATGACCATACAAAGTGATGCTAATTTAAATGAACTCCATGATGCATGATGTGGGATCAAGAGTTGTGTGTGTGTGTGTGTGTGTGTGTGTGTGTGTGTGTGTGTGTGTGTGTGTGTGTACTGTTGCAGTTATTTATTTTCTTTTTTCCTCCCATTTTTTCCCCTCTGGTTTATTCCCTGTGGTCACTGTTTTAGATTCCGGTACCCTTTGTCTTGTAGAAAAGTATATCTGATTTGGGAAAAGAAAGGAGAATCACAGAAATGGTCTTTTCATTTTATAAATTATCTCTTTTGATGTACAGAAGTTACTTATATTACCCAGTTGTCCAACCAATGTCAAGGATCACTTCCCTTAATGTTTATCCCTAGTGGATATTTACTTTCTGATCACATAATTAATCTTTAACCTATTTTGAGTTGATCCTACATAAAGGATTAGGTATAGGTCCCTATTCCTCGTCCTCCTCGTCCTCCTCGTCCTCCTCGTCCTCGTCCTCCTCCTCCTCCTCCTCCTCCTCCTCCTCGTCCTCCTCCTCCTCCTCCTCCTCCTCCTCCTCCTGTTCCTCCTCCTCCACCTTCTTCTTCTTCCTCTTCTTCTTTCTCTCTCTCTCTGTCTCTCTCTCTTGCTCTCTCTCTGACTTTGTCTCTCTGTCTCTCGCTCTGTCTCTCTCTCTCTCTCTCTCTCTCTCTCTCTCTCTCTCTCTCTCTCTCTCTCTCTCTCTCTCTCTCTCTGTGATCAGTTCTCTCAGCACCATTTATTCCAAAATATGAAAATCTTTTCTTTCAGTTGGGTGCTCTTAGGTAATTTGTTGAAAATCAATTGCCTGTATGTGTGTGAGTTTACTTATATTCTCTTTATCCCAGGAGTATTTGTATCTAGTTTCATGCTAGAGTAAGTCTCATTTGATTAGTAATGTGATGCCTCATTTTGTTTCACTCACTCAAATTGCTTTGCCTTTATGGACTTGCAGTTCTATAAAAATGTGATTTTTTTTCAGAGAAGAATGATTGTTGGTAACTTTGAGTAGTATGGGAACTTGAATATTTCTTCTATCTCATGGACATGGTACATCTTTCCAATTGTTTGTACCATCATCAGTTTATTTCATTGGTGTTTTATAGTCTTCAATAAACTGGTGTTTTAGTTATTCTTATGGGATGGGCGTGTGTGTGTGTGTATGTGTGTGTGTGTGTGTGCATATGTATGCACAGATGTACATGTTTTTCCTTTGGAAACTATTGTGAATGAAACATTTTGTTAATTAATTTTATAGTTTGTATTTATAATATAGACAAATACTCAACATTGTAAGTTTATTTTCATTCTGAAATTTCACTGAATTTGATTATACATTCTAAGGATTTTTTGGTGGAATCTTTAGGATTTTCTGTATACAATAGTGTCAGCAAACGGAGAGTTTCACTTCATCATTTCCTGTCTGTGGTATTTTATTTCTAGCTCTTTCCTATTTTCTCTGTTCAGTAGGCCCAGTACTTATATTGTACAGAAGTATAAATTTAGGAATCTGTCTTTTCCTGATCTTAGAAAAAACAAACTTTGAATTTTTCACCATTGAATATGTTGTTAGCTGAGAGGATGTCAGACGTGGCCTTTACTGTGTTGAGAAATATTACTAACCGAATGGTTGAGAGCTGTATCATAAAATTATGTTGAATTTTGGAACCTTATTCTCCATATGAGGAATTCACTACTTTTGCCCTTCATTTCATTCATATGGTGAATCACATTGATAATTCTAAATAAAAATAAATAAATAAATTTGCTTTATTTTTGGTGAATGGTTTTCAATGTACTGCAAAATATTATTTCCTGTTACATGTTTAAGTTTTTTTGCATAAAAGTTCACCAGGGTTATTGTTCTGTAATTTACGGAGTTCAGAGTACTTAATTATTACACTATGGAACCAACTGGTTGATAGTTTTCTTAGCCATCCTTTGCCTTTGGTATCAAAGTAATGATAACCTACTTAGATTACATTGGAAGTATTTTTTCCTTCTCAACTTTTGTTGGGAAAAGCTTTAAAAATAATTATTAGTTTTTTTTAAGTTTATCATATACTTAGGTTTTCAGTGAACACCTACAATTTCATGTTTCATTACATATATTTTCCCATAGGTTTCTTAGAACTAAGGAAGGAAAAGGGAATATCAAAATCGAGAGACAAAGGATAAAAAGGCAAACAACTTGAAAAGCAATACTTACAAAAGCATTTGGTGTAAACCAACTGAACAACTCATGGGGGGAGAGTAAAAGGGGAAGGAGGAGGAGGGAAATGAGGGAGGAGGCAACAAATTGTACAATACATGTACCCACTGCCTTATTATGAAAGTGTAACCCCTCTGTACATCACTTTGACAATAAATAAGTAATTATTCAGAAAAAGCACTGCTTTGATTAAAAATGTAAGTGGAATTGTGAATAAGAAATTTTTCCATAATGATGATTTCTGAAAGAATATCCTTCCTATCCACAGTTACTACTATTAATAAATACATTTTCATCTTAGTCTACACTCATAAGTAATGAGTAAATAATTCTTTTAATAATTCTTACAAGAATCCAGAAAAGCAATCCCTTCCTTTAGACTGTTGCAACTCAATTCTCCATGCTTTCCAAGTTTACTCCTCTCTTTCCTGATTCTTTAATGTGTAACTCAAATATAGTGACAATGATATCAATGTGTAATTCAGTTTATGTTTTAAGTGCTATTTTGTCTCCTTTCAAATTTATATTAACTTTTCAATTAATTTCTGAACATCTTACCCCAAATAAAATGTACATGGGATTTCAACTGTAGTCCCATAGTTATCATTTGAGGGGAAGACTTGCTTTGACATATTTTAACTAAAGCTCACTGTAGAAGATGATATCAACTTGGCCTGTGTATTTATCCTAAGTTACTATTAATTGTTTGATGTATTCACTCAGGATAATAGATAAAGCCATAGTTTATATGGAAAAGAATCAGATTTCAGCATGAGACTGTCATATTCTCATTCAAGTTGCAATGGGGTCTCCAAAATCCAGCTTATTTGATAACCATTGTCAGCTGACATTTCTTGTTTAGTGGACTTCTAGCCTTTTATATTTGCATGCAGTGAGGATGTGACAGTGTCGCAGTATTTTATCATTCAGAATCATCTTTATGGGTTTGTCAAACATTAAACTGTCTGCAAGATGTCCAGATTCATGGTAGTGAAGAGTGTTTGCTGGACTTTTGCAAACTGATCAAATATTTAAAGGAGTTTTTCTCTGAGCTTGTTGGAAACACTAGTGTAATAACCCTCACATTGATTGCTCAGAACATAAATTTTCCTCACTCTATCTTTTTTCTATGAATTTGTTTCAAATTTCTTTGGCTTAGTATTCACCAGAAATTTCATTTCTGCCATCATATTTAAAATGTTAGTTACATTAATGAGCACCTTTCACTGATAGATCTTTCCTTGTGGATTTCGTGGCACATATATTGCAATGCTAACATGAGGAATATAAATTTAGCTCCAAGGTAAAAATGTAGCATTATGATATTCCATAATGGTTTGCACTAATCCTGTGAATATGTAAGGAGTCAGCCATTTTAACTAGCTAGCTAGTTCTTATTTATTTACATATTGTAAAAAAATATATACATATGGTTCAATTGAGTGGCAAACAAAATTTCACATGTAAATATTATCCAACTTTATTTCTTTTAAATATTTTAATAGCAAATAAAAATAAATGAGACATATCTATTACAGCTTTGATTCAAGTGATAGAATACTATCCTTGTGCAAAAAACTCAAGAAAATAATGAAATGAAAATAAATGTTTATTAGATTATTTCAAATGGTTAGTAAAGTAAAGCTACTGTAATGAAGTTGTGTGTGACAGAGATTATCTACGTTTGGACTCATTATCTATGTTTTATGTAAGATCCTATAAAAATTTGAAGAATGAATGAATGAATGAATGAACATTAGCTGTAGATTCTAAGAACTCAAGAAGAGAAAACTATAATTTTCATCATAACGATGTTATTAAGATCTCAAGTCTCTGTGGGTTTTTAGGCTTGAATATTTTTTCATGATAACCTGAATTTTTGTGCTAACAATAGAGATATTATAGCACCAAAAATGCACAGAGTTTTGCAAAAGCTGCCTACCAAGCACATGAAAAAAGCAATTGCCTAAATAATATTATGATGCTTTATCCTAACCATTTAGGGGGAAACTTGGCCAAGATTTGCTAAATTCTTGATCCTTATATTAATAAAGCTTAGCGTGATTAAGAGAGAGGATTTTCAAGCTTATGCAGTCAGCTGTTTTTTTTTTCCCCTGAGCTGTAGGAATTGCTGACTTAAGCAAGTCTGAAACATTATTTATCAATATTAAGTGCAGAAGTCTTCAATTGCTAGTTCTTGATAATGTAATGTATATGCATAGCAGAAGCCATTATTTATAATTCAACTGGAATTTTTAGACATCTTTTGCTAAATAGCTATATTGAGATGAAAATTATTCTGTTAAAAAGTCAAGAGTTTAGAACATAAAGCAGAAATCCATACCATATAATGATTTTAGAACCTCAATCTACAAGCTACTTACTGATCCACTAAAATGTCAGATAATGCATTTTAGGCATTTTTATTAGACTTCTCATGAGAAATGGCATTTTGGTGACTGGAAATACTTCATGGAAAAAACATTTTTTAGTTTGGCAATGACAGAGTAGGTTGGTGATACTATGAACTAAAAGATAAGGAGAAGGAAAAAGTGTCACCACAAATTATTTTCTCTAGGATCATCTTCCTCCAAGGCTGTGTGTGAGTTCTGAGGCTGCACATTTGTTTATCTGTCCCTCATGATTTTTTCTTAAACACTCCTGCTAATTTTATTATTATTATAAGCAAAGATGCATGAGATCCAGCAACAGTAGATAAGTAGTTATATTTTTCACTGTTTTCATTGCCATGTATATCATTTGTAGAGTATTTCTGGGAATTTCATTAGCTGATATGTAGCTTGTTTTAAAAAATTACTTTTTGGTAAAAAACTTATGGAATATTAAGTGTGGCTTTCTAAAATAAAATAGATGATTGAAAAAAGAAAAAGTATTCCTCAGCTTCTTTCCCCCAAAGAAAGAAATAATTCAGGCATTTTCTAAATTAGTGTGATACTTGGGCTATGAAAGGAGAGTCTAGAGAACATTATAGCTGTCATATAGAGAACACATTATAGCTGTCATTCATGAAGTAGGGAAGGTAGTGCCTTACAGATGTAATGAATCTCTGATGAATTATTGGTTAAGTGAAATTTGGACATGAAATCTAAAACAATCACAAGCTGTAAAGCCACTGTATAAAAAGATCATTGAGTCATCCGCAAAGAGAAGCCCGTTAAGTGAAGTTGTTTGTAAGCTTGAAGAGACAGAATCAAAAAGTAATTACTATTTCAGAGTCAGATTAATAATGCATTTCAGCTTAGGTAGTTGCTGTCCCCTGTCTAGCCTGTGTGAATCATCATACAGTAGCTCATGCCTGGTAGCTTTCCAATAGACACCATAAAATTGCCATATTTATTTATATTTTTTTAAAAATAATGAATGTCTTCTTGAGAGTTCATTGTATGATTGTGAAAGAGAAGGAAGAGGAAAAGTAGAAGAAAATCAGTAACAACTTCTTCTTCTTCTTTTTTTTTTTTTTTTACCCTGGGCAGACTGCTCTACTTATACATTGTTTCCTACTACAAACTGGGGCAAAAAATGTCCAGGAAACAACTATTTAAAGATAATATTTTTTAAAATATCCAATAAAAGAATCCTTCTTTCTTTAGGCTTCTATGTATCAAGCAATGGTCCTGAAACTCAATTCTGGCTAATAAACTATGAGTAGAAGTTAGTGTTCTGGCTAAAACAAAGTAGTAGGGTTGACACAACCCCAGAAAATCTTATAGAGCTTCAGTCTTACTTTCTACCATCATGTTTCCATACCTGAAAATAGAATGGCTACATTGTATCCCTATGAAGGAAAGCAAAGGATTAATGATGACCAAGCAAAATACTTCACCCAGCATAGATCCCTGGTGATTCTCTGAGAAAATGCTGTAAACATAGCTTCTTTATAATAGGAAAAAAAGAAAAATCCTTTTATCACCTGCTGGTCTTCTTGAGTTACTGAGATATAGTATACAGTACTGAAAAGAACATCTGCTGTTTTGTATATAATATTGTCATATAATATAATATATATCCTATTTCACACACATATATAATATATAATGTGATATATAAGCAAGCATCCACAGCCCAAATGTTGTAAATTTTGTTTCATTCATTCAGGTAGAAATAATAGATAGTGAGCAGACAATACACATATGTGACATGAGTACAGAGATATTTTATGTGAGAATAATCTACCAACGAGACTAGTGTGGTAATACTCCAATGTAATATCGGTCTTGAAAAATTAGGGAAGTAAAGCATGAATTCAGAACAACTTAACCATAAATTGTTCAAAATAACCATGGTAAGTGTCCCAAACCTGAGCCAATGTCAATTTTTTCTCTTTATAGTTAATTTTATATATGGCCAGCTTGAGTCCCATATTAATGTTTTGTTGATATAATCTTAATGCAAAATAATATTTATAATATACTCATGTCAATAATATGTTGGAAGTGGTCTCCCCAAAAGGATTGTGAGCTTGTATTTTTATGAGTGTGTTAAAAAGATATCCTATAATATTTAACTTATGTAAATACGTTGAATTATTTAAGAAGCAATATGTTTTATAGAAATATTTTTAAGTAACCAGATCTAACTTTTAGTACAGTACAAATTCAGGTGAATATTATTTTAGTTTGCTAAATATGCTACCTGAAGTAGTACTTTAAACACTCTTATCTCTCTGCTCACACTACTTTGCTTTATTTTTGGGTCCATACATACTTAAACTACAGATTAACTAGACACCAGTTGTTCATCTTCATAATCCTCACACTTAAGAAAGCTGAGAGATAGGAGGATTACAGTTCAATGCCAACCTGAGCTCAAGAGTCCATAGGACTCTTAATTCCACTTAACTAGTACAAAGGAAAAATTGACACAGAAATGGAGTGAGGAAGGGTGAGCAAATACAGTCATTATTGTATTCAGTATACTTTATGGAAAAACTGAACCACATAACTTGAAGGTAGGGATGGAAGGGAAAACACTGGAAAGTGTGACACTAAACAGGATGCATTGTGCATATAAACTAATTTAGAGAATTATAGCCTCTTTAACAACTACTTCATAATACATAGAACAGAAAAGGAAAGAAAAATATGTTGGTGTAGCTCAAATGGTTGAGTGTCAACCTTTAAAGCAAAGAAAGCGAAATGAGAGCTCAAGGCCCTGGAGTTCAAGCCCTAGTACTAAAAGAAAAGAAAGAAAGAAAAATAATACATTGCAGACTTTTTTGGCACATAGAACTTTAACTTTGTTAAATATGCTTTTTGTGTTTCCCCTGTGAGAAAATGTGACACTGATATATTTTAATAGTACGTCCACAAAGTTTTTCATTATCATTAAAATAGAGACTAATTCAAATCTAATTGCAAATGACAGCATTAAAAACTAATTAACTGATTAAATTAGATAGATAATATTGGCCAGAAATCCCCCACCCCAACACAGTCAATTATATTTGGTTATTTTTTTTTTTGCCTCTACTTGAAAAAGTGCTCTTTCTAGCCTCAATTTTGTATTAGCTTTTCTATACAACTGAAAAAGTGAAGCTCAATATCCGATCTCACCAGGGAAATAACTCCATTGTGTGTGGAATAACATTTTCTGAACTATGCATTAGCAAACTAATAGGAATTTCTGAATAGAAGGTAGAAGTACTTGTTGTATGAATGCTTGCATTTGTGGTTTTTTTCTTTTGTTTTTTAATATTTAGAAACTGTTTAAACAAGCTTTTGGGATTAGATTTAAGATTTATAATTAAAATACTCCGCTTACAGTGTAGCATTTAGTTTTTTACTCATCTGGGAAATTATTTGTTGTTGCTGAACCTGTATCTTCCTTTCTAAAGACTAAAAGAGGTCTAGCTGAGAAGTTAATATGTTTTTATAATTTTAGACTGATGCGTTAGTGATATATTTGATAACAGTTGCTGTGAGTAGTATATGTAAAAAAAAACATAAGCATATGTCAGAAAAGCTTCTAGTTTAATATCTTAAGAATTGCATTGATCTGGTATAAAGTGGCTTTTGATAGGAAATAGTAAATTTTCTAGAAGAATGTAGACCAAGTAAAGTCTTTCAAAATTAAAATATTTAAATGTGAACCAAAATTTTTCTTTGGGATTTCTTCCAGTTGATTTTATTCATGAAATATTCCTTAATCTTTGATAATAATAGTAATAATCTCTAAACTTCCACGCAGGGTCATTCTGTGTTGAGAATTTCTTTCAATTGATTCTCTGTAGTAGAAGAAAATATATTTCTTTGCAAAATTGTTGAAAATACATTTGTTTATTGTCGGATATGGGAATTGAATTCAGGGCCTGGACTCTACCTTTGACCTCTTGTGCTCAAGGCTATCATTCTGCTACTTGGAGCCACAGTGCTACTTTCTGGTGGTTAATTGGAGAGAATGTTTCATGAACATTTGAACCGAGATCCTAGGATTTCATCCTCTTGAATAGCTAGAAAAATATGCGTGAGCCACCAGTGCCTGTCTGGAAAATAGAATTTTTAATAAAAATAGTTTATCTGTATCTGTTTCTATCTCTGTATTTCTACTCTATCTCTGTCTCTGTCTCTGTTTCCATATATCTCTCCCTCTCCTTCTTGCTCTCTCCCCCTCCACATCCCCTCTCTCCACCTTTCTCCCTCCTAATTTTGGAACTGACTAGATTTAGTTCACTCTGTAGGATTTAGCCAGATTCATTCGCAGCTTGTGAAGAAATGTGTTAATTAGTGATTATGTATTATTCAAAAGGGTCTTACTTTAAAATCTGGCCATTATGTGGAGACAAGTGAAGAGTTTGATTAATAATAGTGCTTTGGCACAATTAGAAAACATATCCTCATTCTGAACTCAAAAATTCCAATATACTTAGACCATTTTACATGTCAAACTATTTTCTTACAAAGTATAAAGTGGTGGTTTTTGGATCAAAAAGAGATAGTCATGACAATGTCATAAAACGTATGGAAGCACAGAGGAAAGTATTACAAAATTGTCCTGAGAAGGAAGCTTCCCTGTAAATAGATGATTATAAATGAAATAAGCCACTAGCTAACTATTGAGCCTCTCCCTGGGGATCCAGGTGCTTGAGTGCAGGATTCACAGGTGCTGTTGTAGGGAAGTCCTTTCTTCTCTGTAGTTCATGGGGCCTGTTGCTATATCCTGCTGAATTCGACAGGGCTCATCTAGTAATATCTTTTATTTTCACCCACACACATTCGGAAAAGCTTAGAGAAGAAAGTTAATATAAAATACACATTCTTAAGAAAATTTGAAACATTCTCTATTAAGTGAATAAATAGAAGTACAAACTTATTGTTGGAAAGTTGCAGGAAGTTGAATTTGAATTATTGTTTTACTACATTGAACAAATTTTAAAAACAATGGTTTAAATAATCAAACTACCTAATTCTTTCATATCTATTTGTACATTTTTGCATACCTATTATTATGAAAAAGTGAATTGGTAGATGTCATAGACTTTAATTATTTATGATGCTATGTACTTGATTTTAGAAAAAGAAGACAAATTCCTCCTGTTTGTAACTTAGTTTGTCACATATGTCATTTTTAGGCATGCCAACCCAATAGACTTCACAAATCATGAAATCTATGGTTGACTTTAATTTAAAAAATAACTATTCCTAGCATGAATCTGAAATTCTCAGGTGATAAAATTAACAGAAACATAATCAAAGCATTCATTCTGACCTCTCATATAAAAAGAAATTATAATTACATACTTCCTAATTATAAAAATGAACTGCATGTGCATACATTTTAATATCAGTGGGTATTGGTCTTTTTTTATAATGAAAGTTTGATTTTTTTTTTTTACTTTCCAAATTTCCTGCCATTCCTAGATGCATTTAAATAGCAAAGATGTGTAGTGAGAAAGGGAAGAAATTGTTTTACATTGTCTCATAGCCCAGAAAGGAATTAAATACAACAATTCCAGAAGGATGAACTTAGTATATACATAGTCATAGCTGGTGGCACTGGCTCTGAGGATTGTGATTACAGTTGCTTTCTTAGAAATCCCTTCCTTCAATATATGTCATAATAATTATTCATTTTTCTATCTATCTGTCAATCTGTCAATCAATCTATCTATCTCTATCCAATCTACCCATCACTCATTCATCTATCTAAACTTTTCCACTTCTAGCATGAAAACTATCAAATATATATCCAAGTCTCAGACTTCAATAAATTGCTTTTAGTTCCCTCTTACAGTGTGTAACAACATAAGATCTCCATGACAAATTTTTGCCATGAAAATCTTATATCAGTCTCTTAGAATCAAGTAGTCGATGATTCTTCCTAATAATATTTACTTTCTTTTGCTATAGTTTCATTCATCCATCTTCAGATTTCAAAGTCACCTTCTATAATCTTGGAATCTCACTCTTCACATTATAAAAGGCAAATACTGTTGTTTCAAGATTATAAATGACTTGAGATTTTGTTCTTTGTGTTCCTGCATTAGCTTGTTGGCAGACTCTTTTCTTGTGCTTTTATAATAATTGCCTAATTGTTCTTAACAATTCCAATATATTGTTTCCATATGAATATATTGACATTCCTGTTGGTTAATAATGCCGTCACTGACCTCCTAAAGAACATTCCCAGTTTCTCTACTACTTAAAACTTAAAGTGTAATTCATTTCATTATATCACTTATTTATATTTTTATCTTAAATTTCATAGCATCTTCTTCATTATGCCTCTTCAAGTTTCTGTCTAAATCCAGGGTCTAAAACAGTTTAACTTAAGGAGGTAGAAAAATATGTGTTCTGAGGAGAAAGTCTCCCAAGAACACTTATATAATCATCACTAATCCGTCTTTAGCTAACATGTGTCAGTCAGGATGACAGATTAAAAAATGAGTCTATTTTAGTTCATATGTATTTATAATTATCAAGATTATAATAATCTTCACAAGACAATAAATATTGTAATAAATTTGATTTTGTAAGCATATATTGCTGTGCTTCAGAGCTGCTCCTGATCAAAATGTAACACATTTTTCCAATACCAATGCATTTGTACCATTGAGTGCTCTTATACTCTTATTGTTTGATACCATTAATATTGTACTTTTCTGACTCTTTTCATTGTACTTCTATCATGTTCTATATGTAAAGCACATATGTTGCAGTGAGAAGTAATATATACTGATTACTTATACAAGCATAGCAAACATAGGTATAATCAGCTTGTGTGTGTACGGGCGAGCATACACGCCCGAGTGCATGTCCCATTACTAGGGTATGAACTCAGGGCTACCCTACCACTCTACCCCTTCACCCACAGCTCCATTTGATTTTTGGTGGTTAATGGAAGATAAAGGTCTTACAAACTTTCCTGACAAGGCTTGCTTTGAGGAATTCTTTAATCTCAGCCTTCTAAGTAGCTACGATTGCAGATGTGAACCAGTGGCATCCAATGTTTATTAATTTCTATATGACATAAAATATATGCTGCATTCAAAGTCTTAAGATTTCATTTGCAATTTGTAAAACTTGTAACATCAAGTTTTGATAAAATACCTAGTTGGATTTTCCTGTTTAAAAATGTCTTTATATATGCTCATTAAGCAAGAGAAGTGGTAGCTTCAACCTCATATTTGGAGTATTCATTTCTTCTATGCTACTGAAATAGTAAAATGCTGATTTAATTGTATATATGCTTACTTTGATTAAAAACACTGTTAAAACTGCACTCATTAGCTGACTTGTGCAATGTGACCCCTCTGTACATCGCCTTCACATTAATAAAAAAAATCAACTTCTAAAAACTGAATGCCCCTTACAAATAGTTTCCAATAGATGAAAAAGAATAAATAGTCCATCAGTGCAGAATCATTTGATTGACTCTTTTTAACCAATGCCAGTACAATAGTATATAAAAATGTCAATTATAGAATAAAATATCTGAATAGAAATTCAGAGTCTTTCATCAAGGAGAGTACAAAAATCATATCTGATTATTAACAGTAATTCATCTCACTAGATTGGTTCATTTTATTTCCTTTCAGTAGAAACAACTTTCAGGAACATGGGAACAAAATGGTGACATAATTCGTCTACTGGTCACTAGCAGAGATCTAATATCAGTGAACATCTGACATGTAAGATGCTCTGGGTCTCTGGATATCAAAGATAGTGAAAGACAGAGGAAAGAAACAGATAGATATATAGACAGACAGACAGTAATATCCCTCTGTGACATGTTTCCAATAGCTGGTTATGACAGCTTTGCTCATTTTTCCATTAATCCCAAGTGTAAAAGCATTGCTTGTTTGGATCACTGTGAGTGGTACCATAGTATGTTTTAATTAATATTATACCATTATTCTATGTCTTACACTGATATTTTACTTCCCATAGTGGAGTCACAATATACCAGAACAACAAAAGCACACTATCAATGCCCTGAAATTTTAAAAATGTGCATAACTTCAGTTTTCAAGATATATTTCTATTGTTTTGATTTTCCTTTGATTGTTGAAGCAGCTTAGTGCCAAATATACAGAAGGCACTCAGTTTTAGAGATAGAGAGAAAGAGAGAAAGACAAAGAATCGAATGAGCATTCAAAGGCCCAATTGAATAGTTGATGCAATTGATTTTCATATTGATTATTGATTTTTGCAAAAGAGGACATTGGAAGCCAAAACTAATATTCAGTTCTGTAACTCTCAGAACATGTTGCTTTGTGTTGAAATTTTTACTAGTGTTTGAAATGTCATTTTTATGGCAAGAGTTCGATTTCCCAGCATCACATATACAGAAAATGGCCAGAAATGGCGCTGTGGCTCAAGTGGCAGAGTGCTAGCCTTGAGCAAAAAGAAGCCAGGGACAGTGCTCAGGCCCGGAGTCCAAGCCTCAGGACTGACCGAAAAAAAAAAAAAATATATATATATATATATATATAAGTATATATATATACATATTTTACTAATGTTTGAATGACATTTGTCATTCAGGTGCAGGCATACTGAGATTTCCCTTTTTTTATTTTTCATTATCATATTGATTAAGAAGTTGTAAAAAGGAGTTACCATTCAACAAAGCAGTTCATGAATACAGTGCATCTGGTCAATGTTACCTCTTTGAACATTCTCATCCCCTCTTCCCCATGCTTTTCTTCTTTTTCCTTTCCTTTCTTTTCTTTGTTATTTTTTTAAAGGTGATGAACCGGGATTACAGCTACAAAAGCAAGAGAATGAGTACACTTCTTTTTAAACACTGTTATCCCCATCGTCATTTTCTCCAACTTACCTCTCTCTACTCCCCTCCCCCCCACAACTTGAGTAGTTCATTTCCAACATAGTGTCTAGTGAGTATCACTGTTGCATTAGTTCCACCTTTGTCCTGCTGTTTCTGTGATGCCCTTTCCCTTCCACTGATCAGATATGTTTATATATACAACAAAGTGTACAGAAAACTAAAAGTGAAAGAAAGAAAAAAGGTGAAATAACTGCATGCAGGACATTCACAAAATATCTTATTTCCAAACCTTGGAGTTCATTTTGATATGCCTCATTATATATGGTCCCATGCACTTAGTTATTGGGCTATTGTGATCCCCTGCTAAGAATATCATAAATATATTCCCCAATGATTTTATTAATTTTGTAAGATATGCAGTGAATTTTCGACTGCATCCTCCAACTTTCTTCTCTGCTTCCATGACCATCTGAAGACTAGCCTTGAGATGAGAAGATGGAAAGATACCATGACAAACTTAGAATATGAAGCATAAGGGAAGATAGTATAAGCAAACAAGCACCTTGCATAAAGCAAAATGAAGGAAAGCCAGAATATGAATTGCCATGTATAAAATTCAATAGAATATCTATAAAGCACAATCAAAAAAAGTGAAAATACAAAGATACAACTCAGCATACATATACTCAATGTGAATATCTGAAACTATTTCTTTCATGAACTTCATGAGAAAAGGCACAAGTACGTTTTCCAACCAAAATTAGTTTCCACTTGCTAACACATACTTCTTCAGCAACCAAGAATTTCTGACAGTGTAGGTGTGCAGGTGACTGGAACAAGCCACTTGTTCTCAAGGCTATTTTGGACTCTGCTGTCCTATGCCCAAAGCAGCACATATTAATAGATAAATCATCTTTGCCGTCTTTTGTGTTTAAGAATCATCCAGACTTGTCAATATTCCAATATCCCTTTCCTTTATTTGAAGAGAGCATTACAAAGATGCCTGTTTAGAAATGCTTAAGTATACCAAAGGCTCATCAACAAAAGAGGGTACCATGGGGCCTCAGCCAAATGCTTGCGTCTTGTGGGATTTGTGCAAATGATTTCTCCAAACATCTGGGAAAGATCCAAACTCCCATTATTCCTCTCTACCTTAATACAGTCACAATTTGTTTTCTTATTCAAATCTCAATGAATATAGCCTTGCTCTTCCTCTTGCCAGGGAAACATTAGCTTCCTCATCCTGCTTCCTAAATGTTAGCTTAGACCAATACATTTTTAATTGATTTATTTATTATCAAAATTATATGAGAGGGGTTACAGTTTCATACATAAGGCAGTGAGTGCATTTCTTATCAAACTTTTTATCTCCTCCTTTATTTTTCTCTCACAATCCCCGCTCCCCCTCCCCACAGCTGTACAGCTGGTTTACAACATACAGTTTTTTAAGTATTGCTGTTGCTTTTTTTTTTTTTTTTTTGCCTTTTACCCTTTGTCTCTCCATTTTTATGTTTCCCTTCCATTCCCTACTTCTGGTAAGTGTATATGCAATACCCAGTATACCAAAATCAGTTACAGTGACAGGGGTAAAATCATGGGGAGGAAAGATAAAATAAAGTGGCATAATTTCACATGGTCCATTGAACATAACAACAATAATAAACCACGTTTTCCATAACTTAGAGTTCATTTCTCTTAGCATCATTTTATGTGTTCATATGTCCCTCAGTATATGAATGAATCAAGGAAATGTGGCACATATACACAATGGAACTGTATGACTCTATCAGAAAGAATGGCATTTCCCCATTCATAAGGAAATGAAAAGACTTGGAAAAAACCATACTAAGTGAAATGAGCCAGACCCAAAGAAACATAGACTCTATGGATTCCCTTATTGGTAATAATTAGTACACATCTAGGATAGTCCTAGCAGAGGTCCCGTATATTTTTGTGGAACATTACTGGGTTGGTACTTACTTGCTACAGTAGCTCTGACTAATAATGATAGACAATTCATGTTCCTTTTATAACCCTTTCTATGAGAGAAATGATGTGTTTTTTTTCTTTCTCTCTGTTATTTATGTCACCAGGGGTTGAGAAGTATGTGCATAACATTACTTTCATTGAGGCATAGTGAATCACATTTTCCTTTTGTGAGTTTTATCATATCTTGCCTTTTACATCCTTTAAGTTGTCCCTGGGGAAGTGGAAGGGAGAGTCTGACTTCTCTGTATTACCTCCCAGTAATTTCACTGATTATTACCACTCCTAGCTTCTCATTCCTAGGTGTAAGCAACAACAACAACAACACAATTTGCTATAATTTGCCATTGAAACAGAATTTCATAATTATAAACAATTTCCAGCCCAGGAGCTAGCCAGTTGTCTAAAAAACTAGTAGATTCTATTTCTTCTTTTTATTTTCTATTGTAAAGGTGATGTACAGAGGGGCTACAGTTACATAAGTCAGATATTGAATACATTTGTTTTTGTTTTGTTTTGTTTTGTTTTTTTTGGCCAGTCCTGGGGCTTGGACTCAGGGCCTGAGCACTGTCCCTGGCTTCTTATTTTGCTCAAGGCTAGCACTCTGCCACTTGAGCCACCGCGCCCCCTATGGCCATTTTCTGTATATGTGGTGCTGGGGAATGGAACCCAGGGCCTCATGTATATGAGGCAGGCACTCTTGCCACTAGGCCATATCCCCAGCCCGAATACATTTGTTTTTGAACAGTGTCACCTCTTCCCTCATTTTCTCACAATTTTCTGTCCCACTCCCACCCCATGCCACTACTGCCACATAATTTACTAATTTAATTGTTTAATAATATACATTCCATTTAACCTGTAGTATTCAGGTACATAGGCCATTTGAAGCTTGCTAGCGTATCAGGCAAAATAAATAAAGTATCTATCCTTATACAAGAAAATTCTGGCCTCTATTTTAAGTACTTAGATATGCAAAAATATGTCACATACAGCTGAAATTAAATTATGTAGGGACAGAGAATGCCTTTCAGTAAAAATAATATATCACTATTGTATCTGTTACATGTGGTATGAGTTTGGGATGAAACTACTTTAATATTTTTCATTCTTTACTTTGTTTGGAAAAAGTATCACATTCCTTGGAAGTGATTTTTCTTTTGGTTTTGTCCATTTGATCAAACATTATTTATGTGGTAGCAGAAGCTGAATAGTATTACCTTAAAATTATGGCAATTAAAAGCATAAAATTAGCAGAAGCACATCAGTAGAAAGCAAAGGATCATTTCAAATGCCAGACTGTAAAAAAAATTCTCTTTGAACTGAATTTTAACATATTCCTTGATCATTACTGGAAACTGAATACATGCTTGGTTAGGATTATACCTGTATTGTAATTGGAACCAATGGAACTCTAATTTAGCAAATAGACACCTTCCTTGAGTAATGAATGTTTCTCGATAGATTCGTACTGGAATCTTCAGTCAATTACTAACCTTAACTTTTCAGGAGAGGAAATATAATTTCTATTTTGGGGCGCATAACTGTTACTTTCCTAAAAGGGCAAAAACCTGTCAAGAATTATTGCTGGAAAAAAGAAAAAGTTGTTGTTTAACTTAGTAATGAAGAAGACAGTCACATAATACTCTTTATTTTTTTCTCTATTCAGTGCAGGAAGTCCAAAACTAAAACTGAACTGTGCATTTCCATTTTCTGTTATATGCATATATTTCCTTACACATGAGAGTGATCTTTTCTGCCTGATATTCTGGCTCACTGCATTAATTAATTCACGTATTCTTCAGTTCTAATTACTTGGAATTATGATTTCAGAAATAAACACTACAGTATTAGAGCTTATAGATACCTTGGAAATGTCATATTTCCATGTTTGAATTGTTTCCAACATTTTGGAATGGAATCCACATAATCAGAAATAAACTCTCAAGTGGATACTTACCACACAATTTTCCTACCTATGTCACTTTCAAATAGCTCTAATGAGAAATCTACAGCTGAGCAAGTTGGTCTTCTCCCAGAGAACACAGTCAATAGTAAATAAATCAAATTTATTGATTTATTGATACATGCACTTAAGCTGGAGTGTAGATGAGCCAACTGCATTTTTTGAGACACTGAGGTAAAATAATGACTTTAGAGATGGCTATCCTCAAACCTTAAGCATCATAAATTGCATTGCTTACGTTGGAAACTACTTTCCTTCTTGTAATAAAAATGCTTTCTAGAGGGAAATGGGAATATGTCTTCCAACTACCGATTAAACGTAAAAGATCCCTGTTTGTCACCATGCACTAATATCAACTCAAAGTAGTTCAAAGATAACACCTGACCAATATCTTTGAAATCACTGCAAGAGGAAGTACAAGTATAAGGAGAAACTTTTTTAAAAGAGTCTCAATAGCAGAAAAGATAGGAGAAAGACATGATAAATGGGATTACTTAAAAAGTTTCTGCAAAGTAAAGGACATAGTTACTCAACTAGAAAGACAGCCAACAAACTGGGAGAAGGTCTTCACTAGTAACAAAGACCTACTACCTAAAATACATAAGGAGCTACAGAAATCTACCATGGCCAATACTAGTAAACCAATCACTAACTGGGCAAAGAAGCTAGGGAGATAGTTCTTAGAAGAGGTAAGAATGGCAAAGAAACATATGAAGAATGTTCAACATTCCTGGCCATAAAGGAAATGCAAACCATTACAACTTTGAGATTCAATCTCATCCCAATAAGATTGGCTAACAACATAAATTCTAGTAAAAACAAATCCAGGTAGGAATGTATGAAAAGGGATCTCTATTGAACTATCACTGGCAATGTAAATGAGTATATTCAGTGTGCAGTGGTCTAGAGGTTACTTATAAAACTTAACATAGATTATTCCTATGTCACACCCTTACCACTACAGGGCATTGACTCAGAACATCACAGACCAGGATGATGTAAAAATACTTGTATATTTATGTTCATTGCTGCACTATCCACAGTAGTCAAATTATGGAAACAGCCCTGATGCTCTACAAATAGATGAGGGGGTCAAAAACAATGTGTCACTTATACAGAATGGACTTTTACGCAGCTATTATAATAATATGAATAATATGTAATTTACAGGGAAACAGATGGACTTACAACAAATCATGCTAAGTAATGTAAGTCAAGTTCAGAGAGACAAGAGGTACTTTTATTCTCTCATATGTGGAAGGTAGTTCTAAAATACAGTGGGACATTACACAGGAGCTAGGCATTCACACACAGTGAGACCAAAGTTGGAACCCAAAGGCACAGTGCCTCTGTGGCTTTTGAACTTTTAAAATAATATTAATATTAATGAATTCTAGGAAATGTAAAAGTTTTGTTGTTGTTTTCCTTCTGTTGTTGGTGAAAATGATGTTGTTTTTCTTTTCTTCTCTTTCCTTTTGTCCTTTTTGGTAGTTATCTGTCTTTGGGAGGGTGAGAGCACACAAATGGAGGGAAAAGCGGTGAACAAACGCAGCAGTGGTACTCACTAGACACTGTGTTGAAAGGGAACCGTACAACTTGTGGACAGAGATAGGAGGGGGGAACTGGTAGAGAGCAGAGGAAGGGGTGACATTGCTCCAAGAGAATGGATTTGTCAAGTGGTACCTCTGTATATCACCCTTTTAACAATATATTTTTAATTTTAAAAAAGTATAAGAGGTGTAAATCTATGTCTCTTATGTAAAGACCGGCTAAGGGGTATGTAAAAAAAGAGAAAAATGGTACTGATCCTTGGAATTTATTTTTATGTATATGTCTCAAATGTATATTGAAGTCCTTTTAAGATAATGCCATAAAGTAAAAATGTTAGTGAGGGAAAGAAAACCAAAAATAAAACAACAACAAATATTTGTTTTCTTTAATTTGTCCCATAGATTGTGTGGCTTAAACTTTCTTAAAGGCCTATCAGTCAAAAAATAAGACTGTCAAATAAAGTGGTCATCACTACAATACCCTATACTAATAAAGGGCAGGATTTATCTAGGTTTCATTAACAAAACTACAGTGGAAAAATTTGGTAAATTCAGATGAACCTTAACTAGTCATCAAAACTTCAGAAAGAAAGAAATTATTTCTAACAAGTCCATCATTACTGTACTTATTTTCTTACTACTGTAGACTTGGTATATGAATGTGGTGCTGGGGAATTGAACCCAGGCCTTCATGTATGGAAGGCAAGGACTCTTGCCACTAGGCTATATTCCCAGCCACATGTTTGGATTTTTTTAACTTGCTACACAAAGTTAATGATATGTTGCCTTTTAAAATCAATTTTTATGCTTTTGTTAGTTTCATTTACCTTTGTCTTTGAACTTTTTTTAACACTGCTGTTAACATTAAACCATCATATATTATTCTTGGAAACAAATTATAAGTAAATGAAGATAAAACACCATCAAGGGTATAAGATGATACAGCATTATATTCAATCAATAAACTTTATTGATCATGTACTATAGGAAAGGAACTATAAAAGACTGTGCCCATGAGTAAGAAATTATGTAGGACCATGAAGAATAAATGTACATATATTAAGTTGCTTTATGTGTTTATTTCTTCATTTTGCGATACTGAGGATTGAACTCAGAGTCTTTCAATTGCTAGGCTACTGTTCTAACATGTGAGCATAAGCCCCAGCCATTTTGCTTCAATATTTTTTTCTAGATAGAATCTCCTGCTAACTGTAGCCCAGCCTGAGCACAAACCATGATTTTTCTATTTCTGCTCCTTGAGTAAATGTGAGTATAGACTTGTACCATTATGTTTAACCACATATATTTTTAAAACACATTTAAATAAAAATTATAAACTTACTGACTTAAAGCATCACAGATTTATTATGTCATAGTTCAGTTAAACATAGGTCAGGATTACATGATTCATTTCTCTACTTTAAGCCAAAGTCAAGCTATTTTCCTGTTGAGGTTGTTTTCTGAATTTTCTTCCAAACTCATGCAAACTGATGTTTCCTAGGGATGTAGGACTGAAGTCTTCCTTACTAATGGCTGTTCATGAAGGAGATCACAGCATGTTATTACCGCCTGTATTTTCCTCGTGTGTCCCCTACATCTTCTAGACAATAAAAGTACACAAACCCAACCCCTCTTTTAACTATCTTCTGTCACATTTCTTCTCATGCAGCCACAGCAAGTTCTTGGGTTTAAAGGATCCTCTGGATATATTGCCCCCTCCTAGGTAAAGAAAATGCAGGATGGTTTCCATATCAAAGGGCAGATAACTTAATTATATATGGAAAATCCTTTAGCCATATAAAGTACAATATTTACATAAATCCCAGGTATGAGACTAAGACTATATTGACATGAAACATTAACAAAATAAGATAGAGTGGTGTACCTTGTGATTTCTTTCTTTTTTCTTTCTTTTTTATTTTTTTGCCAGTTCTGGGGCTTTTGAACTCAGGGCCTGAGCACTGTCCCTGGCTTCTTTTTGCTCAAGGCTAGCACTCTGCCACTTGAGCCACAGCGCCACTTCTGGCCATTTTCTATATATGTGGTGCTGGGGAATTGAACCCAGGGCTTCATGTATGGGAGGTAAGCACTCTTGCCACTAGGCCATATTCCTAGCACCTGTAATTTCTTTAAAGTATGTGAATCCTGGAGTATGACATAGAAAGAATCATTATAGTTTATGTATATGAGGGAAACATTCATAAATTTTTATCAAAAAAATTCAAAAGGATAAAAAATGCATTAAGGATGACAGTATGCAGATTCATCAATGCAGAACATAAATTCATCAAAATAATAAAAAGATAAAATTTCTACCGGACAGCTCCTATTAATGGCATGGGACAAAATAAAAAAATTTAAAAAGAACATATTCTTGTTATTTAGAGAGCTCAATAGAAAGCATATTATAGTTAAACTGATAGGACAGTGTTCATTTTGTTTTGCTTTGGCATGGTTTTAGCATAAATACTTGAGCAATATATTTTTTCTCTTACAAGAGTGATTATTGATTTTTCTTTGTAATTGCTCAGTATGGTAAGGATACTTTCCACACTTTTCAGTGATTTGAAAATCATTTACAGCTTGGGTTAAAAAAGAGAGGGTATGTTAAGACTCAGTATTTTCATGAAATAAATTTTATATGTTATTAATTAAAAGGAATTTTTCATTAAATGCTTTTCAAAATTATTTAATGATCATTGTTTTTAGAAAGTCAAGCACTTGGCACATAACTATCACACACATACATGAACACACATGCAGACACATAAACACACGTAAATATTCAGTTTTTAACCCACTAAAATAGAATGCAGTTAACAAGATTAAAAAGAACTCAAATCACTAAGTTCTACCTACCAGTCTTTAAACTAATCAATTAATTTGAGATCTTATTAATTGTCTTAATAATAGCTAGAGACTTTATCATTGTCAACATATTAAATGATCACACATTAATTAAGAAAAATTTGCTTACAATTTTTCTTTTTTCTCATAATTTCTTATCATTATACATTATCTTTTGGAATAAAATAGATGATAAATTTTACAATAAACTCACATGGTCTTTTAAAACTTATTCTTCATAGTTGTATATTGATTTAGGATTAGTAAATAAAAATGCTATAACTCATACTTCATGGTTGCATATTGATTTAGGATTAGTAAATACAAATGCCATCCATTACTCCTGGTACAAATAGTGAAGATGGTTATTCAAGTGAAGTAAAAAATAGCTTTGTGCTTAAATATGGAGATAGGAATTAGAATTTCTCATTTCTAACACATTCTAAATGCACAACTTACCCTATAAACAATTGGAATGTATGTTTATCTGTATAGAATGAAAGTTAATTAAACAATATCTAAGGTGTTTTACTATTTTTTAATACTCAGAACTTTCTCATGAGGTTACAATATGCCCAGTGAAATATAGTTATTAAATAAAAGCAAATTACTGTCCATAGACTGTTCTAAAAGCTCTAAAATTTCTTAATTAATGTAAACATTTTCAAGAAATGAAAATAAAGCCAAAGCTTATGTTTCTCTGGTTTATTGTCATTTTTGAAAATGGTGAAAACAACAAAATAAAATAGTTGTTTCAATGTTTATTTGTTTTTAACTGGCAACTACCTGATAATGTAACTTTTTGCTATATCTATCTGCCTTGCCCAAATTAGGTATCTTATCTTAATAGGACTTTTATCTCCCTTTATTTTCAACAAATGAATATATCTTTATATTTATTTGTAACCACTGAACATTATCAATTCATTGAAGATTTAGCCTGACTAATATCTCTATCATTGTCTCTCTGTAAACTTGTGAAATTAGGAGAAAAATGTGATTTAGGCAATTTTTACAGAAACAGTCAATATAACACATAAGATGATGCTAAGCAAAATGAACTCCAAGTTATGGAAACAAGTGGTTTATCATTGGGGTTGTTATTTTCAACATACTATGTGAAATTTTGCCATTTTTCTTTTGTCTTTCTTTCTTGTGGTTTTACCCCTGATATCACTGTAGCTAATTTTAGTGCCCTGCATATTTTATATACCTGTATTGGAACTAGGGAAGGGAAAGGAATACCACAATGGAGAGACAAAGGTTAAAAAGACAAACCAATGCAACAGCAATACTTATAAAACTACATGGTGTAAACCAACTGTACAACTCATGGTTGCAGGGGTGGGGGTGGAGAATGGGGAGGGGAGATGGGGATAAATGAGGTTGGAGGTAACAAGTTTGATAAGAAATGCACTCATTGCCTTATGTATGAAACTGTAACCCCTCTGTAAATCACTTTAACAATAAATAAATGGAAAAAAAAGAGATATGATCAATTTACTACCAAGGCACCAAAATTTCAAATATTTTGCCAGAACATTGAAAGATTTTCCTAGATAGAGAGCTTCATGGAGTGGGACATAGACTCATCACACTCATTAGTCATGACACACTACACTCTCAGTAAGATGAAATCATTGAAAATCCATCATTTTTTGAAGTTGGCCTTAAACAATGTAGATCACTGACCACTACCACAGAATGGCAGAAAACATTTCCTCAATGATAGTGAGTCTATGTTGTTCATAGTCTAGTCAGTGCCAGAGCAATTAGAGGAGGCTGCACTTACAACCCAGTGACACAGAAAGTGACAAGACAATGAGCCTCTGCTAGTGGACTATCTCTTCTCCTGGTTTTGGCCTCCATTTACTAGATGTGTTGCCCACATTCAAAGCCGGTCTCTCCTTAGAGGTGGTCCCACATTCCAGCCTTCTCTGAAAACACCTTCACACATGCACCTAGAAGTGTTCTTTAAAAACCTTGCCTATCTCAGTACAACTCATTTGACAGTCCATATCGACCTCAACAAAGATAAAATTCTGTATGTCAGACTGCAAAAGAAGAAAACTTGGTTTACCAGAACAAAAGATGTAGAGGATTTCTCACTGTGTGTATGTATACCTTTTATGTCCTGTTTTGTCTCTAATGCTTTCAAGGAATCTTGAGTATATTATTGAACTTTCTGGTTCTAACATATCATTTTGGTTTAGAAGCAATGAACATGGATTTGGGATCAGATATTTCAAGGATAAAGTAGTTTTCAGATATAAAAATGAGATCTTATACATTAGTTCTAATATTTAAAATAAAATCCATAAAATTTCATTAGGAAGGCTTTGATTATTAATTTCTCTCCATATTATGCACATGTTATAATATGTGATAAATTCTATATTCAACAAAGATTTAAATCCTTTCAGAGTAAACAAACAAGGTCATCTGGAATATACATATTTGTAGTATTTAACACTATTTGGAAATTACTATTTTCTCATGTATCATTTAACATCATAATTTTCATACTGCATGTACTTAGCAACTCCCATTATTTGTTCTTTATTCATATGATATTAAATGTGAGACATTGTGTTTTGGTTCTCTAGTGAACAAATAGAAGAACAGTCACATACTTAGAAAGGTTGCTATAATCAAGAAAGTGCCAAAAAATTGCTAATAGTGTTTGATATCAGAACAAAGACACATTTGTTCTTTCAAATTTTATGGAGTTTTTGGACAGCAACAAGCCCCACATCTTCCCAAAGTTACAGAATATCTATTTTTATATCCTTGGATAGAGTGAGTCAGTGATTATGAGATTCTACCTACTTCATTATGGGATTTAAGCTGCATAGATCATGTGGACTTTGTGCATTAGAGTGAGTGTTATACTCCAACAGAAATGAGTGACTGTTGGAATGTGAAAGAGTATGAGGGAGTTCTGAGGTGTTGGATCTGTTTTTGTTGTTGTTGTTTTCTGTTTGCTCTGTAGCAATGGTGATATAGGAAGAACAGCTGAAAATAAACATTGTAGTATAGATGAAACTAAGACTGTTGGAAGAGGATGGCAGCATTGAAAATGGAGGGACAAGTGCCCTTATTGTGGAGACATTGAAGGTAGAAGTTAAATGATTTGGGCTCAGAGATTACTGTGAGGTGTAAGATCATTTTAGAATCAAGGAAGCTCTTGAGTATATTTTACTTGTGGAATTTGAAACATGGTTATGCATTTTGTGAAGATAGATATTTATAATCACATTAAAATGGTGATTAAAAACTGTGGGCTGGTGGCTGACCACACCTGTCATCCTAGCTACTCAGGAGACTGGGATTTGAAGATCATGGTTTGAAACCCCCCAGAAAGTCCTTAAGACTCATCTCCAGGTAGCCAGCAAAAAATCGGGAAGTGGAACTGTGACTCTAGTGGTACAGCCCTTGCTCTGAGTACAAAGGCCCAAGGACAGTGCCACAGCTAAGGTCAAGCTCCAGAACCAGCACACACACACACACACACACACACACACACACACTCATGCACGCACACACGCATGCACACAAACACAAAGGTATAAATTCATATGTTAGTATGAATCTTTCATAATATAGACAGGAATATTATTTAAATTAATCATGAATTAAATATAAGGCTAAATGAGCAAGGATATTTAGCATAAAACCAAATAAGGCCAGGAAAAATTGAGCATCTCACTAAAGAAAATAAAATGTCATTCAGTGAATCCTTTGACATAACTCCCAGCCCTGAAGCTGAGTGGCCTAAGGACAACTTATAGCAGTGTCTATAAAGAAATGCACTCATTTCCTTTCTTATGTAACTGTAGACCCCTGTTCATCACCTTTAAATATAAATAAATAAATAAATAGAAAGAACACAGTAGTAATTATTGATACATAGCTGCAAAAATATTTTGTATCATAGTATTTTTATGGAGTGGAAGAGACAGTCAAAACATATGTAATGGTGCATCATTAGTCTAAACAACTCTTCCTTTTCTGTAGCACTGTTTTGGGGTCATTTTTTGTAGTCTGAAATATCTTCCTGACAACATTTTTTTGAAAATCTGAAAAAAAAAATACTTTCTCATTTAGCATCTTTCCCTACATATTAATTTCTGATAACTGCTATAATAAAAATTTCTCACAAACATCCTGCTTTAAAGAAACATGGAATTATTCCCTTCTAGTTCTGAAGGATACAAGTCTGAAATCTCTTTTGGTTGATAAAGTGAAGGTGCTTTGGGGGCTACTTTGCTTTCTATGGGTTGCAGAATACAGTGTGTTGCCCGTGTTTTTCAGATTCAAGAATGTTATTCCTACATTCCTTGGCATTTATTTTCTTCCTTTCTTTTCAAGAAAAGCAGAACATTTTAAATTAATAATGTCGCCATCACAGTATATAATATTGGCTCCTCTCTTAAAAGGATACCTGGATAATTCAACCCCATCTCCCTATTTCAATATTGTCAGTTCATTCACATTCAAAATGGTTCATTTGTCATGTAAGGCCATTTTCAAAAGTTACAAATGTTAGTATATTGTTATGCTTCGGGACTGCCTTTCCTCCTCCCACACCATCTTTCTATTCTGCCTTTATCATTTAATTGACTGGGTCCTTATTTCTCATGTTGCCTGCATGATGGCTGAACATTTAGGAAAGGCCTTGTATTCATTGGTATCCAATCCATGGAAGTAAGACTCATCTGTCAATGTATCTCTATCATCAGGGAAAGCTGCCTAATAATGTAGTTTGTTGGGAAAATAAAAAGACAGAATGTTAGGTCATACCAACATCAGTTCAACAAGTAACATGTCGCTTAAACTTGTATCTGTAGGTTTTTGCATTGTACTTGATTTTCTTTGTTGGGATAATTTATTTATCATTTAATTAAACTATCAGCACTAATGCCTTCTTAATAGCACTGACCCTTACCTCAATTTATTATACATCATCATCAAAAGAGTGCCTTCTTTTGTTTTTATATTCTCATTTTAAGACATGTCAGATATAATAAATGCAGCTTGAATATATTTTAAATAGCACATTTCTCTGTGGGCTCCTTGTTTAAAACCAAAGATAAAAATAAAGTGTGATAGTGTTAGAAAAATAATCCAATGTATGTGTCAATAATATAATTGCTTGCTTTTATCCATTTATTTATTATAATGTGTATTATTAGAACCTGTCTTTATTAAATATATGGAAAAATGCAAAAGAAAAGCTTTGCAAAATTAAACAGCATTATGATATAATTGTAGTTCTCTTAGGTGGTGCTGCAATCTCCATGTCTATGTCTGACATTTTCATTCTTTAGGAGGAATCTGATTTATGCATCAATGTGTCCTTGAGATCACTGCAATATGATAAAGCTGGTACTATCCAACTTAACATAGACTATGTGAATGATCCTGGACAAATAATAACCAGCCTGTCACAGGAAAGGGAAAGATAAAGAATTAAGAAAGTTGTGAAAATGTTCACCTCTATTACCTCTGTTGCAAGCTTTAGCAGCAGTTTCGATGTTTTGTGATGTGGAATTTGCTTGTCGTACCAACTAATAGTGCTTACTGTGCTCCTTCTCATCAAGCTTTGGGCAGGCTCTTAGATAATCACTTGACTATTAAAAGTTCAGCAATGTAATAGTCAGTTTATTAGAAAAACAGAAGACTGCAGATGTGTGTGTATGAGTGTGTGTGTGTGTGAGAGAGAGAGAGAGAGAGAGAGAGAGAGAGAAAGACAGAGACAAACACCGATACAGAAACAGAGACAGAGAGATGAGAAATTATATTGTATGAAGCGCTTTGAAGATAAATTCAAAATGATGAGAATGGTAGAGAAGAGAATATACTATTTTAAATTTGACTGAAAGTAATGTTGAACAAATAAGACTAATCATATTCTACCCATAGTCATGTCACCATTTTTGTTTACTTCTCATTCTTTTGTTGGCTTGTTTGTCTGTTTTGTTTTGTTTTTCCTTTTGTGAATTGTGGAACCAATAACAAGAGCAAACCCTGACTTAGAAGCTAAGGAGTCTCTTACCCTTAGACAGAACAGGAGTGTGATATCAAATTGCAAGACAACTTCTCTACCAATTGGACTATAGAGGCAGGATAAAAGAAAAGAGGAAAAGGAATAAGCAAATGCAAGGAAAATATCCTCACAGATTTCCTGGGATTGGGTAGAGATTTTCCAGGAAATGTGCAACGCCATTCTCTTTTGCTCCTTTTGAGGTTCTTTTTGGTTCTCAGCGTGGTGGTCTTCAACTGGCTTAGCACTGGGAAAGGCTAATTTTGTATCATCAGGACCATGGATGTTTTGGGGACATCATTTCCATGAATAGCATCTCTGATACAGAAAATCATAGCAAATCTCATAAGTGGGCTTTGTATGCTGACTGTCACATCTCTAACATCCTCATAGGAGCCAGCTCTACACCTCCAGAGTTGTTTATTTAAGATAAATATATGCAATAAAAATTTAAATGTTGATACTTTCCTTATATAAAATTAAGGCAGATATCACTTAGGACTCCTTGAGAAAGAGTTAAGTAATATATAGTAAATAAGTAAACAAAGAAGAAACAAGCTAGTTCACCTAATCTTAAATTAACACTACTTGATATCTGGGAGCTTAAAACTTGATAGAAAAAACTCTATAACTGGTCCTGTTCTAGTAGCACGTTCTTCAAATTTGAATATGGACTTTGGTTTACGGAGAAATAATGAGAGAGTGAAAAAGAAGCAGAGCAAGAAGAAACTTCCACTGTAAGAGCAAGTGAGCAATGACTTGACTATTCTGAACTCTGTATTCATAACTACAGACCTTATGATGCTTTATTTTATAGTCAGGTTATCCTGTGCTTATAAGATCTTGCCTTTATATATTTCTTCTCTATATATTTCTTCTCTATATATTTCTTTCACATATATTTTTACTAGGCAACATTCAAATATGTAAAAATAAACTCTTACATAATTTTAAAAAAATGTTTTATATTTTCTGTTCTAATATGAACTAATACTATATCTATTTCTTTAGAGGCTGTCTAGGACATTTAAATACCCAAATCAGGACATTACAACTAAATTTATTTTTTCATTTAATTCTTTGTCCAGAGAAGATTTGAACTAGATATTTTACAAATTCTCCTATTGTCCTTTCCTGGACTCTAGAGGACCTTTAAATTTTTTTTTCAAATTTTTATTATCAAACTGATGTATAGAGAGGTTACAGTTTCATACGTTAGGCATTGGATACATTTCTTGTACTGTTTGTTACCTTGTCCCTCATACCCCCCTCCCTCCCCCCCTTTCCCTTCCCCCCCCCCAGGTGTTCAGTTCACTTACACCAAACAGTTTTGCAAGTATTGCTTTTGTAGTTGTTTCTCTTTTTTTACCCTGTGTCTCTCAAATTTGGTATTCCCTTTGAATTTCCTACTTCCAATACCAGTAAACACGGTTTCCAATATACTCAGATAAGATTACAAAGATAGTGTACGTACAACCACAGGAATGTGATACAAGAACATCATCAATAATAGAAGCGACAGATACACATAGGACGTTGAAAGTAGTTACAACTGTGATATAACAATTGTTTCCATAACATGGAGTTCATTTCACTTAGCATCATCTTATGTGTTCATAAGGGTATAGCTAGGACCTTTAAATTTTTATGTATCCATTATATTTGTAAAATCCTTTCATGAACAAGAGATTTTTGCTCTTCCTTCCTATCCTTGACCTAGAAGTGGAATTTATTATGCTCTCCTGAAAATTAAGGCAGATTGTGTTGATTCTTTAGTTGGGTCATTAAGCTAATAGATTAAAGTACTGTTTAAATTCTGTGGAGAGAGTAGGAAATATAATCTTATTTATTTGATGTATTTGAGAAAAGGCTGTGATAAAATTGTTCTGAATGTAATGATCCAGCAGATATGCAGAATTCATACAGGATATGGAAGGGTAGGAGTTGGAAACAAAATGCCTCTCAGCAGAGATGAAATGTTCCTTTTGCAAAACACCACCATGGTCATTATGGCTGAAGAATGGTCTTCAGGTTTGACAGAAATACAGAGGTAAGAAAGAGAGGAAGATCTCCTGCCTGGGAGATGTTATGAAACTGTGTATGTTTAAATCATTTAATAACACCAAGGAGAATATGGTGGAAAGAGTGCATTACACTAAGGTAGAAAATGGACCTGAAACAGGAAGGTTGATCATCCAAGATCAGTCCAGAATCGATATGCCTTCCTGTGAGGCTTCCCAGCCTGGCTGTGTGAATATGCTTCCTCTCATGCCTCCTGTCCAATCATATCCAGACAGACACATTTCTAGGAGAGACTATGAGGCCTGTGTTTAGGAAGAGATGGTAGCATTGGGGCCATCAGTGTGTGGCTGTTTTTGATGAAACTGAGATTCTCAGAGTACACAGGCTCAATTTAGGAACCCTGTCCAGTGTGGGGTGGATTCAGAAAGAAGATGATATACCCTAGAAAATCTTACTTATAGTACAGAACTCTCAGCTTTTGTTAGGCAGTGATACCATGGTGGGTGGAAAAGTGATTTTGAAAGCCAGTTTGGCCACACTCCCCAGGCTTACAGTGATTAATGTTAGGAAATCTTCCTCTAAGGATATCACAACATGCATATACTGCATAGGCTGATTATGGCTTTGCCCTTCAACCCAAAGGAGGAATTGACCACTGTGCCACTAATGAGCTCCTTGATCCCACCACTAGTTTGATGGCCTGAGTAACACAACATTCCCCATCTTCCCTTTCACAGGCTTACTAGGTAATTATTGATGTAGTTTTTTTTTTAATACATGTCTATATATGTAACATTCATACAAACACACAGTGTACACAAGCACAGCATAAAATAGTACAGAAAGAGCACTATCCCCCACAATACATTTGTGCATCTGTTTTGATTTATCAAGTTTTGACAATATCCTTGGCTCCTGCCTTAAAACAAAGGTATATTTATTTCACCTGTCCTTACCTTTCTTCCTTCCTTCCTTCACTCTCCTAAATATTTGATAAGGCTACAATATTTCTAATTACTCCCTGGGTTAAATTTGCATGTTTACATGACATTTGAAATTTGCTTCCTGTGACATCAATTTGCACAGCATATGAAAAATGCTCCTCACACTGAATGAAATTACCATGCCCTTCTGTTTTTCAACTCTTCCTCTCTTGCTATCTTTTTTATTATTTTGAATTTAGTGGTTTTCAAGTTAACTATTTTTTTCCTCTTTATTAAGTTAAAAAATTTTTGTATAGCTTGATCTTAGACAGTAAAATCAAGTACTTAAAGCTCTTAGTTACACTAATTTGTAATCTGATGGATCCTTTTCTGAAAGTTCAATTCTAAGAATGTCTTGCATCAGAGATTCTTTTGGAAAACAATATTGACATTATTTTAATCTCTGTTTTACTATTGGTCTAGCTATTTTGGGATCATTTACACACAGAGAATTATAAAACTTCCAGACATAATTTCACATTCACATAGATTAAAAGATGCAATATGCATTTCATTGCACGTACATAATACTCACATAAGAATGGCATATGCCAAACTCACACTAAGGATATAGAATCACATATAAATAACACACTCCACCTCCATAATCCTATGAATCTGAGAACAATAATATTATGCTTATTTTAAGGAAAGACTTGAAAGTTATCTCTAAGAATTTCAATGTCACATAACTGGCTACCAATCATATTACTTATTCTCCAAAGAGCATTATTATTATTACTATTATTGTTGCTGTTATTGTTGTTAAGTATTACTCTCTAGCCCAAGACAAGCTGGTCATGAATTAGCAATCCACCTGCCTCAGCTTCGTGAGTGCTGAGATTACAAGTGTTTACCAGTACACTAACTTGTCATTTTAAATTACTATAGAAAATTTATCTAAGTAGAATTAATTTTAGATGCATGTTAAAGTTACTCACCGATGTTTTAAGATAAGGATTAAAATTAGAAATGAGAATACATAATACCTTGATACGACAATTATCATCAAAATATTTTTAAATGCATAATACAACGGATAATTAATTGGAGAAAAATATTTTTTCTGATTCTTTATTCTTTCATGTGAGAATTATTTGTTGTTTTGGGTACATCAGAATGTATTCTATCATCATCATGAAACATAGATATAAAAAGGTGCATTTAGGGACTAATGTTTTACAGGATAATTTGAAACTCAGAAATTCAAGTGACATATTTATTACTTATTTGAACAGTTAAAGGTCAAAACTTAGTTAATTTTAAACATTGGTAACTTTCTTAAAATGTCCAAAATGAACAATTGGAGTGCTGTCTGAACCAGAATGCATACCGAATAAAACTCATGTTCTGATTATGTTGGGGGCTATGTATAAATGTGCTTTACAGAATGCTAATATTAGGTCCAATGCCTCATTTTGTAGAATTCCCACCTCCTTGAATGTAAGTTGGTCCTGTGGCAGCTGTTTATAACATTATAGCCCGTAAAACACAGCAAAATGCTAGCAATTTTCCAGATGCTAGACATGTTCTCTTATAGCCACTTGATTAACAAAGCTAGGTCTTTTCTAAGTGTCAAGTGGTAAAAGACTATGTGTAACAAACTGTCCCCATGTCTTTCTTTCTCTCTTCCTTCTTACTCCTCTTCTCAAGTCTTCCCTTTTTGACCCTTGGAGAGACAAGCTTCTGTGATGTGTACAGCTTCATGGGAATAAGTGATACACAACTGTAACAGACTGCAAGAAGTTTTTTAAGCCTCCACTGAGACTTTGGCCTTAGCTACTACATGGTTTCAGTTTTGAGATCTACATTTTTTCCTGTCCCTTTAAGATTCTGGGCAGAGACATTTCTGTTCCTCAGGTACTGTGAAAAAATAACAGTATTATTTTAAGCCTCACAAAATTAATATTATTATCCATTCTAGAAAAAAGTAGAATCTTTGACAAAGTAAAGTGCTTCTCTTACTTTGACAACATTTTATCCCATACATGTAGGTATGCATGAAGATGCTCATTTAATAGTAGGACAACTAACTCCTCATAACTTAGAGAAAAGATATTCCAGTGTAATGGTCATAGGATGACAGCATCAAATAGAGAAGACTGCATATATTTTGTATGACCTAGGGCCTCACAAAGCTTCAGAAAAATCGTTGGTACAACAGCACATCTAGAGTGTGCAGAACAGGATTTCATTTTCTTGGAACTTAACAAAAGAATTTATTAAGAAATGCAGACATAAGATCCTATCATTTTATGTAAGATAAAAGGCTTTAACTTCATTTCGGTTATTATACGGATGTTTTCCTTCTGTCTAGCTGTCCCGATGAGTGACTATACATTTTGACATAAAAGAAATATTTCATACATCATCTATGTCAATCTAAACCTTATAACTGAACTCAGATAAAAAAATTTCAGAGCATGAGCGAATTTGGATGATTTATGCCATAGTGAAAAAATTCACAGGAAATATGCAGAGAACTAAGGGAGACATGAAAAGATGCTCAGTTACCAGTAACTTCTTAAGTGGAAATAATCAAAACAAAGATAGTACTGCTCCTGATTACCTTATTCTACACATTGTTTATTACTTTTTTTTCTACAGGTCATCATTTTATTTTTTTCTTATTTATTGTCAAAGTGATGTACAGAGAGGTTACAGTTTCATATGTTAAGCCTTGGGTACATTTCTTGTACAGTTTGTTATCTCCTCCCTCATTCCCCCCTCCCCCCTCTCCCTTTCCCTCTTCCCTCATGAGTTGTTCACCGTGAGTTGTTAACACCAAATGGTTTTGCAAGTATTGCTTTTGGATTCATTTGTCTTTTTATCCTTTGTTTCTTGGTTTTGATATTCCCTTTCCTTTCCCTAGTTCTAATACCAGTATGTACAGTATCCAGTGTACTCAGATAAGATACAGTGATAGAGTGCAGGTACAATCACAGGGAGGGGATACAAGAGGATCATCAACAATAGAATCTACAGTTTCACATGGCATGTTGACAGTAATTACTACAATGTTAGAACAGTCATTTCCGTAACATGGAGTTCATTTCACTTAGCATCATCTTATGCATTCAAAGGGGCATAGCTATTAGGCTCCTGTGATCCTCTGCTGTGACTAGCCTAAACCTGTGCTAATTATTCCCTATGAGGGAGACCATAGAGTCCATGTTTCTTTGGGTCTGGCTCACTTCACTTAGTATAATTTTTTCTAGGTCCTTCCACTTCCTTACGCATGAGGCAATGTTTATTACTTTTTAAATGCTCATAGGTTGAAGGAAATTTATGTAGTTTTTAGAGATAAAGAAATTAACCATTTTCCCTCACAAGTGTTTCAAAATCCAGTGATACAGGTATCTATGCAAAGGTAGATCACATAAATGAATCTACAAATGGAAGGACAGAGAAATACGGGCAATATGCTACATGTGACTTAGTTTGGGGGAGATTTAGACTTTATTGAATATATGACTTTAAGTGTGAAACATAATTGATTAAATATTATAATGGTAAAAGTCCAATTTATGCTTTTTTAGTTCTTGATTGCATGGAAACTAATCATTTAGCAGAATATGTATTTTGAATTTTGGATAGAGATTTTTTTTCTAGGGCTTCCAGTCCAAACATAATAATTTCTCTAAATGTACAATGACAGCCAGACCAGCTCCTACTAGGCCCGGGGATCATGAAGGTTAGCAGTCAAAAATGTATAGTGCCTTGTGTAGCTAACCTATGATGATCAAGAGGATTGGAGAATTAAAACATTTCTTATTGAATTGATGACGGATTTATTAGGTGATAACCCTATTAAAAATCAAGGAGGATTTGGATATATGTGTGCAACTACCTAGGTGAGTATTTTAAAATAATAGAAGAGAGACTTAAAGTTCAAACTCAAAGATCAAGGCAAAATACAGAAAGGACATTCTCTTAATAAAAAGATAAAACGCATCTCAAAGTGTACATCATAATAGCAAAAATGCATTTGATTATAAGAATAAATTTCAAGATATGATGTGATATACAGATACATGAAAATAAGAGAAAAGGGTTTGGATAAACAGACTGAGTGACAAGTTCTTTTCTTTGTATGGTTCTATTATTTTTTTTATTATTATTAGTTTATTTAAACTGCCCTAATGGAGTTTGAACTCAGTGCCTTATACTTGCTAAGCAAGATTCTTTCCCACATTCCTACAGCCACATTTGCTTTTTGAAAATTTGTTTCAGAGTCTAGAGCTTCTTTTTCAAACTTAATTTTATTATTATCTTTAAATAGTTTTAGGAAGAAGTTTCAACTCAACACGTCAGTTTATGAGCACAATGCATCTTGAGCAATGTCACCCATTTCATCAGTTTCTTCAGTTGAGGTCAGCTCACAGTCCTTCTACTTACTTCTTCCCACAGGAAAGATTAAAATTTTGAACCATTGTACTTGGTTTATTTGTTGAGGTAGAACGATCTAACTAGCTTTTGGCTCCAGCTGGATCTGAACTTAAATCTTTCCTATTTATTTCCTCCACCCTGCAAGTAGATGATATTACAGATGGGAGCCACTGGGATAGGCTGGCATGAAGATATCTACCACAAATACACTTCTATGACAAACAATCAGGGAATTCTTAGCTGAGAAATTATGGGACTCTTACGAATTTTTTTTTTATTTTTTTTACAGCTCATATATTTCTTTCTCTTTATAAATATTGCAGATTACCTATCTGACTATAATCATACTCATCACACTACTTGAAAGAAACATCAATGCTCAGTCAAAAACTCAGAATTTAAACTCTGGGTTGCACATATTTCTTTTTAAGTGGCTCAATTGATTAGAATATACAGGCAGTATCAAAAGCTTTGGGACATCTCCTACTTAACATTAAGGTAAATAATCTCTTACAGAATCTTAATATCATTTAAATTGGATATTTTGTAGAGCTCAGATTTAGAATATAATTGAATAATAAAATAATGTCCCCTAATACAACCTTCCATTGTATAGATAAGAAAATGAAGGCTTATCTTGCTACTATGAATTATCCAGCATGAAAACAATATGACTTGTTTTTATTCAATTTAACATATTTCATAGTCTGTATAGAAAATTCTGTTATGCAATTAATATTCATTTGAATGAATATATATTTATATATATTCTGGTTCAGATACTGTCCTAAGTTAATTAAGCTAATTGACAAGATAATTAAGCTAATCAGGCCAGATAATTGTTATCTTTTTTCTTTACAGAGAGTCAAGGACATAAAATAAATTTCCTGAGTCATGGAGCAAATAGTTGGTAAAGTCAGGATGCAAACTCAGTACAGTCACCTTTGCAAGACATGATCATTCCATGACTTTTTGTGGCTTTCTCCAAAAGTTACCTACTAATTCTATCTACTGATTCTTTCTGCTTCTGATCAAAGGCTTATCTTGCAGCTTCCCTGCATTTTGATTTCTGGTATCACCAGTAATTTGCGATTGCAGTGATAAAAGGCATGCCCAAATATTTAAAGTGGTAATCTAGTTCTGAAACACTCTATATTATAGTGTTACTAGGATGTAATACTGTTCCTTTTTCTCGAAAATTTCAGAATGCTCACTCAAAAAGAAGTCCTTTGAATCATGCTTTAAATTGTCACCCTGACCTTTAGTAAGTGGTAAAAAGTATTGTACAAACTTTCATGAGAATAACTATTCCTATCTTAGTCACTTTATTTTAGAGTGTCACAAAGCATTTGACAATTTTAGTATAAAACTGCAGAACTTGTTACGTTTGGATGGTGGATGACTACCACATGGTCAAATTCTGCATATCTATGAAGTCTAAAATTAAATCAAGATTACATCCTTTTTGTTTGTTTAAGTTTTGTAGGAGCAATAAAATTGAACCATCACTTGAAGCTTTATTATTAGCCACTTTTTTTAATAAATAGTTTCAACAATCATAGTTGGGAACTAGGAGTCATTGGGAAATGACCACACAGCAAAGCATGCATAAAGGGCACAGCCCCTGAACTCCTCTCATTCCTTACATATGTGGAATGTAACAATTTACTTTTAGTTTGAAACCTTATTTCAAAGTGTAGGAAATAAATCCAAGTGGAAAAAAGGTAACATCTAAGTTATAATCAGAGTTTAGTTAGTAGCTAAAATAGCATGGGTCCCCCCCAAGGAATGTATTTGTTTCAGTGTCTGTGTTAGTCATTATTACACTTGCTTCTGCTCATTTTCAAATGTTTATTTGCATTTTGATTTCACTCATCAAAATACTTATTTTACTAATGCTTTTTAAAGTTACATGTTCATAAATATACATATGAATTGATAATGATATATGAATATGTTTTAAGTATATAAATTTTTTATATATATTTGTATATATGTGCGTATATATGTCTGTGTGTATGTGTGTGTGTACACCTTTCCCAGCCACTTCATATTATGCAATATCAGAAATGTTAGGAGGTCTGAATGTATATATTAGCTAAAGAAGATACAAGAGCATAAAATATGACAGAATAAGAAGTATTTGCTTTTTTTTGTTTTTTTTCAAATTTTTATTGTCAAACGTGTACAGAGAGGTTACAGTTTCATATGTTAGGCATTGGATACATTTCTTGTACTGTTTGTTACCTTGTCCCTCATACCCCCCTCCCTCCTCCCACTTTCCTTTTCCCCCCCTGAGGTGTTCAATTCACTTATGCCAAACAGTTTTGCAAGTATTGCTTTTGTAGCTGTCTTTTTTCACCCTGTGTCTCTCAATTTTGGTATTCCCTTTCAATTTCCTATTTCTAATACCGGTATACACGGTTTCCAAACACACTCAGATAAGATTACAGAGATAGTGTAGGTACAACCACAGGAAGGTGATACAAGAACACCATCAATAATAGAAGCTACAGATACACATGGGATGTTGAAAGTATTTACATCTGTTATATAACAATCGTTTCCATAACATGGAGTTCATTTCACTTAGCATCATCTTATGTGATCATAAGGGAATAGCTATTGGGCTCTTGTGATGCTCTGCTATGACTTGCCTACACCTGTACTAATTATTCCCAATAAGGGAGACCATAGAGTCCATGTTTCTTTGGGTCTGGCTCACTTCACTTAGTATAATTTTTTCCAAGTCCTTCCATTTCCTTACAAATGGGGCAATGTCATTCTTTCTGATAGAGGCATAAAATTCCATTGTGTATATGTACCACATTTTCCTCATCCATTCGTCTACTGAGGGGCATCTGGGTTGGTTCCAGATTCTCGCTATGACAAATTGCGCTGCAATGAACATTGTTGTGCTGGTGGCATTACTGTGATTTTGTTTGTGGTCTTTTGGATAAATACCCAAATGTGGGGCTGCTGGGTCATAGGGGAGTTCTATATTTAGCCTTCTGAGGAATCTCCATACTGCTTGCCAGAGTGGCTGAACCAGGTTACATTCTCACCAACAAAGAAGTAGGGTTCCCTTTTGGCCACATCTCCTCCAACAATTGTTATTGTTAGTTTTCTTGATATATGATATTCTTACTGGGGTGAGATGGAATCTCAATGTTGTTTTGATTTGCATTTCTTTTATGGCCAGTGATGTAGAACACTTTTGCATATGTCTCTTGGCCATTCTCATTTCCTCATCAGAGAAGTCTCTTTGTAAGTCTTTAGCCCACTTGATGAGGGGGCTATTGGTTCTTTGCGGTTTTGTTTTGGAAGAAGGAAATTTTTTTAATTCTGCATATATTTTAGAGATGAGGCCTTTGTCCGTTGAATGGTCGGTAAAGATCTTCTCCCAGTCTGTGGGCTTTCTGTTTATCTTGCGAGCTATGTCCTTTGCCATGCAGAAGCTCTGTAGTTTGATGCAGTCCCATTTGTCCAACCTTTCTTTGATTTGTAGCCTTTCTGGGTCATTGTTAAGGAAGTTCCGTCCTGCGTTAAGGAAGTTCCGTCCTGCGCCAAGGAGCCCAAGTGTTTCAGAATAGGAAGTATTTGTATAATTTGGGAAAACATTGTCTCTCCAAGCTTAAGTTATTGTAATCACTTGGCTTATATCTTACTATATTTTAGAAAATTACCCAGATAAATTTTTTAAGAAGAGACTACTATCCTTTGATATTTGATGAGTCTGTGTTCAATTTGGTGGAAAAATAGACATAATGTGCAGTAAATAAATACCAGATAAATTATTTTATTGTGTAATATTTGTTAATTCTAGAACACTTATTCTCATTTCTCATTTATTTACTACCAGCAAGAACATAGAGAGGTACATGTTTAAAGCATGAAAAAGGGACTTGAACTTCCCAAACTAGAACTTGTAGAGGTGGTTTGTTTCAGCAACAGGCTCTCTTGGTGTCTAATATACACTGAGTTGAAAAACAGAGAATGCAGTCTTCATTTATACTGTTTCCATTATCCTAAACTTACTTTAGTTGTTAGAATTATTCTGGACATCCTGAAGTCTATGTGTTTAGGCATACTAGAATATCTGTCCCTGAGAATCAGGAAAAGATGCAAACTCAGAAAATAAATTGTTCATGGATTTAAGTAAACTCAGTCTTTATTATAAAAACTCATAGAATTCTGAAAGTAGTTATATTTACTATTGGTAAAATAATTAAAAGGAAAATAAATTATGCTTTATAAGCATCATTTGAGTCTGTGTAATTGTTCATGATAACATATATGTAGGCATGAAATATATTACCTGCTTACATTCCATGGACTGTTGCTTCCATTTTCGTAATATTACAAGACACCAAGATCTGAGGCTTTAAAACTGGCACTTATGATGAAATGTGGTGAGCATGAAGATTCTCTGTCCACTGTTTAAAATAAAATTATAAAAATTAAAATAATAGAATGTCTATGAAAAATTACAGAAACAATGAAATCAACAATATATGGTACTCAGTATTTGAGTTATCTGTAGGTCTAATATTTCAGTTATTACATTGGTAACCACTTGCACATTGCAGAAAGTATTTACTTATGGAATTATGTGCTAATTTTAGCTATCACAAATGAAGGAACCCCTGCCCCTGGTGTCGTTCTGGGTCTGTCTTACTTCATTTAACACATTTTTTCTGTTTTTCTATTTCCTTACAAATGGGAAAATATCATTCTTTGTAATGGGTGAGAAAAATTCCATTCTGTATATATACTACATTTTGTTGATCCATTCCTCCATTGAGGGATATCTGAGCTGATCTCAAATCTTGGCTACAGGGAATAGTGGTGGAATGAATATGATTGTTTTGGAGAACTCAAATAATGTAATTCCTTAGAAAGACAATGTCAAAGTCCAACAAAATAAGCACCAGGAAACTGTGTTTTTGTTTTTGTTTTCCCAAGGAAAGGAATGGTGTCAATTGGAGAGGGGTAGACAAATGGAAAGAAGGTGTAAACGAATGGAGAGGAGAAGGGGGGCAAATGTAGTAAAGAATTCATTATATATGGTACAAAATCAAGAAAAGTAAGGAAAGGAGTGGGTTGGGAAGGATGAGTGAGAATGTTCGACAGGGTGCCAATGATCAGGATGCATTGTATTCATGAACTACTTTCTTAAATGGCAGCTCCATTGCACAACTAAAGACAACTTTAAAAAATAAATTACCATTCAGGATTGGATTTGGAGTTTATGTGCCCTTTTCCAAAAGCTTAGTGATTACGAATGTCCTTTCTCAGAGCAAAGGCTCTTTGCCCTAGTTTCACACAGCATATCTTCAGGTGCTAAACTGTCTGGTACATAGTAGGATCTGGTAAAATAATTCTGATTGCCTAATGAAAACTGCATAGGAATTTGAAACTAGTGTGGGTAGTATAAAATTACCTAGTTGTTAATAAAGCATTTAGATAGATTTCCAATGTTTCTATCAGTGAAAGACCAAAATGATATGTGGGCCCGCAAATGTAGCAGGAAGATTAGCTAGAGCAAGGGAAGAGGAGAAGCCAAGAAATCATGCAGGAAACCACCACCAAAAATAAAATCATCTGGGTTGGAAGAATCCACAGGGAAAATTGGGTCATTCATTTCTGTTTTATTTCTGAAACTGATAAACTTATGCCAGGTGTAATTTATAAGCACCCCTTTTATGAAAGCAATTTGGGATTTAGAATCCATTAAATCATTTTAGTTCAGCCCAGGTATTGGAATTTTGTATGTTCTTGAAGTATAATTGCTGTCTGTTTCTACTACTCATTGTAGTGGAAAACAACTTGAGGAATGCTAAGAGTCTAAATTTATTATCCAAGAGGAAGTCAAGTTGACAGTTACAGTAAAACATTCTCCGTACCTAAAATTGACATAAAAGTATATTTTAGAACCAACACTAAGATTGTGTGAAGCTCAAATCGGTGGAATCTTAATTGGAATCTTATGTACAATTCAGGGCAGTCATATTGGGCACAGGTAAGCTCTCACTCTTTTGACTGCAGCATTTCTTCATTCTTTATATACAACATTCACAGGAAGCCAGGAAACATGTTTTCATCGTAACTTTATACACATAGAATATTATGTCTACTTCATGCAAGTGAAACCAAAATCTGAAACAAGAATACTGTTGCAAACTGAGTGATCATATATAATTTGTCGTGACCTTCTTGATATTTGTACCTATGACCCACAGAATGACCAGATTACCTTTCAAAACACTTAGGTTGTGAGCTAGTGGACAGAATCTCCTTGAAGAGAGATGTATCTTCAGTATCTTCACCAGCAATTCACCAGAATATAAATAGAACACAGAAATATCACAAATGAATAGATTTTAATTTAATCATAAGGATTTCTTCATTGTATGGATAAAATTCAAATGACAGTATTTAAATAAGTACCAGGAAACTTAACTCCCAAACATGATCATAATATTACCAAGTATGCATTATATCAGAAACTCTACTACTCAGATTACATGATTATCTGAAAATTATATCATAGGTTAGAGTCTATTTCATCAATCAGCAGATGTAGAAATTTGTACTTACACAAGGAAATAGATTTTCTGAAACCTTGATTGATCATTAATAGGTATAGAGAGTCTGGCCAGAACAGCATTGTTAATCTTTATAGTAGTTTTTTCTGAAATTCTGAATTTTGACAAATTATAAAAATAAGTAAGATTCATGATAAAGACATGATATGGGTAAATTTTGGCTAATATTTAAAAAAAATGATTGATTTTACTTCAGAGGATTATTTCCAAATTAATTTACTATAAAAATAACAAGGAAAATAAAGTGTGAAATGCATTGTTCCAAATTCTGGAACTTAGGCTGAGATCCATTTTTTAAATTTAGAGAAACTTCCATTTCATACTGATTTACTCCAAATTTGTTGTTGTTTTAATATTTAAACGTAATACCCTAACACCACATGTAGAAGACTTAAAAGTTGTTTGGCTTTTGAATGTCTTCTGGTTAGTGGTGGCCTCTCTACTGCTTTCTCTTTCTTTACTTCTATGACAATTTTTGGGGTGTGTTATTCTTGGAAGTACCCTGAGCAAAATCTTGGTTATCCTTTACCATATCCCACTGGCATGAATCTCCAGTATTGCATTTAGATTCCTGAAACTTTTTTGTAGGGAAGTTTCTGTGCTAGTGCTTGGGATCGACTTTAAGTCCCCGTGTACATTCTAGGTTATTTTGCTTATTGGCTGGCACTCTCTCAATTGGGCCATACTTCAACTTCCAGAGTTTTAGTGGTTCATTGGAGAAAAATATACATACTGCCTTACATATGAAACTGTAAGCCCTCGGCACAGCACTTTGACAATAAAGAAGTGAAATAAATAAAGGGTAAAACATTAAAAAAAAAAAAAAGTCCAGTTTGGTTTGACTACCTGTGCCGGCTTAAGCCTCCATTTTCAGAATTCAGGCCCCTAAGTAGCTAAAATTGTAGGTGTGAGTCACTGACCCCCTTCTATATTTAGATTCCTATTAGATAAAGTCTATATTGTTTGTGCTCTTAGGAAAAAGAAATTTAGCAAGCATGCCAATCTAATCAACAACTAATTGTGTTCACTGGCTTTTCTCCACATACGTTGGAATTAGATTTCTAATTTCCAAGCCTGAAAATCCTTTTTCTTCCTTGCCTATGCTCCTATTCTTCAAGGACTAGGCCCCTTACACCCAGCTATAAGAATACATTACTCTCTAGTCCTGTGCCAGACACAATTTATATGTCCTTTAATCAATTAGGTAGATACACGATATGTAAGAGTGATTTTATGGGCTTAAAATTCATACCTTTATATGCTACAGTTTTCTACATTAGATTATAGAGGTACCTAGAGGCTAATGCAATGAATATGTCTAAAGATTTGTTGCTCAAATGAATTTTTTACAATAAGTTTAATAGCTTTATCTTGATTTACCAAGATGAGTTCTGATCATTTCTCAAATGGCTGGAATCTGTTATTACTTTAACCTACATTCTCTTTTAATGAGAAAGTTAGGTATATTCCTCTTGAATTGTCCTTGATGTTAGCGATAAAAAACAGAGAAGAAAGAGGCAAAGTGTAAGAGTGTGTATTTATGCCAAGTATTTGTTACTGAGCAGAACCTATGACATTTCCCAAAGAAAAATAAATATGCAAATGAGATCATGGCTGCAGTAAGGTCTTTATATGTACTTGACCCAAGATCATCTGTAGAAATTACTTTTTAAATGACTGTTTTGAAATGTTCATATTTCAGTTACTATTTGTCCACATGGCACCATTACAAATAATTATTCAGAAGTTCAGATATCCATAGCAAATCTGTGCTAGACATTGGTATATCAATTCTAGAGTCCAAATGAAAAACTAAAAGATGAATGAAAATTGTTCAATATTTGTATGTGTACCCAGGCCTATATCTAGTTCTAAAATAGCTCAAATCACAATAGTTCCAACATCCATTTACCATGACAGTTCTGCTCTCTCATTGACTCTTCAGCAATTTTTAGTCTATAGACTAATTTTAGTCTATAGACAATGTAGTCCAAACCATATTGTCCCTCTGTTTGATCATATCTTGGCTTTAGAATGCTTCTTTCATATGTTTTAGTGATATTTTAAGACTCATTATCACTTGGGATGCTTGGGTGTGATCTTGATTTAGTCACTGCAAGATTCTGCTACCTCTCTGTGATCTTAAGGGAATAAGTGTGGGTACTGCTCATTTTTAGGCAAACTTTCCATAAAGTAAAATAGTTTTGCTTCTCATTTTTTTGCACGAAATGACATGAAGTAAATTATTTTTTATTATTTGTACTTATCTTAAAATTTGCTATTTTGTATCATTTATGTTCATTTTACCCTGCATATATTAATTTTGAATATATAGTTATGTGCTTCCAATGAGACTAATGTGGAAGAAAAATTAAAAATGCTCAGGATGCATGTAGCTCATTACTATACTACAGATTCATATACAAGTTCTGCTCAAGACAGGCCAACTTGCAACAAATTCAAAAATGTCACTTCATAAATTAAGCACTTAAACTTTTTACAAATAGCTTTTGTGTAGTAACAGAGAAGTTACAATTACATGAATCGGGTACAGTCACTACAATTCTTTTTAAACCATTTTCCACTTCTGTTGCTCTTTCCCAATCATTCCCTCCCATCCTGAACTTTAAGATATTCAATTCATTTTCTTTTTTTTTCTTATTTATTGTCAAATTGATCTACAGAGAGGTTACAGTTTCATATGTTAGGCATTGAATACATTTCATGTACTGTTTGTTACCTTCTCCCTCATTCCTCCCTCTCCCCTCCCCATTTCCCTCTCCCCCCATGAGTTGTTCAGTTGGTTTACACCAAACAGTTTTGCAAGTATTGCTTTTGGAGTCGTTAGTCTTTTTATCCTGTGTCTCTCGATTTTGGTATTCCCTTTCACTTTCCTAGTTCTAATACCAGTATATGCAGTTTCCAATGTACTCAGATAAGATACAGTGATAGTGCAGGTACAACCACAACCAGGGGATACAAGGGGATCATTAACAATAGAAGCTACAGTTTCACATGGCATGTTGAAAGTAATTACAATAGTGATATAACACTCATTTCCATAACATGGAGTTCATTTCACATAGCATCATCTTATGCATTCATAGGGGCATAGCTATTAGGCTCTTGTGATTCTCTGCTGTGACTAGCCTAAACCCATGCTAATTATTCCCTATGAGGGAGACCTTAGAGTCCATGTTTCTTTGGGTCTGGCTCACTTCACTTAGCATAATTTTTTTCCAAGTACTTCCATTTCCTTACAAATGGGGCAATGTCTTTCTTTCTGATAGAAGCATAAAATTCCATTGTGTATATGTACCACATGTTCCTGATCCATTCAGTGTCTGTTTAGTAACAGAACACAACGGTATATCTCAGACACTATGCTATTTTAAGTGAATAGTATATATATTTTTTATTTTTATTGTCAAACTGATATACAGAGCGGTTACAATTTCATACATTAGACATTGGATACATTTCTTGTACTGTTTGTTACCTCCTCCCTCATTCCCCCCTCCCCTTTCCCCCCATGAGTTGTTCAGTAAATTTACACTAAACAGTTTTGCAACTGTTGCTTTTGGAGTCATTTGTCTTTTTTACCCTGTGTCTCTCAATTTGGGTATTTCCTCTCAGTTTCTTAGTTCTAATACCTGTATAAACAGTTTCCAATATACTCAAATAAGATACAGTGATAGTGCCGTTACAACCACAGAAAGGGGATACAAGAGGATCAGCAACAAAAGAAACTGTGGTTTCACATGGCATATTAAAAATAATTACAACAGTGATATGACACTAATTTCCATAACATGGAGTTCATTTCACTTAGCATCATCTTACCTGTTCATAAGGGCATAGCTATTAGGCTCTTATGATCCTATGCTGTGACTTGCCTAAACCTCTGCTAATTATTCCCTATGAGAGAGACCATAGAGTCCATGTTTCTTTGGGTCTGGCTCACTTCACTTAGTATAATTTTTTCCAAGTCCTTCCATTTCCTTACAAATGGGGCAATGTCATTCTTTCTGATAGAGGCATAAAATTCCATCATGTATATGTACCACATTTTTCTGATCCATTTGTCTACTGAGGGGCATCTGGGTTGGTTCCACATTCTAGCTATGACAAATTTTGATTAGATGAACATTGTTGTGCTGGTGGCTTTACTGTGATTTTGTTTGTGGTCTTTTGGGTAGATGCCCAAAAGTGGGGCTGCTGGGTCATAGGGGAGCTCTATGTTTAGCCTTCTGAGGAATCTCCATACTGCTTGCCAGAGTGGCTGAACCAGTTTACATTCCCACCAACAATGAAGTAGGGTTAGCTTTTCATCACATCCCCTCCAACATTTGTCATTGTTAGTTTTCTTGATATAGGACATTCTTACTGGGGTGAGATGGAATCTCAATGTTGTTTTGATTTGCATTTCTTTTATGGCCAGTGATGTAGAGCAATTTTTCATATGTCTCTTGTCCATTCTCATTTACTCATCAGAGAAGTCTCTTCCAAAAAAAAAAAAAAAAATCCCGCAAAGAACCAATAGCCCCCTCAAAAAGTGGGCTTAAGACTTAAAATAGTGTATATTTGTACAAATAAAATGAAGTTTCATTCCTGAAGTCCCTTTTAGAAAATTAACAGAATATTGAAATTTTTACTGAATTTGAATTTTTTACTACCATTTATAAGACAGTTTTGCTACAATCTAGGTTCTTTAATACCTATTTTGTAAATGTTCCTGTCAGTGATAGTCTTTGTTGGGATGGAAATGAAGAGTTCTGAATTCCTTGCCCTTCTCCTTAGCTGTACCAAAATAAACTAGAAATAGGTAAAAAAAAAAAAATCTAAACTAACTCATTAGACCCAATCCATATTATGCATATTATGTGACCCCATTGTTCATTGCTGCATTCTGTCTTCCATAATTATTCCTGTGCCTTGTTTCTATTTCTCTGTAGCTGTTGAATGTCCTGAAGTCAGAAGGAATTTTTAAAATATATTTCATTTTCTTTAAGGAGTTGCACAAAGGACTTGCTCCCTTCAACAAAATAGTTTATGAATACCATGCCTCTTGATCAATGTCATCCCTTTTAGCATTGTTATCCACAACTCCCACTCCACCCTTTCCTCATTTTCCTTAAGTTTGAGGTTATGTATTGATTTTTTTTTTTTTGCTAATTTAACAAAGCGATTGATGTATACAACGCATCTTGATCTATGTCATCCTTTCAACTTTTACTCCTCTCAACCCTTCCTGTATTTCTCAGTTGGGTGGGATATACTATGAATTCTTGCCAGCCTTCTACACATAAGCAATTACAGAAAATATATAGGGTCAGAACAAAATGAAAATCTGGCTTCTGTGTTATGGAAAACACTTTTAAGTGGAATACCTTTCTATGTTCAAATTGTACCAGGAAATAGAAGAAAAGCAAAAGAAATTCAACCCCCACTGGTCCTTAAGCTACTGAACATTTTAATTTAAATTTTATTGTAAAGATGATTACAAGGGGGTTACATTTACATTTAAGTAAGATAATGAATACACTCCTTTTTGAAGTGTTATCACCTCCTTTATTTTCTGTCCCTTCCCCTCCCTTCTCTTCTCCCCTCAAAGTGGTAAAGTTCATTTTCAGCATACAGCCTAGTGAGTATCACCGAATTAACTTATATATAAGACAAAGGGGAGAACCCAAAATTGAGAACAGGGAATAAACCAAAGGAAAAAAGAAAGTAAGAAGGAAAACAGAAATAATTGCAAACAGTACATTATAAAAAACCTCTTTGAGTCTGGCTCATTTCACTTAGTACAAATTTTTCCAACTCCATCCATTTCCTTACAAATGGGGCAGTGTCATTCTTTTTGATAGAGGCATAGAATTCCATTGTCCATATGTACCACATTTCCTTGATTTACTGAGGGGGCATCTGGGTTAGTTCCATATTTTAGTGATGGAAAATTGTGCTGTGATAAACATAACTGTGATGGAAGCATTAGCATGTTCTTGCTTGTGATCTTTGGGTAAATGTCCCCAAACAGGGCTGCTGGGTCAGAGGGGAGTTATGTATTTAGCCTATTGAGGAAACTCCACAATACCTTCTAGAGAGGTTGAACAAGTTTACACTCCCACCAACAATTTAGTATGGTTCCATTTTGGCCACCTCCTCTTCAGCAGTACATGCCACTTTCTTTTGTCTTTCTTCAACAGAGTTTTACCCCTGAAGTCACTGTTACTGATATTGGTACCCTGAATACTGTGTATATGTTTATTGGAACTAGGAAAGGAAAGAGGAACATCAAAAAGGAGAGACAAAGGGTAAAAGGTGAACCAAGGCAGCAACAATATGTACAAAACTGTAACCCCTCTGTACATCACTTTGACAATGAATAAGGAATTATTATTAAAAAGATCAAAAGAAAACCTTGAATAAAATCTAATATCTGTGAGAGGAATGAACACTTATAATAAAGAATGTATTGATAATATGATTTAAATTTGATTCATAATAAGCTATTGTTTTGCTTTTCCATTTATGTGTGTGTGTTGAATGGTTAGAAGTGCTAAATAGTATACATAATCATAGGTTAATTTTGTAGTCATACATTTATTTTTATATTTCTACTTTCATTAACCAAATTTCTAAGAGTTATTTTTAAGTCATTTTGAAAGAATGACTTTAGTAATTGTTTCACAAATAAAAATGTATTGTTCCTATACAGTTTCCACTATACATCATACATTGAAAATGGAATTTGTTAAGGTTAAGGGCAGGTGTCTCAAGTCAAAGAGACACAATTTCAAATGCGGATTTTAAAAGAATTTATAAAGTAAATTAATGAGCCATACTGCACATGTTTTATTTGCTGTTGTTGCTGTTTCCTATACATTTATGAAGCAATTTTTGTGTGCCAGTGTTGGTTTTGCCAGATTATTGAGAAGACTTAACTTGAGTAAGATATAAATTTCAGATTTGTCATTTAAAAACCCAAATAAGAACATGTCTTACAAAACAGCTATTTTACTTGATTCTCAAATCTTTGGGAAAGAGGTCAGATACAATAATGACAAATTTAAATTCAAGTGTTTTTGAACAGAAAATTATGATATTTTATGTATATTGAATATAACTTACATAACTTTTCCCTCAAACGTACGAGTTGAATTTATATGAATTTGTGCTTTCATGAGTAAGTATAAGAAATTTATATCATAAAATGTTCCTATCTTATTCAAATTCTTAGTCCCAATATTTTAGTTGATTAACCAAAATTTTGTAAGATATGATCCATATGTTCTCATACTTAATTTAAGCACCTTTACCAGTTTCTTCACTTAAAATAAAATTTTTCTGACATACATTGATGGGAAAGAAAGTTATGTTTTCTTTAATATATTTAGGAGTTACAATAATTAAGCATTATATCCAAAAGTACCATTTAATATGTTTAATTTTTGAAATATACAAAGTAGTTCACACTCAGACATAGTAGTTTGTTTGTGTTACTCATGCTTTTGGTAGTTACAAGTAAATAGCAAGTTCTAAGCCAGCATGGGCTAGATGATAAGGCTCAAGTCTTCAAAAACACAAAACAAAACCCCAAATATATTAGCAACTACAAATAAGGAACACTTAATGATGTCAGGGCCTATAATGCATCCATGAATATTTAACTTCACAAAAACAGTGAAAATTATCATGTCAAGTGTTTTTCATAAATTAATAAGCAGTACTAGGAAATACTGATTCACTCAAATGCTTCACTGGATTTGGAATATCTGATTTTTTTAAATCTTTGTTCTTTTTTCCTTTTAATGCCAGTCCTGGGGCTTGAACTCAGGACCTTAGCACTGTCCCTGAGCTTCATTGCTCAAGGCTAGCACTCTACCACTTGGGTCACAACACCAATTTTGACTTTTTCTGTTTATGTGGTACTTAGGAATTGAACCCAGGGCTTTATACATGCTAGGCAAGCACTCTACCACTAAGCCACATTCTCATCGCTGTTCTTATTATTATGTAAACTTTCTCTTAGTTTGTTTCTAGGCAATCTTTAATAACAGCTTTATTGTGCATACAACCTATTCTCCATACTATTAATCAAAAAACATATATGCATGTGTTTTCTAATGCTGGCAGAAATATACAGTTTTCAACCCAATCAATGTTACTAAATTTCATCTTCCAGAAAGAAACCTCATATCCTCTGACAGTTAACCATTTCCTTCCTAAAGCTTTCCCTGTAAATAGCCACCAGTCTCCTTCTGTTATCTATTTACATGTTCTGTGCATTTCATGTAGATATATAATTACATCATGTGTGGTCTTCTGGCAATAAATTGGCTTTTATTCTTAATGTAATATTTTCAAAATTCAGCCTTACTGTAACACATATCAGTACTTCATTTATTAAATTAAAAAGCATTTGAAAGTTTCATATGATTTTCTTATAAAAGTTAAAATTTTATGAATATTTCATGATGCATTTGTCATTTATGTGTGGATGGATATTTAAAGTATTCCTATTTTTTGGTTGTTGTTAAGGTGAACAGTTCATCTGTGGAACCAAGCACAGTGGTATATACTTATAATACAAGCTATGTGGGAAATGGAGATGGAAGGACTATGGTTTGAATCTAAAATGTTAGGAGGAGAATTTATCTTAAAAATGAAGTCAAGCACGGTAGTACAAGTCTGTAATGGCAGCTATTCTGATGAGGGAGAGGGAAAAGGGCAGAGAGAGAGAGGAAGCGAGAGAGAGAGAGAGAGAGAGAGAGAGAGAGAGAGAGGAGAAAAATAATATACCTGTACACATTTGTGTGCATATAATGGTATGAAAATATATTTTCTTTTTTCTTGAGTACTTACCAAAGAATGGATAGCTTTGTTTTATAAAAGCAGCAATATATGCTAATAAATACAATTTTTGATGCTTTGTTTCATGAAAATTTGATTTCCTACCAGCAGAGTGAGATTAGGTAGGTAGGTAGGTAGGTAGGTAGGTAGGTAGGTAGGTAGATAGGTAGATAGATAAGTATACCTAGATAGATACATATACAGACAGACAAAGACACAGACAGGTAGGTAGGTAGGAATGGTTACCTCCTATTTTCATTTAAAACCTTATTTTAGAATTTGGTAAGAAATTAAGCTGTTTTTCTGGTATTTTTGATAAATGGAAGTATTAGCTGTTTAAAATTTTAAAACATGGTTAAGGGAAATGAGAGAATATCACACATCACACATCATGTGTGAATTATTTGAATGTCTTTCTTCTGTTGGGCAGGCAATTGAAATGTTATCCATCACTCTTCTGTTTCAATTGAGTAGAAATGAAAAATACCTCATGCCACTGTCAAACATACTCAGGAAGACTTGATGGGCAAACCCTTGGGAAAACCCTTTTTTTCCCAGAAATGCTCTGATGATTGGCACAATTTGTGTGCAGATGTTTGCTTTAATTTTCAATTCTTACAGCAGAGAATCACTTACCTGTTTCAGTCAATACTCATCAAATAACCATAAAGAATTCCACAAAGAAAAGAACGTTAGAGAAATCTGGCATCTACAAGAACTTAGTAGTGTAGTTTTGAACAAAATTTATTTCAAGCCTCTATTTCTTCAGTTCACCCACTTATAGATCACTAGTTCCATATTGTCACACCCTGGGTTATATATTCTATTTTAAATATGTGTTAAATGAATGAAGCTATACTGCTGAGAATGTTTTTAATCACATTAGTAAAGCATTTTAATATAATAAAATTAGGACTTTCCAACTGGAAAATTACATTAGGTATGCCATCCTTGAATTAGATACAAAATTAAAAGAAAGAAATTGTTTACTGACTACTCTTTATTTTGTAGCAAGTGAAAAATACAAATGTAGTAGAATGTTTTTATTAAATATACCTTTCTTTTTATGATTGCTATGTGCATAGAAGGACATTTCCACAGTTTTATATAATCTACAATATCCAGCCAACTACAAAGTCACTTTTACTTGTTTTCAATAGAGTATTGTTCAAGATACACATAGTTAATTAGAAACATGCTTCTTCTGACTGTGTGTAATTGTAGTGCTATAATGCAGTAAAAGTGAATAAAGCTGTATACTAGAATATTCTACTTTCTGCTGTCTCCATCTAGCACTCAAGTCTTGAGATATATACTTAATGGCAGATGTCTGTTTTTGGTTTTTTTAACTACAAATGAAAGTTCTGACTACATATTAAACTCTAATGTTCTGTCTGATTTTAAATCCTCCCCCCACCCATCATTGCCAGGAAATTCAGGCTATGAAAAATAGCATGTATTTGAATTGCCTTGAAATTTGATACTTTCAAACAGAAATGTTACCTAAGCTAATTTTTGAGGGAATAAGGAATTGAGGACATACATTGTTGATTGTCTTGCTTGCTCATGGTGGGCATTCTTATACTTGAGCCACACTTACAGTCCTGGTATTTTACTAGATACTTATGGGAATAAGGTCTTGATGATTTTTCTTCCAGATGGCTTACACTGGTGATCTTTAGGCATCAGCCTTTTGAATAGCTAGGATTATAATTGTGAGCCATTCAGATCTCATTTGAATTGTTTATTAAATACCTTTGCATGTGGAGTTTGTTGCAAATAGGTCTTGCTATGAATCCCCCAACAAACACGGTCAGACCTAGTTAGAAGCATCATGACCAAAGTAGCAGTATCTAAAGATAATGCTTTATAAAACAACATTCTCTGAGCAGTTTTTCCTGATGATCTGTTGAAGTAAAAATAGATAATTCGGTTTGAGTGGTATGTCCTAAATGGATATTTAAATGGTCATATTGCCCAAAGCTACCTACAGATTAAAAGCAATACCCATCAAAATCCCAACAACATTATACAGTGATTTAAAGAAAGTAAAACAAAAATAATATGGAATACAAACGACCCCAAATAACAAAAAATCCTTATTAGGAAGAACAATGTTGGAGAAATATCAATACTGAATTTCAAAATCTATTACAAAGCTTGCTACTGACACAAGAATAAGCCTGTGGACCAATAAAACAGATCAAAAGACCCAGAAATGAACCCACAGACCTATAGTCAACAAATCTTTGATAAGGGAGACAAAAACATAGGGTGTAAGAAAGATAACCTCTTCAAAAAACGGTTCTGGCAGACGTGGCTAAACTTGTGCAGAACACTGAAGCTAGACCTTATATATCATCCTGCACCAGAATCAATTCTAAGTGGATCAAAGACCACAGTGTAAGGCCAGATACCATGAAAACGCTACAGGAAGAGGTAGAGGAAAATATTAGGCTCTTAGGCATGGGTTAAAACTTTCTAAATAAATAATCAGAATCACAGCAAATCAACAAAAGAGTGCATAAAAGGGATTGCATCAAACTGAATTGCTTCTGTATGGTAAAGGACATTGCTAACAGGATGAAGAGAAAACCTGAAGAATGGGAGGCAATGTTTACTAACTACACATCAGACAAGGGCCTCATATCTGAAATATTTTTGGCACTCAAAAAATTAAATCACTCAAAAATAAATACCCAAGGAAACAATAACTAAATTAATACATGAGCTAAGGGCTTAGATTTCTCAGAATAAGAAGTAAGATGGGCCATCAGACACAGGGAAAAATGTTTAACAACTCTGGCCATAAAAGATATGCAAATAAAAACAACATTAAGATTTCCCTTAATAATTAATAGATGTTTAGGTTAGTCATAGCAGAAGATAACAATAGCCCAATAGCTATGCCCTTATGAACACATAAGATGATGCTAAGTGAAATGAACTCCACGTTATAGAACTAAGTGTATATCATTGTTATAATAATTTTCAACATGCCATGTGAACCCATAACTTTTGTTTTTGTTTTTGTTTCTCTCATGTTTCCTTACTGTGTCTTTACCTTGCTATCACTGTACCTGATCTTAGTATCCTGGATACTGTATATATTGTATTAGAACTAGGAAAGAGAAAAAAAAATACCAAAATCGAGACATAAAGGATAAAAAGGCAAACTATACCAAAAGTATTACTTACAAAACCATTTGATGGAAAACAACTATACAACTCATTGGGGGAAGATGGGAAGGGGGTGGGACAGGTGGGAGAAAATGAGGAAGTAGGTAACAAGTTGAACAAGAAATGTACTCACTGCATTACATATGAAACTGTAATCCCTCTGTACTTCCCTGTGACAATAAAGGGGAAATAAAAAGGAAAAAAAAAACACACGAAAACAGATAAAAAAGAAAAGATTCTCCCTTACTCCAGTTATAATGGCCATTATCAAGAAAACTAACAATAACCCATGCTGGAGGGGATGTGGACAAGATGAAATTCTAATACACTGTTGGTGGGAATGTAAACTTCCTCAACTACTGTGGAAATCAGTATGGAAGTTCTTCAAAAGACTAGCAATTTCTGGACATTTATACAATAGAATGTAAACAAGGCCACACTAAAGCTGCCAGCACAACCATGTTCATTGTACCATTGTTTACAATAACAAAGATATATAATCAACTCAGATGTCCCTTAGTGGATGATTAGATCAAGAATACATACACAATGGAATTCTATGTTTCTATCAGAAAGAATGATACTGTACCATTCATAAGGAAATGGAAAGATCTGGAAAAAATATATTAAGTGAAGGAAACCAAAAACTTAACAAAGAAAATTAGTATGCATGGTTTGCCTCATTTGTAGTAATTAGAATTTGTCTATAAATCTACAAGTACATCCAATTAATATTAAAATACAATTAATAATACTTGGACTCTAAACATTAACATAGTGAGACCAAAGAGGATATTCTTAGGAGAGGATACCAAAGGGTCAATAGCTATGTGCATATAATCATATAAAGTGATGTTTATGAAAATGAACTTGGAGAAATGGAAACAGAGTGTTTGGGGTTATTAAATTTAAAAAAATTCCTCCTTTGTTTCTGCTTTTAATTTCTGTACCTTTTGTCTGTAAGTAAGTTTCAGTTTGGGGAGGGGAAGAGGAGGCATGGAAATGGTGGGACAGAGGATGAACAAATGCAGAAGTGAAACTCACTAGACAGTACGTTGAAAATGAACGGTACAATTTGTGGGGGAAGGGAGCCGGGAGTAAAAACTGGGAAAAATTACCAAAAAGGTGACTGTGTTCAAAAGGAAATGTACTCATTACCTGATTTATACAACTATATATACTCTATGTATCCCTATTATAATTACAATAAAATAAATAAATAAACCAAATCAAACAAGCACACAAGAAAGCAAACAAAAAAGAAAACAAACAAATAAATATACATAGAGTATATCTCTGGCAGAGATGTGACAATTCAAAACAGACACCAAATCCACTTATTATGGTACTGACATTCAATGTCTTAAACAAGGTTTGACTCTTCAAATTTGGTTTGTAGTTAAAAAGAAATGTCCATTCTTTCAAATGGAAACACAGAATTCCATCGCTTATATATACAGTATTTTCTTGATCCATGATACTGATCTGCTCATAAGGAAATGGAAATATTTGGAGAAAAAAAAATCTATTAATTAAAGTAAGCCAAACAGACACAAAAATTACAGGATGCTTGGTTTCCTCATTTATAATAACTAGAATGTGTCTAGGATATTCTTAGCAGAGGATCACAGTAGCTCAATAGCTACGAGCATATGGTCATATAAAATGATGATAATCGAATTATACTCTAAGAAATGGAAATGAGGTTTTTTAAAATACTTGTTGTCAAAGTGATGTACAGAGGGGTTACAGTTTCATACATAAGGCAGTGGGTACATTTATTGTACAATTTGTTGCCTCCTCCCTCATTTTCCTCCTCCCCCCACACTCTTTCCCTCTTCCCCCATGAGTTGTTCAGTTGGTTTACACCAAATGGTTTTGTAACTATTGTGTTTGGAGTCACTTGATTTTATCCTTTATCTCTCCATTTTTATATTCTCTTTCCCTTCCCTAGTTCTAATACCAGTATATACAGTATCCAGGGTACTCAGATGAGATACAGTGATAGCGCGAGTACAACCACAGGAAGGGGATTCAAGAGGATCATCAACAAAAGAAACTACAGTTTCACAAGACATGTTGAAAGTAATTACAACAGTGATATAACACTCGTTTCCATAGCATGGAGTACATTTCACTTAGCATCATCTTATGTGTTCATAAGGGCATAGCTATTAGGATCTTGTGATCATCTGCTGTGAGTAGCCTAAACCTGTGCTAATTATTCCCTATGAGGGAAACCATAGGATTGCAACTCCAGCCTGCTTATGGGGGCCGTTTTCTTGGTAGACTTTATTCCAGCCTTTCACTTTTAGAAAATGTTTGCTTTTGCTAGGTAGATATGCCTCTTGGAGGCAGCAGAAAGGTGGATCTTGATTTCTGATCCAGCTTATGAGCATATGTCATTTATTTGGAGAATTAAGTCCATTAATGTTTTTAGTTAGGATTGAGAAATAATCATTTTTTCCTTTCATTATAGCTATCTTGTTAAAGGCTGTGTCTTCCCAATTCTTATCTAATATTCCAGTTTTCTATTTAGGGTTAATTTCTCTGTCTGTATTGTGATCTTGATTATTTTCCATATGTAGGACATCCTTGAGAATTATTTGTAATGCTAGTTTGGTGGAGATATATTGCTTCAGTTTTTCCTTACTGTGGAAGATTTTTTTTTTTACCTTTGGCTATGAATGAGAATTTAGCTGGTTATGATATTCTTGGTTGATATTTATTTTTATTTAGGGTGTGGCATACCTCATTGCAGGCTCTCCTTGCTTTCGTAGACTCTGCTGAGAAGTCTGCGGTAATTCTGATTGGTTTTCCTTTATATGTTATTGTTTTCTTCTCCCTAACAGCTTTAAGGATTCTTTCCTTGGTCTCTATTGATCTTGTTTTGATCACAGTATGTTGGTGGGATGTCCTATTCTGATCTGGTCAGTTTGGGATTCTAAATGCTTCTTGTATCTGGATAGGCATATTCTTCTGGATATTTGGGAAGTTCTCTGCTATTATTCTGTTGAACATGTTGCATATTCCATTCTTTCTCTAGGTTTTTCTTAATACCTGGTAGCCTTAAATTGGGCTTCCTGCTTGTATCTTGGAGCCCGTGAATTGAAGTGATCTGTTTTGCAGATTGGATTGGTTTTGTATTGTTTTTTGTTCTTTCTCCATAGATAGTAGGGAATATTCTGTTCCTGAGATTCAATCCTCTGCTTCATCTAGTCTGCTCTGTAGGATAGCTACTTGATTTTGAATCTCCCTTCCTTCTGACCGGTCTTTCTTGATGGTTTCCATGTCTTTACTATAATTTTCTCTTAGGTCCTGTTTGGAGTTATTTTCTTCATTTATTTGGTTCTGAATGCTGTCTCTCAAATCTTTTAGCTGGGTAGCTATCTTTTATTGGACTCTTGAAGTTCATTTATCTTTCTATTTGTGGAGGCCATGAACTCCTCTATTTCTTTAAGGGTGGATTGATGTAGATGTATTAATCTTTGGCTTGCCTCTTCATGCTCTAGAATAGTGGTTTGAAGAGATTAAAACTTTTCATTTAACATTTTATCAGTAGAGTTTGTAGAGCATTTTGAGGGTTCTCTTCTAGGTCTTTGATTGACTGCTGTACTTCCTGCTTATTTTGAGTGGGAGATGAGTTTCCCTGGCTTGCTATCTTTCTTGTGCTTCTTCTGCCCATTTTGGTTGGAAATGCCAATCTAGAAGCACTTGTGATCACCATTTAAGACCCAGAGAAGACCTTTCCAAGCACTGTTGTATAAATCTTAGAAGTTCACAATTATATACAGATACCTTCCCTCTCTTTTTTGTATATAAAAGCAAATTTGGTGTCCCCAAAGAATACAATTTTAATATAACAACCAACCTTGAGACCTTTATTCAGTAGTTACTTATTTACCATTATAACCATATGAGCAATTTTATTCTTACATTTAGGTCTTTTTGGACTGGTAGGATTTCTCTATGAACCCCTTTGCCTCACTTGGATTGAACAGGGCTACAACCTATCAGATAACCATGGGTTAATGGAGTCTGGAGGTCCTGGAAGTAAATTTAGGAGCTAAGTTAGAGGTAGTGAAGAGAATGGAGTAAAATGAATGGAGCATGATGATTTTGATTTAGTTTCAGTGAAGTGGAAAGGTGGAGATGTGTAGAAAGAATAAGGTTAAATGGATAGACAATGGAGAGCCAACAGAAAAGAGTAAAGGTATTAGTCAAAGGAAAGTAATTTTAAAGAAAGAAAATGTGAAAAGAGAAACAAAGGAAAAATAAGGGAAAACAAACCACAAAACAAAAATATATATGTATAACCAAAAAAAAACAACCCCAAAACAAAGTAAATGAAAACAAAAAATCAAAACAAAAAGCAAACAACAACTCAAAAATGAAAAATAAAAAATAAAAAAGTGAAACAAAAAAGTATAAAAAATGGAGTCTTCCTTGTTTGGGTGGGCTCTTTCCAGTCTCTGGTTCCCTTGTGATCATCTACAGTCTACTTTCCTGCTGCTTGGCTGGTTTTATTAGCTTTCAGCTTGGAGGGGGTGGGTCTGCTCTGACCCTCCTCCTCTATTAGTTAAATCCTAGGGCTCTGTGGTTCACACAGCAGGTAGGACTTGGGTGTCCTCTGTAGTTGGGGAATGCTGAACAGTCTCTGGAACTGTGACTCCTCCTGTCTTCTGTGGGGCCTCTGCCTTTAATGCCTGTCTCTGAATAGTCTGCAGACTGAGCAGGGTGGGGCACCTCAAGCCTGGTTTACCTGGCTGAGAGCCGCTTGCCCCAGGGTAGGTTACTCCCTCCTGGGTGGGGCAGTCTTCTCCTGGGCTGAGCGGGCTGTGGAATTCAGTTTGGTTTGCTGGTAGGAATTGGTTGTCCTCTGTAATGGGGTCATTTATCTGTCTCAGGAACTGTTTATTCTCCCATCTGTTTGTTCTGTCAGTAGCTGCTCCCCACTTTCAGTTTGATTTTAGAAATTCCAGCTTCTGGACAGTCAGCAGCCACAGTGTCAGCAGGGCAGAACAGGGCAGGGCACCTCTGGATAAGATTACCTGAGTCCTTGAGCCACGGGTGGGGGAAGAGATCCTCCCATGTGGGTTGACGGTCCTTCTCCTGGGCACAGAGCTGGCTCTCACTGTACAATTACTCTTGCCTTTTTCAAAGATGGCCCCTGTGTCCTAGCTTTCCCCTGCTCTGACCAGTCTGCTCTGACCAGGTCTGTGCCAGAGTCAAAGATGGTGCTTAGATCTTGTGGTAGGGGAAGGGGTAGGGGAAGGGGGTAGCTTCCAGAAGCTGCTCTGTGGGCACAAGTGAGAATGTCTTTTGTGGGGTACTCATTCTTTCTCTGGACTTTCAGCCCATCCATGCTCAGCCTGCGATCCACATTTATCTGCCGCTGTCTGGAGGATTTCTTCCTGGTCACCGCTGTGTGCTTTAGGTGCATGGAGTGCGGACCACTGTGCCAGTGCCTGCACCGATGTGGCAGTGAGATGTTGCCTTGGGCTCAAATCTGTGTTTTCAGGCCAGCAAAGTTGATTTTTCCTTGCTGACCAGAATCCCTATACTGCTATAACTTACTTGGGCTGTCTTTCTAGGAGTAAAAGTTTCTCTGGAGTGGTAAAACTGGGATGTTGGAGGGAGCTTAGCTAGGGCTCTGCTTCTCCTCTGCTGTCTTCCCGGAAGTGTCCTGCTTTTGATTTTTATACATCATTTGTCTAGATAACAAATTGCATGCTCACTGAATTTAAGAAAGTTTAAGAAAATTGTTTTTTTTTTGTTTTTAAATTTGTTGTTTTTATAGCCAGGTATGATTGTTTATACCTATAAATCTAGCTACTCAGGAGGCAGATAATAGGAGGACTGAGGTTTGAGGCTTAGTCCAGGCAAAATTTTTGTAAATCTCTAGCTCAAACAATAAAATTTTGTGTGTGGAGGTATATGGCCACCATCCTAGCTGTGTGACATACATCACTGAGCCTATTGCTGCAGTCTGCATCTGCTCAGACATAAATAAGGAAATTATCTCAAAAACAACCAAAGCAAAAGAGCTAGAGATGTGACTCAAATAGTAGAGCACCATCCTAGAAAATGTGACACTTTGAGATCAAACCCAAGTATCACCAAAATTATATTTGCCTCTAAGAAATTACAGTTATTCTGGTAAACATAATTTACTATAAAAATTATTTTTACAATCAGAAATTCAATTTCATAGGAGATATTTATTTTTACCTTCTTAAAAGAAAATTGTTAGACTTGCAAAGCATAAGCTGAGATGTATTTACTTTCAGTTTTTTAAAAACAGTTTCATAATTAGTACAGGTTTAGGCTAGTCATAGCAGAAGATCACAAGAGCGTTAGAAACACATAAGATGATGCTAAGTGAAATAAACTCCTTGTTATGGAAATGAGTGTTATATCATTGTTGTAATCATTTTCAACATGCCCTGTGAAACTGTAGCTTGTTTTTGTTGTTGTTCCTCTTGTATCCCCTTCCTGCAGTTGTGCCCATGCTACCACTGTATCTCATCTGAGTACCCTGGATACTCTATATACTTGTATTAGAACTAGGGAAGGGAAAAGGAATATCAAAAACGAGAGACCAAGGATAAAAAGACAAATGACTCCAAAAGCAATACTTACAAAACCATTTGGTATAAACCAACTGAACAATTCATGGGGGGAGAGGGATAAGGGGGGGAAGGGGGAAATAAGGGAGGAGGTAACAAGAAATGTTCCCACTGACTTACATATGAAACTGTAACCCCTCTCTATATCACTTTGACAATAAATAAGTAATTATTCAAAATTTTTCATTATGCATTATCTATTGTAAAGTTCACGTAATCATGGACTGCTTTTTGAATGTCCCATCACATTGGGAATGGTGTAGAAAGAAACAATGTTGAATGCACATTACTTGCTTTAAGCACTTCAATTTATAAGCAGAGTAAGGAATAGCGGGACGCAGTCCTGTCTTTTTGGTATGTCTTTCTCTTGAAATGAATTTTCTATATATTGTGATATATATGTATATGTATATATGTATATATACATATATATATATATACACACATACATACATACATATGTGTGTATACATATATGGTATTTTTTCCTTTTATACTGTTCCCCTAAAATATTAAGAAATTTCAGAATTTTAATGTTGATGTAAAATCTGTTCAATGTTAATGATATATTTTTATTAATTGTGTCTTATTATAGGGCCTTCTTGTATAAATATTTAAAATTTAAATAGAATGCAATGAGCATCCTTATGAATTATATTAGTGGTTATTAGATAGGCAGAGTTAGATCAAATATGTAAATACTGAAGATTCTTGACTCCTAATACCAAGAGGAGTATGAGAGAATGCAGTTTCCATATTCAATGTAAATATATGAAAGAAGTAGGGTATTCAGGGAATAGGGTGGGTTTGAAAGAGATGGGAAAGAATGGTGAATAGAGATGCCACTGATCAAGATGCATTTTACTTTTGAACTCACATGTTGAAACGTCTTTGTACCACTACTTGAAGATAAAAAAAAATTCTGTTGTTTAAAAAATAAACAGAAAAAGTAACATTCTACCATTTTATATTTCCTTTACCAATTCAGAATTTCTATTTCAAGTCATTCTTAAACATTAATAAATGTAACACCTAATTAGGGAGTGTTCTGAGGGTTTGGGAGCTAAGTGTTAGCAAGTTGGCTTAACAAACTCAAGACTCAGTTGAAAAACCCCGTACTGCCAAAAAACAAAGAAATAAAAATTAAATTAAAATTAAAAGGAGGAAAAGGAATGCCTGGGGGCATGAGTTGTTGTTTGTTCTTATATTTTGCTAGAAGATGCCAATCATTCACTTTATGCCTGAAAACATCAACCATGAAAACATTAATCTGGACTCAATGTATTTTGTTCACAATTCATAACTCTAATAAAACATTGGTTTAACCAGGCTCATGCTTGTAATTCCAGCTAGTCAGGAGGCACTGATCTGAGGATTATGGTCTGGCCACTGGGTCATGAAACTCTGTGAAACTCTTATTGCCAATAAATTGCCAAAAAAGCTGGAAGGGAGCTGTGACTTAAATGGTAAAGTGCCATCCTTGAGCAAAAATGTTCAAGGACAGTTCCCAGGCCCTGAGTTCAAACCTCAGGCATTGACACTAAAAAAAAAAAAAAAAAAAAAAAAAAAAAAAAGTACAAAAATTCCCAAATGAACCAAATATTGGTTAAGATATTTTCACATATTAAGTTATAGTTAATTCATTTATAAGTAGGATTTTAATATCTAATGTTAATATGCTAGTGTTCTTAAAATACTAATTATCTTAGTTGTGTCTATTCTTAATGATAGTCAACCCACTCTAACAGTGTTCATGCAAATGGGTAAACTACAAATGGTCTCTCCCTGACTGTCCATTGAGATGAACTTCATTGCCTTCTTCATGGATACTTCTGACAATACTTTGACAGCTTCTAGAATGTTCTTAATGGACTTTCAACTGTGCATTTTCAAAACCAGCTACATTTTACATTGACTTAATCTAGGTTAGATTTTTTTCTTTTGCTAAAATTAGTCTGTAAAAGAGCTATTCTCTACCTGAAACTAGTTATCTATCAGGCTCAATTTGTACTCCATTCAAATTGTAGTCTTTGCTGAGCATCCTCCTTCTTTTTACTCTTCCCTCCACCTCCACTTCCCTCCTCCCCATCTCACCCACACACTCTTCATACCAGAAGCTCACTCCCACAGCACAGTGCCTTCCTTCTTCACATTAACTGAATTCTTTTGAGATAAAATCTACATAAATTAAAGGTGACATATTTGGGTCACAATTACCCTCATTCAGCATTTAATAGCACATGGTTCTTTTTAAATAAGCATGTTCCTTAGCCTTGTCTTTTTCTTTTAAGAATTATTCTTCACTTTTAAGGCTTTACTTACAAGAGGCACTTCATATGTAGGAACACATTTGACAGTTTCAATTAAATGATACTTATAAGTTATATTATAAAATACTGGCAATTTTTGTTTTCCTTATCAAAAGCTATTTATTATCACTGAAATCAAACCTAGGGATACTGTGTGATAAACAAGTACTCTACTGTTGAAAACAGCCCATCTAAGGGCTATTTTAACTCATAATATTTCTTTAGTAAATAGGTTTTCATATTGGTTAAGAAATTTGCTGTTTAAAAGATTCTGTTGGGGTGTGTGTGTGTGTGTGTGTGTGTGTGTGTGTGTGTGTGTGTATGAGTGTTTATCTTGGGGGCCTTGGAAAAGGTATTGCATGAAATTTCAGCTCTAGTTTCATTTTTCTGTTTCAAATATATTTGTTTTATATCCAAAGTTGTATATAATCATTTTCATTTAAAAATAAATTTAGAAAATTCAGACATTTCTGATCCCAGTCCTTGATCTCAACTTGATACTTTCGTGGGAGACTTCCACTGAATTGATATAATGCTGATTTCACTTATCAAACAATGACTAAGAATAGAGTTGTTTTATTTTCCAACTTCAACTAGCTAATCTTGATTGACGAGTCAGTTAGCATTTCATATATAACATTCCCAAAGCTCATTGGCTTAAAAGTAAGTATTAGGCAGACTCTGGGCCAGATTCAGATGTTTTCTGTTTATATGTTTATTTTGCTGTCTATCTTAATGAAGAAAAAAATTTTTTGTAACATAGGCTTACCCATTTATTTTTACATTCTCTCTAGCTGCCTTTATGCTATAGTAACAGAGCAGAGAAGTTTGATAAAAGTTATGTTTTTTCCTAAACCTAAAAGAGTTAATGATTATCTATGTACAGAAAAAGTCTTCTGGCCCCTGGCTTATAACAATTGTTAGCTCACAGTTCTGCTGGTGATGTGTGCTAAACTCAGCTGAGTAGTTACTAAAGCAACAGAAAGGATAAATCCCTTCAAGCAACATTTTTTAAGTTTGTGCTTATACTGTGTTTGCTATACCACCATTGACCAAAGCAAGTCCCAACCAGGACAAGCATCTGTGTCCTACAGATGCTTGAAGACACACAGGCATGAACAAACTGAAGACTGTCTATGCAAAAATTCAGCATAGTCAATTCACTAATTTGATAGATGAGAAAAATTAGGACCAAGCCAGGCACGGGTACCTTCATAACTGTAATCCTAGCTACACAAGAGGCTCAGATCTGAGTACCATGGTTTGAAGTCAGCCCAGGCAAGAAAATCCATGAGATTCTTCAATTAACCACCACAAAGCTGAAAGTAGAGCTAAAACTCGAGTTGTAGAGTTCTAGCTTTCTAGCTCTGAGTAAAAAAGCTAAGGGGCAGCATTCAGGCCCTGGGTTCAAGCCCCAGGACCAAGACACACACAGACAAAGACACACAGACACATACAAAAACAAAAGTTGTTGACTTGGATTTCAGCTAAGAGTTTTGGGCTTGGCCTCAATTCTTAGGTGATTTTTAATAAATAACAAAAATCTTTTACTGCATGATTCTCCTGTCACATAGAGAACACAACTTACCTCATAAGCATGTTTGATGGATAATGTTAAACTTTGCAAGGAATTGCCACAGCACTAAATTATGTGCCAATAGGTGTACTTCAAATCAAATATCTGGATAAATCTTTAATGTTTTCAAACCACTTATTTCAAACTCCAAAATCAATTTCCTTTTATTTTTGTTTTTCCACATCACTGATTTTCAACTTATGTTTGGCCTTCCTCATTTGAACCTAGATTATCAATTTAGTGTTTCAGTATGTGTATTAAGGGCAGCCCAATCAGACAGAGTAGTAGTTTGTTTTTTGCTTTTTTTTTTTTTTTCATTTGAGCCGATTCTATTTTAGTTGTGTGACTGTTTCTAAAGGGTAGATTTTATTTTATGAATATTGATGAATGAACATTAATTCCTTAATATTACATATCCTAAGTTCAGCTACTGAATTCATGGATTCTAGGAGATACATTTATTGATTTATTTTCCCCATCTATGTTGATATTTATAGTTGCGCCTATGCATGCATTACTGTTTTATTGTTCTTACCAGTTTATAAAAGGAAATGAGTTCATAGTGAAACTAATTTTTGTAGTATCAAGTTGCATTATCAGCAAAATTGCTTCAGATCCTTTGACTTAATATGAAATAATAGCTGGCATATATTTTGCCAAATAAATATTGTTGTAACTTTTTCTGTCATAGTCCTAGGATTAGAAATCAAGATCTCAAGCTTGCTAGTCTAGTGCTCTCCTACTAAAGCTATAACTCAAGCCCCAGTAATAACTTTTGTATAAACTTTAACTGGATCATGGTAAATAGCAACTTTCTCTATATTTGACTTTACTGAAAATTAACATTGCTATATTTTTTGAGGCTTTAATTCTTCTACTTCAGGTTTGGCTTATTGCTTGATTCCCATTTTGGCTTTTTATGTTTATAAACTTAGCAATGTCAATCTTTGAGATAATTGACCTAGACATTATTATTATTATTATTATTATTTTGGCCAGTCCTGGGCCTTGGACTCAGGGCCTGAGCACTGTCCCTGGCTTCTTCCCGCTCAAGGCTAGCATTCTGCCACTTGAGCCACAGCGCCACTTCTGGCCGTTTTCTGTATATGTGGTGCTGGGGAATCGAACCTAGGGCCTCGTGTATCCGAGGCAGGCACTCTTGCCACTAGGCTATATCCCCAGCTCCTAGACATTATTTTAAATGACCTTTGGCATTTTTTTTCAATTCAGAAAGAATGTATGATATGAACTGTGAGCTTTCTTTGTGTCTTTTCTTTGTGTCTTTTATTTACCAGAATCCTCTAAATTTCTATTTCATTTACACAGAGTTGTCTCACTGTGCTTGAACAAGAATTAGTTCCGCATTCATAACCCTAGTTATATTTTATTTAGAGAAATGGTCACGTGGTATCTCTAAGTGGTAGAATCCTTATGAATGTCCAAGGACTGGAGAATGCAGCAAGAAAATCATCGTTTAAATTGTAGTTACTCTTTTAAACTATTGGCTAGGGACAAACAAGGCTATTAGCACTAACTTGTAACCATGCATAGGATAAGGCTACGCTTTAAGGAAATTTCCAAGTGCAAATACAATCTCATTTTTGTTAATTTTCTCAATAGAAGTTTCGATTTTTCTGTTACAAAAATCTGAAGACTTTCAGAATATACTCATACTCCCAGTAAGTATTACATTGAACCCTATGCTGATAGTCACAGCACATGGACACAAGATTCCATACTGATATTACAGAGCTGTACTCTGTTTTTCTTTTTTTGTTATTGTGTTCTTGTGATTTTGATTGTTTGTTTTAGCAGTCTTGACATTTGTATTCAGGGTCTTTTGTTTTCTAGGGAAAAGCTCTAACACTTGAGCAATGATCCAGCCCTTTGTGATTTAGTTTGTGATATTGTTGGTTTGTTTTTTTCCTTTCCTTTTTTTTAGAAAGTTTCTCTCACTTTTATCCAGGCTGCCTCAAATTGCCATACTCCTAGTTCTGCCTCCTGAGTATCTCGGTTAAGAGTCATTAGTCCCAATCCCAGATAATAGATGAACTCTTAATAACATTGAAGTATTGTTTCTTAGGACTAAGGATCATATGATAAATCTGGGATTTATACTACAAAGGCAAAGGTTTGAAAGAGCAATGTCTTAGGTAGAGACCTGAAGAATTGAAACTTTCAACAGTATTGGTGGAAAACATTGATCTGGGGTGATTTCATGAAAAAGTTTAATGCTAGCTAGTGGCAAAATAACTCAATTAAGGCAAGTCAGTGGAGTGTGGTATTTACTATAGTGTTTTGGTTTGGATCAGGCTCTGAAACCGATCATGAGATTCTGTTTGCCTGGTACTGTTTATAAAGCTTCTCTGACATAGTCTCTGGCCTAGGTAACACCTTGGTCCTACTTGTATGTATGTATGTGTGTGTGTATGTATGTATGTGTTTTTCTGATAGAGGTTGGGTTTGAAGTCAGGCTCCCCTATTTATTAGATAAGTACTCTCAAACCAAGTTCATTTTCAGCCCTTGTACTTGTTACTTTTGATAGGGTATTGCTTCCTGTCCGAGAACATACCTGGACATGATCTACATAGTTCAGGCTTCACATTGTAGCTTTTTCCATTGAAATTGAGTCTCACAAACTTCTCTTCCCAGTCTGGCCTGGAAACATGGATCCTCTCATTCTGAGTTTTCTAAGAATCTCTGATCAAAAGCATCTAGTGAACATCTGTTAGGCAGATTTTTCTATATAACTCTAACCAATATTATTATAACAAGTCACTTCAAAATTAGTTGTTACCCTACCCCCACCCCATAAAAGAGCCTTCTGAAAGATAAATTGGGTGATTACACGGGACCCAGAGCAGATTAATTAACTGTATTCTCCTGACAAGATGAATGTGGATGAAATGGGCCTGATACTTTTTTACATGTCCTGTCTTGTAGGTGGGGTTGCAAGGCCTCCATGCTTCAGGTGTGGAACTGTAGCATTACTCTGAAAAGCAAGACAAACTGGAAAATGGTTTTAACAGGAGTCAAGATGGTCTGCGAACTCAGGATATGAAGCTATTCCTGGGATACTTTACAATTAAATGAACAATGGCATCTGATGGAGAGAGTACACGGATGTACAATGTTAATAGTTAGGCCACAATGGCTAGAGTGTTCAAAGTAGTTATAGAGGTAGGCTGTAAACCAATTGTATTCTCTTTTATCCCAGTTAAGTTTTAAGTAAGAAGGCAGTTCTGTTGGGCTCACATATCCAGTCTAAAAAGCTCAGAAGTGGAGCTGAATGATGCGTAGCTGTTTATAGAGAGTTGAAATTTGTCAGCAAACTCCTTTTCTTTCTTTCTCTCTCCTCCACACCTTGTGGGTCTCTCTCTGAGTCTGTGTGTGTTGATGTTTATCTCTTGTGCTCTCTCTTCTTCCTTCATTTTTTTAATTAATTAAATTTGTTGACAAGGTGTTATGCAAAAGAGGTACAGTTACATAATCGGGCAGTGAGTACATTTCTTGTGATATCTTATACCCTCATTTTTCTTTCCCTTCCCTAGATCAGGTAGGCATATATACAATACCCAGTGTACCAAAACCATATACAGTAGCCACGTGGCATACGCCAAAGGAAATTCACCTAGAACTTTAAATATAACGTCAACAATAGAGTTTGCTTATCCTTGGCTTATATGATCATACATACATAGCTGTTGAGCTATTGTGATCCACTGAGAGGTCTATTTTAGACCTTTTTATGTTTAGTGTAGTGGGGAGGCCAGATCTGCCCAGTGCCATCAATAGCTGTGGAGGGACTTCAGGTTGACTCCAGCTCAGATTAGAGCAGAAGCCAACTCCATCTCCATTAAGCCCTCCCCCACCCTATTCAGGGAAGCTCCCTTTACTATGTAGATTGACTACCTGAGGCCTGGGAGCTTCAAGGGAACCTGTGTCCTCCTCTTTATTATGATAAGTTATGTAGATTAACCACCTGAGGCTTGGGAGCTTCAAGGAAACCAGCTATGAATAGGCATATCCGCCTGCATCATGTGTGCCCCGCCAAATCCATGCGTCAATTCTAACCAGAATGATAGGTTAGTTCAAATGAATATTATGAGACAGACTGTAACTCTATTGGCCACCTGCGTGCGGCCTAGCATGCTCTGTAAGTGTTGTATCTTCATTGGTCACCTGCGTGTGACAAGTTTGTCTGTGATGTTTGCCTTATAACCAGGCTGGAAGGCCACACGGGGGCGGTCCCAGCTCCCGAGTCTGGGCCGCCCAGGTGTGTACAAGCCCAGCTCCCGAGTCTGGGCTCCACACGTGGTTGGCAGTTTCGGCTCCCGAGTCCGGGCTGCGACCAAGGCCTGTCGGTTCACTTTTTGTTCACTTTTTACTTCCCCAATAAAACTGTCTTTTTGTCACCTTGTAGCTGGAGACTGTGTGGTGGACTCTTGGGAGAACCAGGAATCCCTTCCCTTGGGGGGAACCCTGTTTCATTGTAGCGAACCCCCACTCTACTTCATTTAGTAGTTGTTTGGTTTTAGATACATAACGTAATGTTTTCTTAATATCAGAGATATATATGGTCATTTACATCTTTAACTAAATTGCCTAATAAAATCCATCCTGAATTTTACTGTTGTCAGATGCATGCAGATTGGCCTTCCTTGGATCACCTGCCATCCTTCACTCAGCTCAAGATGACTAAGGGATTGAGTAACAGTGTTTACTTTCAGTTCAGGGGTCTCTCTTTTCATAACTTCCAGCTGTTCTAGCAGAGAGAAGCAGAGAAAGGAGAAACTCACTTGCATCACCACAAAAATAATTTGATGAAGGCAGTTGACCCTAATTTTACCTCTTGTAATTCTCTGGGATATTTGTATCATTTCTCTTTCTTTTATTTCTGTACTTGCCTAACCAATTGAATACAATCCACTATTGTTCTCCTGGCTACACATTCACCTCTTGGACTCTTGGCCTAGCAATTATACCCTGAGGGGTGCTCCGGGATTGTTAGTTCCTGGAAACTTTTCCCTCCCCTCCCACTACTTCTCCCCTCCCCCAATTGTTTTTTTACTTATTTCTTAACTATGTGGGTGAAACCAATAAGTAGTGTTTCAGCCCTTTGAGTAAGAGAAAAAAAATGTTGGCATATTTGTAAAGAAGACTATCTCTACTCTCATTTTCTCTTCCTATATCTGGAAGTCAATAATATTTCCATCCTTTTGGGAATCTTGTGGTCTATTTGCAATGCAAGGACTGCAAAGATAATTACAAGTCTTCATTCATCCGGATTATCACCAAACATTATACTCTTTTACCAGTAAGCTAATCAGCCCAGCTCATTTTTATATTTTTCTTTGCCAAACAGTATACATAACAACAGAGATGGCTACCAGCCTTTCCATAGTAGAAAATAGAAGAAGCTTTGGCCATTTGACAAAATAGAATATTTTCTTTTGTATAGGAAGAAGTTGGACCAAACATTAGACATGGGCCTTGCATTATGCAATTTATATTGTTTATTACCAGAGGACAATTTTTAAAAAAATTCTACTAAGCATATTTTGTTAAATCAAAGGCTTACGGTTATTATTTTGGGATGTTAAATAACTTCTTATACATATACAATTTCTTACTTTTATATGCATCCACAAATAATTCAAAAGTTCATAAGACATAACGTACATGATAAAATGTCACCTGAAAAACAAGAGAAAGATGTACAGGGTGTTGAATAAAACTTGTTCTCAGTGGATAATATAAAGTTTGGTTGAGTCTTGCATTTAATTTCACTTTCAGAAAGATGCTTTCTTCAACATTAAACATTTTAATTGACAACATTTTTTACTTGGTCAACAGGAATACATTTCTTTGGCAGTCCAAGTAGTGCTGATTTATCCTAAATTTTTTATTTCAGTAACCTTAATATTTTTAATTGTTTAAATGCTAAATTAGGGCTGAGGATATAGATCATTGTCACAGACAGCTCATGTCTGAAATGTGCGATATCCTGGTTTCAAACTCTGATTCTACTGATCATTAGACTGAATTGCTAGCTAGGAAATCGATATTTTTGCTTGTTTTATATAGATAACTAGATCTTTTTCACAAAGATATACACACAGAGATACACACACACACACACACACATATATATATACACACATATATATAAAGCTAAGTCTTGCAACTTTAAACTTAGTTTGAATTTAGAAACCAGTGCTTTGTTTAAACAGAAGAATTCATTCTTCATTTCAGGTATTAAAACTGTTGGTTAGTTATGCCTTTAAGAACAGCTGAGCATATTAGTGAATGCCATTTTCCAAAGTTTCTGGGCACTTTGGCTGTGTATTCATTGTCTTCCCCTTTAAAAGTTAGAATTTTGTCTCCTGAGGGGGACCTAAAATTGCTTGCATTATAGTGTTTGCTGTTGTTAGTACTCATTTTCTTTTGACCTTATTGGAGGGCTTAAATTAATGAGAACCCATGGTAGCTTAAGATATGAACTTGCGCTTTGCATTCGCTATCTTATGCAGATAGTTGTTTTCAATGGTGAAGGCAACCACCGTTTTCTTTGACGTATCAAAGAAAATAACAAAATTTGATTGTGAATGTCTGAATCTGCAGTAAGTCTATATATCTGGGGAAAATGTTTCATGTCTCTCTCTCTCTCTCTCTCTCTCTCTCTCTCTCTCTCTCTCTCTCTCTGTCCCGTTCTCTCTATTTCTCTACATTCTATTTTTTAGTAAAACTATTATAAAAACAAATCTTGGTAATTGCGATCATCTATTGAAATGTATCACTCTTAGATAGTGAGTGACCTAAATCAAAAAATAATCTTGCCATTCCTGTTTTCATTATTTTGGAGGTGATGGAGTTGAACATGGTATTTTTCCCTCAGGGTTTTCAGGGAAATAAAGCCAGACACTCAAGGAAATGAATGTTATTTTAAATAATTCTCATTCACTTGCCTGACAATTGAAGTCGCTGTTGGTTGGGTTAGCTTGAATATGTACATATAACCTCTCCTTGAAGTAAGTGCTTAGTAATTCTTAACAACATGGTGTTTGTACTTTAACAGAGAAGTGAGGGAGAGAGACATTGCCACATGTCATGATCTAACTTGAAAGTATCATTACCTCATTCCCATCATATTCTCTTGGTTGAGATTATTGCACATCCTAGTTTCTCTTCAAGGAAAGCAAAAATTCTATATCTGTCTTTTAAAAAAAGAATATATATTGTAGTATTAGAAATCAGGCTAATTGATACAGGCCTTCACCTGACATTCCTATTATTTCTTTGTGGTGTGAAGGTGTAAAACTCATTACCCATTCTATTAGCAAGTTTGAAATATGAATCACACAAGCTATTCAGAAAGAGTCATCTTAAGTGTCACAGATCACCAGAATTTATGCTGTTGCACTGCTATTTTGTACCTATTCACCAACATTCTTGGTAGCACTTCATTGGCCTCTTTAATACATCATACTACTCTCTGCTTTTAAGAACTCAACTTCCTAGGTTCCACAGTAAGTGCTTTATGTGATGAAGAAGAGGGAAGTCACATTCTGAGATGAGCATGTGTACAATTGTTAGGCTGTTTTGGGAAAATACAACCTGGGACAGGTTTCACTAAGAGCCATGGAGCAAACACCAAATACTGCAAGCCAAAAGTGATTTGTTCATTTATCATGAGCTCTAATGATATGCTACATGATTTAGTGTGCTGTCTTTAAGAACTCATTGTTTTCTCATTTTAGTTTGTTTCCTCATTTAGCAAAGAGGCAAAAGCTCTTCAAAAATTGTATAGCATGGAGTATGCTGTATATCAACTAGGATCTTAACCTAGATTCTATACTGCATCTCACCAAAGAACAGAAATAGAGAAACTAGGAAAAATTGAATCTCTTATTTTAGAGGCCTGCTCTTTAGTCATAAGACCTTGATTTACTTACTTTTTGTATGTGAATCTTGGAAGTTTATTTCTAAAACTTTAGATAGAAGTACTGCAATTTTAGATTGATTGTGAAGGCAAAATTATACTATGAGATAAATGAGCTGGCACGGTGCTGGTCACATATCTGTTGCCCAAGATGAGTGAGTGGAATTTCATTGATTTTTATATTATTTTTCCATTTAGTTCCAAATCATTTGATACTGATATAAGGGCAGTGGTAAACTCCATCAGTTTAGTAAAAGGACCTCTTTTATTACAGAAATTTAATATAATTAATGGGTAGATATCACAAATTATAACACAACCATTTGTATTCCTGAAAAATCTACTTTGTGCTAATACATTGACCTATTGTCTCTACCACTTGAGATATAGGTCACCTTCCAGCATGGTTGGTGATTAATTGGAGATAAAGGTCTACCAGGCTTTCCTGCCCAGGCTGGCTTCAAACCTCAATCCTCAGGTCTCAGCCCCATGACTAGCTAAGATTATAAGCATGGTTTACTGGCATCTGCCTTTGCATATTGTTTTACAGACAAATATTCTTAGGTAAGAGGTGAACTCAAGTATACAAACAATTGTTTTCCCATAAATATGTATTTGTATCTGTAATTAACTTATAGATAGTAAGTAGTTCTAAATACATAAATGCATAATTGTAAAACAAACATATAGCACACATATCTGTGTATATAGATACATGTGTAAGTGTACATAATAAAACACATAAAAATCTTCTTCCTTAGCCTCCATTATTATGTGGAGAAGTGTTGGGAAAAAGGTACAGTGCACATTTAAGTGCTTTATAGATAAAGAACTTATTCATTCTTTCCAGAGACTTAGATTTTGTAATCTTCTATGTAACTAAAATGCTGTATGTTCAATAAGTGTTTGTTGATTGATCAAAGGGTTTCAGATAGGAGATTAAGCTCAAAGAGGGATTATTTCTGAATGGTCTCTTGCTAAATATCATTTTAGAGACAGCTTGAAAACAACCTAGCCCCATTTAAGACTTCCAATTTGATCTGATTCTAATCTAAACTTTACAAAAATGTACTAGGCCTTTTGACATTGCAAAATTTGATTCTAATACATCTTGTCTTGGCAGGAATCCAAAAGTATAGAAAGTGTTAGGCTGTCTTATAAAGTTATTGAGGTTAATGTAAAATTTGATTGTATAAATGAATGAGAGGTCAGAGAACATACATGTCATATATTTTATTACCCCAAACATGAACCTTGAAAGAAATCACTTGGTTTTTCAGTTTTTATAGTCCTTTATTATCAGAATCTTCCCTTCCCATCACTTAAAATAAATGGTTTCAAACTATAAATGTCCACTTTATGCTGTGCTAAAAACTGTCATAATTCTCAAATATATATACAAAGTGTTTTCATTTAAATACAGAATTGTAAGTGCTGTATGTGCATTTCTTTGACAAGGCAAATCGATAGTCAAATGATCATTTTTATGAATTGGCAAATATGCATATACCTCAAATTGTGCTTACAGGGAAATATTTCAGTGCATCATGTCTAAACATGAAATAATTCCCATAGCTTTTCATGCATTCCCTGACATCTGTAGCCTTTGGTAGTAGCATAAGTATACTTGATTTCAGAGTTTAGATAGATAGATATGTAAATATTATTTGTTACCAACTCCCAAATGCAGCATAATTTTATTAAATATATATGCATATACACACATATACAGATTTCCAAATATATGTGTTTATGTTCTATGAGAATATCTGCTGCTGTAAATGTCATGAATGATAATACACATATGATAATATACAATTATAATATATCATGATAATATACATTACAAGATAAAATTGAAAAACCAAGTTAGAAAACATGAAATAAAATTTAAAAATACTATGTTTCTAAAATCTGATACACAAAATTTGTTTCAGTTAATTTTTTACTACTCTATCATTGTCAAAGTGTCAACTTTCAAGTGTCCATCCTTTTCTCTTGATAGGCCGAGGAATTTCACAGATGGCTTGCTTTTCCTGGTGGTTTTCCACCAGCTGCAAAGAAGGAACATCTTGAGGTCCAATCTTGGCTATTAGGAGGTCAGAATTGGAGCTTCCTGCAGTTCTTGAAACAAAAGAGAGCTGATAACTGCAGTTACTGTTAGTCACAGAAAAAAAAATCAACTGCAATAATACCACTTCATGTTGTGGAGAGCATGCTGACCACAACTGGAAAGGAGACCTAAGTTTACTTTTATAGGTGGACAATCACTTGATCTTCCCTCAGTTTCCTAATAGCTGTGAAATGTGCCTTGGCTATTATTCTCAGGGAAATCATAGCAGGGGAGATAAAATCAAAGAAGCCTTGAAATCACTTTTAATCACGTAACTGGTGGTGAAGATTTTGAAATGCAGGACAAATTTGCTGATTTATGATTTATAAAATTTGAAGAACATCTTTGTTTAAAAAAGAAGGGTCTGAAAAGCATTTGAGATGTACTGTACAGTTCTGGAGACAGTTTCTAGTTGACATTGGATTATTATCTCTTTGGAACACAAATGACATGTGATGGATTACAAAAACTGCATTGGAGTAGGAATTTATTGGAGTATGAATCTGTGTTTCTGAAGATCATGGACTTTTCATGAATCTGGGACTCATTTTAATTCCCATTGTCTGGTGCAACATTTGGTTTCCCAATCTCTCTCTCTCTCTCTCTCTCTCTCTCTCTCTCTCTCTCTCTCTCTCTCTCTCTCTCTCTCTCTCTCTCTCATATAGCTTACTCTAATGAATACATTGTAAAAATTCTCATCCAGAGAGCTCAGCTCTCATGAGGAACCATGTATTAGGTATTTAGAATGACTATCCACTTATCAATGCTTCCAGAATTCCTTTAGCAAAGAAATCTTGATGGCTTTTAAATTGAGATTTCTATGCTATTTCTTATGAATCTGTTGCTTTGAAGTTTTGGTTTTTTTCTAGGAATATTATTTGACATTTTTCTGTAAGTCCTCTTGAGCATTATGCACATCTAGCAGTTCACATGACCAATACTGGGTAGGTACATTTCTTATTTTTATTACTATCTCATTTTTGCCCATCCTCTGTTTTCTTTTCCAAGCTATTTTTGCAGGTTTTGCAAAATGTTTTGTCTGCCAAAATTTCCCAACTTAGAAGCTTCTCGGTGACATAATACTTTGTGAATGTTCTTTGGTGTCAAATATAATTGTTTTAAAAAGTACTTAAGATCATTCCAGAAATGACTGACATAGCAACTCAGTCCTTTCTCTTACCATTAACTACTGTTTGTTTCTGTTCCAGGGTACTGACAATCATATCCTCAGTTTCTTTCTTTGTTTCTTCCTTCCTCTACAATTTAGAACAAAATTCTCTTTCCTCCCTGTCTTCAGGGAAGGATCACAAGACAAAATGCAAATAAATATGAAAAACAGGGAGATATATGATTTTTTATTACTGTAATACCATAAACCAACATGCACAAATAATGTTAGGCCATTTAGGGGAAAATATCTGTGGAAATGACACAAATGTGACAGCAACTATAACTGGGAATAATGTTGAATCTATAAAATGATGGATCCTAAAATATTCAGGGTATATGCTAATGTGTGTGTAAATTATGAAAATAAAAATTCCAATAAAACATACTTAAAAGTTCCTACAGAGATAGTTTGTACCAAATGTAATATTATTTGGGATAACTTTTCAGGGAAATGCTAGAGCTTCAAAAGCAATATTATTATTTTAGTTTAAGAGAAAAGCCTTCCGACCTTGCCTATCAGTGTTTTTGAATCATAGATCCTCATCATTTCTGATTATATACCATGTGTTGAAATGTAATTTTAAAATACCATTTAGGAATGTGGATATGTGTTGTCATTGTCCTGCTTGGTATATACATTTCTTTGTTTTTTGTTTTGTTTTGTTTCGTTGCCAGTCCTGGGGTTTGAACTCGGAGCCTGAGCACTGTCCCTGGCTTCTTTTTGCTCAAGGCTAACACTCTACCACTTGAGCCACAGCACTACTTCCAGCTTTTTTTTTTTCTTTTTCTTTTCTTTTATTTTTTACTGTATCCTGACTTGTAGTTGTGTGGTTTTTTTTTTTAATTTTTATTATCAAACTGATGTACAGAGAGGTTACAGTTTCATATGTTAGGCATTGGATACATTTCTTTTACTGTTTGTTACCTCCTTCCTCATCCCCCCCTCCCCCTCCCTTTTTCCTTTCCCCCCATGAGTTGTTCAGTTGATTTACACCAAACAGTTTTGCAAGTATTGCTTTTGTAGTCGTTTGTCTTTTTTCCCTGTGTCTCTCGATTTTGGTATTCCCTTTCAGTTTCCTAGTTCTAATACATGTAGTTCTGAGGAATCAAACCCAGGGCTTCATGTATATGAGGCAAACACTTTACCACTAGGCCATATTCCCAACCCCTATATATTTCTTATTTAAAAAAGCAGTTAACAGTCATAACAAATGAAATTAATTGTAACTTATAAAATACCTTTTGATAAAGCATATGGAAACGAAAGAACCTATGTCATGGTTGTTTTTTTGTTGTTTTTTTTTTTTTGCCAGTACTAGGGCTTGAACTCAGGGCCTGAGTACTTTCCCTGGCTTCTTTTTGCTCAAGGCTAGCACTCTGCCACTTGAGCCACAGCGCCACTTCTGGCCATTTTGTATATATGTGGTGCTGGGGAATCGCCGAGGCAAGCACTCTTGCCACTAGGCCATATCCCCAGCCCCGTCATGGTTGTTAAGTTGATTTGAAAGAGAAAGAATACTCTACTTCGTGAACACAAAAAATGATTTTAAAAAAATTGAGTTTTCTAATAAATTCACTGTTAGATTTTACTCGTGATTTTTTTCCCCTGAGAAGACTTCTGTCGCTCTATAGAGTACTCATACAATTAATGAGTGTTTGTTTTGTGCTCACAGTACATCCATCAACCTTACTGCCCTAGGATATACATTTTGAAATTGTTCTACCTTATGCAGAATGCAAATAAACACCCAATTAACGAGGAAGATTGTTAAATTAAGATGATTATGGCAAAGAAGAAAAGGAAAACAATATATACTTCCTTGAAATTTTCAATATATCCTTTTTGTTCATGTATTTTTTTGGATAAAATCAATGATTTTATTGGCAAAGAGGACTATACTACATAAGTAAATTTTCAAAGCTTATTTACATAGTAATTTGTAAAGTTTCATTTCAAACCTAGATTATTCTTTGTCTTCATTATTTTTATGGGCGTTATGATTATTGTCATAAGGCTTAAACCAAGAACAGGGATAAACATGCTCAGACAGACAGCAAGAAAATACTAAATACTATTTTTTATATTTCTTCAGAGTTGAAATCTTGCTTTGTGATTAGAAATATTCTATCTTTGATATAAGTTATTTTCTAAATATATGCTTATGTGTCTAAATATCTCACATGACTTCTCATATTTGGAGGTTTTCCTTCTGCTTTCTAAAATAATGTTTTCCTTCCTTATACTTGCTCTCTAATTATTTCCTCCTCCTAGAAATGTGTGTATGTACATGTCTACACATAGACACACAAATACTCACACACAAAAAGATAGAAAGAGGGAACTGAGAAGAATAAGGGAGTTAGAGACACCAAGAGAAATGATAAGAGAGATAGATTCTTTTTCATTAGATGAATAATATTATAAGTTGTGTATTTATTTCACTTTTTACTCATATAGTGATTTATATACCTTACAAACTTTTACTATTTACAATTAAGAGCCATATAACAAGCTAGAGTACAATAAAACCACCAGAACAACCATGTTTGTTCCAGCATTATTTACCATTGCCCAGGTATGGAATCAGCTTGGATGCCCTTAGTAGATGAATGGATCAAGTGAAAAAGTACACACATACACACACCTACACACACACACGCACAAAATGGAACTTCACTCATCCATTAAAATAATGATACTATGTCATTTGTAAAGAAATATAGTAACTTGGAAAAATTAGTGAAGTAAGTCAGGGCTAGAGAGAAACAGGTTGCATTACCCCTGCACCCTCATTTGGAAGCTAGGGTTAGATTAGACAATAATAACTAAATACACTAGGTGTTATGCAACTGTATGAATATATTACCTGAAATGTGCTAGATTCAGTTGAGAGCTCAAATAGTGATTTTTTTGAAATTTAAAGTTTAAAAATATGGACAAAAAACAGGTACATAGTGGGGTGGGTGATGGAGAGAGGGGCAGATGAATGGAAGGAGAAGAGAATATGAAGAAGAGTAAGAGAAGGGGTGGATGGATGACAATATTGAAAAGGGTTACATTGATCAAAATGCATTGCATTCATAAACTGTGCTGGTGAATGGCAACTCCTTTTTATGACTACTTCAGTAGCAAAGAAAAGTAATGTACAACTCCTTTCTATCAAAGTTTGGACTGCATAAGAAAAGCAATACCACACCAATATTTATAAATTAGTGTTCATCCCGCTCAATCTTCTGCCTATTTGGCTATCAGTGACTAGGAATTGATAAGCCAGCTATTAATAACATAACTGATGAGAGATATTATGTCTATCAGATTGCATATGTATTATGTGGCCTTATTTCTTAATAGTATCCTTTTGCTAACATTTTAGTAATATATTCTAGACAGAACATTGATGCAAATTATATGGAAATTACACTTTTCTCAGATGAAAGAGGATACTCTATGATTTTTAACAATAATTATATAAAGGTTAGTAACACAAAAATATGAAACTGTAAATAACAATATAATTATAAAGTTTCAATTGAGTCAGTAGGGTGCATTGTGTTCATGTTATAAGATGCTTTCATTAAATTGTTTCATTTTGTTCTTAATTATTGAAGGAGATGATTATATGTGTTTACCAATACATTGAAAATCCGAATGAATTCTGTTACAAAATGCCATGCATATACACTTCTGATGTTCAAATTATTATGCCTTAGGGTTAGACAGCTTAGTATAGAATCTTCCTTAAGAATAAAGAACTTATAAATATAAATATAAAAATAGGGCCGAGAGAGTGGGCAAACATTTGAAAATCATTGCTAAATTACAGAAACAATAAACCTAAATTTTTTATCTTGACTTAAAAACAGTTTATACTTAAATCACTTAAACCAACTTTTTCCGTAAGGGCCACTAAATTTTCATCATGAACTTAGTGGTTTAAACTATAGTTTCCACTTTGGGTGGGATGATTTTTTATTTCATATTTTGAACCCAAGAGGATTTTTATTCTGAGCAAATATCATAACCAGCACCAGCTTTGTTAAAAAAAAAAAGAGAAGTCTATGTTGCTTATAAAATTGGAACTCTGTGCCCATAATCTCTAAGGTGCTCACTGAAGCATGCTCAAGTGTACTTATGCTGTGGATATAACCATATTTTTAAAGGTGCATCCAACCTCTGTTATCTAATGTTCATTTCTCAGCCATCTAACTTATAGTTAGCATGGTTTAGATCCTAGAGATGTAGAATAAAAGAAATTTCTACTTCTCATCTCGGGAAGATTATAGTTTTAGTGAGGATAGTTAGCAACATATCTTAGTAAGTCATGAACATATTAAAAAACATGAAATGTGTTATACTCTTAAGATAAAAAGAATGATAACTATCTAAAAGGAACCAAGTACTGGGTCACAGATGAGTCATTGCTGATCCAGGGAATTTAGTACAGTGAGAAAGAGTAATTAGCTTCAGGAAGCACTAAGAAGCACTTATGGATGTGTGTATGTATACATATACACACATGTATACATACATGTATACGTGCATGTATACATACATGTGTGTATATATACATTGTGTATAAATATATACACATAATTCCAAAACACAAATTCTACAAGTGTTCCAATTTTTTTAAAGTAACATTTAGCTTGAAAGATAATTAATTCATTTTCAAAAGAACTACCCAATTCAGTGACCGTGATATCCGAGAGAATACCAAAATTGAGAGACAAAGGCTAAAAAGACAAACCAATACAACAGCAATACTTACAAAACTATATGGTGTATACAACTCATGTGGGGGGGGGGAGGAAAATGGGGAGGAGGGAAATGTGGGAGGAGGTAACCAGTTGGATAAGAAATGTACTCACTGCCTTACATATGAAACTATAACCCCTCTGTTCTTCACTTTGACAATAAGAAATATTAAAAAGCAAAAAAAAAAAATACACACACACATGCACACACACACACAAAACCAAAAGAGCTATGGTTGTATGGTTAATATGGAAAGTAAATGTGAAAAATATTTGATTTTCATAATCAAATGTGACCATTATCCTCAAAATAGAAATTTAATGAAGCAATAAGAAAGACATTAAAAAAAGAAGCATATCTTTGAATAATGGAACCCCCAAAATGAACTCCTTTAGCTTTTTATTTTTTGACAGGGATCCGGTAAAACTGTTCATAAAGTGGAGAAACACAGTAGAGACTAAATTTCCTCCAACTCTGAAAATGAAAGTCCTCGCACAGAGGCAATTACAAAACCAGAAATGTTATTAACTTCTAAAACTTCCAATTTTGAAACAGCCACTTTTGTCTTCTCATTCTTTTGCCCTCTTTTTTCACTTCTTCCTAATTCTAACACTAACATGATGGCATTTGGCAGTTTCTAGATTTTTATTTTGTTAGGGAATTTTGACTTTATGTCATATCACTTGTTCACACTCACAGAATAATAGAAACATGGTAAATATATATATATATATACAGACATTGGATGACTTAATTAGAGGTAAATTGTACAATTTCACCAGAGGAAAGAATTATATTGATCTTATCTAAGCCCCAAATTTAGATATCCTTTTAAATTTCATAAATTTTCAAGCCAATTGATTTTACTTGAAACTAACTATAAAGGCATTATGTTATGCTCAAAAGTCTAAAGATAGCTTTGGATTATTTGCCCGTCTCAAATGCTCGAGTAAGGCAAAATTTAATATATGATTCTAGCTAGCAGAATGCCTGGCACTTATATAGCAGCTACTCACATATTTCTGTTACATATATAAGTAAGGCTACATCTTAATGCATGTATTATATGTTGAAAACATCAGGTGGTGTAACGCATTTAAACACTGCTTCTATCATAGTATAGCCACATAATAGATAGTCTACCCTAGAGTACCAGTTGTTTATCTTCCTGATTGGATGGCTGACTGGGACCTGTGTCTCTTGTTGCTTATGCAAAACATTCTAAGAGATTATGGTACTCCATATTGTTTGCCCAGGAAAAAATCAGCTTTCAAATCCCAGATATAATTTCTACCTAGAAAATATTGCTTTAACATATTCATAAACCTAAAAAACTGTAAATTCTAAATCAGGGGCTAGGTACATTGGTCTAGTGTTCTAATTCATAGTGTTGTAAAAAAATATCCAAATCTCCTAAACATTAATTCCATATAAAATATTTAAAACAAGTTTTAAAAACCGCTTTCATTGAATCCCTTCTCAAGCCTGGAAAAAATGACATCAACATCTCAGCCTACAGCTATTTTTCATATGAAAATCATGTGTGAGTTCAAAGCAATCAAACAGGTAAAACATGGAAATGTCTTATTGTTTAAAAACCAAAAGGTTAGAAAACAAATCATGAAGTGGGCCCTTGTCCTAATTCTAAGACATTATTCATGGGGTTCTAAATAAAGATATTTTGGAAGTGAATTATAGAGGCAATTGTTACTCTATATTGATTACACTCTTTTCTTGCTTTATATTTTCATGTTTTCTTTTTCCACAAAATAGTTCTAACTATACTCAGATGATCCATGTCATCCTCTCATCAAAATATAATTGGTAAATAATAAGCTAGCCCTATTTAAAGTGTATATGAAATATATATTCATCAATGGAACCATGCCCACCTTTAATGAACATATTCGTTGGACCCCCAAATTTTCTCGCACGTCTATGTAATCATTTTCAACCCACCTCTGGTTCATAGGGAAGTACTTTCACTCAATAAAAGATATTGGAATTTTCCAGAATGTTATATGAACTTTTTCTTTAGCACACTGTATTTTTGTGTGGTTGCTTTTACTCATTCTCATTTTGAGATACAGAGATGGTCAAGTCTCTCAATTCTTTCTTATTGTAGAATAGTAGGCCATTGCATGGATAATCTATCTATTAACTGATGGAAGGATATTTGTAGTAATCAATTTGGGTTTATTACAAAGAAAGCTGATAAAACCACATAATTAAAAGCCTTTGAATGGGAAATTTTTTTTTCTATTGGGTAAATATCAAGGTATTGCATGATTAGGTGATCTGGTATGAATATTTTGAAATATTTTTGAAACTGCCAAAACTAGCAATAAAGCAGCTTCTCTATTTCCTTGTAACATTTGCAGTTGTCAGTTTTCTTAATCTTGAGAAATCCAACAGTTTTAATATGGTAACTCAACAATGATTCTATTTTAAATTTCTTAGTAATTAATAATGCTGCAGCATCCACTCTAGCTTTCTACACATTTTTAAAGCAAAGTCTCCAAATCTTTTGCCAATCCTCTGTACATAACTGTGATTTTTTTCCTTATCAAATCGTAATGATTATCAGAATTATGTTAAGATTCCTTACAATTTTCTTAATGAGTAAAATATTTTAACCATGAATAAACTGAAATTTTAATGTCACCTTAATAATCTAGTTTGTTATTTTTAACTACACACCTTTATTTATTATTATTATTATTTTTTTTTTTTTGCCAGTCCTGGAGCTTGGACTTAGGGCCTGAGCACTGTCCCTGGCTACTTTTTGCTCAAGGCTAGCACTCTACCTCTTGAGCCACAACGCCACTTCCGGCTTCTGTTTATGTGGTGCTGAGGAATCGAACCCAAGGCTTCATGTATGTGAGGCAAACATTCTTGTCTCTAGGTCATATCCCCAGCCCCTCTAGTTTATTATTATTGCATCTTATTTAAGAAAAATGATAGCATAAAATAATGTTACTGAGTTTTCTTCCAGATTTCCTTATAACATATTTGCATTATGATTGCTTATTTTTAGGGGCTAATAATTATATATTTGTTGAGCAATAAGGTTCAGTTTTAAACAAAATTAACATTTGGATCATTAAAATATTTTCTAGGAGATTCTGTGTATTTTCACATACAAATTTATATGGCCATAATTAAGTTTGAGCTTTGTCTTGCAAAAGATATTAGGTAAAAAGTGTAATTTATTTATGTATATGCTTTGCATGTGTGTATCTAATAATTCTAACATGATTTATTGAAAAAGTGACTTTTCCAACTGAAAAGTTCTTCTTGCATATAAACTTGACCATATGTGTTTAGGTATATTTCTGGTAGTTTTTCTTCATCTCTAATAATAAATGTATATGGCATATATCTGTCTCCTTTGCTTATTGTGACTTGGCAATATATTTAAACCAGGCAGTCCTAAGTCCGTTTATTTTATTTGTTTATTTTTTTCTTTGCATTTCTACATAAATTGTGAAATCTATTTTCTTATTTCTATGTAGAAATTCCAACAGAAGTGTATATAAACCAGATGACAATTAATTGCTTGTCTTCATTAAATCATTGAACATTTGTACATGGGTTATTTTTACTTATATTTAGATTTTCTTTTAAGATTTTAAGCAACCATTCACAGATTTCAATATGTGTATCATATTGCATTTCTATATTTTTGGTTCTTTTTCAGTTATCATATTTTAAATGTGTAACTTGACAATTTATTGTGAGTATAAGGAAATAAAATTTATTTTGTATACTAATACCATATAGTGAAGCCTATGCAAATTAACTTAAATTTAGTAGCTCTCATGTAGATTTTTTAGGTTGCATTTATAGATGGTTTATCTTTCCCTTAAAATCTTATATATCCTTTGTCTCTTTCCTTATCCTAATGTTGAGAACCTCCTGTACAAGGTTGAATAGCTTTTTAAATTATTTTTCCAAATTTTTATTATCAAACTGAGGTACAGAGATGTTACATTTTCATACGTTAGGCATTGGATACATTACTTGTACTGTTTGATACCTTGTCCCTCATACCCCTGCTCCCTCCTCCCCCTTACCCTTTCCCCCCATGAGGTGTTCAGTTCATTTACACCAAACAGTTTTGCAAGTATTGCTTTTGTAGTTGTTTTTCTTTTTTTACCCTGTGTCTCTCAATTTTGGTATTCCCTTTCAATTTCCTAGTTCTAATACCAGTATACATGGGTTCCAATATACTCAGATAAGATTACAGAGATAGTGTAGGTACAACCACAGGAAGGTGATACAAGAACATCGTCAATAATAGAAGCTACAGATACACATGGGAAGTTGAAAGTAGTTACAACTGTGATATAACAATCGTTCCCATAACATGGAGTTCATTTCACTTAGCATCATCTTATGTGATCATAAGGGTATAGCTATTGGGCTCTTGTGATCCTCTGCTGTGGCTTGCTTAAACCTGTACTAATTATTCCCAATAAGGGAGACCATAGAGTCCATATTTCTTTGGGTCTGGCTCACTTCACTTAGTATAATTTTTTCCAAGACCTTCCATTTCCTTACAAATGGGGCAATGTCATTATTTCTGATAGAGGCAGGTCAACACATGCAACAAACTAAAACTAGATCCTTATATATCACCCTGCACCAAAATCAATTCCAAATGGATTAAAGACCTCGAAATCAAAAAAGACACCCTGAAAACACTAAAGGAAGTAGTAGGAGAAACACTTGGGCTCCTTGGCACAGGATAGAACTTTTTTAACAAAGACCCAGAAAGGCTACAAATCAAAGAAAGGTTGGACAAATGGGACTGCATCAAAATACAGAGCTTCTGCACTGCAAAGGACATAGCTTGCAAGATAAACAGAAAGCCCATAGACTGGGAGAAGATCTTTATCGGCCATTCAACGGAACAAAGGCCTCATATCTAAAATATATGCAGAACTAAAAAAATTACCTTCCTCCAAAACAAAACCCCAAAGAACCAATAGCCCGCTCATCAAGTGGGCTAAAGACTTACAAAGAGACTTCTCTGATGAGGAAATGAGAATGGCCAAGAGACATATGAAAAAGTGCTCTACATCACTGGCCATAAAAGAAATGCAAATCAAAACAACATTAAGGTTCCATCGCACCCCAGTAAGAATGGCATATATCAAGAAAACTAACAATAACAATTGTTGGAGGGATTGTGGCCAAAAGGGAACCCTACTTCATTGTTGGTGGGAATGTTAACTGGTTCAGCCACTCTGACAAGCAGTATGGAGATTCCTCAGAAGGCTAAATATAGAACTCCCCTATGACCCAGCAGCACCACTTTTGGGTATCTATCCAAAAGACCACAAACAAAATCAGAGTAAAGCCACCAGCACAACAATGTTCATCGCAGAGCAATTTGTCATAGCTAGAATCTGGAACCAACCCAGATGTCCCTCAGTAGACGAATGGATCAGGAAAATTTGGTACATATACACAATGGAATTTTATGCCTCTATAAGGTTTAATAGCTTTAAATTCGGAAACTGAGTTAGAGTAGAGTGGTGCTAGATAAACTATGTATTGCTTTGTGGTATTTTCTACTGTTTCATATGTGGCTTATAAATGTATAGAACATTTAATTAATTTAGGACAATTCCTGTTTTAAGGGATTCTGATGCATTTTGTATTATTGTAATAATCACAATTCAAATAATGCAATATTAAAAGACTTCAGTCTCTAATGTAAAGTAATGCAAAGGAGACATATTAACTATTACTATTATTTCTTAATCAGAAACCAAAGGAATTAAGGGGCAGTTCATCTCTTTGTTTGGATTAGTAGACAACAAATTCAGCTTCCTTTAAGCTAAATATGTACATTTCTCATAAGCTCTTCAGAAATATCCTTTTTTAAGATAATATTTTACCTGTGTAGAAATCTTGTAATAGTTCATTTGTACATAAGAATGCAACCTGGCACACATAACCTGTGGGCCATGAGGGTTCCTAGTGTCTGTGTGTTTCTGTCTCTGTCTCTGTCTCTCTTTCTCTGTCTCTCTCTCTTTCTCCTTCCCTCTCTCCCTCCCTTTCTATCTCCTCTCTCCTAAGTCTCTGTGTCTTGGTATCTCTGTCTCTCTCTCTTTCTCTCCTGTCTCCTCTCTCCTTTCTCTTTCTACTCATCTCACTTCACCCCTCCCCCTCTCCCTTTTTTCTTTCAATCCTCTTTCTCACTTCTCTCTCCTTTTTTCTCTAATGTCCTTTTTCTGAGAGCAGAGTTGAGATGCTGCAAAAGCCATAGGAAGAGGAAGGACAAAGAAATAAGTCAGCAATGTGCTCTTTAGTAATTAAGGCAATTAAACTTTTTGAGGCTTTCCCTTCTCATTACATTTCCTTTAAGTAATAAGAAATCTTAATTAGGAGGCTTGTTTAAATTTCTAACCTCAAACTCTGTGATGCTAAATATGCTGTCTAAAGTCTGGACCAGTTGGGATGTATCCCTTAGATTTTTCAGTCACATTTCCGGGGCCATTTTTCTCCAGGTAAATGAAAAACTACTGGTCTTGCAAAATGTTTGAAAGGTATCAAGAATGAAAGCAATAATCTAGCACCACAATAACATCACCTTAAAAACAGAAATGATCAACATCAACAGTGTTGGAGTTTAGAAAGAGTTTTAAAAACTAGGTTCACAACAGTTTTGAGTGCAGAGCAAAGTTGAGAATGTGGCTTAGAGATTCTTCATGTTTCCTTAGTCCCATGCATGCATTGCTCTTTCTATTATTGACACTCTATACCATACTGGTGCATTTCTAGTAACTGATGAATCTCCTTTGACACATCATGATTATGCCAACTCCATAGTTTACATTTTGCTTTGCCATTGGCAAAACACAGCCCATAGTTTGGATAAATGCATAGCAACAATATTAGACTAGTATCTAGGTTATTTGTACCATATTCTGTGCCCAATTTATTAATCTCTGGTCCTAAGAGTTAAGATTATTTAATGATAAATGCTTTAAGTATAATGTAGAGCTTAATGATCAGTTTACAACTAGTTAATATTTTAAAGATCCAACCATTGTATATGGCTTGGATATTATACAAATCATAACAGAAAAGTTATTAAAATTTTATAACTAAAATAAAAAGGCTTATTACAATAATAGAGATATTAAATACATTGGATATTATACTTGAGCATACAGTATGGAAGTAGATATTTAAATGTGTCCTCATTGTTTAAAGGTTCTAAGGGTTAGCTTTTTCAAAAAAAGTCTACCATATAAAAGCACATAAAAATCAATATAGGATGTATTTTTCAAAGTGAAATTCTAACAGAACCTAATAGACTGCACAAATAACTCAGTATGCTTGGAAAAAGCAATTAAGAAAACTGTGATAGTCAACTATGCAAATTATGACCATCTGTTGAACAAACCCTTGGGATAATATGGAATTGATGGAAAGAAATGAAAGATTGTTTCCAAAGCATTCCTGTCAGTAGTCATCCATTGTAAGCCTAATAATAAAAATAGGGACTCTTTCTAAACATCCTTAGTAATCCAGAATCTTTCCTCTATCTGACAATGACTCATCATGGCAAAAAGACAGAGAAGAATTATGGTAACGTCAGATTTATTTGTCACGTTCAATCTACTGATGCAATTCAACCAATTCAGTCTCTCAAAATGGCCTTAGCAGTGACTTACTATCCTAGAATTTCTTTTTTTATCAGAGGAAAGGCATGTCTTTTGCCCAAATTGCTGGTGTTTAGGTTATGAAATGTAGAAAAAATCTAGAGTTTTGAAAAATCCTTTCTTGGTATAAAAATGACTTTTAAACAAGTGTGAAGGTCAAGAAGTTACTGTGGGTTTTTTTTTTTCTGGTGAAACCTACATGAACTCACAGCTCCACTCTCCCAGTTCTAAGTAAGATGGTTTGTAGATGTATTTGAAAACACAGGCCATGGAGGAGTAGACAGCATAAGACAATTTCCCAGAGCAAAAGTATATGCTATACTTCACAAGAAGAAGAAAGGATACACGTTAGTCTACTGGTTTGAGGATTAACTAATTTATGCTTTGAGAGGCCTCATAATGAGTTACTTCCTCATTCAAATTTCAAGGTCAAAGTGTTGCTAATTGAAAAAGTCAGTGCTTATTTGTTGGGATACTCTTGTTCTTATCTGTGATGTAGACACACCCATGGGTAACAGTTTACTGACAATTGATTTTTCTCGTATGTAAGACATGTTATGAAATCTGTGTGGATGAATGTTGACAACCAGCTGGTGTTTGGCAGTTCTTTTTCTGTGTCAGCATTTGTTTTCCTGAAGTCCAGAAAAAGGCTTAAGTGATATCATCAAGTGTCTTCTAAATTTAGACTTCTGCACAACATGTTCTGGATAATGGCCAAATAGGGTACCATAACCTTTCTGGTTCCACCCAGTTCTACATGAGCAGCAAGCTGTGCTTTCAATATACTGAATCTTTCTGATGAACAACATGGGAATTTTTGTGAGTAAATGAAGCAACTTAATGATTGCTTATAAGTAGTCCCATAGCATTTTGACTCACTTTCATGATTTCACACTGGATTTATCACTATGTTTTATGGGTACCATTAAAGTAACATTTGTGAAATTCAGGGAATTCATAAGAATAATAATGTTCATTAAGGTGCAAGCCTTCATTAATATTCTGCAATTGATTAAGTTAATCTTTGCAATATCTAAAACCTTTCATTGGATACATGATTCTTGTTAAAACAGAATAGAGAGTATTGGAAGTGAAAAAGGTGAAGGATACACATACAATTTAGGTCAATAAGAATTCCTACTCAAAAATTTAACATATTCTCTATATAATGAATGCTAAATTCACATTGAGTGCCTTAAATATTTGTTTAGAGATCAGACACATCATTCTTATAGAAATATATCTCCTGGGCTGATATCAAACTGCCATCCTCATATCACAACCTCCTAAGTAGCTAGGATTATATGAATGTGCCATGGGCACCCAACTTGATAGTGGATTTATTTGAGCTCCAAAGTATATTTCAAAATCTGCAACGAACATTGTTGTGCTGGTGGTTTTAGTGTGTTCTCGTTTGTGGTCTTTTGGGTAGATGCCCAAAAGTGGGGCTGATCATAGGGGAGCTCTATGCTTAGCCTTCAGAGGAATCTCCATACCACTTGCCAGAGTGGCTGAACCACTTTACATTCCCACCAACAATGAAGTAGGGTTCCCTTTTGGCCATATCCCCGCCAACATTTATTGTTGTTAGTTTTCTTGATATAGGACATTCTTACGGGGGTGAGATGGAATCTCAATGTTGTATTGACTTGCATTTCTTTTATGGCCAGTGATGTAGAGCACTTTTTCATATGTCTCTTGGCCATTCTCATTTCCTCATCAGAGAAGCCTCCTTTTAAGTCTTTAGCCCATTTGTTGAGGGTGCTATTGGTTCTTTGGGGTTTTGTTTTGGAGGAATGTAATTGTTTGAGTTCTGCATATATTTTAGATATGAGGCCTTTGTCCATTGTATGGCTGGTAAATGTCTTTTCCCAATCTGTGGGCTTTCTGTTTACCTTGTGAGCTGTTGTGATCATTAAGTATTTCTCAGTTTGATTCATTGTTGGTATAAGATACATGAATATAATTAATTCTACTTCCTAGATCAAGTAACTAGAATGAATGATTTTCATTTTTTATATGTAATTTTATTGTCAAGGTGATGCACAGAGGAGTTATGGTTATATTCATAAGGTGGGAAGTACAATTCTTGTCCAACTTGATTTCCCCTCCCTCATTTTTCTCCTACCTTTCCTCTCCCTCATTTCCCCCAAGGTACAGTTACATTCATTTCAACATACTGTCTTGTGAGTATCATTGTTGCATTGGTTAGCTTTTTGTCCTTTGTCTCACCATTTTGATATTCCCCTTCCCATCCCCAAATCAGATAGACATATATGCAATACATAGGATAAAAACAATCAAATACAGTGACAACAGGGGATAAACCATAGGGAAGAAAGTCAAAAGAAATTACTTTCATATTATATTAAAAATAACAATAATGAAAAGCAAATTGTTCCCATATCTTGGAGTTCATTACACTTAGCATTATTTTATATGATCATAGGTACATAGCTATTGAGCTATTGTGATACTTTGCTAGGACTACCATAGACATATACTGAGTATTACTAATAAAAGAAACCATGGAATTTATGTTTCCGTGTGTCTGGCTCACTTCACTAAATAAAATTTTTCAAGTCTTTCCATTTCTATATGAATGGGGAAATGTTATTGTTTCTGATTGGAAGCATGGCATTCCATTGTGTAAATATTCCACATTTTCCTGATCCATTCATCTACTGAGGGACATCTGGGTTGGATCCATGTCTTAGTGGTTGTGAATAATCTATTTATTTAATTATTTATTTATTTATTTATTTATTTTTTTGCCAGTCCTAGGCCTTGAACTCAGGGCCTGAGCACTGTCCCTGGCTTCTTTTTTGCTCAAGGCTAGTACTCTGCCACTTGAGCCACAGCGCCACTTCTGGCCATTTTCTGTATATGTGGTGCTGAGGAATCGAACCCAGGGCCTCATGTATACGAGGCAAGCACTCTTGCCACTAGGCCATATGCCCAGCCTGGTTGTAAATAATTTAAACAATAAACTTTTAAATCTATACTCAATATATTCAGAACAATTACTTGAAAACTATAGGTTTGAAATGCAGTGCTATAAAGTCACTTGTCCTCAGAGAACTGTTATAGTTATGAATGAACTACAATAAAACTATATTTCAAGGTTAATAGGAACTTTGAGGGAAAAAGATATGTCAAAGAAATAAAGAGCTTAATTATTTGGGACTAGGAATAGGCATCATAACAGTTCCTAAATATTTGTTCCAAAAAGACCACTGGTGGTGTTTATTGATGCTTTTTATGTATGTATGTATGTATGTATGTATGTATGTATGTATGTACATATTGTATGTATTTATTGTATGTGTGCATCCATGAACTTGGATTCCAGTTCTCATTCGATCTCAGTATGTTGTATAGCTAGCATGTAATCCTAGATACTTTTAGGATGGTTCTACTTTAAAAGTATTTTTATGAGATAATGTTTAGTAGCTAACACATTTATTCAATAACAATATGCATAGTCTCTATCAAAAGCATGTATTGTCAAATAACACCTATGATTTTTAGAAGTTACCAGTTAGTACTTTACTACCAAACATTTTCTCATAACAGACTTATTGAGGATTTCAACCATGGATAAGTTCTCAGCCCCCCAACCCCCTCAGGCAATTTCTTTGTTCTTTTACATAATGACATATGCTTTTAGTTAATTTGTGTTAATTACATTAAGTAGTCTATCCGTAATCCACTTTTGCTTTTATTAATTGCTATGTTTATAAATATGTACTGGTACCCTTTTGTACCTTAGAGATACCCTGGAAATACAATGATTAAAAAGACAGAAAAATATAGCTATGTTACTTTGACAGTGCTTTGATATGGGCCACTGACCTCTAGATTTCAAGTATTTGGTGCAGAGGAATTTAAATGTATTTCTCCATAAAATAGTACTGGATGGGAAATTTCTGTTATACTTTTTTTAGATGACCCCTTTTCTCCTTTAGTCAACTTCAATGCTATTAATTAACATACACATACCAGAATAATGATAACATCTAATATCATTTTTATTCATCAGGATCAATGTTAATCTTGTCCAGGGCTGGTCTCATGTGTCTATAGAGTACTCTGTCATATACCTCCCTCCTTTGCACATGAGATTTCAAGTATGAGCCACCATGTCTTTCTCCTTATCTAAAAAGAAAGAAAGAAAGAAAAGAACAATTAGTAGCAAAGGAACTTCTGCTTCCACTATTATAATACTTAATTCCTTGGTACATTATATCAATAAAAAACTGGAGCTTACTTCATTGAACAATCTAACTCCTGGTACAAAAAAACGAGTAAATTTGGTGGAAGATAAATTTCATAATTTTGTAATCAAATCCCTTCTATAAGAAAATCATTCTGAAGGGGCCCACAAAGTTATATACATGATTACTAAATAATGTGAAAAATCATATGGGATTGTAAATATACTGTGAGAATTCAAAGGTAGAGTAAAATTTCATCTGTATCTCAGTAAAGAATGAGGTACAGACTTCTGGGAAGACAGCAGAGGAGCTGCAGTGCACTAGCTCAGCTCCCTCCAGCATTGCAGTTTTCTCACCCCATAGAAACTTTTACCACTAGAAATACAACCAGCGTAAGTTGTAACAGTACAGGGATTCTGGCCGGGAGGAAAAATCGACTTTGCTCGTCTAAAAATACAGATTCGAGCTCTGGGCGGTATCCCACCCCCATGCCAGGGCCGGTGCCGGCACAGCGCCCAGCACAGCAACCTGCACTCCACACAGGTAAAGCACACAGCGTAGACAAGGAGGCGGCTGAGCACAGATGACCTGAAATCACAGAGAAAGCGTGAGTACCCCACAAAAGATAGTCTCACTCATGCCCACAGAGCAGCTTCTGCAAGGCAGCCCTTCCTCCACCGCCAGAGCAAAGCGCCATCTTTGCCACTGGCATAGGGTCAGACCATATTGGAACTAAAGCGGGCCTGGGAAAAGCGAGGTCAAAGTAGCCATCTTTGAAAAGGGCAAGAGGGACCGAACTGTGAGAGCCAGCTCCGCCCAGGAAACTGCCCCCTGCCTAGGCGGGAGGCGTATCCAGGGCCAAGGCTTAGCCAGAGGTGCCCTGCCCTGCCCGCTGGAACTTCTAAATTTAACGAGAAAACAGCCAGCAGCTCCCGGCGGCACGGAAACACCAGACGGAGGAACCTGAGACAGTTACACGTCCCGTCACAGAGGAAGCCCAATTCCCAGCCTGAAATGGAGCTGCTTTCCACAGCCACCTCCGCCAAGGAGGCTGGCCCACCCAGGAGGCAGAAGCCTCACACAGGCAAGCAACTCTCAGCCGGGTAAAACAGGCCAGAGGTGCCCCACCCTGCTCAGTCCACAGCCTATTGAAAGGCAGGTGTTAAAGGCCGAGGCCCCGCAGCAGACAGAGGAGCAAACTGAAATCTGCCAAACCCAGACAATCAGGAATATAGACTGGAGACCATCACAAGGAAACCAGAGACTGGGGAAAGACCACCCAAACAAGGAAGACTCCATTTTTTTTTCTTTATCTTTTCAACATTTCTTAAATTTAAAAAAAAAAAAAAATTTTTTTCAATTCAGAAATGTCGTCGGTTTTTTTTTCCCCCATGTTTTTTTATTTTTACCTGTTTGTTTTATCAAGTTTTTTTTCTTTTCTGTTTGTTTGGGTTGTTCCTTTTCTTATTTTTTTCCTTTTTATTTTATTTTCTTTTTAAAATAATTTTTCTCTGTTGTGTGCATCTGTCTCCCACTATTTTTACTTTATTTCTCTCTTTGCGTTCTCTTTCTTTAAAAATTACTTTCCTATGAAGAACACCTCCATTCTTTTCTGCTAACTCTCCATTATCTATCATTGCAACCTTATTCTCTCTACTGATTCTACTCTTCTCGACACTTCCACGTCATTGAAACTAAACAAAAATCACCACCTCCCCTCCCAATACATTTTACTCTATTCACTTTACTACCTCCAACTTACTCTCCTGACTTACTGCCTGGACCTCCAGTCTCCAATGACTCCTGGTTATTGGATAGAGGGTATCCCAGCTTAATCTGAGTGAATCAAAGGGGTTCATGGAGAAAGCCAGTCCTAAAAGAACTTAATATAAAAACAAGAATTGTGTATAGGGTTGTAACAGTAAATAAGTAACTACTGAATACAGGGCCCAGGATCAGTTGTTATATTGAAATTGTATTCTTTAAGAACACCAAATCTAATTTTATAGACAGGTATACAGGGTATCTGTACATAATTGTGAACTTGTAAGATTTACACAACAGTGCTTGGTAAGGGCTGCTTTGGGTCTTAAACGGTGCTCACAGGTACTGGTAGACTGGCATCACCAATTCAAATGGGCAGAAGAAACACAAGAAAGATGGCAAACAATGAAGTCTTATCCCCCAACTCAAAACAAGCAGGAAGCAGAGCAGCCAATCAAAGACATAGAAGAGAACCCCCAAAAAGCTCTACAAAATCTACTGATAAACATGATAAATGAAAAGTTTGAATCTCTTCAGTCAATTATTCTAGAGCGTGAGGAGGCAAAGCAAAAATTAATGGAGAATTTCATGGCATCCACAAATAGAAAGATAAATGAACTTCAAGAGTCAAATGAAAAGATAGCTAACCAGCTTAAAGATTTGAGAGACAACTCTCAAAACCAAAGTAATGAAGTTAATGAAGTAAAGAAGTCCATACAAGACCTAAGAAATGACATGGAAATTATAAGGAAAGACCAGTCAGAAGTAAAAGAGATTCGAGATCAAGTAACTAGCCTACAGTCCCGACTAACTGAAGCAGAGGATCGAATTTCAGGAGCTGAAGATTCCTTAGATTCTATGGAGAAAGATAAAAAATCAATACAAATCCAGTCCAATCAACAAAACAGATCGCTACAGGAGATTCAAGACACGATCAGGAAGCCCAATTTAAGGATAATAGGTATTGAGGAAAACTTGGAGAAATCACATATAAAGGAAAAGCAATCAGAATTACCCCAGACTTCTCAGCAGAGACCATGAAAGCAAGGAGAGCCTGGAATGAAGTATACCAAACTCTAAATAAAAATAACTACCAACCAAGAATTCTGTACCCAGCCAAACTCTCCTTCATAGCCGAAGGTCAAATAAAAGTCTCCCACAGTAAGGAAAAACTGAAACAATATATCTCCACCAAACCAGCTTTACAGAAAGTCTTCAAAGATGTACTATACAGGGATAATAATCAAGATCCCAATACAGACAGAGAAATGAACCCTAATTAGTAAACAACAGATCAAGAAATGGGAAGACACATCTTTAACCAAGATAGTGATAATGAAAGGAACAAACGATCATCTCTCAATCCTAACTCTCAACATTAATGGACTTAATTCTCCAATCAAACGACATAGGCTCATAAGTTGGATCAAAAATCAAGATCCATCTTTCTGCTGCCTCCAAGAGACACATCTACCCAGCAAAAGTAAACACCTTCTAAAAGTGAAAGGCTGGAAACAAATCTATCAAGAAAATGGCCCCCATAAGCAGGCTGGAGTTGCAATCCTAGTATCAGACAAAATTGACTTCAAATTTAAAAAGGTAAGAAGAGACAAAGAAGGTTACTGCATACTAGTAAAGGGATCTCTCCTACAGGAAGAAATAACCATTCTAAATATCTACACACCAAATGCAGGAGCACCCAACTTCATCAAACAAACACTACTGACTCTAAAAACACTCATAGACCCAAACACATTGATAGTTGGGGACTTTAACACTCCACTATCACCTCTGGACAGATCAAAATGCCAAAAACTGAACAAAGAAACCACAGAACTAAACAATTGCACAGACCAACTAGACTTAATCGACATCTACAGAATATTCCACCCAGCAAGGACAGAATACACATTCTTTTCGGCAGCACATGGAACATTCTCCAAAATAGATCACATCTTAGGGCACAAAGAAAATCTGTACAAATTCAGAAGTATCAAAACCATTCCCTGCATTCTCTTAGACCACAATGGAATAAAATTAGAGCTCAACTCAAACAGCTACCACAGAAATTGCTACAATTCATGGAGACTAAACAACACACTGCTTAACCATCAGAGGGTCATTGAAGAAATTAAAACGGAAATTCAAATGTTTATGGAATTCAACCAAGTTGAGGACACAAAGTACCAGCTCCTTTGGGACACAACAAAGGCAGTACTAAGAGGAAAATTTATATCTCTGAGTGCATACTTCAACAAAGTGGAGAAACAGCAACTCAATAATTTAATGAAGCACCTTAATTTCCTTGAGAGAGAACAACAAGCCAAACCCCAAGTCAATAGATGGAAGCAAATAATTAAAATCAAATCAGAATTAAATCAATTAGAGACGAAAAAACCATTGAAAGAATCAACAAAACAAAGAGTTGGTTCTTTGAAAAAATCAACAAGATAGACAGACCCCTGGCAAACCTGACCAAAAAACAAAGGCAGCACACTCAAATAAACAAGATAAGAGATGAAACAGGTAACATCAGCACAGAAATAACCGAAATTCAGAAAATAATAAGGGATTATTTTGCAAACCTTTATGCCAAAAAATTCGAGAACTTGGAAGAAATGGATGATTTCCTAGAAAAAAATTCATATCCCAAAACTGAACCATGAAGATTTAAACCTTCTAAACAGACCCATATCCAGTATTGAAATAGAAACGGCAATAAATGATCTCCCATCCAAGAAAAGCCCAGATCCAGACGGATTCACTGCAGAATTCTACAAGGCCTTCAAAAACAGAACTCATACCAATATTTCTCAAACTCTTCAATGAAATTGAAAGAGAACATTCACTTCCAGACTCATTCTATGAAGCCAGTATAACCCTCATCCCAAAACCAGGCAGGGACTCATCACGGAAAGAGGACTATAGACCGATCTCCCTGATGAACATAGACGCAAAATTTCACAACAAAATTTTGGCCAATCGACTTCAACAGGTCATCAAAAAAATCATACACCACGATCAAACTGGATTCATCCCAGGGATGCAAAGTTGGTTTAATATATGCAAGTCAATTAATGTAATCCACCACATCAACCGGAGCAAGCTAAAGAACCACATGGTTTTATCTCTGGATGCAGAAAAAGCATTTGATAAAATCCAGCACCCATTTATGCTAAAAGGCCTGGAAAAACTGGGATTCCAGGGAACATTCCTGAATATAATCAAGGCAGTTTATGACAAACCAACAGCAAGCATAACTCTAAATGGTGAAAAACTAAAGCCATTCCCTTTAAAATCAGGAACAAGGCAGCGATGTCCACTCTCTCCCCTGCTCCTCAACATACTACTAGAATTCCTAGCCAGAGAAATCAGGCAAGAAGAAAATATAAAGGGGATACAGGTAGGTAAAGATGAAGTTAAACTTTCTCTCTTCGCAGATGACATGATCCTATACCTAAAGAATCCCATAGACTACCCACAAGCTACTAGAGCTGATCCAAAACTTTGGCAAAGTTGCAGGATATAAAATAAACCTTCAAAAATCAACGGCTTTTCTCTATGCTAACGACCCGAATACCAAGGCTGATATCAGGAAAGCAACTCCCTTTGCAATAGCCCCCTCAAACATAAAATACCTAGGAATAACCTTAACCAAAGAAGTGAAAGACCTCTTTGAGGAGAACTTTAAAAGCTTGAAAAACGAAATTAAGTCAGAACTAAGGAAATGGAAAAACCTCCCATGCTTCTGGATAGGGAGGATTAATATAATCAAAATGGCAATATTGCCAAAGGATATCTACAAATTCAATGCAATACCCATTAATATCCCAACACCATTTTTTGATGAAATAGAGGAAGCAATCCAGAAATTCATATGGAATAATAAAAGACCTAGAATAGCAAAAACAATCCTAAGCAGAAAGAACAGTGCTGGAGGAATTACAATACCCAACTTCAAGCTGTATTATAAAGCTATAGTAATAAAAACAGCTTGGTATTGGCACCGGAACAGGCCTGAAGACCAATGGAACAGAATTGAAGACCCGGGATTGAACCCACAGAACTACGCCTACTTAATCTTTGATAAAGGGGCTAAAAGAATAGTTTGGAAGAAAGATAGCCTCTTTAACAAATTGTGCTGGAAAAACTGGCTCAACACATGCAACAATCTAAAACTAGATCCTTATATATCACCCTGCACCAAAATCAATTCCAAATGGATTAAAGACCTCGAAATCAAAACAGACACCCTGAAAACACTAAAGGAAGTAGTAGGAGAAACACTTGGGCTCCTTGGCGCAGGAGGGAACTTCCTTAACAAAGACCCAGAAAGGCTACAAATCAAAGAAAGGTTGGACAAATGGGACTGCATCAAACTGCAGAGCTTCTGCACGGCAAAGGACATAGCTCGCAAGATAAACAGAAAGCCCACAGAGTGGGAGAAGATCTTTACCAGACATTCAACGGACAAAGCCCTCATATCTAAAATATATGCAGAACTAAAAAAAATTACCTTCCTCCAAAACAAAACTGCAAAGAACCAATAGCCCGCTCATCAAGTGGGCTAAAGACTTACAAAGAGACTTCTCTGATGAGGAAATGAGAATGGCCAAGAGACATATGAAAAAGTGCTCTACATCACTGGCCATAAAAGAAATGCAAATCAAAACAACATTGAGATTCCATCTCACCCCAGTAAGAATGTCATATATCAAGAAAACTAAAAATAACAGTTGTTGGAGGGGATGTGGCCAAAAGGGAACCCTACTTCATTGTTGGTGGGAATGTTAACTGGTTCAGCCACTCTGGCAAGCAGTATGGAGATTCCTCAGAAGGCTAAATGTAGAACTCCCCTATGACCCAGCAACCCCACTTTTGGGTATCTATCCAAAAGACCACAAACAAAATCACAGTAAAGCCACCAGCACAGCAATGTTCATTGCAGCACAATTTGTCATAGCGAGAATCTGGAACCAACCCAGATGCCCTCCGTAGACGAATGGATGAGGAAAATGTGGTACATATACACAATGGAATTTTATGCCTCTATCAGAAAGAATGACACTGCCCCATTTGTAAGGAAATGGAAGGACTTGGAAAAAATTATACTAAGTGAAGTGAGCCAGACCCAAAGAAATATGGAGTGTATGGCCTCCCTTATTGGGAATAATTAGCACAGGTTTAGGCAAGTCACAGCAAAGGATCACAAGAGCCCAATAGCTATACCCTTATGATCACATAAGATGATGCTAAGTGAAATGAACTCCATTTTATGGAAATGATTGTTATATCACAGTTGTAACTACTTTCAACATCCTATGTGTATCTGTAGTTTCTACTATTGATGATGTTCTTGTGTCACCTTCTTGTGATTGTATCTACACTATCTCTGTAATCTTATCTGAGTATATTGGAAACCGTGTATACTGGTATTAGAACTAGGAAATTGAAAGCAAATACCAAAATTGAGAGACACAGGATAAAAAAAATGAAAAACTACAAAAGCAATACTTGCAAAACTGTTTGGTGTAAGCGAACTGAACACCTCAGGGGGGAAAGGGTAATGGGGAGGGGGAGGGAGTATGAGGGACAAGGTAGCAAACAGTACAAGAAATGTATCCAATGCCTAACGTATGAAACTGTAACCTCTCTGTACATCAGTTTTATAATAAAAACTTTTAAAAAACAAAAAAGAATGAGGTACATTTTGGGGCTGTGAATATGGCCTTGGGGTAAAGTGCTCACCTCATATACATGAAGCCCAGGGTTCAATACCTCAGCACCACATAAACAGAAAAAGCCAAAAGTGTTGCGCTGTGACTCAAGAGGTAGAGTGCTAGCCTTGAGCAATAAGAAGCCAGGGACAGGGCTCAGGCTCTGAGTTCAAGCCCCAGGACTGGCAAGAAGCAAAACAAAACGAAAAGCCACAACCAAAACAAAACAACAATGACAAGAAGAATGAGGTACATTTTGATAGAAACAAGAATGAAAAAGGGTTTTCACAAAGAAGGAAAGGATATGAAAAGGAGAAAAGGGAAGGGATCCCAAACACTATGTTTGGGGACTGTAAGAAAAATGAGAATGATGCTTATTAGTAATATAAGCATGTGTCTAAAACAAATGAGGCTCTAACTTGAGGTTTGTTTTGAAGCCAATTTAGCAATAAAGAATATATTAGGAATAGGCTGTTTATTGAGAAATTAACAGGGTAAAATTTAGGAGCGATCTAATTTTATAAAGAAAACTCCTGCATGTTTGTGTTCATATATATATATATATATATCCTATATATATATATATCCTATATACATTCCACATGTATATGTATGTATATACATATATATGGAATTAGAAGAGTATGCAATTTGAGACATATTAAGTAATTAGAAAATATATCTTATAAAATCTGGTCTAAGAAAGAGCCCTAAATGAGGGCTTTATCAAGACAGGGAAGAGCTTTGGTAAAACACAAGGAGAGGCAACATAAAAGAGAGACACTGTGTTAACCTATGCAAGATAGTCTGAATATTAAAAATTAATGAAGAGAAAATGTCTCTTTTAATTTATAGAAGACAATGTTCATGGCAGGACACATTATTATTTTGTTTAGGCATAAGATAAAGTTGTACTGGTAATCCAGCAGCATGATCAGCAACAGCAGATTTCACCTTGTGCTTGGAGAATGTGTGAAGCTAGTGCATACCTATTAGAACTGTTCATTTCATTTTCCTTAATACTGTATGCTCCAAAAAATCAAAGTTTTCCAGAGAGTATTAGCAATTAATATATGCATTGATTCAAAAACTGAATTATCTCCTTACTTATTATATATGAGGTACAACCATGAAGAGAATATTAGATTCTGCCCATGTCTGTCTTACCCAATAGGTAGTTAAGAAGAATCAAGGAGAATTAGAATAATTACTTAGTATTCTCTCTATTTCAATCGAGATACATGCATTTTCTCTCTGTTTTAAAAAATTTATTGTCAAGGTGATTTACAGAGGGGTTATAGTTACATAATAAGGCAGTGAGTACATTTCTTGTCATATTTGTTACACCCTCCCTCATTTTTCTTTCCCTTCCCTAGTTCAGATAAACATATACAATATCCAGTGTACCAATATCATATACAGATACATGCATTTTTCAATAATTAGTGTCACATTCTTAAATCTTTAGTTGCTGAGGATTAGACAATATATTGTGATTTCTGATAATTGACTTATAAAATTATTTTAAAATTTCTCAGAAAACATTTATATTTATGACAAAATAATGTCTTCCTATGAAAGTGAAGATTTTATCAGTATCATTAACGTTCTTTGTAAGTAAAATATGATGAGAAAAAAATCCATTTCTTAGTAAACTATTGCTCATATCTTGGCATTGATGAACAAAAATGTTCATATTTTATTTAATATGCTTTCTTTTTAAAAAGAAATGAAACCAAAAAGGAAAAGAGACTGGTCTCTCAAGCTGTTGGACTTTGAAATTTTGGCAGAGAATTCTTTTATATGAAAAATTATGTTGGAGAAAATTTCAAAACAGCCTTCTCTTTAGTTCTGTTCAGGCTATCATGATGTGGTATGAGAGACCACAAAATGATGAATTTCCTACCTTATTCCACTGGAAAAAAAAATCTCACATGGAATGTTGGCATACAAGGAGAGAGAATTTTGGTAACCCCTGTGTATATGAGAACCCTTCACTCTTCTTAGGCCTCAATCACAATCACTTCTATTAAGCTAACCAAATTCTCATCACCGACATGCAAATGAAGACACCAACAGTAACCATACTATTCATTATCCACATGCTTTGCAATCCAGAATGTTGAAAGCCTTGCAGTTATTAAATGCATAGCATTTTTTGATACATTCCACTGAAAGCAACCAGCATCACGTATGAAAGCAGTTTGTAGAGACCTTGACATATTCCTGATGACTGTTTTGTTTACAGGTGGTTAAATGCCACAGGATCTCTTTAAGGTAAAAGAAACATAAATAATAGTGACTCTGAATGGAAGGTTTTAAATCTATATTTCCATTTATGTTCTTTCAAATCGGCTAAGATCTATGGCATCCTTGATATTTGGGTTTAAAGAGCAAGGAGAAAAGTTTAGCTCTATTTTGTGTGAACTGATTTTTTTCCTTAGGAGAGCAATTAAACAATGTCTCCAATACAGACTACCCTCATTGCCTATCAGCATGCTACGCTCTTCAGAGTAATGAAAATGGAAACGGGATACAGATTATGATAATGGAACTTAAAAGGCAGGGATGCAGAAGGAATGTACTTTTTTTTTCTATTTTCTTTCTCCCAATTCTTAAGCTAGTTATAAGACTCTGGAGATGGAAATAAATCAATTATCTATGCAAATCACCATCTGCTGGAAGAACATTTCTGAAAACCTGTAGGGCCTGACTATGAGAGGAAATGATGATATGTGCACTGCATTGTGCTCTTCCTTTAGTCACATGCCACACTTGCCTTAGGTGTCCAAAGAGACCTATTTCTAAAAAACTAATGATGTTGGAAACATCTAAAGAGATTTCATTGCATTTTGCCCACTCTGTCACAGTTTTTTGTTGTTGTTTTTTTAACTACAGCTCTAGAACAGAATAGACTTTCTAGGTTGGTCGATGGTTCTAGGTGCTCTATATGTATGTTTTGGCAATTATTAGGAGAAATTTAACAATTATGAATGGAAAGTTAAAGCTTATTAATTCAAGAAGCATTTGTTCATGACTACTTGATTGGCAGATTAATTTGTCTAAATTATAGATATCAAAAGGAGAAACAAACATGCACACATGTACTTCACCTGCCTTGCTCGTTCTGCCCCCAAAACTGCTTTTTGAGAATCACTCCTTAAACCATCAGAGGTTATACAATAATTCCCCCAAATAGAAACAAAGGGGTAGCAGATTTCTTCTTATACTTAGCTTGACATTTTCAAAAGGTAATTGTATTTTTTTCTGTCTTACTAATATATTTTAATTATGCTTTTCTGTAAAACCTTACTCTTCTTTTTCTATGATTTTTTCCCTCATGGACTCTTTTGGTTCTGTGTACAAATATCAACTAGACTCTAATTTCCTTTTTCTCATATTTATTCCGTCCTTAGCTTAACCATTTAGTTTTCCTTTTCTTGGTGTAAGAATAATTTATTTTCATTTTTCTCTCAAGATTATGAATGCAACATATCTTGATCAATGTCATCCCTTTCAACATTTTCTCCCATTCCTCCTCGACCAACGAATTCCCTCACTCTTCTTAATTTTGTAGGATATATGCTCAGTTCTTGTCTGAAGATTTAGTTTATCTGTACTATCACTGTATCTTATCTGTGTACCCTGGATACTGTATATACTGGTATTAGAATTAGGAAAATGAAAGGGAATATCAAAATTGAGAGACAAAGGATAAAAGACAAATTACTACAAAAGCAATACTTGCAAAACTATTTAGTGTAAACCAACTGAACAACTCATGGGGGAAGAGGGAAGGGGAAAGGGGGGAGGGCAGAATGAGAGAGGAGGTAACAAACAGTATAAGAAATGCCTAACATATGAAATTGTAACCTCTCTGTACATCACTTTGACAATAAATAAGAAAAAAAAGATTTAGTTTACAAATTCATAAGTAAATCTGTTTGCTAGTATACAAGTTTATACAAATGTATAACTAAAATACTTGAGACTCAAGGGAGATCTCAAGTAATGTAATGCCATAGAAAATAGAAATCAAATTTCAGCAAATGAAACACGAGGAAGCATGTAGTTGAAAGGTGTAGGGTGGAATTAAGGGGAAAGGAGTAGATGAATGAGGAGAAGAATCATTTAATTCTAAAATTGATTTGTTTTTGAAGATTGGATGCTAAGATCTTTACTTCTTGTTTGAGGTCATTGGGATTTATCACACTTAGCCTTTCCTATGTCTCTAATTCAGGTAGCACTCTCTATCTTCCTAGTATGGCCTACAGAAGTTTTATAAGGGAGATGATCGGCACTCCCTAGCTGTCTTCACAATCATCCTTCAGGCTCAGAGGAATCTCCACCAGATGAGACCTGCTATATATAACCAACCACCATATGTGACAGCTGGGAGTTCTTAGCCTAAATATATAAATTAAGCTTCAAGTACCAGCTTCCCTCTGGGCTAGACAGAGCTCCTTCCATACCTGACCCAAATAAGGAGTAAGGGTAGATAAAAACTTCTATAGACATTGGTTCATATGCTAAAAACTTGCAATATTCAATTCCTTATAGTCTATTCCTTAATTTAAGGCAATCATAAAACCAAACAGAAAACATGGATGGAACTTTAAGAAAAAGAATTAAAAAATTAATTTGAGATTCATGCTGAAAATAGCCAACTTCCCATGGTGTTCAGGGCACATTAAGTTGAAGGAAATTAAAGATAAATATAAAGGTCCAGGGAAATACAAATACTTCTATGACACCAGTGTTACACACACAAACACATACACACACACACAAACACACACACACACACCTCTGATCACTTAGTAGGGAGTAAATGGAGACATGAGCTGGCCCCTGTAGTTGAACACATCAAAGGCATGAGTAGCTAAAACACAAGATACACATGTGTACCTTGGTCAAGAAAGATAAAGAAGCTCTGAAGTTTACACACTGTATTTCTTTATTGTTAGGACTAAAATAACAAAGAACCAAAAGCTGAAAGACATGAAAAATTAAAAAAAATAAGCCCAAAATTGTCTCACAGCTTTGAGGTCTAGAAAACAAAGATGTAAATCATTCCAATTTGTCTACTAACTTCTGGAAATTGGCTGGCAATGTTTGATGTGCCTTGGATTCTACTTCATCCTTGCTCTCTAACTTTAGTATTACCAGGTGTTTCTTTGTATATTTCTATGGCCACATTTCATTTTCAAGTTGTATCTGATTACGATCTCAAATGTATTCAATTATGATCTCATATGTCTGCAACAACTGAATTACTAAATGAGGCCATACTATGAGATATTAGGAATTAATCCAATACAATAGGAATTCTGAGGGGACAAGTGAAACCAAAAGCTATACATGTCTCCAAATACTCAGGAAAATATCCAGGTTGATAGGCTTGGGTAAAGACTTGATCACTTAGCAGAGAGTAAAGGGATTTTTGAGCAGGCTACTGCAGTTGAACCCATCAGTCAGCTACTGCAGTTGAACCCATCAGTCAGTGTGCTGTACATGAAGTGCAGGTGTATCTTGGAAAACCAAACTGTAATACAAAATACATAACCATTCTCCATCCACAGGAAAACCAAAGATGTACAGTGTTAAGTTAATGAGCTAGTAATGAAACTTATGAATTCTACTTAAAAGTACTTTATATTTTGTTCCCCCCTTTTTGTCATCACTTCCCACACTCTCTCCCAGTTTTTCCCTTTACCCACAAGTTGTGAGTTCATTTTCAACAGTAGCTAATGTGTATCACTACTGCATTTTTTCACCCTTTGTCTGACCATATCTGTGCCCCTCTTACCCTCCCCAAAAGGATAAAGAACAAATAAGACAAAAGGAAATTAAAACAAAAAGTCTGGCACTCTCCCATTTTATTCAAAGTTTTTCTCACTGCTTTTTTTGGGGGGTGAGGGTGGGGTTAGGTAATTGGAAATGAGAGTTTCAAGGCTTTTCCTTTTTCATGCTAGCCTCAATCATTGATCCTTAGAACTTGGACTTTTGAGTAGCTAGGATTACAGGCATGAGCCACCAACCCCAGCTTGTTTCTAATTTCTGTTATAATCACTACGTAAAGGTAGTTGCACCTTACCTCTTACATCTGCAAAATATCCATCTTTGTTCTTAGTCCCTTTACAATAACAACCATTGAAGAATTCTCTAAGGAATAATGCCTCTACTCTAGTGTTCACATTCTCATAGTAGATACTGACATATTTACTTTGAAAAAAGTGTTCTGTAAACTTAAAATTTATTATTTTAATTTTAAATACCTGTACTGGAGGATAAAGGTTTAGATAGTTGCAAAAATTTATAGAAATAAAAGGCATATTTACTAACAATATATGTACATTTATCAATATAGTTTAAATAACATATAAAATAACATATAGATTGAATAGTAATACATATATATCGTGTATATGCAATGTATTCTTTCTATATATTATCACAATTAAATATATAATTAATACATAATCATAATATATTCATCTATATTCTACTTTCTCGTTTTGATTTTATTAAATGAAATACAGAACTGAAAGTATGATAGATGAAAAGTGGCCGTGTGTACAGGGATTTTGAAGAGTCTGTAGTCAGAGGTGGCTACAATGGATTTTTTAAACACGTAGAAAAACACTTTCTACCTAATGACTGCTTTATTCATAGAGGAAATTATAGTCGTGAAAGTTCTATGACAGTCAGTACACTAATGCCCATTATTTGACCAAGTGGAAATCACTATTTACTTGAATAGACTAATGTCCATTCTTGTTTTGTTTTGTTTGCTAGACCTGGGGCTTTAACTCAGGGCCTGAGCACTGTCCCTGGCTTCTTTTTATTCAAGGCTAGCACTCTACGACATGAGCCACAGTGGCATTTCCAGCTTTTTTCTATATATGTGGTGCTCTCAGGGCTTCATTCATACGAGGCAAGCACTCTACCACTAGGCCATATTCTGAGCCCCTAATGTACATTCTTAACCAGGAGTAGTCACTATTAATCAGAATGCTGGCTGACACTGGGTGTTGAGTTTACACAATTGTTCCAAGGATTTGGGGAGAGCCCTTTACAGTCTTAATGGTGTCTTCCCTAATTGACTTAAAATAAATTATAAAAAGAAAATATTGACCTATTAGGAGGTGCTTTCTTGAGCACACAAACCCATTTCTTAAATTCTTGTTGGACACAAACCCATTTCTTAAATGCTAATTTTCATGGACACACACTTTCCTCTTCTTCATTATGACTGATCAGATTCCAAGACTCCCGTAGAAAGCAAGTTCTCCAACTTAGGAGATTCTGTTTTACAAATGTTTTAATTAAGCAGATTTTGAAGTGACCAAGAGCTCATTTAGTCATAATGTCCCTGAAAGTATAGAGCAAGTAAAGGCCAATGTTGCAATGAGAAGTTTTACTATAGGTTGTTTTTCAGCACAAATAATTTATAAAAATTCCCAATCAGTGAGAAGGGTTTTCATTATTTATAGATTGCAAAGATTTGATAATATCTGTTGCGGAACACACCAGTCAGTGATGCGTATAGAAATGTCCTGGCAACTCATCTAGGCAGGGCTATGAAAGGCTCATATTCTGGCCTCATGCAGAAAGCAGGCTCATATTCTTGTTTATTCATTTGTTCATTTGATGCCAAGTGACCTTTATCTATTTGCCAGATATACTGATAAACAAGAACAATGCAGAAATAAGCAAGCAAGAAAATAGGCAAGAATCACCCACCCATCTTTTCCCTGCACTTGCTAGGCATCAGAAGAATAATAGAGTGTTATTAATGATACATCATAAGGTGCTGAAAGATGGTGATGAAAGATGGACCCAGGTTTCCAGGCAACATTAATGATCATTCCTTAACATAGTATGGAATTAGGAAAAGGTAGTAAAGCAATGTATCTTTTTTTTTAACAAAGTGAGTTTTTGAGGCAAAATTTAGACAGCATAAACTAGAGTAATTGTATTATAAACTTAAGTTTACTGTTGAGTGGTTAGACATGGTTGCAGTTGTAATCCCAGCTACTGGAGAAGTGGAGATTGGAATATCATGGTGTAAGAACAGGCCATGAGAAAGTTGTGACATATAAAAAATAGCCTAGGTACTGTGGCATAGGCTGGTGGTCAGAAGTATTTGCAAAGCTGCCACAGAAGGACTGCAGTCCCAGCACAGCCCTGGGCAAAAGCACCAGTCCCAAGTTTTTAATCTCAAATTTAAAGAACAGTGACTTGGCAGAAGTGGTACAATGCTAGTCTAGCAAATGGGGCTCCAAGTTCAATAATGAGCACTGGCCTCTTGTTCTGGGAATAAACAAAGTTTACTGGGGGAAAAAATGACATTTTAAAAAATCAGTATTAGAACTTAAAATATTTCTCTCATGCTGCTCTTAGGAGTATCTGACCATTCATTTGTGTATTTGTGTGATCCTGGCAACATGTTTTTAATCTAGTTTCTTACTTGACCTTTTGCTATGTTAATGGATTCCTTAGCAGAAGTTAGACTTCCCACTTCGCATGCCATTTTTTATAATGTTTCTTGGCATGCGATTTTACATCTTTTTAAATCACAACAGATCAGAGAAGTTGGTAATGGTAAACAAATCTGAACAAATGATATTTATAAGAATAATATCTGCAGATGTGATGGAAATCTTTAGAAAAAACTATAATATTAAGTTCCCCTTTGCACAGTTTCCTGTAAATTTCTCACAAACTTGCCAACACTGAGTTTGAACAAGTACAGACACCTATGGAGTCCATCATCTCCTTTTTGCTGATTAGACAGAGTTTATGGTAGGTTAGCCAAATATGTTTATATTTTATCACTTCATCATAGTAAATTCTTGATTCTTTTTTACATATTTCTTATTCTATCCTTTATATTTGTCATGTTTATTTTAAATATAAGGAACATGTAAATATGAAGAACATATGAACATTAGGGAAAAACAAAACTAAACAAATACAAATATTAAAGCCAGCCACCTGTGGTTCATGCCTATTATCTTGGCTACTCAGGAGACTGAGATCTGAGGATCTTTGTTCAAAGCCAGCCTAAGTCTGAGATACTCTTATCTCCAATTAACTCTCAAAATGCTGGAATGGCAGTGTCCCTCAAGTGCTAGAGTGCTAGCTACAAAGGAAAAAGCCAAGTGAGATTATGAGGTCCTGAGGTCAAACCCAGATTTCCTCTTTTACCCCCTCCTGCCTATGCTATACAGAGCCATTAAATAACCTCTGCCCAGACCAGGCACCGGTGGCTCATGCCTGCAATCCTAGCTACTTAGGAGGCTGAGATCTGGGGATTGGGTTCAAAGCCAGCCACGGCAGGAAAAGTCTGTGATCTTTCAATTAACCACCAGAGTACCAGAAGTGGTGCTGTGGCTCAAAGTAGTAGAAAGCTAGCCTTGAGCTGAAGAGCACAGGGACAGCGCATAGGTCCAGAGTTCAAGCCCCATGACCAACCAAAAAAATTTAAACGAATAAATAATCTATGCCTGTGACATACACATGTGAGTTTTATTTTATTTTGGCAAATGTGATTTGGATAGCTTTTCAACTGCAAAATGGGAAGAGGGCTTTCTTTTGAGGTCAGGCTTTTGGGAAATGGCACACATTCTGGGATCCAGGACGCTCACACACTGCTCAACTTCTTGCTTCCTCTTTTTCCTGTGGGATCACTGCTTCCTCTTCTCTCAATTCTTGCTTTTCTTGCATTTTGTCCTGTGACTACTGATAGCTTCTGTCTGAAGAGGCAGCTAAACAAAAGCCCACTTGAGACACAGACATGGGCACAGGAAAGGAATTTGGGCTTATCCCACACAATATTTTGAACAACGGCAAGGCTGCAATCATCCCCTTATGGGCTTGAGCCAATTCTCTAGGTGACTTGGCAAAGCCCTCTCTCCTTCTCTGGAATACATTCTGTATTGTGTGAATACTGCATACCTTTGGGGTTATGTACCCACCATGAATCCTGGTAGCAAGACAGTGTGGAAAGAGCACATGCCATCTTCCATTCCTGCTGGAGCTTCTGGTTCTTATTTTAAACTCCAAACCACACATTATGCTGCAGAGAAAAATGGATTTTATGCAAACTTCCATTGCAGTTGGAGTTAAATAATATAAACACACTTTCCTAAATTGTTGTATAAAATAAAATAGACTCTCAGTAGTCATTGTTCTTCCCAATGACCCATTTCTTTCCTTATTCCCATTGAATAAATTGTCCAGACCTACGGAAGTGGATATAAATCCCTTATTCCATACAATCCTAAAGCATTTTCATGTGCTACATAAATTTACATAATGAACATTAGCTTTGAAAATGAAAGTAACATTTTTGGTAGATTCAGAAAAGATACTTAAAAAAATCCTCTTTCCATGGTTGGCATATCTTCATCAATTAATGATATGGATGGTATACCTATTAGGTCACAGTATCCTAATAGATAAATTCCTTTATCCAACACCACTTGCCAAAGGGAAGATAAGGAGTTGTGCTAATTCTCAGTGCAACCATCCAACCAACCACCCAACCAACCAAGCAGGCAATATGTCTCTGTATTTTCTACCAATGCTGTTTCTCAGTCATTACAGCATTTATCCCATAATCAATAGATCATGTAAAACGAACCAGGTACTCCCATTGAACACACAAGCCTAGTTATTATTAAATTTTGCTGAAACACTATTTATAAGTAAGGCTCTAATTAATCTAATGCCTATTTTATCTTGCATAAGACTACATGCACTAAATGTAGCAACAAATTATTCAGTCACTTCAGACAGTTAAGATATAGTTCCTTTTGACATGTTAATGTATTTTGTTAATACATTTAGTAATGAGAGATTCTAAAGTTATATATTGCTTTTATTTGGAAAGGGAAATTCTTGAACTGTCCATTTATTATATACAACTATATTTGCATTATATAGAGCTCAATTTTTTCAGTTAATTTTAAACTAAAATTTTGTTACTTGGTGCTGTAGGTTCATATTATAGAATGGAGATACACTTTTATTTAATAATAATTACATTATATAAAATAAATAGTTAAATGTCTTCAGATTTTGAAGTACAATAAATGTAGCATGTGGCAAGATAAAAGAATATTTTATAAATGTAGAAGAAGAGAACATTATATGAAAATTTACTCATTTATTTTTTTAATATTTGTATTATCTTTAAGTAATTGTACAAAGGAGTTGCCACTCACCAAAGCAATTTGTGGATACAGTATATCTTGATCAATGTTAACCCTTTCAACATTCTCACTCATCCCTCCCAATTCATCCTTTCTCTTACTTATCTGAATTTTAGGTTACACATTGAGGTTATTTTTTAACTGTTTAACACAGAAGTTTATGTGTACATATACTGATCTGTCTCATCACTTCAACATCTTCACCCTTCTATCCCCCTGTATTTCTGTATATTTTTGTGTTTGTTGTGTCAGTATTGAGGGTTGAACTTAGAGCTTGGATACTGTCCTGTAGCTTTTGCATTACATGCTGACACCCTACCACTTGACCCACAACCCTGCTTCTGGCTTTTCGGTGGTTACTTGAAGATAAGTTTCACATCTTTTCTGGCTTTGAATTTCAATAATCAGAATTTATCCTTCAGGGTAGCTAGTACTACTATGCCTTGATTATACAATTTTTAATTGATTATCATGGTTTCTTTTTCATTATTGTAAAAGTGATGTACATAGGAGTTCCAGTTACTTAAGGAAGGTAATGGATAAATTTGTTTTTGAACAGTGTTGCCCTCTCCCTTTTTCTCCCACTTCCCACTTTCCCCCTCCTTGACTCCTCTACCAGGTGTACAGTTCATTTCTCATATAGTGTCTAGTGAGTACCACTGTTGGGTTCTCCCTTTGTCCCACTATTTTGGTGATTTCCTTTCCCTTCAGCAAATCAGTTAAATTCATGTACAAGATGAGTTACCATAATCAAAAAGTTACAACAGGGAATAAACCAAAGGGGGAAAATAGAAGTATGAAAGAAAAAACAAATAACTACAAACAGCACATTAGAAAATCCTCTTATTTCCATTTCTTGTATTTCATTTCTTTACTCATCATTTTATATGACCATACATACATAGGGATTGAACTATTGTGATCCTCTGCTAAGAATGTCCTAGACATATTCTAATAATCATAAATGAGGGAAACCATGTAGCCTATGTTTCTTTGGGTCTGGTTACTTAATAGACATTGGTAACAATTCTGAAATTAATTGGATATGGGTGCTAATCTATCTCTACTTCCACAATTTATATGAGTGTGAATTCTTTTTTTAAAAATTTTTTTATGTACATCCTCTTTTTTTGTGTGTGTTTTGGTTTGTTTTTTTTTTTTGTTTTTTTTTTTTTGCTTTTTTTTGCCAGTCCTGAGGACTGAACTCAGGGTCTGAGCACTGTCCCTGGCTTCTTTTTGCTCAAGGCTAGTACTCTACCACTTGAGCCACAGCGCCACTTCCAGCTTTTTCTATATATGTGGTGCTGAGGAATCGAAACCAGGGCTTCATGTATATGAGGCGAGAACTCTACCACTAGGCCATATTCCCAGCCCATGAGTGTGAATTCTTTGAGTATGATACACATCTGTAATATCATCTTTCATGCTCTAAATTCAGTGGTATAGAATGTGTTTCGTGTGATGCAGGCATTCAATAAATAGAACAAATTCCAGAACTGGAGGCATGGCTTATGTAGAAGAGCACCTGCTTAACAAATATGAAGACTTGAGTTAAAAACTCCAGTACTGCCAAAAAAGAATTAGGATGAATGAGTTATATGATTATTTCTCTTAAAGGATTTCATGGTGATATTATTCCAAATAGAACACTGGAAACTTTATAGACTTACTAAACATGAGGATTTTTGTAATTTATTTCATCCGGTTTTTTTTAGAAGGTTGATACGTTTTAAAATTTGCTTAACCTCACTGAATGGCCAGTGCTGATAGATTTCCATCATAGAAATTTCTGTCCTATGTAAGAAAACTGGAAAAACTAATCAGTAGAAATTAACTGTAGTTAAGGCTTGAATGTGTTGATTAGGTTGGCTATTTTTACCTTGTAACCCTAGGCAGTATTTCAACATGATTCTATGAAGAAACTAATTAGTAACACCAGTAAAATTTAACTTATTTCATTTATATTATTGAGGGATTATTTTTAGCGAGTGAAGTAAACTAATTTCATAAGTCCAACATCGATGAAGGAGGCTAGTTATAATTTTCAACCTAACGTAGTGCCAGTACATAAGCCTATGAAGAACATACAGGATGCAATTAGATGTAAAGTAGAGGTTACATGTATGAAGATGGAAATCTGAAGTCAAAACAAAGTGAAACAAAATAACTTTAAAAACAAGAATAATAAGGAGATTATATTCTTACTTAAACAACATTAAATATCATCTCCAAAAAATTATTCTTTTTTTTCCCCTGTCCATTGCCTTCTCCTATTGTCTTTTGGCTTTACTCACAAGCTGGATACAATTTTCCTTATACATGCTCTATGCATCCCTCACACACAAACACATGCTCCATTGTTAATAGCTTCCAAAGCTTTGTTGAATACGGTCTATGGTCTTTCCTTTGTTGCCTTTTCTTAAACCATGGCTGTCATTTCCAAAGATGTAATAACCACTTACTTTATTCTAACATCAAGAAACACTCATTAGAAACTAGCTCAATTCATTTAATTTTGTTTTGATGCACTCATCTGCAGTTTTTGTCTACATAGGTCCTTTAGGAAAATTGTCTGTATTTTCTGTGTCTTGAGTTACTATCAAATAAGCCGAGGATATTCATTCAGCTTTATTAAGGCTAATATGTGATGTTGAATAGAAAAATTCATTCCAAACTATAAAATATTTCCAAATGTTGGTGTCACATCACAGCATAAAGTGGTTGGACAGCTAGCTTTGTTGGAATTGCAAATGAGGATGTATAACAAAGATATAGAATGCTATTAAAAACTCAGAAAATTGAGGTAAAATGGAACAAAATGCTATTTTATTTGTCTTGTTTACGATCAGTGGTGAATTTCTGTTACTATTCTGTTTCATTCAGAATGAGAATACTGTATTTTCATAATAAACAGGATGAGAAGATGAATTCAAGAGACAAGTGTTGCAGATCACTTTATAGAAGACAATCCTGTGAAAACTATGAACTTTCATACAGCAGAAAATTGTCACAGATGAGAGGGAACAATTTGAATTAGAATTAATTTTATACAAATATATTCTCATCCATTCCATTCTTAAAACACTTAGTTCCAGTATTAGATGAAAATCGGACAGGTTTGCAAGCTGTGGTTGAATGCATTGTGATAATGGGCAATTTACACTTCTGTAACCTGAAAAGAGTTTGGCTGGTATTCTTTGTTCTTTCTCTCACCATTCTCTATTTTTGCTATAAACAACAAGTTTCGTTGGTTTAAAAGCAATTTTTTATTCTCTGTGTTTATTATAAGACATTTTCCAGCTTCATAATTATAAAAAGCATTATAAAAATTATATTAGATTAGGGAAATATTTAGCATTTATTGTCCTAGTGCTCAATAGTAGCTCTGAAATAACTTGCATTACATTAATATAGCAGTTAGGAAGTGAGATAGAGAAAGAGAATAACTGTATGTTAGTCATAAACATGAGTCTAATAATTTAGTTACCATATATTGCTTTGTAAAAATTGAAAAAAATGACTTAAAGAGGTTACAGATGTACATGTTTATTTAAAATATATATATATATATATACTTATAAGCACCAAAAAGCAGTAATGTCTTAACATATACTATAAATTGTATAATATATTACTTTTATTATGTTTATAAAAATTAACATATAGTTATGGATAAAGAGACTCTGAGGAATTGTGACCAAGCAATAAATTTTATATTACTATTTTAGAACTGCATAGAATTTTTAGGAATTTGTGTTCAGTATATTTCTTTTTTACTAGCATTGAAAGTGAAAACTAGAAATTAGAAAAAAGGAAATCCCCTAGATAAGATGATGGTCATGTGTTCTAGATTTCTAGTTTAGTACCTTTATTCACCTATTAGAGATCATTTTGTGTACATAGTGTGATGTGTGTATATCTGAGCTTCATTCAGGCCCCAAATTCCATTCTTGTTTCTGGATATTAAAGAATGAAAGAAAGTAATATGAAAATATTCTTCAGTATTTGGCATTTGTGTTCACTTAGGAAGTCATTCATAAAGCCATATTTGTCCAACCTCTTTTCCTCCTGAGTTGGGGCTCTTATGCTGACTTAGCAAAACACCAGCTCAGAAAAAGCTTAGCAAGCTGAAGCTCAGTGGCTCAATAAAGTGCTTCTGATTCTTGGCCTCATTCCTGCCTCTCCTTGTGGCCTTCTGTGTGGTATTTGTCTTTCTCCTTTTCTCCCTTCCTTCTTTCCCTCTCCCCGCCCCTCTCCTCCCCTCCCCTCCACTCCCCTGTCCTCCCCGTCCTCCCTTCCCCTCCTTTCCCCTCCCCTTCCCTGTTCTCTCCTCTCTTTTCCTTTCCTTCTTCCATAGCTTCCTTTTCATGTTAACCTCTTTCATCTCTTCTGAATGTTTCCTATTTCCTGGTTATCACACAAATCTACAACACAAAATTAAATCCCATTTCATATTTGTGTGAAAAAGAATATTTTAAGATAGTAAGTTCATTTGTATATATATACCAACAAAAGTATATGATATGAACACATAGGTGATGCCAAGTGAAATGAACTCCACATTATGGAAACAAGTGGTATATGATTGCAGTAATTATTTTCACCATGCCATGTGAAACAGTATCCTTTTTCTTTCTTTTTTTCCTCATATTCCCTTTGTGTGGTTTTACCCCTGCTATCTCTGTATCTGATCTTAGTACCCTGAATACTGTATATAAATGTATTAGAACTAGGGAAATGAAAGGGAATACCAAAATCGAGAGACAAAGGATAAAAAGACAAACAATTCCAAAAACAATACTTAAAACCATTTGGTGTAAACAACTGTAAAACTCATGGAGAGTGAAAGGCGAAAGGGAAGGCGGGGGAAAAAATGAGGAAGAAGGCAACAGGTTGGAAAAGAAATGTACTCAGTGCCTTACATATGAAACTGTAACCCCTCTGTGCTTCACTTTGACAATAAAAAAGAAAGAAAAAAGGTATATGATATATTATAACTTATTTTATGATGTACTTGTATACACAATGTATATATATATATATATATGGAAAGAGATTTATATGAAGTTGCATATATATTTTTTAAAATACAAATTAGTAAAAAACACAAATTAATATATAAAATACCTTGCAATTTTTCTTCATATAGTTTTTTGATAATTATAATGCTGAATGTACCTATGTCACAATAGATCTAGTTGACTTGAGGGGACAGATTGGGTCAGAGTAAGTAAAGAAGAGATAATGGAAGAAATAACACAAAGCAAGTGCATTATACTTGAAATTGACAGGATGAATTGGACAAATATGTAAAGATATGTAAAGAACTGAATTTGGTCACATATGCATGAAATAATGGCTCTAGGAAACCTAACATGGATGATTGGATAATTGGGCAGGAAATGAGACCCTTCTGAAAATTCACCAGTAAAATTCACCAGTAAAAATTAATGGTAAGGATGTCAAAAGCAACAAATCCCGAGTTCAAACTTCAATACTTCTAGCAAAACTAAATAAACAATAGTAAAAGACTCAATTCAGTTTTTAAATATATATATATATATATATATATATATATATATATATCTGACCTAGTTTCCCATTTTTCATATATATGTAGTGGATCATTACTACTAACAAAAAAGTAAAATAAAGAAAATGAAATATAAATTTTTAAAATTCAAGTTAGAAAAAAACTTAGCTATATATATAATATATGTATAGCTATATATAAAAGTATATGTAATGTACTTAATAAATGCATAATATATATGTGTATATGTTTATATATACACCAGGGTAGATATTGAGCCACTTTAGAAGTTATTTGCCTGTGATTTTTACATATAAAAATGACAAGATTATTTTACAGAATTTTGCATTTCCCAAAATTTAAAGGATTAATAAGAACCCATTTAAGAAAACCTAAGATATAAAGTTACAACACAATTCATAGGAAACTTCCCTCACAAATTTTTGTCCTGAAACTGTTAAATATACAGAAATAGGCGTTTCATTCCTCCCAGATTTAAATTATATCCCTTTGCTGGCTCAGTAAACAGAAATGGGGAGCCCAATTAATGCCAGTGATTTCAACATAAATACAAATTATGTCTCTAATCCCAGACTGGGAAAGATTCAGATAGATTCACATCCAGCAAACATTTCTGCAAGAGGAGGAAAACATGGAAAAGTATTGACATACTTGAACTTATAATGTTAATGCTTAGAAATAATGAGATAATATTGATGAGGGACTGAAATATTCTTTTCTTAAATTACCTTATCTATTAATATTTCCATGCTACCAGGATTTTATGTATCTGAGAACTTATTTAGACAATATAGGTCAAGTTTCCTTCACTCCTGTACATCTTTTACATGAGAGATCAAGAAAGATGCCCGCCGAACCTTCTTTGCTCTAACATATTGTAGTTTGTAAACATCTCCAATTAAAAAGCCACAGCCTCTTAAACTGGGCTTTATCTTTCATTTCACCTATCAGTTCATTATTAGCACATTAGTAATCAAATGAAAAACAACTTTTTTTTTACTTTTAATTGTCTCCCAATGTGAAAAATAATCTGTATTTGATGCAACAATTCTAATACATAGATTGACTTCAACCATTGTCTTATAATATAATTTTATTTTGGCACTTAGTGATAAACTTGTTCTTCTAATGAGCAGATTCTTACTATAAGCATCTCCAGAAACTCAGAAAACAAAATATGTGTTATAAATTATTTTTTAAAAACTTATGTATGAACAATCAGTATATTACTTGAGTGAACGAGATCCTAGATAGAGATAAACAGGTAGACTAAATACAAGCCTAGTTATTTAGTAAGCCTAATTATTTAGTGAATGGGTTCAGACTGTAGATTCTCTTTGCTGTCTGTCTGTTTTGTTTTTGAGCAATTTACTTTAATTTATTTGCCTATATTTGATCGTAAGACTAAGAGACAATGAAAACACCTTATATCAAATAAGTTATCAAATTCACTGTCAAATCAAAATAATAAAATTTGAAAACCTAAACGGTTAAAAAAGTGATATTTTCTAAGTTTTATATATATACATACATATATATTACTTTAAAATCTTTTTATTCTGAGATCAAAATTTTCAGGATAATAGTTATTTACTTTTAAACTCGTGAGTCCTAAAGATGAAGGCAAGGTATGATTGAAACCTACAGAAAAAGCCTTCTGTTTATGTTCTATGTTTTGCTTTCTTGCATTTAATATCTGTTATATCTTTGTTTTGTTGGTGGTGGTAGTGTTTTTCATGTTGTTTTACCTCTGCCTTTCTCAAGACTTGTGTACAGGCACTAGCCAAAAATAGGCAATTTTATTTTATTTATTTATTTTTTTGCCACTCCTGGGGCTTGGACTCAGGGCCTGAGCACTGTCCCGGACTTCTTTTTTTTTGCTCAAGGCTAGCACTCTGCCACTTGAGCCACAGCGCCACTTCTGGCCGTTTTCTGCATATGTGGTGCTGGGGAATCAAACCCAGAGCTTCATGTATACAAGGAAAGCACTCTTGCCACTAGGCCATATTCCCAGCCCACTAAAAATAGGCAATTTTTGTTTGCAGAATGTCTAGGGTGTTTTTTTTCCAGTTTTCTTATATTTCTTGCTGCAATAGAATGTACATAATAGTTGCTTAATGTAATTAATGTCCTTACAAATCACTGCATTTATTCTAAGTTAACATAGCAAAAGAAAAACATTGTGCAGATTGTGTTTGCCAGCCTGGCTTGTCCTGAGCCTCTACTCAGGAATATCTCATGGGGTTGGTTTGGTAACCCACTTGGCTGCTAGTAATCCTTTTCTGCTAAATAAATCCTCAGGGCAAGTGGAGCATTTTGAAAGCTCCTAAGATAAACTGCTTGAGAGGCATTCCCCACCATCACAGCCACTTCCCACCATCAATAATTTTTTTGCATCCTGTTCCATGGAGCTATCGGTTGTCTAACTAGCCTAGGTACATAATAGGTCACTATTCTAACATGTAGCCTCATTTCTTATTTTGTAATTACTAAGAGATTTGATGTGATTGACAAAAGAACATGACATTGCCTGTTGGATGAAATTGTAATTTTCCTTCTTAGCCAGAGAAAGCAATAGGATTTACCTCAAGCACTAGCCCTGCCAATCAATGCCACATTAGCAATGGGTTCCTGCAGTAATTTCTTTAACTTTTGACATACTGAGGTATGGACACAGGGATTTGTGCTTGCTAGGCAGGCACTCTGTCACTTGACCAATATCACCATCTCGTTTTTCTTTGGATATTTTTGAGAAAAGGGATCAGTTTTGCTTGGACCAGCCTAGACTATGTTCCATCTCTTTTGAGACACACCTGGATCAGAAAGAGGAAGTCAACTAGCTGGCCCCACCTGTTTCTCAGTCCTGGGGCCACATGTGGCTAATATGGTACCTGAGGATGAACCCAGAGGCAGTTCTGTGGGCTGTGATGAAAAATCTGGCTACCTCTAGGATTGGTCCCTGCCTCTTCCGCCATTACGGACAGTTCATGCCTCCCCGTTGCAATCCCTAGATAGGTGCATGTACACCCCTCCCCTTCCTGCCTAAACGAGATCTTGCAGCTGACTTGATTCCCAGACGTGTCTGATTGTCCTCTGGTGAGGGAGGGCTGGGTGCCGGCAGTCTGTCGACCCTTTCCTTTTTTGGCTCCTCCGGTCAGGGTGTGTCTTCCCTGTCATCTCTCATGCTTCCTGCTATAGCTATGCTGGCCTCTCCCACAAGCATGCCAAGCCCTTGGTACTGAGGTAGGGTGTTGCGATATTTTTAACCAAGCTAGCTTGGAACTGTGATTCTCAGATTCCCAGAGACTCACATAGCTATGGTAACAGGCACATACATTCCTAGCTTTAAGTTGAGAAGGGTTGTCTTGAAGACTTTCCCAGTCTGGCCTCCTATTGTGATCTTCGAACTTTCCCCCTGGAGAGTAGCTAGTATTACAGGCATGAGGCAGTATGCATAGCCTGTGCTGTGATTTTGTTGAGAAGCATTGATGCTCCTGTCAGTGTGCTGATATCCATTTTCAATGTCTGCAGTGTTGAACAAAAGATAACCGAAATGTGTTCCAGTTTACACCCTGTTCAAAATCTGAGCTTTGGAGAATAAACCACTAGCTAACACAATGTGGAGGCCTGGAGAATAAAGTTCCTTATTTTTTGTAATTTTCTTTCAGAACTCAGAAGCTAATCTTTTCACGCGCGCGCGCGCGTGTGTGTGTGTCCATCCAGAAGAAGGCAGTAAAATACAATTCCATCAGCAGATATGTCAATAGCTGAGTATAACTTAAATCCAAACCATTAAGATTTTTTTTTCAAAAGTAAATAGAATTTCTATTGACATTTGGGATAAAGCAAAGAAAAATCTTCTGGAGAGCGAGTTTCAATAATGAAAGTCTTTGGATGCCACTTGAGCACTTAATAGAAATAAGGAATAAAAAGAGTCAAGTAAAAGAAAGGAAAAGTTCTTCATTACATGGCAATAGTTATTTTCTTAATATAGGACTACAATTGCATGCCCATTAACAAGAAAGAAAATCATCATTGCATACATTTATATTAGTGTCCCCTTATTTTCTAGTATATGTGTATATTTATTTATGTATGTGTATATATGTGTAAAAATATTCATATATATGTATTTATACACACACTATTGTGTGTATAAGTACTGCTCAGTTTTTAGAAACAACATGGGCCAAAATTGAAATTGGTAGAAATTAAGTGCTGTTGTATCCTTACAAAATGATTAACTCAAGCTTCATGTATGTTATACATTATCAGGCTATGTGTTATGACCCTCTGACACCTTGCACACAGATACTTTAACTCACTAAGAAAGAAGTTTCCAGCATCAGCAATGCTATTCTGAATGTAACTTTAACAAAAGTATTGCTAATTGGAAAGAAAATATATATTCACATAACTTTACCCATTGATGAAACATTTGTTTGAAATACTTTAAAAAGTGATTTTTTCGAAGCTGAGGAGGAGGAAGACTGAATGTTATAAAGAAAAAAGAAACTCTGTCTCTGTAGAGTTGCAGTCCCAGAAGCTAATTTGGGGCATCCTTTTTGCTTCAATGACATTTTCAAAGTCTTTCAAGAGACAAATTTGGTGCTCCTAAGTTTTGAAGTACACAGAAACCTGAATGCTATCTTTTTAATTCTAAAACATATTTTTGAGGAGTTGATGGAGTGAGAAGTATTTTGATAGTGCCATCTAGTGAACACAATTTTTGAAAGCTAAGATAAAAAGAAATCTGTTCAGTTAAAAAAGAAAGAAAGGAAGAAGGTGGGGGGAGGGAGAAAAGGGTGATGAACAATTTTCAAAATATATTGAATTTACTTTTCTATTATGTCAAATGTATACTATCTTTTTAATAAGTCTTTCTTTTGTTTGATACTTAATAGCTTCTTAAAATCCAAACCGTGATATAAAGGATTAAAAACTTCCCATTAGAAAATGGGAGGTTGATTTCACATTGTGCAAAATTCAAGTAATAACTTCATTGCATTCCTGAGAGAGCTGTTGGAGATAAATAGCTCTGTCATATATATGTGCTGACATTTCCTTAATAATCACAGACATACAATCATTCAAGCCATGTGGGAAGAGAAGGGTAGGTTACAAACGTAGGCTTGTTTTATTCTCAGGGCCTTGTAGGACTTTCTGGCAACTTCCACTGTGAAATTGCTGCTTCTGGACAATAGCCAGACTATAAAATATTTGAACAGAGACCATCATCAGTGACATGGTTATCAGGAAAGGAAAGAAACGCACACCTAGAAAAGGATGAACAGATTTCCATGCTCATTTCAAGCAGGTAATAAGTAATAATACTTGCCCTGTCATTATATTATTATTTAATTTGGTTCAGCAGCATAATACACATGCTGTAATAAAAACTTATTACTTTAATATTTTTTCAAAAGATTTCATCTTATATAGTATACAAATTCTGCTTTCTTTTTGGCTTAATAGCCTTTTTTGTCATCATTTATTTCTTAATAAATCAGGTGAGAATAGATTTCTATTGTGTCTACTAACTGGTAAATTGAAATAAATTGATATCAATTTAAATTTGTCCAATTTTTTATTGGCCTCCTTTCTCCATTCCACTGATATACTTCTTCCTGAACAAACAAGCTGTATTTATCTTCATCTAAGAAGCCTCTCTTTCCCTATGTGTGATCCTATTGCATGAGTGGCAGGGCTATGAAAACTACAGAAGTTCTCATTGGAAGATTGCTACTAGGTGCAAATTGCATGCTAACTACCAAAGAGAATAGCTAAGGCCATTTCATTATTTATTGTCCACTACACTAACTGTTCCTTAAATCTCACTCCAGCATTCAATAGAATATGCCAGAAATGATCTTCTGTATGTCCAATGAGTTTCTTTGTGTTTTTTTTCTGTATCATCTCTTCTGACAGACAAGTAGCAGCAGAGGATCTGTGAATGTGTTGCACATTTATTGGCACATGTCTATATGAGCATGAGGTTCCTAGCTGCTTCTCCTCATCCTCAACCAGTTATGATGATCTGTATGGATGAAATGAGAAAAGGCATCGATAAATGAGTGCAGCCTAAATCTCACATGCATTTTTTTCTTTATTGTAGATTTGTCCTCAGATATATTTGCCCTTGAAGGTAGTATTTTTGTTCTTTGTTTTGAAATGTTATGTTTTTTTGCCTTCTAAGCACTCTCCAGGCACTTAATCAAAAGCTGTTATTTCTGTTACTGTGAACTCCAGTTTCTCCCACAGATTGCATTATAATACAAATAAAGGAAATAAAGAAATTAATTACTTTCCCCAAGGCATTGACTCTTTTCACTTTTTATTCTTCTCTTTCTGAGCTATATTAAGTATATTGTATTCATAGAGTAATTGCGAAATTATCCTCTGTCTTTTAAACCTATTGCCATTTACTTGGCCTTGTGTACATATTTTTGGCATTTATCTGTTTCTTGATGTGTATAGGTCAGTTTTACAAAAAAAAATCAGCTCTCAATTTTCAAATTAGGAAAAACAAATAGTGTGAGCATTAAACTTACTGCAAGTGAGAGCTGAGAGTTTAATTACATATATGACTTTAGGTTATAAGTGAAAATTGAGGGTTTCTAAATATCACTGTGCTATAACCCATGTAACTCAGTGAAATGTAAGGAGGAGTTTCTACTGATGCTTTATAGGTAATGGAAATGAGGGAAAAACACTGAGGAATTATTCTTCAAGTATATCCCAAGATGAGAGCTAGATGCTGTGAGTCTTGTTTTCTGAGTGGTTCATACTCTGTCTGCAAGAAGCTCCCTTCTTTATTGATTTACAGATAGAATTTGCTCCCTTCTGTTCTGGGTACTAAATAAGGTGTCTCAGATTTTTGTCTCTTCTCACTTTTGTCTATGCTCTCCAACTTTGTTCTCCAATGGCTTTAGGAATCCCTTTGATAGTTGGACTTCACCAGTAAGTATTACTGTTTTGAGTAGATGATAGTCTTATAGTTCATTGGTAGATGTCACTCATATGAATTGGCTATTCACTTGAATTTCACTTAAATTTTTAGAAATTAATGTTTTTAACATTTCTGTTTGAGCACAATAACCTTTATCACACTGTATCATTTTCCTTTAGTATAAATTTAGAAGAGATAAACACACTACACTGGAGATGTGAATTTTTAGGTTGATTGTTGATATTCCTCAGGCACTAGTCACAAAGCCTAGCATATTTGTTTAATTTCTAGTTGCAGTTCTTCATTTTTGTATTATTGTTAATTGTATGTGAAGGACCTCTCTCTGCTTCTTTTTCAAATATGAGATCAAGGGTTTTGTGTACTATTGCATGATTAAATCCAAATGAAAACCACAGCACAAAAATAAAGTCAATTTAAAAAGTTGTAACAATTAAAAAAGAAACTTGAGAAATCAAGAATCACCTGTCAAGGGAGAGAAGATAGCGCCGTCATGATAGGGATTCACCCCAACCTGCTCCAACTGAATAGTGAGCTGGGAACTCTACCACCCAACACCCCATCAAGAACCCAGCAAACCCAACAACCAGAAGAAACAGAGAAACACAGGAAATGAAAAAGAACAAAAAAAGAAGAGCCTATAACCTGCATGGTGCCAGAAAATCTCTGGGGTACCCTCTCCCCACCAGCTGACCCTGGCCAGAACAGGGCCAGGCTAGGAAAGGGGACCCAGCGCTGGTAAACCAACAGCCGAAAGTCATGCCAGGAGCGTAGAGTCCAGACAGCAAGAGCTCCACAGACCCCAGGAGGAGCGCAGACCTACCAAGACACCGGAGCTGTGGGACCAAACGGCCGGGATCAGACATAAGCAGCAGGGGAACCCCAGGTGAAGACAGGGAGAGCCAGTGCTGCCACCACCAAATGACCGATCGCTACACCCCAGCACCACAGCCCTGCAAAGCCCACAGCAGCGCAGGACACACACTCAACCAAAGACCAGTAAGTTCCCCATTGCCCCACCACAAACGGGTGACTAGCTCTAGCAGAGACCCAAACCCTACAAAGAAGCTAGCGCTCCCTCCCTTCCCCTATCTACCCCAAGGGAATAAAGCAGCTCCATAGCTGGTGGCACTAAGACCTCTGGGAGGACACTGGAACTAACAGAGGGGGAGCAGCGCCAAGGCATCCCCCGCAAAGCCCCAGCAGAGCCACCTGAACCTGGCCACACCAGCCCCACCTCCTCCACAGCAGGGGCCCAGGGACTGGTAGGCATTGGAAGGCCCAGGCTCGCTGGTGAGCAACACCAGCACAGCAGGGTCACCTGGGCCTGAAAACATGCCCTCCTCACAGTGGAGGCACAGAGAGTCTGCGGGCACCAACCCGCGCCTGGACACTTGATCCTGCTGGGGCTCACGCATAGCACCCCAGCAAATTTGTGAGAGGGCACAATCACCCTCCAGCAACTCGGGGCAACACTACCCCAAAGGAAGCACTAGAGTACACACACACACACACACACCCCTGGAGGGCCAGCATGGGCCAGTGCTAGCCCTCCAGCAGGAGGACCTCTTGCCAAACCCCCCCCCAGGAGTGCACAAGCAGGCACAAGTGAGGGTGACCACCTCAGCAACAATCGAGAAGGTCACGCTCAACCACTGGGCAGTAAGATTCAACAGCCAAACTCAAATCCAGAGCCAGTACACAAACAAGTCTCCCACTGACAGACCAGCGGGAACCAGCACAAATCCAACCCAGGGAAGCCACCCACAGATCTCCAGATGCACAAATCACAAAGAAATATAGCAAATTTCATCAAAGGGCAAGCCAACTTGCTAGCTCCAAAAAGCAGTACCACCGAAGAGGAGATGGAGAATGAAAAAACAACTGAAGCTATGATAGCAGAAATGATGGAAAGACTCAGAAACAAAATCAGAAAACAATTCCAGGAGTTTAGAGTGGAAGTCTCGAAGGACCTCCAGGAAGCCAAGAAAGAAATGGAAGCAAAAATGGATACAGTGCCAACCTCCATTAAAGAAGACCTTAACATCCTGAGAAGCGAAATGCATGAAAAAATAGATTTAAAATACAACTCTTTAAAGGAAGAAATTTCCACTATCAGAGCTGAACTGGCAACCATAAATAGCTCTCTGACATCCATAAACTCCACATTTGAATCCACAGCACAAAGAATTGACCATATTGAATCCAGAATCTCTCTCGGACAATGATACAGCCGATAAGGACCAGAAAATTACCACACTCCAAGAAACGGTAAAGCTCCAGGGCAGACTAATCCAGGAGCTAGTGGACAAAGATAAGAGATATAATCTGCGCATAATAGGAATAGAAGAAGGAGCCAAATACCAGAGCAGAGGGCTTCAACATATTTTCAATAAAGTGATTGCAGAAAACTTCCCCAATCTCATGAGGGACCTCACCCAGGTAACCGAAGCCTATAGGATGCCTGGCAGACCAGACCCTAGAAAAGCCTCACCCAGGCACATAATAATCAAGACTTCATATCTCAAGAATAAAGAGCAAATTTTGAATGCAGCCAAAGTGAAGAAAGAAATTTATTACAATGGGAAGAGGATCCGAATAACAGCACACCTCTCTACACAAAGCTACCACGCGTGAAGAGAATGGAAGAACACCATCCAAGTCCTACAAGCCAACAACTGCCAACCTAGAATAAAATATTCAGCAAAGCTAGAGCTCATATTCAAGGGGAAAAACATATCTTTCCATAGCAAAGAGGATCCTAAAGGAGTATGTGAATAAAAAAACCAGCCCTACAGCGAATTCTAAGAGGGGAATCCCACCCAACAGAAATTGTACAGAACACACAGACAGAAACAGAAAGAAACTACAATAGCCAGAACCCAACAGAAAGAGCAGCTCATTAAAGACAAGAAATAAAAAAGAGCGGAAAAACAGCCTAACAGGAAAATAGAAGGAGAAAAAACACTCTTATCCTTGATCTCTTTGAATATAAATGGTATAAACTCTCCGATAAAGAGGAGGAGACTGACAGAATGGACCCGCAAACAAAAGGTTGCCATCTGTTGTCTACAAGAGACCCATTTTACAGCAAGGGATAAAAACAGGCTCCGAATGAAATGGGAGCAAGCTCTTCCAAGCAAACGCACCTACCAAAACTGCAGGAGTAGCCACCCTGATCTCAGACAAGCTGGACTTCTCATTAAAATCAACTCCAAAAGACAAAGAAGGACACTACATTTTAATACAAGGAAAAGTCCAGAATCAAGACATCACAGTGAAAAATGTATATTCACCAAACAAAAGAGGCCCTACATATGTCAAGCAAATTCTCACAGAACTACAGAACAAGATAGACCCAAACACAATCATAGTGGGTGACTTTAATACCCCACTCTCTCCAAGAGACAGATCCAACACCCAGAGGATTAGCAAGGGAACTGAGGACCTAAGTAACACCATATACCAAATGCATCTGACAGATCTATACAGAATCTTCCACTCTACAGAGACCCAATCTTCCACCCTACAGAGACCCAATACACCTTCTTCTCAGCCGCCCATGGATTATACTCCAAAATAGACCATGTCATAGCCCACAGAAAGAACCTCAGCAAATACAAAAGTATTGACGTCATCCCATGTATTATATCTGACCACAGTAGAATAAAGGTAACCCTCAATAAAAACGGTTGCCACAGAGGCTATACACATTCTTGGAGGCTAAATCCCACACTGTTATCCAACACTTGGGCCACAGACCAAATTAAAGATGAAATCAACGAATTCATAAGCCACAATTACAATGAAAATACATCACAAAGAAACCTATGGGACACAGCTAAGGCAGTACTGAGGGGCAAGATCATCACCCTCAGCACTCACATTAAAAGAATGGAAACAGAGCAGGTGAGTAACCTCACGATGAAACTAAAACAACTGGAGAAAAAGAAATGATCGAATCTAAAATGACTAGGAGAGAGATCACAAAGATTAAAGAAGAGATAAATCTGATTGAAAATAGAAAGACCATTCAACAAATAAATAAGACTAAAAGCTGGTTCTTTGAGAAAATAAATAAAATAGACAGACCCCTCGCAAGACTTACAAAAAAAAAAAAAAAAAAAAAAAGAGAAGAGACTCATATACGTAAAATCAGGGACTCCACCGGAAAAATTACAACAAATACACACGACATTCAAACAATTAAAAGGAACTATTTCCAGAACCTCTACTCACAAAAAAACAATAATTTACAGAAATGGATCAATTTTTAGAGAAGTATAAACTGCCCAAACTGAACCAAGAAGAAATAAATCAACTAAATAAACCAATAACATACAGCAAGATACAGGGAGTAATCAAGAACCTCCCAACAAAGAAAAGCCCAGGCCCAGACGGATTCACCAACGAAGTCTATAAAACCTTTAGTGAGGAGCTAATACCAATACTCCTCAAACTCTTCCGCGAAATAGAAACAGAGGGAGAAATCCCAAACTCATTCTATGAAGCTAATATTATACTCATCCCCAAACCAGGCAAAGACCCAACAAAAAAAGAGAACTACAGACCAATATCACTAAAGAACACAGACCCAAAGCTCCTCAATAAAATATTAGCTAACAGGATCCAGAAACTGATCAAGAAAATTATACACCATGACCAAGTAGGCTTCATCCCACAGTCACAAGGATGGTTCAACATCCGTAAATCAATCAATGTAATCCACCACATCAACAGAACTAAAATCAAGAATCACATTATCTCAGTTGATGCCCAAAAAGCCTTTGACAAAATACAACATCCATACTTATTAAAAGCTCTGGAGAAAACAGGAATAGATGGAACATTCCTCAAAACAATAAAAGCCATATACAGCAGACCAACTGCTAACATTGTATTAAATGGGGAGAAACTAAAATAATTCCCCCTAAACTCAGGAACAAGACAAGGATGTCCACTCTCCCTACTTCTTTTCAATATAGTGCTGGAATCTCTAGCCATAGCAATAAGACAAGAGGAGGACATCAAAGGGATCTACATCAGCAAGGAAGAAATCAAGCTATCCCTATTCACAGATGACATGATCTTATATCTGAAGGACCCAAAAAACTCAGTCCCCAAATTCCTACACCTAATAAACTATTTTGGCAAAGTAGCAGGGTACAAAATCAATCCACAAAAGTCAGCAGCTTTTCTGTACACCAGCAATATACAAGCAGAAAAGGAAATAATTCCTTTTATAGTAGCCATAAAAAGAATATAGTACCTAGGGATCAACCTAACAAAAGACGTGATGGACCTATTTAATGATAACTACAAAAATCTAATAAGGGAAATCAAAGAAGACAGAAGGAGATGGAAAGACCTCCCATTCTAATGGGTAGGCAGAATCAATATAGTGAAAATGGCCATATTGCTCAAATTGTTATACAAATTCAATGCAATCCCCATCAAAATCCCAGCTATATTCTTCACTGAAATAGAAAAAGCAACCCATAAATTCATATGGAACAGCAAAAGACCTAGAACAGCCAGCAATTCTAGGCAAAAAAAAAGCAGTGTAGGAGGTATCACAATACCAGACTTCAAGCTCTACTATAGAACCATCATAACAGAAACACCCTGGTATTGGTATAAAAACAGACCTGAAGACCAATGGATTAGAATTGAAGATCCAGAAATAAAACTGCACTCTTACAGTCAGCTGATATTCGACAAAGGAGCTAAAGACATACAATGGAATAAACAGAGCCTCTTCAACTACTGGTGCTGAGAAAACTGGGCAGCCATATGCAGAAAACTCAAGGTGGGACCCTAGCCTATCACCATGCACCAAGATCAACTCAAAATGGATCAAGGACCTCAACATCAGACCTGAATCCTTGAAACTACTGAAGGACAGAGTAGGAAAGACGCTAGAACTTATAGGCACAGGAAGGAACTTCCTGAATAGAGTCCCAGGGGCACAACAGTTAGGGGAGAGACTCAACAAATGGGACTACTAGAAAATAAAAAGTTTCTGCACAGCTAAGGACATAGCCACCAAAATAGAAAGACAGCCAACCATATGGGAAAGGATATTTACCAGCATAGCAACAGACAAAGGCCTAATATCTGTCATCTATAGAGAACTCAAAACACTAATCCTCCAAGCCCAGTAAACCAATTAGGAAATGGGCAAAGGAGCTAAAGAGAGACATCACAAGAGAAGAGATAAAAATGGCAAAGAAACATATGAGGAAATGTTCACATCCCTGGCAGTAAAGGAAATGCAAATAAAAACAACCCTGAGATACCACCTCACTCCAGTTAGAATAGCCTATACTCTGAACTCAGGCAACAACAAAGGCTGGAGGGGGTGCAGGGAAAGAGGAACCCTTCTCCATTGTTGGTGGGAGTGCAAATTAGTACAAACACTTTGGAGAACAGTATGGAGGTTTCTCAAAAAGCTCAACATAGACCTACCCTATGACCCAGCCATACCACTCCTAGGCATCTATCCTGAAGAACAGGTCCCAAGATATCAAAAAGACATTTTCACTTCCGTGTTTATCACTGCACAATTCACAATAGCCGAAATATGGAAACAACCCAGATGCCCCTCCACAGATGAATGGATCAAAAAAATATGGTACCTATACACAATGGAATATTACATAGCGATTAGAAATGGTGAAATATTGGTATTCGCAGGGAAATGGTCAGAACTTGAACAAATAATATTGGGCGAGACAAGCCTAGAACACAGGAAACAAAGGGGCATGATCTCTTTGATATATGACTGTTCAGGAGGGGGAAGGGGGAGACAGTAGTGACCAGGTCTGCGAAACCAAAAACTTCTTGTCAAATGGTATTTCCCACAGGTGTAGGTCAGCGACCCTATATTATGTATCCAATACCAAACAACTACTCAACATATAAAGGTCAAAAATAGACCTCTCAGTGGATCACAGTAGCTCAAAAGCTATGTATGTATGTTCATATGACTATTGTTGACATCTTGTCTATTGTCAACATTACATTTAAAGCTCTAGGTGAATTTTCTTTGGCGTAGGCCACGTGGCTAATGCATATGTTCTTGGTACACTGTGTATTATATATATGTCTACCTGACCTAGGGAAGGGAAAGATAAACAGGGTGTAAGATATCACAAGAAATGCACACACTGCCCTATTACGTAACTGTACTCTTGTGCACAACACCTTGTCAAAATTATTTGTTTAATTAATAAATAAAATATAAAAAAGAATCACCTGTCAATCAATAGTATTGAATCAGACTTTGTAAGAGAGTGGAGGGCACAAGGAGAAAAAAATTTTCTGAATTGATTGGACTACATTAATGGCATGTTATCAAGTTGTCAAAATGAAGAGATACAAGTGTCACTAATTTATGTAGAAATAGAATTAAGGGAAGAATGATGCATCTCATTGTCCTACAAGATACCATTTAAACCTTATCTCTCCTATTTTATTTTTTTTAATTTAATGCTATATAGAATTGACATAACACATGGATTCATGAATTTGAGTTTGTAGATCTTTATCTTTTCCCCCCAAGTCCTTGCTGTATTAAGAATTCTTTGGAAAGGTAAATTCCATGCTTCACCCAGTGCTGTCCATCTTCTAAGCATGTTGCATGCAAGAGAACTTCATAAAATATGTTAACCACATAATTTCCAGTGGCAAAATGTTGTAAACTTTATTATCCCTTAATCTGTGATATGAAAGTTATATTTTTCCTTAGCAGAGTAAGAGAAACAAGGTCGTGTTCACAGTTTGGAAAACTGAAATCTTTGCTCTCCCTTTCATTACATTTGACCCTGTTCTACTACGCAGGATGTCTCTTGCTTTCAAGATAATTAATGCAGACAAAAGCTATCTGCATCACTCACCTCTGGGGATACATACCATGATGCCTTGTCCTTACCTGCCCATACTTCATTAAAAAGCATGTGGTATGTTCTAACAGTTAATTTACTAATTTTATTTTGTAGTCTTGGTTTCCTGCTCACTTCTAATAATTTAGAGATATATTTCTCTCCCTCGTTCCTTTGTAAACCTCTTATGCTGATATTTAGGGAATATTTGTTAAAAGAAATAAATACTGATAAAGAGATAAAGTTGTAGAAACTAAGGTAAAATAGTAACATCTGGATAAAATTAGAGTGAATATGGTGGCCTATTAGCCATTCACAGTTTTTGTTCCAGCTCAGATAGTTTTAGTGTTACTACAATACTAGACATGGCATATAAAAAATAGAGTCTATGATAAATTACAACATCACACAATTGTTTTCCAGAAAACTTCAACAGCAAAGGCCCCATTAAGTAGGTTTTGTTGTCGTTACTCCTGGGAACTAGGGACTTGACAGCCTGGAGCTATATTTAAGTTTATGATCGACAACTTCTGTTGTTCTGTTTATGCTGTGTGTGTATAGACCCAGTGGGGACAATCATAATAATGCAGAGCTTCCCCATGCACAAAATTTTTCTTCTGTTGGGGGCTGATACACTGTTAATTATAGTAAAACAGACACTATTTCTTTGCCTTTTACTTAAACCAATTTATTTTGCCTCCATCCAAGAAGGTATGCCACTTTTTTATCAGTGTTTCTACTTTTTGAAACATTTTTTACATCTATTTATTACATGAATATTTATTACTCCCACCTTACTCTTTACAATGTACTCACATAGTTTTTCAGTTATGAATTTAAGCATAGATTATTATTGTAGCAGTGAAAGAGAACATGATAGAAACACATGTATTCTCCATAAAAAGTTATTTGTAAAAAATATTTAAAACTACTACCAATACCTATTATGTTTCAAGTAATGTTTAAATTTAGCTAAGTTTTATTAAAATGTAATTATTACTTAGTTATAAGATGAGGTTTTACAATTCTGTTTGTAGTTGAATAATATGGAAGTCTGATCAAATTCTTGATTCTTATTTAATATATATGTCTCTGATTGTGTTTCTTCATGTCCAGACTGACTTATTCTCAATCTCACCAAGATCCTATTCTGTAGCCTCATTCAAAGTCTATGTATCTAATGGTTTCTAACTTTGAGTGTCAAAAGCAGAAGTATATACATGAAGTATGTATTTCAAAGTGTCTTTTGTATAAAATTATCTTTACATCATACATGTGCAGAAACTGTGTGACCAAAGCTGAGTTTATTCATTATTTTTACTTTGACAACTATGTTCCTGTCTTTGGCTTAGCAACCCACTTGTAATTCTTCATGGTTTCCAATATGAGCAGTAAGAATTATCCTTGGCATCTCTCTCTCTTTTTTAACAACAGTGGTGTAGAAAATCAGTTCTTTATGTCTGCCTTTCACTTTAATCACCAGTAGCTTGTGTGTGTGTTGGGGGGGGGGGTCGCGCATGCATGAACGCGAGTGCACATGCGCTATTACTTTTTATTTATTTTTATTGTTATTATAGAGTTGATATACAGAGGGATTAAAGCTACGTGACTCAGGGAATGAATAATGTGAACAAGTCTTTTGGAATCATGTCTCTCCTTACATCACTGTCTCCAAATCTTTCCTTCCAATTCCGTCCCTTCTGTCCCCACGACAACATACCCATTTCATTTTCCACATAGTATCTACTGAGTTCATTTCATCGAATATTATTACAGATTATCATCTGTACATATATATTGAGTCTTTTTCTACAACTCCTATGCATATCCTCCTTTGACCTTTGTTTATTAATGACTAGAGTTCTGTATAATTATTATGTCCCAGTGTTTGCATATGTATTATATATTTACATATTTACATATTTCATATTTATACATGTATATGTATGTATATATACATGTATTTCATGTATATGCATACATGTATAAATATGACACAAGTTGGAAGAAAGACAGCCACTTCAACAGATAGTGCTGGCAAAATTGACTATATATATAGAACACTGAGGCTAGATATCCATATATCACCTTGCACCAGAATCAACTATAAATGGAACAAAGAAGTCAATGTAAGGCCACACACTATGAAAATATTATAGAAAGAGTTAGGGGAAAACACTAAACCTCCAGGTACAAGTGAAACTTCCTAAACAAAGAATCACAACAAATCAAAGACGATAGATGGGATTGTATCAAACTGAAGAGCTTCTGCATAGCAAAGGACATAACAGCAAGATAAATAGTAGACCCACAGAATGGAAGAAAATCTTCACTTAGCTATACATGAGACAAAGGCTTCATATCTAAAATATACTTAGTGCTCAAAAACTAGCCCCCCAAAAATATGAACTCTTGAAAATTCCATGAGAATTCACTCCACTGTCCACCCTGTTGTACTGTCAAAGTTCTTCCCAGTTTGCAAATAGACTCTCAGAATGCAGAGAGCGAAAAGAGAGTTAGATCCTCTCATCTGTTCTCATAAGAACACTTATTTTATTCATAAGACTCCACCTTTATGGCATAATCACATATGTATTGCATACAAAATTTATTCATCAATCATTTCTACAGTAATTTGTAGCTTATACACATAGATGCACACATATGTATTTTTCTATTCATTTCATAGAGGCTGAAAACTTTTTCTATCTCTGTATTTTAATCGAGGTTGCTTGGAAGATCACAATGCTATGTGTGTGTGTATGTGTGTGTGTGTGTGTTTGTGTGTGTGTGCAATCCATATGAGTAAACACATATTAGTTTTTCAGTGGTAATTTTTTTTTTTATAAATAATCAACCAGGGACTTTGGAACTAAAAACTCACCCAAACACACTCATTTTAACTCCTCAAATGAAAGAAGCCTACCATCAAAGGGTAATTTGAGGCTAGCACTGGTGGTTCATGCTTGTATTCCTATTCAGCAGGTTTAGGAGTAAAGACCGCAATTCAAAGCCAGGCTGAGAAAACAAACCTGAGAGACTCTTATCTCCAATTAAATAACAAAAACCCAATTGGAGAAGTGTTCAAATGGTAGAGCCCTACCTAGCCTTGAGGGAGAAAAAAAAGAAGTGAGATCACATAGCCGATTTAAACCTCCAGTACTAGCATGTACAAACGTACACACAATTTATAGAGGATAACGTGTTGTTAAACAGAAACATATCATGAAAATGAAATAAGAGGTTGCTGAATGGCCTCTTCATTTAAAGTAGTATTCCTTCAAGTCCAGCCCTACACTTACTGAATCTTTAGGAACTAGAACTGGGGCCATTGTTCATCTATGTTTAGTTCCAATAGAAGTTGAGATCCCCTTAGTCACATGACTGGCCTATGATTCAGCACCTCTGTTTGAGACTTCTTTTGGCAGGGTTTTAAGTTACAAGAAAGTTTAGAATTTGCCTTACCAAAGCATCATTTTTTACAGAAGTTTGAGTTCTCTTTCTGCTAGCTCTTCCCAGGAAGGCTTTGGTCTTTTCCTTAGAATCAGCATACCTTTTTACTACATTTCTTTGTTTACAATCACTACAAAAGCTTGAGGGTAGCTATAATTTCTCTTATTTTTATTACCTTGTTTTCAGTCTACACAACATGTGCTGGACAATAAAATTTTCTTACTGCTTCCTTTCTTCCATAGACATGCCCATAATTTTGCCAAAATATGTTGTAATACATGTGGCTCAGAGTGTGAAAATAATAATTTGAAGATAATCTGTGCAGAAAATTTGAGGAAACAGAAGAGCATAGTAAAAAACAAATACAAAAAATTTAGTCAAAAACCCACCTCTAAAATATAACAACTATCTGGCATATGAATTTGTATGTGCATATGTGTGTGTGAGTGTGTGTGTGGGTGTTTGTATGTCTGTGTATGGAATCTTGAACTGAGAACTCAGCAACTGAGCTATCCCTTAGCATTTTTTCCCCCTCAAGGCAAGTTCTAATCTACTAAATCTAAACCTTTATTTCTGGCTCTTTTTGTATGTGGTTAGAGATAAGAGTCTCATGGTTTTCCTTCCTGGGCTGTCTATGAACTGTGATCCTCAGATATCAGCCTCCTAAGAATCTAGAATTACAGATATGGGTTACCAGCACCAAGTAATAAATTCATTTTAATGTGTTTCTTTCATTTTTAAAGCTTTATTTTATCTAATAAATAACAATCTTATACATTTATAGAAACTAAGTTATCTGTTCATATGCATGTGTATGTATGTATGTATGTATGTATGTATACAAATTGTGAATTTCCTAAGCTAAACTGGCATTAACTGAGTTATTTACAATAACTGAAATATAAAAACATCAAAAGGTAGTGTGTAGAATATTATTTAGCTCTAAAATTTAAGGATATTGTATGTTTTTCTTTTTTTACATATTTTATTTTACTTTTAATTTAAATTTTATTGTAAAAATGATATACAGAGGGTATATAGTTACGTAAGTCAGGTAATGAGTACATCTCTTGTCAAGTAGTATTACCCCCACTCCCTCATTTTCTCCTACTTTTTCCCCTCCTGAATCCCCTTCCCCATACATTGTATCATTTATTTCCAATATAATATCTAGTGAGTATCACTGATGAATTGGCTCACCCTTTGTCCCACCGTTTATGTCATTTCCCTTTCCACTCCCCAAATTAGATAAACGTATATACAGGACATGGGTACCGAAATCAAAACCAGTGACAAAAGGAAATAAATCAAAGGGGGAAAGGAAAAAGAAAATAAATAGCTGCACACTGTACAATAAAGACAAAAAGCTCTTTTTTTTCATTTATTGGAGTTCATTTTGATGGTCATAATCACATAGCTATGGAGCCATTGTGTTCCTCTTCTAAGAATACTGTAGATATATTCTAGTTATTACAAATGAAGGAAACCATGCAGCTTATATTTCTTTGGGTCTGCCTTATTGCACTTCATATGTTTGTTTTCCAATCTTTCCATTTCCATTTTCTTATAAATGGAGCAATGCCATTTTTTTCTCATGAAAGCACAGAATTCCATTGTGTGTGTGTGTGTGTGTGTGTGTGTGTGTGTGTGTGTGTTACATATTCTTGATTCATTCATCCACTGAGAGGCATCTTAGTTGATACCTTATTTTAACAATTATAAATAATACTGCAATGAACATTGTGCTAGTGGCTTCAGTGCAGGCTGGTTTTTGTTCATGTGGGAAAATGCTCAAGAGAAGGATTCTAGGTCATAGGGAAGATCTATGTTTCATTTTTGAGGAACATCCTTACAAGCTGCTTCCCCAAGTGGTTGAACAAGTTTACATTCCCACCAATAGTTTAATAGCATTATTTTTTGGCCATATACACATCAGCATCTATTGTTATTAGTTTCCCTGACAGTAGCCATTCCAACTGGGGTGAGGTGGAATCTCCATGTTGCTTTGATTGCATTTCTATGCGTTACTACACTTTATATTTTACAAAAAATTACATATTTCCAACATTTATTCAAAACTTGCTTTATTTAGAAATAACTAATGGTTTCAGAGAAATCTATTGTTGAAGGGTGATAAGTAAAACTTTCCTTTTGATGTTTTTCAACTTTAAATTTTTGTACAATGATGAATGAAACTGTAACTAGAAACTTTGTGCTTCCATTCTTTGAAATTATTTTATATTATTGATTTTTTCCATCTAGAATTCTCAGTTAAGTGTCCATGATAGAATAACATAAATATATATGTATTTCCTTCTGGCATTATAATACGTTCCTGAGCAAGGCCAGTCTTGCCACTATTGGTGCCTGTTTTCTAACTCCATGACAGTGCAATCATCTAATATTATCATTTTATAACCTAATGTTGTAAGGATTTCAAACCATATCACTTAAATGTACTAGCTTCAAATTCGCTCGTGTACATGCTATCTATACTCTAACTGAAATTGTTTTTCTACTCTTCCTTAGGTAATTCTACTTTGGGGGAAGACACCTTACTTTTTCAAATGCCCTTAGGGCATATATCATCATAGTCTGTACATTTGTTAATTTTCCACACTATAGTAAGAAACATGAGGTAGGTCCTATATGGAGAAAAGAGGTTTATTTACTTAAAGTTCTGGATGCTTATGGTAAAAGCAGCAGCATAGCTGTGAGGATCTAATTATCTATGTTACTACATAGTGAATGACATATTGATAGGACATTGTCTGAGAAGAGATCACATGGAAGGACAGGAGAAAAGGGAACTACTCTTATTCTCTTACAACTTTGTAGGGAGATAACTATAGTCAACACTATGTTATCCTTTCCAAAGTCAGTATCCTCAACATCTTACCTACCTCCCATTTGGTTTCACCTCTAATAACTTCGACAAATTCAGTTCTGCCACAGTCACTGAAGACCAAGGCTCTGACAATCAGCATGTGAGGACACATATTCAAACTGTAGCAAGATTTAATAAGTCATTGTACATCATGATTGAATACAATAAAATTGTCACCTCTCTGTCCAGATAATTCTTTCAAGACATAAGCTGTCCTTCATTCATTTCTAGGTGTCTAATAGTTAATCAAAACTGATAGTTAATCAAAGCACATTTGTATTTATGTATCAAAGATGAAATACCAGCTAAACAAGAGTATAAATAGAATGTTTCACTTCTAGCAAGTCTCTTACAACCAGCCTCTACAAATTTTCTAAATGCTTATAATTAGCATTAATTTACATTTACTTTTTTGCCAAATTTTGGTAATGTCAGAACAGCCAAGTAGTATCTTAGCAACATGCAGTAAATTTTTCTCACCTCTTCACTTGGCTCTACATGTTTATCTCTGTGTCCTTAGAAATATGTCTCTGCTTTTACTTGTTTGAACCTCAAATAAGCTATGTTGATCTGCTTCATTTGTTGTCCTGTACCTAGGTAGCAACGAGTCACAATGTCTTCTTTTACTTAAATATTGTCTCTAATTGGACTTCATTATGGTAATTCACAACTACACTACTTGACATTTGAGGCCTGATTCTGTGTACTCTTGATGTTCACTGTTATATGACCTCAGATTCCTCCATTAAGGAAGATTTGTGAATGCTCAGGATATAGAGGTCAGTAGTGCATGGAGAAGCTTGATTCTTTTTTCCATATAAGCAACTGATGACAATGTAGGACTGAGTAAGAGCTTTCCTGCATCAGTTAAACTGACATAAACTGTGTGCATAAATTTGAAATGTGTTCTTGAAGATTTTTCATTTATTATTTTTTTTTAAAAGCACACTTGGTCAGAAGGCATATCATGGGTCAGTGAATCAGATGGACTTGCTGCAATTCCTGTTGTTGAGGACTGTACTATATGAGATAATGAGCAGCACTTTGGTACAATACTATTCCCTCATCAGGGTGTGGCAGTCATCAACATTATAATCTTCCAGTGTTACCGAGTATACTCAAGGTAAACATCCTCAGTAGAGAAGAACTGACCTAAAAAGACCTGTTACTCTTTTCAACTGAAATACATTTTAAGAAGTAAGAGATGTGTCAATATTTTTCTCTCCATCCTTTTGCTAAGCAACATTGTTTTGAAGAGATCAATTACTCAAAGAATTAAGAAATTAAAAGAATGAGTATTTTAAACATTTAAAAGTGCATATTAGATATCACAAAATGTGTAGATTGTTGCTATAAGATGATGTACTATAATATTAAAGAATCCAAATGGAAGGAATATTAATATTGCTAATGTGTATAACATGCTAGAATAAAGTGTTTTATTCTGTTTAGTGTTCAAAGCTTCTCAAGTATATCCACTAGCTTCAGTTTACAAGTACTGTGTGTTCTTTAACTGGTAATGTTGACAATGTATTTGCCTTTTTACTTTAATAATATCAATATTTTTATTTTGTGATGAATCTTATATTTTACTTGAGGTAGTAAAGCTTAAAGGATGTAGCATGTTTCTATGAAATATCTAATGTTAAAATATTTCTGGAACTATTAAAACATAAGGCTAAGAGTATAGGTCCCAACTCATAGCCCTATGTACTGATATTAGAAATCTTTTCCTATTATTTCACTCATATAAATGGAGTGAGAGGGGACTTTTCTCTGGTGTAGTGCTCCTAACATTCCAATTTTATAACTCCTTCCCTGCAGTTAATCTAATATTATATAAAAAAGATATAATGGAAAAGAGACTTTTAAAAGTGAAAATTAAACTAGTTAATATTAAAGAAAGAGAGGAATAAACAAAGGTAGTAATGAAGGATAGGAGGGAGAGAAAAGGACAAGAGAGATGAAAAATATGAAAAACTGCACATAATGACCTCACAAATCCATGCCCAAGAATCATAAAATGTTGAGTGTGTTGGAATTTCTAATCTTCTCTTCATTGGCTTCATGTCTGAAGGAAAGATTTAACCCTGCAATTAAGTAATAAAACTATAACAACCAAATCTGAAACATGAGTATAATAATTAAAACTTTGTAAGTGAACACAAGATACAATTATGAAAACCTGTGAAGAGACCCTTGCCACTGATACAGTGAAGTTTTTATCATTTCTATTTCCTGTGACCTGTTCTTGAACGTAAAGCAATACTGGCTGAGGTCTAAATTCGTCCCAATAAAATAGAGAAGAAATGTAGGAAAGTGTCATGAGCAATGTCAGACCTCCCAACAACAGTCATCTGCCCATTTTGAATATTTACAGTTTCTGTTATCATTCTGTTAAAAAAAATCTGACTTCCTAGTGGTAATTAGCATGTGATAGCTGTAACTTATTGTACACTAGGAAATTTTAGAAAGAAATAAAATGCCTAAAACAATGTGCGAGTTTTAAGTATTACACCAGATTTTTGGTACTACATGACAATTTAGAAATGATTTCAATTACAACACATTGTGACAATCTGTCTGCTTTTAAGAAGTTTCAGTACCTGACCTCTCTACTATGAAATGAAGGAGGATTTGAAAGCCTAAAGCAAAAAGATGTTAGAGGAAATTGAAGTGAAAGAAAGTCTTCATAGATATTTTATTTCAATGTAATAGCATGTCTTCCCTTAACATTGAAAGCTGTTTAACAAAATCAGTATAATTCAAATTTTAAAGCAACAATTATAAGAAATAGTAACCCTTAAGGATCTTTAATATCTGTCTTTTCATTGCTAACTTATATACAGTGATCAATCAAACATAAATTTAATATCTCCTACATTTACATTTATAATGTCCAAGCCAATTTTGGAATGAGGCATTTTGCCTCTGGACAAAATAAATTGTCATTGCACACATAATGGAATCACATCATTTACATTTAGATTTTCTGCATCCATTTTCATACCTTTGAGAACTGAAAAGGATTATTAATCTGCAGGGGAAAAGATACGATATTAAGTAAACCTCCCCAGCTATTTATTTGCTCCTGAAGCTTTGATTAACCACCATCAGTTTAGATGAAATTTCATTTTATCTTTTCAATATTACCCATGTCCTTCCCTCTAAAAGTCCTGTAATGGATCCTGCCTCTCATTCTTTTCCAATTATGCCCATAATGTTAATGCCTTCAGGCATCAAATGTCCTGTGAATCTTTCTGCAACCCACCTCTTCAGGCAATCATTACAACCTTCAGTTTCTATTACTGTACTCCATTTGTTACCACTGCTCATACTGGGCCAGAGTTGTGAGGAGCTAGTTCTATTTTCCTTGCAGGCATCATCATTCATGGGTGACCACTAGTCCTTTTATTCATGGCACATAATCTGAACAAGTGCTTTGTGTTTGATAAAAATCATGCTATACTTATTCTTTTGCTTAACTGGTTCTCCTTTGAGATCTTCTCTTCTCATTAGTTCTCTTCATAAATGTGATTTGTATGTATTCAACTTTCAAAATTTTTCCCTCCCTCCCTCCCTTCCTTCCTTCCTTTCCTTCTTTTGTGATGATGCTTGGGCTTAAACTCAAGATCTAGGTGCTTTCCCTGAGCTTTGTGTTTGTCAATGCTATTGTTCTACCACTTGAGCCACAGCTCCACTTTTGGCTTTTTGGTGGTAATTGCAAGAAAGAAATTCATAACATCATCCTGCTTAGGCTGGCTTCAGACCACAATTCTCAGTCTTTAGACTCCTGAGTAGGTAGGATTTCAAGAGTAAGCCACTTAAGCCTGAGACATTTTTTTTTCTTTTTACAAGCCACTTCTATCAATATGAGAGTAAATTACTAATTTTAACATAAGCTATGCACTAAAAGCAATGTTAATTCTTCTGTTTAATTGAGTTCACTTAACATTTTTTATGTATTTGATTTTGGTACCCTGCATATTGTATATGTTTGTCTGAATTAGGGAAAGGAATAGTGAACAAAATGGTGAGACGAAGGGCCAAAGGCGAACCAGTGTCAAAGCAGTATTTACAGGACAACATGTTGTAAAACAACTATATAGCTAGATTCGGTGGGGGGAGGTAGGAGGGAATGTGGGAGAAAAATGAGGGAGAAAGTAACAAGTTTGCTAAGAAATGTAGTCACTACCTTATGTATGTAACTGTCACCACTCTGTACATCACCTTGACAATAACTGTTTTTAATTATATGGATAAAAGAAGGAATTTTAAAAGATCAAGTTATCTTAGAGTTGGAAATTAATAATTCAATTGTTTTGAAGAAATGGTTGAAGTTAGAATCAAGGCTTTTATTTCATCAAAATTTAAGTCACATTTCCTTGATATTCTAAGAAGTTGTCAGCCTATCTATGTGATATTACTTGGCCTTTGTTTATATGTGTTTTTGTTTCCTTTTCCTTGACTGTTATTTTTCTTCGTGCCTTTGTGCCAGATCATACTTGCGTAGGTTACCAGGTCTGCAGTGGCAAGCCCTTCTCTACACACTGTACATCTCACCCTACCATTCCATTTGCCCTGAAAGCTTTGCCCTTACCTTCTGGTGTAGTACACTGTTGGATTTCTGGGTCTGTAGGTCCAATTATCCCATATCAGAAACACATTTTCCTTTACAAGTGGCTGAATTCAGCACCATCACACCATTAACAGCCTGGCACTGGTGGCTCTTACTTACAGTCCTAGCTACTCAGGGGGCTGAGATGTGAGGATAACAGTTCAAAGCTAGCACAGGCAGAAAATTACATGGGATTCTTATTTCTAATTAACCACCAAATAGCCAAATGTGCATCTGTGGCTCAAGAGGTAGAACTTTAACCATATGAGTGAAAAGCTAAAGAATAGTACCCAGCCCTGAGATTATGCCCCAAATACCAGCACAACAAATAAATAAACAACAAAAATGCTACTCAGTGGGGGGAAAGGTGGAGAGCCAGGAGAGGGGAGACAAATGAGGGAAATGGAAGATTAATTTGACCAAAGTATGTTGTAAGCAGATATGAATATGTTACAATATAACTATACTTTTAAGCAAATAATACATGCAAATGACAACATACTACTATTCTAACAGATATTTATTTCCCCACAAGAAGTGGAACATGAGTTTGTCAAAAGGATCACTATCATGAAATTACGGAATGGGTACACATATTCTGTGGGTATAATTCAAGCAATATTTTATAGATCTGTTTGAAAGAAGGAATAAAACTCACTTTAAAACAATTTTGTATATCTTTCTACTCAGAATCTACCCATACCCTCAATTTACATGGATGCTGCACTATCTTGAACTTGCTTTAATTCACACTTAATTTCTCATTGATTAGATTTATAATAGTCTCTGTCTCAGCCAGAGTAATAAAGTAAATCATCGTAGACGGGATGCAGGAACCAAGGAGGGGTCAGGAAAGAGCATGTGGTAGTGGTAGAGAGGAGAGAGATTGACAATCATTAAAGTACAAATGCTGTTCTGTTGTCAACACACAGATTGATTTTGATTCATGAATGTTTGCTATAATTTGAATTGTAACACCATGTGTTAATAGTTTAGGATGACAGTGCATGGGGTAAAGCTTTAGGGGAGAACATTGTGAGGAGTCTTAAAGTCATTGGGGTTGTGGCCTGGAAAGGGATCTTTGGGACCCCAGCCTTTTCCTTCTTTCCTTCCTTCCTTCCTTCCTTCCTTCCTTCCTTCCTTCCTTCCTTCCTTCCTTCCTTCCTTCCTTCCTTCCTTCCTTCCTTCCTTCCTTCCTTCCTCCCTTCCTCCCTTCCTCCCTTCCTCCCTTCCTCCCTTCCTCCCTTCTTCGCTTCCTCCCTTCCTCCCTTCCTCCCTTCCTCCCTTCCCTCCCCCGTCCCTCCCTTCCTTCCTTTTTTTTTCTTCCTGCCTGTGCAGCTGAATGATTTACTGCCATGTTATCCTGCCTCACCCTAGGCCTATAGAAATGAGGCCAATTGATTGTGGACTGGAAAGTGAAACTCCAAAGTTATGAGACAAAACAAACCTTTCATTTTTATAACTTAATTATCTCAAGTATATTACCATACTGGCAAGAACGCTGACTAATGTGGACTCTTAGTTCACTCAGGCTGCTAAGGCATAATGCCATAAATGGAGTGACTTATAAAAGATGGAGATTTCATACTTGTGGAAGCTGGAAGCTGCTAGATTCTCACCATGTACCAGTGGGCAGACAGGAGAAAGCACTCTGTGAATAACTTTACATGGCACGGACAGTAATATTATCCTCCTGAAAGAACTGCCTCCAGGAGCTCCCGCCTCTCAACATTATCGCTTCAGTGATTACGGTTTCTATAGGAATTCTGAGGCAAAACAAATTTTTAACCCACTGTACTTCACTGACTTGTTTACTGCTTGTTTTACTTAAATTTTAAACATGGTTTGACTATGTCTTCTATTCAATTTTGTACTCAGACTGTTGAATTGTTCTTATTTTTCCCTTGAAGGGAAAATATATTTTTCTTTAAAGTGCAGATGCAGATTTAATTCTATTTTGTCACCTCTTCATCACAGATTGTTATTTTTCTTGCCTTTTCTTATAGGATATAATAAACCATTAAAATATTTCCTAGAAACTACATAGAGACTTATTAAGTTAAAATTAAGCTTTTGAGAAATCTTCAGGTCCCCTAAGAATGAATTTAGGAGTAATAGTAAAAGCAACTAAGATTTCTTGTGCTTCCTTTGTTCCAGGCTTGCTCTAAGCACTGTGCATGTAATAATTACACTAATCTTCAAATTAATACATAATAAACTGTGAGCTGCTATTACTAGCTACACATTACAGGTGAAAAATGGAAACCCACAGGGCTTCTGTTTCTACTAAAATCCCATGTGGTAAGTGAGCTAGCCAGATGAAAGAAAGAAGCCTTTCCTAGTTCTTCTGGAATGAAAGTGTGTCACCATTCTGAACAAAGATGCATGACCCCAATATGTAAATCATTCTGTTTTGTTTCTAAAGTGTTATTGGTAAATAGCTTTAATGTAAATTTTCAATGGAGGCCCTAAATAAGGTCTATATAAAAGCATTTAAGCTGAGAAAGTATGTTCAAACCAGAATTAATTCTACACAATAGTAGAAGTTCTTATTGAACTCTATAAGAACTCTAAATGCCCCTGAGTAGATTAGTTTAAATAAATTTTCTTAAAGGCTCAAACAAATGTTGCAGTCTGCTAAAGCTCTGAATATGTCCAGGTATATAGTTTTACCTCTCAATATTAATGAACCCTCTACTCAGGAACCACTTAATTTTTTGAATATTGTGCCAAAGTCACAATCCACACAACCCATTTTGTAAAATATGTATTGAATTTCAGAATTGCTGATACATGACATATAAACACATTTTCAATGAAAGCATTTTAGTCTCACATCACTTCATACCTTGCCCAGATATTTCTCTTCATGTAGTAAAAATATTTTTTCATGTGAATGTTTTTTTAAATTTAATTTTATTATCAAGGTGATGCACAGAGGGGTTATACTTACATATGTTGTGGAGTACATTTCTTGTCAAACCTGGTACCCTCTCCCTCACTTTTTCTCCCAATTTCTTTCCCCCCATCACTCCCTGCCTCAAGCTGTACAGTTAATTTCCAACATATTGTCTTGTGAATATTGATGTTCATTGGGTTGCCCTTTGTCCTTTGTCTCTGTTTAAGACTTTAGAACTGATGGCGTTTTATCCACAAACTCAGCAGGAAAGGATGTTTCTCAGATAAATATTTTTAAAAGATATTACATATTTTTCTGTCACATGACTGAAGAATTGCTTATATATATATATAAAAACTCATACTTTTTAGATACAAGTAGTTGATCAGTTCTAAAGAATGTATAGAGATATGGTAAGATAATCAAATAAAAACATAAAGTCTCTCTGTAATCCATCCAACATTTCAACGTCCAGTCCATGGAAGTTGTCACATTGTTCTCTGTCATTGATTTGCCTTCTCAATGAAGTCTTAAAAATGGAATCATATACCACTTATCTTTCTGGGCTTGGCTAGATTTCCTTAACTTAATGGCTTGAGATGCACTGATAGTTTTTATATATGATGGTAGTGTGTGCCTTTTAATTGGTGGATTTACTCTTTTTTTGTGGAATCAAGTTTAGTAACTAAATTATTATTAATCTTTTTTCTTCTCCTTTTCTTCACCTGTGGCTTCTTCAATTGCTTTCAGGACTTTGCATAGATGGTTAGTTGACAGAGAGATGGTAGTCCTTCTAATAAACTGACATTTTGTCAAGACTTTTTAATAAAATGAATACAATTGAAATGGAATAATATATGAGTTCAGCTATGAAAATTAAACCTATATCTCTAACTCTCTCATTTTGGAAAAGAACAGTGATAATTTTATTTATAAATAAGAGGCCATGATTGTGTTTCTCAATGTCCTTTATCCTTCTGCCTTTTCTGATAGAGCCTCCAACTTCAGCCCACTGCATATACTCTTAGAGTTAAGATCGCATTTACTATTCTCTTTGCTGACAGTATGTTTGTGTGTGTGTATCTGTTCCTGGGATAGTAAAATCATGCAGAACACTACTCAAATTATTTCTTAAAATGAAATAAGTTTCTATGTGTAAATCTTTCTTTTCTGCTGCAATTGGTAGCAGAACTTAAGTAATAGTATATCTCTCTATTGGAAGAGGACGTATGTAAACCATAAAAGAGTGAAGTGCTGTAAATCTTTAGTAAATGTCAGCTGTTATTCTCCATGGAACTGGAAAGAAGTTAAACATTTTTTTTTTTTTTTGGCAGTCCTGGGCCTTGGACTCAGGGCCTAAGCACTGTCCCTGGCTTCTTTTTGCTCAAGGTTAGCACTCTGCCACTTGAGCCACAGCACCACTTCTGGCCATATTTCTATATATGTGGTGCTGGGGAATTGAACCCAGGGCTTCATGTATACGAAGCAAGTACTCTTGCCACTACGCCATATTCCCAGCCCCAAAGTTAAACATTTTAAAAGTACATTATATTTTTCTAATTTAAAAAATCTGCACATTATATCCAGTATAAGGTGTAAGGAAAAATTTTAAACTTAGATTTACATAGGAGAAATAATTCACAGTGCTTCTGTTAACATATGCATTGTGGGTGAAGTGGGTACGAGGTGGGTTTATGTGTTACAGAGTGAACCAAAAGTAGTTATTTCAAACATATTCCAGCTGTGTACTCTCACCAAAATGTTAACACCTCGTGGCATGGTTTTCCTGACCAATAAACAAACATAACAGTTTAGAGTTTAAGATACATATTATACAAATATAAAATAAGAAAAAAACTTGCACGTACAGTACTTTCAGTAAATGATAGCTAATCCTTTTATTGAGGGAAACAGTTTTATATGGTATTTTGTAAAATGACAGTCAACCAAAGGAAATTTTAATAAGGAATATTCCAAACTGTAAAGGAAAAATTGGGCCAATGACACATGCTCCACTGCCTAGGAGAGAAGATTGGGCAGAGCAGTTTGAGGTCAGCTAGACCAAAATTAGTGACTCCAAAAAATTGTCAGCAAATAAATTGGGCATTATGGTCCAAGGTAAGCCACAAATGAAAAACCCTGCGACTCTACCTGATTATACAGAAGCTAAAAAGAGTTGAGGACATAGCTAAAGTGGTTGAGTTGTTAACAACTCCCTAGCCGTGAGTTTAAATAATAATAATACTGCCAGGAAGAAAGACAGAATAAGTGAAAGACAGAGATGGGTGGGTGGTGGGGTAAAATTTGAGAAGCAATGGGTAAAGATGCATCAGTAAAATAATCCGCATTAAGCAATGACATTGCTCTTGGGCAATGGCTCCTACCTGCAATCCTAGCTATTCAAATGGCTGAGATCTGAGGATCACAATTCAAAGCCAATCACCTTCAGAAAAGCCCTTGAGACTCTTATCTCCAATTAAGACCCAGAACTAGAGCTGTGATTCAAAGTGGTAGAGTGCTCCCCTTGAACCCCCAAATCTCACTGAGAGCTACCAGTCCATGAGTTCAAACCTGAAGTCTGGAATAAAATTAATAAGGTTATGGGGGGGGGCAGGAAGGAAGGAAGGAAGGAAGGAAGGGAGGGAGGGAGGGAGGGAGGGAGGGAGGGAGGGAGGGAGGGAGGGAGGGAGGAAGGAAGGAAGGAAGGAAGGAAAGAAGGAAGGAAGGAAGGAAGGAAGGAAGGAAGGAAGGAAGGAAGGAAGGAAGGAAGGAAGGAAGGGATTAGTAAATACTTTTACTCCCATTAAACAAAATTTTGGCTGAACTTGTATTTTCAATATTGAATATATATTTATTTCTTGTTATTTACTTTGCAAGTATTTTGTAAAACAACAAAATTAAGTATTGATAAGAAGGAAAGTGTCAATTTATCTGCTTTTACTATAATTTTGACTATAGCATGAGTTGATGACTTTAACAATTCCAGTGATATAAAAAGAAATAAAGCACATTCTGGAGACACTGATTAGCCATGTGATACCATGACTTTTTAAATTTTTTAATATAATTAATATTAAATTTTCCTTTCTTCTTCAGGATCAATAATAGTATCAAGCTACTGATTATTTTACACTCATGAAAAAATATATTTTCACTGTATATCTGAAATATTTGATAAATCCCTTTCCTAAATTCATCCCAGATATTTTTCATGGTACTCCAAATAGGACAGAGTATTGAAGAAATAATAATGGAATTTAATACTAATGGAAATTTAAAACTAAATTCTCTATGAGATTATTGGCATCCTGAAAAGATTTCTTCAAATATATTCATAAACACTATTTCTTGACATTTTAAAATTGAGAACAACCTCCATTTCTATATCTGTTCACAAAATACTGCCAATTCTTAAATGAACTGATTTCCTTCCTGTTTTTATATTTGAATGCATTATGGCAATTGCTATGTTCCTTTGAAATTTCCTTATTTAATTCTTAGCCACTTTCAGGTAATCTTCAAATTTCTAGTTGGTCACCAGGCTCTCCTCTACAGATTTCTTTTGAACCTGATTGTGTGCTGACCCTTTACATTTTTTTAATCAATGTAAATCAGCTTTCTGAATAGAATTTTCCATATGTCAAAATTAAAAAATTGTCATTAACAATTTCCAGAAAAAATATTCATGTAAATAAGTTCAAGTTTTAACAATATAATAGTTTCTACAGAACAGATATCATTCACCATGGATTAAGGGGGGTCTCCAGAAATAGTCAAACACCTCAAAGACACAAAAGCTGATATACTATATAAGGGGCGAGTTTGGATTATCCAGACTAAAGAAATATACTAAAATAGAAGATATGAATTTCATGATGTATCTGGAACTCAGCTCCCAAGAACTCTTGAAAAAGAAGAGCTATTTTTCTGCTTGGGACTGTTTAGACTTTTATATTTCCTGGATTCACAAGTATCAACTTATAGATCCCTCCTGTACCATTCCGCTCTGTGATTCTGAAATCCTCATTAACATTGCTAAGATATTTTTGTCTACTGGGATCCATACAAGGTTGTTTTCTCCCTGTTGTTTCTTGCCAAGTATGTGTTTTCTTGATATGGCAGATAGGTTGGGATTTGAAAGCTAAAGTGGGATGGTGAAGGTCAAATTGAATGTTTTAAGATTTCTAAGCAAGTTTACCCCATTTGAGCCAATAATGCCAAATAATAATAATGTCAAAAGTATTGGGACAAAGGCAACACTACTTTCTTCCTACTTTTGCCACTACATTGTTGGCTGTGTCAAAAAGGCATTACCGAGGAATTTTGATAATTCAGTGTGACAAAGTTTGTACTTGTGTCATCAACCATGGCCTTGCCAATACCTTGACTTCATCGTTAGTGATTCTCATTTAGGTTCTGACCTTCAGAATTGTAAAAGAACTCCCATTTGCTTTATCAAAATACTTAGGTTTGTTTATATTGTTTATATCAGCTCTTTGAAGCTAATACAGAACTTATACAGCAATATCAGTGGCAATTATGTAAGTTGTATTTTGTCATGGAGACATTTAACAAATCAAATCTTAAGTTCCTTCTGAGTGTTTATCTTCCAGTTTAAAAACAAAGTCCATATTGATTTATTCAAATTAAGAATCATCAGCATATTTGATACTTTTCACAAGCTGTCTTCCCAAATCCACACAAGTTTCACTTGTGACAAAAATATCCCTGACCTTTCCTAAATAGTGTGATGATCAAAGATGTTTTATCAATCTTCCCTCAAGAAAGCTTTCATTTTGTTACCACAAAATAAGTTAGAAAAGTGAAATTATCACCTGAGTCTAACTAATCATCATGAGGCAGGAACAGGGCAGACATATATTACACTAGCTCTTGGCTGACTTGCAAATTGAAAGAATTTGTTTTTGAGACACACAGTAGAAGAAAAAAAAAGAAACTAAAAGGAAAGGAACAACTGAGTGCAGTCAGTTATCCCCATTTGTAGTTTTTATTGCAGGTTGTTTTAGCCAAATATAATCAAAATATAACAATAAACTTAAAAATTAGAAACTTCAAAAAATATTTTAAAATTCTGAGCATGCATTATGCAGCATCACACTTGGTATATAGAAAGTCTGAGTCAGTCATGCATTATTGTCAGTTGTGCCTAAATATTTGTGTGGTATGTTGAAGATTTCCATCGCTTACTTGTATGAAAATAGCTGTCCAGAAAGGCAAACACTGCTCAAAAAGGAAGGTGAAAGGGAGTTTGCTTAATTTAAGTAATGAAATGGAAAAAATAGGCGTGATAATACCACATATATGCCATTAGTGTAAATTAGACATTACAGGAAAAATTAACGTGCCCCTCTGAACTACAATATTAAACTCTACACATCCAGAGCATTCATGATTTTTCCTTGGAACCCTATTCCTGAGAATACCAAGGGTCTCCTAAATAGCACAGTGTCATAAATGCCACAGCAATTGTACATGAAAAATGCTATGGGAATACTGAGTGATTCACAAAGAGGCTGGGAAATTCAAAGGACTCTTGCTTTTCATTGGAGGTGGAACAAGAATGATAACTAGAAAACCTTCTGATCAATATATCTAATGGACATTTCCAGGAGACTGTAATGGAGACAAGGCACAGGCTATGTGACAAGTGAAGCATTGTAAACCATCATTTTCTATACTGAAAAAAAATGATACCTTCAGTATGTCGCAGAAATTCTGGAGTAGTAGAATTTTGTTTTTATTTTACTAAGTTTAATTATACTATAATTCACTTCTTTCAGTCTTGATAGCAGAAAACAATATTATGTTTTCTAGGAACAATTTAAATTCTAAATTGGCAGTAGCAGTATTAGTAATTAATACCTGATCAGGTTTTATTTTTTAAAAAGAACAATAAGAAAGCATGTAGGTTTTTCTATATTTTTAAGAAAATAAATTTGATAAGGTTAAGAGATTTTCAAGAAGATAGTCAATGGATAAAAAATACATTTTAATTTATCTTGAAATTTTTTTTTTTTTTTTTTTTTTTTTTTTTTTTTTTTTGGCGCCAGTCCTGGGCCTTGGACTCAGGGCCTGAGCACTGTCCCTGGCTTCTTCCCGCTCAAGGCTAGCACTCTGCCACTTGAGCCACAGCGCCGCTTCTGGCCGTTTTCCGTATATATGTGGTGCTGGGGAATCGAACCTAGGGCCTCGTCACTAGGCCATATCCCCAGCCCTATCTTGAATTTTTTGAATCAATTTGTCAGGTGAATTGCCTATATTTTCTCACCCTCTCCAACTTAGATGACTTATGGAAAATCGTCACATAATTCTGTAATGTAAATGATCAATAGTCTGTTCTTAACTTTTCTTGTACTTGTCAGCATCCACAAAATGGAGAAATTAATTATAACTGAAGTGATACAAGTTACTTGATAGGTTTTCTAAGCACAAATCAACACTCAACATATGTGTGTTGATTAAATAAAGGGGGGCACTTATAATTTACTGTTACCTTTTTCCATATTCCCAGTAACAATACTGAGCTGATTCCTAAATTAATTTAACTCAGAATTTACTGGAAAGAAATGTGGGCCTGGCTACAGGTGACCCACACATACTCTAACTAGTTATTTCCCCCTTTACATGTAAGTGTATGGAAATCAATCTGCTTTATGAATCTTCTGAACATTTTCCTTAAATCCAAATTTGAATATCACCTTGAATATTTTTTCACATTAGTAGGTATTTATAACTCTGTAACTAAACTTCAGCATAATTTCTGTTGGTCATTGATTTAGAATTTTGCTTTACATTACCTACTTCTCTTATATGTCTCCCACATAGAGGGAGGAGAAAAATTCCTTTGTTTTTTTTTTTTCACACTCACTTCTCTTTCTGGACCATTAGACTTGGTTTGTTGTTTCTTTGGCTCAGACATCCCTCCAATTCTTTCATCCTTTGCCTACCCCCATACATTCTTGGAACATTAGTTTACATTTCACTTTTCTAGAAAAGTAATCCAGCTGTTTTAAAGATTAGTTCCTGATAGATGATCTTACAGTGCATTGTAATTTCACTGTCAAGTTTTTATTTGTAGCCAATTTCTTTTCTTGCCTTTCTTCCTTACTCTTTTCTGTGATCAGAGAATTTATGTCTTTCCTGTTTCTTGCTGTAGATTGCAAACATGTTATAGATTCCTCCCATGCAAACCCCTTTACAAAGTGACATTACACTGCCCTGCTTCAGGAATTGAATCTTCTGTTTCACCCCACTGACTCAGCCAGAAACCTGAGGCTGGGGTTGACCCAAAAGTAGTAGAACAGTTTCCAAAAAGTGCCCTAAATATTTCAGAGATGAAATTTGAGTATTAGTCCAAAGAATTTGTTAATCAGGTACAGAGAGAGGCTGTCCTAGTCAGCAAAATAGTAAGCTTAAAGAAGAGTTTAAGAAATTTGCCTCAAGTTAGGGGCTAATGTCTTTTTGTCCTTTGTTCAACAACTTCAACACCTTTATCAGCAACTGTAATTGTTCAAGCCCTCATTTAGATTCATGCCTGGGGACTGGAAACAGTGGCTTAGTGGTAGAGTGATTGCTTAAGCATGCATGAAGCCCTGGGTTTGATTCCTCAGTACCACAAATACAGAAAAAGCTGGAGGTGGTGCTGTGGATTAAGTGACAGAGAGCTAGCCTTGAGCACAAGAAGCTCAGGGACAGTGACTAGGTTCTGAGTTCAAGTCCTAGGGCTGGCAAAAAATTAGATTTATGTGTGCAGGAAAATCTTGTACTTGGCTGGGCAACAGAATGGTCCAGGAATCCTAGGTTTCAAGACAGAGGAAAATATTGCAGCAACTGAGAGGGATCAATAAAGCTATGTTAGAAAAAATGTCCAGTTAATTATAATGCCAATAGTGTCATAGATGATATTTTAGTTAAGCAATATATAGAGGTAATTGGTGGGTCATGTCAGTAACCCTAGCTTCTAAGGAGAATGAGATCTGAGGATCTCCATTTGAAGCCAACCTTGGCAGGAACTTCTAAGGAACCCTTATCTCCAACTAACTACCAGAAAAGCCAGAAATGTGGCTGTGGCTAAAGTAGTACAGTTCTTTCTAGGTTTGAACACAAAATTTCAAGGACAGCACTAGGCTCTAAATTCAAGCCCTAGGACTGGCTAAAAAGAAAGAAAAAAGAAAAGAAAAGAAAGCAAGAGGGGGGCAGTGGCCAGGGAGGAAGGAGAGAGAGAGACAGAGAGAGAGAGAAAGAGAGACAGAGACAGAGAGGAAGATTGAGGGAAACTTTTGGGGAGACAGTAGCATATATGAAATAACTAGAAAATGGAATCAAATAGTTTCCCAAATAGTGTAGCAAATGTTTAATAGCAGGGATAGAGAAGATGGAACAAGAGTATCAGAAATACATGAACACTTTACTACAAAGATCTCCCAATATCAAGCTGACAAATTTAATATGGACTCCTCACACAAGGAGAATCTATTGGTTTTTGAAAGGAGAAGTAATATATTGCAACTACTTTCAGGAAGAAAATTGTAGCTATGTTTTAAACTATTAATAGATGAGCCAAGAGAGATGAGTTAAGGGACTTCTGCCACATTCTTGGGTCCATCTGCAAATAGGACTTTTATTTAAAAAGCGGACCTCTGTCCTTCATGACCTGATATTCTTCACCATAGCAGGGAAGGGAGGGCCAGAAGCTCTGATACTGGAGTGAATCCATTTTTACTATTTTGGAAATGTAGTGGTAGGGATCACACAGAATCAGAGATTCAATGTATTTTACACTGGCTAGATGCTATAAACGAGAGCAAGATCTAGAGGAATGTACAATTTCTAATCATGAATCAGTGAACAAAATCAGATAATAAATTCAATTTAAAAGAGTGCTTTTACCTTATAACCAAGGAAAAAGTCATTAAATCAAATATGTCAAAACTTTATGCTGATAACTACAAAAGCATAATTTTAAAAAAAGCCTGCCTGGCATGAACTGGAAATATTCAGACAGCTCTTGTGCTCAGGAACTTTAATAATGGCCATCTTTAAATAAAGCAGGATTCAAAATATTTTCTGAGTGTGAAGCTTCTTAACATGGATCTTATTATCATAGCATTTTCTTAAGCAAGGGTCTGCCACAAATATCAAAATAAAATCAAAAGTAAACTATGTTTTTCTTGTAGTGACAGGCTAGGCACTATCCTAGGAATGATCTGCACATTTGAAGATGCCATTTTGAGTAGTATGGTTAATGTTTCACACTTCAGTGATTCCTAATACTGCCTTTTTATAACATTTAGTGATTTTATTATTTTCTTACCAATGATATTTATGAACCCCCAACCTTTCTTGGCAAGGCTACTCATTTTAGAAACCTCACTGGAAATGGTTCAGTGTTAATTTTGTTTAGAGGAGGACTTGTAAAGGATGATAAATGTATTGTGATGTAATAACCTTATCCTATCATCTATCAAACTGTTAAATCAAATTGCAAGTGTTGCATTAATGTGATAAAATGCTTTCTCCTTAGTTTTTATTTTAGTCATTTAAGAACTGAAACCAATTGAGAAAACTGAGCCCAAGTAAATGAGATTTCAAATGTTTAATCTATAGTACAATAAATTAAAAGCCAAAACATTGATCATATATTCTTGAAGTATTAAATTATGCAGAGAATCTTAATGCTACCTTGGATATAGGTCTATATTGAGATGATAAATCTCAGGTTGAATTTGATAAACTTTTCTGAGAGTCTAGGTTGCACTGAAAGTTGATGGGTTACAAGATCCTTTAATTCCACATCAGCAAGACAGGTTATTGTTACTTCCAGCAAAGCTGTCTCCTACCATTCTACGAGGGCTAGTCAGAATACAAATGAAATTGTAATGGTCATCTCCTAGATTGGAGCTATTACAATGGAGAAATAGTATCCACATATTAACCAAATGCTATGGCAAACATAACCTGGGAAATAACACCCATTTTGCTGAAGAAAATTTTATTAAATATTTACTCTCTCCTCAGGGAATGAATCCAGCAGGTTTTATTCTATATTCCAGCATCATATTCTGATAGACATTACTTAGGTTATAACTCATGTATGTAGATTCATGAGTAGGAACAAGAACAAATTACTTGTTCTACCAAGGATTCTTTCAAGAAACATTAATTATCATCTAGAATGATATAAAATATATAAAAAACAGAGAACTGGAATTTTCAAACCACAGGTTTTAGTGTCAAAATTGCATGTGTTGTAACTTGTTTCCTAAATGTTACCCCACTAACTTTAGGGAAAATATAAATATCTATGCAATGTTTATAAACACAAATGACAAGGGAGAATTCAATGAGCCCTGTGTAGGAAAACTGACATATATGAAGCATCTCCATATAGTTTATCACAGAGAGGGGAAATGTAAACAGTAATTCTCTGTCTTGTTTTCCCTTTAGGAGTCATGGAACTTCTCAGAAGAGAAAGCAAATTTGCAATTGCAGTGGAAGGTTTTGCTTATGTTCTATTTCACAATATAATTTAGATGAGTACCTCACCTGCTTAAATGAGTTTGATTTGTCTTAGGTCTCAACTATATCCTGCAATTGAAAACCATCCAGTGCACACTTTCATTATAAATAGTAAGGCAGAGTTCACAAATAGCTAGGAACTGGCACAGAGAACATTTCTGAACTCTGTTCAGATTATCAGTTTCAATGATCTATGATATGATGGCAGTGCTTTTGTGGTTATAGAATTATAAAAATGAAATCTTTAATGTCATTAATCTCCTTGACTTGAACTCTGCTTTTTTTACACATTTTACAGTTTATGAATGAATCAGGAACATTTACTTTCACAAATACTGCTGTTTGTCTTTTATTGTATGTCCTTTTAAGTCATCTTGCAAAAAAATATGGCATGTAGAAAGGAATAAAAAGACCTACTTCAAATTGTCACTTTCCTGTTCTGTCTTAGCCACTTTGTGAATTGTGCTTCTGGGAAAAAGATCCCCTCTATTACTATTAATGGAGATGGGTCTGGCCCAACATTTTAACATCAGTTGTTTTATAAAGCAGAAGAAGACTAGGAACAGAGATCAAGTGATAGAATACCTTCAGATAAGTGCAAGAACCTAAGTTTAAACCCCAGGGACATCATAAACAAATAGACAAATAAATAAATAACTCAGAAAAAAAGAAGAATGCATAGAGAAACTTAGGGATAAGTACCAAGAAAGTAATCATATGATTGAAAGCTATGTCCTAATGATTTTTTTTTGTCTTTTATTGTTAAAGTGGAGTACAGAGGGGTTATAGTTTCATTTGTAAGGCAGTGAGTACATTTCTTATCCAATTTGTTACCACCTCAATAATTTTCTCCCAGTCTCCCAACTCTCCCTTTCCCTCTCTGCCCCCCACCCCCATGAGTTGTACAGTTGTTTATACCAAACAGTTTTGTAAGGATTGCTTTTGGAATGGTTTGTCTTTTTATCCTTTGTCTCTTGATTTTGGTATCTATTTTCCCTTCCCTAGTTCTAATAAACATATATACAGTATTCAGGGTCCTAAGTTCACATAGAGTGATAGCGGGGTAAAACCACAGGAAGAGAATATGAGAGGAAAAAAAAAAAAAAGAAAAAGAAAAAGGGTACTGTTTCACATGGCATGTTGAAAATAATTACAACAATGATATACCATTTGTTTCCATACGTGGAATTCATTTCACTTAGCATCATCTTATGTGTTCATAAGGGCATAGCTATTGGGCTATTGTGATCTTCTGCTATGACTAACCTAAACGTGTACTAATTATTCCCTATGTGGGAAACCATAGCTTCCATGTTTCTTTGGGTCTGGCTTACCTCACTTAGTATGATTTTTTTCCAAGTCCCTCCATTTCCTTATGAATGGGGCAGTGTCGTTCTTTCTGATAGAGGCATAGAATTCCATTGTGAATATGTATCACATTTTCCTGGTCCACTTGTCTACTGAGGAGCATCTGGGTTGGTTCCATATTTTAGCAATAACAAATTGTGCTATGATAAACATAGTTGTCTTTTGGGTAGATGCCCAGAAGAAGTGGGGGCTGCTGGGTCTTAGGGGAGCTGTATGTTTAACCTTCTGAGGAACCTCCATACCATTTTTGAGATTGGTTGAACAAATGTACATTTTATTGAAGTGCTGTGTCAAACTGATCTAACTTTATTAAACATATACTACAATCTACACAGAATTCTGGCATTAAGATAAACCCACAAATATATCCTAATTCTTATTGTAGAATTTTAGTGTGTCAAATACTATACTCTAAAACTTAAGCCTGGTGCTGGTGGTTGATACCTGTAATCCTAGGTACTCAGGAGGCTCCGATCTGAGGATCACAGTTCAAAGCTAGCCTGGCCAGGAGTATCTGTGAGACTCCTATCTCCAATTAACCACCAGAAAACCAGAAGTGGTGTTGTGGCGAAAGTGGTAGAGTGCTAGCCTTGAGCTAAAGAGCTTAGAGACAGAGCCCCTGCCCAGACTTCAAGCCCCTTGGCCAACATAAAAATAATACAATAAAATTTTTGTTGTTGAAATCTGTAAGTGATCTCATTATTGAATTGATTTGGAATCTTTCCATTGTATTATATCATGCTTTCCTTAGATAGTAAAATACAAACAACTTTATATCTAAAGAATATACACATGAATATAACCAAATGTTGCTTAAATTATGAAATTTAAAATATTTGAAGATAGCCAGATGCCAGTGGCTCACATCACTAGGCAGGCCTAAATAGATATCTTGGTGGCTGAGATTTGAGGACTGGAGTTTGAAGCCAGCCTTGTAGCAAAGCCCATGAGACACTTTTGTCCAAATAACCAGCAAAAAAAATGATAATAGAGCTATGGCTCAAGTGGTTGGGCACCAGCCTTAAACAAAAAGCTAAAGAATAGCATTGGGCCATAACTTTAACCATGAGTCCTAGTGTTTGCTCTGCCCCCCCATACATACATACCCACAATTAAAGATAAACAGCCTTATGCATGTCAGTAGGAAGTAATTCCATTTTCCTTTGAACATTCAATGGGAACAGATTTATATGATTTTTCCCATTAATTTCTTACAACTTGTCTATTTTTTATATATGTTCATTTCATATTTTTCTTACTACATTATTTATAGGGACACAAGATTATATTTGTAGATGCTTTCTCTGATATTTTCTTTTATCTTGAAAATAACTTTGCAATTGTTTCTTGTGTCCTCTCTGTCACCTTTGCTTCATCTTTCATTTTTCATGTTTACTTTTCCTCTTTTCATACTCAGCTAACCCATAGTCTGAGATTGAGAGAATGAATCACTCTTCAAGGTCAGCTCAGAATGAGAATCCCAACTCCACTCTCCAAGAATAAGCTTGGGAATGGAATAAATGAACATCCATTTTGTTAAAGTACTAGTGGTGGCAATATATCAAATAAATATCTACTTCAGATTAGAGACTACATTATTCCTTAATTGGGAAAACAATGCCAAGTTATTTTGACTGTAAACACAGGATTTCTCAATAATCAATGTTATTTATATAAAAATTTTAGTACAGATTTAAATTTCTAAAGGTAGTACTTATAATCTTTATTAGAGTAAGCATTTAAAAGCTTTCATGTTATATATTTGTTATTATAAATGATCTCTTTCTTCCAAATAGTTGGGATTAAAGGCCCTTTGTTAATGTGCATTACATTGTTATGTTTAGCAATCTTTTTCATTTTATAATTTGATTTGGATTAGATATTCTAAATAATCCATTATCAATTTGCAGTCTTGAACAAAAAGCTTATGCTTATTTTTCCAATCAAAGTGCTTGTCAAGTAGTTTAGTGCTGTAGAATGTGAGTCTTGTAACCAAATCACCTGGGTTTAATCTTAATCCTGGGTATTTGGTAAATTATTCATTCAGTCTCTCACCTTCATTTACCCTCATTTTAAAATAAAGACTAATAAGAGAGATTTCTTGGTGTTCTGGTGTTGATGAACTGAGTGAACAGATTATGCACTTTGACCTATCATGCCATAAACATACAGGAAATGTGAGTATCATTACTCTTGCACAAAGTGAGAATGCTTATGTTATTTATTCATCTAATATCTCTTCTTCAAGTACCTTCTTTGCATATGTTATGTGCACTTTGTATTCATTTAACTTGAAGTCTTCATACAGGAATGTCTGAAGACATTTTTGTTTGTCACAAGCTGAAGAATACCCCAGGCATCTAGTGGATGAGACTTGGTAACAATGAGAAACATCCCATGCAAAAGCAGCCCCTCACAACAAAAACTACCTCTCCTCCAAAAAGGCAAAGGTGCTCATTTCAGAGCCCTTGATATATCTTGACAGTTTTTCTTGAATATTTTGATTCTCACTCATTTCTGTGGCAATTTCCGACTCATCTTTGGAGTTCCAGTTTAAATGCAAGAAGAACACCAAGATGAAGTTAAATATGTTTCCTTCCATATTTATCACAATATGAAGCCACTTTCCATCTCTGCTTATTTTTTCATCTATCTTCATTAAGAATGTGAATATTATGAAGGAGAAAACTCAACCCTATCACATTCCTTTGCACAAAATTTGTAAGGTCAAACGTGAATAGGTTATCTGAATGAGCAAAATAAACAACATAAATATCCACAAGACTGCTTTGATGGCAAGAATGCTGACAAGCATTAAAAAAGCTGTGCTGGACACTTTTTTTTGTTATTACAAGAATGTGCTTCAGTGAATAAGGAAAACAGGCACAAAGCAATTCTTTGATATAAGCTAAGCATTAAATATTTATTCTATATCAATAGAACATTATATTAACTTTTCTATTTACAGTTTCCCTTCCTTAGGATAGAGACCAGAATGGTTTACACCAGCGGAGCTTGTCTTTTATAGAGATGACTGTGCAGCTCATGAACATGGCTCATGATCTCCAGAGGCCCCACTAAAGTAGTTCACTACCTAGGCCCTGTCACCATGCAGAGATAATTACTTGTATGATTTATGTGCTTGTGAAGAACCTTTGTTCAAGATAACCTTTTCCAATCACTTTTATTATGTAACTGTCTAAGTACCTTGAGAGTCAGGGTCTATATTTTTCTTCCTTAACTCTCCCATGGTTTACTTACAGATCTGATAATTGTATATGTGTGATATATCACAAACACACCCGCCCACATATATAGTGTGTATGTATATGTTTGTGTGTGTGTGTGTATGTGTGTGTGTGTCAAAAAGAATTGCCCTTTTCTTTCTTTCTCTGGATTCTGAATGATTTTATGGATCATCTGAAATTGTTGACATTTGGTTGATTGAAAAGTCAACTGCTTGGAGTGTTCTGCTTATAGTCTGGTACCACCTAAAATGATGATTGTGGCTTCCACTGAATTGGTGAGAGAACAAAATGTTATTAAAAACTCATTTAACCATGAATGGAAAAAGTTTTAGAGATGCAACTTTTTGTATTAATAAATGTTGTTTATGGAAAACACTAGATTTACATGTAATATTCAAAGATTAGTACAAATCATTGTGCTCTCTTGAGTAGGTAGTATTTAAAATAATACAACACTTGGTGCACCTCAAAGGAAAAGTTTATGCTTTTATGGCTATTTTCCATCAAATTAAAGAAAATGACCCTAGCGAATATTGCTTGTAATGCACTGTATTTTGAAGAAAAATAACAAGCCATTTGCAGTTTAGTTTTATGTGTATTATTCTATTTTTCAGCCAAAATAGCAAAAGTATAAAAAGACATTGTAAAATGCTATTAAAAACTAACTTTCCTTTATATTTTACAATATCTGTTGAAAAATCTTTTTCTTTATTTTATCTTTGTTCTCTTTCACTTCTACTTCCAGGTGAAGTTGTATTAGTATATTGACTATGGCATTAATTTTGATTATCATCATTCTTTGTCATACACTTTAACTTAATGCATTGCTCTCAAAAAAGTTGTGGAAAATAGGAAAACCAGTCAAACAAAAAGTATATTTAAATTAAAATAAAATGCATTCTCACATGTCATTAATATCTTAATGAGTCTATGACATTTTTATTTTATTTGCTTTAATTATCTTAAAATAATTGTGTGAAGGAATTGCCATTCTACAAAGCAGTTAATACAATGCATCTTGATCAATAACCCCTTTGAACATTTTTATCTCTTCCTTGAAAACCGCACTTCTCTCACTTTTCTTCTTCTTCAACTTCTTTCTTCTTCTTCCTTTTTGTTTGTCTTGGGGCTTGAACTGTTGACCTGTGTGCTGTCCCTGTGCTCCTCAAAGCTAGCACTCACCATTTACAATTTCCTAGCGATTAATTGGAGATAAGTGTATCAGGAACTTTCCTGCCTGGGGTGGCTTTAGACCACGATCATTGTACTTCAGCCTTCTGAGTAGCTAGGATTACCAGTGTGAGCCACCATGAATGACTAATTTCCTTAATTTTTCAGGACATACATTGAATTTTTGAGTGCATTTCCTTTCCTTCTTCTCATACATCTCTACCCTGCTCTTGAACCTGACCCATCCCTTTCAAGTACAATTTCTAAGGGATTTCAAGGTTTTCCACTATATTCAAAGACAAGAAATTGTTAGGTTGGGGGCTGTAAATATGGCCTAGTGGTAGAATGCTTGCCTCATACACATGTAAGCCCCGGGTTCCATTCCTCAGCACCATATATATAGAAAAAACTAGAAGTGGTGCTATGGCTCAAGTAGTAGCATGCTAGCCTTGAGCAAAAATAAGCCAGGAACAGTGCTCAGGTCCTGAGTTTAAGTCCTAGGACTGGCAAAAAAGAAAGAAATAAATAAATTGTTAGGTCACCATTATGTTCCCATAATTGCATTAAAAATAATTTAATACTCTATACTTATGAATTACATCATGAAATTAATGTGTTTGATTACAGATTACTTACATTCAATTTTGGGGTGAGGGGAGACTTAAATTTGGTAATTACTTTTATTTCTTGGATGTTATACACTGCTAAAACTAATCTTCATTTAAAGCTATGAGTATGCCAGGTGCTTAGTATCATAATTTATAAATGTCACAGTTTCCATTTGATGACAATAGCCCGTTAACTTACAAAGAAAAAGTGTGGTGACATTTTGTTGAAGTGTAAGTGACCATATCAGATAAAGACAAATAATGAACTCTGGTATTGATGGCACAGTTTAGAATGATCCAGAAATTCCCATTAAGTAGTCATCAATAATGTGGAACCACAGAAGTCAAGGTCTATTGTCAAAAGAGAAACCATCAGTCATCTCTAACTTAGTGAAAACTTCTTAGTCATCGTTTGCTTTAAGAGATTAATATGCAGGTAGATATTTTCTAAAGTACTTTCAGACATTTTTTTCAGACTGTTTTTACTGATCTGAACAATATTACTGTTCATCACAAAGCACTCAACATTTAGAAAAGCTATGTGATTCTTCAGTCTCTCCAGATAAAAGCCGTAAGATAAGGTTAACATTCAGGTTTAGATGTAACTTCATTCAGCATTGAGTAACCCTTTCTGACTCCTTACAATTTCAGTTTTTCTCATTTTTGACTTATTCATAATCCTTCCATAAAAATTGTTTAAAACAGTGACATGGACCTATGTATGCACTTCCATCATTCCTTCCTTACACTTTTAAAATTTGTAGGGATTTGCCTTTAGATTTTTATCTTGGAAAGAAAACAGAAAGGAAAAAAAAAAACTTTCTTCTGTTGATACATGATAACCAAAAGCTTGAAATCTGTAAGTGAAAGTTTCAACCCTTACTGCTTCCATATCAGAAAAAAAGATTGCCTTAATTTAGCAAGTGGTGCCAACCAAAAGCCAATTACTGCACTGGCATAGAGTTCTAAATAGAGTACTTAATTCTGTATGCATCCACATATGGTTGGCATTCCTTTTGCTACTAGTAGGAATGAATTTTCTCTAAAAATGAGTACAGTAAGTTCTATCAACACTATTATAGTACTAAGTCAACTCCTGGCTTACTTAGATTTAGCATTTGTGATTTAACTGCTTATGTGGGACTACAGAGAGCTGAAGGCATGTTATTATTTCAATTGCCCTGAGACTTAGCATTCAATCTAATCTGTTATGAGAATATTTGGTGCAAGCCAGCCATTCACCCAAACAATGAGATCTCACAGCCACCCACGCATCTCTCCATGAGTCTTGATTGTTTTCTGCATTTCCTTAGATGTGAGTTACTCTCTCATGAGTGCTAAAATCTCCATGTGAGTGGAGAAAAATGCCTTGGAATGACTTTAAAGCTAATCATTATTGAGAAATGATAAGATAAAAATGATAACAGAAATGACATTTATGTATCTAAGAATTAGTGAAATTTGAGGACACTCTCTTTGTGAGAAATTAAAGATGTTAGATATTTTACAGCATCTTTATATGCCTAGATATTTTTTAAGAACCCAGTTTAAACTGAGTGACGGTGGTTCATACCTGTAATCCTAACTACTCAGGAGACTGAAATCTGAAATCTGAGTTCAAAGCCAACTGGGCAGGAAAGTCTGACTTTTATCTCCAATAAAATACCAAGGATAGCCAGAAGTGGATCTGTACCCACCTGCAACTGAAAGAAATATCCATGATTCTGGTGTGGTGGTTTACAACTGTAATCCCAGCTGCTTGAGAAGCATAGATCTGGAGGTTTGTGATTTGAAGGTATTCCAAGAGGGAAAAAGGTAAGAGTGGTAGAGCATGAGAGCTGAGTTCTTGAGTTCAACTCCCAAAGCAGCCCCTCTATTATTACAACTGCAATTAAAAGATACAAATATGTATTTGTATTTATAGCTTTATCTCTATTAAGACTCAGGCATGAATATATCAGTGGGTATAAGAATAAGAGAGCAGGAACCTAGTAACTTGTCTTTTTTCAGAATCACCATCTCTCTTGAAGGTCATCTGTGTATATGAACCACACAGACACCCACACCATGTTTATGATGTATTATTATTCAGAATTTTCATTGTTTGTTTACCATTCATTCTTGGAAAGTAGATTTGTTCTTTCAGTCTATTAGACATGACAAACCTTGGAGGAAAATAAATCAATTATTAACCCCTGCTTACCTCATTCTACTTTTACATCTACCTTCTGAAATATCTTGAGAATGTTAAGATCTAATCACCTGTATCTCAATGAGCACTGACATTTCCAGTTTATTTTACTTTTATCTGATTCTCATAAAAAAGTAACTTTTCAACTTGTGCAGTAATTGAGTTAATATGTGACAGATCTATTTTCTTTTAATAAATACACTTTGGCTAAAAAAACCTCTTATATTAGAAAATGAAAGATTAAAACATTTTCTTTCTTTCCTTTTTAAATATGGCAAGATACACTGCTGCTTTAGTATTTCCACAGAAAGAAAAGCACAAAAGATGCAGTACTTGTGATTTTTCTGTTAGATCTCTGTGGTGATTTTAAAAGGCAAATGTTAGGAGTAAGAGACCACACAGCAGCAAGTCATCAAAAAGGACATGGCAGCTTCAGCATAAAGTAGCTGTAAAAGCATCCGATATGCTGCTGGTAATAGCATAGATCATTACAAAGATATTTGATATGGCATTACCTATTATAATAAACAAATGAATTTCAAAAAATAAAATCCCAACAAATTAGCAATAGATGAACTTCTAAATTGGGAGTTCTAGAAAAATCTCATGGCAGTAAAAATCCAATGTGCATGATAATGGTAGAATAAAAATATGTTTTTCTATGACTGATTTTATTGTACTAGTGAGCACATTTTTTATTGTGACAAAGACATTGGCATTTTCTTATGTTTTGTTATCATGTTTTCAAAAATACCATCACCCACAGTATTGGGTATTCTGTACATGAAAATACTGTTCATGAAAAAACTCAATTGCTTCTTCTAGCTCTGCACCCTCACTTGCTGTACAATGGGCTCAGCTTGCACAGTGTAGGTTGTTGCATGTTCTGAGTGCTTGTCACCAGGTTGGAGTCCTTTGTATATTTTTGTCCTCCATCATTATCCAGAAGCAAAGCCTTCCTGACATATTGGAAAGAAATGAGTTTGGAATTTAGTTTTCCCTGGATCAAAAAACATTGCCATAGAAAATTTAAAGGTAGATTGGGAATAAGAACTAAAATGCTAACTGCATAAATCAATCTCGAACTCAGCAATTAATTTTGGGCAATAAGATATCCCAAGCCTATAAGCATAATAGTTTCTGATAACTTAAAATTTATGAAAATGAGTTCTACTTTCCATAAAAGAAACAGACAATAGAGAGACTTTAGCAGATTACTGTGTAGATACTTTCTCTAACAATGTCTTCTTGCCATTTGTATGGAACTGGAATTTGATACCTATTCTTCATAACCAGGCACTTGCCACATGTGCATAAAACTGAGATTAGAGACTGCTGCTGTGCAGCTCAGAAGATTTCATCTTTCCATCAAGATACTTTATAATTCTTCTATATTTCATCATAATTAGCATAATTTTTAAAGTTTTTATTATAAAACTGATGTACAGAGAGGTTACAGTTTCATACATTAGGCATTGGATACATTTCTTGTACTGTTTGTTACCTTGTCTCTCATATCCCCCTCCCCCCTCCCCCTTACCTTTTCCCCCCTGAGGTGTTCAGTTCACTTACACCAAACAGTTTTGCAAGTATTGCTTTTGTAGTTGTTTCTCTTTTTTTACCCTGTGTCTCTCAATTTTGGTATTCCCTTTCAATTTCCTAGTTCCAATACCAGTATACACGTTTTCCATTATACTCAAATAAGATTACAGAGATAGTGTAGATACAATCACAAGAAGGTGATACAAGAACATCATCAATAGTAGAAGCTACAGATACACATGGGATGTTGAAAGTAGTTACAACTGTGATATAACAATCATTTCCATAAAATGGAGTTCATTTCACTTAGCATCATCTTATGTGATCATAAGGGCATAGCTATTGGGCTCTTGTGATCCTCTGCTTTGACTTGGCTAAACCTGTGCTAATTATTCCCAATAAGGGAGACCATAGAGTCCATGTTTCTTTGGGTCTGGCTCACTTCACTTAGTATAATTTTTTCCAAGTCCTTCCATTTCCTTACAAATGGGGCAATGTCATTCTTTCTGATAGAGGCATAAAATTCCATTGTGTATGTACCACATTTTCCTGATCCATTCCTCTACGGAGGGGCATCTGGGTTGGTTCCAAATTCTCGCTATGACAAATTGCGCTGCAGTGAACATTGTTGATAATTAGCATAATTTTGAATTGCCATTCTGACCTGTTCTATGAAAAATAAACAAGTTAATTGCCATAAAATTTTAAAGCATTTTGACACTACTTTCTACATGAAGACTGAAGCCGACAATGCATTACTATTATGCAGTAGAGAAGCAATGTAAAACGGCAGATCATCTATCCATTGGTTTGTTCCTTGTGTAGTACATAATGGTTAGTGATTGAGAATTATTTGTGATACTTTATGCATTTGTGGTTCTTTATCGACTAAATCCAAATATCACTGAGTCATCTATAAGTATCAAAAAATAAGAGCAGATTAATGTTTTAGTCCGTACTTTTTTTTTTTGGATATTCTGTCTATGTATCTATCTTTCTCTGTTTATATTTTTATTTATTTATTTATTTATATTATACGTAAGTAGCCATACAGTGGGCTTTCAATTCAACACCCCACCACCCTCAGTTTCTGAGTACAATATATCTTCATCAGTGTCATCCTTTTCATCATTCTCCCCCTCTCTCCCAATTGCACTCATACCCTCAATTTACCTATTTCCTTTTTCACATATGTACACTGAATATTAGACTGCATTCTCCCACTCTTCTTCTCTCCATTCATATTAACTGGCATGTATTAAAGTAGTATTTTAAAACTCCAAGGTTTGTCTTCCTTAGGGACATGATCCTAGAGGTACTTATTGGGGAGAGTCTGGGTGCCCTCTCTGGGAGGTCTGCAAGGGCCAAAGGATGTGCCCCAATGACAATAGGCGATGCGATGTCCATTTCTCTTGCAAGTAAACTGAGTCTTTTTAACTGGAAGTGATAAGATTGGAGAGTGTGACTTGGAATTTTGAAGTGAAGTGGAATTTTATGTAGCAACACTAAAAAACGGAGTGCTGATTCTAGCAGTCGGATCCTATTTTCTTCCAAGAATTGTCAAATAAGTTTTAAAAGAGTCTAACAAGATTAACTTCCTTGAAGCACCCATGTATCCTGGTCTGCTTTTTCATCACAGTGGTTAATGAAGCCATGGCTCATTTGCTCAGGTCCACATTTCATGCATTTATTTTTTTTAAGTTTTTATTATAAAACTGATGTACATTGTTTTTAATTAACTGCACTGTGACATATTTGTCCACTCAAACAGGTAATACCAGGTATAACGTTATATTCCTATGATTGAGCAAAAATTATAGACTAGGTGCAGTTCCACAACTAGCAAAGCCTCCATTCTACTCTATAAACTAGTTAGCCAGAAGATTATAATGGAAAAAAATATGTCTCACATTGTAAGAAAAAGCACCTGTAAAAATCCAATACGTGGCTAATTCCGTGATTTAATTTTATGAAACAGTTGGATTTAAATGCTTAATAAATACCATCAAAATGATGAATTTGCTTTGTCAATTCCATAGATGTTTTCCAAAGACAGGTACAAAATAATACTCGTAGGTTTTATGAACATTTGGGATACTAAGAAAAACTGCTTATCTTGTACTTGTAAGGTACAAAAGAAATCTGAATTCTATTATGCAAATAAAACTACAGAAATTTTACTTCAGAATTTGTGAGTACATCTGATCCAGTGCAACATCTGATACCTGCTGTCTCTACTGTATTTGTGTTAAACGCATTAGTATATTGAGTTTCTTAAAAATGTGTTATTTTTGTATTCTTTCCAGTACTAGGGAAGACGAATAATTTTGTTTACTCCCAGGTGGCTTAAATTTGATTTGAACTCACAGCAGAGTTTACGCTGATGAATAGCTTTTCATTGAACATGAATAAATTGAGAAATTCGGATTAGTCAGCTAGTTTTTCTTCATAATTTAAATTCTAGAGAAGAGCATTTAGCAAAAATAGAACACAAAAGGTTTTGAAGTTGATGAATTGCACCTGATGACTAGCTGAATTAATAAAACTATTAATGAACTAGATGCCAAAGCTTCTTTTCAGCTTATCTATTGAAAATGATTGTTTTGAGTAAACAAACAAAAAAACATCATGAGCATCAAAAAGAGGGGTACTTTGTTCAGTTAATCTGCATGTTGTTTACACACAGATGCAAGCTTTCAATTGTATGTTTCTGCAGTGTTAGTGGTCTCTTTTTAGATGACTTAACTAGTGAGCAATTCTAATAATGAAAATTTTGAATTTGAACATTGAGAAAGAAAGATCATATATATAAGGTCATAAATATATGCATGTTTTATTGTTTTATGATTTCATATATACTGTTTTATGTATATATGTGTGTATATATGTGATTTCCTTTTAGCTGAGCTCATTCTTTTAAAATTTCAGATTTTTACAAAAATATAAGTATAGTAACATTGTATTCAGATAGAGATATTTATCTAGGTAATATCATATTTTGGAGAATCAGTTTTTAACTCCATAATGTGCAGACAAAACTGTTGCTATATTAAGAATTAAAATCTATCTCCATTTACTGTTAAATAGTGTAGATATTATTCTTGTGACATTAAATCTGGCCATTATTTATTATTAATTTAACAGCACCAAATCTTTTAAGCTATTAACATTGGAATGTTGAAGAAATAAATAGAATAGGTTACTAGCCACATTTTTACATATAGTTAGGAAATTGTGATATAATAAAATTGCTTATTTATTTTATACACAAAATAATGTATTTTATCATCTAGTTGTATCATCATCTATTATAATGTTTTCTATACTTATATTCAAATGTTAACTTTCAAGCATAAATACATAATTTATTTATTTGAAGAAATTTAATTTAAGTGGTAAAATGAATTTATAGATTCTATAGAAATAAAAAATAAAGCTACGTTTATAAGTATATTTTGTTAGCCCGACATCAATGGCTCACAGCTATAATCCTAGATATTCAGGAGGCTAAGACCTGAGGATTGTATTTCAAAGCAGCCCAGGCAGGAAAGTCACCATTAGACTCACATTTCCATTTAACCACTCAAAAGGCAAAGTGTCACTGTGACTCAATGGGATAGAGGACTAGCCTTGTGCAAAAGAGCTCAGGGACAGTGTGAGGGCCCTGAGTTCAAGGTCCACGACTGCAAAAAAAAAAAAAATAATAATAAATTAAATTGAGTTAAAAAATTACAGGTTTACTTTGTTGCAAATTGTATTACCTGTAAATTTTCTTAAACAACAGTGTAGTTATTTTCGTTCAGTATAATGTAAGCATCTACCCATCATTGTCTTTTTGTTTTGTTTTGGTCATTTTCTTTAAACTGCATTTCAGTCTATAAAGGGCAGTGGTAGCATTCTCTCTTTTCCTGAATCTTTTTTTTTTTTGAACTGTGTTTTCATGCTCATTAAAAATGGTTCACTGATAAATGAATCACAATAAACATAAACTTCTAGCTGAAATAATTTAGCAAATCAGAAACAAAAAAATGGAGACATAAAAAGGTTGTTTCAGTTACACAAATGATAATATTATAAAGGACTTTTTGTATAAATATTGGACTTTGTCTTAGAACTGAGTATAGCAATGACTTGGATATTTCAGCATTAGCTTGTATCAAAATAGCAAGATGTAGGCATGCCTGATTTTACACAGCTTTTGAAAAGGCTTATACTGAAGAATTTTCCTCTAGTATATGTTGTACTTTTAGATGCTGACCTTTGTCAAGACATGCAAAAATTGTTCTAACTTGCCTAATATTTGAAATATACTGAGTGGATTTTCAATCTTGTCTTTATGTATGAAATAAAAACTACATACCTTGAAATTGAAAATGGAAGATGAAATGAAAAGCATGTGTTGGGGTATCAAAATAACAGAAAATCTAATGGAATTGTAGCTGATTTCACTGAAGTCTAGTCAGAGTAGAAAAATCAGAGTTTTTTCAGTTAAGAATGAGGAAAGAAGTGGGGGCGAAGGACAATGCAGTAAAAAAAAAAATGAGTGCATACCCTACAATCATTTTTTTTTTAAGTAAGAGAAAGGTTGTTTGGGAGGGATGTGGGGAAATGTTGGAGGGGGTGATCAAGAGTCATTGTATTCATAAGCTGCTTTGCTAAGTGGCAATACATTTGTACAAATACTTAAAGAGAATAAAATTTATGAAAGAGAATAAAATATAATTAAAATTTTATTTCAGGGATGTCTCTGATTTACATACATTTCAAAGAAGGATTCAAATGTTATTTAAGAAATATGGAGGGCTGGGGATATAGCCTAGTGGCAAGAGTGCCTGCCTCGGATACACGAGGCCCTAGGTTCGATTCCCCAGCACCACATATACAGAAAACGGCCAGAAGCGGCGCTGTGGCTCAAGTGGCAGAGTGCTAGCCTTGAGCGGGAAGAAGCCAGGGACAGTGCTCAGGCCCTGAGTCCAAGGCCCAGGACTGGCCAAAAAAAAAAAAAAAAAGAAATATGGAGGTTATTTTCAAAGACCATATTTAAAATCATGTCAGTATACAGTGTTCAATAAAACACCCCAAGTGAAAACTTCCCTATAAGAGAAATGTAGAGATGCAGTAAGCACGTGGAGCAAAATAAAATTTTAAGTCATTTTTAAATTATGAATGACAAGGTGCACAAACTATCACCCTCAGTATAGTGAAATTTTCAACAAAGATGGAGAAAACAGTTAAAGTTTTATTTCATTACCTTTCTTTTCCTCCTCTTGTGCTCACTGCTGCCTTTATCCCTTCCCAGTATAGTTGGGGCTACGTATTTCCATTATGTATCTACTTTTTCCTTTTTTGCTGTTGAGTAAAACCTACTACTTACATTTCCTCCCAGACAATATGTGATGAAGAAAGAATACACAAAAGAGTCAAACAAAAGTATTATGTTTACCTTAATGAAGTAAATATATGCAGTGTTGAGGGGTATTTAAGACCCAAGGCTCTGGTAATCCACAGTTTACATTTGAATAACACATTAAACATTTGACCCTGAGGAGAATTTTTGAGGAAAAGAATCATATGATGATTATTATAGTGCCTTCCTCAGTGGTACTTGTTAGCAGTCAATGAGTGAATGCATACAATTAGTCTGATATAAATAAAATGTTCTGTAGATGACTGTTATTAGGGGGCAGATTTGACTTTAGATCTAGCACATATATTAGGTGATCTTGGAAAATGATGTCTCCATCTGATATTCAGTATTTTTTGTTGCTTTAAACAATACAAAGAACTATTTGAAGCACAGGAGGTAGCTAAAAGTATGTATTCAAATAATTTAACTAATGTCTTTTCTATTTCTTTGCTGATCTCATCTTGGTTCTTTCTATTATTATTTTGAATGAAGAATATAGCAACTACCCACAAAACATTGTTTGAAATGGTTCAGTAAAGAAAGAGCTATTTCTGGAAGTTAAGAATAAGGGAGTAAGATTGAATAGGAGGTGAAAAGGGCAGGGAAATGGAATGATATCTTCCTAACAATAGATGAGGAAAAGTTCAGAGGACACTGCCGTCAACACTGAAAGCTAAGGAAGGAAAAGAATCGAAATAGATTTTTCCAACAGGCAGAGAAAATGGGATCAAGAGAGCTAACATACTGGAATTTGAAGTAGCCATGCTACTACTCAGATTGTAAGCAGGAGCCAATTTAATAACTTAGCAGTAGAATGGTCTCTGTAAATCATCTCCATCAGCATAAAAATATGAAGATTTATAAGACACTGTGAGTGCTAAAGCATCCACATAATTTTGAGTATCAAGAAGGCAAATTAGTAAGCAGGAAATAGCAAATCAAGGCTTAAACCTTGATTGGCTAAGCAAAATAAATTTGTTATTTCATTCATGCTTCTTTTATGAAGGTAGAGAGTGAATGCTTATTATATAATTTATGCATTTAAAAAATCAAAGCACCTATCAATATGAATTTTATGTTAAATCTGTTTTCAGGTTACATTTTAGATAAAAGTGTTGATGAGAAAAGTTATTCAGTAATTTCACAATCATTTATTCAAATATGTAGTTTAAATTATGGATTGGGTTGAATTACTTTTGGAGTAAGTGCATGTTTTGTATTTTTAATTAATAATTCTATAAATGAAGACAGAATATAATATATAAAAGTGACAAGTTTTTCTGGTTTTATTATTTGTGACCAAGGTACTCATCAATTTGGCACAGCTTTTACTACATCATAACACTTCATTTTTCTAATAGGAAATAGACTGTTGACTGTCACTGTGGCAGGAACAATTCCAGAAGCACAACCCTCATCCCACTACACCTTGTTAGAAAGAACATTAAACTAATATTGATAATTCCTCTGTGCTTTTCTATTTCTGCCTTTATTCTGAGATATTTAATGATAGATCTCATCAAATCCTAAGCAGTGTGCATCTAAACTTTTGCATAAACACTATTTTGTGAATATCTCAGTATCCTTTCAGTTCACTGAATTATTATTGTTTTTTTTAAATCCTTGCTCATATTCTATGCCTATTGAGTGTGAAATAAAAAAATAGAATATTTCATTAGGCATAATATGATATTTCAATACACATGTACATGTAACAGAATTATAAGATCAGATCAATTAACATATTGATCAGTCACAGAATATTGTGGGGAAAAAATCTACTCTCTTCACAATTTTCAACTCCATAGTAGTTATTAGCTACCATTTCCCGCCTACAGAGATAAATAGCCTTAATTGTTTTTTATATATGAACCACTATTACCTCTTGGCCAACCCATTCACCAATATTACACTTCTCACATCTGTGTGATAAACATTTACAACTCTGTGTGAGATCTTGTAGTATTTCTCTTTCTCAGTTCATCTACATACTTACAATGAATAAATTATATGGATAGTATTCCACTATGTGTGCATACTACATGGACAAAAATGTTCTTACATGGTATACAAATGCTTAAATTTAGAAAGCATGTATCTGATAAATCACTTTTAACACAAATATGTAAATAATTTCTCAGAACTTAATTACAAAATAAATAACCCACCCATAAAGGAGCAAAATAGTTTATCAGCCACTAAATATCCATAAATAAAATACAAAAATATTTTCAAGACACTCAACATCACTTGTTATTCATAAAAGGCTGTTAAAACCAAGAAATAAGTATAGAGAAAAATTATCCTAGCCAAATATTTTGAACTTATATCACACAACATTGAAAACTGAATTCTTACATTTTGATTTTATGAAACCATATATGTTACTGTCTCTTGGAAAATAACTTTACCAAGTCAGACAACTGTTTACTTTGTCATTAATTTTATTCTTTACCATTTATGAGTTACATTAAAATGAATCACATAATCCCTCATGAAAAATAGTAGCATCATTCAAAATTTCACCAAATTAGAAACAACCCAAATATCCTTTAGCCTTGAGTAGATAATAGTGGTATATGGACATCTTGGTATAGTTAAATTATAGGCACATACAAAACCACAGACGAATTACAAACTCATCGGGCTAAGCATGATAATGGGAAAGAATTATTTTACCTGTATCTTCCTGAAGAGTGAAAACTATAGTGTATGATACCGAAACAACAGGTTTACATTTTTAAAGATTGACAATAAATATTAAAGATGCAATTTTTATGTTGGTACAATTTTATTTATTGATTTTAATGATTATACAGCTCTATGTATGTACAGTGATTTCTGGTAAAAATGATAATTTTTGTTTCCACCACTTGAGTCGCAGCTCCACTTCTGGCTTTTTTTTTTACATTTAAGTAATTATTTATCATCATCATCATTATTATTATTATTGAGATGGTACACAGAAGGATTATAGTTACATTAGTCAGGTAATGAGTACAGTTCCTTTCCTACAGTGTTATCTATTTCCTCATTCTCTCCCAGGCCCTCCCTCCCATCTCCAACCATGAGTTGTGTAGTTCACTTTCATCAGTGTCCAGCAAGTTTTCTGCTGCATTTTTCTACCCTTTCCCTCTCACCTGAAAATTGAAAACTTTTAGGAGAAGTTGGTGATGACATAATAAAATATTCATTGGATTTTTTGAATTTTGGGGACCAAATTTTCTTTAAAAAACATACAAGAAATGTACTCACTGTCTTAGGTATGAAACTTAGGTAACCATTATGTACTTCACTTTGACAATAAAGAAAATAAAACATATCTTACAATCCACAATGAACATTTTGAAAGACTCCCAAATCATGTTATCCTTTACTATATTGATTAATTAGGAGTTTTAATAATTTCCTACAAATTTGAATTGGGTAGACCTGTAAATAGCCATGTACATGTTCAGAGATTTTAAAGTAAATCCTTTTAAGGTGTAAGTAGAAAATGACAGACAAAAGCCTACATTGTCATTATACACAAAAGTTCACCTAAATGGCCCCAAATTAGGTATATAGTCACCTGTAATTATAAACCATTCACTCTAGCTGCAGAGACTGAGACTACAGTTAATATACCTAGGTCTTGATCACAAGACCTTGGAGTGGTAATAGTACAAAGTGGTGAATATCAGGTAAAATAGATCAGTAAGATAAAGGCAGGGCTTAGTGTAAACATGTCATCTATTACTAGTAAAAGGACAGTACCTTTCATGTTTGAACACAGAGCATTCTAGGGAAAACTGGAAACTAGGATTTGTTCATTATTCCTGTGATAAATCATCTTGATCATCATAGCTTTAAACTTTGTACAAACCACATACCAAATAAGAAACATTTCCTGGAAAATCTGACCCAGACTCTACTAGCTTTTACACTTAAAGGCAAAGTATGTTATTGTAAGTTGATGTTTTGTTTTAATAAAAACATGGGAGGAAGAGAGTGGCAAATGAATCATGCTATAAAGGAATTCTCTGCAATGTGAAAGTTTTATGTCAGTATATTAATATCTATGTTCAATTTGGTATTTCTAGGTAATGATACCATTCCTTTTTCATTTTTTTTTTATAAAAACTTGCTACATAGTCATAAGGTAGGGATAGTTTTGCTTCAGTTGAATGAATTATATATTCTTATTCCCTTCTACTATGAATGAAATACTTTTCCAAACAGGCTGTAGGAAGATCACTAAAATTTCATTAATTTATTCCAAAACCACTTTTCCGTTCTCACAAACAACAGTGTTTTGCTATTCAGATATAGTAGTATAGAAAGGAGCTAGACAGAGCCGTAATATTCGAAAAGCTATTCAATAAAGCATGTGTATTTCAGTTGTGTCTGGTACAGTAGCACTCAGACTTGGCTGCATATTCAAAATCCTTAGAGAGATTTAAAATATGCAGAGACTTTCCTTCTCTATGGTCTGTAGTTTAATTGCCTTCGGTGTAGCCCAAATATTAAAGTTCTTATAAGCTTCTCTGTTGATTCTAGAATGTAGCCTCGGGGGAAGAAGAATATTGGTCTAATATATTACTCACAACACAGACTAGTCTATGTGTAAGATTAACTCATAAAGAATACCTTCTATCACTTATAATAGTAGTTGTTATAATTATATTTGTTATTAGTAATGATCATAATTTGTATCATTTGTAATTATTTTTAACAACTATGTTTTTGTCTATTCAATGTTCCTTACCATTGTTTTCTACTGAATTTCCCTGAGAAATGTCTGATAGAATACTTGATGCCCTTATTTCCAAAATAGAGCTTTTTAATCAGGTTTGAAGATATAAATGCTATTCCCTTTATCTCACAGAATTTATAAATTGTCATCTCTTTGAAGGAAAGACATGGCTCAGATCATGACAGACACATTAATTGCTGAACAAAGAGTGACTCCACTCATACACTCCAATATAAAAACTAAACTACACTAAGGATAGATACACTTATGAATGTGGCTATGGTAAATGTGGCTATCTTTCCCTTCCAGCTTGTGAGAACTAAGTGAACAAAAACACACTACAAGCAATGTCATCTATGTCTTTGCATGTTTTCCAAATTGTATAGGTGACTTGAATTCATTCACATCACTTTCCTTACTTGAAAATAAAAAAATCCACATAGAATAGAATGACTCTCATTTTAGAAACTCCAGTCTCTCTTGATTTTCAGGTGTCTTTGAAGCTATCTCAACCACACAATGTGCACATCATGCTGAACACTGAACTCTAATACTATTTTCATGTATGCAATGTAAATGTAGCTTTTAAGTTTGTATTCCATCTTCCACCTGACTGAGGGAACTACAGATCAGACTGAGTAAGGCTGTTTGATTCAAAAAGTGTTTCTTTCTGTGACTTATTTTTTATTTTTTTATTTTATTTTATTTTATTTATTTTTTTGCCAGTCCTGGGCCTTGGCCTCAGGGCCTGAGCACTGTCCCTGGCTTCTTTTTGCTCAAGGCTAGCACTCTGCCACTTGAGCCACAGCACCTCTTCTGGCCATTTTCTATATATGTGGCGTTGGGGAATCGAACCCAGGGCTTCATGTATGTGAGGCGAGCACTCTTGCCACTGGGCCATATTCCCAGCCCCTGTGACTTAGTTTTTAAGATTTGAATGTTCCTTTGTAAAATGTTCTCCTGATCTAGTTTTGAAGTGACTTCTAAAGGTTTAACAACTTAGCTTTCCACTGCATGGATAGGAAAGCAGAGGATGGAAAGTTCTCCACTTCCTTTTCGAGGAGGGGAAACAACTGCTTGCTGTTTGCTTTTCCATGTCCTGATTGCTATTGGATTTCCCAAATATATTGGGCATATTTTAAAATTCCTTGAAGGTCCTCCTCCAAGAGAGGACCAATCAGTAACCAGGGCTACTGTGTTTTATCTTTTCAGTATTCCTACATTTCAATCTTTTAACAACCAAAAAAAAAAAAAAAAAAAAAGGAAAAAGAAGATTTTCAACTTCCTATTTTGATTTTTCTTTTTTTTTAACCATATTTTTTTTTCTTATTTATTGTCAAAGTGATGTACAGGGAGGTTACAGTTTCATACGTTAGGCCTTGGGTACATTTCTTGTACTGTTTGTTACCTCCTCCCTCATCCTCTCTTCCCCCATCCCTTTTTCCCTCTCCCCCGCCCCATGAGTTGTTCAGTTCGTTTACACCAAATGGTTTTGAAAGTATTGCTTTTGGAGTCATTTGTCTTTTTATCCTTTGTCTCTCGATTTTGTTATTCCCTATCACGTCCCTAGTTCTAAAACCAGCATATACGGTATCCAGTTTACTCAGATGAGATACAGTGATAGTGCCGATACAACCACAAGAAGGGATACAAGAGGATCATCTACAATAGAATCTACGGTTTCACATGGCATGTTGAAAGTGATTACAACAGTGATATAATACTTGTTTCCATAAGATGGAGTTAATTTCACTTAGCATCATCTTATGCATACATAGGGGCATAGCTAATAGGCTCTTGTGATCCTCTGCTGTGACTAGCCTAAACCTGTGCTAATTATTCCCTATAAGGGAGACCATAGAGTCCATGTTTCTTTGGATGTGGCTCACTTCACTTTGTATAATGTTTTCCAAGTCCTTCCATTTCCTTATGAATGGAGCAATGTCATTCTTTCTGACAGAGGCATAAAATTCCATTGTGTTTATGTACCCCATTTTCCTGATCCATTCATCTACTTATGGACATCTGGATTGGTTCCATATTTTAGCTACGACAAATTGTGCTGTGATGAACATTGTTGTGCTGGTGGCTTTAGTGTGTTCTTGTTTGTGGTCTTTTGGGCAGATGCCCTATGTGGCTGATCAAGGCCACTTAGATCTAGCTTCAGATATCCTAAGTAAAGCACATTAGGAAATCCTCCATCTTCCACTCTCAATATCTAACCTTCTACCTGATCTTCTTTCTTGGGACATAAACTACTCTATAATTTCTAATTTCTCTAGGTATATTCTCTCTTCTTCTTCCTAGAATACAGTAACAATCTGTTCCCAGAAAGGTCACCATACGGGTAAACTTTATTTGAAATTATTGCTTTTCTTTTATTAACTGTCTCACCGCCCTCCAAAATCAAATGAACCCATAATTTAAATGAAGAGACAGTTTGTCTTTATTTACCCACTACTTAGAACAGAGGTATTTTGTGAATAAATAAATAGTTCATCAGATACGTTTGTGTGTGTGTGTACATGCCTGCATGCATCATATGTATGAATTTATAGAAAGCTGTGTGCACATGTATGTATGGATAACTTCATTTATTAAATTTTCAGCCAAGGGGTATTGAATTCCTAACCTGCTTTATCGAGTGGCAACTCTGTTTTACAACTACTTCAAGATCATGATATAAGAGGAAAATTAAATGGTTTACCTATCACTCCAAAATATTACATCAAAAGCCTTCAATTTGCAGATATGTTAAGTATGCGGAATTTAAAATAATAGAATCAGCTTAAATAAATATGACATGGTAATAAATATAAATTTGATATAAATGCTCAAGTATTTGTATCACATATGTATAAGCACGATGTACTTTTTTCAAAATTGAAGTGATATAGTTGGGTGTGATTTTGAATATTATTTACTTATGTTTCATTATATAGATTTTTCTAAGAAGCAAATTTTATTTTGCAAAACAAGAAAGCGTTTATATGTACATGTGTGCATATAAATTTATATTACATGTATGTGTACATATTTATTATATACACATTACTTAAATTTGTAATATGTTTGCTTTTATAATTTATAAATACATTTACTTTTCTCTGCCTAAAAATTTAAGGAGTTTTTCCAAGAAATTAAGGTGATAGTAAATGAGTTCTTTCTAAACATATAATATAAATTACTGATAATGTCTTAAAGTAGCTTTCAAGGTATGACCCATAACTTCTAACATTCCTTGGTATATTTTAATTTCTGTAAATACTTTTCTGAGGAAAGGTTTCTGTGTTTATAGGTAAAAATAAGTTTTGTTTAGATAAATGAGTTTCCTTTGGTAAGGATATGAGATTTCTCTACTTCTGGTTCTTCAGAGGTATCTGGCCAGTTTTATCACTCATTATTCTTGTTAGTTGAGTTATACATAGTGCCGTGGTAGTTTAGGATTCCCATTCTTTTTTTTTTTTTTGTAATGAAGGGGAAAAAAGTTCCATCAGACTATACTAGATCCAATGTCAAATTTCAAATTTTATTCAGAAGTGAATTTTTGTGAGCATTAGAGGATGAGTCTTATAATTGGATGCCTGACAGCAAACTTCTAGAGCCTTATGAAGGCTTCCTCAGCTGATTCATTAATATCTAAAGAAGACAGTCCATGTCTTCACACAAATCAAATTGCTCGCCTCCGGTGGAGGCAGGTCAACACAATGAGGCAGCCAGCATTCTCAAGCAGAAAGGAAATAGATGATGCTGACATTGCCATTGGTTTAACAGGAGGATGGAAGCACAGTGTTATGGGATGAAATGCTTTGTCAAAGTGGACTCAGGGCTATTTTTAGACAATGTGAGTTGCCTTTTATATTTATCCCATCTAATAGCAAAGGGAGTGCAGCAAGTTCCTGAGAATGAAATAAGAAAACAGGCATGGAAACAGACAAATTTGATCAGAACTCATATCCACCCGAGTCTCCCAATTTTTCTTCTCATCTTAGAATATTCTGTTTTGTTTTGTGTTTTCTTCTGTTGTTTGGAGACTGCAATTTTCCTGTATTTAAATAATAGTAATAACCTATTTAACAGGGTTACAGATCAGTAAAATAGCTTATTTCCTGGGTTCCTTGCTACAATTTTTATGAAATTTCAAATGGCTTTCAAACAATATATGATATTAATTCTGACAGAATGAGTCATGGTATCTTGTGGAGGATAACAAGTTTTTAATATTATACTGAAATATGCTTACATAATGATTTGTATTTAAAAGCAAGAATTAGATTCCTCAGGATCAGTGCTGCTAGATTAGTATCACTTTTAATGGCATATGTTAATTTTAAATAGGTAGATGTGTGTCCCATTTTTAAAAGCTTTCACTTCATATTTGTTTTGTTATGTGTAAGCACCACAACATCAGGATAGTAAAGTAGACTTACATTAAAGAGCTTGTTCAAACCCAGTTTGCCAAGTTCTATACATGTGATCCTTTGCAATGGAATTGAACTCTTTGTCTTGTTTTCCTAATTGGTAAAATGGCAGGAGTAATATATTAATACATGAAAGGCACTAGAGGAGTGCATGCCTTATGACAGCCACTCAATAAATGTGAGGATTTTAATTAAAAGTAAATTTTATTATTCCACTAACTACATAAATTAAGTAACTTGCAGTATAAATTTAATGAAGCAATCCTCATATAAAAATTAATTTTCATTTCCAACAAGCTACCAGTAGTTTATTACTTTTACTACACAAAATAATGTAAGCATTTACCACACAAAACGGAATACATTTTGTTATCACAATAATTTTACACAAAGTATGTAAGTAAATATTTGGAGCAAGAATTGGTATTTTCCAGTTGAAGAAATTCTACTGTGAAATTTCAACTCAGTATATTTAGAACATGCCTTCTTAATATAGAATTAAATAGTGACCAGATCTGAAAATAGCCCATCTAGCCACAAATTAAAAAATAATAGTATAAACACCATTTACTATCAGACTAATATGGCAATATTGATTGTGTGTGCATTGCATAATTTCACTCTACATAACAAGTCAAGTATTTTCCTTATTGTCTCTTAAATAAGGATGTAATATAAAACAAATAGAAGATATATTAATTGCTATAGAAAAAAAGCTCCAATTTTTAGTAACTTAAGAGAACAATGAATATTTTGCTCAAAGTTTCCGTGACTGAAGATTGAAGGAAGCCTACATTTCTCACTCAGGCTTTCATGAGTTTCCAGTAAGATGCTGTCAATGGCTTTTGGGACTCATAGAGTTTTATTTTAAGGTATGTCAATCACCTGGCCAGAAATTTGGAGCTAGTTCTTTAATGGAAGCCTCAGTTCCCACCCCTGTATGACAGGTCTGCATAAATCCAGTTAGATGAATGTTTTTGTTATTATTGTTAGTATTATTGTTATTGGTGGCTATATAAAAATTGCTATACTCCAGGCAACAGTGACTTGGGTCTGTGATACTAGTTCCTTGGAAGGCTGAGAGTAGGAAGACTATGGGTCAAGGCCAGTGAAGACAGAAAAGTGTAAGTATTCAAGACCTCTTCTGAACAAGCACATGGGTGGAGTAGTACACGCCTATCAGCCCAAACACTGTGGAAAGCTGAGGCTGGAATAACTGTGGTCCCAGGCCATCCCATTTAGAAGAGTCCAAAAGACTCCAATTCTACAGAGGAAAGGTGGGTACTGTGGCACACCTGCGGGCACAGCCATGACAAAAAGCCTAAAAGTAGGCTCAGGTGGACACCAGGGCAGAGAGACTATATCCTAAATATGAACTGAGCAAAGCACTAGTGGCTTGTGACTGGGGAAGGACGGAAGGGAAGGACAGAAGGGAAGGACGGAAGGGAAGGACGGAAGGAAAGGACGGAAGGAAGGGATACAGACAGGAAGGGAAGGAAGGAAGGGAGGGAGGGAGGGAGGGAGGGGGGAAGGGAGTAAGAGCTTTGGCTCAATGAGATAATGCCTGCCTACCCTAGTAAGCAGGGTGTCTTGATTTTAAATCTCAGTAACAACAAAAAAGACATAATCTTAGCTGCTGAAAAATCTAAGATCTAAGGATTGTAGTTCATAGAGCACTAGACTTGAGCAAAAGAACTCAATTACAGTGCCCAGGCCCTGAGTTCAAGCCCCATGACCACCACCACCAACAACAACAAAGCCTAGCCTAGATTTCATGAGCAGTACATGAGAGTGGGCTAATAAAAGCCAGAGGTATTATAGAATTATTTACATGATTTAAAAGGTACACACTGACCTAACCAAATTAGACGCTGTAGATTTCTTAATAGCACATAAAACAGAATGTGTATGAAAACGTTGAAACAGTTTGCAAAAATCATCTTATTTATATATAGAGAGCATAGTATAAATAATAAATAGTAAGGAATATCTCAATGTGCAATGTCATCAATTCAAAATATAATACATTTTAGGTATTGCAATATTTATAGTAATTTTTAAAAATTATTGTTAAACATACATATGTATATATATTTCTATTTTTATGTTCTGTGATACATTGGAATATTTAATTGGTAAGCATAATTTAACAATTAAAATCATCTACAGTATTTGTATAGGATGCCATGATTATATAAATGCTAATACTAGCTGATAACTCATTTTTCAATTCATGAATACTGTACAACTTAAAAACAGATACACATTAGTTAAATTATTTGAAAAATATGTTATAGAAATTTAACAAGTGTCTAAGTTTCTCCATGTAAGTACAATTTTATGGTTGTTTATTGAGTTATCACTGTTTATATTAGTTGTTTTATATTATTCTCTATGTATTAGTTCATATAATGACACATAAAACTTTAAGGTGATTTACAGTATTAGCATACTTATTTATAAAATAATTTGCAACCACATGTATAAACTCATATTTTAATTACTGTGTTAAACTCATTTAAATGCCTTTCTCTTTCTAATATCTGATATGAGTTATGGAAACTATGAACTTCCAAGCAATACATTAGACAAAATTTAAGAGCCAAAGAAACCTCATGTTTGCTGAACTTTGTGCAATCTACCAACAACTTTGTTCACTTTTAGTAAATGTCTTCTACACATGTATAATATTTCATTTCTTCACATCCTCTGGACATGAAGATCAGTCTCTTTGATGATCCTATTCCTCATGTAAGTTCTTGTTTTTCAACTTATCCAGTTTGGAAGACAGCCTCATTATAAGCCATTAATGGCCATGTATAGAAGCTTCTCTCTGTCTCTATTGGCTTCCTAACTGTTTTAAGCCAAAGTCACTGAATTACTGTATAGGAAATAATGAGAGAAGGTGGGGGAAGGAGATGGATAAAAAAGAGAGATCTGAAAAATATCAGCACAGCAACACAGTATCTCAAAAGTGGCATCCTATTGTTTATGTAGACCAAAATGAAAGGTGATTACTTGATTATGTGAACACAAGCACTAGAGAGTCGTTTGAGCCACCAGAGACTGAACACCATAGTTCAGCCTGCGGCCTCAGTGATATCACTGGCATGTTCATGTTATAGTCACCTTCTTCCAAGTTTACAAGTAGCAAAAGAATGCCCTACAATAAATCTGCCACGGTATGCAACTCCACTTGCTCAGCCTTTCATTCATAACACTATCTCCATCTCTTTCCGAGGTAACCAACAAGCAAAATAGACTTATCCAGTCTGTTTAGAAACTCTAAGACAAGAGGATCAGGAAAATGTGGTACACATACACAATGGAATTTTATGCCTCTATCAGAAAGAATGACATTGCCCCATTTGTAAGGAATAGAAGGAGTTGGAAAAAATTATACTAAATGAAGTGAGCCAGACCCAAAGAAACATGGACTCTATGGTTTCCTTCACAGGGAATAATTAGTACAGGTTTAGGCTAGATCAGAAGAGCCCAATAGCTACGCCCTTATGAACACATAAGACGATGCTAAGTGAAATGAATTCCATGTTATGGAAGCGAGTGTCGTATCACTGTTGTAATTATTTTCAACATGCCATGTGAAACCGGAACTCTTTTTGTTGTTGTTGTTGATCCTCTTGTATCCCCTTCCTGTGGTTGTCCTCACACTATCACTGTATCTCATCTGTGTACCCTGGATACTGTAAATACTTGTATTAGAACTAGGGAATGGAAAGGATATAGCAAAATTCGAGAGACAACAGATAAAAAGACAAATGACTCCAAAAGCAATACTTACAAAAGCATTTGGTGTAAACCAACTCATGGGGGGAAAGGGAAAGAGGGAGTGGGAGGGAAGATGAGGGAGGAGGTAACAAATTGTACAAGAAATGTACCCACTACCTTATATATGTAACTTTAAACCATCTGTACATCACTTTGATATAAGCAATAAAATTGAAATAAGCAATTATTTGGAAAAAAGAAACTCGAAGAAATCAATGAATACGCATAAAATTTATACATAGATATTCCTGTGGCCATATAGAAATACTTCTGTCATCCATGTGTTGGTGGCTCACACCTATAATCCTAGCTACTTAGGCACTGAGATCTGAGGATCACAGTTCAAAGCCAGCCAGGGAAGGAAGGAGGGAAAGATGGAAGGAAGGAGGGAAACAAGGAAGGAAGGAAGGATGGAAGGAAGGAAAGGAAAAAAGGATGGAAGGAATAAAGGAAGGAAGGAAAGAAAGAAAGAAGGAAAGAAAGAAAGAAAGAAAGAAAGAAAGAAAGAAAGAAAGAAAGAAAGAAAGAAAGAAAGAAAGAAAGAAAGAAAGAAAGAAAGAAAAGAAAAAGGGCAACTCCAGACAGGAATGTTCTTGAGACCCTTTCTCAACCCATACTTGGATTGAATGACACCCATATGTTATTTTATACCACATGGGAAGCTGAAACTGAGAAAACTGGTAATGTGCTAGATTCTCAAATTCTAGTTCAAAGAGAATCCTTTCTTTTTAATCTCAGCTCATGTAGGTTCTCCATCTATTAAAATGGCTTGTATTTTTGGTCCCTTTTATTTCCATAATTAGCCTAGTCTAGTCCTCACTGTATGATGTTTGATGACTAATTGAGATTGTAATTCTCACTTTTTTTTCACATTTTTGCATTACAGCAGTCAAATCCACCCAGCATAAACAGATAAAAACTTTTAACAATGTTAACTAATGAGATTTTAGAGTAAGGTGGGGTAAAATGCCATTTTGTATGAAGAGACCTGTAATTTTGGACTACTATCATGAGATTGTTTCATTATTCTTGAGTGACAATATTTTTTTTACTTCATTATCTATCATAAAGACAAAGTTACTAGTGTCTTAAAGATAAGTCTTATGGAATCTAGACCTTGGTTACCAGTTTTAACTTGCTTTCACAGTGATAATTTCTGCCTCCATAGCTTTCTTTTAACTCCATGACCCTGTCTACTACTTTTAATGTCATTATTACACATGGCCAGAAGAACAGTGTTCAGTTTATGAGAGACACTCTTGCAGCACAGCATAGCTCTTCACAACATCTCTTACTTTAAAATATGACCCTTATTGTTTGTAATTACATTTGAATTTAAAATCATTTACATGTTTTGTGATGTTCCGAGAGCTTTGGAAAAATCTTCAAAAAGGTGTGAATTTTGCAGGTCCATGATCAGCTAAAGCTACCTTTAACACACCTGTGAAATAGTGCATATTCTATGCCTTCTTACCATTTATGTGCCCTTCATCAATTCCAGTTCCCCATGTAAACATTTCTGCTGAGTTATGTATCAAATCCAATTGTGAAAGCTACTGAGTTAGGAAGAGTGTACCTAATGCATTACATCTTTTTCCACAGTCATAAGAGTAGGAGGAATTTAATATATAACGACCTATGTATTTGAGAGTGGAAAAATCAGTTCAGAGTGCATGACACATGACAGTTTTTAGAAACTGAAAATAATAGCAAATATTTATTTAGCACTTAACAATACAGGATTTGTGCTAAATGATCAAATGGTCCATTTTATCTGTTTCACTAATGCTTTGATGTAAGCGCTGCTATGCACATTTACAGAGAAGTAAGTTGATGCACAAATAAATTATCCTAAGTCATCCAGCTCCTGTGGGAGACATCAGGACTTGGAGATGAGCCCAGTTGTCATTTGTTTCAGGACTTTGATTCTGAATACCATGGGAAACTAACAAGCAATGACCAGAATTAAAACAGCCAGTGGTCTTTTCAGATATATTTTTTTCTGTATCTATTCTCACTCTCTCTTTTCCTCCCAGAAAGCACAAGAATTTTTCAACCTCCACTTCAGTCTAGCCTCCACAAGATATCATCCCTTTTGTCCTTGCTTTTTGTACCACTTGACATTACTATCACCTCATACTTCCTTTATCTTGCATTTGATGGTAGCTTATAGAGCTTTGAGGGATTTATTCTCTCCATTCTTTTCTTAATGTCTGTGCACTCTATCTTCTTTTTCTAAAAGTGCTGACCTATTTTGTTCAATTCTTTATAAAGGAAGGTCTGGGTGTCTCGATTCTTATATCACTTCAGTTTCCATTTCCAGATCCTCTGCCTCTTGTAAAGTATGATCTGCCTCAGAGACAATGCAGAGAGTTTATCAGCCTCTTCCTAGGGCTAATTTACTTCCTTCCATTTTGTCATTGGTGTAATGCCTTTTCTTGTTCAGATGTGTTATTACTTGTACTACTGTGATTCCATATAAAATAATTATTGGATGGGATTTTGTTCATAATTACTGAGTGTTTTGCCCTATTTTGAAACTGTGCACACAGAATATCTATCTTCTGAGTCAAATACAAACTGTTAGGCACTGTCTATAGTCATGCGAAGTAGACATAGGATTTTGGCTTTAGGACACCCAACCTAAGTAGAAAACATACATTTCCACTGAGAATAGTAGAATCCTCACAGGCTGTAAAGAAAGGGTAATGAAGAACATTGCATTGTGCTAAGGATAGCACAGATTTGAATGGTTAACACAATTGATAAAGAGGGGAGTTACACATGAAAGAAAAATCTTGTAAAATGACCATGGACATTGAGGATGCCAAATAAGCTGAGCCAACTGGAATGTAAGTTGTATAGCCTACTAGTAGGGAAAGAGATGAAAGAGTGTATTTGAGTCAGAAGGTGTACTGTAAAGTGTAAAAGCAAGATGTGTGCAATCAGAATGAGAACCACTGAGAGTTTTACAAACATTTATAATCAAAGCCCAAAAGCACAGGGCTGGGGATATAGCCTAGTGGCAAGAGTGCCTGCCTCGGATACCCGAGGCCCTAGGTTCGATTCCCCAGCACCACATATACAGAAAACGGCCAGAAGCGGCCCTGTGGCTCAAGTGGCAGAGTGCTAGCCTTGAGCGGGAAGAAGCCAGGGACAGTGCTCAGGCCCTGAGTCCAAGGCCCAGGACTGGCCAAAAAAAAAAAAAAAAAGTCCAAAAGCACATCATAATTCATTTTTATATTTATAGAAATTTATACATCTAGGCATAATTTACAATTAATATTTCTGAAATATTTATTTGCTAGACTAAGTCAGTGAAAGGAGGAATGAGTTTATGTAAAACTCTTTGGTTGAAGCTACTAAAAGGAAAGGTTAATAATTATTTTTATTATATACTTAACAACTATAGTTTCTCTTTTGAAATGATTTTTGCGATGTGTATCTTTAAGCTAGGAAGAAATTATTGATTATTATATATTAATGTTGCCTCAACCCAAACTATTTACTCATTGAAAATTGGACATGAGTGTAGAAAAGTGTTGATATGACATCATACATGTCAAATAGTTTGCTAAATACTAGACAGTAATCATGATTGATCACCTTCTGCTCTAATTCAGAAACTGCTGGAAATGTGTATTTGAGAGGAGATGATGGACAGTGGATGAATTATCAACAGATAAATTAAAGGAAGAGTGAGATAAAGAAGAACCCCAGACAAAGTAAAAAAATAACAAAATCCAAATAAGGAAGTAATTTGGGATAAGAGAGTGTCCACCATGTCAATTGCTTTCTTGTGTTCAGTCGGAAGAGCAATGAAAATAGAATATTATATTTGAAATTAAGAGGACATTGAGTACCTTAAGAAGGATACTACACAAATTTTCATGATTAAAGAAACAGTTTTCAAAGTGCTCTTGAGAATCTGTACATGCCATTAGTATTCATAGACTTTGTAAAGTCTGCCAACTATAATTAGGTCCTTTGCTATGTAAAACAAAAATAATCCATAAACAAAGCACGATGAATATCACCAACATATTAAGAAGCAGAGAGGTCCAATCACTCCTCATTTCTATAAACATTAGGAGTTAAGTACATTACATATTATATTAGAAATTGTTTCTCTACACTTACTAATGCTAGCTATTTATTATTATTATTATTATTATTATTATTATTATTATTATTATTAATGCTAATTCTAAGGCTTGAACACAAGGTATGGGCACTCTCCCTAAGCATTTGTGCTCAAGGCTAGCACTCTACCACTTGAGGCCCATCTTCATTTTTGGCATTGGGAGGTGTTAATTGGAGACAAGAGTCTCATAGACTTTAGACCAGGCTAACTTTGAACTGTGATCCTCAGATATCAACATCCTGAGTAGCTAGGATTACAAGCATGAGCCACCAGAGCCAAGCTATTTTTTAATCTTCATATAACCCTAATGTTTGTATGCTACCAAAGTATACACAGAGAAACACAGAATATGTAGGTATGTCCATATAATATATATGTGTGTATATATTTATATCCTCATCTTATAGATATCCAATGTCTATGGTAGCAATAACAAAACAGTAAAATTTATCTCTGCATGTAAATACAAAAAAATAAAATTAGCCTGACTTTTATTTTTAGATAGTAAGTATTAGGTAATATGTGCCAGATAAATTTTTAAATATAGTATGGATTTAAAAAACTAAAAAGTTTCTGGAAAAATTAAGAAACTTAAAATCTGTGAGAGTTGTGAAATTTATGCTACTTCTTAAAAAATGTTTTTAATAAAGGCAGAGCGAGAAATACACAGTCATGACATGGCATGTGGCAAGTATGAGATTAGATACAAAAAGCTATCATAAAAAGGAGTACCACAAATTAGGTGATTTTTAAAAAGGAAATTATTACCTTGTAATTCAAACTTGAAGGAAAAGATTGACTTACTCGAAGGGCTGGGATCTGGGAAATGTGTTTTGGCCTCTTTCACACAGCTATTCCTGGTTGGTTCTCAACCTTCACTTCTGCTGAGTCAGTTTGACCTCTGACTTAAGGGCATTCTCCCCATGTGTTGCCAATGTCTGGAGCCATGTTAGATTAGAGACTCATCCCATTATGGCCTCACCTGAAGTAATTATATCTTCAATTATCTATTTTTTTATGTCTTCAATGACCTGCTTTCCAAATTACCTCATAAATTGGGTTTATGTCTTCAACACAAGAATTTTTTAGCTTTGTGCTTTATGTTTTGAGGATACTGTTCAACTCATAGCATAGATCAATGGACCAATAATTTCTGGTAAGCAAAAGATTCATTTTCAGACATAATAACACAAAAGAAGACAGGAAATAATATAGAGTTTAAAAGTTAACCAACTTAATTCAGATAACAGCAAGTAATAGTTTCCTTATCAATTTTATTGAAGCGCCTTATGATTATATCTAAAAATGATGTTACACAAAAGCAAAATATACAAAATAAGCATGGTTGTTCTATTTATGATAGTATTTGAAAACTGCAGCTCTCCAAATCTCCCTGCACATCAGTCACCAAAATTTAGAAACTTCTACTTTGGAAGATTAATCTACAAAAAGAGAAAGTAAAAGAGAGGGGGAAAAAAACAAACCTGTTTAGTACTTAGAAAATTAAGCCCTTTTAGGAAAGCACTAGTGAGAATAGGGAGGAAGTTAATGTAAATGTAGCAGTTTACAGATATTTAACAGATGACAGAATGGTAGAGGGAAGAGGAAATAACAATTGCACTTAGAAAACTATAATGTAATATGTTTCCATTGAATGTCAAACGACCTCCTACTTATCCAACTTCGTATGATTTGACTTGAGTTTAAAACTGGGATAAAATCTTCATTTCAAAAATAGAATACAGCAATAGTGTAACATCACTCCAATAGTAGTTGATGCAACCTTTGATAGAGTCCTTCTCATAGAATTTCATAGACCCTAGTTAGTCCTTGTCAATTGAATCTGTCTCTGATTATCACCCACAGATGCATCCTTAAACATAGTGCTGGAGATAGGCTAACAGATACCCATATACAACATGTGAATTGTGTGGTTTTATAGCCATGGACCTGTTAGCATCTATCATTCCTGAAAATGGTATCTGGGAGAACAATTTACTGTGTCAACATCTTGTCTTCAGATTGTTCTTGTAGTATTGTTTAATACTTCCAGAAATATATTTCTTACTACTAAAACACCACCCATACATAAAAAGTTTGTATTCTGTCAGATTGTGATATAAAAAAAACAGGGTTTGTCTGAAAAATATATAGCTAATATCAAAGCACTCAAAACCCATGCATGATTATTAGCATGGCATCAACGGAAACATTAGTAAACAACAATAATTTTAACAAAAATGATAAAGTTATTGAGACATTTAATTGCTTAATAAAAAGTATAATATAGCCAAGCGCCAGTGGCTCATCCCTATAATTCTAGCTACCCAGGAGATTGAGATCTCAGGATGAGGATTCAAAGCCAACTCTGGCAGGAAAGTCCCCGTGAGACATTTATCTCCAATTAACCACTCAAAACCTGGAAATGGCACTGTGGTAGAGCTCTAGCCTTGAGCACAAAGTGGCTTAGAGACAGTGTCCAGACCCTGAGATCAAACCCCACAACCAACAAAAAAATAAATAAACAAAAATTATGATATATAGAAATGTATTTTGCTTAAATGTGCCATAGGGATATGTGCAGCTTGAGAGAAAAAGTCTAAGGAAGGGCTAATATTTAAAGATTCAAAAGTATCTAATGAGGTTGGAGAATCACAATGGGAAGTAAAATTCTGAAAAAGGTGGCTAAACTAAGGTGAAAGAAAAATTATGAGGAACGATTCTCATTACATGTCTCTGAACACATCTTATGCAATATTAAAAGTATTTTATTGTATTACAAAATATGTGACAAAAATTGCCCTATTTTTCCTTGGCTCAGTTTCTTATAATCTTCTAAACTTAAGAATAAAGCATGAGTTAGACATGTTGGTCAAAAAGCTGACCAGAAGGCTATCTTCAAAATAGGTTGTTCTTTTTCGTGACTAAATTAATACGGTGATTTAGAAATATTTAAATATCCATCACCTCCTCACAAAGTCACAACTCAACACATCACTCCTTAATCATAAAGGCAAATTTTATATTTAAAATTCCTTTGAGCTAAAAGGGACCATGTCGCTGACGCAAATTCACAGTGTAGAAGTGTATTCCTGTGTAGTTTCAATTGCTCCTTTATTAAACTTGAATCCTAAACTCACTTTCCATCCAAAAAAAAAAAGGCTTTTTAGTTCCTCCATTGAGTTAGTAAGTTTAATTTAGTGTGATCTAGTCTCCAAATGCATCTTGGAGAGATATGAATTCATACTGGCTACAAAGCACAATTATTCATTCAAGGATTTCTTCCCTGTATTCAAAACTAGATAACTCCATACTTGCTTTGTTTGGCAAGTTATTAAGAACAAGTTTCCTAAGCATTGACAAGATTCCATTGACAGCCTTGACACTTAAGGGTATGAGACACATTGGAGATAATTCCCTGCCCAGAGGTCCCGAGTTTAAATTATATTGTAACTGAAACACAACATTGGTAATAATGCAGAATTAAAATCATGAGTGTCAGGTTTGAGGATAACACTTTCACTATTGCAAGCTGAATGAAGTATGGCCATTATTCTTTAGCCCTATGTTTTTTAAAAGATTGTGGCCTTTGCTTTATCCACCTATATTTTCCCTCATGGTTTTTAAAACACACATATTTTGGGATACATACATACATACATACATGCGGTGTCATATAATATAATTATGTATGTTATATGTATTACAGATCACTAGAAAATGATATATGAAATATAGAGAGATAAATTGTCATTGGGAGATTTTTTGAATATTTATATAGGATCAACTACTAAGATGTTACTTCACTGTTTTCTCTGGATCCAAAAGGCAAAAAATAGCCAGATGCTGGTGTCTCAGGCCTCTAATCTTGACTACTCAGGAGGCTGAGATCTGAAGACCACTGTTCAAAGCCAGCCAGAGCAGGAAAGTACTTGAGACTCTTGTTTCCAATTAACCACCAGAAAATGGGAATTGACACTGTGGCATAAGTGGTGGAGAGCTAGGCTTGAGCTGAAGACCTCAGGGACAGCTCCTAGGCCTGTGGTTGAAGCCCCATGACAAACAATGAAAGCCAAAGCACTACCTCTTTTAATTCAAAATTTCATAGAAATTATTGTAGAAAGAAATATAAAAACCCAAAGATGGCAGTAAAGAAAATTTTAAATGTTTCTTTGTACCTTAAAGCCATATATTAGCGGATTGTTCATTCAACAAAAAGGTAATTTTTAAAATTAACATCTATTTGGTCTGAAAGTGGTCCTATCCCTGAAACAAATTAGTAGCATGGAAAGGAACTCCTGTTTAGCATCAGTACAATGTGTTTTTTCTGAACATCCTTTTTTTTGGGGGGGGGGAGGGAGGGACAAGTTTTCTGTTCTTAGAAGCATTGTCCATAGGATACACCTCTGTGCTTTTTTGTTTTTAATGTTTTATTGTCTTAAATTTTTAAGATGTCTTTTCTAGACATGGTACATGACTTTAATTCGGTTTCTGGAACTCAGGCAACATGAGATGTCTGAGCAGGCATATAAGTTAAGGAAGCTTATTTGTTAAGAAGAGAGGTGTACAAAGTCAGCCTTGCCACTGTGGCATCTGTCACAATCACTGAGGACAGCTGTTTGCAAGTGACTTCAACAGAGAAAGTCCTCCCATTTTTAAGTCTGAGTTTACAACTGTTTTGCCGTCCCCATGGATAACCAAACTGCCAACTGATGTGTTGGTGGTGAAGGATGTCATGATGATTTAGGTTGCCTTCTTGAATAGGCTACCAGAGCCCAAGGCTATTTCTCTGTAACTACTTGGACATTATTCTTCAAGCTGTAATCTGACTCTGCAGCTATAAATGGATCTGTATCCTGGACAAAGAATTTTGAAGGATAGTTCAGAGAACTGGAGTCATTCATTATGATTTACTTGAGTCAACATGTGCACTGTTCTATCCAAGTTCTTAGCAATATACAAATGGTAATGGTACAAACATGATTACCATTTCAGTAAATGTCTATCAAAAGGATGTATTTTATGGTTCTTCATCATCTTCAAATCATCCTTTACACATATTCTCATTTGAAAGAAAATTATTTTGATCAGATACATCAGTTTGATTGGTTGTAAGTGTTTACACTTAAGCTTAATGCCTTATAATTATAGGCTTAAGACATTTCCAATTCCATGTACCAGCCTAGAAGTTTAGTAAAAATCTGATTGTACTGGTTCTTAAAGGCTAAGACAAAATGACTCTGAAAGACCAAAATAATAATTAAACCACAGCACTGGGAAAGTTGGTGAGTACTCTTTTCTCAGGAGCGGAAATGTCTTTCTACCAGACATATATCCACATTTTTCTAAAACCTTATACTAATACATATTACCTACTTCTGTGAGAACAAAGAAACAGATCATTATAAATACAAATTTGCCCCCAGGGAGACTAGGAAGAGCCATAATAGGAGAGGCAGTGATACTCTCTTTACCAGCTTTCTTTATGCCCTATACTCATTCTGGTCTAATCATCTTTGTTCTCCTTTGTCAATTCTAAGTTTTACTGACTGCTCACAGAACAGATACGAAGGAATAATTCAACCTTTTCTATCAAAGATAGCACTTTCTTTTCAAAAGCTATAAAAAAACCTTTACATTTTAAGTAATCAACTATAAATTCAGTATTTCAATATTAAATGACTTTTTAAGAAATTAGCTTATCAGCTTTATAATTGGGCCTTTGAATAGGATTTATTAAGAGAAAATTTCATATTTTATGGTGGATTTCGTTAAATTTTTAAGCAAACTATTTTTAAATACATGTAATTGCTCATATTGCTCATATATATATATATATATATATATATATATATATATATGCCAGTCCATATATATCCAGTTCTGGGGCTTGAACTCAGGGTCTGAGCACTGTCCCTGGCTTCTTTTTGCTCAAGGCTAGCACCCTATCACTTGAACCACAGCACCCCTCTGGCTTTTTCTATATATGTGGTGCAAAGGAATCAAACCCAGGGCTTCATGTATGCCATGCAAACAAAGCACTCTACCTCTAGGCCACATTCCTGGCCCTTGCTCACATATATTTAAAACTATGAAAACATTTTTGAAACTCTAACACGTAATATCTTTCTAAGTGCTTAAAAGAATGACAAAAGATTTTTTTCTATTTTTATAAGTTATTCGTGAGTGTATGGATATTAACATCAATGGCAGTATACTTAGTGGTATAAAATTACAACCACAGACTTTGTATCTAGAAACCTAGACCAAGTGCTGAAGTGTTGTATAAACTTGGGAAACAAATTAAAGTCTAAAAGACTTCATTTACTCACCAATAAAATGGGGGCAATGGAATACTTAAATCACAGCAGTAGTGAAGAATAAAATAAATAATACTTAAAACAAATACAAAAGTTTGAATAAGCATTTAACATTTATTGCTTTTGTTGTTATTTCCACTGTATTATTGTAACACATTGGAAAATTCACCTGTAAAAATGTGCATATATTTGTTTATACCTATTACCCATATACGAAAAACCCTCTAATTATTCCTAATTGTTATAAGTATAGAGTTCTTAGAACCAAATAGGTTTCAATAAATATAATTTTCTTTTTGATTTTCTATGCAAGGTACTCTATGTCTTGGAGGCTTGTTGCTTAATGCAGTGCCCCCTTAGGGTGCCCATAAACAGACCTAAGTCCCCATCACTCTCTAATATTTTTAGTCTATGGGACTTTCCAAACATAATAATAGATATTTAAAGGAAAAATTGTAAAAGACTTCCATGGAACCCTAGGTTTTCTCTGAGCAAACCTTTCCTTGTTTTCTGATTTCACTCAGTCTTTACATGTCTCCCTTCCTTAGAGCACTGCATTTTTATGCACTATATATTCTAGGTAACTGATAGACTTGCAATAGATTGTTTCTCATAGACATGAAAAATAAAAATTTCCTTCTAATAAATACAATGATTCTGTGTCTCTCCATTGGGACAGTTTTTAGATTTATTTCTAAATTCAATTCATTTTTGCTATGATTTTCTTGAAAGGGAAGAATTATTAAACCACTGTAATAGCTTACTTGTTCCTGCACTAATTAAATAGTTAAAAACAAAGTCTTTGACACATGTTTGTTTTATATCCTAAGGAGTGTAATGACTACCCTGACTTCTAATATTTATCCTTTTTCATACTCAGTACATTTGAGCTAAATGTACCAAGAGCATTATTCTGAGTACTTTTTTTACATATTAAACTTAGAAGCCAAATATATTAGACACTGGATACATGACATGCTTTTAAAGGAGTCTTAGCAGATGAACTCAGTTCAAGGTATCATAGAAAGACAAGACTATGAATGTGGTTAAAATACTAAGATTAAAATTTCTAGTTGTGTGGCCACAGGCAGACCACCTAAATTTTTTCTTCCAGTAGATGGAGAAAATAACTTCTTCCTCATAGGATTATTACATAGGCATTGATTGCAACAGTGGAGCAAGGCTGTTAGCTGTGCTATGTTCCTCTGTGATCAGCAGTTATCATTACTATGGAAATGCAGGACCTAACCAAGTAGTCCATTTGTCTGTTCAACAGTGCTAATACTGAGAAGGTATTTCTTTCATAGAGTGTTAACTTTCATATCCTACTCTGGATGTCTGTTTTACATGATTTCTTGTACATTTATTATTTTCCATGTGACCATCAGATAGATTGTATTTTGAGGAAAGCTGATACATTTATCCTATTTTTTCCAAACTAAATATGCCCTCTCTCCTCATGTTTTTTTTTTATGTTTCTAATATGGTGTGTTTTCCAACTTCTTTGTTTTTCTGATTGCCCTGTGGTATGCAAAGAATAGTGTCAACATATTGCAACATATTGTGAAGCAGTAGCTCACGATTATAATCCCAGCTTCAAGGGAGGTAAGAATAGAAGGATAATATTTAAAGCTTTCCAGACAGACTAAAATCACTGAGAACATTTCTCAGTGAAAAAGCCAAGTGTATTGGTACACAAATTAAATCCAGGCTACATAGTAAGCTGGGTGGAAAATTATGGTCTGAGTCAGGTCTAGGGAAAAACAGTGCAAGACTCTGGAAAATAAGTAAAGCCGAAAGAGCTGAAGGAATGACTCAAGTAATGGTGGACCTAGCAAGAGCAAGGTACTGAGTTCAAATGTAAATACTGTCAATAAATAAATAAATAAATAAATACATAAATAAATAACAAAAAAAAAACAATGACTGGAATTCAGTACTGCTTTCCAGTTGTGATCTGATCTAAAATGTACTGCTTACTTACCACTGCTCAAAGAATATATTCCTATGAATTTAACTCAAAAAGGCATTCAGTTAATTAATTTTAATATTATAATATATTCCTAGATTATTTTGAACTTGTATCCTAGTAATACTTTTTAAGTCATTTTCTTCTCAATTCTCTTCATTTGACTGGACTATTTTACTTTTTGAATAAAAAATGATTTAATTTGTGAATCTAGAACTGTACATATAAGACTTTGGACAATAGAGAATATTAAGTGCCCAGATTCTTACACGTAACAGCCCCCCAAATCAGGCACTTTTATGTACCTGTATCAGGTGTACAAAGTTGAGATTATTTCTATTGGCAACTAGGAAATACTATCTGTTAAGTTTTCTTCAGTAAGTATTAGGAGTTTCTTTCAGTCATTGTGTAGCTATAAGCCTGAGATATCACACAGGTAGGTGACCTAAGTTGCATTTTAATCAGAATCAAGTCAAGCACAAGTAAAATGTGACTTCCAACTATTGAAACTTTCCTTTCTTTTTCTCCTCCAGTGGGAAAAACGTAGGATAGTTCTGGAATTGTATAGTTCACATCGGGCTACAGATGCTTTAGAGATAATTAGAAGATTGTCACTTAATTCTATGCAAGTATAAGTAAATTGTGTTTGCTTCTTGGGAGATAAAGTAAGAATTATTGGTTTCTCTTAGAAATTTCAGCATCAAGTTTTTGGTACAGTTTTCACCCAAAAGCTATATCCAATTAAGTAAGGTACTTGAATTTTGAGATAGATGGGTTTTGTTGTTGTTCTGTGTATTATAATGTTAGAATTCCAAGATGATATAATCATGGATTTAGAGTAGGCCTTACATCCGGTGGCTTCTGTTATTATAAGTATTTAGACCAAAAGATTTTCCTAAGAAAAGGATAAAAGCCTAGGAAAGACGGAGGCAGGTTGGAATTTTGCTGTCCCAGGAGACAGAATTCCAGGAATTCCCAAACTAAAGCAAGTACGTATCCTGATTTCAGAATTGTAGTCTCCAAAACTATGAAAGTATATTTTTGTTGCCTTAAACCACTGAGTTTGACTAAGTTTTGATGGCTGCACTTGGCAACGGATGTTTCTTTCATAGATATTTTCAGTTACCTATTTTCTGAAGACTAACAGCATATTTCGGCCTACCTTCTGTGGTTCTGTATTTAGCATCTCTGAAAGTGCACAAATATCCTGTTGTAAAGGAAGGAAATTTACTGTTTTTGCTAAGGATATTGAAAGTGTCTACATTTTTACATTTTACATTTACATTCTTTCATACACAAATTTCATTAAACACGCAAAGAGACATGTGATACTGTGGTAAACAAAACAGGAAAACAAAAGGCACAGAGGAGTTTGTATGCTAGAGGAGGATGGAGGAAAAAATAAAGATTATAATTTATGGAGTGTAGTTAGAAGTAAAAAAATACTATTGTATAGACAAATGTGATTATAAAGAAAGTGATTTGTGTGTGTTTGAATGTGATATTTGAAAAGAGTGTACAAGATTGTAAGTTAGATATGAAAAAGTGCTCTATGTCATTGGTCATAAAAGAAATGCAAATCAGAACAACATTGAGATTCCACCTCACCCCAGTAAAAATGTCCTTTATCAAGAAAACTAACAATAAAAAATATTGGAGGGGATGTGGCCAAAAGGGAACCCTACTTCACTTTTGGTGGGAATGTAAACTGGTTCAGTCACTCTGGAAAGTGGTATGGAGATTCCTCAGAAGGCTAAAACATAGAGATCCTCTATGACCCAGCAGCCCTACTTTTGGGCATCTACCCAAAAGACCACAAACAAGAACACACTAAAGTCACCAGCACAACAATGTTCATGGCAGCACAATTTGTCATAGCTAAAATATGGAACCAACACAGATGTCCCTCAGTAGATGAATGGATCAGGAAAATGTGGTACATATACACAATGGAATTTTATGCCTCCATCAGAAAGAATGATATTGCCCATTCATAAGGAAATGGAAGGACTTGGAAAAAATTATACTAAGTGAAGTGAGCCAGACCCAAAGAAACATGGACTCTATGATCTCCCTTATAGGGAATAATTAGCACAGGTTTAGGCTATTCACAGCAGAGGATCACAAAAGCCTAATAGCTATGCCCTTATAAACACATAAGATGATGCTAAGTGAAATGAACTCCGTGTTATGGAAATGAGTATTATACCACTGTTGTAATTACTTGCAACATGCCATGTGAAACCGTAGCTTCTTTTGTTGATGATCCTCTTGTATCCCTTCCTGTGGTTGTACTCGCGCTATCACTATATCTCATCTGGTTACACTGGATACTGTATATACTGGTATTAGAACTAGGGAAATGAAAGGGAATATCAAAATTGAGAGACAGAGGATAAAAAGACAAATGACTCCAAAAGCAGTACTTGAAAAACCATTTGGTGTAAAACAACTGAACAACTCATGAGGGGGAGAGGGAAAAGGGGAGGGGGGAATGAGGGAGGAGGTAAAAACAGTATAAGAAATGTACCCAAGACCTAACATATGAAACTGTAACCTCTCTGCACATCACTTTGACAATAAATAGGTATAAAAAATAAATAAATAAAAAGATTGTAAGTCAGTAAATCGTAAATATACTAAGAAGATAATTCTTGGCCAAGGAAAGAGCAAATGCAAAGCCTGAGTGTTGGGGGTATGCTGACTTCCTTTGAGCCAGACTACTGGTGATGGAACCCAAAGAACTCCATGGAAATAAGTGTCCATTAAATGACATCAACAGGGTTTTAGAAAGCTGTAATATGACCGCACACATTATATAGCTGTCCATTATGTGTTGTTTTTGAGATGCTGGGGACAAAACCCAGAGTCTGAGCGTGCTAAGCAAACATTCTACCACTGAATGACAACCCAGACCAATATAGATATTTTTAAATGCTTTTTATTTTGGAGGGGATGTGGCCAAATTTCTGGGCAGATGGGCTTCTAAAAATCATTTTACATACATGAAATTAATTAATGTATAAGGAGTCAAAGTAAACCATATCACAAATGTGAGATAAGGCAATGCATGTGGTTTATTAAAATCTAGCAAAATATGTGATAAATGTGGGAGATATATCACTTTTTGATACAGATGAAATCAGCATAATATTACAAGTTGTCTGTGACAACATTAACATGACACAAGAATGTCTTTAATGCCCAGTTGTTGTTATGTTTCTCATATTCATAATTAAACACCAGCCTTTCATTTTCCAAGTGATTAATCATTACTTTATATTAATATTGTATGAAGTCAAGAATCTAAGCATAAACATATGTATAAAATAACCAACAAAATAAAACACAAACACTGGTATATATGATCTAATTCTAACTGGCAGAGAGCAGTTATAAATAAATAGAGTTTTATACTGATATGGCTGTGGCCTTAATGTTCAATGTTGCACAGAGAAGCAATTACATTTGGTTTTATGTTGAACTTTAGTCTCCCATGTTAAGACTGATAAAATTATAGATGCAAATGCCAAGAAGGTGAGATTTTATTCTCTAATGACTTATAACATGAATCTATTCATGTGAAAGTCCTTTATCTCTGATTACTCATTTTTCCATTTTCTACCATTCATTACTTAAATGTGGAATCAGTTGTCCAAATTCTAAAAGTTATCTAAATTATATATGATAAAGATGATTTTGTTTTTTATCAAATAGCATATCTATTCAGAATGTAAACACACAAAAACAGTTGAAGTCTTAATATTTGTTAAATATTTTGGAATCTAATATTTGTTTAACACATTGTCACTTGTATTTAAAAGTTATATCCATATAAAAGTAAGTCAATTTAAGTGGTTTCAATCATTACTTTCACCATTGAATTCTGGTCGCAATCTAAATCTTAAATAATTTAGTTTTCAAAAGCAAATATATTTAAACAAATTTTCATTGAACATTTTTGACATAGAGAAAAGAAGAAAAAAGTCTCCTAAAGTATTAACAAAGATAATCTCACTTTAAAAGTATGAGCATCATGGTATATCTAAAAGTACCTCAACATTAGAACGGAATATAATTCAGTAGTAGAAAGTAAGGGAAATGTTGGGTTTATTTTCATTGATTGCCAAATTGGGAAGAAATCATAAGAATATGCTTTTTGAAATTTTGTAATAGTTTCTAAATCATTTTCAGCTCGAAATTTTCTCTGTCTGATAATATTTAGGATTTATGTAAACAATCTACTTACAGAAAATGTCAGAATTCATACTATTTTAGACTCTTTTTGATGACTATGTTTTATACTCGAGTGTGTTCAAAAGTCTTCAAGGTGTGATATTAACCTTAGAAATCATATCTACTTGATGTTGATTTTCTTCCTTATTTTTGCGTGCCACATTTCACATTTTTAGGCTTCTAGATACACTGAAGGCGATATACTGTGTGGCTTCTCTTTCTAATCCACATATGTTTACTACTTCTCTAGTAGGCATTGACCTAAGTCTTGTCCTTGCCACAGGCTGTGAAAGATAGTACTTTGAAAGTGTTTTTTTTTTTTCCAATCCAATAATGTATGGTCTGAGAAAGAGACCGAGACCCCACCTCACTTTAAAAAGCAATAAACTTTCCAGCTGAGTAAGGCACTGTTATAATAGCAGACCGCTATAATTCCTTAGAAAATTCTGTAATAAAATTCTGAATCTTCCCATATTCTCATTGTTATTCTAAGTAGAATTTGAGATCTAAAAGTTGGAGTGATAATATATGAATCAGCTTAACATTTAAGAGCATGCATTATTAAAATGGAGTGGTTAAAATGTCATATTGTAGGAGGTACGTGAGCATTGTTTTAAAGGTTGGCTATATTGTGTGTCTTTAGTTTCAAGGAATCTATCAATTTTAAGTATATATACCTATGTACCTGTTCCATCTCTGTAAGCACTCAGATATTTCATATTATTAAACATATACATACATATGCACAAATGTGTATATGTGCTTACATGCATAGGTAGAGATGCATAAGCTTATAGGCATGACATTTGTATATTCAGAGAGAAGGATAGAGAGAGGGAAAATGAGAAGAATGAAACTATTATTTAGTAATAATAGACAAGTATTGGTCCTGTCTAGCTAGTAAGTGGACACAGTGAATGTAGTGATTTTTTAAATAGCCTTTGTAGCTTAAGAATCAGGAAAATATAGGAAAGCTTTTCTGCTGCTTTGGCTGAAAGTGGTTCTTTGCTGGATCCATATCCTATTTCCTTTGACCTCATCAATAGGGTGGCTAGGCTACTCTTTGCTTCCCTGTCTTACCTCATTTTTTCCTAACAGCTCTATAAAGGCACATGTTTTCTCCAGGTTGTGGGTGATAAAAACCAAGGAATTGAATGACTTATATAATGGCACACTGCTTTCCTTTCCACCTTTAGAGTGCTTTGATTTCCACAGAATTTTTTAGTGTTTATGCATGGGAAGTAGCTTTGCAGATTGTCTACATCAGGATTAAATCACTTCAGACTTCTTATTTTAAAAAGCAGATTTTTTGATAACATTGTTCATTCTGTCAAATCAAAATCTACAGGATATTTGAATATGTATCTTTACATACACTCAAGATAATTATTTTGCTTGTAAAAGGCCAAGGTAAATGAACCCTAGATTCAGCACTTAGACATCAGAGGCATTACTGGAACCTTCAAATCAAAATGTGGTCAGTGTACCAGCAGCAGTAGCATCACCTAAGAAGTTTTGTTTGAAATGTAAATCCAAAGTGGGCACCGTTGTTTCATTTTCAGGCAATTGCTATGTACCAGGTCTACAAGAGGTCTTTTCTATTAGTCATGCCTATTTGGTGTTTCCCAGATTAAGCTGACAATAAGAATCACAGGTGGGTCCTTGTCAACTTTAAGTGTCCCTGGGACTCTTCCTGGAGATGGGCATTGCTATTTTGGCTGCTGATGGGGAGTGATCTTTGAGTTACTAATCAGAAGTTTTCTTAAGTATTTCTGCAGAGGCAATGAAGCAAGGGATTCAGAGCCAGGTGACTTGGGAAAGAACCTTGCAATATTATTTCGGTTTTTCTTTTCCAGTTATGGCTTGAACTCATGGCCTAGGTGCTATACCTGAGCTGTTTGGCCAAAGGCTAGCACTCTACCATTTTGAGCCACAGCAGCACTTCTGGTTTTCTGGTAGTTAACTAGAGATGAGTCTCACCAGCTTTCCTACCCGGGCTGCCTTTGAACTCTCATCCTCATATCTCAGCCTCCTAGATAGCTAGGATTATGGGCTTCAGCCACCAGTGCCTGGTGTTTTTCCACTTTTCTATCTGTCTTCCTCACCATTTGACAAATGAGTCCAATCACTTAGTGATTACAGATTTTTCTCTATTTCAGAAAGCTATAGTGAGAAATGAGATTTTCAGAAATGTATGGGAAAGAGTTTCTGTTCACTTGTTATTATTGATATGTAGCCTCACATAAAACCCTTTTATAGAACTGAACCCTTGAGTTTTGGACATCCACCAGCTGACACTGAAAACAAATGTGAAGTGAAAACAACTTAAGTTTGTTACCAAGAGAATCTCAAGACACTGTTGACTACAGGCAAGGATATCATGATCCCTTCCAGTGCTAGGGTATGATGAATCCACACTTTTGGAAAAGCATAGCTTATACTTATTTTCATCATTTAAAGTAACTAATGTGGTGAAAAGGAGAGTGGCTCTAAAATACCAAAGAGGTGTTCCCACCCCTAGGTGTGAAGTTATATTTTTATAAAGATTTACACATCGGTTATCTTTGGTAATCTAGAGAGAAAGAAGAAAAAATAAGAATAATTATTCTGTTTTTCCTAGCAAATGAATTATCTTCTGGTTCATGAAGATATTGAAACTCATCCTACATGCATTTTGTTTAATTTTAGCTTTTCTTATTGTAAATTTTGGAAACTGGATCCAATAACATTAATTTCATCTAAGAAATCTGCCTCCTCCACAGCAAATGGGGCAGGGTTGTTCATACATTATTACACATCAAGTATTTATAATGATTGTAAAATATTTACCTATATGTTGCCCATATTTCTGAAAAGAAATCTTTTGCATTATGTGTAAAAGAAATAACTATAAGAAAGGTACAAATTTGAATAAATCATTTAAGATAATATTCACATTTGCTTCTGTCAAGGTAACCAGAAAGTACTTATGCCTAATGAGCCTCCTTTACCCTTTTCATAAAATAATAAGAAATTATTGGGCCCAATCAATGCTCCAATGTCAGTGTGGAAACTCAGCTATGACCTGTTGCTTTTCAGGACAGTAAACTTCTGGATTCCCACTATACCGAAGCTGTTTCCTTGTCAATTACCAAGGATACAAAAGAGCACTTTGGAAAAAAGAAAAAAAAATCTGGCTTGTTGCTCTCCTTGACTAGTAGTTGTGTATGCATTACACTATATATATATATATATATATATATATATATATCATTTCCTTTATTGAAACTGATTTAAATTGCTAAAACCAATCAGGCTTTTATAGTCAAATTACATAGAAAAAAGTACACCTGCTGGATTCATGTGTAATTTATAAATGGTAGGGGCAAAGAGTTACCTAAAACATCTAATCGGGTTACAATATTATCTCTACATTGATCATCGATCTGAGTTTTTGTACTTCTATTTTGTAAGTGAAGAACGAGCTCAGCAAATCTAAATGATATATTAGAGCAGCCAGCTAGAAAGCTACAAAGGTAGAAATTTACTTGTTTGTCTTGTTCATTCTAAAATTATAGTCCTGTTTTATTTTTCTTGGTGCTGGTCCTGGAGCTTAAACTCAGGACCTGGGCACTGTTTCTGAAATTCTTTGTGCTGAATGCTAGCTTCCTACTATTTGAGCCACTTATGTTTGTTTGTTTGTTTGAGTAGTTTATTGGATATAAGAGTCTCATGGACTTTCCTATGTGAGCTGGCTTCCAACTGTAGTCCCCCAGTCTCAGCCTCCTGAGTAGCTAAGATGACAGGCATGAGCCACCAGCATCTAGCTAAAATATGTAATTTTCCAGATGATAATAATTATGACCTCAGGGCTGGGAATGTGGCTTAGTGGTAGAATGCTTGCCTGGTATGCATGAAGCCCTGGGTCCGATTCCTCTTCACCACATAAACAGAAAAAGATGGAACTGGCAAGTGGTTGAGTGTTAGCCATTAGAAAAGTGTAGCTAGTGACTGTGCTCAGGCCCTGAGTCCAAGCCCCAGGACTGACAGAAAAAAAAAAAAAAAGATATGACCTCTCTATTAAAATTTTAAAATGAAAAGTAGAAAACTCAAACTCTTACTCATTCAATTGTCAAAATTAAACGCGAGAAAAGAATAACTAAAGAGGAATAAAACTGTGAAAAATCACAAAAAGAAGCAAGATTATAATAATATTGAAGACAACCATTTATGTCTCATGTCTATAATTGTAGCTATTCAGAAGATATACTGATCATGGTTGAAGCACACTGGGAAGGAAATTTTGTAAGACTCTTATCTCTAATTAACTACCAAAAGGTCTGAAATGGAACCTCAGGTCCAGAACTAAAGTCCACAGACTAAAATAATGTACCCACTGCCTTATGTAAGCCCTCTGTACATCACTTTGACAATAAAAATAACTTAAAAATATAGCACCTTTTGGGGATTTATGAAAGAAATACAACTAGTAGTTCACAGATTATAATAGTTTTCATTGGCATAGAATTATTTATAAGATGCTATGGTGTTCATATAACTTCACCCTCACACAAACCCTTAGCATTGTCTCCCCACAGTTAATGATTTAAACAGGAATTGCCCAGTCCAGTTTCAATGTTGAACCACTCATACTTGTGTTAAGAAAATCATCAGGAAGACAATTATTTTGGTGTGTACATTTGAAGGTTGTGTCTAGTTCAGTCTATAGTCCCATTCTGTATCTTTGCTTTCTTTCCCCACTCAGACGCCACTGTCTCTGCCCCATATTCCAGCAGCCACCAGGCATGGCCTCACCACAAAACAGAGCTAATGAAAATTGACAGAAACTTCTGAATCTATAGGCTAAAACAAATCTTTCATTTTCTTAAAGTTGTCCCTAACAGGTGTTTTGTCACAGACATGAAAAAAATCTAATATATTCCATATTTATAGGTAAGTTAAAGGAGGTACAAAAAAAAACAAAGAGTGTTTGTGTGCAAGGCCATATCATACTAATAACTTTAAAACCTATGCTTGTCCAAGGTAGGGAGTCCAAAATGATAAATCGGATGGCTGAGGCTGATAGTCAAGTTGATAACATGTAGAAGCACCAGCAAGAGTAATAAAGAACACCTTTGCTTGTGTTGGGTACAGTAAAAACTAGGCTTGTGAGGTTTGGGGGGTGGGAAATGAGAACTCTTGGGAAATGGACGGAAGGCCATTTGTGTTATATGGTGGCAACAAACTTGTCTACACCTTGTCGGTGTCCTCCAACTTAAATGATACTCACTTATTAATCCAGTGGAGGAAATTCCAAGGCAATCCACCATTCAGGCTCTTCTTGGCTATTTTTATTCAAGTCAATAGAAAAGGTGTCTTGAGGGCATATAAAGAATTGGCCAGACTTTAGCCATTACAGGCTCAAGGACATGAAAGAGTATATTCATTTGGGAGACTGTGGTACCTAGAGGTCCTAAACAGACACTGTGTATTAGGACCTTGCAGGCTGTTTGTGAAAGGCCGAAATATGAAGTTACAAGGGTGAAGCCTATGCTACACTGGCTGATGCTGAAGAGGCAAAACAACCCAGGAACACTAAACATCATGGAGTAAACTGCAGACAATGAATGAAATCAACCTAAGGCAGAGGCCATGTTGGCTGTAAACACTGAGGTCATAGGAACAAGGTTTTCCAAACCCTTTAGAACTTACATGACAGTATCACATGTTATGGTTACCAGATATAAAACTGAACGATCTAGAGTTTGTTTTCCTGTTTAAATCCTGGCTTTAATCTTTCCTTACTGTTCTCCAATTCTTCTTAAAAACAGCACTTGGGGAAGGTATGAGTTACTCATTTACCAGGGTCTCATTGTTGAATTGATATTGAGTTGTTGTTTTTTTTTTTCTCTCAATTTTTTATTATCAAACTGATGTACAGAGAGGTTACAGTATCATACGTTGGGCATTGGATACATTTCTTGTACTGTTTGTTGCCTTGTCCCTCATGCCCTCCTCCCTCCCCCCCTTTCCCTCCCCCCCCAGGTGTTCAGTTCACTTACACCAAACAGTTTTGCAAGTATTGCTTTTGTAGTTATTTCTCTTTTTTACCCTGTGTCTCTCAAATTTGGTATTCCCTTTGAATTGATATTGAGTTTTAAAATAGAGTTTAAACTTGGACTTCTAAACAATATTAGAAATGCTGTGACATGAGCGATCGTTGTCAATGGATTAGATGCAGGGAAAAATGTAGGGTTATGTATGAAAAAATGAATATTTCCCACAGGCTCCTATGTTGAACACTTGGTCCCAATTGATACTGCCATTTTAGGAGTGTAAATTTTAAGAGTGGGGCCTACATGGAAGAAGTAGGTCACTGACAATGGGTTTTTAGAAGTTATTCTAATTGTCTGTCTTTTTCTCAACATCTCTGCTTCCTGTCGTCTGTGAGGTGAGTAACCTCTGCCATGTGTTCACACTATGATGTTCTGCCTTATCGTGGGCCCTGAATCGAGGGAGCCAGCCACTCTGGACTGAAACCTCTGAAGCCACAAACCAGAATAAAGTCTTCATTAAGCTGTTTATACAAAGTAGTTTATCACAAAATTAAAAAAAAAATCTGCTTAAGACAATTTCCACCCAAACCCAAAATATTTTCTATTAAGTGCAGAAAGAAGAGCAATTCAATTCATGGGGCACTATTTAAAAGTTTGCATTAAAAACATGGGCTAGCTTGAATGTCAGATACATAAGTAACACTAAATGAAAACTTTACAGTGAGAATGGGCTGCATACATAGTGAGAATCTGTCATTAAAATAAATAAATAAATACATAACCCCGCTTAATATTTTATATTTTAATTCTTCCTAACTCAATTTTCTCTACGTTAGCCAGCAACTCTTTCTGAATTGAGTTATGTTTCAATGTTAATTTATTATTTTTTTAGTCTTTTATTGATGAGAGGATTGGCCAATGCCTATTCAGTAGGCTTTCTTTATGGTAGGATGCATACTTTAATTGACCTTGATTAGCTTGGCAAATTGGGACAAAATTGCTCCTGTCACCTTCAATTTTTAGAAAATCTCTGGCAAGCATGCATTCTATCTATGCTTCCCTCCCTTTCTCCTTTCATATGCTATTCAGATTATTTTCTTTTCTGTTGGATTCACTCTCCCACTTAATAAGTTTCAGGTTTTGTGGGGGAAAGAGTGGGAGCTGCTAGCAGTGGAAAGCACATTTGTTTTTAAAGTCAGGTAAAACACAGTGGCATACCTGAAAGTCATGAATGTTAAAGGAGTGACAGAACCATGCCAAGATACAGTGTCTTCATCCTACAGAATGACAACACTGACAACCTCAGAGGGAGGTAGGAAGGAATGAAATTCCAATTTCTGTGCAAGTAGAGTACAGGGCCAGAGATATTACTTAGTAATTGGGATGAATGCTAGAGAGCAAAGAGAATAGTTGCCCAAAACACTAGATTTTCATTGTTAGGTCAATATGTATTCAGTGAACGTTCTAACCATAGGGTTAGAATACACAAGCTTAATACTACAAACCTAATAAGTTCTTAAAATTAAAACCAATCCCCCAAAACACAATATAAATAATTTCTTACACAACACATGCCTATGTTGTAACATCATCTCTGACAAAACTTTATTTCTTTACCCCCCTGGCATAAGGTATTGGCAAATATAAGGAAAGCAGCTACAGAAATGCTAGGGTTTTGACAGTTTGGGGTTGCTTGCCCTTGTCTTTTCATTCCTGTCACAATCATTCTAGAAAATAGTCTCCCAGCAACAATGAAAAAAAATGCAACCATGTAGTTCATTTTCCAGCTCCTATTTTTCTCCCATGAGTTTCAGAAAATTGGACCCTGGAGGCCTGGCTTTATCCACTACTAGTAACCCCACTATGGCAATGCTATCACATGCTGTCCCTCAACCCTGTGTCATGTATCAATAACAGTCACAAAAACATGCATTTTAATATGACTTGGATCAAAGAAAGTGATCGTCATCACACTGAATCTCTCAATAGAAAATCAATATTAAAGTCTCTTAAGTGAACATTGCTTATAAGTTCCTTGTTTTGTGTTTTTCAAAATTGTTCACGAATTGGTTCTGAAGAAATATGTTGAAAATAGTAGATGTTAGAGAGGATGTTTATTGAATTCAGTGAGATTTAATAGAGACATGAAGCAATTCATATTATTTTGGTGAAAAATGTTTGTCCCAAAAGATACCTATGATACTCACTTTCACTGGTATCCTAATTTAATGCCGTGTCACTCTGTCAGCTTTTCAGAGGACTGTTCTCTGTAGTTCCATGAGAATTTAGTAGTCTTTTTCTCAGGTCCACATTTTCCCCCCTAGGCAACAACTCCAAATGAATGAAGAAGGATGTTATAGAGAATCTCTTTATAGATACCTAGTTAATTTCTTCAGGAATTGGATATACAACTTCTTTCCAGGATTTGGCAGTGTATTTAGACCTTTCTTATCTTTTGATAATTAGTTCTAAATACAGAAGTCTACTCTAAGCATGGCCGCAGTGGTTCACACCCCTGTAATCCTAGCTTACTCTGGAGGTTGAGATTTGAGGATCACAGTTCCAACCCAGCCCAAAGCAGAAAAGTCCTGGAGAGACTCTTACCTGCAAAACAAGAAGTGGCCCTGTTGCTCAAGTGATTCAGCACTAGCCCTGAGCATAAAGAGGCTCTGGGACAGTGTCCAAGCCCTGAGGTCAAGCTACAGGATTGATAAAACAACAACAACAACAACAACAACAAAAGAGTCACTGTTTTATACGATGCATCCTGGTCAAAGTCAATTTTTGAGGATCTGATTTAGGTGTATTACTTGAAAAAGGCAAAACAATACAGGCAGAGTAAAAACAATAGATGTTTGTAGACACTGGGTAATTTGTAGATTTCAGAGATGCTGGTCAGAGCATATAAATTTTAGTTGGAGAAGAGGAATAGCATCAAGATAGATATTTAATACTGTAATCATTTAAAATCAATATACTCTGTACTTGAAAAGTTCTAGTAAAGTTGACTTTAAGCTTTCTCTTTACAAACTAAAATGTGTTAACTAACATGGTCAACAATTACTGATTTCCCTATTCAAAATATATTTATATATCTGAAAATTATGCTATTCATCATACATATATATTCATCATATATATGTATGTGTTTTAAAATAGCAAAATTTTGTACTAATAGTGGTGAGAAAGGTTTATCTCTTATGCCAATGTCCATGCTAGTTTGGTATCACTCTAAGATGCTTCACAACATACTTCCTGTAACTCTATCAACCACAAGGGAGCCAAAAAGTGCAACAATCGCCATTTGTTCCCAAATGAAAGAACCATCCGTAGCTGAATGATCAAACCAATTATTACTCTACTGAGTCATTGTTAATTATACCAGGTATAAAAGACACTGATGTGAGATAAGGCAGGTTAACCTAATGAAGTTAAAAGTACATTTTGGCCACTGAGAAAATAGCTGGGCATCAGTGGCTCATGACTGTAGTCCTAGCAACTCAAGAGCCTGATATCTGATGATTACACTTCAAAACCAGACAGGGCAGAAAAGTCTGAGAGACTTCTTTTTTATTTTAATTAATTAATTAATTAATTAATCTATTTTCAAAGTAATGTACAGAGAGGTTACAGTTTCATACCTAAGGCAGTGAGTACATTTCTTATCGAACTTGTTACATCCTCCTTCATTTTTTGCACACCTTCCCCCCTCCGTGGCTCCCTCTCCACTCTACCCAGATGAACATTTGGTTTACAGCTTACTGTCTTTTAAGTATTGCTGTTGCATTAATTTGTCTTTTACCCTTTGTCTCTCCATTTTGGTGTCCCCTTCCCTAGTTCCGATAAATGTACATACAATACCCACTGTACGAAAGTCAATTACAGTGAAAAAAGACAAAAGATAAAAGCATACTTTCAAATGATAAGTTGAAAATAACAAAAGCAAAGATAAACCACTTATTTCCAAATCTTGCAGTTAATTTTTCTTAGCATCAACTTATGTGGTCATATGTACATTGCTATTGAGCTATTGTTCTCTTCTGCAAAGTCTATCCTAGACAAGTGCTGTTTCCAATGAGTGAAACCATAGAGTTTATATTTCTTTGAGTCTGGATCAATTCACTTAGTATGATTTTTTCCAAGTCTTTCCATTTTCTCATGAATGAGGAAAGTCATTCTTTCTAATAGAAGCATAGAATTCTATTGTGTATATGTACCACATTTTCTTGTTCCATTCATCTATTGAGGGGCATCTGGATTGGTTCCATATTTTAGCAATGGTAAGTTGTGCTGCAATAAACATAGTTGTGCTCGAAGCTTTAGTTTGGAATTGCTTGTACTCCTTTGGGTAAATGCCCAAAAGTGGGGTTGCTGGGTCATAGGGAAGTTCTGTTTAACCTTTTAAGGAATCTCCACACTGTATTCCATAGTGGTTGACCAAGTTTACACTCCCACCAACAGTGTAATAAGGTTCTCTTTTGGCAACATTCCCCCCAGAATTTGTTGTTAGTTTTCTTGATAATGGCCATTCTTACTGGTGTGTGTTGAATCTCAATCTTGTTTTGATTTGCATTTCTTTTATGGCCATTGATTCTGAGCACTTCTTCATGTGCCTTTTGGCCATTCTCATTTCTTCTTCAGAGAAATTTCTCTTCGAGGGGGGCAGTGGTCTCTTTCAGAATTTGTTTTGGGGGAACTTAATTTTTTGAGTTCAAAGTGTATTTTGGATATGAGACCCTTGTCTATTGTATGGCCAGTAAAGATCTTCTCCAAGTCTGAGGGATTTCTATTTGTCTTGTTAGCTATATCATATGCCATGCAACCTGTTTTGGATTTGCTGTGTTTCTGGACCTTTATTAAGAAAGTTTGAACCTGTGCCAAGGAGCCCTATCTAATGTTTCTCTGATTCCTTCCTGCAATGTTTTCAGGATATCTGCTTTTACATCTGAAATACTCTTTAAAAATATTGTCAAAGTAATGTACATAGTGGTTACAGTTACATATGTAATGTAGTGAGTACATTTCTTATTAAGTTTTTTACCTCCTCCTTCATTTTTATCTCCAATAAGCTGCTCAGATAAAGTTGAAAGTGGTGCTGTAGCTGGAGTTGTAGAGTACTAGCCTTGAACACAAAGAGGCTCAGGGACAGTGACAGTGTCCAGGTCCTGAGTCCAAGCCCCAGGACCAGCAAAAAAAAAAAAAAAAAAAAAAGAAGGCCTTAGTGAATATTTAATATTTTCTGCCAGAATGGGAAGTGAATTTAATTTTATTGCAGTTGGCAATGCCAATTCAGTGTTTATCTTTCACCAGGCCTAAAAAAGAGCAAATGTCCATTTAGCACATACTATGTATGGTTATTCACTAGAAATTGTGGAGATAAATGGATTGAAATTCCATGAACTTGCATTCCACATATAGTCATTAAGTATTTAATTTTCAACAGTGATGCATTAATGATGTGCATCTTTTGTGACTTCACAACAAAAATGTATACTTCATGTTGAACAGATGAAGAAATGGTTAAGAAAGAACTGACAGAGTTCATCCCTAAAATTTGTCATTCTGAAGAAAATTCCAACATCCCTCCTATAAAACACCCATCAACAACAAGAAATGGTCCATGGGAAAATGGAAACTAGAATCAATCAATCACTCATCAATACATGGAGATTTTATGACCATGACAATTCACTCTAATATGACATTTTCTCACATTTGTTGAGTTTTTTTGTGTCCTCATATCTCTGAAATATGGGTTTTCATTAGCTTTCTTCTGTTAAATCTCTGTGCTTTATCTCTTAGAATTTAATACATTACTTTTAACTTTCACCCCCAAGACAAACAAAATATGTGTGAATGTGTATGTGTCTCCACTTCTTAACAGTATTTACTTTCTGAAGAAACTCTGCTACACACTCTACTTTCACTACTACTGTCCCATTAATTTAAAATAAATTAAGGGTTAAACATATATTCTTCCTCAAACCCATACTTACTTCTGGTTTGTATTTTATTCAATGCCCTGAACAAAGAAAGGTTCCTTAGGCTCACCTCATAGTGTCAGCTTACATTTTCTCTTCATTCTCACACCCAGCCAATTTATAGCTTATTCTTCACAGGGCTCCCCATACTTCTCTGCCTACCTCCTTATCACAACTTGACTCTCTCATGGCATCAATTCCACACCTAGGTTGTAGCTTCCATTTTCGCTTCTTCTTCTATATGTCCTGGCCAAACATTTAAACTGAATATGTAGACATTCATACCTCATAACAGACAATGCAAGTCCCTATATATTCTATCCTGACACTAATTGACTGCTTCTTATTTTGAAAAAAAAACACAGATATTTGTTTTGTTATTCTCAATGTGCCATATGAAATTATGCCATTTTCTTTTGTTTTTTCTTCCCCATGGTTTTACCCCTGATGCCACTGTTACTGACTTGAATACACTGGGCATTGCATGTGCATTTATCAGAAATAGAGAAGGGAACACCAAAATGGAGAGACAAAGGGTGAAAACCCTTTCTTTGATTTGTAGCCTTTCTCTGTCTTTGTTAAGGAAGTTCCGTCCTGCGCCAAGGAGCCCAAGTGTTTCTCCTACTCCTTCCTTTAGTGTTTTCAGGGTTTCTGTTTTGATTTCAAGGTCTTTAATCCATTTGGAATTGATTTTGGTGCAGGGTGATATATAAGGATCTAGTTTTAGTTTGTTGCATGTGTTGACCCAGTTTTTCCAGCACCACTTGTTAAAGAAGCTATCTTTCTTCCATACTATTGTTTTAGCTCCTTTATCAAAGATTAAGTAGGCGTAGTTCTGTGGGTTCATTTCTGGGTCTTCAATTCTGTTCCATTGGTCTTCAGGCCTGTTCCGGTGCCAATACCAAGCTGTTTTTATTACTATAGCTTTATAATACAGCTTGAAGTTGGGTATTGTAATTCCTCCAGCACTGTTCTTTCTGCTTAGGAGTGTTTTTGCTATTCTAGGTCTTTTATTGTTCCATATGAATTTCTGGATTGCTTCCTCTATTTCATTAAAGAATGGTGTTGGGATATTAATGGGTATTGCATTGAATTTGTAGATAGCCTTTGGCAATATTGCCATTTTGATTATATTAATCCTCCCAATCCAGGAGCATGGGAGGTTTTTCCATTTTCTTAGTTCTGACTTAATTTCGTTTTTCAAGCTTTTAAAGTTCTCATGAAAGAGGTCTTTCACTTCTTTGGTTAAGGTTATTCCTAGGTATTTTATGTTTTTGGGGGCTATTGCAAAAGGAGTTGCTTTCCTGATTTCAGCCTCGGTCTTCGGGTTGTTAGCATAGAGAAAGGCCATTGATTTTTGAAGGTTTATTTTATATCCTGCAACTTTGCCAAAGTTTTGGATCAGCTCTAGTAGCTTGGGGGTAGAGTCTATGGGATTCTTTAGGTATAGGATCATGTCATCTGCGAAGAGAGAAAGTTTAACTTCATCTTTTCCTATTTGTATCCCCTTTATATTTTCTTCTTGCCTAATTGCTCTGGCTAGGAATTCTAGTACTATGTTGAAAAGCAGGGGAGAGAGTGGACATCCCTGCCTTGTTCCTGATTTTAAAGGGAATGGCTTTAGTTTTTCACCATTTAGAGTTAAGCTTGCTGTTGGTTTGTCATAAACTGCCTTGATTATATTCAGGAATGTTCCCTGGAATCCCAGTTTTTCCAGGGCTTTTAGCATAAATGGGTGCTGGATTTTATCGAAGACAGAGAAAGGCTACAAATCAAAGAAAGGTTGGATAAATGGGACTGCATCAAACTGCAGAGCTTCTGCACGGCAAAGGACATAGCTCGCAAGATAAACAGAAAGCCCACAGACTGGGAGAAGATCTTTACCGGACATTCAACAGACAAAGGCCTCATCTCTAAAATATATGCAGAACTAAAAAAACTACCTTCTTCCAAAACAAAACCGCAAAGAACCAATAGCCCCCTCATCAAGTGCGCTAAAGACCTACAAAGAGACTTCTCTGATGAGGAAATGAGAATGGCCAAGAGACATATGAAAAAGTGCTCTACATCACTGGCCATAAAAGAAATGCAAATCAAAACAACATTGAGATTCCATCTCACCCCAGCAAGAATGTCATATATCAAGAAAACTAATAATAACAATTGCTGGAGGAGATGTGGCCAAAAGGGGACCCTACTTCATTGTTGGTGGGAATGTAAACTGGTTCAGCCACTCTGGCAAGCAGTATGGAGATTCCTCAGAAGGCTAAATATAGAACTCCCCTATGACCCAGCAGCCCCACTTTTGGGTATCTATCCAAAAGACCACAAACAAAATCACAGTAATGCCACCAGCACAACAATGTTCATCGCAGCACAATTTGTCATAGCGAGAATCTGGAACCAACCCAGATGCCCCTCCATAGATGAATGGATCAGGAAAATGTGGTACATATACACAATGGAATTTTATGCCTCTATCAGAAAGAATGACATTGCCCTATTTGTAAGGAAATGGAAGGCCTTGGAAAAAATTATACTAAGTGAAATGAGCCAGACCCAAAGAAACATGGACTCTATGGTCTCCCTTATTGGGAATAATTAGTACAGGTTTAGGCAATTCATAACAGAGCATCACAAGGCCCAATAGCTATACCCTTATGAACACATAAGATGATGCTAAGAGAAATGAACTCCATGTTGTGGAAACAATTGTTATATCACAGTTGTAACTACTTTCAACGTCCTATGTTTATCTGTAGCTTCTATTATTGATGATGTTCTTGTATCACCTTCCTGTGGTTGTACCTACACTATCACTGTTATCTTATCTGAGTATATTGGAAACAGTGTTTATGGGTATTGGAAGTAGGAAATTCAAAGGCAATACAAAATTTGAGAGACACAGGGTAAAAAAAGAGAAACAACTACAAAAGCAATACTTGCAAAACTGTTTGGTGTAAGTGAACTGAACACGGGGGCGGGGGGAAGGGAAAGGGGGGAGGGAGGGGGGTATGAGGGACAAGGTAACAAACAGTACAAGAAATGTATCCAATGCCTAACGTATGAAACTGTAACCTCTATGTACATCAGTTTTATAATAAAAACTTAAAAATAAAAAGGGTGAAAAACTACCAAAGCAACAACAATACTTACAAGACAGTATGCTGTAAACCACATGTACAATTCGGAGGAGGGTAACATGGAACTGGGGAGGCGGGAAGGTGGGAGAAAGGCAACTACCTCAACTGCTTCCCCTTCCAGAAGGAAAAAAGAAAGTGATAGCAGCTGCAAAAAGCTCAGAACCAAGCCTTCTCTGTGGTGGTATATGCACTAGAGAGGAAGGAGGCCAAGGCTACACTGTGTGATCTTATTGAAAGAAAATATGCTTAAGTTAAAACAAATATAGTCTTCTTGCCTTTTAAAAGGCATGTGCTTTTTTGCCATGAAATTTTGCCACTGGACAAATACTCATTATTACCAATGAGGGAAGCCATGAGAGTCTGTTTCTTTGGGACTGGCTCACTTCATTTAGTATGTCCCCCCTCACCCCCCTCCCAAGGCTTTCCATTTCCATACAAATGTGGGAATGCCATTCTTTCTTGTGGAAGCACAGAATTCCATTGTGTCTATGTACCACAATTTATTCATCCATTCATCTATGTCTAGGCTAGTCCTAGCAGATGATCACAATAGCTCAATAGCTATGTATATATTGCCACATAAAATGATACTAAGTTAAATGAACTCCAAGTTTTAGAAATTAGTGGATTATCATTGTTGTTATTTTCAATGTACTGTGTGAAATTATGCCTTTTTCTTTTATTTTTCTTCCCTATGGTTTTTCCCCTGTTGGCACTGTATCTGATTTTGGTACCCTGGGTATTGTATATACGTTTGTCTCAATCAGGGAAGGGAAGGAGAACATCAAATTGGTGAGACACATGGTTAAAGTTGAACCAATGCAACAGCAATACTTAAAAGGCAACGAGCTGTAAACCAACTGTACAACCTGGATGGCAGGGTAGGGAATTGGGGAGGCAGGCAATGTGATTGGTAGTATACTTCAATAATGCATATTTACTTTCATTTCTTGTTGAGCTATGGTTTTGTAAAGAGACTAGCCATTGACTAGCATTAATATCTCAAGATTGAGTACCTACTGTACAGAGTACTTTGCAAAGCATTAGGAAACAAAACACAATAATAAACCTCATTTTCAAGGAATTCTTATTGCAAAGGGGAAGATCAGAAGAAATAATCATAGTACCAGGTGCACAGTGCTATGTCAGGACTCTGTAGCAGGACTCTAGGAACAAAGAGGAGAGGTTCCTGAAAGAAAGCTATCCCATTCACTGGGGCTGGGAATATGGCCTAGTGTTAAAATGCTTGCCTGGCATAAATGAAGCCCTGAGTTTGATTCCTCAGCACCACATATATAGAAAAAGCCCAAAGTGTTGCTGTGGCTCAAGTGGTAAGTGCTAGCCTTGAGCAAAAAGAATCCAGGGACAGCACTCAGACCCTGAGTTCAAGCCCCAGTACTGGCAATAAAAGAAAGAAAGAAAGAAAGAAAGAGAGCTATCCCAAGGAAACTTTAACTGAGCTGGTATTTAGGGATGCTAGATATACAAAGCAGGCAAATGTATTCTGAAGGTACAGTTTGGAGGGTGGACACTGGTGTGAAGGGCAGAAATCTATAACAGAACATGAAGGAAATAAGCATGGTCAACATATTTTATGTGCAGGTGTGTAAATGGAATACTGAAAATTGTTGAACGTGGTTTGAGGAGGAGGGAGAGGGGGTGGCTAAGAGTAATGGAAACAAGAGTCTGATCAGTGCATACATGAACATTTTAAAATGCAACTTCCTTATATAACTCCTTGGTGCTTACAAAAATTGAAAAAACATTTAAATTCAGCTAAAACATATAAATAAAATATTTGAAACTAGCAGACAACTAACAAAATGTCAATTTCCCCATCAATAACTACTTTTAAGAAAAAATGCATAACCTTTACTTATACTCAGTAGAAAGCTGCAATTGAATACTTTGAATGATTACTTACATGTTGGGTTTAAAACTATTTTGAACAAATAGTTTTGATCATTTTATGATTGACTTCAGCAATTATTTTCTTTTTGTTGCTTTATTACCTTGAAGTCATTGAACAAAGGAGTTACTATTCAACAAATCACTTTAGAACTACAATGCATCTTGATCAAAGTTACCACTTTCATCATTCTGCCCTGCCCCTCCCAAAAAATGCCACCCCTAAATTTTATTAATTTTATCAGAGATTCATACGAACTTGTACTACATAAATTAAACAAATTTGCATGTACTGATATTTATGTTATAAATTTTTAAATGGAATATATGACAGTAGCCAGAGAGCATTAATATATTTTAACCTAAATAAATGGATATTTTGTAGCAATTACTCTGGCAAAATAACCCCATTATAATAATTTTGATATTTTGTAATACAATGAGCTAATTAAAGGGTATTGCATAAGATTTTTTTCAGACAGAATTTGTGGTGTATGCCATTATAGAGATGCATTGTATGTTGTGTGTGCGTGTATGTGCGAGTGTGTGTGTTTGTGTGCCTGCCTGTGCAAGAATTGAAGTGGAATACTTTTTTGCAGATAGTGTCATACTATGTGGCTGATGATGACCTCAGATTTCATATCAAAAATCCTTCCTCTGACTCTGAAGTTCTGTAATCATACCCACAAATAAGTCGCTTCTTATTTGTTTGTTTGCCTGCTTGCTTTACGCAAAAATATTGTTTGAATTCAAGACCTCATGTTTGATAGGCAGGCTCTTTACCAAGTGATCATAACCACTGCAACTTTGGAGTACTTTTGTGGTACTTGAAAAAATAATCATATTAAGAAAAGTAAGTCAATCCCAGAAAAGCAAAAGATGTAAGTTTACTCTCATATGTGGAAGCTGGAATTAATATATAAATACATACTTTTTTCTGATATCCAAGTATGCCCAAGTGTACTAATGAAATATGGTGGATTTGAGGAAGAATTCAAATTATGTAATTTCTTAGAAAGGCAAACCCACAGTCCAACAAATTAAATATTAGGAATCAGTTAATTAAGAAATGTACTCACTGCCTTATGTATGAAACCATAACCCCTCTATACTTCACTTTGACAATAAAGAAAAAAAAAGTTGGTCGGGCAAGGGCATGAGATCAAGGGCAGGTGGGTAGACAAATAAAGAGGGGAAGATGGGGAATGTAATTATAAATTCAATGTGTATTTTTACAAAACTACGACGTTTGAGGGAAGAGGGGAGAATGATGAAAGAAGGGACACTGATCAAGATTCATTGTATTGACATAATGCTTTGTTGAATGGGAAGTCCTTTCTACAGCTATCTAGAGATAAAGTTAAGTTAAAAAATAATTTAACTATTAAATTATATAGCTCCAACAAACAATAACATGGTATTTGGGCCATGGAACAATATCCTAACTCTGTTCTTGGTAAGGATGAGCAGCCAGAAAACTACAGTGATTCCATTGGGAGGAGAAAATATGTCTTTTAGTGCAAGGGGAAAGGTATCAAGAAAGATAAATGAATCCCCTGACCATCTCCTTCCATGGGAGGATTGCATTGTATTATTTCCTTCCTCTAATGAGGAACTTGGATAGTTTCCACTTTTCCCAGGGTATTTGGGGTAAGCATTTATGACTACTTTTGGCTAATTAAACCATAGTGGAATAAGATTTTTTTGTTCATTTATTCAATTTTAAGCTTTTCTCAATATGATTATCTGAAAATATTCATATACATTATCATGTGCATATAGATTATCATGTGTGTCAGAGCCCAATAACAATAATTGTGTCATTGTCTATCCTACATCATGGTTTTAAGGATATTTCTTTCAATCAGGAAATGTATAGATTTTTCTGAAAATGCAACACTAGCTTTACTTAAAATAAAAAGGGCAAACTATATAAAGAATTTAAAAAGCGTTGCACATCTTAGTGCTGGATAAGGGAAAAATTGCTTGGAAATCATTCTCATTCTAGTATGTGAGGATTTTTTTTTCAGGCTTTTTCTTCTCTCTCACTTGTAGTAATAACATTCTACCTGCAGTCTGAATTCCTTTATTGTGGTATTTACATCACTGAATTCTAATCTGTTTTTAATTGGCTTCTAGAAATCAGGCCCTGCCCTACTCTTCTTCACATGTGACATAAACTAAATGTTGTGAAGAAAGATTGTTAAAGAGATGAGGAAGAAATGAATGTATATATATTAATCGATGAAAACGTTTGTTAACTAATTAGAAAAAAATGACTGAGTTGTTTTCTCTATTGCAAGAATTTTGTACTTAGATATTTGTATTATATTGTAGGCATTATTTTGAAATCCTTTGTTACTAATTGTATGTGTGTTTGTGTGTGTATGCATGCATGTGTGGGTGCATTCATGTGCACACACATGCACCATTGCTCAGAGCCTAGGAACTGTTCTAGTCTTTTCACTCACAGCTTTTCCTGTACACTTTAACGATGGCTGTACTTCTGGCTTTTTGCAGGCTAACTGGAGATAAATCACACATACTTTCCTATCTGGGTGGGATTCAAACAGAGCTCCTCAGTTTTAAGCCTTGGAGTAGCTAGGATTATATTCTTGAGCCATCTGCACATAAGAAAATAATGTATTTTTATACTTACTTTTGGAGCATCTGGGACATGTTACTAAATTAATTAGAAGCTAACTATCCATAATATTAATAATATGATTACCTAGATAAGATCTATCAATGGCAACACTTGAACTGTGGATAAAGTCATTGTTTTATTAATACTTTATTTACATCTTATAGTCCATGGCTCTTTATCAATAAAGTTAATTATGAGAAACTAACCAACAATGGAAGCTATTATTTCTTCTTTTACTGACCTGAGAGTAATAAGGGAAATAATTCTATTGATAATAATATTAGTGGTTTTTAACTAATAATAAGGTTAACATGCTTTATATGTCAATATATTGCTAGCAATAATCAGAAACATTACGTATCTTATTTTCATTTAGAGTTGCTTTTGTTTGTTTCCTACTCACGATAAATGTTTCATCAAATTCAGTACCTCGGGCAGCAGAATATGTTGAAGAAACTATGTCAAATTTTAGATGAAATATCTTGATCCAGTGTGAGTTTCAGAGAATAATGAGTATTGTAAAATGAGAGAGAGAGAGAGAGTTTGTTATATAATTGGTATATATAATTGGTATTGGTATTGGTATATATAATTGAAAAGAATTGGTATATATAATTGAAAATAACAGATTTTAAAGGGCTCTAAAATCTATTGTTATATGCACTTGTATTTATTAAGACACAATAGGCCAAAATTCAACATATATCTGATTAACTAACATTAAAGTGCAGATTGCAAAGGTGCTTCCTTTTTAAAATTTCCATGGAGCATAGCATGTGGCTAGTTGGCTAGCAGACATGTGACTAGTCTTCCTGGCAGCTGGGGTATTACCAGTGCTTTAAATAATATGTTCCCAATGCTGTCTCTCATAGCTGTTAAAACCAGGTCAGTCAGCACTATCCTCAGAATGGATTTGCGATTATTTACAGATGTAATCTGTAGTCTCTAATACACCACAGCTGTGCCTAGGATTTATGATTTTATATGTCTTACTCGGTACACTTGAGGTCATCTTTCTATTCCATAGAATGTTTTTCAATATAAAAGTAGCTTTTATTTTCACATGGTAACTTTTGCTTTTAAAAATCCGAAGGGAGAATGTTAGTGTCTATGAGAAGCATTCTTCATCAGATGACTAGGATCTGAAAACAGAAGCAAGAATGAGGTCTGTTATGGGAGCCAAACCTTCCATGGTACAAGACATAGACTGACCTGTCAATTTAAAGTTGTGTCTCCATGACCTGGATCATATCTTATTATTATTTGTATATTGTTCATCTCACATGAGAGACTGAGAAAACAGCCAGGCTATACTTCCCTGGCAGGGCATCCTGGGAGGAAGATGCTGCTTCAAGTATAGGAAAGGATCACCAGAATATAATGTTTGTTGGTTTTATCTCCTTGATGAGGACAGCTAATTTTCCACACAAGTGACTTAACATTCTTGCTCCTCACTTTTGGAGGTACTCCTCATGTTGGGTAGAGATTCTGCTTTGATTTACATTGTAGCTAATACCCACTCCCTGCTTTGTGGTTCCTCTCACTCATGAGTCAAGGTACACATTCCCAAGTGCCCCATTTTCCCAGGCTATCTAGGGAAAACTTTTCAGTCAGTCTCAGCAGAACTGAAAAGTCATTTCCATTTCATTGTTATTCTTTGGTCTGTGGGCAAGTTAGCTGCCTAATAATTTTAAGCTTTAGTTTCTTCCAAATTATGAGGAAAATGTTCCCTAATGCTTTGCATAGGGTAGCAACTCTAAAACAATACAAGTCAGTGAGGAACAGAAGATAGTCTGTAACCAGATGTTTATTCTATTTTCCTTTCCTGTTTACCATCAGCAAAACAAACGTATTCTTTTATTTTTAATTTATGTTTACACTATTGTTAAGCTCATATCACTCATTTCCACTAGCATTAAAAAATAATAGGAGGAGTCTCAGAGCTCTGTGTTCTTCCGAGATTCTTGCTATTACTCATACCCTGTGTTCCTGTATTCTTTTTAGATGGCCAGCCACTGCTCTTAGAACCACTTCTCTAAGATGATTGTACCACTCTGAATGTGTTCCCCGGCTCCTTCTGCTGTCCCATGTGCCTCCTCTAGCCAGAAACACAACTGTACTCCGTGTCTAAGACATAGAGCTCTTCATCAGACAATCTCTGGTCAAATTATTTTCTTTCTAACCATGGGGTCTTAGCATACATATTGAACAATTTCACAATTGGTAGATAGAGGATCATGACAACTCACACTTTAAACTGTTAAGACTATTAATTGAAAGGTGCTTAGAGAAATGCCATGTCCTTAAGAAATTGTTTTAAGATGTTTCCACTTTCTGCCTCATTTTTTCTTGAAATAGTAGTATTGTGGAGTGGGGGTTGGGAACTCAAGCTCCTAAAAGTATTGAAATAAAGTACATGAGATAGGATTTAGTTTTTACTGAGAAGTATTCAGATGAGCAACTGTAATTGTTTGACAGTAAGTAGCCTATTCCATGAGGTTTCAAGTTACACATGCTTATACTGGTGTACATAAATACAGGCAAATTTGAGTAATTTTAGAATATTTAACTCACATGCACCCCAAGCATTCACAGAGTATCTTCAATAGTAATTTCCCTGAAGCCATATGTCAGTGGATACTAGCAGTCTACTCTGTCTTCCACACTGAATGAATTTCAAGTTCCAGAATATGTTAGGGTGCATTAGTAGATAACAGAAGATATGTCATAAACTATACTATGTTCTTCGCCAGTTTTTCTTGTAAATGACATCTGATGAAGTGTCATGGTTTAAAATTCAGTGAGTGATCACCAGTAATAAGAAGGTATAAGATTATATTCATGTCAGTATAGCCAGCCCACCTATTTTATCAATGATTACATTGCCAGTACTAGAGATGACATCCCAACATTATGTAGAAAATGTTCTCATGGATTCACAAGTAAAACATACTACAATTGTGGATTTCTGGCAGATATTTTGAATTCTTAGAGAAAGGTTTTAGCCAACACCAGTTCTCACATTTGTAATCTTAGCTACTCAGGAGGTTGTGATTTGAGAATTGGAAATGAAAGCCAGCTAACACTTTCTATGAGATTCTTATCTCCAACTAACCACCAAAAAAGCCAGAAATGAAGATATGGCTAAAGTTGTAGAGTTCTAGCCTTAATCAAAAAAGCTGAGATATAGTACCAGGCCTTGAGTTCAAACCCAAGTAATGAAAATAATAAAGTAAAAAAAAAAACAAAAACCCAAAACCTGAAGAAATTGTTTTCCTAACCTATGAGACATTGGTTACCTTTTCCTTGTGTTTCATTATATTTTGTAGATTAAGCACTGAAATAAGAAGAAAACATATTAAATAAAATCCATTAATTTAAGACCATTTCTCAATTTTCTGTGGTATCAGTCCTACACATCTTATATACATGTGATAAAATGTATACAAAATGATAGAATACCTTTCCAATGTTATTCTCTCTTTGAAGATTGTGCTATCTGTAATTTTATTCAATTTTCAATGTGGGACCATAAGACTTTTCAGTGCTTTGCTTAGAAATTTATTATTATTTTAATGAATCTTAAAATAGCTTATGGGACAATCTTAAATGAGAGGATCCTTTATGAGATAGTGGAAAACAAATCAGTAATGCTAATATCCATGCATTTGAAGAAGCCCATGGCTATAAATGCATGAAAACCTGGCATTTAGTGTAAAACTGAAATAAGGATGAAAGCTTTTCACTGTTGGTTGTCAAAACATTGTTTGAAATTCTCAGGCCTGGAAAATTAGCTTGCTGTCATAACAGCAGTCTTTTGCCATGAAAGCTATTATTTTAATTTCTTACTGCAATTCCTATTGAGAAGTCAAACTCTGAAGCTTCTTGTTTTACATAAACCTAGCATGAGAAGAGATTGGGTATGTGATTATATGACAGATGTGACTGAATATCAGCAATGGGAAATGGGATATGTTTCTTTGGACAGTTACGATGCCCCATTTCAGAAATACATATATAGATATAGATAGATGCATATCTATCAATCAATTTATCTAATGTATCATTTATTTGTTTCTAATGATTCTACTTTTTGCTATGCTCTCTTAGATTATTAGTCTAAGACATAATAGATTGTTAAGGGCAAGCATGGGATTGATTTTCAGTGTTTTGGCTTGAACGGGGAAATTTTGTCAAATTTATGTCAAGGAACTTCTATTATTCAACACAAAGTGATCCCCTTCTTGTGAGAAATTTTACATGAAACTATCATAAAGAGAATGAAAGGTTGAATGTATTCATAATATTGACATCATAAGGGAAAAAGGAAATTTACTTTAAAAGAAATAGAATAGGGCTGGGGATATGGCCTAGTGGCAAGAGTGCCTGCTTCATATACATGAGGCCCTGGGTTCAATTCCCCAGCACCACATATACAGAAAACGGCCAGAAGTGGCGCTGTGGCTCAAGTGGCAGAGGGCTAGCCTTGAGCAAAAAGAAGCCAGGGACAGTGCTCAGGCCCTGAGTCCAAGCCCCAGGACTGGCCAAAATAAATAAATAAATAAATAATGTGAAAAGCATTCTGTATAAGTTGTTCTGTCCTTTCAGATACAATATATCTGTATATTAAGAACAATGAAACAGAATTCTCAGTCATCTCTCATATAAAAAGGTTTTTTTCAAATGAAACAATGAACTCTAAGACACACCTAACATACTGCAGGCACCTTGCATATGAGGTACTGTGAGAGACTCACCATAGTTGCTGAATAAATATGGGTATGATGTATGCATCCATGTACCATGTGATTTATGGCAGAAAGGACACTGAGGAAACAAGCATATTTGAAATTGACTAAGTGAAGATTATTTAAACACTAAAATCGAATTCAGCCAATCGTAGAGTTCTGGATGTCCTAAAATATTATTTCAGATAAACTTTTTGATTTTCACAGGATATCCTTTGACAAATAGCAATTATTACAAGCATACAATGACCTAAACCCATTTCAGTATTTTTATAGTAGAAAACTATCTCAATGATGATGTTTTTGTGTGTGGGAGAGAATTGTTTGGATATAATTGTTGGCATAATTTAGGTATAATCTCAGGTTAGCTTTTCTTTTACAAGAGGGATAAGAGGGTAGTAGATATGTCTATTCCCAGCATCCATTATTTTGGTTTTCATTGTAGATAAGGCCTAAATGTATGATCTCATTATGGATTCTAACATAGCTGTACCCAAATCCTCCTAAGTCAAAGGCATTTAAAGGATCAGTTAATAATGTTCAATAAGATAAAAATGAGTAGGTTTTGCTGATCAGCTTCTTTTCTTTAAATTTATTTATTTATTTATTGTCAAAGTGATGTAAAGAGAGGTTACAGTTTCATACTTAAAGCAATGAGGATGCTACTTTTCGCATGATCTAGATGTCTATGTTTTTCCTCTTAGAAAATAAGCAATACATATTCTTGTTTGAAGAGGATATAAAATTTTAATCATGGTTCGTAGCAATCTTAATAGTAAATGATTCTTCTTTCTACTCCTCTCTAGAAAATCTCCGAATCAATTATTTTTAAAAAATATTCACAATTACTTGGTAAATATTTTATATCTTCTAATTGACATATGTCCAATAATTCCAAATAATAATTCCAATTATTTTTAAATAATTTGAAATTATTTGTGCTATGTTTATACCAATCAAAATGAACAGATATTTTATATATGTGCATTTTCAATCTAAATTAAAGTGGCCATTTTTCATTTTCCATATAACTCTACATACCATGATCTTCAAAACAATTTCAGAATTAATATTCATTTCTGAACCTCTCAGTGCTAAATGAGTCTATAGAGAGATACATTTAACATATAGTTTATATAATAATTAACTCTTCTCAATGAAACACTTTCAATTTCCTTCTTACTACTGGGAAATCTCAATTTTACCGGATAGGTCAAATTGATTGTTTCCATTTAATAAAACACTGAATTAAGAAATTCAAACTATGTGGTAATTAATAATAGTAACCAAGTTCCTCTTACAAATCTTAAATATCAGTTTTATTCCTACATGATATTATGGTCTGGATGTTTTTACCATGGCTCGTTGAATTTTTTCCTATAAGAAATGAAGCTGCTGTGTTTCATTTTATAAGGACTAAGCATGATTATAGAAATTGTATGTGACAACAGTGACTAAAGTCAGGGATGGAATGCTACATAATGTTATTTTGTGGTTATTTGGTTATCTTATACTATTTCAGAAAAAATGTATGTAATTTATTCCTGCTGATTCAATTTTCTATAGTCCTTTATAAAATGAAAATACCATTTAGGATCATACATGTTCTATGATGCACAGATAACTTATATCACCTTAAAAAAATTCTGATAATCCAAAGGTTCCTTGCTGTATTATACCATGACTATTAGCCCTGTGATATGTAAAAAGAGAAAATGTACCACAGAATCATTAAGTGCAATGCTATAAAACTGATTTTATATGCTTTGGTCATTTATTTCATACATTCTACTTTTTAATGGATGGGATTTGATTCAAATAGATAATTAAAGACTGGGCTTCTTGTGACTTTTTGGCACTTTCAATAATAATGAGCCTTTTGCTTCATATTAAATATAAGTTTAATTGCTCATACAAACAGAAGCTTAAAGGCCCTTGAAGTAATAAACTTCTATGAATTCCCCATCAACACCACCTCGTTTACACTTAGTAGAGGACAAAACAGGTTGTTTTACTTTCCTTTAAAGTTGGGAAATTATTAAAGGCACACAACTTACTTTAATGTCTAGGAAAATATGGTCTTTCCTTATTAATGCTTTTGCCATACTTTCTTATAAACACTTGTTATACTTGGCCTCAATTAATGTTCTTTTAATAAAGAGTGAGCTCAATATCTCTCAATGAGAGTCAAAGAGTACTGCCAAGTGGTTCAACTCTTGGATAATGTATTGATTACTGCTGTCTGATGAAAATGCTCTTTAAGTACTTGCATAGTAGTTCACGGGTCAATTAATCACTAAATATAGCAGTGAATGCACCAACCTTCATCTTCCTAGTGGAGTCATATTTTTCTTTCTTTATCTTTATCCTTCAAGGTATCTATAGTGAATGTTTAGGAAAGTGCTGACTTCAAATCTTTGTCTACCATTTAGACACATATCAGTCGAAGTTTACTTGGTATCTGAAGTCGTAAAGGTCTTACACATTGTAGAATTACTTCTTACAGAACAAGACTCAGATTTGTATCATGGCTAGAGTTTCCATTACATTTTCCTGTGGAAACCTCTGAGAAGTGTGTTTGTCCTGCTGGCACAGTATACTTTGTTAAGTATAGTTGTCTTTTGTGAAATGTCACACAGATATAATCATACTTAATATATTTCCAGCAAAAAAAGGGAGGGTATTCTAAACAGCCCATTTTTAAATAATTACTTATTTATTGTCAAAGTGATGTACAGAGGGGTTACAGGTTCATATGTTAGTCATGGGTACATTTCTTGTACTGTTTGTTACCTCCTCCCTCACTTCCCCCCTACTCTCTCCCGCTTTCCCTCTCCCCCTATGAGTTGTTCAGTTGGTTTACAGCAAATGGTTTTGTAAGTATTGCTTTGGGAATCATTTGTCTTTTTATCCTTTTTCTCTCGATTTTGATATTCCTTTTTCCCTTCCCTAATTCTAATACCAGTATATACAGTATCCAGGGTACTCAGATGAGATGCAGTGATAGCGCAGGGACAACCACAGGAAGGGATACAAGAGAATCATCAACAAAAGAAGTTACGGTTTCACATGGCATGTTGAAAGTAATTACAACAGTGATATAACACTCATTTCCATAACATGGAGTTCATTTCACTTAGCATCATCTTATGTAAGGGCATAGTGATTGGGCTCTTGTGATCCTCTGTTTAAACAGCACATTTTAAAAGTAGTTTTTGTAACTGCTTACTATTACTTGATCAATTATTAGTTGTATATGTAAATGAATGAGTGGATAAACAGATAACAATGTGTTGGGAATTACCTACTAATGTCAAAGAAATTCATCCTATGTAAAATATTAAGACATGCAGACAAAATAGATTCAACTGTAACTTGAGAAGAATCTATCCTTTACCAGATGGCTGAATTTGTACCCTGTGAAAGGATTAAACCTATTTAAAAATTATTATTTTGAAATATCAACTTTATAAAGGTCTTTCACGGTGTTGAGGACTATAGATATACCTATGCTGATGTTTCCTCTTTTCCTTACAGCATATTCTTTTGTGCTCTTACAGTGGTGCCAAGTGCTTACCTCATAATAATTGTTGCAATGCTAAGCAGTCATTTTCTTTGAGTACACTCAGTTATAAAATGTTGAATCACCCATTTCTACATACAAAGCAAGATGAACACTTAATTTCCTCTGGGTGTTGCATGAAGAGATAATTTTGGAGTGTTCTCATGGTACTGTAGATGATCAGTTATTACAATATTAGTCTCATTGTGTTACTGGGTTTCTTCTTGCTTTCTCCCTGCCTAGCAACATTCTTCCCAGGTTTAAGAGGAAGTGATAATTATAGTAATATCTTGTATAAAGTAGACTCTAAAGTATCAGCATTCTGAATAAATTTTGCCCACACCTTCAGTAGATACTGTAAAATAAATACTTAGCATTATTGAAAAATCTGGTAATAACACTTGTAGGTATTATTTTTATGTAAATTCAAATTTTTAGTGGTCTAAATTCAATCCTTATGCTATCTCTAAGCCATAGTAAAGATAAAGTATTTGCATCTGGGAGAAGAATTTTAAGGATAAAACTACAGCAATATGCATTTATGGTATTATAAAATTTTGTTAATGTTTAACTTTGGGTAACTCTTTAATATGCCCATCACAATATTTTTCAATTTCTGAAAGAAAAAAAAAGACACCAAACAATTTTTGGAGTGAAAACAAGCATTATGTCTTGGTTGGTTTATTGGTTTATCTCCCAGTTATGTTAAAAAGATTTAACACAGACGAGTTCATTTGCAAATAAATAATAACACTCATGCCAAAGAAACTACACCGTTAATAACACCTAAAAAATAGCATGTCTGCTAGGCATCTGTGGCTTATACCTGTAATCATAGCTACTGAGGAGGCTGAGATTTGAGGATCACGGTTTGAAGCCAGCCCTGGCAGAAAAGTCCATGAGACTCTTATCTTCAATAAACTACTCAGAAAAAGCTGGAGATGGTTCTAGGGCTCAAGTGGGAGAACACTAGCCTTGAAGCACAGATAGGGTCAGGGACAGAGTTCAGGCCCTGAATTCAAGGCTTAGGACTAGCAAAAAAAAAAAAAAAAAAAAAGATGTACATAAGTTTCAAATTTGTTTAACTCGTTTAACCTTTCAAAAAGATCCACAAAAAGGTATTTAACTAATGAATAACAGAAAGATATTTGAAGTCAGCTTTGTAAATATAAAACTTTATGAAAAAAAATCATATCTTCATTTTATTTGTTTTCAAAACTGTAACAATAGAAGAAAAGAAATATCTTTCAAATCAGTAGTTGATCTTTTCAATGTATCAAACCCGTTCCTTGAGTAAATTCAACCTAAAACTTTCACAATAAGCAAAGAAATATAAACTTTACTAAAATAAGTGTAACACCATTAAACATATTTGTTCAAGCTCATAACAATTGGATATTTGTAGTGAAAAAAGATTTGTAGTCAAGCATGGATCAGTTTGATCTGAAATGGACTTACTTTCTCCTTTCTATCACTGAGAAAGGAAGTAGTCTAAACTACTAATTAAATGACCAAAAATATAGGAAGTTTTCTATCAGGGGCAATAAGAGTGACTAAAAAGGGAGAAGATTGTTATGCAATGTTTTAGTGGACAAATTGTAACATATTGAAGCAAGAGTTGTTGTAGTTGGTGGTGATATGTTTTATACTATCATATAGAAAAGATGATATCTATCTGAACTTGTAAGTAAAGTTAAAGCACATTTTCCCCCAAAATATATATTTGGGATATATATTGTAAGACCTTCTGTTTTTCCACTAGGATATTTCCCATGTTTTAAGCCTTTTATTGTTGTGTCTGATATGCCAAACCCTGTACTAATTTTTATCCATTGGTAGAAAAATCATTTTCTGAAGTTATTTTTCTGTTTCTTAGTAACCGATTTCAATACGAGAAAGTTGAATGGGCCACGTACATATCAAGTGAGACCATCACTGGTTACTTAATATGATTCTACAATTTGGAAAGTTTGATAATTCATTAGCTACATTTCAGATTTCATGAAGCAGAGATTTGAAGAGCAAAGGTTGAGAATTTCACACACTGCCCTGAAACATGCTTGGAAACCATTTATAACGTCTTGTGGAAATTGTTGAAATAGAATGTTCTTGCATGAATATTGGAGAATACACTGATTCTTTTGTCTTTCTTCTGTTTCCATCTGAAGTGAAGTTGCTAATCCAAATATAGGGCTTTAAGGACAGGTGCAGTGGGTGTGTTGGTATGATTGGGGCAATGAGGATGCATATAAATAATTTACCCATATTTGTTACCATCTTTACGTTTCTACACTATTTCTTGCTTCCTGAGACTTTGCCCATAAAATACACCTTATCCCATCTCTACATTTATCTCAGTATGTATTGTACAACTTGAAGTATTAACCTTCCCAGTAAGAATAGATTAAATGACTACTAACTTGCAATGAAAAACATGATTTTTCCACCACATGCTTAGTTCCTTAATGCTATTTCTATTTGAGGTTATATTAACACATTTTGACAGTCATAATTAAGCCCATTAACCTCTCATACAAAGAGTCATATAACATTCAAAATTATTTTGACCAAGTTCATACTGTAGTCGACATTTTTCAAAATTTCCTTCTTGCTCAATTATATAAAGCAGAAACTACAAATTAACTGATTACCTAGACACCATTGATCCTAATGTTTTTATCGCACCAACAGCAGATGAAAAAGACTTGATATATGTTCTCAAAATTGGTATATACTTATTAATAAAGACTTATCTCCAAATAATCATCCAAAACCGAAGTAGAGCTGTGCCTTGAGTGGTAGAGTGCTAGCCTTGAGCAAAAAACTCAGGGACAGTACTCAGGCCCTGAATTCAAGTCCTACAAGTGGCACAGAAGAAAAAAAAAAGGTTTTTAGATTCTTGAACTCAGTATCAAGCATTATGTCCAGGTATAAATAGTTTTGAAGAAAATAATATATAAAAATCTTGATAAAGGTTGGGAATTTGGCTTAGCAGTAGAGTGCTTGCCTAGCATGCATGGAGCCCAGGGTTCAGTTCCTTAGCAACACATAAATACAAAAAGCCAGAAGTGATACTGTGGCTCAAGTGGTAGAGTGCTAGCCTTGAGCAAAATGAAGCCAGAGACAGTGTTCAGGCCCTGAGTTCAAGCCTAGGACTAGCAAAAAACACAAAATAAAAGTCTTGATAAATATTGTGATAGTGATGAAAGTACATCATTATGTAAGTAAGCTATAAATGATATAGTGATATTTAAATGTATGACAAATTAAGAGTTTTTAATAATTGATTTGAGATTCCATTCCCATAGTTCTATTAATAGTATATACTCTGGTATTTCCTTCAGTTCTGCTATAATTTAACATATACAAATGCTATTTTTACCTAAGGAAGGAAAATTGAACATCTGACATCATACTAGGCTCTATACTATCTGAAGATAATATATGTATATGGATAATTCCTCCATTGTCAAGGTAGCATACCTCTGTAAACCCATCATGTAAGATTCTGAGGCAGCAAGATTTCTAGTTTCAGGTAAGCCTGAGCTACAGAAAAAAACTTTCTCTCAGCAAGGAGGAGAGAAGAGGAATAAATACAGGGAAGGAGAGAGGAAGAAAGGGGAGAAGAGTAAAGAAGGGAAAGAAGAAGAGAAAGAAACTATACCCACACAATGCATAGAGTTTATATGCATATGTCTACATATATGTATACATATGAAGTTATGTATATAAAATACTGTATAAGACATTAGTGTACATATAATTATATAGAATTAAAAAATATTCACATGGTATATGTATACATATATGTGTATGTCTTATAGGTGTTTTATATAATCTATGTATGGACGTATGTATCTACTTCAGACATAGTAACTACACTTACAAAGTAATGGTTGCTATAATTACTACATATTTTTGTAATAGCACACAGTACCATCAAAGGTATATAACAAATTAGCAAATCTTTGCAAGGATGATTTTTCTCATTACTTGCTGTGGATCCTGACCAATTCTTTTTTATATAATAATTATTTATTCTCAAAGTGATGTACAGAGGGGTTATAATTTCATATGTTAGGCCATGGATACATTTGTTGTACTATTTGTTACCTCCTCCCTCATTCCCCTCTCCCCCGATGAGTTGTTCAGTTGATTTAAACCAAATGGTTTTGCAATATTGCTTTTGAAGTTGTTTGTCCTTTGTCTCTCGATTTTGATATTCCCTTTCACTTCCCTATTTCTAATACCAGTATATACAGTATCCGGTATACTCAGATGAGATACAGTGATAGTGCAGGTACAACCATAGGAAAGGGATACAAGAGGATCATGAACAAAAGAAACTATGGTTTCACATGGCATGTTGAAAGTAATTACAACAGTGATATGACACTAATTTCCATAACATGGAGTTCATTTCACTTAGCATCATTTTATGTGTTCATAAGGGCATAGCTATTAGGCTCTTGTGATCCTCTGCTGTGACTAGCCTAAACCTGTGCTAATTATTCCCTATGAGGGAGACCATAGAGTCCATGTTTCTTTGGGTCTGGCTCACTTCACTTAGTATAATTTTTTCCAAGTTATTCCATTTCCTTACGAATGGGGCAATGTCATTCTTTCTGATAGAGGCATAAAATTCCATCGTGTATATGTACCACATTTTCCTGATCCATTTGTCTGCTGAGGGGCATCTGGGTTGGTTCCATATTTTAGCTATGACAAATTGTGCTGCGATGAACATTGTTGTGCTGGTGGCTTTAGTGTGTTCTTGTTTGTAGTCTTTTGGGTAGATGCCCAAAAGTGGAGCTGCTGGATCATAGAGGAACTCTATTTTTAGCCTTCTGAGGAATCTCCATACTGCTTTCCAGAGTGGTTGAACCAGTTTACATTCCCACCAACAATGAAGTTCCCTTTTGGCCACATCCCATCTGAGCTCTCAGACAGTCACAAATCAAATGTGCCTGTCTTTTGGATTAATGTGACCAAAGACAATGAACAAAACTTCTAACCCTGTACCAATTAATCAACCAAAATCAAGGTACATACCTTTAATAGATAGTATCCAAACATAAGTAATTTATTCCAAAAAAAGTAAACCATGACATTTCTTAGAATAAAAGTGATTTAGTTAACATTGGATAATAATGAAGAGATTTTTTTGCATCTGACAAATCAGTGTGTTCAAACTGATGTTTCTGTAAAATAAATGCACTTTATCTGGAGGATATAATCCTTATATTCAATTCATGTATGTTGAATATTAAACTTTCTTCTCATATATCCTTGGGTAACCCAACTGTAGTGTTTGTTGTTGTTGTTGTTGTTGTTGTTGTTGTTGTTTTTGTCCAGTGCTGGGACTTGAACTCAGGTCCTGAGAACCTTCTTGACCTCTTCCTCCTCCTCCTCTTCCTCCACCTTCTACTTCTTCGCTTTGCCAGTCCTGGGCCTTGAACTCAGGGCCCGAGCACTGTCCTGGGCTTCTTTTTTTTGCTCAAGGCTAGCACTCTGCCACTTGAGCCACAGCACCACTTCTGACCATTTTCTACATATGTGGTGCTGAGGAATCGAACCCAGGGCTTCATGTATAGGAGGCAAGCACTCTTGCCACTAGGCCATATGCCCAGCCCCTCCCCCACCCCTGCAGTCTACCACTTGAACAAGAGTTCCACTTCTGGCTTTTTCTATATATATGGTGCTGAGGAATCGAACCCAGGGCTTCATATATGCCAGGAAAGCACTCTAACACTAGGCCATATTCCTAGCCCCATAGTTTTCACTTTAATAAACAACAACAACAACAACAACATTTGTGATAACTATGTCACACTTTATGTAATAGATTTTTAATTAATCAGAACCCTGCCATTCTTTTAACTTAAAGAAAGAAAACTCGAACTGAGTTTGGCCAATTTGGAATATCCATTTGTAACTCAAAAAAAAAAAAAATAGCAATAGGAAGACTATTTCCTTTTAGCAAAAGTGTGATTCCCTTTTTAAACCTAATGGAACAACTGCTTAAAATATTTTTGAATAATAAATTATAAACAAACAAGAGAATTCAGTCTCTCAGAGTTTTGCTCTCAGGAAGTTGATACTGGGGTTCTAGAATCAGGTTTGGTGAGGGCCTGCTTCTGCTGTGCACACTATCATCTTCTTGCTTGGTGGAAATGACAAGAAAACTCATTGTTGTCACATTGATAAGGACACTGATCTCATTCAAGTAGACTCTGTCTTCATGCCTTAACTAGTTCCCAAAGGATCTACTTCCTCTCAGGAGCACATAGGGATGAGAACTCAGCCCATGAATCTTCAAGAGTCACAAGCATACAGTTTGATTGTACATTCTTACTTTCCTTTCCATTTCAGTTGACTCAAATCTTTGAGACAAATCATTGGGAACTATCAATTTGTCTCCACTAAAACCTTGAAAAAGCACAGTTATAATACAGTAAAATTATTTTTAAATTTTTTTCTTATACATTTTTAATTCTCTATGATTCAGGTTTAATATCTTTCCAAAAGGAATATTTTAAAGCATGATTCTTTACCTTTTTTACTTAGACTTAAACTATAAAAAGGAAGTAGATAATAAAAAGAGGTAAAGAAACAGCAAGATAATTAGAGGATATTTCCTACTTAGGGAAGTAAGAAATACAGTACAGTTCAAAGTTACGTGTCATCTTTTAAAACAAAATCATGGCTCCTGAAGTGAGCAGAAAATAGAAACAAGGCAATAATTTCTTTCCATTGTGAGAATATATACCTGTTTGTTTCCATATATATTTAAAATATTCACTTCAATAAATATATATCCAATTGATTAAGAAATTAATTCATAACATGGAAAATGTATAATTGTCAAGAGCATAAAATTCCAGTTGTATCTTTATCCCTTGTGTCCTACTTACAATATCAGGACTACTATAAATTTAAGAAATATATCATTATTTTAATTTTAGATTCAATATATATAATGTAATTTATGTGTGCTATTTATTACACGATATAATCATGTATAAATATGCATATGCAGGCTGAGAATGTGGCTTAGTGGTAGAGAACTTACCTAGTATTCACAAAGCCCTGGGTTCAATTCCTCAGCACTACATAAACAGAAAAAGCCAGAAGTGATGCTATAGCTCAAGAGGTAGAGTGCTAGCCTTAAGCAAGGGAGTCAGAGACAGTGCTCAGGCCCCTAGTCTAAGCACCAGGACTGGCATATACATACATACATACACACACACATACATACATACATACATACATACATACATACATACATACATACGTACATACATGCATGAATGCATGCATGCATACATACACAATATTTGTGTGCATATACACATGTAAATATATAATTTGTATGATATTTGATTTTGTCCAGCAGTCCATACTGAGATATGCCAAAACCCATTATTTTGGCTACTCTACCATTTGCACATGTAACATATTTCCTCCATAATTTCTAGACATATAAATAAATGGATTAGGAGTTTAGGCAGTTTAAGCATGTGACTCTTCACATTTCCAATTCTTCCCATGCTTTCTAATACAGTCCTAATATTTCTACTTCTCGCCTTGCATCCTCATTGGATGAAAGTGCAGCTCTGACAGGCAGTTTGAATACCCATGGTTATCTATTACATATCCTCTGCACACAATTGTACGTTCAGGTTCCAGCTAATAAAGGAGATATAGGAGTCCATCCTGCAGTAAAATTGTCATTATTTCTATTTCTATTTTGGGCTTCCTGCTCCTGTCTGATTTTCCCTTACTGTGAACTGTTTTACTATTCTGTGCTGGCGGCGATAATGGCAATGATTTGTAACTAGCTTCCTTCAGAAGATGGTCTGTCAGGCAGCTTCAGAGACTTTTCTTTACTTATTTAAATGTATGCACTTTTTGTTTGCATTTATGTTTTACTCAGACCATTAGTGGAATTCTCTCTGTCTCCTTCTCTGTTTGTAATTGTTGTCTCCTAAGTGGTGCTCTCTTCTGTCACACAATTCCTTGTTTATTCTGCCCACAGATTTGGCAGTGTCATCTCTTGGGAATGGATGGCTCACACCAAGCAGGAGAAAAAAAATAATTCAGGATTGAATTATCTTCCAGGTTCTGATTTATTTATGTATCAGCTGATAGTTATTCATAGTAAATATTTGTGTGCAATCCATGTCATCTGAGGTGAATAACAATAGACTCATTTTTTTGCAGTTGGTATCATTAGAATGCCTTTGCATTTGTTGATCGTACCTTGAAAAGATGGGAGAAAGAAATCAATGTAGTAAGATCAACTTACTGAATGACTGACATTGGCAAAAAGACCTATAGCTTCAGGAGTTCTTTATTTTAATAGATGAAACAGTTGAAGTAAAAAAATATCAGGGTTGGTGTCAGTACACAGTATTTAATCCAAAAAAATCAGAAAATTAGCAGCTACTAAAGAATTAAAATCCAGCACCTTGGCCTAGATGCCTACACTGAATCAAGCACTGCATGAAAAAGAATTAAGTGTTAAACAAAGGATCTTGATTCTCAACTCTGCTTTGCCAGGATGATCCAGAGAAGCAAAACAAACCTGACATGGCCTTAGGATTTCATTCTGCCAGTGCATAGTTGGATTTAAAAGGACTAGTACTGTTTGTTACCATTTCTTTTAGTGCAGCCCCTGCATACAAGCCAGGTACAAATTTGCCATCTGGAAGAGTAAACCCATTAGAATAGCTATAATGGCATGTCTGCCTAGATCAGATCAGTCCTTATCACATAGCAAGACACAGCCATAAGTGGGAAGCAGAGTAGAGAGGTTACTGGTGCCATTTTTCCTTTCTGAATTTGGCATTTAGAGCTGGCTTGGAAAAAAAGATAGCAATATAGTAGTGTAATCTCTCAAGAGAAATTTTTAAGGTATAAAACATAAGTGAACACCAGTCAAAAAGACAAAATTCTGAAAGCTGTCTGGTTATTTGTTATTAGAATTTCAGAAATAACAGCAAAGAAAACCACTGCTCTTGTTTGTGATTAGAAATAGATTTAAACTGGTTAATTCTCAACCAGAATAGATTTAGAAAAAGACAACCAGATGGTTAGGATTCTAAAAGCCATGTCTTATATTTCATGTTGTTAGAAGGAAATTTGTAGGCAGAAAAATAATAAAATCATTTCTAAAATGTTTGAAGAATTAACCCCTGGAATAAGAAGCCTATGTTTTATAGAAGAAAGTTTAAGAAATAATGAGCACACATTCCAAAAATCAGCTTTTTCCCCTTAAATTAACCAAAGGAGAATAGTAGATAGATACATTTTTATGTTTGATTGCATAGAGGTTTTCACTCATAGCTATATACTTGCTAGGTAGGCTCTCTGCTACTGAGTGATGCTTCTAACACTTTTTTTGCCTTGGTTATCTTAAAATAAGGTCATGCCTTTTTCCCAGGCATGAACATGCATAGCAATGCATCTACTTTATGTTTCCCATTAGAATTTCTACTAACCATGTCCAGTTTCTTCCACTGAGACAAAGTCTCTTCCATTGAGTTAAACCTAAAGACTTCCATTGAGATAAAGATTTTTCTGCCTTGGCTGGCCTGGAACCAAGGCCCTCCTGATGCCAGTCTCTAGCATAGCTGGAATGATAGTTTGTTCCACTCCATCTGCTTGTCACTTGAGAAGAGGAATCTCATGTGTATACTCAGGCTGCCCTTGAATCACAATACTCCTTATCTAGCCTTCTGAATACTTAGGAGGTAGAAATAAATGCAAGAATGAGCCAGTGTCTCTCAACTAGCTGAGTGACAACTTTATACAGCCATTTTGTGAACTTGTCATATAAAGCTGTTCATCTAGAAAATTAAGGAAAAACTAGAAAACCACTCAGTTGATAAAGACAACAGTCATCTAGTCAAAATAGTGAATGATACCAACACTAAGTAGAAGAGTCAGTATGATTACATGGAGCTCATTGTAACCTTAAGGTTTTAGGACTTTGAAAACATTTCCTTGTGCATAGAAATCCATTCCTAATAGTGAGAGGTACTTTCTCTTTTCTTAGAGGCACCCCTTAAGGATCTTCTAATATTTCTCAGAGTTTCTCAAGTTATTCCATTTTCAAGTGCTTATGGATAATTGATTCCCATAAAAATATGAATTTACAGTTTGCCAATTCCGTGTGGAAAAGATAAAAGATATACAAAGTGAATTGTCCAAAAGTAGGGTACAGTTATTCTCAATTATAGATGTTAATCCATATCATTGGAAATAGTTGAGAGCTATTTTCAATGCAGATTATGACCTCTAATCTACATGTATTCCTAAAATCCTGAGAGGTGTATCTGAATATATGTATGTGTATCATATATAATATATTTGTGTGTATATAGATAGAGATAAAGATATTCTTTAATAAGACATAAGCACAGTGGGGTTTTTTTGGCAGTAATGAGGGATTGAATTCATAGTCACACACTTGCTATGTTGGCACAATACTACTAAAATACAGCTCTACTCCTGTTTTTAACTGGCTATTGCACACGGGAGCCATGATCCACCTACTATTAGACTTCTTTTTGTCTCTGGGATGACAGACAAATACCATTTTGTTCAATTTCCCTTCTGTGGAGACAGCATCTTGTGGACTTTTCTTCTTGACTCATCTGGTAAGATGATACTCCCAGTTTTTCCTCCTATGCATCTTGGGATGACAAGAAAGAGCCATTGTACCCAGAAGTGGGTTGAGAAACAGTCTGGATATTTGTTCTGCCCATTCTCACCTTGAACTGCAATGTTTCCATCCTTAGTTTCCCAAGAAGTGCGGATTACAAGTGTTAGCCACCAGTGTCTAGAAATCAAAGTAAATTTGAGAAACACAAAGTAGTTAGCCAGACAGTATATTTGCACGAATTACATAGATAGACTATATGAAGAATTTAATGCATTGATAAGCAAAGGATGCCTTTAAATGCAGATGGTGAAGATAGGGGGAGAAAGAGTAAGAAGCACAGAAGGAAAAAAATTACAAAAAGTTACCAATATTCTGCAATAATTCATTCATGCATTTATTTAGTACAGAACATTCTGTCAAACACTGAGTAATGAGGAATTATATAAGAGGTACAAGAAACAAGATTTTTATTTGGTTTATAAATTTCTGGGAGATTACACTGATTGTGTTTATAATGTTTTACTCTCAGGTATGTGCATCAAAAATTGTTTTGAATGATAAAGGAAGATAATTTGAAGTAGATTGAATATGGCTTATACCAGGCTACATGATAGCCAATGAGGAGCACTGATGGTGTGCCATCACCCTGTGGAAAGAGGTGTGTTCTCGCATCAAACTAGCATTCATTTTCCTTGTGTGTCACTAGTGCAGTGCATGGAAGATTTGTTTAGTTGTAAGTTAATATGACATATAAACAAACAGGACTGTTACATTCTCAAGTAAGCATTCCTTAAAATCCTGGCACCGCTTCCTAGGCTTCACTGGCATATGCCCAGGCATAGGGATTAAGACCACATAGGTGGGTGTAGACACCCCATTATAGGAAGCCCTCTGTAGACATGGGTAGCCCATGAGAGCAGGTGACAGGTTACTTACTTAAGTATCATTGTGTTTTGTTGTTTTTTTTTAAAAAAAATCACGGATTCCAGGGCCTGTATTTACCAGCATACTTTCATGGACTCTAGTCGTATAGAACTAACTGGAGAGACTATATTTCCACTCCAAGGCCTCTCTGTAGAGACACAGCTCACAAATCAGACAATGAGGCCTGCCAACACTGTCTCCTATTTAGGCATTTTTAAGACAGTATTGTAGATAATCAACCTCAGAACATCTTTAGAGAAAATGTAGAGACTGAAAATCCTTCCTCCCCAGAAGAATGTTGGGCCAAAGAGAACAGTGCTAAGTTCTGTGGTTCAAGTCTAGTTGTGGCGGGTGCGGGGGGGGGGGGGGGGGAAGAACCATGAGGTAATACAACTGGAGTTGAAGTAAGGAGAAGGGGCAAGCAGTGCATGATGTAAAAAACACTTCAACACACCCTCAAAAACAAGAGGGCCACATACAGTAGGAAAAAATTTTAAAATATTGGGTATATGAGCGTGTTGCCAATGAAAATGGAAAATAAAAGAAGAAAAGACCCCACATGAAATATGGAGACTTTAAAGTCAGAAACTTGAAACACAACATTGATTGACCTATCTGGGAAATGTGAAAAAGATCTTTCCCATTCAACAGAGAGAAAATAATGGTTGTGAAGATTTCAAAGCATTTTTGGGCAATCACATGAACATTAATATGAATGGCATGTAAAGGTTGAAGTTGTCATCTTTGATTATTGATAATAGAATGACAAGGCCAACTGTCTTTTAACATGTCTCATTTGTTAAGTGTACATGGCTAGCATTTAATACAGACCTCCAAAAACTAAATTTTAGACAATTTTAGAACTTTTTTCTTTTTCTTTCTTTTTTTTTTTTGTTAGTTGTGGGGCTTGAACTCTGGGCCTGGGTGCTGTTCCTGAGCTCAAGTCTAGCTCTCTACTGCTTGTGCCACAGTGCCACTTCCTTGGAATTTTTGTTTTAATATAAAGTCTCACCTTTTCTACGCATACAGTCAACTACACCTGATCTCAACTAAATAAGAAAGAAATAAAATACACACTATATCCATTTATTAATATTTATTGAAATATTTATTGAAAAGCTAATGAATCATGTCCTGTCCAGAAACTGTGATTTATCCACAAAAAAATCTAATGAAACTTCTTACAGTCATAACAAGTTGGTAAGTGCAATAGAAAATAAATAAGTACGTAATAAAAAATTAAAAACTTTAGTAAGCAGTTTTCATCATGGGCTTATAACTTTTTTTAACTTATAACTTTTTTAAATTTTATGTATTATCTTGTTGATTTGAAAAATCAACAAGTTATTGCAAGTATTAAAAACAAACCTTATTTTACTGTCTCTTTTCCCTTGGTAGAAATGAGTAATACTATAATCCACTGGCAATCTTAATGCTATTTCCATATCAGCATTTGAATCAAAGGCTTATTTCTCCATGAAGTCCACTTAGCCTATATGGAGAAAAAAAAATTATTCATTTGCCACTTGTTCTGTGTTTTCTCTCTCTCTCTTCCCTTCCTCTCCACTCACTTATGGAAAATAATAGAAATGAAACATAAATCATTTTCTGCATAACATGTTTCAAAACCAACTGGGGAAAACAAAAATTCTCTATCAAGGGCTATACGGAAGCAATGTTCCCATTCTCTTTGGAGCCTTACATGGCACATATATTTTAACAATTCAATCTCATGTATTCTTTATTTCCCTTATCGCATCCCACCTACTACCTTGATTCTAAAATGTGAGCAGAATATACACCATGTGAAGGAAAGTCACAAAAACTCACTCTTTTCTCTCTAAATCACAGCTGATCAGAAGACTTCTCAATAACCTCAAAAATAGGTGATTTTAATTTGACATTCTTGGGCTTTGCTTTCATGATCCAGAGAAACAGAAAGCTACATGAAAGCATACACAACCCATGCAAGCTATTTCTTCAAAAATAAATAAATAAAAAGTATCAATACCATTCTCAAAGCCCCACAATTTAGACTTGTGTCAGTCACCACTTCAACATCTTTACTCCCCTTTAAGTCACTCCTTCCTTTATATTTCTCAGTACTGAAATATCTATAAATCATTTTGCCTGCATCCCCTCCCCCGAATTATTCTAGCGTTCTTCCTTTGGCCTCATCCTCCCATCTTGCAAGTACCCATTTCCTGATACATATTTTGTTGGGCTTTGACTTAAACATTTAAGGAGCATTACACTATTTGCATTCACCATAGAGTCTGGTACATTTTTATTAATTCATTTGTATCCCCTTACCACCCAGTGTGTTCACTTGTAAATTTATCTGCACATTCTAGCTATCACAAATGAGGGAAACCATGCAACCTACATTTCCCTGGGTCTGGCTTACTTTGGTTAACCTAATTTTTTCCAAGATGCAATATATACATATATATATATATATATATATCACTTTTTGAATGACAATTCAATACATAACCTAAAATTAACCAAAGTGAGGGAAGGCATGAGTTGAGAGCAGTACGTAAAACTGCATAAAGGGTGACATTGAACAAGATGCACTGTATTCATCAAGTGCTTTAGTGAATAGCAACTCTTCTGTGCAACCACTTAAGGGTAATAAAAATATTTTTAAAAATTGAAGCTGATAAAAGAAAGCCCAACAAATTGAAAGGTGTTAAAGAGCTATTTCTTTTTCAGCATTATATGTCCCAGAAACCCAGGTGGAGATATAGCACCCAAGGTATGCTGATACATAAAAAGGGCCTGGAATGAGCCATATTCTTTTGTTGTATTTTCTAGATATGGCAGTGGTTTGAGATTTGGCCTGAAGAGCTGCAAGCTATTTTGCATTACTGTGGATACTGTAGTTATCTAAATGTTCTCAGACCGCCATAGGAACCTGCAGAGAGGAGGAAGAAGCCAACTGGCCAATGTTATCAAATGGCACAGAAGCCAGTGAGAACAGCCAGATAGTTTATGATTGCATGGTGCACTCCAGTAAACATGGAGCTGAACCACATAGGCCATTTGAATACCTGCAATGGTGGTGAAAGTCTAAAATACCTACACAGAGCTCCTCACCAAAAGACTTTGCAAATAATATGATTTCACACACAAGAGGAAGTTTCACTCTAGACTTTAGTTAAAAGTAAAATGATTTTAGGTATCACAGAAATATATAAATATATATATATATATGTCACCTTCATACAGAGATTACTGAGATTTCTCTTTTATTCCATTTTCTAGCTATGCCACTTAAAGTATATTAGCACAAAAAGATTGTTAAAGTTGACTTCTGAAACCACCACTAAATGTAATGCAGGGGAAATTTTATATAGGATCAAGTTCAACAACCTGGCCAATAAAAGCTCTGGAAGTTCCTCAACCATTGATAATTGTCAACACTGGAATCTGACACTGTAGATTGATGGGGCCTCCTATCTTACAGTTCAAGAACACTGAACTCACAGTCAGAGGAACTAGTCTTCCAACAACAAGCTACTACCATGCAGAATGGAGAGTTGAGACAAATCAAGTAAATGTTTTGTAACTTGACTTTCATTCTCTTTTATTAACACCATGTTATTTTGATATCTTTGATTATTACTGTTTCTTTCAAGATAGGATCCCTGTATGTGAGACAAAATGGCCTTGAACTAAGTATAAACTCCAGGCTGGTCTCAAACTCAGTATCTTTTATCCTCAACCATTCATGTGCATGAATTTTAGCCATGCTTCACTATATCTGGCTTTAGACATAGATCTTTCTCTGTCCTATGATCCTACAGAGGCTATCACTTTTAGTGCTGTCTTCAAAGCTTCCACTTTTTACATTTTGAGCTTAACAATGTAAGAATGATAGTTAGGTATTTTGTAAAATGTCTTTCATTTGGACTGTATCTGACAAGTTAATTATGTCTGATATTTTACTAATAACACAGGGCTCGGAATTGAGGGAGGAAAATCACAGATCTGGCATTTTTAAAGTTGTATCATGAACAATCATTATTGACATCACTTACAATTAGCAATGTTTTGTTAGCCACATAGCTGGGGGGATTAGTTGTGAGCCTTGTCTCGGGCAAAGTGAAGCCTTTTTCCTCCCCACCCCACAGCTGTGCTCTTTGTAGGGAAATACCTATGTATGGTGACTTTTAAGGAGTAGAGAGTTAAGAATGAGATATTTGTATATGTAATTCGGAGGAATTTGTTTCTTCCTCTTTATTTTTTATATAGCCAGTTACTAAGATTTAGATGTTGTGTGTGCTTGTTGCTACTGAGTGGTTACTCACATGGCCACTTAGCTGTAAGAAGAGGGAACTGCAAGTGTATGCTAAGCTGTTTGTATACTGACTATAAATACTTTGTATTTGTCTGAATCTATATTAAGGTAAACAGGATTGTTTACAGATGCCTCATTTGGCATTTTGCATATTGCCACATGGATTGATTTAATCTTCTCTGTTTCATCTCATCAGTGGTAGATCAGATTGCCACTATAATGTTAATTGCTTAGTCCCATTATCATAACATTGTGGGGACAAATGTCAATTTACACATATTTAATGAAGCAAATAGCTTCATCAACCATAGTAGGAAGAGACTGAGATGCTTTGAAAGCTTTGCAATGACAAAACTGTTACAGTGGACATCTGTGGGTTGAGAGAATCGGAGTGGAACAGAGATCGTATGAGGTCTAGACAGAGGAATCCGTATAAAAACAACTTTCCTCTCTCTATGCAACTTGATCATATATTACTCTCAAAGATGTAGTTCTTTAATTCAGCAAGGAATAAATGCCTTTTGGTTGTTATAATTAATATTTTACATTCCTAAATTTCACATCCTAAATTCTGACTTACTAGGTCTTACCTTACCCCCAAAGTAAGTAGGTATATAGAAACCAGGATAGACTATGGAATGGACATATTTTCAAAAAGTTTCCTAGAGCTTCATTCCTACTACATGGCTATTGTATGCTACACGTTTTTGACATAAGTATATACCAAAATCCTGGAATGCCTTCATTTAACACGCTACGTAAGTTAGTATTAACTGTTTTACTAGGGAGATTGAAGGCAATAAGATATGCTTTACCAAAATGTATCAGTTTATTTATTTCTCAGGTGATATCATAACTGTCAAGGTGTATCATTTCTGATTCTTGATTTGAACTGATTTCTGACTCATGTTCCTGAAGCAGAAAGCATGACTCATTATCTCCTGGAAACATAGGCATTCTTTTTCTCTTCACATTTTTTTTTTTTTTTTTTGCCAGTCCTGGGCCTTGAACTCAGGGCCTGAACACTGTCCCTGGCTTCTTTTTGCTCAAGGCTAGCACTCTGCCACGTGAGCCACAGCGCCACTTCTGGCCGTTTTCAGCATATGTGGTGCCGGGGAACTGAACCCAGGGCCTCATGTATGGGAGGCGAGCACTCTAGTCACTAGGCCACATTCCCAGCCCCTTCTCTTCACATTTGATTAGAAAATTGGAATCTTCATTTACTGGGGTCAAAGTTAGAGTCTTAATGGATGATTAGGTTTCATACTAAGCCACCTGGGTCAAAAACCTGACAGACATGCACATTGTAATTCCAAATAACTGCATCTGTTTTGTGAGAAAATGGGAACTGTCTTTCTCTCAAGAGAAATCCTCGGAGCAACTCCACCAAAGCTATTCACAACTGACAAATGGTCAAGGGGTTTGGAAAAGTGTCTGGAGGAAAAGGTCCAATTCCAATAGGTATCCTGGCATAGTACATCATTAGAAACCAGGAGGGGGTTATGTTCATGGCATAATTCCTGCAGGTGTTCCCATGCTTAGGATGGCAGTTATGTGTCACAAAGGGAACATGTTCCCATCCAGATTTGCTTACAACAAGCATCCCTGACCTTCTTGCTTTATTACAATCTGTGTTCTTTCCAATGGGTTACCAGATCTGCTTATCTATATTCAGCAGGTCAGGAAAGATATCTTATCTTCCTACCCTGTCAAATAAAAAGAAGTTGCACAATGCTACAAGCCTAAGAAAAACTATGAAAACCATTCCATGAAGAGACTGTGGGCACATATAATAAAATAAAGCTACCAAATTCAATGAGTTGAACAGGGACTAGCAGTCAAAATAAGGCAAAGAAACCAATTTTGTTGATAATCAAATATTATAAAGATATATTAGTTAATATGGCTTGATATTTTGAACATGAAAGAAATCTAAGGACAGATTGTGAATGCACAAATTAACTTTTATTTCCGCTACCTCTACTTCTTTATGGATATGTTCAGTACATTTTAATATGCCAGAAAAGCAAAGGTAACATTCATGTTACACACACGCACACACACACACACACACACACACACACACACACACACACACACGAGAGAGAGAGAGAGAGAAAGAGAGAGAGAACGTTTCTTTGAATTCATTTTATGGCACTTCTTGCTGTTTCCACTACTATTGGCCTTTCCACCTGCTCCAGCTTGGTAATAGAGGTGTTGATTCAACTCTAGCAGAGATAATAGGCAGAAAAGTAGAAGGTACATTAGCAGGTCTTGTAGTCCTATCCATTTCTAAGTATTAGCCAGGGAAAGCAAGGGGAAAAAAGTAAAGGAACATAGGTCTAGTTGTTGAACATAAAGTCATTTCTACTGAATTCCATGTATCTGCAGAGTGCACAGCATTTCTGATATTCTAACCAATTAGGTAGATGAAAGTATAGTTATATGTAAAAAAGCCTAGGATGTGAGGCAGACCAACCCAAAGGACTAGGAAAGTAATATTATACCAGTTCATAGTGTGTGTGTGTGTGTGTGTGTGTGTGTGTGTGTGTATCTGTACACATGCGCATGTGTGAGCATTTGTGCACAAGAGTGCTGGGTTTTGAATTCAGAGCCTGGGTGCTGTCCCTGAGCTTTTGTGCTCAAAGTTAGTACTCTACTACATGAGCTACGACTTCACTTCTTGCTTTTTTCTGGTTATTGTATGTAAAATTCTCGTATACTTTCCTGCTCAGGCTGGCTTTTAACCATGAACCTCAGATCTCAGCCTCCTGAGTAACTAAGATCACAAGTGTGATCCACCAGTGCCCAGCTTATCATTCCTTTTTGTTTGTTTGTGAAGGATGCTTATGTTGTATACTGCTTCCCTTAGAGGAATGCAAGATGGAGATTATTTTAATGTTTTAATGATGGTAAAGCCAGTGTCAACAAAGGGATAGGTTTCTATTCCCTCCTTCACAATGAGTCAGCCAGAAAATAAATTGAATATTAATTCTTATTCCTAAACTGGTGTGCTTTTTCTGACTTCTGATTCCCTTTTTCACAAGGTGGAATCAATTCTGAAAATTCACATTGTTTCTAAGAAATGTTACTAATTTAATGAACCAATTGAAATTAGTCTTTGTTACCAGTGTAGGAAGACTTAGGGTAATTGCATCAAAAAATAAGACTTAAAATTGTGACCCAATATCATACTAAAATCAGCTAGTAAAAATCCCCCATAAGATCCACTTTTTTTCAACTCTATGTTCAGTAACTTTATCTTGGTAGAAAACTAGAAGCACAATCAGAAAAACAGCTTTAACATTTTCAGATTACCACTACTTCTATATCATTTGTGTTGCTGAGGTGAGACATAGGGATACTAGCAATGAAAAATAGAAAGTACCATTCTGAAGTTAAAAAAGTCAGTAGAAATTCTGACTTCACCATTAAAATGTCCTTTACCAAATGGCTTACTTTTTGAATCTTCATGCTTTCTTAAATATAACTAGCCTCCTTGTAGAGTCTTAGTTTTAATGGCTGTGTAAATGTAGACATGTAAAAGGCAGTCATTTTAGGTGCTATTTACTAGAATTATTGTCAGTCTCCCACTGTTCGTATGTTTGGTTCTTTGTTTATCTTTTGTTTCTGTGTTCTCCAAAAACAAAAAATTAAAGTTTAAATCACATTAATAATCCATGGAAGATATATGACATTGGAGGAAATATTTTTAAAACCAGATGAAAATTTTTTTTTAAAAAAGAAGCAATGTTAGGCTCTGAAGAAACAGGTACCATTATAATTCTAGCTATTTACTGTTCCTGCACAATACAACAGGCTCTAAAAATCCAGCTAAGAGAGAGCTACTTTTGCCAAATTGAAGTAACAGGAGGTAAATGGTACTGCTCTCCTCCAAAGAATCCATGGATTTATAAATTGGTTGGAAGCATAGGGTGTTGGCTTTTTTGTTTCATATGATTCACACTGTTGAGCACCACAGTCCTAATTTTATCCTGGGGCATTCATTCAATACTTGCTTGGAGAGAATAGTGCCACCGACCGCGTCCTCATAAGCATTGCCAAGTATCCAAGTTTCTTTTGCTGGCTTGGAGAGGAATACACTCCAAAACAACTATGAGGGCTAAGCTTTTATTTTTTTCACCAGAACAACTGAACTTTGCATTAAAGTGAAAGTTTAGGAGTGACATATTCTAGAAGATATATTTAGTCCAATATTTAGAAACTCTGTACATGATATGTGATAAATATGCCATGAAATATTTAGGAATGTGCAAAGCGGTAAAATAGAGTTGAAATCACTAAGAACTTACAAAAAATAAGCACCCAAGAATAATAACAAAGCAATAAAAAAAATTTTAGTGAATATGCCAGTGATAGTGAACGGGTACCTCTGACTCAGGGAAGTATGCTGATTTGTTGTTAGTGTTGATATTTTTTCATTCTGCCTTAAAAAACTAGAGATTAAGGTATAGTGCAACTAGAGAAAACAGCCACCCGATAAGACATCTTCTATTAGGATAGAATTTTATGTTGAAAATAACTGTTCTGAGCTATTTCATTTCAACCTATTCCATAATAAGAGCTAGTAAATAATAGCATGTCCAAGTGAATCACATACGCGATATGAACACATTTTTGGAATCTAGTAATAAAAGCATATTTAAAGGTTGTGATGAGTAAAGTGGTTTTAGAGATACTCTTTAAGAGCAAGAGCAATGGTTATGAATCAGGAAGCAGCTGAAATGGGAATTAAATTTCTCACTGCTTTTATTTTGTACATAAATAAGTAAATATACCTACAGGATGGTGGTTTAGATTTTGATGTGTGAAATTATATTGGTAATAAAAGATGTGTTACTTATTGTGCCTTTTTAAAGAACTGTACAAGAACCATTTGCCACCCTTGAAAAAGTGGTATCTTCCAACAATGGCAAAAATATCTAGTCCACTTACTAGTTCATTCACTTTACTGAGAGTAAGTATTTCACTTCATGGTCCTAGAGAAACAATACTTTGCTCAGAGGTAGTAGAATGAATAAACCTGAATATATTGGTATGAGAGAATTTATTTGTGTGCCATCTTCAAAATGCCAGGAGGAAACTGCTTTATGATCTCAGTGATGTCAAAAGAAGGTCAACATAAAAGCAATTGGTTGAAATTAGAGACTGGTGATCTTAGTCCAAGTTCAGATGACATTGGTCATGCCGCATTTCCTTTATTCTTTCATCATTGGCAATGCCTACCTTCCCAGCTCTCTAGGAAGACATTTAGAAAGAAATCACAGGGCCATGACACACTGCTTGACTAGGTACTACTCTGACTGTTTTTTGCATCCCCCTAAGTACATAATTCAGAACTGTGTGTTTTGGTTGGAAATTAAAATTAAACCTCCTATCTAGAGAAAGAAGCAAATTTCATCAAAGATTATTTCCTCTCGGACTACAGAGGACAAATGTATCATGCTAAAAATAGGATTTTATTTGTAGTGAAAATGGAACACACTACATCAGAAATCAAATGGTCTAGTGGTGCAAACAAATGAAATCAGCCTTTTCTAGGAAATAAAAGTGTCTAATGGATTTCTTGCCTCAAAGCATGAAAAGTAAAGGCATCTAACCATGACAAAGCTTCATGGTAATTTGTATGTATGTGTATTTTTTTCCAAAAATTCCTGACTTTTATAGGCCTGGAAAGAAATATGGATTCATTGACAGACTGTGTACAACTCTGAACCTAGGATTAGATTCGAGTTCTTAGGAAATAAATGTGTGCAAACTGTGTCTTGGTCTCTCCAAAGCATTTTTTTTTATAATATGGTCAAAAGAACCCATGTGGAAATTTACAGAGACAGTACAGCATTCTTGGCAAGGCATATGCTTGTGTATATTTGGAAACATCTTTTTATACTTAATTGGATTTCTCTGGTTCTTAATTAAATGTTAAAATTCAAGTCAGCTATTGGCTGAATCAACACTAAGTTTACGGAAAGTAATTGTGTGAAGCTATAATTTCAGCTTTACGTTTTGCTTTAATATGTAGAACACTGACCTACACCATAAAAATAGCAACTTTAGCTTTGGGACGTATGGTTTTCTGGGGCTAATTGCTTTATATCTCTGAAGCTCCGTTCCTTTGGTGAGAAAGAGGATTTTTTTTAAGAATAATGAGACAAAACCTACCTTGAACTAGAACTTCTTAGAGAGAGTTAGGCTTGTAGAATTTGTGGTGATCCTGTGTGTGTGTGTGTGTGTGTGTGTGTGTGTGTGTGTATTATATATGTGTGTGTATATATATACACAACACCTTGAGTGAAAGAAAGTTAATTTCACTGAAAGAAAAAAAATTGTACGTATCAGTGATAAATGTTTTCTCTTCTTCCGAGAACAAAAAGATATGACATATTGTTTTCTTTTATAGATTTCTCATTTTTAGGCCAGCTGTGTTTTACAATGTCTATTATTCAAATTTAACAATCATTTATCATATAACTAATTAAAATTCAAGTACTGCTCTATTCATATCAATGTATAATTTAATGCAACATCATCCCTCCCCTCAACAGACTCAAAGTAGAAAAGGAATGATAAATGTGTATACAAGCTACTATTCTATATTGCAAATTTGAATAAAAAACCAATTTGAAGTTTGAATAATTTTGAGGAGAAAGGAAAATAATTCTTGTAATGATAACTATTAGGTCAAAAACACATATGAAGAATGTCTGTTAATACCCTGAAGACTGAACAAGGACTATACTAATTGAAGAATGAGAGAAAGAAGTACTTTGAGGGCTGGGAATATGGCTTACTGGTAGAGTGCTTGCTTTACATGCATGAAGCCCTGGGTTTGATTCCTCAGCATCACATAAACAGAAAAAAACAGAAGTGGCGTTATGGTTCAAGTGGGAGAGTGTTAGCCTTAAGCAAAAAGAAGCCAAGACAGTGCTCAGGCCCTGAATCCAAGCCCCAGCTGGCCAGAAAAAAAAAAAAGAAGCACTTTGAAAACCAGGAAAAAGTCCTCTGAGGAAATAAACCCAAAACTTAGGAAGGTTTAAGGAACATATTTACATGTATGTATGTCTGTGGTGTGTGTGTCTCTACTACTACGTCCTAGCAGCATCTATGAAATACGTTTTATTCATAATATCATTTGGAGTTTCTATTTCTTAGTTTTTTAAGTTGAAGACTATCCACTGAAAGCTGGAAATTACGAGTTTTTCCTAGTCCTGATACGTTTAATAGATATTCTTGGCAAGTTAGTTTTTCCTTGACAGTTGATATTGCTGTATTTTAAGGAACATGGGAAACATTTCCAGCACCATCATAATATTAATATCTGGGAAGTTCAATATCTGCAAGTTACAGGACTTATACATAATGCATATGACATTAATCTGTTTTGTGTTAGAAGTAATAATTGTTTTAAGCTGAAGTATCCTGTATTCTTCCATACAGTTGAGATCTATTTATTTAAACATATGAAAATAGCACTGAAAGAAGTTAAATGATTTTCAAAGTTCTCCACAGTTATTAATAGATTTGGATCAACATCTCCCAAATTATTAATTTGCTTTTCATAACCCATTATGCTAATGATAATGTACTTCAATGTTTTTTTTCTTTCCTTAGTATCACAATTAAACCCAATTTGCTGTTGACATCTGACAATAAGTGAGACATATGTCTTAAGAGAAGGACGGGGATACACTTTTTCTCTGCTCCTTGACAGACTTAATTTTTATAACTTTAGTATGTATGTCAGTATGACTTGTTTAAAACTTTGACAGAAGTGGAGCAGTTGAATTTTGCTGAATTTACACAATTCTTCTTTGGTAGAACTTCTCCTTGTTACATACAATAACATGTCAGTCTGCTTGCTTTGTTATAACTGATTGACTTCACCTGGTAAATTCCTACTGCCTATTTAGCAGAATTTTGCTTCCCTGAAGATAATCTGAAAATGACATCCATTTATTTGCTGCATTAAAATTTCCAGTTAATGGGACTCAACTTGTACAATCCTTTTTGACATATTCATTCTTAGGGCAATAAAATGCTAACAGGATACCTGTAAGAACAGACATATCATTTTATCACTTTAATTTTCATGTTATCGCAGAATTAATGGATTGAATTGAAAACAGGCCTGAGGCATAGTTAGAATTAACAATGAGTATGTTGAGATGGGATGACTCAGACATTACAAGATTAAATGTGTCTAACTATAGTTTCCTTTTGTGGAGCATATTGTGAAATACCATATATAATATGAAGGACTTTATATTGGGAGAAATAGTCACTCTCATGATTGTCTTTTCCTATGGCAACAACTACTTTACAGCACCTGTAGAAACTGGCTATACAAAGTTCATAAGATTACAAATGATAACTAGAAAGGCAAATGGCCTATGCTTAATGGAATGTAATTGATTATTGTCCTGTAGATTGATATGGCTCATATCTTTCTTAAATGTATTCCACCATTTATTTGGGGATTGAAGGGCAGTCCTTGGACTTGAAATCAGGACCTGGGCACTGTCCTTGAACTTCTTGGCTCAAGATTAGAACTCTTCCACTTGAGCCAAAGCTCCAGCCCCAGCCTTTTGCTGGCTGATTGGAGATAAAAGTGTCACAGACTTTCCTGCTCAAACTGGCGTCGAACCAATATCCTGTGATCTCAGCTGCCCTACATGAGCCTACGTGAGCCCAACATGGGCTACAGACATGAGACACAGGTTCCTCACTAATCCTTGATTTTTTTTTATTGCATACCCTTGTATAGCTATTTGAATACTTTGATTTGATAGTAACATCAACCCGTACCTCCCATTAATGAGTTAGATCAGTTGATCCACTATTATTTAAAAATTGTAGCTATGGCTCGATTTATTTTTGGTCTTTTAACATTATTACTAATAATACTAAAATACCAGTAAGTATTATCAACACATTGAGGAATTGTAGGAATATAGATCGTGCAGTTTTATTTCCAATTACAGATTCCCTGAAACTCCTGTATGGGGCATAAGGATTTGCTTTTCTAGCCAGTTCCACGGGATAAAGGTACTACAGTTTCAGGGACCACATTGCTGGAACCTGTGGCAAAAACCACAGTTACTCAGGATAATAATTAGAATCCCAACAATCCTTAGTTTTTCCTAAGTGGAATTATACTCGTTTTAATCATAATCTGCAGTTCTATTATTCAAATCCCCCATGGAAGCAGTTTCTCTGTTTCTTTCACTTTCCCTTATGGCTAGATAAATCAGGTTCTTAAATCCCCTTATTTGGACATTAGAAACAGTGGTAGGTTCTGTCAAATGACATGACAAGGAATACAAAGGTATCATAGAAGACAATATAAAACTCATTCTAGACTAATTATGTAGTTAATTACTCTACTGTGTGAATTTAGGCTTCAAAGCAATCTCATATGAGTTTAGGAAGAAGCTACTGAACATGATTAGAGGATGTGTGTGATGTGAAAAAGGGGGCAAGAGAGCCATTGTTGGAAGAACAGTGTAAATGCTGAACAGTGTAATCTGAAACAAACATAAGTGGAACAGTGTTTTCCCTGAGCTATAGTCTTTAGTGCATAATAGGTCCTTCCCATCCTAATTTCTATGATTCATTTGCTCATTGGGACATGTTGTATATTTTTCTTCCTTCCCCTTTCCTTTTGCAAAAGATGCATTATCTTCCCCCATTGTGTCTATAAAATTCAATATGCATTTTCATTCTCAGAAAGGAGGGGACCAGTGGGGAGTAATTTCAATGAGCAAACATCTCTTCTACTTAAATCAAAAGGAAAAATCTTATACCCATGAGTGAACATCAAATACCTGAACTGACATTGCGACCTCTGTTTTCCTTTTATCAATTCACATTTCATTTTTTTAAAAAAAAGGAAAAATAAAGCAAGTTTTGTCAGTTGTATGCTGGTAATAGGAAACAAAATATAGGCAGAATTTTCAAATAGTGTTTAAAGCTTTTGTGAACCTATGGAGCATAATGTAAATTAAATCTAGTTTGCATGCAATTTGTCATGTATTTAGAGGTTGGTGGCAATTAAGAAATGCAATTTGCTTTTAACACTATTTCTCTTTTATGTACATTAAAAAAGCATCAACACCTGTCCGTCATGTTCCTGAGATCACAATGGTGCACTCTAGTGGACAAAATGAAAACTTGAGTGTGTACATCCCATTTCTGTAAAGTTTGCATAACTTTATCTGAGTGATTTGCCCTGTGTTAAATTAAAATAGAGAAAGTCTTCTGATGGAAAGATAGTGCTTTGAGTGAATTTGCATTTAGGAAACAGGATTCTCTCCCATTCTTTACTTTTCTTCCTTTTCATTTTCATTTAGTCAATAGATCCTAAATATACTACTACAAAACAGAGAGAGATTTGGGATTTGAAAGCAAAGATGAAATATGTTTATCACCAATTTTAGGTTTATTTCAGGGGGTGTTGTATTGTTGGAAAACTATTTTAGCAAAAGCATTACAGAATCCAACTTTTCCATATCACTTGAACATATGTTCTCCTGGGAATACAACATTAAAAGTGTATCACATATAAATTTGAAAATATTTTTTACTCATTGCTACTCAACACTGATGCAGGAATACTTTGAAACTAAATATTTTAACATTGTAACTTTAAATTGTGTAGTAATGATGCAAATTTTATTTGGAATTTCCTGTAGTATATTTCGTGTTGTCCACACAGACATTAAGAAAATATCTGGGGTAAACAAATGCAGCAGTGGCACTCACTAGACACTATGTTGAAAATGAACTGTACAACTTATGAGTGGGATCAGGAGGGAAAATCTAGGAGAGAATAGTAGAAGGGGTGACTGTGCAGAAATAAATGTAATCTTTATTTAACGGATGTAACAGTAACCACTCTGTATATCATCTTTATAATAAGTATAATAAATTAAAAATCATATCTAGAGGTGAAATTTAGAAGTTCCCTCCTACAGAATTTATTAAGAATTATGTTGGGGTCCTTATTCATGATTTGAGAAGCAGGAATCTGTTGGTCCTCATATGTAATATATCCATTGCTAAGATATTAGACAAATACATAGGGGGAAAACATAGGCTTATCATATTTTCATATTCTGAGCACTTAAATTGTCTAACTCAAAATGAAGTAGAATTGTATGAATTTGACTTGTTTCTCTGGAACTCTTGTTATTGACTAAATTCAATACCCAAGAAGTAAAAACACACCCTTAAGGTGCCTTTGTATATCATTGTAAGAAGTGATTCAGGCAACAACTGCCTCATGTAAAGGAATATCCCAATAGATTCCTGCAATGTGTCTGTGACTTCCCAGGAATATATGTAGCATATGTTTCTCTTCTAATTTTCAAGGGAGAGAGCACAATTCCTTGAGAATAAGCCCCATGCATATTCTTCAACATGGGTGTTGTAACTGTTGTTTGGCTATTGAATGTTCATAAGAAATCATACCTAATCCGATATTCCAGTTTGTGCTCACTTCTGAGACTCTCAATTGACACTGAAATAATCTGAAATTTAAATGCTTTCTATCAGACTAATACTTAACGCACTTAGGAAGATAAAGGATGCAGTAATAACTTCTGCTCATTCTCTTGGATTCATTTGCAAGAAATTTGGTTAAATCCAACTTCACACATATGAAACTGTTCATAACAAATGAATTTGTTTTTTAGTTATATTTTATTATTCTTAAATAGTTGTACAAAGGAGTTGTCTTCAAGAAAGAAATTTATAAACACAATGCATTTTGATCAATGTCACTTCTTTCATCATTTTTCCCACCCTTCCCCTCAATTTTCTGAATTTTGTAGGTTATGCATTGAATTTCATGACTGTATACTCCCTACTTCCTCTCTGAAGTTCAATGTCCCTTTTCCCTTGACCTGAATCCCAGCTTTTAAGTACCCATTTCCTGGTACTTATTTTGTTAGACTGTTAGATGTGATGAATCACAGTTCGAATGCTTTCCTGAGCATACCATATTTTTAATGCATTTATGTACACTTGCATACTACCCCTAAAATGTTGATTTATACATGTATAAATTAATTCTAGGTTCCACATATTAAAAGAACATGCATTCTTTGTTTTTCTTGGCCTGAACTTAATTTGTATACATTATTTTCCTAACTCTAAAAGAGAGAGAATACTACTGTCTTCCAGAGTCAGATATCATGCTCATGTCGTCTCAATTCAACATTTTATTACAAGCAATAAAACATTAAATATTTATAATTAAATGAAGTGGGCACATGAGGAGTTCACAAAACTGAGGAAAGAAGTGCTAAACAATACCAGGTAAGCATAGGCACTGTGAGTTGTCAGGGGATTTCAACACTGCAGACTTGTAGACCTCTGGTCAAATGCTCTGTGAATTACCAGCATAAGAATCTAGGGCTCTAAAAATGTTTCCAACTCTTCCACAAAAGACTTGGACCACATTACTTTAAATAGTATCTCCCGTCTAGTCATCTGACAAGTTTGACGGCAGAAGCTAGGTGATTTGTGTTGATGAGGATCATTTAGAAGAAGGCAATGAAAGGGATTCTGACAGAAAGGGAGAAAAGATGCTGAGTAGCATTCCTTCTTACTCCTGTCCTCTCTGCATAGTATGCTTACATGTATATTGAAAATGTAAGAGGATTTTCTTTCAAAAATGCCATTATGTTTTATATTACCCAAACTTAACTAAAAAATGGAACAAACTGAACTATACAAAACACTGAATCTATATCACTCTTAAAATTACTAGTATATGTACTCAAAGCCGGGCTCAAGTGGCTCATGACTATAATAGCTACTCAAGAGGCTGAGATCTGAGGATCACAGTTCAAAGCCAGCCTGAGCAGTAAAAGCTGTGAGACTCTTATCTCCAGTTAGCCAACAGAAAACCAGAAGTGGCATTGTGGTTCAAGAGATAGAGCACTAGCCTTGATGCTGAAGAGCTCAGGGACAGCTTGCAGGCCCAGATATCAAACCCCGCAACTGACTCCCTCAAAAAATACTTGAATATACTTACTCGAATCTCCATTCTATTTACTTTGTTATGTTAACAATATTATACAACTTATGAAGTGCACCTCAAATGAATTGGGGGCAATTCACATGACAGATTTCTTTTACATTGCTCACGCCGTAGATCAATGATTCTGTTTGCACTTTTACTATAGAATAAATAGTAATATATGTTATTTTACTTAAAGGTCTTGTGATTCTTATTTGCATTACCAATACTTCATGAAACCCTCAATCCCCTTTCCAGTACTAAATATAAGAACCAGGAAAACAACTGAGTACAATTGAGAGCTTTGCTATTGAATCAAAAGAAGACTCAACCAGGAACAAATTGAGTGGCATTCAACAAATATGATTGCATACCTTTATCTTTGATTCAACAAGGCTGACTTTTGAGAATCCCACTGTGATCCATAAAGGTACATTTTGTTAAGTAGCTACAGAGTCTTTGTAGGAATAAAAGGATCTGGGAATGTAAGAAACTAAAAGCAAAATTTGTTTAAGGCACCTGTTCTCATTTATATCAAGACACACAAAGATAAGGTACTGTATTCTTCTGAACTGAATTGTGCCCCTTTAAAATGATCGTTTGATGTTCTACCTCTAGCCAGGTGGTAGTAGCTGATACATATAATCCTAGCTACTCAAGAGACTAAGATCATAGTTTGATGTCAACCCAGGAATGAAAGTTGATGTGATTCTTATCTCCAATTAACCAACAAAAAGCCAGAAGTAGAGCTATGGCTCAAGTATTAGAGCACCAGCCTTCAGCAAAAAAGCTAAGAGACAGTGGTCAGCCCCAGAATTCAAGCCCCACTATTAGCATGTACACACAGACACACACACACACACACACACATCTATTTCTAGTATCTCAAAATGTGCGCTTATCTCAAAAAGAAACTCTATAGAGGTTATTAACTTCTATTTTTTCAGTTCTGTCAAATTTTAAAACTTTATTTTGTATGTAAAGATTTTTTATATGGTCATATTAGGAAAATATGTCTCTGGATTTCATTAACACATTCTGAAAAATATACATCAAGTCAGATCATATGCAGTAACATTTTATATCATACCCTACAATGTATTAAGAAATGGCAAAATCATTCTTTTTTAAGCATTTATGCCATTTATTACCATAAGATAATGTTAGTATAGGCTTTAATCAAATACAATTCATGTAAATATTGAAAGGGGGAATTTTGAAAGATGGACACACAGCTAAGTCATTGTGAAGCGATGCAAAAAAGAAAATCATTTGTAAGTCTAAGAAATCCCAAGGCTACTAGGTGCTAATAAAGACACCTCAAAGAAGGCTAACTGATGTCTTCAATAAGTTGCACAACCTTTTCAGTGCCTTAAATTTGGGCTTCTGTTCTCCAAAACTGAGTAAATCAATTTCAGTCATGTTAAATCATCTATATATGACACTTTTAAATGGTAGGTCTAAGGAATCATGAGTTACAGTTTTTCAGATATTATACCTATAATACCCGTAATACTATACCTACAATACGCTGGATTTTACTAGCTCATGTTTCAGCTCTGATTTTTAGGCTATCTACACATGATCAAAGGATAATTCATATTTGGTCTTTTTGTATCCTCAGAAAGTCAAGGAGAAAGAAAACTTCTCATCAGTATAGAATTGGAAAACTAGTCGATTTGATCAAGCATACATTAATTTTCAAACATTAACAAATGCCATGGAATACTAAGTGATAATTGGTATAAGTGTACGATTGAAAACCAGAAACTAGTAAATGGGAATGACATGGAGGTATTACTATAAATATCTAAGTTTATTCAGGACTTATAAGGAGTTTAATTATCATTCTGAATTGCATTTGTTTATTGGGAGTTTTCTTAGGAAGGAACACAGTATTCTGGAAATGAAGGAAGGGAGGAAGGGAAAAAACAAAGGAATGGGGAAGGAAGGAAGGAAGGAAGGAAGGACAAAAGGAAGGGAAGGAAGGAAGGAAGGAAGGAAGGAAGGAAGGAAGGAAGGAAGGAAGGAAGGAAGGAAGGAAGGGATGGAGAGAGAACATGATTCCATGGTACTCTCTACATCCTCAATCAATTCCAATATGCCAACCACTGCAAAAGCTAGATGTCGGGATGGGGATATGGCCTAGTGGCAAGAGAGCTTGCCTTGTATACATGAGGCCCTGGGTTCGATTCCCCAGCACCACATATACAGTAAAATGGCCAGAAGTGGCGCAGTGGCTCAAGTGGCAGAGTGCTAACCTTGAGCAAAAGGAAGCCAGGGACAGTGCTCAGGCCCTGAGTCCAAGGCCCAGGACTGGCCAAAAAACAAAAAAAAGCTAGATGTCATTACTAATAGCCTTTTGTACAGTGGAGGACTTGTAGTGACTCTTTATATGGAATATATATATATATTCAAAAGTTCTAGGATTGCTTTATAAGTTCATTGATTCTAGCCTCAGACAGTTTGTCTATACAAGCAAATTGGAGCCTGAAAAATACTATATTGTGTTCTGTCCTTTGAGATAATTACTTTGTGACTAATGTCTTAGGACAAAAAAGAAGTGAGTATTTGGAAATTTATTTTAACTGCTGCTGGTACCAAACAACTACACCTGTTATTAAGCTCTTGATAAGCTTCCACGCATTGGTTGGCTTCTTAGATCTTCAGCTTTTTACATTAACTATCCTGTATTAGGATATTGCTCATAACTTACATGCTCCTAATTTAACTTGGATTAATAATATATCATTACCATGCTTATGGATCCCATTTGATATCAATGAAAGTGTGAAGGTATTATAATTATTATGCTACCTTCTAAATCCTTATGACAGATAATGATAGCATGTCTGAAATAAAGAAATTAAATCCAAGGAGACTGAAGGGGGCACTCACGGACTTATGCCTAGAGATAAACTTGGGACTAGGAAGTTGCTTTCCTGACTTTCAATTTAGCAACTTTTTATTTCTGCATTGCCTTATATCTTGCACAATACTTTATTCTGCATACAGTAAAATATTTCTGTGTACAACTTCACCTATTTTTACAGTTAAACATAATTATCCCGAAGTGATATCTAGGCAAAATTTCAAGGTTAAATGATTTACAGATTTGGAGACAGATTGTCAATGTGGTACTGCTAATGGAATTAAATAATACTCAAGTGACCTGAAAGAGTTAACTTGGCTTGTAAAAGGATTTAATTTATTCCCAGGATATAGCTTATATGTGGAACCAATGTGGCTCATTAAACCCTTTTCAAAGACTCCCAATGGCGAAGTAGCTATGTTTTTGGATCAGTATTATATTCCTCTAGAACTCTTGAATGACAATCACTCTTGGGAATATACTAGATTTTTCCTATTGGTGTAGTCCTCTGTTTAAAAATGTGTAGTATCTCTGGGTTATTCATTATACCCTCTTAAAAATGAAGTAGCTTATTATTGTTTTAAAAATACTAGGATAACCAAAAGAATTACAAAAAAGTTAGACTTAAAATTAGGAGAAAAAAATTAATTAAGACATAATCTTTAATCTTTTTCTGCAACATTATAAAAAAAGATTAACTTTCAGGATAGGTTTTTATTTTGTTGAAGCTTTTTGTACCTGCTATCTTCAGACAGTCCGATTCTCTGGTCAAATCATTGCACTTCAAGACACAGTCTTAAAAAGTACTTCTCAGTACAAGAAATGTATCCAATGCCTAACGTATGAAACTGTAACCTCTCTGTGCATCAGTTTGATAATAAAAATTTGAAAAAAAAAAGAAACTTCCATCAGCTGTTGATAAATGGTTGCTGCCTTGCTATGCTTTAGTTTAAGGTGGTTTGTTGTATAACAATAGATGTCATTTATTGATCTAGTAACAATAAATGTATTTGCTATGTTAACCATTAAAAAAAAAAGTACTTCTCAGAGGTCAGAGACCACACTGTTGAACAAGTATGCTTCATTAAGTAAGATACTTCATGCGTGCGGGTGAGATGCACATGTATATGAGTAAACACACACACACGTACACAGAAAATGTATCATGATATCATAAAATAGGATGTTTATTACACAGTAAAGATAGGTGATGCCATTCTCTTGGTTGAAATCTCAGACAAAACAATAATTCCTCCCATATAATATAGTGAAATGATTAATACTTATGACCCTAGGGTTCAATTCTATATTTATATCCAGATTCTGCCACTTACTATATCTATGGCCTCAGGCAAGTTACCTTCAAGTCTCCATGTCTTGTTTTTCTCACTTATATACTGAAGTAAAAATATTATCTTACCTGATTAGAATATATATGTATATATGTGTGTGTGTTTGTGTGTGTGTCTTTTTGATAACAATGAATCACATTCATCATGAATTATTTAAATATCTGATCAAATACTTTAATCATTCCCTTGCTATCTAAAAAGAAATAACATCATATGAGAAGTGAGAAATCACAGGAATAATTAAAGAGAATAATGATTATAGAACGAAGAGGTTGGACTTCCAGTGCATCATCTTTTGTGCAGTTAAATATTTAAAGGACAAATAACTTTCAAACGTTCATTGTGTATTTGATGTTCAAGTCTATTTATTAACTACAGATCATGAATTTTAGGTCAATAATCCTCAAGTTTCGCCTATTTTATTTCCTTGTGTTGCCTACATTGTCATCTAAGAAAACACTCAAAGTCTTAGCCATTTTGCTACTGATAGAATTTGTTAATATGCTATACACTTTTACTCACTAAGCTCATTATACACATTTTATGTGGATATAAAATATACTACTTTGCATAGCTCTTTCAAAATTTGTACATATTAGTCAAGTATAAGTTCAAACTATGCCCTTCATGGTACTTCCTGATATCTAATGTGGTACATTGTCAGTCCTCAATATATCTCTTCTGGAGGAGAGGAGGTGAGAAGGGAAGGAGAGAGGGAGGAAGGAAGACAGAAGGGGGTGGCACGGGGTATTTGATTTGATGGATAGATTTGGAAAGAATGAGGAATTTGGGTGGAAAGGAAGAAGCATGTGATATTTGAGTCGGAGGAGTATCTACACTGAGTGAGAAATATCTGTGCATGAGACTGTATAGTTTTTAGCTGTCTGACCTTAGTCTTGGTTTTTACACCTGTTGGGAAAAGTAATGGATATGGTAATAGCCATCTTATATTTTGAGAATTAACTCAGATGTGTGAAAAATGCCTAATTTTACAATACCTGAAACATAATAGGTGCTCCATAAATGTCACATTCTCTTCTTTTGCATAGCCTGGCCTGATTTTACCTTAAAGTCAGGTTTCTCAGTATTTTCAAGTTACAGTTTGAACAGATGATTTGAAGGTGGGGAATGACACAGTTCCAACTCTCAGCACATATCCCTCCTGGGCTGCTTCTTTTGGGAGTTTGCCACTGAGAAGATGCCTTTTTTAACCTCCCTGTTTGAATGAGCTCATCTTTAGAGAAAGTTTTCTTCTTACACTCCACTTTTTTTCTATCAGCAGGTGCTTTGTTGCTTTGTAAAGCCAGGTGTGGCAGCCGACACATAGGCTTGTGAGATTTGAAGATTAGGTTGCAATGCAACCAGTCACAGATAGGGGCTTAAATAATGAGGTAAAAAGTGCCATCAGGTCCTTAAATGATAGCTAATTTTAAGTCTTAATGTATTACATCATTCACATTAAACTCATTAAATGAAAATTAAATTCTAAGATTTTTTGCAAAAGAAGAAATATGTGTGCACATTGAGGATGGGCTGCTTATATTTTTAAGTAAGATAAAAGAATAGATGAAAAAGAATGCTCCTTGACACAGTTTAAAAAACTTCTGTGGCCTTATAAACATGGAGGAAAAAATTACAGTATGATCTACAACAGGAGAAGATGAATTAAAATGTACTACCTGGGAGTTAAGGATGAGAACTGGTTGCCATTACTAATACTTTAATAGCAATAGTAGTGGATAATCATAACCAAACTATAACCAAGTTAGGCCTTCATAAGCTGGAACTCTTTTCTTCAAATTTATGAGTAATCATTTCATCTTCTCTAATATGCAAAATGAATCTTTGCTTAAAAATAAAAATTACTTCATTGTATGCTTATAGAAAATAGTCTACTAGGAGCAAAAAGAATTTAGTGGCTTCTGTATATTTTTCTGTTTTCTGTGGGTGCCAATTGCTGTGGGAGAATAACAACTTGTCTTGTGCCCGAGGTACATTTGGCATAGCATAGAATAATATATGTCTTGCATTGATTTAGTAACTTTTAAAATTTATGAAAAATAAGCATTGCACATGTTTACCCTTTTTGTAAGTTGAAAAAGGAAAAAATAATTCACATTTGACTTTAGCTATTCTTTTAGAGAATAATTAGGTAGAAATATTTTTGGGGATAAGGTCTAGTGGCAAGAATGCCTGCCTCATATACCTGAGGCCCTGGGTTCGATTCCCCAGCACCACATATATAGAAAATGGCCAGAAGTGGCGCTGTGGCTCAAATGGCAGAGTGCTAGCCTTGAGCAAAAAGAAGCCAGGGACAGTGCTCAGGCCCTGAGTCCAAGGCCCAGGACTGGCCAAAAAAAAAAAAAAGAAAGAAAGAAAGAAAAGAAAAGAAAATAAGGCAAGTTTACACATTTGGGAGATTTCCATTTTTATTATTGGTTTGTTAGATACCATCCATTGAAATTACAGTTCTATTTATTTAGAACTTTTTTTTTTTTTTTTTTTTTTTGCCAGTCCTGGGCCTTGGACTCAGGGCCTGAACACTGTCCCTGGCTTCTTTTTGCTCAAGGCTAGCACTCTGCCACTTGCGCTACAGCGCCACTTCGGGCCATTTTCTATATATGTGGTGCTGGGGAATCGAACCTAGGGCTTCATGTAAACCAGGCAAGAACTCTTGGCCACTAGGCCATATTCCCAGCCCTATTTAGAACATTTTTGTTGGGGCTTTCCAGGTTTATTTTCCCAAGCCAAGTCAGAATATACATCCACTAGCACTTTCATTTCTTTAAGGTCATTGTAGAACCCTAAAAATATGGTTAAGTGCCATCCCCACCTCTTCAATTATAGTAGGTTTTGTTTGCTTCCTTTCTTATGACTCACTTTTCAAAGCACAAACTCAGGCCTCGTGCTTTACTTGTACAGAACCTGTGATTTCAGGTACTGTAGATACAGAATGAGTCTGACATTTCAGACTTCAGTCATCCCAAAATCTAATTCTAATGAAATAGTTAAGAAACACATAGAAATATATTTGTGGTTAATGCTCAAAGCAGATTCAGTCTAGTGTCACAATATTTTGGACTCTGACACAAGCCCTGATTCTTTTTGTTTTTTTAATAATGAAATTTCTTTTATTTTTTTCAAGTATTTTTTTTCTTATTTATTGTCAAAGTGATGTAGAGAGAGGTTACAGTTTCATACATTAGGCCTTGGGTACATTTCCTGTACTGTTTGTTACCTCCTCCCTCATTTCCCCCTCCCCCTTTTCGTTTCCCCCCATGTGTTGTTCAGTTGGTTTACACCAAATGGTTTAACAAGTATTGCTTTTGTAGTTGTTTGTAGATGAAGCATGACTAATTGATTCACTCCAAAAACTTGTAAGTTTCAAAGGTTGTCCTACTCAAAATAAACACAAAGAATTGGTGTACAAGACTTTCTACTCACCTAATCTGAAGTTGTTTCTAGGATGTTTACAACTAATATTACTAAAAACATTTTAGAAAAATAAATACTTTAAATACTATCCTACGTGGTTTGTATGGGTCTTCCCTACATAGCTTTCAAAATCTGTACAAAGCCATAGAACATATCTCTTAAAAACCGAGTAACCTTTACATGCTGTTTCGTAACTTGTCTTTCCCTTTAAAAGACTTTCCTCAGAACTCTAATAAGAATGACCCGAAGGATATATAGGCATTACATCATTTGTTATAAAAAAGGAAAAAAAAAAAACCTGACTTAAAGTGGAAAAGGGAACAGATGGCAAAGTGTGTTCTACAGACATATATAGGAATTTTTTTAAAGTTCCTTTTGGCCAAGGAAGCTGCTTCTCCTTTAAATCCAGTTCAGTATGTTCTAAGGCTGCTACTATTTTTGAATCACTGAACATACAGGGCCGAAGTGTCTAAGGATGGACCCGAAAGTTGCAGGAGGCAAGTGGCACATGTCTCACATCCTGGGAGAATGAGGAGGCTGCACTGAATGATTGCAAGGATCCCTTCCAGCCCTCTGAGCTGAAGCAGTTTTCTCCAAATACCACTGAGAATTGGGCCAGGGATGGTTTCAGGAGCCCGCTAACATTCCCACTTGATCCTCTCAACTTCTGATTTTTTCATATCTTTTAGAAAGTCATTTGCATGTTAAATAGTTCTCTTTTGTGCTCAAACCTCATCCCAATCCAGTCAAGGAATGCATATTTTGGACCTAACTTAATGTTAAACTTGCTCCTTAATCGTTCAAATGGTCTGTAACTAAAGATATCCTAATCCTAAATATCCATCCTTCTGTCAACTTTCTGCTCTTTTTGCTTACTGAATCGACCCTGTTAAAAAAAACTAGATAGGTATCGAGGTTTACCATTTATGCTATAATGAATTGTCAGCAACTTGGTGAAATAGACATTCCAGAATAGAGATTAGGGCAAAAAGATGAAGGGCCAAAGTGTGTGCCCTGAGTGATAAGGAATTACTAAAGGAAAGGGTTAAATATACAAACTTAACAGGACAGGAGACCCCATTAGTTACTTTTGAAAAGGCTGTTGGTTCTAGGTATCTAGGTCAGGCCCTACCTGCCTGTAGGTTGGTTTTTTTCTTTGTTTTTCACCAGCAACCCAGTAATGAGTATTAATGAACATAGATGTACACAAGACAAGACCCAATCAAGTCAAGATTCAACAAATGCATTTAAGTAGGATCCAAAAATAAATCTGTGAATATAAAGAAAAGAAGGGATCTGGAATAAATCTACACAGTTGGGTCAGACCAGAAGCTAGCTCCAGAGTGAAAGGAAAAATTAGAAACTGCTGTGAAATCATGGATTTAAACTAGATAAGGGGTGGGTCAGCACACATGAGGTACTGGAGACTAGAGAATAAGGAGTACCTGTGGAGATAAAGCTGAAATGGTTTGGAAGAGTTTTTTGTATGTTTGTTTGTTTGTTTTTCTTAAAGGGAAGACCAAGGAAGGAAACTAAAATGAGACCTGGGGTTAAGGAAAGTAAAGGAAAGATCAAGAAACTACTAGACCTTAGCTGTTAAAAAGCTCACCAATGAAAATATGGCAAATATCTGTCTCACTTAGGGAACTTTTTCTATGTTCCCTGCTTGTAGCAAGAAATGGATGGCTGGATTCAAGAAAAGCACTAACAGCCAATGCCCAGTAGGGAAACTGGGAAATTCATCTAGTTGTAATGAAAGCCATGAAATGAGGATTAGTTGACAATCCTACTGAAAAGGTCCCAAAATACGTAAAGTGGGGAAGTGACAGAACTCATATTTCTCTACCTATGTGATCCATTTCTCCCTATTTACAAGAATCTTGGTAGATGATACACTATGATATGTCTGAGTAAAGTTATACTTTACTGCTGGTAAGGGAGCCAGATGTTTCTGGCTCTCAGTTCCAAGGAAACAAGTTAACAATGTGGGAATCAAACTCAATTTTCTGATTTTATCCTACCTATTTACAGCAATGTGCCACATGAAAAATGAAATTTTAATGTTGTCATATTCATAGAGTCAAAAAATGTTTTGGCAGGGGTAGGAATGTGGAAGCCGTGTGTGTGTATGTGTGTGTGTGTGTGTGTGTTTGTGTGTGTGTGTGAGAGAGAGAGAGAGAGTAGTTTATGGGGAACTATTTATATGACGTAGTGAAATGTTGAATTGCAGAGATAATGAGGATGTTTTTCTTAACTGCATTATATGCAACCTGATACACACTGTAGATTTTTATATATTCAAATAATAAAATAAATTTAATAAGACTAATAAACTCAACAATCTAGAGCATATTTGGTAAACATGGCAAATGATTTACAGGCATTTCTATATGTGTGTTTCTTTTCATGCATATATGTGTATATATACATAGGTGGCATATAATATGTCTGTATATACATATATAATACAAACAATTAAATACAATTTCATAGTAATAATAGTTACTATCATTCTTCTCATCTTAAAACAAAAGAAACAGGTAAAGAGGGATTAAGAATCAAGCCCAGAGCCATGTGTTCCACTTTATTGTGGATATTGTACTTTTATACTTAATGATATGACTAATTGATTTTGACAATCCTGGTGATTGAACTCAGGTCTAGGCTCTGATCCTGCACATTTTTGCTCAAGTCTAGGGCTCTACCACTTTGAGCCACAACTCTACTTCTAGATTTTGGGTAGTTAATTGGAGATGAGTGTCATGAACTTTTCTGACCTGACTGGCTTCCCACAAAAAGCATAGATCTTAGACTCTTGAGAAGCTAGGATTTCAGGCATGAGCCACCAGTGCCGGGCTGTGCATTTTAACACTTAATATCTATTCAGACTATTCATTGATCCATGCCAGAAAGATTATACTTTGTTATAAAACATAGCAAAAAAATACCATGAAAAGACAATGTGTATGACTTTTAAAGGAGAATTTCTAGTTTTTTTTTTGAATAATTACTTATTTATTGTCAAAGTGACAGAGGGGTTACACTTTCAGACGTAAGCCAGTAGGTACATTTCTTGTACAATTTGTTACCTCCTCCCTCATTTCTATTTTGCTTACTTATAATATATGGAATATTCTAATTTAGGTATTTGTAGTTATTCCTCATTGAATATAAAACAAATTTTCATATGAGAAGTGTAGTGGCCTTTAGAGTAGCTTACATTTTGTACTATTTCTATTTTTTAAAAAGGTAAGAGAAATGTACCCAAGCCTAATATATGAAACTGTAACCTCTCCGTACATCACTTTGACAATAAATTAAAAAAGAACAAACAAAAGAAAATATAGATAAAAAGGTAAGAATTTAGTTAAACTAACTGGTCTTCCCTAGAGAAATGTTATTTTAGATAATAGTAGATACTTCTTAATTTTAACTGTTAGCTGGGGAATATTAGATTTCTCTGAATGCAGCCATCTATCACCCCATTTCAGATCTAATGATGTATATTTGTTGAAATTTATTTTTTCAAGCCAGGCACCAGTGGCACAGACCTATAATCATAGCTACTCAGGAGGCAGAGATCTGAGGATCACAGTTCAAAGCCATCCCAGGCAGGAAACTGTGTGAGCCTCTTAGCTCCTAAAACCAGTGAAAATTGAAAGCAGAACTGTAGCATAAGTGATAGAGTAAAACTGTGGGTTAAGTGGTAGAGCTCCAGATATGTACACAAAAGCTCAGTGAGAGTGTCCAGTCCCTGATTTCAAGCCCTAGAAACCATATGTATGTGTGTATGTGTGTGTATGTGTGTATGTATAGGTATACATATAGCCTCTGCAATACATACTTGCAAATATATAAAATCTATATTGAGGTTTTTCTGAGAAACCTTGAAGCTTCTAGAGTACTACTCCTCATATACTCATTCAAGGTCATGTATTGAAAATCAATCATGTTAGAGAATTAGCATCGTTGTATAAAGTTACAAAGGATCCTAAATACTGATTTTAGTTTTAAGTGTCTGAATTTCCCCATGCCTTGGAATGATCTGGATATTTTGTCCATAACTTAAAAGTTTCTCAAGTTCCTCAGTGGAGTATAAACAAAAACAAAAAACTTATCTATCATCAGAAGTTAAATCATAAAGATATAATTACTTTTAAATAGAAAAACTTAAAAACTTTTGTTGACAACCAGGGAAACACTTACATAAAATAAAACAAAATTGTCATACATGTATGTACTTTAGCATATTCATCTTTAATGACTAAGAAAACTTGAAGAAACACCATTTATTTGTGGTTTGCTAGTCATATGTAAAAACAAATTAACTGAGAATTAACAAAATCCAGCTGTATGAATATTCTTGTGTAATATTTAAAAGTAAAAGAAGGTACTGTGTGATAGCTTAATATGTTTTGTAGATCATTATTAATTGATATATATGTATTTACATGTTATCTTTACTGAGTTGAGAAATCAAAAATTGACAGATTCGTTTTCCACTTAACTTCATATTTTCTCCCAGAAACTTGCCCTGTAATGTACAGAAAATAGAAACACAGTGTTTGATGCAGGTGTAATTCTTAAAACAGAATAAATGGAGCTAGTGCGATGTAAATAAATATTTCTTATACAACAGCGCTCTCTAGTGGCAAAGGCATTGTAGTAAATGTTTGCTATGTTCTCAGATGACATCCAGGTAGAATTTTTATCATTTATCAAGAAATTATATTAAATAAGTTTCGTATTTTAACAGCAATGTACCAACCTACAACCATTTTTGGATCTTAATGGTAATTAGACACACGATTTTATTTTATATTCATGCAAAACTGCCATTTTTTCTCAAAATAAGTGAAAAATATACACATATATAAGGACACATAGTGAATTAAATACCTTTATTATATAGACTTTTAAATCTACAACATATCTAATGAATACACTACACTGTAAGTAAGGTAATATCATTCAGTATAGTCACCAATATAGAAAAATACTACAGCCACTTTCTAAAATATCAACTGGCTTGTCACATTATTTTCTGCTTGTATGAATTTACTTAATTTTACATCATTCTATCTTTATATTTTAGGCATTAGTTCTCTAGTTTTAACATGAAAAAGAATGTTGCCACTTTCTAACATGCCAACTGACTTGTCCCAATATTCCCAGTTTAACATGGATACACTTTACATGATCCTCATCTAATATTTGGGCATGGCTTCCCTAAATGTAAAATTGCAAGACTATTTTTGTAATTCTATGTATTTAAGAAACTTGTGGATTAATTTTTCCTATGTAAAATTGCCTATTTTAGATTTTTAAGCTACAAAGCTCAAACTGGTCTCTAATTTACAATATAATATATAATACATAATCCTGATCTCTAAGTAATGCAATGGGTGTCCTCCTTTCGATGCAAGTGGTATGAGCCACTTTGGTTGGAGATCAGTATAAAGTAGGTTTCCTGCAAGGAGCTGGGTATGGGAAATGGTCAGATTTATAACCCTAGCAGAAAGGTAATAACAATGTATACACTGTCTTTAATCCACAACCAGAAAAAAGTATCTTATTTTTCTACAAGCTTACTTTCTTTTAGCAAGAGGTTAAACTGCCTCTTCTGGTATCCTAAGTGAAGCCCAGAAATATTGAATAAACACCATATTTGACTGATACTAGCCCTTTGGTTAGAATTGAAATAGCTTAGTCCAAATTGAATATTCTTTCTTGATCTCTAGTCATCCACCAATCATGTGATGGGCATCTAAAATCTTTTGTCACTAAGGCGTCTGCGTTATACATTGCAATGATATCCAGAAAATTTTGTTTGTTGTTGGCAATAAAATACTATTGAGAATTTTTTGTTTTAAGTTTGAGAAATTGGGAGGAAGGTGGTTATCTTCAGTGCTGATAAGGAGCTAAGTGTGTCAGGTTTCTGTATGTTCAGCATATGGACAGGAAGCATTTCCCATCTCCCGTGTTCATCCCCTCTCCTTTGATGGGTTTGTAGAATTTCTCACTTCTCTGTATTCAACCTTCCTGGACAAGCACCATCTCTGCCAGCTCCTTCATCAATACTGATGGATCGTGGTTCTGCTAATAGCTTTGCGTTTTCTTTCCCTAAGGGTCTTAATAAGGAGTCTGGCTGAAATGCTGAGAGGGGAATTCTCCCCTAGACTAGATCGTAGTAGCTTTCTGGATTCTCAGCAAATGGACAAATAGTGTCTTCCTCTGCTGTTCTATGGAGCTACCTTTGACTAAATTGCCAATCCATGATGCTTTAACAAATTACATTTGATAGATTAATCCACACTTGAAATATCCATTTCTGAGTCTGCCCTCTTTCCATACATCTTTATGCTGATCCTTCAGAACTGCATATTTTAAGACCCAAATGGAAAGAGCTTTAAATTACACCTAGAGAAGTGACCCGACTGCCAGCTACACAGGTGGGAAAGGGGTTAAATTGGCTCTTCTCTTTTATATCCCTTCAGAGTCTTATTTGCTGGTGTTTAAATCTCTGGGAGAAGGCAGTCGGAAGTTTAAGTATTTTGCTACCACTGCCTCTGTGTTCCCACGGGGGTCGTGCCCTATTTCTTACCATTATTCATTGTCACTCCGCTTGTGAGCAGAGAGACTTCTGAGGATGATTGTGTAGAACTGTGGAGACCGCTTTCCTTGAGCTCAGAAGACACTGCAGAAATGCTGTCACTAAACATGAGCTTCTAAGAAAGATGTTATTTTGCCCTGAGCAGATGAAATGATATGCTATATTTAGGATCAAAGTAGAAGACAACTGCTAATGGGCTAGAGCTTGGTTCTAAACTTTGCATTTTATTTTAAGGAATGTAGATCTCAGAAGCAACGTTTTTTTGTTGTTGTTTTTTGCCCTGGATGGTAAATTTCTATGAAAATACTTAATTATTTCACTTACATTTTAATGCAAAACAAAGAGAAAGTATAATACCAATAGAATTAAATCAATGACTGGCATCTTAATATCAGAATATCTAGGTAGCTGACAGTTTTCAATTAGTTTTTGCTCATCTTAAATCTTTTAGTAAAGTCCATACAATGTCCAAAATACTTTGATGTATTTTAGTTCTTCCCCATTCCCCAGGTAAACAGATTAGAAAACCAAGGACTTAAAATAATTTGCGCGAGTGGGCCACTGGTAGCTCATGCCTGTAGTCGTAGCTACTCAGGAGGCTGAGATCTAAGGATTATGGTTCAAAGTTAATCTGGGCAGAAAAGTCCTAGAGAGACTCTTATGTCCAATAAATCACTTAAAAATTGGAAGCTTCACTGTGGATCACGTGGTAGAGCACTAGCCTTGAGCACAAAGAGACTCAGGGACATCGCCCAGGCCCTTATTTCAAGCCTCACAACCAACAAAAAATAATAACAATCTGTTTGTAAACACAATATTTTTATGCTATCCTCTTGTAGTCATTTAATTTTAGTTCCTTAGAGTATCTTATCAACATACTTAAAGAAAACTATGTTCTGTAGATAAAATCAAGAAGTTCTTTTTTAAAACCAATTTTCCTAGAATTCAAGTCTATAGAATTGCACATTTCTATTTGGTTTATTTTCAGCAACTCCAAATTTAAACTGGAAACTCTTCAAGGGCACAGTCTCACTCTTTCACAGAATTTCAGACTGTCTCAATATATAATTACATATTTCTCAAGCTATAAATTTTTGTTTGGACATGAAACACAAAATGCAATTTACAATGCTTCTTTTTAAGTTATTTTCTTTCCCTAGTTACATAATAGACTTCCTTTAAATGTATATATATATATATATATGTATATATATCTTGCTTCTACTGAAAGCATATTTTGTTATGGAAATATTTTTTTCCATTTTTGGTTTTCAAAAGATTGAAATTCATTTCTTGTAAGAAAAGGAAAAAACATTTTAAATGCATTGCTCTTCAAAACAATAAATAGAAATTATGAAAGAAAACCAGTCTCACCCACATTACTGTAAATGTGCTTTGTAAAAAGGTGGAGTTGCACAGTAATAGCTTTTAAATAGATTATCTAACTTTCAAACAGTGCATATTGCACTGAATGTGAAACTTTGATGGTAGAATGCACTACAATTTGATTAAATATCTTTAAAGTGAGGTTGCAATTTAATTTGGCATTTAATACATGTTTTCTAAATTCTGTCTCATTTTTGTTTCTTTTCTCATTTTTAAAAGGGCTTTTCAGACTGTTAGAGCCATTTTAGCACCTGGGCACTGATTCAGAAAGGAGTTATACAGGAGAGCACCATAATGAACATATACCAAATAGAATCTGTAGCCTCTGGATGCTACATAGCTTGCTGCTTTGTTCTTCCACAGCCCTAGGCAGTCTGCTAAGTTGAGAGGATTGTTAATGCTTATTATGGAAAAATAAGGGTGAGTAAGCTGTGTTTTCATCCCACACTCTCCATAATGGCAATGGGGTTGTAGTGATTTGGCTACCTGGGCAATGGGAATGCTCAGTGAGAGATCAAAACAAAAGCACATCTTCCTAGAAGTCTCTATTAGTACATCTAAAACTCTTTGACCAGTTCTTGAAGGGGCCAGGTGTCTGTTTATTCAAGATTACATGCAGAATGCCTAACAGCTGTGTGAACAGTCTTTGTTCTGTGTGTCTGTGTAATAGATTAAACATTCTAAAATTATTTTTAAGTGGTTGTAAAGGGATTTCAATTCAACAAATTAATTTGGGTACGATGCTTCTTGATCAATGTCACCTCTGTCATCATTCTCCTCTATCTCTCTCAACACCACCCTTCCCCTCAATTTTGCTAGTTCTGTTTTCAAATATGCAAATTGACTATTATGACTACATCCTCCCACCCTTCTTTTCTACCCACCCTTCCTTAAGCTCAGCCTCCCTCTAAACAACTCAAGTTCTAGCTTCTTGGTATTCAGTTTGTTAGACACAAAATTAGTTGTTGAAAGTATCAAACAAAAAAGAAAGAGAGAGGGGGAGCAAGAGAGGAAAAAGAGGGAGGAAGAAAGGGTTGGAGGGAGGGAGGGAACAGAAAAGACTTTTGTGTTCTGTGGGCAACAGTGATTTGTGTCCATTTGAGAGAATTAGCCAATTGAAAATTAGAAATTCTATGTGCCTTCACTTGTTTCTCTAAATGGAGAGTATTTGTCTCTGTCATCATTCACTTTTTTCTTTTCTAGTTTTATCTGATTTCCATGTGAGGTCAAATGTTACTAAAAAGCAGTGTGCATAGTTTAGTCATTATTACCTAAAATCAATTTAATAGAATGACATTAAAATTTCTGGATTTTCTTCCCCTTAGAGATTAGGGTAAGTTAAATTGTCAAGTTCACCTTTCAAAGAACAAATTCTTTGTTTTTAGAAATAGTTATCATATTGGTTTTTTGTTTGTTTTTTTATTTTCAAATTTTGTTTTGTCTATGATAATATAAAAGCAATGTTATCCAGTTTCAAAATTCTATTTAATCGTTAGGAGTAGAGCAGGGAAAATATGAGAGTCCATGTAGTATAGAGCCTCTAAAATTGGCTCTGTGGTTGTTTGGCATGTTGGCTTTTCTTTAAATGAGAAAACTAATGTCTGGATTTAGTGACTTTCTTAGGACATGAACAAAACAGACATTTTCATCAGTTTCATTTCCAGGTCAATTGTACTTCATATAAGGAGAGTTTCTTTTAGGTTAAAATTAAATTTTCTTAACTCTACAGTAATAACTAGGCTCAAATTTTCAGCATTCCTTTTTTGTAATAAGGGAAATCTATGTCCTTTGTGTATAAGACTGCAAAGTATTAGGGATGATTAAACCTTAAATTTTGATAGATGAATGAATTTTCATGAATAGATAGGTTCTTCTTTTTTGTAACTTATTTTCGCAAAGCAGGAAAATAATTGGACCTAGAGATATGGACAGTTTAACTGGTTTAGGATTTATATGAGGTGTATGTCATGGTCTGCCTTTCTATTTATTGTCTATTGATTAAAATCAAGTTTTCAATTGTAAAAGTATAAATAAGTTGGATAGTTTCCTTTCATAATTTTATACATAGTTTTGTGATTTTTATAATACCATCCTATTTATGATAAGCAGAAATCCTAGCTCTTGAAAAGTTGAACTATAGAGACTGCAAGCATTTGGGGATAATTGAAAAGCAAAAACAAAGGTGATATTTAAATCAGCTTTTCCATAGTCATATTTTTAACTTGGACTAACTTTTGTGTACATACATGCACGTGTGTGTGTGTGTGTGTGTGTGTGTGTGTGTAGTTTTGTGGCTTGAACTCCGAGCTGGATATGTTCCCTGAGTTTTTTGTTGTTGTTTTGTTTTTGCTTAATGCTGGCACTCTACCACTTCAGCCTTAACTCCACTTTTGGCTGTTTTTTGGGTTGTTGTTTGTTTTCTGGTGGCTAATTGGAGATAAGAGTTTCCTAGTCATTCCTGCTTGGGATGGCTTTGAACAATGATTTTTAGATCTCAGGCTTCTGTGTAGCTAGGAATACAAACATGAGCCACCTTCAACGGTCTCTTGCCTAGACAAATTTTACATTTGAGCAGAGTAAGCTGTGTGGAATCAAGGTCACAGATAATTTGAACAAGACTAGAGTTTTAAATAGTTTGAGCAAGAGTAGAGTTTTAAAGTAAATTAATGAATACAGTGATAGCAGGGAAGAAATGAATTAAACAAAGTGTTGTACCCAAAACCTAGGAGACTGAATGACTTCAGTTCTGTGAGGAAGGTGGATGACATGTAAGTCTAGATTGATGTCAACTTATTTGATCTGTACAAATGGGCCAATATTTTTCGGATACAATGGTGAATTCTGCAGGATGTTTGTTCAGATCCAGTATTTGTAAGCTGTGAGTTGAGGCAAGATTTTTTTGCCTGTTTGGACATCACCTTGTTCTTTTGAGACATGCTAACAATAATATCATGCTGTTGGGTGTAAGAGTAAAGGGTTAGGGTAGTTAAAAATGATTTCAGAGTTATTAGATACAATAAGTTTTTGGTACTCAATAAATGTTACTTATTGTTAATGCTTAATGAGATAATGCAGCAGTGATAAATGGAAAAAGATGGTTAAACATTTTCACAAATTGAATCAAGTATATCTTTAGGATATTCTTTTAGCGCTTAATCTTCAATAGTAAGTTAGATACACTGGTGACTATATATACCTGTGGAATTTATCAGAAATAGTACATTGAAGCCAAGTCTTTTTTGAAGTAGGATAGACACTGGGGCTTGAACTCAGGGCCGAGGTGCTATCCTTTAGCATTTTTGCTCCAGACTCCATAGCTCTATCTCCAGGTTTTTTGATACTTAATTGGAAGTAAGATTATCACAAACTTTTCTGCCAAGATGGCTTTGAGCCCCAATCCTCAAATCTGACTCCTGAGTAGCCGGGATTGCAGACATTAGCCACCAGCAACCAGCAAAACCTTGTCTTTCTATGAAGCCATTATAAAATATGTTAAAGGGAAGAATGTTAACAATTAAATCCTAAAAAACATTATGATATATGTAATATTAACTAATCATGAAGTAATAATAAGAAATGAGAATGTAGTATATACCTCTAATCTCAGCTGTAGTGGAAGAGAAGCCATTTCAGTGCCTGCTTTGGCATAAATTTTGTAAGACCTCATCTCAACAAATAAACCTGACTTGGTAGTTCACATTTATAATTTCAAATACACTTGGTAAGTAAGCAACCAAAGAACAGTAGACAAGCCCTGGCAAAAAAGCAAGATCTGATACAAAGAAACATAGTGTAATTTCTTAGAAAGGCAAATTCTAAAGTTCAACAAAATAAACACCAGTAAATAGATATTTGAAAGGGGTAGGGTAATATCAAGGGGAGAGGGTAGACAAATGAAGAGAGAATGCCTTAAAAAAAATCAATGTATATCCTACAAAATGAAGAAAAGCAAGGCAATGGTGGGTTAGGAGTGATGGGTGAGAATGTTGAAAGAGGTGACATTGATCAAGATGCATTGTATTTGTAAATTGCTTTACTAAATTGCAACTCCTTCCTACAGCTCCTTAAAGATAATTTAAAACACTAAATCTGAAACTGAAACAAACTGGAACAATGGCTACTAAAGTGATAGAATGCTTCCCTACAAACTCAAGGACCTGAGTTCCAATTGCACCATTGCAAAAAGCAAGTTAAAGGAGTAGGGGAAGCAAGAGTAATAGGAAAAAAGTTGGAGAAAAATAGTATTATGGAAGACAGGCCAAGATGACAAATGGAATCAGAATCGCGTTTCTGAAAGAAAATCAAATAAATTTAGATATACATTGGAATTACCAGTCAGGTAGTAACTGGGAAATTCAGCTAATCAATGTTTTCAGGATGAAAATTGAAGAAAGTATAGAAGATATTAGAGAAATAACTATAAGTACAGTTCCTAAGGATAAATAAAACACTTTTGGAAAGGACATGAAAGAAAAGATTGTTGAAAAGTAAGAGCTAGAAACTATACAAAAGCTGAAAATATTTTGTCTCTTTTGTTTAGATTTTTAACTTGCTTTTTGCGTGCGTGTGTGTGTGTGTGTGTGTGTGTGTGTGTTTGTGTGTGTATCTATATCTGAGGACTTGAACTCAGGGCCTGAGTGTTATCCCTGAGCTTTTTGTGTTCAAGGCTAGTGCTTTTCCACTTGAGCCACAGCTCTACATAGGCTATACTGGTAGTTAATTGGATATAAAAATCTCAAGGACTTTTCTGGGTGGCTCTCGACCACAACCTTCAAATTTCAGCATATTGTGGAGATAAGATTACAAACATGAACTGCCAGCTTTTCATTTTAACAGGAGATATTTGAGGTATCTTTCATCTTTCTTTCAGTAGAATTGTTTTCTTGGAAATAAATGCAAATTAATAAAATATCCTGAAAGCTAAGATTGTTGCTACTATTGGTAGTCATTTCCCAGAAAACCTGACATGGTTCTATCTTCCTTTAAATATAAAATGGATTTTTCCATTTTCTGTTTATATATTTGTGTGGTTGATATAATCCTGGTAAAATTTCTCACAGGTGTGTGTTTGTGAGTGTGGGGGTGGGGGGGGGTGGGCCCAATGATTGACTCGTGTTTTTAGTGGTCTGTCAGCTGAGTGTGAGTATTAAATGGTTATAAAATTACTGTTTAAAAAGCAGATAAGTCTTAGAACACTTACTCCAGTTTATCCTTTAAAAATGCCAGTGAACTATGGATGTTGACCATTTAGCTGTCACCAATCTATTGTTTGTATATCTAAGATGTGAAAGGGAAAGACATCCAAAGATCTTAGGAAGTGGAAATGTCACTGACTAATTCATACTGTCAACCTAACCTGCCTGGTTCTTATAAAAAAGCATTAGTAAATTGGTATGTTCCTTTGAAATACCCACTACTCCACTTATTTGTAAGAGATGCACTGAGAGTAGCAGAGGTTATTCTTCCAATGCTGAATTTCCAACCATGAGGTTCATTGTAGTCTGACCAGAGCTTTGAAAGGATTAATTTTGCATGATTCTCATAGCACATAGCCTTTTTCTTATTACAGATGATGGCCATTACAGATGGCTTTCTCATTCCTGAACAGGATCAGACTTAATACCATAAAAGTATACCTTCTTGCCATTATGCCATTATACTTTATTGCCATTTATTCTTCTGCATTCTGCCCAAGTTTTGGACAAAGTGACCTTTTATTGTTAATGAGAAAATGATTAATCTGGACCTCTAGTTTTAAGATCATAAGAAATAAATGGAGGAAATGAATTGCTGGATTGGGTAGGGGACTGTTAATTCCATAGAGACGGTCGAGATGGTGCTTTGATGTTAGAAGGTGGAAACAAAGTTCTTGGTTCAGCCAAGAGAGAGAAGCAAAATTTGGGAGAAAAGGAAGAGTTACAGGCAGAATTTATGAAAAAGGAACCATTAACTCATCAGTTGACAATATAAAAAATTATTCCAATAGGATATATTTAGCTGTATTTGAGTTGATGACCATGATTGGCATTGTTATATTTTATGATCTTTTTATAAAGACATTAATTGAAAATATTTTATGCATCATTTCACTCTATATCTTTTATTAGATAATGCACATTTTATGTATATTTACACAAGAATTGCACACTTCCAAGCAATGTGCACATTTGTATCTCTCACCTTTTCCTATTCTTTATAACTTTCAGAAACTTTTCTAAGTATAATTTCCTGTGTAATTGTAGCAGAAGATAAATTTTTAAAATTTTCTCTTCCCTAATACTGTCACCTTAACTGGCAGTGTTTACAACATATTTTAGACATTTTTATGTTCAAAGAGCTAACTTTAGTGACCATGAAACAAAATTTAATTAGTACCCTTTATGCTCTTAGAATTCTTAAAAATGAGTGTGGATAAAAATGACAATTTGGCTTATAAATTTATAATTTAGGTTGTATGTATATGTTGACTTTAACACAAATAGCAATTTTTACCCAGCACACTAGTATCATTTTTAGGCAGTATACTTGTGTGTCTATATATAATTGTATGAGTTTGTTGCTCACCTATGCTGCTGAAAGCCAAAAGCAAAGTAGAAATTCCCAGAATATGAAAGCAATATAACTCTATTATAGCTATAATCTGTCATTATGCATTTTTAAATTATTAATATAATAGTGATGTACATAGGAGTTAAAGTTATATAAGTCATAAACTACATTTCTTTTTGGACAACATCACCCTTCCTCTTTCTGTCTGCCAGTTTTTCCTCCCATTTCAACCCATGAGTTTCATAGTTCAATTTCAACTGTGTCTAGTCATTACTGTTGCTTCATTTGTTTCAAAAATTAAACAAAAATAGTTTCTGGAGGAGTGCTGGAGGAATTACAAAACCAAACTTCAGGCTGTATTATAAAGCTAGAGTAATAAAAACAGCTTGGTATTGGCAATGGCATAGGCGTGAAGACCAATGGAACAGAATTGAAGACCCAGAAATGAACCCACAGAACTATGCCTACTTAATGTTGATAAAGGAGCTAAAAAAATAGGATGGAAGAAAGATAGCCTCTTTAACAAATGGTGCTGACAAAACTGGTTCAACACATGCAACAAACTAAGACTAGATCCTTATATATCACCCTGCACCAAAATCAATTCCAAATGGATCAGAGACCTTGAAATTAAAACAGATACCCTGAAAACACTAAAGGAAGGAGTAGGAGAAACACTTGGGTTCCTTGGCACAGGATGGAACTTCCTCAACAAAGACCCAGAAATACTACAAATCAAAGAAAGGATGGAAAAATGGGACGGCATCAAACTGCAGAGCTTCTGAAGAGCAAAGGACATAGCTCACAAGATAAACAGAAAGCTCACAGATTGGGAAAAGATCTTTACCAGCCACACCAGACAAAGGCCTCATATCTAAAATATATACTGAACTAAAATTATAAATTCCTCCAAAACAAAACCGCAAAGAACCAATAGCCCTGTCAACAAGTGGGCTAAAGACTTACAAAGAGACTTCTCTGATGAGGAAATGAGAATGGCCAAGAGACATATGAAAAAGTGCTCTACATCACTGGCCATAAAAGAAATGCAAATAAAAACAACATTGAGATTCCATCCCTCCCCAGTAAGAATATCCTGTATCAAGAAAACTAAAAATAACAAATTTTGGAGTTGATGTGGCCAAAAGGGAACCCTACTTCATTGTTGGTGGGAATGTAAGCTGGTTCAGCCACTCTGGCAAGCAGTATGGAGATTCCTCAGAAGGCTAAACATAGAGCTCCCCTATGGCCCAGCAGCACCACTTTTGGGCACCTACCCAAAAGACCACAAACAAGAGCATACTAAAGCCCCCAGCACAACAATGTTCATCACAGCACAATTTGTCTTATCTAAAATATGGAACCAACCCAGATGCCCCTGAGTAGACAAATGGATGAGGAAAATGTGGTACATATAAACAATGGAATTTTATACCTCTATCAGAAAGAATGGCATGCCCTATGCGTAAGAAAATGGAAGAACTTGGAAAAAATTATACTAAGTGAAGTGAGCCAGACACAAAGAAACATGGACTCTGTGGTCTCCCTTATAGGGAATAATTAGCACAGGTTTAGGCAAGTCATAGCAGAGCATCACAAGAGCCCAATAGCTATACCCTTATGAACACATAAGATGATGCTAAGTGAAATGAACTCCATGTTATGGAAACGACTATTATATCACCGTTGTAATTACTTTCAGCATGCCATCTAAAACCATAGCTTCTATTGTTGATGATCCTCTTGTCTCCTCTTCCTATGGTTGTACCTGCACTATCACTGTATCTTATCTGAGTACATTGGAAACTATGTATACTGATATTAGAACTAGGAAAGTGAAAGGGAATACCAAAATCGAGAGACACAGGATAAAAAGACAAAGGAGTACAAAAGCAATACTTGCAAAACTGTTTGGTGTAAATCAACTGAACAACTCATGGCAGGAGAGTGAAAGGGGAAGGTGGGAGGAGGGAATGAGGGAGGAGGTAACAAACAGTACAAGAAATGTATCCAATGCCTAACGTATGAAACTGTAACCTCTCTGTACATCAGTTTGACAATAAAAATTAAAATAGTTCTAAAAAAATAGTTTCTTTCTAAGAGCAGTCATTTTCTTCAACAGCTAAGGGCGATTTTTTTTTTTTTTTTTTTTTTTGGCCAGTCCTGGGCCTTGGACTCAGGGCCTGAGCACTGTCCCTGGCTTCTTCCCGCTCAAGGCTAGCACTCTGCCACTTGAGCCACAGCGCCGCTTCTGGCCGTTTTCTGTATATGTGGTGCTGGGGAATCGAACCTAGGGCCTCGTGTATCCGAGGCAGGCACTCTTGCCACTAGGCTATATCTCCAGCCCCAGCTAAGGGCGATTTTGATGTGGATAATTTCAGATATACGTAGGTAGTAGAAAGATTCACTAATAACTATATATGTACATATACATAATTCCTAATTGCCATGAATATATAGATGACATTTTCTCAGTATTTGAAATTCCACTAGATTTTGAGTGTAGACAAGGCATAGAATAAACGCCAAGTTAAAATTTTATTAGAAGAAACGAGACCTATATATGTAAATAAGCAATATGGTGTGTCATGTGTTGGTTACAACAGAAACTGAAAAAAATTGTGAATGCACAGATTGGATGACATTAGAATTTCATTTAGAATGAATGATTAACACTTTTATAGGTGGCAACTGAACATTCATCAAGAATTGTCAGGTGTTTGGTATGTGTGATAAAGGAATTAGTTCAAGCAGGCTATGATTGTATGTGAAACCTCATTTCCTTCTCATCATTAACTGGCAGAAAATTTGTAGTCTTATTTGAAGCCCAGCCTGCTTATTAAAGAAGTAGTAGGGGTATAAATCCCAGCTCTGTCACTTAACTCAATTTATGCTATAAAATATTTGATTTTAACTGAAATATTGAATTATAACATTTATGACTTTTTTCAGCTATGCTGATGTGCGTATAGCACATCAACATGCATGCTCAACTATCAACAATCGTGTTCTTTGTTCACATACATGAGATACTCTTTTTTACCTGTATTTTTTCTTTGTCTTTTATTTTTTTGGTACTGGGGATTGAAACCAAGGATGTTGCACTTGCTTGGCAAGCACTTTGCCACTGAGCTTCATACCAGCCCCCAGATACATAGGGGACTCGATATACACTTTTTAATCTTAGCTTCTGCTTCATATACTTCGTATTTGATTCTGTGCCATTCATATGAAAGCTGTCAACTGTCCCAGAGAATTCTGATTGCTTGGTTGTGGACAAATAGTTCTGTTGATAATAATCCTAATATGATAGATTTAATGTTTTCTGAATTTATAAGACAACCACTGGCTAATCAAATATATAACATTTGGAAATAAATCTGACAGGTTTAGTTATGTAGAGAACATAGAAAAATTTAAGACATATTTTAAGATCTCACATATAAAATTAAAATTGTGTTTTAGTAACATAAATTGTCAGGGGAAAACATTTGAATGATTGATTAACAAATTAGTATCTTATAGAATGATCTTATTATTTAAGAGAACTATTTTAGGATTTTATGTATTCTTTATATCTTATGGGTTATAATCTTTTATCTCAAATAACTAGTATGTATTCCTTTTCTTGATTTAATTTCTATTGTAAAGGTGATATACAGAGGGGTTACAGTTATAGAAGAAATGTAATGAATTCATTTCTTTTTGAGGTCGATACACCTTCCTCCTTTTCTCTCACTTTTCCTCCATCTCACCCCTTCCCCACTAAGTTGTAAACTTAATTTCCAATATGATGTCTTCATTTCCAAAACAATGTCTAGTGAGTATCACTGTTGAATTGATTACTCTTCCCTTCAGGAAATCAGATAAATTTATATTCAAAAAAAATTTATATTCAAGACAAAGGATACAGAAATAAAAAAGAAACTGATAACCGAGAATAAAGCAAAGAAAACAAAGAAAAAGAAACAACTGCAAACAGCACAATAAAAATCCTCTTGTTTCCATTTCTTGGAGTTTGTTTCCATATGTGCCATTTTATATGGTCATTGCACATAGAAATTGGGCCATTGTGAACCTCTCCTAAGAATATCCTCATTTGTTCCCACTGTGCAGTGCTTAGAATACAGTTTAATTAATCATGCCCAAGAGTAATTATTTGTGTTTTTCTATACATTGTATTAACCTGTAGATTTATAAACATACTCAAGTTATTACAAATGTTAGAAACAATACTCCCTATGTTTCTTTGAGTCTGGCTGATGTCACTTAATATATTTTGTTTCTGTCTTTCCATTTCCTTCCAAATGAGGCAATGTCATTCTTTCAGATGAAAACATAGAATTCCATTATATATATATATATATATATATATATATATATATCACATTTTATTGATCCATTCATTCACTGATAAGCATCTGGGGTGATTCCATATCTTAGCTATGGTAAATACTATCTTATGTTATTATCGCTTACCATTACTTTGTCAATTTTATCAATATACAACATGCCAAATTTTAATGTTGTAATTTTTATCTTTTAACTGACTTAGAGTTGGTATAATATATCTGCTATAATATGTGACTTAATAGGTACCTCTCATTTTCTCTTTCAGGGAAATCTTGAGGAGTCTGACACTTTTCATCCTCCAGCCATTAATCATTTTGTGGGGGAGAGCTGTACATTGGTAAGTCTCATTTGTTCTACTTTGTCCTTTTAAAGTTCAATTTAACAATGGCTGAAAATGCCTGGCAATACAAAGAAAGAATAATTAAAGAGATTACAGAATTTTTGCTTGGTTTAGTACAAAAGATTTTTAGTGGAAAGCTCAGAAGAGCACTATTTTTCTTTAAATTATTGTATGCATAGTAGTGTTATTAAAACTGGTAGAAGTAAATTTATGTACTGGAATAGAAACTAGTAATTTTTTTTAAAATTCAAAGGTTATCAGTATTAATTACCACTAATGCTGATTATATTCTGTACATTGATAATGTGGCTAACAAGTACTATTTGAATAAACATCTACAGAACATTATAAAGCTACAGTCACATAAGAATGAACAAATAGGGCTGGGAATGTGGCCTAGTGGTAGAGCGTTCGCCTCACACACATGAAGCCCTGGGTTAGATTACCCAGCATCTTATCTGAGTACATTAGAAACCGTGTATACTGGTATTAGAACTAGGAAACTGAAAGGGAATACCAAAATCGATAGATACAGGGTAAAAAAGACAAACAACTACAAAAGAAATACTTAAAAATTGTTTTGTGTAAATCAACTGAACAACTCATGGGGGGAGGGGAATGGAAAGGGAGAGGGGGAGGGAGGAATGAGGGAGGAGGTAAAAAACAGTACAAGAAATGTATCCAATGCCTAACGTATGAAACTGTAACCTCTCTGTACATCAGTTTGACAATAAAAATTAAAAACAAAACAAAACAACAAAAAAGAATGAACAAATCCCATCATTATCTATTACCCATAATAGTTATTTTGAATAGTGAGGGTAAAGTTTAAGCACTATGATATGTAAACAGCATTCACTTTTATCGGAATCAAACTTGTCTCAACTATCATCCCCCACCCTCCTCACTCATCAAATTCTCTCACTATTGTCTCTCACCTACACACAGAGAGAAAGACAAACAGACATAATACACACATTCACATACTCCTGTAAATATGCTTAAGTACAACTCAGCATTCAGATTACCAAATGCACTTTGTGAGTTCATTTAAACTTTAGTCTCTTAGCTATTTACTTCTTTTATACTAATTAATTCATTGTCAAAGTGATGTACAGAGGGGTTATAGTTTCATACATAGGCAGTGTGTACACTTCTTATCCAACTTGTTACTTCCTCCCTCATTTTTCCCCTGCCTTCTTGCCTCTCAATTTCCCTCCCCTCCTTGAGTTATAATGTTGGTTTACAGCATATAGTCTTGTAAGTATTGCTTTTGCATTGGTTTGTCTTTTTATCCTTTGTCTCTCTATTTTGATATTCCCCTTCCTTTCCTTAGTTCCAATACACATATATACAATATCCAGGGTACTGACATCAGTTACAGTGATATCAGGGGCAAAACCATGGGGAAGAAAGACAAAAGAAAAATGCATAATTTCACATGGTATGTTGAAAATAACAATAATAAACCACTTGTTTCCATAACTTGGTGTTCATTTTGCTTAGCATCATCTTGTGTGTTCATATGAATACAAGAGCTACAGAGCTATTGTGACCTTCTACTTGGATTATCCTAGACATGTACTAATTATTCCCAATGAGGGAAACCATAGAGTCTATGTTTCCTTGGGTCTGGCTCACTTCACTTAGTATGATTTTTTCCAAGTCTTTCCATTTGATTATGAGGAAATTCCAATGGAAAACTTCTCACTGGTTCAAAATTGCAAGCCTGCTCACCAAATGTGTTTAAATTGTGCACAAAGTCACAGCAGTATTTACTGACTTTACAGATAACTAAAAGTAAAAAAAAGTATAAAGTAAAAACAACTGAATATTTAAAAGTCACAATGAAAAGAGGTATGTACAGAAGCCACTTGAGAATTTTTGCAGCCTCAGTTCAAGAAATCTGCTTCAACCCACCCTTTATCAACTGCCAACAGTTACATTGGCCACTCAAAGAGTGTGGAAAAATTCAATTCAGGGAGTATGTGGAATAGATATTCTGCGTTTCGGCACACCAAGTGTGTGCATTTACACTTGTTCATTTAAAAGTACTTGTGGATGCCATTGATGTGGACAAGACTGGCTTGATCAAGTTTAGACCAGTAACTAGTAATCATATGAATATTTTCCTTCTAGAAAATATGGAAAATATGAAAAATTTAGAAGGGTTATTAAAGAGAATCAAAAAAACAAATAATTGGGAAAGATGCCTGTTTCATTGTGGCATATCTCCAAAGATAAATTTCCATGTTGTTCTGTGGACATGCATTGTTCATTGTTACGGCATGTTAGAATACCTTAGTCACAGGTTTGCTTACTCATTTAATTTTCTATTCTTTCTTAAATAAAACTTTATTTTATAGTAAAGTTGATGTGCAATGATGTAAGTAAGATAATGTGTACATTTCTTGTTTCCCAGTGTTACCCCCTGGCTCATTATCTCCCACTTTCCCTCTTCCCCACCCCACTTGTTGAACAGTGTTACCCCCTCGCTCATTTTCTCCCAGTCCTCCCCCCCCCACTCCCCACTATCACAGCTTGTAAGGTTCATTTCCAACATAGTGTCTTGTGAGTATCTCTGTTGCATTGGTTCACCCTTTGTCCTTTGTCTCACCATTTTGTGATTCCCCTTCCCTTCCCCAAATAAGATAAGCATATATTCAAGACGCAGGAACCACAAATACAATAACAATGTTTCTTAAGGGAACCCTCAGTCATGAGATACCAGGTATTACACTATAAGGAAAAAGCAAGATACTAAGCAGTGTCTGCAAGAAATCATTTTATCCAAACTGCTTCTGTACAAGTCTACAGCAAATGTTTCCTTTTTTTTAATTTCTTTATTTTTTTTCAAATTTTTATTATCAAACTGATGTACAGAGAGGTTACAGTTTCATACGTTAGGCATTGGATACATTTCTTGTACTGTTTGTTACCTTGTCCCTCAAACCCCCTCCCCCCTCCCCCTTTCCCTTCCCCCCCTGAGGTGTCCAGTTCACTTACACCAAACAGTTTTGAAAGTATTGATTTTGTAGTTGTTTGTCTTTTTTTACCCTGTGTCTCTCAATTTTGGTATTCCCTTTCAATTTCCTAGTTGTAATACCAGTATACACGGTTTCCAATATACTCAGATAAGATTACAGAGATAGTGTAGTTACAACCATAGGAAGGGGATACAAGAACATCATCAATAATAGAAGCTACAGATATACATGGGACGTTGAAAATAGTTACAACTGTGATATAACAATTGTTTCCATAACATGGAGTTCATTTCACTTAGCATCATCTTACGTGTTCATAAGGGTATAGCTATTGGGCTCTTGTGATGCTCTGCTATGACTTGCCTAAACCTGTACTAATTATTCCCAATAAAGGATACCATAGAGTCCATGTTACTTTGGGTCTGGCTCACTTCACTTAGTATAATTTTTTCCAAGGCCTTCCATTTCCTTACAAATAGGGCAATGTCATTCTTTCTGATAGAGGCATAAAATTCCATTGTGTATATGTACCACATTTTCCTGATCCATTCGTCTACTGAGGGGCATCTGGGTTGGTTCCAGATTCTAGCTATGACAAATTGTGCTGCGATGAACATTGTTGTGCTGGTGGCATTACTGTGATTTTGTTTGTGGTCTTTTGGATAGATACCCAAAAGTGGGGCTCCTGGGTCATATGGGAGTTCGATATTTAGCCTTCTGAGGAATCTCCATACTGCATGCCAGAGTGGCTGAACCAGTTTACATTCCCACCAACAATGAAGTAGGGTTCCCTTTTGGCCACATCCCCTCCAACAATTGTTATTGTTAGTTTTCTTGATATATGACATTCTTACTGGGGTGAGATGGAATCTCAATGTTGTTTTTATTTGCATTTCTTTTATGGCCAGTGATGTAGAGCACTTTTTCATATGTCTCTTGGCCATTCTCATTTCCTCATCAGAGAAGTCTCTTTGTAAGTCTTTAGCCCACTTGATGAGGGGGCTATTGGTTCTTTGCGGTTTTGTTTTGGAGGAAGGTAATTTTTTTAGTTCAGCATATATTTTAGATATGAGGCCTTTGTCCGTTGAATGGCCGGTGAAGATCTTCTCCCAGTCTGTGGGCTTTCTGTTTATCTTGCAAGCTATGTCCTTTGCCATGCAGAAGCTCTGCAGTTTGATGCAGTCCCATTTGTCCAACCTTTCTTTGATTTGTAGCCTTTCTTGGTCTTTGTTAAGGAAGTTCTGTCCTGCGCCAAGGAGCCCAAGTGTTTCTCCTACTCCTTTCTTTAGTGTTTTCAGGGTGTCTGTTTTGATTTCGAGGTCTTTAATCCATTTGGAATTGGTTTTGGTGCAGGGTGATATATAAGGATCTAGTTTTAGTTTGTTGCATGTGTTGAGCCAGTTTTGCCAGCACCATTTGTTAAAGAGGCTATCTTTCTTCCAAACTATTGTTTTAGTTCCTTTATCGAAGATTAAGTAGGCGTAGTTCTGTGGGTTCAATTCTGGGTCTTCAATTCTGTTCCATTGGTCTTCAGGCCTGTTCCGGTGCCAATACCAAGCTGTTTTTATTATTATAGCTTTATAATACAGCTTGAAGTCGGGTATTGTAATTCCTCCAGCACTGTTCTTTCTGCTTAGTATTGTTTTTGCTATTCTAGGTCTTTTATTGTTCCATATAAATTTCTGGATTGTTTCTTCTATTTCATTAAAAAATGGTGTTGGGAAATTAATGGGTATTGCATTGAATTTGTAGATAGCCTTTGGCAATATTGCCATTTTGATTACATTAATCCTCCCAATCCAGGAGCATCAGAGGTTTTTTCCATTTCCTTAGTTCTGACTTAATTTCGTTTTTCAAGCTTTTAAAGTTCTCATCAAAGAGGTCTTTCACTTCTTTGGTTAAGGTTATTCCTAGGTATTTTATGTTTTGGGGGGCTATTGCAAAAGGAGTTGCTTTCCTGATTTCAGCCTCGCAGCAACTGTTTTCAAGAGTGCCAACTTCCCTTCGTTATTAACTATGAAGATTCCCTTATTCGTTTCACCGAAAGAGTTCACATTAATGAGTCAAGCCTTTATCCGAATTCAAAGCCAAGCACAAAGGACATTGGATGAGAACTATAGGCATTCTAGAGGAACCAGATATTGTTATATGTTTAATAGAAAAGCAATGCTAATTGCTGATTCCACTTATTTGGGATTTCTACTTACGTAGTGTAATGCTGCTGAACCAAGTTGATGCCTACTTCAGTATCATATCCAGGAATCATTTTGCTACCTCTTATCTTCAAAAACCCTCAAGTTTTCTGTAACAGAGAGGTATCTTGTCCACACTATTCTTTCCACAATTTAACAAGTTACAAACTTTCCCGGGTTAGCCCTACGAGTCACAAATTACTCTTACTGTTTCACCCCAGACTACCTGGCTAATCAGCAATTTAAATCAACAATATTTCAAGGGTCAATTTTCCCCTCACTAAATCACAATGCATGTTATCTAGATTATTTTTTCTAAAAGTATATTATTAACTTGCATTAGATTCTCTGTTCTGAAGCCAGAGAAATTGTACATGACTTTCATCTAGAGAAAGATAAAGCATGATATATTTGTTAATTTTACTGTGTAATTTTGGAATGCATTTTTCCCATCCTGCATTCTCAGTTATCAATCACTACACATGGATGTCCGTATTGACTGCCGTTTACCATATGCACATTGGTAAATAAGGAAAAGCTACTTTTCTGTCTTCCCAGAACAAAATGAAGCTTTAAGCATCATTCTACAAGTACTCTGATGAAAATTTAACAAAACAGAGAGTCCAAGGGTAAGAATGAGATGGGATGTGGTGGTCACAAGTTGACTGCTTTGTCTTTTTACTATATAACCCTGTGTTGTGCTTAAGGCCCAGACCCCATTGCGAACACCTTTGAGACTTCTCAGAATCTATACTGCCTCTCTATCTAACACACCACCAGCTCCTTACAACCCTCTGTTTCCCCTAAACCCGTACTTTCCTAGATATCCCTCTGAAATATGAAGAGTTATATATTGAGCATCTTTCCTTTTTCAGTCAATAGCATCCATGACTGAACTTATCTAATTGGGTAGCTTCAAAGATTTATAGGTCATGAAATTAAACTCAATGTGTCATCCTACTGTCTCATTTCTGACACAAAAGAAACATGTCTAATATTTGATGACATATTACCTTCTCAACTTCTACTATGTTAAAGCAGAACTCTTAGAATTGTTGGGACTTTCTTTTGTCTAATGGATTAAAGGGCCTTCTACTCTGTTTCCTAAAACTAAAAGTGGAGAATATCTTTCACTCATTTTATATCTTCTGACCTCTCTAGTTTCAATTATCTCATGAATGCTTGGAAATCTCCTATCTAGAGATACAACAGAATTTAAAAATGTAATTCAATAGGTTTTTAAGCTATGTTTGAATTTGAAATGTTTGAATGGAAAATATATGTATTAGATGAATTTAAAATAAGGATAAAAGTAATTCATCCACAATTGGGTGGTAATATTGGAATATTTTAACATTTACTCTGTCCTATTTTGCTATAAATATCACTAAATTAATATTGTTATTTTAGTATTTTCTAACAGATATACATAGCTACTTCTCTATATTCAGTTTCTGCATTAACCAATCCCAGCACCACAGATGAAAAATACTCAGAAACATTTTTTGACTATCACTATTTTTTCTTCCTGTCATTATTTTTCCCAAAGTAACACACTAGAGTAACTATTTCATAGAATTTATATTGGACCAGGAATTATAAATACTATAGGGATGATATAAAGTATAGCAGATGATATAGTAGGTTATATAAAATATTACATAAATATTTTTTAAGATTTGAGCAACTATGAAGTCTAGTAATTATAAGGTATACTGAGACTAATACCAAGGATTCTGATGAACTATATGACATGTGTGTATATTTGTGTGTTTTCTCACAGTATGACTGCATCATATCCTATGACTGTGCTAAAACTTTCAAAAATATAATAATGCCAGAGACACTAATGTTCAGTGCATATAAGCTAATAATAAAATGCTTCCCCATGTAATGGTTAAATGAGTATAATCTCTCACACTTTTGAACTGAAAAGTATATCTGACTAGAACTTAAACATATATTGCTCCTTTGGTATGCACACTTAACATAGCTGAAATATTGCTTCAAGTGCATCAGTGCATCCCTCTGGGGTGCTGAGACATATGTATGACCTGAGGAATCATGTTTTCCTCTCAAGCTTACAAAAAGTCAAATCCTACACATTTCTATTTCCCCTCAGCTTTCATGTTCATTGTTTCTACTCAAACAAGTGTTTTTACTAGTAAAAGAATGGCTTTTCATCCATTTGATCAATATATTTTTAATTACTGGAAGAGAAAATTTTACTTCTCTTCAAATATATAATATAATAAAATGAACGACTCATTTTGTAGTTCAATCTCCATTGGGTTATAGAAGACTATTTTCCTTCAAATGTGGTATTTTCATGCATATGACTCAATATTCCTGTCAATGGCCAGAGTGAACTGAATTAATAGAAGGAATTACCCCTTCTTATTTATTCTACCAAGGCTAAGCCTCTAGAGGAATTCTTCATTACTGCAGATCATACGTTCTCTTATTTTCTGGCTGGCTTAATGGGATGTTAAAATCGATTAGAGTTATTTCTCTGTCACCTGAGCAGTACTGTAGGTTTTGTGGTATATTGCAGTTTCATATCCTTTTCATGTCTTTAAAAAATTGATTATAACTAAAACAAGTAGCATCCTTGTTACTGGAACCACAACTTCCTTTTCTGAGGAAACAGTTCTTGTAAATGGGTAATATACTGGAATCTGAGTCTTACCACCTTGGTTTTGTCAAAATCCTGGTCAGATAATATTGTGTTTTGTGAGAACTATACTGAAAGTGTGGAGAAGCACAGAATTTAACTTTTTTGATTTTAACAGTGCTACTCTACTGTAATCCAGAAATATTGCCCCTTTTGGAAGGTGGGTTTATTACTGCAACTATTCTGAATGGGAGACACAATTGACAGAGGTGATTTTATTCATTTTATTGTTGCCTTTTTCAATTCACTCTTTCAGAATGGTTATTTTCCTGCTCTTTGAGACACTCAGTCCAGAATTATTGGCTGTTCTATCTACCACCATTTTTGTATCTTTTAATCATGGTCTCAATTCATGTCAACCCCAATATTACATATTGAGATCAATCTTCTCTACCAGTCTGAACAATCTTCAAGTCAATAGTCCAAGAATGATGGAAGGGTTAACTTTGTCTATCTTGGTTTCAACTTTGTACTTTATTCCTCCCATAGTTTCAGAATATTGAGCTGTGTGGTGTGAACATTTATTGGGAGCAGTTAGATTCTTAGTTAATGAGACTGTCTTGCACTGGTAGAGTTTTAAAGCTACTACTCTTTCCTCAGTACTTTTACAGTTTCTTCTGAAATGGCAAATTAATTGATATGAGTATCATTTATGCATGTACTACACTTCTCAAGTTCACCACTTAAACAACTCTTCCTTAAGCCTAAGCATCGTGCCTTAATTTTAGTTTCTCTGTCGAGATTTATTTAGGCCTACCTGATCTTCCTTTGGTTTAGGATCCTTTCTTAGTCCATACATTTCTTAGAGGGTGATAATTGAAATGTCTCTCAAATTTAGCACAGGTATTTAATTTTTGTCATATGAAAAGACATAAAGCATATATAACTGAAAATATGTTATAGGGTATTAAGAACAATAAAGGCAGATCAATTAAAAGTTTTTATGACAAATATTCTCTGAAACAATTAACAATGATTATAACCCATACTCTACCATTGAAGGCATTTTAACATATAAAACTGAAGCAATATTTTTAGCAATCATATGGTATACTCATCTTGAATATAAAATGTGTCTTAAGTTTGCTGTACTTTCCTCCATACTGGATATTTGTACAAGTTTAAGAAATTATTACATTTGCTTCATTTGTGATATAATAGAGTAGTATTGGTAGCTAATAAGAAATTAAATTTAGGATTTAAGTAAAAAGAATAAGAATGTAGTTTGGCTCTCAATTTTGATATTCCCTTTCACTTCCCTAGTTCTAATTCCAGTATGTACAGTATCCAGTGTACTCAGATGAGATACAGTGATAGTGCGGGTACAACCACAGGAAGGGGATACAAGAGGATCATCAACAATAGAAGCTATGGTTTCACATGGCATGTTGAAAGTAATTACAACAGTGATAAAACAGTTGTTTCCATAACATGGAGTTCATTTCACTTAGCATCATCTTATGCATTCATAGGGGCATAGCTATTAGGCTGTTGTGATCCTCTTCTGTGACTAGCCTAAACCTGTGCTAATAACTCCCTATCAAAATCAAGAGACCAAGGATAAAAAGGCAAATGATTCCAAAAGCAATACGTGCAAAACCATTTGTTGTAAACTAACTGAACAACTCATGGGGGGAGAGGGCAAGGGGGAGAGGGGAGAGGGGAATGAGAGAAGAGGTAACAAACAGTACAAGAAATATACCCAATGCCCAACGTATAAAACTGTAACCTCTCTGTACATTACTTTGACAATAAATAAAAAAAAGAATATAATGTATAAAAAAATTATTTTTCCTTTGGAAAGAATGTAGTTTGTACATAAATGTGTAATGACTTTCACATTTTTTCAGAAAACAACCAAGGTTAAGTTTAAGGTCTGATGATACACACACACACACACACACACACACACACTATATATATATATATATACTGTACTGTATGTACTATGATATATGTATATATAAAGCTATATGCTTTACTATATATTGTATATATGTTCTATATACTATATAATATATATTAGAGTGTGTGTATACCATATATACATAAGTGTATGTATTACACATACTATATATTGCATGTATATTATATATGCACATATAATACATGGTATATATATATATATATATATATATTTGATTATTATCACAAAAAAGAATCCAACAAAGACCAATTATAAATGCAGAGGTTTGTGAAATATCTGAAAATGAAGGCAGCTTTATGTGGAATGCTTTGCTTCCCTCAAGTAGTCAGAAGAAATTGCATTTAGGAGGTTTTGTTTTTGCCAAGGATGCAGAGGGTCTTGCTCTTCAGTGTCACATACATGCATATGGAGAAATACTTGGTTGTAATTGTGGGAAGGCCCACATTCCCTTTCCAAGGGAGGCTCTAAGTCTTTATTGGAAAAGTTTTCAAGGAAACTGGAATCTTTTTAATTAATTAATTTATTTTCAAAGTGATGTACCGAGGGCTTACAGTTTCATATGTAAAGCAGTGAATACATTCCTTATCCAACTTGTTACCTCCTCACTCATTTTTCTAGCTGGAATTCATTATCTTTTCATATGGAAAATAAGACATAAAATTTTTAAGAAACTACCATTGAATGGGATTAAGTATATATTTCATTAACAATATGTAAGATTACTTGAAGTTTTTCAAGCAATAAAAGACTTTCCAAACATTATGGATTCTAATATCTGAGAAAATTTTAGGAATATGTCTATTACCTACATAGTTAAATCTTTGTTCATAATTTAATCATAATAATTATCTAGTTATATCTAATATACAAATCTGGTGAATTACTGAAATCTGATTAAATTTTGTTTGTTCTCCTTACCAAAAAAATCCTAATGTAAAGACAAGTATTATGAATAAGTCAATTAAATATTATTTTCATTTCATTTTAGCTTTTGAAATGTAGACAATGTGCATATACTTTTATTACTACATTATTTTGGGTCATATTAAAATTTCATCCAAGGACACCTTTATATAAACCCGTATAGAATTTATTTATTTTTCTTGGTTCGTTTGTTTTTTGGCCAGTCCTGGCGCTTGGACTCAAGGCCCCAAGCACAGTCCCTGGCTTCATTTTGGTCAAGGCTAGCAGTGTTCCACTTGAGCCACAGCACCACTTTTGGCCTTTTCTATATATGTGGTGCTGAGGAATCGAACCTAGGGATTCATGTATATGAGGCAAACACTCTTGCCACTAGGCCATATTCCTAGCCCCCTGTATAGGATATTTTTAGAAGCATAAAAATACTGAAACATAAAACATGTTAGAAGAACAAACCTAATTACAACCATATAACTCAATGGGCTTTCTATTCTATAACAATGAGTTATTGAGAACAAGAAAACAATTAATGGAACAAATCAGTATTAAAATGGGAATTCAGCATTTGCTCCCATTTAAAGCATTGTATTCATTTTCATAGCTAAAATAAAACTTAGTCAATGCAAATTCTAGCCATTAGCCAATTTATATACACTGCAATAAATTAGCTCAATAATTGCCCCCTATAATTTAAAATGAAATACCCACTGTGTAAATCATACATAGGTTGGCTTTTAATTTGTGTGACAGAAGTACCTATTGGCCTTATTTCCATTCCAGATATTTCCTGAAGCAGGCAGCAGTATTCTTACAGAAAACATCCAAGTAAAAGGAAAAAGGATGTAAATATCCATTTATCATTTACTGTTTGTGTCAATAAATTAGAACGTTATTGCTGAGAGCAGTGTATAAAAAGGTAGAAAGTAATAAAAGGAAAGTTGCTTAAGCAGTTTAGGTTTATCATCAAATATAGACACAAGTAAAAAGTTTGTACTTCTAGGTTCTGTTCGTCCAAGTTCCTACGTGTCCTGGAGAATCCAGCAAAACTCTATCATGCTGTGTCCTAAAAGTTTTGATTCCCAGATTTAAAGCCCCATGGCCACAAGGTGACACGTTCAAGCATTTCTCCAGAATGTCTGACTTCCTCATTCCTGACATCTTCCCCTAAACCCCAGCAGAATCTATCAACTGTCATTGACTACATTTGAAAATCAGCCTGTGAGATAGTCTAGCGTATTATCTAACAGAAAATGAATCTATTAGAAAGCAATATACACGATGGGGTGATTGCTATTGTGGTATTTGTCCTCCTCTGCCTACCATCTCTTCCCCTTCTACTCTTTCTTTTCCTCTTCATTCTCTCTTCTTCTGATAGTGTATGGGAGCTACCTAGTGTAGCTCCCATATTTTTCAGCTCCCATTATTTTTCAGTAGAGAATGCATGTCTCCTAAAGATCCCCAGATGAAAATCAAGGCCAGGATTGACTTTCTTCGTATCTATGTAAAAATCTAATTGTCCATTTCTATTTTATCCCAAGCAACCTCCAAGTAGAATTGTTAATTGACTGGAGTTTTATTTTTGATTATTCCTAAAGGCTTTGTTCTTAAAGAAGAATGATTATGTGTAAATTATTTTCATATGGACACACTGACTTTGTGTTACTGGGGATGACCTTGTTCTACTGCCATGGTTTCCTTAACTACTTAAATATTTATCTAGTATAATAACAATAATTACAAAAATGTAACTCAGCAGCTGTTATTGTACATATTTTTCTTGCTGGTAAATTCAATTAGATGCCTAGCTAGCTAAACAAATGGAAAAAAGGGGTTAACACTGTAAAGGTCAATTCTGAATTATTGTTGCCCATAATCATTTCCCATGCCATTAGGTCTATAAAAATCCAATTGAAACTAAAAGCTATAAAAGTAAATTACACAAAAGCTCTCCAGGTAGGTGTCTAGAGTTTTGTTCAAGTGAATAAGACACCTGTCTGGAGGAATTATCTTTACTGGATTATCCACAATAGGACTACTCTAGTAAATGTTATTTGGCCATTACCATTTACAAATCCCATATCTCCAAGGCACTTTAGTTATTCAACCCCAAACTACCCAGGGAGGTAAAGCACTAACTAAAGTACTTTTTGAATGCTCCATAAAGTCAATAGCAATTCTCTTGAATCATAAAGGGGAAAAACCTCCATTAAATACAAAGATAACTGTGTAGTTTATTGCATCAGATATCTTTTCTTATAATAGAAATGAGGGCCAAAATTATTTTTAAAAATATATAAGTATACATCATTTTAGATGCCTATTTGTGTCAGTATAAATTGGCATATGCATATTCATAACATATATATTTTATCATGTATATAATTTATATATACACATTTGGTTATATACACATATATGCATAAAATACCAAGTACTTATTAGTATGTGCATAATATAACTCTTAATATATGCATAATGTAGCTCCAGTTGAAATCTTTATTTTAAAATTTGTATTTTTCTCATGGCATTTGTCTCACAGAGGCTGTAGTTCTTTATATTTTTAGTAAAATATGCCAAAATTGAATAGCATGTGCATAAAATATAATTTTATATAATATAATATATAATATAATGCATTATTGAATACTGTAATTAAATACACTTTTCTAGAGTAAATCTCATTGTAATAATCTTCTAAACTCAAACAAAAGTCACTGTAGTTAACAAGTCTTAAGTTCATTACCAACATAGAATGCTTTGTAATCATTTATTTTTATGTATATAATTGTGTACATATAATTAATCTAGTAATAATTGTGAAATTAGGTGCAAATGCATAATTGGTTTCTGTAGACAATGGGGAATTAAAAAGAACAAAAATCTTAATTTGCAACTATGGCAGATTAAGTTACACCTCTGAATTTTTGTTTTGTCTTCTATGAAGGGGCAAGGCTATTTTCTTCTTCTAAAGAACATTTCCTAATGAAGAAAGAATATTTATGCATAACCATTTTCATATATATTCATCTATGAATGGAGTCTCAAAAGACAGCTTAGGAAAAATGATTACTTAAAAGGAAAAAAATAGGGCTGGGGATATGGCCTATGGCAAGAGTGCCTGCTTCATATACATGAGGCCCTGGGTTCGATTGCCCAGCACCACATATACAGAAAATGGCCAGAAGTGGTGCTGTGGCTCAAGTGGCAGAGTGCTAGCCTTGAGCAAAAAGAAGCCAGGGACAGTGCTCAGGCCCTGAGTCCAAGCCCCAGGACTGGCAAAAAAAAAAAAAAAAAGGAAAAAAATAAATCATGCAATAATAATATTGAATGTTAGTGTCACACTTTTAATTACTGTAAAAAAACAGCTAAAACTAAGCAAAAATGCGCAATACTAGAATTTCAATATGTCAAACCAACCAAATCTACAAATATGTATAGCAGAGCTTCATCAAATACAACAGACAAAAGAGGAAAAGTGTTTTTATGCTCAGAACTTTTCACTTCAATACCAAATATACTCCAGGTATCCAGCTGTCATCCATGTGAAAAGATTTACAAAACAAAAAGAATAATTTGTAATTATCAAATGCCTTAATTAACTCCTCTAGGAAACACGTGATTTCCTCAAAAATGTATTTACACCAATACTAATTTATTAAAGAATATTTTTAGTAGTAAATATTGAACCTAGCATTCAGTTGAAGACAGTGGCTAAGAAAATGTTCTGCCTCTTCATTATAGTCCCCAGCCCTTTTGTCTCGTAGTTTGTTTCTGAAATTGTGTTTATCTAATTTTCCTAGGGCTAGTATTGAAGTGGAGATTATTTGGCCTTTACCTCACACATAGCTGGTATTACAAGTGTGTGCCATTGTACCTGGCTGACTTATTGCCACTATTTTAGATTTCTTATTATGTTATGTAGTTGTACAATGGGTTTCCATTCAACATGGCAGTTTGAATGTACAATGCATTTTCATTGTTATCAGTCCTTTTATCATTCAAGAATCAGAAAGTGTTAAACTATACAATAGAATGAGTAAAATATTAGTTTACATAATTTTACCTTTGTTAGGAAAATTTGTTGAATATTAGATAATCGATATTTTATTGGGTTGTTTTTTTAATCTGTGAATTGACTTGTGCATTGTGTCTGAATTGGTAGGTTCCCACTTCTACTGAATAAATCCAGTATTTCAACACATTGTATTTCCTTTTGGAAATTTACTATGGATGATAGACAAGCCAACACTGCTTTTGTTGCTCTTCTATTCTTTATCATGTTTATTATTTCACTTACTAAATGAAGTAGAAAAATCAACAAAAATGAATTTAAGAATTCTATGCATTACACATCTAAAAGTGAATGAGTTTGAATCAAATTTTTATTTGATTAAATTCCAACTTTCAAGACACCAAAAAGACCCAGCTCCCTTATACATTTTCAGAATAATAAGTTACTCACTTAAATACCCAGGAAGAGAAATTGGATAGATATGAAGTAAATAGAACCCAACCAGTCGAGGCTTTTCTATTAAGTACTTTCCTAAGAAAGGAACATCAACTTTTGGGCTGTGATATAAAAATTAACAGCTTGGATCATTATCAAGGGCCTACTAAATCTTTTAATCCAACACAAATCAACTCATATGTAGGAGTATTTCCTTCTAAAATAATGTTCCTCCTTAGTTATTAGGGCTTGGCTGATAAACTATATAATTAACGGAGCTTAAAGCAATAATTTATTTATTCTTTGTTATTCTTTTAAAAATAATTTCCAGACTTTATAGTTTATCCAATATACTAGTTAGGTGGACGAGTTTGTGGTTGATTATACTATTCTGTTTTAATTACTATAGATTTCTAACATAGTTTGAAGCCTGAGTGTGTCATGATAGATATTGAGAGTTAATTATTGTTGTTTGCATTATTAGTAGTGAGTGTATTTACTCATTTGTTTTCTAGAATTATCAAGGAAATTATATCCTGTTGGAATTACAGACCAAGAAACCAATGCCAATAATAAGCAATCTTTTTTTAACTTGAAAAAGGAGGCGTTTCATCATTTTGGTTATGTTTGTATTTATCATGAAAAAGTCCTCATTAACTAGAAATTAACCTTGTGTCACCTCGAACACTTCTATCTCTTTGATAAGAAAGAGAAACAGGAGTAATTTTGCATTTAAAACTTACTGGTGATGGCTTTGTATTTCTCTCAACCAAAGAGAAAAGGTAGAATAATAATTCCAACAACATTTCTGTGATTGACAAGACTTCTGCCACAGGGATAAGGAGCTGGGATTTTGCTAAACAGCAGCCTATAGCAAGAAACACAAACACATTGATAGTTGCTTTCAGAAAGGGTTCTTGACCATATGTGTTAGTTTCTAAGCTATATAATACAGAAATAAAGCCCAGCATCAAAATTATCAAGTGACTGGAAGTCGTAATGTCTCATTTTATTTTAAGAATGCCCACATGGTTCATCTTTGCTCAGGAGGTTGCAGCTACATTCATAAACACTCATGCAAGGAACTTGAAATGACTGAATATCTAAGAACAAATTTATATGCATACTGGTTTCCTTATCTTAAACCCATCTGCATTTATTTTACGTGCAAAGGAAAAATTATCAAACTGAGAAAAGTAAAGGTTTCATTACTAATATTATACATAAAAAATACAACTGGATTAATTTTGAGTTATATTTTCTTCACACATACATAAGATTCTTTCCTGCACCAAGGATTGAACTCAGAGATCAGAACCTGTTAGGTAAGCACTCTACCGAGAAGTACAGCATTACTTCAATTTATCATATCCAATTGCAGTTTCTTATACCAACTTAACACTGTACAGTAGAGAGAGTGATCTCTCAGCCAGCTCAGCCTCAATCTCATGCTGAATGACCTGCTCTGAGACATAGGAATCAGACTGTTGTGTGATTTATTTTTTCAATAGTGCGAGTCAAATCCAAGACATTGTGTTTGGAGGTGGAGGTCTTATTAGATGAAATGGGTCACTGGGGAGTGAATGTAAAGGGCATAACTTGTCCCAAGTTCAGTATTCACACTATCCTCATGACTACTCTTTGCTTTATGTCTTCCATAAGGTGAGCAGTTTTGCTCTACATGAACATTATATCAATAATATGATATAACTTACTTTGTATTGAACAATCTCAGAGTATATGACATTAACATCAACTTTGTAATTGAGATCGCTTTGTTACAATTATTCTAAAATAATTCTACACAGACATATATTCAAAGGTAAAGTACTTATTTATCCTCATGAAATCATTAGAATGTTAAATTTAAAATTTAGTAAAAAATTTTAAAAATGGCAGGGTTGGGAATGTGGCTTAGTGGCTGAGCATGCACAAAGCCCAGGGTTTGATTCCTCAGTACCACATAAGCCAAAAAAGCTGGAAGTGGCACCGTGGCTCTCTTTAATTATTGGCAGATTCTGTGGTATTTAAAAGTAGATAATTCTCAAGATTAAAATAGTGCATTTAGGAGTAAAAACAATCCAAAAAAGATGACCTCAGCAGGCACAATTACTCAGTCAGACAAACTTGTTCTGTTCTATTTGTCACACACACAAAAAGACAGCAAATAAATATCACAAGAAACATATCAACTATCCCACAAACTGAGCTGTATACATTCACAAAAATCCAAATCAGGGGAAGATGATTTTTACTGGACTATTTTTAAATAAACAAGAAACCAAAGTAATATAAATGAATTATAGTATCTCAGGTACACTGCTTAGATAAAACAAAGCCTTACACTGTTAAGTTATGTGCTAGTTTACTCTTTCTCAATTCATTATGGGTGGGTAGTTTCTAATATTGTCCATCATCTAAGGCACATCCAGACTGGTGGATTTTTTTGTCACTCTACAGGTGCAATGACAATAAAGGTAGATGGTTATGCACTAGACCTGGTAAGTGGCTTTCATGCTTTATCTCATTCCATTATCATCGTCATTATTGTACATATCAACAGCAAAGCTGTTGTCATTTTTGTAGATGTAGAAACTGAAGCTCTATGAGTTCAATAAAATAGTCAAAGTCATCATGTGACAATACTTTCCTCAACGACATCCAAACAACCCCAAGGGTTAAGCATTTCCTAGTGGCATTCTCCTGTTTATATTTCATGTATGCCATTTCTATCACTAGTATAAAATCTGAAATAATATCACCTGTCAGAGAACTAGAGTTAGTGTCTTACGGAAATCAGTGCCCTAATTCCTTTCGGAGTATCTTATGTATACTTATTTCTTTTTCCATATGCTTAAATGTGAGATAAATGGATCCAAGGTGAGAGTTTACATTTTGACAGGGAGGGCAGCCACTACCCCGAGCTCATCTTCAGGGCCAGGTGAGGCATTTGCTGCTATTGTACCCAAAGAAGTAGCATGCATTCTGATGCTGGCAACTGGGTTAGGTTGACAGTCTCTGAGACTATTCAGATGTTAAGGTAAGAAGCATGGATATCTGGTTTCTTATTTTATTTTGATTTTCCCTATGTCCTTAGATTTCAAAGGTCATTCCCTTTCTCCTTACTGAAAATACATTTCCTCTCTCTCTGTATGAAGATGTTCCTATCAACTCCCAGCCATAAGGGACAAAAAACCCTTTCTTTCCTATCTAAGAAAACATCTGTGTATGTTAAAGTGCTTCAAAGAGCCTTAAAGTAGAATGTGTGAATATATGTAGAATAACAGTTCTTATTATTAAATGTCATTCTGAGATTTGGTGAAAGTTACAGGGTCATGCTATTTTACTATACTAGCAGCAAATATAATTTATGGAACATGTGTTAATGCAATGATGTATCTTTGAAATATTAGATTATGTTTTTGAGATTTATGCTCTGCATATCACATCACAACTATTAGTTCTATATCAAATACAACTGAGAAAAAGATGTCAGTTTTCTTTAAAGAAATCAATTTGATCTTCGTTTCTGAAAATCAGAAATTCTGGCACTAATCAGTTCAGAAAAGACTGGAAGAAAGGAATCCATAATTGATAGTCCTCAGGTTTTAGGGACACAGAGAGAAAATAAAATATCAATAAAGAGTCAAAAACTACTCTTAAAGATAATAAACATAATTTCACAAAATACAATCTTCCAGAACTAGTTGCTCATCATGTACAATTATTTACACAACAGTATGGTCTATTTCATTGGTGCTCATGGATGCACATATCTGTTTCCTAGCAGAATTTAATCATTGTGTTTGTGTAATCAATAAAGGCAATTTACTTCTTGAAATAATATTTCTATTTTATATTGCTATAAAATGCCTAAAATAAATGTTTCTTTTTATTTTCAAACACCTGTCATAAAAACAGATGATTATGTAGAGGAATTAGTATTGACATTTCTTAGAGAAAGAAAAAAAATGCATTGCCAAGTATTTTCATTATAATGAAACTACTGTTACTGAAATTCCCTCAGTTTAATGCGACCAGAGAGCTGTAGCTAGGATTTCATTACCTAACAGTAAATAACATTTCTCCTGCAAAAAGGTGAACAATGACTTTCAGTGGACCACTTATCTCCATCCAGTTTTAATCATTATAGTGAAGAAAGAATCCTTTGTGAAGGATAACACTTATCCCTATGTGTTATTTTTCTGCTAGGAAAATTGAATTTTAAAATTATACACTATTTTATGACATATGTGAAATAGAAAACTTTGAAGATTAACTGAACTTGCTCAACTGGATGACTTATTTGAATAAGAGTTTTATCAAGAAATATAGATATAACTAGTTTAAAATGAAAAATTCTTGGTTAAGAAATTATTCAAACAATATGTATATCAAATAAATATAATAGATGGTAAAAGACAAAAAAATTCATTTGGATATCGTAAATTAAACAGGACTTTAAAACTTCACATATTGAGACCAAAGAAGGGTATTCTTAGGAGAGTCACTTTTCTCTATGTGGTTACTTTCGTTTCTCATGCTCCATCACACTGCTAACTTTGCCAATGACACTGCTGCCCCCCGCTGTCCTACTCATATCATTACCATCTATGTCTACTGGTTCCTTCAGAGCAACTCAGCATCATGACAATAGGTCACAGATCTACACTTTCACCTCTTAACACAATAACTATCCAGGAAACTTTGAGCTAATGTGTAGAGAATGGAGTCAATTAAATTGTTTGGAAGAAATAGTGCCTGCAAGGCAGCATGTCCTTGTTAGTCCTGCTTGGATTAGAGGCTGAGTTACTCCCATAGAAAAATGGGCTCTCTAGAATCTGATATACTAAGTCCTCATTTTAAAAAGCTACATAAAGAAACATGTCTCAAAAACGTGCAATTTTTAGAATAATTTAAAATAGTGTTATGACTTTTTATATACCCTTATCTTTTCATTTTAGACACTTCCCTCCCACCCCTCACTTCTCTGCTACTCAAGGACTTCAACTCAGAATCTGCGTGCTGTCCCTGAGTATTTTTGCTTAGGGATAGCTCCACTTCCAGCTTTTGGGTGGTTAATTGGAGATAAAGAGCTCAAATAATTTTTATCCCTGGGCTGACTTTGAATCACAATCCTCAGATCTCAGCCTCCTGAGTAGCTAGGATTACAAACTTGAGCCACCAACAAGGAAGATTATTTCTTTATCTTAATAAAAGTCTACATCCCGTGACGAACTTCTCCTTGAAGCACATTCTTTGACATTTCCTGAAGCACAAGTATGTTGGCAGCCAAAAAATTCTAGCTTTTCCAAAAAAGTATTTCATATTTAAGTTATATTTTTACTGAGGATAAAATTAGAGACAATTTCTATTTACTTTCACTACTTCAAAGATGTCACTGTGTTCTTCTGACTTCTGTAGTCTGCAGATAAGAATTTAATTATGACCACTGATTGCTGTTTGAATATGAATATTGCCTTTATTTTCCCCTAACTCACAGCATATTTTCTCTCTACTTTAACCAGCCAGTGTATAGCTTAGCTTACTGTGTATATGGATTTTTTATTCATTTTTCAGTAATTCTGTCTATCTACCCATTCAATGTGTATAATGTCCTCTAATTTTCATCATTTCTCCTTTCCCCATTTCTTTCCTCTCCTGCTGGTTTCCTCTTACACTTTTTCTATTGGAAATTGAAACATAACTCCACACATACTTATAGATCCATATCTTATAGCAAATTATTTCCTTTAATTCCACATTTGTTTTTCCTTGTCTGTGTCTTCAACTAAAATAAATGCTGTAGGAGAAAGGCACTACTGACTATTTTTCAAAGAAAAAATGAAAAAAGAGACCTAGCACATTGCACATAGAATTGTGAATATTTGTGTGATGAACGACTTAGTGAAATTACACTTTTCTGTGAGTTGATATATTTAGCACTAAGAATTCCAAACGATGGTAGTAGCTCTTTCAACTTCATTGCTGCAAAGGGAAGAGTAAAGAAGAAACTAGCTACATAGACTAACCTGTACTGAAGCCCATTGTTATATTTGTATACCAGTGCCATCTTCTAAAGAAACTAGGAAGAAATAAATCTGTTCAACTTTTTTTTTCAAATTTTTATTATCAAACTGATGTACAGAGAGGTTACAGTTTCATACATTAGGCATTGGATACATTTCTTGTACTGTTTGTTACCTCAACTTTTTTAAGGCACTAATGTAGTTCTTGAAGTAGCTCTAATGGGTTATTTTATTTTTATTTAACTTTTGTATTATCTCAGAGCTAAAGACAATTCTGTGGGCTTAGAGGCTAAAGAGGAAGACTGGGGAAATGCACTCCATATAGATAGGTAACTATAGATAGCTCTTGCCCTAAAACGTTTTATTCAGGGAAATTGCAGTGAAGTATCTTACCACCAGAGGGCACTGTGTGACCTGTTTGTGGTGCTCAACATAGACTTGCCAATAAAAGAAGCCTAGGGACAAAAGCTTCACAAAACTGACACACAGGGCAATATTTTGCTGATGCATTTAAAGGATTTGCTTCATTTTGGAAATGCATAAAATTAAAAAAGTTAAATTGATGCTGGAATTTTTTTAATGACAAAGGACATTTGCAGTTATTTCACAGAAAAAAGGTACAGATATTCCTTAATTATTATAAAAAAATACATTCAATTATCTAATATTTTAAATGTTAAATAAAATGGCATGAAGATGCAATTTTTTCACCTGGATATTTGCAGGCAGCTAAAATTCTACTTCTTTCTGTAATCTTATGGATTACACACTTTGTCTAAAAATATACCTTGATACATTGTTGCTTAAGTGTGTACTGAGACCCTGCTAGTGAGCCACCACCTTGCCACATAAATTTGTTCTAGCTTCTTTCTCCCATAGGGTCCTCTTGGTCAATTAGAAAGATAAGCATAGTGCACTTACATCAAAAGCTGTGTGTCTATGGAAAAGAAAATGGGGAAATACCCACTCTTGCTGGAGAAAGAGCTGCAGAAAGCCTCCCAGCAGTTGACAGGTTACAAAGTCTAAGTAGACATTCCCTAAGGAATGTGTTTGTGACTGACGGACAAGAGTCTCCTCAACAAAGGTTTGCAAATATCAAAAGTTGACCATTCTGTATTATGTATGTTTGCTCTGTTTTTAACTTTTGTCAGTTGTGGGGCTTCAACTCAGGGCTTGGGCACTGCCCCTGAGCTCTTTGGCTCAATGCTAGGACTTTATTGCATTGAGCCACAGCTCCAGTTCCAGTTTTCTGGTAGTTAATTGGAGACAAGAATATCATGGACTTTCCTGCCTAGGCTAGATTGGAACCGGGATCCTCAGATCTCAGCCTCCTGAGTAGGCTAGGTTGACAGGCATATGTCACTGGTGCCGAGGCTGTTGGCACCAAGTCAAGTAACAAGTCAAGTAACAGCTGCCATAATTTTTACCATGTACAAAGAGTGTGTTATTCCACTTAATTGAATAGAACTCTGAATTCATGTTATTGCACAAGTCACACAGATTCCAATAATTAGAACAAAGTAAATTTGACCATTGTTTATGCAGATATAGTTAGAAGGCAGACGTAAATCTAATTGCAAATACCTTGCTCTTAGGCATGAATGAGAATGTCTGCTGGATCTATTATATCTCCTCTCAGAACTATGTCTTGTCTTTCTGAATGTACACTCTGACTTGAGATGGAGGCTTGTATGTTACTCAGCAATAGGCTCCCATTTGTCTTGCAATGTGTTTTGCCTCACAGGGAGATGAGGTAGGAAACTAGAGGGAAAGGGAAAGGTCACTGGTCCTCAGGTTTCTTTGTTATGTCACCTTGTGCAATCTGTGATCCTAAGGAAAGGTCTGCCTCCTCCCTCCATCCCTGACCCCTGTGGAAGGTGGAGTTTGTCCTCTGCAGGCTGGAGGATGCAGTACCACACCTGTCATGGTTTCCCTACTTCCACCCCTCCTTTTTATACATAAGTCCTCTATTAAGCTCTCCTCAATTTATCATATTTTCAAACTACTATCTGCTTTTTGCTAGCTCCAAATCAGCCTTCAAGCAGCGTTTGCTGTTTAAGTAAGAACCCGGTAAGGTGTACTGGAGCAGAAGTGGAAGTGATAGGATATAAAGGATTCCAGAATATGAAATGTCGGCATAGAAAGAGCAATGGTCAATCAGAAATTTTGAGTTTCTTGCAAACAATTCAGTTCTTTCTGCAGCCTATCACACTGTAGGTGACCCAAGACTCTTAAAGTTAAAAATCAGCCAAGAAGTAGGACAAAATGAACGGTGCCTAGCGGGACACTAAAGGCAGGGTTCCGAGTTGGGAGATTTCATGATGGTTCGAAAGGCATGAAGCCATATTAGTCATCTCAAAGGGTGGTACCAACCAGTCTCATGTGCCAATCCAAGCAAACAAATTAACACCAAGTAGTCATGACAGGCTGTCCACAGGTCATCAAGCAGCTAGGTCAAACAGTGGAGTATTTTGAAGATTGAGGTGGACAGTGGACATCAATATCAGAAAACAGCAAGGTCCACCCCATGAAATTTAACTAGAAGCCCAAGTCCTGGAAAGAGGACCAAGACGCAGAAAATGCTAGATTATTGGCTGTGTGGCTGCATGTTTGTCTAAAATGCCTTAAAAAGCTCACGATGGGCCAGTCTGGGACATGAGTAGAGTGCAGTGATGAGTGGAACGCTGATTTGGGTATGGAAGATGACCCAGCCTTGCTCATCCTTCACCAGAGGCAGCCCTCTGAGTTCCTGGCTCTCACTAGCCCGGGACTTCATTGTGTGACCAGGTTTGTGCTAACACATCTCCTACTAAGAATAATCTGGCATGGCCATCTTTTTCATCAGTATTTTTGGAGAGAAATATAAAGTAGGATAGTCATAAAACTAATGGATCTACCTTCCACACATAATAGAAAACGTGTGCCCTTTGGGTATTAGTTTACTTCACTTAAAACAAATTTTTCCAGGTTTAAATATATCTAAGTTATAAACATATACCAGACCATATGCATACACACACATACACAAATTAAATAAAGGATGATACACCTCTTATGCATTCATAAGGGCATAGCTATTAGGCTCTTGTGATCCTCTGCTGTGACTAGCCTAAACCTGTGCTAATTATTCCATATGAGGGAGACCATAGAGTCCAGGTTTCTTTGGGTCTGGCTCACTTCACTTAGTATAATGTTTTACAAGTCTTTCCATTTTTTTTTCTTTCAAATTTTTATTATCAAACTGATGTACAGAGAGGTTACAGTTTCATACACTTGGCATTGGATACATTTCTTGTACTGTTTGTTACATCGTCCCTCATTTCCCCCTCCCTCTTCCCCCTTTCCCTTTCCCTTTTCCCCCCATGAGGTGTTCAGTTCACTTACACCAAACAGTTTTGCAAGTATTGCTTTTGTAGTTGTTTGTCTTTTTTTACCCTGTGTCTCTCAAATTTGGTATTCCCTTTCAATTTCCTAGTTCTAATACCAGTATAGACGGTTTCCAATATACTCAGATAAGATTACAGAGATAGTATACATACAACCACAGGAAGGTGATACAAGAACATCATCAATAGTAGAAGCTACAGATACACATGGGACGTTGATGAATGAGGCAATGTCATTCTTTCTGATAGAGGCATAAAATTCCATTGTGTATATGTACCACATTTGTGAAATGAATTTCATGTTATGGAAATGACTGTTATATCACTGTTGCAAATTACTTTCAACATGCCATGTGAAACTGTAGCTTTTATTGTTAATGATCCTCTTGTATCCCTTCCTATGATTGTACTCGCACTATCAGTGTATCTTATCTGAGTACATTGGTAACTGTATATACTGGTATTAGAACTAAGAAAGTGAAAGGGAATATCAAAATCGAGAGGCAAAGGATAAAAAGACAAACAACTCCAAAAGCAATACTTGCAAAACCATTTGGTGTAAACCAACTGAACTCATGCAGGGAAAGGGAGAGGAGGAGGGGGAGGGGGGAATGAGGGAGGAGGTAACAAACAATACAAGAAATGTACCCAAAGCCTAAAGTATGAAACTGTAACCTCTCTGTACATCACTTTGACAATAAATAAAGGAACAAAAAAAGGATAATCCCATAAGTAAAAAAAAAAAAAGAAAGAAAAAAAGGATGATACACAGAAGGGAGTATTCCTAGGGTGTAACTCCTCTGAACAACAAATTAACAGTGTAAAAAAATGAATATCAGCAAGCAGGAACTTGAGTTGTCAGGTACAGTGAAATTAAGAGAAGATGAAATGTGGGAAAATGAAGTCAAAATATTAGATGTATATATTTAAATATAAAACTAGAACCATTTACAGGATACATGGTGTTGAAAGTGGTTGATGGGAGAATGACAAAGAGATGACATTGACCAGGATTCATTATACCCATTAAGTGACATGTTAATCTAAAATCTCTTTATACAACTACTTAAAGGTAATTTCAAAAATTCTAATAATAAATAAAACTAATGAAATTTATTTTTAATGAAGTTCCTTTTTAAGGTAAAAGTAAACAAGGGGTATTTTTAACAATAGGTTTTCCCCGAGCTTAAAAAAAAATGTTGATGTACAGCCAGAATAGACAGTACATCGCAAACAGTTTCCTAAATAAACACATGGATTGTTTAAACTGAATAGATAGATATAAATGCATTGGAATAGTACAACCATGTTTTAGAAGGATCATTTGATCAGAAGTAAAATGTAGATGGTCCCCTCACCTACATAGATGCTTTGTTAATCATCCAGATGTTATTATAGAAGTGGAGAGTTTGACCTGCCTCCCTTTGTGTTGTTTTCATAAGTGAGTATCATAGGCAGATAGCAGAAAGGACATCTCACTGTGACTGTAGGGATGAGAAAAAGATATGATGGATACTTTCTTTTCTTCCAGGTGGGAGTAAAAGACAAGTAGTTCCTGGCACCCTACATTCCAGTAAATCTTGTGACTGGAAGCATGTTGGCACCAATGCTGAAGGACATGATGAGCTTCAGCTCCAGGTAAGTTTGGAATGAGGCACTGGGCTTGTTATCAATGGCACGATGTGCATTTCTCTTGAACTCCCATCAACTAGGCTCATGATGTAACTTCAGCATCCATCTTTGACCTTTTCCATGACCTTTTTATGTCTTCAAAAAGTTTTCCTTTCAAACTGCATGGTGTCTTTAAAGGCAGTGCACATTTTCCTGACAGAATTGGTAGTCAATGGAGGATTTCCTTATGAACTTCATGCCAAAAGGCCTTGAGCTGCAGTAAAGGATGAAGTAGAGGAAACATGACAAAGCATGATGATACAGGCAGTTTTGGATGGTGATGCCGAGTGGTAATGGCACACTGGCAATGTCCAGATATTCAGTAGCCTTCTTCATCACAAGTACTTGTTGGCTGAGTCTACCATGGTAACTCCCCCATCCCCAAATTTTGTCACTATTACTGTCAGACAATCAGAGGAGTTAAATAACCCTGACACTCAAAAGACTTCTTGATCTCAGATTTTGTTGTATTGATCTCTGACTTTGAAAGGACAGAAATATAAGATCTCTGAGATATTCAGTTATGATACTCTTTGAGTTTGCACTGCATGGATCTATAGCTCTCACGTTTGACATTAATATAAAGCATTCACAGGCTAAGTACAATAGAAGGCTACTGGTTTATAGTATAGAAAATAATTGTGCACAACTTAATTAAAAAGAATTTTGGTACTTTGCAAAACCTATCTACTGGGCTTAATACATGTTTCTTAGGCATAATTCACATAAACTCACAGCCCTCTAGAGTTTTAAAGATGAGAAAGATAAGTCAGCAAGGAGACCAGAATAAATATCATAAAATAAAGATGCAAGGCGCCTAATAAACATTTGGTTCATGTACCAAATACTCAAATGATTCCTTTTTTCTGAGAGCAATTATTTGCCTAATAACAGTATCGGAAAACAATTAGCAATATGTGGGAAGTTATAAACAGAAGAATGCTTCTTACAGTGTGATTTAATTCAATGACAATCATGAGCAGTCCTATTAGGTAATTGTATAGACATTATGGACAAAATGTTTTTTAAATAATATGTAAGTATTAAAATACATACTTTAGAACAGTAATTATGGCTGGGAGCTGGTGGCTCATGCTATAATCCCATCTACTCAGAAGGCTTAGATCTGAGGAATGTGGTTTGAATCCAGCCATGGCAGGAAAGCCCATTAGGCTCTTATCTACAATTAAGTACCAAAAAGGGGAAAAGTGGGATTGTGGTTCAAATGGAAGAGAACTATCTTTGAAGAATGAAGCCCAGTAACAGTGCCCCGGCCCTGAGTGAAAGCTCCAGGATGTACACACATATACACATAAGCATGCGTGTGTGCACGCACACACATAGAGTATTACAAGGAGCAAAAAAAAATGTAAATGAGGTATGTTATAGGATATTAACATTTTCATGTGTATGAGACATAGAAACAAAAAAAGTCAAAATCATAAAATAACTTCATTATATCTTTACCTTTCTTGGATTTTTACTTTGGAATTGTGTGATTCTCCATGACCACATTTTCTGCAATTCTTTAAGTCACTTCAGTGTCGTGCACATAAATAAGTTGTATTTTTTTTATATTGAAACATTACAAAAAGTAGCAGTAGTCATCTCTTTCTCAAACTTCTCTAGGCTGTCCAAATAGTGATTTTTAGGTTCACTCTCCCTCCCCATTTTCATGTTATTGTCCATTAGAGTTGGATAATGTATACTCTACACTTGCCCTTAGTGCAGATACTGTGTGCTCTGAGTTTACACCCATGGCTTCATTATTTCTTAATCTGTAACTTTAGACAGAACTCTGTGTCCAGCTAACTCATCCTCAGTGGATAGACAGTCCAGTTTGTGGATACAACTACATGAATCATTTTTTTTCTCCCTTCTCTCTGCAATAATGGCAGGAAAAAGGAGAATAATGCTGGTTTAGATTTAGTAGTCAATATTGGTTGACCTAGCTCAAGTATCTACATTTGTGAGTTTTATAGCTGTCAGCCAGTCAACATAGTTATGCCTTATGCTTAAATATGTGTCCCTAAGTTCCCCATTTTGTAAATTAACTGAGAAAAGGTTTGTAACAAACTTTTTATGACTATTTCAGCACAATGAATGTGTTAGAATGGATGTTTATTTCCAATTAAAAAACAATAGAGGTTATCTAAGCATCAGATTAATAGGAGATAAATAAACTACAGAAATAAATGGGTATCCAGAATATAAATGTGTGTTTGTATGTGTGCACCTGTGTGAGTGTATGTGTTTGTCTGTGTGTACTACAGAGACACTTCTAACTAATTAGATACTAAATTAATTCTACCTTTTATTACACCTGATATAATAGTAACAGTCATGTGGCAAGTTGAACAATTTTTATTTTAAATCTTCAAATCAATGTACTACCAGTTCTAAAGACATCAATAGTTCAAGATTTCTCTGAGTTCTTCTTGTCTTACTTTATAACACTGCCTGCCTTTGATTTTATTCTTTTAGGGAACTAACTCTGCTTTATGTAAAGGATCTACAAGTAGGTATCTGCAGAAAAGGCACCGTCCTTTTCACTTCAGAGTATGTTGTCTGCCCATCAAATCAGCAATGCCCTATAGATTATAAAATTTTATTTTTTCTTTTTTTCTGTCTTTTGGTAACAAGGAAATTAAACCCAAACAGAAAGATAATAAAATGAACCTGGCAATGTAAGCAACTCCCATTTTATAAAATCTACTCACAGAATAAATGTAGTATGAAAACTGAAGTTATGGAATATTAAGATAGCATTGAATCATTGAACTGGAAATTCATTCCAGCCAATAACACCCCATGGTTTGAAATTTAAGCAGCACTTTTATCATCCATCAATGTAAATTATTTAATGTTGCCAACAACTGTAGTGATGTTAACGTGTTATTTGTAAATGTTAAATGTTATTTTCTGGTAGATGGTAAGAGAATATTTTGCAAAGTATAAGGGAAGTGAAGTGAGCCAGACCCAAAAAAAACAAGTACTCTATGGTTTCCCTCATGCGGAGTAATTAGTACATGTTTTCATGTTTTGGCTACTCATAGCAGATCACAATAGCCCAATAGCTATGCCCTAATGAACACATAAGATGATGCTAAGTGAAATGAACTCCACCTTATGGAAACAAGTGTTATATCATTGTTGCAATTATTTCCATGAGAAACCATAGCTTTCTTTTTCTCTCATATTCCCTTCCTATGGTTGTACTCCACTATCATTGTATCTCATCTGAGTACCCTGGATACTGTATATACGTGTATTAGAACTAGGGAAGGGAAAGGGAATGTCAAAATTGAGAGACAAAGGATAAAAAGACAAACAATTCCAAAAGCAATACTTACATAACCATTTGGTGTAAACCAACTGTACAACCCATGCAGAGGGGAGGGAAAGGGGGAGGGGGGAAATAAGGGAGGAGGTAACAAGTTGAACAAGAAATGTACTCACTGCCTACATATAAAACTGTAACTCCTCTGTATTTCACTTTGACAATAAAGGGGAAAAAAGAATTGTTTCATATGAATTAGTGTTCAGTAGCCATTCAAGATATATTTTAAAGTAGTATCTAAGTCAAAATATGTATTAAGTAGAATGAATCAAAATAGTTCTATGGGTCACATTCAAAATCAATTTCCAAATCACAGTTTTAACGTTGAAAATTTGTAGCACATTACATTTTGAGCCAAGATTCCTAACTGAGAATTTTCTTCTACCCTTTACTCACAGAGCTGAAGAAAATGTAAATGAGGAGAATGTAGGCAGGGGCCAAAACACAAGCATTGCCCTTCCAGTGATGCAGCTTAAAAACTAAAGAGAGATACATTACAACAAAGCATTATAAGCATGTACTGAGTAGAGTGCATGCCAATAGATCTGGGATAGCAGGTCCTAATAAAATATTTCTTCCCTGAAATAATTTATCATCCTCCATGTTAGATACATTCTCATACAAGTACCACACATTAGCCTATTATTATGGATATATGATGTATATATATATATATATATATATATATAATACTATTTTCTTGGCACTAAAGGATAAAGGCTGATGCAATGCCAACTACTTTCCTGAAAGAAGACTGTGGACTTGTATTAGCACAACTGAGAAAGCTTCATGAGGGAAGTAGAATTTGCTGTACGTAAAACACAGCTGTATGAGCTGTGAATGACCTTTTTCAGGAGTGTGTGTGGTGGGGGGAGGGAGTGTTACTAGGGTTAATATATATATGATGCCCATGGAATCATTTGGTACTTGATAAGCTAGAAACCTGTGTTTCTCTTAGGTTTCTTGTGGACTACCTGAGGCCATCTGCCTGTATTGATACTTCTATATAGGCTAAGGATAATGTCATAATATTATAATGTCTATGTGGCCCTTGGCAGAAATAAGGCTTCCTACCTTTGCTAGGTAGAGGAAATGATGTATAAATAGGCAATCATTTAGATATTGGGGACACAAAGGAAAAGACAGCAATGCTTTCTGTAATATAGTGGTAATGGAAGATAAATCTGTGAAGGACAGAGATTAGTTTGAGTAGTCTTGAATTCTAGTCCACAAGACTAATTCATTTTATCCTCCTCCAGTGGTCAGTTTACTTTACATTAAGTTGGATAAATAGGAATATTCCCAATTCAGAAATATGAATGCTGTTATAGATTTTCATAACTTTTTGTATGGTTATATATATTCAATATGTTACAATGATTTTTATAATATTGACATTTTATGTTTTAAATATTATAATATTTAATTACTATAATATTTTACATTGATTCACCAAATCTTGGAAAATCTTATCAGGCTTTTAATATCCCAAAACTAGCCAGAAAAAGTAAATCCTAAAGTGTATTAAAACGTATTCATTGAGTGAACATATTTTTTTATACAATCTAGAAATTTCCTACAACAAATAGTCTCCTGGTTACAAATGAATAGGTTTGCAACTCTTAAAATTATTCTTAGTATTTTACCAAAAATCTTTTTTCCTTTCATTGATAAGAAACTAGTAAAAATTTAAATTTATGATGATATAATTGTGAAAACATATAGATTAGCAAGCAAATTTTAAGTAGTATATTGATAAATATTCTGTAAACACTTTGCTTTTTAAACCAAGGCCATCACTTAATATTAATACTCTACTGGAAAGTCTTGCTTCAGTTTTCAATGATCACTTTAGTCAAGAGTCATATGCTCAAAGAGTATAATCTTTCTTTCTGCCATTGTAGATATCATCATTTTCAGGGTCATCAAAATTTTAGTTCTTGTCAACAGTTTTATCCTCTTTTCCCTAAAGTGACATCTTTCCATAACTATAAAGTGATCTTCTCTTTTTTAATTTAATTTTTTGTCAAGATGATGTACAGAAGGGTTACAGTTACATACATAAGGCAGTGAGTACATTTCTTGTTAAACTTGCCACTTCCTCCCTCAATTTCTCCCACATCCCCTCCCCCTCAATTCCCCCCCCCAACATTGTAGAGTTAATTTCCAAAATATTGTCTTGTGAGTATCACTGTTGCACTGTTCTCCCTTTATGCTTTATTTCACCATTTTGATGTTCCCCTTCTCTAATTCAGATGAACATATATACAATACCCAGGGTACCAAACTCAAAAACCGTGACCTTTTTTATATTTCCTTTGTTTTTTTTTACTTTTACTTATTTCTGTGCTTTTCAATCACACTCATTTTGTGCTTGGAGAAATAAAAAGTTCCCTTACTCATGATTTTATCTCCTTCTTCATGTTCATTATTTGTCATATCTACTCTATTATCAAATTATGACAGTAATTATCAAAGATAAAAGCATTATTATGTAAGTATTTGTCGCAATGCATATTAATATTCTTTTCAATCATACTGACTTTGGTTGATGACTTGATGGCAGAGTATTTGGAGACTTAATAGGGAATTTATAAGAGTAAGACTGAGATAAAAGTTGGAGGCTTTGGAAATGCTTCCTCACAACCACGGGTATTGATTTTGCATTGTAGAGAAATTGGCGACGAGGAAAAGGAGAAAAGCCCAAATAAAACCTTGAGATATGCAAAAGTAAACACAAATGACAGGAGGAACAATCTCAGATAAGAAACAGCAGGAAGAAGATTAAGGGAAAATAATTTTGTTTTAAAAATTAGTAATCAAGTTTGTCATCTGGATGATGAAAAACTGAAAATTAATTAAAGGTCACTACATTTGATGTTCCTCTTAAATCATGAAAAATGAAAAGAATGCTTTTAAAACTATTAATATAAGGTGAAGACTATAATGTTTGGAGTTCCCAAAATGTAAATTTTTCTCCTACAAAAAGAAGTTTACATAATATAGAAGTTTCTTCAATGTCCTATTACACAGGCCTCAAACACCAGATGTCAGCAGTTCTTCACCTTCTCTGTGCTGGAAACAATTACATGTAAAATTTATAGCTTGACTCTAATAAGGAATTACTATTATTTCCTTGTGGAAAGAAAATTTGAATTTCTACTTAACTAGACATCATTTGTATTTTACCCTGTAATGATAATAGATAACTTTTTTTATAGCTTGGACTAATTGCTATTGTTTTAATGACAGAATAGGTGATTGATAGTGCTAAAAAGTGCAGTCAAACCACAGTTGTGAAAGAGAGGTATTTTTTCCTTCTAATGTATTATAACATTTAAATGATAGTATCTGAAATATATATCATTTATAATTCATACACCTCACTTAGTACAAACCAAGAGTATAACTATTCCTAAAGTCCAAAGTATTACTATTTAGCTTTCCAACATCAGCTGCTTTGAAATGAAAGTAAACATTCTGAACTTGTGGGAATTCACAAATCCAATCGATAACAGAAAAGAGAATTAACTCCTTGTGTACTCAGGGTAGAGTGAAAAGCAAGAATATTCAAATGTGCTTCATTTCAAATCATTATCAACGTCAACATAGTAAGCATTTAGTCAATAGAGGAGGCATGGGTGAGAATGTTGAAAGGATACCATTGATCAAGATACATTGGGTTTATGAACTGCTTTTTTAAATGACAAACCCTCTGTATAACTACTTAAAATTTAAAAATGAAAATACTTTAGTGTGATATTTGATGTGCTTATCCTTCTACAGGTAGCCATAAAAAATTGAGCTTTCAAATTATTTGGGATTTTTTTAATGTTATGATTTTCTTTTATTATTTTTTCTTTTTTGTCCTTGTTTCTGTTTTTACCTTTTTATTTATTTATTTTTCTTATTTATTGTCAAAGTGATGTACAGAGAGGTTACAGTTTCATATGTTAGGCATTGGATACATTTCTAGAGCATAGTTTGGCTCTTAAGGTATGTGTTGTGTAACTCTGAGTTCTGTTTCCTTTTAAATGTTTCTCCACAGAGAATTCATAGATCAGGTAGCTGCCTGTGTAACCTCCACTGTTCTGCATTGTTAAAATTTCAAGGGCTCTTGAAGCAATACAATTTGTTCTTTTAAGCTTGACTTTATTTTTATAAATAATATTTTTATAAATAGTATTTCATGGATCTAGCAATCAAATAGTTTTAAGACGCACATAATAACAGCAACATAATCACAATTGTTTGTGCTTTGGTACAGTCTTATTCAATAGAAAAATCAGTGCTCAAGTTCTGGGCACTTTTATTAATTACCTTCATTATTTTGAATCATATGGTTATATTGTTTATAACCCCAGTTATTTGATGTACAAAGACTTTAGGGCATACGTAGTTACAAATTTTCTTCTTACATTCTTTCAATGTGCTAATTCAAACTAGGTCAAATTAATTTTGTTTTTAGATTGACATTTTTTAGCACAGAACCTTTGTCTTTCCTAAAGTTTATGATGTTACCAATGTCGATTTCACATTTGTGAATGCACAAAATGAGGAAAATATGAATAGATTTCAATATTAATATTTTCTGTTTTCCTTCCAGTTTTCCATCTTTCTGCCCGCATCTAACTGGTTGAATTCCCAGACTCCCTTTCTTGATTTTTTGCCTGATGGATTTCTTGTTTCCAGGCTACATTTCCTCTTAGACTGTGGTTTACTCTCTTGCTTTAGCAAAAGCACATTTCTGCATTTCTGGAAGTTTCCTAGGAGGCATGGTGAGCAGAAATCTTCCATTTGTGCTCCATACATTTTTTTTTTTAATACCTGAGTTCTACCCTCCTCTTTGACTGAAATTTGTTGGGGAACATAGGTGACAAATGATCGTTTCTCACACTTGTGAGACTCCTCCAATGCTAGCTTAACTTTGCTTCTCCTTTTTTTTGTTGTTGTTGTTGTTTTAAAACCTATTTTTTTATTGTCAAACTGATATACAGAGCAGTTACAGTTTCATACTTTAGGCATTGGATACATTTCTTATACTGTTTGTTACCTCCTCCCTCATTCCCCCCTCCCCCTCCCCCTTCCCCTTCCCCCCATGAGTTGTTCAGTAGATTTACACTAAACAGTTTTGCAAGTATTTCTTTTATAATTGTTTGTCTTTTTTACCCTGTGTTTCTCGATTTTGGTATTCCCTTACAGTTTCCTTGTTCTAATACCTGTATACACGGTTTCCAATGTACTCATATAAGATACAGAGATAGTGAAGGTACAACCACAGGAAGGGTCATCAATAATAGAAGCTATGGTTTCACATTGCATGTTGAAAGTAATTACAACAGTTATATAACAGCTTCTCCTTTAACATTGGTCCCTGGATTATATTTTTACATCTTCTGGCTTTCCTTTATAAGGAACTCTTTTGCTTTCCTGAAATCCTTAACTATCTTCCTTGGTATAGGAAAAATTTTATTTTCAAGACTAATTTGTTTAATAATAAATGTTTTTATCTCTTCAATCAGTATCAGCTCTCTTAGTCTGCTTTTGGGTTTTGTTTGTGATAGTTACTCTTGAAGGTCAATTTGACTGGAGTCCAGGGTGCCTAGGAGGTTAGTGAAGTATACTTCTGGCTTCTCTGAGAGGAAATTTCCAGATGGAGGAAGCACAGAAGCCCCTCCCAGTGCCTCACCCTGTAGGCTGGCAAGTCAAATGAGATAGAAGTGGAAGAAAAGGGAGAGCTGGCCACGCAGGTTAACTGCGGTGAGCATCCTTCTATCATGGTGGCAGGCATCCTCACAGGCCCAGACACACATTGCCAACTGATGGTGCAATAAAACCTCTAAAACCAACAGTCAAAATACATATATCCTTACTCCCTAAGTCAACACATCATATTTATCACAGTGACAAAAGGTGACTATTTTTGCCTTATTTTTTTTCACCTGACATTTTTGCCTTACTCTTTGAAAGGCTAAAGATAAATCCAATGAACCTAAGTGAGCCAGACACACAGAAAGATGGACTCTATAGTTTCCCTAGTAGGGAATAACTACTACACGTCTAGGACACTCCAAGCAGAAGATCACAATAGCTCAAGAGGTATGCCCATATGAGCATATGAGATGATGCTAAGAGAAATGAATTTCAGGTTATGAAACAAGTCGTATATCACTGTTGTAGTTATATTTGCTTCCCATGGTTTACCACTGATATTAATGTAACTGCTTTTAGTACTCTGGATACTGTATACAAGTGTACTGGAACTAGGAAAGGGAAAGGTAATATCAAAATTGAGAGCAAAAGGCTAAAAAGACAAGCTAATGCAACAGCAATACTTTCAAAACTATATGGTGTAAAACAACTGTACAGCTCATGGGGGGAGAGGGAGAAGCAGGGGGAAAAATGAGGGAGGTGGTAACAAGTTGGATAAGAAATGTACTCACTGCCTTGCATATGAAACTGTAACCCCTCTGTACTTCACTTTGACAATCAAGAAAAATATATATTAAAATAAATAAAAATCTTGTATGTTCTTTTACCTTAAAGAAAGGAATAAATAAATAAATACATACATAAAAGGCCCTTTACAGCTTCTCATTAGACAAAATAAAACAAAATCAGCCTGCACCAAAACTGTGTAAAAGGTACAACAATGGTTAGTGGATGTTTTAGCTGATGTCTGTAATGCTAGCTACTAAAAAGGCAAAGAAATTATGGAAGGATCTTGGTGCCACACTGATAGGTCTGCCCGGCACAACAGCTGCTTCCTTCTTAACCTGCATGAAACCACTAATTACCAATAACCTGACTGAGGCAGCAAGAACTCCAGACTCTGAGGTCACTTCCTCGTCTGCTTTGGTCACATCCTGGACCATGCTGGTCATGCCTCCATCTGACAGTGAGAGCATCCCCAGTCTCTGAGATCACTTCTGTACCCACTGTGATACTGCCTCCCACCTTTCCCTGTATAATCTGGCTTAACAGGAGTCCTGGCCCTCTTTCTTTCTCCTTTTCTCTACTTTCTTCGCCTCTGCCTCCCCATGACTCCATCTTTCTCTCCCCCACAATAAACTCTTTTCTACCTGAACCATGTGACAGATTTCCTTTCTGGGGAACCTTACACAGACCATCCCCCACAAGAAGTTAGTGACACTCCAAAAAGACTGTGCACAATGACCCATTTTGTCAGATCAACTACTCCAACTACTCTCATGTAGTAAGTAGGATTTCAGTCCAGAGTAGCATCAGGGAAAAAAATAATAAAATAAATAAATAAAACCAGGAGTCTCTATATCTGAAAACTAACTAAAGATTAAAAGTTTATACTGGGGACAGGACTCAGGAGCATTGTATTGTGCCTCCCTTCTAAGTAGGTGGCCCTAGTCCTAAATTCAAATCCCAGACTACCAAAAAACAACAATAAAAAGCCATTGCACTATCACCAAAATCACCTCACCAACACTTGTTCCTTTTGTTCTTGTATCACACACACACACACACACACACACACACACACACACAGAGTTAACTTTCTGTATTCCCCACTTTGGCCATTAAAATTAAGTTCTGGGCCAAGAGTTTAGCCTAGTGGTAGAGTGCTTGCCTAGCATTCATGAAGCCCTGGGTTCAATTCCTTGGTACCACATACACAGAAGAAGCCAGAAGTGGCACTCTGGCTCAATTGGTAGAGTGCTAGCCTTGAGAGAGAGGAAAGCAACAATAACAACAACAACAAAACACTCTAGGACAAGCGAAGGCTGGCAAAAAAAAAGTAAGTTTCATGTATCATGGTTCTTTAGTTATACATATTTCAGTATGAGCTTCCTACAAATGGGTATATTCTCGGATATTCTCTTCCACAATATGGAAGCCAAGTTCAGTAAATGCTACACTGACAGAACTTGGCTATCATAATGTTAGCAGTATTCTTACTTTATTGGCTAAGCCAATCTTCATAATGCATACACTCAGAGTGTGTCTTGTAATTAGCTGCCATGTCTCTGAATAGATCCTCTTTGATCTGGAATGCTTCCCAAGCCTTTCTTTTGGTCCTTGATCTTGTCTTTTTTTTCTTTTTTTGCCAGTCCTGGTGCTTGAATTAGGGTCTAGCATCTGTCCCTTTTTCCTTTTTGTGCTCAAGGTTAGTGTTCTACCATTTGAGACACAGTGCCACTTCTGACTTTTTCTGAGTAGGTTTTGTTGTTGTTTTGTCTTATTTTGTTTTATTGGAGAAAAGAGTATCATGGACTTTTTTGCCTGGGCTAGCTTTGAACTGTGATCCTCATATCTCAGCCTCCTGACTAGTAGATTTACAGGCATGAGCCATTGGTGCCCTGCTACAATGTCATTTTTTAATAGCACCATATTTTTGGTTTGTCTGATACTTTATTGATCTGTCAATACTATTGATCATACTTTTAGTTTCTATCATGTGTTATCTTGATTTCCCAGAGGTGTTTTGGCTATTGTTTATTATAACACATACTTCTTATCATTGAAATGTTGATTAGAGTCATTCTTATTTTCCAACTCTATAGTAATCTCTGTTTCATCTTGGTCTTTTTCAGTTGTTCTGTAGCTCTCCATGAATCAAGTTGAAAATTTTCTCAAGAGGTAGATAATCTTGGTCTGTGAATTTTTTAATAGACTCCAGGTTTAGGTTGGGAGCTGGGGTCATGTAGTTGATTGATGGTTTTCTGAAAGCCTAGTGTTAAAAGGACATAGCTAATGAATGAAATAGAAAGTGCATAGAATGGGAGAGTTCCAACAGCTATACATCAAACAAGTAGTATCCAAAATATACTTAAAGGTTAAAAAATTAAACTCCCCCATAATTAACCCTCAAAAAACAATTACCAAATTAATAAATGAGCTAAAGACTTGAAGAGAGACTTTTCAGAAGTAAAAATGGCCAATACATACATGAAGAAATGTTCAAGATCTCTGGCCAAAACAGAGATGCTAATCAAAACTACATTGACATTTCACCTCACCCCATTTAGAATGACCCTTATCAAGAAAACTAACAATATCAAATGCTTGCATAGATGTGGCCAAAAAGTAACCCTACTACATTGTTGGTGGGAATGCAAACTTGTTCAGCCACTCTGGAAAGCAATATGGAGGTTCCTTAGAAGGTGAAACAAAGATGACTCGGCCATCTCCGTCCTGGGCATTTATCCAAGAGAACACAAACAAGGTCACACTAAAGCTACCAGCACAACCATGTTCATTACAACACCCAAGAGAACACAAACAATGTCACACTAAGGCTACCAGCACAACCATGTTCATTACAGCATTATTTACCATAACCAAGGTATGAAAAGAGCCCAGATTCCTCAATAGACAAATAGATCAGAGAAATGCAATATATACACACTATAGAATTCTACCCATCCACAATTTTTTATTCTTTTCTCAACCTTCACAATTTGTTGTAATATGACACAGTGCTTAGTACTAAGACTCTGAAAACAGACTGACTTTTGGAATCCCCATCTTAATATATTTGCAAGATGTGAGACTTAGCAAATTGCTTAAGGCTTCTGTACCTCTATTTCCTCATTTAAAGGTTAGTGCACTAACTTTTAAAGGTTAGTAACACTGCACACTGAGTTTGAACTGTGATTGGACAAGGTGGTAGCTGATATCAATTCTAGCTCTTTTGTCATTTCTCTTCACCTTAGCTGTTTTGTACCTTTGTAGATTGCTTTTGCATTTAATTTTAATCTCCTAATTGCTCTGCTGATGTTTTCACTAGGCAAGGAAATGTTTGTCTAATTTTTTCAGTTGTCTTTACATACTTCATTATATCCAAAGAATAAGAAAATAAAACTTTTCAAATCACTCAGATGTCAGGCAGTAATGGCTTTTACCTATAATCCTAGATTTCTGAGAGGCTGAAATATGGTTTGCAACTAGCTTTAGCAGAAGAGTTCTCCAGACCTATTCATTCCTAAGCAGCAAAAGTGATACTGGAGTCATGACTATAGTGGTAGAATACTAGATGTGAAATATATACCTGAGTGACATGCCCTGAGTTCAAGACCCAGTAAACAGAGGCAAATCCAGATTGAGTTCAGTATCACAATTATATGAAGATAAAAAGCTCATTTTATTTTCTAATGTATTTTAACTCAAGCTAATTATATGGGTGACTTTCAGAAATTCTTACAGCATCAATCATTATTGTCTTCACAATGTTGGAACTATCAATGCGAGAATTTCTGTTCAAAATGATTTAAATACACATTCCCAATTAATAACCATCCTATATAACATTGCGAAAATCGAATTGAAGTGTTACTATGTACATCCTATTAAACAGGCAAGGGAGTCCATGTCTTCTGTGCACGAATATTTATGTTATAGAAATTCACAGTTATTTAAATATTTATAAAATGAAAGTTGAGCACAGCACTTTTGAAAAGCAGTTAATAATGAGGAGACATCAAGGGAGCTATCATTATAACGGCAAAGTACTCTGCAACTCCAATAACTTCAGCAGTACAGAAGCAGCCCATCAAATTTAATTAAAAGCAGTCAAAAATAAACTGAGAAATTGAACTGTGAAAGGCTGTCCTTTGCCAGAGGCTGAAGGCAAAAAAAAAAAAAAAAAAAGCAAGGGAGAACCTTGAAAATGGTAATGAATTGACAAGCCTTACTGCCTGCAACTTGTAATGTGCTCTGTCAGATTTTACTATCAGTTAAACTAGATTAATGGAGCAATCACTGATTCTCTATCTTAAATCCTTCTTTCTCATCCCCTGATTATGAGCTCCTCTGGTGGATGGAAGCCTGGGTGGGTCAAAATTTCAATGCACTGCTCTGCTCCATAACTTTTGAAATAAGGCTGCCTGCCATATTTTCTGGGCACCAGAATTCTCTTGATATTTTCAAAGCAGACATAAATGTGGGTGCTGGCAGACTGTTGTACCCACATGCAGAGGCTTAACTCCCACTTTAATTCAACAGAAGAACAAATCCCTCAGGATGGAAGGACTCAGCATCCTCCTGTACCACTAGAGGCTGCCATAGTGAAGGAAATGACAGAGAAGAGATAACTAATTTATTGTTACTTTAAACACTCAGATGAATGTGGAGCTGCAGGGACAGTACACCAAGGACAAAAACAATTTGCCTTTTGTCATTGTCTTTTTACAACAATGTTCTTTAATGAAGCTATGGCCTCCCCGCTGTGACCTTATTATGATTTTCAACATTACTAAGAAATTGATTCCTCCCAAATTGTAAGAGAGCTCAGGAAACAGCAGGAAGAGTGAAGCAGAGGATCAATTACCTTTTTTTTTAAGTAATTTAGAACTTGAAGTGGTTCTAGCACAGCACAGTCGATGTAGATAAGAGAAGCCAGCTCCCTAACTAGCATTCTGCAAATTACACAGACCACAAAATGCTGAAGTATACAGACTGCTCGGATGTGCCTTGTCTGTCAGCCAGGTCACTTCCATTCTCTGCAAAGAACAATTATCCAGGATAATTGTCAAAACAGAACAAACCAACAAGAAAGCTATAAGCAGAATTTTGTCATCCATTGAAATGTAACCATTCAAAATATATTTAAGAATTCTCCTGAAAATTGCTAACATCACTACTTACCTGTTAAATCCTATTCATTTTAAAGCAAAGGATTTCTATGTACATAGAATGCATGATTTCTATGATGATAGAAACATAAGATGTCTAGATCTAGGTAAAGACAGAAAGAATATAGTAAATGTATGGGATCATTCATTATTGCATTTTGAAACACTCTCTAATGTCCTCTTATAGCTACTATTTCATTCACTTTTAATAAGATCTAACTTCACAAAGGTATTCATAGCTTTCAAATATTGCAGTCATGAAGAACAAGGTTCTGACAGATTAAATAATTAGTACTAGGTCATATATCCAAGGACTTAGACCTATGTAATAGTCCAGGGCTCTCTGTATTTAGGAGAAGTCTCAGCATTCAACATTCAAATCACTGAGCTGTTGGCTAGTGAGCCAGTGTTAGCAGACTCCAGGCAGCCAGTCCTTCTCATTTGTGCTGATAGGGAGGGTGGCACATGGATCACTGGGCCTGTGGAGAATGGAGGCTGATTCGAGTGCCTCCTATGCATGACTGTCCCACAGCACTGCCATTGGCTCTGCAACCTTCCAAAGTATCAGAGCTGAGATTGTGGACATGTCTTCCTGGGACCAATCCATTACCCCCTGGGCCTGTCAAATTCCTTTCGATACATGGTGAGAGTTCAAGATGACAAAGTCCTCAAACAAGTTGGAAGGAAAAGAAAGAAAGCTGCAAAGTTTGAGACTATATGCACAAAAAAGAAAATGAAGAAGAAAATATCAACAAAAAACTATGATTTCAGGACTAAGAATGTGGCCTAGAGGTAGAATATTCCCTAGTATGCATGAAGTCCTGGGTTTGATTCCTCAGCACCACTGAAACAAAAAAAACCAGAAGTGGTGCTGTGGCTCGAGTGTAAGAGCCTAGCCTTGAGTCTATAGTGGTTCAGGGACAGAGCCCAGACACTGAGTTCAAGCCCTAGGACTGACACACACACACACACACACATATATATATATATATATATATATATACATATACATATACATATACATATATACATACATACATATATACATATATACATATACATATACATATATGTACATATACATGAGTTCAACATATATATATATATATGAGTTCAATAGAAAGAGGACAAAATAGTATAAGGTGTAAAGGGCTAAGAAATCAAGAACATTAGTGGCTAAAACCCAAATGACTAGAACCTTATCCATATTCTCATAAAGTACACATCAGTGATATGGGTAATGTAACACTATTCATACTTATTTTCTGCTGCAGATTAGCAAATAAAAATCTACAAGATATTCTACCTTAACAATAGAATTGGTATCCATAATTGCTATAATAGTGAAAACACACAGGTGCTCCTTAGTCAACAATGTTGTTCCATCCTGATATGCTCATTGGAAGTTGCAAGTTCAGCCAGGTGCAAGTAGCTCACGTTCATATTCTCAGTGACTCAGGTGGATGAGAACTAAGAATCACAGTTTGAAGTCAGTAGGGAGGGGGAGTTTGTGAGATTCTTATCTCCAGTGAACTACTAATGGCCAGAAGTTAGCTGTGTCTTAAGTAATCAAGTGGTAGCCTTGAACAAAAAAGAGTTCAGTGCTCATGCCCTGAGTTCCAGCCCCAGAACTGTTCAAAGAAACAAACAAAAACCCCTCAAAAGTGAAGTATGATGTCAACCCCACCCTTAGTGTTTCTGTACCGTTCTCATGGTTAACTCTTGTAAATCAAAGGCAGGCTATATTGACATTCATTGGGCTTGGGATATGTGCCATCAACATTCCTACGTCTTCTGTATGCACTAACTATGATAATCTACTTTTACTCATGTTTTATATATACAAGTAACAAGGTATAACCAGTATAAGTACCTAAAAAAAAACTAAAAACAAACAGCAACAACAACAAAAAGAAATTTTACACAACTGCTGCATTACTGTCAGGGGTATTTAAGTCCACAGCAATCATTACTATTCATTTTCAAATCATCATCTACCATGAAATATGATAGTGCATTTGCTTGCTCATTTATGTTTGGTTTATGTTAAAACAAGCATTTTTTCAATCTGACAACTTGTTTATGTAAACTTAAAACCAGAAGAGCATTACTTGAATCTTTCCAAAATATTTTGAGCTGAGACAATATACATTTTGCTTTATGGAATAATAGAAAGAAAACAAATCTTACATTAAAAAAAATTGTACTCAGGAATCAACTCAGGATCTTGTGCTTGATACTCTACCAGTTGAGCCATATGCGCAATCATTTTTTTTTAACCCTTAACTCTGAATAGGATGGTGGGCTTATGCCTAGGACAGTCTGTGTTTCTAATTTTGCTATTTACACTTACCAAATATCTAAGATGACTATTATACAAACTTGTATTGGTTGATATGGGGTTTTGTGGTCTTTCTGCCATGGCTGACATTGAACTACAATCTTCCTGATCTCTATCTGACTATTATCTAGGAACAGGGACATACATTTTACAATATTATTGTGTTAAAAATCCCTATGAAACACAAAATTCCACTTAGCTTCTGCCTCCTCCTCTGAACCTACAAGTAACTGTGTAAGTGTATATCTTCTAATAAAAGTTGATCTATTAAGGGTTGTTCTGTTCACATCTCTGCCAACACTGAGCATGAAGTTTCCTCCTAATCTCCATCAATTACACCTATATTTTAAAATATTTTATCTATGTGAATTCTCACGTATGAAAGACAATCAGAAAAATTACATAGGTTAAGGGAGGGATTCCTAAAAAACATCATTTCAGAATCTTTTTCCCATTCTTGAAGGAACTATTTTTTTACCAGCACTGCAGTAAATCCACACATCTCAGAATAAATCATTTTTAGTTCAGACTAACAAAGCCACACTCTACTTTGACTTATTAAATAGATGTCTGCTGTTCTAAGTTAAACTTCACAGAGTTTTATTGATTGATATAATGAGATGTCATCCATCAATGCCAGAGATCACAATTTCTTAAGGTTTCTTTTCCTGTGAAGTTTCATTTAAATGATGTCTTTTCATTGCTACCATATAGAAGGAAATACTCAAAACTATGAGGAATGACTTTATGGATTCTAAAATCAATTGAACTATTCTAGCAATATCTGGAGTCTGCAAAAGTAAAAGAAGAAAAGATTAATGATGTGGTTAGGATTGCTGAATCAAACAATTGATTCTACCTTGGCCTACCCAGGAACAAGTATTGCTCAGAAAGAAGAAATCCAAAAGAAACTGCTGTGATGTTGGCCCAGATTTGTGCACTGGTTTGTTCTCCATCGGATTTGTACCATTAGCCAAATATGTCTTTTATGATGTGCATTGGGCTATTGACATTCTAGTCAGGCATAACTCACACTTATCTATATCTTCATTCTATTTGGGGGGCAGAGATATGTACACTATTGTCTGAGTACAATTGGAGCCAAGAAGCAGGCTCTCAAAAATATGCCATAATTGGTTATATTTCCTGAATTCTTCACAAAAGTTCTGTCATTAAAGCCAATATATAAAAAAATAACTGTGTCCCTTCAATCCCCTAGGTACTGAACAATGTGCTTAAGTGGAGTCTACTCAGTACTGAGCATCATGTTACTTGCAGCTATAGACATACTAATAAGCCACTCAAATTCCTTGACACATTTTACTATAAATGTGTAATTTGAGTATTTTTATGAGCAGCAAAAGATGTTCTTCTGCAAGGCAATAGGACTCGTCTCTCAGAACTCAGTGGTAGGTGGCTCTCTGGTCTATGTGGGAAATTTGTGTTTATGTTCAGAACATCATATGTCACTTGATAGATAGTGTTTCTCTTTGTTATTTGATAATGAGTATTGTCCAAACCAGTGTGCTATGGTTTAAAAAGTGTAAGAGACCTAACGACATCATTAGGAGTGATTTATCTCAAATTTTCTTTTTTCTATTTATATATATATATATATTTTTTTTTTTCCAGGGCTGGGGTTTGAACTCAAAACCTGTGTACTGTCCCTTAGCATTTTATTTTTTTCTTGGTGTTTCCTCTGAAGCCTACCTCATTAATTTGATGTGAGGTAAAGAGTTATAGAAAGGACTAAGGAGCTAAGTAGAAATCCTGAGGAGAATAACTTGTTCACAATGGTGAACTAACTTTGAAGAGTGAGCAGGTATTGTATGATGATGATGATGATCACGACCACGACTACGACGACCAGTCCTAGGGCGTGGGACTCAAAGCTTGTGCACTGTCCCTGGCTTCTTTTTGCTCAAGGCTAGCACTCTACCCCTTGAGCCACAGCCTCACTTATGGCTTTTTCTGTGTATGTGGTGCTAAAAAATGGAACCCAGGTGCTCATGCATGCAAAGCACCATCTACCACTAAGCCACATTCCCAGCCCCAGGCACTTTTAATGATTTCACCTCCAGGTCCTGAGTTTTACAAAGCCAAGAATCAATATGAGGGGGAGAAAATACACCATCAGAGAAAAGATTAGATTAGTTAATGACAGAAAACTGTCAACAATGTGAGAAGGTCAATAATTTTATCCTCTCTCCCAAAAAGGTATCTCATGTGTTTGAAATAGAAATTATAAAGTAAAACCATAAATTTACACTATATGAAAATAATTTTAGAGAACCTGTAAGAATAATGTTACCCCTGGCTTTAGTTTCATTCCATGGAACATGCTAACCTCTTGACCTAGGTAGCCAGTCCTAGGTCGCCATCTTGTGGTTCATCCATGTAATTCCAGCTGTAGAACCTTGGAAAATAACTGAAAGGGATTTTCAAATTGAAGTGATGAAAGTTAAGTTGCCCCACAGCTGGGATGTTTTGGATAGTGGGGATTGACAAAAACAAAAGCTTCTCCAATGCTATTTGTGGCTTAAATCAATCCAATCATGACTTACTGAAATAAGTAGTATCTTTGTTTTTTTCTTTTGTTCGTACTCGGCAATTAATTCAGTCTTAATTAAATTTAAGGTCTTGATTGTTCAGCAAGCAATTCATTCCATGACTTCAGTCCTTTGTTCTAGTTTTTTTTTTTTTTTTGAGCGTCTCATGCTAACTTTGCCTAGGTTGGCTTCCAACCCCCTCCCCAACCCCATCAGTTTTTTCCTTGAGACCTCATGAAGCTTGATTTTGGAATAGTCTTGCTTACAACACTTTCTCAGGTGAGCTTCAAATTAAAATCTTTCTCTTCATGATTTTATTCCACCTGTTGTGAGAAATGAATTGCTTTGGATGCTTTAAAAATTCAAGGTATGAAGAATATAAAGCCAAAGAGGTATCAACTTGATCAAATTTAGTTGTGGATTAAACAAGCCTTAAAGACATGCATACCATTAGCTTTGCTTCATTTTCCAATTTCCAGTTGTAAAATAGGTTAGCACTCATTTGTTCTTGAGATGGAAATGCTAATGAAAATACCCAATAATTTATCTATAGAAAGAAATGTCATAATTATACTGTAAAATAGGTAAAAGCCTACCTTACAGGTAAAAGCAGCAAGAGATGGAGAAGTGACGTATTTAGCTACAGGGATTCAAAGGAACATAGGAAAGAGGAAGCTAGGAGTCAGGAGACTGGGCAGGACAATTTGACAGGACTGGACACAAAATTCATCCTGATAGAGAAGGAAGGGAAAGAGAGGGGTGGATGGGTACACTTGGACACTGACTGAGTGTTAAAGAGGTCGATATTGAAGGAGAAGATATATATGGTCAGGAAGAGAGCAGGCTGGCCACTTTTTGATCTCATGCTTGCATGAGAGACAGGAACAGCTTTCTACATTTGGAATGTCAGCTGCAAGATGCAGCGAATGTCATTTATCACTGTTCTTTTACATTGGGAAATACTGATGCTGAATCAGAGTCATTATTGCTCTTAACAAAGATCAAAACACTTTATGGAACTCTCATGAAGGAAACTTTAATTCAGTTTTGTTTTGTAGTATATTACCAGTATATTACTGTAGTATATTACTAAGTAGATTACCAGTCAAACACTGGGCATATTCATCTTAACTGACAATGACTTCCTGTCCAAATCATAACTTAATTTGGAATTGTTTCTTTTTATTGGAGCCATGCTATTATTTCTCTTTTTAATGCTCTAGGAGGTTTGTAATTGACCCCATATTATGTGATCTCATAAGTTAGTTAACAGACATACTTCTACAAGTATTTCAGACTTTAATCTTTTCCAGGAAGATTGTTTTCATTTGCATTTTTAAAGAAGGAAAGAAATGATAAGGTGAAAATAAAGTGAGAATCTTTGTTTCTATTCTGTCTCTCTGTGTATTTGTGTCTTTGTCTCTGTGTGTCTCTCTGTGTACAATCTCTCTGTGTTTGTGTCTGTGTCTCTCTCTCATTGTGTCTGTGTCTCTGTCTCTGTTTCTCTCTCTTGTCTCTGTCTCTACCTCTGTGTGTCTCTCTCTGTCTCTGTCTCTGTCTCTGTCTCTGTCTCTGTCTCTGTCTCTCTCTCTCTCTCTCTCTCTCTCTCTCTCTCTCTCTCACTGTTCTCTAATTCTCTTTGCCACCAGAGGGAGATGAAAATTCACTGCTAGATATCTAGCACTGACTGTGATCGGCTTATTATTATTCAGCTGTCTCTTCATTATCAAATTATTTTGAGATGCTGATAAGGCAAGGCACATTCTAGTCGAGTGTGTTCATGTGATCAGAAGCCTATATTCATATGGCAAGAGGAACACTATTTTATGCAAAAGGAGCCGTGACAACCCCCAAAATCAGTAGAATTTACAGCACAATAGAGTTGGTACTGGATAAGGGAGGCCTCTACCTCCATGATAAATGTGTTGACTCTAAATTTTGAAGACATATCTTATTTGAATGCTGTAGTTTGCATATTTTAACTCCCAGCAAACAACCACAGGTGCCTTGTTCTCCCAATTTAAGTGGCAGGTCTGCCAAAGTGGCTGACCTGCTCAATTTTATATTAAAAGATCTGAAAAAATCTCTGAATTTCTTAGCTTTCATTTTTACTCATAAATACACTTGATAGAAACTGACAGGATTTGATGGTAGTGTTTTTTTAAGTTTCTTCCCCATCTATAATACATATAGATAGACTAGGGAGCTGTGGATTATTGGCTTCATTTCACTTATTGCTTTTGCTTGACATTCATAAATTCATAAAAGAACATTAAGACCTTTCATTTGTAAATCCAGTAAATTATGGCAGTATATTCTAGCTCCATAAAATTGATAAGAAGAAACAAATGATCAGCTTGTGTTTCAAATAAAAATAGCCTGGTGACTTTTAAAGATTTCACTTTCCAAACACACTTTTATTAAACAATAACTCCATGGGAAAATTTTTTTAATGGATTACTGTATTAATGTGGTGCTTTATCATTATGGAATTCTTACTTAAATGTAGAAATATGAAATTCAATTATTTTGTTTCCCACTGTTTTTTATCCCAGTTGCTTGGCATTTTGAATAATTTGAGCATTTATATTTAAATGAAACTTAAAGGTAATCACTTTTTGCATGTTTTGTTGAAAGGGAAATTGTTATGGAATAAAATAAATTTTAATTGTTTAGAAAATATTAACTTCTTGAAAATCATCTCACCTTTTTGCACTGTAGTTAGATTTTCACGAAGTAATTAATTTCTTTTTTATACTTATTTATTGTCAAAGTGATGTAGAGAGAGGTTACAGTTTCATACGTTAGGGTTGGGTACATTTCTTGTACTGTTGGTTACCTCCTCCTAATTCCCCCCTTCTCCCTCCCCCTTTCCTTCTCCCCCCACGAGTTGTTCAGTTGTTTTACACCAAATGGATTTGCAAGTATTGCTTTTGGAGTCGTTTGTCTTTTTATCCTTTTTCTCTTGATTTTGATATTACCTTTCACTTCCCTAGTAATTAATTTCTTGCAAAGTGATTTAGTTGAGGTTTGTAGGATAGGGGAATCAGTTTACTTGAGGCTTGTGTAGCTGGAATAGGTGTTTTGATATGATTTCTTTTATGTGATTAATGCTCACTTACATAAGTATTTGCATTTCTAGCAAGTCTGAAAAGGTTTGGGTAAGAAACCTTATGCTAGATTATAAAAACAGTTGCAAAACAACATTGGATCAGAGCAGTGTTCCATTCAACCCAGGATTCTTTTCCTAACCTGGATAACAAAAGCTGAGGTAGCTACCTCTTGTCCCAAACAAATAAAAGTTAAGGAATGTAGATGCGTGTGTGTGTGTGTGTGTGTGTGTGTGTGTGTGTGCTTGCACGCTATAGAATCCACACAACAGCTTAACACAAAGGAAATTAAAGAACAAAATGTTTACAGAGAGGACCGTGGCCAAAGGCACATCTAGGAATGAGCCACTGAAGTGGAAAGCCAATAGATCATAAAGGAAGTAATTCCCGCAAGAGCATGTGATGCCCACCATGCAGCTTGAACCAATGTGTGGTTTCACACAGTGTGTGAAACATACTCACAGGTCTATGGAACCATTGGAATTATGGGACCTGAACATTCAGGTTTCCAATTTTTCTTTAGAACATTAACATTCTCACAGCTTTACTGTAGAATTGGGGAAACAGTAATCTATTTTATGGCTATACACACTCTTCACCAAATACACCAAATAAAGCATTGGATAAAATGATTTAATAGAAGTCAGTAAGAAAAATGCAAACCCAAACAACGGGCAATAGAAAAACAATACATAAAGAATGTGCATATCTACTTAAATTCACAGGTATAGAAATGGAAATTAAAGGCACAAGGCACGTATTTAAGTTATTTTGCTTAAAATGGGAAAAAATGAAAGAGGTTGTGGTAAGTAGTACTTTGTGGTGCCAAGGTGAGTGGATGTGTTAGAACTGTAGTGCCACTGAGGAGTACAAATATGCTTTAAGAAAACCTCTAAAAATATTGATCTTTCAGTTATTTATTTTTATTAGGGATTTAATCGAACAGATTTGTCAACACATATGCATTCAAAATTGCTATACAGATCCTTTAAAAAAATTTTCTTTATTGTCAAAGTGAAGTACAGAAGGGTTATAGTTTCATATGTAAAGCAGTGAGTACATTTCTTGTTCAACTTGTTACCTCCTCCCTCATTTTCCCCTACCTCTCCCTTCCCCTTTCCTTCTCCCCCCCATGAGTTGTACAGTTGTTTTACATGACCTTTTAAAAGATTATGCACATATACTTAAATGTATTTATTTATAATAAGAGAGAGATGACAGATCAAAATGCCCACATAAACCAGGTATCCCAGGCTCACGCTTCTAGCTTCTCTGAGGATTATGGTTCAAAGGCATTCTGGCCAGACAGTTCATGAGATTCGCATCTCCAGTTAGCAAGCAAGAAAAAGCAGAAGTGGAACTGTAACTCAAATGTTAGACTGCTAGTCTGGGATGAAAAACCTAAGGGACCTCTCCAAGGCCCTTAGTGTGAGCTCTAGTACAGTTATACAGGCTGAAAAACAACGTTAACATATCACAGAAAATGCAAGCTTTTCCATATGCATATCTATGTGTTTTTATTTATTTTCAAAAAAGCATGGCCTCAGATTGAATACAACGAGGTAGTCCTGTAATCCCAGCACCTGGCAAGCAGAGACAGGGGGTCAAGAGTGTAAGCAGTCAAACTGGCTACATAGGCACTGTGTTAAGCAGAAATGAGAAGATAATGGTTCATAGGGAACTACATGATAATGCACTTTATACTTATCCTACACAAGGGACTCTCTTCAGATCTTTACATGTAATCATTCATATTGTTCCAGTCTCTCTATAATAGGATACCCTAATTACATGCAGGTACAGATATAGAACCTGAAGAGCAACTCAGCTGCCAATATGGTTCTAAACAGTTGACTCAGGATTGGAACCCAGGCACTGTGGCCGGAGGGACCAATATTTGGAATATAAAATTTTAAAAATCAAGCACAAATTCTTGAATCATAGGGTGAATTTGTCATTTTTATGCCTATCTTCTACATTGTATATGTATATCATAAAGAATATAAATTATCTTTCCACTTAGAAGATAGCTATAGAACTATGTGAATGTTAGGGTAAAAATAAATGTATGTAGAGGCAAAAGAAAAACAGATACTGAATCAAGTTTCATGAATAATGTACCTCTGGCATTTCCCGGTCCCCCTTAAAAATAAAGGAAAAGGAAAAGGAAAGATAACAGCGTCCCCACATCTCACATTTCTATATGTTCATGTCAGCTTGTCAAATTTAATTAGCACATTAAAATATGCTCTGTGCTGATGGCTCATATCTGTAATCCTAGCTACTCAGGAGGCTGAGACCTGAGGATCGTGATTCCAAACTAGCCCAAGCAGGAAATTCTATGAGACTCTTATTTCTAATTAACCACAGGAAGTCAGAAGTGGAGCTGTGACTCAAGTGATAGAGATAGCCTTAAGCACAAAAGCCCACAGTCCAAACCCTAGGACCAAAAATAACAGTAATATTGAGTTATAAAGAAAAGTATACACTAAATAGAGAAATTATAAAAGCAAATTTATATTTGGACACATTTATTCCAATTAATCCTCTTCATATTTTATGCAACATTTAATAATGGCATCTGAAATAGTGACTGTTGTTAATTAAGTTTATATGCTGCTATACTAAAGGATAATATACTTGGGCCAGGGGGTTATGGCTTTTTTTAACTCAAAATTGCTTTTCCTGTTGTTACTTTTTAAAAATAAACTGGCATGGAACCTGGCATATCAACATTTTTAAACCCTTTTAATACTTATTCCCGGTCCCCAAGCGATTCTGCCAGTTGAATGAATGGAAAAAGTATTTTAAAAAATCACAAATTAAAAATTCATCCTAAAATCCTGCTTATCAACATTCTGCTCATGCGTAGCAAGAGAATCAGGGAGGAAAAAATCCACCGGAAGCACACACTTGAAAACCTGCTTCTTCAGGTGGAAATGTGCTGCTTCATTTAATTTGTGATGAACACAATATGTGTATCAGCAATCCAAAACTATTCCACCCAGCTTCTTCCTCAAATGAAGAGGAAACCCAGCCTCTGCTACTTGGATTTGCTTTCTGATCATAGGATGCATGTGGAAAGAAATCCCTTTAATCACTTAATGCTTACTGTAAGAACATAAGATAGATACAGTCATGTCAACTTGGGAACCACTTATTATATAATTGAGGTAAATCAAAATACATTGAGGAAAAATAAAAAATTTTCCATAGGGAATTCGCAAAGAAGGAGATTTTACTGTCCTCACTGAGGTCTGTAAGCATAGAAATGCTTTTCCTTGGACAGTGCTGGATCTGGAGTCAGCCTGTGAGGTCTTGAAGGGATGCAGCACCCAGGCACTCAGGAAATGCTACAAAGCCCAATTTCAAGTGAACTAATATGAAGAATTTGGATCCAGAAGAATGTATCTTGTAAAATATGGTGTTTCTGAGAAGAAAATAGTCTAGTAAGCGTATTTTTAACTGAAAAAGTGATAGTGATACTGATGTGTGTATGTGTGTGTATATTTGTGAAATGAGTTCTGTTGTAATAAAAAAAAGCCCTGATTTCCACTTGCCCGTGCATTTTGTAAATATGACATACTCTATGTCATCTGCAATGTCATCTGTGAGCTGAAACATGAAAGAATCTGCAGCAGAATTACTGAAGTGGAGGATTTAACCTAGCTATGTCACAGAAACCTTCATCTTCCAGTAGCCCACTTCTTTTATTAAGCATTTATTTAACAAGAAAAATATAGATTTCTATGAAAATCTTTCATCATTTTCCAACTCTTTTAACCAGTACCAGTTCATTGCTGAAAGATACAATTACTTGTACAGTGTTATTGATATAGAATAATACTAGGAGTCTATAATGACTTAAACATTATTAAATGATCTAGAGTTATATCTCCACCAAACACAAACAACCTTCATATTGGACTGAAGATTTTGAATGAATGCTTCTATATTATAACTGATAGGTCCATGAGATGGGTTGCTCTTTGGCAAAAGTTCCTTAGTTCTATTTTCCTTGACATTATATTGGAGCCCAGCCCCCACCTCAATAACCACATTGATCAAATAGCATATATCCCTTCATGAACAGGCATTTGTCTTGCAGGCATCCAGCATTTCCCCCACCCAGTGTCCTCATTAGCTTTACATGTGGTTGTCACCTCAACTCAGAATTGCCAGAACCTTGATTGCTTGCAGCACTGTGTATAAATTTTCTCTATCACAAACTTACCCTGGTTTGGATCCACGTTATCTTTATAGTCTGTTATTCCCAATACACATTCTCTTCTCCAGCCAGGTCAGAGCACACATCAGTTTTCTCTAGTATCCCTTCCTATGTATTCTTAACAATTCTCCCATTTGTCTTCACTGGTGTTATTTCCATGGGGTTCAAAAATTACCATTCACTTTTGTCTTCTTCCTCTACATCTTATACTGCTCTTCTCTCAATTGGCTATCTACAGGTTATAGAGTAGGAGCTATGCAACCGAACTTAATTGCATGTCATCATGTTTTTGTCCCTGTAGGTATATCATTTTTAAATCCTCTAGGAAAACAAGGTAGCCTTTTATTTTTATGAGCATATGAATATTTTATAAACAAATATTTTTTCATACATGTAAGGGTGATTTCACTATAAATAATTGAAAACATGGAGCCAAATCCGTGAATGTAAATATGAACTTTGTTATTGGGCATAATGATATAAATGTAGTTTAACCACAATTGAATTGAATATTCAAAATCTGATCTAAAGCTTAAAATTTTAACTAAAGGAATTAAGTGGGAGTGGTTGTATAAACCTGCCATCTGTCATCTATAATCTGAGCACTCAGGAGACTGAGGTAGGAAGACTGCTACTGTCAGGACCGCCTCAGCTGCACAGTGAAATGTGAATTTACACTCCCTGATATACACACACAAAGAGAGAGAATGCAAAACAAACCAAAAACCATAAAAATCAAACTAATATAAAGTTCAATAATAATTCTGAATTTAGAGTACTATATGTTAAAGTAGGTGAGGAGTTATTGAAATATGTGGATATGCCCACAGGGGTGTAATTATTTAGCAAGAACTACATGTGCTATGTGCTATTCAAAGATGAACAGCCTCTGCTAAGTTCAAGCACAAGAAGGTGAGTTACTCAGATGATATGCATTCATTAAAAAAAAACCCACTGAGTAGATCACCATGAATATTAAACAAACATTGATAATGTATGCCTCACTGATTTCAATCTTTAGGAAGATGATTTAAGCATAGTAAAATCCATGTTTATGCATGTCATTCTTTAATGAACTGAATATAAATATGTGACAGATTAAAGATACTTTCAATGTGAAGACTGAAAACCCCTTCATTTTACTCACCTGATTTCTTTGAGTTTGATTTTCATGAGTGGAAAAGAAATAACTTTAGTGTACTTCTATTTTCCAAATAAATTAAGTATACCATTAAATTTTCTTTTTATATATATTTTATTTTTTTCTTATTTATTGTCAAAGTGAAGTACAGAGAGGTTACAGTTTCATATGTTAGGCACTGGATACATTTCTTGTACTGTTTGTTACCTCCTCCCTCATTCCCTCCTCTCCCTCCCCCTTTCCCTCTCCCCCCATGAGTTGTTCAGCTGGTTAACACCGAACAGTTTTGCATGCATACTAAGTGAAGTGAGCCAGACCCAAAGAAACATGGACTCTATGGTCTCCCTCATAGGGAATAATTAGCACAGGTTTCGGCTAGTCACAGCAGAGGATCACAACAGCCTAATAGCTATGCCCTTATGAATGCATAAGATAATGCTAAGTGAAATGAACTCCATGTTATGGAAAAGAGTGCTATATCACTGTTGTAATTACTTTCAACATACCATGTGAAACCATAGCTTCTATTGTCAATGATCCTCTTGTATCCCCTTCCTGTGGTTGTACCTGCACTATCACTATATCTTATCTGAGTACATTGGAAACTGTATATACTGGTATTAGAATTAGGAAAGTGAAAGGGAATAACAAAATCAAGAGACAAAGGATAAAAAACAAACGACTACAAAAACCATTAAATTTTCTCAACTAAAAATGATGATTGAAATATTTCCTGGCTTTTGATACCTGTATTTTACTTTATGTCAATCTAATGGTTTTCTTTTTCAAGTATTTCTTACATATGTCTTTGTAGTTACTCCCATTGAGATAAATAAGAAGTTATTTGTAATAAGAAGTTAATATCTTCATTTTGTAGTTGAAAATAATATTTGTATATGTAAGGCCAACTATTTCAATTCAGTTAGGAGTACAACTTTTAGATTGACCTTTGAGGTGATTGGAACCTAAGGAATAAGAATAACAAAAAGTGAAAAATGTTAGGCTATTAAAATACTGGTACAAGTATTGTAACTATAAATATGTAAAAATGAATATTTTTGCACCAAAATGTCAATCTCAAGTGTCCTACACACCACTATTCAAAATATTAAGTCATGTTTAGCCAGGGCCTATAACTCGATTACCATTTAAAAAAGAAACCTGGTTTACAACCTAGAAGTCTGGTGCCCATCTCATTTACCACAGTGCAGGGCTCAGTGAGCTGAGGGAGATGAGATGGTAAACAGGAACCACTTGTGTTCAGGATGCTATCTGTCCCTGACATCCAGACGCCTGGAGGACTGAATTCTTCCAGGAGTGATTTCAGAATGTGCTGGCAGTCCCCAAAGGTGGGGATCTTGAGTCCAGGCAGAGGTTGCTATTTCCTCTAAGATCTGTAGGCTATGTAGGTACAATGTATTTTTTTAATGATCAAGTACTACTTAGAACAGTAGAAGATGCCAAGTCATTATGGTTCTACAGGGTGCTGTATGGTAAGTAAAAAGGTCTCAAGAAGTGAGGTCATGTCAATACTTAACTTTTAAGCTTCTTAGCATCCCTGAGCCTAGAGTGAGAGATACATAAAAGAAGAGGGAAGATAGATAGATAGATAGATAGATAGATAGATAGATAGATAGATAGATAGATAGATAGATAGACAGATAGATAGATAGATAGAGAGAGAGATACAGAGATACAGAGATACAGAGATAGATGGTAAATAGATGTTAGGTAAATGATATATAATAGGTAGATGATGCATAGATATGTATGTGTATATGTATGTATATGTACACATTCATAGATAGGTAGGTAGGTAGGTAGGTAGATGGATAGGTAGATGGACAAACAGACATAGATCCATCAATAGGATAGAACTTACATAATGGCTGCAGAAAGTCAGTTAATGTTAGAGTATATAAGTCATCATTCATCAGGGTAGATATTTAATCATCAGTAAAAGAGAAAGTTTATTTTCTTTTTCAAGGTGATTCTCTTTCCCTCTTTTTCATTGGTATATATTAATTACATAAAGAAAATTCGTTGTGATGCTTTCCATATTCCATTTCAAAATTCCCATTGGATCTGCATAGGTGAATCATACTGAGTCCTTGGTCTATGTGTAGGTTTTGGAAACTGTCTATAAAAGAAAGGACTGTTTCAGAGATAACTGAAGCTTGTTTCATGTGGAAGTCAAGCCTCTATCTGTACATTTAAGTGAACAATTGTTGCAGTAGTACATGTCCCATCAACACTTCCCAGTGATTAGGAGGATGGTTTGTAGTATCTTTCTTTACTTATTGGAAACCATTTAGAGTTCAAGCAAGAAGGATGGAAGACTCTTGCAATATATGGTTAATCTCCTTAAGGGAAGAGCTGCTCACCCCAAACTATCATTAATGCCTCTATTAAGAAATATTGTGAGTTTAGACATCATTTATGAGAAACCACAGAAAGCTTTGAGCATTCAAATATAAATCTGCTCACGTTCCCTCATCAATTTTATTATTGTCACTTAGTAAATGGCTATCCAGTTAATGATTTTTCTAATGTGTTATTAAAAGTGTTTCCATTATAGTCCAAATAAATGGCAACTGATGTCAGATTTGCATTATATGTATATTTGAAAATGTACTCAATTATGATAATTGCTAGTATTTCAAGTGGTGCCCGAAGGTACTATGTTTTCTGTTGTGTCATTTAAATATCCTTTTTAAAACCACAAGTCTCTTTTTTAGCTCCTTAAGCTGATCTTCAGAATAAATTCCTTAGATCCATTCTTTTGTGAAAGAAATATAAATGTTCTGATGGTTTATATGTTGTTCTGCTGACAATTATTGTGGATAATCACTTTCTTTTTCTGTGGAAAAAAAAGTGTTTAGCAATCCAAATGCACTAGACCAATTCCCAGTGATTATGCTAATACAATCCAAAGATAGCTAAGAATAAGCAACATTGGCCTGTTCCAGTGTTAGCATCTTCTAACCTTGCTCCAATGAAAACATCTTTGTCAAAAAGAAGACTATACACAGAAAAAATATAATTCCAAACATTTACCTTTTATCTGAGCCCTATATTTGTTTCTGTAACTGTCTCCTTTCCTTGTGTTTAGACTATCCCAAAGTTTTCCACAAACGATGGAGCAACAATGACCTCATGAAATATTCATTGCATATGTGTTCTAGTATGACTCAAACGTTCACCCTCCTTGTGTGTGTGCGTGTGTGCATGTGTGCATGCCTGTGTGTGTGTGTGTGTTTTAAGGAGTTTTCATCCTCTATCATTTGTAAATCAAACTGGAAAAAAAGAGAAAATGAAAGAGAGAAAAATTAATCTGTCTCTGTAAACCAATGGATGGTCCCTAAGTTTTGTAGCCATCTTGCTTGCAACCGATGAACTGTGACACACAGGCCCTGTAGCTACCCATCATTCTTGCAATGAGAAAGTCTCAGCCACTATCTATGTGTCACATTATGTGAAGAAAGGAAAGCTTTCCATGAAAAATGAAAGATGACCTTATTCATTCATCGCCATCATGATACTCAATTTTAAAGTTATTTATCTTAACTATAAAAAAGAATAGCAACCATGTAAATCAATGGGAATATAAAAAGTGCAAGCAGAGTGTTAAACCAAACTTTAGCTCCTACTAGTCCTTCTTTCAGTTTAATTTCCATAAGTGAAAAGTATTAATCAATCAATAAAACTGTTGAAATACATATAGGTCATTAGCATAATTATGTGCGATTGCATCATATCTCCTTATATTTCCCATTCCAAGTAGATTTTCTTCCCCTTCCACTGGTACCACTTCATGTTTTTCTCTTCCTTCTCTTTCTTACTGGTAACATCAAGAATTTTGGGGCTGACTACTATTTTATCTCTCCCTGAGATTTGATGTGAATGCCTCTTTTAGAACAGAAGGAACTACTTTCAAGGAAAGAGAATGATTTTTATTCTTACCACTATATTATCTTGTAATTTGGTCTCAGATTACCTTCTAGGCCATGTGATATATACTTCTACATAACATGTGCACAAAGTTTCTAGATAAAATGTGCACAAAATTAAACTCACTGGGTAACTAGAAACTCACTTTTTTCTTCCTGTAGCATGGTTTTAAAGAAAAATAAAAATCTTATCAGAGTTAAAGAAAAAAACTTAAGTATCTTTTGGAATTTTCTGCTTCTTTTGAACTCAACATTAAAGCCACACAATCATCTTGAAAGGAGGCAGAAATATTGGAGTATAGCTAAAAAGTTTAGCTGATAACTATGTATTTCCATGTTTGTAGTATATATTACAAGCAGTGGTTACAAGACGGAGCAAAGATTAAGTCCTCACTCACATGAAATAGATGTTATAAAGGGGAAAAGAGACTACTTAACTCTTCCAACAGTATGTTAGAGATGTTAATAGCTGGATGGTTCTCACAGAGGTAGGTGCTGTGGTGAGAGAATAAAAGGAGCTTGAAGGGACCAAGTGAATCAGGAATAGTTTGGTATTAGAACTAGGAAATTGAAAGGGAATACCAAAATCGAGAGACACAGGGTAAAAAAAGACAAACAACTACAAAAGCAATACTTGCAAAACTGTTTGGTGTAAGTGAACTGAACACCCCATGGGGGGGAAAGGGAAAGGGGGGGTATGAGGGACAAGGTAACGAACAGTACAAGAAATGTATCCAATGCCTAACGTATGAAACTGTATCCTCTCGGTACATAAGTTTGATAACAAAAATTTGAAAAAAATAAAAATAAAAATAAATTAAATGAAAAAAATAAAAAGAAAAGTTTACATGAAAGAAAGAAGTCATGCTTAGCTTTGAGGCAGGGGTGTCTAAATCTTGGTCAGCTTAACAATGGGAAGGAGTACTAGCAGAATATGGAAAATTGTGAATATATTAAGGTAAAAGTAAAGAAAACACAAATTTAAAGCTAGTTTGGTTGATACAGAACATTTTTCTTAAACTAGAGATGGATCAGGAAGCACAGGAAAGTTTTAAGTATGAGAAGATAACATAATCTGAAGTGCTCTCCCCAAAGTCTTTCTAGTGTGGAGTAGACAGCAGATTTGGGAGACACCGGGAAAGAGAGAGAAATCAATCAGGAATTTGGTTTAGGAGATTCAGAGGACAGAGAATAGTTATGCTAAATACTGTAAAACAAGAGGAACAGGGGAAAGGAATTTACACTAAAAATGCATTACAAAGGGGAGACATAACAGGAGCCTATCTACTCTAATTTGAGCAGGGTTACTTACAATTGTACACACTTTGTGTTTTTCAATAAAATAAATAAAAATTATGAGAAATAATGTCCTAAAAAGAAGTTTGTACTTAAAATCACTATGTAATAAACTTTATTTCCAACTGCTTTTTACATATTTCCATTTATTCCTAGAAGTTTACATTTCTAAAAAGCTTATGATCAATTTTTCATGATTTCTTATTACTGAAATATTTTTTCTTGCATATATTGAAGTCAGAATCTTGAAAGCTTCTAGGATTATAGCTGCGATAAAACTTCAAAGCAGCAATTGGTTTCATAAGTACGGTTATTAAGAGAATTTACATTTATATGTATTTAAACAAAAGGCACAAGTAATACATGAATTGAGACAAACCTTTCCCTTGCCTCTGACATTTAATATTATAGTACACGTTTCACCAAATGACTCATACTTTGCAATACCAAGGGCTTAGGTTTATTTTAAATTGCTCTTCTCTACAATAAATTTCCAATGATGCTGCCTCAGCATGGAGCTATACATCTAGATTCCTGAAAACTTCCCCTGAAGTTTACTGAAGCTATGGGTAAGGATTTCTCATTATCTCTAAGGAAGACTAGTGAAGTCTGGAGGACAAGTGGGAGATAGGATGCTAACACTTCCTAAAATAAGGCCACATCTCAGGGAGTTTGCATGGCAGAAGCAGGACAATCAGTAGTGGCTGATTTGGTGATTTTTTAACTAAATACTCCTGACCTTTCTACAGCAAGGTTGGAGGTAACAGTGTGTTCATAGCAAAGAATGCAGTGTGACCACATTGTGGGGAAGAATAGATTTTAGTGTCAAGGTTTTGTATCAAGTCCTCTATCTGTGAAAACTTACTAAGCACTTATTAACCTTGGTTTTATTGTGTGTTTGTGTGCAAAACTGGCATGAGGATTAAATGTGAAAGAACTTAACAAAGATAATGCATAATGGACTTCATGGACAAGTGTTCAATTATTTATTCCTTATCAGAGTTCTAAGTATAACTTGTCATGTTGATATTTCCCAAAGATTTATCCCCCTTGAAGCACTCTCCCAAATTTTGCATTCTTACCTCCGGTTGCTTGCTTCATATGTATTAAATTAAATATTTCCATTTTTATAACCCAAACCAAACCCATGAACTAATATCTGTTACTGCAAATTACTCCTGCATTAAGGAATATATCCTTCTATTTAGTAACTGAATGATCTTTGTGTCAACTTGATTCCTTTCTATCTCATGTATGATGGCCTATTAGTAAGTCATATTAACTGATGTCTAAATAACATCCCATATCATAACACTCAACATCCCTATTGCTATTTCCATAGAGAAGCTCCCATTACATTTCAGCTGGCTATGATAATAGGCTCCTACTGTTTGTATCTTCTCCCTTGTTCTTACCCATATTTACTTGTTACCAAAGCTTGCATTTGAAGATCAGATAGTGGGATCTTTGAATATGCATAGTGAGGTCAGGTCACAAGGCTTCTGTGTCTAAAATGTCTCAGTGCCTTTTCATGTCACTCAGTCAGTGCACATATAAGTACTAGTGTCTGTAGTGGGGAGGCCAGATCTGCCCAGTGCCATCAATAGCTGTGGAGGGACTTCAGGTTGACTCCAGCTCAGATTAGAGCAGAAGCCAACTCCATCTCCACTAAGCCCTCCCCCACCCTATTCAGGGAAGCTCCCTTTACTATGTAGATTGACTACCTGAGGCCTGGGAGCTTCAAGGGAACCTGTGTCCTCCTCTTTATTATGATAAGTTATGTAGATTAACCACCTGAGGCTTGGGAGCTTCAAGGAAACCAGCTATGAATAGGCATATCCGCCTGCATCATGTGAGCCCCGCCAAATCCATGCGTCAATTCTAACTAGAATGATAGGTTAGTTCAAATGAATATTATGAGACAGACTGTAACTCTATTGGCCACCTGCGTGCGGCCTAGCATGCTCTGTAAGTGTTGTATCTTCATTGGTCACCTGCGTGTGACAAGTTTGTCTGTGATGTTTGCCTTATAACCAGGCTGGAAGGCCACACGGGGGCGGTCCCAGCTCCCGAGTCTGGGCCGCCCAGGTGTGTACAAGCCCAGCTCCCGAGTCTGGGCTCCACACGTGGTCGGCAGTTTCGGCTCCCGAGTCCGGGCTGCGACCAAGGCCTGTCGGTTCACTTTTTGTTCACTTTTTACTTCCCCAATAAAACTGTCTTTTTGTCACCTTGTAGCTGGAGACTGTGTGGTGGACTCTTGGGGGAACCAGGAATCCCCTCCCTTGGGGGGAACCCTGTTTCATTGTAGCGAACCCCCACTCTACTTCAGTGTCAACATTATTCTCAATGCTTTGATTTCTGCATCAGACCTTTGACTTTCTCCATGTCTGCTTTACCTGGAGCTCATGGTCCTGCAGTCTACTTCCTGTATTAGGAAGGGCGAGTACAGATATCCTGTCAGAGATTGGTCCCAATCATCAACCATAAGCCAGGACCTCTTCCTGTGGATGGGTTTCTTTACATCAGATGTGTCCATGTTTGCCTTACATCTCTAGTCAGGGCCCCCCTCAGTGATTCTTCAGGATCTTACTTAAATATTCATCCCTCTCCCACTCCATCTCCCCCTTACTATCTATCCCTCATCCCAATTCATTTTTCTTCAGAGAACTTATCAGCATCTGGGTTAAACTACATTCTACTTAATGACTTGTTTATTTACTGGGCTTGGGACATGGTTGGCATTCAATATATGCTATTACAAATGGCTCTGTAAATAGAAGCAATTAAAAGTAAATTTTAGTTTAGTTCCCTCTCTGTTTACTCCATCTATGAAATAATAGAAGAAAAAGGGCCATTTCTATTTTCTCTGCTCAGCCATGTGAGTAGTAATAGGCAGTAAAATTATGAGGTAAATCTTCTCATTTTTAAACTAAACTTTTATTTATATTAAATTTTATTTCATGAAAAAGAACTAGGATTATGTACAATATATTGATAAAATATAAGCATTATGTGATGAACCATTTTAGCCAGTTATGTGAATTTCGTGTTTAGTAAATTTTAGGCACCTATATCCTCATTAACCAGACATACTGTTCTTAAAAATTGACCAGCAACCTATGTCTAGAACTCTGAAAAATAATCTTATTCTGGATGGAGAATGTAATTATGTTGAAACACTTCCCTAGCATGCACAAAGACCTCTGAATTTCTGATTCAATATCACAATAAAGAAAGAAATCTTTCCTAAATGTCCATCACCATCTAAGTGATTAATTCTAATAGAACTAAATCAACCTTCAAAGACAATTAGATAAATAGGATGGTGCTGTGAATAAAATAGGCCCAGAGATGTAAGTCAGAGTGCAAATTCACACAGCAATATGCATTGTATTTATATGAAAGATGACACAATTGTGTTAAATAACCCATTGTATACAGTCCTTACATGGTGACATGCCTGTGTGAAACATTTTTATTGTTTTCCTGATTTCTTACAATCTAGATAATGCCTCTTTGTTATACCTTGATTATGTCTAAAAAGTCTTAAAAAATGCAAGCTCTTGGGCTCATTTCACACAAAACTCTCCTGGTCTCCATTCTATTCTCCAAAACAGAAACCATGAGCTGCAACCATGAGCCAAAATAAATCTTTTTAAAGCCTAGTGTAAGACAAATGCCAATGAATGAGTGCTTCTTTACCTTTCCTTTTTTCTTAGGTGTTCAAGATATTGCGATATAACCCATCTCTAGTTGGGTATAATTCAAGTCAGTAGCTTTTCACATAAGGACCAAATAGACAGGCATTTATTTTGCTATTTTTCAGCCAATTTATGTAGAAACATGTTTCATTTAGCTAGTCTGATTTTTTTTCTTGCAAAACTCATATCTGTATTGAAATGCGTCACAGGGGATGAAATTCAATAGTGAATAAGGAATAATTTCTATTTGAGGGGCCACATCGAAGACTACGAAACATATTCATCATCTACTTCTTCCTTCCATGGATGAGATCTTAGCAGGCGTGATTCTGGAAATTAACAGCAATAACTTTGTGACTTAGCACAGGAAGTACTTCATTCCTTGTATCCTCATGCTAGAGTTTGTACTTACCTGTTCTTGAGATACTGTGGGATAATTTGTGGCATATGACATAATCCAAAGTTTCCTTGCTTAATTGCTTTCCTCTCATATTTTATTACAGGTGGGAGTTATCCTCCTCCTGAAAATCTACAAAGCTCTATCATTGAATTTTCATATTTTGTTAATTTCAGTGTTACCTCAGACAACCATTATTTCTAAACTTTCCCCCATAATACAATTTGTGTATCATACACAATACAATTTGTGTATCATATCATTTCACCAAATCACAAAGCCTTCCTTACACCCCCTTCATTCCGTTTTTCTCCCTTTCTCTTTTCCTTTATCTTGTAGCATGCTTCTCATTTCCTCCCTCCCTCCATTCTTCTTTTTTGCCTCATTTCCTTTCTTCCATGACTGTCTTTTAAAGATATATAAAGCTTCTACAATAATCTCTTTAAGTATCTTCTTTTTTTGTACCTGCCATCTACTTCCAGAGCTTATCCCCTATGTTTTGACAGACAAAGGGGAATTACACTTTAATATTTTGGTAGTTAATTTATTCATTGTTCTGAAAAATACATGACAGAAGTGAATTAAAAGAGAGAAAGATTGATTTGGGGGTCACAGTTCCAGAAGTTCATGGTTACTTGACTTTGTTGTGTCTAAGCCTATGCTGTACCATGCCATCATGGCAAGATATAGTAGATCATAACTAGGTGCTTCTGGAAGCCATGAAGATGAACCATATATACTTCTGTTACAGCATAGACTTGTGATAGAGGAAAGATCCTAGCTCCTAGCTCATATGCTCATTTTCATCACAGTGCCCCTGTGGTACCCTGCAGAGAATTCATAATCAATACGTGGTAGATGATGGGAAAGCTAAGAGGGACCAAAATAAATTTCACCTGCTGCATAGTTTGGCACAGAATCGGTGTACAATATTCTTTTCTGTGATGATTGAATATTCTTTAGTGAATTATCTCTAGGTAAATATTATGAAATAATTCTAGATCATGTATATTTTCCAGTTTAACATACACTAAGGAATTAAACAAAGAATTGAGGCTCCAGGATTGCAAATCAAAACAGAACAAATGGCAAATACCCACAGAAAATATGGACCATTCAGCTTGGGTTCCCAGCTCCCTCTAATACAATGATTTCATTGCAGATTATTTCTGCCACATCACACTGGAAATGCACTTTGGTACAGTTCTGCTTCAATGGCTTTCCCTTGAGTATTGCGAAGTTTGCTCTGGAAAATGAGAAAACCAAGTGATGGGAAAATTTCACAGTGTATGGCTGACCAATAAATAGATTTATTTTAATGCTGGTGGTGAAACAGACTGGTTGAGAGTTCAGACAGAGTAGATTAGAGCAATGGCTATTGCAGCTAAATTATTTTTCATAATTTCTCTTATATCAGATATGGTATGGTTTGAGTAAAAAATGATCAATGATTAATTAGTAATTAAGAGACATGTAACTCTGAGGAATCTAACCAGAAAACACCCAGCTATCATGTTTTCTCTCCTAGGATGGCCACCCATCAGCATTTTCCTGTTCTCCTGGCTGACTCACTCTTATGACCTTTCTGTCTGTTTTTTGAACATGCCCTTCTAAACTCATTTGTTTTTCTAAAATGCTTGCCTTAAAATATATATATCTAACTTTCCTCTTAGAATCAAGAAATGTCCATGACTATCAAAGAATAAGAAATAGATAATTTCTCAGTAAATATTTGCAGCAACAAGGGCAGTTTGAAAAATGAACCTATCTAGCTTAAGCCTACTTTTCTTGTGAATTATCTAGGAATGTATAAGCACCTTTTAAAGGTTGGGACTTGACCTCTTGAACTGTGTGTGTGTGTGTGTGTGTGTGTGTGTGTGTGTGTGTGTGTGTGTGCAAGATTCCAGTTTACCAGTAGGAACATAAAGGTGTATATGAGGCAAGCTCTCTTGCCACTAGGCCATATTCCCAGCCCCCTTGTGTACACTTTCATTCAACTTCACCTATTTACATCAGTGCTAGTCTCCTTTTATAAGAAAGAACATACATCCTTTATCTCTCTGGGCCAGAATTACTGCATTTAACATAATTTTAACAAGTCCATTCATTTTGGAGCTACCAAGATTTTTGTGAACTTTCAGTGTTGCATTTGGCAAGAATTGGGGTAAAGGATAGGAGTTTTTGTTCAGGGTTTTTTCAGAATGGCTTAATTCTTCTCTAGTGATTTTTCAAATGTTTTTCTGGAAGATAGATCAGGTATGTTTCTATGGTACACAAAGAGAAAGAGACTATTGAACAGGTATTCCAATTTGGTTTAAATGTCTACTTTCTCACTTTTGCTAACATCCCATTGTATAAAGCAAGAGGCATGCTTCCAATGAAATTCTAAATGTAAAGCCCTAGAAAGTCTGATATTGAAATATAGGGAATAGTGTAAAAATCTCACCTTAATACAACCAACAAACCACACCTTGATTCTTCAATCCTTCCTACTATTTATTGTGCTCCTCAAAGCATATTGAAGGATAGAAATGTTACAGGTATATGCAAGGATTTTTTACAAGATAATTCCATTTTGTTTTTATAACTCTTTTGGTAAATATTTTCTATTTCTAAGAGATAAGGGTGATAAAAGGTTATCTGTTTTGTGTTAGTGCATTTGGCCTTAAATTTATTAATTTCATGTTTCTTAACATTGTTATAAGAGCAGAGACCCAGGGAAGTTAAGATGGACAGAATAGAATTATAAAAACATCAGATGAGAAAAAAGTCTAATGTTTAAGTATCTTACTAACTAACTTCTGGCTGTGTTATTAAATTTGAAAGAACATCACATGTCCCAAAGTTAACTATTCTTCTTTTATTTTTCGTTAAATTTCCAAATTCTGCACCGGTAGACATTTTTTATATACCTGCTACTTTATTTTTGCCACTATAGAATTACAAAGAAATTTGTAGAATTAATGTTTCACTTCACTGCTCAAAGATGTCCATACAGTCTTCAAAAATAACTAAGGAGAATTGATCAAATTTTCTCATAGTTTCACTTGAAAAATTTTTCAATGAAGGATTTTTATTTGTGCTAGTAGAAATCATTTTGCCTACCTACAGGAAATAGTAAAGGGAAGAATTTCTGTTAAGTGAAAGTTATTTAAAATACAAAATAGGGCTGGGGATATAGCCTAGTGGCAAGACTACCTGCCTCGGACACACGAGGCCCTAGGTTCGATTCCCCAGCACCACATATACAGAAAACGGCCAGAAGCGGCGCTGTGGCTCAAGTGGCAGAGTGCTAGCCTTGAGCGGGAAGAAGCCAGGGACAGTGCTCAGGCCCTGAGTCCAAGGCCCAGGACTGGCCAAAAAAAAAAAAAATACAAAATAAATTGATTACATCCTAAAAACATGTCTGCCTGTGGTGGGTGCTGATGCAGACCTATCACTTGATCCTAGTGCTCTAAAGTCACTTTGGACAAAGCAATGGGACCCCATTTAACAAGAGCCTTTAAAAACAAACAATGAACAGTAAAAACACAGAAGTACATATAGTGAAACAAAGAAATCAGCACTGCTGAAGTCAAAGCAGTACATATTTGAGGAGGTCTCTGTCACTGAGCTCAACATCAGTACTCACACATCTGACTGACTTACTCTCAACACAAAATAGTATCTGCATAAAAAGATCTTGAAGTCATACTTACAAAAAAATGTGCTGGGCACTGGTGGCTTATGTCTTCTGAGAAGGATGAGGTTTGAGAATCACCATTTGAAGCCAGCCTTGGGAAGACAAATTCTAGGAATTTTAATCTCTAATTAACCAGCAAAAAGCTGGAAGTGGATATGAGGCTCAGCTGGTAGAGCTCCAGACTTGGGTGAAAAAAACTAATTGAGAATTCAACATCCTGAATTAAAGCTTCCCTCAGCACTGGCACTATAACTAAACAGATAAACAGGTAGTAATATTAGGCATTGCTTGATGAGTATAAGCCAGTGCATATCACATGCAATCACAATTTACAAAAAATCCACTACAAAGAAATAAACTCTTCTCCAGTACTATGAACCACAGGTAACACTCTAGGCTCAAAACTCATACTAAAAGCCAACAAGATCATGCATATGCTAATTCCAAGTTTAATATACAGTCTAACACTGTTTAGAATTCTATGCCATGAAAATAGTGAGATAAATATGATTCTTTTAACCAATAAAACAAAGTAATAAACATGGGTTCATAATATTTTGCTTTCAGTGTGAGCCAGCAATGAACAACTTGGTCATCTTTTGTATTCTTTCCTCAAGCTTAAGACATATAGACGGAGTCAAGCTCCCAGTATAATTTTCTTGTCAGTATCGACCCAATTGTCAGTGTTTATTCTTAACCTTCAGGCACTATGAAGGAAGATGAACTGGAAACTGGAACTACTCTTCAGGATTAAGCTGATCAGAGCAAACACAGATACAAGAAATCTTTCATCACTTCAAGCATCTCATCTCTAGAAATTCTTTCATCTTAGGGAGAGCTTATATCTGATGCTGAGGCTTTTGTTCTCCAGATCAGAAACTTAAAGTTTTACTTGCTCAACCTACCAATTCAGTCCATATGTTCTTCGTTTGATACATGTGAGATAATTGTCTGCATTGCAATTTTTTTAAATAATTTTTACTGTATCATATACTTGTCAGATTAAGTTTTAGCTCTCTCTTCAAGCTTGAGAATTTACTTACTTTTATTTATTTTGTCTTGGTGTGGGCCTGTACACTTGAACTCAGGACCTTGGTGCTGTCCCTGAGCATTGCTGCCCAAAGTTTGCTCTCTACCAATAGGGCACAGCTCCACTTTCAAGTTTTTGGTTTATAACAGGAGATAAGGGTCTGGTGGAGTTTCCTGCCCAGGTTTGCTGCAAACCATGATCCTCATGTCTGTCTCCTGTATAGATAAGATTATATGTGTGAGCAACTTACACCTGGATAACTCACATTTTGATAATTTTCAAACTAAAAAGAATAATTATTTATTATATGATTCACTTGACTTTAAATAAATATTTTTATAATAGTCTCTCGATAGAGGGGGGAAATGACTATAGGGTATATTTGGCTCTGATCTGTGGATTTTTTTGTCACATGAAGGAGTGAGGTATCTAGTGGCTAGAATCCAGGGGTCCTGTTAGATAAGCTACAATCTATAAGAGCCCCTCAAAACACAGTTCTTGATTTTAAAAGGTAATATAAGAAAACAGTGTAAAAAAAGGAAAAAAGCAAAGTGATGACTTTAGTTTCAGATTCTGAGGCTAAATTATAGATTTACATTGAGAAAGAGCATATAAAATAAATGAACTGAAAAATTATGCATAATCTATTTCAAAAGTGATTAGAATAGGAATATTTTCCCATTCATAGATGATTATCCAACTGCAGTTTGTAATAGGATCCAGAAAATGCAGATGGAGTGAACATAAAAGTAAGTTGATTATGAACTACCATGTAGTCATCAGTAGCATATGGCTGATTGTGGAGGGAAGGGGGAAAAAATAAAGAGAAATACCTCTTCTTTCTCCCCATGTTTTTGTTTTTACTTGTAGAAACATTCATAATTGATATATGCTCAAAACTACAAAGATAGAAAAATGAGGAAGAGTAAAGTCAGGAAGAATCTGAGAAACTATATTGCCATATGGAATGAATTACATGTAGTATCTTATTATCCTAACAATTCTGTTGGCCAGTGAGGCTCAAAGATGTAATTTACAATAAAAAATTTTTTAAAAGATGTAATTTATTTAGAGATATAGTTCTTGTCCTTAAATTTCTATATTTTATATCTACTGTAATTTATCATATGTCTATTATTTCCATGTTACACATCACCTATCTTTTCCTGGATTCCACGTGGATGAATCTTTCTGTAAGCACTTTCTGTAAATTTCAAGTGGCTCTCAGGGTACTTCCTGGTACTGTTCCAGCCATGATTCCATTGCACTGTCTCCCCTAACAGGTGTACAATAATATAGGCGAGGAGCTCCAGTGGTAGAATCAGCTAGCACGTGGTACTTATAAGAATATAGGCTCTTAGGGACTTAGACTCTAAAAAAGTGACATGAAAGCTAAAAACTACTACATAGAATATAATATATATTCTTAATAGATGACTACCTGAATGAATTTCTACATGAAACCTTCTTATTTATTTCAGACAGAGTATATAAATATATTTTATAAAATTAACCTACATGGGCTGGGGATATAGCCTAGTGGCAAGAGTGCCTGCCTCGGATACACGAGGCCCTAGGTTCGATTCCCCAGCACCACATATACAGAAAACGGCCAGAAGCGGCGCTGTGGCTCAAGTGGCAGAGTGCTAGCCTTGAGCGGGAAGAAGCCAGGGACAGTGCTCAGGCCCTGAGTCCAAGGCCCAGGACTGGAAAAAAAAAAAAAAAAAAAAATTAACCCACAACAAATTATTCCAGTTCACTAATCCAGTTTTTTTCTATAGGTGAGTGTACTAGGAAGGGGCTGGAGTTATGTATCTTTATCACCATTGACAAGGGCCTTTATCTAATTACTGGATTCTGCAGGTTCTCAGAAGGGAATATCTATTCAAGAGCTCATATACTTAATCCAAATCTGTTCCCCTCCTTGTTAATATAAGATGCCCCCCAATGGAACATTTCAGAACTACTCCTATCTTATTCACCTTGCTATATGGGTCATCATCGATCATATGTGAATCTCTATTTCATTTTGAGTCTCCATCTCAAATCTGCATCTCTGTTTCTATGTAGGAAAGAGGATTTGAAGTATTTGTCTCAAATCTTCCTTCCCTAAAACTAGCATTTACTTTTTTCCCCTCAAGATAGTTATCCTCCAGTCGCTATTTGATAAGACAAATACACTATTACCTAGGTGCCAGTCACTAAAGAAATATATGTATCTCCAATTAAACAAGTTTATGTTGAGTTTTACCACTAAAACCTAAGTTTTACCATGATGAATTTCAACTGGTAGTTGAATTTAAATTAAATCTTTCTTGTGCCATGTAGAGAATCTGAGTTCTGTTAAATTTTCTTTAAGTAGAATAGAAGACAGTTTTAAAACAAGGTTTTGAGCACTCTGTGATTTTAAACTTTTATTCAGGAGTAACATGAATCACTCTTTTAACAAGTCTTATTGTTTCTTAAAATGGCATATTTAAATGATGTTTTTGATGTGATACAGATGAGAAAATAAGGAATTTGTATTTTTAGTTTGTCAGTTTGTAACAAAAATATGACTTATTCAGTGCTACTGAATGGAATGTAATCATTTTGAATTTTTAGCTTGAGTAATTTTCTGTCACCACAAAACATAATATAGCTTTATTTTATGATATTTTATAGCTCTTGTACAGACTTTCTGTAAAGCAAATTTGAGAACCCAAATGGCAAATATATATAATAAGAAAATATCACTCAGGAGAAATGCTTTCTAAAAATAGTCTCATTGCACTAATTCCCATCCACTGAGCCTTAATAAATGTGATGATCTCATATTTGTCTTATTGTTAAAAGGCGAAGGTGGTTTAACAAGTGTTTTCACATCATGTGTGCGTTGTTAGATGTTAAAACAGGTTACTTTTTTTTAGAAAGTGGCATAATTAAAATAGAATGATAAGTACCCTGGGAAGACATTCACAGCTCTGGTTAAATATAATTGAAATTTCACAGATGTTAGCCAAGTTTTCTAAATGTATGCTTGCTTCTGAAGACCTACTTTAAAAAGAGTCTCAAAGTATTTTCCCATGACCTTTCAGTCATTTTGTTTTGATTAATAACCTTTCTCATTAGGAATCAAAGTATAATCATTTTAATAAACCAAGAAAATTCCATTTTAAAATAGCTAGAACAATCACATTGTTCTTGAGAGAAGAATTGAAAAAAATTGTTTTCTAGATTTTTGGATCAAAGATGAATTCTAATTTGTCTCTACTCACTCACCATTAGAACCTAGGGACCTAAAATTGCACTAGTTATAATACTTGCTTCAAAAACACGATGTATGAGTTCCCTTCCTCTATTTTTTTCCTTTCTTCCCTTACAATAATTATACATAAAAACTCCATAAAAAATATAGGTTCTCTAGGTTTCCCACATTTAACCATAGGCCTCTCTTGTCTTATCATCTTGCTTTTGGATTACAGAAGTGGTGCTTTTAGGTTAACTGGCATAGTTTCATAGAACTCCCATCTATTGTGACTAGCCTTTCATTCTTATAAAAGGTAGTTAATTTTTTTTATTTGTTTTGTTTTTTGCCAGTCCTGGGCCTTGGACTTAGGGCCTGAGCACTGTCCCTGGCTTCTTTTTGCTCAAGACTAGCACTCTGTCACTTGAGCCACAGCGCCACTTCTGGCCGTTTTCTATATATGTGGTACTGGGGAATCGAACCCAGGGCTTCGTGTATATGAGTCAAGCACTCTTGCCACTAGGCCATGTTCCCAACCCCTGGCAGTTCATTTTTTCAGGACATTTTTAGTACAAATTTGGAGGCCATTGCAAAATATGATATATTAAACTCAATAATTTTTACAATAAGAAATAAACAACTTTCTCAAAGGCCATTATTTGCCCAGGGTAAAATTCTGTTTTTTTCTCTACCTCCTCCCCTATCTTGGCATTTTTATACCCTACATCCACTGGCAGTCCCCTTTGTCAGCTTCCTGTTCATAAAGTACACATAGCATTCACCTTTGTTCTTGTGATCTTTCTTATACAGACCCAATTCCTAAACAATCTTCAGTGGCAAATCCTTTTTTAATAAAATTTATTGTTGTTATAGTGGCAATGTACAGAGGATCACAATTAAACTAGTCAGGTAATGAGTACATTTCCATTCATACAGTGTCTTCTGCTCCCTCTCTCTCCCTCAGTCCCTCCCTCCCATCTCCACCCACACATTGTATAGGTCATTTCATCAATGTCCAGTGAGTTCCACTGCTATACTTTTTCACCCCTTTTCCCTCGAGTTCTGTACCCTCCCTCAACCCTTCTGAGGATGAACACTTGAATATACCATACATAATGTGAAGAAGATAAAATCATCAAAAATTGAAAACTAAAAAAAAAAGGAGGTCTCTTGTTTCTATACCTTGGAGTTTGTTTCAGTATGTATATTATTTTATATAAATATGAAAAGGCACTTAGGCAATTGGCCTTTATTTCTCTCTTATGAGTATCCTCTTTTGGTTTCACTGTGTGAGTATCTAGAATACTGTATAATTTGTCATATCCCAGTGTAGTTTTCATCTATGCCTGCATATCAGAGAGAACATGCACCATTTCCTTCTCTGAGCTTGGCTTAGCTCACTTAATATAATTTGTTCTAGTTCCCTCCATTTCCTTGTGAATGGCATTATATTATTCTTTCTAATGGCTTTATAAAATTCCATTGTGCATAGGTATCACGTATGTTGGATCCACTCATCTATTGTGGAACATGTGGGCTGTTTCCACATCTTGGTCATTGTGACTACTATGGCAATGAATGTGTATGTCTTTCATTTCCTAGCTGATGATGTTCATGGTAGATAGTCAGGAGCAATATGGCTGGGTTGTCGGGAAATTCTATGTTTAGTTTTTGAGGAACCTCCAGACTGCTGTCCAGAGTGATTATATTAGTTTACATTCCCACCAATAGTGCAGTAGGTTTCCTTTTCCCTGACATCCCTTACCAACATTTGCTGTTCAAATTCATAATGTTGGCCAATTTAACTATGCTGGGATGGAATCTAAGGGTTGTTTTGATTTGCATTTCCTTTATGGCCATAGATGATAAGCATTTCCTCAAGTGTTTCATTACCTTTTTTAAATTTAACCTCTTCTGTAAAATGTCTCCTTATCTCCTTTGCCCATTTAGCAATTGGTTTATTAGGTTTAGGAGGAGTTAGTTTTTAGTTCCTTTTATATATTGAATATTAGGCCTTTGTCTGATATATTAATTGTAATGATCTTCTCCCAAGTCAGGTGCCAGTGGCTCATGCCTGTAATCCTAGCTACTCAGGAAGCTGAGATCTGAGGATTGAGGTTCAAAGCCAACCCAGGAAGAAAAGTCCATGACACTCTTATCTCCAATTAAGCACCAGAAAACCAGAAGTGGCACTGTAGATCAAAGTGTTAGAGAAGTAGCCTTGAGCTGAAAAGCTCAGGGACAGTGCTCAGGCCCAGAGTTCAAGCCCCACAATGAACAGAAAACAACAACAACAACAAAACTTCTCCCAGTTTGTTGGCTGGCTTTCTAGTTTAGTAACCATGTCCTTGTCAAAACATTTTATCATGATGTAGTCCTACTTGTCATGTCTCTCTCTTATTTGTTGTGCCCCTGGAACTCTTCAACAATGGCAAGTCCTTTAAAAATAGTTGTTCCTATAAAAGATGGTCTTCCCTGAGAATTCTCTCTTGTTCCTGTTTTTCTCCTTATATGACATGTATACCATTATTATTGGCATATGTTAATTATTGCTCCCTTTTAGTGCCTGTTACACTTAGTATTTATACCTGTTAATGCTACTTACAAATACGAGTTTTTGTTTGCATATGTTCTTTGTTTATAGGAACTTTTGCACATATTTTAAAATAAGGTACTCAGAAATATAAATTTCACATTGGAGAGATAATATAGTTAAAAATTATAAATAATATTTTGTATATGTATATGAGCTGGAAACAGAGCTTTAACTCTGGTCCTCATTTTCTCTCTTGGCTTTTGTGCTCAAGGTTGGAGCTCTACCAACTGAACCATACCTTTACTTTTGACCTTTTTTTTCTGGTTAATTACAGATAAGAATCTCATGGACTTGTCCAGGCTGGCTTCAAACCACAGTCTCAGATCTCAACCTCATGAGTAGCTAAGTTTATAGGAGTAATCAACCAGCACCCAACAAAAGGGTAGCCCAGGCTCGTCTCATATTCTTGATCCTCTCTCCTCATTCCCTTGTTGATTACTGGTTTGTACAGTAATAGCTGGAGGTATTTACATATTGTTAAATTAGTTAATTGTATTCTCACTTGGAGTTATGTATATTAGATTCATAGAAACTCTATGTCTGACATTCCAAGAGGTGCAAAATGCAAGAAGGAGTAGCATTTCTTCAATTTCCAATTCTGTGCTCTCCTTCAGACTCCATGGTAAATCACCAAAAGATCCATTAGTATCCTTCTAATGAACTTTCTTATAGACAAATAAATAAAAATTGTAAGATCCAGGTTTTAGCTGAAGCTTATGACTTTCTGGATAATTACTCTTTCTTGTAAGTGAATGGGAAATATATTGATCATATTTTTATTTAAAGATGTTATCCAATCTTCATTGTTTTGATAAAATAAGAAATGCAGGTAAATCACCCAAAGCTAATGATTCCATCATGGAGAGCGAAAAACAGAAAATTTGAAAGGGAAGTTGTGCTTTCAGTATATGAAACATGAGAATTGAAAGCATAGGTCCAGGCCATCCCAGAGGACCATGCGGAGATAATCACAGGCGGGAGAAGAAGGTTCATAAGGAGGTTTATTAGTGGGGCCATAGTTATCATGGGAGAGGGAACTACATGGCTTCTGCACCTTACCCAGGTGGCAGCTTCTCTCTCTAGGGAGGTAAAGGGGAAGTAGTTAGGTAGTGAGTAGGAGTGGCTCATTAGGTATGGGTGGATCTGGGGGCTAGTGGGAGGAGCTGAGGACCTGAGGCTAGGAAAATGCTAACATCTCCCCATTTGTTGTCTATTAATAACAGAGGAGGGGTACCAGGCCGGGAGTATGGGCGGAGGTTGTTTCTTCTGGAGCTACTTCCTGATGTAAAGGGGCGAAGTAGTCAGGGGTCCCTGATTTATCATTTGGCTTAGTACCATCCAAGAAGTATTTGTTTGACAGTTTGGTTGGTAAAAGTCCTCATCATTTCCACGAGAATGGTTATCAGGGCCAACAGGTGTCATGGTCTCCTCCGGCTACCTCCTGCAGCTTGGGCACATCAAGGAATCACTGGCCCTGGGGTCTTCAGGGTCCAGATCTGCACTGGGCAGAGAAGTGTAGTAAGAGGATGGCCTTGAACTGCAAGTTCCCAAGTGGCATCCTGGGTGAGGGATGTTATCCTGTTAAAAGAGACTTTTGAAAAGGTCAGACAGAAGGCTGACAAGTTCACAGGACCAGTTAACATGAACAACATGGGAGAATACACCCTGGGAATAATCCAGAAAAGTTCCATTTGGAACATAAACCCAATTGTGGCCCATTACAAGGAAGGAGGAATAACTGGACTGGGGGCAGGAAGGAAGTGTTTAGGGATAGTGGACTGGTTGGGAGTAACCAGTGAAAGGCTATATAGATATATGTACAAATAGCAAGTTACAAAGGCAAGAATTCAAGTTTCTGTCCAGATGGAAAATGTACAGGTATGGACATTAGGTGGGTAAACAACTATTCCTCTTGATCTCCCGGCTCTGATTAATTTTGGAAGGGCAAGTTTAAATTGACTCCATTTAAGATGAAACTTCATCTCCTCTTACTCCTCTCCATAGTTCCTCGTTGTCAGGATACACCTCGTCCTGAAGGTCTAAGTGCTCATTGCTTGGATAGCTTGTCCCAGTTGGCATTCATGGGATTTGAACTCAAGGCCTGGGCACTGTCCTTGAGCACTTCTGCTCAAGGCTAGTGCTCTACCACTTGAGCCACGATGCCACTTTCAGCATTTGGCTGGTTCTCTTGAGCCAAGCTTCCAGTCTGGCTCTTTGCTTGTTAGTTGAGAGATGGAGTTTTAGAGGGATTTTTTTTTTCTACCTGGGCTGGCATCGAACTGCAATCCAAGGAGTCTTAGCCATAAAGGCCCTTTCTATTTCCAATTGAAGCAACAGGAGAACAATAGGAGTAGAGTGTACCTGTAACTTGTTGAGAATTGACCAACAAATACTTGCCAAAGTTCTGCTGTAACACTTAGATAACAGCAAACTGAATGAGATCCATGTGCCATCAAGTCAAATCATCATTTAACCTTACTGGCAGGTGGAAGAGAACACAAATGAATTAACAATCAAGATGGCAAAGGGTCAGGACAATGTAAAAGTCTCAGCTTCAGTGGATCCAAAGTGGCTGTGTCTTACATCCCGAATCAGCAGGCTTCATTAGTCATGTGTGATGGAGGCAGGCAGGAGAGATGGGTTGGATCTGGGCAAGGCTGTAGTGGCATCTCTCAGAGTCCCCTGGATAGATTGTCACACCTCCTGCTGGGTTGCCTGCAAAATACTACACAGACTGGTTAAAAGACATTTGAAATCTCCCAGTATTCCCTGGTTGCTTACTCTGAGTACTATGGCTTTTGTAGGCTGGCACCCTACTGGTTTAAGCAGGGTGACAACTTTAAAAGATTTTAGAAGGCTTGAGCCTTTAACCATCTTCCTAGTCACAAAATCCACACGGACCAAAGGCCAACCAAGTCTGCTCTCTGCAGCAGCCAGGACAGTTTCTGAGACATGGAGTGGGAAGACACCAATGCTACCCCATGGCAACCCCGTGGCCACCAAACATAACTCAGATGTTTTAACCTTGGAGTAAGTCTCGGTTGCAACTCTGTCATGATAGGCCTGCTATAAGCCCAACTCTAACCTTGGGAGGGGGAGGGGGGAAGAGCCAGGGCAGGAGCACTCTGGGCCTGTCAAAATCTTCACAGGAAGATTACCAGTGACTCCTAGATTCCCTGAGCAGTTTTTCAAGAGAGAGAGAATAAGGAATCACTAGTAGTGAAACCAGGCAGTTTGGGAGCAGACTGTGGAGGCAGCTTCCTGTAGCCACGGTCTGCCACAGTCCACACAGCTAACACACATGTCAACCTGCATCCTATAAAGCAAAATATCAATCCTGGGCCAGGAAAATTTAGGTTAGCAGCCACATTTGCACACTTGTTCCAAAATGTCTTTGGTCTTTTGATCTTAAAAGAGTTTATGAGAGCACAGGAGAGAAAAAATGGAGAAGCAAAATCTTAGTCTATACCAAAGAATTGTCAGCATCAGATGTACACTTGACTTTTAGCATAGATGGACATAAAGAATAACATACTGGTTTTACATCATTGTACTTATACCACATGCTGCATAGTAGAACTTTTTGGAGTTTTTCTTAGAAACATTTGCTTGCACCCAAACATGATCAGTTTGGGTTTAAAACCTGGGGTTTTTTTTTTTTTTTTTTTTGGCTTGGAGTCTGGTGATAAGAGTCAGGATTGCTTCCAGGCTGTTCACTGTGACTCTACCCACAGGCTGCAAAGACCAGTTTAACACAAGACTTAAAGTAAGTTAAAATAGTAGTCAAAATGCAAGTAATTTTGAAACCATGATGCCAGTTTTTACATGTTTTACCAACAGACAGATACACAGACATACATACAGACAGTTGTGCACAAGCTTTGAGGTGTGCTTAGAATTTTTTTTTAAATTGGCCATCTAAGTTTTCTGGAATTCCAGTGGCAAAAATGATATTATTTTGTCCATATTTTAGAACCACGTGGTCAGTTAGAAAACAAAAAACCTTTTTCTAGGAAACAAAAATTTTCACAGATTATCTGGCGAGGAAATGAAGAAGCCACATTTTGAGAAACCAGTTTAGCTCCAATGGTGAGCTGAAGTGGGATGCTAAGACCAGAGAAGGTCCAGGAGATGGGAGACCAGACACAAATAGAACACAGACACCTGGCATGGCATAATGGCAGCAGAGCAGAGCTAGTTAGAGCCTTAGCAGGCTCACAGCAAGACACCTTTACCTCTGAGCATTTAAATTACAAGGCACATTTGAATTGCAAGGTCACAGTTAGGGTGGGGGGCAGGGTTACTGGGAGTTTCAGTCTCCCTGCCCTGCCTCGAGGAATTTGAGGAATCTGGCATGCCCATTACCTGGGGGATGGGTGGGCTCCACCTCCAAGAGTTATTGGAACCTTGATGGAACCAAGATGGCACTTGCTAAAACCAATTCTATTGTCCACCATGTGGTCAATGCTAGAGGAAACAGGATTTAGCCAACAACAAGCAGAACATAACAGAATCTGCGAGCTTAACAAACATCAATCAAAGCAGATGTTAAACAAATATTGATACCTTTGGAAGCTAGTACCAGCCCATCACAGGCAGGCAGGCATAGAGAGAGGCAGAAAGAGAGAGAGAGAGAGGGAACTCCATCTGCCCAAGCACTCATAGAAGTTATGTAAGTTATGGAAGTCCGGTAAAATATTCCAAATTTGTAAGATTGTGCTCAAACTTGAGCAGCTTTTAGATTGTGCCCCGCCCATGGTAAGTGATTAGCGAAGCTGAGAAGTTAATACCAAGCATCCTCGGTATTACTCTGGTCAGCTGAAATGTGAGAGACAATCAGCGATGAAATCGTCACCCCAATCACTGTGTCTCGGACCGAGCACTGAGTGTGGCCCTGTGGCCAAGGCCCTATGCCCCTATACTACGGTCATTGAGTGGGGCTTGGAACTTGGCGCCAAGATTTTTGGTGTGGCCCAGAAGCCATGGCCCTGTGGCCCTACGGTAAATTGGAAAATCGGATCCAAGCCCTCGTTTAGATTATCACTTACCCTGGGTGTGAGGGCAAATTTGTAGATTGTCATGGTGGATGGAAGTAGAGTGCTCAGTCAGGAGAAGTTACCTCGTTGGTCCTCTAGGTGGGCTTAGGACAGCAGAATAGGTCCCAGAGGCAGCTTGGACCCCTCAGAAATGGGAGAGCAAATCCACCAGGGAGCCTTTCCCGGGTTCAGCACCAATGAAAGCATAGGTCCGGGCCATCCCAGAGGACCATGTGGAGATAATCACATGTGGGAGAAGAAGGTTGATAAGGAAGTTTATTAGTGGGGCCATAGTTCCCACAGGAGAGGGAGCTACATGGCGTCTGCACCTTACCCAGGTGGCAGCTTCTCTCTCTAGGTAAAGGGGAAGTAGTTAGGTGGTGAATAGGAGTGGCTCATTAGGTATGGGTGGATCTGGGGTCTAGTGGGAGGAGCTGAGGACCTGAGGCTAGGGAAACGCTAACAAGAATAGTTAAACTTTTCATGTTCACTAGGCAATGGAGGATGTTCAGGTGTCCTTGATAACATTGCAGTAGGAGATCTGGTATGATGGTATTCATTCTCTGAAATGATCCAGAAGATATTTTTAATCAGTAGATTTAAATTTAACTTAAAACATTTAAAATTTCATGCCTTCTATTGTTTTTTTTTAATGAAATATGGATCCTTTAACAAATCTTTTGGCAAAGTGCTTAGATGTTGACTGTTAAATTCAATTATATGACAAATACTTATTGAGGTCATAGAACGCACTAAGCAGTTACTTTGATTGGAGATATAATTAAATATAGGCTGTCTTCTACTTCTTTGATTAATATTGCTTTCTTTTTTGCTGCTGCTTTCCATCTATCCTTATTTTTTTTCTTTTACTTTGGAAAAGTAATACATACTGTCAAAATCAACTGAAGCCAGTGCAGGGAGGAATGCCACCTTTTATAATGATACCTAGGGCTCACAGGAAGCTTTCTACACAGGCCTGCAGCACACCTAGTGTCAAGATATCCCACCACCTTGTGACTCTATTATCATTAAGGAAATTGGGCATAATGCAGGCCAATATGTTGACCAAAATCACAGAGTTTGTAAACATTAAAAAGGAAATCCATACTGCAGGCCAGATCCTTCAAAACATAGCCTCAATCATTATTTCAAAGTAGAATCAAGGAAAGTTCTGTTTTGTTTTGTTTTGATTTTTTTTTTAATGGGGAATATGCAGATTCTAACTCTGGGAAAGAGCAAGATGAACTGAGCAATCATAGGAGAGTCATGACCACTACTGTGAAGACAGGATAATTTTTACATTTGCTTAAAAGCTTGTGGTGGGGATATTATAAATCTTGAATGTTTACCTTATTACTCACCTGCTAATTATAAATAGCCAACCTAAACTAGAGCTCATTATTATTAGAGTTGTTTAAGGACGGTCTCATGCATTCCTATTGCCCTAAAAGGGTATTAAAAATCAAGTGAATCCTGGCCCTTATGTCCCATTAGAGAAAAAGTGAGCAGAATACAGGTTTAAATTGTTTACTCTTTCCCTTACGTTATGTGAAGAACTAAAGTTAGAAACACTGTGACTTGCATGGCTCCAGTATTCCAACACTATTTCTCCCATACTTTCTCATAAAACCAAAAAGGTTATGGAATCATAAAATAAAATAGCCTCAAAATAGTCAATGTGGAGATAAAACAATACTCAAGTAAGGATAGAAGGCAAAATGAAATTAAACCTCAGAAAGATTTAATCTTAATGCATCAGTCTTGTAGAAATGTTATCACATACATGTATATTTTTCATCTCATTAACATAAAATAATATCCATAATGAATATATTTTTGGTTTTCAACTGATTGACTCAAGTGAACCCTATTGTATTCTTCATTGTAATTTCTTAAGATAAACCTGAAATTATTTAATAACAAAGTTTTTAGAATATAAAATTTCATGCAATAACAGCTGTTAAGTATTTTTATGGAATGACCACTAAGGAGAATCTAACTTTATCTTCATTTTGTTTATTTATTACTTATTATCTTTAAGTAAGTGCACAAAGACATTTCAATATAGCATTTGAGTTTGAAAGAACAACACATCTTGATCAATTCATCCCTCCCATCATTCTGCCCATTTGTTAGCTTGAAGAAATAAATGCATGTATTTCTTAATTTTTGCATAGTAAAAATTACTTGTTTAATTTGAGTTATTTTTTCCTAATCTTGTCTCCTCACTTTTTACAATTATGAAATACACACCTAGGGAAAAAATTGAATGAATAATATCAATACTACATATATGTATACTTCATCCAGATTAACCAATAACTACTATGTTTCTACACATGGCATTTCTCCTGTATTTCTCCTCTGAGCCTCCTACTAATTTTTATTCTTTCTCTTTCTCTCTTCTCTCCCCTTCTCTCTTCCTTCTCTCTTCAAATGCTTTCTCTTGTTAGATCCTTCTCTCCCTCCTCATATGTGTGTACATATGTAAAATTATTTGAAATTATATTACATGCCTAATTATCTTTCAGGAGGCATATCTTAAGAACAAAGACATAACTAAAATATTAATAATCATACTTAAGTATTATTGAAATGGGAATTTTCCTATCTCATATAGTTCTTCTAGAACTTTCTGTAATTTGCTCCACAATATTTTGTAGATATTTAAATGAAATATAATGAAAGAATTTTTCTGTAGAATGTTAATTTTTGAAGGTCTTATGGAGTATAAACAGCTTAAAGTTTCCCTAGATATATAAAAATAAACTATATGTCAATGACAAAATTTTCTACATGCATACAGTTAACTTATATTGCTGACTGACTTGTACATCTTTATTGTATTCTTTACTATTTGTCTACTGTTTAAATTTAGGTATTTTGTTGTTGTTTTTGTGCCAGTACTGGGGCTTGACCTTAGGGCTTATGTGCTATCCCTTAGGGTTTTTTGCAAAAGGCTAACACTCTGACATCTTCAAAATAGCTCTAACTCAGGGTTTTGGTGGTTAATTGGTGATAAGAGTCTCATGGACTCATGCCTGTTCTAGATTTGAACTGAGATCCGCATATCTTAGTGCCCAGCCGCTAGCTAGATTTTGAAACAAGATAAAATATTGAAATAGTCACATATGTTTGTTTTTATATCTATGTTCTTGAAATTATTACAATCTTTTTATTTCCAAATTTTTACATGTACAACAGAATAGAGAACTTTGGGGAATAACTTCCCTTAACTCATTCACACATCTTCAAAGATTGTGAGACAAGTAATACACATCTTTTCCCAATAAATTTTCTGTGAGTAGCATATAAAACAAGTTACTTAATTTTATTCATAACTTCTACATATGTTCTAAATAGAACAGATAACGACACAGTCATATATATATATATGTATACACATATACATGCACTTACATATATAGGTAAACATACATACACATCAGAATAGTATTTACCAAACAATAATCACCTGATAGGAAGTTTCAAGGCAATTTAATTATCTAAATAAATATTACATAGGATAGATTTCTTCTAGTTTTGTTCATAACAAGATCTATGCTTTGTATAAATCTTTATTTTTGTTCATATTATCTTTCATAGAATTTTTATTTACAAACTTCCACTCATTCTGGACTTTCCTTCATGGTTGCTAGTGATGATTCTTAATCTATTTATTACTCATATTTTCTCTTCACTCACTGGTCATTATATATAGAGGATTGTTTTGATATATACTTTTTCCCAAATTACTTCATGGAGGGGGTTGGTGTACTTACCCTTATATTTCATCAGAAAACATTCAATGTCTGGCTTTTTTATTTACAGAGAATATAGAGAAGATACATCAATTAGTTTCAATCGGCCTGAATGAATGTTCATAAAATATATATTAATCATCACCTTATACTAAGAATATGTCAGTGATGATTTCCTAACACCATTATTTTAATTATTTTAAGTGTTTGTGTGTGTGTGTGTGTGTGTGTGTGTGTGTGTGTGTGTGTTCTTGTGTCCAGTCATCTTGGGCTTTGCCTCAGGGTCTAGGTAACTATCTCTGAGCATTTATTGCTCAAGGCTAGTGCTCCACTGAAGCCACAGATCTACTTCTGGTTTTTTGGTGGTTGATAGGAGATAAGAGGAGCCACATAGATTTTCCTGCCCAGGCTGGTTTCAAACCTTAATCCTCAGATCTCAGCCTCCCAAGTAGCTAGAATGGTAGACCAGGCTAATTGAGGGACTTGGCTAATGGACTTTTGGCAGGGGATAAATTATTCTATTAGTAATTGCTTATGTCTGATTTTCTTTCTTTTTTTTTTGGCCAGTCCTGGGCCTTGGACTCAGGGCCTGAGCACTGTCCCTGGCTTCTTTTTGCTCAAGGCTAGCACTCTGCCACTTGAGCCACAGCGCCGCTTCTGGCCGTTTTCTGTATATGTGGTGCTGGGGAATCGAACCTAGGGCCTCGTGTATCCGAGGCAGGCACTCTTGCCACTAGGCTATATCCCCAGCCCCTGATTTTCTTTCTTTTTAAATACAATACAACATTTTCTTTCTTTTTAAACAAAATACATATGTACTGAATACATTGTGATACTTGAGTATACATACTTCGTTCTGAAGAAATTAGGGTAATTGGCATTTACATCTCATCATTTCTTCTGTTTCAAAACTCTAAAACTCTTGGCATTTCTTCTAGTGCTTCTTAGTTATGTAAGAGATCCGCTGTTAAATATAGTCACTTGACTGTGTTTTAGAAGACTAGAACTTATTCTTCCCATTAGTTGATTTCTATTGCTGTGTAGGAAAACCCCTAAGAAAATCAACTGAAGAAAAAAAGCTTCATTTTGCTCATGGCTTCTGAAATTTCAGTCTGTAATTAGTTAAATCCATTCTACTGTTTTGCTACCCGTGGTGCAGGAGAGCATGCTGGAGGAGAATGTGAGATAAAACAAATCCACTCACCTCCTGGCCACCAGCTATCAGAAAGGCAGTAGAGGGGTGGGTTTCCAAGGTTTCCCTTGAGACATCACCTCAGTTACTTGCACTAGTCTCCATCTCCTATGGATTCACCACCTCTCAGTGTGTCACAGTCTGACAGCTTTGAATACACTGGCTCTTGGTGAGCAATTTAGATCCAAATGATAACACATCCCATCAAATCATGTATTGTTATCCACTCATCAACCTCTCATTATTCTCATTTTTCAACTCCCCTATGGTTGCTACTATATAGTGACCATTTTTCTATTTTCTACTTTTGTGAAATGAGCTTTGTTCCACTTTCACATATAAATATGAACATGTAGTATAGATGACTTTGAGTCTGGCTAATTTTATTTAAGATAATATCTTCTAGTTCCACCTATTTTGTGATAAATGTGAGGAATGCATTGATTTCATTGACCAAATGATATTCATTTGTGTTTATAAACCATTTTTTTTTTTACCCATTCATCTATAGAAGGACACCTAAATGGGTTTCATATAATGGCCATTGTGAATTTCATGTTTATCTTTACTGTGAATACTACTGCAATAAAGATGAGAATCCAATAAGACTTTATAATATTGATTTCCTTTATATATATGCTCAGAAGTGACATGTCTGGATCATTGTACTTTTAAATTCAATTCTTTTTCAGAAGTTATATTATTCTCTTTGTTGAGTGTTCTAATCTAATTCTTACCAGTACTGAATAAGAGTTCAAATTTTTTGTTGTTGTTCATCATCACAGGATCTTTTTCTCTTTTGTTTTTATAGTTGTCTTTGTCACTGGGGTAGTATGCTACCTCATTGTGGGTTTTTTTTTTTTTTTTTTTTTTTTTTTTTGGCCAGTCCTGGGCCTTGGACTCAGGGCCTGAGCACTGTCCCTGGCTTCTTCCCGCTCAAGGCTAGCACTCTGCCACTTGAGCCACAGCGCCGCTTCTGGCCGTTTTCTGTATATGTGGTGCTGGGGAATCGAACCTAGGGCCTCGTGTATCCGAGGCAGGCACTCTTGCCACTAGGCTATATCCCCAGCCCCTCATTGTGGGTTTGAATTACATTTCTCTAATGATCTGTGATGTTCAACATAGATTTTATATTTATTAGACATTTGTATTATTCTTTCTGGAAACATGTGATTCAGATCATGATACAAATTTAAGTATGTCATTCATGGTTCTTGTTCTTGAGGTGAGTACTTTACAAATTACGGTTATTTATATGTTGTCAGAATAATTATATTCAAATATTTTTCTCATCCTATAGATTGTCAGTTGTAAATATTGAGTTTTCAAAGAACCATTTATGGAAATTGAAGTTTCCTCATTGCATGTGTTTGTTACTGTTGTCAAGAATTACTTGTCTATAAATGACAAATTATCTAATTCTGAGATCTCTGTTCTTCACTAGACTATATGTTTGATTTTACAGCAATACCATGCTTTTTCAAAAAACTAGAGTCCCCTAATATTTAATCTTAAAATTCAGATATTGTGATACCTTCACATTGTTCTTGTTGCTATTTGTTTTGTTCAGTGTCATATTATTAAATTTAGGATTTAGTTTTTCTTTCTTGCCTTGGTTATTTTGACGAGGGTTATGCTGAAACTGTAAATTGCTTTGGTTTATATGAACATATTTAACTATAAAAATTCTTCCTGTCTATATGCATGAGAACATAAGAAGATCTCTCTTTTTCTCTTCTCTTCTTTCCTTTTCTTTTCTTTCTTCTTTTGTGCTGGTACTCGGGCTTGAACTCCGGTCCTGTGTATTGTCCTGTGTATTGTGAGCTTTCATGCTCAAAGCTGGCATTCCATCACTTGAGCCACAGCTCTGTTCCCAGAATTTTGGAGGTTAATTGGGGATAAGAGACTCATGAACTTTCCACACTGGTATCTGGTGAGAAGTCTTTTCATTGTGTGTGTGTGTGTGTGTGTGTGTGTGTGTGTGTGTGTGTGTGTGTGTGTGTTTCCAATTTTATCAATGTTTTAGAATTTTCATCTTAATAGTCATTTTCATCTTTGGTTAAATTTATTCCTTTGGGGCTGGGAATATGGCCTAGTGGCAAGAGTGCCTGCCTTATACACATGAAGCCCTGGGTTCAATTCCCCAGCACCACATATATAGAAAACGGCCAGAAGTGGAGCTGTGGCTCAAGTGGCAGAGTGCTAGCTTTGAGCAAAAAGAAACCAGGGACAGTGCTCAGGACCTGAGTTCAAGGCCCCAGGACTGGCAAAAAAAAAATAAAAATTATTCCTAATTTTTTTGTGGCTATTGTGAATAGGATTACTTTTACAATTTTTTCCCTCAGAAAATGTGTAAGAGTACTAAAATGGTACTGGTATTGTCTATGCAGGTTATTTTTTTTAATTCTGAAACTTTATTGAATTATTAGATGAAGTCTGATAGTTTTTTTTGATGGACTCTTCAGGCTTTTATTTTTACAAGATCATGTCATATTCAAATAAGGGTAATTTGACTTACTCTTTTTCTGTTTGTGTTCATTTTATTTTTCCCTTGTGTTCATACCCTGGGCAATATTCCTAGTAGGCTGCAGAATAAGAGTGCTAAAAGTGGACATTCTCACCTGTTCCTGGTCCTAAAAGAAATGTTTTCAGCATTTCCCTATTAAGGTGATATTGAGTGTTCTTCATATACTCCCTTTGTTGTGCTGAGGTACATTACTTCTGGGCTAATTTGTTCTGAGTGCTTACAATGAAAAGATGTTGAGTCTTACAGAATCCTTTTTCTGCCTCTATAGAGAAGATGACTTTTGTTCTTCACTGTATTGATATGTTATACAAATTTATCTCAAACAGTTCGTAGTTTAGTGTAGGTGAGTTTTCAAGTATAGTATGTTAACATGTCTTAAGATTTCTTGACTGCATTTATAATCACCCCCTTTGTTTGTATCCAAGTTGCTTTTAGTAGATATAAAATAAATAAATAAAGGAGATTCCACAATGCAGTACCATAAGATCCTTCAAATCACTTTGGGCTGCATGATATACAGTACTATGTAACAATATTACCAATTATGTGACTTTAATTTTCCAACAGATTATATCATACAAACTCTGTTGCCAGAGTTTCTAAGAAATTTGGGACATTGAAACTTTATTTTAAATACACCAGAGGGGTGGGTTATTACTTGGGATCTTGTGATTAACACCTTTTAAGTGAAATATTCTAATTTGTTTTCTAAGTGACTTTTCTTTATTGCTGATTAAAATTAAGTGCAATTATATTAGACAGTGTTTTAAGAAAACTGTGTACGGACCATGAAAAAGCAAAGGTTTACTATGACAGAAACCTCACCAACTTCTCATCACATTTCACTCATAATGCTATCATAGTATACTCTGACCTTGGCATTGCAGACTTAGAAACTGGATTTGCTCAGCACCATGACAGTAAAGCTCAGCAGCATTAATAAGTTCCACAAAACTCTTGTGTGTTGTTTCAGAATATCAACTTACTTCCAGCTGCTAAAATCATTTCCACCATGTGATCTAGAATGGTTATACAAAAACCATGTGCATTTTCTCCTAAGATATAAAGCACATTATGGGGGAACCCAAATCATTATTCTGCCATTTTATTGGGGTTAATGAACCTAGAATAACAAGGATAAATAGGGGATACAATAGTAAATGTATTTTTTTTTTAATTTTCTGACTCATCCCACCCCTAAAGTTGAGACACAATACTAATTAATGAAGGTACTCATTTCCATCAGGCTCAGACTCCATACAATGGCTTAGGAAACCAGTACGATTGATGGAGGTTAGTGTAAGAGTTGAGAGCTGTTCTTCACCCATTAATGAAATGCACTAAGATCTTTTCTGTTCTACATGAAGCTTGATTTGAGCAAAGAACTTCCTGTACTTATTTCCTGAACCTGGAAAATGACACCAGCCTACTAGGCTAACTTAAGCAGAAAAGACATAGATCAGCAGTGATCTGTTGCCTTGTGTTCTATTTTGTCAATTAAGTCCAAATATTTGCTTTAAAGAAACAAAACAAAATATTGCCATGGTAATTATCTATTGTTTGTTTTGAAAGTAGAAAATGTGAGTATTGATACTTCAGCCTGCCTGGTGTTTTTCAGTCTTCATCTAGAGATTTCATTACTATCTCAAATATTTATTTAAATAGAATGGTCATTTTATGTTAAGGCTTAAGTGTGGAGAAAGTTGAAGTACCCAGGAAGTCACAGGCTATATTTTTCTGAGAAAGTATTCATCCATGATGGTAAATACAGGCAAAACATAAAAAAATCTAGCAAATGTATTTTAGTTATAAAGTATCTGGATAATCATAAAATAGTCCACATTTTAATGATGAGAAAGATTTCTTATTCCTAAAATGTGTTCTTTTTATAGTTCAGGGCCTGCAGCTCTCTATTCACTGACACAATTGTACAGACTATACATCACAGTTTCCTGATGGGTTACAAGAAGTAAAAAGCTCTGAATGGTGTTACAGAGCAAATTTTTTGACATAGATAATGACTCAGTGTACAATGATAATGCTTCCTTTGTATCTACACTTTCGTTTTGTTCATTTAAAATTATTTCTTTCCATTTGAGTTCTTTTCATTTACTTTAAGTAGAGTATTCATCAACTATGCTCCTTTAAAAGATATTAATGCTCTCTTTCTTCAACTGAGAGTTTTAGGCTTACTCAAGACAGATATTAAATGTGATTAGAATGAATAGTGCCATATTAGTCTCTTTAAAAATGTCTGTATAGCCCATAACGTGCATTTGCCCTGAAATTGAAATTTCAGTCATATCTGCTCTAAGAGTAGCCAACTTCTGTCTTCTGCCTGACTGAACTACCATTTACATTTTGTATGAGATGGGTTAAAAAAAGCAATTTTAATTTAATATATAAATGTAAGACTTCAACTTCCACCAGCAGTAATATGAACTGCATGATTTTATTTATTTATTTACTATCAGCAGAGCTTGCATCCTGTGCAGGGAGTGACTCTATTAGGCTAAAGGAGAGGATGAAAATGGTTTGAGATAAATAAAAAAGCAATTACTAAGGCCTGGGAGAGAGATATCGCACATTTATTCCAGAGCCATTTAACTTATTCAGGGTTCGATTTCAATGAAGTGTTGTTCATTTTTTCCCCATCCTCCTTAATATATACCAAGGCAAATGGGAAGGAGAATGGTGCTTCACTCCCAGGCAACAATTGGTCAGACATTTTGAGGACTTGAAAAAAAATCCTGCTATTAGGGGAAAGAAAAAAAATAATATAGATGTGGTAGATTCCACATTCCAATGTGGCACACTGAAGACAGAGCATTTGATACTGTGAAAAATCACATTACCATTGTCATGAGGTAGAGGGATTGGAACTCAGAAATTCTATTTTTTTTCCTTTATTTATTGTCAAAGTGATGTACAGAGAGGTTACAGTTTCATATTTTAGGCCTTGGGTACATTTCTTGTACTGTTTGTTACCTCTTCCCTCATTCTCCCCCCCCCCCCCCCCCGCTTCTACTTTCCTTCTCCCCCTCATTAGTTGTTCCGCTGGTTTACACCAAGTATTGCAAGTATTGCTTTTGGAGTCGTTTGTCTTTTCTTCCTTTGTCTCTCGATTTTGATATTCCCTTTCACTTCCCTAGTTCTAATACATGTATATACAGTATCCAGGGTACTCAGATAAGATACAATGATAGTGTGGGTACAACCACAGGAAGGGGATACAAGAGGATCATCAACAGTAGAAGCTACGGTTTCACGTGGCATGTTGAAAGTAATTACAACAGTGATATAACAGTCATTTCCATAACATGGAGTTCATTTCACTTAGCATCATCTTATGCATTCATAAGGGTGTAGCTATTAAGCTCTTGTGATCCTCTGCTGTGACTAAGAGATCAAAAATTCTTAAAAAGAAAAAAATCCTGCTGGGTAAGATGCTTATGATATTGAGGGTAATAGCCATGGTCTCTATTCTGCAGATTATCAGTTTATGCTTAGGCATAAAAAGAGTAACAAGGATCTTTTAGATTCTTTAACAATTACTACAATGATTTCTCATGTTTAAGTGACCCATTCCCAGTTTATTCTAGTTTATTTCTACCAATGTCTCTCTTCTGTTTTTCAGTATTTTGTGCTCTGTTGCTGACCTATCAATAGAGCTCACCCAGCTCTAGTAAGCAAGGGCATTTTTCTTAGAGATATCCAGATAAGAAGGAAGGAAAATAGAGAAAATAGAATGAAGAAGAGTGAAGTTAAGTTGCGACAGGTGTTCCTACCAATGCGGGGCTATGAGACAATTGAGGCAGCCTTAACAGATTTCATAACCATTTTCTTGTCAATGGATTTTTAGCAATATACTCCTCTCCTTTTTTTAATCAAAATTTCTTTTTTAATTTAATTTTTATTTTTATTTATTTATTTATTTTGCCAGTCGTGGTGCTTGGACTCAGGGCCTGAGCACACTGTCCCTGGCTTCTTTTTGCTCAAGGCTAGCACTCTGCCACTTGAGCCACAGCGCCACTTCTGGCCGTTTTCTGTGTATGTGGTGCTGGGGAATTGAACCCAGGACTTCATGTATGTGAGGCAAGCACTCTTGCCACTAGGTCATATTCCCCACTCAAAATTTCTTTTTACAGCACATTTCCTCTATGAGGCCTAGGTGTTTTCTCTTTTTTTCTCCTTTCTTTCTTTTTATTTTTCTTATTTATTGTCAAAGTGATGTTCAGAGAGATTATAGTTTCATACCTTAGGCATTGGATACTTCTCTTGTATTGTTTGTTACCTCCTCCCTCATTCCCCCCCCCCCCTTCTCCTTTCCTTCTCCCCCCAATTATTTGTTCAGCTGGTTTACACCAAATGATTTTGCAAGTATTGCTTTTGGAGTCGTTTGTCTTTTCTTCCTTTGTCTCTCGATTTTGATATTCCCTTTCACTTTCCTAGTTCTAATACCAGTATATACAGTATCAAGTGTACTCAGATGAGATACAATGATAGTGTGGGTACAACCACAGGAAGGGGATACAAGAGGATCATCAACAATAGAAGCTATGGTTTCACATGGCATGTTGAAAGTAATTACATTGACTCTCTTTCATTATTTGAGACCCTCTGTCATATAGCCTTACTTCACTGTTATTCATTTTGCTAATTCTAGGGAATAGAGATTCTGTTTCTTTGCCTTATACAATGGATGCTTCTCCTTAGATCATTGAACATTTGTTTCCTAGCATGTCCAGAAAACATCCCTACAGGCAATCCTAGCTTCTTCTATTCATTTCTATGATGCACTGAGAATTTTTAATACATCATAAAGATATATTCTTAATTTTACTTGACATTACTGTGAGTCGCAACTGAAAAGTATATGAACATACATAAAAATAGTATAAGACATCATATGAATGGGTCATGGATTTCTCGAGCTTTTTCCATTTTTCCATTGTGTCCTTGCATTGCTTCAGGTTTGCTTTTGTGATATGGATTTTCAAGCATTTTATATCTTTTGCTTCAGTGAAAGGATGGCAGTCTATCTTCATTGAGCTCACAGCCCAAAGAACCTAAACAATGAGTTTGTGTCTCAGGACTACTCAGATCTTGAATCATGTGGAAGCCAATAAAGAATTCATTATCTATAAAGAAAACTAGGAAATTAGATTTTTATTGAATTTTTCCCTTATAACTTGATTTGAAAATACTAGACAAGTCAAAAAGGAAACATATTTTTGTTTTTTCGACAAATTTTAAAGGTTGGTGTGAGTACAAATATCAAAGACTTTCAAATTGATAGTAAAATGTTTGGATGAAAATAAAATTAATACTACTGGTAGCTTTGTTTTTCATTGCATTGCTTTTCTGGCAGTGTTGGCTTTACAGAACACATGAAATTGGAACTCATTTTTAAAAAGAAAATTAGAATTGTGATAAGCTAGCTTAATTTAGAAGATTCACCAAGATTAAAAAGTGTGGTGAATATAATCTTTAAAGAGTTAGAAAGATACAAAAAAGATAAATAATATGATCTACAGAACTTAAATTTCTAAGTTTCAGAAATTTATTGGAATAAATGTCTTCAAATTTTATTCTCTCAAATGCAGAAATGTTTCTAAAAGAAAAACATTCCCTTTAATTAACTCTAAGCTATTAAAATACAACTTAATTTTAAGAATCACATGAGCTTCAATTTTTTTTTTACTTGACTGTTGATTGTCTTACTTAAGAACTTTACATGGGATTCACTTTGATAAGCACCATTTTATATTGGCATATGCACATAGTTATTGAGTTGTAATGCTCTCCTAAGAGTATCCTCGAGAAATGGAAACAGGAGATATTTTTGTTGTACAATTTTCAGTTATTTCTTTTTTCTTTCTTTTATTTCCTTTGGTTTCTTCCCTGTTATCACTGTTTTTTTTTAAATTTCTGTACCTTCTCTTGTATGTAAGTTTATCTGATTTGGGAAGGAAAAGTGTAATCACAGAAACTGTGGGGCAAAGGGTGAGCCAATTCAACAGTGATACAATGCACTATGTTGAAAATAGACTTTATAGCTTGGCAGGGGGTTGGTGGAAGGAGGAAAGTGAGAAAAAATGAGGGAGGGGTAATTTTTTTCAAAAAGAAATGTACTATTTACTTGACTTATGTAACAGTAACCCCTCTGTATATCACTTTTACAATAAAATTTAAATTAAAAACAAATCTATAGGTGGAATTGATGACATTACTTAACTTCAATACTGTATAATGTATTGAAAAGTTGCAGAAGATAGGACATTAATGTAACTAGTGAAGCAGAGTAACATGACACTTTATGGCCATTCAAGAACACTAACACTAAGAATCCATGAGAATTTACACACTGCAAAGCTAGGCATAGTAGCCTGTGGGATGAACGAGTTATAGTCTCTATTTTAATATAAGTGAAGTTCATTTGAGATAGTCATTCCTACCAAAACCAAGATGCACAGACAATGAGATCATGGTTAGCTTTAACTAATATATATATAATATTATATTATATATAATATAATATATGTATACTAATATATAATAATATATACATATATACTTATATATGGTGCGTGTATGTGTGTTTATGTGTGTTCCTGTATATGTCTTTGTATGTATGTATAGACATTCACTTCAACTATAGTAAATATGTAATACACACATATATATGGATGCACATATATGAATTATGAATTGTGCCAATAAACAAAATTTTACTAACACCTGGCCATACTCATTTGTTTTCACCTTGTTTGTGGTTCCTGACAGGTGGTAACAGTAATTGAATATTTGCAGCAAAGCCTGTTTATACGTAAATATCTAAGGATATTTACTCTCTGTTACTTGACAGAGACTTTTTGGCATCTTTTTTTAATATGTTAGAGGTCTCCTATATCATAGTTGGATGGAAATTATGCATGAAATGCATACTGTGTGGCTCCCCGATCATCATGTTGAATTAGACCCTGAACCATCCCATGTGCAAGTGCCTAATGGTGGCATTGTTTAGTATGCTCATTTCTAGGTACCGAATTTTTGTCTGTATGACTTCCTTAGATATCTATGTGATTCATTTTTGTATATCACAGTTACCAACAGTTTTTTTTTTTAAAAGAATGTTTCATATACTCAGAATTTTAAGAATGTGCAATTGAGCTTAAGTACCTGATGAAATAATGAACACATTATTTAATAGCACTGTAACTAATACAAATGCAAACGATGCTTAACAAGGAAGAATGAAAAGTCACGCAGAAATGAATGCCTCAAGACTGTAATTGTGTCCTGGCTTCCCTTTTTTTTTTTTTTTTTTTACTTAATTAATTTATTTATTTATTTTTCTCAAATTTTTATTATCAAACTGACGTACAGAGAGGTTACAGTATCATACGTTGGGCATTGGATACATTTCTAGTACTGTTTGTTGCCTTGTCCCTCATGCCCCCCTCCCTCCCCCCCTTTCCCTACCCCCCCAGGTGTTCAGTTCACTTACACCAAACAGTTTTGCAAGTATTGCTTTTGTAGTTATTTCTCTTTTTCTACCCTGTGTCTCTCGAATTTGGTATTCCCTTTGAATTTCCTACTTCCAATACCAGTAAACACGGTTTCCAATATACTCAGATAAGATTACAAAGATAGTGTAGGTACAAACATAGGAAGGTGATACAAAACATCATCAATAATAGAAACTACACATACACATAGGACGTTGAAAGTAGTTACAACTGTGATATATATCACTTGTTTCCATAACATGGAGTTCATTTCACTTAGCATCGTCTTATTTGTTTCTAAGTGTATAGCTATTGGGCCTTGTGATGCTCTGCTATGGCTTGCCTAAACCTGTACTAATTATTCCCAATAAGGGAGGCCATAGAGTCCATGTTTCTTTGGGTCTGGCTCACTTCACTTAGTATAACTTTTTCCAAGTCCTTCCATTTCCTTACAAATGGAACAATATCATTCTTTCCGGAATTCGAGCCGTCCGCAGCCGAGAGGGAGCGCCGGGCTGCAGGCCGAGCTGGCTTCCCTTTTTGAGAAGTTGGTGAGCTGACTGAGGCCTCAGAAACACACTGTGGAGGGGACCTACTCCTAGCATCTGGGCAGGGCTTGGGGGTTAGGGACACTAAAGGCCTAGGCAAAGGCAGAGGATCAACCTAGTTTTGATCTAATGGGTGGCCAGTGGCTCTTTTGTAGCAGGGACAATGAGTTATAGTTCTCTCAGGACAAAGGAGAGCATGTCAGTAGCCTCACTATGAGAGACTGCCACTGTGTTCCTTTCTGATCTCTGTTCTAGGACCCTGATGTGGGTCTTACTTCCTACCTCAGTAATGAGAACACTAACATTTTCTCAAGTCAAGTTCTTTGTAAGGAAGCGATCAATGGCAACCTCAGGCTCCCTGTGTGTATGAGGACTCAAGTTCACGAAGTATCTTCACAGGGATATGTGCTGGCAGCAACTTAGCAGTGCTGACAGGACCAGTCCCAATGAAGACCCAAAGAGCTAATTAGTGCAAAGGCCAAACAGCTGTCCACTGGTGGAAGGCCAGCCATCTTGTTAACTGGCAAAACCACATAACTATTCAGCCTACATGTTGATGTGGCAAGAGGAGACTTCTCTACCATTGAAGAACAAATTGGAGAGTTAATTAGAACTCCCTCTGTGGTAGGTGACTCCAGAGTCATCACCATTTTCTTGGCGATGGAATGTGAAATCATGTCATTATCACACTTGTCTGCAGAAAACGCATGGTTAGCAATGGGAAGGACAGTGTTGACGCCTTCCTACTTAGCCTTTCATTTTAATAGAAAGGTACCTGGAAGGCTGCCACTGTCCAGAGCTTGTTCCTCCCTGCTAGGATGCCTCTTCTCCACAGAGGTAAACCAGGCCCCACATCTATCTGCAGTCTCCAATGACCTCAGCAGAGAGCAGGAAGAAGAGAGGTATTCCTGCCATGGCCTTTCTTGGAGAAGAGAGATGGCTCATGTAACAAATGCTATATCTGCTGTGGTTCCCTGAGCTACCTGCTGAGGTGGAGTCTCTGTGCAGAACTCAGGATGGGCTGGCACAGCAGGCCTGGTCCTGACAGCAGTGCTGGGATTCAGAGTTGACAGCTGAACACAGGCTCAGAAGCTGCGTAGGAATCGCCATACTCCTTGCACCTGGAATGTTCTCTAGGAGCCCTGCTCCCATAAAGGGACTCCAGATCTCGTTCCCTATCACAGCCACTTTACTCTGGATGAGAATGAGCATGGTTTTCCCTATGCTTTTCTTCTTAGAAATAAATCTAGCTCTGTAACTAGGGAGACTTGGTCAGAAAATTAACTGTTTTCCACAGTTAAACTTAGGGTCACATTCTTCAATTCAAAAATAGTAATATTCCTGCAACTTCTGAAATCAGTGCAGCAAAGGCTGTCTTACAGTGACCATGAGAGGTTCTATAAGGTGTCAAACATTTGTTTAAGGAGGAGCAGTGATCCACAAAGTCACTCAGTCTGAGGTTATCAAGGCTTGTTAACCAATCGAAGAACCTAACACCACATCACAGTTTACAGTCTGCTGTGAAAGATCCTAACTTTGAGAGGTTGGTAGTAGGTTGTTCCAGCCCTGAAATCCGGTCATTCTAGTTTGTTTTATTGTACCCAACGCTGCTGTATGGCTTCCCAAGGTAGGAATGAAGCAAGCAGTTTTCCATAGAACAAGCTTTCTTGACATTAATCAGTTTTCCTGTGGCTCATGCTTTTGAAGGAGGGAAGTTTGACTTTCACTTTGAACTTGTTTTACTCCTTCCGAATGTAGCTGACAGAGCTGTGGGACCCTCTTTGTTGGGGGAAGAAAATTGGTTCTGATGGTGGGTTGGGGCTTTTCTGATATTGAGTATGGTGCTGGGTCCCTAGCCCAGCTATAATTCAAAGGAAGGATGGGGCATGGGGCCAGTGGTCCAGAAAGTCCCATCTGCATTTCAGTGAATATAACTCTATGTACTCTGTGGCCTTACTTGCTTCTTTCTAGAGGGTCCCAACAGGCTGTACCAATGCCAAATGCATGCTGGGAAAGAAGAACTGTTTTCAGTGGTGTCTCCACTGGTGGAGCTTGGAGGCCACTGAGGTAGTGGTCGGGCCCCTGTTGTCAGATGTCCAGGGGGCTCACAATGGTGAAGCCAGAGTCCTTGCTGCTGTTCGTCATCAGGGCTGGAGTGGGGGTTGCTGGAGGAAGCAGAGGCAGGACCCATCAGGGGGTCTGAGAATACCAGTGGGGAGTAGGCTGGGGCCTACCAACAGTTTTCTAGTCATAAAGTGCTGATTTGTGTCTTACCTGTGCAACTAGAGTACTCAGTTAACATCTCAGAACTTTTGTCACATTGTCATCAGGTATAACATATAGTTAAATACCCAAGAATATTTGGTCATAGTTATTGTTAATATCGCTGAGAATTAAAAGCACATGGAAGGAATCCTTTTCATTGACATAACTTGTAAGGGGTTTTATTTTAACAAGTCGACTATGTATACAATGCTTCTTGATTATAATCACCCCATTAGGAAGGAAACTTTTATATACTAGTTTATCAAGACAACTCTGGGCCAGAAGTGGTGAAATAAATCTGTAATCCTAGCTATTTAAAGGGTAGATCAAGGTTGAAGACCAGCATCCAAAAAAAAATGTTAGTAAAACACTATCTCCAAGAATAGGGAAGGCATGATTGTATGTATATGTATATATAAGTAACTCAAGCTCCTTAGGAGGCAAAGGTGCTGAAAGGGCAATTTGAAGCCTGTCCAGGAACTAGTTTAAGCCCCTTTCTGAAAAACAAAACTTAAGGAAAATAAAACTGGAGTTGTGGCTCAAGGAGTAGAGTGCTTGCTTAGAAAGCAGCATTACATCCTAAATTCAAATCATAGTACTGTTGAACAAGCAAAGGAGTCATAAAGGATTATGTGAAAATTATAATATTCATGTGCAGGGATAACTATATTTACGTTTATATAACAAATATAAGGCATCTTTCTGTATAACTACGACACTAGGTTTCTTAATTTAGCTTTTAGTTTCTTTTCATTGAGGATATGTTAATAGGAAGAAATTACCTGTAGTGACAATGTTCTTTTCATTTTTTTCAATGTTTAATTATCTTTGCTTACTACTGCCATTTATCCTCGTTTCGCATTCCTTTGCTGGGATTGTTTCCTTATGGATGAGAATTATTGCTAGCAAAGCCTCCTTTCGGTGTGTTGACCTTCCATAATTAAAAAATCTAACTTTCTGTATATTATTCTTACATTATTCTTTCCAAGAGATATTCTTTTACTTTCACCTATATATTTAATTTATGAAGGGATATTTTATTGATTCCATTTCTGTAACCTTAGAATATTTTCTTTGTCTGTCTTCATCTCTCCTTCTCTCTCAACTTCATAATGCTTCCTTTTTGGGTTCTTAGCTTTATAGGTCTTATCTTTATTGTCTCAATTCTTTCCTGGATAAATAAGAGATATATTGTATTCAGTTTATCAGGGAAAGAAAATTCCAGGTTGAATCAGAAATTAAGGTTTTGATAGATGCTAATTTGAATTTTTGCTTATACTTGTATTGAGTAGAAGCAATTCTTGTATATTCTTATTTAGTACTCTTCTGATAGCATCATTGGAAATACTTCTATGCATTGTAAAAATCTTAACAGCCCTTCATTGAGTGTGGAATTTACATAAGAGCTCTGTACAAGTAGACCTAGTCATATCAAGACTCTCCCGTTGAGAACACTTGGCCTATGCTTTTCATCTTGTCAGCAGTATGCAAGTGCAATAATCCAGAGAACTTTCATTCATAGATATTTGGCAGTGTCTATGATAATAGCTACACTTACATCAGTTCTAGTAAAGTCATATTTAAAATGAATTATGTTTTCCCATCCAAGTATTAACCAGGTGTGACCCTGCTTAGATTTTGAGATTAAGTGTGATCAGAAGTATTTGAGGTGGGCAGGTCAAAGATGAAGACCAGTTAGGGAATGTTTGCTATGTTTTGTTATTTAGCTACAGTATTCCATTTCACCAGAACTAAGCTTACAACTTATGTGTGTGTTTTATGTGTTGTGATCCCTAACTTAAAGGGGAGGAGCTTGATGTTAGAGTGCATAATTTTATAAAAATCACATGGTTAGCTTGTGGCACCTAAGGCTTTAAAATTCCCAAGGCTAATCTTGTAATCAGTATACATTGTTTAGTTAAATCTTCTCCAAAGTGTTTTGCTTGAGATTAATTATCTCTTTTTTAATAGAAAACATAGGTTGAGCAGCCAGGAGTAGAGTGTTTCATTGGGAATTGGGTTGGTTTGATGAAGTTCTGGTCAAAGGAAACAAATGAGCAGTTAGACATAGGACAAAGTCAAAGGGCTCATTGCACAGCATGGCACTGTTGTTCATAGCCATGAGTTATTTCCTTGAAAGCCGCCAAGAGTAATTTTTAATTTTGTCTATTTAAAAACATTGTGAAGTATTGTGTGCTATTTAGCTTGACGTACACATACATATTTTAAAATATCATGTTCAGTACCATAAATCTACATAACTTCATATGTCTATTAAAAATAGAAAGATTAAAATAGAATTCAAAATATAGAAAGATTAAATCACCTCATTAATTTATTGCCCAAAATTATGTACTATCTGAAATTCTGCACATGATTCTAAAATAATGTTCATAAATCCTTGCCTATTTTAGTTCTCTATCCAGTAAAAAAACTAAACAGAAAACTACAAGAGCAACCCCGGTGATGGTGATAATGATGATGATGATGATGATGATGATAATAATAATAATAATAATAATGCTGAGTTTATCTTTTAAGTTTTACACATTGCCTACCTCACTGTAGGAAATGTCAGGATAGTTTCATGATGATTTCATTTCATATATACTATATTTTTGTTTTGTTTGAGTAAAAGATTGACTATGTAGCTCAGGCTGACATTAAACAAACTTTTAAAAACATTGGTGGTAATTCAGTTTGAACTCAGTCCTTTGCTCAATTGTTTGATATACATTGCTAACCTTTTCCCTCTGATTAATTTGGGAGTCTTCTTTTACCTCAGAGCCAGTCTAGACTTCCTTTCCTTCTATTCACAACTCCTTGTATAGCTGAGATAAAATGTGTGAACCATCATGCCCAGCTTTTTCTTTAGATATGGAAAATGGAGTTCTATGCCCAAGGTAGCTTAGAATTGTGATCCTCCCAATGTTGGTCCGCTGCATATGTAGGTTGACAGGCATGTGCTGCCACTGGGCCAGCTATTGGTTGCAATGGGGAATTGCAAACTCTTCTTGCCCTGACTGGTCTAGAATCACCAACTTCTAGACCTCAGACTCTTAAGTATCTGACATTGTAGATGTGAGCCATTGTTGCATAGCTGATCTTGAATTTTTGATCCTTGAGTGTTGGAATTAGGCTTCCAGCAATATTTCTGATTTACTGCTGCTGATTCTCATGAACCATGAATAGAAGGATCAAAGTTCAAGTTTCATGTTTTCACAAGTTATAAATACAAGCTTTTAATAACCTTGTAGAGGTAGACACATCTCAGTAAGTTTATGCTACAGAGTTAAATGTGACTTTAGAGTGGGGTTGAGTGTGAAAAAACTGACTTTACTTGTTCCTCTGATCTGAACACCCCTCTAATAGCAAGAATTAAAGGGAACATTCTCTGTCTCTGGTGATTTTGTCAGTGCCATCTGTTTATGCTCTTATTTTTCACATTATATTGATGGCTGCTCTTGTCTGCCAGCTGAGTTGAGCACCGAAGAGCTTTTATTTCTTTGTGAGACCATGCTTTTCTTATAGTTTACTCCATTAAGTTCTAAAAGGTAAATAAGCACCCACAGTTTCAATGTACTACTCTGTTCAGAAAAAGCATTTGAAAATTTTGATTCAGTTCTTAGAGGCATGATAATTTTGGATCAAACATCAGCTGGATATAGAAGCCAGGTCTTAATTTAGCACACAGCTATTATTATTTTAGCTTTGATTAATTGGGGACGGACTTTGATAGATCGTAAACTAACATATTGAAATACCAGGAAAGAGCTTTTCCTTGATACCTAGGCTGTTCACAACAGTTCACAAAGCCAAGGAATTATGGTCCTTTCTTGTCTTATCATTATTCTTTTCAAAAATCAGAGTGGACATTAATATTACATTCAGACTTTCAGATATAACTTGAGGAAGATATTTACATGACATTTTTGTTCTAATTCATGCAAACAGTATATGTAATTTCAGTCAACAGCTTATTTGTAATAACCAAATGGAGCTGTTGTTAATCATAATCTTCACATTCTTTTTATTCAGTGCTTGCATTGTTTCATCTCTTTCTTTGTACATATCTGTCATAATCTACTTTTGTTTCCTTTCTGAATCTTCCTCTTGTAAAAAGATGCTAAAAATTCTGCCTGTACATGATGGAATTACTAAGTAGTCCAGGGCATTATCTTCCTTTATCAATACAGCTGCTTCCTCCATTGAGATTTTTCCAGAGCACAATGATCACCTGATCACCATTTTCAAATCAGACACACCCTATTTTTCAGATAGCTGGTCAAATTAGAATAGCTGCATAACTCAACATAGAACATGTCTCAGATTCTTCAAAAATATGCGATCGAGTAGAAATTAGAGAAATGTGCTTTTTTTTTCTTTATGAAGTACCAGTACTTGAGCTTGAAATCAGAGTATAGACACTGTCCCTTAATGTTTTTTCTCAAGGTTGGTTCTCTACCACTTGAGCCATACCTCTATTTCTATCTTTTCAGTGGCTAGAGATAAGAACTTTATGGACTTTGCTGCCAGAGTTGGCTTCAAACTTTGATCCTCAGCTGTTAGCCTCCTGCAGAGGACATGGCTTTGAAGTGTATGTACATTTTTTACTAACTTATTTTCAGAAATATGTTCTATAGTTCATTAAAGTAATTCTTGTTTTAATTTAGAACCTGGAAATCTTGAAGATGAAATAACTGTAGCATTCGTCCTTACAAAAAAACAGGGATAGGATATATAAGGCTGTACACATATAAGCGAGCAACATTTTGGAAAATATTTTCTGTAGCAATAGTATATAAATATACATTAATTTAACATCTTCATTTTATTTGGTAATTTTGTATTTTTGTAATCTCTCAATATATAGTACTGGGCAGACAATACACTGGTTGAGGGCATAGACATCAGAGTTAGGAATCTAGGGTTTAAGGCTAGGATCAACTAGTTAGATGCTCCACTGCACTAGACAAACACTTTAAATCTCTAAGCCTCTTTCTTCTCATCACTTGCCTCTTGAGCTGGGCCACCTTCATGAGATAAACCATGTAAATGCCTATTATTGTAATGTCAAATCAATAAGTTTTATTTGGTGTATATTTGACTATTTAAGTGCATATCTACCTAATCTGAGTTCTACTTTACCAATGTGTTTTTGTCCCTCATGGATGCGGGAGGTATAGAAATCATGTGATTGTGCCTTTTAAAACCAAAGCAAGATATGAAAATAATAGCATACGTTTGATATAACAGAGCAAAACAGAACTGGAATTGGAGAGTCTCTAAAAGTGCCACTAATTCCTTGGAAAATTATAATGTGAATTCCACAGGTGAATCCATCAGGTGAGCATCCAGCTCAGACTACTAAAGAGAAAGAAGACTGTGAAGCAGAGTGTGGCTATCAGAGATGCTTTTAAAGTTGTATATTTCCCCTTTTTCCTTCCACTTCTCTCAATTTGGCTCCCCAGCTCATCTGACTTGTTCACAAGTCTTTCCAAATAAGAAAAGTCCCCAGTGCTGATTGTGAATCACGTGGGCTGCTGCTACCTTTGTGTGATTTCCATTTTCTGTCACTTCTTGGGGTGGGGGGGGGCGAGGCGCTGCTCTAGCAGGATGTTGCTTCATCACGTGGAGCTGCCTCTTTTGAAAGTGTGATGTACATCACCTACAGGCAGGTATTTTAGCTGGTCCTGTGAAAAGCAGTACGTTTTTATTTCCCTGACTGAAGGCTCTGCTCCACAGACAGCCATACAAGCTCCACATTTAATGCTGCAAGGCAATCTGCATGTTCACCAGATGTTTTGGTAAGTCTGGGGCAATTAGGAGGCTACCTGGGTTAGAGCAGCAAACAGATGAGAGGATTTACTTCTGCCTGTAGTAACTTATCCTAATAGAAAAGGAAAGGATATATAATTTTAAAGTATCTAGTTACCCTGTAAAGTAACCTTAATCTTTGCATGTATGTTTACTGGGAGTGGCCAAGTCATTCCTGGTGGAAAATTTCTGCTTCAGCTTTAGATCATTCTTTTTTCCTTAAAATGGTTAGGATATAGGGTAACTAGGTTGGAGCAATGGTGAAATAATGAAGTTCCTGCCCAATCTGAAGATAGGGTATGGAAATATTATTTTAAAGATTTAATGTAAGCTAAACTAGGAAAATGTATTTTCATAATCAGTCATTTGGAGCATTCTCAGAAAAACATAGCATCAATTACACAAAATTCCCTGAAGCATCAAAATATCTTACATGCTTGAAATCCAGCAGATGGCAATCCTAAGATTTTTAAAAATGCATTTTATTTTATTTGCCAAATATCATAGAACATACCCATAATTTCTTGTGGATGGCATATGTGTCCCATTGAAGTGAAAATTACAAAGTAATCACTTTGGAGATATGTAGTGAAGTGTCATTTGGTTGTTTTATTTATTTATTTTTAATTATTCTTGGGCATGGAGAAAAATAGGGCTTAATTTTAACTACTGTGAAAGAACATTTGGAACTCTACATTTTTAAAATTTTGCTTACTCAAGAGTTATTTTTCCTACTTAAGAACTAAAGAGGGACTTGGAATGTGACTTGGGGGTAGAGTGCTTGCCTAGCATGCTAGAAGCCCTGAATTCGATTCCTCAGTACCCCATAAATACAGAAAAAATGCTGGAAGCAGTGCTTTGGCTCAAGTGGTTGAGTACTAGCCTTGAGCTAAAGAGGCTAGGCCCTGAGTTCAAGCCCCAGGACTGGCAAAAAAAAATTCAAGAATATTTGTCATTGGCAATTTAGTGCTATCATAAAACAAAAACTAAGAAAATGACTATTTCTTGAATGTCTGCCAAGTTTTAATTTTTTATAAAATACTAAAGAAATTTTTACTTCATGGTATGATATTCTTTCTGTTACTTTCACACATCATAGCACTGCCACTCCATCAGTTGTGCCCAAGATAAAAGCTTTACTGTTGTCTGTTACTCTTTTTAATACTCCTGTGGGTATGTTGGGTCAATTTTGGGTCAATCAACAGGAAATCCTCTTTCTCCTTCTAACGTTCCGTTTCTACTCTCCAAGTAGAGTGTCGGTACTAGCACCTTTCACAACCATTCTTGCATCTCAGGTTTATTGTATCTTAGTGACTAACTTTAAAAATAAGCTCTCTAGCTTGTATCTTCAAACTACAATTCAGAACTTTCTGACATGAGGTTCAGGAAACCTCAAAACTCCTTTGGCAGTTCATAGCTATACTGAGTTTTGAGAAACACAGTCCTACAGGGTGACATAGGTTTGTTTTCAAGAGACATCCTATCTGACAAGCCTACATTGACATATTTAGCAAAAAAAAAAAATCTAGAGTAATTTTAAGGGCTGACTTTCTGTAATGCTGAAGTCTCAAGAGAAAATAGTTCCATATTTTCTATGACATCATTGCTTGAAAGCTGAAAGACATGTTTTTATGGATTGTTTCCTTTCCTTTTGATTAACTTTCTGAAAAAGACCTAATAAAGCATTGAAAGAGGAAAAAAGCAATCTTGCTAGTAAATACTGTTTGACAGAAGGCTCTGAAATATTTCTTATTGCAGTATTTTATGGATGTGAACACCTACAATCTGGTGATAATTCTGGGATCACTTCATGAGAAATGAAAGGAGGGTATATAATAACATCATTGCAATACAAAAAAAGTGTCTAATTAGCAAATGTTAAAAATAGAAGTTACTTTCTATGCCTAACTATGTAATTTTTATTTCTATGAATTAGTCTTCTCCCAGTCACCAATAAATAAATTTGGTCACATTGCTAGTGCTGAAGAATATCAAAACCAGGCTTTGCTTCCATCTCCATTATTTGCTCCTCATCAATATATGTGATACCCTTATCCATGAAGTGAGGGCTGGAAATCATTCTGAAGTTGGAACTGAGTTACCTATTTTATTGTGGCCTTCTGATCACCACTGCCCCAAGTGTATAGTCAGCCCATGTGGTTAACATTAGGACTCACTTTGTGTTTACTTAGCCTTATGATTCTGTCTCATATGATCATTTGCATATTCTCTTGTTGAGAATTTTCTCCTAAAGCATAGGTAAGTTCTTTAAATCTCAAGTTTATTCCTTGGGCCTACTTTCTTCTAACATGTCAAAGAGAATAAGACATGATTTTGAATGTAACCACTGACCATTCAGCTACATTAGAAGATTAAAAAGAGTGGAACTTAAATTTGGATCCCTTATTTGCATGTATACACACTACACATTTGTTGTATCATATACTCTGAACTATACCTTCCCTAAGTCAAAAGATCTGTCTTATTCCCTTCCCTTAGCATCTTTGCTTCTGGGACACCAATAGTGTCTCCATGTAAATAATATTCAAGTTAAAGTAGACAAGAATCTGCTACGCGTTATACTTCTTTCTCTCTTTTCTCTTAGACAATACTGAAAGGCATTTTTAAAATAAAAATACCAGGATGAAGTCAAGTGAGATCAATATTTTCATGAATTATTAAAATATATTTAAATTTGATTATATAAATATATCTGAAGTTAAATAAATAGATATAAATATAACTGAAGTTAGATAAATAGAGCTAAAATATGATCATTACACTGTAGATTTTTATGCTAACAAATATTCTTCCTTATTATTTTTTAATTTATAAAATTAAAATGTAACAAGTTCTAAAATCTTATTTTTGTCTTGAATGATCCAGATGCTGAAATCAAAAACAGGTCTTAAGTGTTCTAAAAATATTGCATTTTTTCACAAGGAACTTTTGTGTTGAAATAAAATCCAGTTACTAAAAGGCATCTGGATGTGTATAGCATTTTAAATTAGAAAACAAATATTACACAAATTTATACATCCTACTGTGTTTTGGACTTTGAATTCCATAGTCTTGTTATATAAGGAAGACCATATAGCACAGTATTTGTCTTTCTATGTGTGTCTTTCTTTATTTAGAAAATGCCCGTCAGTTGTGTCTGTATTTAGGAGACAGGCAGGCAGTTAATAAAACTTTGTTTATCTAAAGTACAGCATGAGCAATGGTAATGTAATGGTAATATAATTAGTTTATGATCACGAATACACAATATTTGTGTATATCAAATTAGTAAATTGGATCCCTGGTATTATTTCAACAGTGTACATGTACATTGTACAATGCAAAATATACAATGTAGCTATGCACATATAATCATATATGGTGATGCTAAGCAAAATGAACTCCAAGATAATGGAAACAAGAGATTTTTCATTGTTGTTGTTATTTTAATGTACTATGTGAAATTATTTCTGCTTTCTTTAGTTTGTCTTTCCTATCTTGTCACTGTATTTGATTTTGGTACTTTTAGTATTTGTACATTTATCTGAATCAAGGAAGGGAAGGGGAACAACAAAATGGTGCGACAAAGAACAAGGGGCAAACCAATTTTAAGAGTGATACTCACAAGTCAGTATGTTGGAAATTAACTGTACAACTTGGGGGGAGGGTTGAAGAGGAAGGAAGGTGGGAGAAAAATGAGGGAGGTAGTAACAAGTTCGACAAGAAATGTACTCACTACCTTACATATGTAACTTTTACCCCTTTGCACATCACCTTAACAGTAAAATTAAATTAAAAATAAATTTCTCAAAAAATAAAAAATATAATACATGCTAACAATCAATGGAAAATTTTTCATTCTTCCTTCCACTAAGAATATATATTCAGGTTAGGCAATAATGACTCACACCTGTAATCCTAGCTATTAAGAAGACTGAGCCCTAAGGATCTTGGTTTGAAGCCAGCCAGGACAGAAAATTCTGGGATTTTTCTTATCTCCATTATGGACCAAAAATGCTAGAAGTGGAGCTGTGGCTCAATTGGTAGAGCAGTATAAACTTTAGCAAAAAAACTGAGGGACAACACCCAGACTCTGAATTCAAGCCCCAGGACCAGTGCACACACGTGCGTGCACACACACACACACACACACGCACACATATGCACAATAATAAAAGAAAGTAAAAGGAATATGAATTCAGGGACGAGGAGTGTAGCGGTTACATACCAAATGCTTTGCGTATACATATTCAGTTCAATCTAGTACCAAAATAAAAACTATTCTAAACATTTCTCTCTCTCTCTCTCTATATATATATATATATACACACACATATATGTGTATATACATATTTCCAAAGATTAATAAATAGTTGTGTATTACTGTTCCTTTATAGTCAAACTAAATGGGATAAAGTAATTACCATGTCCTAAGGGTTTGTCATATTCAATTGTTCATATTCATTTCATTCATATTCAACTGTTCATATTCAACATATTCAATTGTTATAATTTTTATTGTACTATGTAAGATATTGCAATTGGTTTTTTAAATTTTTGTATAAACAAAATAAGGATGAAAAGCTTAATTAAGCTGCTCAAGGTCACTCAATTTTTATAGCAATAAAGAACAGACCCAATTTGAGAAAACAGATACAAATTATACTTAGCATTATTGTAAGAAAATGTTAAAAGTGATACACTGGCACCTTTTCTGTTAGCTGAGAAAATTTCAAGGTGTAACACTATTTATAAATTCTGGAACTAAATCCCTAATAGATACCAAGATTTTTGTCCACAATTGTGACCTGATTTCTTGTCTCTTTGCCCTAGAGCAAAGATTAATAAACTGCACTAGCTAGTGAATTTAAGAGTTGAGAACACTTCAGATTTACTACCTAATGCATTTCTTAACAAATTTTAAGTAAGCAATACTGTCATCTTAACTATTTTGGCATGATATATATTCTAATTCCAAAGCTTATCTTAAAATGGAAGGTTTGACCCTTCAATTGCCCCATTGCTTCAGTCCCTTCCCCATAGCCCTAATTACAATTCTACTTTCTGCACCTCATAGTTCAATGTTTTTAGATTCCACATGGAAATGTAATTCTGTAGTATGCAGGTAAGTATTCCTGGTATACCTGAATTATTCTATATGTTAAAAATGACCATAAGTTTCATTCATGATGTCAGTGAAAGGATTTTCTACTTAAGCCTGATTATCACACAATACAATACAACACACACACATGCGCACACACATACACACCCACACACATACACACCCACACCCACACACACCCATAATTTTCCTTATTCAGTTACCAATTGTTGAACACTGAGCTTGTTTCCATACATTGGTGCTGTAATGAGTGCATATATCTCAAAATCCTTAAGTGTTATGACCATAGCATATGACAGTTATATTTTTTTTTAACTTTTTGAGGAGCAGCCGTACTTTCCCACAGTGATTAGAACGATGTAGACTCCAATTAACAATGTACATGAATTCCTTTTGCTCCATACCCTCAATATTTGTTATCCTTTTTCTAATTAAAAAATAGCTATCTATTCTTTGTATACCATTTAAAAATAATATTTTAAAAATGAACCATATGGGCTGGGGATATGGCCTAGTGGCAAGAGTGCCTGCCTCACATACATGAGGTCCTGGGTTCGATTCCCCAGCACCACATATACAGAAAATGGCCAGAAGTGGCGCTGTGGCTCAAGTGGCAGAGTGCTAGCCTTGAGCAAAAAGAAGCCAGGGACAGTGCTCAGGCCCTGAGTCCAGTCCCCAGGACTGGCCAAAAAAAAAAAAAAAAAATGAACTATATAAACATTTTTAAGAGTAAATACTTAAAAAGCTATCCTGCTCAGAGCCAGGAGCTCAAGCCTGTAATCCTAACTAGTCAAGAGGTTGAGGTCTGAAAATCCTAATTTGAAGCCAGCCTGGGCAGTAAAGTCTGTGAAACTCTTGTCTTCAATAAACAATCCTCCCCCAGCAATAAAAAAAAAAAATGAGGGGCTGGGGATATAGCCTAGTGCTGGAAGTGGCGCTGTGGCTCAAGTGCTAGCCTTGAGCAAAAAGAAGCCAGGGACAGTGCTCAGGCCCTGAGTCCAAGGCCCAGGACTGTCCAAAAAAAAAAAAAAAAAAAAAGAATAAAAGGCAGAAGTGGAAAACTGAGTCAAGTGGAAGACTGCTAGCCTTGTGCAAAAGAAAGAGTCCAGGCCCTGAGTTCAAGCCCTAGGACACACACACACACACACACACACACACACACACACACATCCTAATATATGTAGGATGATATTGATATTTGACTGTCATTTTTATATTTGCTTTGTATGTATTTCTCTGATTAATAATGCTATTAAGACGTTTTATGATGCCTGTGGGACATTTTTAATACTTCTTTAGAAAGATGTCTATACTACTTCCTCCTCCCTCCCCCTTCTCCTCCTCCTCCTTTTTCTCCCCCTCCTTCTCCTCTTTTCTGCTGAACTGTATGAGTTTCTTACATACTTCAGGTATTAGTTCCTTATCAGATACATGGCTTGAGAGAATTTCATCCCATCTGTAATTTCCCTTATTCTTTCTGAATGTGCATTCCTTCTATAGAAGCTTTTATTGTGATGCAATTCCCTTAAGTTTTATTGCCTCTGCCATTGTGTCATTCGGAATTTCAAAATTAAAATTGAGGATAATTTTCCTTACACTTATTTTTAGGAACTTTACAGTTTCAGACATTAGACTTTTTATTTTGAGCTAATTTTTGTCTACAGCCCAACTTACTTCATTTGTCTTTTCTTTTTCTTTTTCTTTTTCTTTTTTTGGTACTGGGGATCGAGCCCAGGACGTTGCACTTGCTAGGCAAGCGCTTTGCCACTGAGCTACATCCCAGCCCAACTTACTTCATTTGTATGTAATAATTTATCCTATTCCATTATTTTTAATGGTTGTAGACAAAGTTTTCCATTCCCTAAGTCAGGTATGAGTGCAATGCTTCTTAGTTCATGTCCCTCCTTCCTTCGTTCTCCCCCAACTTCTCTCTCCTATCCCTACCCTCAAACTCCAGTTTCAGAGTTCATTTTCAAATTCATTTTCTCTGAGTAATTCCAAAGGCACTTTGAAAGGGATCTCATTACTTCCACATTTTCTTTTAGATGCAAGTTATAACTGTTGATCACTCAAGTCTATGAACATGGGATATCTTTTATCTATTTGTGTTTTCTTCAAATTTTTCATTAGCATTTCAGTTGTAGTTTTGAGATCTCTCATGTTTCTGGATAAAACCCTAAATTTATCCTTTCTGAGGCTATAGTAAATAGGATTGATTGCATTCTAATTTCTATCCTAGCTATTTCTCTTTTAATGTATATAAATGCAACTGATTTTGATGTGGATGTGCTTGTAACTTTACTGAACTCATATATTAGTCTGAGTTGAGTTGATTGTACTTTTTTTTTTTAGTTACAGCTTTCAGGAAATCAACTTCCTTCTTTCTCATTTAAAAGACTTTCTTTTTTTTCTTCCCTAAATGTTTTGGCTATGACTTTCACAATTGTGTTGAAAAGAAGGGAAAGAAAGATTTGTCTCTTTCCTCACTTTTGAGAAAAATGTGCAAATTTTTCACCATTGAGATGATATTAGCTGTAGGTTTTACATATATAATCTTCATTGCATGTAGGTCCATTTCTTTTCTACCTAGTTTATTAAAGATTATTTTAGCATATATTAGTTGTACAGGAGGTTCTCGTCATGATAATCTCATATGTGTATGAAATACAAGATCAACTGACCATCCCCACCACTATCTCACATCCCCCTTCCATACCTTGCTTATGTTTGTTTTTTGGTGCAAGTTTAGGGACTTGAATTCAGCCCTGTATTCTGGTTTGTTTTCCTTCACTCGAGGTCAGGATTCTACACTTGAGCCACACTTCCAGTTCTGGCTTTTAGCTGGTTAGGGTAAGGGTAAGGTAAGGGTCTCATGGACTCTTGCGTGGAATGGCTGTACATCTCAAGCTTCAGATCCTCTGCCTCTTGAGTAGCTAGGATTATAGATGTGAGCCACTAGCACCAGATCCTACCCCATCTTAAGAACAATTTCATCAACTCACTATGTTCACAATAGGGCCCATGAGTGGTGTGTCTTTTGTCAGAGATTTACATGACTTTGTGTACTGCCTGGCTCCTGAAGAGATGAAGTTTCACAGTGGACCTGTTAATTATTATACAGACAAAGCATATGGCTTGCATGCATACCTCTACAAGATCCTGGGGAGAGCTTTGTTGAGTAGGTACTTGGTCTAAGATTGGTCTTGGTTGGCCTCTGAGAGGGAAGGGAACAGGATTTAAGGACAGATATTTGAGAGCTCATAAATGACACAAGAACTACAGGCCTGTTTCCAGGTATGGGGAGGTACGTCTTTTACTTGGTTCAGTGATAATCAAAACTGCCTAGGTACCACAGTAATGCATATATAGAGCTGAGTCACAAAATTGCTCTGCTTTAGAATTTGAAATTTATTGCAAGTGGCAGGCTTGTCTTTGGGTCTTGGAGGGATGTGTATCCTAATGTACAGTTAGTTGATCAGGCAGAGCTCATTCTGGTGAGTACATAAGGTTGGCCACAGTTAAATTATGAAACTACTACAGGACTGTCTCTCACAGGGTCCCTTGGTAAACAGAATGCACTGTAGAATGTAGCTAACTAGAGGGGGGACAGTAGCTGAATAGTGAGCCACTTGGGGGTGTACAACTACAAATGAGGTTGGCAATCCTATTACCAAAGGAATTAATGGGCATGGGTTCCTCAGCAGATTGTACCAGTGGCCAGGCCAAGACCAAAGTGAGGATGGGAAGCTGAATCCCCTGGGGATGGGGCTGTTGGCCAGCAGTTTTTCCAGTATGCAGCTGGAAATATACATGGTAAGCCTGTCTCGGGCACATGAGCCGTCCTTCTTGAATTAGTTCTTGGTCAGATTGCAGATTTGCAATCTCTAGACGATATCCCAAGACCTCCCCCAAAGATACTTTTTCTGTGAATATATGCCAAGTAAGCTTTAATTTGGGGGATGTTCTACCAAAGAAATTCTTTGTGAGAAGGTCTGTTTAGTGTTAAAAAAATATCTTAGAGGTAGAAATGATATAGGCAACCAAACGATATATTAATGGGATCAAAATCATTGTAATATCACTGTAATTTGCACAAAATTATATTTTTATTGTGCTCCTTCATGAGGACAGTGTGTGTGTGTGTGTGTGTGTGTGTGTGTGTGTGTGTGTTTAAAGATAGTCTTTAAGACTGAATTGCAATCCAGAAAAATAGAGGAAAGAGCTACTATCCCTCTTTTAGTAGTGGATTTAGCAAATGATTAACATATTTGTCCACAGGAAAAATGTATTTTGTGGAATGTAAAAATAAAAATTGTACTGTTTGGATTTTTTTTTTTGCTTGAAAAATCTGGTCTTTATGTACAATTGCAAACTCCTACTTATATCAGTGCTGAGAAATACTCCAGCCAAAGAGGACAGACAAGTTGTGATAGGAGTGAGGGTAAGCAAAAAGTTAGCAAAACATATATTATCTTTTATTTAGTAGTATTTCATTCATATTATTCTTCTATAATAAAATGGCCGTTTAGAGTATTTGTCATAAAAGGAGTCTCTCATTAACTCATATATTTGTTGGATAAACATTTAATTCTATTTATCATAAGGTTGCTATTAATGATTGAAATTCTTTAGCATATAACGAAGACTCTGAATGATTCAGACACTGTACTACATTTTTGATTACTATGTGGATATTCCCTTCATAAGTAATCCCTCCCTTTTCCTACCAAAAGTGTCTTTGCAATATCACTCAGTTGGGTGTGTTCCTCCTGTCCACTAAGAATATATTCCAGCTACCCATGCCAGAAGAACCACATCTACATCAATCCTTATATCTCTTCTGTTATGGAGAGCTGGATTGTATATATATATATGTATATATATATATACACACTAGCTCTTTTTGCTTTCAAATAAACAGTCACATAATTAATGAGTAATGGCATACTTTGTTCATCATTCATTTTTGTTCTATTAACTATTGTTCCTTAACTTAGTAACATAGTTATAAGTAATTTACTTTTCTTAATTTAGTTGTTACCTCATCTCTCTGATGAGCAACATTATAATAGTTATCAATTGTCTAATGAACTAGACTTCACTGTCATGTCTGTTTTTTAATGTAGCTCTCACTATTTGCCATACTATACTGCAAATACATACATACATGCATACGTACACACATACATGTATGTTTTGGTGGAACAAAATCTTTCTTTTACAGGACAAAAGTACCCAAAATACCATTTCCTCAACATGAGAAAATGGTTTGATTGGCTATTTCTATTCTTCACATTTTCTATGGAATTGGAAAAGCCTTCGCATCTCTTTGGAACAGTTTTCCATGTACAAAATGTAGCAACACAACATTCTTTTGCTAGAAATCCCATCAACATTAGTAGAAATCCCATCAATATTAAATGAATATATAATGCTTAATCTGGATAGTAGTGGTTGCTCGGTATAATCTTTTTTGTTGGTTCTGTTTATTTCTTTTCATCCTTGGCTATTTACCCTATCTCTTCTTTCTGAGATGACACTAATTATATCCTCCCGAACTTTTTCTAATTCTCCTGTTTGTAAACCTTCACAATGAATACAAACTTGTTTCTAAGTTTATTTTTCTTGTTTCTCTTCAAATTCCTTTGATTTCTGTCACTGTTTCTCCTTTAAGATGACACTAAGAATGGACACAGCATAGGTTTTCCTTTTCCTTTTTATTTTTAGAGTGTGTCAATGTATTACTATTGCGTTTTTACTGTCAAAATTTATGATCTTACTCTTTCCTTCTTGCCCTTGTATAGGCCAAAAGAGACTCATTGGATTCTTTAATGACTTTTAAAGCAAACTCTAGCAATGTCACAAACAACAGGACTTTTTAGCCAAACCCAGTGACCAGAAGCTCTTGATTTTCTCCAATAAACTTCCAACAAACTGTTGGGCACAAAAGCTGTGATTTTCTTGCACTCTTGAACAGCTGTACCCTGACATTTTCTGATAGAATTCCTTCCTCATTAATCAATGGAACAGGATAGTCGTTTGCTCCTCCCTTCATACACCTTTTATTCTGAAGGCTAAATTCATTATTTTTAAACTTTAATAATATCATAGCCACATTTCTTTGTCTTATTCCAAGCTATTTGATCACTTCTTATAGTGAACATCTTCAGTTTTCTACACACTCTCCATTTGCCTTTCTCTTGCCACTAGGCCATATCCCCAGCCCATCCATTTGCCTTTCTCTTCTGCATACTTCAATGGTTTTATTATATATGTCAGCTCTCATGCTGAGATCTACATAAATGCATCTATTTCCTATGTGTCTCTTGATGTAGCTTATGATTTCTAACTTCCTAAGTATTATCTAGCCTCAAACTGACAGCTGAACTCAGAGGCATCATTTTTCTTCCAAGTACAGAATGTCACTCTTCTTAGTTGGGAGCATACTCAACCTCAATTAGCTTCAGCTCTAGCTTCTTTCTTTTCTTTCTCTTCTATCTTCTCTCTATTTAAAAATTTAAGGTGACATTATATTCTTCCAGCTTTCAGTTTTACTTCTCCTTCTTTAAACAACAGAAAAGACTTTTTCAAACTGTGAATACGTTTTTATTCTCAACAAACCATTGGGAAACCACTTAACACTTCAAGCAATCTTTAGTCTCTATTGCCTATAAGTTTCAGTAGCTTCGAATCACGCAAGAGGTAAAAGGTTTGAACATTTGCAAAGAAAGAAATACAAAACAAGATTAACTTGAAGCAGCATGGTTTTAATATGCTTATGTGCAATTCATTATTCTCATAAACAAGTAATCTTAATAGGGAAAGTATTAGCTTAGTAACAAGAGACAGTAGAAATACCCTTTCCATTGATATCTTCCCACAAACTTTCTCAAAAACCTGTTTGATAAAATCTGAATGTGTTGCGTGTCCATTTGCTGTAATCAAATGTCCTCAGACCATCTTTCACCCTAATTGTTAATCAGAAGAGGATAAGGTATGAAAATAAGATCGGGACATGTATATTGATTAAGAATGTGTGTGTGAGATATCTCCCATGACAATATAGAAATTTCCTTTCCAAACTACTTGAAAACTTCAATAATTTCTAGAACAATCTTTAAATAAGATCCTTGTATTCATCTCTTTTTAGTCTTTTTTTCCATTCATCCTTCTTTATCTAATAGTCATTGTATTCAATCCCTTTGAGGTTAAGAATTCATTTCCTTTGAGAGCCATCTCTGAGCAGTTAACCTAGAATTTGTTGAGTAAAATGTATTAATTTTATTTACTTCAATGTTTGTTTTTCATAATTTCTTTTCTTTCTCACTGTGGCCATTCCTTTTTTTTTTCTGTTCCCTTATAGAAGTTCATTGATGTTGGTGCTCCAAAGCTCTGTTTTCCACTCAATAAAAGAGTTGTGTTTTTTTTACTTGAAGAGATATATTAATGTTTTAAACACGAGTCTGATAAACACCAATTTTAAAGGTCATTCTTCCTTTGTGAATAGAATAATTAGGGAACCTTTTAACTAAATTGCTTCTTAAGCTGAAAAAGTTAGTGTCATGTTTTCATGAAGAATAACTTTTCTAGCACAAATAAGGAACTAATGAATGCATGGAAACATACTTTAAGAAATCTCAATATGTATAAACCTGGAATTAAAATAGATGAAAAAAGTTGAAATATTCAAATTTACTTTTGTGTTTTGTAAACGTTGCAGGAAATTGTTCCTTCAGATCTCAGTTTTTTATGACCTGATTTTCTCTTCAATGACCTGGTGCAGAATTGATTAGAGAATGAAATTCAAACTGGCTTGACTCTAAGCTTGCTTGCTGCTGCCACTGATATTCCCAACAAACCACATAATTGATCATTTAATCTGTCATCATTAACAGTATCATCCAAACACTACTCATGTCCCTATGTCAATGTCGCTACCAATACTCACCATTATTCCTTTAAATAGTAAATTTCTCATTTACTGATTTGTTACTTGTTTTCATCATAATAATAGCACATATCAGTGAATAAAAGAGGAAAACTGTTCAGTCCCTTATACTCAAGCAAAACAAAAAAAATCAAAGCAAAATGATTTAACTTACTAGATTAAAAATCCCATTTTGCCCTCACAGACATTAGTATACTGGGCAAAAAATATTGACATTAAGAAGGTACTGGTTACATAGTGTTTTAAGGTATCTAATTAAAACAGTTCTAACCTTGATCTCTATGAGATTTAATCTATACAAGAAGGTCATTTTGATTAGTAAAAAATTAACTGATGTATTTTAAATGGGAACTATAGAAAGAGAATTTCTAAGTATTGTTGGAGGTAATGTCCCATTCACATGTGCAAAGAAAGGCAATTATATCTGAATTGTAGACATTAATATCTAGTCTAATGGAAAAATAGTATATTGGATGTTTGGCTGTTGCACTGAGTGGTGAAAATTTTTGAATGTAAGTGTGACATGTTCTGACCAGTAAAGAGTGTTGCCAATCATTTAGTTAGCTTGCTTTTTTTTTGTCAGAAGCCAGTTAATTCTAAAATTCTCACTTAACCCTATTACTTCCTTAAGAGTCCCTGATCATTCAAGTGCTTTTATACAACCTTTCTACTTATACAATCCTTTTGTGTGTAACAATGTACTAATGATAGACTCTGAAATTAATATTAATAAACACACATGCACATATAGCCTACAAGGCATTGCTTGATTGGATTAATGTGTAAGGTAATGTGTGAAATAGGATCACACAAATTCCAATTGCCTCAATAATACTGTGTTTGATCCATGTTATGTTTTAAATAATAAATTATTGCCATTGCACTATTCAGTAAGCTGTCTTTTACATAAGGAATTTATATATGTTAGTAATTTCAGGCAAAAAGGAAAATGAAGAAGCGAAGGAAGAAGAGACAGAGATAGAGAGATAATAAATTGTGAGGATTCTGTCATGGGGAAAGGCAGAAGAAAATTTGAGTTTCCAAAAAATATATAAGGAAAATGGATAGTCATATATCCAGCAAATATTTATTGAAAACAACTACAAGCCAGGGCATGTTCTTGCTACTGGGAATTCAGAATTGAATAAAATAATCATTTCTTAACTTTCTGTGCTTTATCTATGGGTAATATGAACTACAATGCTTTCCCACAAAAATGAAAAAAAATGCATATATGTTTGCAAATATACACATAATTATATTAATATAATTAACAGTATATAATATTATCATATGCATGCAAATATTACATATTTAAGATTTATAGGCTGTGTAGCAAGAACGTAAATAATTGAAGATTGCCAAATGTTACCAAGACTTTCACACATAGCACTCTCACATTAAAATGGACCATATGAGTACAGAGGAGCCAATCATTACCTTGTATGACATAATGAGTTGACTTCAGATTCTGAAGACACATAGATCAACCTACACTTTCATGCTCTTTTGATCTAGAAGACTTTACTTTTCATCATAGCTATCAAAGCAAAATCTCAACATATTTTGCTGACAAATTAGGAAGACAATGGAAACCCCCCAAAGACATTGGAATCTTAATCTAGGGCATTTTAGTTGCATCGCTTATTCACTGTTTCAAGGGTAAGCTAGCAGAAATTTTAAATTAAGATTTTAAGTCATCATTATCATCAATTCTTTCACCTCCACCTTAGTTGGTGATGTTTACTAACTGAAAGAGAAGGTCAGGTAATATTCAAATCAGCTAGAGGGCACTCCAGGAAAAATGTTCTTTATGAACATAGTTTACAAGAGAGTGCTTAGTGCTAAATTTATTCAGTTTAAAATATATGAGAGGAACCAAATTTATATTTCCTTCAAGAGCCATAGCATATTATTCCATGGCCTTATAGTTTTAAAAGTTTCCCGAGATGCCTCTATTTTCATGTAAACTAAACAATAGTGTCTATTACTTAGTATATGCAAGTTCTGTTGGAAAAGACTTGCTTGAATTTGTACCCACATGTGCTGTGGTAACATAGGACAATTAATAGGGAATGTGTGGTTTGGCGAATTTCTTGAGAGGCAGGTTCTCTATATTGGGTGACTTTAACCTTTAAATTGAAATATATTTTACAGCAGTGCCATTGTTACTTTATAAACTTAATTCTTTATCAGTCCGTTAACACAGTGAAACTTAACACTACATTTACTTGTACTTAACACTACATTTTTTAATCCAACAAGGATTTTGTTAAAAATATTCACCAAAGGTCACAAAAATATACTTCTTTTTTCTACTTCATAAACTTGCCTTCTAACTAGAGTTAAAATATTTAAACCAAAGATATGTATATAGTAAGAGCAACAGTGAGATTAGCATGCTTCCAAATGACAGATTACCAAAGCACAGTCATTGAAAAAGGAAAATCCCTGTGGAGTTTAGGTACATCTTCCTTTCTTTTCTGTATTAGTACATTCCTTTATCCTATTTAGGTTACTTACACCTGATACAGTGTAGAAAAGAAGAAAGTCAGCTTAATGCTGGTTTCCTTCATCAAAGATAACTTATAAGTATAAAAGCAATACCCTTTCTCTCACTATATTTTTTGATGCTCACTTAAAAATAATCCCATTTGTGTCTGTACCTAAAAAACCTACATTTCAAAACTCATGAGGTGGTGGAACTGCTTCATATTTACTCTTGATAATAGAATAGCTTTAAAATAGTTGTCTGGATCTTTATGAAAAGAAAATCAGTCAAATGACTTTCATCTTATTTAAATGAAACATTTTATTTAAATGAAATAAAAACTCTTAGTATAGAACCAAGAGATTAATGCTTGAGCATTTGTAAGAGTAGCTAAATATATACACTAATGTATAATATATAATATATAATAGAGAGCTTAAAAAAACTAAACCCTCAAAGAATCAACAGCCAAAAAAAAAGGCTAAGTTGAGACTTCTCAGAAGAAATAAAAATGGCCAACAGACACATGCGGCAATGCCCAATATATCTGGTCATAAAGAAAATGCAAATCAAACCAACATTGAAATTCTACCTCACCCTAGTTAAAATGGCCATCATTAAGAATACATCATCAACCAATGCTGGTGAGGGTGCAGCCAAAAGGAAACCCTAATATACTGCTGGTAGCAAGGTAAACTTGTTCAGCTTCATTGAAAAGCAGTATGGAGGTTCCTCTACAAACGAAACATACAACTTCCCTATGATCTAGCACTTTTATAAATATGGGAGAATAAAAATAAATAAATAATTGTCCTGGCAAAGTATTTTTTTGCCTATTTTTTTCTGGCTAACACAGCTGCTATAAATGTCTAAGTCCGTGGCTCATGCCTGTAATCCTAGCTACACAGGAAGCTGAGATGGGAGGATTGATGTTCCAAGCCAGTGTGGGCAGTAAAGTCCACAAGACTCTATAACCAACTAACAAGAAAAATGAAGGACCAGAGAAGTGGCTCAAATGGTAGAGCACCAGCCATGAGCAAGAAAGCTGAGAGAGAAGATAAGATACTGAGTTCAGACATCTGAATTAACTTCAGATTTTAAAAAGCAGACTATATTTAATTTGGGGCCACATGCGTTTTAGAGAAAAATGTGGCATATTAGTCAAACATTTAAATGTATGTAAAATGAGGGAGGAGGTAACAAGTTGAACAAGAAATGTATTCACTGCCTTACATATGAAACTGTAACCCCTCTGTACTTGACTTTGGCAATAAAGGGAAAATAAATAAGTAATAAATTAAAACAGCAATGCCTAAGGTAGATTCTTTATAAATAATGATATTTGGCTTATGATTCCTGAGGTGAGAAGATGAAAATAGCATGTCATGTGAAGCGGTGAAGAAGCAGAAAAGGAAATAGCCATTTGCAGAAAGGATCACATGGAGAGACTGGAAGCCAGAAAGATTCAAGTGCCAGGATTGATCTTTCTATAACAATGCAGTTCCTTTAAAACAAACAAGGGCTCCGAGAGAGAACTGTTCCTTAATCCCTTCTATAGGCATTTTCCCCAATGACCTAATGATCTTTTACTAGACTTTACCTCTTAAGCATTCTCCTACCTCAGCAACATCACAATGGGTACCAATCTTCTTGCACATGAACATTTGGGTGGGTCCTCAAATCATATCTTAACCATAGTAAAAATATTGGGAGGGATTTTCATTCCTTGTAGTTGAGTAAATGTGTGATGAACAAACACCAGGTAGGGTAAAATACTCACACACCTGCACGGTCTCTTTCAGGCACAAGGTCAGCTCTGTATCCACAATCAATGGGCCAATTTTACCATTTAAACTTGGCATATGCTTTCAGGGATGCTGATTATTCAAAATACCTGTTTGCCCAAGTCTATTAAGCTTTAAAACTACATTTTAATGGCCCTTTTATATTTAAGCCCTTTTTAATATGGCAAATGCTTCAGACCTACTTACAAAACACCATTAAATCTCACCACTAATTACTAATAACAGGAATGAAATTAGCACCTGTCTCAGCTGCTTTAGATTTTGGATTGCACTTAATAAACAGTTGAGAAAAATCCTCTGTGGCTAAATATTTACCAGGACCATTCATATTCTGGTTTTCAATGAGTTTTTATGGTTTATACTCTTAAATAGCCAGGTGAAAATAACATAGGATGTTAAAGCCAGTGAATACATCTCCTCATTTGAATATGGAACAGTCTGAGTAAGATCTTACATTTTAAGATCAAGTTTCAATGTAAAGTATCAGTTTAGTCAATATGTACTTTTTCTGTCTTTGTCTCCTGGAATATTAATATGGATTACCAGTGGAGGGAAAGTGAATGTTCACAAAGATTATTATCAAAGATTATATAAATATAAAAAGGGGTTGTTACAGGATTTAATGAACCTTTACAATGGGAAATTTTCTAATATAGGTGTTGGTAGCTCTTGCTTTTCACTGTCCTTCTTGGGGTTCATACTGCTCTAGTACATACTGGAAGACCTTTACACTGAAAACAAAGCAAAACAAAACAAACACACACACAAAGGAACACATATAAACTAGCAATTAGTTCCATTGTATCTTCTAAAAAGTGTACTGGCTTACTAATAGTAGCAGGGATTGTGAATTTAGGAGCATTTCACACCCATTGAGAGAATGGTGATTGCATTGCCAGCACATTAAGAAAATTGGAAAAAAGCTACATAAGTAATAATTCAGAAGAAAAAAGCTCAAAAAACCTTCCATTGCGATCAAACATAGCTAATCGTGGGATAAATATAATTTTTTTTGATAATCCATTTGATTTTTGTTTTTAAAGGTAAAGATGTTTTTATCGGCTTCTGGATCTGAGGCCTTGTGAATTATACATATAGGGATTTAACTGTTTAAAACATTAATTAAAAGATTTAAAATCATTCAAATTATCAAGATGTACTTTTATAAATTTATGAGCTTAAATTGTGTTTTGCAAGATAACCAGAAGATGGCAGTATGGTAGTTGTTTAGAAAATAGATCCTTGTACACTCCACTCAGTGAAAAAGAGTTTCCAGATTTTGTAAATAGTATCTGATTTCCAATCATGAAATGTTTTCAATATAGGAAACACAGTTTAAAAAAGACTGTCAGCTAAGCGCTGGTGGCCCACATCTGTAATCTTAGCTACTCAGGAGATTGCAGAGGCTGCAGTCTGAAGATGTGTTTCAAAGTTAGCAGGAGCAGGAAAGTCCATGAGATTTTTATCTCCAATTAACCCCAAAAGCCAGAAGTGGAGCTGTTGCTCCAGTAGTAAAGTGCTAGCCTTGAGAAAAAATGCTCAGGGACAGTGACCAAACCCTGAGTTTAAGCCCCAGAATTAGTAGAAAAGCAAATAAACAAATAAAAGATTATTAATTAATAAGAAAAGAAACCATCTGTAAAGTCTAAATGATATCTTGACAAAAGCAAAATTATAACAAAGCAAAAATGATTTTTTCCCTACAAATAATGTGGGAAAAGATGAAAGGGAGGCTGTAGAGAGAGAATGCCAAGGCACTTGAAAATGTACTTTCAACATTTAAATAAGGCTGGCAGAACCCATTAGGGACTCTTAAAATTCCAGACAACATGAGCTCTGATATTGAAATAACCAATTAATTCCATCTTGGCCATTAGGAAAGAATTAAAGGTCATTATTGTAACTACACAGGTTCAAAACAAACTTCATATTTATCCTCTTTAGAGTGCATTTCAGCTTTAAAAATAACCACAAAAATTCAGCTTCTATGATCTTATGAATCTCTTATGGAACAAATGCTTCCTGTTTATAAAAATCTCCCCTTTCATTTTCAAAGGTGTGATTCCATTATAACTAACAATTTTACCAAAGTTTTTTTTAACAGCATATTAAAAGAAGTGCCTTTAACACTCAGTAGGTAGATCATTTATTTATACCAAGTGCATCATAATAAAATGACTAGACAGAAACCTTCTTCTGTGGAACCTGCCTGAAAACATCTACAAGATTTTACAGTGTAAATTTTAAATTTAAAAAAATTCCTCCAATTAATTACACTATGAATAAAACATGTAAAAATATTCATCAATTACATTTCTTGTTCATTTTACAAACTTATTTAGAGTAAAACCCATCTTCTTCCAGAATACATTCCTCTGAACTAGCTACTATGTGTCTTATGTATCCATGATGTGTTTATACAAGTATGTGCAAAGTAATACAAATGTACATATTTAGTCTTCAAAGAGTTGTGTTGCCTTCTGTAATGCTTGGTTTCATTCTAAGTCAAATTGAAAAAAAAAAACAAACATTTCAAGTTTTGAACAGATCCATGAAGTAATGACAGCATAAGAATAGCAAAAAATAAAAAAAAACTGAATAGGATGATCAAATATTGGGCTTGAATGACAACAGTCAGCATAAGTTACAGCAGAAATGTTAATTAACAATTAATTTATGTTGTTTAAGTCCAGTCATTTCTTTTAGTTTGATACAAGGAATAAAACATTTAAATAAAACTTAACATTTGCCTATATATTAAACGACTATGGATTCATTAATTGAAAATATCTATAAAGGAGACTGCAGAAATAATTTTCAGAATAACCAAGCAAACATGAGGTAAAGAATACCAGTAGAAATGAGCTTATTTATATATTTTTTGTCCTGTAGTGGGCAGCATTAGCCTTAGTTTAGTTTTAAGGCTTCTGAGAGGAAAAAGAAACAATAAACCCTACTGAAAGAGAAGACAGGTGTTACCCTCAGACGTGATTCCTATAAATGGCGGTTTCTCTGAGCAGGAAACTAATAGAAGATGATGGTGATGGTGATGGTGATGGTGATGGTGATGGTGATGGTAATAATGATTATGATGATGAATAACATTGTGGTTTTTTTTTCTCATTTTTAAACTATACAATTTGTATGCCACCAAAAACAGTGAATTTTTATAGTTCAGCAACATGAGACTTGTGTAAATTAAATTGTAGGAGATAAAATGGAAAAGCTAAGATTCCCAGCCAGGTATTCTTGCCATTTTATTAAAATTAGGAGAAATTTGGTCACAAATATCAAAGAGGCTTTGACTTGCTAGACAACACTTTACCTTTTGGAGCTGAGATATTAGTAGTATTATTTTAGTTATTCCACAAATCAAAAATGAAATACCTACCAAATATTTAGCCTCTATTTTTGAAGTTAAGAGTTGAAAAAAATTTTTTCAGGGAACTTATATTGTAAGTGATTCCAACAATTGGATTGTTTGTTTGCCTGAAATCTGATTTCTACTGTGATAAATTCTAAATTGCATTAAAATAGATGTGTATATATGTATGATATACGTGTGTGTGTGTGTGTGTGTGTGTGTGTGTGTGTGATGGCACTTGAACTCAGTGTCTGGGTGCTATCCCTGAGCTCTTTTGTTCAAGGCTAAAGCTCTATAACTTTGAGCCACAACTCCACTTCTGGTTTTTTGGCTGGTTAATTGGAGATAAAGAGTCTCATGGGGACTTTTTTTCCTCTGGCTAGTTTCTAACTGCAATCCTCAGATCTCAGCCACTTGAGTAGCTAGGATTACAGGCACAAGCCACTGGTGCCTGGATGAACTAAAAGATTTTAATCTCCAAAGTAAGATGTTATTATTACCTCCTCAGTGAAGGGATCCCCTTTGGAAAGAAGAGGATATAGGATGAAATATTTGGGAATAAATTATTTTATTTGGATTTCTATGTATCTTATGAAGTTTCATAATATCTAAGACCATCTCACAACATTCCAAGATCAATTACAGTGCACTAGAAGTCTCAGTGGATGGCCATGTATGATGGGCATGCCAACACTGGAAGCCATTCGGCATTAGGAGTCTTAGCTTGGTTTTGAGTAAGAGCATTCTCTACCTGTAGAGTTCGTAACCTAGTTCATAAAATGTTTTGATATGACAGCAGTTCCTTTTAAGATAGAATTTATACATTTTAAAAAACATAAACAGTAAAAAACTAGCCTAGATTGTATGTTAAATATCTGTAAAGGTGAGAAATCTATGGGAAATCTGGTAAGCCATGAACTTTTGGCTTGAATACCACAGAAATGATGAATACACCATGTGTATTATAGCACTGATTTAGTGAATGTATTGAGACTTTCCACTGTAAATTTCCCATTTTTCCTCTGTAACTAGTATATATTTTGGAGGTAACACTTTGTGAGTATGCTCCATCCATTAATTTTAGCATTCACTGGTACATTTTGCCAACACCAATTATTACTATCCATTTTCTTGGATCATGAATTTACATCGTCTTCTATTTTGTTATTGTAGAGAGAACTGTGTTTCTCAAAATATTATTTTCTATTAACATTGACCAGAGATGTTCCTTTTTTCATTCTTTTTTCTTTTAGACCTGCAGATTAAACTCACGATCTGGTTCATTGAAGCACGTTCTACCACATTAAGGCATTTTATCACATTTGTATCTGTACTTATTAAATAGAAACGTTCTGCTATGCTTTCCAAGACAATAGACACTAGGAACTAGTTGGAGTTAAAGTTCCATTCAAATGTATATTTTTTTCTTAAATAGATACTGTAGAAACATTGCTTCAGCGTCTCAGTTTCCACTGCAAGATCACAGGTCTCTAACATCCATCCGTAAAGAACATTTCAGGGTGTCACACTAAGAAGGGCTTCACACATGAAATCATGTTAGTGTAATAAGATTAAAGTAGAGAGAAAAGTAAAATGAGGACAAAACATAAAACAAAACAAAACATCCCCTGATCCCAATACAGCAATGAGAGTTAAAGAATCAGAATGGCGACTATTCCCTTCCTTCCTTCCTTCCTTCCTTCCTTCCTTCCTTCCTTCCTTCCTTCCTTCCTTCCTTCCTTCCTTCCTTCCTTCCTCCCTCCCTCCTCCTCCCTCCCTCCCTCCTCCTTCCTCCCCTCCTTCCTTCCTTCCTTCCTTCCTTCCTTGCCTTCCTTCCTTCCTCCCTCCCTCCCTCCCTCCCTCCCTCCCTTCCTTCCTTGTACCAGTACTAGGGCTTGAAGTTAGGGCCTGAGAGCTGTCCCGTAGCTCAAGGCTGGTGATCTACAACTTGAGCCTCAGCTTCACTTTCTGTTTTCAGATAGTTAGTTGTAGATTAAAAACCTGACAGACATTTTGCTGCCTGCAGTGAAGTCGAACTCTGATCCTCAGATCTCAACCACTAGAGTAGAAGGACACTGCTGGCATGAGTCACTGACACCAGCTTGCTGCATTTATTCTTCCTGAGCTGGGTGAAATATACAAAGTGTTCACATCCTCTAGTAACCCCGAATCTTTACAATATAAGTCTGTGTGGGTAAGGTGATTGAGGCCCATCCAAAACACAAATAATCTTCAGGATTTTCTCTGACCAGAAATACCTGTCATTATTTCTATCTTACTCCAATCTGAGTAAAGTTCCCCAACTTTACCATTTCAAAAGAGAAGGTAGATAACCTCCTGCCCATCACCCCTGCATCTTAATCTTTTAACATTTAAATTATTATCTTTACATTGTTCTACAAAGGGATTTTTACTTCAATGTAACAACTTATGAGCACAGGGCATCTTGTTCAATGTCACCCCTTTCTTCCTTCTCCTTATTTATCTCAACCCCAACCATTCCCTCTTCTTTCCTGTTTCCATTTTTATTCATGTACACTAAATACTATGACTGTATTTACCCATCATTCTGTCTCCTCTCCTTAACTCTATCTTTTCCAACAAAACATATTTCAACTTCCTAGTATTCATTTTCTTAATTTGTCAGTTAATTGTCCAATGGAGTTTCACTCTTAAGAAGGTGATGGGGGTAGAGCACAGCTTGTCTGCTTTTTCAGATTACTTTCTGGTTTTAACTTTTGAGACTAGCTGTTTTAAATTTTGTTAAACATAATATAATAATGTCCCATTCTTGCCATCTATATGGTTCAAAATTGTGTTGATAAAAGTAGTCATATTTTTTTCCATTTCTACTCATACCAATCACTGCTCCAACAATACAGAAGTTTTCAATAAAATGAAGAGTAAGAAAGGAAAAATCTTTAAAATGTTGATAATATTCTTGGCAAAGCATTTTGATGGTGAAAATTTCCTTAAGTTAGCACATGTCTGTTAGTGAACCAGTGCCTTGTGCTCTGCTCTCTTACATCTTTGATCTAACTAAAAATTCTTAGCACGTGTCATAATAATTTAATGGCTCTGATTTCAGAGCTTCCTTAGGAGGGTTTACCAAAACTTTGAACAGGAACAAAACAAGCAGTGAAGTGGTTTGTCCTTCTAGAATGTAAGATTTTTAAAATAATATTTTTCCTTAACTTTAATCATAAAGCTGTGGTTGAAGAATTATTCACGACAAATAGCCTATAAAAAGTGTACATGATTAAATCTAAATTAACTAAATTTACAAATTCTAAATTATCTAACATGTACTTTACAAATTCCAATGGTTTTTCTGATTATCTATGCTTCAAACCTCGAAAAATATTTTCTGCAGCTATGTACAGCTATTTCTGAAATATGACCCTTGAAACTAAATGCATTTCATATCCTACAACAATAAAGTTTACTTTTAGATAAAGAACGCCAAATATGACATTGGTCATCTTATAGTAAACTTTTTGTACTTGTTTTAGCCTTTCCTCAACCTGTCTGATGACACTTGGATACAAATTACATTGTCTTATTTGCCTTCAAGTGTACATGTACAGCTTTATCATGGACTGATCTGGAATTTTGTCCCTGCTATTTATGATCCCTAATGGAATTGCCACTGACTTCTGACTTTAGTCCTGGCAGTTCCCTTCAGCATTGTTTGTGCATGCATTGAGCTGATAAGTACTGTGGTTTGTTTTACTCTAGAGCAAACTAAATTTAAAGTAAAAAGAAAGCAAGGGAAGAAGTCAGAGAAATAATTTACTTAGCTTGAGATGAAATGGTAACAATAAATCATTCCATGCTCCCTAATGTTTGACAGAATACAATGAAATAAGGCTCGGAGTGAGGAGTGCCACAACGGTTAGAGGAGGCAGCAAGGGATAGGAGCTGGTTTCCTTGAGCCCATTATTATGGATTTCCTTGGATTCCTCCAACTGTACTTTATTCCATATTAGCAGCATGATAAAATTATAATTGACATGTACATTTTAGTTTGATTATGGATTCCTCCTCAAAACAGGGGCCATTCTTCAGTATCCCTAGTGTCATCTTTCTACATTTCAATTTAATGTGTTAGCTTATCAAGAAGAACACTGCTTCCCAGTATATAAAGGATTACTCATCATGACTCTGTAGGCTAACAAAGCTTTTGTTGAAAGGGGAAATGTCTAATGAGAAGATGCTATTCCTTGTAGCTAAATCATTAGTACAGATCTTTCATGCAAGAGGGAAATAGGAATTAGTTTTTTCACTACACTATGCAATATTCCTGTTTTTCAAATATCTAGAAAGAAATGCATGCAATGCCCATCTCCTGTAATGGGAAAAACATTTGAGAATATGCACAGAGTTTCACACAAGCTGCTGTAATTTTAGAAAGAAAATGTAAAAATGACTGGTGCTTATAGAGAATGTGTTTAATATTACCCTTTTATTTTAACAAATGGAAATGATCCCTGGTTACTTGGAAAAATTTAAGCAAGATAATTAAGTGTAAATAGTAGTAGTAAGTTTTATCGTGATTTGGGTTCTTTGCCTTGATGGATTTAAGTTATTTGACTTCATATTTTAGAGCTTGCATCTTCAGATATATTCAACTAGCCACAATGTAATTCAGTCCTAGTACTTTGAAAAGTCTTTGGTTGTTGAAAGAAATTAAAGTAGCAAAGTTCACAGGAGGTATGTAGGATAAAATGACCTCATGTTCTGAATTTCCCTAAAACCTGAGATAGGAATTTTGAATTGTGAAATGATTTTTACATAATGGATTTTATTGACTGTGAGTCTGATAACTTGATAGAATCCTACAGTTAATGAGAGGAAACACCCAAGTCAAGGTTTTATTTTAATTTTCCACACGAATAAATTGGAGCTATTTATGTACCTAGAGAAGCTCTTGCCCAAAGTCGGTATGATTAAGAGAAAGAATTGCTGGACTAGTTCAGAGCTTTGGAGTTAAGTATTATTGGTATAATAAATAATATTAACTTATCTCCATATCTAATTGAAATTATCATAGATTGTTAATGAAATTTCTAAAAGAGGAACTAAAAAAGATACCAGGAGGCTGGAAACATACTAAACAGAGACCTAAGTAGAGATATGATAAAAACTCAGAAGACAGTCAAGAAAAAAAAAGAAATAGGTGTAAATGAACATCTCAAGAAGAGGATTGTGTATAAAATGTTTAGTACATTTTTGACTATATTAGTTCAATCCCATATTGCTCTGGAGCTAACTACATTTATCTTGTGGAGTCATCTGATTTTGTATTTTACAAAGACACCTGCATATATCTTTCATGTATCTGTAGGTATGCATATATCTATATGAGAGGAAACACACACACACACACATACACATATATACACACACATACATACAAACACACATGCACATGTGTGTATGTGTGTGTGTATTTCAGATATTGGCCAGAAATTATTTCTTCTCCCACAAATGCCTTTTACACATAGAAAGTTAAATTTATTTTGATCATCTAATTTCATAGAAGAAAATTTGAGGCCAAGCAGTAAGAATGTTTCTCATTTTCTAACTTTACTTCTTGTTAGGAAAAAAAAATATAACTAGTTATGCCCAATTATTTCCTGAGCTCTTACTATGATAGAGGCCAGCAATGTTGAAGGTCACATTTGGAATATGAACTAGTACTTGGCAAGCAATTCATATTATGTAAAACATTCTATCCTTTAGTAATGCTTGACTATTCTCACATGGGTGCTATATTTAAAAAGTATTTTTAGAGAATGACTAGAAAATTGATTCTCTGCATTTATGCCTTTCGGGCCAGTGGATAGGAAAAAGTGTGTACTGACTACTTAGGGAATGTGTGCATAAAATTAGCTGGCTATTACCTAGTTAAGGTATGAGATCTGCTGTCTGGAAGGCTGTGAGGTGGAAGTGAGCCATAATTAAGAAAGGGATATAAACGGTTCTTTTCAAGGTTATATTGATCTTCCTTTTTGTTTTCAATTTAAGATTTGAAAAAAAATTATTGAAGGGAAAATCTAGTGAAAGTGATCATATTTATCCTGATATATTAGGGATGATTAGGTTAGGAAACCAGGGTGCTAGGTTTGCAGCTGTGAGGAAGAAAAGATTACTCTAGTTTGCAATCAACACATGAAAAAGAAAGAATAATACTAAATTAGTCTATGGAACATGTTGTCTATTTTTTCACCTAATCTCTCAATTTATTCATTTATTTTTTGTCACAGTGATGCACAAAGTGAGGTTACAGTTTCATACTGAAGACAGTGAATACATTTCTTATCAAACTTGTTACCTCTTCCCACATTTTTCTACCACCTCTAACCCGCCCCCCAAAGTTGTACAGTTGATTTAGAGCATATTGTATGGTAAGTATTGCTGTTGCTTTGGTTTCCCTTTGTGTTTCCCTTTGTCTTTCCACTTTGATGTTCCCCTTACTTTCCCTAGTTCCGAAAAACATATATACAATACCCAGGGTATCAAAATTAGTTACAGTGAAATCAGGGGTAAAACCATGGGGAAGAAAGACAAAATAAAAAGGCATAATTTCAGATGGTACATTGAAAGTAACAACAACAATGATAAAACCTTTATTTCCATAAATTGGCATTAATTTCATCTTATGTGTTCATATGTATTAGCTATTGAGCTATTGTGATCTTCTGCTAGGACTATCCTAGACAGGTACCAATGAGGGAAACCATAGAGGCTATGTTTCTTAGAGTCTGGCTCACTTCACTTAATATGACTTTTTCCAAGTCTTCCAAGTCTTCCAAGTCTTCCAAGTTTTCCAAGTCTTCACAAATGGGGCAATGTCATTCTTTCTGATGGAAGCGAAGAATGCAACTTGGTGTATGTACCACGTTTTCTTTATCCATTCATCTACTGAGGGGCATCTGGGTTGGTGCCCTATTTTAGCGATGGTAAATTTTACTGTGATGAACAGAGTTGTGCTGATAGCTTTAGTGTGGTCTTGCTTGCAATCCTTGGGGTAAATGGTCAAAAAGGTTTCTGGGTCATAGAGGAGCTCTATATTTAGCCTTTTGAGGAACCTCTGCACTGATTTCCAGAATGGTTGAACAAGTTTATACTCTACCAATGGTGTAGTAGTGTTCTGTTTTGTCCACATCCTGCCAGCATCTGTTGTTACTCTTTTTCTTGATAATGGCCATTTTTCCAGGGGTGAGGTGGAATCTCAATGTTGTTATGATTTGCCTTTCTTTTATGGTCAGATATGTTGAGCAATTCTTCATGTGCCTCTTGGCCATTCTCATTTCCTCTCCAGGAAAGTCTTTCTTAAAGTATTTAGACCATTTATTAAGGGGGCAGTTGTTTCTGTGTTCCTCTGGTTGAATTTAATTTTGTGAATAATATTTTAGATATGAGGCCTTTGTCTGTTGTATGGCCAGTGAAGATCTTCTCCCAATTTGAGGGCTTTGTATTTATCTTTGTAGCTATGTTCTTTGCTATGCAGAAGCTCTGCAGTCAACAAATATTTTTTACTGTGCCTTATGCATACCAGGCCTTGTCTTAGACGTAGGGAGTTTAAAGAACAACAACACAAATCCTCACAAACAGGTACTTAGAAGTATTTTGTAGTAGTAAAGCAGCAATTACCATACAAGATTTTCATAAAGTACAAGGTATTGCGAAGATACCTAAATCAGGACTATGAACTTAGCAAATTATGGAAAAGGTAATCATGAGTTGAATACTCAGTCTTAGTACAGTTTTAGCTGGAGAAACAGGAAACAGTTGTAACAACATCAAAATGAAAGCAAATGTAGCATATTTTGTGATAACTGGAGCATTTACTCTTCCTGAGCAGGACAATAGGCTGAGCAGATTACCCAGTCAGGCAGGGGCCATTTACTTTCTACAGTGCCTGTACCAAGAAGTTAGTATTTTATCTTGAGTGATTAGTAGCTCTTGTATGATTTTAGTGGGAAAAACGACATAACAGACTCCACTTCCTGGATAATCTGTCTAAAATAGAAAGATGATAGATTGGATAAGGATAAAATTAAGACTATTAGAAAATTCTCTGCACTGCATGTTACTTGACCCTCCTGTCTACCATTATTCCCTCCCAAAGGAAGTTTAGTTATAGAATCCTACAATTCAGAAATGATTGAGTCCTTAGATTTCAAGCCTAATTGTCTCATTCTGTGATGAAGAAAATGAGGTCAAACAAGCTAAATGATTTTCCCAAAGGCAGAGAATTTCTGACAAAACTGGAATTTAAGACCCTGATCTGCTTCTAATCCAAAATTATGGATTAAAACCCACAAGCCCTTTGGCTTCTGAGAAATACTTTAACTATAGTATTAATGATCATATATCTATGTTAGTCATGTCATAAGGCAACTGACCTTAATGAATAGAAATCTCTGTGGTTAAAAATAAAGACAACGGGAATATAAAAATCAAGAGACAAAGGATAAAAAGACAAATGACTCCAAAAGCAATACTTGCAAAACCCTTTGGTGTAAACCAACTGAACAACTCATGGGAGGAGGGAAAGGGGGATGGGGAAGAGAGGAGTGAGGGAGGAGGTAAAAAATGGTACAAGAAATGTACCCATGGCCTTACATATGAAACTGTAACCCCTCTGTACATCACTTTGACAATAAAAAATTAATTATTATTAAAAATACAGTGAAATAAAGAAGAAGCTCTTGTTATACAGTTAATTTCCAACACATTGTCTGAGGGGTAGGGGACTGGGAGGGAAGAAAGGTGGGAGAAAAACCAGGGAGAAGGTTATAAGTATAACAAGAAATATACTCACTGCCTTCCATATGTAACTATAACCCCTCTGTATATCACCTTGACAATAAAATAAAATTAAAACAAAAAATAAAGACAATGTAAAATGATTTCTATAATTGCAATTGGTGGTGTTGTGATAGCTATATAAATACCTACTACAGACTATGTTAATGGAGAGTTGGAATCTCCATACTTCTGTCTGAATCCAGCTCTCAGAAGCAATGAGGGAATTGTTTCCTCTACCTCGCCCCTTTGTGAAGTGCTAATGTCACTTTTTAAGCAATGATGTTGGAGCTCTCATCCCTCCATGTTAATTTAACTATTTATTTTCTGTTGCCAGGCGTTCTGAATTTTTGAAGAACAGGTATTTGTGAGATACTATTATAAATAGGACTGGTAAAAGAACATAATAACTAATGCTTCTTTAAGCCTGTCAGATCCACAATATGCTCATAAAGTTAGAACAAATGAAATATGTTAAAGCTCTAATTCATGGCACTGTTTATCAGTTAATGAGAATATTTTAATACCTTCCCACATCACCTTGAGGCTATTTCAGGAATACATGCAATACACTAAAAATCGAATAGCTGTTCTAACTTAAGAAAGCATTGCCTGATTTTAAAAGAAGTAGTAGCTTGTATATAGAATGAAAAATTTCAGGTCCACATATTTTTATTAGTTGTTGAAAGTGATAGTATTCATTAGATTATTCAGACAACTATGATATCCAGTGAGAACAAGGGATTTACTCAAAGAAACTAGTTAGAACATGGCAAAAGTGTTGCCTGAACCCTGACCCCATCCATCTACATATGCATTGTGCCAAAAAATAATTGTATTTATACTATTTCATTATCATTTCTAAAGTGAAATAATTCTTAAAGAGGCTCTGTTTCCTGAAATGTATATATTTGTACTACCTCAGAAATTCTACAATCAACAGAGTTTAATTTTGGCTCAAAAATCCCTCTGAAGATATAAAATAAAGGTATTCAAGTGTTTCATTGATGATAAAAAAAATACCAGTTATATGTGAGATTTAAAGATGCTAGCTTTGGGTTACAAGGAAGCTTGAAACTCATCATTCCTTGAGTTCAAAGAGTTGTTAAGCATAACTCATTCTGATGACTAAGGCCTGAAAAACAGACTTCAAGGTGAAGGTCATTTGCCTGGGTGGGTCCTGCACATTTCTCATAAGTCATGGGCAATTAACACATTACTCTTCTGGATTGAAACACTGATAATATTACTAAAAGGAATTACATTGTCATGGTAGGAAAAAATTTAAAACTACTGAACAAATACAACTGAAAAGGTAGGGAATATCTGATCCCCTGGTCATATAGGTACATGAAATTGTTTGTTGTCTGACAAAAGAGACTAGCATGCTTCTCTTTTGCTTCTTGTCACTTCCACATCTATATGTACTGGTAATTTTTGTATGGCCCTTAAATAGCCTTGGAAGTATAAACACATTTTATTTTATCAGTGTCAATCCCTGAATACAAAGGAGAGAGGTCTCTATAAAAAAATGAAGCAGTACTACATTGTACATGGAGATTGTAACTAGTATATCTGTCTTTCCTGTCCCTCTTCTAATGATGGAGTCTCATGGGAAAAAAAATTGGCTGATATCTATGGGATATAGTTTGCAATTCTTTTTAAATTTTAAGACTATCACCTAAAATTGTAAAATTCACCTAATATTCTTATGAAACTAAATTATCTTTCAAACAATAGCTATAAGGAACAGAGCTTACTTATGAAATGCCAGTGATTCCTTTGAGCTATGAAAGAATCACAGTTTACCTGATCAGATATTAGCTTGTTTCCATTTTGAAGCTAACGGGCTAGTACAAAATGCTCAAATGGATTAGCTGTGTACATAAATGTTTGTCAACATTTGTGAACATATCCTTTTGAGAAAGTACCAGATGGGAAATAACTGGGTAAAAGGGAGCAAATATTTTTGACTTTGATTCATGCTGACAAATTGCTTTCCAATTTATACTGCCACCAGCAATGAGTGAAGATGGCAATTTCATCACACCTGCTCATTATTACCCAAGCAAATCAAAACAACATTAAAAGCATATTCTATAAAAAGGCATTATTTACATTTTCAGAATAAAAGACAGATATCCATCAAGCTTTTCTCAATGATTCAAGTCTTATCATTATTCTTTAGGTTAGGAGAAGACTTCTTTGATAGTATGTTTGGAAAAGCAGGAACATATGAGTCCATTTATGGAAAATACTTTGAAATCTAGGAACCTTAAGAGTTCATTTTCCTTATAAGAATCTATGGTGAAAGAATAATAGTGATTAAATGTAAGATGTGAGAATAGTGAAAATAAAAATTCACCTATCACATTTTGGGCAGAGCTATACTCTTTGCAAGTCTGTAACTTTGCAAGTTATCAATTGTATTGTTTTCCCAGGGTTGCCTTCAAAAAGTACCACACACTGGGGACCTTAAACAACAGAAACTTATTTTCATATGATCTGGAAGATAAAATCCAAGATAAAGAGTCAGCAGGAGGGACTTGAATATAGTCAGTGTTAAAGCATTTGCCTAGCATTTGGGAGCCCTGAGTTTAGTCCTCAGCAGCCCTTAGTGAAAGAGGGCTCTAAACTCTTTGTACATAGCCATGTTCCTTTTGTGTCTTGATAGGCTCTCTTCTTATGTTTCTGTGTCCTAAAATTTTCTTTTAAGCATAGCAGTGACACTGTATTAGGGCTTCCACTGAGACATTATTTTAAGGCAATTACTTTTTAAAGACCTTATCTCCTCGTATATTTGCATTCTTATGTATGAAAGGTTAGGGTTTACACATATAATTTTTGGGTCAAGATTCATTCCCTAATACCAATATACTAATATAGTCTCTCTATAACACACCAGTGCATATGTCTATTTTCTCCTTACTATATGATGCAAATGCACTATTTGTGATGGTTACCTAATTATTTACTAATTGTCATGTGTTATTTTCCACCTATAGGACAGAACTTATATAGCACATCACACTCATTCTTGTTTCAATATTTATGTACACAGTATATTTGTTTTATCAAGAATATACAGAAAAATACATTTAATAATAGCTATATTTGACCTATGAAATTCAGATTATACTTTGTATATTGTGCCCTTTTGTAGAATACAGTATGTCTTCTGTTGAACTTGATTGTATGCTCCTGGAATTTGGTTCATATCATGAAATGAAACTGAGTGAAAAAGTTCCCCCAAGATGAATCAATAAAATTTATTTTAAGGACAATAGTTTAAAAGGACAATGTGGAGAAATTCTGTTACCTGTCCCTATGATCTACTGGAAGTTTAAAAGAGAAAATCTGCAGAAAGCCTCTCAAGATAAGCTCAATTGCTTATGCTGTAAACTTGGCATGCGTTGATGTAGTTAGTTCTACTACAGCAAGGAAATAAATATAAGTAATTATGACCATAAATTCCAAACATTATTTATACTTCACAAAACAAAATACATTTGATACTTTATAATATAAAATACTGTTTTTAAATATGTGTCTTTTATACTTATACTTGCTTTAATAAATATACTTCTAATACCTATAAGTTTACCTTTAACAAGGTACAAAGGTGCCTCTAAGTATATTGACAGTGGTAAACTGAATAATATAAAATATTGCCTTTATGTGTATATCTAATAACATCATATAATCATATTGATTGGATATAATAGTTACTGAAGATAGAAGAAATAGCAATATGCTGACCATAAGTTGCATCAGTGACAACAGTGATTTGTTTGGAGGAAGATAGTGATTTTCCTGTGGTTAAGTCATTGTTGACATAGATTTGTTTTTATAAGAATATGTAACACATGGGCAAGACAGTAGCATTTGAGTATCCTATAAAATTGCTAATACTTGACTGTTTTCAACTTTACTCTGTTGACCTCTCTTTAAATGACAATAACAACAACAGCAACAACAAAATCCTGTCTTGATTTTTTGCGTTGCTTACCTGAACCTCCTCCTCTTGTAAGGTTAGGTGTCACATTGAATTACCATGCAACCTAATGGCATCATTTTAACTTAATTACCTTTTTAAAGACATTATCTCCAACTACCCTGTAATGTCCTTTTCTTCTTCTTTCTCCAAATACACTGCTTTCAGTGGTGTATATTTACCTGTAATTAATGGACTGTTTTAATGAATTAATTCCCTCTATAAGATACTTGAGCTTTGCAGGAAAGATCCTCAGAGGCAACTGACAAATTGCAACATAGTGTATTTTTTAAGTTGTAAATCTGACTAAATCAATATTTAGAAAACATTTCTATTTCACAGGTTAAATGCTCTGAGCATTATGATAGCAATTAGACATTCTCAAATGAGCACAATGGGAAAGTGTAAAGATATGCTGGAATTTCCTTTAAATAGTAACAACTACACTCTGGTGAACTCTTAGTTTTAATTCAGGATCTGTCCACATGATATCAACATAAATGTGTGTGTATATTAGGATTGTATATTAGTTTTGCTAGTTGCTTTAGTTCAGTTTATATTTTGACTCAGATGTCAAAGAGATTGAATCATTTTATTTTTTTTGAAATAATTTTAAGTTCTATTTATTGCTTTATGGCTTTCATTGATAAAATTGTACTACTGGCAAAGAAAGAAAAACAAACCTTGTCACTTTAACAACTTTAACAGATGACAAACAGAACAAGGTCTGTCTTTTAACATAACAAGTGCATGTGTGAGTGTGTGTGTGTGTGTGTGTGTGTGTGTGTGTGTTTGTGTGTGTGTCTTGGTTCTTGAACTATGGGCCTGGGCATTATCCCTGAGTTTCTTTTGCTCAAGAATAGGGCTTGACCACTTGAATCACAGCTCCACTTCTACCTTTTCTGGTAGTTTATTGGACATAAGAGTCTCAAGGACTTCCATTCTATGCCTGGCTTTGAACTTTGATCTCAGATCCCAGCCCCTTGAGTAGGTAGGATTTCAGGCATGAGCTATCTTCCCCCAGTTTAGATTAATGGTTTAAATATTCATACATATATAATGAAGTAATCCAGTGAAATATTTTCTGATCTTGTACATTTGAGCAAAGAACAATACCACCATTACCTAAAGGCTTCAAATGGGCATAGTTAGTAGTATTTGAAATTTTTGTTTTTAATCCCTTACTGCAATAAGTACAGGAGAGTTAGTGTTTAAATTAATTACTAGTAAGTAAAATATCCTCTATCAGGATTTTTTTCCCAATGTTAATCTACATGTTCTTGAAATATCCACTCTAAGTTAGCAATAATTCTCACAATTTTGGAAGATTCATAACAACCTGAGAAAGAGTCACTCAATTCCTATTGAATCATATGTGCATTCCAACTACAATACACAAGTAATAATCTGGATTGGACATATTTGTTTGTTTGTTAGTAGCTGCTCTTCATATTGTATGATGCTTTACTGGATCCCTGGAATCTATTAACTGGATGCTAACAACATTTCACCTCCAATTATGCAATCTAGAAATGTCTCTAGAAATTACTACAGTGAAAAGCAGCTCAGGAATTGGAAATATCCCATGAGAGTCAAGGAGGGAAACAATGAAATGATGTGGAAAGTTCAGTTCAGTTTCACTACCTCAGCTTCTGAAAATATAGTGTAGCAACTGGGCACCATTGGCCCATGCCTGTAACCAATCATAGATACTTAGGAGGCTGAGAACTGAAGACTGTGGTTTGAAGCCAACTTGGGCAGAAAAGTCCAAGAGATCATTGTCTCTAATGAACCAACATAAAGCTGACAGTAGAGAGTGATTCAAGTGGCAGAGCTCTAGCCTTGAGCACAAAAGCTCCCAGGCCATGAGTTCAAACCACAGATCTGGTTAACGCCCCACCCCTCCAGTAACACAGTTTGCTAAGTACATAAATACATCGAGTTTTTCATGTCTTGCAATTTAGAATGTTTCTCACTGCAGTTGTAGTTGTTTGGTTTTTTCCTTTTATGCCTTTTTGTTCTATTATTTTAATCATTTTGCCCTTTATGTTCTCTAGAATGATATTGTACATTTGAAAAGAAATGGAGGGGCTGGGAATGTGGCTTAGTGGTACAGTACTTGTCTAGCATGCATGAAGCCCTGGGTGCAATTCTTCAGTACCACATAAACAGGAAAAGAGAAAAGAAAAGAAAAGAAAAAGATGGGAAGACTTGGATAAAATGATGTGAACTGAAGTAAGTCATGTCCAGAGAGAAAAAGGATGAATATTTTCCCTTAGAAAGGAAAGCTTGAATTAACTTATAAATACATAAGCAAATACATTTGGTGGTATTCAAATGTACATGAATTTATACATTTATACATTGAAATATGGTAAATTTGGGGAGAACTCTAATAATCTAATTCCTTAAGAAGGCAAAGTAACAGCTCAACAAAATAAGCACCAAGAGACGGTACATGAAAAGAGTATGGTCAATGCTAAGGAGGAGGAGGGGGGAGAATGCAGTCAAAAAATCAGTGTATATCCTTTTAAATTGAGTAATGCAAAGGAAGGGGTGGGTTGGAAGGGATGGGAGAGAATGTTGACAAAAGTGGCATTGATCAAGATGTAATGTGTTCATAAACTCCTTTGTTAAAGGGCAACTCCTTTGTACAATTACCAAAAGATAATAAAATTAAAAATAACAAACAGAACACCGAATCACATCTAAGTGTCATTTTAAATACCTCCTTCTGAGAAAATACAAATATAGAAAGTGTTATCATTTTTACTGCAATATCTCTTGGCAAAATTCAAACATTTTTCATTGATACTTGCATTTCTCAACTCTTTTTCACAGGATTATAAATGGAAAGAGGAAATATAGGTTAAGATTTTTCACACTGACTGACAAATAAACAGCAGAGTAGAAATATTAGTTATGAATTAAGCACATTAAGAAATCCAGGCCAAAAAAAAAAAAGAAATCCAGGCAATATTGCCTCTAACATGTAAGAGATTAAGATCTGAGTATCATGGTTCGAAGTCATCCTGGAAAATCCATGGAAGGAAAATCCATGAGACTCTTATCTCCAATTCATCACCAGACAACAGGAGGTGGACCTGTGGCTCAAAGTGGTAGAGAGCTAGCCTTAAGTGACCACTCAGGACAGTGCCCAGGTCTTGAATTCAAGCCCCTCCACCACCATTAGCACCACCGCCAACAAAAAATCCAAATTATGTAATACTTGGCAGAACTATTTTTACTTGTCAATACCTTGTTCTTTTTAATACCAATATTTTTAATCCATCTAGAATATCCAAGAAAATATTCTAAGCAATGTATTTGTATAGCCATTTAATATATACAATGATTTCTTTAGAAGAAAAAAAACGGAATATCAGGAGGTTTATGCAAACTGTCTAAAATATTGAATAACTGGTAATGCAGTCAAACATGTTCCAAAGCCAGGAAGCATGCAGTGTTGTGACCATGAAACATAACAATTGGTCTAAATATATATATATATATATACTTCTGTTTATATGCCAGTACAAATGTACACATATGTTTGTAAAAGTTTCTGTTCATCGTGAAGATTATTGTAGACACCCAGAGTCTTGCTTTCCTCCTAGTGCCTACAAGTTCCTGAAACATTCCCATCCAACAATGAAGACCCCTTTCATCATCAACAGTGAAATGGAGTAGTTTGTCATTCTTTTACCTGATGATTCATTCAGATTCCTGCTAGAACTATCTAGATTTCTTGGGATTTGTGGATATAAAAATTCACAATTTGTGAATAGAAAAATTCTTCAGATTTCATAAGTAGGCTGGAGTTGCAATCCTAGTATGAGACAAGATTGACTTTAAATTAAAAAAGGTAAGAAGAGACAAAGAAGGTTACTACATACTAGTAAAGGGATCTCTCCTACAGGAAGATATAACCATTATAAATATCTACACACCAAATTCAGGAGCACCCAACTTCATCAAACAAACACTACTGACTCTAAAAACACTCATAGACCCAAACACATTGATAGTTGGGGACTTTAACACTCCGCTATCACCTCTGGACAGATCAACATGCCAAAAACGGAACAAAGAAACCACAGAACTAAATAATTGCATAGACCAACTAGACTTAACTGACATCTACAGAATATTCCACCCAGCAACAACAGAATACACATTCTTCACCGCAGTACATGGAACATTCTCCAAAATAGATCACATCTTAGGGCACAAAGAAAATCTGTACAAATTCAGAAGTATCAAAACCATTCCCTGCATTCTCTCAGACCACAATGGAATAAAATTAGAGCTCAACTCAAACAGCCACCACAGAAAATCCTACATTTCATGGAGACTAAACAACACACTGCTGAACCATCAGAGGGTCATTGAAGAAATTAAAACGGAAATTCAAATGTTTATGGAATTCAACAAAGATGAGGACACAAAGTACCAGCTCCTTTGGGACACAGCAAAGGCAGTACTCAGAGGAAAATTTATATCTCTGAGTGCATACACCAACAAACTGGAGAAAGAGCAACTCAATAATTTAAGGGAGCACCTTAATTTACTTGAAAGAGAACAACAAGCCAAACCCCAAGTCAATAGACAGAAGCAAATAACTAAAATCAAATCAGAATTAAATCAATTAGAGACAAAAAAAAAAACGCATTGAAAGAATCAACAAAACAAAGAGTTGGTTCTTTGAAAAAATCAACAAGATAGATAGACCCCTGGCAAACCTGACCAAAAAACTAAGGCAGCACACTCAAATAAACAAGATAAGAGATGAAACAGGTAACATCACCACAGAAATAACCGAAATTCAGAAAATAATAAGGGATTATTTTGCAAACCTTTATGCCAACAAATTCGAGAACTTGGAAGAAATGGATGATTTCCTAGAAAAAATTATATCCCCAAACTCAACCATGAAGATTTAAAACTTCTAAACAGACCCATATCCAGTATTGAAATAGAAACGGCAATAAATGATCTCCCATCCAAGAAAAGTCCAGGTCCAGATGGATTCACTGCAGAATTCTACAAGGCCTTCAAAAAAGAACTCACACCAATATTTCTTAATGAAATTCAATGAAATTGAAAGAGAACGTTCACTACTAGACACATTCTATGAAGCCAGTATAACCCTCATCCCAATCAGGCAGGGACACATCACGGAAAGAAGACCGATATCCCTGATGAACATAGACGCAAAAATTCTCAACAAAATTCTGGCCAATCAACTTCAACAGGTCATCAAAAAAATCAAACACCACGGTCAAACTGGATTCATCCCAGTGATGCAAAGTTGGTTTAATATACGCAAGTCAATTAATGTAATCCACCACATCAACCGGAGCAAGGTAAAGAACCACATGGTTTTATCTCTGGATGCAGAAAAAGTGTTCGACAAAATCCAGCACCCATTTATGCTAAAAGCCCTGGAAAAACTGGGATTCCAGGGAACATTCCTGAATATAATTAAGGCAGTTTATGACAAACCAACAGCAAGTATAACTCTAACTGGTGAAAAACTAACGCCATTCCCTTTAAAATCAGGAACAAGGCAGGGATGTCCACTCTCTCCCCTGCTCTTCAACATAGTACTAGAATTCCTAGCCAGAGCAATTAGGCAAGAAGAAAATACAAAGGGGATCCAAATAGGAAAAGATGAAGTTAAACTTTCTCTCTTCGCAGATGACATGATCCTATACCTAAAGAATCCCATAGACTCTACCCCCAAGCTACTAGTGCTCATCCAAAACTTTGGTAAAGTTGCAGGATATAAAATAAACTCTCAAAAATCAACAGCTTTTCTCTATGCTAACTACCCAAAGACCGAGGCTGAAATCAGGAAAACAACTCCTTTTGCAATAGCCTCAAAAAACATAAAATACGGGCTGGGGATATGGCCTAGTGGCAAGAGTGCCTGCCACATATACATGAGGCCCTGGGTTTGATTCCCCAGCACCACATATGCAGAAAATGGCCAGAGGTGGCGCTGTGGCTCAAGTGGCAGAGTGCTAGCCTTGAGCAAAAAGAAGCCAGGGACAGTGCTCAGGCCCTGAGTCTAAGCCCCAGGACTGGCAAATAAAAAACAAACAAACAAACAAACAAAAACCATAAAATACCTAGGAATAACCTCCTTGATGAGACCTCCCTGATGAGAACTTTAAAAGCTTGAAAAACAAAATTAAGTCAGAACTAAGGAAATGGAAAATCCTCTCATGCTCCTAATTGGGAGGATTAATGTAATCAAAATGGCAATATTGCCAAAGGCTATCTACAAATTCAATGCAATACCCATTAATATCCCAACACCCTTTTTTAGTGAAATAGAGGAAGCAATGCAGAAATTCATATGGAACAATAAAAGACACAGAATAGCAAAAACAATCCTAAGCAGAAAGAACGGTGCTGGAGGAGAAATTACAATACCCAAGTTCAAGCTGTATTACAAAGCTATAGTAATAAAAACAGATTGGTATTGGTACCAGAACAGACCTGAGGACCAATGGAACAGAATTGAAGACCCAGAAATGAACCCACAGAACTATGCCTACTTTATCTTTGATAAAGGAGCTAAAACAATAGTTTGGAAGAAAGATAGCCTCTTTAACAAATTGTGCTGGCAAAGCTGTTTCAACACATGCAACAAACTAAAACTAGATCCTTATATATCACCCTGCACCAAAATCAATTCCAAATGGATTAAAGCCCTCAAAATCAAAACAGACACCCTGAAAACACTAAAGGAAGGAGTAGGAGAAGCACTTGGGCTCCTTGCCGCAGGATGGAACTTCCTTAACAAAGACCCCAAAAGGCTACAAATCAAAGAAAGGTTGGACAAATGGGACTGCATCAAACTGCAGAGTTTCTGCACAGCAAAGGACATAGCTCACAAGATAAACAGAAAGCCCACAGATTGGGAAAAGATCTTTACCGGCCATTCAATGGACAAAGGCTTCATATCTAAAATATATGCAGAACAAAAAAAATTACCTTCCTCCAAAACAAAACCACAAAGAACCAACAGCCCCCTCAGCAAGTGGGCTAAAGACTTACAAAGAGACTTCTCTGATGAGGAAATGAGAATGGCCAAGAGACATATAAAAAGTACTCTACATCACTGGCCATAAAAGAAATGCAAATCAAAACATTGAGATTCCATCTCACCCCAGTAAGAATGTCATATATCAAGAAAACTAACAATAACAATTGTTGGAGGGGATGTGGCCAAAAGGGAACCCTACTTCATTGTTGGTGGGAATGTAAACTGGTTCAGCCACTCTGGCAAGCAGTATGGAGACTCCTCCGAAGGCTAAATATAGAACTCCCCTATGACCAGCAGCCCTACTTTTGGATATCTATCCAAAGACCACAAAAAAAAAAAAAAAAAAATCACAGTAAAGCCACCAGCACAACAATGTTCATTGCAGCGCAACTTGTCATAGCTAGAATCTGGAACCAACCCAGATGCCCTTCAGTAGACGAATGGATCAGGAAAATGTGGTACATACACACAATGGAATTTTCTGCCTCTATCAGAAAGAATGACATTGCCCCATTTGCAAGGAAATGGATGGACTTGGAAAAAATTATACTAAGTGAAGTGAGCCAGACACAAAGAAACATGGACCCTATGGTCTCCCTTATTGGGAATAATTAGTACAGGTTTAGGCAAGTCACATCAGAGGATCACAAGAGCCCAATAGCTTTACCCTTATGAACACATAAGATGATGGTAAGTGGAAGGAACTCCATGTTATGGAAACGATTGTTATATCACAGTTGTAACTACTTTCAGTGTCCCATGTGTAGCTGTGACTTTTATTGATGTTGTTCTTGTATCACCTTCCTATGGTTGTACCTACACTATCTCTGTAATCTTATCTGAGTATATTGGAAACTGTGTATACTGGTATTAGAACTAGAAAATTGAAAGAGAATGCCAAAATTGAGAGATGCAGGGTAAAAAAAAAAAAAGAAAAAAGACAAACAACTACAAAAGTAATGCTTGCAAAAATGTTTGGTGTAAGTGAACTGAATACCTCATGGGGGGAAAGGGAAAGGGGGAGTAGGGAGGGGGGTATGAGGGACAAGGTAACAAATAGTACAAGAAATGTATCCAAAGCCTAACGTATGAAACTGTAACCTCTCTGTACATCAGTTTGATAATAAAAATTTGAAAAAAAAAATTCTTCAGATTTCTGAAGAAGTAAACATTTTTCTATACTGTAGATGGTATTTATCATTTAAAGTAATACTTTCTTCTTTTTTTTTTTTTTTGCCAGTCCTGGGCCTTGGACTCAGGGCTTGAGCATGGTTCCTTGCTTCTTTTTGCTTAAGGCTAGCACTGTACCATTTGAGTCACAGCGCCACTTCTGGCCGTTTTCTATATATTTGGTGCTGGGGAATTGAACCCAGTGCTTCATGTATGTGAGGCTAGCACTCTTGCCACTAGACCGTATTCCCAGCCTAAAGTAAAACTTTTATTTTGCATTATTGATAGAACTGACAAGGTAAAGTAGAATTCTTCTTGTTTTTCTACATCTGAGTATTTATGCAAGGTAGAATACCAAAAAATAAAAACCCAGAGCCAAGTGAATGTTTGTCATTCTACATTTAATTGGAGTTCTTGTAATTAGTATTATTACATTTGCATTTTGAGTTGTCAGATTTAGATTGGTGCTTTTATGGAGTTCGTTCTCTAAATGTATTTGTAAATTAGGAATCTAATAGAATAATAAGATAAAGATGATGAAAATATTGAATTCTGGTTCAGTAACACATGAATCTGTTTCATCTTTTGATTTCTAAAGTACCTGAGTTCATATGAACGTATTTAAATCTATTATCCACACATTCATTTTACATTTATTGCCTGAAACTTTGAAACATTATTACTATGAAAATGATTCTGTTTGCTTTAATTGGTATTCCATTGCCACTTTTTGGTGAACAAATATTACTAGGCTTTTATTATAATAGTATCTTTTTACTCATTTTTTCATTTTCCTCTTTGGAAAGTAATAGAAGAAATTTTGAATGTGATAAGTATGAATTTTTGCTTAGAATCAACATTTGTATATAAGGAACTGAATCTGTTTCAGTACTTATTTCTGCAGGAAAAAGTTTCCTTTAAGACATATTGTTTATTTTAAGAATTTTGTTCCTTTGTGTCAAAATTCTCATAGTCTTATAGAATATAGTCTATCCTTCTGTCTTAATAAATTTTAGTAAAAGAGGCAAAATTAGGATGCACTATTGAAAGTAATAGGCAGGACGTAGAAAGATTGGTAATGATGGTTTAAACCATGTTTTTGTTTTTGTTTTATGCATTGATTGTTCTCAGCGCATCTATTAATAATGTTTTTTTTTTTTTACATTAGGTTCCTGTCCTGAGACCATAGCAGAATGTGCCTTGGACAAAGGTATGTACACTTAAAATATGCTTCACATTTTCTGTATGGACAAAGTATAGAATGTTGTGAGAGTAATTACACTTAAACAGCAAGTTTACAATTATGGAAATATGTATCGTGTTCAGAAATAGCACGTGTTATTTACTCTAACATATGGAAAAATATACTAATGAGAAAATATCAGAATCAGAATCAAATTACTCATACAAATTCTTACTTGTATACAGAATATTTTAATCTCTTAATGTTCCTCTCCAGTAAACAATATCCTTAATCAAACGTTACTGCAAAGTTTTTCGTATGTCCTGAGTGACTATTTTCAAATATTTACGTGAAGGGAAAATTAGTTTAGAATTACAAAGGTACTTGGAAAATGGAAACAGTCAAGAAAATAAACAAGTAACCAATTCGTTAAAAATGCATTTATCAAATGCATTTCATATTTACAGTGTACATATTACAAGGTCAATAACAAAATTCTTTTTGAGTGGGAAAGAAAAGTAGGCCTCAACAGAAGTACAAAGAAATCAAATGTAATAACTGAACCTTGAGAGAAAGATTAAAATAAAATTTATAAGATGAATAACAGAAACACAGTAATACCTGTGAGTAAATGGGAAGAAAACAGAGATTCTTGAAGATACTAGTAAAGAGGGTGAAAAAAATCACACAATTAATCTCAAACTTAGTAGTAGTTAATTACCAGTCCTTTTCTATGAAAGAAGTACCAAGAGAACAATTACTTGAAGTAGGATGTGAAAGCTTCAGAACAAGGTAGTAAGAAACATTTTCAATTTTTTTTTCTAGAAGTAGTTAGATATCAGGTAGATTCACAATGATTGGTTATATTTTCTCTAAAGGATTTCTGGATCAGATTCCTTAGTCAGGGTCCTTCCAACCCTGTACACAAGTTGGCAAGATAATATTCTTTATTTTTCTCTATGTGAAAGTAATTTTTATTGGTTTGTGGTTCTATGTCTGAGCATTTGAGTGTACTTTTATACATAGCAATTGACACGTAATCTATATTATGCAAAATATAATTATATGCAACTTTCTCTAATGTAATGTTACATAAACCATGGTAGGTATAGTTTACCATGTTATTCTTCATGAAAAAAATGAAGCATTTTATTATATACACATGTGGATAATTTTCTGAGTTTAAAATGAAAGAATGCTTGACCCTATTTTTTTATGCTTTTTAGTCACTTTTTAGTTCTTACTCAGAGATTTCTCTGACTTTAGACTATCCAAAGAAAATATGCCAGCCATTGTGTCCTGTCAGGCAGAGGATAAATAGCTCCAGACATAGAGCCTCCTTCTTTGAAGACATTGGCTTGTCATTTGGAAATAAACAAAACCAAACATCACAATACAAGTAATCTTTATTTTCCATGATTGTGGAGCCTCAACTATAAGCCTGCTGTCAGACATTTCTCCTCTTTATATCTTTGTTTTTGGTGATGATGATGATGATGGTGGTTTTGGGGACTTGAACTCAGGCCCTAGGCACTTTACCTGAGCCTCTTTATGCTCAAGACTAACACAATACCACCTGAGCCACAGCACTATGTCCAGCTTTTTGAGTGGTTAAGTGGAAATAACGAGCTCATAGGGAGTTTTCTGCTGGATCTGGCTGTGAACCGTGATCCTCAGATCTCACCCTACAGAGAAGTTAGGATTATGGATATGAGCCACTAGCACCTGGCTCCTCTTTATTTCTAATATTCTAGAGAACAATATGCTGGTAATAAACTAAAAATGTGAGCATTTCACAGTTAATCTCATATTGCAAAGATTTGAGGCAGTCATAGGTTTTAGATCTGATGTATGACTTTCACACCCTTTGTGTGAAATTCTGCATTAATTACCTCAGTTATAAAATGAATTTTCTAACAATTTTCACAGGAACTTAAATGACATACTTGTCTTACAGAAGTTCTTATATCTGTTATAATAAGCATTAAATATATCATTTTTCTCCTTGTTTCTGCATTGAGTTTGACATTTGTTTTAAACTCAATAACAATCATTCTATACACAGAAGAAGATTGTCATATACAGCTATAAGTTTCATGCTATGTAAGCAAATGCAATAAAGTCATCACATGGCAGTCTTTCCTTGGAAAGACTTAAGTCCTTAATTATGCTTTACTCTTGTATTTGAAAGTTACATACAACAACAACAACAAAGTCTGTATATTTCAAAAATATATTCTGATAGCCTTAATATTAGCTTTTGTTAGTATACTTAGTGCCATAAACAACATTGCAAACTACAAATTACTTAACAAAAAATAAACTGCTATAGTGTGTCCATCTTAGCTTTGTTTAATAATCTGCTTCAATTCCCTAATAATAAAAGGAAGTGGTTATATAATATGTAGTCTATTCTGGGATAAAAGTACCTGGAAGAAAATATACATTATTTACTTTCAAGGGAATTATAATTGTATATGAATAGAGAAACACAACTTTATTTTGAAATTATTTGTTAACACTTTACAATGGAGAGGTGCCAATAGAATGTGAAGAGGGAGTGAGCAAATAGAAACCATATGTGAATCGAACTAGCCTCCTAGAAATTTGGCTCTTCAGACACCTAAAACGTAATGAATAAACCAAGTCATTAGTAAAATATAAAGTGGATGAGATTGAATCCTTCATTCAACAATCACAAGGAAATAAAATACAGACCACCAGAGTAAAACTGGAAATGGATACATTCCTATTCTGTTCTCCAGAGAATAACCTAATCTATGCTCCAGCTTAATCACAACTCACTGAGGACCTAGCCAAACTAACCTTAGACCTATACACAAAAGCTGAGATGATAAGTTTGTATTCTTTTAAGTTAGAAAACTGCTGGCAATTTAGAATACAGCAGAGGAATCTAATATTTGGGGCTGTGTAATTCCAAATTATGTATATTGAATCTTTAATCCAACATGGCTATATTTGAAGAAAGAGGATTAATGAAGTAATTAAGGTTAACCAAAATCATGAAAGTGGAATCCTAATATGATAGGATCCTAACCCACTGTAGAGAGAGCTTGCTGCTTCTCTCCCTGACTGTATGCACAATCAGAAGATATATGTGAACACATAGCAAAGTGACAGATACCAAGAGCCAAAAAAAAAAAAAGAGGTCACAAAATAAAATTGACTTGTTGGTGTTTTGAACTTAATTTCTGAGTGGTGAGAACTTCTGGAGAAGAAATCAAGGCTACAAGAATACTGAAGGAGGGAGAAAGTGTGAGATCAGCTACTACCCGTTTACCAATACAAAGTGTGTTAATATTTAGTCAGTATCAGCACCAATAGATTGCATGCCCCATTGACTGTATGACCATATAGAGTTTATATAATAATTTCACTGTCTCAAGGGATCAGGCTAGAAATAAAATTATTAAGAAAAAGAAAAGAGCAGAGGACCTCTGTTTATTGGGAGACAAACAGATTGAATTAAAAAAAAATTTCTTCTTCTTGACTACAGAGATCATCGAAATTGTTTTGATCAAGACTGACATCCTGGGGCTGGGGATATGGCCTAGTGGCGAGAGAGCGTGCCTCGTATACATGAGGCCCTGGGTTCGATTCCCCAGCACCACATATACAGAAAAATGGCCAGAAGTGGCTCTGTGGCTCAAGTGGCAGAGTGCTAGCCTTGAGCAAAAAGGAAGCCAGGGACAGTGCTCAGGCCTGAGTCCAAGGCCCAGGACTGGCCAAAAAAAAAAAAAAAAAAAAAGACTGACATCCTGAGAATATAAAGTAACATGGATTTTCTTTCATGCTCTGAGAATCCCACTTTCTGACTAGGTAGTGTATTTGGTTCTAAAACCACACTAGTGGCTTTACAGTTTTCAATGACAATATTACAAAAATATCTTATTTTTACTATTAAAAATTGGCTCTGATTACTTAAAAATGTCAACCTTATATTTGAGGCAGAGTCCCTCTTTGCCCAGGTGCCAATGAGACTTGATGCGTCAGAATTGCTCTAAGTATATGTGTGGTGAAAGTGATGGATAGAGTTTGGATGGATGATGTGCAGGAATAAGGGGAAGGTGATCTGCCTCTCTCCACTGCTATTAGTCTACATTGAGGCAGGGGAGGTAGGAGGTGTACAATATTCCCACATGGAACCCTGCTTTGCAAATCACTGTCCATGGAGGACTGGTTGGTGGTCACCGCTGCTCTATGTTGGACCTTCTCACTACTGAAAGGCATATATTGGCATAGAGTGGCTACGTGTGACTACCTCAGTGATGGGCTGGGTGCATTCAGATAATCTCTTGTGAGCTAATTTTGTTCACTTGCCTAGTGTGGCCAGGCTACCTAAGACTTTGCCTCCCTTTCATCTCATTCTTCCTGCTCCATTGCAAGGAAGACCTCACAGGAGTAGCTACACAAGTGGAAAGCTGCGTGACTCTCTGTGGCTTCCATTAAGATAAGAAGTTCCAGGGCTGGGAATATGGCCCAGTGGTAAAGTGATCGCCTTGTATACGTGAAGCCCTGGATTCGATTCCTCAGCACCACATATATAGAAAAAGCTGGAAGTGGCGCTGTGGCTCAAGTGGTAGAGTGCTAGCCTTGAGCAAAAAGAAGCCAGGGACAGTGCTCAGGCCCTGACTCCAAGGCCCAGGACTGGAAAAAACAAAAAAGACAGAAAGAAAAGATAAAAATTTCCTAGACCTAAACCATGTATACTGGTATTAGAAGTAGGAAATTGAAAGGAAATACCAAAATTGCGAGACACAGGGTAAAAAAAAGACAAACAACTACAAAAGCAATACTTGAAAAACTGTTTGGTGTAAGTGAACTGAACACCTCAGGGGGGGAAAGGGAAAGTGGGAGGAGAGAGGGGGGTATGAGGGACAAGGTAACAAACAGTACAAGAAATGTATCCAATGCCTAATGTATGAAACTGTAACCTCTCTGTACATCAGTTTGATAATAAAACTTTGAAAAAAAATTTCCTAGACCTAAAAGTAATGATTTTTAACACAAAGTCATTGAATGGAGGAAGAAGGGCCTATTTTGAATAGTGTCTGTTTCAATTTCCAAAGAATGGAATATTTCTATGTTTCTGTGCAGTAAACAATATTAAGTCTCACAGAATGTGACTACCTTTCCTTTTCCTTTTCTTTCCTTGCCTTGCAATACTTTTTTTTTTTTTTTTACTGTTGAGGCAATAACAGTATACTTTACTCACAGACAAAGTACTTTAAGTTATATTTGCAATGTATCAAACTGGGCCTCTTATGAGGATACTTCCTTGGCATGCTAGCAGGTCACCAGCAGAAACAGCAGTGGGGGACATCCAAATTGCAAGCCTTGCCAACTTGGTTATGATTATAATTTGAAGAGATTAGCGATTGGAAGGATGAAATATGAGCATCCAGGAAATGGCTTCAAATGGGCTCCAGACTCTATATAGAGGGAAATGAAGCCAAGTAATGATGACAGGATAGAGGAAGAGATTGCTTAAGGTTTATGGATAATTTTGGAAGGATGAATTTACATGCATATCATATGAATTCTTTGTGCAAATTTTAAATGATATATATTCATCTTTAGATTGGGAAACTGAGTCATAGGCATATAACTAAATATATGAGGAAAATTAATTTTAATTAATTCCACATTTTCTATGAATTTATACTAAATAATTTAGAAGAAGGGAATTGAAAACATGAGTTACATGCTGGTTTTGATTAAGTAGGAAATAAATTTTTGTAATAAATAATTTCTGAGAATTTCAAACTACATTAACTCTCTGAAACTATCTTCCTTTCTCAGAATAACCACAAAACTCCCCAAAAACTCTTAAAATGACAAAACATACATGAAGCATCAATTATTTTTTCAAATTAAAAATGGTAGTGCTTTTAGTTTTTTTATGATAAACTTACTTAAAACCAGAAGTCGCTGAGTTTTAAAAAGTGTGGGTGCCAAATGGTCACTTACCTACAATGTGAATTTGATAAAAAAAAATTTAAATAGTGTTGGTGTGTGCTTCGCTCAGCCAACATTTATATAAAGCTCACTGAAAAATTAGATGTAATTTTTTTCAAATTGAAAATAGTAGATGAAATTGCTTAGTTTTTTGGTGATTTTACTGTTTGTATTATAATTTTTTCTTCTCCTTCCTTCTCTCCCTCCTTCCTTCCATCCTTCTTCTTTCTCTTTCCTTCTCATTTGTCTTTCCTTCCTTCCTTCCTTCCTCTCCTCCCTCCATCTTTTCTTTTCTTTTCTTCTCTCTCTCTCTTTCTTTCTTTTGGTGGCATCAGTGTTTCAAACTGAAAGCTTGTACTTGCTTCATCATTTCACTTGTGTGTTAATGGATGGTACTCTACCACTTGAACCATGTATCCAGTCTGCCTTTTTGCTGCTTGTCTTAGAGATGGAGTCTATTGAAGTTTTCTGTTGAGGCTGTCTTAAAAAGTCCATCCCCTTGATCTTGGCCTCCTAAGTAGCTAGGATCCCAGGTGCTACTCACTGACTCTGAGGCATTATGAACAATTTGTCAAAAAAAAAAAAAGGGGGGGGCTGGGAATATGGCCTAGTGGCAAGAGTGCTTGCCTTGTATACATGAGGCCCTGGGTTCGATTCCTCAGCACCACATATACAGAAAATGGCCAGAAGGGGCGCTGTGGCTCAAGTGGCAGAGTGCTAGCCTTGAGCAAAAAAGAAGCCAGGGACAGTGCTCAGGCCCTGAGTTCACGGCCTAGGACTGGCCAAAAAAAAAAAAAAAAAGGAATCACTGTAAACTGCCTATTCTTCACTGTAACAATTGAATTCCAATGGAGTTTTACTAACATAGTAAATATATCATCCAAGTAAAATAAGCCTGTAAAACATTTTTTTCCTTCCTCTGAAGAAAATAAATTGAGAAATGTAACATAGCCTATATATATCATCCTACTAGGGATTAAGCATACTTATTAATATGACAAAGGCATTTTAGACTTTTGCAGTTAAAATTCTAATATTTTTAAGTAAAGAATTATTTTTAAATCTAAAGAGCCATTGTAGCCATGGGTAAGGCAGGATTATGCAGTGATTAAGTGTGTGGTCTGTGGAATAAACTTGGTTTAATTAGTTGCCCCATTTGTTTCTTTATTGAGGCAAACTTTACTCATTTTATTAATCATCATGATGGAATAATTCAGTGGCTGTTATACATTTAAAACATATTCACAGCCTGATGCCTGTGGCTCATTCATGCAATCTTAACGACTCAGGAGGCTGAGATATAAGGGTCATGGTTGGAGCCAGTTTGGGCAGGAAAGTCCATGAGACTTTTCTCCAATAAATTACTCACAAAACCCCAAAAGTGGCACTGTGGCTCAGTTGGAAATGTGCTAGCCTTGAGCACAGAGAAGCTCAGGGACAGAGCCCAAGCCCTGATTTCAAGCCCCAGGACCAGTATATAAGTTAGTAAGTGAGTAAGTAAGTAAGTAGTATGTAAGTAAGTAAATAAGCAAGTAAATAACATATGCACAACCTCAGTATCAAGCAATTTCACCACTCTCAAGGGAAGTTATCTACATATCAAATACTTGCTCGCCATTTTCCACCCCAGATTTTTCTGCGAAAGTTATAGGGTCATCCTCCTCATTCTCCTTGATATTTCAGATCCCTCAGCTTCCCCCAGTATCCCCACCATGGCATCAGTTACTGGCTTACATGGGAAATATAAGAGTTCTGTAAAGTAATCAATGCATTCTGAATGTTGTAAGTATTGCATAAATGTTAGAATTTGTTTCACCCTTTCATGTCCCTCAAGGAAAGCGTATTCTAGATACCACTCTGTAGGAAAAGTTCATGGAACCAATAAGTACAATAAAAGACAAAAAGAAATTATAGACTTTTGTGTATTTAGATATTCAAGAGTCTCTCATGAATGAGAAGACTCTCAATTTGTCTTTGTTTGCTAATGGGTTTTTGGCTAAAGTGATTTGATATAGAATTTAGGGAAGATAGTCATTTATTGAAGGCTGGAACTTCTCCAGTTTCGAAGATCTGAAACTAAGGGGAATACAGAGGCTTTCTGAGGAAGGTTGCACTTTCCTAGGATGCGCATGAAGGAGATCAGATAGCTGAGAGCAGCTCTAGTGGAGGTTTGATTATTTCCCAGTTATATCATAGAGTTTGTGATTATGAGACTTTTTTCAGTGTCATTGACATAGAAAAACAAATGATAAAACATGTAAAATATGGTAGGCAACTCTGTAAGTATACTTTTATATTTATGTATGTAAATATATGTAAATTTAATTATAGGTATAATTTTAGATAAATGGAATCACATCCTGCAGTGAGTATATAGCTCAGGAAAAACTTCCACCCAAATGAGAGCAGTAATTGCTCTGCTGTAGCCAAACCTCAGGTGTTTTTCATCTGCCTCTGTATTCTTTTTGTAATTGTTGAAATTTCCATGCGCTTAGTTACTAAAATAAGAACAATAAAGCAGTATCCATCAAAACAGATATGTTACAGATGCCACATTGATAAACTACCCAGTGTTTCTTGTTAGTGGTTGTAAGGACAGACCCTAAAACAATACCCAATTGATTGTGAGGTTGCCTACAGAAAAGCATAAGAAAAGATCAAGTAGCCCTTCCTTCCTTCCTTCCTTCCTTCCTTCCTTCCCTTCCCTTCCTTCCTTCCTTCCTTCCTTCCTTCCTTCCTTCCTTCCTTCCTTCCTTCCTTCCTTCCTTCCTTCCTTCCTTCTTTCCTTCCTTCCTTCCTCCATAAACACAAATTACCATACAACCCCAGTAATATCCTACAAATGGGGCTATTAGTTCCTTTTTCATGCACTTAATTCCAAACTGCCTCCATTTTCCAATATGTTCCTTTTTTTCTTGCCTTAAATATAGATTATTTTCTAATTCTTCCCTAAATTCTACAAAAGATAATGTACCAAATGATTCTGAAAGCAAAGTTAATGATCCCTTGATGCTCAGGGAAGTTCAGTTTCTCTTGATCCTTGGTCTTCTGTGTACACACTATCCCTCCCCAAACTACAGCACACAAAGGAAGCTCTTGTGGTTGTCAAGCTTGAGTATCACAAAGGAACCACCCAAAGATGATGTTTCATATGTAGTCTTCTTAAAATGTCTCCTGAAATTTATTTAATCCTTAAGTTCATCCTGATATCTGTGCCTTATTTGTAATATTCTAGGATATATAGAAGCAAGTGCTTCATGGATTATCCTGGGATGTTTGGGAGTCCTTAATGTGCAGCCCCTAGGCAAATCAGTGGTTATACAGGGAGCAATCTTTCAATCATTTTCTATTAAAATCATGTATTCTTCTTCCTAGCCCTTTCCTTGAAAACATGAATAGCTACTCAGATAGAACATGGCAATTTATCCATCACACTTATCACTACAGACCTTCCTCAAATGTTGACTACAGGAATCGCTGGGTAAAATATCAATAGCGTCCATAACATTTCTCTTTTGATGACTACTGCTTTGATTTCCTTTCTTTACAGAAAGGATATTATTCTTATGTATGTGGCATAAAAAATTAAATCTTCCACTCATATTTTGTGAATATGTAAATGCAATTCCAACAAAATTGTCTACTTCTCAGTATTAGTTTCATAGTATATAGCATGCAGTAGTTTGCAGTAGCAACACAATGTTAAACTACATAGAATACAAGTAGAATTTGTCTCTAAGATATTTAAGACATGCTGAACTTTCCGACTAACCACTCCTGTAAAGCAGACAGATAAGAACTGCTATTATTTATCACCATTTGCAGAGAGATTGAATCACTGAGCTATTAAGTAACTTGAAGAGGGTCACGGAGTCAGTAACTATGTCAGAACAAATACTTCATCTTCTTGTTCCTTGATCAGTGATTTTCTCAACTATATCAAATGCTATATTTTGTGGCTTTTCTCTCTTCCAATAAGAGTTTACAAGTGGTCCAATTTTCTAGGAGATTCTTCATTATGGTGCATAAGAGACTTATGGCCTTCTGGAAGGCTGAAAACAAAAATCAGGAAATCACATTATAGCTATCCTTATTGTTCTAGATTCCAAATTTCAGTTCCTTGAGTACTCTTGTCACTAATCCTATTTCATAGTTCATCTATTACATTCAGTCATTTATCCATTCATTCTTTTATTCATTCAGATACCAAATGCTCATTGTAGATGGAGTTTTTCTAATAAGCAAGACGTCTTTATCCCCAGCTTGTGCAGTCAATTAGAGAAACAGACATACAAGTACATAGTAAAAAAATATAATTGCTAGGTTGAAACTAGACATTTTATCTAAAATGTGATTTAAACAAAGAATCTCTAAAATTTTTGCATGTGTTTGTGGGACCCAGGTTTCTCAGAAACTGGAACACAGGTGGTAGGTTTTGAAAAAGGGATAGGATGTAGGTGGATTCAATCTAAAGACAGGTATATACAAAAATGCATCTTCACAAAGGGAAAGTTCAGGAGCCCTAAACAAAAGTCATAAAAATCAGACACAGCCACACAACTTGTACATAGGTATTTCAGGATAACTCAAACTTAAATTTAAGAAAATCTTTATGTTTCATTAGAACTTTGTTTGGTTAACTTCCAAAGAAAGCAATGTGGGGCCCACTGATACGTATGACCTTGAATTCTCCCATCATTAAATCCACTGTCAGTCAGGCTGCCTGTTGATTTAGAGTCCCAAACTCTTCTTTATTTTCAAATGTGTCCAACAAAACAGCAAGGTACTAGCACTTTAAAAATAGTAGAAACTAAAAAACAAGAACTTCCTAAATTGACCATTGGATGCTTCAGCCTTAAGGGTATTTTTGCAACCAAGTAAGAAACCTTCCAAATATAATAGAAGCACTGACAGACACTTAACTATACCAGCTCTGGTGGGTACAGCCATAATTCACTTCATAATACAAATTGATATGTTGTCCAGAGGGGTCCCTGCACTGGTGTTATTGAGTGTCTTTTGAAAAGTTCTGGTTCTGGGCTATGAAGCTGCAAAATGAAACTGAATGATTCTCTCTGGAATAGATTCTAAAAGGGACCCCTCAATTACCGTAGCAATGCCCCTAGGGCAGACAACATGGAAATGTCCTATAAAGGCCTGAAATATAAAAATAACAAACCCAAGTGGAAAAAAAAAATCAAACACAATGCAACAAAGTTTGTTGTATTAAAAGTCTAATACTTCTTCCCACAAGGCCTCCTTAAAAGCCAAACATGCCAGAGGTGAAAGGGAGGGTTCTTGCTTTGATTTAAGTGGGGTGAGTTGCTAAGTGAGGAATGAGCACATTCTGATTTGCAAAACCATGTGAGAGGCCAAAGTTCAGCCATTGCAGTGATCTTCATGGCCAAAGTGTCCTATTTTTTTTTTAAATAATAGAATGCAAATGACTTCAATCTGAGGTAACTGCTTTTCCAAACACCATTTAGGGCTTTCATGGCTTGTCCTAGCAAGGTCTTCTCAGGTCATATTTAATGGATCTTATAAACAACATAAAAAGATTTTGCTAAATGTGTTATGCAGTTAATAATTTGAGAGTAAGTGTAACTGTCCTCTATGCCATGGTTGTCCCCCCTTCAAATATAACTGTTGAGATTCCTTTATGGAAAATATTATTAAACAAATGTCACTTTCTTCTCATTGGACTTGACTTCTCCTAATCGCAATATCAAGATTATTTATGCAGAGCTTAAGTCCAGATCATTGCAAAAACTCCACAGTTTTCTAAAAGGAATACAGAATTCTGAAAGGCACACTCAATTTTTTTTAGCAAAAAAGAAAAAAATAGAAGAAAATCATAGTAGTATCAGCATTTTCAACATAAACTGTATAACCCTAAGTCCATTATAACTTCTATGGGCCTCAATTTGCTCATCTCTGAAATGAAGGTCATAGCTATTGCTTGCGTCCTTTAAGGTTGTTCCATGGTACCATTTAAGCTGGCTAATGAATTACTTAAATATTGAAGTCCACATTAAGCCTTATGGAAAAGCATAACTGGCAAGATTTTCCTCTCAATTACTTGTGCTAATAGGGGCCAAAATGGCATAGATACTTTAAATTCACAGATAATCCCCAAACTTCAATTTAGCTAAGTGTTCCAAGCTTCTTTCCTGCCAAACCATTTACAGAGGACGCAGATAATTAGTGCATACTGACTGGTTGAAGATTTATCTCCTTTATACTTTCTGCCTTCCTTTACTGTCTCACCACTAAGATGTATACATATTTCAATTTTTTCCAAAATAGAAATGAGAAATAAATCAATAATAGTCCTTGTATAATTAAAAGTGTTCTATTATTGACTACTGTGATTGAGTAATAACTAAGGGCTTCTCCAATGTCAAGTGTTGTACGCTCTATTTTATTTAAGATTTATAATGATCTCGTTGAGTGAAACACTAGCTTCCTAGGGCTACCATGCAAGGTACCACAAACGGAGTGTCTAATGCAGCACTGCAGTGTCTTACATTGCTTGTGTGACTTATGAAGGAAGTATTGACAGGTTGGATTCTTCCTGAAGGCTAAAAAGAAGTAAGCTTCTCTCCCTGTTCCTAAAGGTTGGCTGGCAATACTTGTCACTCCTTGACCTGTGGATGGAACCATCCAATGTCTATCTTTATCTTTTTATGCCTGGATCTCTGTGGTGTTCTTTGTAAAAAACACACATGTTATAGCAGATCAGAGCCCCCCCCCCCCCAATTTCAGTATCACTTCATTTTAACTTGATTACCTCTATGAAACTACTTTTCAAATGATGCCACTTTCGTACACACTGGTGGTTAGCACATCAAATATCAAGTATGTCAAGTATGGTACAGTTCAATCCAAAACAGATTGTGTATATTTTCATTTTATAGGTGGGATTTAATCATATTCTACTGTTTAGTCCATTTGAGTTAAAAAAAACGTCATCCATGGAGTTGTGTTACATTAACTGCATTAGCTGATTGTATTTGTTTTTTAGCTAAAACATTGATATAGGACACTGATAATTTTTTTTTTTTTTTTTTTTTTTTTTTTTTTTTTGCCAGTCCTGGGCCTTGGACTCAGGGCCTGAGCACTGTCCCTGGCTTCTTTTTGCTCAAGGCTAGCACTCTGCCACTTGAGCCACAGCGCCACTTCTGGCCATTTTCTGTATATGTGGTGCTGGGGAATCGAGCCCAGGGCTTCAAGTATATGAGGCAAGTGCTCTTGCCACTAGGCCATATCCTCAGCCCCTCTGATAATTTTTTTTTTTTTTTTTTTTTGGCCAGTCCTGGGCCTTGGACTCAGGGCTTAAGCACTGTCCCTGGCTTCTTCCCGCTCAAGGCTAGCACTCTGCCACTTGAGCCACAGCGCCGCTTCTGGCCGTTTTCTGTATATGTGGTGCTGTGGAATCGAACCTAGGGTCTCGGGTATACCGAGGCTGGCACTCTTGCCACTAGGCTATATCCCCAGCCCCCCCTCTGATAATTTTTTTATCGATATCTTTTCTTTATTGCCAAAGTGCAGTACAGAGTGGTTACAGATTCATATGTAAGGCAGTGAGTACATTTCTTGTTCAACTTGTTACCTCCTCTCTCATTCCCCCCTTCCCACTCCCATTTTCCCTCTCCCCCCATGAGTTTGGTTGATTGATTGTTTTGTTTTCTTTTGTTTCTCTTGCATTCACTCCCTGTGGTTGTATCCCCGCTATCACTGTATCTCATCTGAGTACGGATATTGTTTATAGGGGTATTAGAACTAGGGAAGTGAAAGGGAGTATCAAATTTGAGAGACAAAGGATAAAAAGACAAACCATTCCAAAAGCAATACCTACAAAACCATTTGGTATAAACCAACTGTACAACTCATGGGGACAATGATTTTTTTAATCTACAGTCATATAGCTGATTCACTAACATCCAGGAGCATAAGAATTTAACTAAGGTTACAGTACAGACTCTACTTATTAGAGTTTTGTTACAAATAAAATGGTTTTTAAAAAACAGAACTCACATCACCATACATATGCATAACATTCATGGGAAGTATAATAATGGAATATTTTCTCAACAGATTAATAAGCAATCAGTATTTATTTACTTGAGATTTAAAATTAGCATTCAGTAGCAATTATACTATTTGTTTCATTGTATGTATGATGAATCTGTATCACCTATCTAAACATGTAGATGTAAGTATGTACATATACATGTATGTATGCATGTGTATATGTACCTATGTATGTATTGCTATCCTTCTGGAGTTTTCCTATTCCCCCATTAACTCATGTATGTATGTACGTATGTATGTATGTATGTATGTATGTGTGTGTATGTATGTGTGTGTATGTGGGTATGTATGTATTTTGATGCTGATCCTGCTGATTGAACTCAAGGACTGGGTTCTGTGCCTGAGATTTCTTTGCTCAGGATTAGCATTCTACCACTGGAACCGTTTCTGGCTTTTTGGTGTTTAATTGGAGGAAGAATCTCATAGACTTTCCTACTTGGGTTAGCTTTGAACTACAATCATCAGATATCAGCCACCTAAGTAGCTAGGAATACAGGCATGAACCATCAGTGCCGGGATCTAATTCCCACATTCAATCTTAATCCCAGCTTCCTAAAGCAGCACTATTCTGGGGAATATCATCACAATGCATGTACTTTACATCCCATCAATGATGGCCTGTCTACTATGGTAGAAAAGAGCTCGATATTATTCTGAAGCTATGTAAGGAGTTGCATTGCAAGAGCAAATTAACTAGAGTTGTATTTCTGATTTTCTCTTTCCTGTAATGCTTTAGTGACCTTTGCTGTCCTCTAATGCTAGCTGCATGTGAAGCTGACTGGCTGTTTGTTAACCATACTCTGCTTGATTACTTCCATTTACTCTCTTAAGTGGAAGGTGAATGAAGCAGAATCCTGGGCATTTGAGAGAAATACACAGGTTTCACAAACTGGAGAATGGAGTACAAAAGTTCAGAGAATTTGGTGTAAATAAGTAAACTGCTATTAACCTGTGAGTCCCCAGAGTTCTCAAATTTCTATAACAAATCATTCATATTTTCCCAATACTTTAACTCAAAATGTCTTGTCAATTCTTAGAAAGTGGAAATATCCCCATCTTCAAGATATTCTCAATATTTTCTTAAATGATCATATTAAACAGTATTTTATTAAACAATATTAACTACATCTTATATTAACAATCATGCATGCCTGTATATATTATCTTGGTAGATATAGTTGATGATAATGATAGAGCATAGCTAGACAGATAAATTCAAAGATATATGATAGGTACGTAGATAGATAAACTGATGGATAGATAACATAAACTTTGATGTGGTTTAATGGGTATTAGCATATGTTACCACAAATCACTTTTATTTACACTTTTCTTTTTTACTTTATTTTTTTATTGTCAAATTGATGTACAGAGAGGTTACAGTTTCATACATTAGGCCTTGGGTACATTTCTTGTACTGTTTGTTGCCTGCTCCCTCATCCCCCCTTCCCCCTCCCCCCATCCCTTTCCCTCTCCCCCTATGAGTTTTTCAATTGGTTTACACCAAATGGTTTTGCAAGTATTGCTTTTGGAGTTGTTTGTCTTTTTGTCCTTTGTCTCTCAATTTTGATATTCCCTTTCACTTCCCTAGTTCTAATACCAGTATATACAGTATCCAGCGTATTCAGGTGAGATACAGTGATAGCACGAGTACAACCACAGGAAGGGATACAAGAGAATCATCAACAAAAGAAGCTACAGTTTCACAGGGCGTGTTGAAAGTAATTACAACAGTGATATAACATTCATTTCCATAACATGCAGTTCATTTCACTTAGCATCATCTTATGTGTTCATAAGGGAATAGCTATTAGGCTCTTGTGAAGCTCTGCTGTGACTAGCCTAAACCTGTGCTAATTGTTCCCTATGAGGGAAGCCATAGAGTCCATGTTTCTTTGGGTCCGGCTCACTTCACTTAGTATAATTTTTTCCAAGTTCTTCCATTTCCTTACAAAGGGGGCATGTCATTCTTTCTGATAGAGGTATAAAATTCCATTGTGTATATGTACCACATTTTCCTCATCCATTCGTCTACTGAGGGGCATCTGTATTGGTTCCATATTTTAGCTATGACAAATTGTGCTGCGATGAACATTGTTGTGCTGGTGGCTCTAGTGTGTTCTTGTTTGTGGTCTTTTGGGTAGATACCCAAGAGTGGGGCTGCTGGGTCATAGGGGAGCTTTAGCCTACTGAGGAATTACCATACCGCTTTCCAGAGTGGCTGAACCCGTTTACATTCTCACCAACAATGAAGTAGGGTTCCCTTTTGGCCACATCCCCTCCAAAATTTCTTATTGTTAGTTTTCTTTTTTTTTTTTTTGCCAGTCCTGGGCCTTGGAATCAGGGCCTGAGCACTGTCCCTGGCTTCTTCCCGCTCAAGGCTAGCACTCTGCCACTTGAGCCACAGCGCGGCTTCTGGCCGTTTTCTGTATATGTGGTGCTGGGGAATCGAACCTAGGGCCTCGTGTATCTGAGGCAGGCACTCTTGCCACTAGGCTATATCCCCAGCCCCTATTGTTAGCTTTCTTGATAAAGGACATTCTTAGTGAGGTGAGGTGGAACTTCAATGTTGTTTTGATTTGCATTTCTTTTATGGCCAGTGACATAGAGCACTTTTTCAGATGTCTCTTGGCCATTCTTATTTCCTCATCAGAGAAGTCTCTTTTTAAGTCTTTAGCCCACTTGTTGAGGGGGCTGTTGGTTCTTTGCAATTTTGTCTTGGAGGAATTTAATTTTTTTAGTTCTGCATATATTTTAGATATGAGGCTTTTGTCTGTTGTATGGCCGGTAAAGATAAACAGCTGGTATTGGCACAGGAACAGGCCTGAAGACCAGTGGAACAGAACTGAAGACCTGGAAATGAACCCACAGAACTATGCCTACTTAATCTTTGATAAAGGAACTAAAAAAATAGGATGGAAGAAAGATAGCCTCTTTAAGAAATGGTGCTGGCAAAACTGGTTCAACACCTGCAACAAACTAAAACTAGATCCTTATATATCTCCCTGACCCAAAATCAATTCCAAATGGATCAAAGCCCTCGAAATTAAAACAGATACCCTGAAAACACTACAAGAAGGAGTAGGAGAAACACTTGGACTCCTTGGCACAGCAAGAAACTTCCTTAATAAAGTTCTTGAAATGCTACAAATCAAAGAAAGGTTGAACAAATGGGACTGCATTTACACTTTTCTTTAAAGAATCATCACTGCGTTTACTTGCAGTGAAATTTTGTTTCAGGATTGGGTATGAGGAAGAGAGAAGTGGCTTTTAGTAGAGCCACTGGTTCTCTTCTTTCTTTTTTTTTTTTTTTTTTGGCCAGTCCTGGGCCTTGGACTCAGGGCCTGAGCACTGTCCCTGGCTTCTTCCTGCTCAAGGCTAGCACTCTGCCATTTGAGCCACAGCGCCGCTTCTGGCCGTTTTCTGTATATGTGGTGCTGGGGAATCGAACCTAGGGCCTCATGTATCCGAGGCAGGCACTCTTGCCACTAGGCTATATCCCCAGCCCCTTCTTATTTCTTAATTGTGAGAGTCAACCTTTTTTAATGATGATAAAGAATAGAAGTTTAATCTCTTTATTTGCATCAAATTTTTTGCTTGCTTGATAATTGAACTAAAGCATTTTTTTTCTTTTTCTTGTGATTTCCTTTTTCAACATTTTTATAATAGTTACAGGGAGCACATAATTATTGGAACAAATTCAAACCACTAACTAATCATTGCTTTTATTGCACTTGGGAAATATGTTAAGGAGAAGAACAAAGGAGATGACATATTTGTAAAATCTACAATTTGTATTAGCAATGGTTGGTGAGTCATGGGTAATATTGTACAGAGTTGATGTTTAAGTCTCCATCTCTGAAATCCCAGAGATATGTCCTTTGAAGTACAATGCAAGTAGTTTAACATACATCAGTTAGCTTTTAGTAGTTTGTGTATGTAGTAAAAAAAACAATTGCTAGTTTTTTGAAATTACCTTAGCTTATAACTCCAACTGAATGCACATACTTCTTGATGTTCTTTTTTCATTTCATAGATGAAGGGAGTAAGAATTACTAAACAGAGAAGTGTTCAAATAACAATACAAAACCTTTTTCCTGCATGAAATTTCAAAATGAGCTGTCAGACTCTTAATATAAATCTCTTCTGAGGCCTTTGTCCTTAAAAATATACATTTATTAAGAAGTCATACTTTCTCTACTGACCCTAAGCTATATGTTGTAGGGGTTCTATACAGATTATATCTTATTATGGAGTCACAGAAGAAATTAAGACTATTAAACAATGATTGATCTGATCATAATAAATAATCTTTTAATGTCATCTAATATTGTATTATACTCACTACTCTTTGAGTTAGAGGTATCAATAAATAATACCCTATTCTTCACCTCCAGAGCTTGGAATTAATTCAAAATTAACACCATGGAGACAGACAAATGGAGGTAAAATACCAAGTTTCATTATAAAGATGACTTGAAAATACAGTTTAGAAATATGGACTGAGTTAAGCAAAGTCTTGAACATAATCATTGGTATTAAATTACTAATTTCTACTATCCATCTCAAGTTATGTTTGGCTATGTTATTGAATATGTTGTAATTGTATATAATAAATATCAGCCTGTATTTCTGTAATATCTCTTATGTTAAAAGCTCCAAACATGGGATATGTAATCCTTCTTCTAGCATATCTAGAAATAAATAACTCTGCTATGTAAAAGTCCATGCAGGTCAAAGGCAAAATTTCCTATGTAACAGTGCAAAAAATCATAGTTTATAATGAATGTTTGTTTCACTCACCTCCTGTCTGAAAGCAGCCCTGCTTCTCAAACAAAATAGGTGAATTTAGCAGCCTTCACTCTCTAAACTTGGCTGTGATTCTGCCATCATCTCTCATTTGTTCCTTCCCATGAGGAACATGCTTTTTTCTTCTTTGTAGCTTTTTTTTTTTTTTTGGCCAGTCCTGGGCCTTGGACTCAGGGCCCGAGCACCGTCCCTGGCTTCTTCCCGCTCAAGGCTAGCACTCCGCCACTTGAGCCACAGCGCCGCTTCTGGCCGTTTTCTCTATATGTGGTGCTGGGGAATCGAACCTAGGGCCTCGTGTATCCGAGGCAGGCACTCTTGCCACTAGGCTATATCCCCAGCCCCTTCTTTGTAGCTTTAATTAACTTAAGTGTATATCCTTTACAGTTTGTTTGTATATTAAATTGAATTACTCTAGGCATATATTTTTTGTCCTCTTTCTCTTGCCACTTTTGATAGTACTGGTTCTAAATCCCATAGCTATAGTTTACCTATAGGATATAGAATGATTTATGGAGCATCTTCTTATAAGAAAAATTATTGCCAAGCCCTGTAGTTCATTTCGCTTAGTATCATCTTATGTGATCATATGTACATGGCTGTTGTGCTATTGTGCTCGTCTTCTAGGACTATCCTAGACAAATACTAATTGTTCCCAATGATTGAAACCATAGAGTTTGTGTTTCTTCAGGTCTGGCTTACTTCACTTAGTATGATTTTTTCCAAGTCTTTCCATTTCCTCACAAATGGGGCTAAGTCATTCTTTCTAATAGTTACATAGAGTTCCATTGTGTATATGTACCACATTTTCTTGATCAATTCATCTATTGAGGGGCATCTAGGTTGGTTCCACATTTTATTGATAGTAAACTGTGCTGCAATAAACATAGATATGCTGGTAGCTTTAGTGTGATCTTGCTTGTAATCCTTTGGGTAAAGGCCCAAAAGCAGGTTGCTAGGTCATAGGGGAGCCCTATGTTTAGCCTTTTGAGGAATCTCCATACTGCTTTCCAGAGTGGTTGAACAAGTTTACATTCCCACCTATGGGTATAATAGCATTCCCTTTTGGCCACATCCAGCCAGCATGTGTTGTTTTCAGTTTTCTTGATAATGAACATTCTTACTGGGGTGAGGTAGAATCTCAGTGTTGTTTTTATTTGCATTTCTTTTAAGGCCAGTGATGCTGAGTACTTCTTCATACAAAAGACAATCCTAAGCAAAACAATCCTAAGCAGGAAGAACAGCAGTGCTGGAGAAATGTCTATACCAAACTTCAAACTCTATTACAAAGCTATAGTAATAAAAACAGCTTGGTACTGGCACAAGAACAGGCCTGAGGACCAATGGAGCAGAACTGAAGACCCAGAAATGAACCCACAGAGCTATTGCCACCTAATTGTTGATAATGGAGCCAAAAAATTGGATGGAAAAAAGACAGCCTCTTCAACAAAGTGTGTGGGCAAAATTGTTTAAACTCCAGTATAAAACTAAAGCTAGATCCTTATATATCACCCTACACCAGAATCAAATCCAAATGGATCAAGGACTTTGAGGTAAAAGCAGATACACTGGAAACATTGCAGGAAGGAATAGGAGAAACATTATTCCTTGGCACACATCGAAACTTTCTTAATAAAGGCCCCCAAACACAGCAAATCAAAGAAAGTTCAGGAAAACGATGTGTTTTTGTTGTTGTTGTTTTGTTTTGTTTTTGTTTTGCCAGTCCTGGCTTGGACTCAGGGCCTGAGTGCTGTTGTCCCTGGCTTCTTTTTGCTCAAGGCTAGCACTCTGCCACTTGAGCCACAGCGCCCTTTCTGGCCATTTTCTATATATGTGGTGCTGGGGAATTGAACCCAGGGATTCATGTATACAAGTCAAGCACTCTTGACACTAGGCCATATTCCCAACCCATGAAAGGTAGGGAAATGGGATTGAATCAAACTGCAGAGGTTTTGCACAGCAAATGACATAGCTAACAAGATAAATAGCAAGCACTCAGACTGGGAGAAAAATCTTTACTGGCCATACAACAGACAGGGCCTGATATCTAAAATATACTTAGAACTAAAAAAAAAAATAATAATAATCCCCTAAAACAAATTCTGAAAGAAGCAACTGCCCCTCAATAAATGGGCTAATGTCTATTTTTATAAACTGAAAATGGTAATAATGACATGAATTCTAAGGGTGTTTTTTTTTTTGAGTACCAAGTAATAAGCACTTACAATAGTACAGGGTCTGGGACAAAGTAAGCTTTCCATAATAGTAAATAATAAAAAGAAATGTATCTCATTCTTTGAATGGATTCAATTATCATAAAATCTAGTCTCTTAAGCCCCTTCTTCGATTGATTTTCAAACCAGATAGTCGTTGTTATTTGAAGCTTGAAAAATGGAATTACATTTTGTTTCCATATCAGTCTATTAATACCTAAAACCACCTGATTCCCAGACTTAAGCATGACAAAGGAAAGGTCACTGAGAAAGGAAAATACATTCTTTCCTGTATGAGGAGTGGTCTGAAATCCTTTTACTAAAAAACAATTTAAAAAAAAAAAGACCATAGACAAAGCAAAATACACAACAAATAGAACTGGCTATGTTTACCTTGTTCCCCGTGTTGCAAACAGGAACTAGAAAATTATCTCCTCAGGAGTCATTCAAGAAAACAGTAGGTTAATGTTGAAAATGTAAAGTGTTCTTTGAAAGAATTTCTATGCTTCCTCACCTGCTATCTGAGTCACCAAGAACACCAACTAACTGAAAATTGTATCTCATTTAGCCATTTATGAATCACGTTGTATAACACTGTCTATGGGGCTAGCTGTGAATATAGTGAAGTTTAATGATTTTTTTCTCTATGTAGAAAGATCGTCCAAGCACCTGCATTCATACTTTATTCTATAGAAATAATAGAGTACTGTTTTCAAGAACTTACTCCAGAGAAGGATTAAACAAAAGTGAAGACTTGTCCCTGAAATATAGTCTCAACTAAATATGAAAAACATGAGCACACAACAGGATTTCCTATATTTCTTTTTCATATAACACAGCACTGTTTCTTAGCAGGTCAGAGGAGACTTAGCCTAGTGAAAATTTACTGGATTTTTTTTTTTTTTTTTTTTTTTTTTTTTGGCCAGTCCTCGGGCTTGGACTCAGGGCCTGAGCACTGCCCCTGGCTTATTTTTGCTCAAGGCTAGCACTTTGCCACTTGAGCCACAGCGCCACTTCTGGACATTTTCTGTATATGTGGTGCTGGGGAATCGAACCTAGGGCCTCGTGTATCCGAGGCAGGCACTCTTGCCACTAGGCTGTATCCCCAGCCCCTTACTGGATGTTTTAACAGTTATCAATGTATAAATGTTAGACATGCAGAAGATGCAATTACCTATAGAAATTAAGTTAATTAGCTATAAAATTAAGTTTTTAAGGAACTTACTATGGGATTTCAATCAAATAAAACTAATCACAGAGTAGAACTAGGTTAATACCACAGATTGCTGGTGTCATGCTAGTAATAAGGAAACAAATCTGGAAGATGGGACTATTATCATTTTAGGAAAAGTGATAAAGATTTGGGTCTAGCTTGATGCCCTAAAAGAGCTTAAATCACCACAAGTTTATTTTAATCAAATTATTAACTTTGAAATTTGCTTTTACTTACAACTCTTGAAACGTTATATTTGTCTTATTTATTTTTAAAGTATTCTATATGACACAAACTGGCCTTGAACTCTAAGATCTTCCTAATCAGGCTTTTGGATACAAGAATATAGACACTGGCCACCGTACATAGCTTCCTTTTTTTCTTTTTTCTTTTCTTTTTTTTTTTGCCAGTCCTGGGGCTTGCACTCAAGGCCTGAGCACTGTCCCTGGATTCTTTTTGCTCAAGGCTAGCACTCTGGCACTTGAGCCACAGCGCCTACTATATATATGTGGTGCTGAGGAATTGAACCCAGGGCTTCATGTATACGAAGCATGCACTTTACCACTAGGCCATATTCCCAGCCCATATAGCTTCTTTTATACAGTATCAGTAAATGGTTCTGTTACTCCTTTTGAGTAGAGTGAAGTAATCTATTCTCCACAGTTGTTAACTCCAGGGAATTTGAGTGAGTTAGCTTTTCATTCTCTCTCTCTCTCTCTCTCTCTCTCTCTCTCTCTCTCTCTCTCTCTCTGTGTGTGTGTGTTTGTGTTTGTGTGTGTGTGTGTGTCTCTCTCTCTCTCTCTTTCCTCTCTTTCTTTTCCTTTTATCTTTTGTACCATTCCTTAATCGTGAATTCAGGGACTGGACACTGTGAGCTTCTGTGCTGAAATCAAGGGCTCTGCCACTTGAACCACCACCTCACTTCTGGATTTTTTAGTGCTTAATTGGAGATAAAAAGTATCATGGAAAACAATTATACTAAGTGAAGTGAGCCTGACCCAAAGAAACATACTTCATGGTTTCCCTCACTAGTAATACTTAGTACACATCAAGGATAGTCCTAGCAGAAGATCACAATACTTCACTATCTATGTACATATGAACACATTAAAATGAAAGTAAGTGAAATGAACTCCAAGTTATGGAAATAAGTGGTTTAACATTGTCGTTGTTATTGTCAATGCACCATCTGAAAATATGCCACTTTCTTTTCTTGTTTTTCCCTGGGGTTTTACCCTTGATGTCACTGTTACTGATTTTGGCACACTGGGTATTGTATATGTGTGTATTGGAACTAGGGAAGGGATGAAGAACATCAAAATGGACAAACAATGGGTAAAAGGTGAGCCAAAGCAACAACAACACTTACAAAACTAAATGCTGTAATCCAGCTTTACAAATCATAGAGGGGAGGGAATTGGGGAGAGGGAAAGGAGGGAGAAAAATGAGAGAGGAGGTAACAAGCTTGATAAGAAATGTACTCACTGCCTAACATATGAAACTGTAACACCTCTATACATTACTTTGACAGTAATATTTTTTTTTTAAAAAAGAGTGGAAGCAAAAGAAAAACAAAAGAATATCATGGATTTTCCTGCCCTGGATGGCTTTGAACCAAGATTCTTAGGTTTCAGCCTCCTGAGTATCTAAGATTACAGGCAAGAGCCAGTGGTGCCAGGCCAAGTAGCCATTCTTTATTGCCTTGTAAGGTGCTTAGACCCTTCATGATTTTGTGGCTACAAATTGACTTGATGGAAATTAAGCATATGAAGCATAATAGTGATGGGTGAATAGCATGTATAAGTATACTCATCTGTGCCCAAAGTATGAAAAACTGAACATGACAATGTGACCTTACAGAAATGCATACCCAGATGGAAACCAAAGAGATGGTAAATAAAAACGTGTGTTATAGATATGTGAGAAAAGAAAGTTGAAATGGATAACATGGTTTCATAAGTGCCTATTTTTAAGACTAACAAATGGTATAGGTTGAGCTTTCTGGTTATTTTCTATATAGGAATGTCTATCTATCGCTATCATCTTTCTATCTTTCTATCTACTATCTATCTACTATCTATCTATCTATCTATCGATCTATCTATCTATCTATCTATCTATCTATCTATCTATCTATCTATCTATCTATCTATATCATCTATCTATTCATCTATTTGAGACAATGTCTTGCTATGAGGCCTAGTCCAGTACCCAGAAGTCACTAATTCTCAGGAAGGCTTAGAATTTACAGTCTTCCTGGTTTACCCTATCCAACTACTGGGATACAGCTAGCTACAATCTGCACATTTTTAACATAATTGTTAACAAAATAGCTATTTTTTCATAACTCTCTGTACTTAAATGTTGCTATTTCTCTTCCTCTCCCATAGCTCATATATTCAACTATGTATCTTTAAGTAAGCCTGTCATTCAAAGCAATGTGCTTCTAATCTCATCATTCTCTCAGATCTAGACAAATCTCTGTTTACATCATCATAGAACCCAATGAAGGGTGCATCACTGGTCACTATGTATGTGTGTGTCCTTTACCCCCTCCCCATCACTCACTTGGCCAGTAAAACAATAATAAATCCTCAATCTCTACCTCCAGTTTCTAACTTTCTCTAGAGATCTAGATCTGTGTACGGGAGGTTACAGAATTGTCTCTGTAGACAAGTTACAGTGTTCTTGAACTTCTTGGTCAAATCCAGAGAAGCTTTTATTTATGTAAAGGGCATTATCACGCAGTTGTCTAATATTGTTATCTGTCATAACATCAAATTGTCTACCAAAATCTTCCTATGCTAAATCTTTCAGATATGGTCTCAAATTTATCTTTATTTTTTCATGTCCTTCCTCAAAAATAATGACTTTATAGAATATATTGTTATTTTCATATACATAGAATATATTACTATACACACATGTGTATGTAACAAACATATTTCTCTCTATGGATTATTGCATAGATAATCCTATTTTAGATAAATTTTCCCCAGATAAAACCTTCTTTCACTCTCTAATGCCACTTGTGTGTTTAGAGCCCATGCATGTTTGTTGCTACTAAAATTATTTACATTTGTATTGAAGTAAATTAAATAAGACATTGGTATATTTTTGTTCACTTCAAGCCAAATCAACAGAAACAAATGCTTTATTAGAAGAAAATTTAATAACTAAATAATAATATCTATTGAAAAAGGGATATAAACATTTACAAATTGCGTATACTTCTTAACATAGCCGGCAATACACAAATTTTATTTTATCTATTTATTTATTTATTTTTTATTGTAACAGGTATGTACAGAATGGTTACAGTTACATAAGTCAGGTAATGAGTACATTTCTTTTTGAACAGTGTTACCCCTTCTTCATTTTCTCAGTTTTTTTCCAATCTCTCTTTCCCTCAAAGTTGTATTACTCATTTTCTACATAGTGTTTAGTAGGTTTTGTTGCTGAATTGGTTCACTGTTTGTCCAACCATTTCTGTGCTTCCCATTCCCCTCTCAAATCAGATAAACTTACACACAAGACAAAGAGTACAGAAATAAAAAACAGTGACAAAATGGAGATACAATAGGAGAAAAAATAAAAGAACTGCAAACAGCACAATTATAAAATAAACTCTTGTTTCCATTTCTTGGAGTTCCTTTCAATAAGCATTATTTTGTGATCACATACACATATAATTAATTATTAAGCCCTTGTGATACTCTCATAGGAATATCCTCCTTTGGTCTCACTGTGTGAATGTTTAGAGTCCTATTTCATTTCATTTCATAATGATATACAACTTATTTCCATAATTTTGAGCTCATTTTACTTAACATCATCTTATGTGTTCATATGTACTAGCTATTATGATCTTCTCATGTGTTCATATGTACCAGCTATTATGATCTTCTGCTAGAAAGAAGTCAAATTATACCCACTAGTAGATGATATGATTCTAAACTTAAAAGACATTCAAGACTTCACTAGAATGCTCTTAGATCTGATATTTACTTTCAGAAAAGTAGCAGGAAATAACATCAAGAGATTTTTTTTAAAGTAGCTCTTCTGTATACTAACCACAAACTAATGGAAAAGAAGTCTGGACAGCAATTCCATTCAAAATAGCCCAAAACATAAGTACAAGCATAAATGTTAAGTGAGGTAAGCCAAGCTCAGAGAGACGAGTGATACATTGTTTTCTCTCATGTGCAGAAGCTAGACTTAAAACACACTGGAGTATGGTAAATTATGCAAGACTCTAGCATTCACACAGAATGAGACCAACAGAGAATACTCTTTGGTGAAGAATACAAAGGCACAATACCACCAATCAAATAAAACTTATCAACACAAAAACAATATGCCTTTATTTTTAAGGCCATATTGAAGTTATAAATAGTCTCTTATTGTATGGTATGAAATGAGTTGTGGGGGAAAAAGGCCTCAAAAATAATAAAGCACTGATGCCTAAACAAAATCCAAGTGTAACACTAATTCTTAGTAACAATGTCAATAGACATTCATGCATTAATAGTGTCAACTCCTTGACACGTTTGTATGCTCTCCATTCTCTTTTCTATGTTCAAATACTCGTACAATATGTAGTTTCAAATTTGAGTCCCAAGACAGAAAGAAAAGGCTACCATAAAGAAAGAATCTCCTTTGTTTTATAATAATAATGGTTGGTTCAATATTTCTGCTCAAACACAGGGGCAGGCAGTCATATTTGCCAAAGGTCTCACAATGTTTGCCTTTGCCTTTACACAAGACAACATTTATAAAACATTTGCAGCCCATGGCAGGTGCTGAGCCTTCTCTAGGGAATTTCTTCTGTTCACCTATTGCCTTTCATTTCAACTTCCAACACCTTTAAAAATAGAGGCTGCATTTTGATGTCATTTGAAAATTTAAATTGCCTTTTGTTTTTATCATTATAATATCTGCCATGGATTTACTTTTCACAAATGAATCAAAGGTAAAACCATCTGCTACAAAGGCCTGGAATTTGGGGAAATTCTTTTTCAATGAAGCTTTTGTCTGCTTTGCTCCTGATGAAATTGAGTACATGTACTTATTAGAGAACTTAAATGTGATAATATTCTTCCTGTATCAGGATGGAGAATTAACTTTATATTTTTGTGGTCATCTGAATAACTGGAAACTTCTTTCTGGACATAAATCATGTTTCCTTACTTTGCTACAATTAGCAGAAGATAATGTGGTATACTATTATTACTATGGTTTACTATTAGTATTTTGGTGGAAGAGAGGATTGATTTCAGGCCCTTACTCTGATGACCTTGGTTAATCAGTTGGCACTATACGCCTTTAGCCATGTCTCCTCTGATTTTTGCAGGCAATTTTAGAGAGGAAATGTCTCAAACTTTTCTACCTGGTTTATAGGCCAGGTGCCCAAATCAATTGAATACCTTTTAAGTGAAAAGCTTATTTGTTTGTAGAAAGACTGTTTTCACAATTATTTCATAAGCAATATTTGTAGAAATGTTATAGAAGCATTATATTTTGCTGCCTTAAAAACAATGTAGATGACTGATTCATCTTCTTTTGTCTTTTATCAGGCTTCAACTCCTGGATCATCTGATGACTTCAAAAATCTGGTATATTTTTATTGTGTTTTATTGGTGGTGCCATTAGCTTTTAGCTGTTGTATGTTCTTTGTATCCATCTCTCTAGGATGCTTCTCATTCTACTTCAGGCTTAATCTTTTTTCTTAATTGTCCTCTTGTTTTTCTCCTCAAGGCTGAATCTCATAAAGCCCCCCCAAAGTAGGTCAATTTCATCTTAACCCATGTTGAATGATCTAGTTAGTCCTCATATTTGCATATTCAAACTCATGAGTCAGGATAACTTTCCAGAGATAACATTTGATTCTTAACAATTTTTGAGGAAACAAAATAGCTGAGTCCCCATGGCTCAAACCTATAATTGTAGCTAATCAGGAGGCTGAAATTTGAGTATTCAGTTCCAAGCCAGTCCAGGCCAGAAAGTGCATGAGGCTCTTATCTCCAATTAATCACAGTAAAAGCCAGAAGTGGCACTGTGGCTCAAGTAATAGAAGTCTAGGCTTAAGCAAAGTGGAGCTCAGGGACAGTGCTCAGGTCCAGAGTTTGAGCCTCAGGATGTGCAAAAACGAACAAAACAACAAAACACAGAAAGCAACCTCACCACTCAGAATCTAAAATAGAGAATGGGCCAATGAGTAAGATTCTAAATTATCCATTTGAAATATCCTTCTTTTCAACTGAGGCACATGCAACAGTAAGATTTAAACCACAGAAAGTGATATATTAATCACATTTTCAAAAGTTTTCAGCTTGCAGAGTTCAATGTGAGGAATACTCTGGTTATGAATGTATTCTTTTTTTATTTGGCAGTTGCCAAAATTCTTACAGAATTTACCTGGTATGTATAATATAGGCCTCATAAAGATGTTTTGCATGACTAAAAAGATTGTTCTTGAAAGAGAAGACTTTTTGATAAATGATGTATTTTAATGCAGCAGCTTAGCATTCATGTTTAACTTTACCCAGTCCTTTGTTTCTCCAGTATTAGTTAAGTATTGTTTTTATTCAAATTCACACATTCACCCATGCTATTCTGAATCTATTGAAGATTATAAGATATAATTTATTTTACATTTTATGGTATTTGCTATCACAAATACTGTGTTTCAAATTTTATATATTCACAGGTTCTCGTCTTTCTTTCCTGGGTGACCTTTTTTTTTTTTTTTTTTTTTTTTTTTACACCAAATCAGAGTAATGTAAATTTCAGCTCCAATTCCAGCAATAAGTGAGTTTTGCCAGGTTAAGATGGGAGATGCTACGGGTTGAACAACTTCCAATGAAGATCCATTGTCTTCCGCTCCCAAATGTTTCTAGGGTATCTCAATGCCTATATCTAATGAACATCTGGTCTAAATATTGCCATCTTATCATGATTTCCCATGCCGTTATTACCTTTCCAAATTCCCACCTCCTGTACACAAGAACTCTTTTAACAGTATGCTGTCTTGTTTAACAAATGTTGCTGAAGAATTGAGGATCAATTAAATCATGCATACTATATTTAAACTTATGTATAAAATCTATGACTCTCAAAATGGGAGGTGAAGGAGGGAAAGTGAGAGAAAATAAGGGAGGCAGTAACAATATTCTAGAGGAAAAGTACTAATTTACTTACTTATGTCACTGCAACCCCTCTGTACATCATCTTTAGAGTTAAAAAAAATGTTACTGCATCAGGACATTTGAATTGGAGATTTACTTTGTTTCTCTCCTCAACACCAGTATGTATGTACAATTTCTTTATGTAGTTCTCTATTTATGGGTACTTAGGCTGATTCCATAACTATGGCATTATGAAGGGATTGGGGTAAATGTGAGTGTGCAAACATAGCTGTTGGGGGTTGACTTATTTTCTTATTTTCTTCAGGTATATCTCCAAATCAGCAGAGTCGTATGGTTATTCTACTTTTATTTATGTATTTATTTTTTTTTTTTTGCCAGTCCTTGGCACTTAGACTCAGGGCCTGAGCATTGTCCCTGGCTGCTTCTTCTTCTCCTTCTCCTTCTCCTCTTTTTCCTCTTCCTCCTCCTCCTCCTCCTCCTTTTTTTTTTTTTTTTTTTTTTTTTTTTTTTGCTGAAGGCTAGCACTGTATCACTTGAGCCACAGTGCCTCTACTGGCCATTTTCTATATATGTGGTGCTGAGAAATCGAACCCAGGGCTTCATGTATACGAGGCAGGCATTCTTGCCACTAGGCCATATTCCCAACCTGTTATTCTACTTTAAGATATTTATTTTATGTCATTTTTAAATGAAAATGCATTTGTGTAAGCAGTTTTCACTGGGATAATTCTATACATGCACAGAGTGAGTATTTTGAACAAATCTGCCCTCTCCACCATATTTTTACTGCTTTTTCTCCCTCTTTTCCTTTTTTTGTCCAAACAGCATTTGATCGGCTTTATTATACTGTACATATGCATGCATGTGTTAAATATTGTAGTATAAATTCCATCTTTCTTCTAATAGTTTTTGTTCAGGATCACATAGTTTGACACTTTCCCCTGTATTAACACCTATTCTAAAATTCTGTATCATGTCCCTGCTTTCTACTCAGCAGTTCTTCAAACTTATTAAGTAAGATAGCAAGGCCAACTTGCTATTTACTGCAGCATGATGGACATATTGCTCTGTGCTTAAGTATTCATTAATGAATAAAATCGAAGTTGATTAACTCATTATTTCATCTCTACTTTTAAAAATGAAACTTCAGGGGCTGGGGATATAGCCTAGTGGCAAGAGTGCCTGCCTCGGATACACGAGGCCCTAGGTTCGATTCCCCAGCACCACATATACAGAAAACGGCCAGAAGCGGCGCTGTGGCTCAAGTGGCAGAGTGCTAGCCTTGAAGCCAGGGACAGTGCTCAGGCCCTGAGTCCAAGGCCCAGGACTGGCCAAAAAAAAAAAAAAAAAAGAAAGAAACTTCAAATTTTTATTTCTATACTGTTACCTTCTTTGTAGTTTTGATTGTTTCAAAGAAAGCAGTAGAATAAATATGAAGAATGACCAGTATCATTAGCTGGAAATATTATTATATACTCTGGAGTATTGTTTTCACAGCACATTTTGAGATAGGAGAAAAAAATAAAGTTCAAACCAGAGTTTGATAGTATGCAAACTAATAAATTGTTTGCATAAAATATACTCTATTAGTTACCATATAAGTCTCAAGCTAAAAAGTAATATTTACTCAGGAAGTAACTGCCAGCAATAAAAATTTATTTCAATATAAAGAACAAAGATCACCTACATAGAAGTTGAAATATTTACAGAATATCTTATTGCAGCAATTTTTTTACTTATGTAAGCTATGTAATGCTTATGATTCATGAGTTTTTGTCTATGTGTGCAATTTGTTCCAATTCATGAATTTTATTTTCTGCACCTGGAGTTTGGACCTTTGGATAGGTCAAGGAAATAACATATGCACAATGATATACAGTTGAAAGGAACTCAAATTTGGAAGCATTCACTGTTTATTAGTTGCAATGCTCATTGTTTATCCACATAGTATAATTTGAGCCTCAGCCTCTTACTTTGAATGACACATTTTTTTAGTATTGAGAGATGAAGATACCAAAGGGAAGGGAGATTATTCATCTGAAATCACATCATTAATGAATTCAGATGCTGAGATTTCAGTGTAATTCTTTGATTTTAAAGATGATATTAAAATATCCTTACTGCAGTAAGATTTTAGTAAATCTCAATTCTGCCTATGTTTCAGCGATGGTCCTCAAGAAAATTCATACTTTAGTTTAAAGTGATTTCATTTCTTGTACACTTACATTTGTTAGAGGGAAAAAAAACCTACTTATTTCAAATTCCAAGATGAAAAATCCTCATAGCCCTACATCCATATTTTGAACACATATGTGAACATCTTTTATATATTTAAAATTCTCTGCCTAGTAAGTGAAGCTAAAATCTATGAAAACCACTTAACCTTTCAGAAGGCAAATAGTGATGATTAACAGAAACTTAAATTTCTCATTCGTGTTGTCAATTTTAAATGCAAATTTTGCATGTTTGGCCATTTTGAATTTTTGTTATAATATTGTAAGCAAATTTCAAGTCATACCCAGGTGGTTAGAAATAGTGATAGGGCTGGGGATATAGCCTAGTGGCAAGAGTGCCTGCCTCGGATACACGAGGCCCTAGGTTCGATTCCCCAGCACCACATATACAGAAAACGGCCAGAAGTGGCGCTGTGGCTCAAGTGGCGGAGTGCTAGCCTTGAGCGGGAAGAAGCCAGGGACAGTGCTCAGGCCCTGAGTCCAAGGCCCAGGACTGGCCAAAAAAAAAAAAGAAATAGTGATGAACTTTCTTTCAAAGAATACATATTATTCAACTGCCATACTGAATTTTCCAAGAACTCTGCCTCCTGTCTATAGAATTTTTTAAATTAATTGATTTATTTATTGTCAAACTAATATACAGAGGTTATAGTTCCATACAAAAGGCAATTTTCTCCCACCCTCCCTTCCCCAATTCCCTCTTCACCCTTCCCCTGAAATGAACAGTTGGTTTACAGCATATTATCTTGAAAGTATTGCTATTGCATTGGTTCACCTTTTACCCTTTGTCTCTCCATTTTGGTGTTTCACTTCCCTAGTTTAGATAAACTTACATACAATACCCAGTGTACCAAAGTCAGTTACAGTGACATCCAAGTTAAATCCCCGGGGAAGAATGGCAAAAGAAAAAGGCATTATTTCACATGGTACTTTGAAAATAACAACAAAGAAAAACCCACTTATTTCCAACTCTGTATATAGAATTTTAAATGTATGTTTAATAATGTCCAAATCTACAAACGCTATGTTACTTTCCCTTAAAAATTAAACATTTGTGTTTTTGAGACTGCAGTGTATCAGCATGTACCTAGAGCATGATAATCCCTGGCACTGTGAAATTCTATGCACCGAATATATAAAAATTGGTAGTACATTAGTTTTGCCCCAAGGTCTTTGTGTTGTGTGTATGCATAAGAGAAATGACATTTACCTATCTTTGCCTCCCATTTTTTTTTTATTTTCTAAGCATAGATACGAAAGCATTTTAGCAATTTCACCCTTGAACACAACTATTACCATTGTTGGTATCGGTATATTGTCATGATATATCATGTTAAGACCATGTAATGGTAAATCATGTTAAGACCAAAGGAAAGAACCATCCATTCATTGATTGACCTGTTCATTTTTCTCAAACATTATTGAAGAAGTGTCTGGTGCAAACATCTGGTAAGGATTAGGTAATGTAAAACCAATAGGACATGGCTTTAACTTCATGGACCTTCCTTTTAAGCTATGCAAAATTAAGTTGTTTACTTACTTTTTAATTTGATATAAAATGTAATTTTGAGCCTTTGGTTTACAAACACGCACACACATATCTATATATCTATATCTATATGTCTACATCTATCTATGTTGTGCTAGTACAAGGGCTTGAACACAAGGATTTATATATTCACTTCTTTCTTTTTCTGCTTGAGAACTATGTGTGTACTTCCAGGTTTTAAACTATGGTGTATAAGAAGTATTACTAGTGAACATCAAAACCTGAACTTTTCTGCTGTGTTGTATATTTAAGAGATTTTCCATTCCCACTTTGTGGTCAGATATGGACATGGGATTATTTCTGACTCAGAAAAAAAGGAAGTAAAATATGTTATTCATTTGCAGACTAAATCGCAGGTGAGCTTTTCCAGTCTCTTTTCCTCTGCAGAAGAGGCTATAGAGCAGGCACCAGTTGGACATGGCCAATTCTCTATTGCTGATGGAAGACAGCTGCTGTGGCAATGGCCAATTCCATAATCTATTTATAAGAAAAGACAAAATTTCTGTTGTCTTAAGCTACTGAGCTGCTTTCTGTTTTGTTTTTCTTTATCACAGCAGTATGAAAATTTCCCAAACTAATACTAATATCTGTAAACATATTTCCACAGTCATAATTTTGGCAATTTTATTTTGGATTTGAAATAACTTTTACTTTTACCTCATTAAATAATCTGGGTTGCCATTTGTTTATGGCATATCAGTCAAGTTAACCCTTTCTCTAACAAAACTAATATTTTCAAGTAACATAATAATAGAACTCAGTATTATTCACATACCAAAGTTCTCAATGTAATGAAATGTAAAATAGGGAAAAATAGTCGGGTACCAGTGGTTCAAGACTATAATCCTTACTACTCAGTAAGATCTGAGGATCACAGTTCAAAGACAGCTCTGACAGGAAAATCCATGAGACTCTTAGCTCCAATAAATTACTCAGAAAAAGCCGGAAGTGGTGCTGTAGCTCCATTGGTATAGAGCTAGCATTGAGCACAGAGAGGCTTGGGGACAGAGCCCTGGCCCTGAGTTCAAACCCCAGGATTAGAAAAAAAATAAAATAAAAGGAATAAAATAGGGAAAAATACACAAGGCACATCGAAATTCAAAATGGTAAACTTTCTTGCGCAATTTGCATAGCAGTCTTTCAATGCCATTTTTAGTTCTTTCATCTTAATTGTTCTTACACAACAATACATGTTAAAGCCCAACAAACAACCATTACTTGACTTAAAAGAGTCACTGGCTCTTAGATAATTTTATTTTGGTGCATTTCTCAATAACTATGCTCAATCCTTACCTTGTTAGAATGACCTGTAGCAACCCCTCTCTCATTGGCCTCCCCTTCTTTGCCTTTTCCACTAGAAGTCTTCCTGTGATGTTTCATTTTTACTTTTGGAAAGCCATGCTAATTAAATGCCACCAACATGCCCAAGGAGCATCATTTTTGCAATAGCTAATTAGTTAAACATAACCTCTTTTCTTCACACACAGGACTGGAAATCAAAAATAATTGTATACAATTACCTGGAATTGAAAGGACTTAAATTTATTGCTAAGGAAGGGGGCACAGCAAATTATGCCTCATAAAATATTTCGTGTCAATCACTAATAGCCTCTAAAATAGTCATGGGACATTAAAAGCCACCTCCATAATGTTTATTCAACTTTTATGAATCAGAGTCACTGCATCAGGGACTCACTCTGACCTGACATGTCACATCTCTACAATAATTTCCATTCACCAAGGGTCTATGTGTTCCTCTCATCTAAGCTCACCCTTATGATGGAGTTTAAAAATGCTTCACAGGGCAACAAATTCCATTTTCAGAGGAATACTAGTGTTTAAACAGCTTTCCCTTGATTAAGTAAATAAAAAGTATTTCATGTTAGTTGTTCACCCTTCAGGCTGCGACAAAATTCATGTGCTAGCCAATAAAAATCCAGAATTGAGTTTAAATAGTGAATGACGATCTTTGAGCGCAATAGAAGATTATCCATTCAGTGGAAATTTAAATTACCTATTTTCAAACTTTTGACCATCAGATATACAATATTAATAAATACTTTTGTGAAAACAATTTAAATAGTGACTTTAATAAGTCCACTGTCATCTTCTCTATCATAGTGTTGCTATACTAGAGGAATCTTTTGTGGTTAATGAAGCATGACATTCCCTGTGTGATGTCTTCCTACTGTCCTAAGTCAAGCTGTTCTCCAGGTGTTCACAAAAAGAGAAAAACTCTCCTATCAGGTTTTTCCTAGCATTCAAATCTTCCTGTTTATTATTCTGTGTTCTACTATGCTACCTTCTCTCTCTTGGGTATTCAACTGCTGAGTTTACTAAAAAGTGTCATGGGTACCAAATTTCGGGTACAAATTTCGGGTGACAAATTGCGAAACTAATGATTCTGTCAACTTCCCATCTTCTTCCCTGTTTCTGAGAGTGCTGAGACAAGTTCACTTTTCCTGAGTCTGAATACAGTTTGATGTCAAAGAACAATACATACCTGAAAAAGCTGCCCACTTACCTAACAAGACATTGAAGATATACCTTTCTACTTATCAGCTCTATTTTCTACTTGACGTTGTCATAGCTTATGAATGTTTGTTTTTATTGATTGATTGATTTTGGCCACAACTCATATTTGAACACAGGACCTCACACTCTAGCTTAGATTTTTCACTTAGGTTAGTGCTCTATCACTTAAGCCACTCCTTCACTTCTGGCTTTTCTCCTGCTCAATTGGAAATAAATATCTCAAAAATTTAGCTAGATGAGCTGCCTTTGAATCTCAGTCTTCAGTTCTCAGCTTCTTAAGTAGGTAGGCATGAGCTTCTAATATGGGTTGGGGTTGGGTTTTGCAATGTCAAAAACAAAGAAAGATCAGAGAAACATAAAAAAAGATTGAAGAAATGGAATATTAATTGCCTAATACAATATTTTCAGCATAGCTTGTTTAATAACCTTATATACTTTTGTGTATTATTACTCTTACAAGTTTTGATTTAATAATAAGTACTTTTTTCACCTACCAATTCTATTTTGAAGCACAAAATTTTTCTCTTGACTGTCAGACTATTTGTTGTTACTCTACTTTCCAAATATCTATGTGTTTTATACATTTATTTAGGACTTCTTTTTACCAAAGGAAATAATTGTTAATAATGGATTCAAATCAGTATTCACGAGAACACTAGGGTATGTCATACACGGTTTTGTCACTTGGGGCTGGGAATGTGGCTTAGTGGTAGAGTGCTTCCCTAGCATGCAAAAGGCCTGGGTTCAATTTCCTCAGTACCACTGAAACAGAAAAAGCCAAGTGGTGCTGCGGCTCAAGAGGTAGAGTGTTATCCTTGAGAAATAAGAAGCCAGAGACAGTGCTGAGGGCCTGAGTCCAAGCCCCAGGACGGGAAAAAAAAAAAAAAGGATTTTGTCATTTGCAATTTTGACATTATGGCTTTCACATGTTGAATTGAAACCACATGAATAATTACTTAACGATAATAAAAGTAAAAAAGAATCATCTATCTATATCTGTCTATAAATATGTACAATAATATTGGCCTTCCCATTCATTTGTTTTAAAGAGGTTAGATATTATTGATTGTTTGTTTTACTGGCAACTGTTCATTTTATAAGAAACTGATCCAATAGCATGATTCATAATACCAGTGTCATTAATATGATTAATTTTCCCTCCAACACAAAACAAATTGATGACCTGGGCAGCAGATAACTAGAGTTGTGACAAGGAATATTCATGCTCCCCTGGGGTACTGCTCCAAAACAATTCAAGAGTTAACAAGAGTTAAAATACAATACAGAAACTTTCCAGAATCCTAAAGTGAGATGAGCCAGGATATTAATGAACTTGCTGGCATATCTAAGCCAAACAAGTGCTTTTCCCATCCATATGCCAAGTCTAAGGTATTGAGTCAAAATGTCTCCATATGCTGAATACATGAGCTTCGTAGAATAAAGACACCCAGTTCAATGTAATTGTGGCATATGCATGTTCTGATTCCTGTCAAGAAGCAATGCGGTTTTTCCCCATAAACACCTCACAGTCCTTACCTTTGTTCCGGCCACATTTAGTACTATAATTTTTGGGCACTATTTAATGCTAGTGTTCAACAAAATGTATTTAAACATTTACTGAGAACTAACCATATGCTTTATAGTTTGTCAATTATGATGTTCTTCTATTCCTTCTTTAAAAATATTCCTAATTCATTGTCATCGTTTCTCATGTTATTCTTTCCCCCACTGTTTCAACAGATTTTCTCAATAAGAGTGAGCTCCATGAGAGTAAATCCTGTATGGGGATTCCCTAGAACCTTTGAAGTCACTGTTGTCTCATTTAATTCAAAACAATCTGAAGTCATTCTATATATCTATAGTATACTTCACAGGTTTTCTAAACTGTGTCCAGATTTTAGAATACTTCCTTTCATGTTCTTTAGTAAATAGGAAGTTAAAACACCAAGTGACTTATTCTTAGTTTGAAAATATCTAGTAATAATGGCATTTCTCAGGAGGAACATATTTACAGGCCAAAAATTTAGTTTCAGGCCAGTTATACTGTTGACTTCTACTGTAACTTTGACAATCTAGGACTCAGATTTGTCATCTGTAAAATGAGAGCTCTGGAGTAAATTGCTTCTGGTTGGGAAGATCTCTTTTGAATGGGAGGTCGAACACCTACCTGTTTTTGTATCTGAATGAACAGCTAAGAGGTATTTTCTTATATTCCCAGTAAATTTCATAGAATTAAAGAACATGAAATGTGTGGTAGCATTATAGTATTTGTTTTTAGGCTGTTTCCAATGTCTCATTTTCATGTTTTGATGTTATTTTCTTTTATAAAAGAAAATACTTTGATATGATTTTATTGACAATAACAACTATTTTATGTTTAATGATATGTATATATGCACATACAAGCACACATATATACACATATATACCTGCATATTTATATATATGTGTGTATGTATATATACATATATATGCATGTGTCTATACACATGCATGTCTATCAATCTGTATATGTTGTTTATAAGTACATTCTGGTCCTAGAACTTTTGAACACAGGGCCTGGGTGCTGTTCATAAGCTTTTGTGCTGAAGACGAGTAATCACTTGAGCCATAGCTTTTGTGGTAGTTAACTGGACATAAGAGTCCCACAGATTTTCTTGGCTAGGCTGGATTTGAACTACAATCCTCAGAACTCAGCCTCCTCAATGTGAGCCACCTATGCCTGACAAGAAGTAGTTCGTGCTTATTTTATGTGTACAATTTTCTTCCCTTTTTATCTAAAGGGATTTTTAAAACTAACCACAATGCATCCTCAATGATCAATTCATTTTGTTATAAAAGGAAATTTTGAGGAGCTAAGAATGTTCAGAATTTATACTAAATTTTATGTTAAAATGGATTTTTCCCCAACCTTTCTATACTAGCTTAGTTTATTATTTTTTTTTATTTCTGTGGGGTGAATTTTATCGTTTCTTTGTTTTGTCATCAGTTTGGTTTTCTCAATTGATTTTACTTCAAAGAAATATAACTTCACTTTTTTGGCAAAGAATTACCCAATGGTCTCAATTACATTACTAAACAATCAATATTTTACTCTCCATTTAAGTTAATGAAATGGAATTCTTCTTGTCATTATAATTACATTTAATGCCAAAATGTGGTCTATGCCCATAATAAGAATGCTTAAAATTGTCTTATTCTGCCCCAGAATGGCATAACTATGACCAGAACCCACATGAATCCATGAAACATTCCAGTCGTCTTCGCATTACTACTTTATGCTATACTGAAATAATGTTGTAATTGCTCTAGTAGGTGTTCAAATTACAATGTAATATCCTTATTAATCTAGTCCTCTCACTTCAAAAAATAGCTTCCTGTATTTCTGAATTTATGGTAATTTTATTGTTAAAGAAAAAAAGAGCACTTAAGAATAAGAAAGGGGATATACTGTTTTCTGTTAGAAAATGCTGTTCTAGTTGCCTAGCATTGATAAGCCTGTATTTAATACTCATCGCCACCAAAACAAAACAGAACAGTAGAAAAAGAACAAAGGAAGGAAAGAAGGAAGGAAGGAAGGAAAGAAGGAAGGAAGGAAGGAAGGAAGGAAGGAAGGAAGGAAAGAAGGAAGGAAGGAAGGAAGGGAAGGAAAGGATAGGAGGAATGAAGTGAAGAAAAGGAGCTAGAGAGGGAGGAAGGGAGGGAAGGAGGGAGGGAGGGAGGGAGGGAAGGGAGAGAGGGAGGGAGGGAGAGAGGGAGAGAAGTAGGGAGTGAGGAAGGACTTGAAATAAGGAAAAAGAATAAGCAACAACAAGTGATATATCACAGTTGTAACCACTTTCAACGTCCTATGTGTATGTGTAGTTTCTATTATAGATAATGTTTTGTATCACCTTCCTATGTTTGTACCTACACTATCTCTGTAATCTTATCTGAGTATATTGGAAACCGTGTTCACTGGTATTGGAAGTAGGAAATTCAAAGGGAATACCAAATTCGAGAGACACAGGGTAAAAAAAGAGAAATAACTACAAAAGCAATACTTGCAAAACTGGTGTAAGTGAACTGAACACCAGGGGGGAGGAGGGAAAGGGGGGGAGGGAGGGGGGCATGAGGGACAAGGCAACAAACAGTACAAGAAATGTATCCAATGCCCAACGTATGATACTGTAACCTCTCTGTACATCAGTTTGATAATAAAAATTTGAGAAAAAAAAAAAGAAAAAAATTGAACTGCATATTGTCTTTTAATACAGGAAATTTCAGGTAGGTAAATCTGTGGTCCATTATTTTAATATACTAAATGGTATCCAATAAATTATTTTGCATAAGTGGACCACTTATTTGAAGAAATATACTCTGTACATTCTACCATTCGCCTATCTGCATAAGTTATTTTAGGAACAAAACACTCTGTTTGTAGATGGAAACAACCTTCCTCAAGTTCCTTCCTAGGGGATTTCCGCACTCCCTCCATATAGACCAAAGTCTGGAGGAAAAACTCTTGCTACTTATGAGGAAAGCTATGAAACAAAATATCAACCAAGTTGGAAACTATGAAATTGGTGGGGAAAACAGTCAAAATTATACTGAAATCTCACATTTCAGTTAAAATTTCTTCTACCAATATTCTATTCTCATGCCCTCTCTGTCCCTGTAAGAAACAAGCAAGAAGGGAACAGTAAACATCATGTTCCATCATGGGGAACCTGAATGATCTGTGAGCTCTGCACTGATTTTTGTAAATCCACTAACATTTCAATGACCAGTACAATTTTTGTCCTTTGGTAAAGCCTCAGAATGTCACAGATATATCTTCCTTGGTCTTCATGACTATTAATTTATGATCCAAAGTATGCATTTTGCACTAGTACAATTAATTCATGCAATGTTTTGTGGATAATGGCAATTCTCCTCCTCTTCATTCACTGCAGTTCAACAAGTCTGAACATTTCCCTCTATATATCTTTTTAAAATAATGTGTAGCGTTGAATCTAGACATCTAAGGGGCTGAATGACATTCTTGTAGCATTTTATCTCATTTCTGCTGACTGATCAAAATTGTGATCACTTTCATTGTCATAATCACCTTAGTTATTGATTTTGTTTGCTTTGGCCTTGTTTCAGTAAAATAAAAGTACAAAAGTTTGTTGCTACATACACACATAACTATCTATATCTATCTGTATTCTATTTGAAATTATTTAGCAGAAATAAGGTGCAAGATTGGGGTTATTTCATCTTTACAGAACTAAATGTGGGCTCAGAGCAGTCGTCCATTTATCTCGTAGAATAAACTTGTCCATTTAAAATTATAATTTTTAATGTTTGGGTATGATTAATAAATAGTAATTATTAAAAGTGTTTGCCCCAAATCTGAGCAAGCCAAAGGGAGCAAGATTACTGGCTAACTTAGGAAATTAGTTGTTCAGCCATGTTGTGCCTCTCTCATCCATCACAATCTACACTTTTCAATTCTCTCTGTCTGTGGTGTACTCATTAGCCTCCACAGGAAGGTAACTACCACTAAGGTCTTATGGAAGCATTTTACTTAGGCCATAGATTGCTTTTCAGATCGTTTATTTATTCTTTTGGTATGTTTTGTGTTTCAAGTGCTCAAAGTCGTAAGAAAATTGACATGAGTCTGGAGAAAAATGGAAAAATGAAGAAAAGTATTTTTATCCTCATTTGAATAATTGTCTATTTATGTATCTGAAGTACACCTGCATGTTTAAGAATGGCAGTTTATTACAGGACTGTTGTTTTACGTCACAGAGATTTGCTGTCCACCATTCTCACCACTTAGAGTACCTTCTTTGACAAGCTCAGGGGGGAGCTTTTTCTCGCTCCTCCTTCCCTGTGGGTTTAATTTGTTTCTGACTGGAGGAGAACATCATGCTTTTGGCAGTGTGCAAATTAAAAATATTAATGAACTGAGGTAAAAAGCCAAATTTTTTTATTAAACCACAATCAAAGTTTATGTTCCTATCTCAGAGTTGCCTGCCTGACAGTGTGTCCCTAGGCTCAAGCAATAGGAAATAAAATATGATGGATTTTATTTCTTTCACTATACTTTTTGCTGGTTTGTTTTAGAAATTGGAAATGTTACTATTTTCCTTTAGAGTTCAAATGGCAACTCATTTCACATTAACTAATAAGGAAAATCTAAGTAAGATTCAGAAAGTATTTGAGAGGGTAGTTTCCATGACTACTACTTCTACCACAACTATTTTTAAATTACATTGTTTGCAAATTCCATAGACACTAAAAATTAAATCCTGCAGTTTAATCATAAATGAAAAGTTTTCAGATCAACAATATGATTAAGTTCTCTTTTTTGGAAAATAGAATTTTATAATTTTGTATGACTATTTTAAATTTACAGAACCAGAAACTTCATTAGCATTTACCATGTAAAACTGGTCACAATGACTTACATTAAGAAGCCATTCATTCTGTTTGTCTATCTTGAGTTGATGTATACTTTTGGGGAAGATTCAGAAACCTCAAAATATTTGCCAATAAATGACTTTGTATTCTTTAGACCTAAATATTTAGTAATTTCCCTAATAGCATTACTTATTAAAATTATATTTGTCTCTGGAAAGTGCCTAAAACTTAAATTTTCTTTTATTTTTTTCAAATTTTTATTATCAAACTGATGTACAGAGATTACAGTTTCATACGTTAGGCATTGGATACATTTCTTGTACTGTTTGTTACCTTGTCCCTCATACCCCCCTCCCCCTTACCATTTCCCCCCCCTGAGGTGTTCAGTTCACTTACACCAGTTTTCCAAGTATTGCTTTTGTAGTTGTTTCTCTTTTTTTTACCCTGTGTCTCTCAATTTTGTTATTCCCTTTCAATTTCTTAATTCCAATACCAGTATACACGGTTTCCATTATACTCAGAAAAGATTACAGAGATAGTGTAGGTACAACCACAGGAAGGTGATACAAGAACATCATCAATAATAGAAGCTACAGATACACATGGGATGTTGAAAGTAGTTACAATTGTGATATAACAATTGTCTCCATAACATGGAGTTCATTTTACTTAGGATCATTGTATGTGTTCATAAGCGTATAGCTATTGGGCCTTGTGGTGCTCTGCTATGACTAGCCTAAACCTGTACTAATTATTCCCAATAAGGGAGACCATAGAGTCCATGATTCTTTGGATCTGGCTCACTTCACTTAGTATAATTTTTTCCAAGTCTTTCCATTTCCTTACAAATGGGGCAATGTCATTCTTTCTGATAGAGGCATAAAATTCCATTGTGTATATGTACCACATTTTCCTGATCCATTCGTCTACTGAGGGGCATCTGGGTTGGTTCCAGATTCTCGCTATGACAAATTGTGCTGCGATGAACATTGTTGTGCTGGTGGCATTACTGTGATTTTGTTTGTGGTCTTTTGGATAGATACCCAAAAGTGGGGCTGCTGGGTCATAGGGGACTTCTATATTTAGCCTTCTGAGGAATCTCCATACTGCTTGCCAGAGTGGCTGAACCAGTTTACATTCCCACCAACAGTGAAGTAGGGTTCCCTTTTGGTCACATCCTCTCCAACAATTGTTATTGTTAGTTTTCTTGATATATGACATTCTTACTGGGGTGAGATGGAATCTCAATGTTGTTTTTATTTGCATTTCTTTTATGGCTAGTGATGTAGAGCATTTTTTCATATGTCTCTTGGCCGTTCTCAATTCATCATCAGAGAAGTCTCTTTGTAAGTCTTTAGCCCACTTGATGAGGGGGCTATTGGTTCTTTGCTGTTTTGTTTTGGAAGAAGGTAATTTTTTTAGTTCTGCATATATTTTAGATATGAGGCCTTTGTCAGTTGAATGGCTGGTAAAGATCCTCTCCCAGTTTATGGGCTTTCTGTTTATCTTGCAAGCTATGACCTTTGCCGTGCAGAAGCTCTGCAGTTTGATGCAGTCCCATTTGTCCAACCTTTCTTTGATTTGTAGCCTTTCTGGGTCTTTGCTGAGGAAGTTCCATCCTGTGCCAAGGAGCCCAAGTGTTTCTCCTACTCCTTGCTTTAGTGTTTTCAGGGTGTCTGTTTTGATTTTGAGGTCTTTGATCCATTTGGAATTGATTTTGGTGCAAGGTGATATATAAGGATCTAGTTTTAGTTTGTTGCATGTGTTGAGCCAGTTTTTCCAGCACAGTTTGTTAAAGAGGCTATCTTTCTTCCAAACTATTGTTTTAGCTCCTTTATCAAAGATTAAGTAGGCGTAGTTCTGTGGGTTCATTCTGGGTCTTCAATTCTGTTCCATTGGTCTTCAGGCCTGTTCCGGTGCCAGTACCAAGCTGTTTTTATACTATAGCTTTATAATACAACTTGAAGTTAGGTATTGTAATTCCTCCAGCACTGCTCTTTCTGCTTAGGATTGTCTTTGCTATTCGCTGTCTTTTATTGTTCCAAATGAATTTCTGGATTGCTTCCTCTATTTCATTAAAGAATGGTGTTAGGGATATTAATGGGTATTGCACTGAATTTGTAGATAGCCTTTGGCAATATTGCCATTTTGATTATATTAATCCTCCCAATCCAGGAGCATGGAGGTTTTCCATTTCCTTAGTTCTGACTTAATTTCGTTTTTCAAGGTTTTAAAATTCTCCTCAAAGAGGTCTTTTACTTCTTTGGTTAAGGTTATTCCTAGGTATTTTATGTTTTTGGGGGGCTATTGCAAAGGGAGTTGCTTTCCTGATTTCAGCCTCGGTCTTCGGGTCGTTAGCATAGAGAAAGGCCGTTGATTTTTGAAGGTTTATTTTATATCCTGCAACTTTGCCAAAGTTTTAGATCAGCTCTAGTAGCTTGGGGGTAGAGTCTATGGGATTCTTTAGGTATAGTATCATGTCATCTGCGAAGAAAGTTTAACTTCATCTTTTCCTACTTGGATCCCCTTTATATTTTCTCCTTGCCTGATTGCTCTGGCTAGGAATTCCATAAAACTTAAATTTTCAAGCTTTGTGTTCTTGAACTTTTTCTCCCACTGACTCACTACTAAAATTCTCCATATCATTTAGCCGCATTTGAATTTTAGTTTTAATAGGAAAATGAAAAGTGTCATAAAATAAAACAACATATCCTTTTATTTGTTCTATATTTTTGTAACAGAGATGATTTAAGGCAAATTTTCTGGGATACAGGTAAATTTGTCTCACTTTGATATATTTCTAATTACCTCAAAGACATTCATAGCAGTGGTGGGAAAGATCCAAACAATTTTCCTTAGGAAGAAATAAAATGTACCTTGAAGAAGCTTATCTTCATTGAATCTGATCAGCACAACTGCTTTCTATTGAACAGGGAGTATCGCTAAGACTAGAAGGCAGTTCCATGAGTGCATGTAAAGTATGGAGAAAAAAATCTCTTAGATTAAGTAAGCAGGTTTCCTAAGCAAGCATACTCACAGGAACATGGAGAAGTCATCCACTAGTGAAATCTCTCTAACTTTTCAAAATATGACAAATGGCTGCTTCTGTATAAAAGGTGATGATAGCATGCAGGTCAACAAGACTCAGCAAATACTCTTTATATATATATATATATATATATATATATATATATATATATATATATTCCTTTAAAAATCTGCTTAAATCATTCCTCTTGGTAAACAAGAATGATTTGCTACATTACCCAAATACTGTCTTTCTCTTTTAAAACAGCCAAATGTGAAATGTACTACTTAATAAACAGATGCAAAGGTTTGTAGTTTGTATGAAGATAGATTGCTTATGTGAAATGGAAATGAATACCATAAATCAAAGTAGCTCATTATACATTTCTTGTTTTATAGCAATTTATCAGTTTTGTTTTTAGTCTTTTAAAAAATTCCTTTCTATTCAGGTCTGTAGTTTAACCACCTGAAAGTTGCTGTCCATTGTAAAATTTGACTACACTAATGGGCAAAATATTATATCTTGTCACAAAAAATTAGTGAGAAACTTAGTGGGAGACATTCTAACTGATGATGAATTTCGTCTAGTAAAATCAATTTAGAAATTTTATAAATAAATAAAAATACTTTAAAATAGAGAATACAAGATAAAAGATGAATAGTAATACATCAATAATTTTGCTAACTATAAGGAAATACTAAGTATTCATGACTAAATATCTGTATTTAATGATGTTTTGTTTAATTTTAAACTATTTCTTTCTCCTAAACTATGAGTTCTCACATCATAACTTATATGCCATTTTATTCAGAGTAAGAAAACGTTTTATCAGGTCTTAATATTTTGGCATTCAGTCTGTAAGAAAATGAAGCTCACAGACTTGCAAATATCCAATTACTCTTTTTAAGAAGCTATGTATATCTGGATTACGGAAGGGAAGGGCAATATCAAAATGATGAGGCAAAGGATAAAGGGCAAATGTATGCAATAGTGATACTCACAAGACAATATGTTGGAAATTAACTATAATTAAGGGTTTGGGGAGAGGGAAGATGGGAGTAAACGACGGAGGGGGTAACAAGTATAATAAGAAATTTACTCATTACCTTATGTATGGAACTCTAACCCCTATGCTCATCACCTTGACAATAAAATTAAAATTTTCATGATGTAAATAGCACTATTTAAGCAACCTTGAGTATCCTCAAGAGAGATTGTGTGTGGCTGAGGAAGTAGAGGAGAACAACTCCTTCTCATGGAATTATAGTGTTAGTAAAATATCAAAAGATGGGGAGAATGTCCCATTTTGTTTTCTTCATTTCATTCTGAATTTAATTTTATGGATATCCATTCTTATAAAAATAATAGAGAGAAATGTGTTTGTTATTTAGAGTCACTTTTCTTCTATGAAAATGCTTATGAGCTTGTAGATTTCGCATACCAAATATAAAATGCATTTGAACCCAGTGTGAGTCACTGGTGACCAGAGGAAACTGAGGTCTGGAAGATTGCAGTTTGATGCTAGTCTAAACAGAAAAGCCCAAGAGATACCATCTCCAAGATAGCCATCAAAAAGCCAGGCTGGACACTGAGCTAAACTCATAGAATACCAGTTGAACAAGCAAGCCAAGCAAGCTTGAGCCCCTGAATTCAAACTCTGATCATGAGCAGTAAAAATGAATATTGAGAGAAAATGAAAAAAAAAAAAACCTCTAAAAGTCCTGAGACCCAAGAATATCAAATTATAGAAAAGTGAGGTCATCAGTTATACAGTATAGACTAATGACTGAAGATTTCAGAAGTCCTTAGGTTAGCAAGTACCAGGCCAATGGAACTACATCATCAAGAACTTGATAAATTTATACACAAAGTACCTATAAATAAAAGCACTAAGTATTTTGAATATTTTAGAACATATTGTATTTGAAAGTAGAAAAACAATTAACTCCTAGGTGAATTTATTTCCCCAAGAACTTTAAAAATATGTCACCCATTTTTTTATTTTAGAAATGGCATATAATGAAGTAGACATCATAGTGCCTTTCCAATCACTATGGCAGCATTATTTAGAAATGACATTCATATTAATACTATTACATATTTAAAAAAATTCTCCTCTATTTCTAATATTAACTGCCATCAGTCTAGGATTGAAAATAAAAGGTGGCATTCCCTTCCTATGCATTAATTAACTGTGGAATTTACTACTAAATACTGAAGTTTTTCATAGGAGGATGAACTTCAAAAACTTTAACATGGATAGGTTGCCAATGAATTTTCAGTTTTGTTTATTTTAACAAAACAATGGTTTTAATCTTTTTTTTTTTTTTTTTTTTGCCATTCTGGGGCCTTGGACTCGGGGCCTGAGCACCTTCCCTGTTCATGTGTAGGAGGCAAGCACTCTTGCCACTCCCAGCCCCCAAAACAATGGTTTTAACTAACAGTATCCATCATCTTTATTTTCAAGATATATCTCACATATACATAAATGCTACTTAATATTGCTTTGAAATTATTATATAGTTTACAACTGCATACAACTTTGGAGAAATATTAGTTTATACAGAAACTGTGGCCAAGGTGTACAAAATGTACTGTTGTGGTAATTTTATATGTATACATACATATACATATATATTAAAAAATACATTTCTTAATTTTTATCTTCAATCACAGATTGTTTTTTCACTGTCACATCTCATTTCTTATTCCTTTCACTCATTAGTCATTTAATTCTTTCTGGCATCAAATTCCTTTAGTAGTTTAGTCCTGGTCTTGAACTCATGGCCTAGGTATAGTCTCTGAGCTTTTGTGCTCAAAGTTAATATGCTAACATTTGAGCCACATCTCCACTTCTAGCTTTTTGGTGATTAAATGAAGTCTCATAGACTTTACTGACCTGGTTGATCTCAGCCTCCTCAGTAGTAAGGGTTACTGGTGTGAATCCCTGGTGCCTGTGTTTGTTTGAGGTTGGTTGCTAGATTGATTTTGATTTTTTTTTTTTTTTTTTGGCCAGTCCTGGGGCTTGGACTCAGGGCCTGAGCACTGTCCCTGGCTTCTTCCCGCTCAAGGCTAGCACTCTGCCACTTGAGCCACAGCGCCCCCTCTGGCCATTTTCTGTATATGTGGTGCTGAGGAATTGAACCCAGGGCCTCATGTATAGGAGGCAAGCACCCTTGCCACTAGGCCATATCCCCAGCCCACTGATTTTGATTTTTAAATCGTGTGAACATTGTTTGAATTTAGAGTCTCATGCTTGCTAGGCATATAGTTTTTCTCTTGAGATATGTCCTCAACCATTTGTGTTCTTTTTTACCTTTAAGGTTAGGTCTCATATATGTCCCTTGGTTAGCATAGACCTTGCTCCTCATAGATCCAGGAAAGTACATTAACCTTTCACATAGGCAGGATGATGGGTGCATGACAACATACCAAGATTTTTTGTTGAGATGGAGACTTTTTTTTTTTTGGCCCAATCTGTCCTGGAAGCTCCATCCTCTCAAGATATATCACTCAAGAAGATGGGGTTGCATGCATTAGTTAGCCAATATGCCTAGGCTTTTTATATAAGACTTTTTATATAAGACTTTCCTGATTTTCAAATTTCTCTCTTTTTTGTTCCATTCTGCATAATGCACATGTCATCCACTGAAAGTCTTCCACTTTCACTCCCAAATAGGCTTTTGGTTTTCTGAAAACAGATTTCATGCTAACAAAAATATTTGAGTCTAAACTTGAGCGTTTTGTTTTGTTTTGAGGGGGAGGGGGTCATAGGTCTTAAAACTCAGGACTTGGGCCCTATCCTTAAGCCTTGGGCCCTATCCTTGAGCTCTTTTGCAAAAGGCTAGTGCTTGACCACTTGGCAATAGCTCCATGTCTAGTTTGTGATTAATTAATTTAAGATCAGAGTTTCATGGGGACTTTTCTGCCTAGGCTGCCTTTGAACCATGATCCTCAGATCTCAGCTTCCTAAGTAACTAGGATTACAGTCATGAGCCACTGGCACCCAGCTTTTTTTTTTTTTGCCAGTCCTGGGCCTTGGACTCAGGGCCTGAACACTGTCCCTGCCTTCTTTTTGCTCAAGGCTAGCACTCTGCCACTTGAGCCACCGTGCCACTTCTGGCCATTTTCCATATATGTGGTGCTGGGGAATTGAACCCAGGACCTCATGTAGACGAGGCAAGCACTTTTGCCACTAGGCCATATCCCCAGCCCAACTGGCATCCAGCTTTAAACTTCAGTTTTTAACAGTAAATGAAGGGTAATGAGTAATAATTTATTATACATTATAATTTAGTAGTAACCTTTACCTTTTCCAGTATGTACTAGAAGATAAAATCATTCAAAATAAATCAGTGTTTAGAGGACAGGTATGTTTATGTCTGTGAATTAGTTTGGAACAATCAAAATTGTTAAGGAGTGAGGGATGTCTAAAACATAAAATATTTGATGGAAGAAGAAATATGAACCAGAACATTTGGTTGGGTTTCTTTTTCATTTGGTGTTGCTATACTTTTTCCTAGATTAGTGAGAAATGCAAAAGCAAGTGTAAGCAGTTGTTAAAAAAGTAATAAATTTCATAATAATTAACTGTCATTTATTCAGTATCCACAGCCAGTAAATATGTTCTGTCTTTCATGTTGATAATTTAACTTAATCCTCTTGGAGATTTGCAAGTACATGTTATTATGTTCATTTAAAAGATGAGAAAATTATTGCTCAAAGCAATTAAGTGATTGGTCTTGGAGCTATGTAGCCCATGGTTTATTGTGCTTGAAGCTTACTGAAATCTTTTCTCTCAGTGAGGCTTCCTTTCTTTGTCTTGTCTGACAACACTGTCAGAAAACACAATAAATTTCAAGTGACTGAGTAAATATTAGCTCTATATCTTTCAGTCAGAATTGCCTTAGAAATAGGACAAATTGATAAAACTAGTTAATTGAAAATTCCTTCTCACAGATAAAAAAGGAAAGATAAAACTTACTCTTATATGTATTGGAATCTACAACAAAGCTGGTTAAAGTAGTCTATTCACTTTTAAAATTTATAAGTAAATGTATTTCTCTGAAGATATTTTAATGAAAATATGCTCATTAGCAGAGCAAAACAGATCATTTAAATATCTCACATTGTCATTAATATTATCTCATTTTAAGTCTGTGGAGAGCAAATACCTCAAGTGCTTAAGATAGCAGTTTCTATTGTTGAAACAAATTATCACACTTTTGGCAAATGTAAAAGAAAATGAAAAATTCTTTATATGTTATATCAATGCCACTTGAGCGTGTTTTGAATAAAAAGAGAAAAAAATAATTGATGATTTCCACCTAACTAAATTGCAAAATATTGGATTTTAGCCTAGGCATACTTCTTCGTTTAATTCTACATCTAATTAAAGTAATCACAATGCAAAGCATATAATTGTAGATTTAAAAATTCTCCACAAATCCAAATTCATTTAAAATATGCCAGCAGCATAAAACCACCAGCATGAGAATGAGGAAACCATTATGAAATATTACCTGTCGTCTTCAATTCTGTGAATATACACTGAATAGTACTGACCAAAGGTTCAGCCAAGTATGTTGGATGAATTTCTACCACTAAAAGAACTGTTCTCTGTAGCAAGCATTAAAAATGTTCACTTTAAATCCATTTAGAAAGGAAAAAAGAAAAGAAGGAGGAAGAGGATAGCATACAAAACATGCAACTTGAGAAATCCCAATTCAGTTATCTATTGCTATTTGCCAAATTACCCATGAGATTGTATGTTGAAAACATGACTTCCGTGGCATGTAAACCGTCTTATCATTAGTTCCATATGACAACAAGCAAGTATCCATAGTTTCTAGATTGGTCTCCTGCAATTTTATCATTACTGGCCTCCTCTCTAATTTCTCTGATTTCCATCCTGTCCATGTAATAGGATGTTTGCTTTCTATATACGGGAGGGCTGCAGAGTCCTTTTATTTTCATTCTTCAGTTTTGGCTGTTGTCTCCTAATTTCCTTTTGTATGCCTATGATTGAATCATGAAAAACTTCTTAGCTCCTTTTTAAGAGAGTAATGCTTTCAGGGTACAAGCGTGATCTGCACTTCGTTCTTTACTATCCTCTCCACCTGTTCCTTCTGAAGCACTCCTCATTTCTAAGCTCAGCAAAAGGGCTTAGAAAGATTTTCTGGATTCCCTTGGAAGACTCACAGCTTCCTTCCTGTGCCTACTGAGCCCTTTTAAAACAGTTCTCTTTTGTTATTAACACTCAGTATTATCATGTATACATCAAGAAACCTGTACATTGTCGGCTATTTGCTGGTCAAATCACATTTTATTCATCTTTAAATTCCAATGGTTGAAGACATACCCTAAAAACTCCTAGAAGTTTTAGTAATAAATCCCCAAGCTTAGTTAAAATCAGAAAATAATAGTATTTATAAAGATGATTGGAATTGTGTGTACTATATGTGATTATGGTTCAGTATTATGTATTTACTTATTTATATTTTAGTTATTTTGTTTGCCATTCCTGGGACTTGAGCTCAGGGCTTGAGCACTGTCCCTGGCTTCTTTTTTTTATTATACTTTTTTCTTTATGGTCAAAGTGTGGTATAGAGGTTTACAGATGCATATGTAAGGCAGTGAGTACATTTCTTGTTCAACTTGTTACTTCCTCCCTCATTTTGCTCAAAGCTAGCACTCTACCACTTGAGCCACAGCGCCACTTCTGGCTTTTTCTTTTATATGTGGTGCTGAGGAATCGAACTCAAAGCTTCATGTATACAAAGAAAATACTCTACCACTAAACCATATTCCCAGCCCCTGCATATTTATTGTGATGTTGAAATACTATGATCTTTCTCTTGTTTATTATTTTAAAATAATACTTAGCTTTTCCAGGCTTATAGGAACATCTCATTTTCTTTCAAAATATATTGTGTTGTGACAGTAAGATTTCAGTTTCATATGCTTTTCTTAGGCCCTAGAAAATCTAACTATGGAAATAATGGGTGGTAAAATATGGATAGAAACAGGGCTAATATTTTTGGTATATTGCTATCATTCATTCTTTGTAAAATTAAAAGTCTTACTTTACTATATGAACTGTACTGATGTCTCTGTTAAAAGAAGTTTCAAATACTATTACAGGAAAATATTAAAATTGTTTTTATTATAAAATAATTCTACTCATATGTAGGAGCTTAAAGTATATCTCAAGTAAAACATAGTAACAGCAGCAGAATATTTAGAGAGTAAATTTATCTGTATAAATAGAAATCTTTTTGTTTTGGTCCAATACTGGGACTTGAACTTGGTACCTGATGCCATCATTCATTCACTAGCATTCCACCAACTGAGCCATAGCTCTAACTCCTAGAAGTCGTAAGAAAAATAATATTTCCACACTATTCAGATTTGAGCTGATACTTATTTCAGTTAAAATATGACATTATAATTATAGAATTTCACATTTGGTGTGACAGGATTTTTTTTTATTCAAGTTGAAAACATTTCTATCAAAATAACAACCAATATTCCAGAATCTCCTTGAAGTAATAAATAATTCTGAAGGATGTATAATTGACAGATTCAAACTCCTGTGTAGTGTTATCTCAAAATAACAAAAAAAAAACTGGAAAATATTGCAACCCCAGATTAAGTGAGCAGCTGGTATGGTAACTCTGATCTGATCATGTTGCTTTTCTAGACAGACTAATTGTTCTGATTTATGGTTATTACCTGTACTTCATGGTTTCATGATTCCAGTTCTAATGAGTGGATAATTTTTAACTGTTGAAACTTTAATCATTTCTCTGATTTCAGCAAGTATAAGGAAAAGATCTGCTAGCAAATAGGAAGGGGCCATGCTGTTGTGACTTTTCCATGCATATGGTTGGTCAAAAGAAAACACACATTCTTCTAAGTGAGCTTTATGCAAGATGAGAAATTTTAAGTACGTGTTATCTGGGGGAGAAAGTCGTTCTTAAGAGAAGTTTAGTTTCGAAGCAGTAATTTACCTCTGTTGACTTACCCTACCTTAGATGCATGGATCACCGGTGTTCTCTGGTGTGACCTGAGAGAATTCCATTACATAGCTAGTCATTCTACTCCTACCAAGGAAGATGAATAACAATAGAAATTATAAGGCAGGCATTGACGGCTCACCCTTATAAACCTAGTGACTCAAGAGGCTAAGATCTGAGGGTAGGGTCAAAGCGAGCCAGAGCAGCAAAGTCCGTTAGTCGCTTATCTCCAATTAACTGCCAGAAAAAGAGAAGTGATGGTGTGGTTCAAGATGTGAGAGCACTAGCTTTGAGCAAAAAAGCTGAAGGACAACGAATAGGCTCTGAGTTTAAGCCTCCTGACTGACAATCCCCCACCCAAAGTAATTCTAGCTTACATGTAAATGTATAAGGCTAAAAATAATCTATTAAGAGAAATAAAAGTAAATGTTTATTTTGATAATTTAGACAAGGATGAGGAGATTACATACCCTCATTATTAGGAAACTCAGTACATTTACATTAAATTCCCTATGTGCCTACATTAGTAAAATTTTCCTTGTACTGTTTATCCAGCAAATATATACCTACACTTCTTTTATTATTCACTGTATGGGGACAGATAACTAAAAAGCATATAACATTTCAGCATATTTTGAATGTTGAGTACAATACCTCTAGAATCTGGAAAGTTTAAAACAGGTGAAAAATTTGGGGGAAATTTGGTTTTACTAGTGGAAGAGACTACTTAATATATGAGATACATCGTCACTTCAAGGGAAATAAAAATTAAGAACTGGAACAAAGAAAGTGTGCACATGGCCTCACTCTCCTACTGACCGATATTTCATGTACATTCAGTAGTTCCTCTTTCTCATCAATGAAGATTTTACTCTTCTTACATTATCTTATTTTTTTCTTTTGTTGTCAAGGTGATGTACAGAGGGGTTACAGTTGCATACATAAGGTAGTGAGTACATTTCTTATCAAACTTGTTAACTCCTCCCTCATTTTTCTCCCATTTTCGCATGATCCTTAACCAAGATGCCACTGTTTGACTTCAACCTATTTAGTTACTATATATCATATTTTTTTAGAATTAGACTTTTATCATAATCATAAGCTCATTTTACCAAATCTCAATGTACCAATGTGAACCAGATTTATGTAATGTTATCTTCTGTTTCAAAGGAAGGTCTGTCTGCAACTTCATAGTGGCATAAGCATTAAACCAATGAACAAAGAAAACATTAGAGCTCTGTTCCCAATTTTTGGCTTTTAAATTTGAGATGCCTGTCTTCATTAAATTAGTTTTCATAAATGTCCCAAGTTTTTAGTTTGCAAAGACCATTTAAGAATAATTAAATTGTGGAGAAATAATGATAAAGTTTTATAAAATTTAATTATCAACAATTTTTCTTTGTTTTTATTTGTATTGTACGAATTACGACCAATGAAATACAGGATTTTCACTCACTATTTTCATATTTTTAGAGAAGTCATGGGAAAGCCCTCTTAGTATTACCTTGTTTGTTGTCTTATCATAAAGAGTACATCGCTTTATAAGTTAAGCACATTTACATTAATTGTAATTTCCTATATACCTTCTTTTCTTCCTAATTCACTAAGAACCAAAGAAAACCCAACTGTCTACATTTGGAAACACTTTCTGCTATAGACAGAATCAAGTTATTTACCCATCAGGAACTCTGAGCCACAGCTCTACAAAAGATGATGCCTTCCTTATCGAAGCGTTCACAAAGAAGATTCCATTTATCCTGTCATCCATCCTAGCAGTTGACTTCTTCCACCTGCACAAAGTTTATTTTAGTAGACTATGTTTATTTTTCATTTTAGCAAGGTCTATATTTTTCTACTATCTAGGAAGACAAGTGTCTTAAGCTTTTAAACAAAACTTCTCCATTTCTGGTGGGAACTCACAAGGTGGTTTAATGCCTAATCATATGCTGAGGAGATCCATACATTTTGTTCATACCTGTAGCATAATCTCCAGCTCCATAACTTGGTTTATTTCATACATTCTTTAGATATTTATTATTAGATAAAACCAGATTCTTATATGAATATTGCACTGCTTGGTATTGTCTGGTTATATAAATTAATATTATAGATGATATATCTGATGAATTTAGAACCTACAAACAAATCAAAAGCTTCAGAGGCAGAATTCATGTCCTATATATAGTTCTGTTGCTTAAAGCATGAAGGGCCAGATTGCAAGAAGTACACATACACACACACACACACACACACACACACACACACACACACACACACATTGATCTCAAGGAAGAGTTAAGCCTGATGATTTCTAAAGGCAAAGTATTCTTTGTTTAGATTTGGATGTATGCTTAGTCATTTAATAATTCTATGACACACTATACATGCTTACATTTTATAGAAATGACTTGTTTTGAACACTAATCAAAATAGACAAAAAGTAAGCATAATTTAAATGAATAGTTTGATGTCTCTACAAAGTAACCATGAATTTCAAAAAATAATATTCACTCCCTTTCACCTAGTCTGCTGTACATTCTTTTTTTTTTCTCAAATTTTTATTATCAAACTGATGTACAGAGAGGTTACAGTATCATACGTTGGGCATTGGATACATTTCTTGTACCAAACAGTACAAGAAATGCTGTACATTCTTTACCCAACCTCAAAGGCAATCAGCATTGGCATTTCCACTGGTGTGGATTATTACCTCTGAATAGATTATATCCATTTAAGACAGATAATGTTATCTTGTATAATCGTTTTGTATAAATTATATTCTATTTTATAACAATTAATTATCAGCATAGATCTGTAGGTAGAATCAGGGACCTTGAAAAAGAAAAAAATTAGAGCAGCATAATAGTGATTTCATATTCCCTTGAAAATCCATCTTCAAAAATTTGAAAGATTTTTTATTATCTTTAAGTAGCTATATAAAGGAATTACATACCATTCAACAAATCAGCTTATGAATACAATGAATTTCGATTAATGTCATTTCTTTTGTCGTTCCTCTCTATCCAAACTCTCCCAAATTTCTTCATTTTGTAGAATATGCATTAAATTTTATGACTATTCTCTCCATTTCGATTCTTTGTTTACCCTCTCCCTTTGATCTTTCATCATCTCCAATCTTTCTAGTTATGTTGAATAATAGACAATAATGGTTAAGAACTGTGCATTCCAAGGGATTGTGGATCTTCTGATCAACTCCCAACTCCAAATGAGTCTTACAACTATTGTGAGGCTGAACAATTATTTGGAACACGAAGAAACTGATATACCTGGAATATCAGTAACATTCTGAGCATCAGTGATTAATACATAATGGAGAAAAGATTGAGACCTAAGCCCTGTGACTTTAGATTCTACGATTGTAACGATTCTAGAATGCCAAATTAGAGCAAAGGCTCTCACCTAGAAAAAATAATGAAAACAAAATTTGGCCTCATATTCTGGTACACATCAAAATAATTTCTAAGAGCTTTGTCTGCTATTATGAAAAATAGCCTTAAATACATAATTGATTGGATATTTAAAGTGCTAGTTCCTACTCACCCACTGAGCCTAGAGCCCAGCATTGTTATGCAATTACCAGCTAAAACCATTAGCATATTAGCAAATGCAGGCCAGATGAGTGCTAGAGGGTGTTCTTGAGCAGGACCCAGGTTCAATTTGAGGAACACATTCTTAATTTGAATTACTTCGGATGACAAAGTGTAATGGAAATGAGCCTAAGGAAAATAAGGCTCTGGGGACAATGGGTGTTTTTAGTATTGAACTGATCTGCAGAGTTGAGGACTGATCTTCAAAGTACATTCAGTCAAATACCTTATTTGTGAAAGTTGCAGATCCTACATTGATAGGATCTGGGTGAAGGAGAGTAATGACATTTTACATGTTACAGGGTCATATGGATTGACTCAGCAAGATGTATTTTGAAGTCAGATCAGAATGCTTAGAAGATTAGCTGTGAATTATCCTGGTTTGTGAGAGATTCTTTTAAGATACAAAACATTAAATAGGTGTTTCATTTTAAACTTGGCATGTTGAATATAATTTTATGTGCTCAAATTGTTTTATTGTTAAATGTGTTATATGGACCCATTTGTCAGTTGTTGCTTCACGTTGATGGTTCTTTTTGACCTTTATTACATGCAGGATTATGGAAATAGCTTTCTAGAAGGTTACACCATCCCCATTAAGCTAAAAAGAAGATCATACTATTACTTTTAGAGAAGGAGTTTTGCACTCAAGAATATTCCCTATTGATCTTGCTCCCTTATTCCAGCCTAAGTTACAGCAATCGTATAGTGGCTAGAAAAGTGAGAACACTCTGGGTCTTGGAATTCAAGATAACCTACTTTTAAGAAAGATACCACTGTGATTAAAAAAATAATGTTTTTAGGCTGGGGATATGGCCTAGTGGCAAGAGTGCTTGCCTTGTACACATGAGGCCCTGGGTTCGATTCCCCAGCACCAAATATACAGAAAATAGCCAGAAGTGGCGCTGTGGCTCAAGTGGCAGAGTGCTAGCCTTGAGCAAAAAGAAGCCAGGGACAGTGCTCAGGCCCTGAGTTCAAAGGTCCAGGACTGGCCAAAAAAAAGAAAACAAACAAAAAAATAATGTTTTTAAATGAGCTATTCACTATTATTTCTGTTTATTTAAATTTTATTGTAAAGATGGTATACAGAGAGGTTACAGTTACATAAGTCAGGTCATCAGTACATTTCTTTTTGAACAATGTCACCCCCCTCCATTTTCTTAACTATTATCTGTCTTGCTAATATATATATATATGTATATATATAGTGATACATAAATAAATCTCACATCCTATTAATAAATACTAGGTATGTTCTGGCCTTATATTATGTGTTTTTTTTCATTTTGTTATGGATTCCTGTTATATTATTATTATTAAAACCTAGAGCTAAACTGAAACAGGCAAATGGATTTTACCACATTAAAGTTCATACTCTGAATTTTCTTTGAAATTCTTAATAATCTTCCTGTTCTTCACAAAAGGAAGCTAAAGATGTTGTATTTTGCTTATATTGTTGCTTCTTGAATTGCTCTGATGGAAAAGAAATTAGATTTTTTTTGTATCATTGCTTTCGAATTTTGCACTTTTGATTTTCATGATTTTCATCTGTGCTCAAGAGTCTGTTTCAGTAGGGGCTGATATCAGTCCCCATGTTTCACTGTTGGACCTTAAGCCATATTATTCAATCAATGAACTAATGTTATACCAGTAGCCTGTCCATATACTTTCCAAAGAAGGCAGAATTCCTGATAACTTTCCTTTGTCTTCTAAAGTATTAGTGGAAGGCATTATTACTTTTTGTTTAACTTCTGATTTAGTAATATAACACACTTACCTTCATCAATACAACTGCCTTATAATCTCATGTGTTACTTTAGTTCTATTTCCACAAAATAACACAGAGTAATTGTAAAAAGAAAAAGTGATATTGTCCTAAGGAGTTTGTCATAAGTATTATGTTTCTTTGAAGTTCCCTTTCCTACAAAACGCATATGATTTTGTCATACCTTAGTATAATGTTTATTTTGTTATAGTAGCCAAAGAATTAGGCACTAATGACTGTCCATATCATACTCATCAGTTAAAACTCCTTCTAGTAGCCTTTGAGCCTAACAGCTCAACAGAGTACTGGGAGACTCTCCCTAAACTTCTCACCACATCTCCCCAGTCCCACCATGTGTTCCTTCCGAACAGTCTTACTAAAGAGGTCTTATGTGCTAGAAATCAATGTTCTAGTTAGCCTATTAGCCTCCAGACAATGCCCTTGCTCCTGGGCACAGTGACTCTCATAGTGCTTGGGTAGTGTCTTTACCACTCCTTTGGCAATTGAAGTATCAGTTCACCAGGTAATCTGCTTCTTGATGACCTGAAGATAGCCATAGAACAGAGAAACCTAAGTACAAGGGCCATAAACAACCACTTAATCCTTTCTCCCAATTTTCACCTCACAGTTTGCCTCAAGCCCATGCAGACATCAAAAGTGGTGGCATGCTAACAACCTGGCTTATAAAACAAAATTTTCATTAAGATCAGTGCCAGGCTTGTGTTAAACCATCACTTTACTGTTATCCCTGAGCTGGTGAGTTGAGCCTCCGCGAATTATGGACTTGGCAGTTTAACGAGATTGTCAAGATCATCAATTTGTTAGATAAACAGACTGGACAACAGATGAAAAAGAAAGTTCAAGGTGATGACTTTGCTAAGCTGAGGAATGCTAACAACTGGAAATGGACATAAATATTTTCCACTGTATAAATGTAAAATGATTTATATTACTTCTTGTCAACAGCTTCTCTATTCTGAGTGGAGTCTTTCTGCTGAAGGTCTTATATACGCATTACTTTTTTGTTTGCAAATCAACAACCAGCTAGGAAATCAACTCTCTGGTGATCACCTTTTAATTAAAATAACTACTAATTTCAATATTAATTTTTTCTATGATGAAAATGACTTGTTGATACACAGGGATCACATAGAACAGATCACTTTTCTCAGGAGATATGAGATTAGGGGAGGTAATCTATGATGTTTGCCATTAAGACAAATGTCTATATGAAAAAAGGTCACCGGGGCTGCTTATATTGCTGGGTTTTGACAATATTACTTTCAGTAAGGTTATGAATCACGATGATAATTTTACACATTTGCTCTGATACTACTGAAAAGTTGATGTTCACCCAGGCATTTAGGAGACTGGAAAGTAAATAGAATAAAGAAGGAAGAAAAACTAAAGAGAATGATGTCATTCAGATTTTTTTAAATTTAATTTTATTGTCAAGGTGATGTATAGAGTGGTTATAGATGGTTACATACATATTTTAATGTCTTAAACTTCAAGATTCTAGTTCACTCTGATCCATAAAAATGGACTCAATGAGGTAAACAGACTATAACCTGGGAGACAGGACTCCATATCTTTATAACACTGCACAGAGAACATTATGTTGTAGATTGAAACAAATAGAATTAATACAAATATTTTATTTTACTATACTTAAGAAATATGTCACTGATGTCATTGAATGGAAAATAACTAATTTGTATTTCTTTTTTTTCTCTTTTTGGAATTGTTTTTTGGCTCTGTAACATATGCTCATTGTGAGTTCAGTACTGATATTTGAAAAGTAGTGTATAGTAGTGATCACAGCTCTTTTTGATGCCAAAATTATCACCCATTCTCTCCAATAAAGCTTTGTGGAAACAATGCAGTCAAGGTCCTTTAAGATCCATTGCCAGGACGTGGGGGGGGGGGGGGGAGGGAGGAGGAACTGAGGGAGGAGGTGACAAACAGTACACGAAATGTACCCAAGGCCTAATGTATGAACCTGTAATCTCTCTGTACATCACATTGACAATAAAAAAAAAAAAGATCCATTGGGTCACTTTTAAGATATGATCCTTGATCTCTAGGAGTTTATCTTATGAATGTTTTTTTTCTGATAATTCTTTCTAGAAACTTAGTGTATTTTACTTACATGTTAATATTTAAAATCTTACTGATATTTTTAAATATCTCCTTAAAATATTCCTTCTAGATGATGGTGACAACCTTTAGTCACTTCTTGTAACCTGTCTCATTTATTCAAACACTGTTGGTAACTTCCCAATCTACTTTGCGATGTGTAGCTCAATGCTCTAGCTATCATATTCCCCAACAGGTGGAGACATAAAGTGGCCAGCAGGGACTGGAGATTAGAAGTTTTAAAATGTTCTAATTAACTACACAGCCACATGTAGACACAAGGCAAACCATTTCTCAGTTGGGCAGTAAAATATTTAAAGGATACTGTTTTAGAATTGTGAATCTCCATTGATAACAAAATCAACATAGTGTGTCTTCATCAGAATGAAACAGTACACAGTGATGTAATTGCACAAATATTTAGAAATTATTTACAGAGAAATGTTACATAATTGTTAGGTGCTAGACTTTATACTAGTCCTTAGTTTTTCCACATACAAAATCTGAACCAGAAATTTTATTATCCATTTTGCAGAAGATTATAGTGTTGCTAAAAATTAAATAATGTCCTAAGGAAAAAAATAAACAGCTATAATGCTGAAGAGTCCAGATAATAATCAAGGCTATCAATTCCTACATCAAAATTGTTTAACCAATATTTAGGCAACTTTATGCTCTTTGTATTTAACAGGTTATTGTGTTCATAAACTTTGCAAAAGGTTTTAAAGGAAAGTATATTGAAACAAGAATTATTTTTAATTAATTAATTTATTGTCAAAGTGATATGCAGATGGGTTAGTTTCATATGTAAGGAAGTGAATACATTTCTTATCAAACTTGTTACCTCCTCTCACATTTTCCCCCATCTTCTGCTTTTCCCAATTCCCATCCCCCTGGCAGTTGTACAGTTGATTTACTGCATATTGTCTTCTAAGTATTGCTGTTGCTTTTGTTTGCCTTTTACCCTTTGTTTCTCCATTTCCCTCCCCTAGTTCCGATAAACATATATACAATACCCAGAGTACCGAAATCAGTTGCAGTGACATCAGGGGTAAAACCACGGGGAAGGAAGCCAAAAAAAAAAAAAAAAAGGCAGAATTTCACATGGTACATTGGAAATGACAACAATAACGATAAAACACTTATTCTATAACTTAGAGTTCATTTCACTTAGCATCATCTTGTGTCTTCATAAATGCATAACTATTGACTTTCTGCTAGGACTATCTTAGACATGTGCTAATTATTACCTATGTAGGAAATCATAGAGTCTGTTTCTTTCGGTCTGGCTCACTTCACTTAGTATGAATTTTTCCAAGTCTTCTTTCCTTAGGAATGGGACAATTTCATTCTTTCTGATAGTAGCATAGAATTTCATTGTGTATATGTACCACATTTTCTTGATCCATTCATTTACTGAAGGGTATCTGATTGGCTCCACATTTTAGTGATAGTAAATTGTACAATGAACATAGTTGTTCTGGTAGCTTTAGTGTGTTCTTACTTGTAATTCTTTGGATGATATCTCTTAAGATGAACGTTTTAAATGATAATAATAACAAACAGTTGTTACAAAGTTATAAATCTGAAAGTACTAGCAATAATTCTAGAATCATAAAAATATAAACTAGGCCCATGTAATGTCTGGATTTCACAAATGACACCAAAATGAGCCTTATTCTTTAATTTTTCCAAGCAATATATTTAAATAATAATTTGATTTGAGGAAGTCTGATTTTGGACTATTCAAATGCTGCAAATCAGAAAAATGTATCTTTTTGTAGATTACCAAAGATAAAAGCTTTATGTCATTTTTTAGTGAAACAACAGTGATAAAAAATTTATTTGGCAGAAATGCTTCAAATAAAATACCTTTTTAAAGTTGATATTATGAGACATATAACTGGCAAATGTAAGAGAATCTTAGCAGTATTCATTGTATCCCTGATATCATATTTATCGAAAATTTGGAAGGGAAATATTATTTTAAAATATTGTTTTCCACACTGATAAACTGATTTTTACATTCAAAAGCAAGAGATGTATTGAGCTATCCTTGTGACAGTTTTGCATATCTTATGTCAATTTTGCTATTTGTACCAGAATATTATTTTACTCTTGTTTGCTGTTACTTATTCTAAAAAGTTACTGACATACTGTCTTGATTTCTACAAGATTGGCATAAATAAATGTTTCTTCATTTTGACTGTAGTCAAAACATCTCTGAGTCACTGAAATGTAATTTAATTGGCAAATCAGCCACCTCTGTAGTTTGATTCCTTTCCTCCTTCTATAAGATTTTAAAAGTTCTGGAAGTTTTACTATGTTATTCACTTTTAGATTGGGGATCTAGAAGAAACAGCTATTTTGGCCTGGCCTGTGAGTGAAATACATATTTCATAAGCATTTACAAAATTGGAATTTGCTGTGCCATTCTGAGATGTTGTTTAAAGCACTCTTCTATAAATTGTCATTTGAAAATGAAGGGAAAATCAATTTAAATATGAGTTTTCAGCAACACCATTTCATAGATTCTATATATTAACTGTTAAATATTTTATGTTGGTTTACATAAAATGCTTATACAGTGCATTCTGAAGTAGTCATTTGCTTTTATTAGTTAATTTGCTCATCTGGTGAATAATAGTCATCAATTTTAATGCTAAAGGAACATGCAGTAGCTAGTGAATAACTGTGGCCATTAAGTCTTATCATTTAAGTATCTTGATGTAATGAGTTTAATAATAGTTTGCTTTGAATTTTTGCATCAATGATCATTACTAAGTATAAAGCTGTTGGTTGCTTGGGTTCATATTAAGATGATATCAAACTCATTCTTCAGAATCAAATGAAAAGTTATCACTCTTTCTAAAATATCAGGTAGAAATTGTATATGTTTATGAAATGTATACAAGCATTTTGGGGTACTTTCCTATATTGTTTTCCTTTACATTAAAATTCAGATTGTTTAGTTAATTATTCAGCTAGATTTATAAGTAAAATTACTTTGTTTTATCTCTGTGTTCAAATGAGTAGAATAAATTCTCTGGTGTTTTCTATTTCATCTTATACATATATACCAATATATACATATTGGTATATACATATACATATTGGAAATACATTTTTGTCTGCTAATAATTCACTACCGTTGGACATTTATGCATTCATTGTTTACAAACCTGTTTTTTTGTAATTACTTTGTATTTGGATCACTTTTTAAAGAGTGAGCTTTTAACTTTGTGGATCTTCTCTGTGTCCTCATTGCTTCCTGCTTTCTTAGAATAGTTCTTATGCTCTTTCACCATATAATTAGATTGTGTAATACTAGGTAACTGGAAGCATTTAAGACCAAATTCCACTGTCCTCTCAATGGAGGTCATCAATGCAACACATGGTATGTGAAATGCAATTTAAAATATATTTTATTTGGAGAGAGAGGAGGCAGGGGAAAATTGAGCAAGGAGGTAACAAGTTGGATAAGAAATGTACTCAGTATGTTACGGATGAAACTGTAACCTCTCTGTACTTCACTTTGAAAATAAAATAAATTTAAAAAATAAAATATTTTATTTGACAAATGATAGGTATTTTAAGGTAATTTCAAAACACATGGATATTTATTCTTTGCTCATTGTAACATATTAATCAAAGTTTACTAAGTCACTAAAACTTACCTTTAGATTATGAAATTTACCAAAAATTTACTAAAATTTACACAAAATATCTAATTTTCATTTAGAATCATATAAAATTATATTTTCTTCAATTTGCATACTAAGACAGAGAAGTATTCTTCTTCCTTTATTCTATAATACTCTGAATAACCAGAGATTCCCACCACAGTCATCAGTTGAATATAGTTCATTTTTCACATCAATGATATAAATGATGGAGGTTGGTTCATGTGGCAATACTTGTACTTCTCATCATTTTTCATAATAAATATGAAAATTTCATTTGATATGTGTTTTTCAGGCAACAATGTTTGTGGCAATTGTCTTTTCTCTGAGTCTCTTAGTTATGTGACAATTGATGCTTCTACTTTAAACATGATTTATGTGAATTTCATTAGCAGTTCAACACAAACTATTCAGATTCTCTGTCAAATATTACTTTAATTTCCTGTCAGCTGATTACAGTTTTCACAGTTATCTCTGTCTTGCGCAATACTGAAAAAAACCTTATGATACAATTTGTTTGTCTTTCAACATTGGATACAGATAGTTTTGATTTATCGAAATGACATTGGAAAATATTGAAGAACTATAGGAGTTGGGTAATTCTTTATGCAAACTGGTATTTTTGACATATAAAAATTGGTATGTTTGACAGATAAAATCACAGAAATGTCTAGATTTTTAAATGTTTCATTAAAATACAATTTATTTTGAAGTAGTACAGTAAGGGAAATATTTTAGCATCCGCTTAAAAACTTTCAGTCCTGCAGATTCTCTCATGTAAGAATTAGATCTAACCAGATGATGTAGACTCAGGTCTGTAATCATAGTTACTCAAGAAACTGAAATCTGAAGATTTAGATTCAAAGTCAGTCCAGGCACAGAAGTCTGTGAGACTCTAATCTCCAGTTAACAGGCAAAAAAAACCCAAAACAAAACAAAACAAAAACAGTCAGAAGTGAAGGTGGGGCTCAAGTGGCAAGAACTAGCCTTAAGCATAAATGCGAAGAGAGACCTTGAGACCCTAAATTCAGGCCTCAGTACCAGCACCTCCACTCAATAAATATATTTATCTTTAAAAGTTCATTAAAATGGTACTTTAGAAATGATCCTCATCATTCCTTCTAAATCACATAGGCATTTTATGCAATCCTTTTATGTTTTAGTCTATCATGTCCCTAGTGAAAGAAATTAAATTACCAAACCTGGCTCTGTTGGCTCATGCCTGTAATCCTCGATACTCTGAAGTCTGTTGAGGATCATGGTTCAAAGGCAGCCCAGCAGGAATATCCATGAACTTCATCTCCAATTAACCACTCAGAAAAAGCAAGAGTGGCTACCTGGCTCTACTGGTAGAGTGCTAACCTTGAGCCAAAGAAGCTCAGAGACAGCACCCAGATCTCAAGTTTAAGCCCCAGAACAGGCCAAAAGAAGAAGAAAGAAAAAAAGAAAGAAAAAGAAAAGAAATTAGATTACCTTATCTGTGTTTGTACCAAAACTTAATTCCAAACCAATCAGGAGATATGAGGATACCATCAATAAGTTAAATTTGTGTTTATTGTGTTCCTTATTCATCTCAACAGTGTGAAATTCAATTACTCCTGTTTTCATCGTAGAGGAAAGGAAAAGGATCAAATGCATTATTAATTCATTATTTCAAGTATCCACTACTGCTCACAAATAAACGTTGATTTCAAAAAAACATGAGTCCAAATGCCACTCATGATTTCAAGTTCCACAATGATTCCTAAAGAAGAGTGACCACCAGTTTTTAAATCTCTCCTGAAAGTATGGAGGATGGAGATACAAGAGAAAGGTCACACAGTTTACAGGAACTACAATCCTAGATTCAAAAATGGATATCAATCCATGATGCAAAGGAAATCAGTTAGCTGAACTAATTAAGGACTTAGAAAATAGTAAGTGTAAATAGGTACAAATACTTTTAAGAGCATTAACATTTGCCAGGGGCAAGTTTATGGCTTAAGCAATTGGTACAAATGAATTTCTTTTTATGCTAAATGAGCAAATCTGTTACAACAGGGAAGATAAGAGTTAGTTTATAATTTCACTGGGGGAATAAAAAAGACCAATCAAAACTTAATTGGATCCACTTAGAAGCAAAAAAAGATAAACAATGTACTAAAAAGGCAGTAGTAATTAAGAAGGCATTTAAGGATTAATACAATATACTCTAATATTGTATGTCTCAGAGTAACCAAATCAGAACTAATTTAGACTTCGAAGGGTGCAATTAGCAAAAATTTTCACTACTAAGCAAAATCTTTTGAAATTTTTTTTAAATTTCTGGAGAGGAAATGTGAAGTCTTGCTGAAGACCAGGAAACTAAATTTTCGGGTCCAGATGGTTATTCAATAGTGTTGTGTAAGGGGAAAAAAGACACTGGAATTACTTCCTTTTATCAGTTGTGCTTATAATGAGTTGTTATTATAAGTATTTTTGCCTTTCCCGAGTGAGATCTGATAGCTTATTTTTCAAGAGATATATGGAAACCATATTGTTTTAGCTGTAACAAAGACACTGCATTTGAATCTGGGGAAATCTATTATTTTAGTTCCAATTTTCAACGTGGAAATTCACAGGATTCTGCCCATCCTCATAAGAATTTATATTCCTTGAGAATTACTTGGATCATCTATACACATTACAAGTTCTGTTTTAGAACTAGAATGGGGCATTGGTATGAGAATTGTCTTGCAAAATGGGAATCACCCTTCCCACAGGTACCACCATTACTATCACCACCACCACCACCAGACTAGAAGCTAAGTTCTTCAGGACACATGATGAAATGTGAGTTACTGCTTCCTCCTTCCACCTCCATAATCTTTGAATAAACATTTCTAGCCAGTAGACAGGACATTTGCATATTGATCAGTAGTACAAATGATGCAGAAACACACTAACACTTGAAGGAAGAACAGTTCTCTCCATACTGAATGGTCCATATTCAAGGTAATTCTTTGTTCACTATCAGCATTTTGATCACTTTTCAAAATCCTTGAACTAGTCAATGATTGTACTTTAAGGGATAGGGCAAGTTCCTACAAGGAAAGAAACAAGTAACAATTCTCTACACTTTTCCCTCTACCATATATTTACAGACACCTACTACTTCAAAACAGTTAAGAACTACCACTGAATGAAGAAGAGATAGTGGCTGTTGGTCATGGCCATCAGTACTTTTTGTCATTCTTGATTTTTGCTGGTACTGTGTGTTAAACTCAGAACCTCATGCTTTTGGAGCAGGCACACTTATCATCAGAGTGACATCCTATGTTGGCTAAATTTGATGTAGGGTATCATTTTATGCTCATGCCAATCTGGACTGGAATCTTCCTATTTGTGCTTCTCATGTTGCTGGCAGAGAGGCATACACCACTGTGAGAGTTCAGAATTACTGTCAAGTATAAGCAGTTGACACGAAAGCATGCGGAAGGAAAGGTAATGAAGAAATAAGATTCTAAAGGAATCTGATTGTAAAGTAATATTAACGATCAGGCTGAAGGATTTGTGACTTGTGTTTGCATTTTGTAGATAAACAAGAAATTTGTTTAAAGACAATTGATGAGATTAGTCCACTTATTCATAATGCTAAGAAAACATTTATCAATAGCTGAAATGATTTACTTTCTGTCTTCATTCCCCCTGGAGGTAGATTTATTGTACCAAGGGTTTTCACTTTGGTAACTCACACATGCATATATTGTATTTTTATCAGAATTAACCCTCTCTATTACTTTCTCTTTTCTTACCCTTTAAAGTTCCTTATTATTCAACAGATTTCAGCATGATTCTTTTTTCAGTCCTAACACATAGACACAATGTGCTTCAAGATTTTCTTCCTCTGTCATTCTTTTCCTCTCCCCCTACTCAAAATGTTCCAATCATGTTCTGTGTGGATAGACAGACATTCGATAGGTAAATAAGTAGTTGATAGATATCTGTGAATATGCACTGCATAACTTTCAATTACAAAGAAAACAACAAAAGCCCCACAAACTCACCAAAGAATAGTTCATAAGAAGTTGAATGTTTTAAGTTAGAAAAATTCATAATTTTGTAAATGAGAGTTTTACTTACTTGCTATTTGCGACTGAAACTGATTTAATTTTTTACTCAACAGTAGACAACTTCCTCTTTCATTACTTCTGGATATGTATTCTATTCTATATTGTTCTTTGGAGTAGCTACAATATGCCATTTTATGAATGTACTTCTTTTTTATTGTATGTTACTATTGGGGCTTGAAATGAGGTGCACACTCTCTCATTTGGCTTTTTCCACTCAATGCTGTGGCTCTACCAGTTTAGCCACAGTTTTACTTATGGCTTTGTGCTGGTTAATTGGAAATATGGGTCTCAAGAACTTTTATGCCTAGGCTACCTCTGAACTAAGAACTTAGATCTTGATCCTGGGTAGTTAGGATTATAATTTTGACCTATCACAGCCTGACACAAATTTTAATTAACTAGTCATTTACTAATTGATACCTGATTGTTTTCTCTTTTTAACTCTACAAACACCAGTTATTCTCATATAGATTTACTTTTTTTTTTAGTATAAATGCAAAAATAGAAGTTTTAGAGCCCCAGTTCATGCTCATTTGATATGTGCTGGAAAGCTCTACTCCAAAAATCTACTGATGGTAACAACAGAAAAAGTATGGTGAGAGTGCTATATGTGGGGAAAGTGAATTAGCTGCAAAAGAATGGATCTTAAAGTTCCACAGACTTCAAGTTCTTGAGCACCAAGATTCCCAATATGTTACTTTATTCCAGAGAACTATCATTTTTTTCTTCAGATGATAATTGGGCTCTCTCAAGCACCAGAATGACCAGCAGACAAAGAACTAAAACAATAAGACTCTGATAAATGCTAGTTTTCATTCTTCCATTACTTAATATAGTAAATGTTATATGTTTGTTCGATATGAAATAAAAAAGTCTATCCTCATTAAATGTCCCCAAATGCAGTCTTCATTTAGAAACTTTTGAAGGAAATAAATATGCCTCAAAGAAAATATTGAATAGAAATATTAACCAATACTCTTTTTATTATTTTTATATCAGCTACTTGCAAGTAGTTTTAGATAACCCAATCCAAAATTTTCATCTATTTCTGAAATATTGATTACTTAAAATTGTTTTTACAGTCTTCTGATTTGAATACTGTTTCCTATAGCTGATACTTTCTGAATAATTACAATCATCCCCCTTCCTTTTCTTTCTCTCTCCCACAATGCTCTTCCATGCATTTCATTCTATTTAATGAAAACACACATAAAGCAATATTATTTCATTGCTTTCTCATGTATAGGAATATGAGTATGAGGTCTAATAAAACAAAGTATAACTTAAACAACAAGAAAACCCCTGATTTTTTTTTTCATTCTAAGACATGATAGAGAAAACTTTTTTATGCTTACACAGCTGTAATATGCTCTAGTTTCAGGAAGTTAAAGGTCACTAGTTTAAAAAAGCTTTATGGAATAGATTTCTCATTAATATACAACAAAGGTAGGAAGTACTTGTTCACTGATTTTTAATCAGTTTATGACATGGACTGCAAGCCCCCTTCAAAAAGAGATTCTGCTTGACTAATAATACATTAGCAATAATCCAGTGATCTGCCCATGCATTAAGGATACAATTTATTCTTCTACTGATCAGTTCTTTTCCTAGTAAAATGAATTGTCTAACTTTTGATGGAACTGCCTAACAAAAGAGCTTTGTGGATAAAATTGACAGACCTTATAGGGTTCAGTTTAGTTTGAATGCTTAAATTAGAAACCCTTGTATTAGGATTAAAATTGAAAAAAGAACTGAACTAATTGCATGTCCAAGCAGATATGTCAAATCTGGTTTCTTTGCACTGAATTCTAGCATAAGTTCATGAATGTAGTTAATGTAAAAGAAGATGACTGATTCTTACAAAGGCTGAAACAGCTTTAGAAATAAATCTTTCTCACTCCTTTAAAAGACATTTGTTTTATTTCTGTGTTTATCTCAAGTTATGCTATAACATGGGACATAACTCAAGTGGAAGAGCATTTGCTAGCAAGTTTGAGGCTCTGGCTTTAATCCCCACTGTTACAAAAAACATCCATGCAATAATAATAATTAATAAGCTCATAAGCCTATAAATGATATCAATATTAATGAAATACATTAATGGGTAAGACCCACACATGATTTAAAATATAATTTTATACATAGTTTATAGAAAATAATTCAGAACTCTCTTTCTTCATAGAAGCAAAGCTTCTTTTCATAATTAATTTTAGTATTATATAACAGCTTATTTGGAATATGAGTTATTTGTTAAGAACAATAACACAAAATAGGTTAAGAGCTATCTTATGCTAATAGATAAATAGATAATGCAGTATTTGTAAAGCATGTATTCTTATGTGAGTTTCTGAAATTTTATGTATTTTAAAAATTAGGGAAGGGAAGGGGAACATCAAAATGGTGAGATAAAGAATGAACCAGTGCAACAGCGATACTCACAAGACACTATGTTAGAAATTAACTGTACAACTGGTGGAGGAGGGTTGGGGGAAGAGAAGGCGGGGAAAAAATGGAGAGAGTAAGAAGTACTCATTACTTTACATATATAACTGTAATCCCTCTGAACATCACCTTGACAAGAAAATTAAATGTAAAAAAAAAAAAACTACCCAAACACAGCTAACACACCACCTATAAAAGCAATTAATTATTCACATGAAACTTTGCTTTTGATATTTAAAGTATAATTTCATTGATGCTATATTTATTTCTCAAAGCCATTACAAGAAAATGCTTCCATATGTGTAAATATATGTACTATTCATTTAATGCAACTATGTAAAATACTTGTTATTATTTGATTTTTTCCAATATATAAATACTAGTTCAGGATTTGGAGATAAGTTGAAATAAAAGATGAAGAGGAAAGATGGAACCTTGGAGATCAGTTGAATGAAAGGTGAAGAAAAAAAACTACTAATTATGTCCCTCAAAATGTGTAACTCAAGTAAGTACATGGGATATATGGCGGCATTATTCAGTAATGACAGAGAGACTAGATTGGAAAATCTTGGGGCTAAAATTTCAATTCTGTTTGGCTTATGTTTGACCTGTTAGAATATTAAAGGTGGGCAGTTACTTCTGAGTATGGCTGAATTCCTATCTTATTCTTCAATGTTTATGTATGCTGAATTAAATGTTTCTTACTAAGTAGTGGAATGAATTAGTTCATCAATATAGACAATGAATCCATTATGTATAGTTAGACAGATATGTGTACTGTTCATACTTCAACATATTAGTCATTATAACCAGTGCTGTTTTGCTGAGTACTGAAAAGGTGGTATATCCATTTTTTCAGGATATGTACACCATCTTTCCAGGATTAACCCAATCCAATGTTGAATTTCAGTTTTCAGATTTTGATAACGAGAAAGCTTGCAATTTTTAAATAAATTAAAATTCAATTATGTATTTATACATAACCAATTTTAGTAAGAATCACAATTTGAGTTTATATAAAAATGATATTTTATGATAAACTTATAAAGAAGAAATGCTCTTTTGTTGCTTCCTTTAGATGAGATTTACTAATCTTTGTGATCAAAACTGCATTGAAAGCAAACATTTAAAAAATGTTCCAACTTTCAAACATTCTGTAGCCAAGTTAAAAACTGCACAGCAAACTAGGAAATTAGTAGAACAAGATTAACATATGCTAATACAACAAGATTCATTCAGTCTTAATGTCTTCAACGAAGTGGACATGTGAATGAATTGATAAATTTCTAAAGCCTTTGGTAGATAAATGTGTACTATTTGTCTGGGGATAGTTATCTTTATTTTTTAGGAATATTACTTTGAATTAAAAATAAGTTCCCTGGATAAAAAGCCTCTATTCTGTTTGAAGCCAAAGTAGGGAGAAAGTAAGTGAGAGTTCATTTCAACCATTAAGCTGACCTAACTTGTTTAAGATATGTGAAGGTAGAAGGATTTTAGTTTGAGGCTGGGCCACACAAAAGCCTTAGACTTATCTGAGATATAAATAAAGCAAAAACAAAGAAAGGCCAAAGATATTATTCAAACATTATAACTTCGGTCTGGCAGCACAAAAATCTGTGTTCAAATCTCAGTAACACGAGAAAGAGAGAGAGAGACAGACAGACAGACAGACAAGAGACAGAGAGAGAGAGACAGAGAGAGAGAAAGAGAGACAGAGACTCTGTTGAAATCATTATTAAAATGATTTTCCAGACTCAGCCCCACTTTTGGGCATCTACCCAAAAGATTACAATCAAGACTACACTAAAGCCACCAGCACAATTATGTTCATCTTAGCACAATTTGTGATTGCTAAAATATGGAACCAACCCAGATGCCCACCAGTAGATGAATGGATCAGGAAAATGTGGTACATATACGCAATGGAATTCTGCGCCACTATCAGAATGACATTGCCTCATTCGTAAGGAAATGGAAGGACTTGGAAAAAAATTATAGTAAGTGAAGTGAGCCAGACCCAAAGAAACATGGACTCTATGGTTTCCCTCACAGGGAATAATTACTACATGTTTAGGCTAGGGATAGCAGAAGATCACAATAGCCCAAAGCTATGCCCTTATGAACACATAAGACGATGCGAAGTGAAATGGACTCCATGTTATGGAAACAAGTGTTATATCATTGTTGTAATTATTTTCAACATGCCATGTGAAACAGTACCTTCCCCCCCCCCCCCTTTTTTTCCCTTCGCATTCCCTTCCGGTGGTTTTTCCCCTGATATCACAGTATCTGATCTTAGTATCCTGGATAATGCATATAGGTGTATGAGAACAAGGGAAGGGGAAGGGAATGCCAAAATCGAGAGACAAAAGATAAAAAGACAAATGATTCCAAAAGCAATATTTACAAAACCATTTGGTGTAAACCAACTGTACAACGCATGGGGTGGGGGGAGGGGATGGGGGGAAATGATGGAGGAGGTAATAAGCTGAACAAGAAATGTACTCACTACCTTACATACGAAACTGTAACCCCTCTGTAATTCACCTTGAAAATAAAGGGAAAAAATGGAACAAAATGATTTTCCAGCATTTTATGTTGTTACTATTTAAGTATCTTAGGAGAAAAAAAAGTATTATTGTTTCATTTGGTATGATTTAGTAAGTAATACTATTGCAAAATTCAGCTCCTTATATCCTTGCTGCTCCATTTATTATGTCTTATTTATGGCAGAGATTGTTTTTTCTTAAGAAGAAGCCAGTTGTCATTGTAGACATTATACAGTACAAATAAAATGAATATAATTACACTCCTTCAGAAAATTTAACTGCAGCTTTTCCAGTTGAACTGCTTTTGTTGTGTATGTAGACAATTCTGTCTTCTGACTGCACATGGAGTTTAATGTCACTCTCATAACTGTTAGATAGTAGCTTTGTTATGACTGTCTAGGAATTCCTGTGATATGTAAAAGTACTGGAACTTAGAATTTGCCTTCCCAATATCTTAAGATATTTATAACTTCATGAAGGATTAAGAATGTTATAGTCCTCTTGTCTCAAATAGGACAAGGCTATTATATAATTTCTTATATAGACACAAAGTGCTTGACTGCTTTTGTGAATTTGGTCATTGTCATTATATATTTGTGAGTTACACATCCATGGATTCAGCCAAAGATGACATGAAAAAGATTTGGAAATAAACTTTCACTGCATTAAACATGTGCATATTCTTTTCTTGATATTGTTTTCTATATAATGTAACAAATTATTTACTAATGATTTATCAACGTAATTATGTAACATTTATATTGCTTGTAATTGTTTGTAAATGATTAGTAATCTAAAATGATTCAAAGTACTCAAAGGAACCTCACAGGTTATATCCCAGTGGTACACCAGTTTCTACCAAATACTTGAACATATATGAAATTTCAGTATGTGCTTCAAATTGTATAATCAATTATAAGTATAATCTGTGTGTTCTGGGGTAGATATCTGTCCTTTTATATACATTGGCTCCTAAAATTATATTTCTATAAAATATACATAATGTTTCATAGCATGGTTATACAATATGAATATTGTTTTTATGACTATGTTTTGATGATTTCTGACATTCTAATACAAACTCATGACATAATGAACCATTTCGATGGATGTAGTGTCTCCTGCCTATAATCCTTGCTAGTCAAGTGGCTGCAGTTGCATTATAATTTTTTTAAATATTTGAAAGAAGAGTGACAATGTGGTTTGTATATTTGTAGTTGACAATAATTTTGTATAATAAAATATGTAAAATAGAGTATTTTAATTAGAAAATTTTACATGAGTTAATAAGGAAGGGACAGATTATTTGTGATATATCTGAATAATTTTCCCCTTGAGCACATAACATACATTTTACATTCAATTTAGGCCTACAATAGAGGAGAGCTGATAAATAAATTAATGTTTGGTCTTTTCTTTCTAAAGTTGGATGCCTTGTTTATCTTGGCAAAACTGTGCAGTAATTCATTAGAAATAAAAGTGGATACTTAGGTAATTGCCGGAATAAAACAAACTTCTCCCTAAAACTGTTTCACAGGGGCTGGGGATATGGCCTAGTGGCAAGAGTGCTTGCCTCGTATACATGAGGCCCTGGGTTCGATTCCCCAGCACCACATATACAGAAAACGGCCAGAAGTGGCGCTGTGGCTCAAGTGGCAGAGTGTTAGCTTTGAGCAAAAAGAAGCCAGGGACAGTGCTCAGGCCCTGAGTTCAAGCCCCAGGACTGCCCCCACCCCCCAAAAAAAAACCCAAAAAAACTGTTTCACAGTTTTTACACTTCGTCTTTATGGAAAGTTGCTGTTTAAACATGACATAGTGAAAGGTGATGAATCTTGGCATTGATGAAAGCTGAGCTTTCCAGCGATTCAAACTCTGAGTTCATTATAATAAAAATGAAGTAAAGAATTTATGAGGTTACCTGAGATGTTCCAAGATTGCTAGTTTTCTATGCATCTTCTGTGTCTATGTGGAAATAGGAACAGGAAAATCACTACAAATCACTCAGTATGTGACATCTGAAGCCAAGATCTTATACATTTTCTTTAGATTCCCAATAAGATTACTATCTCTAAGACATACCAAAAATTACATTTTTAATTTTTTCACAAGGATTCATTTTTAAAATGGTTTTAAAAATGTAACTTTAGGGTTCATTCTTATTGTGCATTGTGTTAATTTAGGCAAATGTAAAAACATGTGTGTACCATTACAATTTAAATATCCTCAGCTCCATAACTTTGCCTTTTGTAGAATGTCAGGGTATTGGAATCTTACAGTATATATGTGTATATATATACTTATGTATATATATACATATACTGTATAATTACTGTATATATACTGTATAAATATATATTTCAAATTAATTGAAGTTTTCTTCACGTACAAACATTCATTTAAGTTTTCTCCTTACCATTCGTGGCTTTATCATGCATTCCCTTTAGCACTTAGTAGTACTTCATTTTTGCATATATCACAGTCTTATCTTTTTCCCAAGAAAACAACACCTTTGTAGCTTCCATGCTTGGAAATTAATGTTAAGGATCCATTGAATATATATGTGGGTTTTTTTATGTGCACCCAAGTAACACCTTCCATAAATATGAGGACTATTGTAGGATAACTATGTTTAGTCAAGCTTGTAATCCTAATAAATCAGGAGGCCGAGATCTGAGGACGGCGGTGAGGAGAGAGAAAGAGAGAGAGAGAGAGAGAGACAGACAGAGAGAAGAATATTTCATATTCCAATAAACTGTGATCGCAAATTCCTTCCATTAGTCCTCCTGGCCATTTACTTGGAAGACCGCCATTCAAACAGATTTGTACTTGAACCCCACTGACGTTTTAGTGTCCAGGTCCTTCGTAGCATATAAGGTGGAACATCTTTTCATATGCATTATTTAACATTGTGTATCTCTTTTGGTGAGGTGAATGTTCAAGTTGGACATTCATTTTTTAATTTGGTTTGTCATTTTACTGTGGCTTTTAAGATCTCACTATTTGTTTTGTCAGACTTGCCTTTTGCAAATGTTTTGCACAGCTGTGACTCTCCTTTTCTTGGGGTGGGAGTGGGGTGGAGGGTTAGTGGGGCTGTTGGTCATGGGGTTTGATCTCAGAGCCTGGGCACTTTTCCTGAGGTCTTTTGCTAAAATCCACCATCACTTTGAGCCACATCATCACTTCCAGTTTTCTGGTGGTTAGTTGGAAATAAGAGCCTCATGGACTTTCCTGCCCGAGCTGGCTTTGACATACAATCCTCAGATCTTAGCCTCTTCAGTAGCTAGGATTACAGGCATGAGCCACAGCATCTGGCCTGCCTTCCTTCCTTCCTTCCTCTGTCCCTTCCTCCCTCCCTCCCTCCCTCCCTCCCTCCCTCCCTCCCTCCCTCCCTCCCTCCCTCCCTCCCTCCCTCCCTCCCTTCCTTCCTTCCTTCCTTCCTTCCTTCCTTCCTTCCTTCCTTCCTTCCTTCCTTCCTTCCTTCCTTTCCTTCCTTTCTTCCATTCTTTCCTTTAATCATGTAGTATTTTTAAGAAGGTTATAAAGTAGATATTAAGATCTATAATATATATAAGTATATAGTCAGAGTGATTAAGAATAAATATCTTTCCTAATTCAAGGAAAGTCTAAGCAAACTTTTCAGATACAGTGATATATACAAGCTTCTGCTAAATATTGTTGTCTTGTTTAAAATTATAGCATGCCCTATTTAAAGCTGACTATATAAGATCAGTTAAAGAGAGTATTGATAGTTGCTGTGGCAAATCTCTAGCTTAGGCTTTAGTATCATATATATATATATATATATATATATATATATATATATATCCAATATCTGCTAGGGTAATTCATGTCTTATGCATTTAATGATCAATTACAATGTGAACATGCATAGGCCATTTCTTGGTGTACATGTAGTTCTCAATTATCAGTGCTTTCTTTTAACATGTGCTTATTCCCAATAAACTTCATGATCAGACAATTTTAAGCTACTAAAGACCAAAACATTATTTAACCAAACTTGCAGATGAAAAACTTTCATACAAATAATACTCATTATCTTTCTTAAAGAGGTTTTTTCATTGTTTTATAAGGTTATATATGCATAGCTATTGGGCTATTGTGAAACTCTGCTACACCTATCCTAGACATATACTAATTATTACAAATGATGGAAATGATGCACATATATATATATATATATATATATATATCCATTTCTGTGAGTGGGGTGATGTCATTCTTTTTGATGGAAGCATAGAATTCCATTGTGTATAGATACCACATTTTCATGATCCTTTCATCTACTGAGGGGCATTTGGGTTGATACCCTACATTAGCTTCAGTAAATAATGCTTCAGTAAACATTTGAGTAAATGCCCAGGAGTAGGGTTACTGGGTCATAGTGGAGCTCTATTGTTAGTCTTTGAGGATTCTCCATACTGCTTTCCAGAGTGGTTGAACACGTTAACATTCCCACCAACAGTGTAGTAGCGTTCCCTTTTGGCCATATTCCCTCCAGCATCTGTTATTATTTGTTTTCTTGATAATGGCTATTCTAACTCCAGTGAGGTGGAATCAAACTTATTTGTAATGTTGAGGTGCTACTTTTATTTATTTCCAAGTTCATAATAGTGTTTATATGGATAAGTTATTCCAGTCTGATGCTGTTATTATAAATGCTACATTTGTTTTGTCTATGCTTAATACATGTGGAAAATATATTTGCAAGCATCTAGTTATATAAATATAATTTAGGTATTTCTTATACCAAAAGAATTGCTCAAGCAATTTACATTTTTAGATGATCAAGTTATTAAGTATGTTAACCAGCCCTCATGAAATTATACATAAAATATTTTAGTATTTCTATAAGTCCTCTCTTTTAATGAAGATAGTGACATTAGGGAACACTAGAACCACTAATTACTTTTCAGTGCTATTACCTGCCTATTTACATGATATTGCAAAGAAGATGATGTACTGTGATGTAGCCTCAGGTTGGATGAAAGTAGATACCTTTGTACGAATGAATTATGAGAACCTAGCCCATTATATTCTGCTGATGTCTTTGATCTAAGACAGTGGCCTTGTGAGCTTTCAATTTTATAACCCCAACCTGACTTTCATCATGTCCTAAGTGAGGTCTGTCATATCTTAGCTACATCAAAGCAAAAATAAAGAAGTTCATATATAATAAGAATTACTCTAACCACCATTTAAGTAAGCCTTCTGTTGAAAATAATAATAGATTTCAAAACTTCCATAAAGAAGCATGAAGAGAAGTGTAATTTGCTTTTATTACTTCAGCTACCATGTGTCTTTAGTTAATAGTTTATCAAAACCATTTATCTTAAGGGGGAATAGCCCCATAAATGTATTAAAGACTAAAATAATGATAATGTCCAAAATGCTCATTTTTTCACTGTTTTGGTGTCTGTGAGTAAAATCATTTCAAAGGCACTTGTAATATGCCACCCGTATGATCACTTGTCTTGCTATTCAGAACAAAAATAGGAAAGCAATTAGAAAGTATATCTAGGATGAAAGCTTATCCTGTTAGGTAGTTTTGTTTGTTTTAATTAAGTTTCTATACAAGTTAAGTTGAAATGTTTTCTTTGATTTCTTTTTTATATTTCCTAACTACAAACTTGTATTTGTCTTCAGGCACAGAGTGAGACAGGGGACTTTTTAAAAGGAAGCAGGAGTTTGGATCAAGTACATAATGAACATGTTTCATAAAGCAGAATTCATAGCTGGGAATGCAACAAAAGACAAGTATTGCATGGTTAGTAATTTTCTAGAGGGATACAAAGGACCTTGTATGTTTCCCTCAATGATTTCAGAATTGAGCTGTTCCCAGTTAAGCTATGGTGCGGTTAGGGGAAGACCTGGAAATTGTAGTGGAACACAGCAGTAGTTTGTGAAATCAAGTGATCTGAATATCTTCCCCACTGGTACCTAAATTCCATAACATTGAGGGCATGGTCGAGTTATTCATTTCAGGATGACAGTGAAGGTTGTGAAACTCCAAGTGGAAAACATAATTACAGAAATCCATATAAATGTGCATTCTCCATTGTTTTGTCAGTAAGTTGATCTGAGAGTAGGCCAGGATGAAAAACTCAAATTTAGAAGCAATGGAGAAAGAAGAAGAAAAGGCACCATCTGAGACAGTAGTGTGTGGCAAGGAAACACTGGTAATATTTATATTCTGAGAGGTATAATGAATTTTTTAAAATGTACTTCTTGCAGTCAATAATGTTAAATACCAATAGGAATAATAATTTTTAAAGCTTATTCAGATATGGTATATCATTACAAAGAAGTATTAGACTGATAATAGGAAAATCATAAAACTGAGATATTCCAGATATTAAATGAGATACCATCAGAATTTTATCCAGTTTTTATTAATTGCCACTTACTTCTACAAAATGCCAGTCATAATCCCTAACCAACAGTGCTTGTGTGATAAGACTTAGTTATATAATTTATTCTATCTTCATATGCTACACACTCATAAAATGTATTGTTTTTATAATTAATATATTTAACAATTATGCATATATTTTATATTCATTTTTGCTAGCCAATACTAATATTGAATTTGCACTTAAAAACAAATATAAAAGAATATATTCATATGATAGCATTTTAAATACGTTTAAGGAATTTCTTATACTTATTAAATTGTTATAATACACATTCATCATGATTGTGCATGATTTACTTTGTTCTAAAAGTTCCAATGACATTTGTGTGGCCGTCTAGCTGATAGGCAAGGAAGCCAGGACTCAGATGTAAGCAATTAGGATTCCAGTCTAGAGATAAAAGTTTGGTAAACCTCCTCAGTATTTAAAAATTAGTACTTTTATATACATACATAGTATCATCCAACAATATGTTAAAATGCAACTTTCGTTGTTGAATACAATTTTCAATGTCATATTCAGTTCTCAAAAGTCTTTGCCTCACTTCCATTTGGGAAAAGGCTACGTACTTTTTAAAACCAAGCTCGGGTTAAATAAAAAATATTAAAACATATTGCAAATAGATATTTTCTACAATGAAAAATATTAAAACAAAATACAAAATTATCCAAAACAAAAAGTTGCATAACAAAAATTACTAAGGTGAGCAGTTGAACTCATTTATCAAAAGTATTCTTTCTGTCATTAAATATTCAAGAGAGAACAAGATGAGGAAAATGACAAATGTAAATGACACACACAAACACACACACACACACACACACACACAAAACTACTCTTACTAGTTTAACACACTTTATTCCAAACTTCCATTATTAAATGGTTATGAGGGTAAGTCGCTTTGGACATTAATTGTGACTATATTTTTCCTTCTATACATTTCTTTAATAAAGTGTTGTTTATATTTAATGCTTTCACACATACCTTTTGAAAACTTAGGTTTTTAAGATTTTTCACTCGCATACTTGTGCTTTGACAGATTTCTGCATCTGTGGATATTTTTAGAGCAAATAGAATTATTTTTTGTTAGACTCTTAAGGCTGTTAGACCAACTAAGATTACCATGGAAAATCTTTCAGACAAGTAAGGTTAAAACCTAAAGTAAAAGCAGCACAGGATAAATGTATGGGGAAAGTCTCATCTGGTGCTTAAATGGGTTAAATATGTTCCCCCTAGAGCTAATAAAATTCCACAATTTAGGATGAGTCCCTGAGTATTAATATTAGACTAGAAACAAAGCAACTTATAACAGGAAAACTATCTACAAGTAGGATTTGTGATTTTTGTTAATTTTTTTAATGTTACAAATGAGAATTTCAGGATTTTTGGTCAAATTATATATACTATTGAAATTCATTTATCCTTTTAAAAAATGACTAAGGACCTAACATGTTAAAGTCTTAGAATTCCCTAGTGAAGAAAGGAGGTAGTTCCTTCTATCTCTTAGTCAAGAAGAGTCTAAAGACAAGTAACTAACAAATGTGTCTCACAGTTACAAACTGTGATGTGTTATGAAGTAATAGGTTATTAAACTGAAAAGCCTCTCTAAAGATATAGGGCAAGGGTATGATTTAGGGTCATTAAAAATGTTAGAATTCTGGTCAGAGAAAATTCAATGATACTATTAGAATCCTGAAAAAGACAGTATTTTTGGAAGGGAAAAAATAAACAGGAAAATAATGGAAATGTGTAGAAGTAGCCTTAGTAAAGGATCTGGATATTATTGTTCATTCAGTGGAAAAATCCATAATTTTAGCAGAGGTAAAAGTTTTTCCAGATAGTATTTCAGGTAGATTATTACCATGCTAAAATGGATAGGAAGAACCAAAAGGGAAGTGATCAAGAGAATTACAGGTGGACATTGATAAAATTTATGACAATAAAGAAAACAAATCACAGGAATTAAATCTGATGTAGAAATTGATGGAAAGAAACAAAAAGAGGGTGTTTGTGGAAAGAAGAAAATTTCCAATGAGAGCAAAGGTGTCAAAACACATGAGAAACACAAGAAATTCCTTTCTTGCAAAGGTTATAGAGATATGCCTGATAACAAGAAAATGTGAGTTTGAATTTAAGAATGTTATTCTGGATAAGAGATAGAAAATCAATATGTATATTCTGTAGGAATGTAAGAATATGAGGTTCTGTTAGGAGTGTGTAAAGAGGAAAAAGCTTCAGACAAACCATCAGGACTAGGATGGGACTTGTGGGTCATGCATACACTCCTAGCTACTCAGGAGGCTGGTATTTTGTTGTTTTCTTAATTTAAGGGTGATGTACATAGGGGTTCCAGTTACATAAATAAGGTAATGAGTACATTTCTTGTCTAACAATGTTACCCCCTCCCTTGTTTTCTCCCACTTTCCCTCCCTCCCTGCTCCCCTCTCCCCCAAGTTCATTTCCAATGTAGTGTCTTAGGAGTATTGCTGTTGCATTGGTTCACTCTTTGTCCTTTGTTGCTCCATTTTGTTATTCCCCTTCTTTTGCTCAAATCAGATAATCAAATAAACAATATACAAACTCAAAAAAAAGAAGGTTGATAACATGACATCCTACATAATTTCATAGAAAAGTCCATTCTGTGCATATTAGGTAACATAATGAATTCTACTGAATAATCAACAAAAAATATTGTCTCTAAAGTAAACATAATTGTCTGCCTACTAAAAAAAGTCAATATGTTTAATGAAATTAACAGCAAGATAAACTTAGAAATCAGACTACTCAGTAAATTTTTAATTTCTCATTGAAATCAGTTATTTTAGAATATGTCTCTTTCAAAAGTGTTACATTTGATTATAGATAATCAATCTCTTGTTTAATTTGTATTTAAAATAAATGTAATCTTAATGGCAAAAAAAAGAAATGATAAAATAATGTCATTCACAGGGAAATGGTCAGATCTTGAACGAATAATGTTGAGCGAGACAAGCCTAGAGCACAGAGGACAAAGGCGCATGGTCTCCCTGATATGTGGTTGTTGGAGGGGGAGGGGAGGACAGTAGAGATCATGTCTGTAAAATAACAAACTTCTTTTCAAATGGTATTTCTACATATTTTGGTCAGCTACTTTACATCATGTCTCTAAAACTAACAATTACTAAATAAACATAAAAAGGTCTAGGATAGACCTGCCAGGAACACAATAGCTCAACAGCTACATACATATGATTATATAAGATGAGGCTAAGCAAAATGAACTCCAAGAGATGGAAACAGGAGGATTTTACTGTTGTCATTATGTTTAATGTACTAGGTGAATTTCCTTTGACGTACCCCCTGTGGTCACTGTATACGATTCTGGTACACTGGATATTGTATATATGCTTATCTGAACTGGGGAAGGGAAAGAAAAATGAAGGAGGGTATAACAAATATGACAAGAAATGTGCTCACTACCTTATTATGTAAATATACCCTTTCTGTACATCACCTTATCAATAAAATTTAATTTTAAAAAAAGGAGGCTGAAGCATGACCCAAAGAAACATGGACTCTATGGTCTCCCTTATTGGGAATAATTAGTACAGGTTTAGGCAATTCATAACAGAGCATCAAAAGGCCCAATAGCTATACCCTTATGAACACATAAGATCATGCTAAGAGAAATGAACTCCATGTTGTGGAAACAATTGTTATATCACAGTTGTAACTACTTTCAACGTCCTATGTTTATCTGTAGCTTTTATTATTGATGATGTTCTTGTATCACCTTCCTGTGGTTGTACTTACACTATCACTGTAATCTTATCTGAGTATATTGGAAACAGTGTTTATGGGTATTGGAAGTAGGAAATTCAAAGGGAATACCAAATTTGAGAGACACAGGGTAAAAAAAAGAGAAACAACTACAAAAGCAATACATGCAAAACTGTTTGGTGTAAGTGAACTGAACACCTCCGGGGGGGGGGGGGGAAGAGAAAAGGGGGGAGGGAGGGGGGTATGAGGGACAAGGTAACAAAGAATACAAGAAATGCCTCCAATGCCTAACGTATGAAACTGTAACCTCTATGTACATCAGTTTTATAATAAAAACTTTAAAAAAATAAAAAAAGGAGGCTGATATTTAAAGATAACAATTACAAGGCAACTCAGGCCTAAGAGACTCATCTCCAATTAATCAACAAAAAGCCAGAAGTGGAGGTGTGGCTCAAGTGGCAGAGGGCTAGCATAGAAAAAACATGCTAAGGGACTGCAGCCCAGGTCCTGAGTCAAGTCCCAGTACTGCTCCACACACATGAGCTCACACACACACACACATACACACAACACACACACACACACACACACACACACACACACACACACAGTGCCCAGAAGCTATAACACATAAATTACATACTTTCTGCTATGAATGTGAGACTTACATGTGTATTTCTACAAATAAATGTAATGATCAATAACAGTATTTAAAATAAGGGAGATTATTTATATTTATTCAGAAAATAAAAGTATTTGATAGACTAGTATTTTGAAAAAAAACATAATTTTTCAATAAATTTATTTCTCGGATAAACGTAATGACTTTGCAGGATTACCAAGCAGGGAATAACATTTACAAGGTTAATAGTTGCAGAATATTGAAAGGCTTTTGAGCTTTCTTGGCAGAATTCTCTTTTATATGCTGACAGTCATCAGAAATAAGGCAAAATTAGTTTGAAAATAAAACATCTCTTTTAGAAAACTAGGATTTATTGTGTTTGGAAACTCATGATAAGAGTTTAGGAAAAAACAGCTTTCTATTTTACTAAAAGGGACTATTATCTAAGAACAATCATTCACATAACTCCTGATCTGGCAGTGGTCCAAAGATATCATTATGATAGACAAAGGAAGAAAGGCTTTTTCAGGCTTTTTAATTTAGGAAAATAGATTTGGCTGGTTTTATTCTCTTTTCCAATTGCTTCAATATGTTTAAAAGAGAATGGATTAATTTTATAAAATGAGGACACAGGGGAGAGGTCTGCTGAGGCATCTATCACCCAGAGCTGCCTCCTGTTCTTTTTGCTTCCTTCATGAAGAAAAATATTTTCTTAGATTCAACCTGCTCATTCTTGAATCACCTCCATATAACAGGCAAGGATTAAAATAACAACACATTTCTGTTTTGCTAACAGTCTTGGAGTTATACAATTAGAGTCACTGAAACCTTATGTTTTTGAATAATTATTATTAAATATATGTAAAATGGAGTTATATTTCTATTTCAGGTTATGATTACAATGCTAGTTGGACATTTTTTAAAGTTTAGGTTTGCAAAACCTAAGGCTTTCTAGGCAATTTTTTTTTTTTACTAAAGGTGACTATTTTTTTCACATGCCATCATGATTCGATAAGAATCCCACTGTATGATTTCCCTGTACAACAATCTCCACATTTCTGTCATATAAAGCATATTTTAGAATCTATGGTCCAAAGAATACCTGTAATGACCAGGGACACTGCCTTGAACCATTAATCTTAGTTACTTGGGATACAGAGATCATGAGAAAGGCCCAGCATAAAAGTTTGTGAGACTCCATCTCACTCAAGGGCTGTGTGGTGATGTGTGCCTATTATTTAAAAAATATATCAAAGGATAAAAAACAAATCCTCAGAAAATAGTAAAGTTCTGTAACTGATTTTATACATGGCACCATTTAAAAAAGGAGATTATGTCATCATCTGGAAGCAATGTCCTAGAATAGGCATTAACAACAGCTCCAATAAAGCATGGTTTTTATTACTTATCATAATGTAGTCAATATATTTTACATTCATAGAGGTACGTTGTACTAGGGGATTGAACTGAAAGCTCATTATTTATTTATTTATTTATTTTTTGGCCAGTCCTGGGCCTTGGACTCAGGGCCTGAGCACTCACTGTCCCTGGCTTCTTCCCGCTCAAGGCTAGCACTCTGCCACTTGAGCCACAGCGCCCCCTCTGGCCGTTTTCTGTATATGTGGTGCTGGGGAATCGAACCTAGGGCCTCGTGTATCCGAGGCAGGCACTCTTGCCACTAGGCCATATCCCCAGCCCCTCTTTTTTTTTTCTTGACCAGTCCTGGGGCATGGACTCAGGGCCTGAGCACTGTCCCTGGCTTATTTTTGCTCAAGGCTAGCACTTGCCACTTGAGCCACAGTGTCACTTCTGGCTGTTTTCTGTATAAGCGGTGCTGAGGAATCGAACCAGGAGCTTCATGTATACGAGGCAAGCACTCTTGTCATTAGGCCATATCCCCATCCCCTTTTTTTCTATTTTTCAAGTGCATGTGTTGTGGTTATTTTTCTCTCAAATCAAATAAATAATATTTGAAATAATTTTTAAATATAGAGAAAATAGTTTCACTACAAACAATAATTCTGTGTGTTTTTTCATATAGAGTTTATTCAAAATCAAAATTTCTTTTTATTCAAAATCAAAATTAATCAAAATTTCTTTTTTAATTTAATTTTTATTTTTATTTATTTATTTATTTTGCCAGTCGTGGTGCTTGGACTCAGGGCCTGAGCACACTGTCCCTGGCTTCTTTTTGCTCAAGGCTAGCACTCTGCCACTTGAGCCACAGCGCCGCTTCTGGCCGTTTTCTGTATATGTGGTGCTGGGGAATAGAACCTAGGGCCTCGTGTATATGAGGCAGGCACTCTTGCCACTAGGCTATATCCCCAGCCCGAAAGCTCATTATTTGATACTTGATTCTACTTTCCCAAGAGAGGGCCCAAAGAATGGTAGGACACAGTTCTGTTAAAAAACAAAAAGTACTTTCTAAGATATTGTATTTCTTTCTTTTGGGGGGGGGTGATTAACTGTATTTTATTTTTGTCTTTTCATTTTTAGTACTGGGGATCGAACCAAGGATGTTGCACATGCTACATCTCGCCCTTAGATTGGATTTCTATATTAGCTGCATAATTCTAAATACTTTCTTCATGAGCTAAAACTTGTGCATTTTTATACAGAAAAAATTCAGAGAACCAGCATTCTAAAGGTTTGAAAACAGTTCCAAAAATATTTTTCTTGGATCCCAGTACTTATGTCCTTATGAACACATAATATGATGCTAAGTGAAATGAACTCCATGTTCATTCTCCATATAGAAATGACTGTTGTATCACTGTTGTAATTACTTTCAACATGCCATGTGAAACCATAGCTTCTTTTCTTGACGATCCTCTTGTATCCCCTTCCTGTGGTTACCATACTATCATTTTATTTCATCTGAGTACCCTTGATACTGTATATACTGGTATTAGAACTAGGGACGTGAAAGGGAATACCAAAATCGAGAGACACAGGATAAAAAGACAAATGACTCCAAAAGCAATATTCATAAAACCATCTGGTGTAAACCAACTGAACAACTCATGGGGGGAGAAGGAAAAGGGGAGGGAGGAAGGGGGGAATGAGGGAGGAGGTAAAAAATAATACAAGAAATGTCCCCATGGCCTAACGTATGAAATTGTAACCCCTCTGTACATCACTTTGACAATAAATAAGTAATTGTTATTTTAAAAAATCTTTCTCTTGGGGCTGGGGATATGGCCTAGTGGCAAGAGAGCTTGCCTCGTATACATGAGGCCCTGGGTTCGATTCCCCAGCACCACGTATACAGAAAATGGCCAGAAGTGGCGCTGTGGCTCAAGTGGCAGAGTGCTAGCCTTGAGCAAAAAGGAAGCCAGGGACAGTGCTCAGGCCCTGAGTCCAAGGCCCAGGACTGGCCAAAAAAAAAAAAAAAAATCTTTCTCTTGGGACATGAAAATTAACTTTAAAGCTTAATGAACTCAGGTCTTGTCTAAGATATATGTTACATCCCAGTTTTTTTTTTTAATCATACTAAACCATGTGACCCTAAATACTCAATTATTCTGAGCCCCAACTTCCCTGTATGTAAATCGAGATAATAATACTTGTTCTTCAAGGTTGTGGGGAAGATCCAGGAAACAAATGTATGTACAGTGCCCTGAGTTGTTTAGAATGCAGTAACTGGTTATTTAGCTCTGTGTTTGATTTCATTAGAAGGAATACTTATTTGGGTAGCAATATATTTTTCTCTACATTTGTATAATCCATTAGCAGTTATATATATGTATATATGTATATATATATATATATACATATATATATATATGCTCAGTCCATGGAGTTAAATTTAATCCCTTTCCCATCTTTACTTGTTTGTCATCTCTTTGGCATAAAAAGGGAATGTGTTGGGGGAAGGAGAAGGATATGTAATGGTCTCTTGTAAAATGCTAGGAAAGATTTGAGCCTATCCTGTCACATAGACAACTAATTACACCATTACAAGCTGCAATTACAATTAAAGATTTTCAGCTGATGAAAGGCATGTTCACTGCATTCTCATTACCTGATATTTCCTTGCCAACACTCAAGAGTATCATGATTTTGATGAAATAAAAACAACTCAAGGAGCTGTATTTGCTCAGTAACATCAACAGAACAGTTCAGGGAGCCCATTGCAATTCCCTTCTGCCCCATTGCATTCTTCCACTGAGCTATTTAAAGCTATAGCTTTCCTTATTACCTCAAAGAGCTTGTTGGCTGCCAAAATCATTAGTAATTTCTGCTGATCCAGCATTGTCTGTGTGAAATACCATGACCTGTGGAGCACACAGAGCTCTTTTGGCAGTAAGCCAATTGGATTTGTCTTAAGTTGCTCAGACCAGATCTGTCAATTCGAATCATTTAGTGCCTGGAGTCCCTGACAGGTAGCGTGCGTGTCAAATACCATTAGTTGCAACAGTGCCAGTGGTAGGAATTAGGAAGAGGATCTAGGGATTAAGAATATCCCTCCCTAAAAATCCTTCTACAACTCTTTCTGATTTACTACATCCTAGGATCATCCCTCAGCTTCCCAACTCCCTACATAACATCAGGACTGATTATATTTTAATACTTTGTTTATTTGAAATATGTCTTTCAACTAAATTGAATATCTAAGGCCTGAATAAAAATGATTCTAGTGATTATAAACGTCATACTTTTTAGAGATTTATGTTTTGTGTGCCATGTATTTTAATTATTAAAAACTTGCAGCTGAGTACCAGTGGCACATGCCTGTAATCCTATCTAATCACTCAAGAGTCAGAGATCTGAGGATTACAGTTTGAAGCTAGCTTGGCACACAAATATAAGAAATTCTTAACTCCAATGAACCAGCAAAATGTTTGAAGTGAAGGTATGGTTCAAATAGTAGAGAGCCAGCCTTGAGCAAAATAAGCCACAATATGAAGCTGTGAGTTTAAGCTCTAGTACTGGCATACACACACACACACACACACACAGAGAGAGAGAGAGAGAGAGAGAGAGAGAGAGAGAGAGAGAGAGAGAGAGAGAGAGAGAGAGAGACTGCTACTCATTGCATCAATATGACTGTTCTCCTGGTGACAGAAAACCTGATTGAATCTGTCTAAAGCAAAATGGTGATTTATGACCCTAACAAAATAAAAAGTTCAGAGGCTCCTGGCATGGCAGAATGTAGTGATAGAAACAATGTCTTTGGGTCCTTGTTGCTTTGTCAAGGTCTCTCAGTTCAACTTCACTTTTTGCAGACCTTTTACCTTGAATTAGGAAAATGACTGCACCATCCCTGCAATCTCAGATTGGTTTAGCTTCATAAATTATGCAAAAGAATTCCAGTAATTAAACAGGAGGGAGAAAATCCCATTGCAATTCCTTGCCAATATGTAAATCACATACATGCCCGTCTGTCTGCATGAGGGAAGAATGGATGCCCTCATTTCCATCAGCATATCATCCAAGTAGCAAAACTTAATCCAGGTTTGCTCATATATAGACTGACAATTTTATGTGAAGTAAAACGTCTCCGAGAAAGAAAATCAACCTTTACTTAGCAAGATAAGAAAAAAATAAATGGGGGAATTTTCCTTGCCCTTATAGGCAAACAAAATTCAATTTCTTAGAGGCTCTGCTTACCATTTCACAACTGATTTTATACATTCTACAGAGCAAACCCTGTTTCTCTTTTACCTGAAACCTGTTCCTATGTGAGTAATCTAGGGCCTTCTCTCCCCATGCTATAATAACTTTAAGATGAAGAGTTAATGAAATATGATCTCCAAAATATCATTGCAAACTTCAGCAGCATTATTAGTAGAATTACAGTATATAGATCAATGGATCCCATCCCGGTCAGGTTATGAGTCATTGGCTGAAGCACAGACATGTACAGACAGGTATCCCAGGCACAGAAGATCTTTAGCCACAGGATTTAGGACCGTTCTTCAAAGGTTTATGCAATTTTCAAAATACGGTCATCCTCACATACAATTTTATTTGCAAAATAGTGATTTCAAGTGGATAGGAGAAATGGTATACCTATGAGTTGGTATTATCCAAAAAAATAAGTATAGACTTTTGGCAAGTAGTAAATGTCATGTTTTAGAGGAACAAGATAAACATAGCCTACTTCAGAGAAATGACCAGTGTGACAGAAGAAGTAACCAAACACATGATGAATAGGAATAGACAAAATCTAGAAGGGAGAAAAATGCAATGTCTCCAAAAACATGTTTCAGAAAGTGTTTACTTTCGTTGGTCAATTGACCAGCTAGTCAGTTAGTCAACTTGTACAAGAAGCATTTAAGCATCAGAAACGGAATAATAGACACTGAGAATTTGGCTGGATATACATGATGGTTGAGAGATATCATGAATCTGCTGGTACTTTGAGACTGAGACTCTGAGATCGGAGTCCCAAAGACTGTTTAGTATTATCTCATAAAATGTTAATATTAAGAATGCAAAGTAGTATTCCTAATTTTGGAACAATCCCTACAATTCGTATATTGGAAACAGTCCCCAGTGCAATAAAGTTGGGAGACAGAGCCTTAAAGAAAGGGTTTCATTCATGAGGATTTTACTCTCCTGAGTTGATTGATTTTGCATTAGGTTTAACAGGAGAAGGGAGGTAGTTCTAGCTACATGAGAGGCAGAAATAAGAGAATATCAGCTTAAGGCCTACCCAGGCCAAAATTAAATAACTAAATGTTAGCATGAGCCCATGAGCTAAAAACAGATGAAAAAGTCCTATAAGAAGGTACATATTTTGATTTGGATACTAATGTAAGTATAAGTAATAGAACATCTGTTTAGATGTAAACCTCACAAAATTGAGATGGATTCGTTTTCTTTTTTAAATCTTTAAGTACTTGTACAAAAGATTTAAATCCAATATGTTAATTTATCAGTACAATGCATCTTGATCAATGTCATCCTTTCATCATTGTCCACCTGATCGATCCCAACCCTATCCTTCTCCTCAAATTATCTGGTAAAATGGATTAATATATGACTTGAGAATGTAATAAGGGAAGCAGCTATTACAATGACTTGTGGGTGTGGGGTTTACTGAAGTAACAAGAAATCAAGGAAGCAGACTATGCAAAGACTGCATAGGAGGCAGTCATCTCAGGAAAGGAATGGCTACAAGGCTGATAGTTTGGAGAAATATTTGTTACTTTTCTGCTCCTTAACTTTATTAGAGCCTCCAAAATCAGAGGAGTGTCTCCCTCAGCTGTGGAAACCTCAGCCACAGGTCATCCCAGGCCCCAGGACCAAATACATTTGTTAGATGTCCTGGCCTGATAAAGCACAAGACACATGTCCAGGAAGGGAGAAGAGTTTAACACTAGGGAGACTTGAAAGGCTGACTACATCAGGACAGAGAACAGCAGCTGCCATTAAGCTGGGGAGGAGTATTTGTAGGGAGGCAACCTGGAGGCAGGGTTAAGTTAGTGGTCAGGTCAGAGAGCCAGGCCAGGCCAGGCCAGGGAGACCTTGAGATACAGACAGCCATTCAGAACCTTGGCTGCTGAAATGTCAACCCTCACAGAATAATGTCACCCCAGCTATCAATATTCACTACACTACAATGTACATTACACTACAATGAAAATTTGCTTCCTAGCCTGTTCCTTATAACTAAATTGGTTCGTAAAGAAGGAAAGGCCACAACTTCCTAGAGCACAAGGCAAGTTGCCACAGACAAAAATTTACAAAAGCAATGTATGCGAAGCAAGCAACTCATAGTAAATTCTCAATACACTAACAAAGCAAATAGCTCCCAGATATGTCATAAAGTTTTTCTATATTTAGTTGGTTATCTTATATGTTGAAGAAGAGAAAGTTCACATAGTGGTTCTAGGTAATATGACTGATGCCCTTAGCCATAAATTGATGCAAATTTTAATGGCTCATCTATCCTTTAAAAAAAAAAAGTAAGAGTGTGTCTCTTGTTCAAACACTAAGTAGAATTCACTGAGTGTATTGTTAAACTTCAAATGGTCCTAATCCATCCATTTGTCTACATTTCACATTTCCTCATATCATCTTAAATCTCTTTGGACACCCCACAGCTTTACACATGTGTCTTACCACTCTAACGGGTTATCCCACAATGCAGCTAACATTCAAAATAGCACAAGTACTCAACATGAAAGTAACTTGTAATCCCCACTCAGTGGGAACAGCTACTTAGTGCTCCCATTAACACAGTGGGAAGTTATCTGCTGAACTCTATACCCATTCAAATGAAAGCATGTATACAAAATGCTTAGGGATTCACTCAAATCAGACATGATTTTTGAGCTTTTAGAACTGATTGCTTATTAGGATTTTTATTTATGGGCTAGAAAATACTACTGTGAAAGATATCATTTTATTTGACACTCATGTTTGTTGGTTGTATAATGAAATGAGAATTTTACCTTGTAAAATATAATCAAGCACTTATATTCTTTCTTCTAGCATAGAGATAATTATGTGAATTTAAATAACCAACAAGTTCAACTAGAATAAGCAGACAGCTTAAATAGTAACAGCAAAACATATATCAAATTCGATACTACCAAAAGGCCCATATAATATGCATAAACATAAACACATTTTATGTAATAAATGGTCAGAATTAATATTTTTGTTACCTACATTCTCATTTATTGCTTCACTCATTGATTGCACAGATATTTATATTATAAAAGTCCATAATAATAATGATCCTTTCCTTTCCATCTCATTTTTTATGTTAGGAAAATAAAGAAAATAAGCTAAATCTTATGGATGAAATCTTAATTTTATATAATTATATGTGTAACATTAGTTACATTCAACAAGCTTAATATTCATAAAATTTTTATATCATTTTTTCTATTATATCCATATTCAAACTGATTTTTTGTCTCATACTAATTTGAAAGGGAGAAACACACCATTTATGATTACCTTGGCAGTTCCCTGAAATTTGATGATTCAACACATTTTTTGGCTGTTAATATATAATATTTTGAAATAAAATTAATTTTAAAAGACATCTGATTTTATGTTATCCTAAAATGTTTATATTTAGATAACACATTTTTATTTATCATGGCAGCTATGTAAAAGGACAGTTAACATGGTGAAACAGAACTTTCTCAGAGAGTCAGAATCCTCTATTTTCAGTTATAACTCACATCCACCTCTTAATCCTACATCTAGATTTTATATCTAGTAGCAATGCAGAGAATTAGTAATGTTTTATTTTTATTAATGCCCAGATCTTGGGAATTATTCAAGGTACATTTTGAACCCCATATAGTCTGTGGAATAAGCTTCAAACTGTGCAGTATGAGTGACATCAAATTTCCTTACCTTCTGACCATAACCCATCCTTCTAAGTGTCATCTTGTGACTTGCATTATGCCAGGTTTCCTAATGATCTTCTCTGTTCCTTGAGTCATAGTCTTTCTTTTCTTTTCTCCATTTAAACTGAATTTCTCCTTGCTATTCATCAAAATCTTGCTCTAAATCATATCCATCTCTTCTTACAATACCACAGATATCTTTATTTTGACATATTCCTCCATATTGACCTAATTTATTACATAGTTAATTTGGCATCCTTGAGGCTCCTGTTTAAACTCCTTGAGGTCAGAGTTTATGTTATATACAATGACAGGGAACTGCAATATGTTATAAGTTAAAGCAAGATGTAAGGCAAGTCAATAGTTTCTTGTCTTTTGTCATACTATTAATTTGTTTCTAATAGCCAGGTTATGACAAGCCATGTTATGAAGAATTCATTTCATGTTAAAAACTTTACCTATTAGAAAATCATTTAAATTAACACATACAAATTTTACAGATTTAATAGTTGTAATGTGATGCTACAATATGGTAATACATAATGTCATGCTCAAATCTCAGTAATCAGTATAACTATTACCTCAAATATTTATAACTCAAATTGTTTTTTCTTGCTATTATTAAAATACAATTGTTGATTTTCATAAACATCTTACTGTTAAATGGTAAATCATAAATTATCTCTCCTAACTAACATTGTACCAATTGACCAAGCTCCCTCCATCTTCAGGCTTTCATAACCACTATTCTATTCTTTATTTCAATGGGAGAATTTTTTTAAGTTTTTACATATGAGTTTTTACATATTATGTGCTGTTTGTCTTTCTGGGTCTGGTACATTTCACTTAAAATTATATCCTCTATGTTCATCAATGTTATTTCAACTGATACATTTTCATTTTTTTGCGAGATTGAGTAATATTCTATTGTGCATACATTGTACAGTGTTTATGCTAATAGCATCTTTTGGCTATTGCATATAGTATTTCAGTGACCATGGGGATAAAGAACTATACCACACTGATTTCATTTCTTTTGGATATATACCAAAAAGATGAGTATATATTAATTATATTTTTAATTTTTGAGGTACTTCCATGCTATTACATAATAGCTATGCTAATTTACATTCCAACCAACCTGAATAATTCATTTAAAAGTATTTTATTCGTTTATAGTAATTGTAGAAAACAATAGATTTCATTGTGGCATGAAGTAAACTATAATAATTACAGGTTGTCTTTTACCAATTGATTTTATTTTTTAACGTGCCAGTCCTGGGGCTTTAACTAAGGTACTGGGCACAGAGTTTGAGCTGATTAACTCGGGGCCAGTAGTCTACCATTTGAGCTACAGCTCCACTTCTGGCTTTGTGTTGGTAATTGTCTTTCCTTCCCTGGATAGCTTTGAACCCCCATTCTCAGTTCTCAGTCTCCTGAATGGCTATTGTTACAGGTATAAGCCCAGCTCACCAAGTGATTTTTGAGAAAAATACCAAATGCACACATTAGGGAAAGCATAACATCTTCAGTATATAGTGCTAGGAATATCTAAAACTCTAGAAAGAATGAACTGGACCTTTAGATCTAGACATAAAAAAGAAGCTTAAAATAGATTAAAATATTAAACATCTGACATGAAACAATGAAATTACTAAGAGAAAACACAGGAAAAATGCCTTAGAACATAGGAATATGGAGGCTTTTTAAATGAAACCCCCACACCACAGATAACAAAAGTTAGAGACATTGTATAACAAACTAAGAAGCTTCTGTACAAGACAGGATACAATCAACAGATGTCAGAGACAATATTACAGAATAAGAGAAACATTTTCAAAGAATACCTCTGATAAAGGATCAATATCCTCACTGTATAAAGATATGAAGGAACTCAACAGAAGGGATAATGATAATTGTAATCCAAGCTGGAGAAAATGAGGGAGAATAACAGTTTCTAAAAAGAAATGTACTCATTTCCCTACTTTTGTAATGGTAACCTTCCATTCACTTTTACAATAAGTAAATAAAAATAAATAAAACAGGTAGAAGATCTACATTGACATGTGTAATGATGATAAAAATAAATGATCAACAAATATTTGAAAACAAATGTTCAAGACAGCCATTTTTCAGGGAAATACAAATTCAAACCTAAACAAAATATCATATCACTTTAACTCTAGTTAGAATGGCTGTCAGTATTTGTATTTTTATATTATTTTGCTGGTCTTGCAGAGGAATTTTCTCAATGTTATACTTTTATCAAGATGTAACAATTTTATGTCAACTGTTTATTTTTCCAATAATTAAAAGTTTTGTTTCACTCTCCAGAAAATGGACAAATCTGGTTGTTTGTTTTCATGGTGCAAATGATTATCTTGCTATTGTAAGATGACACTCCTTGTTAATTTTCAATGATTGTCTTTTATGCTTTGCTGTGTCTAAGGTTATCCACACAGACATGGATGAGAATTTGCTACTCTGCTTATGTCTTTGTCAGCATGGGTTAGGATTGAAGGTGAACCTACCTAACCCATTTTCTTCAACAAGAGCCTAGAAAACTTGGTGATCTAGACTGTTTAGAAAATAAGAATAATCCCAGACTTTCAATATGAAATGGTCTTATACTTTGAATAAGAAATAAATGAGAAAACTCTGTTCCTTTTGCAGCTTGGGGAGGGTGTGCGTGAGTGTGGGGGGGGTGTACGCACGCACACACATATACATGCATACATATGCATGTTTGAAGTCAGAGTACTGGGGCTAGAAGTTACAGCCTATCCACTGTTCTTTACATTTGTTCTCAAGGCAAGTGCTCTACTACTTGAACCACAACTGTATTTCCAGCTTTTTGGAGATTAACTGATTATAAGTCTTGTGGACTTTACTGCCTGGCATGGTTAGAACCACAACGCTAAGACCTCAGAGCTAGAATCATAGTCTGGAGCCACCAGTGCCTGACTTGCAGCTTTCCTTTATTCCAGATGAATCAAATCTAAACATCAATGAATAAGTTGTGACTGTTTGTTCATACAAAATTAAAGCATCTTTACAGATGATATGTACTACAACTGCCATTGTTCCTTCAGCTGAATCTTGTATATTTTCCTAGATTGGTAGCATTGTATGCCTTGGAATAAAATGAAAGATTATGAGATAACTAGACCTTACCTTTTCAATAGCTAAAGTGATTTATCTAATAAAATACATCTAATTAAATTCCAGTCAAATAATTACAAATGTTTCATGCAATATTTTGCAATATACTTTTAACACTTTATTTTAGTTTCAGCTGATATCTGATCTGTGAATGGGTCTTTGTAGTTTGCTGTCCCTTTCATCCAAGACATCTTGGAATGTATAAGGAGGGTATAACCATTAACAATTTGATTCTGCACTTATCTGTTGTAAGTACTGAGATTTTAGTCTTTATTTTAGCTAACATTAATACTTTTAATATATTAACAACATTTATTATAGGTTAATAATACTCGTATATTGGTGATAAGTATATATGTTCCATGTAGACAATATAATTTCTAACTTGAAAAGGTTTAACACAATCTCATGTGAGACATTAGACATGATGAACATAATAAAATGCAGTATGTGGACAAAAATCAGTACATTTAAAAGTTTACAATTTAGAACATAATAGTGAAATGCCTTTATTTTCTAGTCTTTCATGTACTGATTGCCTTGGCAGGATCTCTTTTTAATTGTATTTGCACAATTTTCATAATCCCCAATTGAAGTTAATAAAAATTTAATACTCAAGTACTATAGTCTAGTATGGTCAATTTTCAAACTTCAGGGACAATTTATATGTCCTTTTACCCCTCCACACTGCATGCTATGACAGGGTTTTGGTGTGAGAAGATGTGTGTGTGCTGGATCTTCAAAACTATTTTTCCTCACTGTGTGTTTAGGCTAAACAAGGGGGGAATATTAGAAAATGAGAACCTATTTTTTAGTTAACTGGGAAACATGAATTCTTTTTATTTGCTGTCGTAAATGTCATCCCCAGTCCCAGCCTCCTTCTAGAGGTACCTGCCTATCCAAGAGCACACCTGGGAGCAATCTACCTTGCTTTCCAGGAACTGGAAAGAAAGGAAGAGGAAATAGTGTAACCTTTTCCTGGGAATTTTTTTCAGGGTCTCACACAATCTTATTTCTTTACTCTTGCTACAGGAGGAGACAAGATACTACTTTCCTAATCAGACATCCATTAAGAACAAACATTCCCTCTTGATTCTAAGCCTTCAGGATCATTTTCAAGAACTCTCAAAGTATTGCCTCTAAGAATTTGGATTGGAAGAAGAGACTCGCTCTTCCCCTCAAAGACATTTTTCCTTTACCCTGAACCCATTTCTGTCAAAACACACAGGGAGTCAGGAACACATAGGAGTCAGGAACAGAGAGTTCATTTGGTTTCAGAGCCAGTTCTCCTTTTGTAATTTCTCAGCAAATTGTGCAGGATAGGCTATGCTAGTGGCTTATGGAATTAAAGTTAAATAGTTCTTTAATCTCTGAACTATAGGATTTAGCTGCAAGTCTGAAAGTCTTTCCTAATTCCAATTAACCTCTTGTTATATTTACAGTAGTAGACTCTGAGAAGTATTAGTAATTTACAAAAAAAACATCTTACTTGCTATTGAATTAATTAAGCCAGTTGACTTGAAATGAAGAGACTGGTTGCTCATTATAGCAATAAATAAACAATTATAATAAATATACAGAATTAATTGTATACACATATTCTTACACATATTTAAATAGTGCATATTTTTAGAAATAGAAAGAAACAACAACATTATGTATAAATAAATGCATATTTGCATATAATGACTTCATTCCTATAAAGTTATACGTAAATTTCATAGAACAATTAAGATGTCACAATTATATAGCACTTTTTTCTTGTTTTGTGAAATAATCACTGGAGAATATTCAATGTGTTATTTTTGTGCCATTTTTATTTCATGGCTTGAATTGTTAATTTTGGTCCTTTCTCTCACCAACCTTATCTTTTTCTCACTCTAATCTCCATAATCTCTCTTATAGATGTTATTTAAACATGCAGCACACTGCCTAAACAAGTCAGAAGGTCTGATATAAATTAGTAATATAAAGGCTAACTATTGCCTCTGGACAATGAAAAGAGAAATGGTCTGAAATGGCTTTAAATGGTGACACCACCCTTACTCTCTTGGGAACTGTCTCCCTCTTCCATTGTCTCCCATTGTTTCTACTAGCAGAGATGTAATGGGATTAGCTATTTAACTAATATATCAAAGAATTTTAGTGTATTGGTTATAATAGATGTGCCTTTCACTTCATTACAATTACCTCACCCTACAGCCTGAGCTTATTGAGAAGAATTGAATAAGCTACACAATTCTAACATTGCAAAATTATGCTTATTTTTTAGAGTAATCCTATCAAGTAGATTCAAATTGATTCATTTATCTCAAGCTCTCTCATCACCTTGGCAAAGTAGTAAATTATTAACATAAATGGCAAATAAATTGAATATAAACAAATCAAACAGAAGAATTGACTCAGAATCTACAACAAGCTTTGATATTGCTATTCCAATGGCAAGTTTAATTTTCCTGAGTTTTGGAAAGCTCTTACTGCCTCATAGCTCTATAATATCCTTAAATTACTACTTAGGTTTGATAATTTTATGTCTTGGAATTTGTTCCTCCTCCCTTATTTCTTCCATCTCCCTTTATTGAATATCAATATCGATATAATTTCTGGGTAAGCAAACAGATTTGGGATAAGAATGTCTAGATCTTTATCTATGTGGCTATTTAATGCAAGGCAGTTCATTTCACATTACCTCTCAAATCTGTTCTCAGCTATATAATGCTAATCACAATCCCTATTTCACAAGATTATTTCAGTTTTAAATCAAATATCATATGCAAAGTACTTAAATATTATAAACACTTGGTTTTCCAAACACTGGATTTTAAATACATATGGATCCACGTGAAAATTTCCATAGCCTTTTTCTATTATCTTTCCTTTTTCTCCACTTCCACTTTCTAACTCCTTTTTCTCTCCCTCCTTCCCTTTTTCCCTTTCGTTTCATCCTTTCCCTCCTTCTTTTCCTTCCCTTCCCTCCATCCTTCTTCCTTTTCTCCCTACCTTGTTCTATCTGTACTTTCAAGTTTTATTTACATTTTAGCCAAATAATTTGACAATAAATCCTAACATAAGATTAAATATATAAAACCATTTGTCAAAATCCTTCCCAAGTAGTTCTGAAGTATGACTTTATCTATATGTGATTGACTCTATGACTTATGAAGAACTATGCTAGGTGTTGAGAAACAGTAGGGTTTTAAGCTTGACACTGATGGTTCACCTTTGTAATCCTAATTACACAGAAGGATGAGATCTGAGGAATGTTGTTTGAAGGCAGTTCAAGCAGGAAAGTCTGTGAGACTCATTTCTCAGTAACCCAAAAGCTGGAAGTGGAGCTGTGTCTCAAGTGTACAATGCTAGTCTTGAACAAAACAAACAAAAAAGCTCCAGAACAACCCTCAGACACTGAGTTCAATACACAGGACTGCCCCCCCACACCAAAAAAAAAATGAACCAGGGTTTAAATTCAGACAGAGTCTTGCTTATAGAAACAGTCATTTTATTAGCACCTACATTAACAATTCAATTAGTTTTTGGGTCATGTAGAAGAAAAGGATAAATGCAGGTATCCTCTGTGTTTAATATGGCAAGAAGCTTCATGGTTTCTCTGTAGGGTAATTTTATTCTAGACCTTAATTGAATCAACCATCTTTGGCCGCATGGATATTAGAGCAGATTCACATTATCTTGCTTAACTATTGTCACTGTTTTTTGTGCTAGCATCAAATTGAGTAGCTCCACTATACCTTGTGACTTGCAGAACAGTACTTCCTGTCTTGTTCTTTACAGGTTGAACCCTGCTCTAGGGAAGTTTCTCCCCCAAAATGCCCATCAAAATACTGACTTCATAACCAGGCAAAGATATGTTATAGTTGACCCTCTTTGGGTACATTTTTCATTGCCTTGCCATTCCACCCAGTAGAATGAATGTATTTCCCTGCTGTATGTGATAACTCTAACCCACACTATGTGCACTAACCTAAGAGACTTCTACTGGCCATAAAAAATGGTGATTAGCTTAGAGTTAGAAAGATTATATTATTCATTGGTTCTTGTAGTTTGCTTTTCTCTTGCTTTTGTTCATTTTTTTTTACTACCACAAAATTTTTTTTAAAAAAAACCACAGAGGAGCACTATTTGTTCAGAGATTCAGGTTATTCTATTTCAGAGCTGATGCTGTAGCAGGAAGCTGGAGCTCCTCTCTGATAGCCAGTGGGACAGTCATACAAGGACCTCCTTTGATCCACTCTTATGGCCCGGCTGACTAACAGGGGATTCTATGTGTTCACTTTTATACAGTCCACCCTCTACCTGCCGACAGGCTTCTCTTATTCATCTGGAGATCTGTCAGTCACAGCATTACATCTGTACTCCTGTCTCTCACAATCCTTCAGCATACATTTCCCACCTGAAATATATAATTCTATTTGTGAGCCAGATCCACTTATAGGAGATACCATACACGGGGAAAATGTCACACAAGATCTGGATAAAGGTAGATGTAAATATTGTTGCTCTACTTCATCAGTTTTGTGACTTTTAAATAATTTGGACTCGGTACCCCTGATAGTCATTATATAAAAAGATTATGAACAGAGCAGCTATGTTCCAACCCTACTAATCATTAGGTATGAGACCAGTATTTTCCTTGCAACAGTTCTTTACTGAGTTGACCAAATTTTAGGGGAACAGAGAAGGAAACTTAGTGAGTGAACAACATTTCCAAGACCACTAGATAAAGTCCAACTCCATCTGGTTCTACCATCTCTGCTTCGTTTTCAAAAATCATTTCAGGAGTTGAGCTACTAACAAGAAACACAAGCAGAATTCTGAGAACTGAGACTGGAGAAGATTCTGGAGTCTGTTTCTCTTTACCTATCCTGACTACAGCACACTGCAACACACTGCAGGAAGTAAATGAAAGTGGCTTTTAATTCTGTAGCAGGTCTCAGGATGGTAAACTCTGTGAGTTATGAAATAGCTATAGTATTTAGAACTTAAACCAATAGACACTAGAATATAATGTAATAGAGATTTATAACCACCTGAGAAGATGATTCAGATAATCAGTGATTTAAAAGAAATATAAGATGGTAGAGAATAAGACATTGGTTTACTGGAGACATCAATAAGTGAGAAAGTGTACTCAGAGATGCTGTTTTTTAATGTTCTGGAACCACGAAATTAGTGCACCACTTAACTCTGTTTGAACTTTTGCTTACATCTTGCTCTGATTTTGCCACAACACCCACATTTTATTTTAAGCCAATCTTTAAGAAAAGTGCACAGCAAAAAAATACTGCAAAAACACTGTAAGAGGCACTTCTACTTAAATATAACTTTTAAAATGCACTGCCTTATTGTTGTTTTTTAAAACAATTTATTGTAAAGATGATATGCAGAGGGTTATAGTAACATAAGTCAGATGAGTACATTTCTTTCTGACCAGTGTCACTCATTCCCTCATTTTCTCCCAGTTTTTCTCTTCCCATCTCCCCCCCCACAATTATGTAGTTCATTTCCAATATAGTGTCTAGTGAATATCACTGTTGAATTTGTTTACCCTTTGTTCTACCAAGTCTGTGTTTCTTCCCTCGAGCCCCTCCACCACCAAATCAGCTAGACCTGTATACAAGACTAAGGGTACAGAAATAAAATACAATGAGAAAAGAGAATAAACCAAAGAAAAAAAGGAAAGAAAGAAAAAGAAGCACCAACCATAAAATAACTCATTTCTTGGAGTTCATTTTCAAGCACTGGCTTATTTTAATAATAAAAAAGACTGTTCATATATTGTGCAGTGCATTTCCAAGCTCATTGTATTTGAGACTAGCATTCAGTAAATTTGGGATGGAAACCAGGAATGAAATTTTTACCAAGTAACCAGATGGCAGTAGGTTGTCTAGTGGGTCACAATGGAGAATCCCTATAATTGACTACTGTATCATTTGTCTCCTGTAGAGTGGCACAAGTGCTGGGGATTCAACAAGAAAAGAACTGAATGGATTATCCAAAGTGCTTATAGATAGAGCCAGTGTAACTTATTCATTCATTTACTCAGTGATTCACTGGACATTATAGTTGATAGATACACAAAAAGATAGGTTGGGATTGCTCTGGATTTGTGAAGAGCATGCAATCTGACATGGGGATTGGAAAAGTGGAATTTTTTGACATTATATTTGTTAATGAAGTGATCATTGGTTCAGGCCAAAAAAAGTGATTATTAACTCTTGGTTCTAAAATATTTCAGTTTTGCAATACTGAAAGATTCACCCAGTTTCTTATATGGCTCAGTTTCTTGATTCATCGTGTGTTGACAATAATAAAAAAAAACTGCACAAATAATAGCTTGACTTTTACATGATTTTCATAGTAAAGGAGTTTTATGACAATAGCTTGGCAGTTTGTGAAAGGCAATGTATGTGCAAGTCAGAATATTTATACATCTTCCTCATTTTCATAAGTGTAAATAAGTCTCTTTACCGCCTTTCATTACAGTTGAATGTTGAATGAAGATTGAATGAAACTCCCCTAGAGGCAAAAATTGGACAACTCAAATGAACTTACATAGAAAGCGGTATTTATGGCATGAAAGCTGTGGGAGCTAAGATTTAGACTAACAAATTTCAGTCTCGACTTTCAGGACCTTTCCATTCAAGTTTCAATATCTACTTAATTATTGATGGATGCTCTGGAAAAATTAGAGAATCTTGTTCTCTGATTGCTGACCACTATTGTCCTCTTGCAGACCACATAAAATTCTTGCTACCATAAGGTGATCCTAGAAAATCATCCTCCTCTCTCTACTCTTGATTCTTGACTTTGATATATTTTATTATTTTATTTTATTTCAGCTTTGAAAGACTTTATTTCTTGGAAAAAATTTAAGAATTTTGCTTTGTATATCAGTGTCATACTTATTGAACTTGCACTAAATGTCATATAGTGCATATTTCCCTTGAAGTACATTGGCATTGTATTTGTAGAGCACGTGAATGGTACAAAACAACAAGGAGAATAAGAAAGGCATTTTAATATTCTGTATTTTTTTTATCAAAAGCACATGACAGACTGTACTAGTGGAGTCACATTCAGCTACACAAGGTGTCTAGTTCAAAAATCATTACTTGATTGCATGAGATATGGGTCTCCTTGTGAGAGAAATATGAAAAGCAGAAAATAAGCCTATTGATCTTGACAGTGAGCTCTGAGTTTCATTCTTAATGAGTGCTAAACAGGTGGAATCAGAGTTGAATACAACAACTCTCGCTGTCTAATTTGAAAAACAACCTCTTTGAGTTTCCTATCCTGTAAATTAATCAAAGCATTTTTGTTCCCTCAAATTTTGCCATATAAGTTTTATGTCCTATGACACATTTTTATGTAGAATAGTTTAAAGGCATTAAGAGGAATATAACAGCCCAACAAACCAAAATAAAGCAAATGTTAAGGACCTCTTCATCAACACACAAACACACACACACACACAGAGCATTTCTATGACGAAGCTATTGGCTGAGGATGCTCTGTGAAAAGGCACCTCAGCCTAGGTAAGCTCCACTTCACATTCTAACTAAATGTATTTTTTAAAATAAAGATGCCTCTAAAAGCATCTCAGACCTGATAGTCCTCTTTTTCAAGGAGCTTAAAAATATCTTAAGAAAGGGTAATGCCTATTTTGGATTTATGGTTATTTCTCTTAGGTTCTGCTGTGCCTCTTGTTTTCAATCTGAGCACCACACCACACGAGCCTCCAGATGCAGACTCTTCACTTAAAGTTGTTAGGATAATAATTTATCCCAAAGCCTAAATCTATTGTTCTGAATGTGTTACAAAGAACTTCTTTGGGACACCAAACACATTTATTAATAGGAAAAATGGTGTGGCTTTTAGTGTTTCTGTAATGGAATAGGATGAGGGATGGGGAAAGTCACTGGCACTGCAGTTCCAATGCTACTTTTCAAGGAGAGAGAAATGGGATTTTAAAAAATAAACATTAAATAAAACTCCAAAAATAGATGGGATGTTCTTGTAATATCCACTGCTTGGTAACATATAGTCAGTGTGCTCTTTGTGAATGGAGGGGGCATTGCAGATTCTGTGTTTTTTAAAATGTTCACAGGTGGGCTGGGGATATGGCCTAGTGGCAAGAGTGCTTGCCTCCTATACATGAGGCCCTGGGTTCAATTCCCCAGCACCACATATACAGAAAATGGCCAGAAGGGGCACTGTAGCTCAAGTGGCAGAGTGCTAGCTAGCCTTGAGCAAAAAGAAGCAAGGGACAGTGCTCAGGCCCTGAGTCCAAGCCCCAGGACTGGCAAAAAAAAAAAAAAAAAAAAAAAAATGTTCACAGGCAGAAAAAATAAGTATTTTGTACCTTTTCCTTGATATTCTCAGAGCCTACTGAGTACTTACAGGCATGTAGGCCCTTCTTAGGTAACGAGAAATGAATACTGATTACTGGCTTAACTCCATCTATCTTTATCCCTTACATTCACAGATAGCAATACAAGGTAAAGAGGAACTCCAGCTCCACTGTTGATAACACCTCCATCTCTGGAATCCTGACTTTCCATAAAAGCTCTTACCTTGTTGGCCATGTACCATACCACTTTGCTGCCTGCTAATGCTTTACAATTTTCCTTCTTTTCTTTTAATTTGCATTTAGAAGAGCTAGTCACCTCACTTGGCAAAGCTGACTGCTGATGTGGCCAGCAATAAAGCACTATGTCATCACTTGAATCTCTAAAATTAGAAGGGAACAAAAAGCTGACACATATTACGTTATCTTTTGCTGATTCAGACCTATTTTAATTTGGTACAAATAGTCAAGAAGAGTTTATCTCAATGTGAGCCTAGGTCATAGCATTCGGCTTTATGTAGAAAGGTCAAACTTGAAAATAACAAGGTTTTGTAAAGACTTGATTAAAAGAGAATACTGTTATAAGACAAATGAGCAAAGTTACAATATTTTCAATAGTTGTGGTGAGAAAGAACATAAAAAATAATGGATTATCATGAAAATAACTCAATAAAGTTATACATGAAGCTTGTGTAAAAAGAGATGTTGTAGGTGCTAAAATTCCCAGTACTAAGCCAAAAATCAATAAGGTTATTATACTATGTTAACTGACTAGCTTGAAATAATAGGTTAGTTAAGATGTGGGTGAGAGAAAGAAGAATTTGACGGAGCTCTCACACTGAGAGTTTTATAGTGAAATTGGATATGGATATCCTAACCCTTTTTTAGTCTGAAAGCTATATCTTTCTCTGTCATTTTTATTTTAGGGCTGCATCCTTCTAGGAAGATATGTATATTCAGTACCTTCTTCTACCTTGGGACCTGTGAAATACTATGTTAACTGTAATCAGAAACTCCAAAGGATGTGTTTAGGAGTCACATGCAACTGGAAATTCCTCCTCTTCATTCTCCTTTTCCTCCTCCTCCTCCTTCTCCTCTCTCTCCTCCTCATTCTCATTCCTATTTCTTGGCATTAGTATCAGGGTTTGCACTCAGAGCCTCTCAGTTACCCTTGCTGGCTTGCTTGCTCATTTCTGGTGCTCTTGAGCCACATCTTCAGTTAGGACTTTTGTGGCTTAGAGATGAAGTTTCTTGGACATATTCTAGCAAGGTTGACTTTAATCATTTATTGTACAAGCGTCATCATCCTGAATAAAGGAAAATGGTACATGATTAAAGATACCAATTCTGTATGACCTAAACCAATATTTCTACTTGTCTATGTCTTCACTCCATACATATGTGTATAAAAGTATATGTAGGTCTATATATATATTGTCTACATGCATGTTATATATATATATATAATTGTGTGTATAGACATGTATGTGCAGATACATATAGATATATTCAGTTGCATGATTCAGGTAGCATCAATGTCAACTACATTGAATGCCAAAGGAATATTAAAAAGTTCAGGACTGAGAATCCTTTAGTTCAGCCCCCTGTCTATGATGGTGTTTGCAAATCTCTCTTCTTCCAGTCTGCTTGAAGATTTGGGTTTATCCATTATTCCTCTCTCTTGCATCTTAAATGTTTATTTCTCAAAATTCCAGATGCATTTCAATATTTTTATCTCTTAGAGAAATCACCCAAAGTACTTCCTTGACCCTTAATAGCTTTCACCTTTCTTCTAGTCAAGTACCTTAGTAAAGTTATTTTTACTCAAAATTGATACTTCTTTAGCATTTTGTGAATTAAACTCAATATAATCTGAAAAGAATTCCTCTATAAGGACCTCTATATTGCTATAACATTGTAGCACAAAGATGTTGGCTAATTCAGCTGGTCAAGAAGGCTTGGTGTTGCCACATCAATAGGTCATTCCTCTGTCTTACTTGGGCATATTTTCACAACCCAAAGACAGGTAAAGGTAACAGATTTTCAAAGACTATATGGTCTGAAGGAAGAAACACTTGGTGTTATAAACACTTGTGGGATAAAGGCAGCAAGGAAGAGCTTGCTTAGGTGTCTAGGATCTCTGCACATTGCCAAGCAGTTAGCAAGGTCACAGAAATACTAAGTCGTCAACCTGAACTTTTAATTTTTTAATAATTACTTATTTATTGTCAAAGTGATGTACAGAGGGCTTACAATTTCATACATAAGGCCATGGATACATTTCTTGTACTATTTGTTACTTCCTCCCTTCAGCCTGAACTTTTGATGGCATTTCTATCAGATGATGTTTTAGACCCATGTCCCTGAACCTTCTGGCAAGGACTGGAACTGGAAATGGCAGTAAAGTTTGTGTTTTTTTGTTTTTGTTTTTTTTTGTTTTTTTTTTCTGCTTTAAATTCCCTCCACCACCCTCTAGTGAGAAAGGTTTTTAAAATCATATATTTGCTTTAAAGGAAAAAAAAATGCTTGAAACTGTTCTGTTGTTTATCACACTGAAAAGTGTACTGGGATCTGAAAGGCCATAAATTGATAAATGATACAAGTACAGAGATGACCTAGAAATCACATCACCATAAAATGTGTTAAATACCTGTGTTCTGTTCTGTAGCTCTTTTGAATCCAAGTCTTTTGATATGAAAACTCAGCTTATTTCTCTTTAGGTAACTTTAGTTCCAAATCTAAATATGAATATCCATTGGCAACATGATAGCTATGCAAATGCTGAAAACTAATTTGATGAATTATAAAACAGCAAATCAAAAGAAATGCTATGGTCTATTGCATCAAAAATCCAGATTTTGAAAACTGCCTAAACATAATTTACCTATCTGTTGTAAGTCTGAAATAAGCATAATAGTCCATAATGACTTATAAAAAAATCTCATGTAAATAATGACCCATTTAAAATAGTTTGCAAAAAATATTTTAAATAGTCTTTCATTTTGCTTTGATATATTGCAAGACAGGGCTCGTTTTCATTACATAAAAAATGCTTTTTCAGAGAAAATAAAGGAAAGATTACTAATGCTGATCATGAAGCTAGGTGAAAGTATGAATCATTGTAGTTATAAATTTATTTGAAATGCTGCAAATTGCCATATTGTGGCAAAGAAATGTTGTACTCATGATGTTGTCCTCACTCTCAAGGACTGCTAGATATGGGGTCTCCTTCTTCTTGTGAGGAGTCCAATTGTTTAAAAGCTGGACATTTCTTGAGGGGTGTCTTGAGATTAGTTCCCCGGCATTGGAGAACAAGCTTATGACAGAATATCCCATCTCCATGCACAGGCACAGAAAAGACTCTTTATTGGATGAGGGAAAGTGAGACTTCAACAGGCCACAGCCACAGAGGGTGCATTCTTTTGGGACAGAGATAAAAACCAGATAAATATTTTTGCTGAATCATTCTTTCCCAGACATATTGGGCCCTGTTGTGGCCACCCCATTCTATCCCTACTTACCTTGCCAGGGAGACCTAACTTTACCTCAGTATTAGAATGTATTGCAATGGTATTTGGTCAGTATTAATTCACACATATCTACCACACAAAGTAATGACTTTGTAATCTCGGACCATCACAAATTCTCATTCGCCTAGTTTTTTACAACTAAATTGTATCAAAAACTTGATCACTTATAAGCCAGGAACTGTGCTGGTTCCTGGCGTGTTATTTTCTCCTTCCACTAATGGGGAGAGTGAGAACTATTGACCTGCCTTTTCAAAGACATCATCTCAAAAGCCAAAGGGTGGGATCTGAAGACTTTCATATTTCTCTTCTAAATGCTAACAGATTAGGCAGATTTCTAATGTTTTTATGAGAGATGTTACAATCCCAAGTACTTCTTCTCAAGCCATTGAGTGCCCCCAAATCACCTGTGTATCTTATATTTAAAACAAAGGCTTTCATTTAGAAGATCTGGGGTAAGACTGACATTTCCATTTAGTGAACCAGATACATCATACTTTGTGGGGAACTGGATGAGAGAAATGTGGTTTAGATCTACAAGCATTTTTGACCCCATCTCTTCAGCCAACTTCATAGAGAAAGAAGTGATCTGAGACAGAAATGCTTTATTATATCTGGTCTCATAAGGAAGAAAGAGAAATCATTATAAGTTCACAATAAGGTCAAGAATAGACCAAAAATAGTAAGAAATAAAGGTTGCTCAACCAGCTACCAAAACTGTGGAGAGTGATCATGAAAGATCACTCCTCAAGGTGAATGAATATTTACAGTAATAATATGATAATTGAATGACTGAAAAGGTTTTCTCTAGATTTCAGTTACTTTTAATATAGTTAAAATGATTGTCTATGAGCCTCAATTTTTCTCTTCAATTGTTTATAATTGTTCAATGATTCCCTTTTTACTTTAAAAAAATAATTTCACAAGTTTAGGTTACAGATTCACATTTGTAGTCTACAGCCTTGCTATGCAAAGTACAGTCTCTAAACAAGAAGCAATAGAAAAACCTGTCAGTATCTTAGGAATGCAAAGCTCAGGTGCCAATATAAACCTAAATTTGAAATTTAACGATATCCATAATGGTATCATAATTGCAGTAAAATTAGAAAAAGCACTGCTCTAAAATATTTTGGATTTTTAAACTATAATCAGATACTGAATGATCCATTGTAAAGCTTATGGTGGCTCATGATTGTAATCTACTTAGAAGGAAAGTTGAGATGCAGGATCAGGTTCCAGCTCAACCCAAATAAAAAGATCACAGGACCCCTTTTCAGCCAGTATGTAACTAGTGATGCATGCCTGTCATCTCAACTACAAATGTGAAGCATAAAAAGGGAAGATCAGGGCTGGGGATATGGCTTAGCAGTATAATGCTTGTCTTGCATGCATGAAGCCCTGGGTTGAATTCCTCAGCACCACATAAACAGAAAAGGCCAGAAGAGGTGCTGTGGATCAAGTGGTGGAATGTTAGCCTTGATCAAAAGAAGCCAGCAACAGTGTTCAGGCCCTGAGTCCAAGACTCAGAACTGGCAAAAAAATGAAAAATAAAAAAATAAAGGAATATCACGGACCAGGTATGAGTCTAAGCAAAAGGTAAAACCTTATCTCAAAATAGCCAGTATAGAGAAAGGATTTGGAGGTGTGGCCAAACAGTAAAGTACCAGCTTATTAATAAGCATGAGGACTTGAGTTTGAATCCCAATATTACCTCCCCTCCACCACCCACCCCCCCCAAATTTTTTTAAATGATCCAAATTTAAGAAAAAAAATTCTTGTTGATATTTTTCAGAAGTATATTTAAACTAAATATGTTCTGAAAAAAGATGAAATGCTGAATATGTCACCGCACAGTAGCAGTATTTCTGCTGACAGCAAAGTGGTTTTCATGTTTTTTAAAAAAATATCAACATGAATGAAAACAGTCCAAGCAAAGCCTGCCCTTGAAGAATAATTTATTTCCTTTTTTTTCTCCTGGCTCTCAAATTTGTTTTTCTCATATTCTCTTTTTTTTCAGATATTGTAGTGAAAAATTATGATAATTACTGTCTTAGGGTAATTGGCTGAATCCAGCCTTGTGTTATTATCCCATCATCATTTTGACTCTTGAGGTGGGAGTAAAGGAAGAAAAACACATCATAAGAGAGGCAAAACCATTTCCTTAATTTTGCTGTTGACTTGCCCTTTGAGTTTTTATATGCACACCTGCACTCTGGCCTCAGCAAAACAACAGGTGCAGCCTGCAGATGGATCCTATCTCTGCTGCGGACAGACACATCTGCCACTAGTTACTTGAGTATGAATTTGAAAGATGGCCAGCAGCAGCCAGATTTGTATCCTGAAGTGGCAGGGTAGAGGGCTTCTTTGAACAGCTAGAATACTTATAGGCTCTACTATTTCCATCTGAGCACTCAATCAAGACCACCTTTCCAACTTCAATTTTTCAGCTTAAGTACTGCTATATTTCCCATCTTTGAAGTTACATATAAGTAAATATATTTCCAAAATTTAAAGAGCAAATGATGAGAGGGAGAAAGAAAAGAAAATTAAGGTGTATACAATTTTATTACAGGGCTGGGAATATGGCCTAGTGGCAAGAGTGCTTGTCTCATATACATGAAGCCCTGGGTTTGATTCCTCAGCACCACATATATAGAAAAGGCCAGAAGTGGTGCTGTGGCTCAAGTGGCAGAGTGCTAGCCTTGAGCAAAAAGTAGCCAGGGACAGTGCTCAGGTCCTAAGTCCAAGCTCCAAGGCTGGACTGTATATATATATATATATATATGTGTGTGTGTGTGTGTGTGTGTGTGTGTGTGTGTATGTATATGTATATGTATATATGTATACATATGTGTATATATGTATATATATACATATATATTTATATATTGCAAAAACTTCAGTTTATTTATATATTCACTTCAGTATATTTAGATATATGAGAAAAATATATAGTCTCTTCAGACTATATATATACACACACATATATACATATATACCTATATAATTGTAATATAAATTATGAACTTCAAACTGAAAGTTAAAAAATACAGTTTATAATAGAAATGTTCTTATTTTTTCACCTTGGTACTCAAAAGTATTTTATATGTGTTGAACTTGTGGGAGGTATTTTAAGTAGTATTAAGATTTACAAAGGGTATCCGTTGATAAAAAAAAAAAGATTTACATACACAGAATTACTAATACCAAAAGTAATGAGAGGATGAGAGAGAGAATGAACAATTTTCCTCAATAATTTTAATATAAGAATGGATCATAATACATTTTAATGGGTTTTTTAATGTGTAAGTAATTCTATGTCAGTTAGTAAACCTGTTGTAAGATGTCTCTGATGCAAATCCAGTCACAAGAAGACAAAGAAGCCACATTTTGAGAGGTCTAAGAGGGAGTTTTTATTGGGAAGCCAGTTACTGCAGACAGACTCTTGTCACAAAAGCCGTTGACTACACTTAACACTCTCAGAAAAGTGAGAGCTGAAGAGGAAAAAAGCAACAACAACAAAAAAGAGCAGGAAAACAATACCAACAAATCAGACTAACCCCAATGGAGAACTGCAAAGGGATACCATGTGCCATGTTGACTGCTGGAGAGACAGCAGACAAGAGGCACAGACATGAGGAGGCATGTCGTGATGGTACCTGAGCTGCTCCAGGCCTAAATAGGGTCAGGTCAGGGGGAAAGGTGGTCACAGAGAGCTTGAGAGTTCCTGGCAGGTACTGTAGGTACAGGCCCAGTAACCTGTTGTCCAAGTACCTGTAGCTGCCTCTAGGATTCAGGCACACCCATTACCTGAGAGGTGGGACTTCACCTTCCTCCACCATGAAGACAAGATGGCCCCAGTTAAACCCAATTCCCCAACCACCATGTGGTGTCAGCTAGATCCAGTATTGATCCAGTATTGAAATAGGTCCCTATTTCAAATCTACAAGTATCTTCAGACAATATGTATACATCCAAATTATATACAGATAACTTATATCTGTTTATAATTAAAATTTTACATATGCGTTGTATCAGGAAGTTATATATATGATAATTTTGATTAATATAATTCTATAGCATAAATTATAAATGTCCATGTTTGCATAATTAATATAAAACCTTTATTACACAAAGTTCTCTGTTCGGTTTCTTATTTTCAATGGTGTTATTAACATACAAATATATTTGGCATGATGAATAATCAAATAATTACAGATTAAAACAAATTTATAAATTTTAATATTAAAATTGAAAAAATATAGCACTAATCCTTGTTCAAGACTGGTGCTGACATAGGTGTTAGCCAAATAATATTCTAATTATTTTGTGTTTTGATCTAGATTTTTTTCTACTTCTGTTATTTATATGTCATAGTTAAACAATCAGATCCTAACCAGCCTTATATGCAAATATGTTCACTGGAACACTTTGAGGAAAATAATTTGTAGACAAGTTAAATATTCTACACTCGAAATTATGGCACATGGTAACCATTTTATTTTTCTAAAAATGTACTTTTATTGAGATAGAATTCACATACCAAAATGTTCAACTTTTAAAGTGTGTAATTCATTGATGATAAGTATGTTTACAGAGTCCTGCAGCCATTTTATGGATACAGTTCACTGATATAGTCATTGATAAGTTAACTTAATTGATATAATTAAATAGTAGCAACTATTTAATTGAAGGACAGTTTCTTTCTGTCCAGTGTGGCTGAACCCAGGGCTGGAGTCACCTCAACAGTCACAGCAATGCAGTCCTTACAACATTTGCTCCCAAATTTTCCTGAGATGGAGCTGGTTGGGGACAGCACCACACACTGGGTGACCACTTCACAGCCTTTAATTAATTAATTAATTACCATTTTATAAAGAACACTTTTTTCTTTTAGGTACTGGGATTAAACTCAGGGCCTCACACAATTTATGTGTTTGGCTGATATTCTACTATTGGAGCCATACCACTAGCAGTACTTTCTGTTTTGTTTTGTTTTGTTTTTTTTGAGATGGAATCTAGTGGATTTCTTTTCCTGCCAGGACTGGCTTCCAACAGGCAGCTTTCAAATCTCAATCTCTTGAGCAACTAGGATTACAGGCAGGAGGCACCTAGCTTACAAAGAACTTTGTTTAACTATTTAATGACATGGAAAATGCTATAGAATCATAACTGTGAAGGTACCTATTTGTTGCTGGCAAATTCTGCTCCATGTGACTGCATACCTTGGTGAACAAATTGGAAGCTTCTAAGCCCTCAAGTAGCTTACAGTTGAGCAGGATGTTGACAGAAAATAGAAGTTCAAATCTTTGAACAGTCCAAAAATTCTTCACTAAAAGATTTTAGGTGACTTTCAAAATTGTATCTTCATTCTTTTATTATCTACCATAAGAATTACTGTTTTTACCATAAAATATATTCAGGAAAATAATCATCCCTCTTAAAATATTGTTCAGTGAAGTCAGGCACCCGTGGCTCATGCCTGTATTCCTACTTACTCAGTAGGCTGAAATAAGAGGATCATACTTGGAAGCCAACCTAGGCAGAAAAGTCTATGAAACTCTTAACTCTAATAAACTACTCAGAAAAAGATGGAAGTGGTACTGTAGCTCAAGAGATAGATCTCTAAACTTGAGCAGAAAGAGGCTCAGGAACAGTGCCCAGCTCTGAATTCAAGCCTCAAGACCAGCAAAATAAATTTGATAGATAAGTAGATAAATAGACGGACGGATGGACAGATGGACAGATGGGTATATGTACTTATGTATGTGTGTGTGTGTGTGTGTGTGTGTGTGTGTTGCCCAATGAGTTCTGTATTGATAAATCTCAGATAACTATGACCTATGTCCTTGTCATCTAGTCAACCAGTCCCTGTGACATGCTAAACTTCAGACAATGCTCCTATGAAAATGTTCTTTCATGTCTCTATTGTAAAGGTACATACTGATTTCACTAATTTGTTATAAAACATTTTAATGAGAATATAATTAATTGAAATTAATGTGGAAATATGAATCTCTGTCCTGTAATTAATTACTTGCCTAAGCACAGTTTAGCGCAAGAACTGAGTGCCTACCCTACCATTCCCAGTAGTAACTTGATTGTGCATATGTGGTCTGAATGCTTTTTGCAGTGTAAGTCAATACTCATTTACCTACAACTGTGTGATATATCTGATTTTGTTATTTAACTAAATCATTTTTATATTTGCATATGACATTTCTGGAAAACATGTTTAATGGCTGCATAATGCTGTAGTTGTTAAAGTGCTAAGTGGGTAATTATCCTTATTTGCATGAAGGCTCTTACACTGGAATAGTCTACATTATAAAACCTCTTGAAGAATTCCATACTCATATCTACCGAGTTGCACCCTGCTAAATATGAGAGTTCTGTCTCCATGTCTATGGTCCCTAGCACAAATATCTACAAAGACCAATCTACAAATGGAAACAGTTGGGAAAAGTTGAGAAATGGAGTATATATGCTAGGAATAGATGGCACAACCAATATTCACCTGCTCACTTGCAACCCAGCAGTATTACTGTAATTCTGTTTTTAATAAATTAGAAATATGATTTATAAATGTTTTTCTGTTTATAAGTGAAGTATTGATCAAAAAGCACATGAGCAAAATGGACCTACCCTTCCCACAGAAGGGATTGAAACTTACAACAGTTGCACAGCATGACTGGTTTTGCTCCTTTTGAAATCTTTTATTTTGTTTTGTTTGTCAGACTATGTGAAGAAGTATTTTAAAGAAAGATTCACAAATCTCATCTAGGTATATAGAAATACTTTCTTATTGGTGTTTAATAAGATAATTTCTTTTTTCTTTTTTTTTTGCCAGTCTTGGGCCTTTAATTCAGAACCTGAGCACTGTCCTTGGCTTCTTTTTGCTCAAGGCTAGCACTCTGCCACTTGAGCCACAGCACCACTTCTGGCCTTTTCTACATATGTGGTACTCAGGAATCTAACCCAAGGTTTCATGTATATGAGGCGAGCAATCTTGCCACTAGGCCATATTCCCAGCCCAAACAAGATTTTTTTTTTGTTGGTTGTAGGGCTCGAACTCAGAGTCTGGGCGCTGTTCCTGAGATGTTTTGCTCAAGGCTAGCGCCCTACCATTTTGAGCACGGTGCCACAAGATAATTTCATTTTAATTATATACTGCTTTCAAATTTTTAAACATCTAAAACTTTCTTTGATGATGAATCAGTTTTAGCTCATAAATACCATGGATAATAACTGTGAAAATACAGGAAATTAAGTACATGCTCAAAAATCATACATTCAATTCCTTGCTCTTTCTGCAGTATGACTATAGAAATGTGCCACACAATAAATTTTGAATTAGAAAAACCAGGCATAACCACAATGTTCTAGTATTCTATAACTATATGGGGAAAATAGAGAATCTGAAAAGAAAAGTCTTTTTTTTTTTTGCTTTTTGCAAAACCTAGAATAAAAATAAGCAAAGTCAGTGACTATAAATGCAAGGCAGTGAAGCATGAAAGAGGATAATTCTTTAGTGAGCAATATATGGAATAATCTACTAAAACATCATGAAAGCTCTACTAAATCTAAGTCTAAACCTATTTTTAAAAGAAATGTTGGATAAGAAATCATAGGGCAAGTCAAATATTGTCAGCTCATGTGCCACGACTCTCACCTGAGAATAGGACTGACATTCTGAGCAGGTGAAGAGGAAAAATTATAAGTTGGGAAAATTCCATATAAGCAGGAAGCAATGTTTACCTATTTCAGCAATATGAAGAACAACTTTCTTCTTCGACATGTCTATGCTCCATTAACCAAATACCCATGAAGCTCAAAGTAGTGCCCATTATTCTTCTGACAAGGATGCTAAATGCATAACAGATCACTGGTTACTTTACAGGGAGGAATATATTTAGATTAGGGATGATTAACTTAAAACTTGTTGATCATCCCAGCTCTTTCATTGGTGCTGGTCTTGGAAATTTCATTCTGGGTCTAGGTGTTCTTCCTGGGCTAATTTGCCCAAGGCTTGTGTTCTCCCACTTGAGTCACAACTCCACTTTTTTTTTTCTGGCTAATTAGATATAAGAGACTCACAGACTTTCCTACCTGGGCTGGGTTTGAACCATGACCCTCAGATCTAAGCCTCCTGCATTGCTAGGATTACAGCTCTGAGACAATGACACCTAGCAAACAGCTCAGCTTTAAAAACAGAAGGTATGCCTACCAGACTATCTTGGTTCAAGACTTTTAGTTCAATATTGGACAGTTTAAATGAAGAGAAAGTATCCACAGAACAAGTATTTTAAAGTTGCTCATGGGACCTAATGAAATAAAGAAAAAAAGAATTGTGTTTCTTTTAAGGCCAGTACAAAACAGCAATTATTGTAACTTAAACTTCTAAACTGCTTAACAATAATATGTCTAAAATCATGTATTTAATATGTAAATGTACGTGGTACATTTTCTACCACTGTGGTTTAAGTATGGAAATACAATGTTGCAAACTGATATTTGAATTTGATCTTTCTGATTAAAGGGTGGGTATCTTACAAACTTGGAATCTTTTCAGATTAGGTGCTCATAAGTAGAACTAGATTCTTACTCATTTCTGGGGCATGCCTAATTCAGGTCTATAGATGTCCAAAGTCTTTCTATTCTATTGAACTTCTCTGCATAGAAATATGGTATCTGAAGAGTGCCAACATTGTACTTTTACTCCCCCCGCCTCCCTTTTTTGCATTTACTACCTGCCTGACACTCTTCCTTGGTCACCCTTGAAGATCTTTTGAGGCAGAATTTAGAATTCATTAGGAACTGCATACATCTCTCAAAGAACTTTCCATGTACACAATTCTGTGTATGTAGCTACAAGTGTTTGCAATACCTCCTAGAGTTTAACCTTAACTTACAATGAATTCCAGATTTATATGTATTCTAGTGTGTGATAGACTAGGGGCTATAACCTTTCAGTTTTTGTCTTCCAATGGAATTGGTCAGTTTTGGAGCAACTTCTAGCTCACCATGTCTTAGCAAATTCCTCATGTGTAGAAAATAGATGTGAAAAAGTGTGTTTTAATATTCACTTGGTGAAATTCATGCAGAACTGTCTATAAAATATCAAGAGCTTGATATTTGAAGCCAGTGATCTTCGCTACCAAGTACTTATTTAAAGTAAAGACCAATATATTGAGTCACAATCACTACAGATTGATTTGTGATTGAATATTTTGTGACTTGTTCACAAAAATCACTAAAATTATATTCCTTCTTTTCTAATCTTCACCTTCAAATGACTGTAATATATATATGCCATTGTATTTACTGTGTCTAAAGCCAAGTGTAAAGAGCTGCTATAGTTTTCATTTGAGAGTAGTCCTCTGAATCTCTCTGTTCTGGGACAGGACAGCAACATGTTTTTTCTAAGTTGTGAGAACCAGGTACTCTAACAAAATTAGCTTTCCAGATAGCTCTATTAGCCTTTACCACTTAAAAAAAATGTTCTTAAAAGGATAGTTTTCAGGCTTGGGCTCAGAGAATTTCTCTGACAATCTATATATGGTTGATGATCAGTTTTTGTCTTGGGTGTTAGGAAATGTATTTGTCCATACTTTTTCTCCTAATAAAGACACTGTTTTGCTAATGTTAGACAGCAGCCATTTTGGAGTCTTGTCTTCCTCCAGGAGACACATGGAAATAAAGTCTCTATTCTATAGGATAAAATTCAGGAGTATTATGTCATTTTCATATACTTTTTATGATAAAATATTCTTTTTCTTAGCATGCTGATTCTACAACTTCTTTTCCAATATTGTCAGATATTATCAAAAGCTATTGGGAAATTTCTGTACCAACTATGTGAATTTTTTGCTAGTGGAAAATATATGAGCCTGGATAGAAGGAACTACATACACTGATTTTCTATGAAAACTACATCCCGAGATTTCATTCTAATGTGTAATAAGATTTAAAGAAATTGCTTTTTGTATTAGGAACAAACTAATTATAATGAAACAGAACGAGATAATGATAATGCACTTTGATTTTAGAATGAAATTTACAAAATAGCTCCAGGGTCTGTTTGTAATGACATCTTCATTGATAAAGGATGTAAATTTTCCCAAGTCTATTAGCTAGTCTTTTAGTAGTAAATTTGACCAAGTGTAATGGCACCTATATTTTCTTATTACAGTGCTTATGTTTATCTATACCACAAATGAAAGATTAGAGCTTCATATACTATATAAATTAGGTTACATCTAGGAAAATCTATTCTTGTTGAAATGGAAAGGCTGTTCTTAAAAGAGACACACTGTAAAACGATTTTTGATGCTTTCCTATAGTTCCAAAAGATGTTAGTATAATAACATACTTCTTTTTAGCATGAGTTATTCATATAGACAACAGGAACCACAATTGCTTCCTAAATTTTGCTCTTTAATCAATTATGAGGAATAATTATAGTAACACCAAGTATAATATAGAATTTCCACAAAGATTTGGGGAAATAATGTTAAGTTAAAATTCTCATGTGAAAAGGAAAAGAAAACGCCTCATGAAAATAAAGTGTGTTGCAAGTTTTAGTTAAATAGTTTTAAGAGAAAAAAGCAACCATCTAAGTTTACTATCATTTCTTTTGTAGTTCAGAATAAGAGTGTTGGGTTCAGTTTTATCTAAACAGCAGCAGGAACAGCCTTTACTTGAAACAGTTATGAAAAAATTGGTGAGGATAAAGGCATGACAAAATTGTTCATCATGTACATTACCTTATATATTTTTCTATATAATTTTTGGATTTAAGGGTGGGTATATTTTTACCTATGAGATATGAATATTTGTTGATTACAATGTTCCTCTAGGATATATTCATTTGGGAATAAGACCTGCAAAATAAGTTAAGTAATGCAAGAAAATAAATGGTTTAGCCATGGTAATGTATCATATTTGACCTTGTCAAGTATAGGTTTTGTAAATGTGCCGCCTATACATCTAGAAGCTGTTTAAATTTCCAAATAAAATAAATTATGGGATAAAATACTCTTTTGTTTAATAGTGAAAGCGAAAGAAACAAACTTTCAATAATCAAATTCTGCTGCATGTAGAGCTAGGGAGGGCTTGAACTTTCATGTTATATATTTATATATATATTATTTTTCAAAATTTAATTTCTTAGTATAATATGCCTTGCTCCATGTCATCCCCTACATCATTCTCCTTGGGTCTAAATCTTACCTTCACCCATATTCTCTAGTTTTCTGGTTTCATTTTCAAACATATATTGAGTATTATGATAGTATTTAAGCACCATTTCTCTCTCCATTCCTCTGTCTCCTCTCCCCTCAGACAAAGAAAGATACATTTTGACAAGGTGTGATACCAACAATGGTTATGGGCAGGACTAGTGCAAAATATCCAGTTCAAAAAATAAAACTAGGGCTGGGAGTGTGGCTTAGTGGTAGAGTGCCCGCTTACCATGCATGAAGACCTGGGTTCAATTCCTCAGTACCACACAAGCAGAAAAAGCCAGAAATGACTCAAGTGATAGAGTGCCATCCTTTAGCAAAAGAAGCTCAAGCACAGTGCCCAGGTACTGAGTTCAAGCTCCAGGAATGGCTAAACAAACAAATAAATACTATAGGCCAGGTGCTGGGGATTCATGCCTGTAATCCTAACTACTCAGGAGGCTGCCATCTGAGGCTCACGATTCAAAGCTATTCCTGGAAGAAAAGTCTGTGAGACTTTTATCTCCAATTAACCATCCTTAAATCATGAGTTAGAGCTGTGATTCAGAGTAGTAGAGCAGTCACCTTAAGTAAAAACTAGCTTAAGGACAGTGCCCAGACCCTGCGTTCAAGCCCCATGCCTAATAAAATAAAAAATTAAAATAAATAAAATTATGGAACATATTTTGTTTTGAATAATTTTATTTGAATTTGAAATGATTTCTTACACTGAGAAAAATGTTCTTTAAGAGGAATTATTCATTTAAAAGCATAGAAATAAGCGCATTTGCTATACTCAATTGAAATGCCACTGATAGGTATAAATCTCCCGTTGTTTAAGCTGAATCTGAGGAATAGAATGTTATTTTCAAAGTTGTTGCTATCATATGTTAATGTATTTAGGAAAACAAAATTTATGTGTTGATTTAAATAATTCTGCAATACTCTGAGTTTTCACTGAACTGACACTGGATGCACTTATGGTTTGTGAAATGGCTTAGATCTTGCCTGAGGATTAATAACTGAGAGAGGTATTCATGTTTACATTATAGGGTCATCCTTTCATTCTCAGTATCAATGATTGACAAACTGATAAGTGAGAAGCAATTGAAATATTTTTGATTATTCTGCTGATTTGCTCAGGCAGTGCTGCCACAATTGGATGGGACCATGGGTTGGTTCTTCTACATGTAGAGTGGAAAAGCTCAGCCCCTTGCCTTGTCCAATTGGACAAAACAATACCCATCATCAGCCTATGTTCAGTTGTGCTATTTAGCTTTTTAGAAGTATCTCATCTATGCAATTTGTCCTATGTAGGCCTGCTTCTTATTTCTCTTTTACCAAGGCTTATAGCATTTTTAAGCTAGTCATTGTGCTAACAAGTTAAGTTCCATCGTGAATTATTTATTTGCAGGAAAAACTTTCCCACCACCCTCTTATTCCCTATATTGTACATTAAAACTAGACCTTTTCAAATGTAACAGCCAGTTTAGAGGTCTTTTCTTTATTGTAAAGGTTTTGCACAGTGGAGTTATGGCTTCAAAGTAAGGAAATGAGTACAATTTTTGTTGAACATTGTTACCCCACCCTCATTTTCTCTTGCTTACCCTCCCCCTACCCCATTCCCCTCACCCCCAAGATGTGAAGTTCATTAGACACATAATTTCTCCTAGAAAATTTTGTAATTCACGTTATTTTGATTTACAAGTGATAGTAGTTGAATCAGCAACATAGAAATGACTTAGAGAAAGAAGACAAACTGTTACTAATTGGTATTATTTGGCTCCCTCATAATAAAGGAAAGGAAGATCAGAGTGAAGGCAGTTTTATTTCCATGAAGGAACATTTCAAAGTTTATACAAAATGGACTGGGATGCAGAAACACTAATGAAACCACAGGTCATCTTAGCAAAGAATCCTTTGATGTATATTTTTGCTAACAATAAAAGTTGTCAGGAATATATTATATAAAGGGGGAAATAAAGGTATATGATGAAGACTCCATTATTTTCCACTTATTTTTAATTTTGCCTATGCATTATTTAATTCTGAATATACTCCCTTGAGGCCTGAATTACTATAACAATTTTAGGTATATATTATGGTACAATAACACACAATTGTAAATGCTTGGAAAGAATTTATAATTATTATTTTGCTTTGTGCTTAATAGTTTTTGGATATGTTGGTTTTTGATGAAAATAAATTTAGAAGCAGAAATTTAATATTTTGATGGTTTTTGTAGTTGGGATCATACTGAAGATTTTTAAGTTCATCTTCTCCTAAATTGAAAGGAGCTAAATTTTAAGATGAGGAAACAATAATCATTTCTATCATTTTATCACCTATACTTTTCAAATTGAGAATAAATACAAATAAATTTAATGCCAACTTAGTCTCCAAATAGTTGTTAAATAAATTTGTAATATTAAATGTTAATAATTATTAATAATATAAATGGGATTGAGGGTATGGCTTAAAACCATCTGTCTGAGTCAAAACCCAGGGCCATAAATACTAATATAAATAACGATAATAATAATTGACAGTAACAAAAGCAATGGTAATAAGAAAGAAGTAAACAATTTTGTCAACTTTTGTGACAGTAATATATTTACAATTATGATGCAATAAATTGCTTAATATGGATAACAGAAGTAGATTGTTTAATACAGAAATGCACAATGATACTTCAATTTTCATTGAAAATCACATTGACATATACAGAATTGGCAAATATAGAATTCACCTATCTTTGATGTCCTGATTATTTACAGATGTACTCCCCCAAACATTTGTATTCACCCATAGGACTCCAAGTCTTTTTTCCCTGGCAATGGGTCTTTTGCAGCACTTCTCACCTTCCACCATCTTGCAGAAGTTACTTGTGTATGGGTTTATTATTACTGTCTGTGCAATCTGTTGTGCTATCTCTTCTGCTGGGGCAGTGCTCCTTGTTTGTTCTGCTTATCAATGCATCTAGAATGTTTGGACTGATAATATTCCCTTATATTTTTCTTGAATTAATAATAGATTTTTGATAACAATATATTTAAATTAAGAGTGTGAATTTTGGGCTAAGTGCCTGGCATCTCATTGTTGATCTGACCACCCTTAATTCTGTACCTTCAAACATAATAGATAGTGCATGCTTTTATCATTTTCTAGCATTAAGCTATGATCTGACAATACCCATGTATTACTAATATGCCTCCACAGACATTTCCCTGATTTAGCTATAGAGTATGGAGGTCAAAGCCACCATTTTCCAAGAAACAACTGCCAACATAAAGTTTAACTTGGAATAAAAGTGTAATTAAGGGCAAATGGATTTTTTCTTTTCTGTTTTGTTTTTTGACAGTCCTGGGGCTTGAACTTATGGCCTGAGTACTGTACCTGGCTTCTTTTTGCTCAAGGCTAGCACTCTGCCACTTGAGCCACAGCACCACTTCCGGCTTTTGCTATATATGTGGTGCTGAGGAATCGAACCCAGGGCTTCATATATAAGAGGTGAGCACTTTACCACTAGGCCATATTCCCAGCCCCAAATGGATTCTTATACCTCACTAAACTTCATATTTGTGCACATAAAATATTTTAATCAAAAGTAATTTCAATAAGTATTACTCTAGCAACTAAATCCAAATTCTGTATGTACTCAATACACACACACACACACACACACACACACACACACAAATTGACATTATTTTCTCAGTGTAATACTCATGCTTTTTCTTTGTGTGCTTGGGTAAATTTTTTTCATTATTTTGTTGTTAATTTTATCATCCTGCATGTGCTTTTCCTCTCATGTGTTTGGTCAGTTTCTCAATGAAAATTTTCAGTCCTCATTACCAATTGCTAGATGATTTTAGCTATGCAAAGAATAATCACAGCAAAGCAAGACAAAGACAAGAAAAATACCAAAAAGAAAGTTACCCTAAAAAGGAAATTTATCATGAAATGTAGAGGTGGTAGAAAAAGAAATCTGATACATCTTCATCACAGGAATTATTTAGAAGGCAGACTGATAAGACAGATTTTCTTAGGAAATAAATACATGTTTAGCACTCTAGGACTTCTCATTAAATTTCAATACAAATGGATTATTGTTTTTCTATAGAAAGCTAACTTGTCTGCCAGTGACTGAAAACTGACAACATTTCTGTAATAAGTATCATAGAGCTCAGCTTGAGCACAATCAGAAAACAGTTAAAAAGAGCTCCACAATAGTTACCACTGTTTTCATGTGGGAGAGGTTTCATGGCTATCAGATGGAATGTAACAGACAAATGGAAAAACATTCTATCTCTAGACATGGTGGTGGATACCTATAATCACAGCACTAAGGAGGTCAAGAGTTTGATCCCAGTCTGATCTACACAACAAGCAAGCCTGGACTACACAGGCACAACCCTGTCTCAAAAAAATCAATCCAAACAATAAAAAAATAAGAACAATGGTTTTGGCTCCTTCCTCTACGATGTTGTAGACATTGTTAGTTTATTCTCACATTGAAGTAGATGACCCTTGTCACATCCCAGTGCGGCACACCAAAACTTACTTTATTTTATTATTCTATTCGGTTTTGGCATTGCTATTTAAATCAGAACCTAACAATTGCTCTTCTCCTCTTCATTTGTTTACCACTCTCCACTCAACCCCACTCCAATCATTTCAAGCAACTATTTCCTGGTATTTATTTTATTGAGCTCTGACTTTGCCTTTCTAAGAATTACCCTGTTTGAGTTCTCCTTTGAATCTGCCATATTTCTGTTAATACATTTATATACACTTACATGCCACCCAACACATTTACTTATAAGTTTATGAGTTAATGCTAGCTTTCACATATGAGAAAAAAAACATGCGTCCTTTGTCTCTCTGGGTTTGAATTACTTCACTTGACATATTTTTTTCCAGATTTTTCTTTTTTTAAAAAACAAATGATATAATGTCATTCTTTCTAACAGATGAAGTGTCATGGACTTCTCTATGAAGTAGCTGATGCTTTAGGTTGCTTTTTTAAAAAGTAAATTCTCACTTTCTGCCTAGGCTGGCCTAAATTTTAATCCTCCTCGTTATGTTTCCTTCAATATCTAGAATGACTAGCATAGACCACCATGCCAAGCATCTTCTTTTGCAATTTGATATTGTAAATTTTCTTTCCCTCTATCTGGCCTTGAACTGGATTCTCCTGATCTTAGCCTCCCCAGTATATAGGATTACAGATATAAACCACTGTGCTCTACTATTTCTGCTACTGCTACTTTTCTTCTTCTGCTGCTTCTTCAGTAAAGTGGAATGGAGCTTTCCAATGAAAGAACTTTTCTTTTATTAAAAAATTTATTTATTTTTTTATTGTCAAAGACATGTATAGAGGAGTTACAGTTTCATATGTAAGGCAGTGTGTACAAATGAGGGAGGTGAAAAAGATCATTTCTAAGGACATAGAGTTCAACACTGAAGAGATTTTTCTCTCACTTCTCTCCTCAATTCTTCTATTGCATACAATAAGGACAGTTGTTAGTGTGCCATGGATGCAGTCAGAGGCATTAGAAGGGAGGAGGTAATCTTCCATGATATGGTATTGTGTCCACCTGGAGGGACCCTTTCCTAATTTCTACAACTTCTACTCTCACTTCATGCACCTCTGCTCATGGTCATAGAAGCCATGGCCTCCTCTGTGAGGACTTGGATATTAAGGACAAGCTGAGCACAGTGACAGTACCAGTACTGTTTGTGCAAGCCACACAGTCAGTCCCACAAGCCCTGAGCTTGAGGTAGAAGAGCTTGGAGAAAAAAAAAAATCTAGGTTTTCTACACTAAAGCCTTTATTCAAAAAACAGTGATAAAAAAACAGTAAATAAAACTACTAGATTATCAAAGAAAATTAAGGCAAGATCACATTCTTTCCACACCGCTCATTTAGAATTTAATATGCTTCATTCTGTTTAATATACTATTGTCGACATGCCTATTTTACATTCAGATTTCTTACATGAATATGTATCCAATGCCTCTGTTTATTCCACCTCTTTATCTTACTGTGAATTTGCACTACTGAGCTGAAGCTTTCTCTTGTCATCCATGGCAGCCTAACCCCATAGTAGCAAAAATTCAGAGTATTCTCTCTCCTCGGTTACTTTCATTAATTTTCAGAGACTTCTGAGAACTTCTCACCTACAGCTTCCTTAACAAACAAGTCATATGTCTTCTCTCCCTGGTCCCATGTTACACTTTCCTGGCCACTTCAGTCTTTCATATCAGAAGAATGAATAACAAATATACTAATGGTTAGCATTGTGTATCGATTGTGCAATGTATAGATATTATCATATGTGGCAACTTTAATTCTGCAACTTATTTTAAGTCAAGGGACAAATATATTTTATCTTTTATTTATTCTCAACTGTTCAGAATGAATTTAACAATAGTTTAATGCACTGTCCTATTCATGCACATAAGCCCACCAGTATATTTAGGTACCAGTGAGGTTATAGACAAGGCATAATAAAGTCTTTAATATTTAATCTCACCTTAGACTTTATGATTTAGTCCTTTGTAACTGCATCATCTGAAAGAGCAGTAACAATCAATCATTTTTTGCACATTTGGCTAGCCTTAGAAAATGAGGCCAACATCACAAATGATATATGCAGTGATAGTGATGGTTTAAAAATATTTCTGTGTATTAACAATGCCAGTTGACCTTGCTAAATAAAAGGATATTATTTTTCACACAGTGAACAATGAAAAAATAATGCAGTATGAGATCATTCTTCCAAGAACCATTAAGAAAATACAAAGAGTACCTCTGAATATTTCATTACACACACACACACTATATATATATATATATGTATATGTATATATATATGGGTGAGTGTATATATGCTTATATATTTCCATGTAGAACACAAAAACAAGTCATATTTTTCTTTAGAAATTATTCTGCTCATAAGCTACTTATTTTATTTAGCCTCTCTGCTCAAAAATGTTTGCTAAAGATGTCTTTAGTCAGGCACTGGTGGCTCAAATCTGTAAGCCTAGATACTCAGAAGGCTGAGATCTGAGGATCCCAGTTCAAATACACCCCAGGCAAGAAAGTCCATGAGATTCTCATCTCCAATGAACCACCAGAAAACCGGAAGTGGTGTTGTGGCTCCACATTGTGGAGTGCTGTGAGCTGAAGAGCTCAGGGACAGTGCCCAGGCCCAGAATTAAACATGCCTTTAATTATACTCATATTGAACTTTACATTTGGACCCACACATTACATTTTAATAGTGTTTCATTATGATTATATGCAAAGTGTTTAATTTTTTAAGCCTAATAACCAATAGTTTATATGTGTCCTCCTTTACACGTTCATGTACATAGACACTTTGGTTACACAGAGTCAAAATATGTTTTTCTAGTTAGGCACATACTCTACAAAAGTATATGTGTAATTATGTACTCATACCCAGAACATTTCTTACAGATGCTAACAGGAATACTAGTTTGAACTTAATATATTATTTCATCCACCTAGAAAAGTCACAAAACTCTTTAAACTGTGTAAGCTTAGGAAATGTCTCTGACTTGTTTATCAATGTGTTCTTATTTTAAAATAATTTCTGGCCTTAATTATCAAGTGCTCTTTACTCCTAAATGATGTATTTTAATGTAACAGAGATATTGTAGGCTTGCAATAACTGCCTTGTTATCCACTGTCCAATGTCCTCATACAATTGTTGTGTTGTGGTCCTGAAGCAATAGGTAGCCAAAGCTCTAATCTCCTATAGGTTATAGATTTTTAGATTCTCTGGAGCTAGAGTGTTTCCATTGAGTAATGAAAGGGTACTGAACTAAGTCATCAAAAGGACATACTTGCCATACAATCAATGGGGTGAATGCTATACGGAGAAAATGAAGTGTTCTTAGGGTGATGGGTAACTGGAGATGCTCACTCTAAGGATGGTTAACAGTGGCCTAGAAAGTAACTAAACTTCCTCAATCATCTTTGTTTTGTTTTCCTTTAGTTTTGCAATTCAGGAGAGTTTTCTGCTTCCTGCGAATAATCCCTAAACTCACAGGGTACCCTGTGATAAAGCCTCAAACTCCTTCACTTGGTATTTTTCCCTCCAGCTACTTGTTAATAGGGAGCAACTGACAGACTACCTCCCACATTATCCATATTTTCTGGAAAGGCATTCCTTCCCACCTTAAGTCCCATTCTCATCACAATCTCTCAGAAGATCCAAGTAAAAACAACAATCATTTTAGTCTTTATTCAGGAATAATATATAGTATCCAAGCCCTTGCAGAGACAAAAAGATATAGGCTATTAGGTACACACACACACACGCTTGTGCTCACACACACACACACACACACATTCCTTGCACTTGCTCCAATAAAGAAAAGAAAATGAAAAATAAACCCTTGAGTTTCCATAAAAATTAATGTGAACACTCCCATCTGGCTAAGTAGCAGAAACCCTCCTTCTCTGACAGCAACTGGTAAAAATTCATTGAAGTTTTTACTCTTGTTAATTGTGTTACCATATGATCCTGTGGCTACTGATATTGCATTAGCCCTGCAATGCCTCAAGTAAACTAATTGTGCCTCTCTTTACTTGTTTGCTCTGGGGAAAGAACTCCATTGCTGTTACTAGGGAATTGATAATTTCTTGCAATTTTGGGGAATGAGGAAGGGAATGTAAACCTCCAGAGTTTTGGCTAGAGGAGAACAATTTTCAGATTGATTGCCCATGCCTAAATCTTCCCATGTTAAATAATTTATTGTGTTTACTTCCTTTGTCCTAAGATCAAATAATGTTCAGTTCTGTGCCACACAGGATGAACTAGACAGATTCAGCTTGCATTTTGAGTATTTTTATATGTGAGCATATAAATGTGCACAAAGAAACCCAAACAGCATGTATTCCATGTGTTTCTTTATTTCTTTTTATGGTATCATCTATGCCTCATTGCCATCAACACACATACAGCATATAAATGGAATAAATATATGATATGCAAAAACCATAAATATATTAAGTTTGTACACTTTAATAGTGTATATCAAATCCATGAGGAAATTATTCTCCAATTATTTTAACAGGTGTTCTGACAATGACTAAATACTTTTAAGAACAAATAAGTCCCTAATTGAAAAGGATTTAAAAGCAAGACTTAATTTCAAATACTAAATATTTAGCTGAAAAAAATGAAGCAAAGGAGTGCCACAGAAAGATAGAGCTAAATATGTATAAAGTGTATAAAAGGTATATTACAATTTTTAAATGCTTCCACAAGTTGCAACACAGTTAGTGGTTTAAAGACCCCTTTTAATAGCATACTTCAATTTTTATATCTATTCTGCAAGACGGAAGTTTGAAAACATCATGGCTTTCCTGGGTCCTTTGTGCAGCCTTGTGAAGCCAGCATTAAGGCAATAGCAGTGTTGTGCCCCTTTCTGGAGGCTGAAAAGACAGAACAGTTTCTATGTGATATTGATGATAGGCTTTGGGTACTGTCCAGGGTGGTGTTTGATCTTAAATGCTGCTCATACTCTTTCTTATTCTTCCATATCACCACCTAAATTTAATAACTACACAGTGGAGTTGTATGGGTAAACAGTTTTTAATTTGTCAACATTTTGGGGGATTTATTTCAAACCTGAAATTCCTTGCTCTGCTTTATAAAGTTAAATTTCCAAGTCGCTATCTAAATAAACTAGAATGGAAACCCCTAATTTTGTTTTTCACTTCTCCTTCTCCCTAACAGAATTTCTATGTTTTATCTAACTATGGAACAAGTGAGTTTGTGTTTGAGACACAACCATGTGCTTACTAGATGGACTAAATTATTTGACATTCTCTCTGGCAAAGAACATGCATTCAATAAATGTTAACTAATTTGTTGTTTGGAACCAACCTACTAAGGTAGTAAGAAACATACAGTAAATGCATATTTATATGTCCCCTAAATCTAAAAAGAATAATGAGCACATTCGTTCAATGAAAATACTCATTAAAATAGTACTAGTACGATGAATCAATATCACCTGGAGATGTTAAGAAAATATATTTTCTGAAATCACTCTCCCTTGTGTGATAAAACAAGACCTTATGGTTCAATTTTGTTTATTGTTAAGACAAGAATATAATTACAAGAATCAAATGAGGTGATACATGAAAAATATCAGTTCATTGCTTAGCATGTACTGTGCATATTAAAATTATTCTTTCCTCTTTAAGTATATCCCAGTGCACTCCTCTGGCTTGGAATTTGCCTTAGGAAACTAACAAGTCCAATGCTTTTAATAAGAATGAGTGAGTGGCTTATATTCTATCTAATCAATGTAATAATGTCAGTAAAACAAATAAAGATGCCCTTTGGATTTATTGTGAATATCTACATATTCACTTTCAAATGTAGATAAGTATTCTAGATATGGCTAGAGGCCATAAATCTCCTCATGTGCTTTTTATATTGAAGTTCTATTATTCACTTAAAAGAATCAATTTAATATTGCAAATATGAGGCACAGTACTTGCAGGAGTAATCTCACATCTGACAGTGCTAAAACAAATTAAAAAGAAATAGTTATTTCTTCATGACAAAGCAAAAGCTTAAAGTGTGACTTTACTTCCTTAATAATAAAATGGTAATAACAATTAAAAATTTAAATTTGTGGTTCTAGGACATTTATTCCACAACAATAGTATTTAGCTTCAATCCAACATTGAATCTAACAGCTAAAACATTTTATTTAATCAAAACTACATTTGCTATACCTCTTGACAACAGGTAAAGTCACTATGAATATTTGTGGTAAGGAAATTTTGAATCTTAAGATGTAGATTCCTGGAAGACAATTTTCTTCAATAAGTACCAAGGAAAAGAAGAAATCATTTTATAAGCTTTCTTCCTGAAGGCATGTTGAAAACAAAGCGATAATTGAGAAATGGGTTTGGGAGATTCACAAAGATATGCTATGTGGTTTGGGACTTAGAAACAGTAGAAAAAGCCCTATCAACTTTGGGAATAGGGAGACATGGGGCAATGGCCAGAAATGACAAAGAAACACACATCTTTGGTGGCATTCAAAGCCCTGCCCCTACTAAGCTTGGTCATTTTGAGCAAGAAGCCTGTGTGTCATTGTTCAGGATTAAATGATGCCCGTGCATTTCAATTAGCAGAATAAGAACTGCTAATGTTGTATATATAGACGTGTGTACTGGTGATACCTTATTGCATTTCTCAAGTTGTTCTTTTTAGTATAAAATTCACTTTCATATTAATTTCTCTTAGTAATTCAATGCTCTTAATTACATTCCACAAGTGGTAGTAGGGATTCCATTTAGTGCTTTCCACTTGATAGACAGACATTCTATCATTTGAGCCAGGCCATTTTTTGTATTGATTAGTTTCAAGGAAGGGTTTCTATTTCTGCCTGTCTCTGTCTCCTGTTGTCTGTCTGTCTGACTGGCTGGCTGGCTTTCTCTCACCCCCTCACCCCCCTTCTCTCTTTCCCCTGGGATTGACCTGGGCTGTGTTTCTCTGACTTGTGCTTTCCCTTGTCACTTGGGATGATAAGTGTGGGACAATGCATCCAAACATTATGCTTTCCCTTTACTTAGCCATTAGTTGAGGTGATGTCTTATGAACTATTATGTCCCAACGAGTCTTTAATGCCAATGCCCTCATTTCCCTCTCCCAAGTAGCTAGGTTTACAGGCTAGTACCACCATTCCCAGTTAAATATTCTTTTGTCAGAGAATGGTGCAGTATATTGTTTCCTTTTATATTGGAAGCAACCCGTTGAAACAATTGCATACATAGATAGGTAAACAAAGTATAACCTCTAACATAATATTGGCTTTAATTCTCTGACTAGATTGAAGCCATTATGTATTCTCTTTTTTTAAGTTCTATTTTAATTAAATAGAGATCAAATAGTAGAGTACCTTCTTAGTGGCCCTTACGCATACATTTTCTGAAGTTTACAAGTACTGTAAATTTCTTCATTATGGACAAACATTAAACCTCCAGTTTTTTAAATTTTGTTCATATAAAACAGTATCTACCTAGATTAAAGAAAATTTAAGAGCTTAGAAATGTTCCTTGAGGGCTGAGAATATGGCCTATAGTGGCAAGAGAGCTTGCTTCATATACATGAAGCCCTAGGTTTGATTCCTCAGCACCACATATATAGAAAAGGCCAGAAGTGGCGGCTCAAGTCGGCCGAGTGCTAGCCTTGAGCAGAAAGAAGCCAGGAACAGTGCTCAGGCCCTGATTTCAAGCCCTAGGACTGGGAAAAAATTTTAAAAAGAAAGGAATGTTCCTTGAGGTATTAGTACCACTGAATCAAAATAGTAAAACTTTTGGAAAAATACTGCAGCTATTAAATAAAGTTGAATGACGATAATCAATTTACAATATAAAGACAATATTTTATTATGCAAAATACCTTCAATAATTTAGGATATTTGATGAATATAATGATACATAAAGTTATAGGAATGATAATCATGTGTGCACACATATATATGTATATATTTATGAATGTGTGTATTATTGATATTGCAGAATGACTAAAACAGAGAAATCTCTCTAAAGTAACATACAAAATGCAATATATTAGCATTTGTATCATCTAATGTATTTCTATCAAACAAAAAGCAAGGAAGTCATAAAGGTTTTCTGCTTTCCTATCATAGGTAGCAAAAAGTCCTCATTAGTTGCCCAAATTAATCTTATATTATAACAATTTGATGTGAGCAGAGTTATGCTGTATCTGACAAATATAGTTTTCAAAACTTTAAGTTAAATATACATTATTTTCACATATGATAAATTTTCTCTTAATATTGGGTCACTAACATTTAACAAGGTTTGAATTAATTTTTAAATTCTAGTATTAAAAGAATGTTTGTGGTTCTATTTTTTCTAGGTCTCAGGGTGGTGAACGTTTTTGAATTCAAAACCTGTGAGCTTGTGGTAAGTTTATAATTAATATGCATAATTTTAGAGCTATTTTGTTTTTATTACCTATTTGAAAGTCTCTAACATTTAAGATAATGAAAATTCTGGTAATTCATTTGATAGTTTACCACATATGTTGAAACATGTGATATTTTCTGTCAAACTGCTTATGTTCTTGTATAGATTATAGTCACATAGTTATTTGATAGAGTTCTTGATAGAGTTCTAAGTGAATTTGAAGACATTGTATAGAAAGGTAAGGAAAAGGACCACAAAAAAAACAGTTCTTTGGACATGAATGACAATTTTATATATTAAATTTTTCATAGGGAGAACTAGTTGATGTCAATGAATAGAGGCAATGAGTTATTGAAAGTGAAACTTATTTTATCACCTGTCAAGATTTATCAATTGGGTTTCTTTATTAAAGCCTAATGTTTGAGTCTTAAGGAGTTGAAAGTAAAGTATATACCTATGGAAGTAAAATAAAAAGAAGCAAATGGTGACTTCTGTGGCACATTTAAGACATTATTTTTAGTTTCAGTAGTTGCATTAATTTAATAAGTGGTAAAAATGTGAATCTGAATTAACCTAAGCAATTCATTAGTATGGAATGTGTGTTACATTATTGAAATGATTTTAATTTCAAAGACATTTAGAAGATTGTAGACAGAAACTACTATTAGGAATTTTGAGATGTACTTTTTAAATTACATTTTTAGAAACACTCTATGTAATTATTGAAAATGAATGTTATATGGAAGAAAGGGCATATCAGATTCCTTCATGTTACCAGGAGAATCTGTTGATAATACATTTTGATGATTTATTTGAATGCATGTAGAGTAATAATTTCATCCCCAAGTGCTTGTACATTTTTAGGTTGTAAGTTATATTTTACAAATGGAGTTGGAATTTTTTTCAAACATCATTTCAACTATTCATATCTGTATTGGATAAGATGGGTAGGAGTAAAAAAGGCTACAGTAAGATAACCCATCCATTTTGTTTTTTAAAAATGTATTTTCTTACTTTTATCTGACTAGGATGTGATTTGCAATTCGTATTCCTGGTGGACACCACATTGGGAGTAGAAATAAAATTGGATGGTGGAAATTTGAAGGGTTCTTTAAAGTGAATGTCCTGGTCAATGTAGGATAATTTGGGTCTTAATGTGGAAGGTATTAGTACCTCAACATTTTGTGGATTTCATTTATTTATATACATATAAAATCTAATTCTCACCAGTCCTGAGAATTTATAAACAAGTTTATAGTTAAGTCTGGGAAGATTATGGAAGAAAGCAAAGACTTGTGCTGAAGAGCTCAGGGACAGTGCCCAGGCCCAGAGTTCAAACCCCACAACAGAAAACAACAACAACAAAAAAAAAACCCTGTGGAAAAATAATAGCAAGGCTATTCCTGATTACAGGAAAAGATTGTGAGTTAAAAAAATGAATATCAATGAGAAAACAATGGCCAACTAACATGACCTCCGACTGCATAACTAAGGCAAATATAAAGTGACATCTGGTTATACAATATTAGAGATTTGTCATTATTTACATCCTTTGGCAATATTATATTCTGACCTGTTTTCTGGGAAAATTTACCTGGAAAAAGTGACCTTTGAGATTTTTGTCTGTTAAAATGACGGTAACTCTTCCGAAGCAATATGAACAGTTCTATGATTCCATAATAAAGTAACCTGAATATTACTTTTAAGGGAAATAGTGATCATAGATCAATCACCCTTCAGCTCATCTGAATATTGTCTAGCATAACCCTGACTATAGTTTCAGATCAGCAGGCAGTGAGTGGCCATGATAAATTGTTTCAAAAATTTGCTAATAATTATGTGTCTTCTCATTCAAGAATTCCTCTTTACTCCTGACTACTATAATCTGTATTGGTTAGAGAAGAAAATTTATATGATAGAAGCATGAAAATTAGAATGTACCTCTGAGCTTTTAACTATCAACCTATCAGTTACTGTTCAACCTTGATTTAACTAAGCTGAGTACACTTATTTGAAATGATTTGTTGCATTTTAAGATCACATAATTTATAAGTTGACTTTGATAGAAAAATATTGCAAAAGTGCAAATATATCCACTTTGATGTAAGTTACCATAGATTATTTATTATCCATCCAATCTTGTCAATTACATTAGATATATTACCATTATGAGCACTCCATTATATTAAACATATTTTAAGAGTACAAGTCTTTACATTAATTTTGCTATTCAAAAGGCAAATATATTTTACATTCACAAAGGTAAATATACTTTAGAATTAAGTTGAGAAATCTCTGCTGTTAAAATTAAGCTTGTGCACAATTTAGTCCCAAAAGAAATTATCATAAAAATCTATAAGGGTATCAGTAAGAATTTCTCAAAAATTTTTCCTGAAAACCAAATATTTACCTTCAGTGTGTAAGTGCAGGGCTGGGGCAGGGCAATAACCGGTATCATTTTTAAAGGAATTGAAATAATGTAGAAGGAGGGGAAACGTTAAGGATTCTGCATTAAATTTGTTGTTATCCCTGGTAAAAGACATTTGATCAATTCATTAATTATTGTTCTGATGATAGATCTCTATTATGCTAATTCTTGATATTAGGTTAGGGTGGGGAGTGCCTGTGCATGTTTATGAATGTATTCATGAAAGAAAATAAGAAAGGAAGAACTTACAGATAGTTTAAAATTTATTGCAGCCTTTTGGGGCTCTCCCTTGCCAGTGTTCTCACCTCTACCCTCAATATACCAAACAGAAGCATAGGTAGGGCTGGGAATGTGGTTCAGTGGTAGAGTGCTTGCCTAGCATAAATGGAGCCCTGGATTTGATTCCTCAGCACCACATAAACAGACAAACCCAGAACTGGTGTTGTGGCCCAAGTGATAGAATGCTAGCCTTGAGCAATAAGAAGCTAAGGACAGTGCTCAGGCCCTGAGTCCAAGCCCCAGGACTGGCGGAAAAAAAAAAAAAAAAAAAAAAAAAGAGGAATAAGAAGCATATGTAAAACATTGGACAAGCCATAAATTCTCTGAAGAACTATAATGTGGGGACAGGGCTAGTTTTGTTTTTAAAGGGTAGATGTCTGTAATTATCTTTAGGTCTTAGCTATAAATCAATGAGTTTACATGAGGTTTACTAAACCCTTAAAAATACAATATGTAAAAATGATAGCCAAGACAGAATTCTTATTTGGATATGCAAATGATATGCATTACTAAGGCATTAAAATCTACTAGTCTCTTACTGTAACTAATATTTATAGTATAAATGTTTATGTTCAAATAAAAATCTTTAAGATATTTGTCTTAATATTTGTGAGAGGTTTTAACATATCTTATCAATAAGATTCCCTTTCCATGTGTATAGAGTTGGTGTGTCTGCTAGACTAGAAAGCTGTTAGTGGAGTTGTCATGCTAGGAGCTACATTTCATAGACAGCATGTTTGAAATAGAACAAAAAAGAGATTTATCATTGTGAATATTGATTTTTTCCTAATTTCCCAAATGTATTTTTCAAAATTGGTGATAATTTTACATATGCATTTATCTGTATACTCAAATAGTTTATATCAATCTAATTATTGAAATATGATCATTCCTTCAAATTGTTCATAAATATTTTGTTTGTGAGTCACTGGTTCTTAACAGTATCAGTCAGTGAAGATGTAAGTTGTTCTACAGATTTCAAACCAGACAGGTATATATGAAATAATATATTTGAAAAGACTTTCTGTGCGGATTGTTTGAATACTAGACATGAGTCACAGGTACCAAATTGCTTAGTGTCTTTTTATGTTTGGGAATACATTTGTAAATAATATGTGCATAATGAACTAAAAAAGAATTTATGTATTGTGAAGAACACATAGCTGAAAGACCTGATAGCAGTCATTTTCTATGCACAGAATAATGACAAGTAAACTGTGTGTATGAAGGTGCCATACAGTGAACTAAAGACTGAACATCTGTGGCATTTACTGTGGTGCACTGGTTAGTGAAGTGGAAGGGAAAATATGCTATCAAGTCAATTATATATGATTATAACCTGCAACCAAAAAACATTTTGTTAGGGAAAATATAAAAAATCAGGATTCTGAATCTATTTCTATTGAATGTATAAATAAACATAAACATATGTATTTCTTACATCATTAAAGGGTTAAAAAAGTCATGTTGATCCATTGTAAGTTGAGGACCATGTTGTACAGCAAAACTACTTTTTCTTGGGCTGGGGATATAGCCTAGTGGCAAGAGTGCCTGCCTCGGATACACGAGGCCCTAGGTTCGATTCCCCAGCACCACATATACAGAAAATGGCCAGAAGCGGCGCTGTGGCTCAAGTGGCAGAGTGCTAGCCTTGAGCGGGAAGAAGCAAGGGACAGTGCTCAGGCCCAGAGTCCAAGGCCCAGGACTGGCCAAAAAAAAAAAAACTACTTTTTCTTTTTTAAGTTTTTATTATAAAACTGATGTACAGAGAGGTTACAGTTTCATACGTTAGGCATTGGATACATTTCTTGTACTGTTTGTTACCTTGTCCCTCATACCCCCCTCCCCCCTCCCTCTTTCCCCCCCTGAGGTGTTCAGTTCACTTACACCATATAGTTTTGCAAGTATTGATTTGTTGTTGTTTCTCTTATTTTACCCTTTGTCTCTCAATTTTGGTATTCCCTTTCAATTTCCTAATTCTAATACCAGTATACACGGTTTCCAATATACTCAGATAAGATTACAGAGATAGTGTAGATACAATCACAAGAAGGTGATACAAGAACATCATCAACAGTATAAACTACAGATACACATGGGATGTTGAAAGTAGTTACAACTGTGATATAACAATCATTTCCATAAAATGGAGTTCATTTCACTTAGCATCATCTTATGTCAAAACTACTTTTTCTTTTGAGTAAAATGTCCCTTTATATTACATGGCGAACAAAGTTTTAACTACTTAGTTATCATGAGTCAAATTTTCTTACTGGGAGTTCACTTAAAATTACCATTCAATATGAAAAATCAGAAGTTTTCATTCCCAACACCTAAAAGTATGCTTAGAATGAATGACTTCTCTCTTGAATGTCAAAAATTCCTTTTAGTTAATGACATCCTAAGAATTTTATTGTAATTCATCTTTGAAAAATGTGAGCAAAAAAGTTTTCACACACACACACACACACACACACACACACACACACTCCCATCGTGTTTATGGTGCCCTTCCCTTGTAATATCACTTTCCAATTTTCCCTGTCACACATGCTTGCCTGCCAGAATACTGCCATTTTGAGACATAACTAATGCCTTAAATGAAATTAGTATTTTAAAAGAAAAGAATTCAGGTGTGATATTTCTCACAAATATTTAGTTTAGCAGAAAACATTTTCAGAATACATTTCAAATTTTATTTAAATACTTCGATGTCTCATTTTAATAAAGAAAAGTGAATCTGATATGACAGTGGGATTAACTAATACATTCCAAGTTATCCAGTGGAAAATAAAACTGGTCATTCGGACACATTAGTAGTTGTTAACAAATGAATCATGATTCCTGAATTCAACTCCATTCTTGAAATCCTCCTATGAATTTTATGCATATATTTTGTACCTTTGACCTCTACTCTCATAAAATCAGCTCAATAGGGAAGCTGATTATGTAAAATATGACCTGATTATGGAAAATATAATTTGATTATGTATGACGACATAATCTTTGAAAACAATGATGTTATTGCATAGATGTTGAAAATGCAATTCTACATCTGATGGGATATTTCAATTGATATTTATGGAAGGCTGGTTCAATGGTGTTTACTTGCCATGAACTACTTCTTCTAAATGTTTTACCCTGTATACACAGAGATTATCGTCTCTTCACACCTTTGGGTACATTGTTCCTATCTGACTAGCCCCTATATATTTCAGATTAAATAAATTACCCACCTGTGAATCCCCTGGGCTTAACTTTTAATACTTACTCTGTATTACTTCCACCCTTTATCTTGCTTCCCCTCTGTTCCCAACATGTCAGAAACAAGTAATTTAGTTGCTAAAGCCTTTCCATTTGTCCACAGGCAAACTTATCAACTTCTATAAAAATGCCCATGTGTTATCTTGTTCCTTATTTGATATAACATGGATATGTAGGAAAATCAAGATTAGACATTTGTTGATGTGACTGGTTGATAACCAGGTGATAGGAAAAGCAGTAAATGTATTGGGGGGAAAAGAGCTTTAGAGTCTATTTAAGCTTTCTAAAGCCTTTCAGTAGAATATAGTTAATTCTGGTAGCAGTGAAATAGAGGGAATTCCATTGTAAAGCTGAGCAGACTTCAACCTCTAATATGTCAGCTTTACATGACACATTATTAATAAACTGCCACTGTTATCACTTGATCGTAATCTCTGGTTACTGCATTTTTTTGAACTTGAAACCCAAATGTAATTTTTAAAGTAATCTCTATCTTATGAATACCAGTTTCTTCTCTCAAATGGCCATTTTGCCCTCTACTTTTTTTATAAATTATTGTAGCATTTAATTAATGGCTTCATTTTACAATGCTAATATATAATAAAAATCACTAGAAGATTAAGAGTGAGTGCCCATAAATAGATACAAACAGGTTATTATTCCTGTTGTCATTTTATGATGATAAACACAAGAGGAATCATTGTTGATGAAAAACATCCATGTTGAACTAGGTGCCATGATGTTTACCTTACAAAAGGAAAAAAAAATCCTGAAAAATCTATTTTCTCAATTAATTTCCGCCAGTGTCTCCCATTCCTCCTTTTGCATTGCCACTCTAGTTGTTGATTTCCTTTCTTTATTTCCCAGGCTTTCTTCAGTTCACTGTAGCATCTGTAAGTGCCAGACGCTGGACTCTATGGGAAACAGTTAACAGTTAACAGTTAACTAACAGGTTTGGTTTACAGTTCTGGTGATCTTGTAGGGTCTAATGTCATTCTCCACCTACTCAAAAGTCATCACCAATCAAATGATTTATATTTTCTTTGAAGATATATATATTACATATTTACACACATATATGTAGGTGTATATGTAATATTTAAATATACTAATGTATATACACACGTATATACACACATACACATACATGCATATATAATAACTGGCATATATATGTATGTGTCTATCTCTCTCTCTCTCTCTCTCTATCTATCTATCTGTCTGTCTCTCTGTCTGTCTGTCTGTCTATTCCTTATAGCAACCTTAAAGTTCCCCAGTGGGATAGCACATAGCTTCTTTGCATTCGGATGTGATGACCAGCTTTAAGGGAAAGGATTTGAGCACAGTATCACAGAGATGTTAGCACTGGTAAAACCTGTACACTCAGTAGGGGAGTTGAAAGCAGGTTTATTACTACATTGTATAAATTAAACCTTTAATTTAAACAATTGCTTAGTAGTTGGGCAAAGCAGGAAATAGGAGCTATTCTCAGCTTGAAAGTGAATCATATTTACTAGGTACTATTGCACAAAATAGCATGATTTTATTCAAATAAAATGATGTTCTTTTCTTTAAGATGAAATTTAAAGATGAGTATGCAGAACATTTGTGTAACACAGGAAACCTGATTGTGCTTATACTTAATTATGTGATCTCACAGTGCTGATTTATTTTTTAGGTCCTCATTTGGTCAAACAGGAAACAAAGAGGATATGGCACTGTAAATTCTGAGTCCTTTTTGCTTTAAATTTAATTATTCTATTGTCTCAATTGTGATGCTTTTGCTCACAAGACAAAACAAAGTAATCTATTTAGTCTCCTTGGAAGGTTCATTATCATACAAACAAGAAGTTAAGCAGTTGTAGAAGTCCAGACAGGATTCACTGACATCACCAAAGACCTACATGCTGCCCACCTTTGTTTTCTGTATCCTGTCATAAGTTTATTCTTTGCCAGCTTTCTCCAGAGTTAACTATGCCTCCTGTGGTTTGAGTTTCATATCTAAATAGAACCTACCAAGTAGACACTTTCTTTCACTGTTCAAATTAAGGAAACTACTAGGAGAATTTCATCTACTGGTTCCCTACCAGCAAACATCCATTCCCTTATGTCGTTTTGATCAAATGTGTCCTCTGTCATAGGCTCCTAACTGAAGGAACTGAATCAGTGGTTTAGACCAATACGCACAGAGAAGGGTGGTCAGCTCCAGAAGCAAGAAAGTACAAATGGCTCCGAGCCAGCAAACAGCCTTATCTGTTAAACTCATTCTGCTTAGGTGATATTGAGTATTTGTATTTTCCACAAGGACATAATAGATAAACTGAGAACCTACTTTTAAGGAAAAGTCTTCAGGGATAATTAAATATAATTAAACAAATGACTGCTTACTCAGTAAAAAATAATCTTGTTGTTTTTATTCATATTCCTTCTCAAATTTTTTTCAACTACTACTCATTTAAGTTATGACTAAAGTTTTTCATAGTAAAGAATTTCTGGGGCTGGGAATATGGACTAATGGCTCTGGGTTCAATTCCTCAGCACCACAAAGAAAAGGCCAGAAGTGGCTCTATGGCTCAAGTGGCAGAATGCTAGCCTTGAGCAAAAAGAAGCCAGGGACAGTGCTCAGGCCCTGAGTTCAAGCCCCAGGACAGGCAAAAAAAAAAAAAAAAAAAAAAAAGAAGAAGAAGAAGAATTTCTTCTTCAGTAATGTTGCTCTGTTGCAATCCATGACCAACTGCAAACAAATTCAGACCATAGTCATTTTTAATATGCTGCCTTTACCATTGCTATTCTTTTCCAAAATATAACAAGCATAACCCTAAACCTCTAACCTATGCCTTTGTCCAATATGACTGACTCTCACATCTTTTGTAGAAAAAGAGTCATATTTCCTTTATTCATGCAAGTTTCAGCTCAGCTTTCACTTCCCCTGTGAAATGTTTCAACAGTCCTCAGATCTTCCATATGTTCTTTCGGTGTCCCCTGTGCTCCCACTATGATACCATTTGAGCAGTTGCTTTTATGGTTTTGTATCCACTAGATGACCCCTGCTTTTCATTGTTGTTGTTGTCTGTTTGTTTGTCTCTACCAATTAAGCCCAAGTCCTCACCCTTGTTCAGCGTGCTTGTTTGTCTGGTGCTCTACCACTAAAGCCACACCTCCAGCCCTATTTTTTGCTATTGATTTTGAGATGGAGTCTAGTGGATTTTTCTGCCTAGGCTACCTCCAAATTATGATGCTCTGTATCTCATCTATTTGTAACTAGGATAGCAGATGTTAGCCACCAGTACCCATGAAGCCAGTGTTTCTTTCTTAGTCTTGAACTCTGTCATAACTGGTGTAAGGCAAGATTTATTTTGTGTTTCCTTCAGTTTGATCTGAATAATAGGATGGTGATAGATCAATATGTGTAATCAAAGTAAACACCAGGGCATATCATTTTTATTTTCAAAAAAGAGAAATAGTATCCAGAAATGCTCAATATTTTTCCTTATGTGTCAAAATGTTTCTTTACCTCCCCTTAAACTACAGACTTATGTAGAAATAAATGACCTCACTATAAGTGTAAATTTTCTCTTAAATCCGATGTTTAATATTTTTAACTCCTGAAAGCTTTATATTGTATAGTTATTATTGTTTCAAAACCATGGTAAATACATTTTACTTTATTTTATTTTATTTATTTTACTCCAGGGTTTATGGGTGACATTGATCAAAATGAATTGTACTCATAAATTATCATGTTGAGTTAAAACTCCATTGTATAACTACTAAAAGAGAAACAAAAATAATAAAAAATAAAATGTGTTTGGAATAATATGATGATTATGCATCATTGTGTAAATCCATTTGTTATACAGGGAGAATCACCTTGTGTTTCGTGATACTCTAGGCAAACCACTATGAGCTAACAAAGGGCTCTCATTATCTTTTCAAAAATTAGACTTAGAGACTAGAAATAGTCTGTGAGATATAAAATTGTGCCCACAACACAAAAAGAAATTGTAATGCACTTGTATTATTTATTTGTATATTAAACAAATAAAATATGTGTGGTTGTACATATTATGATTTGCCTTTATACATTGTTATATTTTGAAAGCTTAACAAGTGCAAGTCATTTTCTCCTCCTTATGGGTATGCATATAAACAGCCCATAAGCCTGTGAAATGTAACAGTTGTTTGCTTTCTATTGTCCATTTATTAATGTAATTAGTAGAGTATGATTCTAAATAAGCTCTGGAAAGAAAAAATATGCCAACATGAAATTACTAGAGACGAAAATCCAAAACTTCAGGGGAGAAAAAATAAACCAGCCCCAACAGCATAATGTTTGTGCTGTCACAAATCAGGAAGCAGCCAATAAATGATTCATCGTATGTCCATCATGGCATATTTATAAATTCATCTGACATTTCTGGCCTATGAGAGAAAGAAAAAATGAAATTATAGATTTCCTACTATAGATGACACCATCAAGGAAAGGACTTAGGGAGGGTTGTTTGGTCATTTTCGTTTATCACTTTTCTCTCCATTCCATCCTGACAGCTCACACACATAAGGTCTTCAAATGTTAAGAAGCAGGGCCAGAGTTTAATGTTCTTTTCTATTTTCAACAAGGGCATTTGATGGTTTCCATAATTACACAAAATGAATAATATATATAGTTTCTGGGAATGTGCTATGAAAAAATTGGAAAAAGTTATTTTACAAATAGACAGCTGTTTTTCACATTTGTATTTGAAACACAGGCTTTCTTAGGTTTTAAAAGTTTCTTTATTATAAAAGCTTAGCAGCATGAAGAATGAAAAGAAAAGAAAAATGTGAAAATGAAAAGCAAAAACGTCATTTGCAGTGTATCACAACTCGGGTTTTGACTCAAAAGTGTGGAGATGGAGAGAATATCTAAGCTTTCTTTCAAGGTCTTGTGCGGGCATGATGATTCATAATAACTTCTGTGTGTGTGTGTGTGTGTGTGTGTGTGTGTGTGTCTAAACACTTATTCAGTTCAAGAAGATTCTGTGTTTCATTTATCTTTTATATTTTATGGTCATCAATATAGATTCCACTTTACAAAATTATTTAGTAACATTTCTGCTAAGTCTTGGTACTTAATAACTATTGTACTTCTGTGTTTTGAACTTGAAGTTATATATAACTAAGATACTAACTAAGATCTTGAGATCTATGGAATCTGACTGTCATTCAAACTGTTACTAAGCACTACTAAATTGTTACTAAGTAGTACTGTCATGTGGAAGTTAGCACAGCTAAACATCTGTTCATCAGTCTTGGTGAGAAAAATTCAATCAAAATGGGAAACATAATTTAAAAAATTGAAATGTTTATTAAGAGCAAAAGTGTACCAAGAGAGAGCATGATGGCTGCTTAGTCAGAGAATTAGTGTAGTGTGCTCCTCAGCAAAGCAGGGTACCTGTTGTGTAGTCTCTAGCCAAGACTTTGGGTGTCTTGGTACCAAAATGTAATTGTAGAGTCATCCCTCTTTGCCATCCATGTATATGCACTGGATGAAGGCTCTGTTCTGCTTGCTAACACCCTGGTTTTAGCAACTTGGTAAGTTTGTCTGGCTTTAGGCATTTTGTAAGCGTCTTTATTAGAACTTTGATTAGAGTCTTAGGGAGATAGTTTTTCAGTCTTTCAGTTCCTTGCACAGGTGTACCTTTGCCCTGGTAACCAGGAGTCCAGTGGCTGCCTCAGTATTATCACATTGTTCCCAATAAATCATTCCTAGGTGTAATACTAGGAAAAAACAAAGAGAAGCACCTATTTTCTTCTATTGCATTTCTTCAGAAAGATAAGTATCTTGATTGTTAAAAAGTAAGTATTAAACTGAAAGTGCTAATAAGTCCAAAAAAAAGGAGTTGCTATTTATCGATTAGAGAAACGAAAATAGAGAAATGGGAAATCTTGACTTGCATATTAATTAAGAGACTAGTAATATGGTAACTTTCAAAATTGTATTTGGAAAGTTCTCAGGTCATATGAATCCCAGTATGGACCACAAAGATATTGGTACAAATTGAGTTTAAAATTATTTAAGGGAAGTATAAACTTTAAACCAGTTTCTCAAAAGTTAACGTGCAAGAGAAAAAAAATGTGGCACATCTGTTAGAAAATGTAGATTTGGGGGTTTATTATGAGAAATTCTCATTTACCTGATCAGAATAGGAGTCAGAAATACGAGTCCTCTCCCCATCATTCACTCCCAACTTCTACAGAGAGATGCTCCTTCATCGAGCTCAACATGAAAATGAAACAAATATTCTATCAAAACTGGAGGGCTGGGGATATAGCCTAGTGGCAAGAGTGCCTGCCTCCGATACACGAGGCCCTAGGGTTCGATTCCCCAGCACCACATATACAGAAAACGGCCAGAAGCGGCGCTGTGGCTCAAGTAGCAGAGTGCTAGCCTTGAGCGGGAAGAAGCCAGGGACAGTGTTCAGGCCCTGAGTCCAAGGCCCAGGACTGGCCAAAAAAAAAAAAAAACTGGAGAACCTAGGGAGAGCCCCAAAGTTTGAGACATTGTTTTAAAATTGAGAATGGTAGTGAAAATCCCTAGCAGAGTTTTTCACTAAGGGATTTTCTGGATTCTACCTCAGGTTTCCCAAGGAATAATCTCTAATGTGATTACAATACAGACACGTAAGCTTTTAAAAGTTCAGTATGTGATTCACATAGGCTGTATAGATCACTTTATTAAGTTAATGTCGTTTCAGGAGTCTACCTTCAGGGAAATATCTAAAAGCTTTGATTGCTATGATTTAATCTCTAGGACAAGTTTGTAAACATAAAGAATCCAAGCTCTGACCTATCCTAACACATGAATGTCTCCCATTTGGTTGAGAATGGTTGAGCTAAGTTATGTTGGGGAAAATGCACTTGTGTTGTTGTCTAAGGTCATATGGAGTAAAGCTTAGATGGTCAGGTATCACATGTTTGTTGGTTTTTCCTATGAGCTAATTTTAGTTTTGTAGCATTAAAAAAAAGACACACACACATCAACTATACCAATATATCAACATCATTTTCATGGATTATGACTGGGTATATGGAGAATACATAGGTAAACAAGGAAAAAATAAAAACTATGTCTTCCATATAAAATATCATATTAGAGATATTTCTAGAAACAGGAACTCAGTAATGCCTTGTATTTAATGTTCTATACAAAGAAAACCAGACATATATTCTTGCAGTCTTATACTAAAAATTAAAAAATGAGCCAGTCACTGGTGGCTCACTTCTATAATCCAAGCTACTTAGAAGGCTGAGATATGAGGTTTGTTTTTGGAAGCTAGACAAGGCTGGAAAGCCCATCAGACTCTTAATCTCCAATTAACTACCTAACAAGCTGAAAGTGGATCTGTGTCACAAATGTTAGAGCACTAGCATTGACAAAAAATATGCTCCAGGATAGTGCTTGGGCCCTGAGTTCAAGCCCCCAAGACTGGCATACACACACACAAAGAAATTGAAGTGTGTAGCATTATGCCCTTGTGTCTTTTGGTGAGAATGTTAGAATTGAGATCTGAGTATATAGACTTACAATTCTCTTTTTGGGATAAAATTCCAATCTTTTTTTTTTACTAGGCATAGATGTAAAATAAAAATTTTAATTCAAAACATATAGAGCTATAAGCAAACAACTTAAATTACACTCCCTATTTTGCTGCTAGGCTATATTTTATTGAGTAATTGTGTATACAATTTTTCTAGGCTTGGAATTTGTGACCTTTTTACCTACCATCATCTACCATCATCCCATCTGAGTATCGTAGAACAAAATTTCATTAGATTTAAGTTTGCTGTGTAGTTAAATGTTGTAAATTCCTCTCCAATTCCTTCTCTAGTTTTTAGTATCTTCTTAGAGATTCTTATTTGATGACACTAAAGCAGAATTCTTATGAATCAGGCCTTGCATATTCATTTCATGAGTAATTTTTTCAGGTCCCAAACATCAACCAACATTTTTACATCTCAGGTGGAAAACAATTGTTCATTTGTGTGAGTGTGTGTGTGTGTGCGTGCGCGCGCGTGTGTGTGTGTGATACAGTATATTGCTTTCAAGATATTTAACCCCTACATGGTTTGCTTGATGCACCAATTCTCTCTCCCTCTAGTCATATAAGACATTTATTTTTTTTCCAGAAGAGCTACTACTGTAATAAAAAGACAATAAATCTGTAGGATTAAATAAAATATACAAAACAGAAGCATTTTCCTAGTGTATACTAATAAATAAATATGCAGGTTTTAGTAATGTAGGGGCAGAAGAATGTATTAGTCTCTATTCATTAGTCAGGCATTCACCCATAAAATGCTCATTCTCTGGTGTGTGGACTATAAGAAGCCTCATGCTTATTGGCACAACATTCAAGATTAATCACTCAGTAGAGTTTCCTGTATTCCACAAACCCACATGAGCATAGTGATTGAGTTTGCAATTAATATTTTTGGATACCTGCCCAAAAATGCTTCAAATGGTGGAATACGAAAACTCAAAGGAAAAGTTTGAATTTTAATATTCTATCTCACACCAAACAAATATTCAAACACAGGTACCATATTTCTCAGGTACCCTATTTCCATCAGTCTTCAGCATATTCAGTAATGAAGTCCTACAATATATGGCAGGCACCATATTCATACATAAGCTCTGGTAGAAGAGTTGTGCACTTAGTATTCCTAACTTCCCTCCTCATGCTAACAGGGTCCGATAATCTATAATTAAATACTTGATAAACGGTGATAATTTGTGAGCATTATTTAAATTTTAATCCTAGATGTAATTGCCAAACATATGAAGTGCAAATTTTGTCTCTTATTTCTATTTCTATTTTGTGCCGATGGCTCAAAACTATTAATATGCTGGAAGAAATATTCTATTGTAAACACTGTCAGGTATATTTGGATTAAGTTGGTCATGAGAAAAAAAAATCGTATGCTTTCTTTACTAATCTTGTATTTAGATTAACTGTAGGAAAAGTCCAATTCTTGGAATGCCAATATAGGAAGAATCTACTCTTCTACCTTCTAGTGCTAAAGTTTGGACAATTGTCTTTATTCTTTGAATCTACGTATGTTCCTCTCTTAAATGAGCAAGACCACATATGATATTATTTTAAGAGATGTTCCCAAAGCTTAGAGATACCGGTTTGTGTATGGCCAGAAGAAATGCTACTTAATAAGTGTTAGCAATGAAAATACAATTCTCAATGAGACATCAGAAAATAATAAACTTAGTTTAATCATTCATTTAATAAATATTAAAGGTAACCTACATATGAATCATTTCTTATCACCCAATTAATAGGTATTAAATTTTAATTTGTTTTCTATCAACCAATTGCTTTAAAATAACAGTGTTACAAAGTATATTTCCAGTCTTCAGGTTATTGGTAGTCTTTGCTGCCTTTGCCTCCATGTTAAATAAATAAGAAACTGGATAAATTGTTGAGATACCACAATGCAAATATGGTCCTTGTATCCATAACTCCTTTCATTTTCTGAAATAGAAGAAGACAGTCCACTCAAATTAGCTTTTGAAATCTGACCAAGAGCTCCAGATGTGCTAGTAGTGCCGGCAGAGCTTGTCTGTGATCCGTGTCAGAACCCAGCTGTCAACACGAGAGCACACCTGCCACCGGTTTACCATCAGCAAATGACTTTTCAATTGTATTAGGAAATGAAGCACACGGCAGAATGAAGCATTCACCTTTGAGAAGAACCCATGTTGCAATGTGATTTTGCTCTATAAAAAATGCAGCAATGTCTAGGGATTTCTCGGGTGCTAACCTTCAGATTTGGAATTCCTCATCTTCTCCAGTACTCATTCTGACACATAGAAGGCACTGTCTGAATATTGGCAGATAAATCTCAAAGTATGCTCTTAGCTTGCAGGAGTCCCATTAGAAAGAAATAATTTACACGTCGAAAAAGCCCTGCTATAAATTAGTATTATTTATTTCATAAGCAAAACTAAAATATGAATAGCAAAATTCAGGAACAATGGAGTGGCTTAATTGCTTAGAGTGCTTATCTGACAAGCATGAAGTTCTGACTTCAATCTCCAGTTCCAACATTCATTAGGTAAAATGATTAAATATCCTCTATTTCATAGGATTTTATTGAAATACTATCATTTTTAAAATAGAAAAAATTTAGAGATTTGGAGATTTTGCTTAAATCTTGAGATATAACTAAACTCGGAAAAATTTCATGACAGTTATGATACCACAAGGGTAAAGACTGGAACCCTGTGATTTCAATGTAAAACTGTTTCATTCTTTTTGCATACTTAGTGTATATATTCCATCATTCATGCTTTTGATGTCATGTGTAAGAAATACTTATTTAACCCTAAGTCCCCCACATAGCCTTCTGTGTTTTATTTCCAATAAGATCTATTTTGAATTAAGTTTGTACTCCATTTTACACAGTAAACTAGCTATAAATGTTATTGTTAACTTGTTAATTGATTGCATAAAGTATATATAATAATTAATTATTATTAAATAATTAATATAGGGACATTCCTTCTTCTGATTTTCAAAATTCATATTAGACTCCTTTCTTAGGGTCTAGAAAATCAGCTTCTACTATTGACTACAGTACCTGAGTATACACATATACACACATACAGACACAGACACATATAAATAAAATTTACTTCCAGTTAAGATTTTATTTGCATTGAAGTGAATATTTGTATAAACTTTAATCCATTTTCATACAGTGTAATGACAAATTTAAGTTTATATGCTTGCTACATTGTTTTCAGTTTCTCATAATTACTTGTGATTTCCTGAACTCTCCTTTGTGTTGATTGTACTTTCTATCTGGTTGCATTTTCATTTGATCTGCAAACTTTATCATTCCTTGATGTACATATCTGCTGATACAAATTATGTTTTATTGCATTCAAATATCTTTATTTCAATTTCATTTGTCTAGATGAAAGAATTTTGTATGACTGTTTTTCTTTCATCTTTCAGCACTTGTAAGATATTGTTCCACCGTCTTTGTTTTCTTTTGTTTTGAATTGTTCCAGACAACAGTCAGAAAATTTTTGAGATTATTCTCTTTAATGTAATAAGTATTTTTCCTTGGGCTTCTTTGAAATATTCCTCATTATCTTTCAGTTTTTAACCATTTGCCTACAATGTGCCTCAGGCTTTTTTCCTGATTTGTGTCTAGTTTTGTTTATCATGTGTTAGATTCATTGAGCTCTCTTAGATTTGTATTTTGCACTTGCTATCAATTGGAAAAAACAAGTGAAAGTTTTCTTTCACACATTTCAGTTAAAAGAAGGTTTGTACCTCAAGTGTTCCTACAGATATTGGAGTCATTGCTAGCCCTTTTCCCCCTCTGAATCCATCAGTTGCATATGTGCTGATTATTACATTCTGTTACTTAATCATTTGTTTCTTGGAATATTTTCCACTACTAAGGTTACTTCAAGAATTTTTCATATTAGATTTTTTGGTTTTATTTTTTTCCCATCCAATTCTTTCCTAGTATTCATTGCTTTGCTAACTATCCCTGCCCCTTTGCTATGTCTTCCTTGAAATTATTGATTATCTTACTATGTCATTTTAAGGCCTAAATGAAGACCCCAAGATTTAGCACGTTTCTATTGATTGACCTTTTCTGCATAATGTAGCCCATCTTCTTGGCTTTTAAGTCTTGTGAGTTTTGATTATTATCATTTTTGTGTGTGAATAATTTTATCTTCTTTTAGAAACTGTTCAATTTAATATTGATTGCCAATGAATTTCTTCAATGCAAGAATAATCTTTTGGGCTGGGGATATAGCCTAGTGGCAAGAGTGCCTGCCTCAGATACACGAGGCCCTAGGTTCGATTCCCCAGCACCACATATACAGAAAACGGCCAGAAGCGGCGCTGTGGCTCAAGTGGCAGAGTGCTAGCCTTGAGCGGGAAGAAGCCAGGGACAGTGCTCAGGCCCTGAGTCCAAGGCCCAGGACTGGCCAAAAAAAAAAAAAAAAGAATAATCTTTTGAGGCTGCAGATTATATTTCACTAGAGTGGGCACATAGAACTTCTCACATAGAGCAGAGTAATTTGACTCCTAAGCCCTTGCCTCACTGTCCACTCCCTTTGAACATTGGGATAGTTACAAAGGCCTGAGTTCTGTGAATGACCAGAATGTCAGGTCCTCTCATGAGGCTCTGAGCTGCAGAATCATTGCTCAGGTCACAACTCTCTTATAACTACTCTCGCTTATATCTGAACTCAGCCTGGGGTGGGTTTGGCGGGGGTAGGGGAGGAAGGAATATAAATATATTCCTTGTTCTTTCAATTCCAAGATTATTTGTTCCACAAACACATTGAGTAAATAAGTAGAATTGGATGAGTTTAATGGAAATATGGCCTACTTATCAAGTGTATTTTTTAAATCTTTAAATCTAGAAAATTTAATATCCCATGAATTTTATTTTTAATTACGTTCTCTGAGCCTGGAGGGGGAGGAGGAGCTTTGTTAGGCATATCTCAATTTGCATTTCTTTTTCTTTCTTTTTTTTTTTTTTTCAAGACAGAGTCTCAGGAGACTGATGTTGAACTCATAGACCTTCAGCTTATATCTCCATATTTCTTAGTATATGTTCTAAAGAAATTTATGTGATTTTTTATCTTGAAAAGGTAAAGAAGAAAGTGAAATAAAATGAACTAGAAGATACAGATGTTTGCATTTCCTGGGTTCTGAGGATTTCCTACTGGAAATTAAAAATAATGTAGCTACCCAAATAACTCTATGTCTTAAATGAGAAACTCAGAAGGATATAAAATTTTAAGAATCATCAAATGGGTTGAATATGTTATAAATAACAAAGTATCCTTATCATATAGCTATCCTAGGACAAGCAGTATAAGGTTGTAACAACTATGACCTACTTAGCCATTGCTGTCTGAGTCAGCCAGTTACTGAAATAAGTACTTTATACGTATTTATTTATTCCAACATAGATCCTATTATTGTTCATTTTCCAGATGGGGGTTCAGAGATATCAACAAAGCCATTTTCTCCTAATTAAGTTCTGTCCTTGAAACCTAATTAGAAATTTATTGAATCTATATTATAAACTCTCATCTCACTACCTTTGCAATATACTTCCATAATTGACTGGTGCTTATGTGTTTTTAGTGAGGAACATTGTTTTCTAATATCTCCATCATATTTATTTGAATTATACATATCCTATTAATTAAAGTTTCATATTTTCATTGCAGATTAGATAAAACTAGAGGACAGTACAGTATTTAGCACTGAATACAATAAAAGTGACCTGTTATTATTGCTTTCTGTGAACACAGAAGCTACTAGAAAAATGCAAAATATTTCATATTCACATATTGCTACTAGTAATTTATATAAGAAGTGGTTTTTGTGTAATATGAGGATAGAACAAACACCAAATAAAACATGGATAGTATCAAAGAGTTGAATAGATTGTATTAGAAAATCATACAAATAACGAATGACATTAAAACTGAGGAAAACAAAGAACTAAATTTTTCTAAAAGGGAAATTATGAAGTACAATTAATTAGAACAGGAAAATGAAATAGAAAAGAAAATAATATAGTAGAAATACGTAAGATTCTTTGACACAGGAAAGAATTGAGGTTTAATTACCATTCAAAATAAAATAGGAAGTTGTGGCTAATACTACAGAGTAAGGAAAAGAAATAAATGTTACAAGACAGGGAAGAAAGCACTAAAACTATAGCTGCTTCAGATAATATACTCTTCTTTGTTAAACATTAAAATAAATCTCAAATCATAAGGAATCCCATCAGATCACATACAGTTATTTTGTATAAAAGCCATTTTTTACCCCAACATTCCAATGAACAAGCGGAATTTGAAACTAAAAACGAATTGCCAGGCATATTAACAATTCAAAGGATATATATTCTTAGATATAAACTTACAAAATATGAACAATGTCTATATCAGGAACCATGTATAATTCTAATAAAAGAATAAAAACAGACTAAGTAAATGGAAACATACCACATGCTAATGGAGAAGAGAATATATTTATGATGTTAGATCTTCCCAAATTTATCAGCCCAAATCAAATTCTCAGCAATTTTTTCATAATGACAAATGGCTATAAAGTTTATGTAGAGAATAGACAATTGAATATTGAAGAAGAAAAATGAGATTGGAGAACAGACAATAAACTGGTTAATATTGAAAACAATAGACAAAAATCTCCATAAAACAAGGTTCCCATGACTCACACCTGTAATCTTACCTACTCAGGATGTAGAGATTTGGAGACAGGTCCAAAGCCAGCTCAGGCAGACACGTTCATGAGATTCTTATTTTCAAATAATCAGGAAAAACATGAACTTGAGATTTAGCTCAAGTGGTAGAGTGGCAGCTATAACTATGTATTTGACAAAGCAGCCAAAGCAAGACAATGGAGCAATGATAGTCTTTACAATAAATGCAACAATTGTTGTTAGAACAGCAAGATGCCACAACACAAAGTAAAATTAATATAAACATAGACCTAACTTCCTTTACAAAACAAATCTAAGGGAACTCAAAAGGGACTGTACACATGAACTAATTTGTTGAATTATAACTTATTTGTGTAACTACTTAACAGTAATAAAAATATAGTGTAAAATAGCTAAAACACAGCCACAAAGCTCTTAGAAGATCATATATATATATATATATAGACAAAATCCCAGATGACTTATATTTTGACAATGGCTTTTTAGGTACAGCATAAACTCTATAACTCATGAAAGAAATACTTGATAAGGTATCTTTTCATAAAATTTTAAAAAAATGAATTTTCTACACTATGAAAGACTTTCAAACATTAACAAAAAGTAGAAACCACAGAATAGGAGAAATATTTGCAAGACACATTTTATAAACCTATATTATCAAAATACACTATGCCTGTAGACTTTTAAGCGACATCTCATTGAAAATGTAGACTTATAAGGTACTGATGGCTCATGGCTGTAATCCTAGCTACTTAGCTGAGATCTGAGGGTTGGGGTTCAAAGCCAGCCCAGGCTGGGAAGTCCAAGAGACTCTTATCTCCAATTCACCATCAGAAAACCATAAGTGGAGCTATGACTCAAACATGTAGAGCGATAGCCTTGAGCAAAAAGAGCTAGTGCCCAGGCCCTGAGTTAAAGCCTACAGTTCCAAATAATTAAATAATATACACACAAGCATTTAAAATATTTTTCATATTATATGTCATCCATAAGATGCAAAGAAATATAATAAAGAGCCAGGATTGTTGGCCTTGTAATGCTAGCATATCTGTTGGAGACTATCGATTAATTAGGTGCCTGGACTACATAGCAAGACTCTCTTAGATAAAACAAAGCAAAACAAAACAAGAGCACAAGCAAGAACAACAAAGAATATCTATGTACCCATCCTTACATCTCTATTAGCATACCGCAAAACTGGAAAACTGACATCATGTTGGAAAGATGTGAAATAAAATGAATTTTCACTCACTGCTGGTGAGAATGTAAACTTGTACAGTCACTTTGGGACATTTGGAAATATGTGTTGAATAAAATGTATTTTAAGATAAGGGAACTTAAACTGTTCAATTGATTAAAATTGCACAAATAGTTTCTTCTCACAGAGTTGACTGCAGATAAAAATTTTGGAGAAAAAGTAGTGAAATATGCAGGTGCAAACAAATTGAAGTACTGTTTAAGAAGAAACAGTTTGGTATGAAATAGTGCCTCTGAATTCTTACCATTTATCCATGGGTTTAATTCAAAGCAAGGTTACTTTAAAATATATCACAGAGATATAAGCAGTAGCATAGATGTATTTCCTACAAGAGGACAGATTAGGTCTAGTTTTATGAAATTTGGAATTGCTTGCAAAATTGAAGGTAGACAGATTTTAATCTGACAGTCACTTGATAAAAGTTTAACTCAACGTAAATGTATTAAAAGCTCTGGGAAATGGTACTGTCTATTGATATACATTCAATAAACACAAATGGCTGGAAAATAGCTACATATATACTTTTCTGGATTCCACCAAAGACATTACTTTGATATTTTAAAGGGAATAGGTTTTTTAGAAAAATTGAAATCCATGCCCTAACATAAATGGTATAACAAAAAAGTAACCCATCATCAAAATTATTTTATTCTCTGCATTGTTGTTTTGTTGTAGTTGTTTGTTTCCAATGATGTATAATATTTGTTTTATTTTTTTCTTTCATCTTGGGCCTACTGGTCCTAGTAGTTAGACCCTGGGATTTGAATATTCTAAGCAAATAAATTTTATTTTTATTAGGTACCATTTACTAAATGCACACCATTAAATAGACTGCAATTTGGGAAAATAAGTAAATCATTGATTTTTTTTTTAGATTCTTTTGCCTCACTCTGGGTTAATTTGACTCTTAGAGACTTTAGCTACATTCTTCAGAATCTTAAGGTCATCGAGGTGAAATTTTACATCTGTTTCAAATGTCTCTTCTGTCCAGTCTTAGATATCACCTTTATAAAAATCTAATATATTAGCTGTGAATGTGGCTTTGTAGTAGAATGCTTGCCTAGCATGTATGAAACCCTGGGGTTTAGTCCTCAGTACCACATACACAGAAAAAGCCTGAAGTAGGGGGCTGGGAATCTGGCTTAGCAACAGAGTGCTCACCTTGCATGCATGAAGCCCTGGATTTGATTCTTCAGCACCACATAAACAGAAAAAGCCAGAAGTGGCACTGTGGGTCAAATGATAGAGTGCTAGCTTTGAGGGGAAAAAAGGAAGCCAGGGACAGTGCTTAGGCACTGAGTCCAAGCCCCGGGAATGGTAAAAAAAAAAAATTAAATAAATAAATAAATAAATAAAAACAGTAGTGCTGTGACTTAAGAGGTAGAGTGCAAGCCTTGAGAAAAAGAAGGTCAGGGATGGTGCCCAGACCCTGAGTTCAAGTCCCAGTACTGGCAAAAGAAAAAGAAACTAATATACATCCTATACAGTATCTCATGATTCCTTGCCCTGTTAACATTCCTCCGACAGACAACTGATATTTGAAGAATACACTTGCAACCTCATATGGAAATTTGATGCCTCCTTTCCCCTGCCCCTGAGCAGCAACCTATTTCAGTGTACTTAATGTATGACCTTAGGGGAAAAGATGTGGTTCAGTTTTAACTTGTTCTGTAACTGATTCTCCATATGATTCTAAATCATCATGCAGATTGTGCACAATTATGAATTTGTTGTGTTTGAAGAGCTAAGTGTCCAACACAAGTAGCTTCATCTTTAGATTTATCACATGATGATTTGTGAGATAGATTTGTTCCACATGATATTTCACAGAATTCAGTGGTTATCTGATTTGGATTGGAAGGTCCTAAGTGGTCTCTTTCCTGTTCCTGGATCTTCTTGTTCTGTATGACCTCTATATTTGTGTGTCTTCATCTTCCTTGCCTACCTGCATATGTCTCTCAATCTAGCCATGAACCTCAATTTCTTCCTATCACAATAGCTGGGCAACCATAGAGTGTGTTCCTAAAAGATAAGTTCCACCAGCAACTACCTGGGCTTTGCTGATAGAAGATTTTAACTTTGCTTTGGCCCAAAGCACATCACAAACTTGACTTAAAAGGATTGGTTCACTGTGGTCTATGGTCATAATTTTTCCCTATTCTTCCGGGTCTATGGAAAAAGTCTTCTTCTTTCACACACTAAATGCAGTAAATTACAATTTAGTTTCTATATGGTTCTTGGTATCAGTACAAATTTCTTTGAATCTTTGACTAGCAAATCAGATTAAAAACCAGAAGATACGACTTTTGTTATTAGGATTACATGAGGATAAAAAACTAAGTGGAATCAGTGCCCACTACCTATATCCTTTGCATTCTGACTCAGAGTTACTTTAGGCTAGCATAACTTTGACCCTTTAACTAAGCACACAATCTCATCTATGGAAGGCACAGGAGACACAAGCCAACCATGAGCGATTATCTTGACAGTCTGATCCAACAGAATATAAACGAGCTAATGTAACTTATTTTCTTTCTAACAAACCTTTAGAAAGAGGCCTCCTATTTATAAACATCTCTCAAGATTTCCTTTGCCTGCTCTGCTGGTGTTGCTGTTTTTCCCTCAAATTCTGTCTAAATGCTCCATCTTGATGGCATTTCTTAATTAAGACCAGTGCTATGGACAATTCTTGACATTCCTATATAACTCAGTACTTTCTCCCTCATAAACACTATAACATTATATCTATAACCCACCCTTTTCTCAGCATACACTCCCCTCCCCCCACACAATAGATCAAGGATCCATGAGTGCAAATTTTGCCTCTCTATCTTGTAGGTTTGTTCTAAGCACCACGCCCATCACTCAGTGCATATACTGATATTAGAACTAGGAAATTGGAAGGGAATACCAAACTGGAGAGACACAAGGTAAAAAAAGGCAAACAACTACAAAAGCAACACTTGCAAAACAGTTTGGTGAAAATGAACTGAACAACTGAACAACTCATGTGGGGGGAGAGGGAAAAGGAGAGGGGAGAGGGGGAATGAGGGATGAGGTAACAAACAGTACAAGAAATGTATCCAATGCCTAATGTATGAAACTGTAATCTCTCTGTAATTCAGTTTGATAATAATATATATAAAGTATATTAAATTAAATGGTTGTGTGAATAATATCTTTTATCTGATCATCTTATACCAGCAGGTCTTAAAACCCTGGCTAGGCAAATCTAGTTAAGTGAAGAATTATTAAGCTTCCAAAATTATAAATGTATAAGTGTATATGGTGTAGTAGGGAGGAAGGAAATTATTAACCTAATAGGTAAATTTGCATAATGCATAGCTTCCTAAGATTGATTTTTCATGAAGAGAATAAGAGGGAGTGTGTCATTCCTATGAAGAATCTCATTGCCTGAAATCATTCAATTATTCAAATAGTCAATTATCTTCCTTGTACTTGAGGTATATTATTAATAGGGATCTATGTGTTAGTTGGAAAACTGCTGGAAACAACTGAATTAAAAATTGAGTTAAGAGTGGATTAGTTTTATCTATTTACTAATATGTGTTTTGAGTTTAGACAGCTACAAGAGTATAATTTCTTTCTATTCACAGAACCCAAAACAGTAGTTTACTAAGTAGCATTCTAACATCCTGAAAGAGTTAAATGCAGTCTCTAAACATGGACGACACTGCCAGCTAATGGCAGAGAACACTTTAGGAAGCCAGATTTTATAATGCATTTTAACCTTGTGCTTTAAAGCATGAGATCCTAACAATCAGTTCATGATTTGTGAGAAACACAGTGGCAGAAAAGTTACATCATGCTTGACAAAAGGAAAAAGTTCACAGCAGTAGACACCAATCTCGTCCCAGTGCACTTCCTGTTATACATGTCTACTTCAAATTTCTCAAAATGCTCAAATCACTGAAGCGTTCCTTTCAAGCTTAGTCTCATTTAGGGGGTCTTTGTAACTGCTGAGGAATCTGAAGAAGCTTTTCTTCCATCTTCTTATAACTCACCTGTCCCTTTTGTTGAGACTAAATCACATGTTCCCTACAAACACTATGACCTTTGAACACTTGTTTTAAACAGCTTTCATTCATATCCCACTGTTTCATTACGCCACATTGTAGTGTTTCCTTCAAAGTATTCCCTAGAAGTGATCTTGCCTGTAATTTTATTTTATATTCTGTATTTGTTATATGTGGCATCACAGTAACATGGTTATCTTATATGATTCTGTCTCAGAGTACAGATGTATATCAGGGACTAGGAAACGCTCAGTAAATACCTTGCTGAGTGATTGAATTGTAGATCAATATGATATCATCGATGCTAGTCTTATTACACTGTTTCAAAGAAAGATTTTCCAGATAATGAATGTAAATGTATGTTCCATTTTAGAGGACTTTATATATTGTTTTAACCTAAGCCATTTTTTATATTCTTTACTTTAGAGCATTCTTTGGGAAAGAAATATAATTCTGTAAGTGGTCTCTGCATACATGTATCAATATCAATTAAAAACAGCATCAATATTTTTATCCCTGTCTGTCTGCATTAATTCATACATCACTATGCTTTGTGCTCCCTGGCATCTGTACATTCCAGATTCTCCTGTTTGTTTCACAGTATCTCTGAGTGGCTGCCATATGGCTGCTCTTCCTTGGTCCAAGTTTTGATCATTCCAATGATGACAAACTGATTCATGCCATTTGAGGCAAGAGAGAGACTTGAAATGGAGCCAACTCACTAAAATATTTTCTTAAAAGAAAACTGGTTTAAGCATTGAGAATTAGGGAGTTCAGAAGGTACAGGAAGAAAATTCTCTCTCTTTATGTACACATATGTACACATATACATATATATTAATATAAAACTTAATGCTTGCTGCAGATAGATAAATTGCCATAAACTTGTATTATTCCTGATGTAAAATGATTCTTTCAAATATTTTAATTGATGCTATGCTCATGTGTGTAAATAAAAATACTTTATCCACAATGGTAATGGTTTTTCAAGCTCTTCGAGTCATTTATTCATTCACTACTAGCAAGCTAGAAAGGAAAGGCCAAAAAACAGTGTTTTAACAGCAAGGTTTAATGCCACCAAAAATGTTGAGAAATATTTTGAAAACTTAAGTGATTATGATTGAATGGTAGGGGAAATGGGCTAAGAGGTGTGGTCCCCAGCCTTTCTGTGTCTCCAGTCCAAATTCTGTCTAGTTAGTTATTGATTGATTGATTCCATTCCCAAACCAGCAGAAGATTAGGAATATTAACAAATAAATAAAACCATATGATGTACACGTGTATATTCACATGTGTATTACCTATGCATTTATGTATACACACCATACATTTATATATATACTTATGCATATATGTATGTTATGTACATGTTTATATATTATATGTAAGCATATTTTATATACATGCAAGTATATGTATAAATATGTGTATACATATACTCATAAATATATTCATGATAGTGAGGAATTAAATGTAATAAGTGTAGAAAAAGAAATAAAAATGATTTCAATCAACCTAAAGCTAAATATGAAGAAATACCCCAAAGGACTGACAAATGATGAATAAACTTGGCTCAGCTGATTAGTGACTGAAACTGTAAGGGGGACATTTAATTCTGCAGTTCACATTATTCATAAGATACACAATTTCTTATATGTTATTTAAGAAACACAAAGAGTTTGTAGCAGTGAAATGTGAGGGGAATATCTTCTTACCTAACAACCTTTGTCTTATCACGGTAATTAGTTCAAAGGGAATTCTCTGCAACTATGCTCTGATCAAGACGAGCACCAAAATATAGTTCCAAGAAATAACGAAGATCTCTGTTCAGATTTCAACTTGCTGGTGTTTCCTGCATTTGCTGTAAAAATAAAAGAAAGATTACAAAGATTATAGGAAATGAATCACAAAAAAAACCAAAAAGCATGATGTGTCAAAAAGTGGCATCTTGTAAATCTTGTAAAAAATATATTATTATAATTATGTGCAGATTTTCCTCATAATTTCACACATTAAAATTTTAATAATACTGATGGGCAGTGATGTCTCATGATTGTGATCTGAGCAACTCAGCAGGCTGAGATGCAAAACCAGCCAAGGCAAAAAGTCCTTGAGATTCTTTTCTCCAATTAGTCACCAAAAAGCCAGAAATGGAATGGTGGCTCAAAGAAGTAGAGCCCTAACTTTGAGTATAATACCTTAGAGACAGTGCCCTGGCCTTGAATTCAAGCCCCAGGACTGACACAAGTAAGTTATTATTATTGTATATAATAAATAAGACTAACTGAACACACTTTGCATGTCACCATACTGACAGAGTTTAACTACTTTGCTCATCCATTTCTCCATGTAAAGAGCTGACCGGTGGTACATGCCTGTAATCCTAGCATTTCGTAGGCCTAGAGGTATAGAGATCATTATTAATCTGATGCTGCTTAGACAACATCCTGAGTTCAAGACCAGCCTGAGATACATTAATGAGACATTGTCTCCTGCCTTAAAAACAAACAAACAAACAACAACAAAAAAGAAAACAATCACAAGTAAGAGACATTCACTCCATCCCAGTAGTACCAGTACTAGGAGACGCTCAATAATTAACATAGCAAGCCCACTTTTCTGCCTTCTGGGCTATATTGGAAAAACATCTCTTGAAGAAGAGGGATAATTGAGAGGAAAGACCCTTTCAGCAACATGAGATATTAGGAAAAGCTTTGGATCATAGGACCTGCAATAAGCAGATGGAAAGAGCTCATGACTACTGACAGTTACTGGGCCAGCTCCTCCAGTCTGCACTGAACTGCCCTTTGTGCTGGACAGCATAACTGCCTGTAAGAAGGAGAGGATATACAGAACTTTTCTTTTACTACAAGAAAGTTTTAATTGAAAACAAGAGTGCTAGACTGAATATAGTTTCAGCAGATTCCCAGTTAAATTAGAAGGGGCTTTTCGTTTAAGTCCTAGCGTTGATATGTCACTGTGCTCTGTCACTTTGAAAAGCGATAGTGCTTTGTTATCAGCACTGAGCCCTGGCAGGCTTCTGATGTAGACTTAGACTAAAATAGAATGCCAGAATGATGAAGGCGCTGCCTACCTTCAAAAAACCTGAGGGCTGTGAATGTGGGCAAAGGTGTTGACACGCAGCACTGGCTAACCCAGTGAGTTTGATCATCTTTTACCATGCACATTCACGTTAGAGAATGTAATTTGAAATCTAAAAAGGACTGATTGGATTTCAATACAGTATGAATATTTCCCATTGCCAACCAAACTCCTTGGTTCTTAAGTAAATGGTTATCCTTTGATCTTTAGTGTAAAAAAAATCTGTTTACAAATATTTTGGAAAGGATTACTGTAATTTGAGATCTCTGGAGAAGCTTAACCTAAAACATACTTATTTATGGAGTCAATATTATTTGTGTGTTAACTTTATGGCAAGCACTGAATGAGGCAGGTACTCTCATTGGAAAGATAGATTTAAAAGTCTCTGTACTCATGCAGAGATTTGAACAGGAACAGGAAATTATAAAATAATGCAACCAGTGAAATATTATGCATAGAATATTACTGAAGCACAAAAAGCAATTATCTTGACATCTCTTAAGAAAGGTGTAACAGAAATAGTGCATGCCTAACCACTATCCTTGTTCCTAATTACAAGATCAGCAAATTCTATGTATGGCTGGATATGTATATTGATATGACATTATTTGTTGGCTGGGAACACAGTTTCTCTAAGGAACAGATAAATAAGTATGGGAAATGGAGAAAGGTTTGTGAAAGCTTTGCGTTAACATTCCTCTGAACTTTGACCTCCCCTCTCCTGTGCGCGTGTACACGCGCGCGCGTGCGCGCGCGCGCACACACGCACACACACACACACACACACACACACTGTAGACATGGAAGGGTACCAGAGGATACCAGTACACCTAACATCTTTCATATGGTCTTGTTTCTCTACTCAGTATGTTAAACTCTAGTAGATATAGAAAGCATGTAGTTTGCAAGAATTTATAATAGTACACATATTAAAATAAACATATTGCCACATTTGTTGCTTTAATAAGCAATAGTTTAGGCTAGGTGGGATGGCCAAGATTTATAATCTCAGCTACTTAGAGGCAATATTGAGAGGACTTCCATGCAGCCTGTTGGAAAGATACTAGAAAGCCAATCTACTGATAAGCCAGGTGTGGTGGTACAAACCTACAACCTATGTGATAGGCATGGGTAGAAGTATGAGACCAGACAAAATGTGAGACTCAATAAAAATAACTATGGCAAAAAAGGACTGAGCATGTGCTTCAAAAATATGACTGCCTAGCAAATATGAGTCCATGTATTCAAACCCTAGTACAACCACCTAAAACAAAACAAAACAAACAAAAAACAGTAGGTTTCTACCATATTTGCATATTATTTTCAGCTTCTTTCCTCTCTGTGAGCACTCTCAACAACACAGTTTTACTCCTCAGAGCTATAAGCAGAGTGGTTGGTGTTTGTTTGTTTTTTCCCCTACTAATTTCAACCTCAAAACTAACATTGAAATATAAAATGGAGATAAGATCAACAACAACTTTTCCTTTGAATTTCAAGTATTGTACTATCATCTCATTGAAGCTGATCAAAAGTGGCCTCTTGGAATAGTTAAAATGTTGATTTTTCCCTAATCCATATCTCTGACATCTCCTAAAAATAAATAAGAGAATATTCTATATTGTTACTAAAGTTTTGCAAGAATCAATCAGTCACATGTTTGAGTGTCCTCTATTTGAAAGCAAATCCCCAGACTGAAGCATGTTGGCACTGGCTGAAGTGTACAGGGCAAAAGTGTGTCAGCCCTCTGTGTCTAATAGCTCTACCATCATTGCCAATCAAAGTGAAGGGAAACCTGCACTTTTGTGTTTTAGAGATTGTATTTGTGTTATAAACTTTAGTTCATAATTTCTTTGTCTACTTTCAGCCTAATTTAAATCAGGAGAATAGGAACTGGATCATGATATTGAAGTTGTATTATAGTACCTAAAACTATACGGACTATTCACTAAATTTTTGTTGAAGGAATAAACAAATACTGTCTTTTTTTTTTTTTTTTTTTTTTTTGGCCAGTCCTGGGCTTTGGACTCAGGGCCTGAGCACTGTCCCTGGCTTCTTCCCGCTCAAGGCTAGCACTCTGCCATTTGAGCCACAGCGCCACTTCTGGCCGTTTTCTGTATATGTGGTACTGGGGAATCGAACCTAGGGCCTCGTGTATCCGAGGCAGGCACTCTTGCCACTAGGCTATATCCCCAGCCAACAAATACTGTCTTGTTGACAGTAAAGAAAGTATAACTAGATTTAAAGGACTACAAAGTGAACAAGGTGGATATGCCTCACGCCTGTAATCCTAGATACTCAAGAGGCTGAGCCCTGGGCAGGAATATTTGTAAAATATTTGTAATATTTCCAAAGGGTTAACCCTTTGGAAGGTTGATTGGTTGATTGATTTTGCAGACATAGACATTGTACCCAGGGCCTCATATGTGTCATATGTGCACAGCAAGCATTCTACTCTGTATACTTTATGTCTGAAACAGAGTCTCTCTTCTTTTTCCTAGGCTGTCCTCATACTTACTCCCTTCCTACTCCCCTCTTGGGTTTCCACTAACCTAGGATTAAAAGTTCCCAACTTCATGTCCAGTCCTGAAGACAGTTTCTTAACCTATGCCATTGAACTTATTTGTTCTTTGAATAAACTCATGTGCTTAAAGCTTCTTGAATTAATATTAAGAAAAATATTGTATAAATAGAATAATACAATACATGAACTGCACATGCTTCCAAGATTGCTTTTCTATTACTTGTCCTAAGACATAGGACTGAAGTAGTTGTGATTCAATGGCTCATAAAAACTAAATGATTTTTAGTATTTTAATGCCAACTGAAAGCTTTTGATTTTTGTGGGATGATGGAGGAAAGAAGGATCCTACGCTTGGGGCTATGTTTCTGCTGCTTTCTGTCTTCTTCTTTTTCTTCTTTTTCTTCTCCTTCTTCTTCTTCTTCTTCTTGTTCTTCTTGTTCTTGTTCTTGTTCTTGTTCTTGTTCTTGTTCTTGTTCTTGTTCTTGTTCTTCTTGTTCTTCTTGTTCTTGTTCTTGTTCTTCTTGTTCTTGTTCTTCTTCTTCTTCTTCTTCTTCTTCTTCTTCTTCTTCTTCTTCTTCTTCTTCTTCTTCTTCTTCTTCTTCTTCTTCTTCTTCTTCCTCTTCTTCTTCTTCCTCTTCCTCCTTTTTCTCCTCCTCCTCCTCCTCCTCCTCCTCCTCCTCCTCCTCCTCCTCCTCCTCCTCCTCCTCCTCCTCCTCCTCCTCCTCCTCCTCCTCCTCCTCCTCCTCCTCCTCCTCCTCCTCCTCCTCCTCCTCCTCCTCCTCCTCCTCCTCCTCCTCCTTCCTCCTCCTCCTTTTCTTTTTCTTTGCAATAGGGCTATTTTTCCATTATAAATTAGCTAGACAGCCTTTATGACATTCTTGAAAGTTCTTTATATTTAAAGGTATGTTGTTTATGGAAATGTCTATATGTTAATTCTTTTACCTAAGGTCAGAGATTAATATCTCTATTTAGTCAATAAATGTGACAGTTGGGAAATATATTAAAAGACATGCATCATAGTTAGTGGAAGTTTTAATAAAATCACAAATAACCCAGAACAGAATGCAAATATTGGATAATTTTTGTTTTTTATCCAATCTATTTTTCTACTTTTGACTGGAAAATTGAGTCTATTAATGTTTAAGGTTATAATAGAGAGATGTGTCATGTTTCCTGACATGTTTTTGATTTCCTGTATTTTGTTTTTTTTTTCCTTCTTCTTGTGTTTGCTAAATTGATCTAGTGATTTTTGTCTGATGTCTTTCTTTGATTCTGATTGCTTTCTTCATATTTTACTCCTCCCTTTAGAATAATTTGTAATGTTTGTTTAGTGGTCATGAACTCTTTTCACTTTTGTTTGTCATGGAAGGTTTTTGGTTTCACTATCTAATGTAAATCATAACTTTGCTGAAGAGATCACTTTGGGTTGACAGTTGTTGATCTTCACTGCTTGGAATATACCATTCCAGGCTCTCCTTGCTTTGACTATTTGTGTGGAGAGGTCTGCCGTGATTCTGATTTACTTCCCATTGTCATAGAGCTCCTTGTTTAATTTTGTCCAATAAAACCAATTCTTTGCTATTCACATCAAATGTTTTTACTGTGGTGTATCTAGAATTGTTTCTTCATGGGTACAGTCTAATGGGAGTTCTATGTGCTTCTGTTAAGCAGGTAAGATTTTCTCTCTTGAGAGTATAAAACTCCGATCTTCAATTTAAAACACTAAGTTGAGCTGCGGCTCAAATGCTAGAATCACAACCTGTAGTGAAAAAGCTAAGGAACACTGGCCAGGTGCTGAGTTCAAGCCCCAGAACCAGAAAAACACATAAACAGAAAAAAAAATAAAGAAAAACCCTACAAATTCACACACATTGAAGACAAAAATAAAAATGATAAACAGGGAAGACTTAAATAACTGAAAGTGAATCAGTGTGAGAAATCAGAAAGCTTCATGTGAGATTTCTCCTTAAGTGGTATTAGCCTGACAATAGTTATGATAAGTTTACAGGTAATGAACTTTCAACAATATTTCTGGACAAAACATAAAGAAAAAATAAAATCTCCCAGTGTTATGTCAAACCTAGATTTTCAACACAGCATTTATTCCTAATTTTCATATAGTATGAACCCATGTATATGTATCACCTAGACAATAACTATTTTATTAAGCTGTGGTCTCTACCATCATAACTCTTACCTGACGTCTCTCTTATATCTCAAGTGTGTTTTCAGACATTCAGTGCTAAGGGCATGAATAATTTTATTTGTCTAAACAAAACCAATACGAAATGTCTCTGTTGGCATGTCAGAGGTAATTGAGGGTGACAACTTTTGGTGCATAAAACGGATATGACCACTGTGTCCTCATTCTTTCTGTATTATATAGAAACTACTCTTTAAAAAATGTCGTACAGATCACAGAAATATCATTCAATATTTTTAGTCATTTCTAAAAGAAACACTAACAAGTAGTAGCTGTCACAATAATTCTTTTTACTAGGCAAACAGATAAAATATCAACTTGATGTCTAATGGGATTAGCAATTTACAAGAGAACTCAATTTGCCTTTGTTTTGCAAATGGTTGCTAGCTTAAACTACAGTCATACAATTCTTGAAAAGGGGAGAGAAAGAAAGACAGAGAAAGAATACATCTGTGTCTATGTTTTCTTACTAAATAGGTTAAATGATTTTTATCATACTTTGGAAGAAAATGAACTTCTTGTACTTTACCACAAAATTATTTATTGTGAATCAAGTTTTGTGTTATGTTAAAATATAATAGATAAGAAACATGAATAGACAAGTGAAGACATTTTAGGAAACAATAGTCAGGACTTATTTCACCTAGTGCTTCTATTCTGACCTCCTTACCCCTGAGGGAAGCATGCAAATAGATATCACTACTAAAATAAAAATAATGCTACTTTCATGTAATAATACTATCATATACTACTACCATGATACTATTTATACTATCATAATTCTACTCTTCACAACACTACTACTGTTCAAGTATGATTTTCATGAACATGGTTAGTGATTGAAAGCATCATCACTAATATAAATATTTTTACTTATTTTTTTAACATTTTCCCTTTATTGTCAAAGTGAATTACAGAGGGGTTACAGTTTCATTTGTAAGGCAGTGAGAACATTTCTTTTTCAACTAGTTACCTCCTCCCTCATTTTCCGCCACCGCCTCCTCCCCCTTCTCCTCTCCCCGCCCCCCCCCCATGCATTGTACAGTTGGTTTACACCAAATAGTTTTGTAAGTATTGCTTTTGGAACCGTTTGTCTTTTTAATCCTTTGTCTCTCGATTTTAGTATTCCCTTTCTCTTCCCTAGTTCTACTACACATATATAGAGTATCCAGGGTACTAAGATCAGATACAGTGATAGCTGGGAGTGAAACCACAGGAAGGGAATACAAGAGAAAAGAAAAGGGGTACAGTTTCATATGGCATGTTGAAAATAACAACAATGATATAACACTTGTTTCCGTAATGTACAGCTCATTTCACTTAGCATCGTCTTATATGTTCATAAGGGCATAGGCACTGGACTATTGTCATATTCTGCTATGATAAGCCTAAACATGTACTAAATATTCCCTATGATGGAAACGATAGAGTCCTTGTTTCTTTGGGTCCTGCTCACTTCACTTAGTATAATTTATTCCACATCCTTCCATTTCCTTACAAATGGGGCAATGTCTTTCTTTCTGATAGGGGCATAGAATTCCATGGTGTATATGTACCACATTTTCCTGATCCACTCCTCTACTGAGGGGCATCTGGGTTGGTTCCATATTTTAGCAATGACAAATTATACTGCATTGAACATTGTTGTACTGGTGGCTTTAGTGTGGTCCTGCTTGTGATCTTTTGGGTAGATGCCCAAAAATGGGGCTGCTGGTTTGTAGGGGAGCTCTATGTTTAGCCTTCTGAGGAATATCCATACTTCCTTCCAGAGTGGTTGAACAAGTTTACATTCCCACCAACAATGTAGTAGGTTGCCCTTTTTGTCATATCCTCTCCAGCATTTGTTGTTGTTAGTTTTCCAGATAATGGACATTTTTATTGGGGTGAGGTGGAATCTCAATGTTGTTTTCTTTGTAATATTCATTAATTAAACAAAAAAATTTTGACAAGGTGTTGTGCAAAAAGGGTACAGTTACATAGTAGGGCAGTGTGTACATTTCTTGTGATAGCTTACACCCTGATTTTCTTTCCCTTCCCTAGGTCAGATAGACATATATACAATACACAATGTACCAAGAACATATACAGTAGCCACATGGCCTACACCAAAGAAAATTCACCTAGGGCTTTAAATGTAATGTAGACATTAGACAATATGTCGACAATAGTCTTATATGAACATACATACATAGCTTTTGAGCTATTGTATTCCACTGAGAGGTCGATTTTTGACCTTTATATGTTGAGTAGTTGTTTGATTTTAGTTACATAATGTTGGGTCTCTGAACCAATCCTGTGGGAAATACCATTTGACAAGAAGTTTTTGGTTTCACAGACCTGGTCTCTACTGTCTCCCCATCACCCCATCTCAACAGTCATATATCGGGGAGATCATGCCCCTTTGTTTTCTGTGTGCTAGGCTTGTCTCGCTGAACATTATTTGTTCAAGTTCTGACCATTTCCCTGTGAATAACAATATTTCACCATTCCTAATCGCTATGTAGTATTCCATTGTGTATAGGTACCATATTTTTTTTGGATCCATTAATCTGTGGAGGGGCATCTGGATTGATTCCGTATTTTGGCTATTGTGACTTGTGCAGCGATAAACATGGAAGTGCAAATGTCTTTTTGATATCTTGGGACCTGCTGTTCAGGATAGATGCCTAGGAGTGGTATGGCTGGGTCATAGGGTAGGTCTATATTGAGCTTTTTGAGAAATCTCCATACTGTTCTCCAAAGTGGTTGTACTAATTTGCACTCCCACCAACAATGGAGAAGGGTTCCTCTTTCCCCGCACCCCCACCAGCATTTGTTGTTGCCTGAGGTCAGAGTATAGGCCATTCTAACTGGAGTGAGGTGGTATCTCAGGGTTGTTTTTATTTGCATTTCCTTTACTACCAGGGATGTTGAACATTTCCTCATATGATTCTTTGCCATTTTTATCTCTTCTCTTGTGAAGTCTCTCTTTAGCTCCTTTGCCCATTTCATAATTGGTTTACTGGGCTTGGAGGGGCTTAGTTTTTTGAGTTCTCTGTAGATGACAGATATTAGGCCTTTGTCTGTTGCTGTGCTGGTAAGGATCCTTTCCCATATGGTTGGCTGTCTTTCTGTTTTGGTGGCTATGTCCTTAGCTGTGCAGAAACTTTTTAATTTGTAGTAGTCCCATTTGTCGAGTCTCTCCCCTATTTGTTGTGCCCCTGGGACTATATTCAGGAAGTTCCTTCCTGTGCCTATAAGTTCTAGCATCTTTCCTACTCTGTCCTTCAGTAGTTTCAAGGATTCAGGTCTGATGTTCAGGTCCTTGATCCATTTTGAATTGATCTTGGTGCATGGTAATAGGCTTGGGTCTACTTTGAGTTTTCTGCATATGGCTGCCCAGTTCTCCCAGCACCAGTAGTTGAAGAGGCTATGTTTATTCCATTGTATGTCTTTAGCTCCTTTGTCGAATATCAGCTGACTGTAAGAGTGCGGTTTTATTTCTGGATCTTCAATTCTAATCCATTGGTCTTCCAGGTGAGGTTATTCACCTGCTCTGTTTCCATTATTTTAATGTGAGTGCTGAGGACAATGATCTTGCCCCTCAGTACTGCCTTAGCTGTGTCCCATAGGTTTCTTTGTAATGTGTTTTCATTGTCATTGTGGCTTATGAATTTGTTGATTTCATCTTTAATTTGGTCTGTGGCCCAAGTGTTGGATAACAGTGTGGGGTTTAGCCTCCAAGAATGTGTATAGCCTCTGTGGTAACCGTTGTTATTGAGGGTTACCTTTAATCCACTGTGGTCAGATATAATACATGGGATGATGTCAATACTTTTGTATTTACTGAGGTTCTTTGTGTGGGCTATGACATGGTTTATTTTGGAGTATGATCCATGGGCTGCTGAGAATAAGGTGTATTGGGTCTCTGTAGGGTGGAAGATTCTGTATAGATCCGTCAGATCCATTTGGGATATGGTGTTACTTAGGTCCTCAGCTCCCTTGCTAATCCTCTGGGTGTTGGGTCTGTCTCTTGGATAGAGTGAGGTATTAAAGTCACCCATTATGATTGGGTTTGGGTCTATCTTGTTCTGTAGTTCTGTGAGAATTTGCTTGACATATGTAGGGCCTCTTTTGTTCGGCGAGTATACATTTATCACCGTGATGTCTTGATTCTGGATTTTTCCTTGTATTGAAATGTAGTGACCTTCTTTATCTTTTTGAGTTGATTCCGTTTTGGTAGGTGTGTTTGCTTGGAAGATCTTGCTCCATCCTTTCATTCGGAGCCTGTTTTTATCCCTTGCTGTAAAGTGGGTCTCTTGTAGACAACAGATGGCAACTTTTTGTTTGCGGATCCATTCTGCCAGTCTGCGCCTCTTTATCAGAGAGTTTATACCATTTATATTCACAGAGATCAAGGATAAGAGTGTTTTTTCTCCTTCCATTTTCTTGTTAGGCTGTTTTTCCTCTTTTTTTTCTTGTCTTTAGTGAGCTGCTCTTTCTGTTGGGCTCTGGCTCTTGTAGTTTCTTTCTGTTTCTGTCTGTGTGTCCTGTATGATTTCTGTTGGGTGGGGTTCCTCTCTTAGAATTCGCTGTAGGGCTGGTTTTTTATTCACATACTCCTTCAGATCCTCTTTGCTATGGAAAGATCTGGTTTACCCCTCGAATATGAACTCTAGCTTTGCTGGATATTTTATTCTAGGTTGGCAGTTGTTGGCCTGTAGGACTTGGATAGTGTTCTTCCATTCTCTTCATGCGTGGTAGGTTTGTGTGGAGAGGTCTGCTGTTATTCAGATCCTCTTCCCATTGTAATAAGTTTCTTTCTTCGCTTTGGCTGCATTCAGAATTTGCTCTTTATTCTTGAGATCTGAAGTCTTGATTATTATGTGCCTGGGCGTGGCTTTTCTAGGGTCTGGTCTGCCAGGTGTTCTATAGGCTTCGGTTACTTGGATGAAGTCCCTTGTGAGATTGGGGAAGTTTTCTGCAATCACTTTATTGAAAATATGTTGAAGCCCTCTACTCTGGTATTCAGCTCCTTCTTCTATTCCAATTATGCGCAGATTATATCTCTTGTCTTTGTCCACTAGCTCCTGGATTAGTCTGCCCTGGAGCTTTACCGTTTCTTGGATTGTGGTAATTTTTTGGTCCTTACTGGCTGCATCATCGTCCAAGAGAGAGATTCTGGCTTCAGTATGGTCAATTCTTGGTGCTGTGGATTCAAGTGCGGAGTTTATGGATGTCAGGGAGCTATTTATGGTTGCCAGATCAGCTCTGATCGTGGAAATTTCTTCTTTTAAAGAGTTGTATTTTAAATCTATTTTTTTGGAATATGGCCTAGTGGCAAGAGTGCTCGCCTTGTATACATGAAGCCCTGGGTTCAATTCCCCAGCACCACCTATATAGAAAATGGCCAGAAGTGGTGCTGTGGCTCAAGTGGCAGAGTGCTAGCCTTGAGCAAAGAGAAGCCAGGGACAGTGCTCAGGCCCTGAGTCCAAGGCCCAGGACTGGGAAAAAAAAATTTTTTTAAAGATAAAATCAATGTTGTTTTGATTTGTATTTCTTTTATGGCCAGTGATGTAGAACACTTCTACCTGTATCTCTTGGCCATTCTCATTTCTGATTCAGAGAAATCTCTTTTTAGGACTTTAGCCTACTTGTTGAGGGGGCCATTGGTTCTTTGAGTGTTTGTTTTGGAGAAATTTAATTTTTGAATTCTGCAAATATTTTAGATATGAGGCATTTGTCCATTGTATGGCTGGTAAAGATCTTCTCCCAATCTGTGAGCTTTCTGTTTATCTTGCAAACTATGTCCTTTACCCTGCATAAGCTCTGCAGTTTGATGCACTCCCATTTGTCCAACCTTTCTTTGATTTGTTGCATTCCTGGGCCTTTGTTAAGGAAGTTTCATCCTGTGCCAAGGAGTCCAAGCATTTCCTATTCCTTCTTGTAGTGTTTTCAGCGTACCTGATTTTACTTCGAGGTCCTTGATCCATTTAGAATTGATTTTGGTGCAGGGTGATATATAAGGATCTAATTTTAATCTAATTACAAGTGTTGAACAAATTTTGCCAGCACCATTTGCTGAAGAGGCTTTCTTCCATCCTTTTTTTTTAGATTCTTTATCAAAGATTAAGTATCCATAGTTCTGCAGATTCATTTCTGGGTCTTCAGTTCTGTTCCATTGGTCCTCAGGACTGGTTTTGTGCCAATACCAAGCTGTTTTTATTACTATAGCTTTATAATACAGCTTGGTATTGAAATTCCTCCAGCACTGTTCTTTCTACTTAGGATTGCTTTTACTATTCAGTGTTTTTTTTGTTGTTGTTCCATATGAATTTCTGGATTGCTTCCTCTATTTAATTAAAGAATGGTATTGGAATATTGATGGGCTTTGCATTGAATTTGTAGAGAGCCTTTGGCAATATTGCCATTTTGACAATGTTAATCCTCCCAAACCAGGAGGATTGTAGGTTTTTCCACTTCCTTAATTCTGCCTTAATTTCCTTTTTTAGGTTTTTAAAGTTCTCATCATAGACGTCTTTCACTACTTTGGTTGAGGTTACTCCTAAGTATTTTGTTTTTTAAGGCTATTGAAAAAGAAATTACTTTCCTAATTTCAGTCTCATTCTTTGAGTCATTGGCATATAGAAAAGCCATTGATTTTTGAGGATTTATGTTATTTCCTGCTACTTTGACAAAGTTTTAGATCAGCTTAAGTAACTTGGGAGTAAAGTCTATGTGGTTCTTTAGATCATGTGGTCTGCAAAGAGACAGAGTTTAACTTCATCTTTTTCTATTTGGAAAAAGAGGAAGTCTTCCTCTTGCCTTATTGCTCTGGCTAGGAATTTTAGGACTATGTTGAAGAGGAGAGGAGAGAGTGGACAACCTTGTCTTGTGCCTAATTTTAGAGGAACTAGCTTTAACTTTTCACCATTAAGTATAATGCTCACTGTGGGTTTGTTGTAGATGGTCTTAATTATATTCAGGAATGTTTCCTGGAATCCTAGTTTCTCCAAAGCTTTTATCATAAATGGGTGCTGGATTTTATCAAAACGTTTTTTCCGCTACTAGAGAAATAATCATGTGATTCTTGACCTTGCTCAAGTTGATGTGGTGAATTATGTTGATTGACATGCATATATTGAACCAGCTTTGCATACCCAGAATGAATCGAGTTTGGTCATAGTGTCTGATTTTTTTTTTTTTTTTTTTTGGCCAGTCCTGTGCACTGAACTCAGTGCCTGAGAACTGTCCCTTGCTGCTTTTTGCTCAAGGCTAGCACTCTACCATATGAGCCACAGAACCACTTCTGGCCATTTTATACATATATGGTGCTGGGGAATTGAACCTAGGGCTTCATTTATACAAGGCAAGCACTTTTGCCACTAGGCCATATTCCCAGCCCATGTCTCATTTTTTTTTTATGACTTGTTGAAATCGATTGGCCAGAATTTTGTTGAGAATTTTTGCATTGATGTTCATCAGGGAAATCGGTCTATAGTTCTCTTTCCTTGATGAGTCCCTGTCTGGTTTTGGGATAAGGTTTTACTGGCATCATAGAATGTGTTCAGTTGTGAACTTTCACTTTCAATTTCATTGAAATATTGGTGTGAGTTCTATTTTGAAGGCCTTGTAGAATTCTGCTGTGAATCCCTCTGGACCTGGGCTTTTCTTGGATGGAAGATCTCTTATTACAGTTTCTATTTCATTGCTGGATGTGGGTCTGTTTAGTAGGTGTAAATCGTCATGGTTAAGTTTCAGCATATCAATTTTTGCTAGAAATTTTTCTATTTCTTTCAGGTTCTCAAATTTATTAGCATAAAGTTTTACAAAATCTTCCCTTATTATATTCTGAATCTTAGTTGTTTCTGTGGTGATGATTCCTGTTTTATCTCTGATCTTGTTTCTTTGGGTGTGCTGTCTCCATTTTTGGTCAGATTTGCTAGGATTCTGTCTATCTTGTTATTTTTTTCAAAGAACTGACTCTTAGATCATCACTAATATTTTCATGGATTTATAAGTACAAAGAAAGAATAAACTCTATATGAAAAAACACACAGAATTATTGTTTGTAGTGAAACTATTTTCTCTATATTTAAAAATTATTTCAAATATTATTTATTTGATTTGAGAGAAAAATAACCACAACACATGCACTTGAAAAATAGAAAAAAAGGAGCTGGGGATATGGCCTAATGACAAGAGTGCTTGCCTCCTATACATGAAGCTCCTGGTTCGATTCCTCAGCACCGCTTATACAGAAAACAGCCAGAAGTGACACTGTGGCTCAAGTGGCAAGTGCTAGCCTTGAGCAAAAATAAGCCAGGGACAGTGCTCAGGCCCTGAGTCCATGCCCCAGGACTGGTCAAGAAAAAAAAAAAAGAGGGGCCTGGGGATATAGCCTAGTGGCAAGAGTGCCTGCCTCGGATACACGAGACCCTAGGTTTGATTCCCCAGCACCACATATACAGAAAACGGCCAGAAGCGGCGCTGTGGCTCAAGTGGCAGAGTGCTAGCCTTGAGCGGGAAGAAGCCAGGGACAGTGCTCAGGCCCTGAGTCCAAGGCCCAGGACTGGCAAAAAAAAAAAAAAAAGAAGAAAGAAAAAGAAAAAAAATAAAGCAGAATAAAAAAAAATGCATTCTCAAAAATAGAGCAGGAAAACCTTGGTATAGTAAGATGTCATTGAATCATCTCTTTCATCTTCCTGATAAAAGCAAACATCTGTGTGGGATAAATGAGCTTATTTTTGCCAGTGTGTTGTTTAACAATGAAGAATTAAACTAGAATCATCAGTAAAGCCCATTAAGACACCTATAAATATTATTCAGTCATTTATAATTGTTCATTTATGACTGCCAATATAGTGTCTATGGGCTGTTTGGGATAAAGAAATGTGCTATTGATTTATATTTAACAATATTAATGTTAAGACTGTCGATATGCAAATGTCTATAGATAATTCCCAGTTATCCTATATGTATTCCCTAATTTACATACACCTGCCAGTCTAGAGACTCTGCCCATTGCTTACATTCCTCAACATTATCTTCACCCAGTTATTTATTGCTATATGAGAGTTATTAAACAAATGAGAAAATTTGCATACTCAAAAAATTAACTTACTGAAATATTGACATTACAAAGAATATATCTTACACCCAAAAATTTGTGCTTAGGCCAGGCACTGGTGGCTCACACCTGTAATCCTAGCTACTCAGGAGGCTGAGATCTGAGAATGGTGGTTTGAAGCCAACCCTGGTAGGAAAGTCTGTCAGAATCTTAGCCCCAATTAACCACCAGAAAACTGGAAGTGGAGCTGTGAGTCAAAGTGGTAGCGCACTAGCCTACAGTGAAAGAGGCCAGGGATAGCACCCAGGCCCCCAAATTCTGTGTGTGTGTGTGTGTGTGTGTGTGTGTGTGTGTGTGTGTGTGTGTTTAGTAAGTTAAACCTGTGTTATCCTTTTTCATGAGTTCAAAGTCTCTCTGGACTAAATAACAAGTTGAAAGTCAGCCTGGACTCTGTAGTTGTACTCTGTCTCTAAAATGGAAAAAAATATGGAAAGAGCCTAAGTGTTTATCAACCAAAAACAGATAAAATGTTATACAAACAACTTAAAAATACTATTCATCTATTTAAAAATGGAAAGAAGATACAAACTGCAACATAGTAAATGAAATTCAAATAGGCCATACATAAAGAGATAAAATAATTTTATTTCTATAATATATTTAAAGTAGGAATTTTTGCAGAGCTAGTAAGAAAACATGTGTTTTCCAGAAATGCAGAGTTATTTTTGGATATAAATTTTATTTTGGGGTAATAAAAATGGGAACTAAATGGAGATAATAGTTTTATAAAATTGTGAGCATATAAAACATCACTAGTTTGTGCACTTTAACATGTAGAAAATAGTGAACCTTATGTTATGTACATTTTCATCATAAAAGCATTTGTGCCAGTAACTATTTAATAAGGTTTCATTTAAAAAAGCTAACATTGAATTCATATTCTAGGGCTATGCTTTATATAAATGAACGTTAAATGAAACTTAGTGAAAACATCTATTTAATGAAAATGTAGCAGAATAATTTATTGTTTTGTTAATAATGATTCACTTTCCTACACCGGTTCTCATTTTTTAAATTATAGCAATGAGTCTGATGAATATCTTCCTTTTCTAGAAAGGGACAGTTTTACTTAAATTTAGGAAACCTAATAATTTATTTCATAAGGTTAACTTTCATACCAAATAGTATAAAATGATACTTGCTTGCCATTGCATTTTTCACATGTTAACATGAACATAACTAGGTAATCATGCAATTGGTGGAATAAGACTGATATGAAAGTTGATATGATAGATGCAAGAGTCATAAGCAGTGAGAGAGAGAGAGAGAGAGAGAGAGAGAGAGAGAGAACGAATAGGGTTCTGCTCCCTCAGATCTGCAGGGAGGAGATGGAATTTCTTCAAGGTATATGTAGAAGACAAAGTCGTTCAAACTTTTCTTTGATGACTGATTATCAGTGACTTAAAATATTTCCAGTAATTTTTCAAGCATTTTTGTTGCTTCTGGAGATCTCATTTTATGAAATAAAATTATTTTTCATATTTTTTCACACTTTTATTTTAGTGTTTTATTTTTAAGCTTTGTTAGGTCATATCTGGAGAAAGACCCTTAAGACTAAAGCTGTTTTCAATTACACACTGAGGTAAAATACCTCTGAGGATTCTTCCTACTGTATTATATGATGTGAAACGTCTATTATTCTCTTCTATGGGTACTCCAGGAAAGTTTCTGCTCCTTTTTGGGGTTCATCCTCTTACTCTGATGATGTTTTCTTAAAAAGAATGTGCAAAGCTCCGATGATGTTTTCTTAACAAGAATGTAAAAGTCTTGTATCTCCTAGCTTACCCTTCTCTTTTCTATCCTCCCCGAATCCAATTTCCTTGATGTCCCCGAAGTATTCTATTCTTTTATTATTCTATTCCCTTATTTTATTATCCTAAAAACTATAAAGAATTGCTTGGAATATTTGGTCAGGTACATTTGTTGTGTGTCATTTATCTCAGAGATGATAGTACTGTATTGTTTATGTGTTCAATGTCAGGAAATAATAGTGTTTTATATCCTTTGATACAGACATAATTGCTTAATGAGTAAAAGAGAGCATTTGTTATTCTATCCTAGTATAACTCATGGCACTCATATCCAATATGTCAAGTTGAGTGTTAGGTAGGATGTGTTATCAAGAAACTGAAAAAGAAAATCTTGTACTTGGGAGTAGGGACCTTAAATTTTATCTGAAATTCTGGGACTTCCCAACTATTTCTCTAACCTTAAGACATAAAAATAGAAAAAGGAATTCTCCATTGGGGGAAAAATACATACTTTATAAAAGATTAAATGAAGTTTCTGGGAGTATTATACAAACAAAATAAAAAATTTTGAATATTAGAGAGTCATGTTGTTAAAAAAAAGTCATTTTGAGAAACAGGCAACCACCTAATAATTGTTCATTGAAAGATGGAAGAAATTTGTCATTTATTTTTCCCAAAAATTCTACAAATGTTTTATTTCACTTTTTGAGAAGGACAATAATCTCCAAGGAAGCAACAGTGGTATCTAACATTTGTATCTAATGATGAAACAACCACATGGTACTGTAACAAATGCCCATGATTCAGAGGCACTTGTCTAGAAAGGATGGAGCATGTAGCTTCTTAGCTTTGCAGTCATTAGTTTCTATAGAACAGAATACAATTTGTCTTGTGCATAATAATTTGGCATAGGTTTCACATTAATATTGACATGTCAGTCATGATACCACAGCATACTGTAATTGGGATCTAATGTGTTGTTTAGAAACTATTCAAGAGAATAATTCCAGTTTCCTTGTTAAAGAGTAAACTAAAGGCATTGTACCTTAACTTTATCTCTTCACATACATATGCCTACACACGCATGTATAAATTGAATAAATTAGGATGCCTGATTGAATCAGCTCTCAAATCATAAAGCTCTTTAATAGGCTAATTTATTAAATTTTAAGTTTTACCTAGGAATGTAAAATACTTGGATATTAAACTGAAAAGTATCAAATTTTCAGCTCTGAAGATACATCCTTCATTCTCTTTTTGATTGACAGTTCTTTTGAAATTGAATTAATTTTATCCAAAAATAAAACCAAATGTTGGAATTATACTGAATATTTGAATTTCTGGAGCATTATAAATTATACTACAGATTTGAATGCTTGCTGAACATTTGTGAAGACCTGTTTCAATCCTCAGAACTTCAATCCCAGACGCTCTCTCTTTCTTTCTCTTTTTCTCTCTCTTTTTCTCTCTCTCTCTGCACAACGTGTAATATACAACAAATATATTTAAATTTAATCACAGTTAATTAATAATTATATAAAATTTAAATATATAATGGATAATTAATTGATATTTGAAGGTTATTAGTTTGATAGAACTGCTGATTACTTGAGGTTTGATAATTTAGGGGTGGAATGCTTTGTGACTAAGTGCAGGAGCATAAACTATAGAATCAAAAGCAAAATAATATCCAGGATTATGAAATAATTGAAAGTAAGTATCAGAGAAGGAACAAGATACCCAGTTGTCCAAAGGATAATGATAATTAATTCTATGTACAATATTCAAGTTCTGCAGTTCCTGTCCACCAAAATTAATTCAAAACACTATCTTGGTCAGCTATTTATTGTTGTAAAAATATCTTAAGTAGTTGGCTTGTGAAGAGAAAAGGTATACTGTTCTTAATAATTAGAAGTGTTAACGCAGGATCCACTTGTCCTATTGTTTGGGGCATATGGAGGCACATTGTGACAGGAGCACAGGACAGAGAAAAAAATCTTACCTTGTGGCTGGAAGAAAAGAAAGAGGAAGAGGACAGGATCCAATTATCTCCTATGAAGATAGATTCCAGAATTCTGAACACTGTGCACTATGTCCTAGGTACTAAATGCTCAGCCCTCTCCCAAGAGTCACCTAAGCACTAATCTTTTACATAGGACCCTAAAGGAGACATTTGAGATTTAAACTTTACATAGAGAGCACTGATATTGCACTTATGTGAGCAGAGTACATAACATGTATTTTGTATGAAATACAAAATTTACAACAAATAAAGTCAGTACAATGAGGACCAAAGAGAACAAAATTAAAAATAATAATAGGAAAGTATTAGTCCTCATACATTTGAGACCAATTTGTATTTGTTTTCTAAAAATCTAAAGGAAAAATATAAAATAATTTCTGACAAAAAGGAAAAACCTAAATTAGCTAGGAGGTTTTTAATAAATGTTGTGTTACCTATGAAACTTTGGTTCAATTTAAATTATACAGTACTTAAATAGTTTTGTGAATAACATTAATACCAACATATAAGATTGATTGAATTCATTGAAACTGATTATCCTACATTGTTATAATCACCCATACATTTTTAAAAATCCTTCTTGGATTCCTTTCTTCTTAGTTTAAAAAAAGAAATGTACTTGGTGGAAATTTCAATTCTTAAAACACTATTAGTGTGTCAGAAATATATGGAGTAGTAATTGAAACTGTAAAGTTGTATCATAGCTGTATTTTAAATGTAAGCCCAAAGCAAAAATCTGCTAAGTGTCTTGTATCTTATGTTCTGTGTATTTATGCAACTGTACTTGTCTGTTACTGAAGCATAGGATCAAAATCAACTCCAGCTACTTTGCATCTGGAACTGCAAAGATTCTGGGTAGCTGCCACCTCAATCTCTTCTCTGTATTATCCTGACTTGTTCAAATAAACTGTATAGTAATAATGAAGGCAAACAAAAACAAAATCTGACTGAGACTGTCTGACTGAGACACCAAGTTAATAGGATAATCAAGATAAATGGCAACTTCGAAGGTGACCTTGTTGGGAAGAACAAAAAAGTAATTTTATAGGCATTTCTTTTGATGGGTTTCATAAAGAATGTTGAAATCCATTAAAATTGTACCATTTGATGGGCTGAAAATTGTTTATGTTACAAAAAACACATTGACAGTGACTTGGACTCACATGATTATGAATGGTTTCTGTACCCTTTTTTTCTTATTTATTGTCAAAGTGATGTACAGAGAGGTTACAGTTTTATACATTAGGCTTTGGGTACATTTCTTGTATGCAAGTTTAGCTATTTGGGGGAGGGCATGGAAAGTCACAGAAATGGTGTGATGAATGCAGAACAAATGCAGCAGTGATACTCAATAGCCACTATGTTGAAAATGAATTATGCAATTTGTGGTGTAGGGGAGTGAGAAGGTGAAAAGTGGGAGAAAATGTGGGAAGAGATGAAAATGTTCAAAATGTTCATTACCTGACATATGTAACTATAATCCCTCTGTACACATCACCTTTACAATAAAAAAGAGAAATTGAAAAGAGAAAAGTAATTGGAAATAATACCCCTTGCAATAGAAAAGTAAAAGAGAAAAGCATAATCCATTCTGAAAAATATCGACTTGAGGGGCAGCCAGAGAAATGAAATAAAAAATACACATTAGTAGTTAGAATAATGGGAGAAAACCAGGGGAACATGTTGTCTCTGAAGTCAAAGATAATTTTGAGGAGGTCAAAGTCAAGAATGTCAAGTACCTGGAGTAAATGAGTCTGAAAACAGTTTAACCAAGTTTGTCTAGGAAAGTCAATTGGTACATTAAAAACAGTTGAGCAGACAAGGGAAGATGTCTTGAGAATTATAGATTAAACAGAGATAGATACACCAGGAATTAGATAAATACACTGAGACACAGAAAGATTAAACTTCCTGTAATCTAATATTTATTTGGTACTAAAATGCCCTTAGCAACCCAAATTCAATTCATGAAACTAATATTTGTAAGTGAATTAAGCAAAACATCTTCTCATGAAAAAACAAGGGATATAAATATGTAGAAAATATCATTCCTCAGATGCATATGGTAAGGATTATCAGCCAGGGGATAGTAAAGAAAAATTACCAGTAATTATATATAACCTTTGCCATAAGTTGCAATTATCTACAGAGATATCAGTCTTCTGTAATGGATTGTTCTTCAAGATGGAACAAACAACTGCTTCTTTAAAAGAATGAAATTTAAAATCCAAAATTTGTCATTCTTTTCTGTATTTTTGGTTGGGGAGGGATTTTTGAAATGTCTAGTTCTAAGCATATTAATAAATTTTGGTAAATTTACATCACTAGAAAAAAATAATGATTCCTAGAGATTTCTGCCATATGTATACAGCTTCTATAGATAGAAAGCTGTACCCTTTAGCTCTTCTGCCTTCCCTGCCAAATACTCTTATGCCAAGAACTAAGATTTCAGATTGTAGATAGCAGGGTACTACACAGCTGGAGGACTCTCCCTCCTCACAGCTGCTCACTCTGCATGCTTCTGAAATCTGAAGCTCTCTGACTTCAAAATTCAAAACTCTGAACTGATTACCTCTTTGTTTTTCCTTTAAGGAATTTATTAGTGAGTGATCCTTGTTTATTTATTATTTTCATTTATTTATTTTTACTCTTGAATAAAGGGATTAGGGTAGGACAAAGAGAACAAGGTTTTCCCTGGGCTTTTGTCTTTCTTGTTGCTCAGATACTGGGATAAAATCCAGACTGTCTTGTTTGCTAAAACCTACACTGCAGAATCTATTGTTATTTGACTGAGAGGTTTAAAGCTTTTGGGGTTGCCTGGCAACACATAAGCAGTGTCTTTTCAAGTATTTACTGTAGTTACATTTACCTGGTTTCCCTCTCTGTGCTAAAATGGGTTAGGTTTCATCATACTAGATATCCCTTCTAGAAATATTTGACAGTTCCACTTCCCTACCTAGGAAGGTAATCAAACTTTTTACGTGTGTACCTTAGCTGCTTTGTATCCTAGTCAAACAGCAAGCTAGCAGACACTTAAAATGAAATTTCACCAAATATCTGACTTAGAATTTGCCAACTCTTTTCAAATATACATTATTTGGAATAGGCAGATTTTTTTTTTACAACAGACATTATAAGCCTCAATTTCATTATAGTTAGGATACAATTAGTAATGTCGGCTGGTAATGTCTCAGCACCCTGAAAAATTATTCTATAAGTCTTTCTAAACTTTCTGTTTAAAAAAAGCTGAGATCATTTTGTTTTTACCATCCATTTTATGGCGCCTCTGAGACATGGTTCTTTTACTTCTTGAAGGAAATGTGTCTTCTTCCTGTTCAATTTCCACAACTTCCTGGGGTGGGTGTATAAACATTGATTTTATACCTTGTTCCTTGATACTACATTTTTACATTGTTTTTTTTTTTTTTAAAAAAAACTCACATTTTTTTATCCCATAATAACATTGAACATTTTATTGACATTAAATTAAAATGAAATGGGTTGTTTCCTTATAAAGGGTTTTCCAGCTATCAATCACTTCCAAAATAGAATATCCACAAAATGATGTATGTGAGTGTGAGTGTGTGTATATATATGTACATATACACACAAAATGATTTTATGTATGTGATTATGAGTGTGTGTGTATATATGTGTGTGTACACATACATATATGTATACATATATGTATATATATATATATATATATCTTGATACACACACATACATATGTGTCAATCATGGGGTTTGAACCCTGGCCTGGGCTCTGTCCCTGAGTTTTTCAGCTCAAGGTTAGTGCTCTACAACTTTGAGCTACAGCACTACTTCCTGTTTTCTGATAGTTAATTGGAGATAAGGGTCTCATGGCCTTTTCTGCCCAGGCTGGCTTTGAACCCCAATCCTCAGGTCTCAGCCTTCTGAGGAGTTAGGATTACAGGTGTGAGCCACCAGCAACCGACTTCTTGATAAACTCTTTCTTAATTATATTTCTTTTAATTAGTAGGAGCCTTTGAAAGTTTTTAAGGATTAAGCAAACAAACATAAGATGTTAAACAGCTGAGTGAGGAAAAGACACTGTATTTCTTCTAGCCATGAAAATACAGAATTTGCATAATGTATGGGAATATGTAAATTAAATATAAATCTTCCCTTCTCAGCTTAATGAAGATGTATCTTCCATATGTTATTAACTGTTCAAATACTGTGCATGAGCAGGTTCAAAAGTACATAAATGTATGTGTCCAAATGTATTGCCAGCTATGATCAGTTTTGTTATACCATATATACCATACTTATTTTTTACATTTAAATATAAAAAATGTTATGTGCTCTAGGGCAAAGGACATTGTATTTAAACAGTGAAATATTATCTTTCACCAAACTCTGGTTGTCCTATAGTTTGAGGTGAAAGAAACACCTGTACGTAAGTTTTATCTCTTTCATGGTAAGGTGCAAACAATAAATACTTATAATCTTGTTGAGTGACTGATGTCGTGAATGAAGAGATAAACCTATCAGATCTGGAACTGAAACCAAGAAATCACACTCAGAATTTTTCCAATGATAAATGCATTTGAGAACATGCTTAAATATTTTTTACCATAATAGGTACTTTATATTCCTTATCTCATTGAATTCTCCCATGAGAACAGTATAATAGTTATAATGATTATTCTTTTTCTTTTGGCAGATAGTAAAACTTAAGCAAGAATGTTCAAATAAGTAGCAAGGTCATATGGATACCACCCAAGTAGTAGTCTATCTGCTTCTATGCATACGACTGTGAAGTATACTACTAATAAATTTAAGTTTTAAGGTTTTAATTTCTACTTTGTACACATTTGGAGTTATCCTCTCATTGTCCCAGGCATACACATTTTAGTGAATGATTGCTGGATTTAAGGATATGTATAAGTTTATATCAGATATATAGTAAGGTGATTTTCTAAAATAGCTTCATTGTTGTATAGGAGAGTTCTCACATCTTCTCCCACATTGTAACTTGAGTTTTTCTTTATCTTAAAATTTGTAACCATTCATTTAGTCATGTAGTTGTGTTTTGACATGTTTGTGATTTCTTCATTGCTAATAAGATAACTCCTCCCTTATTTGTTTATAGACCATCCCTTTTGTGATGTATTTTGTTCAACATATCATTGAATTGTAATATCTATTGAGGTACATAGTCTAGATACAAATTATTTCATAGTTAAAGGTATAAAAAGCTTTCCCATTTCACTTTTTTTGCTGTGTGTTTTAAGAAGAGAATATTTGAATTTTAGTTTAGTTTATCATGTTCTCTTTTTCATTATCCATGTTGTGTTCTGTTGAAGAAATAAAAGTCTGTTTTTCAAACAAACTGTGGTCAGTTTTATGCATGGCTTCCCTCCTTCCCCCGCCTGCCTTCCTTCCTTCCTTCCTTCCTTCCTTCCTTCCTTCCTTCCTTCCTTCCTTCCTTCCTTCCTTCCTTCCTTCCTTCTCTCCTTCTCTCTGTCTCTCTGTCTGTCTGTCTGTCCGTTTGTCTGTCTTTCCTTCCTTTCTCCTAATGGAACTGGATCTCAGGGGCTGGGCACTGTCTTGTAGCTATTTCTGCTCAACTCTATCACTATACTACTTGAGCCACAACTCTCCTTCTGGATTTTTGCTGTTTAGTCAGAAAAATACGTCTCATGGCTTTCCTGATAACCTACTGTGCTAATTGAGCACTACAACATTCCAAATATTTAATTCATAATGATAAAACTTTCAACTCTTATAAAAATAATGAAGATGTGGATATATTTAATATATTAAGTATAAAAATAATATTTTAAATTAAATTTATTTATTGTCAAAGTGATGTACAGAAGGATTATAGTTTCATATGTAGGGCAATGAGTACTTTTTTTTCATCAAACTTGCTACTTTCTCCCTCATTTTTCTCCCCCCTTCCCCCTTCCCCAGTTCCCTCTCCCCCATGAGTTCTACAGTTAGATTATGGCATATAGTTTTGTAAGTATTGCTGTTGCATTGGCTCACATTTTACCCCTTGTCTATCCATTTTGAGTTTCCCATTCCCTTCCCTGCTTCCCATAAACACAAATACAACACTCAGGGTAACAAAATCAGTTACAGGGAGATCAGGGGTAAAACCCTGGAGAAGAAAACACAAAAGAAAATGGCAAAATTTCACATGCTACATTGAAAATAACAACTACAATGGTAAACTACTTATTTCCATAACTTGGAGTTTACTTCGCTTAGCATCATCTTATATGTTCATATGTACACAACTATTATTAAGAAATTGTGTTCTTCTGCTAGTACTAAGGGAATTAGATTGGGAATTTCTTTTCCCAGTTAATCTTTCTATAGAAAGAATGATCATTTTCTATTGATTCTGGTACCTTATTTTAAAAATAAGATCAGTTGTGTTGAAATTTATCATTAGTGATTAATAAGAAGCATTTCTTTTCAAATTATGTACATAGTATGTCTCAATGGAAATTATGTGGCTCTATTCCTTCAAATTTCTTAATTTCAATATATTCTACTTGCTCTTACTATGAAAACAAGACTTTGGCATTTTAGGTTGAGCTAAAGCCACATGCAGTATTCTACTGTTGGTGTTTGCATGTTGTTCTTCCTACAGAGAGACTTCTAGCAAGTTGTTTTGGGATTTTTTTTTCTTTTTTTTCTTTTTTTTTTTTTTTCTCTAACTTTCCTTCTTCTCAATGATTTTGCCTAAGTTGTTTGCTCTGCCTAAAGTATCTGTCTCACATTATCCTTTCCTCACAGAAACACTTTATCCCTTTATTAAATTTTAAAGTTACGCATCACTATTTCCTCAGTATTCTCCTGCCCCTGCCAGCCAAATCATGTGCTAATTAAATTGTATTGTCTCTTGTATTCCAACTCTGCAGTGAGTAAGATAGGAGCTAGGTGAAAACTCTCATTAGCAATCTTTATTGCACAGTGTCTCATAATTTATGAGAATGAATGTTTATATGTGATAATTCTGCACAAGTTAATACTTTTTAAATGTGTACAATGTTAATTCCTCTCTAATTATTGAGCTAACATTTTGATGTACTTGACTGCTTTTAGTTCCTAACTATTCATTGGGTGTAGCTTATTTTTAGTGCAATTAATTTTGTTAGTACATTTATATCAGTATGATCTGTTTTCTTACTAATTCCTGAACATCTCTTTGATAAGTTTATTGAATAACTTGTGTCTCTTTGATTTTAAGTACATTACTATATTTACATATTGTTATGTACTTAAGCAATTTAGCTTTTAGAAGTCTAAAATAATGTATTTTCTAAAACAAGTTTATAATCATGTAAATTATTCCATGGAAGTCCTGATTGTTTATATGGAGGATAGATTTTAAAGGCAGTCCCTAATCTTTTGCCTGTTATTGCTCTATTTTTCACACAAAGTTAAAATGTGATTGGTGTTGCTATTTCAATTATAATATTTTCTTGCTAAATTTAATAAAAATAGAAGATAAAAATGGATGGAGTATATATTTATTTATATGGGCTGTGAACTAATCTTATTTTGTTTGCATTTGTTTCCTTTGGTATAATTGAAATTAATGCAATAATGAAGTGGACTGAAAGGAAAGATCATTTTAATATATAATATTGGAGGTAGAACATCAGCAGCATGATCTCTGGAACTACAAAGGCCAGGAACACAACTTAAATGATCAGCAGTAGATTTTTTTGTATATGAGTAAAAATAAATTAAGTATAATATCAACACTTACTAATTATTTCAAAATCAGTTTCCCCAAAGTGAAGTGTGTAGTATAGTATAATAATTATTCTCATGGCACTTACCTGAGAGCAATTTGATTTTCTTTTAAAATTGCCATACAAACACTAAAGCAAAGTTCAAATAAAAGAGAAAATCACCCTTTTTCACCAATTTATAACATCAAGTTTCTTCCAGATGTCTCCTAGCAGTCCTGGATCAATTTTTATGGATTACTATTAACATAGTACAAATATATATATGTATATATATACATGCACACACATGCACACACTTCATGTATTTACATATAATAAAAGAGATGAATAAAATACAGAAAGATCAAAACTAAAAAAAGATTGCTTTATATAGTTATTTATGCTTTTTATATCTTCCTAGTATAATTCCTATAGTTGAAATATAATACATTTTTTAACCAACACCAAGGGATGATCATTTTTTCCATCTTGTATATAAGAACATCTTATATTGTTTTATATATAAGAATGTTATCCGATATTTTGTATCATTCTTATGTCTACCGGTACATCAAAAATTCTGTGCATTCTTTTCCTTTCTCATTATAGATTTTTAAAGTGGATCTATGAAAAGAAACTAGAACTAGATGTTAGTCTTGGTTTTTTTTCTCTACTTGTGACACTGTGCTCTCAAAGATAAATTAAAAAGGACTAGGCATATTTCCAGGTATTTATAATTTTTATATAGGCATTTAAACACATGTACTTGAAACAAATGAAACCTTAGACATGCACTAAACATAAACAGAGGGAGGAAGTAGTAATATCATGGCAGAATGAGAAGAGATTTTCATTAGTGAGAGCTACTGGAAGAGAGAAGATTGATATACGTAAAACAGATTGCTACCCTGCAGTCCACACAAACAATACCAATTCAGTATAGTGGTTAAGCGAGGGTTAAGTGGGACATGAAATGAGAGGATTTGATAGATGGGAGAGAAAACCAAAGGCAATATTGAACCAGAGGTAAAAAATAAATAAATATGATCACTTGTATGGATAAATGTTTGGCAGATAAAAATAATGCCCACCAACAATAAAAGTGTACTTTACAAATCATTATTTGGTTAGTTTTAATCATAACAATTTACTGAGAAGCCACCACAGCAAGCGAACTTGGTCCTTTGGAGTTCATTTAGATTTAAGTTCATTTCATAGAGTGAGCAAAAGCTGGAAGGCCCAGCATGCATGAATGACTTCTGTACAATAGAGGAATAGCTCTTAGGGAAAGCAAATCTCAGTGAGATTTACAAGAATAAATTGAGAACAGCTTTAGTTTTAAATTTGAGATGTCATTTGAAAACTGGAAATTAAAGTAGCTAATTATGTCCCAATTCTTTTTAGGACCATGATATGGCAATCTCTTCTAAATTTAGGATATAAGTAAGTTAATGGAATCTAGCAATTTTGACTTGGACATTTATCTTGGGAGAAGTCCTCCAGTGGCAAGACTTTTTCTTCTGTTGTGAACTTTAGCTCTATCTGTCTCCTTCTTGAAGAGCAGTTTAATCACAACGCAAAGACAGACAGGCTGTTAGATTTTGCTTCCATCTCCAACATTCCTCTATGTGTTTCAGAGACCAGCTCCAATGTGATAGCCTCACAGTCCATCGTGACTACCAGGAATCTCTATACTTCAAACAGTCCTGTATTCCATTTAAAAAAATAATTCCAGACTATTTCTTACATCATTCTTCAAATTATTAAGGCTTAAATTTAGTCATATTGAAGTATTTTTGAGGCTGGTGTAGCATATTGTTCCAGAGGTGACTCTATGTTAGAAAAAAAAAGTTTCTTTATGATTGAAAATTTGAATGAACATTTCTGTTATCTTCCCAAAGCAAGCCAAAAAGAACTTGGAGGTCAGTGGTCTTTAATAGTTAAAGCATAAATTCAAGGAGCTTCTTGAATTAGGTTGCTTATCACAGGCTTCCACTTGCTAGGGGAAACCAGAAACTCAGGAAACTGGTGAGTGTAAGCAACACACAGAGACTTAGCATCACCTCCCTCTGCAGCTCCTTACATCATCTTCCATATCATCACACTTACTTAGCTCAGAGACATTAGTTCTGTTGTCTTTTCAGCCCACCTGTATCTAAACTCTCTTTATTTGAGGAGGTAAACTCTAGTAAAAATTGCCTGTGAGATTTAATGCATAAAACCAACAGTAGTGATTACAGTTTTGCCCACTCACAATTACTGAGATTCCATTATTTTAACTTAAATATAGATAATACTTTTTAATAAACTGTGGTATTATTGATTATTGTTTATTTACATTAATTCTGTAAGCCTCTAAATTTCATGAATGATTTTGTCTAAGATATGCAATCAGCCATAACTAAGGAAAAATAATAACTTCCAGAAATAAAATTCGGAGATCTTTGGTTTTATTTGACTTTTATAGTAGTCATTGTTACGGTTGCTATTCTTACATATATTTACCAAATTACTGATGAGTGTTTACAGATGAAATATCATCCATCCATATATATATATATATATATATATATCTTTAAGAAAAAACAAAATGTTAAAATATAAAAATACAATAATACGAAAGACATTTATTTATTTTTTATCTTTATTTTCACTATTTTTTCATTGATGTCATTGGTCATGAGGCCTGAACTCGGGGCCTGGGTCTATCCTTGACCTATTTTGCTCAAGGCTAATGCTATAGCACCTGAGTCACAGCACCACTTCCAGTATTTTGAGTGGTTAATTGGAGAAAAGAGTCTCATGTACATTTCTGCCTGGGCTGGCTTTAGTCCAGGATTCTCAGAAATAATCCTCTTGAATAGCTAGGATTACAGGAGTGAGCAACCAGTACCTGGCTAACAAACACATTGTTTGAGATAGCATCTCACTGTCTACCACAAGCTAGCATGAAACTCATAATCTTTTATTTAGCTTCCAGAGATTATAGAAATACACTTCCATGCTGATCCAGCAAACCAATGTTTTACACTAAATTGTTCCTCAGTTAACATTTTGAATAAAAATATATTTTAAGTGATTTAATGTGGGCACATGAATTGCAATTTTTGGGAAAATAATACATTTAGCAACAGGTGGGGAAAAATGAAAGGTTAAAGCATTACCCTAACTAATCATTGAACATATCACATTGTGGAAGATAGTATGGTACTTCATGTGTTTATCTGTAAAATGTCACCACTTTGTTTTATAGTTGTGTGACATATTGGTTAGATTTGATATACTTATGGATCTTGAAGATACTTTGTCCTTGAACTGATACTGTTTAACAGGAAATCAATCAGACATGTTCTATTTTGCTGTTACAGAAGGTTAGAAGGTCAGGGCTTCTGTTAATATTTCTGAGATCAAAAATTAAAGGTCAGCAATTGATGTAATAACCAAGAGCATATCTATGTCCTAGAAAATTATGACTTACTAAAAAGAAAGGAATTTATTTTATAAATTATTATGACCACTAGTGAATAAATGTAGAGGTCATATTCTTATCATTAATTATTATTACTAGTGATTGTTACTACTGACTTCTATTTCTTTGCTATTTCTAGCCTTGCCGGATAGAGTACACAGTAGCTCAGAATCCCAAATTTTAGTTTATTGTGTACATTTAGGTATGATTTAGCAAGCCAATTAAATTTTCTCTCAAATACAGTGTTTGCAATCCCACAAATGAAAGGATAACAGTAGTAAATATTTCAACTGGCATTTACAATTTTACAGAACTATCTCCCATCAATATAAGATGCCATGATTTTACTGTCATTGCATATACATTTACCAAAAGGAGGTTCATAAGATAAGAAAGGATAGCTATTAAAATTTTTTATTGGAAAAGTGAAATTACATTTTTATCACTGAAAAGCCTTAGATATTCTCTATAAACTAAAAGAAATAGTGGCAATTTACTAAGAAGTATCTATCTTGATTAAAAGACTATTTCTTTATGTAAGGGCAACCCTTCTACCTTTCCCAGGGAAGAGTTTACCTCTTTAAAAAGATTATTTTTTTTCCTTTCTAAGAAGCCTTTTAAAAATAACCTTTTGCCCCCTCATCCATGTACCAAGAAAAATAGAAATAATCACCTGCTCAATCATCTTTGATTTCTGCATTTATTCTGTCAGAAGAAAGCTTGCATACTAATTGAAGTGATAGCTTTTGTGTTTTCAATAGCTAATCACGTAATTATGTCTTTCCTAGACACTGTTGGGTCTATTTGAATAAGGGAGATCATGAGTTCAATAAGTCCTTAGCAGTTTCTTTTGCTAAACTTACAGTGAAATGGAAGAAGAAAGACACCTCTCCGTTCCATAGAAACTAGAGTGAGATTTTTCTCCGAAATTGGCTGTGATCTGGTCTCCTAGTTTGAGTGTTTCTTGTAGGTCACACTGATGTTGCCTACTCTAGATTATATATACTATTCTCCTGATAGAGAAGAGTAGACAGAAGATGTAGTACAGATTTTTGGCGTCCAGGACAAATTTGATTAGCAACAAGTGGGGAAAACTTAAAGTTATTTGGAAATGGTATGATATTGTCTCTTTGTCCAGTGTTGTTGAAAATTTGAACTGTGTTATACTAATATCTAAACTATAGAATGAATCTTTTATATTGAATATAATTATCAAAGTTGTAATGTATGGAATATTTAAAGCTATCAATTAAAGAATAAATAAATAGGGGAAGTTTACACATAAGAATATAATTCTTGCTGGACACCAGTGGCTCATGCCAGTAGTTCTAGCTGCTCTGGAGGCTGAGATCTGAGGATCAAGATCAAAGCCAGCCAGGCAGGTAAGTCCCTAGACTCTATCTCCAATTAACTACCAGAAAACAGGAAGTAGTGCTGTGGCTCAAGTGGTCGAGTGGTAGCCTTGAGCTATGTTTCTTCACTGTTTTCATTATGAGAATTAAATTTATAATCTACTGAAGAATGTAAACAAGGGATTTTTTTTGTCTGATGTTGCTATATTAATTTGTTCATTCATGTAGTATTTGATATATATCTCCATTAAAAAATCTTTCCATTCTTTTGAATGAGAGTGAGTGATCGTCAGCTTGGTTTTTGTTTCCTTTTCAGTTAGGCTAATGTGTACTATAAATTCCTAACAGTTTAGATATTCATTAAGTGGGTAACAAATGATCTTGGCAATTGGCAGCTGAAAATCTGACCTAGACTCACTGACCTAGCATCAACTTTGGGTTTCCAGACAACAGCTGCATTGGATCTCTACTCCTACATTCTTTTTTTTTTTTTTTTTTGGCCAGTTCTAGGCCGTGAACTCAGGGCCTGAGCACTGTCCCTGGCTTCGTTTTTGCTCAAGGCTAGCACTCTGCCACTTGAGCCACAGCGCCACTTCTGGCCATTTTCTGTATATGTGGTGCTGGGGAATTGAACCCAGGGCCTCATGTATACGAGGCAAGCACTCTTGCCACTAGGCCATATTCCCAGCCCCTACTCCTACATTCTTTTTCATATCCAAAGCTTTGTTTTGCATGTGACCTATTTGTCAAGTCTCATGTCATGATCAACACATCCATTTTGTACCAGAAAGGGTGAAGGCATTTGGAGAAGGGCCCCATCTATTTTATATTCATAAATCTATTTTTTAGGATATACAGTATATTGTTTTTCACTGAATGAAACAAAGACCCAGCATAGGGGAGCAAAAATTTCCAAACAAAAAGCTATCACCAAAGCATACATATTTCTTTTAAAAAGCATTTGCCATGACCTTTGTTCAGAGATTCTATTGTACAAGGGCCTTGTTTGGGTTGGATATTGGCAAAACTGTTGCTCTCTGTAGTGTCACCCAGAGGTCTCCCTACTTGGAGCTTCCATCTTTAACTAGAAAATTAAAATGGAAAAAATTAGAACCAAGTGTTAATTAAAATTTGCTTTCCTGTTCTGGGATATTTTGTCAATCATGAATGACAGGATTGAGTATGTGAAGGTACTTAAGGCTTCTTTTTTCAAGTTAAAAAAGTATTTTGGCTTATGTTTTATTTTATCTCCTAATGGAGCTCTGAATCAAGGACCCATGCCTGTGCCTGATGGGATACTACAGAGGCAGCTTCACTGATAGGTGGAAAGGCTAGTGGGATGAACAGATGGAAAATGACTTCCATGAAAGAAAGGAAGTAATCTGTGTTCCTTTATGGAGAGTAATAAAGTGATACAGTACAAAGGATAAAACATTTATTAAAGCAAGGACATTCTTTCTGACACTGGGTAGTTTGAAATATATGAAAGTACTTGTACACTTTATTTATTTATTTATTTATTTATTTATGGCAGAACCAGGTGTGAAATAAGAGCCTTCTGTTTACTAGTCAGGCATTCCATCACTTGAAACATGCTTCCAGGCCCTTTACCTATTGGTTATATCTGATTGAGGATCTAATTTGTGTTCCTGGGAAAGATTCAACAGTGATCCTCCTACATGTGTTTTTCTGAGGATGACAGATGTGTTCCACTGTATCAAGCCATTGGGTTGGGATGTCAATTACTCTCCAGCTGAAGATTGCCATGTCACTCCAGCTGTAGGTTGAGTTGAAATCGTGAGAACTATTCTCCTTGGCTGGCCTCACCTCAAATATTGGTCTCTGAATCTGCGCCTCACGGGGCTGAGATTATGAACACCAGCCATTATACCCAGGTGAAAATAATTGACAGATTTTTATCAGTGTTTTATAGAGCATCAAAGGAACTAATTATTTCTTCTTAGGTACTATTTTTTTAACCCTACTCATTAATCTATGATTTTTAGAGCACAATTTATTTCAATTTGTATGTAATTATTGCCTAATATAGCCCAATACTTACATTCATTTCTAAGAAGGTTAAAAGAATAAGACTGCCTTCATAATGTTTATAGTTGTATATATTGGGATGTAGTTAGGAAGAGATTATTATCTAGGAGTTTTAAAATGAAAGTGCTAAGTAGCCAAACTACCAATAAATAGGTATTAGTGAAGCCAGAAGTTTCCATCTGTGTGAAGAATTTGCCATCAGAATGTAGGGCCACAGCCATGGGGATTTCCCCATGGTAACACACTCAGAAGGGATAAAGCAATTATCTTATGATTGAGGCAGAAATATAGATAATTTGGGGGATCTTATTTTTCGGGCCATATATTCCTTATTAATTAAGAGGTCAGTTGATTGAAAAGACTAGCATAATTCCCTATACTAAAGGGTAAAGAAAATAAGGACAGAATAGATCTGAGACCAAATACACAAATAATCTGATGATTACTTCAGTAGAATAGCAAAGTGTCTTGTAAATATCTATTTACTGTTACATGTACCTTATTTTTTAAATAAGGGTCCATAAACTGCAATCACAATTAAAAGCAACTATATATACTAAATAGTAAAGGCAAATACAGAGGTGAAATAACTAATGGAACACTTAGGAATTCCCTGTCCCTGAGAGTTAACTTGGAGAAGGTTTCAGTGAAATAATTAAATCCTGGTGAGTTTTAAAGTATAGAAAGGAGACAAAGGAAGGAAATGACATAAGAAGGAAGCTGTTCTAAGTACAAGGATCACAAGCAGAATGGCTTGGGTATGAAACTATGAAAATATCTCTTGGTAGCTCAAAGAAGACTGAAAATGATTGAGGGAAAAAGAGTAATATGAGGAAGAGTTTAGAAAATTTTCCAAGTTAATCATCAAACAAGTATAGAAGTGAAGTGATCCAATTTAAATGTTGTCAAGTATGGAAAATAGAGTGTGCAAGGGAATATATGGAGTGAAATCGACCTTAACTTGATTTTTTTCTTCTGAATTTCTCTAAAATATACATAAATCTAGTTTTCTTGAATTTCATTATTTTAAAAAGTCATGTAATTTCCGTTTGCTAAATGGAAAGTAAAAGAAATAGTACCTGAGAAAGAATGAATGCTGTCTACTGAACTTTTCTGCTTTCCTACTTCCTATCCATACAAGAGCACACTGCATCATTGCTAATACAAAAAAGTGTATAGGGCGTTCTAACCCACAAATTTAATCTTCATATACAACTTACTTTTTGTTCTGAAAAATGTTTGTGGGTGCAGTGTATGTCTTCCTGCACTATGTGCATAAAAGATCAGGATAAAGAAAAAAAGCCAAATATTCATAGTAATATGAACACTGCAATGTGAGTTAGGAGGCTTCTTCATAAATTAAAAATTACTACATAAGTTAAAAGACATTAGTGTGTGATCAATTAGATGTCAAGGCCTTGCCTGTATGATAGTAAAAAACATTAGGCTGTAGATAAAATCATAAAGGATCTATATTTTAATAGCTTATTTCCTTCCCCCAAATAAGCTTTGCATTTCCTCAGAATACAGTACTCTCTTCTATGTGAATGACAAAAATCAAATTGACTTTCATTAATGAAGGCAAGGTTGGGATTATAGTTACCAAAGCAACCAGAACCATGAGCCTGTATCTAAAATTATTTTATAAACAGTTGTTATCCACATCTGTATTGTTTAGTATCTTGATCCTTAAGGTTATTTACATCATAGTAATACATCATTCACTGCTACAGCAGACATGACCTAGTTGTTTTTAGCCTTTTTTCTTGGTCTAACTAACAGTAGTATAGACTAGCAAGACTAATTCCAGCACATTTTGTAAAATATAAAAGGTTCATTATTTTTTCCATGATAGTAACTTACTTTTAGTTTCTTTCTGTAGGAGAGAATATAAAATTCTTTTATAATTCTCTTTATCTTTATTTCTTTGCCAGATTATTTTCAGGTACAGTTTTCATAGATAAACGTTATGTTTCTATGTTTCTTTTCACATTACAAAGCCTTATGTTTTTACAATATACAATTCAGTTTTGCCAAGGAGATAAATATTTAATAATAAAAAAACACTACTTATCCAGTCTCAAGTAATGCTCTTAAATATATGGCAAGTTTAATGTCAATTTCTACATTTATATGTGTTTGGGCATATAGAAATAAAATGAATATTAACAGTCTCTCTTTTCTCTTGATCTAATACTAGAATAACAATGCTTAGTTACCCTTCTTTTTATCACTTAATACTATGTTATGGCTTTTGTTGTCAATCTAAGTTCACTTAAAACGTCATATTACATGATTGCCTAAAATTAAAAGATAATTTGTTTAGCCATTTATCTGTTGGTTGTTATAAATATTATTTAAATATTTTAAAACTTATTACAATATACAGAACTAAAGACAAATACAGGTATTGATAATCTTTAAATACATTCTCTAAATAACATCTAAAAATGGAATTTTTAGTATCAACCTTCCAGAGCTACAACTTAAGCCTCTACAGCTCTACAAATTATAATAAAAAACAATCATAAATCGAAAATATTTCTACAATCTCCATTTGTTGTAAACAAGTATGGTCCCATTTATTTCTTATTTCCAAAAGATTTATTATAACAACTATTTACATAGTATTTGTGTTGCTTTATGTATGCTAAATAATCAAGAAAATAAATGGTTTCTAGTATACTGGAAGATGTTCACCCATCTGTGAAAATGTTGAGCTATTTTGTATCAGGAATTTGAGCACTCATTGATTTAGGCATTGACTAAGGATCCTATGGCCAATTTCAGACAAACATAAAGCTACAGTTGTTATGGGGGACTCACATTTCTATATTATTAAAACACAACCATTATTTCTTTTCTGTTTCTCAATCACCTGACTTTGCTGGCCTATTTTTTTAACTTTCAAATTCTTGTATTCATACACAATAAATTCATCTGAGGTAAACATTTCTTTTACGTATTTGAATAAATAAAAATACTGAAATCAGAAGATATATAAACAGTATAGCCAAAAAGCAATGGCAATTATAAAATGTATGAAAACATTTAAAATTTTTATACAGTTTTTAATAAGCCTGAGATAAGAGTAGGTATTCAAATCTACATAGTCGTCTTGCTTTAGGATTCCTATGTTGATGTCCTTATAACCTCTACTAAATCTAATGTAGTGTTCTAGAACAATAACAACAGGTCACAGGATATGACAACTGGCTGCAAGGTGCCAGGGGCTTTAGGAAAGAGGCAAACAGATTCAAAATAATAAAATGCAATTTATTTTGTGCTTTATAGACCGAAATGTGGTCAAAGGTAGCAGTGAGGACAATGGACACCATTGGTTTTAGCCAGATTATGAGGACTGATGCACAGTGTCAGGAAGACATTCATGTTCCTACAGAACAGATTGCACCTGGCTTATTTCCATCTAGCATCAAGTATGTTAGACATATTCCTGGCACTAACAATATTGAGGTACAAGCACAAAGTTCCACACACCACTTTAATATTTTTGTTTGTTTATAGTGTGCTAGAACTCAATGTAATGAAAGGAGACCAGGTCTATCAGGGGAAATTATGATGGTTATGGCTCAAGATGGCTGGAGTTAGGCCATTCTGGGTCCCTACATGCATTCATTATTGTACCCTTAGGACTAACGATAATAATGGTTGCAGAGTATTGCTTATTAAACGTTCCACATTCTCAACTCACAGACAAACCTATAGTCTATGAAAATCATGTAGCTAACTGCAGTCCATGAGCTATGAGTAAAAATGACTTGTGTAACCACTTGACTATGTGGGAGACCTCGATATCCTTTCTTCACTTCTTTAGTTTTTTGGGAGTCTTGTGCAGCCAGCACAGCACCACAGGAAAGGTGAGATTTTAGAAGGCAGACTCTTCAGTTTCTATGTGAATACAGCTTTCCCGTTGGCATGTAAGGGATACAAAATGTGAAAATAAATCTTATTTCATTAAACTAGCCAAAACGGAGTGACTTGCTTCAACATTACTAACAAAGAAAATATAATAAAAAAAGACTTCATTGTTCAAGAGTTAATAAAAACAGCTACACAAAAAAGCCAGTGCCAATATTATTGAGATGTATAAATAAAATAAAAATAGCCTTCAGAAAATAGTATGTAGGAGAAAATGACAAATATGCAAGGTTCATTCCAAGCAACTACCACCAAAATCTCTTTCAGCATGCATTTATTTTAATTTTAAGTAAAAATACATTCAGTGAAATATATAGATTATCAGGAGACAATTTAATGAATTTTAACCAAAAGTACACAGATGTAAATATCAAAATGTGCTGAATTTTGATAAATATGTAGATCTGTATAGCCAAGCCCCAAGTTCAAGCTTCAGAATATTTTCATAATTCAGAAAGCTGTACTCAGCCTTTTCCTTATATCAGTCCCCCAAAAACAACTTTGTTTGAATTTATTATTTAATATATTATTTCTTGTTGTAAAATATCATGTAAATAAAAACAATCTTTGTATACTCTTCTTGTATGTAGCTTTTTAAAGTATTGTTAAGATCAATTTTGTTTAATACTCATTGTCATTTCTTATTTGACTCACAGGCAATTTGGAATTATGATGTTTTTTTCTCAAATACTTGAGTTATCCTAATCTTATCTTACTTTATTTAAATGTACCTTAGCTATGTTTTATATATCCTTTACCCATCATTTAATATGTGCCTTACCTATAATACACATGGTAATACACATGGTAAGATTTAATCTATTTTACAATATATCGTTCCATTTTATTATCCAGCATATAGCCTCTTGGGCTGAGTAATTCCCATAGATAGAGAAAAGTGTCACTTCTGTATTGGGGCATGGTAACCATTACATATCAGTTAGGACTGAGTGGTTACTAGTATTGCTTAATTTATGTACTTAAAATGTATCTTAGCAATAGTTGTTTATTGAGTTGAACCTTTGGCATTTACTATGAATATTTAATCAATTTACTTCTATGATTATTCCTATGGTCAAAGTTGAGCCTGTTACTTTGCCATGTATTGTTTCTTGGTCTACCAATTATTTGTTGCTAGATTTTTTCCCCTTCTGATTTAGATTATCTTAATAAACACATCATAGTAATTCACTTTGTCTCTTAAGTATATTACTTAGAATATAGTTAATAGCTTCTTTAGGGATTAGATTCGTGTTCTCAATTTATCAGGGCATCCTTAGAATTAATATTTTGCAAATTCCCAGAAAGTGTAAGTACCACAGAAAAATAAGAAGTCAATTTAAGAAGTCAATCTTGTCCAATATGATCAAATGTTGCAATTGTAAACTTACAGCCTCTACTAAACAACTTAATATTGTGGCTTCAAATGTTCATTGGCATTTTAAAGAAGCAGTGAACATTCCTTTATATTTACACATGAATCCACCATCTGTGGTCTTCTTTGATTATTTTTACAGATCCAAATCTGGAATACTTTTCACTCTGCTTCATGAATATCCCTCAGGATTTCTTGTAAGTCAGGTCTAGCTGTTTTTAAGAAGCCCAAGATCCAAAAGTGAATCCTCACATAAAATTTAGCAATACCATGTGAAGGGCTTTCTCAGATCCAGTATCCCTCTAAGACAAATCCAGCCAATTTCACATCACCAAATTCCAATGGGTGCATTCTCTCCAGTAACAAAATTGTGTTATTGAGCTCTATTTATCTGTACTGCTGTCAGGAAAATTCTCCCAGGAAGAAACCCAAGGAAATTTAGGGTTCATTTATTTTGTTCTTTTTCAAAAATCAGGGACCTGGACTGTAATGTTAAAAAGTGCATGACATATTTGTTTCCTATAGTTTGTTTTGTTTTCTCTTCCTGTTGTTTACATCAAGAAGACAAGCCAGTCATCATTTTCTCTGTCATAACTGGAAAAGGATATTTGAGTAGAATGATAGATGACTGTACTTAATGCTTACCTCCTTTCATAAAACTAATCTTTAATGAGAGGTAACTTTTATTTTTTGTTATCTTTAAGTAGTAATACAGAGGGGTTTCAATTGAATACATTAGTTTTATAAATGCAATGTATCTTGATCAATGTCATCCTTTATTTGGTTCAAAGTAGCTTTTCAAAAATATATTGAGAAGGAAGAGCAATCCAGAAATGGAAGAAAAGTCAACTTTTGATTCTTTCCTTAGGATAATTTTGTAAATCTCTCTTAAACAAATCCAATGCATATAACAACTAATGCTGAAGAGACAAAATATAAATCGTTATTAATGTACAGTGTTGCTGCTTCAGTATCATTCTGCTTGGTATAGTTCAGTTTTCCTCGCAGTTTATTAGCAACCATTTATTATTTGTGAATATCATCTACAAACTATAATTCATAATTTACTTATATTTTATTTATGAAATAGTGTCAGGTGAAAGAAGGAAATCACACATTGTTTCTGTTTGTGGAGTGGTACCCACCAGAGCGTTATTTAAAATGTGATTGGTTTTAGTTTGTTTAATAAAGGAGGCTGGGGATTTAGCTCAGAAGAAAAGGAAGGCCTTGAATTTGGTCCTCAGCTCTGAAAAAAAAATGCTTAAATTTGTCTTTAAAAAGATCGTGTTTATTCAGTGCTCTTGAACAAAGTAAGTCTACAATGTGAGAAGAGCCAGGAAGTTGTGTAAGTGTCTAATGTGTGCAGTGTGTTTACCCACACTATAATCTCACAATCATCAATGGATTTGACTTTTAAAACCTGTAAAATGGACAGTGGTGGCACATACCTGTAATCCTAGCTGCTCAGGAGATTAAGATCTGTTAATCGCAGTTTAAAGACAGCGTGGTCAGGAAAGTTAACGACTTTTTTCGCCAATTAATTATCAAAAGGCTGGAAATGGAGTAGTGGATGAAGTGATAGAATGTTAGCCTTTAGTAAAAAAGCTCCAGGACAGTTACTAGGCCCTGAGTTTAAATCCTAGGACTGGTATACACAAGCATGAGTGCACGCACACTTGCGCGCGCACATACACACACACACACATAGACACACACACTACCATTGTAAATTAAACAGATTTCATACAAAAATACAAAAATAGCTGTGAATATGGCCTAATGGTAGAGTACTTGTGCACATACATGAAGCCCTGGGTTCTATTCCTCAGCACCACATATATAGAAAAAATACAAAAATAATCAATTTTACAAGTTTATAATAACAGATTTCTTATGTATGAAATACAGTTTTGCAATGTATTTCTAAAATGCCTAATAGCAAAAAATATTGAAGATTGGTGTATTGAAATACATAAGATACTAGACAGAATTCTTGTTCTATGATATATGGTATATAAAGTTCATATATTGTGTACACAATTTAAGTAGAACTTATGCCTGTATCCATTAAGAAGCAAGTAACTTTTTGAGCATGATAATAATTATATGAAGTCCTCTAGAATCTGAATTTTTATTCTACTTGGTACTTCTTGACTATTTTACTACCTTGAGAAGAGATTGGAAGCTATTCCCCAAGTTTGTATTTACTCTTTAGAACCCAGAGGAAAACAATTGGTTGAGAAGTAAGGACAATGAATATAAGCCAAGATATTTAAACAAAAGTATTTATGCAACTGCAGTTACTAATGTGGATGTTATTCCTTTTATTCCTTCTTTTGGACAGGGTTGCATTCTACTTAAGTACAAAAATATGTTCCACTTGTCCAATTTTTTCTGTATTTGTCACAAGGACTGTTCCCTTAATTGAAATTTTTCACTACATACTAGTGTGGCCATGTTCATTATTCTACTTGTATGATATCTTATTGCAGTCTTGTCACTAGGCCATATTCCCAGCCCGTGATATCTTATTGCAAAAATCAGTGGCATAATATTTCTGAATGACAACTCTAATGGGATATTTAAATTTGCCCCAATAAATATTTATAGAGAAATCTGCAAGTTCAACATATGATCATCTTATAGTTTATACGTTGCTTTAACTTTTCTCTCTTTCTTAACCCCCAATAAATCTGCCTGTCATGAAAGGGCAAACAAGGCGAATTTCATATCTACTTCTTAAGTACTACTTACTGAAATGTCAGTGAAGTGAGAGAGAAAAGCTCTGGAGAAAGTTCCCGGAGTTAAGTTATGATTATTTATCACCTCTAAATGAAACCCCAGGTGGAGTTCAAGTTTATTACCTGGATTTAAATTACAGCATGGATTTACTTTTTATCTTTCTGGATCTTCAGAAGTCACACTCTATCTGAGAAGCTGTACTTGTGCAATACATCATTTATGTCAACATTCATACTTGACTTACAGGAGGGATATGAAGCAATAAAATCATTTCTATTCTTGTGAAATGCCGCTCGAATAGCCTACTTTTATTTTTTTTAATTTTATTTTATTGCCAAATTGATATACAGAGGGGTTACAGTTTCATACATTAGGCCTTAGGTACATTTCTTGTACTGTTTGTTACCACCTGCCTCATTCCCCCCTTCCCCCTCCCCCTTTCCTTCTCCACCTATGAGTTATTCAGTTGACCTACTTTTATTTTTAATTTAAAACCCTACAACCATAACATTAAACAATTTGAACAAAAACAGGAATTACTGTAAAACAAGAGGTAGGAGTCTAACGACCTCTTAAACTATTTCCTGTTTTTAATCTAGTTACAACATTTGAAATGTCCATTCCTAAGAAATATTTATCTATGGTGTTTTCTACTTTGATATTTTTGGACAAGGATATATAAAACTATGGAAAGCAATGATAATGTACTGATAAATGTGGCACCCAAGTGAAGGGTCTAATGAAGACTTTTGATAAAGATAAACAAGTTCTTTTATACCATTTCTGTATCATTATTTCTAATTACTGGTGATACTAGTTACCTGTATCCAAAGACTGGTGGAATGCTGATAATGTTGCATAGTACAATAATGAGCACTGTCTTATAATGTAATGGAAGACACCTTGGAATTGGTGCTGGAAAAGCAAGGTTTCAAAACTGGTGTATGAGACAGGAAAAATAAGTGATTTTTGTTAGTCTTCACATTTCTTTCTAAAAACCAAAAGTTATGATAGTAATAGATCAACCTACCTTATAACGAAAGGGAATCTGCTCCATTTATTAACCTAGGTTTATGTTGGCCATATAATACAAAAATACCTCATGGAAAGGCACTTCTAAAAGTCTCCCCATATTATATACTTGCAAGGAATTATTGTTCAAGTCCAATTCCTAGAGTACTATGTATTTCAGATGTTACATTCTAATTTTGGCTATTAGATACTGGATATTCCTAGAGATGTCCTTCTATGTCATTTAGTTAGACCCTAAGAGCAAACTGAAGCAGGAAGCTCAATTTTAGTTGAACTGACTGTATTTAATCACATACTTTGTAAAAAGGCTAGGCTAGGGCCAGGAGTGATATCTCACATATGACCTCCCTGGTACTAGACAGCTCTATAACAGGTGAGTGAGGCCCCACCTCAACCGACATCATGGAGGTACAAAGTTTATACCTAGATACTGGGAAGCATGGGTAGGAAGATTGTCAACCTACACATTCAATACCCCATTCAAAAGATGAATAAGTGAAGTAATAAAAAGGGCTGCAGCTGTGATTCAGGTACGAGAGCATCTATCTGCCTAGCAGGTATGAGAACCCGAGTTCAAATCCAAACACTGCAAATGAGAAAAGGAAAAAAGAAAAGAGAATTCATGCTACACTAAGAGAAATTGGGCTGGGAATATGGCCTAAAGGCAAGAGTGCTTGCCTTGTATACATGAAGCCATGGGTTCAATTCCTCAGCACCACATATATAGAAAAGGCCAGAAGAGGCACTGTGGCTCAAGTGGCAGAGTGCTAGCCTTGAGCAAAAAGAAGCCAGAGACAGTGCTCAGGCCCTGAGTTCAAGCACCAGGACTGGCAAAAAAAACAGAGAGTGAGAGACAGAGACAGAGACAGAGAGACAGAGAGAGAATGAAGAAATAGGCTGACTGCGATTTTTTTTCAATATCCATTTAATTATCTATGTCTGTAAAATGAGTAGCTCTGGGAAATTGAGAAATAATGAAATTTGAAAGACAATATTATCTTTGAGCCACAATGGCCAATTGATATATGTGTACACATATATGATATGTATGACATATATGTAACATGTATGTCATAGGTGTATATGACATATATATGTATATATGGCCCAGGTTTTTCTTGATTAAGATATAATCTCATGAAGTTTTTGTCCTATCATTTATTTATACATTCAATATAATCATATAGTTATATGTTATACACATAGCATATTTTTTCATGTAGTATTTTCCCAATATTAGTTTTTACTTAAGTAAAAAGTAGAAATATACAGTATGATTTCCACATTTTATTAGTTTCTGTGATGAAAGATTAAAACTGAAATTCATCTTCACTTATGAGGTAAAGTACAGAAATCCTAAACCACATGTAAATTTTATTAAGCAGTATTTCAAAAATCTCAAAATGTAAGAACTCCAGGGCCCCATTTAATTCAGGTAACTGAAAAATGTTTTGATATATTAAATACAGAGCAATGCAGTAGTAATCTGATAACATTAGTATTTCAAATATGAAGTACATCCAATCATTTCAATTAATGTTGAAAAATCTGAGAATATTCATCTAGTACTCTTCCAAAAGATATTAAATATAAAAGCAAGAGAGGGCTGGGATGTGGCTCAGTGGCAAAGCACTTCCCTAGCAAATGCAACATCCTGGGTTCGTTCCCCAGTACCAAAAAAGAAAAGACAAAAAAAAATTAAAAAACAAACAAACAAGAGAATACCTCCTAGGTACACTTAACATCCATGTGAAGTAGTTTGTTGTATCTGTGATAAACAAGTACATCATCCCTCATGAACTGTAGATCTCACTTGAGCCTTGCCAGTATTGCCTTGCTCCTACCCCTCCCTAGTACCAAGAACCAATGGGAGTTGCTATGCAAATGCAAACCTCCTTCATTCTTTGATAGGACAATTTTGAGCCTGTGTTTTACAGCCGCATCAGATTTTCTCCATTAAAATTAAATCTAGTTATCTACCTCACTACACTCAAATGATTGACCCTCATTTGTATTTGTGTGTTCGTTTTGTGTCTCATTTCCCTTTGTCCTTAACTAAAGTCCTTTCACCTCCCAGATGACATACTTGGTTTTATCCTACTTTCAGCATCATCTCCTGGAAGTACTCAAGCTAAAACAAATCAAATATCTATCCATATCTGTCACTGAAATCCTCAAGATATTTTCAGTTGAGTCAGATATGAATTATGAATACCTTTAATATTTTTATAAACCATCATTTTGCAGTTCAGACCCATGCAATAGCACATAAAGTGATTTGAGGCTGCACATAGCACTTCCCTCTGGTAATCTTAGCTACTTGAGAGGTTGTGATTGGGATGACTGGTGTTTGATGACTGCCTAGGAAAAAATTCAAAAGAACCCATCACAATTAATAATATCCTGGGCATTTTGGTTCCATAGCTATGCCAAAACATAAATTGCAAAATTACAGTTCAAGGCAGGAAGGGGGAAAAAAAGAAACTTTTCTGAAATTGTTCAAAGTAAATGAGGGCTAGATTCATGGGTCCAGTGGTAGAGTGCCTCTTAAACAACCACAAGGCCCTTGAGTACTGCTAGTAAACATATACATAAATGAAATTAAAGCACAAGATGTAATTAAAAAGGTAAATTTATCATGAATATAAATAGAATTACTTCTATTATCCAACCAGAAAAGATCATACTGTGGAATTCAAGAGGCTTTTATAAGTTGTTCATTCACAATTGTCAGCTTTTGAAATATTTTTCTAAAGGCCACATGCTATTCTTAGCTTTTTACATGTATTATTCTTATAAACATACTTAGTATGTATCGTTTTATAGAAAACAAAAACACAAAGAGAAGCTTAATATTTTACTTTAAGCATAGATTTTAATTATAAGAAGTTTAGATCCAAGACTGTTTCTGAAACATCTCATGTCTATACAGAGTTTCCTTAGTACGTATTTTGGAACAAATCCTTTTTATATAGCAGGCACACCCAGTAGCACTTTACAATATTAAGAAGAAATGCACAGTTGTATTAAGCCACATTTAACATTAAAATTGATATCATTTGATAGACATCCTGAGGAAAAAACTAAATGGTATATCCTATATATCCAAAATTAGTTTGTTACAGGCTTAAAATATTTCAAGTCAAATGTCTCAATTAACTTGGTTGATTGACTTAGAAATCTTTTTGAAGCATATTTTAGAATGAAAATGAAAACTAAAATTATTTTTAAATTAGAAAAATATATGAGAGCTGGATTGTTCTTTTTTGTTATTTTATCATTTATTTCGGTAGTAGTGGGTGTGAACTCAGGCTTTATGGTTGCTAGGCAGGCTTTATATCAATTCAACCATACTTCTAGACCTTTTGGGTTTAGGATAGGATCTCGATTTTCCCATTAGGGTTTAGCATAGAGCACTATCTCCTATTTATATTTCCCATGTAAATGGAATGACAGAATTATACCAGCATGCCTGTTCTGTTGAGATGGCATCTTGGGATTTTTTTTTTTTTTTGCCCAATTTTCCTGGAATCTTAGACATATTACTGGATGAGAAGGAAGCTCTAGTTTTTCATCAGGATGATTTTGAACAATGATCTTCCTGATCTCTGCTAGAATTGCAGCTGGGAGCTACTGATGCCCAAACTTACTTTATTGTTAAACTCTAAAGTCATGGAACAGTATTGGAACAGACAAATGTACTTTGATATTTCCAATATCTGTCATTTTCAAGTTTCTGTTATAAGTGTGGCATATATATCAGGAAGAACAAAACCAAACATGAATGATACTTTTAAGGAACTGAAGATTAAAATGACAGAGGGAAAATAAAAAAAAAATTCAATGTGATAAATGCTGAAATAGAGGAATATGGCTAATCTCAGAGAATGCCTGTGGGAAAGAGTGATATTCAAGCAGAGTAGAAGTTGAAGGAAAGGTGAGTTCTTACTCTGAGATGGTCTTTTGGTTAGTAGGTGGAGAAATGGTTCTTACACTCAAGAAGGATGCCAACAATACCGAATTTAAGATCAGAGAAAAACTGGAGAGAGAGAGAGAGACAGAGAGAGAGACAGAGAGAGAGAGAGAGAGAGAGAGAGAGAGAGAGAGATGCATGAGCAAAATCAAAGAGGTGTGGCAGTTCCTCAGAAAGCTAAACATAGAGCTCCCCTTCGACCCAGTAGTCCCACTTTGGGCATCTACCCAAAAGATTACAAGCAAGACAACATAAAGTCACCAGCACAACTATGTTCATAGCAGCACAGTTTGTCATTGCTAAAATATGAAAATATGAAATATGAAAACATGAAATGACCCTCGGTAGATAAATGGATCAGGAAAATGTGATACATATACACAATGGAATTCTATGCCTCTATCAGAAAGAACGACATTGCCCCATTTGTTAGGAAATGTAAGGACTTGGAAAAAAAATAATACTAAGTGAATTGAGCCAGATCCAAAGAAACATGGACTCTATGGTTTCCCCTCATAGGGAATAATTAGTACATGTTTAGACTAGTCATAGCAGAAGATCACAAGAGCCTGTACGAACACATAAGATGTTGCTAAGCAAAATGAACTCCTTGTTATGGAAACAAGTGGTATATCATTGTTGTAACTATTTTCAACATGCTATGTGAAACCAAACACCCTTTTTTTTCCTATTCCCTTCCCATGGTTATACCCCTGCTATCACTATATCTGACCTTATTACCCTGGATACTGTAAACAAGTGTATTAGAACAAGGGAGGGAAACGGAATACCAAAATCAAGACACAAAGGATAAAAAGACAAACCATTCCAAAAGCAATGCTTACAAAACTATTTGGTGTAAACCAACTCTTCAACTGGGGGTGAGGGTGGAGGGTGGGGGGAGGGAAAACAGCTGGGGTGGGGGAAGGTAGGGGGAAATGAGGGATTAGGTAACAAGTTGGATAAGAAATGTACTCACTGCCATATATATGAAACTGTAACCCCTCTGTACTTCACTTTGATAATAAAGAAGAAAAACAAAGATTTTCTGAAAAAGGAAAGAAAATGATAGGGACCTAAAGTACCTGAGTCAGCAGTTGAGGAGCATAAATTCCAAGGAAACTGCACAACAACTATAATAAATTTGACATAAGGAATTTAACTACTAATTTAATATCAAATAAGTAACAAATTTGAGAGTATGAAAAATAACTTTTCTAGTGATGTGGCCCTTATTATAAGATGAATTATGTTTGTGTATGTTATTTTTTCTTCTACAACATTTCTTCGGAGTGTTTGTAAATATCCCCAAAGATAAAATTGATTACTACTTAGAGATATTCTATATCTTATTATGTTGTAGGTCATCCTGAGAGATTGTGTCAGATAATGGAGCATACTTCATCTTTTACCCATAATATTTATTTTCAGGAGATATAAAATCTTATGAAAATTTATAATAGACTATTCTAAAAGTAGAGAGAAAAGTCCTGAAATTACAACTACTCGGTACATTTAAACATCCATTGATCTTTCCAAGAAAGCAACTGGAGAGTGCTTAATCTTGAGTGCACAGTAGGGAATAATATATTTACAGTTAAAAGCATTACATATCCATTTGTACAATTCATAAACTGAACATTCTTTAAATTCCAGATAGCCACTGACTTTGATGCTTACTGTTTTAAATTTCCATTGCTTTGATGTATCTAATGACTTTCTATCTTTCCCCCTTTCCACAAACCTACTATTGTTTTTTGTTATGTAAGACACCTCTACAAAATGAAACTTATCTATAGGGAAAGTAGGGGAAACCAGTAAAATTGGTTGTTATGGTATTCTCTGGGAACAGTATAAATTCTGCTCTTTATTCTGCAAAATACTAGTAATTGTTGTGAGCTTGGAAAATTTTATATTTTCCTTGTATCTCAGGTTGAACCTAAACTTGAGACTTATAATAATGTCTTTGTCATCGAATTATTGCACAGATAATAAAATACTGTGTCCAAGAATTTAATGAAATTTAGCCCTCTGGTAATCATAGCGAAAGCTTGTTTCTTCTGCCTCAATTAAAATGTCATTGATAAAATATGGAACCAAGAAAATGTGGTACATATACACAGTAGAATTCTATGCCCACAAAGAAATGGAAGGACTTGAAAAAAAAAATCATTCTAAGTGAAGTGAGCCAGACCCAAAGAAACATGGACTCTATGGTTTCCCACATAGGAAATAATTAGAACAAGAATAGTCCTAGTAGAAGATCACAATAGTTTAAGAGCTATGCCCCTATGAACACACACATAAGATGATGCTAAGCGAAATGAACTTCAATTATGGAAATAAGTGGCATATCATTATTGTAGTTGTTTTCAACATGCCATGTGAAACCGTGTCTTCCCCCCATCCCCCACATTCTCTTCCCGTGTTTTTACCCCTGATATCACTGTAACTTATTTTATCACCCTGGATATTGTATATATGTGTATTGGAAATAGGGAAGGGAATACCAAAATCGAGAGACAAAGGATATAAAGACAAACCAATGAAACAGCAACACTTATAAAACTATATGGTATAAACCTACTGTGCAATTCATGGTGGGAGGGGAGAGAAATAAGGAGGGAGAGGCAAAGGAAAATGAGGGAGGAGGTAACAAGTTGCCTAAGAAATGTACTCACTGTCTGACATATGGAACTGTAACCCTTCTATAATTCACTTTGACAATAAAAAATACATTTAATAACATACATGAATCATAAGCACATGATTTATAATTATTATATATGTTCACACAAATACAATTACCAGTGAGATTAGATGGAGTTTAGATGCACACACTTGCATCTTCCCAGAATGCTCCATTATCTCTCTTCTCTGAAAAAAAAAAAGTCCCTACCTGCTTTTTCTGAAACAACCACTTTACTGATTTTCTTATTGCAGATTAGTTTTGTCTAATCTTGAACTTCATATAACTGTAATCATATATTGTGTACATTTTATAAATGGCTTTGTAATTTACAGAAATATTATTTCAATGTTTATTAAGTTAATATATGTACTAGTAAGGTCATATTTTTTGTATTTTTGTTGCACAGTAGGCTATTTTATGATTATATGGATATATCTTATTCTTCAATTTTCTTTTTCCTATTAAGTGCTATGGTGGTTGTATTAAATTGCCTTCTTATAACCCATTATTTGTTTTGAATACTAACATATCTTTTTACTATAATAAAAATCCAGCTTGTCCTTAGATTTGCAAAAGGATAGAAAATGAGTCATCCACAGCAGATGGTACAGTAAAGCAGAAGTGTCCACGGGCATACGGTTTTTAGAAGACTTGTTTGCTGTTAACAAAAGCCGCACGTCTCAGGTTTCAGATTCAGTAATGTACTGTAAATGCTTTCATTCTTTTGTATGTATTTATAATGCAACATGACTTGTGCTAAAGATATGACACCTTTCAGCAAGCCTAAATTTATCATTAAATTATATACATTATGTGCGCCTCCAACACCTAGGGTTTGGGAAGATTACCATAAAATTTACCTTGCTTTGGAGGCAAGATTTGTTGTTTTGGTTGTTTGTGGTCTCATTTCTTTCTTTGTGGAGGTGCATTTTCACAAAATGAAGAGCAGAGGACTATTTAGCAGACTATAAAATGATTTAAAGACAACTAGCAATACCATGAGGCAGCTGTAGAGCTCAGTGTTCAAAGTTAGCCACATGAAGTGTGTATGTAAATTAAAAAATTTGGTTTTTGACACATCCTTTCAATTTTAGCTTTTATTTTTTACCTTTCTTAATTAAAACTGTGTAATCAATCTGTAAAACTGTATACCTATTATTTATTCTGTTTTTTTCTTTTCTATTCTTTTTTTTCTTTTTCTTTTTGCCAGTCCTGGACTTGGGGCCTGAGCACTGCCCCTTGTCTACCTCTTGAGCCACAGTGCCACTTCTGGCTTTTCCTTTTTATGTGGTGCTGAGGGATTGAACCCGGGGCTTCCTTCATGCTAGGCAAGCATTCTACAACTAAGCCATATTCCCAGCACTATTCTGTTGTTTTTTAAAAGAACACATAAAGCCAGTCCTTCCAGAAAAGCATTTGTAATATAACATAACAAATGATAACATGTAAAGGAATTCTATTATTTTTTACATCTTAAAATATCAGGAAAGAAAGGTCTAGGATAGACCTATCAGAGGATCACAATAGCTCAACAGCTATGTACATATAATGACATAAGATGAGGCTAAGCAAAATGAACTCCAAGAGAAGGAAACAGGAGGATTTTATTGTTGTCATTATGATTAATGTACTAGGTGAACTTCCTTTGGCATACCCCATGTGGTTACTGTATATGATTTTGGTACACTGAATATTGTATATATGCTTACCTGAACTAGAGAAGGGAAAAAATTAGGGGGGTGTAATAAATATGACTAGAAATGTACTCACTACCTTATTATGTAACTGTACCCCCTCTGCACATCACCTTGTCAATAAAATTTTAATTAAAAAATAAATAAAAATATCAGGGAAGCACATCCTTCTACATATTTTGAGCCAAGAATAAATTCTATAGACATGATTACAGAAAATATTTCAGGATAAAAGCATTAATTTCTTCTTTTTCTGTAACAATATGGTCCTAGGAAATGTGCCAATGAGTCTTTTGTCTTTTTTTTTTTTTTTTGTCCAGGGGCTTGGACTCTGGGCCTGAGCACTGTCCCTGGCTTCTTTTTGCTCAAGGCTAGCACTCTGCCACTTGAGCCACAGCGCCACAGCGCCACTTCTGGCCATTTTGTGTATATGTGGTGCTGGGGAATTGAACCCAGGGCCTCATGTATATGAGGCAGGCACTCTTGCCACTAGGCCATATCCCCAGCCCGCCAGTGAGTCTTTAGTTACAGAGATCCATAACTTTCTCTGAGTTTCAAGGTATTATCATGGCAAGTGAAGAGTCTGTGAAAGAAAAGACCAAATGGTGTGTGCTTTTATTTCCTAACCAATATATGCTTTCTTTGCCTGGTTTATCTTTAGGTTATAGTGGTCTTCATAGCAGTCATCTAATTAAAGCTGAAAACACCCGTACTTTTATTACATGACCAGTGTTGTTCCTCACCTCTAGGTTGCAAACCCAACTGGCATCTAACTTTCTCTGACCCTTGACTCATTGTTTTCTTACTAAATGTGAATTTACCCACCAATCTACAAGTACCTTAATTTCCTCTAAATAGTATTAGGTCATTTCATCACAGAAATATGGTTGTTGTATGAAATTGTTAGTGACAGCTGATGGGGAAAGCAATTTTGGAGGATAATTAGAAATGCACCTGGGATCATATCATCAATAAAAATTGAGACAATATGCCTCAGTTTCTTCTAGGCATGGTTTCTAAGACAAAGAAGCATTTATTATGCCATGAAGCTTTGAAGGATACCTTAGCTATTTATGTATTAGAAAGTAGTTAAAGAAGGAGCTAAGGAATGGAGCTTTTTTTTTCTTATCACAGAACTACAGAATACAAAGTAATTTTTAAGTTGGAGATAAAAATTGACTTGTGCATATGCTGTCAATCATTGTATTGAGTTTATTTAAGAAATATAAAGGAAATAGAATCCAAATTTCAGAACATTTCAGTTAAACTTCCTTGCCAAAACTGTATAGTCATCTTGGTAGTCATATGGCATATGGGACAAGTACTTGACCCATGATCCCATATATTCATTTTCAAGGAAAAGCCTGCTTACTTTGTTCCCTTTCCATCATTAATGTCTATTTTCCATAATTTGCTGTTTCAAAAAAAGAGAATAATTATGCAGATTTTGTAAAGAGAACAAATCTTCGGGGAGTAGAACCACAATTCCACACAGGCTGCTGTAGCACAGACAACCAGCTAGACAGCCACCTCCAGAGAAGTAAGGCAGGACAACTGAGTATAGGATCAAGTGAGAAAGCCAGGTTCTTTTTTGAGATTTGATGTGAACATGAATTATTAGATCTGAACATGGATTTCTTATTTCCAGTGTACCTTGGCACACAGCATCTGGTGGAAAAGTGAGTCAACTATTTAAGCAGAGTGGCTAGATAAAGCACATTTTGTAAAATTTGAGATTCCAGGTATATGGTACTCTAAATGTTACTTTGATGAATGCAAAATAACTTTTCATTTTTTAGAAAAAATATCTAGTTGTTTTAAAATATTGACTGAGACAGATTCATTATTTTAACATTGAAAATATACATATTGATAGTATGAGTATACATATTGATAGTATTATTTTGGATTACTTTGGGTTTAAATTAAACAATGGAAAATGCTCCAACTCCTCCACCACCAAATAATAAGCAGCACAAAGGCTGTAACGGGATTCTGTCACTGCTGGACCAGAGTTCGAACTGTGTTTCTATTATTCTCTTATCCCAGTCTTCTTCTTTTAACTAAGTAGGAAATGTTATATGGATGGAACTGAACTCAAAAGCTGAATACTTACTTTCAAGGGACTTAGGGATTTTTGCCGTCATGGACCTCTTTATTTAAACAAAATACTAAATGTTGTAACTATTGATATATAAACAGGATACATGACAGCTAAATTCATTGGGTATATTTTTATTTTACATTTACGTTTTCTTCGGATGCTACAAGAAATTAAAACATTTTATGGACTTCTATGTGTATTATGGGACTTGAGTATTATTAGCACTGTTCCTCATGGATAAATCAATCCACTGAATATAATGTTTATGCAGTTTTGCCCTGAGATCTTCAAAATATCCCTGCACTGTATGCTCTTTTTAGTTTAGTTTAGTTTTGTTCTGAATGAAGAGAAAGCTAAGGCTAAGTAGGGTTAAATATATTACTTGAAAACAGTGATAAACCTGAGTTGAGTTAATCCCACCTGTAATAGGGAAATTCTCTAATTTCCAACATACGTACTTCTAACATTTTTCTTTGTAGTAATTATTTATTGAAAAAAAAAAACTTTGGGGCTGGGAATGTGGCTTAGTGCTTGAGTGCTTGCCTAGTATGTATGAAGCCCTGGGTTTCATTCCTCAGCACCACATAAGCAGAAAAAGACGGAAGTGGCACTGTGGCTCAAGAGGTAGTGTGCTAGCTAGCCTTGAGTAAAAAGAAGCCATAACAGTGCTGAAGCCCCAGGGTTGGCATAAAAAGAAAAAAAAATTACTTTATTTTCGTTGCTATTTGCTTCTCATTCTAACCTTACTCTCTCCACCCTTTCCCACCAAATTAATATTTGCCATTATCACCACCTTCATCATCATGAAAGAATATATCTAATCCATACAATAATTAATAGTGATTTATGTACTTAATAAACTAAAATCTTCCAATAAGCATCACTGTATGACTTCAAATGGGACCACTTGAACAAGTTTATTAGTTATGTACTAATACAACATATTAAGGATGTGCGTAGTTTGCATGATTCTTTGTCTTATCATTTAGCAGTCATTTTTTTATTCACTGAAACTTCGTTTCACCTGTAATCTGAGTATCCCACACCTTTAGTTTTTAGTTTTATGCTATTTTTTCTCAAATTATGTATGGATGTTGTTCTGGTCTCCCAATCAAGATTCCCCATCAAGATGCAAAGATCTTAAAGTTGGGGAGATCTGTAATTGCAATACTTCAGCACCCTAAATTCAGTATGCATTTCAATGTACTGTATTTAATCTCTTTGCCATGTTATTTTATGAATGGTTCACATTTTCCATTTATTTCAACTCAGTTTTAAGAATATACATATAACCTCGTGCATCTATGAGCTTTTCTTGTTCTTTGATATTGGAAAGGAAATTTTGTATTTGAACATGACTTTTTATGTAAAATATAACTTGTTTTCATCACGTGTGTTTTCATTTATGGGAACAATTCTTCAATTCCCTCAGAAAGCAATGTCTCAAGTAGATAAACTTAGCAAGTGGATTTCTTTCAATGTCACTATCTGATTTAAGCAAAGTGTGAGTACCAACAATTTATAATTTCCTTTGTTACCAGTAGAATGAGCCATATTTTATTCATGCCTTCTTGGAAAGATGGATTTAAGCCTTGCAGCACATTACTACCCTGATCTCTTAGTATGACTAGAGATAATATTTGTGATCAGTGTCTTCATGATAATTAAAAAAGAAACTGATGGGCTGGGGATATAGCCTAGTGGCAAGAGTGCCTGCCTTGGATACACGAGGCCCTAGGTTCGATTCCCCAGCACCACATATACAGAAAACGGCCAGAAGCGGCGCTGTGGCTCAAGTGGCAGAGTGCTAGCCTTGAGCGGGAAGAAGCCAGGGACAGTGCTCAGGCCCTGAGTCCAAGGCCCAGGACTGGCCAAAAAAAAAAAAAAAAAGAAACTGATCCTAGTTTCTTTTGCCATTAACATAATTATTTTTCCAGTGGAAAACAATTATATTTGTAGCATTTCGTCTTTCTGAGCACTATAATTATATGCCAAATATCTATGTATTATTGTTAAGTTCTATGATTAAAATGAAATTGAAAATTTACATCACATTTACTTGGTATTTAGAAACCAGAGTGTTCCAAATAATAAAGATACAGCTTTATTTTCCAATTTGCCAAAGATTAAATTACATAAAGTGTTTAATCTATTCAACAAAAATGATTGGCATTACCTGTTATTTATCGTTTTTTTCTTTAGAATAGTTGTAAACAATAATATTTGAGTATAGATTGCATTTTGAAATCTATACACAAAAATTAAGTCAACTGCACTAATCCATTTGAGTTTGTTTTCATAAAATCCAGTCCAACCATTAATACTTTATCAGTTATTGCATTTTTCTCATGAAATTGAGATACTTTTATTTGCTTTCTTGAAAATGGCTATTAAAGAAAATAGAATTTCTGATATTCTAAGCATAGGATATGTGCAAGTGTGAAAGAAGCTATTTGTCTATGCCTTTTTATAAAGATTATTTTCTGACAAAAATAAGTAGTCATCCTTAGAGTTAAGTTGGTCTACAGGAAATGAGCAGAGTACGTTGATGAAAGAAGGAATCATAAAAAATGATATAGACATTATGAATTATCATGTGACTATTCTCAGTGACTAAAATCCTACATGTGTCCTTTAGATTGTATGATGTAATTGTCCTTGTTTTAGACCATATTCACTGTGACAAGCAGGAGTGAATAAATAATAATCCTCATTCTCTCTGAATGAGACAAAGGCAATGAGGTATGTCGACAGTTCCTGAGTGGACGATACTTCTTGCTCTTTTCATCTATTTGCAGCCAGGTAGAATCCTAATCTATGCACTCAAATATGATCCCATTAACAAGGAAGAAGTACTTGATATGTGGAAGTTTTAAATATTTCAAATACAACATTTCCCCTAAAGATTAGTTATTATTTCATCTTAATATTATTCACTACTTTATGCTCAACAAAAATTATCATTAACATTTAAGGAATGTAAATATTTGGGGACAGAGGGAATAGGAATGGAGCCAGAAATGAACATTCACACTGAAGTTAAAGTAACTGAGAGAATGTTTAGAAGCTGGTTGAACTACGGCATTGAAACCACACTCCTAGCTTCATTTTTCTTCTTTTCAGATGTTTTATGTGAATACTAAATTGAATGTCTGCAAAGTCTTTCTTTCTGTGACTGGCATCCATGTGAACTTGACAAATAATATAATATTTATTATCTGTGTTTACAGTTGTTTGTTATTTTTGTTATTTAGCCATTCATCTCATAGTATATCAGAAAGCAAAACCTTATAAAAAGTTTCCAGAATTAAGAAGCTGCTCTCCTTTTACTTTCTTTCGTATTTTTACCAAAGTCATTTAGCACTTGATTAAACATTAGTGATTTATTTTCTAGCCATGCAAGTAATTTGCAGCATAAATCTCATCAACATGAGAGGCCTGAGAACAAATGTCTTGACTGTTTGGGTTATTATCAAAAGAGTTTACACATTACTAAATCTATCCTGGGACTAAAAAGAGTTGCACATAAGAATTCCAAACTTTTGAGGCAGTTCTAATTAGCTATCTCATAGTCTCTAAAATTTTTGAGATGTTTATATTTTAAAAGTGTAAATGTCAGTTAATGTAATAATTATTACTGATACTGATTTTTTTTTTAGAATAGTCATCAAATCTGTGGTGTCTTTCTTATGACACACAAAGCAATCACCCCTATGTTTTGGAAAATGTTATAACAGAAGCAGTTAAAAAGTGAAATTTGAGAACTTCCAAAGTAGTCGTTTTCAAACAAATATGGCATAAAAACCTATGGCTCTAATAACCTTCATTATGTAGTTTTCTTTAACTCTATTACATTCTTTGTCTTAAGTGACCTAATTTTATAATTACTATTGCTGTTAATGTTATTTGTTTGTAAGATTATATATGTTCTGAGTCTGATAGATATTTGTATTCCTATAAATACATTCACCTAATAATTGTTGCTAAATGTTAGAAACTCACTTTTTCAACTCAGAAATAATAACCAAAATAACTCTGGTCCCTGAAATGAACAGTAAAGACTACAGTACATAAAAAGAACCATCAGAATATTAAAAGTTTAACTTGCTTTGGTTTTTCCTTCTAATTGGCCTGACCATACCTAATCATTATACTGAGTTAGTCTCAGTTTAGTTTTTGTTCTAGATTAATTGTGCATAGCACTGCTGTTTACCTTCCAAAGATCCCAGCTGATAAGATCAATTATCCTACTTCTGACAGTCATATACATTCTCAGGCAACGCCATTCACTGCACCATAAGCAATAGCCTCATATGCCAGAACCTGTCGTTTTAGATAGTGGAAAACATGCATCAACACCAGAGTTAGTGGTGGTCTCTTATATTTTTCCAAACAGTAATTTGACGTAAGGGATGAAATGAAAACTATGGAGTCTGAGAGTCCTAGAGCTAAACTCTGTCTTTTCAAGTAGTGCACAGTTTTGGATGATTCAATTTCTTAAAGTCTGTAAAGTAATAATCCCTTTCTTTCATAACCATTGTATGATTTAGAAACAATGACATAAAGCCTGATCAATAAATCAATCACTATAATTTATTGTAATATATTTCTTAAATAAAATGCTAATTTCACATCAGTATATTGATTAATATGACCAAAGTAGTTGGGAAAATTTTCAAAAAATCTTTATAAACATATACTACATTCTGGAAGCACCATGCCAATAGTTACAGAAAACAGTAAAGGTATATAAAGGTATTCTGTTCCCTGGTATCAGTAATTTTCTTACCAAGTTGATACATAGACATTTAAACTGAAATGCCCTCAATTATCCTCTAAGACAATCACCCACAAGCCTATTGATGTAGATGGCTCTTTGAATAGATTATAGTCCTCATTTTTCTTATTTGTTTATTTACTGATATGTTTTTGTATTCATATAATACTTTATTGAATGGCAACTCCTTCTTACAATTACTTAAAGATAAATGAAACTAAAATAATAGTAGTATAAAAAATGAAAAAAATAAAGGGATTTTTTTTTCCTATGCTAGAGTCTTTAAAAAAAATTGTTGTCAGACTGATATACAGAGTGGTTACAATTTCTTATGTTAGGCATTGGATACATTTCTTGTACTGTTTGTTACCTCCTCCCTCATACCCCCCTCTCCCTGTCCCTTTTCCTTTCCCCCCATGAGCTGTTCAGTAGATTTACACTAAACAGTTTTGAAAGTATTGCTTTTGTAATCATTTGTCTTTTTTACCTTGTGTCTCTCGATTTTGGTATTCCCTTTCAGTTTCCTAGTTCTAATACCTGTATACACGGTTTCCAATGTAATCAGATAAGATACAGATATAGTGCAGGTACAACCACAGGAAGGGGATACAAGAGGATCATCAACAATAGAAGCTATGGTTTCACATCGCATGTTGAAAGTAATTTCAACAGTGATCTAACAGTCGTTTCCGTACATGGAGTTCATTTCACTTAGCATCATCTTTTGTGTTCACCCCAATAAGAATGTCCTATATCAAGGAAACTAACAATAACAAATGTTGGAGGGGATGTGGCCAAAAAGGAACCCTACTTCATTGTTGGTGCTAATGTAAACTGGTTCAGCCACACTGGCAAGCAGTATGGAGTTTCCTCAGAAGGCTAAGCATAGAGCTCCCCTATGACCCAGCAGACCCACTTTTGGGCACCTACCCAAAAGACCACAAACAAGAACACACTAAAACCACCAGCACAACAATATTCATCACAGCACAATTTGTCATAGCTAGAATTTGGAACCAACCCAGATGCCCCTCAGTAGACGAATGGATCAGGAAAATGTGGTACATATACACAATGGAATTTTATGCCTCTATCAGAAAGAATGACAATGCCCCATTTGTAAGGAAATGGAAGGACTTGGACAAAATTATACTAAGTGAAGTGAGCCAGACCCAAAGAAACATGAACTCTATGGTCTCCCTCATAGGGAATAATTAGCACAGGTTTAGGCTAGTCACAATAAAGGGAATTTTAAGAAACCAAAATATCAAGTACAATATTACCTCTAATTTAACCCAAAATATTAAGTCTTTGCAATCAATCTCACTTCTTCTCAGAAGCCCGATTTTGTGACATTTTTCCCTTCTGTACTTCACTGTGACAAAAAAGAAGAAAAAAAATGCTGATATGTTTTTCATGGCACTGATAGCAAGTCTTGGCATAAGTGGTCCACACATGTAATAAATCATTTGAAAATTAGGGCAGAATAATTGAAAATATCCACTTGCTAAGCATCTACTTTCTCAAATCCAATAAGAAAAAAATTGAGAGAGAGTTTGGGGCATCCTAAGGAGATGGACACACTGCATATCAATGATTGGGATGGAGGGACTCTGTGCTAATAGCTGAAACTTCCCATTATTCTATTTTCCACTCAAAAGGTAAATGACCATGCATTTAGCTATATCTCTTATTTTTAGAATCTCAATTTCAATTATAATGTTCACACATGTTTCTGTTAATATATAGGTCGGTATAATGGTGTTTTTCTATGTGATGAAGGTTTTTATAACTTACTTTGCTTTTATAACTAACTTTACTTAAAGAAATAACCACGTTTCAGATATATGAAACTACCAGTGTAGAGACAGAAGTATATGTAGAATATAGCAAAACCTATGTCTAGAGCAGGAGGATCTTAATCTATCAACATCATAGGAATTCAAATTAATAGGCTTCACATGAAATTCTAGTGAACCCTAATTTCGGTGGAACCTTAAAACTAGCTTTGTAAAAACATCTGAACATTTCAAAGAAATGCTAAACACTGGAAAAAATATTTTTCTCCGATTCCTGGAGTCAGGGAAATATAAAATTCAGATGCTGCCTACAAGATTAGAAGGTGCTATCAGATCAAGAATCCAACAAGTGAAGACAAGAAGACAAGACAGTAATAGAATGGAAAGAGAAATAGAGAATGAGAGATTGAAACTGAATCCTGGCTAGCAATAGCTGACCTTTATGACCAATCCCAACTACGTTTGTTTGTTTTCTTGAGATTTCTTCTACTTGTAAATGTCCCTAAGGTAAACTTTTAGTTAAAGTCTTCCACTGAAATCACTTTTGCCAGAGAGGCATGTGCAGAAATATGATGAAGCTATGTAGTATTTATAGCTATTTTTTTTTACTTATCAGTGATCTTTGAGTGATTGCTTAAGATAATTGTTCTTCATTTTGTATTATGTATTGAGTGTTTTGAGCGTCAACCCTAATGAATGATGCATTGTGAAGCTCTTGGTTTCTCTTTTCCTCCAGATATTGAGGAAGTGAAACAGCGAAAATAAATTGTAAACTAGAAATTTGAAAATGGGTTAGTGCACTACTTGACGTCATTGGATCAGGTCACCCTTAGGTATTGTAGAAGTGATTGTAGTTTTAAAAAGCAGAAATTGTAAAAATAACAACAAAAAAGCCTACGTCATGTACGTTGACTGATCCAAATAGTTTCTGCTTACAAATTCTGTACAACATGATGAACCAAACTTTCTTTCAAAGTAAACCTTCCAAACGCCTGAGTATGATTCTTAGAATTTACAAAGCAAAATTCTAATAAAGATTGAATTGTGTGGCAGAAATATGTAAAATTCCTACTTTTGCAGTGATAACTGTTCACAGTGATTATTATCCAATATTATGAATCATCATTGCAATTTATGTGAACTTTACTCTGAATTCATTCCCTAAAAGACTGTGAAAGTTAGCAGAATGGCACACACTTCGCAACTGACATTGGTTTTATGAAAGTGTAAGACTGGAAGTGACGCAGTGTTACAGAGGACTAGAAGATTATCATGTTCATGTAGTAATTGACCTGAAAACAAGAAAGGTACCTTTATAATTAAAGTATTGATGTAGGACAAGAATTTAAACTAAATGCAAGCATAGATTATTCTCTTATGTTTCTAAGCATATCAAGTAAACATACCAAATAGACAGTATACCAAATCCATATATTCAATATATGTATTTTTCAATTAGGTTTCGTTAGTATTACTAGATCTTGAATTTGGAGCCTTACACATGCTAGGAAGATGCTCTACCACTGGAGCTATGCCTAATATATTGATATTTATGTCCATAGCTATAGACTTCTGAGGTGATATGTCAAATTTCACCCTTTTCCCTGTAGATATCCAATTATTACAACTACCATTTATTGGGAAGATCTTTTCTTTACTCCTTTGTACAATGGATTAATTGTTAATACAGGCCTGGCTGCATTTCTGGATTCTCTGTTTAATTATCTACCTCTGGGACAATACCGTAGTGTTAAGATCTGCATTACTGTCATAACACAATTGAATTTACAACTTCGAAGCTCGATTTTTCTATTGTTTCTCACAAAGAATATCCTGAACATTCTTGATACTTCCAGTTGCTTTCAAAATGTAAAATTTGTTTTCATGAAATTAGATTGTTTTATATATTTGGTAAGGCATGAGGGAAATTTATAACTTCAATACTGAATCTTTCAATAGTATTCTTGCATTTTCATGCTTTCTTTAACTTTTATAACATTTTATAGCTTTCTATTTAAAATTTACACATTTGTTTCATGATATTTATATGTAAAAATAGACATATTAAACTTCTGGCATTTCAATCTAACATTGTTCTAGCTAATTATGAAAATAGAGTTTTCTGTATGGTCTTAAAATGATGAGATTATTTTAGATCATTGGGATGAGCACCATCTAAATCATCAGCAGCATATATTGTTTTCTGGCAGAAATCAGAGCTATATGAAAGAAAAGAGTGGAAATGAGATGAGGTAGAATAAAAGGTCAGAGAGGTAAAACAGAAGAATAACTTCACAAACAATTCACTAGTTTAAAAAATAGGTCCAATATATGTATTTTTAAATAACCTGTTTTATGAATAAAATTTGCTGGTCATTGTAATATATCTTTCATTTATGGGAAACAGGATTTTCGAAGTAAAACTACAGTCAAAAAAACCATTAAAATGTAAGTCTTAAAGACATACTGGTCCACTTAAGATATAAATGTAACAGTTTATATAATCACAGTATAAATATGACTGCTTTGATGCTACACTAATGAATTGCAGTTTGACATGAACTATAAATTACTGGTATTGAAAATGCTCTCTATTCTAAAAGTTTGGCCAAAAATACAGTAACTTAAATGCATTACCTTATTTAAAATAAGCACATAAATTAATACATTTCCCAGAATGAAGGTTAAAAATCAGCATCTAATAAGGTTAGAAAATTTGATCTGGAATATTAAACTATATAAGGAGATTATTGTAAAATATTGCAATTTTGACAATTTTTGTATTGTGACTCACTTGTATTATTTAAGTAATATGTTCTTTAATATTCATTGAAGGGAACATCCATCCTTTTTTTGAAATGAGAGGAGTATTGATTTGGTAAAATGTCAACAATTTGATTTACCATTTAAAATTGAAGTATTATGATTTTGCTTCACTTAGCAATGAAATATGATTGGTTTGTAGGTAGATTGAGTGAACTTTTATCTTATTGGCCTTTACTAATATAACTACTATTTATGTAATATATCAACATGTATGTATATATATCAGGATATATTTTATATGAACATATACATAGTATGCATATACATATGTGTGTATGTGTATGTAGACACACACTCACACTAGACACAAATTAAAATCTAAAATGGTGATATGTTGCCTTTCAACTGCAAGAATGGGGAAGGATGGGATGTACCAGACATGAAAACATAAAATAGTTATTACTTTCAATGTAACAGATTTTTCAGTTTCATATTAGACCTTAAGACACAAAAACTTTAACTTTGTATTTTACTTAGCAATAAATAAGTGACTAACCAAAAAGAATCCTGTTTATAGAATATACCTGAGAATATTTCCAGGTTCCACATGCTTATGATCTCATTTCCCCAGGAGTAAATTCCAATCATGTTGATCTATACAGTTTGATCCTGCTTATGTATAAACCTCATCTCATGAACTAGCGAGCATTTGAGATTAACTTATTCCTGTCTTCCCAGACTAATGATTAATAGGGCTTTCTTTTTTGCATTTATTTCCAATTTCTATCTCCTGAGTACCAATGTAATCTACCTGGCAGTCAGAGCAGTGGAGAATGCAGCCTTATCTCCTTCGTCTATATGAGTTGCAACATAAAATATATAAATATAATGAAGTCAAACATTTCCCTGAAGAAACTTGACCGGCTAAGCTCTACACCTCCTTCCATGTAGAGATTCTGGGCCTATCTGCCCCCTCCGTGTGGTCCCCTATCGCTCTCAACGTACATCCTCTGGCCAGTAGGAGTACTGTGGAAGCGAGGTCCACGTGCAGCCTCGGTCAGCGTATGGTTGCGAGAATGCCCTCCCCCCTCCCTATACTTGCCACGGGAGACAGGGGCGTGTGGGCTCTTGGAGCAGCTTCAATGAGCATTCTGTTTATTCAAGGGAGGGGCTAACAGACTTATAGCAGTAGTGACGAGTGAAGGGGAGGGAGTGGCCAGATGCTAGTGATAGGCTAATGAGCATGTCCATTACGGTGATGTCACGGAACGTCCCTCAGAGGCCCGGCCTCTTGGCTCAGCCTCCTGGCTCAGCTGGCAGCCATGGTGGCACATGTGCTCACCGCTGAGAGGCAGGGGCTGGTTTGGCATTTGTTTCGGTAGAAACTGGAAGGAAGTGGGATGGGCTAGCAGCCAGCCTTCCCAGGTCTTAAAGGTAGCCATCCCCTACAGAAACTCAAGCATTTCAAGAATTTCAAGGAAAATTTACCCATGATATACTCTAAGTTAGCACAAACTTTCTTTCCCACTGAATATCTACTGATATTATTGTAGACTAGAGTTTTGCTCAAAATAGTTGCCAACAATCAACAGATACTTTTTTCTGTTATTAATTAGTAACTCTTCAAGGCTGAATCAGACATTTCGATTTAAAACTTTCCTCTTGGACATTCTTTAAGTCTATACATTATTCTGATCATTAAGATCAAGGCCCCTAGTTTTCAATAGAATTACAATTTACTTATAAATCAACTCTGATCAATAGACAGTGCAAGTCACAAACATAATTTAAACTTCTTAGTAGGTACATTTAAAAAATAGGTAGGTATAATAATATTTTACTTACATTTGCTAGTACTATATATTTATATGTATATATCTAATATGCTTTGTTTCCAATTACACATAATGTTTTCAATTGTGACATGAGATTATTGTCACATGTGTTCAGAATCTTTTAAATATTTTGTACCTTCAAGAAATCTCAATTTGGACCAGACTTCAAATTCTCTTTGGCTACCAATGAAATTTCTAGTCACCTACAGTTGTGACACACAACTTTCAGAGAAGCATTTGATAAAAGAGTTAAGAGGCTACCTTCCTGTTAGTTTTTGATGTAATGTATCTATAGGCTATTCAGTCAACATATAACTGAGAATGTACACTAGCTCTGAGATGATTTAAAGATCAAATGGTTAAAAACTACAATTAAAAAATATCACTAAGTGCTGGTGGCTCACTCCTGTAATTGTAGCTACTCAGAGGCTGAGATCTGTGAATCGTAGTTCAAAGTAAGCCCTGGCAGGTAAGTCCACAAGGCCTCCCTCCAATACAAAATCCCGCCATGGCTCAAGGATTAGAGTGGCAGCCTTGGGCACAAAAGCTCAAGAACAGCACCTAGTCCCTGAGTTCAACCCACAGTACTAGCACACAGACACAGACACAGACACAGACACACACACACACACACACGTAAGCACGCAGTCACACACTACTTATCTTGAGATAAAGTCTGTTACCCAACTTACCATCATATAAATGACTCTTCTTGAGAAAAATTATATTAAGATAACCATCATATAAATGACTCTTCTTGAGAAAAATTATATTAAGATAAGTAATCTAGAGCAAAGAAATATTGGCTGCATAATGTCCCTCTTTTGTTGTAACTAGAATATGCCTATAAATCTCAAGTAAGCACACCAAATGGTAAAAGACAAAAATTACACTTGGACATAATAAATTATACAGGACTCTAAACATTCACACAGTGAGGAGGATATTCTAACACAAAGGAAGATATTGTCAGGATAGGATCACAAAGGCTCAATAGCTATGAGCATATGATCATATAAAATGGTATTTATTTATATTAACCCCAAGAAATGGAAACAAGAGGTTTCTGTTGTTGTCTTTCTTTTGATGTTGTTTGTTTCCCATTTGTCTCCATTTTTTATTTCTGTACCTTTTGTATTGTATGTAAGCAGAAATAGTGGGACAAATGCAGCAGGAACACTCACTATAAACTATGTTAAAAGTGAACTATACAACTTTGGCAGGAGGGAGGTCACAAAGAAGAAACTGGGAGAAAATATGGGAAGAAGTAATACTGGTCTTTGTGTATCATATTCACAATACCAATAAAAATATAAAAAGAATATAAATGCTTTGCCAAGTTAATCAATATATTCCTTTCAACTATCAAGTTTTGAACAGGGAATATTTATTACAAGCTAATTATAAAAGAAATGTCCAAAAGTAGAGCCTGTAGATTGGAAAATACTGTTGGAAGAATTTAAAGAATGAGTAAGAAGATAGAAAATACTATGTGTTATAAACCATAGAAATTAAAAGAGTGAGGTATTTAGCACAGATTAGTAGTGAGAAATAAAATATCTGGGTGAAAAAGGCATAAGAACTTTGAGACAAAAACATTGATACAATCTAAATATTTGGAGGAAAGTCTAGTGAATACGCTCTATATCTTATTGTACACATTTAGAAAATCCTGTCTGCTTTTACTCAAGGCATTTCTTAAGAAAGTGAATTGAACACTGGGCTTAGTCACCATATAAAAATTAGTATAAATCCCCAAGAATCTCAAAGAATCTCAAGAATGTCTATCCTAATTTACTTACAGTTTTTTAATATATGAGCTTCTATTATCTCATATCTTTGTAAGCTTTTGTTAGGTCTTTTCTATAACAATCATTCTAATTAATGTGATGGTATCCCATTATGTATTTGCTCACTATTCCTAATTTTTCTTCTGAAAGATATCTCCTGTATTATGATTATTTTTCCATTTTTTAACTGGTTTGAACATTCTTGGTTGTTTTTTGCATTATAACCCCCTTTTGAATGACAAGTTGGCCAATATTTTTCTGTATGATGTCTCTTTATCCTCTTGAATGTTTCTCTTGTGCTTAGTAGCATTTTACTTTGCAAATATGCCATGGCTTGCTATATTAATAATATTTGGTTAGTTTCTTTTTTCTACTCTTCTAGTGGTATATATTCTTCTACATGCTTTTATGAAACTGCTTATCATTCACCTCTGGGAATGGGTTCTTTTCTGGTGTCACGTCGTTCTCAGTTTTGATTATTTTGGGTCTTTATTTTTTCTTAATTCCTGAAGGAAAGCCATGGCAAGGATGGAAATCATGACTGGAAGGAATCTTTTAGGATTTGGAATACCTCATTCTAGCCCCTTTTGGCCTGCAATGTTTCTACTAAGAATTCTACTATTAGTCAAATATAGACATGTTTGAATGAGACTTGTTTTGAAGTCTTAAAAGTTGTCTTATAATTGTTGACAGTTAAACTTATTATGTTGTGGCGAATATAATTCTTGGTCATGTGTATTTGGAGTTCTAGAAGCCTCTGCTCTGTGGATTTCCACATCTTTCTCAGGACTAGGAAGGGTCTTTTATTTCATTTATTAGATACCACCTATGTAATTAAATTTTTCTGTTTACATTTGGGTATTCCAAAATTTTGATGTTGTTTATGTATTAGTACCACAAGGGGCTTGAATATTCTCTTTATATATATATATATATATATATATATATATATATATGTATGTATGTATATGTATATATACACATATATGTCTCTGTCTATCTGTCTATCTATGCCTAGAATATTCATAACCTCCCTTCAATTTCAGATATTATTCCTTCTTTGTTTGATATAGGCTACTGTTAAAGCTTTTGACTGATATTTGGCTATCTCATTGAGTTTTTCATTTCCAGTATTTCATTGTGGTTCTTTTCCAAAATCTCCACCTTTTTTGAATTTTTCATTATATATACTGTCTTTCTAATTTCAGTTAACTATTCATTACTTTGTCCTCTTGGACCCCCCTGAAATTTTTTATGTGTATACATTTTAATTTTTGTCAGGCATTTGATCCATTTTTAATTATCTTATTCTGTTGCTACATCATTATTATGTTGTTTTGTAGCTTCAGAGCTATGACCCTTTACACTATTTAGTGGATTTTTAGTGGATTTTTACTTGTTTTTCACATTTCTTAGGCTCCTCCATTGATATTTATGCATTTGCTAGGTCAAATATCTCTACTGATTGTATGGGATAGTCTATTTAGTAATCTGCTTTTTCCTAAAGTTTGTCTTGGAATGTTGTTTGTTATGCAACATTGAATTTATTTCTAACTGGGCACTAACATTATTCTCCATGTAGCTTACTTGCCTGTGATTAATGACTTTGGGCATGGTATGTGACATTTCCAAGTCAGGGAGACCTACTCTCACTGTGGAGCCTATAAATCTGCCAACATTCTAGCACTTTGCTCAAGGAATGGTGTAAACATCCAGGATAGTTGGGAGATCTCTCCAATGGCTGCTACTACAATGTTGGTGAAGGCTCCTCCCATGTAAGAAGACTACTTGGTGCAAGCCCTGACACTGAACAGGGAGAGACAATGGTAGGAAACACAAGACACCTCTGGGGTCACTCACACCATGTTCTGATAGCATTATACCATCATTCAGGTTGTAGACGCTAGGGGATAGGAACTACATATATAATTTGTGTCAACAGGAATTCTGGTATTCCCACCTGCCACTGTAGTGACAGGTAGTACCTAGCTGAGAATGGAGGATCTTGGCTAAAGTAAGCACTGCTTCGCCTCTTAGATGTCCTGTCTGTTCACTCACTGGCACAGGGTAAGAGTTACAGCCACAGTGTCAATCTAACCTTCTCAGCACTGCCCTATGGGAAGCAGCAGTCTTATTTCCCTTTTTTTTTAATTTAAATTTTATTGACAAGGTGTTGTGCAAAGGCGGTACAGTTACATAATAAGGCAGTGAATACATTTCTTGTGATATCTTATACCCTCATTTTCTTTCCCTTCCCTAGATCAGGTAGGCATATATAAAATATCCAGTGTACCAAAATCATATATTATTTCCCTTTTGGTAACAGACAACTCACTGCAGCCCTAGGAGTTGAGATAACAGGAACCTTGTGATCATCTGCCTTCAGTCTTGTTACTGACACAAGTCCACACATGAATGGCCATAGCTTTATGCTCTGATCTGATGATAGTTCAGTGCCCTCTATTCTCTCCTGTGTTAAAAAACACCATGCTGTAGAGTGCAGAACACTTGGCAGGCTTAGGTTACCATCACTACATTGGGCCAGTCTGAAGTCACAAGACAGTTATACCTCAAGGGAGTGCAATGGACATTGTGCAATCCACAAATGGTTGAATTGGGGAACTATTGGCCCCTCAAAAAGACCAATGCCAGACAATATCTTACTTCTCAAGAATTGAGAGTCCTGGGGTTGGGAATATGGACTAGTGGCAAGAGTGCTTGCCTAATATACATGAAGACATATTTCCGATTGCTCAGCACCACTTATATTGATAAGGCCAGATGTGGCACTGTGGCTCGAGTTGGCAGAGTGCTAGCCTTGAGCAAAATGAAGCCAGGTAGAGTTCTCAGGCCCTGAGTTCAAGCCCCATGACTGCAAAAAGAAAAAATAAAAGAAAAGAAAAGAATTGAGAGTCCTGATTAGTGTACTTTTGGGGGTTCATTGAAAGAGGATTTGAGATCTTATCCCAAAGCAGGCTATACGGATTTTAGATTGTTTCTCAAAGAGAGCTATAAGGCTCTGAGAACTACAAAACTTTGCAGTAGATAGCATCGACACACTGATGGTTTCCCTGGAACTCTGTTTCATTCTTACCTTGCAAAATGGAGACCCCTGCTTCCTACTGTGGAACTGTGGTCATGGGCAATGGCTTATTTTGTTTCTTTTATTATACCTGTGTCTCAGTCCTCTAACAATAAAAGTTTCAAGTCTCTCTCACTCGATTCCAGTGTTCTTTCAGGGTAACTCACTTTTCAAATTGGAACTACAAATCTGTTCACTTCGTTTCTTTGTGCAGTGGGTGAGTGCTGGGATTTCTGTATTCAACCATCTTGAAACTACACACACACACACACACACACACACACACACACCCTTTTCTCTATATGAAATATCATCTTGCCTATGCCTAGGATTTGTTATATTTGGACAATTTGAGGTATATTTTCTAAGTCTGTAGAATAAAATGTTTGTTACTTTTTTGTGAAACTTCAGTGTTCTAAGAGTAGCTCGTTGGCAAGTTCCTTTTCTGTTATATGTTTGGAAGGTAGATTGTCTCCAATAACAATAGAACAGTTTTAACTGACAGACAATAGCCTGGTACAATTATTCAACTTGATATACTGCACATGTATATAATAGAATCTGTATCAGAGAGACCATAGAGCAAATCATTGAAGATAATAGATATGTAAGAGCCAGAGGTTAGCTACTTAAAAAAAATACCTATTCTTGCAAATTATTATTCACATAAAACAAGTTCACTGGATGGAGGAACTTAGGTCATATTTTTCTAGACATTTAATGCCTGGGTAAGAAAAGGAACAAAAAGAATAATCTTAATAAAAAATGAAAATATTACTTTCTAAATCTACCATTTACTGCATATATTTTTTATTTGGTTGGTTAATGTCATTCACAAGATAAGAGTTCCCAACAGATGAAATTTGACAGATTCTACAAAGTTAAGTTAATAAGATTTAAAAGCTAGAGTAACATGGAAACTTTCACAAATTCAAGTAATAAAATATGCTACTAAGTATATATATTTCTGTAGTCAAAGTGTATCATGCAAAAATTTAATTTTAAACACAAAAGTATATTATCACAAGGAGCTGAGTACTTGGAAAAATGAAGTAATAATTTTATTTATATACTTCAACAGGTTAAATTATGTTTTGTAAATCTGAAAATACCAAAAGTTAGGTAACAAGGAAGTAAATAAAAGCTGTCACTGTTTCTCCTGTTTCTTTGTTTTCTTTTGATTTCAGGCTACGTATATTTTCCAAATTTTTAAATCAAATAGATGATAGAGAAGTGACTAAAAACCTCTAAGTACATTTTCTGGTTGTATGTGTGTATGTACATATTTAATGATATGTCATTATCTATCACATATAATTATATAGATAATAATAGGCAATAATTACATAATATGTTTATTAAATATATTTTATTTATACATAATTTATTATGATGTCATAAAATTTTATGAATAATCCATATGTATTTAATACATACACACAAAGATGTATTTATTACATCTTACCCATTTTCATTGATGGGAAAGGCAAAAAATATATCACAGAGTGAAAGAAAATCTAGACATCATCCACTTAATCTATTTGTTGTTTTATTTTTGTTGTGAGCATTGCTATTATTTGCTTTTCTAATTTTAAACTTTAAAAATTGAGTGATGCTTAACTCTCTGATTCTTAAAGCAAATTTCCAAAGAAATGTTGTTCTAATCCTTCAGACAAGTGACCTCACACCTGAGAGAGCAAAGGTGGAAAGATGAATAAAATACCAGTACTTGTGAGTCAGGCTTTTATCCCTATTTAGTCTCTTGCAGAACAGACACAAAAAAAATGTCTTATTTATTTTTAGTAATAATTTCCTTAAAGCAGACTGCCTGAAAAGCAGATTTAAATTTCTTAACATTCACAAAGGAAAACAAAAATCATTGATACAATCATTTTATCTTCTTTACTGAGCAAAAAATGACCTGAATAATGATGAAGGCAGATTGTGGGGAAGAGAAAAGGTTTCCATAAAAAGAATTCACAGACCCCTAGAAAGTAGTAACCTTTATGTCTTTGTTGTTTGTCTGTCAGTTAATAGAAAAACAGTGGGCATTTTGGATGTAATGTGAATGAATATTGTATTTAGGAAGCTCAGAAAGGAAAAGTTTATAAGGTGCTTGAAAATCATGGAGAAAGATATATAAAACAGGGTACTGGTAGAAAGTCACCCTGGTTTTTATTGTGAGTATTTGTTGGTTTATTTCTACTGTTGACAAAGCTACTTTTCAAACATCCTGGCATCCTTACATATTTGTTGTTGTTGTTGTTTTGTTTTGTTTTGTTTTTGTTTTCTTTGGTGTGGAACATGGGGCTTGAACTCTGGGCCTGGGTGCTGTCCCTGAGCTCTTCAGCTGAAGGTTAATGCTCTACCACTTTGCACCACAGATCCATTTCTTATTTCCTGGTGGTTAATTGGAGATAAGAGTCTCATAGACTTTCCTTCCTGGGATGGTGGCGAACTGGAATCCTCATACCTCAGCCTCCTAAGTAGCTAGGATTACAGGCATGAGCTCCCAGCTCCCAGTGCATCCTTGCATCTTAAATGGAAAGTAATTTTAAATACATATTGGCTATTTTAAATATATAATCTTGATGATCATGGCTTCTGGTAAAAAATTTATTACCTTTGCACAGAATCTTTTAGTTACAAACACATGAATACAAATACCAAGGACTATGACAAATGAGGACTATCATTTCATACCTCAAAAGGATGTTGATTGCATTCTATTCTGCATAATTTACTGCTGGGAACTACTAAAATTGTTGGAGTCTTAGTTCTAAATTTGTTCCTCTTGAACATCCTAAAAGTTGCTTGAAGGTAGGATTATAATATAGATGGCATTTTTAAGTCCTACATAAATGCCATATTCAGACTACTCACTTATTGTTCTGAATTCAGTGGATATTTACTGTGAATCTTTTATTGGAACTCAATGCACCACATATTAGAGATATAAAACCAATTAAGAAATAAACAATAAAAATGTTAATTATGGTAATTATTTTGATGGCAAAACAATGTAAATTTCTTGGAAAAAAGAATTGGGGAAGGATCTCAATTTAACCATGGTGTCAAGCTGAGAAGAAAATATTTAAACTGATAAGTCAGCTATGAGCAGAGTGAGGCAGGAAAGCAGCATGACTGTCTAAAGTAGATTGTGGTTTGGTGTGTACCATTGGTAAATCTGGGAATAATGGCAGATTTTCACTAAGGCAACTTTGATTAGGCAAAAACAGGAGCCTTCACATAAAATACAATGCATCATGCATGATGCATTCAGGTGCTTGTATCACTTAAGTCATGTTGCTACATCTCTTGTTTTAATTATTTTTCAAAAGGTATCTCATGTTTATTCTTGTGCATGCCTGAACTATGGTCCTGCCATTTATGCTTTGTATGTAGGTCTGATGGCAAGCATTTACCACTCATTTATTGGTAAAGATGGATGTCAGTAAAATATTTTGCTGGAGTTGGCCTATATTATGATCTTGTAGCTAGGATCCTCCTAAGTAGATAGGTTTACTCGCAGAACCATAGCATGGGTCAATTATTTCTTTCTCTCGCATATATTAATTGTACAAAGGAGTTCATTGTGCTATTTCCATACATGAATACAATGTACTTTACTACTTTGTATTCCTCCTTTTTATCTTCTCTCTCTGTCTGTCTCTCTTTGTCTGTCTGTCTGTCTCTCTCTTTCTCTCTCTCTCTGTGTGTGTGTGTGTGTGTGTGTGTGTGTGTGTGTGTGTGTGTGATGGACTTGAACTTAGGGCTGAGGTTATGTCCCTGAGTTCTTTTTGTTCAAGGCAGCAAAGAATTAGAACCAACAAGAATTTCATGATTCTGGCTTGGGATTGTTAAAATTTGGGGAAATTTCTGTTTGTTGTAAGATTTGTCTATCTTTCTATTCATTACCACAGTCAAAATATGGAAATCCTCTTTTTGTAGACTTTTCTGTGTGGTAGTTTTAAAACTTTATTATGGAGTTCCTATTTCTTCTGCTGTAAGTTTATATGGAGTCTTCTAATATCATTCCTGATTTGAAACAAGTGTTGGACTTTGTCTCCTGTATGTTGTATTTTGTAAGCGAGAATAATCCATTGAGACACAATTTAAGGTAGGAAGGAGTGTTATTTACAAAGGGATTTTATTTACAACCTAAAACCTAGAACTAGAGCAGCCCTCCACCTCCAAATGCTAGCCTGTGACTACCTTGTCCTGGGCTAGTTACCCAGAACCCAGACCTGAGACCTGACCTGAACTCCAAACCTCTGCACCTTAATGTCCAACAACCTCAGCTTCCAAACCTCCAAATGTCTGGAGGAGCAAGCTTTCTTCCTGCAGGCCTGGCCTCTCCTCAGGCTTTAAGCCTCAACCCTCCTCACAAGCCTTAGGCTTCTCTGCAGGACTCAGGCTCCAGACTCAGCCACAGACTCCAGACTCCTCCTTAGGCCTCAGGCTCTAGACTCCTCCTCAGGTCCCAGGCTTCAGACTCCTCCTCAGCTCTCAGGCTCTGAACTCTCCCTCAGGCCTCAGGCTTCAGGCTTCAGACTCCTCCCCTACTCTGCTGCCACACCAGCCCAGCTCCACGCCCTTCTGTTCCTCCCCTCCAGCCATTTTTCTCCTTGCTGGGTCTGTAGCCCCTCCCTGTAGTCTCTGAAACAATAGAAATCGCCACCAAGGCTGTAAGGCCAGTGTGGGGCTGGACTTCCTTGGCTGCCCCTCCCTTATGCCTGATGCTGCCTAATGCCAAGCCCCCTCCTATGGTCCTAGGCAGTGCACAGCATGGTTGGGAAATCTTGCATGTATGCTGTACCTTATCAAACAGAAGCTCAGCGATACCAAGATTTGGAGTTACTAAAATTATAAAATCTGATGCTGCACTTACAATCTACAATTTCTACTTTCCATACATTTTTCCTCATCTGGGGATTCTTTGTCTTTTCAGCTCAGTGACTTATTTAAAAATGCATGTAAATGGGACTGTATGCATATATTTAAGGATACACATTTCTGTATATGTTCATATATGGAAAATACAATTTATATATTTTAATACTGTCCATCCAGTTATTTTATTTGTTTCTACTAGGAGAATAATTTATGTTACAAAGTCTTCCATTCCACTAGACATAAAATCATGGGAAATATCTTCATAATAAAACTGCTTAAGACTTACAGTGTGTCTATTAAATTACGTTCTATATCTAGAACAAGTCTTGACTTACCTAGTTTTATTACAGACTCCAAAAATAGTGATTATGACAAGTCTCTTTTATGGTACATGCTATAAAACATTCTTAGTGTTATTTCTAAATAGATATCCAAAAATATGCACACATGTACATACACATGCTCATTTATACCTAGATGCATACAAACAAAGCAATCATGTTTCAGAACATGGAGACGGGCTTATTCTCAATATATGCTTTTCTTTCTGCTTATTCTTTGGTGAGGAATCTGATACTAGGCAAAGAGTTACTGGGAGATCTCATGGAAACATTGATGGCTATAGCTATTTTCCACATTGGGGGAAAGAACCCCATTAGAGCATCCCCCTTATATTCTCACAGTTTTCTAGATCATTGTGACCTTTTATTATATGTGGAATATGTCTCTTGCCACTTGGAATTTAACTACTAGAAACAGAAAATTACAGCCTTTCAAAGTTCTCTCTGAATTGAATTTAATAGAATAAACAAGATGGAGAATTTTATTAATCGTAAGACACTCAGTTAATAATCTTGGAAATATTCTTGACTGATCAAAATAAAATTCCCCAAGAGTTATGCATCAAAAAAGAGTTAGGCATCTCAGAACAATTCAAAATACAACAACAAAAATATGATTTCAAATTGGTAAGTTATTTTTCCCCCTGTGGTGGTTGTTGTGTTTTCTTTTTATTGTTTTGCTTTTAATCTAGTGAGGAAAGAATTCAGTGTTCCAGAATTCTTGAGAAGAGACAGCTATTGCCAGTGGCGGTATAAAAGTAAAGATAATTTCAGACTACAGCAGGCTTTCTTGCACATTCTTTTCCATTTCATTAATAGCTTGGTCCATAAAGAGACATGCTTTGCGAAGCTGAAAGCGGAAATAGGAATTTTTCAGAAAGCGCAGACATCTGTGCAGATGATTAACACTTTGGAGCTAAACCATTCTCCTTTTCCACTGACTTTTTATTGGCATGCTCATAGAAGATGGGTGATGATTAGCAGCCTCATCCATTAGCTTACTGATTCTTAATCACAACCTATACTAATATGAAGTTTTATAATCCATCTTCCAGATATCTTTGAACTCAATTGAGAATATTAGAGCTACTCTCATTTTTTAAAGGACCCCATTCAATATCGGATCCATAATCTGTGCACCACTGCATTTCTAACTCACAGAACACTTCATCTAATCAGTGATTATTAATTGGTTTTGATTAAATCACTCAAGGTGATAAAAGTCCTTTGTTTTCCAGGATGCACCAGTTCTTATTTCACCTTTTGTTACCACACTGGTATCAACAAAAGGCTCCTGCCTGGTCTCTCTCTTTTCCATGGGTGGTTTCTATTTCAGTGATAATTTTAATACACCGGTCAGCTTATGCTTTTCCACCATTCAAAATCCTTTCATGGCAGCTCATATCACAGAAAATTAAAGTGAACATAACCTATCACCCTCTTTTTGTTCCTTTGTACCTCCCTGGCTTTATCACTTACCACTCAGACCTTTTTAAAAAAAAATCTGCATCAGAGGTGCTGGCCTTTTTGCAAGTTCTTGTATATGTCAGGTATATTCTAATCTTTGCCTTTGGATAGATCTTGCTTTGGAAAAAAAAATCTACACTGAGATTCCTGGTCTTCTTACATTCCTCAGGGCTTTGACTAAATGTAACCATGTCAATAAATACTTAACATTTCAGTACTGAGCCGAGCTCGCATTGTGGCTCACATCAATAATCTCAGGTTCCCTGGAGATAGAGATTTAGGAGGAAGATTACAATTCAACCATCTGATTTGCAGGATGAGTACATGTTTCTCAGCAAATGTTGTGTAGACAGTGATGGATGAGACATGGTTTGACCTGCTCAATTATCTACTATTGCCTGTAATTTCTAACTGAAATAATAACAATTTTATCAATTAAGACTTAGAAAATACTACCAAATAGAATACCTTCTCAAATTATCATTCCAAATGCCAGTTCAGTTACTGGATTTTTCACTTGTGCTTTGATCTAGAAAGGAGATAAAGTAATATTTAAAGGTAAATGTTTTAAAGACACATGTATATTTCATATTTTATACTTATATTTATTATTTATTTGATATATAGTGTATGCATGTAGGTATGAATGTATATGAATATTACTACATAAGATCCATATATGCAAATCTTGTGAAAGTTAGTCATACTGAGCAATAGCTGTAGAGTAGTAATTCTTAAATTTTGGGGGTCTTGTCTATCTCCCCCAAAGGGACACCTGTCAGTGTTTGGAGACATTTTTTCACAATATATTTTATTGTCATTGAAGTGATGACACACAGAGTGGTTACAGTTACATAAGTCAACTAATGAGTACATTCATTTTAAAATCATGTAACCCTTGCCCTTGCTCTCTCCTAGTTTTTCCTCCTGTACCCATCTACAAGTTGTATAGTTCATTTTCCACATAGAGTCTAATGAGTGCTACTGCTACATTTGTTTCCCCTTTGTCTCACCTTTCCTGTGTCCCCCTTACTCTCCCATAGACAGATAAATGAACAAAGAAGACAAAAGGAAAAGAAAACAAAAACAGTGAAAAGGAAAACAGACAGAAAACCAATTGTTTCCATTTCCTGGAATTCATGTCAACAAATATTACTTTACATGATCATATGCACATTGCTAATGAGCCTTTGTGATCCACTTGCATAAATATACTCCTTTGGTCCACTGTGTGAATGTTTATAATCCTGTATAATTTCTCATGCCCCACTGTATTTTTTTCTTTTACCACACACAGTGTTTAATTTTAGATTTATAGACACATTCTGGTTACCAAAAATACTGAAAACCATGAAACCTCTCTTTCTTTGGATCTAGCCTATTCCACTTAATATAATTGTTCCAAAATCTTTCCATTTTTCATATGAAGAGTACAGTATCATTCTTTGTGATGGAAGCATAGAATTCCATTGTTATATATACCATATTTTTGTTATCCATTTGTCCACTGAGGGGCATCTGGGTTGTTTCCATGTATTTGCTCTGATAAAAAAAAAAAAAAACAACAACTCTGCAATGAATGTGGTTGTGCTGATTGATTTACTGTGTCATTGTTTGTGTTCTATTGGATGAATGCACAGGAGTGGAACTGCTGGGTCATACAGAAGCACTGTGTGTAGTATTTTGACAAACCTGAAGACATTATTGATAGAGCATCATGAACCTGCAATGTAAAGCCACAGAAGCTGCATATGTCCTTGACATACACACAACTTCTCCATCACAAATCCCCTGGTCTAATATATCCATAGTCAAGGCTAAGAAGCACTGCTGTGAATGCACCTAATACAATAACAGGTGTAATTCTTCCATGTGCTTCAAATGAAAATTTTTCTTCCTTTTGAGTGTTTTTCTATATATATATAGGCCAATATGATACAAGCTATAGCCATAAATGGAGTTGCTGTTTAATTTCTCAACAAACCTTCAAAAACTTCTTTAGAGCAATGAGAAAAAGATAAAAGGCTATTTTTTCATTATTTGTATTTCCTCTCCTTTCAACTTCCAATAAAAATATCTCCTCAGAAAGACTAGAAAGAGGCCAAGGAAAATAAATAGCTCATACACATTACAGTTGAAAATGCTATCTTATGCATTAAAATGTCTATATTTGACTACAATGATTTGAACCAAATCAATTCCTTCTACAAATTGATTGAACATATGTCAACTCTAAAGTGTATAATATTTCAGAGTCCTTCAGGTCTCTGATCAGGATGGAATCACAAAGAAGGATTATCAAGTAGTCACAACTACTTGAGAGGCAGAGTAAGGAGGATCAAGGAAGCCAGTCCAGGTAAAACAAAATTAGCCAGATTCTGCTTTAACCAATAAACAGCATAGAGTGTTGTATGCCCATGATTCTAGTTACATTACAATACACAAATACAATACAAAACAGTAAAACAAAATAAGACTGGGAGCATGGCATATGTAGTGGAACACCTACCTGACTGGCAACTGTAAGGCCCTGGGCTCAAACTCCAGTACTAATGCCTCTTGCCCACAAAACATTAGACAATGAAGGATCAGTAACTTTGTGCCCTGTCTTCTCTTTCTAATATTCCTTAATTTTCCAGAAGTCTTGTTTATTATATACTTTCTACTCCCCAATTATCATAAAGTCTTTTCTTTTTAGAGAATTTCTAAAATGCTTTTTCTTTTTTTCTAAACTTGTATTTCTACCATTTTACCTGACTTCTTATTTGTCTTCCTCATTTGTACCTAATTTCCTTTAAGAAGATCTTGTTCCCTAATAAAATCTATGGGCCACCTACATGGCATAAAAGACAATACATTGCTCAGTTACCAGAGCCTTGTCATCAATCAGCCTTTAAATGAGAGCATCTTTGTTATCACTTTAGCTGTGGAGAGCCACCTCACAAGTGGCCATACTGTTTGCAAAATAAGGTGAGCTACATGCAATGACTGATAATAGAAACTAAAGTGATCATAGAAAGATCCAGCTATTCTGAACTCTGATATGTCTGAAAGAACATTTAAGTTGCAATGCTAGGATCCAGCCTACACAGGAGCTAGACTTCGCTCCCCCATAACCCTTAACCTTTCCTTCCTTCCCATGGGTAATGGTCCCTTGAGCATTCCCAAGGAAATATTGTGCATTTAATACTGCAACTCAGCAAAGCCAGCATACTAAATTCATTAGGCATCATTTTAATTTGCTCTTGCCATATTATTACAACTGAAACACAGTACTGTGATTACCTACAAATGCCTACTTTACAGAAGATAAGCTTTAAGTAAACTAGCCCCTAAGTCAGGCATGGTAGATACTATTTGAGTTGATAGATTAATTAACAAATTAATTGTTGTCTCTGTCTCTGTCTGTCTGTCTGTCTCTCTTTCTCTGTCTCTCTGTCTCTGTCTCTCTCTCAGAAATTAGCACACAAAGTAAGTAAAAAGGTATATTAAAATTATTTCATCATACAATGAATAAATGACATCATTTTTGGATGCTTTTAAAATCTCTTCCTGAAGGCTAAAATCAAAACTGGTTAGATTTTAATTCCTACTATCACACCCCTATCTGACCAGTGTTAGCTATAAGCCATTATTCAAGTTCAACACTTTTAGAATCTTAGTCATTTTCTTTGAAAATACAGGTCTGCGGATGAGCTTATAATGAGGAGGTATATTGGAGGTTCTGGGGAAACAGAGGTGCAGCTGATGGGGAAATGAGTGAAGCCAGGAAGGACTAAGCCTTTTGAAGAGTGACTTAAAGGCCCACAGCTTAGGGTACCCAGGGCCCTTAACACTGTAAAACATTTAAATGTATGATATGCCTCAAGATTGCTCACTCGAAGTATAGAAGTGGGATTTGTTTTATGTACTGACTACCACTGTAACTCCAAGAATTATCTGAAGGAGTGATTCCTCACATTTGTATATTTTATGTCATTGAGTACTAGAAGGATCAGAAAATTAGAAGCAGTACAACTAAGATGAGCTGCCACTAGACATGTACCTAAGGAAGCTAATTTGTGGAAATAAAGCAAAACAACAAGCTGATTGAATGGGAAGCAGAGATTTGAAAAAAATATCATTTCAAACAAATGTTATTTTTTTGGTACAAACTGACTATTCAGTGTCTAACTTCACTTGGTTTTCAGGAACAATACTAAAACATTCTCTGTGATAAGTAAAAGAAATTATAAAGGAGAAATTAATTATGTCAGAGATTGAGAGAGAGACTGCAAAATGTCAAACCTCCTTTTCTCATATTTATATGGAATAAAACATATGAAATTGTAGTGAAGTGAAGAAGCATAATGGATAGGTAGAAACTATGGAAAATCCATTAACCAAGTGTCCCTATGCAGGTGATATTTGCCTTGGGCAATAAGTCTGTACCATTTTTGTTATGACATCATTTTAAGGAAAGTTTCAATTATAAATTTGATGGGAAAGTTTTGTTTTTAATACAAAATGTAAGAACATATGTCACATCACCTAAAAACTGCTAATTATGAATTTCAAGTTCAGTAAGCATTATACATTAGAAATATCAAAAACCAAATATTGATATCAAAATTTAGTTATTTAATTTTGATCTTTTTCATCCCAAAGAATTTTAAAAGAATCATATTATATGAATTGGCTCTTTACATCAGCTGCCTAGAAAATAATTGTAAAAGATGTTTGGAGGTTTGATAAGAATAAAGTTTTGTCCAATGGTAATAAATTATTATTAACATATCCTTAGCACTTAAAATCTGCTAGCAAAAAATAAGTAAGTGCTGGGGATTTAGCTCAGTGGTTGAGCGCCTGCCTGGTGAGCACAAGGCCTGGAGTTCAGTCCTCAGCTCTGGAAAAATAAATAAATAAAGAGATAGATAATAAAATAAAATAAATAAGTAAGCCAAATAAAATGCAAAGTCTAAAGTTTACCTCATTTGGGGCAAAAATTCACACCTTCTACCTGTAACTATGAATTTATCCTGTATCGAAAATAATACTAAATATACCTAAGTTCTCTTTTTCTATAACATCCCATTTTGTTAATTATAAGGAGTGCTTTGAGAAAACGTCATAGAATAATGAAAATAGGAGATGGATAAAATCGGAACTGTCTCATGGGAGCATAGAACCTGATTTCAGGTTACAACAACGATTGTTACCAACATCAGATTCAACTGTGTAGGCCAAATACAATGGCGATTTCTCTAATTTTTAGGGAAACTTGAAAGCATGGAACCAAAATGTGAAATTTTTCTTTCATTTTACTACTGATTAAGCCCATAAAAGTCTACACAATATTTTCCCCAAAAGTTTCCTTAGCATCAGTTTGCTGTACAAAGTACTTTTATTTTGAAGTGTCCATATCGTCAAGGAATGTTCCTTGATCAAAATTAATCCCTTGATCACATTTTTGTTCTTCCCTACTCCTTCCCAAACCAGTTTCAACAATCTTCACAGTTCCAAATTCATATGTGTACATAAAGTACTTTGACCATACTCCTCCTTCTTTAATTTCTTCCTGCAGTATTTGCATAAACATTTATTTAAAATTCTTAATCCTCACTTTCCTTGATTCAAGGACTCATTTTACAATGTAAAGTCAAGTTTGGAAACATATTGAAATATGCAGGATGAGATTATACAGAACTAAGGACATCGAAATGCCTCTGTAAAGCAATACAGTAATCGGGGACTTGCACAGCAAAGAATGCCTTTGTCTAGGAAACTAATTCTAGTGGCAATTTTTTTTTCATGTTACCCTACTGTTGTCAGAAATGATTAACTATTTTTGTTCATTAGAAAAAAATGTCAAAACTCTTTGTCAAATGCTATTGTTGAGATGTTACACGTTGCTGTCTAGCAGCTGCAAATAAGTAAAATATTTCTATATGTGAAGTTTAAATTTTCACCTGATTAGCATAATGAATTATACAGTTTCTTAAGTGTGTGTGTGTGTGTGTGTGTGTGTGTGTGTGTATGTGTGTGTGTTGCTAGGATCAATGTGAGAGCCATAGCCAGCTAGGTAGGCAGGTGCTCTACCACTAAACTATATAACCAACCAGCACCTACCAAAGCTTTTTAAGATGTGTTAGTTATGCTATGGAAAGTAGATGTAATGAAAACATTTTATTGTCTTTTACTCCTAAACCTTCTCTATCACTAATGAAAGTTAAAATAAAATGATCCAACTTTGTTTGACATTAACATTTCGAGGAAGAATTTTCCAATTTTTCTTCAATTTCCTCAAATGCAAAGGTCATTTAGGTACTAAAATTAAAATGTTATTTGGCCTGTACCCAATATCAATTTATCATGAAGTAGATATTTTTTTCAGAAATCTCTGAAGGTGTTTTGTTTGAGGGAGAATCATTTGAGGCATCAAAGGATAATTTCAATGATATGCTTTCAATTCCTATGAACTCCCTACATGAATGAGTGTAATAAGGACATGGGACAACATTTAAAGATAGAAGTCTACATTTCCATTGATTTATTTTCTATTGATTAGGAAAAAATAAATATAAACCATGGTTTTCTTTTAATACATATTATTTTTCCACATTTTATTTTTATTGTTCTGTTCTTCAAGTTGAAAACATTAACAAGTAAATGTGTTGAAAAGGTCCTTGTCAGTTCTCTTGAATGAATAATTTGTGATTTTTCAGCCTTCTTAATGAAGCCATCTTGAACATAATGAGTATAAATCTTCACTGTAATTCTCATGCTACTTCATGCACGTCCATTCATTGAAAGGAAATTGGTTTGCTGTTGATCTATGATCCACAGTTCAGTGTGTTTCAAACTGATCTTGTTGGCATTCAAACTGAACATAATCATACAGGTATCTTCAATCCTTCCCAAAACATGTGTAACAGGAGACTCAGGAATGTAATATTTCTAAAGAAAGCTTGGGTTTGCTTCTGAAAGTTCTTTCTTCATTTTCCCTCTGTACTATGCCCTCTTCTTCTTGTCAGCCTTCATGTATATGTGTGTTTGTCAGGTCAGACATTCACCTTCAGCCCCTCTGTCTCTACTCCCAGGAACATTCGAAGGGCCTCCAAGTCTGAAAAATATCCTCAGTGACAGCAAAGCGTTTTGTACAACTTTGAGAATTATAGTGATTTCCTGATCTTGCTAAAACCCCACTTTCTCTCTTCAATTTGGCTATAATCCTTTCTTTGTTATGCCACAGGAAATGTACAAAATTAAATTAAATTGATTCTTTGAAATATTTGAAGGCTTAATCTTTTCATAGGTATCAAAGTGTCTTCCTCATTTATTAAGGCAGACTTTAGAAATTCCATACATATTACCTACCTTGTGAAATCATAAAAATGATCGTTAATTTCTATTTGAACAAAATATTTTCCCTTTAGACAGGGGCATGGATCTGCACTGTTGAGTTTATTTTTCAAAGTTATCCAAGAGAACAAAAGATCCTTAGAGAGAGCTGCAAAGTAAATATAAAAGCTCTTGAGTAAATCACAAAATTATGCTATTTCTTGCTGGATCAATACTGCCCTTTTTATGTGGAGGTGTTGAACTACAAATAACAACAACTCCACCCAAGTATCTGGAGAATCATTTAAAAAAAAATCATGAGTTTATCTTTCACCTCCTCAGGCTCACCATGTTAACTAGGCTTGTGAACTACATTTAGCCTTAAAGGAATAGTTGTCCAACAGTTGGCCAATTAAGACTGTATAAATTAGAAACCAGATTTCTGCAGGCATGGTAAGAAAAAGTCTATCTCTAAAAGTCTTTCTTCAAATGCTAGATTGCTAGACATGAAATCTTATCCACCTTTTCCTTTGATTTACAATTAATTCCATAAGCACTCTTTCATCATTAAAGTATTTCAGACAATGTATGATACATATCATCTCTTCTTTCTGTTTTAATTCTCTTCCATCTTTGTGCTTGCTTTGTCTTTGCATCAACATTACATAAAAATCATTTCAAGCTGGAGTTTTGGAATATATCTATAATCCTACCTATTCAGGATGTGGAAGCAGGAGAAACACAAGTTCAAAGCCAACAGGGCTAAGGTTGGGTATACCTCATGGAAACAATATAAAAATAAAAAGATGAGGAGTGTAGTTCTAATGGTAGAATGCTTTCATAGGAAGTGTGAAGTCCTGGGTTCAATCCTCAGTACTATAGAGAAAAGTGTAAATACCTCTGTTTCTAAAATAAATAGTGAAGAAATACAAGATTGATTATTAGATCAAGATGATAGTTTTCCTAATCAAATGTAATTAATATGTATAGGAAATTGTTTTAGGAAGTTTTCTTTGCCAAAAGATATTATCTATTTTATTGTAGTTGTAAGTTCAAATAAAAAAACAAGCATACACACAGATATATATATATATATATATATATATGTATGTACATACCTTGTTATCTTCAGAAGGTTGGCTCCTAGACCTTATACTCTGGACACCATATTCTATGACTTATGTAAAATGATATAATATTTACTTGTAATTATGTACATCTTTCCCCATTTTAAAGATCATCTCCAGATTATTTATAATATATAGTCAAATGCAAGTGCTATGTAAATAGCTGTCAGACTGAGTTGTTTGGAAAATAACTAATAGAAAAAATATATGCAGTCTGGATGAAATATTTACTTTTTCTGTTATCTTCTGCACATGGCTAGATGAATCTATGGAAGGTGCAGATACTGAGAGATGAAAATATTGATATTATACACACGTTATATTATAGAGTTGTACTATGATGGAATACTTACATATCCATACAGTGTAATATAGTCTCTTCTTACATTCCAAACCACTCTTAAGACTTTGTAAAGAATAATATTATTGTCATGATTCTGAAACTCAGGGAGTTGGACCAGGCTTGGCACATTTGATTTTTTTTCCTTCATCACAAGATGTCAGCTGCTCTAGTTCTTCTGGGATTCAGAGTTTTACTTGACAGAGTAAACATATTGGCTACTGTCCAGGGTACACTGATATTGCTCCATTAATCTTTCCATCTGTCCATGTTGTTTGTTTTTTTATTTTGCAGTACAGGGGTTTGGATTTGGGCTCACATTTGCTTGGCTCTATTCTACCCATTGAACCACATCAGCCCTTCTTTTACTAGTTATTTTGGAGACAGAGTTTCATGGACTTTCTGTATAGGCTGGCCTCGAAACTGGATCTTCAAATTTTATCCTCTGACGTAGCTAGGATTACAGATGTGAGCTAGGATATCTAGATCTCCATGTTATTTATCCTTATAAAGACTAATCCAAGCATCTGTGCTTGGGGTCTTACTTCAAAACAGAGATACATTCTTAAGAGGCTTTGTAATGCTTCAACTCAGAGTCATACAGTGATCTCTCTTCTGTATTCCATTAGTTGAAACAGTTGACAGACCCAGCACAGATTCAAATAGAAGGGAATGAGGATTTACTTCAGGAGAAAAAAAATATTTATGATTTTCTTGTATCTAATCCATCATAATACATATATGTGTATGTATTTTCTAAATATCTACTCTTTGCTGGCATATTGATATATACTTTTATATTGAGTTTTGTTTCTAGTGACTTTCTGTTTTTACTCAATTGTAATATTTTTCATTAGATTTTTTAAAATTATGTAGATAATTATACTTACATATGCTGTGAAACAACTCCCCTGATTTTTATCTTTGATTAATTGGTGATTAATCATCCTTTAACTTTCATTATTTTTCTCTATTGTATTAGTGGCATGTACCAAGGTCCTTCTTATTCTACTGTAATTAGGAGTTCCCATAAATTGTTACAGCCTCAGACATAGCATGTATGGTGACATCAATTTCTCCTGGCCTCTCATCCCAGAACACAAAGCTCAGTTCCTCTTCTACAGCATGCTGTAGCTATTCAGTACTCCTTTTTTTTTCCAGTAATGGACTTCTCTTTGACTGATAAGTCAACCCCTTCCAAATTTCCGTATTCTTGTCTTCTTCTTTGCAATAGTCTTGCTACCAACTTCTTCAGGAAACAGACACTGAGGTGTGCCCTCAGGGTCAGGAACTATGTAGGAAGAAAGAAAGAAAGAAAGAAAGAAAGAAAGAAAGAAAGAAAGAAAGAAAGAAAGAAAGAAAGAAAGAAAGAAAGAAAGAAAGAAAGAAAGAAAGAAAGAAAGAAAGATTCTAGGAGGAGGAGCAAAACCAGTGACAATGCAGTAGCAAAGTCCTCAACCCCTGCCAAAGAGACCCTGGAGCTAGAATGTCCCTTCCAGTGTAACAGATATTTGTGTCTTTGAATTAACCGTTCATTAGATGTGAACAGCCTTCAGAGAGGGAATATTCCCTTGGGGAAAAAAGTATGTCTCATTTCCTCAGGGAGATTCCTCGGGTAGTATTTGGCTAAGAAGCTTGGGTTGAAAATGTTTTACCTCCTGAGATAATGAGGTAAATGGTCCTGGGAATAAAGGAAGAGGAGAAGAAATGTTGGGGATTGGAGGACTACATCATTTACTACGTTAGGACCCATTCACAACTATGTCCGAACTTTTCTTCCTGTTCCTCTCTCTATGTATTCTTTATTTGTTTTATTTTTCTCTGTATACATCTACATCAAGCAGGATATTCTCTGCAATTTTCTGTTTCAAAAACATTGACTGTCTCCGCAATGGAATCCCATATTCTGTTCTAACTATACATTAAGCTTTTACTTAATTTATTTTTAATATATTTTAGGACTTTTATTTGATTATGCTTCATAGATTTCATTTGCTCTGATGAAATTATCCTTTTGTTATCTTGGACATTTTAATTACATTCAGTTTAAGTGCATTTCTAACCCTTCCACTCAAGTCTTATGCTATTTGGCTGCTTTCTCTTCAGTGTCATTTAACGTGGCAAGCATTAGTCAGCTCTTGCCCCGTAACATAGCATCCTAGATAGTATTGCTAGAATAGCAGGAAGTTATGTGTCCCCGTCCTAGAAAGTGAAGATCAATGTGCTTGTCTGCTTGGTTAAGTGGTATGTATGTGTGTCTCACTCTAGAGGGTTTTCAGAACTCTACTTCTTCCTGTATTCTCTTACTGTGAAAGAAAAAGGGCATTCTAATCTCACTTAAACCTAATTACTTCTGGGAGGCCCTACTTCTATTCATCATCAAACTCAGGGTGTGCCTTTCAATTTTAGAAGGATCCACTGGATATTGTGTGAAAAACTGCAAAAATAAAGAGAATATTTGTGTTGTATCCTAACAGACAGAAAGAGAAGGAACAGAATACCTAGCTCCGATAAGGGAAATCATAATGTCTATGTATCTTTGGGTTTGGCTCAGTTTACTTAGTATGATTTTTTTTCCAAGTCTTTCCATTTCCTTATGAAAGGGGCAGTGTCATTCTTTCTGATATAAATCCATTCTGTATATACACCACAATTTCTTGATCCATTGATCTACTGAGGGGCATCTGTGTTGGTTCCATATTTTAGCTGTGGTAAATAGTGCTGCAATGAACATGGTTGTGTTGGCAGTTTTAGTATGGTATTGTTTGTGATCTTTGAGTAAATGCCAAAAAGTGGGGTTGCTAGGTCATAAAGGAGCCTATGGGGGCTGGGGATATAGCCTAGTGGCAAGAGTGCCTGCCTCGGACACACGAGGCCCTAGGTTCGATTCCCCAGCACCACATATACAGAAAACGACCAGAAGCGGCGCTGTGGCTCAAGTGGCAGAGTGCTAGCCTTGAGCGGGAAGAAGCCAGGGACAGTGCTCAGGCCCTGAGTCCAAGGCCCAGGACTGGCAAAAAAAAAAATAAATAAATAAATAAATAAATAAAGGAGCCTATGTTTAGCCTTTTGAGGAACTTCCATATTGCTTCCCAGAGTGGTTGAACAAGTTTACACTCCCACCATCAGTGTAGTAGTGTTCCCTTTTCCCTCGATGGTAATAATTGGTATATGTCTAGGATAGTCCTAGCAGATGATTACAATAGATCAATAGCCATGTATATATCATCACATAAGATGAAGATAAGTAGAACAAACTCCAAGTTATGGAAACAACCAGTTTGTCACAGTTGTTGTCATTTCTAACACATTTTTTGAAATTTTATTTTCTTTTGATTATGTTCCCTATGGTTTAGCGCCTGTTGTCCCTGTATATGATTTTGGTACCCTGGGTTTTGTGTATAAGTTTTTGTGAATCAGGGAAGGGAAGGGGAACATTAAAATGGTGAGACAATGGACAAAGGGTGAACCAATGCAACAGCAATACTTACAAGACAATATGTTGTAAACTAACTGTACAACTCAGGGGAGATTGGGAAGGAGAGAAGATGGGGGAAAATAAAGGGGGTAACAAGTTGACCAAAAATGTACTCACTACCTTACATATATAACTGTAACCCCTCTGTATATTACCTTGACAATAAAAAAAATAAGGAAAAAGAAATCTAGATCTAAAGAAAGATTTCACAGACTGGAGGACGAGATTAAGATTTCTTCAGACTTTGAATGTCTCAGCCTAACTTTGAGTGTTCCCTTATATTGGGCTATACTCCAAAAGGAACCCAACAAAGGATGGCATGTTTTTTAGGTCCTCTTCTTCCAAAAGCAATTAGGAATAATTGGATTCTTTAAATACCGTTATTATTTAAGTCCTGTGAAGTTACCCACAGATCTATTTAGCTATTCCTCTGCTGATGTGGTTTGACATGTTTTGCTCTTTGCCTTATAAAGTTTTAGGCTTACCAATGTCTTTGGAATAAAACTATCTCTATAAATGTTGGGATAACTCCTGTATTGCACTTCTGAATCCAAATTTTAATAGAGTATAATTTTTGTCTCTTTAACTCCTTGACAGTGTAGAAAGCTCTGACAGCCTTTTCTGGTTGTGGCATCTCCCTGACATCACAGTGTCTACCTGGTGGCTGCTTACATAAAACATTAAATGGCCTGAAGGGAAAAGTGAGTGGTACATTGTGCATGAATTGTTGTTAATGTGATACATTTCTCTCCAGGAACTTAGCCTAAAAGTCCTAGCAAACTCAGAGCTTTTCAGAGCTTTAAATAAGTATTCTGTTGTATATAGTTTTATGTAGATTTCTGTACTAGTTCTAATCATGTGAAGAGACTTGGTTTTTTACAAGAAATAGAGATTGTTTCATTCTTGTTTTGATTATACCTGTAACCTCTCTTTACACACAAATATAATTGTTGTGAACCAAGAATCTGTAATCATACTTGTCTAAAAACTTAGCTGTGATTATGGAATAGCTGCTTACCTTCCTTGTGCCTCAGTTTCCACTTATGTCAAAGGAAAGTAATGATTGGGTTTCTATCTCAAATTTGTGAATTGGAGAATTGGAATGCATATAGTGTATTGTACAAATTCTATAATTCATGCTCAAGGAATGTTTACAGATATTGTCTTCAATTAGGCAGGCTCAATGTCTGTCCTTAAGTGTCAGAATCTGTCACTTCCATTGTGCTTTCTTCTCTTGTTTTTGTTGTGTTTTGATGTTGATATCTTGTGCAATTTTCTTGGAATTTATTCTTCCCATAGATCTACCAACATATTCTTTGGGGCCATATTCTGCTGTCTGAAACCTCTTAGGAAAAAGAAGTAATTCCCAAGTTCCTAACCTGTCACAAGGTGCTATATGGCAGAGCTTTTGGGTGGCCAGATCGAATCTTCTTAAGTACAATACATTTTAAATAAGAACACGATGATTCTTTTTCACAAGTATTTTTTTCTTTTGGTTACCATCATTTTCACCTTTGGCCAGTTCAATGATCAGGATAAAATGATGTGACAAAGCTTGTATGAAAAAGAACATTAAATCCCAAGTGGTGCATTGCTGAGCCAGAAGGCATGGGGTGTATTTCTGAGATCAGATTATCTTTTTCCCAGAACAAAGAATGAGAAAACATTTTTGTGGTATTTGAAATTGGTAGTTCCACAGTTAAGGCACACAATGACATTTCAAGTAATTCAAGTTTTAACCACTCATCTTCAGAAATATTTTATGGCTTATCCAGTCTTAGAGACTTTCTCTTTATTCCTAAAAAGAGGAAAGGGAAATAATTTAGGATTATAGATTTGATGTTTTATCATTAGTATTTTAATATCATCATAATGCTGTTTTCCTAATCAGATCCGATGGAATACTGAGAAACTTTTTTTATCAATAGATCTTATCTACCATGTAGGAATTTTTTAAAATAAAAATATGCTATAATATATGAAACAGGCCATGTGTCAGCCTATAAAAGTTAAGAATGGGACCCTTGAGCATCTTTAGGAACTGCATGGGCATCAAAAATTGAATATTTATAAACATACAATGTAAATTCTTTGAAGTGTCCTTTTTCCCTAAAATCAAGTGTCAACAAATAGCAGCCTTCTAAATACATGGACTGATACAGAGATGCCATAAAGCTTACACCATTCACAAAATATTGATATAAAATTTGAATAAATATTTTCTACTTCATGAACATATATACAAGAATATTTTATACATACAATTGTGTAAATACACAAATGAGATCTCTGTGGTTTGTTACCTTATTCTTCATTTGACATACTTCCTCATGAGACTCATTCAACAGCAAAGGTATTAACCTGTGCCATTATTTCAGTGACTATGTTGTGTAGTATCATCCCATACATGTAAAGCTGAATATTTTCTTAGTGTTCATTTGTGAGCATTTAGTTACTTCCAGTTGTCAGTAATGTAGTCAATCTTTCATTGAGCACCAGTAGAGGCACATATTATTTTGAGATAAATTGTCTAATTACATAAAATACAATAGTAGTGACAATGTGGAATAACTTAAGAACCATTGCCAAAAGGTAATACAAATAAAAGAATTGATTAAAAAAAAAAAAAAAACAGTTTGGAGAGATCGTACCCACTAAGGAACTCCAAGATAGGGAAAGAGATGGTTCCTCTTTTATGTACTGAGTGAAGTTATTTCTTTTTTCTGTCATATTTTTGCCTTTTGTTTATCCCCAGTTTTCACTGTATTTTGTTTTGGTACCCTGTGTCTTATATATACATTTATCTGACTTGGGAGAGTGGAGGGGAATCACAAAATGGTGAGACAAAGGACTAAGTGATACTCATAAGACACTATGTTAGAAATGAACTCCACATCTTGTGGGCGGGGGAGGGGGGAAGCTGAAAGGAGAGGGAAAATGGGAGAAAATGAGGGAAGAAGCAACATGGTTTGATAAGAAATGTATTCATTACCTTACTTATGTAACTGTTATTCCTCTGTACATCACCATTACAATAAAATTAAATTAAATTGAAAAATTGTTTTCTATTTTGAGCAATGAAGACATATTGTATATTAAAGTTTGCTAAGTATGTTTCTTTATATTACCTGTGGCTGATACCACTAGAAAACAAATTTCTATTTTATTTTTGATAAAAACAATATTCTTCTTTAGCTGTATATGCATCTGCGTGTACATATGTTTATAAATCTTTTACATGTACATACCATTATGTGTTTATATGTATATGTGATGAAGAGAACCTACCTATAGAATTAACAATGTTGGCCTCATCTAAATACACAACATGATTCTCTACAGTATCTTCACAAGTTTACTCTTATGGGCATTTTTTCACAAAATATTCTGACAATTCAAACCCTATTACTATTTCTTTCTGGAAAGTACTTTTCCTCCTCACCACATGATTTTTTGTTAAATAATCTTGCTTCTCAAACTAAAATCCTAATCAAATGACTTATCTTCTATCTTATCTCCATTGGAAATTTCCTATTGTTGGGGTTCAGCTTTGGCCTTGAGGGGGAAGGGCAGAGGAGAGCGCTCCCGAGATGCTGCCCTTCTCCCAGCCCTGGGGAAATGTGGAAGCAGGTCACAATTCTCTGGGTCCGGAACCAGAAGAACTGGCTTTGCAACCAGCCCCCCAACTTTCTCGCCAGCCCATGTGCTCCCCATTTTTGCGGGCTTTGCCCATGGGGTGGTGCTATGCAGGTGACGTTAGCTCATGAGGGGGTCTTACGACAAGCTCACCAGCCTATCGCCAGCTCCTGGTCTATCACCCCTTTTCTTGTCACCCCTACTATATCAACTGTTAGCCACTCCCTTATTAAATCAGATTTGCTCTTGAAGTGTCTCCGAGATCCATCTGCGCCTGGCTTCCTTGGTGGGTAAGGAGGGAGGAAAAAGGGGATCTCGTTCAGCCACGTGCACCTTAGGCTATCCCGTGTCCCTCGCTCCACCTTAGCCACCTGCTGGTCAGGTGCCCAGGGGAGAGGGTGGAAAGGGGAGCACTGATAAGGGAGTAAGCTTAGCATCCCGGCACCAGGGGAGGTAAATCTGGCCCGGCATCCTATAAAATTATTTTTTAACTCTATACCTACACCAGTCTGATTCCAACATACTTTCATTACTATCAATCAACTTACAAACATATTTGCTATCAGTCATCAAGAGCAAATCCATCTTTAAACTCTTAGTAAGTCCATATATGAGTACCCCAACTAACTTACGCTATGGACACTATAACACTTAAAGCCAGTATTATATGCATTATTCCCCAGGAAATCCTGTTGAAATTACTAACAGTAACACCCTTTAGTAGATAAGGAAACTGAGACACAAAATATGCATCATTCTAAAGTTAACTGATGTACAACTAGAAATGTTGGATGATAACCTAGGCTAATTAATTGCCATTATCCATATTAATGAATGTGGTGTATTGAATATAGACCTTCAATGAAGTGCTGTTAATGATTTTGGTTTAATGTACAAGAGCATCTTGAACTATTACACCACTTGTCAAGGTGTACCTGCTTCCTTTGATATTAATCTACACAAGGCAAATATCTGGGCAAGATTCATTTGTGGTAGAAGTTATAACTTTTGCATCAGGAGGGCTAGAAATTGCAATAGCTTTCCCAACTTCATTCCAAAATTTTTTATTGATCTTATCCATTGTGCACTCTACTATGCCAGCTATTGAGGGACAATAGGACAAATAGCTTTGTATTGAAGGACATTTGACAGAGAGGTTACAGTTTCATACGTTAGGCATTAGATACATTTCTTGTACTGTTTGAATTAGTTCCACAGAGCAAAACTAGGACAACATGGATTGAACTTGAAAGGATTACTCTCTTCAATAGATATAACAAGAAAATTTAGATGAGAAAGATACTTTAGATACATATGAATGATGAGTTGAGAAATATTTCTTGGAGGAAATGAAATTTCATGGAATTTTGATGTAAAGGAGAGAAAAACAAACATTTCAGAGGCCCTCCCTTGCACACACACACACACACACACACACACACACAAATCTGGTGATAGAGAGAGGACTTAGTGGATTATTTTTAACCAGTTGAAAACTGAGTTGAAGAATTTAAACTCCTTTTCTAATATGAAATAATCTCACAGAATACTTGACAAATATGAATATGTTCAGAGTTCTTTTTATATGATATTTTACATTTAACCTGAAACAAGATTTGGAGAGGGGGCAAGCTGGACCTGTTACTTCCATTTAATGAACTAGTGAAGGTGAAGAAAATAAGTGAACTGTATATTCAGCTCATTTTTCAAAATAAGGTAACATACTACAGAGCAATGTAAATATTTATCACCTTGAAATTATTTCATATACTTTAAATCTAGTAGTATATTTGCCCAACTTTCTCTTAGAATTCAGTTTATTTTCCATTTTTTTTCAAATTTTTATTATCAAACTGATGTACAGAGAGGTTACAGTTTCATACGTTAGACATTGGATACATTTCTTGTACTGTTTGTTACCTTGTCCCTCATACCCCCCTCCTCCCCCTTTCCCTTTCCCCCCCTGAGGTGTTCAGTTCATTTTATGAAGTATCTAAGTATACATCAGTGTGGTAGCTAATTACAAAGTATGAACTGGAATTTGCTATGATTTGAGCCACCAAAGCTAAGTTATTTCATCCTTAACAAGAAGAGCTTGCAAATGCCCAGGTTACAGATATCCAAAATAAATCTGTTTGTGGTAGAACAAATCGCTGAGTCTTTTACTGCAATCTGCTCTTTCCATGTAATATTGGGATTGATTTTAACATAATGGAAATTATTGATGTTTATAGAATGAATCTATAGCAATTTGAATTTATTTTACCCTAGACTATAAGATTAAAACTCCAATATTTCCAGGAAGATTAACATTCCATTTAAATTTTTATCTATGACAGCTTTTTTCCAGATGCTATCAAAGTAACACAAAATCTGTTTCTGTAAACATCCATTTTATAGTTGCAGTAAAATTTAAACACAGTTACCTCAAGTTCCTTCCAATGTATTGGCTTTGCTATTCCAAAATCAAGGATTCTTTTTGGGAAGTGTATATACAGGTTTGTTTTTTCTTTGATTTGTTTTGCTTATTTATTTTACTTGACAGGCCTCTGACATTAGTAGAAATGCAAATTAATTCCCCAAAGAAGGGAATACACAGAAATATTAATGGGATGCAGAAAAAAACGCTTATCTTTGAGAACACTGTGATTGTGTCGGGGAAAAGTCACACCAGCATTTGATGTTTTCTTAGAGAGCATATAAAATTTGTGGCACAAAAGGTATGATGAAAGGGGACAAGATTTGAACCCAAACATGAACACTTAATGGCTTTAATTCTTCGACACAAATGTAACTTTGGCAAAGCCATGGGACTAACCAGTATCTGAGTCTGTATCCCACGGAATAATAATGGGTTGAATGAATTTAATCAATAAGAATTCCAGGGAGAAGGCACAGTATGTAGATTCTTGAAGAGAAAGTAACAAGTGTTTGCGAAATACAGAATAGTGCAAGGCACAGCATGTAGATTCTTGAAGAGAACGGAACAAGTGTTGGAGAAATACTGAATAATGAAAGCAGTGAGGTTAGAGAAGTAACCAGAAGCCAATGATTTTCTCTTAAAAGCTGAACAAAGAAGTTTGGCTTGATCCTAATGGCAATGATGTTTTCTGTTTGTAGTATTATCACTTTGTGCATTTTATTTGTATAGCTGGTTTGAGTTCATCATTGAAACATTGCTAAGAGAAAATACGTGAGGATCAAATGGGCTAATAGACTCATTGAATAGCACAGCTATTAGGAAATCTTGGATTTAAATCGTCTTCTACCTGACTCAAGGATGAAGACATTTGCTCCCAACAAGACATTGACAGACTCCAAACCCAAGAGTGGCATGGTCTAGTCTTCATTTTAGAGCAAATCCTCTGGATCTCAGACAGGAGAGCTAGTCTGGAGAACTGGAGACAGAAAACCTACATGAGATATTGACCCAGCCACCTAGAAATGCGAAGGTATAGGCTGAAAGAAGTTTTGAGTCAGATTGCAACCAAGACATACTTGAAAAACAGAGCCAATAGTACATAGAAATTTATGAGATCTACGAATGGTAACAAGAAAGAGCACCAGCACCCCCACTTTGAAAGTCTTCTTTTACTTTTTTTTCCAGTGTTTGTGAGACTTTCCCCTTCTTCCTCTTTTGGGAACCGTGCAACTTTGAACCTATTTCCTAAAGAGCACATTGAGAACTACCTCTGACTTTTTTCACTTCATATATCACAGGATAAGTATTATGTTTTACTAAGCCTTAAAGCATAGTCATATAGATTCTTACAAAGAGTTGGTGCTAAATAAATATCTGTTATATCTGATTAAGTAAGCACTTAGATGCTTTTCAAGAAATAGAGAAAAATCAACTTACTTAACAAATATTGTAGTTTTTGCCTCTTAAACTACTCCATCAAGAAATAAATCACTTTACTAAGAAAGCCTTTTTTATTCATCTATTTATTTTTATTTCTTGAGACAGAGTCTAGCCTAAACTAGTCTTTCACTCATGATCATTGTGCCTCAGGCTTTCCAAATACTGGTCTTTTAAGTTTTTTATGCCATCTAAAGGAACTTGGTGATTCACAATCCCTGTTTATCTCATTTTTCAACAGAACACAAGTGGCTACATAGTTTGCATATGATAGTTCAAGTTGAAAATGTACTTTGCTAAAATATGACTAAGAATTTCACGATGGGAACTATAAAGCTAAGGCATGCTAAGACCCATGCTAAAAGCAGGACCCTGTACATGTCAGAATCCCATGATACTATATTTGAAGTGAACCTTTAAATTTTCCCATGGTATTTTCTCCTTATAATTTTCTCCCTTCCCATTAATCTCCATGATTAGAAGGATCATTTCTGTCTTACTTCCCATGCCTCAAAACAAGATTTATTGACAAATGATAGTCCCCTAAGAAGTGATCCTGGAATAAAAGAATAATTTAAAGAAGGAATTCCACATTTTGAAACTTTTAAGAGTAGTTATCATGATAAAACATTTTCCTCCTAATTTAACAATGATTCTAACATCCATCCCACAAGATATCCAAGTATTGATTGTTGTGATGGATTTTTTTTTAATCTTAATTAAAAGATAAACATGTGTCATCTTGGGTGGCCTATTTACCTGGAACTGAATGTATGAGAGAGACCAACTAAAGCCAGTCCATCTGTAAATGTATTTGAGATGCAAAGGCAACAATTTTAAGAATATTTCCACACATGCTAGTCAATCTGTACCAATTTTGTGACGTCAAGACCTTGATTCTTCATTCCTGCCAATCTTTGCTTCTTTCAAAAGCATTAAATTAACTTTTATGAAGGAAAAGAAAGAACCTAACTGAAGGCAAGGAGCGGTTAATTTAAGCTATTGTTTCTGTGACACTGCACTGCTTCACAAAGTGTAATGACTTCATCAGATAGAATTCAAAACTTTACTGAAAAAGAATTATGGCCTTTCAGCAGTCAGAAATACCTTTTGAGATGTAAGTGAAAAGATAATTGAAGAGTTTCGATTGTCCTTTGCAAGGATGTGGGGGAAGACAGTATGAATCCAATCAAACTTGTTTTAAATAATAGGAGGTGAATTCTCAATAGGACTCTACAGTACACATTTCAAAGAGAGGAGGGATTTTTATCACAAGGAAGAATGTACTCTTTCCTTGAAATTTCTCTTTTTTAAATGTTTTTTACAAATGCATATTTGTCTCTGAAGTTGAAAATCATACCACTATTACCTTTAATGGACAAGCTCAGTGAATATACTGTTTTCGTTAATTAAATGATTGTCATATGCCCAAACAATGTGCTTACTATATTTAAAATGTCATCTAATTCCTCAGAACCAGATATCACCCTCTTCCACTTAACAGATGAAGAGAGCATCCCAGTGTCTCTGGCTCACACCAGTAATCCTAGCCATTCAAGAGGCTGAGATTTACACGTCCAAAACCAGCCCAGACAGAAATGTTCTCTAGACTGTGTCTCCAATTAGACAGCCAAAACCACAAAGATTGAAGTTGTAGAATACAGCCTATTAAACCATCTGAGAAAGCATGACTGAGTTCAAACCCTAGTACTATAAAAAATAAAGTGCCTAAAAAATCTAATATATAAACCAGTCAAAGTCATAATGTTAAAAAGGAAAGAAAAGTTTAAAACCACCATTCATTTTCTAAGAATTTATATCTGGAATAATTTCTAGTTTTGTTTTTTTTAAGTGGTGCTAAATAAGCCTTTAATAACTAAAATCTGACAATATAATCCATTATAATAACATTCCATGTAATTTTATTTGTGAAAAAATCCATTTTTCATAGTAGTATATTAAGCGGACAAACATTAACATGAGATGCTCCTCAGTATTTTTTAGTTGTTTGCTAAAAATGACCCACCTTGTTACAAATGACTATATGGAATTAGTAACTGTAAATTGAAATGGAGTATTTAATACATTTGTTATAACTTAAAGTTCATGCTAAGTCACACTACCAAGGTATATCCCTCAATTGATCTGGTCCTCTGCAAAGGAGACATATCTTCACAAGGGTAGAGAGTTGTGTGAATGAAGGTATTTGGGGTAGAAGTGTTGTAATTCACAGTGACTCTATCAACATAATGGCCTTTATCCACATGGCCTAAGACTGGGAAAGCAGCTGAGGAAAATGAGAAACGAAAACGACACTGGAAAGAGTAGATAGAAATAATAATTGAGATAGGAAGTTAAGATTTGTAAGTGTTGTGTGCTGGAAGACAGAGCATGAGCACTATGGGAAGTAAAGATTAGCCATCTCCAGAGAAATTTCAGCCATAATTACAAACATGTCTAGGTGTCTGAAAAGATAAGTGGTTTCATGAGATCTGGCGAAGTCACTGGCTCATTGTAAATTCGGAATTTTATTTCTTTGAACACAGGACCTTTTCCAAAGTGGAGGGGGACCCTTACATTTAATTACCCAGTGGGTCTCTTTGTGCATAGTGTTGAAATCATTGATGCTGCCATGAATTACAGAGTGAATTTTGAATAGTAAGGGAACCTGTCATTGTGGCACATAGATACTCTCATCTCTACCTCTGGAGTTAATGGAGGCTACCTGTTAAATCCTCTTCTTTATAGAAGACAGATGGCAAATACCCCCTTGCAACTTGGCAACATTGAAAATTTAGCTCTTATTTTTTAAATGTTAGCCAAAGGCCATTTCCATTTGAGGTTAAGTCATTTCAGCAATGCGTCTGTACCACATAGCATTGTCCTATAAACTACCATCTCTGAGATTAAAAAACAACAAAAAAAGAGCAATTTGGCTGGTATTGTATACAAAGCTCTGGATAATAAGTATGGTATTCATAGACATTATTTCTATATGAATCCATAGAATTCTTAAGAAACTAATACAGCTTCCCCCCTAAGCTTTGCTTTCTATTTGGAATTTGGTTGATAATGTTAGAAAGTATAATCCTGACAGGCAAAAGTCTTTGTTCTTGTTCCCTGCCTTGATTATCATGAAAAGGACAGGCAACGGCCATGCATCCTCAGGGAATTTATTGTGCATCCTAATGTATTACTAGAAATTGAAAAGCAACATAAGTATGTCCCTGTCTTGAGTTTAATATTTAATCCATTTCATGTCTATTTTGATGGAAACAAGTCTACGGTTCATTTGTTTTTCAGGTTAATGGCATATTTATTTTTATAGTCTTACACACACACACACACAGACACTCACAAAGAGGTTTTTGCAGCTGTGCTGCTATAAAAGTAAACATATGTATTTGGCCTACTTTTTACATCATGAATGCTTGCACGCACTCACTTCTAAGCTCCAATATAGGTCACTGAACATCGTTCAGTCAGTTTATCACAACATCTCCTGCTCACTGTGGCTTTTGAGTTCTGCTGAGCTTCTTGTATGTAAGTTCTCATACGTGTTCAAAGGTAAGCAATCACATCAAAGTGTCTGCACTCGGGGGTACTCACAGTTTTAATACATAATGTGATATCTTTCTTCAAGCCTAAAGAACATGTCTAAATAATATAAAATGAAAATGCAACTTCATATAGCCAGAATCACTGTTGTTTGAAGTTGTCTTTCTTCTTACATCTCTCCATTTCAACCAAAATGCCTTCATCTTTTACCCCCAAAATTCCAATCAGATTCTGACTACTCAATATTTTGTTTTATATGTTTCACAAGGGTCACATGTATACATTTCTTCCCAGGATACAAAGCTGTGTCATTAGAGGGTTGTCTCTGTGGAGAAATGGAGACCTGAGAAGGATCTAACTTAAGCTAGACATAGGAAATCAAAAAATTGCATAGCAAGGACACAAATCATCTTCCTTTTGGTAGTGTATGTTTATAAGTATGTTATCATGTTGTGCATTTCCATTGACTTCCAAGCTCAAATAACAGAACTTTTTAAAATATAATTTCTGTTTGTGATTTATAGCAAAGCTATGTGCTGATGAACACCTGTTACTGAAATACAATATGAGCTGAATGCATAATATGATGTATTGATTTGTGCCAGTAATCTCTGGTCAAAATGCCTACTTCATTTATCTAAACAACCGATGCTGCCTGTAAAGAAATCAAGCATTTATTGATTTTGTATAAGTCATTATACAAATAACTTGTTATTTAACAACTTTTATTTTGTCCTCTTACAAGTAAACTTGCATTGCATTATATTTCTGTTATTCCAAAATTTTTAAATACAATATTTGGAACCTATATTGGATATTAAGTTTTGTCTTCTTTAATTATACTTTATATTGTGAAAAATATTTGAAATTTTATGACCAGTATATTTGGACTGCGAGTTTATTTGTGAATAAAATATTGTAGATCCAGTCATCTAGTGAACTTAAAACTAAAGTGCCTCCCTAATATTGTATGAAGATTTTAAAGTTGTCAATAATGATTTTCTATTATTTTTTGGAATGTAGACTTTTCTGCTCCGTGTAGTTTCTGGTTCTCTGCTGTAAAGTGTTTTTGTACTCTCAAGGCCTACACTTTTTTTTTATTGTGAGTTCATTTTAGCTAAGAGTTTTTGTTTTCTTTTTCTGTAAAAGTTTTGTGTTAGGATCTTGGGATTAATCATAATTGAACTCAGGCTCTCTTTACTGTCTCTGAAATACTTTGCTCAAAGCTGGTGTCCTACCACTTGAGCCATACCTCCCAATTCTAGCTATTTTGTAGTTAATTGGAGATAAGAGACCCAGGGACTTTCCTGCCCAGGTTGGCTTTGAACCACGATCTTCAGATCTTAACCTCCTGAGTAGGTAGAATTTTAGGCACAAACCACCGGTGTCTGATTTCTTGGGATTCTTTTTACATTTGCTTCTATAAGTCACCATATAAGTTACTGATTTTGAAATGGTTTGATGTGAATTTTCTGCTTTATAAAAGTTATATTTAATTAAATATTGCTTCATATTTGAAGTGGTGAACTTCCATATGAAGACAAATAGGTATAGTCCAAGCAAAATTTTGAAAAAACTTGAAATAAAACAGAAGATTAAATACATTTTAAAATATGGCTTCAATTCAGTATTATACATGTCCAATAATAAAGATAATTTAAAAATGCAATTAGATATTATTAAATATGTGAAACATGTGACAGGTATATTGAATATCACCTAAGGTAAAATAGTCTTTACCTGGCTTAATATAGGTTTGTGAATAATATACAGAGGTGAGTCCAATTCATATGTAGTTAACTGTATAAAAATCAGAAAACAGCCAGGTGGTGATGGCTCACACCTGTAACTCTACCTATTTGGGGCTTGAGAAAATGAGAATGGCACCTGAAAGCTAGCTAGGGCATGAAAGTCCCTAAGTTTAGATAGACTCTAACAACCAAAATTCCCTAAGTATAGCTGAGATTCAAGTGATAGAGCACTCCATAGAGGGAAAAAAAAGCTGAGAAATACCACACAGACCCTGACTTCAAGCCTGAGGAACACACACACACACACACACACACACACACACACACACACAAACACACACACACATACACACACAAAACCAACAATATGAGGGTGATACTTGTCTGTCTTTGTCAAACTGAAATATTCTGGAAGAGAGAAAAATGTATTACAGAAAAAAGTACAATTGTGCCTAAGTTTAGGCCAAAGGACAGCTCCTATTTCCTTGATCAATATTTATTTAAAACTCGTTAATATATTTCACAATGTATAGAGTGATCACCAAAAGTTCATAACATGTAGGAAAAAAGCAGTAAAATTGGAGAATTTCTATTACTTACAAAAGAAATACTTAAAAACAGAATGTCAAGGGAAAAGTTATATGAGGACTTATTTCCTGACAAGCCACGTAATGGATGTTTTATATTCATTATTGTCTTTAATATTTATAATGATCCTTTTTTTAAAGATAAGAATACCATTTAAACTCAAAAACTTGTAGATAATAATGTTTATTTTCACAATAGATTCTGTTTAGAACTTCAAATCCTGTTTTTGTACTGTAATTCCTCTTAATATAATATCAGGTTCTTGTACATTTTATTACATCATATACTAAGACAAACACAAACTGGTGCAATTTTTTTCTTTGCTTAATTGAAAAGAATGGCCACATTGAGAGTGATTTTAAGTTGTGATACTTTATTGTAATGTGCTAATACTCTGAACAAACAATAATTCTGGTATGAATCTCAATAAGAACACATTGTATACATAACACAGATATTGAAAATTATAGATAAGACTCTATGGATTGGGAAAAATTGTTTGCCATTCTTGTGATTTTTCTTAAACGATTCTTGGTTAATGTTATTTTATTTGTTTTAATTATCACTAGCTTCATAGAATATAGTTCCTACCTGCTAAAATTTTTTAAGAAAAGAATATTCAAGTCCTACAAGTAGTCATTTCTCCTAAATGTCAGAATGTTTAAAACCATGAACAAAATATAAGAAACATGAGTAAGGATTCAGTCAGTAGCACACTGATCCCATTTTTCTTTCTAGTGCTAAGATTATTCTTATGCTGTTTATTCATATAAGTAGGAATTCTGAATCTCAAAATTGATGAATTAGCCCAAACTCTATGTGGCTCATAACTAGGTAGAATGCTACCCTGTGTTACAATGTCAAGGAGAAATAAATATACTTTTTCTAGTGCTTTATTTACCCAATAAATTCTCATACCTGACCCTTTTTTCTAAATAAAACTTATGGTGGAAGGAGTGTGTGAAAAAAAGAACCCATGTCAGATATCACTTTTCAAGATGACTTTGTCACCACTCATTCTCTCCCATAATCTTTATTTTTCAGGTGTGCAATTCAGACTCCTCTTTCATGGTCTCACACATTTGTTTTAATCCCTTTACCTCGCGTTATGGTACAGGAAACTCAACAAAGTATTCAATTCTTTTCCTTATCTTATCATTTTAGAATTGTGGGGGGAAAAAAGACTGTCATGGGAAAAATATATGGATATAGTTAAAGAAGTGTCTAGAAAAATGTTTCATTTTTCCTAAAGGCTCATTGTTTTGTTGTTTATTCATTTGTTTGTTTTAGTGCTGGTCCTGGAGCTTGAACTCAGGGTTGTGGGTGCTATCCCTGAGCTTTTTTGCAAGGCTACTTACTGTTCTACCACTTGAGCCACACTCCACCTCAGGCTATTTTGGTAGTTAATTGGAGAGAGATATTTCTTGGGCTTTTCAACCTGGGCTGGCTTGGAACCTCCTGATTGGTGAGGATTATAGGCATGGGTCATTTGCACCTGACTGACTCATATTTTTATCCACAAATTTCTCCCACCCACCCCCATTCACTTTCTTCAAATTATTCAGTTAATTACATTGAACCACAGTCAAGTGCTCACTTCAAGTTTAATATTCTAAGGCTTCTAATTGGAACTGAAAGAAAAAAAAGTAAAACAAAATAAAAAGACAAATTTCAGCTATTCCTACCTTCAGATTAAAGGATTGGTCTAAAGGATAATTGGTCATGATCTTTTTTTAGTAGTAATTTTCAGGGGGATGATTTTAATGTGCTTTGGAAGTGTATGAACATTCTCCTTGAAGTCTTGTTTTAGCTATTCAATTATTTCTATATATTTTCTACCTCTAGCAAGAGTACAAAGGTAAATGATACATTAGCCTTCAAAATTCCAAACAAAAAATGTCCGAAAAATCCTTTTTAATGTATGAGAAAAATATTTCCAAAATTAAGTGGAAATGTTGCTAACTGTTGAGGGCAAATCATATTAAATACTGAGAAACTAAACAAAGCTATAGTACTTAAAATGAGTTAGTAAATTATAAATTATCATAAAAAGAGGAGCATCCCACAAGCATTCAGGGTTTGAAGAAAAGTTGTAGATACAAGCAGTAATAAAAATGAGGAAAGCACATTTTTAAAAACTATTTGAACAACATAAACACTCAATTTTGTTCCAAAGATAATGTTTTCTAGAGAGCATATTTTATTTACAGCTTTATTTTGCTTTAACAAAGCACAATCTAATGGTGCAGAAACCCAAGCTTTAAATTTGCTAAGGCACAAATCCTAAAATTTTCCATTTTATTAATTGAAATTGAAGCATATCTAGCCAGGCTTATGTTATAAAGCATACTCAGAAAGATACACTGGCTATGAAATTTCTCTCAAGTGACATCTATTTACCAATTCTTATTTTATTTAGGATTAAAGGGATTGTAATGATTTCTTTATTTATATAAACAACAACATTTTCTGCTATTGTCAAATATGTATTGTAGCTTTGCATGCAACCTCTGTGATGATCGAACAATAGAGGGACAGAGACCAAGCCACTAAAATTTCCCATGTTTCTTTATAACTTGGTATGTGTGTGTGGGGGGGGGGTGTTATCAAAGAAAGTAAACAGAATGAGATTAAGCTGTAGCTATATTGTGAATTTGATAAAACACCCTTTCCTCAAATACATAATTCAGAGAAAAACTATATGATATCTTTTTTTTCTTATTAAAGAAGTAGTTGTGGGTTTGGGATTTTGGAAGGAATTGAGAGGAGATGAAAGTAAATGGTTGCTCTAAGAAGTGCTCATTGCCTGGAATAATAAAGAACTGGATGTGATTGACAAATCATGAGTGGAACTGGTATGTGATAATGGATCAAAAAATAATGAAGGAAGAAAAACAATTTTATGAAAACCAAACCTCATACCAGTTAATTTTATTCATCAGGACACTTGTCTTACAATGTGATATAACCCAGAGAACTAGTAAACACTAAATACAATTTTCTTATCTTGCTAAACCCCATTTAACTGGATTGCAATTTGTCTTTAGTTTCCAGTCACAATATTGTAACTCACCAGGCTCTGGTCTAAGTGTTCCAGTGTTTACTACTGAGATATCCTCTAATTCCCACATCCCAAATTTATTTACTGCCAGTCTGAATTCCTTCACAAAACTACAGATCTATTCACTTAACTTCTTCCTTGATAATATAGAAAAAAATAGAACCAACCCAGCTGGCAAGCACATGTTATGCCTATGTTTCTTCTGTTGCCAGTCTTGTCCATCTCAGTGAATACTGCTGAAAATTCACTCAGTTCCTATGATCCCAAACTATCAACCTTTTTTTTTTTAACTTTCTTAGCTCACTAAGCATGTTTAATGCTTCAGCTTGTCCTGGTTATTCTACTACTAAAATATAACACAGAATTATCCAGTTTTCTCCATTGCCATCTATACATTGGTTTACATTATATTTTGTTTTTTGATCATAACTGTCACTCTACCACTTGAGCCACATCTTCACTCATGTTTTTTTGCTGGACAATTAGAGATAAAAGGTTCAAGGATTCGTCTACCTTGGCTGGCTCTGAATTGTGACCTTATTGGTCCCAGCTTTCTGAATAGCAAAGATTTTAAGCCTGAAACAATAGTGCCTGGGCTTTATCTGTAATTCATCTTACAAAATTAAAATAGGAAAAACAGACTAAAACCCATGTATGCTCTATGAACTACTTTGCATCTTCAAAATGAACAATAGAGAATCTTAAGCTCAGGATGGTTGAATATATGGCACATCACCAGAGTGTCATATTAGGGCATTTCAAAACTGTGTTCATGCCTGCACTGAAACTCTTCCACAGATGACTCTGTAGTTCTGCTTTAAACATGCATATCAGGAAAAAAAAACTATTCATTATAAACAGTACACATGTCAAGTATACCTATATTTTAAAGATTATGCAATGATACCTTAAGTAAATGAGATCAGAGAACATACCTTATTTAATGGTTTAATTACAATCCTATAGATATATTTGAAATATGTGTTTGAAAACTTCTTACAGCTTCTTTGATCACCATATCTAAATACTTTTTGTTGTTTCAGATGATGGTGCCTGTCCATTAAATGAGAAACTGCAGTAAGTGCTTATTGTTTCCTCAAAACTATGTGTGATGCTTTTCTTTTCTGTGATTTACAAGTATCTCTTTTCCCTACATAAATCTGGGCTAAGTATGCTGAATGTTATTTACCAACCCAATATAGACATTTTACATGTTTTATGACACTTTTTTCCAGTTAAATCTAAGAATTTAGTTTTCAACTTGATTTTGTCAATATGGATTTTTGTTTTCACAGGTATTTCAAACACTTCCTTTGCAAACAAATTTTTTTCAATCATTTAGGAAAATAATATCAAATAATATCCTGTCAATGAGTTTAGGTAGCTACAGTGTTTATATTGATTCCAAAACACTCATCCATTACAGACATATTTTTTTTGTTTTCGCTATTAACCTTACAAGAGAAAGAAGAAAAGGAATTTACATGTTTTAATTTACATTATTGTCTTACACTACTATCATTATCATCAAAAGGTAACATATGTTGGCTCAGTTCTTATCAGACTAATTCACCTCTGGAGAAGTTGTAATCCTTCTATGGTATCTTAGAAAACCCAGCACACTTTTCAAAATACTGGCAAACTGGCATTTTCAAAGATACTCTTTGAATTGCCAAACATATGAACAGAGTACTTTACATATGGCTTTTTGAGACTTTACTAATTTACAGTAGATTGAAAAGCAGGGTTGTATTTTTTTTTTTCCATAGTCGATTACAAACAGACAATTGTTAAATAAAAGTACTTCCCTTCCCTCAGGTTAGACTGTTTGGTAAAATAAGAGATGCCAGTATTGGTGCTGGTTGGAAGGGAGACAAGAAGACTGGAGATGAAAGGAATATTTACACAAATTCTGGATAAGGAAAAAAGAGTAGAAAGCTGGGTGATGTATGGTATATAACACTGAAAATGTCCAAGCAAAAAAAAAAAATAGAGCACAAATGCTCTTTAAACCATAATATAATCTACTTATGAATTACCTGATCTGTTTTATTAAAAAAGTAATGACACCTCTTGTAAAGTAGCTGTGAGGTAAGGATAAAGAATCTCAATTTCTGTGAACTTTCAAGTGATGTCAAAGCTATTGGCCTGAGAACTGCACTGTGGATAGAAAGGCATAAGTCATTCTCTCCCTGTACCTCCTCTCCAAGACACTGTAGTCACAACATTAATTTTCAAGTACTTGATGTGGATTAGGTTTTAGATAATTATTTTTTTTACCATGCAAAGAGTAACCTTAGACTAAAGTAAAAATGCCCAGGTTTTTTTGAGAAACCATGCAGGAAATGATCTAGTTGGTTGACAGCTACCCTGTTTTGCCTCCTTCTTTCATTACTTGGTGAATCTAGGATATACTGTAAGTACTCAAAAAGAAAAACAAATAAACACAGTTAAACTCATTGCTTCTAATAATTTTCAAGAGAACAAGATATAAGATTTTACTTGAAAGTTTATATTTCTAATACTATATTTTCAAGGAGAATCATATCACCATCTTGTAAGAGTGCACAAATCAACAGGGGTGATCATAGGACCATATGGTACTTTTTAAGTATACATTAGTTTTTTGTTATACTTTATTTTATTAATTATTTATTGTCAAAGTGATGTACAGAGAAATTACAGTTTCATATGTAAGGCAATCTTATCAAACTTGTTACCTCCTCCTTCATCTTTCTCCCTTCTTCCCTGGGTATTGTATCTATGTTTATTGGAACTAAGGAAGGGAAGGGGAACATCAAAATGGAGAGACAAAGGGTAAAAGGTGAACCAATGCAACAGCAATGCCTACAAAACTTATATAACATTAATCTTTTTTCTAATGTTTGAAATTACTTGACTTTTGCTCATAAAATGCTTTGGGTTTTGTATTGCATTCCTGTAAATATTAATGTTGTGAAGGTGAAGTGTTCATGTTATTCAGACTTCGAGAGGATTTATGAGGAAAGGAAGATTGGTTCTAAAGTAGGCAAGGTGGATCAGGAACCGTACATTGTAGAGCCAACAGGTTATATCTACTTGGACAAGGAAATCGGAAATACTTTCTGACTGTGCATTGTAATAGGAGACTGAAGGCCATTGGAACACATTTCCAAAATCAGTCAAGATTTTTGCTAAACATTGTACTTTCTAACGTGTTTCTTAAACAAGATTTCATATCAGGATCGCTTGCAGAACTGAAAAAACTGTAACAATCTTATAGCACATAGAGAAATTAACTGGCTCTGAAAGTGAGATCTGGTCTCCAAGTTGAAGATTTCAGCCTCTTTATGATGCATGTAGGAAGCACTGCCTTAGGCTGGCTCACGAGTTCCCACTCTTCAGATAAATTCTCCTGTCATGTTGTTGCTGCTCTGCAGACCATACTTTAGAGCACCAAGGTCCTACCAACATTCATGAGTTTCTCCTCATGTTCTTCCACAATCAGCATCACAGGGGAGTAGTCACTGTCTTCTATAAAAGATGAAAAGAAGAAAATCAGAACGATAGAAAAATATTTAAATGTACATGGTAGAACACTGGGGTAAAACTAGGAACTGTATAAATGATTGGATTCATAGAGCAAGGGAAACTTTCCTATGGCAAAAAATATTCACCTAATAGTATCATAGAATAACTGAACCTGCATTATTGATATTTATTTGGTTTCACTGTACTTAAAACAACTGTAAAACTATAATTTCTTCAGTATAGTGGTTATACTGTGAAAAGAAAATGGACTGCATGGAGTATCAGAGATTTGAATTTCCAACTGTCATCTAGATCATACTGATAAAGAATGGAGTTGGGAAGCTAGTGTTTTAGAACATACACAACCATTCTTTGGCATGAAAAAAATTCTCTCTTTTTAAAATAATATTTTAGTGACCATTATATTGCAATATAACAAGCTATCACCACCATCACCATCAATAATAATGATGATGATGATGATGATGATGATGATGATGATGATGATAATGGGTACAATGTACTTTTTATTTTCTAGGCACTGTTCTGAAAGTTCTGTGTGTACTAGAACAATCTTAGATAACTGGAACTATTATTATCCTTTAGACATATAAAGAAACTATGGCAGAAAACTATTGACCTGATCCAACACACATAGCTGGTAATAGTAGAATTACATTTTATATTCCTGTGTTTAGACTGTATATTCCTGGCACTACCAACCTGTTCATCAGCTTCTAATTGGCTCAGATAGTGAGCAAACATTGTGGAACAATATCAATATTCTAGACAGGTTTTAAGATTTTAGTAATAGAGCAGCAAAGATCACTTCATCTATGGAACTGACACTCTAGTGAGAGGTAGAGACTTTGATTTAGAAGAGACTAATGCATTCTTAAAATATTCACATTAATGACAAGGGAATATGGGTTGGAATGTGATATGGTTATATGTAGTTTCTGGGTGATTAGGGCAAATATCTTCAATAATATAATAAAAAATATTAATGTATATTTACAACTGTTATTTTTAATACTTAATTTTAATAATCAGAATGAAATTAATTTTGTGTCGTTTGTGAGTGTGCTTGTGCGCACATGCGTGTGCACGCATACAGTTTAAGACATGAAACCAGGCATCAGTGGCTCATGCCTGTAATCCTGGTAACTCAGCTGGCTGAGATCCAAGGATTACAGTTGGAGGTTAGCTTGGGTAGGAAAGTCCTTGAGACTTTATCACTAATTAACTACCAAAAATTGAGAAGTGGAGCTGAGGCTAAACTCTTAGACCTCTAGCCTTGATCAAGAAACCTCAAGGGTACTGCCCAAGCCATGAGTTTAAGCCACAGGCCTGGCACACACACACAAACAAAAAGATGTAATAGTGAGAAAGCTTGACTTTCCCCATGGTAGTGGACATAGAGCCCTGGAAAAGTGGTAGCTCACTTTGCTGGCAATGTTGGTAGTGTTAGTGCTGACACAGGTGCTGCTAGTGGGAACGTTGTCATAACCTTATGATGGCTGTGATGATAAACTTGTTGGTAACTATTATCACTCACTAAGTACTTACTCTTTGTAGGTATTGCAGTGAAATTTTCCTATTTACTATTATATCTGTTCTATTTCACCACTTTGTGAAGTCATACAGTTATTCTCACATCGCAGAACTGCAAGATCTGATAATAAGAAAGCTCCTCAAGCAATTTATCTGAGTCATAAAGCCATGAAAATTAAATTAAATCCAAAATATATTATATATCTCTTATTATTTAGAAAAACACTCTGAAACACTAGTTTTATTCCTCATTATTCAGCATCATGACCGTGCAGCTATTCTGTCTCATGAGTTATTGGATGGATCCCTCCATTCATCTAGGACCTTTACTAGAGGCTCTGTTCCCCTCTTTTATTTTGTCATAGTCAGTCATCTTCCAGTTTATTTTCCTGTTACATTCCATAATAATAATCTCTAATGGCTTTCACATAGCATGAAGTTCATTTCCAGGAGTGATAGAAAGGACAGTCCCACTGCAGGTGCCTCTCTTTGTACTGTAATTTCTAAAGTATCACTGGGCAAAATAAGCAACACAGCCAAACCTTGAATCAATATGGAAAGAGAGAAGACAAGGGCAAGACTGCCTGGAGTATGGTGTCGCTTATCACAGCAGAGACCCCTGATTCTGGTTGCTATGGTGTAGCTGCAGGAGCTGCATTAGAGGACTCAGCATGGAGTGGGTCAAAAATATTTTTTAAAAAATTGCATCTCTACCAAACACGTACAGACTCTTCCTATTCTCTGAACAATACATTAGAATAGTCAGTTATGTAATGTTTATATTATGTTAGATATTATAAGTAATGTACACAGACTTAAAGTATAGAGAAGATGTGTCCAAATACTGCGACAAGAAATCTATGATATTTATATAAGTAATTTTGGTGCCTCAGGAAAACTGTATTTTATTTGCTAAAATATATTCTCTATTTGAGGAGATTAGAAGTAAAAATGGAAAGAAGGAAAAATAAATAGGAGAAACAAAGAGAGAGGTGGAGGAGGGAGGGAGGGAGAGAGGGAAGGAGGGAGGGAGGGAGGGAGGGAGGGAGGGAGGGAGGGAGGGAGGGAGGGAGGGAGGGACAGGGTGATCATTAACAATTCACCTGCACTTATGCCAATAACAGTGAGACATCTAAGTACCCAAGGTAAAATGTGTTGTAGAAAATTTAGTATTGTGATAGATAGTAAGATTCTAAAAGCTTTTATAGGATCTTTCTATAGTCTGACTAAAAACACACTTGGAGTCAGTGCAGATTGGCAAAATTATGAAATTTTACAAATTGGATTGTTACAAATTCCCTAAGTATACGTCTGCAAGCAGAGACAGGAGGAAAAGAAGTGATTCCGTGTTCTCTTTTGGATTACCAAATTTTATCTCAGTGTCGAAGCCTATCCTCAAAACATGCAAAATAGTCTTTTTTCTGGATTCCAGGTTTTCATAATGTTCTAGAGTCTTAAGATTTAGAAAACAAAGATGTTTGCTGTTCCCAAGAGTCTGTCTTAAATATGGAGCAGTTTCTTACTTGTAAGGCTGTAATTTTGGATTGGAAGCAGACAGAAACACAGAAACCTGTTAGGATAACAACTAGAAAACAATGATCCTCCCCCACCCCTTTACCCAGAGCTTTATCACCATGGTCATCAGTTTCTCAGTTTATTGTACCACACTGCCCTCAAAAGAGAGCCAAGGAGAATCTGATTGTCCAGTGAGAGTAATGAAATACAGAGTTTTGCCTCATTGCTTTTCAGGCAATATTTTTTTCACAAGAACTCCGTAGAGAACATTTGTCTTCAGGACTATAAATTTTGTACTTTTTTGCCAGCTCTACATGTTCTCTATTGCTTAAGAGTAGTAGGGATCACCAGCCTATTCCCATCATTTAGGGACTAACAATGTGTAAAATTGAATGAACTCAATATGACTGCCACTCAAGGGTTCCCCCTTTGAACCAAAGTCTTCTTTAAATTTTGAAATAAATTCCAAATAAGAGGCAGAAAGCAACAAAATTGTATGAGGGGGAAAAGAAAAACATGTCTTGCTGTCTTTGAGAATAGAAGTATAGTAGCCTTCTTTGTTACTGATGTTGTTATGAATGAACGCAAGACGCATTTTCTATATTTTTCCTGGCAGTTCTGTTTTACTAGTCAAGAAAAAATAAAGCTACACTATTACAAATGGAAGAGAACTGATGTTCTAATATATCAAGCAGGGATTTCTAAGTTGCACCAACAAATAATTTGGTACCTGTACAAATGCAGAATCACATGGACTGAATTCAAATTTTGTGTATGCAAAACAGATAATTGTGCAATCAAATAGATATCGTTGATTAAAATCATAGTAAATGTAAATTTTTCATTTGCTGGCATAGTCATGTTTTGGCAGGTGCATACATAATTAGCAATTTCTAATTTAAAGTAGTCTCTTGGCAGAAAAAGTCTTACCTAGTGGAGCTCATATTTAATATATTAGTCAATTGTTATATATTTTATTTTCAATAATCATAATACTTTTATTTTTAAGATAATTTTTCCTTCTTTGTCAATATCACTTAGAAATTAGAATAATTTTATTTACTTTTGCAAAAGCTGGTTATACAAATCCATTATAAATCGCTGATGATACATCTTACGTGCAATTGTGCTCAATCAGGAGGTTTATTCCAACTGAGAAACCAAAAAATTGATGACATATATAGCATATCCATGTCCATATACATAGTTTCCTTTCTCATTTAAACTTTTTAACATTTTGAAAAACAAAAGAATTTAAAATCAGTTCATGCACTTCATGTCTCATATTTATCCTTTAGAAAAACTTCATGGAGCATCTCACAAGGAAGATGAAGTTATTCTCAAAATATGTTGATAGATAGCATCTTGCAATCAATACCATCATATTATATATGAAAACTCATTATTAGCATAATACATGCATGTATTTATTATGCACAAGCACCTAACTCTTGCAGTCAGCCTATGAGGTAGACTTCCTGTCATTTACAGATTGGAAACTGAGGTGCATATTATATGACTTTCTTAGAGTCACAGGACAACTATTAGCCAATGCCAGCAAATGCAGAAATCAAGAAGGTAGCTGCTGTGCCTTAACTGATGGGCTGGTTCCACATCAGTTGTTCCCTTATGGTACCTGTGATGAGCTGCAAAATTCTAATAAGACCTAAGCATGCAGAATTTCCTCTTCTTCATCTACTCTCTTTTAGTATGACAAAATAATCATATTCATCATCGTCATAATAATATAGGAAGACCTGTTAAGTGGAGTAAGTAAGGTCAAGAGAGAAAAGGGCTCCATGTTTTTCCTTAGATGTGGAAGCCACACTTAGTTTGTAAACTCAAGTTGGGTGGTATAATAGTATATATAAATCTAATAACTGAAATATAGTAGTTTTGAGGGTGACCCTAAATGGTGTAATTCTTTTGAAAGGCAAAGAAAAAGTTCAACAAAAGAAACACCTGGAAGTGTATTATTGAAAGGGATGGGGTGAGGATCAAGGGGAAAGGAGGAGACCAGTTGAATGAAGAGAAGGGGGAGAATGTACTCAGAAATTCAATGTATATCCACAAAATTAAGAAGAGGGATGGGTGAGAATGCTGAGAAGTGTGATATTGATCAAGATGCATCGCATACATAAACTGCTTTGTTAAATTGCAATTCCTTTGCACCACTACTTAAACAACATAAAAATAATAATAATAATGCATTCAGAAAATAAAAGCTACAGACCTTTCTCCTTACTTTTCTCCCACTCTTTCCTTTAATCATTCTTATGGTGATTTGGGGATATTAGAAAACTTACTGCTGAGCCTGGAAAACCTACAGGCCAGAGTAACTATTGACTGGTAGATTGAACAAATATTTCCAAGCAGGCAGATTTTGGTTTTATAAATGTCTTGATAATTATATTAAAAGCAAGACGTGAATCACTACATATTCCGATTAAAGTGGCCTTTGCTCTGAACATTCCAATGATTCCTGAAATTTCAAAAGGAAGTCAAAGTCCTTTCAGTGGTCTTCCAAATTTCTCATAGTCTAGCTTCCTCTTTGACCTAGGCTCCTAGCTCCCTTCCACAGTTATATAACATCAGGTATTCTATTTTTCTCTTCTTTTAGCAATTGCAAATAGGAGGTCTGTGTACCTGCTTTCTCCCACTGCTATGCATTACTACTTGTAAACTGTGCCTTCTCCCAGCAATCTACTAGTCATTACTCAGCGGTCAACCTGTCTACCTTCCTTTCTTATCACACTTGGTCTACTTTTTCTTCCTGATCTTCAGAGTACTTATACATCAAACTTTTTCTCAATAAGCTTGTCTAACTCTTTATATTAGGATCAACAACTCCAAAGTGGTCTTGGCTAGAATAGTCTCTCTAAGGCCCTGATATATATATATATATATATATATATATATATAGTAAGCAGAGGGAAGAATTTTAGATAATAATTCATAAATATAAATACTAAGAAAATGTAACCAAGGGTTTACTTCCAGCCATACAGAGAAAGCAACAAAAACACAGAGAAAGCAAAAGCACAAAACCCTATCTGAAAGACAAACTAGAGCAGATAAGGCTAGAGGCATCAAGCCATAAGTTCAAATCCTAGTTCTTTGAAAAATGATTATGCATTATAAAATTATAAGTGGATAAATATAAAATATGTAAAATAAGGCCTTTCTGCTCTAGTATGTTTCAAGGATAAGGTTTTGTGCCTCATATTGCAGGCACAAGCCAATACACCCAACACTATTATTTTATCCATTGTATATAGGAGAAAATTGAGGAACAGAATATGTAATTTTTCCAAAGTTACAAAGAAATAGCAGACTCACATTACAAATTAAATACATATGTACATATACATATATATACATATTTCCATTCTAGTATTAATTCTCCTTAATGATTCTGGTTAAGATTTACATTTTAAATATTTTTCTGAAAATGTGGGAAAACTGTTAGATCATTTCATGATCTCAGATTATTTCATGATCACTTCATGATCTCAGAAGCTTTACTGAGTGTCTGAGAAATAATGTTGGAGGAATTAATAAATGAATGAATGTAGATATGCTAAAACTCTCTTTGAACTATAGCAAGAGGAATACCTTTTCTTTTTGTACTTTATGTCCTGTGGAAGATTTTAGTCAGGAATACTTAAGGCTTTCCTGTGAAAAGGCATTTTTGAGTTATATTTCTTCATCTCCTTGTGTAAGAACAAGGCTGTGATTGAATGAAGCCTTGGAATCGTTTCCTATATGACTCTTTAGTAACTAATTGATTCTTGAACGTAAGACCACATCTGCTACCCAGTGTAATTATTAAAGTATTTTACAGAGACAAACATTTCTACTAATAGCATACATTTGCAGAAATTTTGAGTACAACAATTAATTTTAGGTTCACCTATTTGGAACCATTGTGTGATATTTATAAAAGTCTGAGAAAGCAAAGTAGCAGAGGAATTTTTCTACCCAACAATTCAGTATCCTCTAAAACTATTCTGGAAAAAAAAAATGTTGCTTTAAAAAAGAAAACAATTTGTACCAGAATTGCATATAAAATATTTTTAAATGTTCTCTGTAGGTTTAGTTTAATTACGGAAATAATCATTTTTTAAAATAATGGACACAAAGGCCTAATCTATGTTTCTATTTTCTTAATATATATCTATAGCGCCAGTGATGGGGCTTGGGACTCAGGGCCTGAGCACTGTCCCTTGCTTCCTTTTGCTCAAGTCTAGCGCTCTACCACTTGAGCCACAGAGCCCCTTCTGGCTTTTTCTATATATTTGGTGCTAAGGAATCGAACCCAGGGCTTCATGTGTGCAAGAAAAGCACTCTACCACTAGGCCATATTCCCAGCCCCTAGAATAAATATTTTTTGCTAATAAGCAAATATGGTCTATTGCATTTGTCTTAGTCTTCATTAGGTTTCACACGAACTCACTTGGAAGTGTGAGAAGCCAGAGCAAAAATGCTCTGTTTTATTTCAATACATTGCATATTTGGCGTAACTTCAGTTAGAAAATTCATATGCACAGATTCACTACAAAGATTAAAGGAGCTAATGGACAGGAAATGGACTTAAAGTACCTGCCTTAGTGAAAGTTTGCTCTCTTCCCCTGTATTCTGAGGCCAATCCTCAGAATCTCTTTTGACTAAACTGTCAGTTCAGGCTTCTGAACACTTAGACCTACTCATGCTACAGAGGGTTAACATATGTGTTTATTGAAAGGATCACTAGCCTTACTTCAATCACTTTCTTGACATAGATGTGAAAGGATTAGTTTGTTGTGACTATTACCTCAGGGCAGGCCTAAAACAAAGGCAGATTCTACAAATCTGTTAAACTACTTGTGCTAGATTGTCTAGTATTTTGCTTGCTTGCCATTTATCTTACTCTTCTGTTTATCTTACTCTCTGGACTGTGCCTGAAGGCTGTTCATCAAAGAGAGAAGAAAGCATGTATCCTGGGGGAAAAGAGGGATTGTGAATAATGGATGCTGGACAGAAACCTCTGGCTATCTTCACAGCACCTGATTCCAAAAGAAAATGGGTGGACATGCAAACAATTTTAAGGGTTTTCAAACAGGTAGCTGCTTGTTACATGAAGGCAGACCATGAGAGTCCATGATTCTTTTTTTATGTTGATGTCAAGTGGGCTTGAAGGAGGAGGGTCAATAGTGCCAAATGCATGCACTTGAAGATGTTCTAAAGTCACACAGTGTTTAAAATCTTCTATGGTTAGATTTGTCACTATGTTGTTGGTTTAGTGGAATGCAAATTGCAAATTTGATAAGCTTGCTCAGTTTAGGGAAATTTGTCACCGTCTGTTGACCCTGAATCATTGTGGAAGTTAAAGATAGGGAGGAATGTACATCATCCATGTCATTCTCTGACTTCAGTTTTCATTGGAGGACATGCCTTCATTCTAGCTTGAGACTGCAAGCAGCCTCTTGTATTATTTTCTGATGAGAGACTGAAGAGTTATCTTTAGTCCTATGAAGGTTTTGAAAATGTTTTCTTTGAAAGTCTCAATTCAGATACAGACCTTGTTTTCATATCTCAGGGATCTTTAGAGTTTATGAAGTATCCCACTTTATTAAATATCAACTTCTGTTGGGGTATCAATAAGTAATACCTATAGTCAGATTTCTCTTAAACTGACTTAATGGATTTGGAAGCATAAGTGAAATTTATTTTCATACTCCTAAACACTATTTAGGTTAATACATTTATGACATGATTGCATAAATAATACAATTTTAAATATTAATTTGATTAATAAAAAATCTTGTGTTTCAGTACTTGTAAGTAAAATTGTCTATATGTGAATCCATGTTTTGTAGCTGAGTGAGAATTATCACATCTATAATAACAGTTATCCTGTCATTTTCTTATTAGGAAGAAAACAGTCAGATTAGATAGATAGATCGATAGAGAGATAGATAGATAGATAGATAGATAGATGATAGACAGATTATAGTAGAAAATTAAATTTGAATATGAATTCTTTCAATCCTGAGCATAAAACTGAGTCTATGTAAAAATTTTAACACTGAAATATGTAATAAAGTAAAAATGAATCACAGTGTAACAAAATGCTATGATCTAATAACAATTCTTTGAGAGTTTCTTTTTCCTCATATTTTATATTATGAAAATCATTTAATGACAAATTTTATAAAGAGCATTTCCCTCTACCTTTAGATACATTCTATTTTATTTTTATGCTGATAAAATATTCAAATCATAAAATTTATCATTTTAATCATTTTCAACTGTGCATGTAATTCATTGGCATTAAGTACAGTACCATTGTTGTAAACATGAAATTGCTATCCACCTCCAGAATTTCATTGGTGTCCTAAGCTGAATTTCTGCACTATAACACAATAAAATACTCATTCTGCCAGCCATTGGTACCCAACATTCTGCTCCCTCCCTTTCTCTCAAGAAATCTGACCATTTCATATCTTATTTAAATCTAGTAGTAAATTTGTGCTTTATTTCCTAACAATTTTTCACTTAACATAATACCTTGAAAGTCCATTTGTGTTTTAGTGTGCATGAGTGTTTAATTCTATTTTCAGGTTGAATAGTGTCCTTTGAGAGTATATGCTACTTTATTCATACCCATTCTTCCATAGATGGACATTCAGATGTGAAGTATTCTTACCTATCATGAAGAATGCTACAGTGAACACAGATGTACTAGACAATCAAGTATTTAAATCACTATGTGGTCAATTTCTGAAATTCACAAAACACTTCTTTTTATTATTTGATATATGTTATTGTTGTTATAAGTGATACAGTGAGGAATTACATTCACAGGTCAGGTAATTGTTTATTTCTTTCTTACAGTGTCTTTTGTTTCCCCACTCCCTCCCAGTCCCTAATGTCTCCACCAGGAGTTGTATGGTTCACTTTCACCAGTGTCCAGTGAGCCCTACTGCTGTACTTTTTTCACCCTTTTCCCCAGAGTTCTGTACCCTTCCCTAGCCCTAGTGAAGATGTACACATGAATAAATATATCACACATGAGGTAAAGAAGACAGAATCACCAAAAACTAAAAAGGTCGCTTGCTTCCCTATCTTGGAGTTCATTTCAATATGTATAAAAAATATTTCCTTAAAGTTTTATCTGAAACACACGTAAGTTTTATCTGAAACACATGACATATGTGTATGTGTCTGTGTGTGTGTGTACATAAATACGGACAAAATCAGAGTTGAGTTAATTACAGACATATTTAATCTTTTTTTACTTCTAATAATTAAGATTATGGTTAGATATCTCTCTATAATAATTTTCATCATGATACATATTTTTTTTCCTTATTGCCAGTTACTGGGGCTCCAAATCAAGGTTTTTCACTATTGTTTCACTTTCTTGCTTGCAGATGGTCCTATACCATTTGAACCACACTTCCAGTCTGGCATTTTACTGGTTAATTAGTGTTAGAGTCTCATAGACTTTTTTGCCTTGGCTTACTTCAAACAACAATCTTCTATGTTTCAGCCTCCTGATTAACCAGGATTACAGGAATCAATTACTAGTGCCTGGTATTTTTTTTTTTTTTTTTTTGGCCAGTCCTGGGCCTTGGACTCAGAGCCTGAGCCCTGTTCCTGGCTTCTTTTTGCTCAAGGCTAGCACTCTGCCACTTGAGCCACAGCGCCACTTCTGGCCATTTTCTGCATATGTGGTGCTGGGGAATTGAACCCAGGGCCTCATGTATACAAGGCAAACACTTTTGTCACTAGGCCATATCCCCAGCCCACACTAGTGCCTGTTTTTAAAAACATTTATTTTCTTGAAAAAAAATCATGTAGATGATAGTGTGGGTCAAATGATTGAATGCCTGGTTAAAAACCATGAGACCCTGAATTCAAACACATTGGTAGCACTAATTAATAAAAATAATAGTAGTAGTACTAGTAGTAATAGTAGTAGTGGTGGTGGTAGTAGTAGTAGAAAAAGAGCTGGAGATGTCATTTACAGAAAAACAATCTGGGGCAGAAAACAGATTTAATGGATTCATTAGAGAGACAGAGAGTGGGAGAAAGATTGTGTGGGGTTTGTGTGTGTGTGAGAGAGAGAGAGAGAGAGAGAAAGAGAGCGCCAAGTGATTCAATTATAAAGAAATCCATTGCAAAATTGTTTGTAATATCCTAAAAAAGGAACTATTCCCCAATGCTTCATGGATTACACCTATTATAATAGTGTAATTACCAGGAGCTGAATCTAGTCAACCACTATGATTTCTAGTACTCCTGCCCTAAATTAAGATGCTTAATAAGGATCTGTATGGCATTTTCCTTTTCCAGAAAATATTTTTATTACCTCTACTTACCTGCCCTCTAAAACTATTGTACCACTCACAAGGAGCATAAGTACCCAGATAATTTGTCTGCAATTCATTGTGATAGTAAATATCTCAGCCTATAGGAATAGTCTGCATCCTTCTATGAAAAGATATAGATCCAGAAGAGGTGAAAGGACTGTTTTCTTACCTAATTTCATAAATTTCTTAACCAAATTTTGCAACTAAGTGTTGATAGAGAGGTAGATTCTATTGCTAGGAAATGTGAAAAAGAATTACTGTGGATTTTTTTTAGTTTTTTAGTTTTTTGGAAAATTCAGTATCTAGTTTAAAATGAAATAATCATAGTATCTTTTAGTTTTATTTTTATTTTATTTTTTTTTTTTTGGCCAGTCCTGGGCCTTGAACTCAGGGCCTGAGCACTGTCCCTGGCTTCTTCCCGCTCAAGGCTAGCACTCTGCCACTTGAGCCACAGCGCCGCTTCTGGCCGTTTTCTGTATATGTGGTGCTGGGGAATCGAACCTAGGGCCTCGTGTATCTGAGGCAGACACTCTTGCCACTAGGCTATATCCCCAGCCCTAGTTTTATTTTTTAATTGAGCTAGACATAATCAAGGAATAACATAGTGATTACACAACAGTAAAATAAGCAAATATTCCTTTTATTAGAGGTCAATTGACCTTCATTTTAACCTGTAAGTAATCTGTATTTATTTTTTGCATGTATATTTACTAAGAATGTGAGTCTTATTTCACGTGACCCCAACACAAACTATTGTAACTTACCGAGAATTTTTTTCCTTCATATTCACCAATTCATTACTTCTAGCTATATTTTAATTGTTAAAATTGCTATTAAATAAGAAAACATAGTTGGCATGATTGTGGATGAAATGTTTTTCCTCTGTCGTGTCATTTTCATTGTTCATGGCTCATTTTCCATCCTGTCTATCCTAATCAAGAGAACCAGGATATTTGCTTCAGTATGTGAGCTACATAGCACAAGTTTCCAAAATGCTGAAATTCCAGTAACCTCACTTAAAGTTATAAATTAGGGGCTGGGAATACGGCCTAGTGGTAGAGTGCTTGCCTCACATGCATGAAGCCCTGGGTTCGCTTTCTCAGCACCACATGTGCAGTAAAAGCCAGCAGTGTCACTGTGGCTCAAGTGGTAGAATGCTAGACTTGAGCAAAATGAAGCCAGGAGCAGTGGTCCAGGCCTGAGTTCAAGACCCAGGACTGACAAAAAAGGGTTATAAATCAATCTTTTCTCTCTCTTTTGCTCTCCCCTCAACAGCAACAACAACAAAAATGCTTTGAATGAAAATCATTTGCAGCCCAAAAGTGACCTTCTCTGAAATATTCTCAAATAGTCAATGTTGTTGCTTTATAAAGCTTTCAAAACCATTAATTTTCAAAGAAAATAAAATAGCCCATACATCCTCCTCAGAAAGAATCATATGTCAAAATATTCGGACACTTCAATTTTTAGTTGTATCATGAGTTACCTAATGGAAGCTGAGCTAATTTTTTAATTTTCATTTATTAGTAACATTATTCAGCTGCCAATTTTTATGCATCGGTTTTATTTCACTAGCAACTTGGTGGTTATCCTAAAGACAAAATAAGTGTTCAAAATCTCATGCAATAGACTTATTCCTAGAAATAATTATAGATATTGATATCTCTGTAGTAGGATCTTATGTGAAATACTATTTCAATTACTTATAATATAATTTTATTATAATAAAATATTAGTATATTAGATTAAAATAATATCCCATTATTATAGCTACAATTCAATTACTGTATTTTGAATTGTGAGTTTCTCTATATACATCACCTTAAAATTCTATATTCCTCCAAAATTTGGACAGTGCACTTTGAGGACAAAGCCTTTGGTTGTAGAAATGTTTGAGAGATCCACAGAGAGATTGGGTAAGCTACAGGAACATCACACTCAAAGAAGAAGGTTAAACATTGACAATCTTTCCTTCATATTTATATTTAAGACTAATTAAGAGTCTTAAATAGAGCTTTAGATTTTCATGTCTTTTAAGTACAACTTGTACTTTTGGTTTTATTGGCCATAATACACGCTATTAAGTGCATTGAACAAATTTGCCTCTGGGTAAAGGTCAAAAGCAGGCAATCACCTTCAGTATGACAAATAAGGAGTCCGTGCTTTAGACAGCAATTAATATCTTCATTATATTACAAAGACTTTATTTATTTCATTGTATAGCATTCCTTAGTCTTTATTGGGGCCAACACTAACTATATTCAAGGGATGATGTTCTTGTGGTGCAAACTTAAAATGTCACATTTTCCACCTCACCAGTGGATCTGTGACTCAATATCTTCAGCTGAACAGTGGGGAAACATGGCTTTAAGCTGAATGGGAAATCCTCTAGGCTATAACACCTTAAAGAACTAGGGCCATATTTTGTACTCATCCACTTTGTTGAGAGCACTGCCTGGTTTTTCAAGCATTTCATTCAATGTTCTTTAGCACAGTGCATAATGGTGGCACCTTTGATTTCTCAAACTATAGAGAAGCCATTTCTAACTCTGTCACATTTGTATCTTATCCATCAGTGAGTTTGTGTGTTTGTATCTGGAATATAACCTCTTGTTACTTGCTCACCCTCTCTCATCCTATGAACACCATCAGATCTTTTCAGGATTACTGAAACAACCTCCTACCTAATATTCTTTCTGTCTTTGCTTCACCTATACTGTATTCTGCGCAATGTAGACTCAATCTTTAAAAACAAAGTCTGATCACACTATTCATCTCAAAACCCTGTTTCTCAGTTCACTGAAGTTAAAGTCACAGTTCCCATAGTAGCTTCAACCACCTTATGGATGGAAAAAGTCTGCCATACTCGGCCTAGTTGCCTGTGGCCTTTCCTCTTTCTCTCATTTCAGTGACTTTACTTGTTCATCTAGTTTACTGATTCTCTTTCCTGTACTTCTGCCACTCTAGCTCATCCCTGGACTTGGGGGTTTTTCCTCTTTTTTTCTGCATATAGAAGACATATATATAAGCTGTATCCTTATCTACTTACACAGGCTTTCACTTGTTCAGAGAATTAGCTCCAGTGTTGCATGTCTTTCTCAGCCACTACTTTAAAAGCTGCACTTACCTATTATTTTGAATGCATTCCTGTTTCTACCTCTTAGCCATATATTATATGCTTTTTTTTTGTCTCTGACATGTTATTTCTGTTAAAGTGAAAGCATCATTGGATTGGGGGATATTTTGTTTATATACTGCCATCCAGTATGTACAGCAGTGCTTGGTATATTAATTGTGAGCACTTTCCTTTTACACAGACCTGAAACATACACAGAATAGTCTTAGGCACCTAATTGCACAACAGAGAAACAAGTAGCCCATTATTTTGAAATCATTATTTCTTTTATCAATCCAATTCAAGAGAGGCCATCAGCCTCTACTTAAAGTGTAGCACACGATAGTCATGTTAAACATGGATTATGACATGATGAAACCAGCCTCCACTGATTACATACACACAAAAGGCTCTATGTTAGATAATGTGGGGATTTACTGAATCCCCACAAAAGGATACAAAGGATAATTTATTACAAATGATAATTTATTTTTATAATTTGATGTCAAAGGACAAATGCCTTAAGCTTTAGCATAGCCAGATGCCTGTTGCTCACAACATGCAATCCTAGCTACTAAAATGACAGAAATATGGAAGATCATAATTTGAAGCCAGCCTGGCAGAAAGCTTTGGGTCAAGTGGTAGATTACCAGTCAAGCAAGCAAGCTGAACATGTGTGAGGCACTGAGTTCAAATCCTGATACTGGCAGAACAATAGTCCAGGCATTTGCACTAAATTATTACCTAGCAAAGTCTGGTTCCAGTTGCACATGCCTGTAATCCTAACTACTCAAGGAGGTTGAGATCTTAGGATCGTGGTTTGGAGCCAGCCCAGGTAGAAAAGTCCATGAGATTCTTTTCCCCAATTAACCACCAGAAAACCAGAAGCAGCGCTGTGGCTGAAAGGGATCTAATACTGGCCTTGAGCTCAGGGACAGCACTCAGGCGCTGACTTCAAGGCTCATGACTACCACCACCAAAAACAACAAAAATTAACTAGCACCATTCAATGTCTATTCAATATGGACCTTAGTCTAGTCAGTTGTTTTGACGTTTTGGCTTATAGAGATTTTAAACACCCACAAAAGTCCTGTAAAGAATCTGGATTGACGCCCTGTAGAAATGAGTAATGAATGTGCGATCTTTAGGCACTAGACCCCGTTTCTGTGACAACACTACCCTTTTCTCTTAGAAAAGTTTTATCCATCATCAGACACCTACAATTTGCAAAGAGTACTATATAAGTGAGTCAAAACCATGACAGTGTTCAAATAATGTGACTAACATGATCCATTTTTCATGATTTTAGTAGAAAAATGTGTAACCATTATCAAAATATTATTTTTTTCTTAAGTCAATCAAGGATAGGTAGGGATTTCTGAGAGTCCATTTATCTTCTCAAAGTCTGTGTTCCACACAAGGCCACACAAAGGCTACAACAAAACTATGTTCATTGCAGCATTGTTTACCATTGCCAAGATATGGAATCAACCCAGATGTCCATCAGCAGTCAAATGGTCAAGAAAATGTGGTTTATATACACAATGGGATTCTACTCACCCATCAGAAAGAATGATATTTTAACATTTGTAAGGAAATAGAAAGACTTGGAAAAAATCATCTTAAGTGAGCTAAGCTAGACCCAACAAAACATAAGTTGCAGGGTTTCCCTCATTTGTGATAACTAGAATGTGCCTATAAATCTACAAGTAAACAGACTAGATGATAAAGAAGAGCAAAAATGAAACACTGTGACATGATGAATTACAAGGTCTCTAAGCAGTCACACAGTGAGACCAAAGGAGTATATTCTTAGGAGAGGATCATAGAGGCACAAAAGCTATGTGCATCTAACCATATAAAATATTTATTGCAATAAAGTCCAGGAAATTGAAATGAGAAGGACTTTTTTGTTGTTCTTCTTTGGTGTTGTTTTTGTTTTTATTTCCTTTTGTCTTGATTGCTCATTTATTTGTCTTTGGGAGAGTAAGAGGGGTCACAGAAATGGTGGGACAAAGGGTAAACATATATAGCAGTGATACTACGTGATCTTGAAAACTATACAACTTGTAAGTAGGGATAGGAAGGAAAAAATGGAAGAGAGCAAGAAAGTGGCGACATTGTTCAAAAAGAAGTGTACTCTTTGCCTGATTTATGTAACTCTAACCTCTCTTCACATCATCTTCACAATAACAATAAATGAAGTTTTAAAAGCTTACAAAATTTGTGTTCCTCGGGTATGAGAGATTTAGTATTATTGTGTGTATGAAAATTCCTAAATCCATAAGTGGTACAGCTACCTACACTGTCAAGATTTGTGAGATTCTTAGGGGCATTTCAGATGCCTTTTGAGGCATTGAAACAGTAATTGCTATGGTAGCCTCATAGTTCCCCTTTCTGAATGACAAAAGACAACAAAACAAGAAACAAACACTGTGATTCATGTCCCATTCTAACAGGGACACAGCAGAGGACCAAGATAAAAAATTAGGAAGGGCTCAAAAACTATCATTCTTCTCTCCAGTGCTATAATCCCAGAATGCCAGAACTTTTATATATCTGGCTAGATTTTTTTTTTCCTTTATGGCTACACTCTAACTTTATCCATTTACAATTAATCAGGTATACCTGATATATTCTAACTGCTAATTTAAATTCTAGCTAATTTTAAACTTATCTATTTTAGAGTTGCAAAAACTTACATCTACACCCCAATCACCAACTTAAACAAATCAACGGTCTCCCAGATAATTACTTATAGGAAAAATAAAAGTGCAGCATGAATTTTCAAAACTCCTTTTAGAATACAGAATCTTTCTTGTCTAATCTTGCCTAGGTTCCAGCTAGAAAAAAAATAAGATTCCAATATTTTTATCTATTTCTTCTTAATAAACTGAGGTGGAAGTCTGGCTCACTTTTACAGCATCTGTCTTATGGCACTGTCAGTCATCATTTTTCTATCATACAACTGTCAATCTGTAGAAAAGAGTCTTCTTCAGCTTTCCAATGCCCCAAAATGAAAAATATCAAACTGTCAGATTTTAAGAATTCTTTCAATTAAAGGGAAATTTAAAACCTAAACACTGGGTACTTACCATAAATATTACATTTGAAAGTATTATAATTTTTTTGTTAGGACACATGACTGGTACAATAAAAATGCATGGAATTTTAGTTCATATAATGAACTCTCACCACATTTCTGAAATCATCTTATGAGAGCCTAACAGCAATGATAGACTAAAGTGGTTTTATTTTGTTTGTTTTTTTAGTGATAACTATATTACATTGGCAGAGTTCTGTCTATTGTTTTGCTATTTTGTAAGCACAGGGGAAGTAAGGGTTTATGACTCTTCTCCTTCTCGTTGGCCTGATCCCACAGAACTTCTTCTGTAGGGCAGGCACCCAGTCTACTTTGGACCACAAGAGCAAATGTGTACCTAAAATTCTAACTGATTCAGGTGCCAATAAAATGTTCTTCAAAATCAATAAAGACATTCAATCAACGTCAATTGAAATCTGATTAGAAACGTCATCTATAGAAAATCAACTTAAAGCAGAACTGCAAGCAATAAAACTTATAACTCCTTAAAAGTACAAGAGAGAATCAGGAATTCAAACCACATTTCCATGAGAATGATGATAAAGTTTAATGGGTTTCAGGTTCCATTTCATTTTTTTGTGGAGGAGTAGATGAGGGATAACAGTTGTTTCTTTCCACGGAGGATTTTGAACTATTTCTTGGCTATATATTTGCCAATTTAGCTACACATTTGCAACTTTAGCTACATATTTGCAAACAGTTTTTCAGTAAAGATGGGGGCAGAGAGATGCAAAGAAAGATATTGTCAAAAACCTTCACAACCTCCCATCAAGGGCTACTTTCTATAGTAATTGAATGTGAAGTCATGCATCCCCTTAAATCAATTTATTTGTAGTCTCCAGAGCATCCTTTCCTCTCCTTTAGAGAAATCATAAATAGCTTCAGCTAATATAAATAGCCCAAAGCCACATTTAGACTAATGCAGCTTAAATGAGATTTTAACCCTAGACCTCTCTCTTTAAAAAGCTTACTTTCTAATTGGATAGTGCACTTTATAGAAAACTGAAGGATGTAATGTTGATTGGGTTCATACAATGAAGGAAAACTTGCCACCCTAAGGTCAACATCTGTTGACTCTGAAAATGACAAGCAGTGTTCACAGTGTGAGATAATGGTTGTCTATGACAGGGTCATTACCAATTCTACCTCATATTCCAGAAAATCCATAATACATGCAAGCAAGGAAAACTCTGAATGGAACTTTTTTTTCCCCATGGCAATGCCTTTTATATGTCCTGCCCACACAGCTCATAGGTTAATAGAGGTGCAATGTAAGGTTGAATGCAATCAACTTTGATTGTGGGCTGCACAGAGCTTGTTCGCTTCTGCCTTGAGTTCCCTACACAAGAATGCAATTAAGAAACAAGCAGTTTAATGATGTTAATGATTGGTACTCAGGACACAAAGGTGTTGGACTAATCATAAAGTTCTGATTCAGGCTAGGCCCTTCCCAATATTTACTTTTTTATTTCATCAGGATCGTTGGTTCTTTGCAGTGATTCCAACATACAGAATACCTGAGCTTGTAGAAAAATGAAAACACAAAAACAGAAAATTAAACTCAGTTTTCTTTAGCCATGGATCCAGTCATTTCATTGTGACAATAAGTACATGCTTAGCAAATGAAATCTCCATGGAATTACTAGAAAGGCTCTATTTCGTTCATTTTCATTCTGAACTCTTTAGCATTCAGAAAAATCTTTTTCCAAATCTTTGCTGCATGAACTGAGGCAGAGGTTTACAATATAAATAATATTTATGAAAATATTACAGCTGTAGAAACCAATAAATATGTGTTTATATACCTTTTCTGATTTTATTATAGTAAGCAATTATATTTTAAATCACTAAAAATAATACATGCCACTTATAAGTCAATTCACTTTGCTACAGGGGAAAGTAATAAGTATAGGGTATAACATAATAGTTTTATATTATAATTATATATTAACTATATATAACTGCATATAATATCTATAGTATATATTATATTATATATGTTATATCACATATATTTATATTATATATTTTATATCATAGTTGCATTTTCCAAAAGACTATAGACTAAATATATGTAGTTCTTGAAATAAAGGGTAAAACAACATCATTTAATATATTTTCAACTTGTTACAGATAATTTTCAATATTCATACACAGAAGTGGAACATAACTCACCCAATGCTCTTTGTACTCTCCATCTTCCAATAGAGAGGAGTCAGAAATGAATTTTAATTCCTTCTTTTTGTAAAATGGCAAAATATATCCTTCTGCTATTGAACTATTCCTTGTGCTACATATTTGCTAATTTAGCTACTAACAGTATTTGCAAACAGCATTTCAGCAAAGATCAGGGCAGAGAGATGCAAAGAGAGTCCCAAAACCTTCACAACCTCACATAGAAGACTATTTTTATAGTTACTGAATGTGAAGTATATTTGCAAGAATATATAGAATATATTTTTTTTCTGTATAGTTTATTTAGAGGGAGAAAGGAAATGTCTGTTCAGGTGAACTTAAAAGAAGCAATTTATTTCTTAGCAAGTTATAAACCTCAAAGAATAAGAGAGTAAAATTTTTATTAGGAAATAAAGAAGTTGCTATAAATGGTAGGAAAGACAACCCAAATAAAATAGGAAAAGTCTCATCTGACTTTCTGATACAGAGTCAACATTGAATAGTGTCCACTAATGCCCTTTTAAGGGTTGTGCATGTTTATTTTAAAGATTTTGGGGCAGCACCTTCTCTGATTGAATAATGATATAACTACCATTTCTAGAAAGAACTGTAATCCCCTTGCTTCTTTCTCTCACTCACTTACTACTTGGAACACTTTTCTTATTCTGTTCTCTTTGAAGATAAGTGGTCATGATTGAGGTTTTAGGAGGCTTGCTGCAAAAGAACTTAAATATAATTCCCCAGGGTGAGTACCTAATGGCATTTAACAAACTCACTAAACCCTAGTGCTAGCTTATCTTAGACTTAATAACATATGCAAGTTCATTGTTTGTACAGCAAAATCACAGGAAATTGACAAACATTTAGAGTGAAATATTAGTAAATTGAAACAACTTTTCCTAATCAGGATTGCAATTCATTAGCACAAGTAGGGATTTACATTTCAACAGAAGGATAATTGGCACCCTACAAAGCCTCATAGACAGAAAACAGTTAGTGCCCATCATTCTCTGTTCTAGGTATCCATATGTTCTCCCAGAAACTGTGGAACTACCTTCAGCTGGAGTCTAAATCATCATTTTCTGGGAAATGTAAAATGAGAGAATTTTTAATTCCACTACACTCTAATGTGTGATCAGAATGGAATTTAGGACAGAAGTTTGTAGATGGCTTTGTAAATGAGCAGAAGGAATAAGAGCAAACAGAGGGAGCATGTTGCATTTGAGAACCAAAGCTGATTTAGTTGCTTTATACCTGCTTCCTTGACCCTCTTGATGGATTTCTTTCCCTGACAATTTCTGTGCATTAACTTTACTTCTGTGTTCCTCACTAGTGGCAATATGCCAACTTTACATCTTTTCCTTCACCGGTACGAGGATATTGGGATTTTTTAATTGAATTTTTTTGGAATAAATCTTGGAGATGATCCAGCACAATATATTTATTTTTCATTTATAATGACAGAAAACCTACAGAGCATATTGTCATTGCAAATGCAGAACAAAACTAGTGAACGGTATTTGAAGCTCTTTGGAGATTCAAATTGTGCTTCTTTGGAATGCATGTTCTCTCAAACAAAATTTGATCTCCTAATACATCTATGTGACTCCCTCTAACCCTTCTGATGTGACTTGCCAATTTTATGGGATTGAATTTGAGGAAAGAGTATCGTGAATTCATAGCCAGTGCTATGTTCATTGAGTGATCCTTAAAAGAGCTTTGATGGACTTAAACATGCTTATATTTATGTTGGTTTGCTTATGATAATACAGGCTCTATATGGTTTTATTAGACATGAAAAATAAGTTTAATATTGTTACTCATCAAGAATTAAAAAGTCCACTGATTGCCTTTCATCCACTAAGTCAAAAAATTTCTTCTGGCAATTTCTGTCTTCTGCTCTAATCTTCCTTCCTAGTATATTATGTAACCACACAACTATGCTATTATTTCTCTAAGAATTAAAGATACCTAGCTATTCCCTTGATTCCTCTTTAATTCTGTCAAATAGACCTTCCACATTTCTTGATTTTTTAAATCTATATTCCCTGAAATTGTTTGCACCCATTTTTCTTTTGTTTTTCATATTTTCTCTTTAAAGTGCTCGTCCATTCCTTACCCCAGTTGTTCCAACAATTGTCAATATTGCCAGTGCCTTCAAATTGCTAAACCTAATGATCCAGTCTTGAAACTCATTTTATTTAATTATTTTGACATTTGATACAGATGAGCAATCCTTCCTCCTTGATATATTTTTCTCTTGGCTTCAGAGATACCATGCATTGACTTTCCTTCTTTAGCAATAGCTTCTCCTTTGACCTGTGCTTTATTCAGTTTTTTTAAAAAAGTATATTTCTGATGAGTCAATGTTGAAGTTCTCTGGATCTCAGTCATTGGTTCCTTTATAATTATTAAATTGATTCTCCTTTGTGTTCTTATAATCCAATGATTTAAAATACCTATGCCGTGACTTCCAAATTCACATCACCAAGTCCTTTCTTTCACACAGATTCTCAATTTATGTATCTAGCTTTCTAGCTGATAGATCTACTTGGGTATCTAAAAGACATATCAAGTGCAACATGCCCATACTCTAAGTCTCTGGTTTGTTCCCTAGTTTCTAACTTACATTAAAGCAATTCCATGTTCTCAGCCAATTAAACCAAAAATCTTGACATCACAATTCCACCCCTCACAAATACTATGAGCTCAAACTTTAACATATATTTAAAACTCCTCGATTCTTAACTCTGGTTCATCTGTGTCACTGTTGCATACCAGATACCCAGGTGGGCCTCCAACCCACAAAAATAGTCACCAGCACTCAGTCAATTGGGCTAGGGGTCTTTATTTAGCTGTGCACAGTGTCTGCTCACCACCATCGGGATGGTGACAAACAGCGCTGGGGCCAAATAGGGCTGGGCTTTTTAAAGGCAGTCATCACATTTACCACACACAGGAGGTCATAGAATAAGAATCACATTTATCACACGCAGGTGGTCTGGCAGGTTAGGCAAAGGAAGAAAGCAGAATTACTGTTAGTGATTACAATTCCAGTAAACTCCAGCAATCAAAGCAATCAAAGCAATCCAAGTCTAGTAAACCCCAGCAATCAAAGCGATCAATGCAATACAATTCCTGGTTCTAGGTGAGAGTAGTCTTAGCCTTAAGCTTTCTCTTCCTAGGACTTCCCCTAAACTGAGTGGTCTTCCTCATTCCTTTCTTTTGCCTAGGTCCAGCTGATTTTGGCTCCTGTTATTTGGCTTAGGTTTGCCCCTTCCCCGGTCCACTAATTTGTCTAACCCTGTTTTTTCTAGGACTCAAAGAAGGGGGTTCCCCCTACACCTTTCACTTGTTTTCCATAGCACATATTTTAACCATAGTCTCTTAATAAATTTCCTTGCACCTATTCTTGCACCTTTGTGATTCACTTTATTTTACCTTTGATAATATGTATTAACTTCTCAGGTTTTGGTGGTAGATACAGAAACAACCTTACAAGAAGTTGTATATTTCATATCCCAGATTATGATGGTGATTAGCAAGGTGGATACCTTTGTCCAAACTCATGAAATTTTGTGTGGTCTATTCTTATTAAAGCTGCACGAGTGCTTCTTCTAAACAAAAATCACATACTTAACTAAACTTCCTTGGCTTTCCATTTCACTTAAACTCTACAATGGCATCACATTAGTAGTACCACTTGACCTTGCTGCTTATTTTCTTTTTATTTCCCACTCTACTGAATTTACATGTTCCCTTTTTGCTGCTTGTTGAAAATGCAGACATGGTTTTTCCATAGGCCCTTTGTACAAGTTCTTAGTTCTTTCTCTGTCACTTCTTTCATGTTCTTGTCCCAATCTCAATTTTTTTAAATTTTTTAATTAATTTTTATTGTCAAACTGAGGTACAGAGAGGTTACACTTTCATACATTAGGCATTGGATACATTTCTTGTACTGTTTGTTACCGCCTTCCTCATTCCCCCCTCCCCCCACCCCTTTTTCCTTCCTCCCATGAGTTGTTCAGTTCATTTACACCAAACAGTTTTGTACATATTGTTTTTGTAGTCATTTGTCTTTTTTTACCCTGTGTCTCTCAATTTTGGTATTCCCTTTCTATTTCCTAGTTCTAATACCAGTATACATGGTTTCCAATTTATCAGATAAAATACAGAGATCGTGCAGGTACAACCATAGGAAGGGGATACAAGGGGATCATCAATAATAGAAGCAACGGTTTCACATCGCATGTTGAAAGTAATTACAACAGTGATATAACAGCCGTTTCCATAACATGGAGTTCATTTCACTTAGCATCATCTTATGATGTCCATAGGGCTATTGGGCTGCTGTGATACTCTGCTGTGACTAGCCTAAACCTGTGCTAATTATTCGCTATAATTTTTAATGAGGAAGAGTCATTACATTTGCTTTCATGTTCTCCTACTTAGCTACTCATTCCTTCATATTGCATATCTTTTTTTAATTTTATTATTATTTTTTTTTATTTTGGCCAGTCCTGGGCCTTGAACTCAGGGCCTGAGCACTGTCCCTGGCTTCCTTTTGCTCAAGGCTAGCACTCTGCCACTTGAGCCACAGTGCCACTTCTGGCAGTTTTCTGTATATGTGGTGCTGGGGAATTGAACCCAGGGCCTCATGTATACGAGGCAAGCTCTCTTGCCACTAGGCCATATCCCCAGCCCCATATTGCATATCTCTTTTAGACTGAGGATTTTGCTTCAATCCCCGAGCACTTTAATGTGCTACTACATCCAGCAAGTTATCTATCAGTTGTATTTATTATTGATCATCTAGGTCTTTCCACTAGAATGTATGTTGCACAGGGACAGGAGTCTTTTTTCATTCACTAAAGAATTTCAAAATAACAATAAATATGTATTTTTTAACTCATTGGGAAAGTTAGCAAATTCTAAAGGGCATATTTTAATATTACTGGAATTTATTTAAATATAACCTTTTGTAATGTTAAAATATATGTTGAGTTAATAGAATAATAATCAAGACTATAGAGGTGATAAAATCTTCTTTTGCTTTGAAATGTATTTTAATTAAAAAAAAAAGTTTACTATAGTAGATTTCCAAAATTCTCACCATACCCCTACCTAAGACCTCTACATTTATTGATGTATTGTTTAATCTCAGAATTCGTATCTATGATAGATACTTACTCTTATGGTTAGTTTATATTGCATAGGAATGTGACATTAAGAGAAATTTGCAGGAGTGAAATTATCCCGTAAATGTGTGTAATAAATACACAAGGTCTTAAATCAGGTGCTTCCTTAAATGAGTTGATGCATGGAAGGGGATCAACAGAAGTGGGTAGTCTCCATTGTTGGTTTTACTAGCAGAAGGGCCATATTACAAATTACTAAGAATAACTCCTAAACCAAAAGTCAAAAAAAAAAAAAAAAAAAAGAGGGACCTCAGTACTACCACAACAAGGGGTTGAGTTCTGTCAACAATCAAAATGAATTTCCAAACTTCCCAGGACCTATGGAATGGCAGAGAAGGCAGTCAACACCCCAAGTTCAGCTTTGTGATCCTCTAAGAAGCCAGGCACCCCAGGTCTGAGATTCTGATCTATAAATCTTGAGGCTAATAAGGCAGAAGTTTTTCAGCTGGTAGCTTTGTACTAATCAGCAATACAAAATAAATATACTTCTTATTTTGTTTTCCTTTCCTTAAATTAAACTGCAGATCACTTAATGCTCATACCTTAACAGCCTAGTAAAACTTCCAGAAATGGAAATTATTTTAATACATGAAAACAAGGCTAAGCATAAGTAAAATTTTTATGTAGGAGTCACAGGAAACATGTAGTTAAATAACTACATTTTATAATCACTGTGCAGTTGTGTGTGTGTGTGTGTGTGTGTGTGTGTTTAAACTCAGATCCGTTTTCCAAATAATTGTAATTCAATAATTCTATGGCAGTAAAATAATCTATGATCACTTCTAAAGTCATATTGAAATACATTTGTTTGCTTTTGGTTAGAGTTTGTATGTACAAGTGTTCACATTTTTGTGTAATATTTTTGTAAAATATGATGACATGAAATCGATTACACAGTGCACGGATTTCAAGGCAAATCTTTCTTGAAAGCTCTAGATGCTTTAAACATCTCATAGCCACCAGAGGGCGACTACACAATTTTTTCAGAGTTGCATTAACTTTTTTTTAAGAATTGAAAGTAAAATAATAAAGAAGCAATAAAGTACCACCAAGTTAATGAAAAGTATCTTCTCTAATACAAAACCACTTAATAAACATCAAATCATAAAGCAAAAGAAATCCACTTTGTAACCTCTGCATGCATGAGTTATTCTTCACCCTTTTCCTACAGTTATAAAGAAAACGTTCTCTCCTATGCATTCATAGTTCAATAAAACAAGCAAACAAAATCATCAATGTCTATTTTTGATGATATTCTTCCACTTTCAGTAAAAGATCTAAACTATTGAGATTAATTGGCTCAGCAGAAGGAGCATTTTCCTTTTGCTACTTAATATTATATTTATCATTGTTTAAACTGATTATATCTGTTAAGTCTAAATCGTATTATAATGTTTTGGTTGAAGTTCCTTTTCAAAACTGATACTTTCCTTTTTTGCCATCAAAATCAAGGAATAATCCATAGTGAGAAGAACTACTTTAAAAAATATTCATGACGTTTCAGTATCAAAGGTACTTATGAACAACTGATACTAAAGTTAAAATAAAATCAGAATTCATTGATACATTGTCTAGTACTAAGCAGTAATTAAGTTATTGACACAGAGTAAAAAGCAAATAATTAGAGATAATGTTGTTTACTTGAATCTCAGCTGATTACATGAAACATTTGGAAATTTTTGCAAGCAAATTGACAGTACAAAAGCATATAACTAACTATTGAGAAAATTAGTATACAAGATTGTAGGATAAAAATAAATCCAGAAAAATAAAATTGCTACATAGATGTTTGTGGCATTTAACTCCACACCAGTGAAAGAAAACCTGCTTATTTTGTCTAGTTGTACAAAAATGCCTATACATTAAAATCCAGTCTAAGATTTATCATTTTAATTTCACAAAATGTTTTTTGCTCAGGACAAATACACTAAGATAAAAAAGACAATTTGCATGAATTTTCATAAGGTTGAACATGGATGGTCCTGGATCAAAACAGGATTACTGCCAAGTCTGAAGCATAAAGTTTAGGATCCTTTTTGATTCCAACTTTTTAACTATCTGTATTGTCCAAAAAGGAGTTCCCTGTCATTCATATTAGGGAGTTCATGGAATATATATCATACCAAGAAATCCACATGTAAACTATTTCAACACAGATGTAATACCTCAGATCAGTATCTAGGAAAGATATCTTTTTCTTAAGTGCATTTCTACTCCCACTAACTTAATGATTTTCAGAAGCATTCTTTTCTTAAGAATGCCATGACACCTCTTGCTATAATTGTACTTTATACAAAATGTAGACCACAGATCTGTGTTTGTTCATGTGTACATAAATTACTAGTAATTGCAAGCATCACTTCCTTTCAAAACAATCTCCTGAGTAGTTTAGACTAGAAGAGAAGAAAAGCTCCATGACTAGTGAACAAAATAGGAACTCACAGTTTGACATGTTACATGCAATATTCTCTTGGCCCATAGAATGATGTAGGGCATGAGAGGATCTTCAAACAACACGTAAAGCACCTACAAATGAATGTTCTCAAGAATCCTAAATAAACAACAAATTGTCTCAGAGGTTAAATTATATGAGAGTGATAGTTTCATTTACTCAAGAAATAGTAGAATCTATATTCTCTAGACTTGTTACTTAGTTAAGCTCTGAAAACCTTGTCCCCCAAACTCTTCTCCACAGTGTCTAAAGAGAATAAAGTGTGTTTCATACACTTCCAACAATGAGTGAAAGGGTACTTTTTTTACCCACGGATTTTTGTTCCCTATCAAGAATTCAAACACACTCTTTCAATCAGTGCGTCTTTTCTTCTTAACATTGCTGTTTTACTTAAGAGATAATGTCAAAGGAATTGAGCATTGTGACTGGATAATAGTCTCCTGCTGCAAGATAAATACTCAGGCATTTATTGAAAATAAATGTTGGAGGAAAGCCAAGACATTTATTTTTAAATAGAAAACTATTTTCTAGTCACAACTTTCAGTGCCAGAAACATTGTAACTATCTTACCAAATGATTTTTTAAGTAAATTGAGATCACCCCAAGAGAGCAACAGAATGCCTAATTTATTCTCACCTATATAAAAGGTAACATTCCAGGTTCTTTTCTACAGATACAGAATAATCAAATTCAAATATGCTATTTGGTGTGCAATGCAGAATGAAGAAAGCATTAACAAAGAACTCAGAAAGCTCTCTAGCTTGATTGTTCCTATAACTTATGCATTTTAAACAAAATACATATACATATGTATGTATATATGTAATCAGAAGTAATAGAAAAGCTTTCCTTAATTTTTCTTTGTCACTTTATAGGAAGGAATGGCTAGTAATACAGTTTATTATGCAATGTCTAAAGGGCAATTAAGCAGTAACTTGTAGAACATTTTGTGTTCCAAAGAAAGGTTTTATTCTTCCAACCTTGTGAGGCCAGTCTTTGTAGTAGGAGACCATTGTAAGGATATTTCAACAAATTTTACTCACACTTATCTTTAGTGTTCAAATGTAAAAGAACACAATTGTACCTTGACTAGTAATTAATGAAATTTGGGTTTCATGAATCAAATTCCTGCATTCATTTCTAACACCTACTATTACACTTCTTGTCATAGTCCTCTAGTGTTATAAAATAATTCTATGAATAGTGCCAAATATATATCCCATGATGCATGTATATGTGTATGTGTGTGTGTGTGTGAAAGAGACAAAGAAAGAGAGGAGTGAGTTCTTTGAAATATATCAGGCATGAGACAGGTAGATGTATAAATAATGTGTATTTAAAATTGTTTTAAAAATAAAATAGAGCATTTGGAGGGATCTTTTATAAAATGAGCTTATATAAAAAGTAACAAATGAAAATAACTTTTTTTATTATAAATAATAAACATGGCCAAGCACTGGTGACTTATTCCTGTAATCCTAGTTACTCAGAAGGCTAAGATCCGAGGATAGCCATTCCATTCAAATCCAGCTCAGTAAGGAAAGTTCTTGAGACACTTACTTCCAAGTAACCATCAGAAATCCAGAAGTGGAGTTATGGCTCACAGTGGTAGAGCACTAAGGTTGAGTGAAAGAGCCCAGGAACAGTGTCTGGGATATGAGTTACTGCCTCACAACTAATTAATTAACTGACTAATTAACATAAAAAGGCAGAGTTAAATAGCACAGACTTTATGTTTTTGTTTGGAAATATATATATATATATATATACATATATATATACAAACACATACATACATATGTATGTGCTTAAAGAAAGCAAGGGGGAGTTACATACCTATACTGGGCACTGAAAATGGCTTTCAAGAAACCTTCAAATATCTGAAGTTTTAGCAGTAACTACTAATAATTAATAAGAACGTATAATTACATTTCAGACTTGTTTAATGAAATTAGTGATTTTGTAATGATTGTGGTAATAACCTTGTAAAGTTTTCACACATCTCTTTCCTGTTAATTAACATTTGGTTGCTTTTCAAAAAAATTATTTCAGTCCAAGATTGAACTTACAAGTGAGTCATGTGAATATTGACTCTCCCATATTGCTAACTGATTTATAAATGTGTCACAATGTCCTTCCTTGAGTATCTGCAATAGTCTTTCTTGCATTAAAAATGCCATCTGGAGAATAGAGATAAAGCTTACTAGTAGAGCATTTACTTAGCATGTGTGAGGCCCTGGGTTGGGTTACCAGCACTGCAAAGGTAAAAACATACAAAGTCCTTTAGCTCCCTCAGGGGAATTATAGTAAGGAGATAGATTCTAGATTTAAGATTTTTCATTGTCATTTGCCTTTCCTGAACACTCTATGACATCAGAAAGTTGCATAGCAATATATAAGGATGTGGTCCCTATTTTATCCTCCTCAAATTTAAGAGCAAACTTTCCTTTCATTGTTCTAACTACATTTAACTTTGAGGAAGAGTTCTACTGTTAAAGTAATGAACTCATTTACAAATGAAGAAATGTACTTAAATATTGCATAAGCACTGTTTAGAGAAATAGCTAAATTTCTAATCTAATATTTTAGATACCTGGTACTTTAGTCATATAATAGCCATCACATCTTGACTGCATGGCTCCTACCACAATAAGAACCAAAGTCTATACAAGTTTTGTCACTGTGCTTGATTTTGATTCCCTGGCTGTATATATATATATATATATATATATATATATATATATATATATATATATATATATATATGTATGTATGTATATCTGAATTAGGGAATGGTGAGACAAGGGACAAAGGGTGAACCAGTGCAATAGCAAGAGTCACAAGACAATAATGTTGGAAATTAACTGCACAACTTGAGGAGGGGTGAAGGGGAGGGAAAAAAGAGAAAAAGGAAGGGGGATAACAAGTTTGACAAGAAATGTACTCACTACTCTATGTGTGTAATTGTAACTCCTCTGTACATCATCTTGACAATAAAATTAATTTAAAAAACAAAAGAACCAATTGCACTGGAATTTAAATCAAGAAAGATTGACTTCAAATTTCATAGTTGTTTAATCTCCATCTTCTTATGGGATGACCTTATGAAAATTATAAATAATGGTGTGAGTTCTACCATACAGCCTTACCTTCTAAGAAAGTGTTTTATTAATTTGCATAATGAAAATATTAGTGAAAACTCTATCATTAATTTATCTACCATCTATCTATCTATCTATCTATCTACCTATCTACTTATCAAATAAATAAGGAAAGTTCTAAATCAAAATCATCACTCAAGTCCCATTCCTAGCGTCTGTATTTCCTATCACCTAGCCATGAGCATTTGTCTCCACGTTTCTTTGTCCAAGTCACATATTGTTCAGCATAGCAAAGATATCCTGAAGCAGATTGTGACCTGGCAAAAATAAGTGTTGTATGAGTTATAATTTTTTTAATATTTAAAGTATTTAATGTTTAAGGCAGAACTTATCTTAGCATATGACAATTATTGTATCAGTAAAGCAAAATACTTATGAGAGATCATATGAACATGACACATTGAAGTGAAATAATGTTTTTAAAAGTTCCACTATCGGAGTCAAAATTTCTCAGTTTTTCATTGACACATTTTCCTGTCTGGATAGCCCATGGTTGCTTATAGTTTCTTTTAAAATCTTTGTTAATTTACCAGATCCAAATAAGACATAATTTTTCCCTTACCAAAATTTTTCTATATCTTATTATTAGCTAATAAAGTAAGTCTTTTTTTTTCCTATTCTTAGTAGAGGATATTTTCCTCACTAATAGAATGAACAAAACAAATTCGTTGATCCTTATAAATTAGGATAAGGTATTGAAGAACCTGAGCAGCAGGTGCACCACTATGTTGTAGCTTGGGCCTGACCAGGCCCTGAAGCTTTCTGGAATAACTGTAGAACATGTCAATGTGAAGAGCCTGAACAAAATGCAGTCTAAAATAACAAAGGTAGTTAGAGAGACTTCATTTGACCAGAGGTCAGTTAAAGTTAGAATACTTTACTATTGTGACCCAAAAGAAATGTATTAAGGTTTGGCCAGTGTGCTTTGTGTTCCTGAAACATGTTTAATGTGTCCCCTCAAGCTAAGAATGACTCGGGCGACACCCTTGCGACCCAGATCATTTGTCAAAAACAATCATTTTGAACCCCATAAGCTATCCAATCACCTTCACCAGGCCGCTTCCCACCATTGATTAGGCCAATCATTCTTTTTTTTTTTTTTTTTTTTTTTCTTTTGGCCAGTCTTGGGCCTTGGACTCAGGGCCTGAGCACTGTCCCTGGCTTCTCTTTGCTCAAGGCTAGCACTCTGCCACTTGAGCCACAGCGCCACTTCTGGCCGTTTTCTATATATGTAGTGCTTGGGAATTGAACCCAGGGCTTCATGTATATGAGGCAAGCACTCTTGCCACTAGGCCATATTCCCAGCCCCTGGGGCAATCATTCTTAAGAATTAGTTTATAACTTTCCTGCATAGGAAATGATTTGCTGACAGTTGCTATGCTGTTTTATAATTTTCCCGCGGTGGGGCATGATTTGCTGTGTGATGATGTGACACCTGGAATGTTCCCCAAAACCCTATAAGAAACTGTGCTGAATGGAGGGTCAGGGCTCTCGATTCAGACCTGCTGCGTTGGTGACGATCTTGATTGAGCCCAGGCTCAAGCTTGCAATAAAGACTCTCGTGCAATTACATTGGCTTTCCGCTCCTTGGTGGTCATTGAGGACCCCCAAATCTGGGCACAACAGTATAATATATATCCCATGTCCTTTTCCAATTTCAACTATGTTTTTTCTCATTGTGAGACTTGAAGAATGCAACACTTCATCAAATTAAAAGATCAGTTAATATTTTGGTAACTTGTTCTACCTTAGGTCATATCTACTCTATACAGATTTTTTACTTTGTAACTCAAAAAAAAAAAACAACCACAGGTAATTATTTTCTTTAGGATACAAAGATCTAGTGTTACAGATATTCCACATTTCTTTTTTTTTAAATTTATTTATTTTCAAATTTTTATTATCAAACTGATGTACAGAGAGGTTACAGTTTCATACGTTAGGCTCCACATTTCTTATTTCATCTATATTTGTAAATTTTAGGCATAAGTGCAAGCTAAACACAAGTATCCCAAATGTACATATGTATGTGCATAATTCATTAAAGATTTTAATTTACTTTTCTGTATAAGCTTTTCATATTCTCCTGCTGATGTAAACAAGACATTCTTCATAGATATCGTGTACTTGCTTAGTGGAAATATGAGCATTTTCAGCATAGTTGATCAGATAATATAGCACCTCAGAGAAATTTCATTGATGTGCACAAAGCCCTATGATGGAAAGAAGATACATAGAACATTTAATTTCCAAAAAGAAAGTTGAAATTATCTTTCAGGAATTTTCATTGGTGTTGGTCTATAAAGAACTTATCACAGGAAATAGCATTTAGTTTGAAAAAAATCTAATCAGACAGCACAGAGCATATATTTGTAGAACTTGCTTTATTTGCTAACATTACTCCAGTTAGTCCTTTTTTCTTTGTCTCATCATCACAAATGATGTGTAGAAGTTGACTTTCAGCATCTTTTTCATCTGTTTCCTAAGTCAGGAACATAGGAAATAAAATGGAATATGATCCCATGGAATCCAGAGGAAAAGTACATAGAAATTGTTGTAACAAAATAGGCATGTGAGTTCTATAAGGTAGTGAAGTGAATCTTGACTATCAGTTGACCACCAAACTTTTCCATTAAGACAGTTATGGTCTAGTATTCCATTTATCTGTGTGCTACTGAAAACTATCTTTATTAATAATCTTGAAATGTGTCCTTGAAGAGTCTGTCATCCTGAATATACAGAGATATGAACATAGATATATATCACATTATATATATTTATATATAATTTTATATTATATTTTATAATATTTTCAGTGTATATACAGGTATATTTTTTCTTATGCAAAGACAAACATGTATTCCTTAACCAAGAAGGGTATGAGAAGTGATCATTCCCAGAATCAGGTTCCAAACCTAAAAATTAATTCAAGGTCTGGTTGGGCACAATGCTATTACCCAAGAACCAGAACAAAACCAGTACTCAATCAACCAAACTAAGAAAAGACTTAACATTGGTATTAGGGGATGGTCTCTGACATTAGAACTCAAATGACAATACAACAGACAGCTATGGCGGGTCCTCAGCATAGGCACTGAGAAGTAACTTAGTCTATGGGAATCAGGTACACAGACATAGGATTCCAAAGGATGCCTTGGGTCTGGGGAATAATGAATTCACAGCAAAGTACAAATGAGTCAATACATTCTGATAAATGGCTTCTCTAGCATACATCTGTGGAAAACAACACTCATCCCAGGCCCTGAGCCTGTAGAAGAAAATAAAATGGAACAGCAGAGATAAGAAATGGTGAAGCCAGGAAGAAATTCAAACTAGCATTATTTTTCTTACATGGCCAAAGCTAAAATTGCAAAATAGATTTCGGTATATGTATTTGCTAAAATGTTATTGAGTTCTTTGATTTCAAAAGTCATGTGCAAAGCATATAATATGCTTCTTTAAAATATTTTCATTTGATAATAAAACAATTTCATATGTGTACAGAATAAAATTTGTATACTCTAAATTGCTAGAACTGTAGTATTGATTTAGCCTCAACTACTATAGTGCTCCTGATACCACAATTTTTGTCTCAGTGATTTGCCCTCAGCTAGGTTAAAAAATTACTCTATTTGTTGTTCAGGAACCTATGAGCTTAAAATAATCATTTATTTGCCAGTAAAATTAATACTTGTTCTAAGTGATCATTTGCTATTCAGAGTGTCTACAAAAGACTTACATGTGTTCTGTTGGTATTAATTCCTATTTGTAAGAAAATGTAATTGTTTTGGCGCAATATGTCTAACAGCTTTTCAGTGGAGGCCAACTGTTTACTTTATAATTCTTTGATCCTCACAAATATGAAATTCCTCAATATGCATTCATTCACAATATGATCAGACAACCATGAGGTCTCTAGTAGTAATTAATATATTACATAGGTATAGGTCCCATTAACTGAACAGCTTCATATAATGTGTCTCAGGTTAACTACTACTAAAGCACTCTCTGGCATGCTTGTATTAGAACTACATTGTTTGTGATACTTATCATACATAACAAGTGCAACTCATGCTAAAAGAAAACTATTCAAGAGCCAAAAATATTTAGACAGTCACAAAATAATGCACCTCCCCCCTGAAGCGACCTTCAATGTTCTGAGAAAACAAATGTGTTTCTTCATGTTATAGTCTTGGTTTTCCTTCATCATCTTATTTATATGCATATCATAACCCTTCTCATACAATTTTTTGTCTTAAATGGTAGACATTTATCCTTGCATTGATTATTGGATTTTGGTTTTCTCTTATCTCTTTAAGTTATTCCTGTATCACGTTGCTATCATTGGTGGCTTACAGAGTGCTTAGTTTAAATTAAATATTTTTTTAGTTCCTTCCTACAGTGTTCTCTCTCTCTCTCTGTCTCTGTGTGTGTGTGTGTCTGTCTGACTGTCTCTCTCACTGAGACTTTGTACTGCCAATGACTTATCATAGTTATTCTCAACTTGAAAGAAATATACATAGAGATTACCTAGTTGTAATGGTTCAAAAATAGGTTAGGATTTTTTTTAATTTTCATACTTCTGATTATGTATATGTTGGTGCAAATTGTCCTAAAACAATGGAATTTCCTTATTATTTATACATTGAAAGCTTTCGTGGTGTCACACCATTTTAGCCAGGAAATAATTCTATTTTTCATTTTTTTTAAATAGGTAAAAATTACCTTTACATTTGGGGAACCATCTCTAGAATTATTTAAGTAGGCAAATAATGGAGTTTCAAATGATCCTTTCAATCCATTGATACACATAATTAATATAAAACTACTCGACAAAGCACATATATTCATTGAATTATTCATCAAACATATCATTAAGTAACAAGTATACATTAGCACCACACTAGGCACCTGTTCTATGATAAAGAGAAGGACAAGACCCTGAGCTGTTAACTCAGCTGTTCATTTAATAATAGAAAAGGAGTTTGGATAGAAGAAAAGGAAGTTAAAGATGCAATTATGAGAAAATATAGAAGAAAATTTCAGAAATAAATAGCTTAGTGGAATCTGATGTGTCTTTCTGTTATGATTCAATCTGAGATATCTATTATGCATTTGTTAAAAACTTAGCCTACCTATTCAAATGGTTGATAAGACAATATCTTGTGATTGTGGGGTTTCTTTTGTTCTTTTTCTTTTCTTTTTTTTTTTCTTTTTTGGCATTACTGATGATTAAACTCAGAGACACAGATTTCCTGAGAATGCTACTTGAGTCATACCCCAAATCTCTTTGCCTTTGATTAATTTTCTTAGATAGAATTGTCTGCTAACACTTTCTGTGCTGGCCCAGGAGATGCTTGAATGGATTTTCAAATACTAGTATTCTTAAGTCATTTTCTCAAAAACAAAATGCAATCATTTGAATACACTCTCAGGTTACTTGACTTTCTGAGTTAAAAGTCAAGTCACAAAATTGAAATAAAATGTGGAAAAATTTAAGAATGTCTAAGTGACACAGATTGCATTTTTCATATATTTTCTGTAAGACTATGTGTGTGAATATTCAACCATTGACACCTAGATCTTTCCATGCCGCCTATAATAACAATAAAACTCTCTTTGAAGTTTAGTTTTAGCTACAACAAATTATACTATTCATGTTTATAGATAATCACTTTGTCACTAGCAATTAGCAAAATTAGAATAAATTTCTATTTGTAGACCAAAAGAAAAGGCCATCTTTTTCATTCGCATTTTGGGTGTATTATGTCATCTCATACAGGAAACAGGAAACTTGTTATTTTCTTCATTTAACCTCTTTGTCTAAATATTCATGCTGAAAAGTTTTGAACACAAGTATTCTAATAAAAAGAAAGCTTCTTATTTTTAAATTTGAAATAAATACTGAATAGTTTGGAAAGTCAGTTTTATGCATTTATTTACGTGTATGTGTGAGTGTGTGTGTGTGTTTGTGTGTGTGTGTGTGTGTATTTAGTGTCAGTCCTGGGGCTTGTACACAGGATCTGAGCACTGTACTTGAGTTTCTTTGCTCAAGGTTAGTGATCTACCACGTAGGCCACAGCTCTATTTCTGACTTCTTGGTAGTTAATTCCAGATAAGACTCTTAAGGTCTTTCCTGCTCTGGTTGGCTTCAAACTATGACCCTTAGATCTTAGCCTCCAGAGCAACTAGGATTACAAGCATGAGACACTAGCACCCCACCATAAAATAAATTTTACAGGAATGATTTTACTAGTGATCTTAGGTAATGTGATTTTGTTTCATTCTTGCTTATACTCAATGAGAATCTTTTAACGTTAAAAATAATAGAATTCAATTAAAAGTTATTTATTCTAAAGCAAGGAAAAGAGGCTTTTATTCATTGTCTAAAAAACAATTTTCCAAACTACACTTTAACGATTTGTCTTTCTACCTTCTGAATTATAACACAGTGCTAGAGGAACAATATATTATTGAGAATGAAAATTTTAGCATGAAAAATACATTACACCTATATGCTATGAAACTTCCCCTTGTGAATAGAATGATTCAAAAATTAAATATAAATATAATTAGTTGTCTTATCTCTGAACCTTTCTCTTTATGCTTTAATGATTGCCTTTTCTTAAAGGATTAGCATAAAGTTTTTTTCTGATATATATTTTTCTTAATTTAGAGACATTTGCTTATGCAGTGAAACAATATATGTTAGATAAAAATTATTTTCCCTTAATGTAACCTGTGTTTGCAAGGAATAGACAAAAAAAAAAGGTCTACAATTTAAGAATTTCTTATATTTGTTCTATTCTATCTGTTTGGGGCCAAAACACAAAGTGTACAGATTCTATGTTTATAGAATCTTAGCAAGGATTTCCTTAGCAAGGATTTCCTATATGAGACAATTTGGATGACAATGACTGTCATCCAAGGGGCCATTTGTTGTTGAGGAAAGTCAGTTGACTACCCAGAAAGTTCCCCAGAGATTTTAACCTTTTCTTGGCAAAGTCACCTTAAGACAAGTCTTACCTTTCAAATGTGTAGGCTCAGATATTTAATTTTCCAGATTGTCTACTACTTGTAGGTATATTCATATTAATTGAATTCACTGAGACTTAAATATAAAACTAAAAATTATATAAGTACTAAGGAAAACATCCTTGTCTACAGGGGCAGTAAATTGGAACTGGGAGTTTTCTAGGTATACAGTAAGTCAGACCAAGAGAACTATCATCATCTGAATGATAGCACTCTTGATGAAGACAGCCTTTTATGAAGACAGACTTGCAGCCCACCCTGCGGCAGATAGAGCAGCACTTTCTATACCTATATTCCTTTTGTTCTGCTTCTATTGCTGGCCAAACATTACTCCCTTGTTTATATTACTTAGTGATGGCTTAGTATTTTGTCATTTAATAGTAGCATTACATAATTTAAATCCAGTCTCTTACTTTTATAATGTCTTTGTTTTGTTCTCAGAAATAATTTTACTTTTTATATTTCCACATTCGGGGAAAGGCAAGAGGAACGGTGCCTTGTAATGACTCTCAGGCATAACTACATTTTATCCCCTTGAATATATTTTTCATAGTATTTCATAGGAAAAAACATACTAAGATGATATAAATATGGATCTTATCCTTAAGAAACTAATGGCATGTAGGTACATAGGTATTTGTAAGATACTGTATAGCTCTGGTATTCTGCATATCAAATGGAAACAAAATTCACAAATCTGTGAAATGAGTGTACTCATTTGTGTACTCCTACAAGCTCCTGATATCACTTTGAAGATGAAAATCACTAAGATACTCATTCATGTCTTTTCTGGGATTCACTTCAGACCAAAAATTATCTCCAGCCAAATTCTTAGTTGGACCTCTAGTATTAAATTGGTAATGTCTTCTTTATACATTTTGCTTTTAAGTTTTTCCATTTTAGAAGATGTTCCAAATTCCTTAAATTCTTACGCATTTTTTGTGTGGAAGGTGTGTGTGTGTGTGTGTGTGTGTGTGTGTGTGTGTGTGTGTACACACAGACATGTGCTTGCACCAGTACAAGGTTTTAAATTCTTGCCCTACTGGAGGTGCTCTCACTTAGGTTTTTCATTCTGGCCTGGTGTTCTACCACTTGAGCCTTTCCAACATTTTTAGTTTTTGCTAGTTAATAAGAATTAAGAATCTCTTGGATTTGTCCTTCTGGACCGGGTTGAACCCAATCCTCAGATCTCAGGTTCCTGAATAGCTAGGAAGACAAATATAGACCACTGAAGCATGGTTTATGACAGATTTTAACACAAGTTTATACCCTCCACTATTACTGTAATGTAATACCATTCTTATATTTTTTAATATAGAATTGGACTTAGTAGATTGTGATATATAATGAGTTTTGTTGTATCTTTTATTACAAAAATCAGAAATAAAAATTCCCTTCATGTTTAAAAATGAACTTTTCCTAAATTCTTGGTACTGGGCTGAGAATATGGCCTAGCGATAGAGTGCTTGCCTCACATACATGAAGCTCTGGGTTCAATTCCTCCGCACCATATATATAGAAAAAGCCAGGAGTGGCACTGTGACTTAAGAGCTAGTGTGCTAGCCTTGAGCAAAAGAAGCCAGAGAGAGTGCTCAAGCCCTGAGTCCCAAATCTCAGGATTGGCAAAAAACAAAAAAACAGACAAAAAACCCACTAAATTCTTGCTACTTTATTTGTAAAAAGAAGAGGACAAAATTTAATTATTTCCAATGTCCAATTCACTTCTATGCTTTTGTGGGATAGAAGTGCGTATGAAAGGATAAGAAAGCAAAATAATAATAATGATCACACAATAGCTGCATATAACAATAGGTCAAAATAATTCATTGTTTTAAATATCTTAAATTTCCAAGACATCTATATTTATAATTTTTCATTTAAATGTGTCAACTTTGGAGAGTTTTCCAACGAAGCTAAGCAGGAAAATACAGTAATATACTAAATGAAAATATGTTTGTTTAGTGTATTGTAAACTATCCATTAAAATACATGGTGAGGTATAATTTCTATGAATCTAAAGCTAAAATAGTCAAAGATAGATTTCAAAATTGCCTTCCATCCAGTACCTTGTTTTGAATCTAGTTCCTAGTATTAATATTCAGAATTTACCCTTACCAAGAGAGTCTAATTATAGAATAATGATCACATTGGTAATGAGTAATTCATTGGCAATGAAACTGTGCATGTAATGTGAAGAGAGCTGAGATCAGGCATGATGATGACTTTTTAAGATTTTTCTCATACTGCTTATTTGAGCCTCAAATCGCTAAGCTAACACAGAATATCAGGCAGAAACTAAATTCTCAGTTGATGTCGTTTTGTCATTTGGAGAACATTAATTTTACTCTCAGGTACAATTGACTATGGGATTAGCACACAAGAAAAGCTTATACACTATTGAAACCTTTTCATATAATAATGTTTATAATGTAAAATAAAGCATAAGGCCTCAATCACCGACAACTCTGCCTTTGCAGGTATTCTTCTTTAATTTTTTTTAAATCATTATAGTGCTATCTAATTTTAATTATATGCTTATATTGGTCTAATCCTGATTTCTAGCCTTGTATCATTATAGCCTAAATTGATCATGGGATATCTATATTTTTCTTGTAATCTGAACATGGAAACATAGTTCAAATAAGAATAAACTAATGATAATAACCACTGATGTTGAATGCCTTCTGTGTGGTCATTAATGACCTCAGTGATCTCCATATATTATTTCTTATATTTACCCATGAGGGATATATATATGTGTGTGTGTGCGTGTGTGTGTGTGTGTCAATGTATTTGTACAGACATAAATAGACCTCTACAGAGAGAAGATATAGATATGTATGTGTGAATGTACACCTTAGTCTCTAACTTACTTAATGTAGAGCCAACACTCTCTGTGAAGCTTTCCTCAAGCATAGCCCTATGGAATCCCATAAATTTTGCTAGATCAAACTTTTTCTCTATAAACAAATCCTACTTCCCTTGTGTTCACTGAGTCCTTAACCTCCTTTGTGCACATGTGGCATGGCTTGACAGACATATGCCTATTAAAATGTTTTCCGTCTTTCTCTGTTTCTCCATAGCCACTGGTTTAAGCCTTTTCTTATTATTTCATCCCCCACTGATTTCTCTTCTGATTATCTCTAAATTCTATATCGCCCTTTTTTCAAATGTGCTAATCTCACCTTTCCAAGCATATTTCAAATATCTTTGCAGCCAGAAATGTGGTCTTTACATCTTTTGTATTCCTCCCCAAGAGCTCATACATTTAATAAATGCTTGAAATGCATTCTGTTGCATTGAGTCAATGCTTTATGCATTCTTTTATGATACAAAAATATAGAAATCATTTTAGGTCACTTGCTTCCTTAAAACTCACATAAGAGAATAACAAAACAAAAGTTGTTTTTTTTTATTAACATAAGAGTTCTTTTAGGAAATAATATCAAAGGTACCCATCCAGTGAAAGTATCAGAAATTGAATTTCCACATATAATTTATTTTACTTACAGCAGTTTGGGTTTAATTTGACAATCTCTCATTACAACTACCAAAAAAAAATCCATTCCTCTGTACAAATGTGTTTCCATATTTCCTTCTCAGTATAAGCACAGCTGTGAACCAATTACTTCAAAGTTCAAGAGCTGGTTGTTTCTATCCTTAGAATCACTGGAAAATGTTTAATGTAATCCTGGGGAGAGACTCCCAAGATTGGTACAAAGACATTTTTTCTCTTACATATTATTTTCTTATTTTGCTTTCATTTCTAGCACAAGTGGGACACATTTTCTTTCCTCTACTATCACATTTATTTTCTATATTTGGTACAGAGTGATAATAGGTATCTGTTTTGCATTTTACTTTGATTATTGATTTTTTACTGTATTTGATAGCAGCTAGATATAAGGACAGACAATACAGTGTACATGAATAATGTCTGAGAAACAAATATATCCTTAGGTCACCTGGATTATAAGTATATTTGTGTAAATACATATATATATGTACACACATATATGTCCATCCTTTATCTGTAATTTCTGGAATTACACTATCATACATTCTCCACCTGCCAAATTGGTTTTTACTCTCAAGCAGAGAGAAAAGCAAGTAAACAAATGACTGATACAATGATAGATTGAGAAGTTTGCATTCTTAACAATTTGAATTTTTTGTTTGTTTTGTGTTTGGGGTTTTTTGTTTTGTTTTTTTGTTTTTTGTTTTTTTTTGGCACTTGTGGGGCTTGAACTCATTTTGTGCTCAAGCTAGTGCTCTACCACTTGAGCATAGAGATAGTCAAGGACAGGTGAATAAATTTTATAAGGAGGTTTATTAGTGGGGCCATATCTCCCATGGGAGAGGGTGTAACATGGCTTCTGGCCTCTGCACCTTATCCAGGTGGTGGCTTCTCTGGGGCTAAAGGAGAAAAAGGTAGATCTTAATGGTGAGTAGGAGTGGCCCATTATAGTTCTAGGGCAGGGAATTTAGGTATGGGTGGATCTGGGGGCTAATGGGAGGAGGTGAGGACCTAAGGTGGGCAGGGGAATGCTAACAAGCACCACTTCTGGTTTTCTGGTGGTTAATTGGAGGTAAGACTCTCAGGAACTTTCCTGCCCTGGCTGATTTTGAACCAAGATCCTCAGACCTCAGCCTCATGAGTACCTAGGATTACATGCCTGAGCCACCACGGGGCACCCAGCTATTTTGCTGTTTTGAGTATGAGCTTATCTTCTGAACATTACACAATGCCATTTTTTTCTTAAGGAAACTCGCCCCTCTACTTGTGAACAGATTCACTCTCCAGGCAAACTCTGTAGAGAGGGACAAATACGTAATTAGCATAGGCTTTTGTTCCTTCATTGATAGGACTAGGAAGGAGCAAGGGCAGTTCTCCAAGCAACAACAAAAGGTCACACTAATTTTCCTTAAACTCTCACTCCAGCCTCCCCAGAAGAAGTTGCTATGATTCCAGAATATCAAAATGAACTAATTACAATGAATGTCTAGCCTGACGGGTGATTGCAGTCCCTGCACAGCCCCTATTGTGCTCTTCTTCTGCTGTGTCACTGCACCTACTTATTTGAGATGATTTGATTCAGTGACTGACAGAAAGTGTGAAAGATGTGGGAGACAGAGGAAAAGAGGAGAACTGTAGCCTATAAATGTTATGCACATTTGTTAGCCATGAGGATTTTGTAGAGATAAGCAAGATGATGCTCTCTGGCTGCCGATTTGTAAAACATGTTCCCTTTCTTGTCAGAGATCAGTCCCTAACCATGTGTCCTTCTAAAAGACATCACATTACCTTTACTAACCACATTGTCTTTTAAGTGATATGTTTCTTTTATCAAAATCTGCACTATACTCCTTTAGTCTCAGCCTATGGGATTCATAGTCCTGCTGATGACTGACTTAAGGACTATCAAGGAAAGAAAGACAAATAATAAAATAAAATGAAATGAAAAAAATCCATGAATTATTAGGGGGGAGAGGAAATTTAAAATCAGAAATTTTAAATCTGTGGATAGCAGGGATAGAAAAAAGATGGGGTATCACAAGAGTGTGAGAACCAAGGAAAAGTGTAGCCCCCCCCCCCCAGCTCCTAGAAACAATAGTGCTTGAAAAATTTCACTGTCTTAAAGTTTATTCTTAGCTTCTATAACTCCATTTTGGTGACTCCATGCTAGAGGACTGTATCTTCACCAGTGAAATTAGTTCCTTGTAGTTTGACTTTTAAAAATATATGTAGCCCTTGTTCTTCTGTGTATCTAGCTAACAGTAATAATAAGAGATTGTATAAATGATCATAGTAATAGATTATAGAAATAATCATAGTAGTAGTTACAGAAATGTCATGGCGACTGTCATGTTGGTTCACTTATGATTGAGTACTGGATTGTTTTTGCCCACTCATGCTTGCTTAGTGATATTAGGGGAAATAAAATAATTGTTAAAGTAAAATTGATATTAGGCCAGCCTGACCTCAAAATTCTACTTCTGTAAATGGCTTGCATTTGTGACTTTCTCTGATCCCCTGCTTAAACCCCGTGCGTCTGTGCTAAGTGACCACCTGTTGTAAAATGCATAGCTCTACCTTTAAAAACCCAGCCCTGTCATGGCTTGCAGCTATTCTTTGCCATCCACATGGTGGAGAGCAGGCACTGTGCACAGCTAAATAAAGACTCCCAGACTGACTGATTGAAAGCTGGTGACTTTCTTGTCATGGGTACGAGTCCTGGGTGGCCAGGATATTGCAAAGAGTACCAAAAGCAAGGCCTCTCAGAATAACTCACATGCCTGAAGCTTATACCAGCTAAAGTTGTAAGGAAGGAGAAGCTACGGGAAAGCTGGATTTAGACAAAACAGATTGTATGAATAAATTTCATGTAGCAAATAGGAAAGAAACATACTTTACCCTGTAGCTTTACATGTGACAGTAGTCCAGCCCAAGCCCTGGTCTGCAAGTTTACTTAACACTGTTATCTGGCCAGGTTTTGTTTTGTCTTGTTTGACTTTTTAAATTTTAATTTATATTGTCAAGTTGATGTACAGAGAGGTTACTGTTACATAAGTAAGGTAGTGGGTATATTGCTTCTCAAAGTTCTTTCCTCCTCCATTTTTTTCTCCCCCCTCCCTCACTACCTTGTACAGTTGGTTTACTACACATTGTAAGTATTGCTGTTGCATTGGTTCACATTTTCCCCTTTGTCTCACCATTTTGATTTGAACTTCTATTTTTATGCAACTAACAGACCCAACTTGATTCATTCGCTAGTGCATCTAATAAAAACAAAACTTAAATGAGACATGCTGAATGGTACAAAGGTATCAGATATTTTTTAAACATTCCACTCTCCTCCAAAGAATGTTCTTGTATAAGAGCTTCCCATAAATCAATATTACTAGAAATTCCTCATGTCACTTTTTTTGTAGAAAAAAGTGAATTAGCATTTTTCGATATTCATTTATGTATAATTTTACATTTTTCCCTTAAGCGATAATTTAAAGACTTTTCTTTTCAACAAATCAATAACATATATGAGTTTTGTTCCATTTAGGGGTATTGATTATACTAGGGCAAAATTAATTCTTTGTCAAAATTTAATAAGATTGGATCAATATGTGTTATTAATATCCTCATCATACATTTATACACTTAAAGATTAAAGATGTCCTGACTATATTTTAATAATATTGTATTTATTATTTGACTATTAGTTTTCACACTGAATACAAGTTTCCCTTTTAATAGGGTCATACATTAAATTGTTTGATGTGAAATCATAACTCCAATTACTGTATAAGATATAAATCACAAATGGCTACTGTACTTGATTTAACTGAAGAATCCCCCCTTATTTTTGCTTTTGTATTTTCAACAAAAGACTCAATCAGGTTATTATCTGGTTTCTACTTATGAGCTGAACTTGTTATTAAAGAAAGCATTTTTTCAGTATTAAGGAGTATACATTATGTTTGAGGATAAAATTATATAGGTATTAATTTTGGCAGATATATGAACATATACTAAGATGTTATAGTTACAGTTGATTTAATGTCTATGCTAGCATTATTTTCAATCCATCATAAGTGAATAATTACTTAAAAATAAATTTATCACTAATGAAGACACAGGACATGGTACATTATAATTATATTTGAATTATCTTGCATTAATTAAATTTCTTGATTTTAAAAATAATTATTATTTTTAAGTACTTGTACCAAAGAGATACCATTTCACAAAGCAGTTTATGAATGCAATGTATGTTTTTAAACATTTTATTGTAATGGTAATATACAGAAAGGTTATGGTTACATAAGTTAGGTAATGATTATGTTTGCTTTTGAATACTGTCATGCTCTCCTACATTCAAGTTTTTCCCCTCTCGAGTTTCCTTCCCACCAAATTGTATAGTTCATTTCCAACATAGTGTCTAGTGAGTTTCATTTCTGTGCTTCCCTTTCCCCTCCCCATATCAGATAAACTTATTTACAAGACAAGGCAGAGATCAAAACAGTGCAGAAGGGAATAAACCAAAGAAAAAAGGAAGGAAGAAAAAAATAAAAGAACCACAACCAGAACACACACACACACACACACACACACACACACACACACACACACAACTTTTGCTTCCATTTCTTGCAGTTTATTTGGCGAAGCATCATTTCATATGGTCATATGCACATTATTGAGCCTTTGCAATAATCTCCTAAGAATAGTCTCCTTTGTTCTCTCTGTGTGAATGTTTAGACTCCTGTTTAATTAGGCATGTCCAGGTATAATTGTTTGTCTTTTACTATCAGTTGAGTTTGCTTGTAGATTTGTAGGCACATTCTAATTATTACCAATGAGGGAAACCATGCAGCCTATGTTTCTTTGGGTCAGGATTAGTTAACTTAGTAGAATTATTTTGAACTATTGGAAAAAGTATACAGTGTATATTGATCATCCCCTTCAACATCCCCACTCTCCTTTCACTCACCCTCTTCTATACTAATGACTTAAAAACAGACTTTTCAAAAGAAGAAATAACTATGGCCAACGGACACATGAAGAAATGCTCAGACTCTCTACCCATAAAGGAAATGAAAATCTAAACAAAACTGAGACTCTACCTCACCCCAGACAGAATGGTCATTATCAAGAAAACAAACTACAACAAATGATGGTGAGGATGTGGCCATAGGGCACTCTAGCACATTGTTGGGTAGGAATATAAACTTGTTCAATCCCTCTGAAGAGGGTATGGTGGGTCCACAAAAAAATTAAACATAAAACTATGCTATAGTTCATTGTATACTTAAAGCCACCAACACAATCATATTCATTGAAGCAATGTTCACCATAGCCAAGATATGGAATCAGCTCAGCCACCACTCAATGGACAAATGGATCAAGAATTTGTGATATATATATATATATATATATATATATGTAGATACACATATATACTCTAACATATGAATTTTACTTCATTAGAAATAATGATATGGTACCATTCATATAGAAATTGAAAGATTATTAAGTGAAATAAGCCAGACCCAAAGAAACAAATGTTTCATGGTTTCCCTCATTCTTGGTAGGAATGCCTTTACATCCATAAATAAACACATTGTTTGGTATAGAAGTCACTACAAATGAATTAACTGAAGTATAATAGACTCTACTGGCAGAGGAATAAAGAGGGAAACAGGGAGGGGGGACACAGTCAGAATTCATTGTATATAACTACAACATTAAGGAAAGCATTTTCAGAATGGAAGAGAAATACTGAGCCATTGTTTTGAGGTAATAATCCATAAGAACATTGTTCTACATAAGTGAACATGTATTTTGGATGGTTAGGAGGTAAGAAAGAGTGCAAAACCAGGACATGGGATAAACAGTCAAAGGAGGTTAAGGGAAACGTGACCAATAATAATCCCCTATAGCATCATAGTGAAGAGCTATGGACATGGATAGCATGCTCTATCATTGCTTCCTTGTGCTTCTATGATGCTAACTCCCTTCAACACCTCAAACTGTCAGTAAGTCTGCTTGGTGTACAAACACTTTGAGAGAATTAGTGGAGAAATTAGGGGAAATGACTCCTTCATTTTACCCATCACTGGGATTAATAGCTAGAAGTGATTTTAGGTCCTAGAAATTTCTCAGTGAGGGAATCAGTTTTTATAGGATATGATTAATTGGCTTCAAAATCATATCTAAGTCTTTGCGGTCAAAGGAATCTTTCTTAATATCCCATTTGTATTAATGCATCCTTAGCCATAAACACAAGGCACTATCTGAAGTTGAGGCTAACAGCTACCAGGTAGGAAGGCTCTAAATTTTAATGAGATAATGGAGCTTTATCCAGATTGTTTAAAAATCAGTCATATCAATTTGCTATTTGCAATTTGCAATTATTCTCCTCTCATTTTCTAAAGGATGATAACAGGCTTTCTTTGACGGTATTTTTGCTGTTTTTTCTCCTTTGTTTTTAATCTCAATATCAGATGGGCTAGCATGAGGAGGATTACCTTTAATTATCTCCATTTTTGTCTCGTCTATATGCAGCCAGAGAAGCAATCATTGTAATGGTATTAAACTTACTTTGAGATAAAGCTAGTTGTCATCACTGAAAATGTTTTGAAGGCATAATCTACTTTTGCCCGTGGTATCTACATAACAAGCATGAATTTTGTATTCTATTGAAATTAAGAAAGCTAATATAGAAAGGTATTGATCGTAATCAGTAAGGAAATATTTCTATCTTGAGAATGAAGATTTGGATGTCTGTTGTTGCTGCTGATTCCTTGGCACAAACTTAGAAGGAAGTAAGAAAGCATTACCCAGCCTCTCATTTCAAACTGGAAGAGTGTTTCATGCTGTTAGTAGCATTGGTGAAAAGTTTTGTTGAACGTGTGGGGCAGATTTTAAGAATGATAGCTGAGTTTCCCAAGAGCCATTTTCCCCTCATATCTGAAGGATGTTTTTTTTCTTTTCTTTTCTTTCCTTTTCGTTCTTTTTTTTTTTCAATCTAAAGAATGTTTCTTGATTCCTTTGCTTGGAGTTCATTTCATAGAACATTATTTTATATGATGATTTTGAACCTTTGTTTGCCACCCCTATGCATAGCCTCCCTTGGCCTCTGTATGTTAATGACTAGGGGCCTATGTAATTCATCATGTCCCAGTGCTAATTATTTATTTTAGTCATTCAGAGTGATTACTTGTAGATTTATAGACATTTTCTACTTACCACAAATGAGGGAAATAATGCAATCTCTGTTTCTTTGGCTCTGGCTTACTTCACTTAATATAATTTTCCCCAAGTTTTCCCATTTCCTTATGAATGGTACATTATCATTATTTCTTATAGATGAATATCTATAAGATATATTTTGTATATATACACACAAGATAGATAGATAGATAGATAGATAGACAGACAGATAGATAGATAGATAGATAGATCTACACTATATTTTCTTGATCCATTTGTCCACTGAAGGACATGATTTCAACATACACACATACACACACACACAAATAAAAGATGGTATTGTTTTATGATGTGAATGTTTACCTGATCATTTTAGCCAAAATTCTCAAGAAATTTCATAAGTTTTGCTCATAATTTCAATATGAACACACACATAAACAAGCTAAACTATGATGAAGTATCTATAACATAGAATAAAGATTTACATTGCAGAGAAGATACATAATTAAAATAACATTATCTTTCCCTAGAAAATCCATTAAGCCAGTTATATGTTAAAGAGTTGCCTATGTAGAAGCAGCCACAAAGAATATCCTAGAATGGATCAGGTAGACAGTATTGATGATCCAGCATCCTACTCTTTGATGCCATCCTTCCATTCTTAATATTTATCCATTTATCTTGCTTAATATTATGTTTTAAATAGGATATAAAATTTACATTTTAGAGACTCATTTTTTTTGCTAATTTCTGCAACCTTAGTTATGCTTGATTCTCAAGCACTCAACCTAAACTTCAAATATAGTAGGGTATAATAGAAAGATGCCATAAAAAATACCATGATTTTTACTCAACACAAACAACAAGTAGTTTACTTCTAGAATTTGGTGGTTAACTGGAACTAAGTCTCAGGGACTTTCCTGCCTGGTTTGGCAATGAACCATAATCTTCAGATCTCTGTCTCCTGAGTATGTAGGATTAAAAGCATGAGCCATTGATGCTTAGTAAGACAGCCAGTAACCTTGAACTCTGTTCTTGAATTGTAAAACTACAAGAAATTATTGTGATTGTTGTCATTGTTTTCATTTTGTGCCTGTCTTAGCACAAAACTCTTGTACTAAGAATAAAATTAAAGACCATGCAAAATATTATTAATGCCTACCTTGGATATGGACAGTTTGAAGTGCTTCTTTTTATATTCTGGGGTTTGGGACACATATATATATATATATACACATATACATATACATATATATACATATATACATATATATGTATATATATATATTCCAAAATTTGGTTGGAAATATTTATAGAATTACCTTTCAGTGTTTTGAGTTGTACCACAAATGCACATTTTTATAAGATACAGCAATATATAGAAAAAATACTGGAGCAAATGTCAAATAACTGTTTCCATTTTGATTACTTTAAATATTACAGCAAACGTATTTAATAGTTTTAGTTCTTATCAAGAAAAATGGACCAGAACAGGGAATATTCTAAAAGAAGTAGCAGCATTAAAAGAATCTGCTAGAGGCAAATTGAATTTACATTTTTGCTATGTACATGTGGGACTTCTTTTTTTAAATCTTTTTTGCTTCTACTCAATATAAATGATGCTGTGCCAAGTGTTTAATAATACACAAAGAATTTCAGTAAATGGTGGAATTCTGTGCCAGAGATTCTATGTAAGATTGTTTTAGCTAAACTATAGAACAGCTGCGTGCATTGAAATCACTGGACCTCTTCAAAGAGTACATGTCCAGGTACTAGTACTTTGTTTAGCTTTGTACTTATACCGAATAAAACCCCAACCCTATAGTGTTAAAACCTAGCACTTGATCAGGCCTTGGTACCATGTAATTGGCTTCCAGGACAAGAGAGGCACACTGACTCTTTATTTCTTTTCTTTTTTTAAGTTAATTTCATTGTCAAGGTGATGTTCAGAGGAGTTACAGTTACATGCATTTGGTAGTGAGTACATTTCTTGTAATATTTGTTATTCCCTCCTCATTTTTCTCCCACCTTCCCTCCTCCCCATAGCCCTCTCCCATGAGTTGTACAGTTAATTTCCAACATATTGTCCTGTGAGGATCATTGTTGCATTGGTTTGCCCTTTATCCTTTGTCTCACCATTCTGATGTTCCCCTTCCCTTTCCTAAATCAGACAAATATATATACAATACCAGCATAACCATATTCATTGCAACATTATTTACCATAATAAATATGGAACCAACCCAGATACCACTCAGAAGATGAATGGATCAAGAAAAGGTGATACACACACACACACACACACACACACACACACACACAATGGAATTCTGTGCGTCCATCAGAAAGAATGACATTGCCCCATTCATGAGGAAGTGGAAAAGTGGAAAGACTTGGAAGAAATCATATTAAGTGAAGAGAGGCAGACTCAAAAAAACATAGATTACATAGTTTCCCTTCTTGGGAATAATTAGGATATGTCTGGAATAGTCCTAGCAGAGTATCATAATAGCTCTATAGCTATGTACATATAGTCACATAAGATGATGCTAAGTGAAATGAATTCCAAGATACAAAAACAAGGATTGTCATTGTTGTTCTTATTTTTAATGTACTATGTGGAATTATTTATTTTTTATTTTGTTTTTCTTTACTATGGTTTATCTCCTGTTGTCACTATAGTTGATTTTGGTACCCTGGGTATTATATTAGAGCTGCCATGATTATTCACTTCATGGTAGACAATGGTGAATGAGTATAGCAATCTACCTAAAGCAAGAATGTATTCTCCCCTGGATGTCTGTGGCTCATTCCTGAGGAGAATGAGAACTAGAAATGGACATTTCAAAGACAACCTAAGCAAGAAAGTCCTTGAGACTCTTCTCTCCAATTAACCACCAAAAGGCTGGAAGTGGAGCTCAGACTCAAGTGGTAAGAGTATTAGCCTTGAGGGGGAAAAAGCCCTTTGGCACAATGTCTCAGCCCCGAGTTCAAGCACCAGCACCAGCACATGCATAAGCATATAAAGGAGTCTTGACCCATATTAAATATCTTACAGCTGGTAGTTTTTCAAATGTTACTAAGATATGAGAGCAACAGATATCACTGATGATAATCTTTACACTCCAATCTATAAAAAAATTATGATCTACAATCTATAAAAAATATTGTTAAACTTTTAGATCAGTCTATTGACTAAACTCAGAAGCATTTTCCACAAAGTTATGCACTTAGAGACTTGCATAATTAGAATAAAATACTGCTCAACTACTCAGGCCTCAAGACATCAGGGCTTCCAGTCATTTGTTAATTATTTATAGCAAATATGTTTTAAAACTCTCACACCAGTATGTCTTGCCAATAATATTAGATGATAGGTTAATGTACATTTTAAGGAGGACAATAAAGTATCTCAATCATAATCAAGTTTATTATCTGTTGCCATAAAGTAAGTAAAATGGTTGGCATATATTTAACATTGACTGTCTGCTAAGCATCTTACATGGATCTTCTCAGTTAATCCTCTCAATTAACTTCTGATATTCATCCTATCATTTTTCCATTGTTCAAACATATACACTGAGTAAGAGGGACAGTAAGTAGCATTGCTACTCTCCTATAGCTATGAAATATTTGCAAATTGATCTCTCTGGAGCCAAACTTTTTAACCAGCATATTTTCTTATAGTGACTTCTTGGAAAAAACAGATACTCACATTTGCATTTTTAACACAATGTAACCCCACTTTAATGAATGTAGGGCTTTGCACATGTTTTAAATTGTTTTATTTTAGGGTGATAGGAATGTTTATCAGAAAAGAACCATAGCAGATAAAGAGCACATGGCATAGACATGCCATGGGAAAGACAGCCCTTCAGCCTATGGCTCTGCCAACTTGGCCTTCCTACACTGTCTTCCTTTTTGAAATTTCTTTAGGGCACAAGTAGCATACTACCACATGTACTAAGAATCATAAGAAAAATCAAATAAAATATGTTTTATACTTCCATCTCATACATAGAATTTTACAAGAATATATCTAGTGCATTCTGTGAACCTGTAATCTAAGGCTGGAGCAATGAGCCAGAGGCACAGTGTGGCCCAAATGGTAGAGAAACACCCTTGAGTGAAATAGCCAAGTGAGTATACAAGGCCCCAGTTTCAAGCCCCAGTACTATACCAGCACACCCAGGACACCCTTCATACACACCCACAGCAAACATCAACAGAGATGTCTAAGATCATTATGGCAATCTGCTGTTGTGGTTTAGCCTTTTCAAAAGTTTAAATTTAGGGGCTGGGGATATAGCCTAGTGGCAAGAGTGCCTGCCTCGGTATACCCGAGTCCCTAGGTTCGATTCCCCAGCACCACATATACAGAAAACGGCCAGAAGCGGCACTGTGGCTCAAGTGGCAGAGTGCTAGCCTTGAGCGGGAAGAAGCCAGGGACAGTGCTCAGGCCCTGAGTCCAAGGCCCAGGACTGGCCAAAAAAAAAAAAAAAAGTTTAAATTTAGTTAGACAAAGTCTCTATGGTACATTTGATTTGATTTTATCATTCATCTTCTTAGTCTAGCCAGTATTTTAAATGATCACTTTTTGCTTCTAAGTTTTCTAGGTTTTCATTACATCCACATTGACACATTTGAGAGAAGAAATTGTCATTAAATTATTTTCACTGATGCTGCAATCATTGCTTCCATATCTTTACCAACATTCACCCATATTGTTTACTGACAGAAAGTAACGACAGACAGGCCCTGTTCATTTTTTTGGTTACTGGAGAAGCAAGTTTAGGTTACTCAGAACACTGAGGTCCCATTCAGAGTATTTGGGACTTTTAAGTAAAATAAAATGCCCAACTACAATGAAAAGATGATTTGTGCAATAAATAGTGGAGCCCTCCCATTTTTATTCTCAAATGTGTCAATGTGGATGTAATGAAAACCTAGAAAATTTAGAAGCAAAAAGTGATCATTTAAAATACTGGCTAGACTAAGAAGATGAATGATAAAATCAAATCAAATGTATCATAGAGACTTTGTCTAACTAAATTTAAACTTTTGAAAAGGCTAAACCACGACAGCAGATTGTCATAATGATCTTAGACATCTCTGTTGATGTTTGTTGTGGGTGTGTATGAGGGGTGTGCTGGGTGTGCTGGTATAGTCTGGGGCTTGAAACTGGGCCCTTGTACACTCACTTGGCTTTTTCACTCAAGGGTGTTTCTCTACCATTTGGGCCACACTGTGCCTCTGGCTCATTGCTGGTTAGAGATAAAAGTCTCATGGAATTTTCTGCCTAGGTTGTCCTCAAACAATGATCTTTTTATCTCAGCCTCCAAAGCAGCTAGGATTACAAGCATAAACCAAAGAGCCTAACTGGTTTCACTAGTTTTAATTATCATAAATGCTAGACATTTCTAAAGGGAAATTTTAGACTCTGAGACTAAAATATCTTTCCTTGTGCTGCTGGGATCAGCAAACCAGAGCCTTGTACATATAACCATATGTGCTACTGTTGAACTACACCTCCAGCCTCTTTGAGAAATTCTAGAGTAGTTAGCATAGAATTCAAAAATGCCTAAGAGCTGCTTGTAAGAACAGGTGTTTCAAATATGCTGTATACATTTGATAAAGAATGGAAAACAAACGGCATATGAGGACTTGAGCCAATGTGCTATAGTTTCTCTCTTTAATAGATTCATCAAGAAAATTATTCCACATATAAATTTGCTCATTTTCTATAATTTCTGAACCTACCAAAGGCTGTCATTGACTAATCATTGTGTCCACAACTTTGTCCCTTCACTTTGTATTTTTGTGTTTGGCCACTGAAAGAATATTGGAGTCTCAACTTTTTCCTTACATAAGGAGAATGAGTGTTAAAACCGCAGTTCCAGGAGATTAGCATTCAACCCTGACTTGAGTTGTGGAGAAAGCAGGCAGAAATCACAGGCACTCCAGAAACTTCAGAGTTTAATAAGTAATCTACGCAAAGAAAATGCACAATCACAATCCGAGTATATTAAGAAAGGAAGAAAGGCAGCGTTAGTTCTTTGGGCTTCAAGGGTGAGTCATTCACCCTGTGCCACTGCTGAAGGGAGGCATTTTTATTGATTTGCAGATTAAGGATCTACTTAAAAAGTGATAAATCAATCCTTCTCCTTCAAGCCCAGTGCAGTGTGTTCATGAGCCTGAAAGCAATCACTGCTGTTTGAGGGAAGCTTACTTAGCTTGTGTTTCTCATAATGATAGAGAAAACCATGGTTCTTAATGAGGGTGCTGTATACTGAACATCTTATGAAGAGTTGGAAGACTGAGCTGGAATAAATCAATGCATGAATCTAGAAGCGTGCAGGTGAGGTGAAGAGCAGAGAGTTCATTCACTTGATTATCACTTGATTTTAAAGTCAACAGCGCCTCACCTCCACTCTCAACTTCCACACACATCTGACTAGTGTCACGATTTTAGTTTCTATTATCTAATACAATCAAGCAGTTTGAAAGTAAAAACATTTCTGGATACTACCTGTGTTATATTTAATATAGGCCAGAATCAGAGTGTAGATAATTATGGGGTATTTTTAATCAAATCTTGAAAAAAAGAGCTTAAAGATAAATCAAAGAGAGAAAATACTATTATATCACCAGAACATAATTATTTCCTGGGATTTTAAAATCTCAATAGTTACCCTTAACAAAATTAGACTAAAATAAGTGTTTACAAAAGAAACCTACCTTTCTCTCCCCTGTAGATAGCTCGTTGAAGGACTGTTTTAAAAGTATGTGTGATTGTAACAATAGTTTTAAATTATGAATTAAGTCAGTCATTTTTAACCCCAAGCCATGTGTTGCCACAGTAATCACATAGACCCAACTAAGATGAATGAGTTTAAGTCAGGCATGGAAGTGCATATTTGTAATGAGACCTACTTGGGAGGCTGCTGCAGGAAGATTCTGAGTTCAAGGCCACCTTGCTGTTGTGGCACCACTTGATTTTGGGAGGAAATATTTTGTCTTTTCATAAAATGAATGACAAGGAATATGATGGGCCTACTCTAGATACAATGTGATTCTCTGATTTGCTAGCTATGGCACTACTAGAGAAGGGCAAGCATGGATGTTGGTTGCCAGTTATGTTTGTCCTGCCATGCCTTTCTCTCATGTAGTGATTACCTTTATGACTGTCAGTTGAATACTTGCTTTTCAAGGGATTTCTGGGAAACAGCATGGAGGTAAGAATACCTTGCTTTTGTGTGTGTTTACATGTGTGGGTGAATGTGCTGGACCTGGGGCTTGAACTAAAGGCCTGGGCACTGTCCTTGAGCTATGGTTTTGTTGAAGGCTCTTATTCTCGCACTTGAGCTACAGTTGCATTTCCTTTCTTTTATAATACCTTGCATTTTTAGAGGTCTATAATTTGTTCTTGACAAATGTTCTGGAGATAGGAGCAGATATTAGACTCTAGAGAGTTCTGTGGTAGGTTAAAAAAGTTTCTACTTTTAGCTACTAGAAAATGAGGGAATATTGAACTTCAGAATGGAGAATAACTTGATTAATGTTAGCTTTGTCTCCAATATAGCATTGGCAAAAATGTAGAACATACACTTACAAGAGTCAGACTGGAAATCTGGGGACCAGTTGCAAGACTAATTAGTATAGATAATAAAAAACAATACCAATATCCTAATAAGGAGAAAACAAATGGGAATGTTTAGGCAGTAGGATGGACATAACATAATTCTTAATTATTGAAGACATTAAAAGATGTACACATGGAAAGTTAATTACTTATTTAAATCTAGGATCGAGAAGGAAAAGAAGAGTTTTAAGGGGGAAAAGCTAAACTACTGTGTTTTTAAAATGTTGGATTTGTCATAGTTAAGAATCTTCCAAGAAAAAGGGAGGAAACTCAATACATGGTTAAACAAATGATTTTTTTTTTTTTTTGCCGTTCCTTGGTCTTGAACTCAGGGCCTGAGCTTTGTCCCTGAGCCTCTCTGTGCTCAAGGCTAGTGCTCTACCACTTGTGCCATAGCACTTTGGATTTTTCTGAGTAGTTGATTGGAGGTAAGAGCCTCAAGGGGACTTCCTTGTCCTGGGCTGGCTTTTGAGACCAAATGAATTTTTAACTGCAGATGCAAAATGAAGTTCTTGGCACATAGAAATAAATTGAAGCATAAACATAAATTCTGCCATCCTTGAAAAGTTTGTATGGAAAGCACATAGAAGAAAGATCACCAGTTGTGAAAGAAGTAAATGAGAAACCTTAGATACAAAAATGTGAAATAGACCAAGAGAGTATAACATTGAAATAATCATGTGATAAAAATAAACAATAGGCCAAGGATCTAGATTAATACATGAGATGAGATGAAAGTTGAGAAACAATTTCCAAGCAAGACAGAGGGTCATTTGCTTTTTGCATCCTGGAGGGTACTTAAGAGTATGCTTCTCTATTAGTGATGTTACTCTTTTAGCAATGGAGTTTATCCTTGATGATCTTAATGCCATTTGTAAAGTAAAAGACAGAAGTGTGGAATCACAATTAAGTTACTAAAGACTCATGAAGATTGCCCTGTAGTCCTTGGGCTCCTAAAGGAAATTATTGACCTTATGTGAATGCAATTTGGTAAATGTACAAATGATTGATTGTGCTCCTTTAATATTTTATTTAATGTTATTTTATAGAGATGCCAGGAATGTTGAGTAGCATTCCATGCATTCAATTTTCCTCACTTAATTTCATGCTACAATACTTGGAAGATAACAAGGAAATTTTATTCAGCTCAAATTTTTTTCTTCTGCTGGTAAATTATTCCTCCCCTAAACATCTCAGAAGATTAATGAAAGGGTAAGCTAGTGGCCTTGTGTGTATATGTCACCAAGAGTTATTTGTCCAATAATGCTTCAATTCTTTATTTGAGTCAAGCAATGTCTTATTTGACTTATCTACAGATAATGTCTTATTTGACTTATCTAAAGATCATCTTAATAAAAGCCTTGTTTTTAACTTGAAATTTATTCTATTTCAAAAGTTACACGTATGTTACTAAATCAGTTTGCAACACTGTAGTAGGATTAGAGACTTCTCACCTGAAATACCTATGCAATTCACTCATTTAATATTCTGAAACTGATTGTCATGCCTTTGCCTCACACACTTCACACATTTTTTAGATAAAAAGTGAAGTATGAAAGTACAAAGAATGGAGCAAAAGAAACAGTTTTGTTGTGTAAGAATCTCATATTCTGGAAATACCCACTAACTGTTCACCATAGTAACAGAAACTGATAAATGAAAGGTATTTGTAGATAAATACATCCCCACTGACTTCTGTGTCCAGTTTTCTTCTGGATTTTTATGGGCCTGGGTGTGTTATGATACAGTCTGCCTATCGATCTCCCTTGTTTTCATTCTACAAATGTGGAATGGGCATAAGTACATAAATTAACACAGGTGTCTGCCAATGAGATGAAATTGGAAAATAAGTTTGTCTTTTATGTGAGTATGATGGTCCTGGGGCTTATGCCTGCATGAACCTTTTTTTTTTTCTTTGCTCAAGGCTAGCCTATTGAGTCATAGCTCTACTTGTGGCTTTTATGGTGATTAATTGGATATGAAGAGTCTCATGGGCTTTCCTGGCTGTGCTATCCTTGAACCACAATACTCAGATCTCTGTCTCATGAACATATACGAATGATCCACCAGTACCCAGCTAAAATAGGTTCTTTTTCTCTCACATTATATATATTTTTTCCATTTTTGTATGACTCAATACCTCACATGTCTGTTACTCTCAGAAAATATATGTTTTTTTTGTTTTGTTTTTTTGGCCAGTCCTGGGGCTTGGAATCAGGGCCTGAGCACTGTCCCTGGCTTCTTTTTGCTCAAGGCTAGCACTCTGCCATTTGAACCACAGTGCCACTTCTGGCCATTTTCTATATATGTGGTGCTGGGGAATTGAACCCAGGGCTTCATGTATGTGAGGCAAGCACTCTTGCCACTAGGCCATATTCCCAGCCTCAGAAAATATATGGAAAAGACTTAAAAATTCGACCTCAAGGTTCAGTTTAAGAATCAGACATAATTTTCCTTCATTTTTGTATAATTACAGATTAGAAGGGAACACTTTGCAGTAGTAAGTTTGCTACTAAAATTCAGTGGAATCAATACTTCTAAGTCTACAAAATAATTATGTTTGGTCAAAGATTTCTACAGGTTAGGTTTTCATCAAGCAGTATCTCAAAGCTACATTTGAAATGACAAGGAAAATGGATGAACAAGCTCTTAAAATGCCATTTTTATTTATTTTTTTGTTAGTTGTGGGGCTTGAACTCAGGGCCTGGGCATCATCCCTGAGCCTCTTTGTGCTCAAGGCTATCTCTCTACCACTTGATCCACAGTACCACTTCTGGTTTTTGAGTGGTTAACTGGAGATGACTGTTTCACAGGGACTTCTCTTTCCAGGCTAGCTTCTATCTGTAATCCTCAGATCTCAGCATCCTAATATAGTAGCATTTAATAATCATTTCCTTCCTAATATAACTGTCTTTATAGGATCTGAAAATATATAGAGATAGAAGTTTCAGGACTTATGTCTTATATAAGCTTAGCAAACTTCAAATTTCCATTTTTTGCTGCTTAAAATAATTAAAAAGAAAAAAAAAACATAGAAGATAATTCTTAATGTAGAATCATACCAAAAAATGAATAAAGGTCAATATTAACATGTCTTGGCTATACTATAGATGCAAAATAAACAAAATCTAGATGATTTATGTTATACATATTTAGTTGGTAAGATTTTACAAGGGGCTGGACTGAGCAAAAGAGAGTGATTAGGAAGCAGAGATCAACAATGTAAATGACTAATGGATCTGATTAGTATTTGGAGAATAGAACAAAGTAGACTGTTGTAATGATCTTTTTTTTTTTAGATGTTTAACAACACACACACACAGATAATTTAGATTTATTTTTGTTAGTTTTGTAGAATGAAAACAAAGGTCATTCATTTTGACATTGGTACAGATTTCCTGGACATCTTTTTTTAATCTCCTTATATCTCATTCTCATTGCATTTTAAAGTCTTGTCTTTTAATTCAACACCCATTGTTTCATTTATATTAGAAGCCAAACTAAGTACTAGAGACATGAGTTTTAGAAAAGATGCATTGTAACTGTTTTCAATATTAGTTTCTGCACTTTATTAATTGTATAAAATTTTGTTAAACTAGCCATGTGCCTTGAAATCATGAGCTACCAAGAACTTACACCAGTACCCTTTGAGGGAACATTTACTGTTAATTTATATTAATTTGAATTCCATCCATGTGTTTGACACCACAAAACTAAGATTTTTATATACCACATTATTATGTGAATGACGTAAGGACAGAACTGGTTTCCTCAACTCATTCAGGATTCTAATGAACTCAGAATACAAATTTTGTTCCATTAAAAATAATGGCATCTCACTATCCTACATCCATTTAAATGCTTTTGAATAGAGCAGTCTTTTTTTTTATTCCAGGAGGCATATACAATAAATCTCATTATGAAAATTACCATATTCAGACTATCTTATTAATGCACATGCTGATATTTCTACCACCTTCAAACAAACAAATAATGGTGAAAATTATGCTAGCATTGACAATAGCCAGGAAACGTTATGAGAAACTCTTTTTCTTCTGATTTGTTAGAGGAAAATAGCTTCTTTGCTCGTTTAGCTAGTTTAAAAGAAAGTGTAGATTTTGAACGTTCAACTACAGTGAGTACATGGAAGGAATCCATAAAGAAAGACATTAAAACATGTCTTGTTTGTATTGTTTGTTTATAGGTGAGCATATATTAAAAAATCAACACATGAAATTGAATTTCCACATGTTTTATATAAAAATTAAAGAGAGAAATCCACCATAAGTGTCATAAGCACCATTTGAATTGATTAACCAGCTGCAATTATATTGTTGTTCTTTACCTGTAGATTAAGGCATGAGTTTGAGTGGATATTCTGTTGGAGGCTCTTTCAGAGATAAGCATCTAATCTCCCATTCAGCTGTCAGGAAAGCACCCTTGATGACCACTGCACCTGCAGTGCCTAACTCTCCAGTGCATAAGAGAGATGGATTGCATTTTTAAGTGACCAGCAATGTTTAACTTTCTCTCTAACACAGCAAGGAGCATCCTTTCACCAAAGTGTCTCAAGCACTTGCTGATGGAATTCAGAGATCTGGTTTCTTGTTCTGGGTCTACTACCTAGTTTTAAAAATGTTTTATTTCTAGGTGAAATCAAAACAGCACAAAACTGGATGGGCACTGGTGGCTCACTCCTGTAATCCTACTGAGATCTGAGGATTGCAGTTTGAAACCAGGCCAGGCAGGAATGTATGTGAGATGCTTTTTTTCCACTGAACTACCAAAACAGCCTAAAGTAGATCTGTGGCTCAAATGGTAAAGTACTAGCCTTGTGCAAAGAAAGCTAAAAGACAGTGCCTATATCCTGAGTTCCAGCCCCAAGACTGGCACACACACACACACACACACACACACACACACACACACACACACACACAAACAACCTATAAAAATGAACAAACACGGGCTGGGGATATGGCCTAGTGGCAAGAGTTCTTGCCTTGTATACATGAGGCCCTGGGTTCGATTCCCCAGCACCACATATACAGAAAACGGCCAGAAGTGGCGCTGTGGCTCAAGTGGCAGAGTGCTAGCCTTGCGCAAAAAGAAGCCAGGGACAGTGCTCAGGCCCTGAGTTCAAGGCCCAGGACTGGCCAAAAAAAAAAAATGAACAAACAAAATACTGTACAGAAATATGTACTTAACAGGTGAAATTAGATCACACTGTAAGGGAGATTTTATTCTGAATTTGCTTTACCTTCACTCCTCAGAGTTTCTACAGAGAGATCATCTGTACTCGTTTCTAATTAAGAATCTTGATTTTCTGCTCTCAAATGTAACATGGAAACTACTCTTCATGCTAAGCAACTTCTAAAATGCTCTGTCATCTGTCATTTTCTTGATTTTATTCAGTGAATCCCCATAATTTTGGAGTGAGACTTAAAATTGCAATCTCAGTTGTCTATTCCAACATTCTAGCTCAAATAATTGTTTAATCTCTCTGTTTAATCTCACTATATCTTATTTAGCTGCATTAAGGATCAAGTGAAATCTTTGATTTAGTGAAACCAAGTGTAATGTTTGTGATCTCCAAGGGTTTAATTAAATATAATGATATCAAAATTTTTATTAATTTGAAAGCAGAATTTCAGGGTAGAGCTCACACACTGCCTTTTAGAGAATGGACAGAGATACTAAATTAAAATTGGAGTTCATTTTTACTTTTATCTCTCATTCCTAAAGTATCTTAGAAGCTATTAATGACACTATGATAGAAAGGCAAAGTTAGAAATATGTTTGCTGATTAGAGTTGAATTAACTATTTTTATCTAACTAAGATTCACTCAGTGAACACAATTGGTGGAAAGTATAGGTCAGTTGTTTTCAATGATTTTTCCAATGAAGAATAAGAGTTTTTAATCTGTATTCTATTCTAAACAATGGTGGGTTGACAAGCCTTAAATTTCTATAATGATTATATCTTAGATCAAGGAATGATTTGGTTGTCAGAGATAGGAGTTTCTAATCTCCTTTTTTTTTTACAGTTGATTATGAGGTAACTTTCGAAAATCACCTTCACAAAAGAGCATTCTTCTGAATTCTATGTAAAATTATCATAACCCTTACCTATTTTTCTCAGCAGGTAAGGCATAGGTGAATATTTTGTTAAAATAAAATTTCCAAAACTGAGAAAACAAAAGATATTGAAACAATGGACTTTCTTCTGAAGTCTTTGGTGATCATTTCAACCAATCGGTTTAACATTGATCAAGCTTTTATTGTTTTATGTTTAATGTGCTGTTAGCTGTCATACATCCACAGTCTCATGAGAATTTATTTATATGTCTGTTATTATATAATAAGGTAGCATAGTGACTTGACATAGGATTAAATGCTTGCTGTACCATAACTTTCTGGCTTTATGAACTTTCATTGAGCTATTTAATCTTATTAAACCATGAGTTTTACTTTGGATCTAGAAATAAGTCTGCTACATTGGTTAAATGTGAGATAATCTAATGGCAGCAACTAGTACATTCACTAAGTGCTGGTAATTTCTGGCCTTTTCTTTTTCCTTTCTAATTCTGTGTCAGTTTAGGTTCAGACAAGGATTTGACTTCCTGGAGTTACTTTTTTTTTTTTTTTTTTTTGCCAATACCAAGGTACTCATTCTTATTTGACAAAAAATATTCTCTTAGTGTACTCACTTTCATTGTGTAGATTTCAAATTAGATTATCTTTCTGTTCTTCTTCCTCTTGAACAGTAGATAGTTAAATTCAGCTGGTGGCTTTATTTTTTGTTTTTTTTTAAGAAAGCAGGATCTGGTTATATACAGCAGAGGGCCAGTTACCTTCATCTAGTTTCTCTTGTAGATAATACTGTCCACAGAAGAGAGGCAACAGGCTGGGCCTCCTACTGCTAGTCTGCAGACTGGTGATAGGGCAGGTGTGAAAAAGAGATAAATGCCTCCTGGCTGTGGCTACAGTCACACTGAGTTGAAGGCTGTCCTCACTCAGGCAGGTCTTAGCATGCTTCTTCATTAAATCCCCCAAGTGCTTTCTCTGTCCTCCCGTTTTCCTCACCAAGATCCACTTCCCAACACCAAGAGAACAAAAACAGTAAGCAGGTTTGAGAACGAGCTGCCTTGGTCTCCACAGAAGCAATGAGACCCACAGGGATTTATAGATGAGGATTTTGCCTTCTGAATATTACTTTCCTTTTCCAGTCAAAAGAGGAATGGTAGGATGGTATAGAAACGTTTAGATGTTCACCCAAACTCCATAGCATACTTTTAAATTAAATCTTTGAAGTGGGAGGGTGGTCTTCACATCACTGATAGGAAAATATACGTCTCAAATAGACAATTCTGTTTTAATTACTCAACATTAAAATTGATCTGAATTAAGTAAAAGAATGTTTAGAAATTGTGATGGGTTTTTTTTTATGCTACTGGAACGTTTACTATATTCTTGGCGAATAGGTAAACTAAATAACTATGTCATAGCTATCTTCAAAGATTTGCAAAGAGGATTTTATCGAACACTATAAGCAATATGGAACGTGGTCTGGGGTGGAGCAATAAACTTTTACAGACACTGTTGGGGGTGGGGGGAAGAGAGAGAGAGAGGGAGAGACAGACACAGAGACAGACACAGAGACACAAAGATTCTATAGCCTTAGGGAAATTTTATTCCATCAGTCAAGAAAACATATGCAGCCTGAAAGAAACCAAATCATCTATATTAGAATGGGCATTTTGAGGCAGGCACTTGAACCTTTGAGAAAACATAAAGCAGATGCCTCCAGCTGCCTATCAACTTTTGCAATTCTTAATATTGACTTGTGACTTTCCTCTGAAAGTTGACTATTGGCTTAGGATATATTGCACAATTCAGTTTACTGACAAAGAGTACAAAAGAGAACACTGGTTTACTGGTAAACTAAAATTTAGTCTTGAATGAGACTGTAGTAATTTGGAAGAAAATAAAGGAAATATTTTTTTTAATTCCTCAGTTTGCAAGAAATCATTGCTAGTATGTTTTTGACCTCCAAGGGAAAAAATGAACACATTTTTATTATATATTGTGAGTTACTCAAGTTGAAATATTTGCTCTTACAAGTGATAGAGTTGTTTTCCTCTCTATCCAAACAATGTTCAGCTACCTGTCAAGTGTTTGCAACCATCATTCGTTTCACTCGTCTATCTTCACTAAAGCTTATGGTTAACTTTCAAAAATTACATTGCAAATCTTACTAAACATGTTTCCATCCATATTGATGGGCTGGGTTATTTACATGTAATTGCTGAACAAATGTTAACAATTTGAATCTTACATCACGAGCACTTTTAATTTTCTTAAATTTGTCAAAGAAAATTTGTCTCTAATAGAGTTCAGTTTCTTAAATGTTCATTTCCACTTCCAAAACATTCAAGTATATGTCCCAAGTAACATTACTCTTAGTTTAACAAAGATCATCTTAGTCAAAAGTTGTATTATAATAGTGGAATATTCCTTTAAAAGTGATCCGTGATGCTAAAAAAGTTAGAAATTCTGTCTTAAAAGAATGAGGAAGTGTCTTTTGATATGAAAGAAATTCATGAGCCAAGAACTTCTTGTAACAGTACTCAATTTTCTTTCAGAAATAATAATTACATGATGCTAAAAGTATGTCTTTATTTTCTCAAATATATTCATAAGGCATTAGTGATTCATTTTGAGAAAAGATGTCATTTCAAATTCCATTATATAGATGTGATCAAATCCCCACTTTACAATTATCAGTGGAAATCAGACCTTACATAATCAAGTGTTTGTATTATAGTTAATAACATCAAGCATATTTTTATTTGTAGAGTTTCCACTTGGGAAAAGATAAGTGATCTTTCTCAAAGTGGTATGTTTTTCAGCTGTATCCTGTTTATTTTGTTTATTTATACATTGTACTGGTGTTAGGACGTATATTTGCTTCCTAACAAAGGGCTGCCATAACAAAATATTACTAACTAGATGGACTAAAAGCAAAATTTACTCCCTCACATTCTGAAAGCTACTGCAAAATCAAGGTTTCGGCCCAGCTATATTCCTATGAAAGAACTAGGGAATCCTTCTGAAGTTCCAAAGAAACTTCCTAAGATTTCTTTATATTGCTTTATCATCTTAACCTCAGATTTGGTTATTATATGGCTTTTTCTTTTTCAATACCTCTTTCCCTTTTCTTATTAAAGTACTAATTTTTGGATTTAGGATCCAGTCTAACCATGGCCTATTTTATCTTGGTTACATCTGGAAAGGTCCCGTTTCCAGAGATAACACCATATTCCAAAGTTTTATATAGACATAATCAGAAGGGATTGTGGGAGACTGGTGGTGGAAGCTCTACCATACTCAATGCATGATTTGTCTATTAGTCTGGTTTTATCAGAGTTCTATGGTGGTAAGTTTTTATTCTGCACTCAACTTGTCCTGAAAAATAGCTAAATTATTTGAATAACTTGTGTATGCTCAGTAGTACCTTACACACTGTCTGATGACCCTAAAGAGTCTGAATAAATATGTATTTAATTAAATTGCACTGAGTTCTGCCTGAGCATCAGGAATGGAACTCATGTTTATTGTTGCTCTTCTAGGAGCCCTACATTATTATTACATGAAAATAACAGACTAAAAATTTAGTCTGTTAGTCTGACACAACAGAAAATGAAGCTGTAACTGCCCTAACGATATGAGCATGGTTTTGGAAGATGCAAATTACTCCAAGATATGTTAACTGAATTAATAAAACAAAGGAAGTTGAATTGTGCAGAGAGGAGAGGTAAAAATGAGTTACAAGTTACTTTTCTAGCTGAAGGTTAGCCATTATAGCAACGACATAGATCAAATGTCTGTCTAGTCAATTCAACATTGACAATCTGAATTGAAACTCTTTTGTACAACTACTTAAAGATAATGAAAAACTTGAAAGCTAAAACAGTTGGAAAACAAATTAAAAGAAAAGAAAAATACTTCATGTCATAAGCAAAATATGCCTAAACATAAGAGAAAGGACAGAATGTTCTGTTTATGATGCCTAGGATATGCATCCCTGATCCATGTGGATAAGTGATTATCTACTAGTCGATATGAAAGCAGCAGCTGAATTTTTTTTCAACCCCAATGGAAAGATTACTGCAGTGACTTATTGTGTGCAGGGATACCTGGAACATTGAAACCAAGGCCACGAGTGTAGTCTATAAGTGGCTCTACACAGGAAGAGTAAGATCATGAGCTATTTGTTTATCTACTAGAAAGCCAGGAAGCACTCTTATCCTCTAAGGCTACATACATGTTTTTACTGAGAGAAACTGAACTCCTCACAAGAAAAAATAAAATAATAATACTTTCCAACAAAAAGAATCTGCTTTTATTACCTTGAAAAGAGTTCTGCCAATCAACCATCTCTGCCTGTGCATAAAAACATTCTAAAGAGCTTTGAGTTTTGCATTCTTAAATCAAAATTAAACCATTTAGCATCTGCCGTTATTTAAAGAAAGTCTAAAAGAAGAAAAGCAAAGACTAAATATAGCACAAAGTGTGAAAGAATTCCACGGAAGCATCCATTGGCAGCTCATTTCCTCCTTCAAGTCTTTCCTCCAATGATGTCCTTTTTTGAAAAGTTACCCTGATAATTTACTGAGAGTTGCAAATTGCTTTTGCTCTGGTCTTTTTCATCCATTTCACTTTGGTCTTCTTTTTCTTTTTCAGAACAGTAGTTCCTTTCAATTGCTAATTATAAATTACTAATTTATCAAATTTATTGTAGATGGTACGTCTGTTTAGAATACCATGAGGGTAGAAATCTTTTTTCATTTGATCAGTGTTTTATCTCAAGTTCTTAGAGTAGTGGTTGCTAAATTGTAAATACTAAATTAAGTAAATATTTTTGAAAGAATAATAATTGCATTGATATTAAAACACAGAGTTTCAAATAAGAGGTAGTGGCTAAAATAGTTGAAAAGAATTGCCTCCTTGAACCCAGTAGGGAATGGACATTAAAATACATGAGAGCAAATATTATTGCTATCATCCTCGAAGCTCTGTCTGTATTTAAAATTGTTTAGAAGAATTCCTTACAGGAAGATCAAATTGAATCATTAAGTTCAAAGAAAGATTGGATTTTATGTTTCTACAAGTAGGGGTAGTGAAATAACCTTTGTTTATTTTTTTACTAGCTCACTTTCTGACAGTATTCTCAAATTCTGATGCCAACAGCTTAATTTTTGCATCTTAAAAGCACTATTTCTGGCATAGTTTGACCCCTCAGACGTGTACTGCTAAGGAAACATGGCGCCTTACTTATTACTTCCTACTCGTGTCTCATTCCCATTCATGCCCACTTAAATCTGAGCAAGTTTACATATTGACAGTTTTGATTTTCTGGACTCTAATGCCAGTATTAGGCCTTCTCAAATCATTGAGGAAATTCTACATGGTCACATCAAAACAGACCTTCTTAATGTATGAGATGTTTTTCAAAATAGTAAAAAAAAAAAAAAAAAGTTATTTAAGCCTTCAAAGAATTATAATCACTGAATTTTTTTCAAGTACTCATTGTTGGAGGGGAGAGTACAGAAAGAACTCAAAGAAAAAGGGAAAAAGTGTATCAATGGAGCTCACAGGACATTAATAAAAGTAAACTATAGGATTCATGGGTGAAGATGGGAGGGAGATACTGGGAGAGAGAGAGGAAACAAAAGACACTGTAGGAAAGGACCCAGAATGTATTCATTACCTGACTCAAGTAAATGGAACCCCTCTGTATATCAGTACACTAACACTAAAGTACATTTTTAAAAAACTTTCTGGGTCTTTGTTAAGAAAGTTCCGTCCTGTGCCAAGGAGCCCAAGTGTTTCTCCTACTCCTTCCTTTAGTGTTTTCAGGGTGTCTGTTTTGATTTCAAGGTCTTTGATCCATTTGGAATTGATTATGGTGCAGGGTGATATATAAGGATCTAGTTTTAGTTTGTTGCATGTGTTGAACCCGTTTTGCCAGCACAATTTGTTAAAGAGGCTTTCTTCCAGACTATTGTTTTAGCTCCTTTATCAAAGATCAAGTAGGCGTAGTTCTGTGGGTTCGTTTCTGGGTCTTCAATTCTGTTCCATTGGCCTTCAGGCCTATTCTGGTGCCAATATCAAGCTGTTTTTATTACTATAGCTTTATAATACAGCTTTAAGCTGGGTATTGTAATTCCTCCAGCACCATTCTTTCTGCTTAGGATTGTTTTTGCTATTCTAGGTCTTTTATTGTTCCATATGAATTTCTGGATTGCTTCCTCTATTTCATTAAAGAATGGTGTTGGGATATTAATGGATATTTCATTGAATTTGTAGATAGCCTTAGGCAATATTGCCATTTTGATTATATTAATCCTCCCAATCCAGGAGCATAGGAGGTTTTTCCATTTCCTTAGTTCTGCCTTAATTTCATTTTTCATGTTTTTAAAGTTCTCATCCTAGAGGTCTTTCACTTCTTTGGTTAAGGTTATTCATAGGTACTTTATGTTTTTTGAGGCTATTGCAAAAGGAGTTGTTTTCCTGATTTCAGCCTCGATCTTTGGGTCGTTAGCATAGAGAAAAGCCATTGATTTTTGAGGGTTTATTTTATATCCTGCAACTTTGCCAAAGTTTTGGATCAGCTCTAGTAGCTTGGGGGTAGAGTCTAAGGGGTTCTTTAGGTATAGGATCATGTCATCTGTGAAGAGAGAAAGTTTAACTACATCTTTTCAGATTTGGATCCCCTTTATATTTTCTTCTTGCCTAATTGCTCTGGCTATGAATTCTAGTACTATGTTGAAGAGAAGGGGAGAAAGTGGACATCCCTGTCTTGTTCCTGATTTTAAAGGGAATGGCTTCAGTTTTTCACCATTTAGAGTTATGCTTGCTGTTGGTTTGTCATAAACTGCCTTGATTATATTCAGGAATGCTCCCTAGAATCCCAATTTTTCCAAGGCTTTTAGCATAAATGGGTGCTGGATTTTATCAAATGCTTTCTCCGCATCAAATGATATAACCATGTGGTTCTTTACCATGCTCCAGTTGATGTGGTGAATTGCATTAATTGGCTTGACCCAGAAAGGCTACAAATCAAAGAAAGGTTAGACAAATGGGACTGCATCAAACTGCAGAGCTTCTGTAGGGAACAGGACATAGCTTGCAAGATAAACAGAAAGCCCACAGGTTGGGAGAAGATCTTTACTGGCCATTCAACGGACAAAGGCCTCATATCTATAATATATGCAGAACTAAAAAAATTACCTCCCTCCAAAACAAAACCACAAAGAACCAATAGCCCCCTTATCAAGTGGGCTAGAGACCTAAAAAGAGACTTCTTCGATGAGGAAATGAGAATGGCCAAGAGACATATGAAAAAGTGCTCTACATCACAGGCCATAAAAGAAATGCAAATCAAAACAACATTGAGATTCCATCTCACCCCAGTAAGAATGTCCTATATCAAGAAAACTAACAATAACAACTGTTGGAGGGAATGTGACCAACAGGGAGCCCTACTCCATTGTTGGTGGGAATGTAAACTGGTTCAGCCACTCTGGCAAGCAGTATGGAGTTTCCTCAGAAGGCTAAACACAGAGTTCCCCTATGGCCCAGCAGCCCCACTTTTGGGTATCTATCCAAAAGACCACAAACATAATCACACTAAAGCCACCAGCACAACTATGTTCATTGCAGGACAATTTGTCATAGCTATAATCTAGAACCAACCCAGATGCCCCTCAGTAGAAGAATGGATCAGGAAAATGTGGTACATATACATAATGGAATTTTATGCCTCTATCAGAAAGAATGACATTGCCTCATTTGTAAGGAAATGGAAGGACCTGGAAAAAGTTATACTAAGTGAAGTGAACCAGACCCAAAGAAACATGGACTCTATGGTCTCCCTTATAGGGCATAATTATCACAGGTTTAGGCAAGTCACAGCAGAGGATCACAGGAGCCCAATAGCTATACCCTTATGAACACATAAGATAATACTAAGTGAAATGAACTCCATGTTATGGAAATGATTGTTGTAACTACTTTCAATGTGCTATATGTAATTGTATCCTCTATTATTGATGATCTTCTTGTATCACCTTCCTGTGGTTGTACCTACACTTTCTCTGTATCTTATCTGGGTATATTAGAAACCATGTATACTGGTATTAGAACTAGGAAATTGGAAGGGAATACCAAAATCGAGAGGCACATGGTAAAAAAAGACAAGCAACTACAAAAGCAATACTTGCAAAACTGTTTGGTCTAAATGAACTGAACAACTCATGGGGGAGGGAAGGGAAAGGGGGAGGGGGAGGGGGTATGAGGGACAAGGTAACAAACACTACAAGAAATGTATACAATGCCTAATATATGAAACTGTAACCTCTCTGTAATTCAGTTTGATTATATATATATATATATCTATATATCTATATATCTATATCTATATCTATATCTATATCTATATCTATATATATATATATATATATATATATATATATATATATATCTGGAGCAGTAAGGGGGGAGAAAAGGAAAGCATTGTTGTCCTAGGTCCACAAGAGGCTGGCATGTGATGGTCATGACTCAAAGCCAATCTGGGCAGGAAAGTCCATGAGTCATTTATCTCCAATTAACCACCAAGAAGTTAGAGTGAAGCTGTGGCTTACATGATAGAACACTAGCCTTGAGCAAGATCTGCTAAAAGACAACACTTTGGCCCTTGGTTCAAGCCCTAGTTCTTGCATGCATGCATGTGTATGTGCATGTTTGTGTGTGTGTGCACGTGCATGTGCACACACAGGCACACACAGGAACACAGAATTGTTGGGAAAGTAAGAAGCAGAAAATGCATTTGTGGTATACATATTGGAAATCTTAATAATACTAGTACATTACTATGCTACTCTAGTCAATTTTAGCTATGATTCCTGTAACTCCATATCTTTTTTAAAAATTAATTAATTTCTTTTTTGCCAAAGTGATATACAGAGGGGTTACAGTTTCATACGTAAGGCAGTGAGTGCATTTCTTATCCAACTTGTTACCTCCTCCCTCATTTTTCTCCCTCCTTTCCCCTTCCCTACCTCTCTCCCTCACCATGAGTTGTACTGCTGGATTATGGCATATAGTTTTGTAAGTATTGCTGTTGCATTGTTTTGCCTTTAACTTTTGTCTCTCCATTTTGATGTTTCCCTTCCCTTTCCTAGTTCCCATAAATGTATGTACAATACCCAGGATACTGAAATCAGTAACATAACTTATCTGAAACAAATTGCATGATTTGGAGGATGTAAGAATGATCACTCAATCTTATGAGGATGATCTTTAGTAGCAAAAATTGATGCACAAAAAATAGGAAAACAAGGCTTTGGTGCATTCTGTAAATAAGCTGTAATTTGGTATCTTTTAAAATGTACCTACAGATTTTCTTTCTCCTTGCTTTACAGTATGTTTTGTGCTGTTGCTTTTGCAAACTAATTTTAACAATAGAAAAGAAAGTTGAGTGCTATTATCTCATGCTTATACTCCTCCTTATTCAGGAGATTGAGATCTGAGGATCTTGGTTCAAAGCAAACCGGGTCAAACAAATATGAAAGACTATTTCTAGTTAACTAGAAAAATGAAGGTATAGCTCAAAGTTACAGTTTTAGGAATGAGTGAGAATCTGAGCCAAAGCACGAAGTCCTGGGTTAAAGACCTAGTAATGATACAAACAGACCTCAGTACTGGCAACCACACACATACACGTACACACACACACATACACACACAAACACACACACACACACACACACACACACACACACACACACTCTTAAAAAAAAAGGAAAAGGGGCTGGGAATATGGCCTAGCGGCAGGAGTGCTTACCTCATATACATGAAGCCCTGGGTTAGATTCCCCAGCACTACATATGTAGAAAATGGCCAGAAGTGTCATTGTGGCTCAAGTGGCAGAGTGCTAGCTGTGAGCAAAAAGCCAAGGACATTGCTCAGGCCCTGAGTTCAAGCCCCAGGACTGGTCAAAAAAAAAAAAAAAAAAAAAGAAAGAGGAAAAGAAAAAAGAATAAAAGGGAAGCAAAGGCTAGGGATCTTATCAAGATGAAGAATATACCATGCTTTATAATAGGATATGCTTTTGAGGAGCATATAGTCTAGAGAGGAGCAGATATATAAACCAAAAATGGCAGTCTAGTATGTATGTAGCATGCTTGGACAACGTGTATGCACAGGGTGTTGAGAGTTTCCATAGGAGTTACCTCATGTAGCTATACAGTACAGTTTCAAAGGGAAAAAAAAATGTGAAATGTGGGTCATGAAGGGCACACAGAAACTCAGCAGTTATATAATAATGGAGTCAGAAAAAACATATGAAGAGAAGGGGCAGTACCCCAGAAAAGACATCAGACTATGAAATCCAATCAATATTATTGCAACATAAAATGTACGAGAATGGGGAAAAATTAAGAGGAGAAAACATAGGAAATTACACCCAGTGGATTTTGAAGATGCTGCCTGTCAATGACAGCTTTGTGCAATGGATGGGGGAAGAATGCAGTGAGAGTAATGTCTATCTTTCACGGTTCTTTCTGACACAAAAGATATAGGGAACAAATCATGGCAAATAGGGCCAGGAGAAAACTCCAGGATCTATTTCTTGAAAACAACAACGAGATCAATTTCACGAACTCTAGAACTCAAGACACATAGTTCAGAAGAATCATATGGAGAGGCCATGACATTCATAATTTATGCATAATCAATTCCTAATAGACATTATACTAAATAATTTATCAACATGCTAAAGATAATTTCTGAGTTATGTACATTCCAGAGTAATGAGTAGTTAGATCATAAATAGTGAATTAACCGAGACAGAGAATGATCCAAAAGGCATACATTAAATTGAGTTGATATCCTTGTCATTTCCTCTTAGAGGTTGTCCTGCCACTGAGAAAATGTCTCTGGTATTTACAAATTCCAAGATCTTAGAATCTAGCAAAACTTTTATAAATAAGGTGTCTAGTCCCCAGTACAGAATTTCCTATCCTCTAAACAATTGATAAATCATAGTTCATGCATTACACTTATCTAGCTAGATGAGAAATCTAAATATAGTTTACCCTATTTCTCAAAGCATTAAACAATGGAGACAAATTATGGTACTGTACCATTAAAAGTAACATGTTTTTCTGTATTTTTTTATTTTATTTTATTTTTTTCTTATTTATTGTCAAAGTGATATACAGAGAGGTTACAGTTTCATACATTAGGCATTGGGTACATTTCTTGTACTGTTTGCATTTAATAGAAGGAATTTTCAAATGATATAGTAAGATGGGGATATTTAAGATTCAAAGCTAGCAGTTTTGTGAATACAGAGTAGAATGTAAAGGTGAGTATGAATTAATGATCTAATAGAGTCCCACAGATTCCTAGAATAACAAAATGCATCCTCATTGCTTGGCTTCTCATTGATTAAAATATATAAGAAATTATGGTTGTCAACCATCATTTTTATAACAGCCCTTTTTAAGATAAAATCATGGCATTTAGTTTGTCACTTATTGCTATAGGTAAATTGTGTCATGTTTGTGTTGGAAAACACATCAACTGTCTATGTTTCTTACTAAATATAGGGTTGATTTCTGTTTTGTTTTGTTTTGTTTTTTGCCAGTCCTGGGCCTTGGATTTAGGGCCTGGCTTCTTTTTGCTCAAGGATAGCACTCGGCCACTTGAGCCACAGCACCACTTCTGGCCATTTTCTATATATGTGGTGCTGGGGAATAGAACCCAGGGCTTCATGTATGTGAGTCAAGCACTCTTGCCACTGAGCCATATTCCCAGCCCTGATTTCTGTTTTTCTATTGCTGATTATATAATTTATTAAATATGTTATTTAAAAACATATTTTAGTAGTTTGAAGGAAAATATTTTCAGTGATACAGTTCTATGGAAAACCTAAAATAACTAAATCAATCTCACACAACAAAGAACAAAATAGAAGGCACTATATGACCCAGTTCCAAATGTTACAAAAGTCTCGTAAGCAAACCCCTTTATATTAGGACAAAACAGACACACAATGGAATAAAACAGATACTAAACATTAGCTAATGCATATACAAGTCAACACAATTTAGAAAAATCTTCTATAATATATTAGGGAAAACATAAACTTTTTAAGAAGTTGTGCTGAAAAAAAAACTGGACATCTACATACAAAAGAATAAATCTAGGCCAATCAACTCAGATCCAATTGCCAGTGACTCATGCCTGAAATCCTAGCTAGTCAGAAGGCTGAAATCTAAGGGTTGTGACTCAAAGCCAACCTGGACAGAGAGTCTATGAGACTCTTAACTCCAAGTAACCACCAAAAGAGCCAGAAGTGGAGCCATGGTTCAAGTGGGAAAACATTCATCTGTAGTAGAAAAGCTCAGCTACAGTGACTAGGCTCTGTGTTCATGCTTCAGGACTGGCATACACACACACACACACACACACACACACACACTCTGATTCAAAACAGTTTCAAGACTTGTATATAAAATACAAAACTATGAAAACACTAGAAGAAAACATGAAGAATTGTTTCAAGAAATTGAAATGGGCTTTTTGAACATGATCTGAGAGACATAGGAAGCCAAGGCAAAAATAGATAAATAGGATTATAGAAAACTACAAAATTTCTCTACAGTAAAAGAAATAATCTAATAGTCTCTTCACACTTGAAGAAAAATCCTACAAAGAAGAAGAGAACTATACATCTGAAAAAGGGATAATATCCAGAGCATATAATGAACAAAAAAAAATCAATAGCAAAGAAAAACATAATGTAATTTTTAAAAAGACAATAGGCCTAAACAAACATTTATCAAAAATGACATATAAAAGACTGACAGGTATGTAAGAAAATTCAAAATAAAACCTCACCACCGCTAATCATTAGTTAAATTACAACTCCAAACTTCACTTTAGCATAATTAGCTATTATCAAAAAGCTAAAAAACAAGTGCTCACAAGAATGGGTACAGTAGCTAACCCTTACACACTGTTTTTGGAATGCAAATTAATATTGCCATTATGGAAAACAGCAAGAAGGTTACTCACCTAATCCAAAATAGAAATATCACATGATCGAATATCCCACTGCAGGTCTATAGTCAGGAAATGAAATCAGTCTGTTGAAGAGATAGTTGCATCTTTATATACACAGGAGACCTGATTACAATAGCCAAGAAAAAAAAATGGAAACAACCCAAGTGTCTACCCAATAATCTATTTGAGATAAGGAAGCTTGAATGACCAAATCATATGGAGAGAGTGATTGAGATAATAAAAAGAGCTATCTAGAGAGGACACAGCTTATTCCAAACCACCAAAGCCAGATGACTAAAATTGGTATCGTCAAAACACCCTGTTCTCAAAAGAGGAGTTTGAGACACTAGAAATTGTACTAGAGAAATAAGAGACTGAAAATTGAAGGACCAATATCATTTTATTTACCTGGTATTCCATCTGAATGAGTGAAAAACTCATTCAAATATTTAAAAGTCATTGCAAGCTGTGTGGCACAGTCACTGCAAAAAGATGAGAGAAATGATAGATCTAGTTAGCAGGACACTGGGCAGTAGCCAGAGTCAGACTGAATTACATAGATTCATAAATAAATAGTTATAAGGCATAAAATGTAAACTACTAGCAAAAGATAGGGAGACATGTTTATTTTCAATGTGAACCCAGAAAACACAGTAGAGTATGCATTCATTGTGAAGAAATATTCAGGTCTAGTGTTGTTATATAAAATAAATAAAATATTTCTGATTTTGTTTCTCCAGTTAAATTAATAAATGAATAGTGTTCATTGCTCTGGGACAGGAAGAAACTTCTTTCCCTCACAGTACATAAGATGTGTCATTCCAGACAGCATCTGTCATGGAAGCAGGAAATGGAAGCATAGAATTAAGTTGCACGAATGAGATTCACCTTTAAGGAAACATATTTGGGGCAGTCAGGAAGCCCATCATTTTCAAATCACTAAGAAGTATCGTGGTTTTGTGGGTTGACCTTCTAAAGGGTGAGGGGACCCTTTGAAAGCTATTGATGCAGCTAAAGCCTATGGTGATGTAGATAGATAGATAGATAGATAGATAGATAGATAGATAGATAGATAGATAGATATAGATATAGATATATATTATCCAAATTGAAATTTAATACAAAAGTTAGGAATCAAAGTTTCTCCACCCCAACACTATTAATAGATATCGGTTATGAGAACTGACCTATGAATTATAAGATATTTAGCAGCCATTCTGGGTTGTATGCACCAGGTACCAAAAGCAGCCTTTATTCCTCCAAATGGTGACAATCATCAAATAGGTTACCAGAAATTGTCAAATGTCTTCTTGGGCACAAAAATCACCCTTGGTTAATAACTGTTGCTGCAAATCTATCTTTCCTATTTGATTTTCACTCGTTACCTAATATTGGAATAAAACCTTCTGTTCATTAAATGAACACATATAGTTGATCAATCAATGTGTTATTCTATTGGATTTACTGCATACCTCCTTATATTTGCTGGAGACACAATTAGTTTTTTTCACCATTCATAATCTTCATCTGCCAATAGTCCTGATCTACATTATAATTAAAGTCGAACCTGAAACGATTAGGGTGATAATGGAATTGGCATAGAATGTGTGAAGCTTATTCAGAGTATATTAATTAGCAAGCACATTAAATCCTTTATATTAACAAAAGCATTAGAAAAACAGACTCCTTTCTATTTCATATTCATTATAATAGATACTTCAAAAATCTAGTGTTGTCAGGATTAATAACTGCTTTCTGGTTTAATCATATAACATACGTTTTATTATATACAAATTTATTGTGAATTTCCACTGAGCTCCTAATGCTTTAGCTTCTGATTATTCAGTATGTAAACAATTCAAGACAATCTGAGAAGAGGAATTAAATATAGACCATTTATGCTAAGGGAATTTTCTCCTGCATACTCTTGTCTTTCCTTCAGTAATCCTTATCTTTTCCCTCCTGGTTTAGCTTCTTTATTGTTCCTCCACTGATTTGGTTATCATAATCTTCATAGCACTGCAAAACATTTAATTTTCTCTACAAGATTCCAAAAAAACACTCAATAGTAAAATGATGATCAGACATTTATGGTTATTCTTTTAGGATTCCTTGCCCATTTAAGCCAGTATCTTGCTCTATCACAACTTTTGATTCTTTATTTGTACATTCTGTCTACCACATTAAATTCACAATAGAATTTAAATCAAAGTTAGGAATCAAAAATATATCTTGCAAGATTGGAAAGAAGAAAACCTAGTAATCACTACATATACAAATCTTCTCATTTGTGAAGGGTGATTAGCATTTTATTAGATGCTCTGGAAAACTTAAAAAACAAAGAAAAAGCCATGCTTTTCTTTTTATTCTATATTTGTACTCATTACATTAATAACATGATATCTAACAAGTTTATTTTTCCTCTTCAAATTTCAGTTTTTTCTGTGAGTAGCATCAGTCCTTAGCTTTAATAACTTGCCTTGCATTTATATCCCATGTCATGTCTCGGAAAGGAGTGTTGAGTTGGGGCAGGGACTTATGTCATCTAACACTCAAAACCATAAGCCCATCTCTGTGTATTATTTCCTGATAGTATGAACTTTTACAATTACTTTCCCCCAATCAAAAATCCTGTGTGCTTTAAATACTAATTTCTAATGTATGAATCTTGGCTAAGTGAAAGGAATTTCTGGAGGGAAAGGGGACCCTCTCAAAGAAATTTGGAGACTCTGTGGCCTACTGCCCCTGGCCATACCTTTATAGTCTAAAGCCAGAAGGAGCCATTTACCATGGTGCACTTTACCTTTTGCAGAACTATTTCAGGAAGAAATACATTCTCAATGTCAGTCTGCTCAAGGATGTGGAGGTTTGAACACTTACGAAAGTGTTTAAACTGCCTCTGATTTTAGATCTTAACACTAATTGCTTTAGATGGAGCTGTCTCATGTTCCACTTTAATGTCTTCTAGAACCTCCCACAGCACTTAGTCTAGGCTTTGCTTTAGAGCTCCCACTAGGACAATCAAAGGTAATGTAAAATTTGTTCAAACTCATTCCTGCTGTATCTTGATTCACCTACGTGAGTCTGTTAAGGAGCAGCAGGATAGCAGCAGAAATGTCAAAGGCAATCTGTCCTCTCCATTCAACAGTTTCCTGGTTCAATTATATAAGCACAAATCACAAGAGATGAATACAGAATAGATATACAATCTTTGTCTGAAATATTTAAATAACCAGAATTCCATTCTTACCCCATCTCCACTGCCTGCCTATGATAATAAGTGAATAGGAGACAGAGGAGGGGAAATAAAAGGAGAAGAATAAGAAGGAGGAAGAGGAGGAGGAGGAAGAAGAAGAAGAGGAAGGGGAGGAAATGTCCATAGTTTGTGTGTGCATAAAGTTCTAAATTAAAATAATTGTTAATTGCATAAATTTGAGCATATGGTCAACTCAATTATTTAAAAAATTTAATTTGTTAAAAGGTATAGGGAAGTAATGATGAAGCAATTATCCCTCTGAACTTATTTCTTAATTATCCAGGCAAGAGCACTAATGATGTCCATTTCCTAGGTTCCACTGGCAGTAAAATAATTAAAGGTCATGGGAGACCATTTGTCCCAAGGAGACATAAAGTGAAAATGGTAAACTCAGAATATAAACCTGAAGTCTAATATGAGCACAAGTTCATGGTGCAGAACCAGCAGTCTAGAGGTTTTATAGCTGCTGTGTTAATCATAGAATTTATTTTATTTCATAACTCTAAACCCCATTAACTGGCCATGATTGGTAGTCTAATAATCTAGATATTGAACTCAAAGCTGAGAATGTGCCAAATGAAATCATCTGAGTCATCTCTACCAAAAACCACAACAAAACAACAAGCAAAATCCTGAGATGAGGTTAGGTTAATGTATGCAGGGCTTTTAAATTTAATTTCCCCAGTCTTCATTATAGATCATGAGTAGTAAAAACTGCACTGCCAATATCCAAATAAGAGAGTCTTCAAAACATGAAAACTAAACCCAGATCCAGGGTTTGGACAGAAAAAATCCCTTCAATCAACCAGGTCAAAGTTCGACTATGCCCAAAAGCCAAAGAAAGGCTTAAGTATTCCAAAGTTCTGCAGTAGATCATGCTTCAAAGAATAGCATCCCTCTAAAGTAAATTTAATGCTTTCCTTCATTCGATATTGTGACACAAGAGAACATAATTGCCCCCTCAGTCTCTTCACAAAGATCCACGGGAGAGCTGGAGCATTCCTTCAGCCTCCTGACATGAACCTTTGTGTTTTGTACACGACTACTTTGAGAAAAATAATAAGCACCTATTTACCTGTTATTTAGTTGTTCATGTACTTCTAAAAGAGTGTATTCTTGTCAACAGCTTCCATTTTCTAATACCTAGACCTAGAAGTACACTGTATATTTACAAAACAATGGTAGAGTAAATATTTCCAACAGTTGAATTTCATTTTTAGACAAAATCAAGATTGAGAAAACATGGAATTGACTTAAATGATTCACTTCTCTTACTTTTTATGTTGTTTTATGAATACAAACTAGACTTTGGTATACTTTTCCTTCTGGATTTAGTAATATCGTGCATAAATATATTTTCAATAGGAGATAGTTACTCAAGATCGCTTTTGACTCATTAGGTTAAGTGCAATTAAAAGCGTCACACAAAATCTTCTTTAAAAGATATAACACTGTTTTGCTCACTTTGTTTTTCATTGTAAATCATTACATTTACAAAACTAAAATTAGGGGGTATTATTTTAGTAAGAAAACTAAAACATAAATTTTAAATTGAGTATTATATTTTATAACTTTCTAAGATTTACTGATATAACTACTATTTTCCCTCATTTTTCTGTTGCCTAATATTTCATTTAAAAGTTTGTCTAGCAAATTTGAAAGGAAACTATGAACATTCCAAGTTATTAGTCCTTCATTTTACAATAATTTAAAAATTTACACTTAACAAGGAATAGAGAGTATATTAGTCTGTTCAATTGTCATAAAAAAATATTCATTCGGGAAGTGAAGAAGTCTTAGAGTGCCAGTAAGTTAGTCTTCATTCCCAAGCTGCTTCTCTTGACCATAATAAAGCCTGCTTCCTGCTATCCTTTAATTGGGCCTCCTCTTTTCCCACACATAGAAATAGGACAACAGCAGAATTTCTGCTTTCAATTCTTATAAGTATATTGAACATGTCTAATAAGGTACTCCTAAACATTAACTGTTTCCTTAGAGGACCTTTGTCTAAGTACGGCCATGTTGACTCTTAAGCTTCAAAATATGAATATTGGGAAGGTACAACTATTTAGTCCATTTTCAGGAAGCCATATAGAAATCACTTCAAATGTGTAGTTATATTTAACACATATTATATATGACTATTTCTTTATGTAAGTATATATGTTATATACTATATCATACATACTGTAATAGTATCCATATGTACATGCATATATACAGGGTCTAACAACTAAGAAAGCCAAGAAAGCACATCTAGCTTGCAGATCCATATTGTAATGACATTCTCCATTTCAGAAAACAATTGTGAAGTGATAAAGCACTTACCTACTAAGCTTAAGACCCTGCATGTAAACCTCAACACTGCCAAAAGGGAAGAAAAGAAGCAAAATTCTCCTTAGTAAGAGGGACATTTGAAGACATGAGTGGAAAATATGTGAGAAGAACCTGTGGTCAGCTGTAGTACAAAGACATAAAGACATATGAAATCACCCAAAATGGTATCTGCAAAACATAGAACACAAGTACAAACACTCCCAGTGACCAAGTCAAAAGACCTTTTTAACAAAATAATGTAAATTATAACCAACATGGAAAATAAGTATTAATGAGACCATATTGATAAAAAATGACCAAATACATATATAAATGGCAATAAACAAATTTCTCATCAATTATTCATTTATTTACTTATTATCTCGTGAATAATTTATTGAATTTAAAGAGTAATCTTAAGTTTGATTCTCTGTTCTCAAGCAGGAAAACCAAACTCTGTAGTCCTTCAGTATACAGTGTAATTACTCACTTCCCATCAAAATGTATGTGAAGACAAGCAAGGGAGACTACATATTGTGAAGTACATGACAGATATTGCTTCAGTGAGGTAATCACATTCAGATTAGCAGAAAGTAGTAATATTGAAGTTTGTGGTAAGATGAAATCAGCACCTACCTTCTGAGACCTTCTTTGTTTACATCCCATAATCCCAATCTAACTATGAGGAAGACATCAGGATACACCAATAAAGCATATGCAACATAACACCTGTTCAGTGCTCTTCTGAACAAAAAAGGTTAGTCAGCCACTAGTAACTTGTGCCTATAACCCTAACTATTCAGGAGACTAAGATCTGAGGATCACATTTCAAAGCCAGGCCAAGCTGACAAATCCAAGAGACTCTTGTCTTTAATTAACCAGCAAACACTGGAAAATAAAAGTGTGGCTCAATTGAGAGAGCAACAGCTATGAGCAAAACAATGTAGAGTGAGATATAGTGTTTCTAAGTTGAAAAATGTTTTTAAAAAATACTTCCAGTTCATTTTATTATTTAATCTATTCTGGCCTAGAAAATAGGCCTTCTTTTTACAGCTAATAGATAAATCCCCATGTCTTCTATGAAGATAGAATAGGAATATTAGTTATATGTTTTAATTTATTTGCTTTACTGATAGATTAAAAAAAAACTCTATTGGAAAGGTCACATGTCTAAACATAGAGTAATCAGAAAATAGATTAAATTAAGATCATGAGTTTAAAATCAAGGTATTCATGAGGTATGTCTAGCCATTTTATATCAGTATCATCATATTTTATACACATGAAACACATGAATTCACATAAAGTTTCCCATATGATAGAATTTTTTTTCATTAGAAAAGCCTAAAAATATAAAAACAGAGGGAGAACACCCATAAGAATCTATAAATTTATGAAGTTTCTGAAGTAAGAAACTTTTGGGGGGGAGAGGAGAGTAGTTGTAAGAAATGAACTGAATCTAATTACCCTGTGGATAGCTAGCCAATTGAAGATCGAACACAGCTAAAGAATGCAAGCAATGTATAAGTCTTATAGGTGCTTACTATTCCAAATTTAATAGCACAATTTGAACAAATTAATAACATGTTAGAAAATCAGTTCTTCCAAAGAACTCTCTGGGAAATGCCGACTTACATTATTGACATGTTAAAATCTAATCAAAATTTCTAATGAACTGCCAAAGTTAAAGGTTAAGATGTTTTCCAATAATTACTCAAGGAACCAAGTTATTTTCTCCTCTGTTGGGGGCATCTTACTACAAGGACATGAAATTCCAATTTTTCTTATTTAATTATATGGAAAGCATTCACTTAAAATTTCCTATTTAAACAAAACCATCTTATAGTTGATTCCACATTTTAGAGAAAATTACAAGCTTTCTTTTCTGAAGGCTGTTACTATATAATGAAAACCCACTATGAGTTCTAATTCAGTGTTATAACAATACTGTCATAACAATTAGCTGTACTTAAAAGTTAATATAGCTATCTCATTAACACTATTGGGAAGGGATATCATCTTTTTTATGTTATCTATAAATGTTTTAAAGTAAGTTGTGAACCAAGCACTAGTGGCTCACATCTGTAAATCCTAGATACTCAGGAGGCTGAAATCTGAGGATCACAGTTCAAAGCCAGCCTGGGCAGGAAAGTCCATGAGAGTCTTATCTCCAATTAACCACCAGAAAACCGAAAGTGACACTGTGGCTCAAGTGGTAGAGTGCTAGCCTCAAGATGAAGAGCTTACCAATAGCGTTCAGGCCCAGAGTTCAAGCCCCATGACTGACAAAGAGAGAGAGAGAGAGAGAGAAGAAAATGAGAAATTCATGCCAACAAATTTTAAGAAAGAATGATATATTTGGAACTGAAGAAAACATTAGCAGATAATGTGGAGTCATCTTTGCTGTTTGTGTGATCTTAGAGGTTTTGATCTTCACATTTTTTCCCTGTGAAACATTTTCAAAGAATTAGGTGACATTTTTGAACACTTCATATTTTATAAGTTCATGCTGGGAGCTCACTGCTTATAAAGTCTGTGATTTGTAGCTACAGAATAGAGGAAAACTTGGCACACACAACACATATTTCTTGACTATCGGAGGTAATTCTGCTAGAACAATCATCATGGGGTTTCATGGTGTGAATGTAGCAATAAAGGTGTCTTAATTCAATTATAAATAACCATGAAACTATAAACATCATATTGTTTGATAATTTGCTTTATATATTTTCCCACTTTATGCAACATACACGACATCCTATAGTAGAAGATCAGTGGTTGGTTAATGACTATGGAGGCCCGCAGATTTGCAAATGTTCTTTAAGCTCTCACTATGGTCATATAGGAAAGCCAGCAATACGTTTATCCAAGTGTTTACTCTCATCCCAGAATACTGATATGAGAAGAAACAAATCCATCAGATTGAGCTCTTGGTTTCTAGTGTCTGCTTTCATAAAGCCAAATATATTTAAAAAACAAACAACCAATAAAACATCAATAGGAAATCCTCTATGTTTATACATTACAGATCCTGGCTAGGCAGCCTCCACTTTTCTTCCAATATTTTCTTCTGCGTTTGGAAAGCATATGGAAAAATCAAAATTGTAAAGAATATCACACTGTCAAATGGATCTGAATAAAGACAGATTAATTTTTCTGGACTAGGAATACCTTCTTCTCAAGGGAATTCAGGAGCTTGTTTCCTAAACTACATTTTTTTCTAGTTGAAGAAGAAATACTGAGGGATAGGTGAGAATGTTGAAGGGGGTGACATTGATCAAGACACATTATATTCACAAACTGCTTTGTGGTATGGCAACTCTTTTGCACAAATACTTAGAGATTTAAAAAAATACTTTTGGAAAGAAATGCTGATTTTACTTACGTCGGCATCATGTGAAAAATATTTATTCGAATATATTTCTTAGGAAAATCGTCCATACTACATCTTAATTGATTGTTGCATCTCAAAATCACTGCAAAAATCATTTTAGATGTAAATGTGGTTTACAATAGACCTCTGTTTACCTTCCATTGTTTGATTTAAGCTTAGCCACCGCATTGTCCATGATCATTGAGACTCATTAAAACTGAAAAGTCTTCCAAGGTCACAAGTTCAAGTTAATTCTTCCATAAATTATAAGGTCCTGAATAATTACCTCCTCTGTGTCTACCATAGTTCTTTTTAAAGTTTGACTGAATGCAGAAATTATCAAGTAGCCTACAATCTGTCAAGCTGCAAACTTTAGATGTATTATATAATTTAGCAGTAAGTTTTATAGTACTGATTATAAATATTATAGCAATTACCAGGGAGGAAAAGGTGATGATGAAATAGTAATTAGAAACATAGCAACTGGATAATTTTTAAATAACATTGACACATACATATTACTGCCAGATTTTTTTATAGTAGAACTTCTAAAATATCAGAAAACTACTAGAAGACACTCATGCCTGTGTTAATCCCCCTTAGCCACTCAGTCATTGAAAATTTTTGAAATTTTAGTTTGCCAGGCAATGGGCTATACAGAGTCATAGCAAATAGACATTGTCCTTATTAATAAAGGTTTCATAATTACAATTAAATTTTATGTGACTGAGTAAAAAGAAGAGAAGAGACAAGGTTCTGATACTGTCAAAACAGAAACAACTTGGTAAAGGGACTCAATAAAGCCTCTATGGAACATGTCTTCATTTGAGAGCTATCAAGAAATGGTTTAAAAACTTCAAGAGGAAACATAATACAAAAATACATGTCCATCAGCAAAATTAAAATGTACAGATTCAAGTATGGACATTAGAAGATTTATGATCATTCCTACAAAATTAGAGATTAGCATATGCAGGGAAAAGAGAAGGTGATGAAATAGAAATAAGGGTCATGAAAACTTTATGAAGGTCTATAAAGATGATATTGGGAGGTTTGGCCTTTGCCCTATTTTTTGATGAAAAATTTATACTTCAAGAAGAATTCAACCAATAACAAAAAGGAATATATTAACTGAATAACAAGTCTACCTGCATTATTATTCTGAATAAACTAAGTCATAGATTTATCTATGCAATAGGAAATAAGTGTTTAATTACAAGGGAGAATGGAATAAAAGAAAATCCTATTGAATCTGTGCCAGAGCCAGCGGCACCAAAAGGGAATCCTGAATGAGGTGGGTGAGGATTAAAGAAAAGGAAAAATACAAGACAAGAGAAAAAAGACAAAAGACAAAGCTGGGGTCTGGGAGGTCTGCAGCTCAAGATGTAACTCAAGACTGAAGCCATGTTTACTCTTAACTTCCAGTTTATATGCAGTTTGAAAACCAGGAAATAGCATAGGCTTAAAATTCCAGAACACAAAAAGGCTTGAGGTTAGCACTACTGGAGGATAGCTAAGACAGGATGAGGTTGGTTAACATAAGAATGAACTCCAGAGCAATATCTGATGGTAGCTAAGACAGGATGAGGTTGGTTAACATAAGAATGGACTCTGGTAGATTTAGTAAAGCATTTCCGATTTTCCATTAAGCCATGTCCTTGCATGTCCTTGAAAACATAGCAAGAGGTCAGAATGAGATTAGCTGCTAGTTGGGCTCCCAACAAATCTGTTTATACCAGTTGTAATAATTAGGCCAATCATAAGCACTGGAAAGAGTAAGGAAACAAAATTCGAGATAGGAATCTGAAGAATAATTAATATGATATATTGACCAATTAAATACAAGTGAAAGAGAAGGGAATGAAGTCTCCAACCTTTCTCAAAAGAATTTCCCATAGGCAGAGAGTGTACTCTGGAATTTAATATTTATCCTACAAAATTAAGAAGAGTAAGAGAAGGGGTGAGTAGTGGAGGGATGGGTGAGGATGTTGAAAGGGGTAACATTGAACAAGTTATATATATATATATATATATATATATATATATAGAGAGAGAGAGAGAGAGAGAGAGAGAGAGAGAGAGAGAGCAAGATATATTCTATTCCTAAACTACTTTGTTAAATGGCCAAAAGCTTTATACAACTACTTAAATATATTTTTAAAGCAAAAATGAATTTCCTTAGAGCACATGTATCTAGGAAGGGAAGTATTTGGTGACAATCAGACTAGAAATAAAAATATATAGTAGTTTGTTAAGACTGAAATTCTATATAACAATTTGGTAAGTACGAAATTTCTGTGCCCAACCAAGAATTTTGAAGTTTGTTTCTCTGTTAGGAAGAGAAATTAATTTAAAGATAGATTGTATTTTTAGAGCAAGCCACATACAAAGAGTAGTTGAAGGAGAATATATCTCTTTTTTCAAAGGGAATAAGAGATAGTTTACTCTGAACCCAATATGAGTGGCCATGACCAGGACCACAGGTCCATGTTACCCTCAGTGACATGGATTATTGTAGAAGAGGTTTCATGAACTTCTACAGTTCCAGATGAAAGTAGCTATAAATCATGCATTTATGCCTCATGGTAAAGAGCTTATGTGTGAGTGAAGAAATCTCTTCTGCAGATTTCACGTATTATAACATCATTAGTTTAAAGTTGGTGAAGCTAGTGGTCTACAGAGCTTACTGATACATTCAGAAGTTTTACCTAATACTCACGGGATGTTAAGTTACAAAGTTTGGTAGTAAATGGCTGTTTGGGAAATTAAAGATAGCCCAAAACAATTTTGGTAGTCAATCTTCAACATTCCATCTCTCCACAATCAGGAAATCCTAGTAAGGTAGGGCTTCTTCATGATCTAGCATAAATATGGCCACTCACAAAACTTCAGTTTATGATCTCATCTACTGACATAGGTAAGAAAAGGGTTGTCAAACTTATGTCACAGGAAACACTGACATTTATTTGTTGTTTTGTTTTGTTTTGCCAGTCCTGAGGCTTGAACTCAGGGCCTGAGCACTGTCTCTGGCTTCTTTTTGCTCAAGGCTAGCACTCTATCACTTGAGTCACACCACCAGTTCTGGTGTTTTCTATATATGTGGTACTGAGGAATCGAACCTAGAGCTTCATGTATATGAGGCAAGCACTTTGCCACTAGGCCATATTCCCAGCCCAACACTGACATTTAATTGTATTTCAAAAGAGAGAATAGTCTGTGATTAACATAAAAGAGAATAGTTTGAACACTCAACAAACTAATATCCTGAAAATCAAAAGTAGAAAGACCTAAATTGTAATCAGCAGCATCAAGTGCTTCAAAGAGAATTGAGTGGAGTGTGAATAATACTTTCTGTAGCTAGGTGCCTGTGGCTCAGTCCTGTAATATTAGCTACTAAGGAAGCTGAGATCTGAAGATTTTGGTTCGAAGCCAGCTCAGGCAGGAATGTCTGTATCACTATGTTTAGTGCTTGCCTAATTATGGACAGGAGAGGAATCAGAATGTCCTAAAAGGGGGTGCGTAGGAATAGCAAGGAAGTGGTATCATCAAGAAATAACCTGTCTAGTTGGTTGATGATGAAGAAGAAAAAGTGCATCATAGAGAGACGAAAATTTACTGGTAGGATAGATGAATCTTCCTCATTAGTTACAGGCCGAAAAAAAAACCAAAGAAGAGATTTAACATTACAGGAAATAGAAGGAAAACTGGTGGAGTATACTGAAGCACACAGGACAGGATTAAACTCTAAGGAAGAATGATGTCTGTCTTTAAGACTAGAGAAAAAACTGATGAGCAACAGAGCTAAAAAAGAGAAGGTAAAAAATGGAAAGCTTACTGTTTTAAAGAATACAAATGAGCAATCATATAATTTATTTATGAAGTGAATTTAGGATAGCTTGATATCATCTAATATTTCTTTTTGCTAAATTTAAATTAGTTTTGTTGTTAAGGTGATGTACAGAGGGGTTACAGTTACATAACTAAGGTAACAAATACATTTCCTTTTTTCCCCCTTTATTGTCAAAATGAAGTACAAAGGGATTACAGTTTCATATGTAAGGCAGTGAGTGCATTTCTTGTTCAACTTTTTACCTCCTCCCTCATTTCCTCCCCCTCCCCCTTTCCCTCTTCTCCCTCATGAGTTGTACAGTTGGTTTACACCAAATGGTTGTTTTGGGTTTTTTTTCTTATTTATTGTCAAAGTGACGTACAGAAAGGTTACAGTTTCATACATTAGGCCTTGGGTACATTTCTTGTACTGTTTGTTACCTCCTCCATCACTCCCTCCTCCCCCCTCCACCTCTTCCTCTCCCCCTATGAGTTGTTCAGTTGGTTTACACGAAATGGTTTTGCAAGTATTGCTTTTGGAGTCATTTGTTTGTCTTTTTATCCTTTGTCTCTCGATTATAATTACTTTCAACATGGCATGTGAAACCGTAGCTTCTATTGTTGATGATCCTCTTCTATCCCCTTCCTGTGGTTGTACCCGCACTATCACTGTATCTCATCTGAGTACACTCGATACTGTATATACTGGTATTAGAACTGGGGAAATGAAAGGGAATATCACCAAATTATTTTGTATGTATTGCTTTTGAAATCTTCTGTCTTTTTATCCTTTGTCTCTTGATTTTGATATTCCCTTTCCCTTCCCTAGTTCTAATACATGTATAAAGTATCCAGGGTACTCAGATGAGATACAGTGATAGCTCAGGGAAAACCACAGGAAGGGAATACAGTATAAACAAAAATAAAGTACAGTTTCACATGGCATGTTGAAAATAATTACAACCATGATATAACATTTGTTTCCATAACATGGAGTTCATTTCACTTAGCATCATCTTATGTGTTCATAAGGGCATAGCTGTTGGGCTATTGTGATCTTCTGCTGTGACTATCCTAAACATGTACTAATTATTCCCTATGAGGGAAACCATAGTATAGATGTTTCTTTGGGTCTAGCTCACTTCACTTAATAAGTTTTTCCAAGTCCTTCCATTTCCTTATGAATGGGGTAATGTCATTCTTTCTGATAGAGGCATAGAATTCCATTGTTGGTGGGAATGTAAACATGTTCAACCACTCTAGAAAGCCATATGGAAGTTCCTCAGAAGGCTAAACATAGAGCTCCCCTATGACTCAGCAGTCCCACTTTTGGGCATCTACTTGCTTGGGATTACAAGCAAGACTACACTAAAGCCACCAATACATCAATGTTCATTGCAGTACAATTTGCCATTGCTAAAATATAGAACCAACCTAGATGCCCCTCAGTAGATGAGTGGAACAGGAAAATGTGGTACATATACAAGTACATTTCTTGTTGAACTTTGTTACCCCTCCCTCATTTTTCCCCTACATTTTCTCTCCATCCAACTCCCACCTTCCCAATTTGTAAATATATTTTCCATCTTAATGTCTTATGAGTATCACTGTTGCATTGGTTCAACCTTTGTCCTTTGTTTCACCATTTTTTGTTCCCCCTCCCTTCCCCAAATCAGATAAATGTATATATAAGATACAGGATACTGGAATAATAAAAAAAAAATAGTGACTACAGGGGGTAAACTGAGGAAAAAAACTAAAGAAAAAAGAAATAACTTCATACAGCACATTAAAAACAACAATGTCACCAAAAACTAAAAACCCTCTTGTTTACATATCTTGGAGTTCATTTAGATTAGCATCATTTTGTATGGTCACATGTACAAAGCTATTGAACTATTGTGATCCTCTGCTAGGACTATCCTAGACATATACTAATTACTACAAATAAGGAAACCATGGACCCTATGTTTATCTGAGCCTAGCTTACTTCACTTAACAAGTTTTTTTTGCCAAGTTTTTCCATTTCCTTACAAATGGGATGAAAGTAACAAACACATAAAGAACTAGTAAGTAATGAGCTTCAATTGTATGCCAGATATTGTTTTACTTATTATCTAAAAAGTCTTTTGATATAAACATTATCAGGTAGGTTTAGCAAAAAATAGAAAATGAAAAAATGAAAAAATAAGAATCAAGAATCAAGACTTACAGACAATAAGGTTTAGTGGTTAAATAGAGCCAAGATTCTGACTCTAGCGTCATGACTTTTCCATTTTCCAAGTCACCTTTCTCAATAAAGCTGATTTTTGTTTCAGTGCAACTCTTTCAGTAGTTAACACTAGTATTGTTTCTGTTTGATCAGTGCTCAAAGCATATGACTATAAAACAAACAGAGTATTAGAGGATAGGCATAAAGTACAACTTGTAACCATAGCAAAAGCCTTTTCAGGTTTCTAGAATCATATTAGAAGCAAACATCTTCAAACTTGCCTTGAAATTCTATTAAGTGGATCAGAAACAATGAAGTTCATTATCTTGGCTATAGTGTATGATTATATTGAACATACTGATCAAGCATAGCCCCAGCTGTAGAGAACAGGAGGATTCAGAAGCTGAGAGCTCGAAAAGAATCCTAAGAAAATGAGTTCTTCATGCTTAATTATATTTATCTTCTGGCCAATACTGGACATGATTAGAACAACTTAGAATACCAATGGTTCTTAGGTTGATTACTGTCAGGAATTGATTTTAAAATATCAAGATACCCGAGTAAGTATACTCATATGTATGATATATTGTATCATGATTGAGATTATGACAGGACTGAATTCTTTTCTACTTGCTTCTAAAAAGTAATACCTAGAAAGACTAGATATAGGAAATGAAATTAAAATTAATTCTTAATTATCACTTTCCCTTTATAATGTTATATTGAACAAAGAAACATGAGATATGCAGACTACTTCAACATAGGCCATTTATCACAAAGACCTAATACAACTAATAAAGGAGCCAGGGTTGATGTAATACAGCTAGAAAGATATATGTAAGCAGAGGTGAAATTTAATTCATGATAAAGAGAATCATTATTTTCAGACTTAGTAGAACTTTTTCCTTTGTTTAATAAGAAATTTCAAATGAAGTTCACTTAACTAAGCCAAATGGTCATGAGAAAAAGACAGCTGCAGGTTTATATTAAGCAGTTATTTTTGAGGAACACTGTCTTTTTTTTCTATTTGTTCTATCACCACCAATAATTGGGCTTACTTCCTAACAGTTGGATACTTTCTGCACAAAAGAAAATATAAAACTAAATTACAAATGTAGACCAAGCTAGAATGAGAAAAGAAATGAAAAGATATAATTGAACCTGTAAAGGATTCATTTGTAGATGGGACATTTCCTCCTGGGAAATGAAAGATCTCACTGTAATACAATGAATATACTTCTGATTTATGGTAATTAATTCTGAATAGGGGTTATCTACCACATTGATCACTATAGAAGATGAATTGTTCAATGGAATTATCAGGGTCTTGAAAGTAAAATTAGCATAACCTTAGCAGAAAGTGAAGTTTTGTATCTCGTCGTCACACTGAAAGCATAGATCAAGCCATCCTGTCTTATTTCACTGCTCAGAGGTCCAATTATAAAAAGGAAATGAAGCAGAGAAGGAACAGCTTTCCTATGTATTCTTCCATGACATGAGTTTTTTTGGTTATCACACCACATTTAGGGAAGAGCAAGATACCTTCACTCCATTAATTCTGACCTCAAGATAAGAGTCAAATGAAGCTAGACTTTTATCCCCTATGGGAGAACTTTCTATTTTTCACATTCACATTTTGAATAGAATAGTGTGTTCTAAAATAGCATAAGGAACACACAATTGTCTTTACTGAAATGAAAAATCATCACTAGGCTTTCTTAATAGAAATCGTAGAGCTACCTTTCTTAAACTTGAATTCCACTTCATCCCAGACAGTTTATTCAGCTTTAACAATAAATATTGACTACTCTATTGCTATAAAACTGAGCTTTTACATTTAGCCTTCAGGTATTTTTAAAGAAAAAGAAATAATTAATGAGCCATTCTCATTCTCTTTGAACTCTGTACAATCGCTTAGTCTGAAATACTACAATCACTAGGTTAAAAAAGAAAGGTACAACATAATTGGTATCATTTATTCAGGAAACAAACTGTGGGGCCATTTACATACTCAAAATCCAAACTAAGAACTACATTCTCACAATATTAAATAGTCACATAAAAGTAGAAACATGTAAGGCATTTAATTATTTACAAGCATTCAAAATAGTGTTCTGAAAAAATAATTTCTGATTTAAATTGTTGCTGAATTGTGAGTTATTTTGGGGGAGTTATTTATTCTTTGTTAGATTTTTATTTATAGAGTAGTTTTAAGGTTAGAGCATAATTTAGGGGAAGATAGAGCATGTAAAATCCATGAGCACATACATACTCATAGCTTCCTCAGTATCAGCATCCTCAAATCAGCAGGGTGATGAATGTATTAGCACTGAGGATCTTGCACCAACATAGCACTACTACCCAAATCTCATAGTACAAATTTGGTTTTCTTCTTGGTATTTTACCTTCTATGTGGGGAAACTATCATAGAAAGTACTTTCACTGATTATGAAGTCCTCTGGGCTGCACCGATTTATTTCTTCCTCCTAACCCTTTCTAGCCACTGATATCTTTACTATTCTTTTTCAATTGTGCCTATCCAAGGAACTTGTACAGCTGGAATCCTACAATTTGTAGGAATTTTAAGTTGGCTTCTTTGCTTCAGTAGTATGCATGTAAGGCTTCTCTATGGTTTATTTCATCATTGTTTCATACTTTGTTTCTTTAATAGTTCTTAATAATGTTCCATTGTCTGAATGTTACAATTTACCCACTCAGCTACTAAAGACTTCTTAATAATTTCTAAATTTGGGCAATTATAAGCAAAATTTCTATAATCAACCATGAGCACATCATTGTTTAGGCATTACTTTACAACATACTGTAAACACCAAGGAGTAAAACCCTTGGAACATTATACTAAGGGTATATTTTGCTTTATATGAAACTGCCAAATTGCTTTGTCCAAGTGCTATATTATTTTGCTTTTCAATACTAACAGATGAAAAGTCTTGCTTTTCTGTATCATTATCAGCATTAGGAATATTTATTGATTTAAAGTTTGTCCACCCTCATATATATGTCTCATTGTTCAATTTGCAATTCCTTAATGTCATATGATGTTCACATGTGATGCTATATGCTTGTTACTTATCTGCATATCTACTGTGATGAGGTGACTACTCAGCCTTTATTCCCTTCTTAAAATAATGTGTACCTTTCTCATGTTTCATTTCAAGAATTCTGTGCATATCTTGGATTATAGTCCTTGGTTAGATATATCTTTTGAAAATATTTCTCATAGTCTGTGGTTTACCTTCTCCTTCAGTTAGCAGTATGTATCACAGAGCAGAATGATCATAATCAATTATTCTTTTTATGGATACTTTGGATAAATCTGAATGATGTTGAAACTAAACTGTTATCACAAGCACAAAGTTATATCTACTTTCTTCTGTGCTCTCACCTACATCTTTCATAGTTTGGCATTTAACACTGAGATCTATGATATGCTCTGCATTTATTTTCCTCAGGAATGTAAAATTTTGTTTATCTTCCTTTTTTCTTACTTTCTTCTTTTTCTCTCATGAACATTACTAGATGTTCCAGAAGCAAGATTATGTTTACACCATTGTGTTGCCTTTTCCTTTTGTTAAAGTTCAGTCACCTATATCTCTTAGAGTCTATTTTGGTATTCTCCCACTCTTAACTGATGGATGGATGTGTTCATTTCATGGCTAAAAACATCTGTTTTAATTACTGTGATCATTGTAAATGTTGAAGTCAGGTAATGTCCACCTTCCAACTTCATTTTTCTCTACACTTGTATTGGATATTTTTGGCTTTTTACCTCTAAGCATAAAATTTGAAATGTTTGAAAATGTCATAGAACATAACTTATTGATATTTTTATATAAATTGAATTGAATATATAGATCAAGATATTGTTAAGATGTATCAGTTCTTCTGATATTTTAACAACATCAAGTCTTCCTGTTCATGAACATGGAGTGACACTCCACTTGTTTTGGTATTTTCTAATCTTTTAGCAATTTTGTAGTTTTCCCTGTGTGCTAGATTTACTTTTTTCACTTTTGAATGATATAAGAGTAAATGATAATATGATTATATTTTCAAATCCCACTTGTTCATTGATGGTATAAACAAAGAAATTTTACTTTTGTGCTTGTATATCTTGCAATCATGCTAAAACTGCTTATTACAGTTTTAGTTTTAGGAGGAATAGATTTGTTTCTAAACTGTTTTAGATTGTATGAATTACTTTGTGTTACTTTTGATCATATATTAGTATCTTCCACAATTCTTCATTCCTTTCATATGTGCAACCCAAGTGTCATCAGAAAATAGTGCATTGTGTACCCAGGTCATAATTGACTAGCTGTGTTTTCTCATTTCCCATACCCATGACCTGAATTCTATGCTTAGTCCTAGCTTTATTCTTTCAGAAATGAACATTTAGGACTTCTCAGACTCTTTCTCATGAGCATGACTTCTCAGATTACAGGCAAAACACACTGTTTCCATTCACATAAACTCCTATGATACTGTCCCTATTAGAAGCTTCCATCTTTTAATGTTGACACACTTGACACAACCCAATAATCCATCTCTAGGAACAACCAAATAAATTCTTGATCATCCTCAAGAAAATTAGAGATAGTTAAGCCTGTTGGATGTATTACTAAAAAAATGAGTGGTTGGGGCTGGTAATGTGGCTTAGCAGTAGAGGGCATGCCTAGCATTCAATTCCTCAGCTCCACATAAACAGAAAAAGCTGGAAGTGGCACTGTGGATCAAGAGGTAGAGTGCTAGCCTTGAGAAAAAAAAAAAAAAAAAGCCTGGGACAGTGTTCAGGCCTTGAGTCCAAGCTCCAGGACTGGCAAAAAATAATGAGTTGCAAATGTTAATTGTAACTCATAATGAAATATTATATGATCAGATTTGTTAAGAATATATATATATATATATTCCATTCATATATATTTACCTACATAGAAAAACATCAAAGAACAGAATGCCATGATATTTTATATGATTATTCCAGGGTTATCTTTTATTTATTATCTGCAAAAAATACACAACTCTGTAGAAAACTCTAGAATGCATACAATTACTTTTGTGACATATAATATTATTTTATTATTTGTTATTATTCTAATGAAACTAGAGTCTCCCATATAATCAAGAAAAATACTCTTCTAATGGGGAGACAGACAGTTTAGCAATGCACCCAATATTGGAAGGAATATGTTACCAGCATCTTAATGAGAACTGTAAGACCTTAAGAAACATGGGTTTCTGGATTTTAGCATTTCTTGACAGTTTATAAAGGAGTAGTTAAAAAAAAAAGTGTTGGTAATTTAAAGTAATCAAACATGTCTGGGATATTCTTCAAAGGTTGGTTAAACATCTTATAAAATTCATTAGCAAATCCATCTGGACCAAGGGCTTTTCCAGATGGGAAATTTTCATTACTTCTCATCATTTTTCATGGTTCATTATATGTATAGTTCTATTTTAGGAGGTATGGAGATACATGTATACAATAAATTAACCAACACATTTATTTGATATTCCCTGAAAGATCCTTTGGTATAATCATACATATAAACTTAAGGGATATATTTTGAGTAAGTGTGATTAAAGTTATTTTAACACAGTAAATAAAATACACAAAATATGAATAGTTTTAGGGAGGGATAAAAATTCAACATGATCTGAGTGGAAGTGGTTCACACCTCTATTCCTAGGAACTCAGGAGGCTGAGATCTGAGGATTGTGTTTCAAAGACAGCCTGGGCAGGAAAGTTCATGAGACTCTTATCTCCAATTAACAAGTAACAAGCTGGAAGTCCAGGTTAGGCTCAAGGGATAGAGTGTCAGCCTTGAGGTTTTTTGTTTTGTTTTGTTTTAAAAGCTCAAACACAGTGGCCTGGTACTGAATTCAAGCCATGGGACAAAAAGAAAAAAATTACAAAGTAAACTAAATTAGAATTTCCTAAGTGGCAGTGGCATTCTTTTTAATGAATTCACAAAATACACTGAATTAAAATTTCATAAGTGAGTCAAAACAAAGATATATAAGGTAAATTGTGGTGACAGCCAATGGTGTTCAACTCTCAAAGCACCACAGATGCAGAGCCTTTGAAACATCTCCTCTGGCATATATAACAGAAAGAATTTCTAAGCAGAAGAAATCGCACGTGTAGTGACAGAAACATACCAGAAACTTCCATGAACTTTCTTTTGTTTTCTTTACAGTGGTAATTTAAAAAAAATACTTTAACTGATTCCCCCCCTCTCTAATGAAATATAGTATTAAGAATTTACAAATAAATTTACATCAGTTTCTCCTTACAGTTTTGAACATAAAACATTCTCTCAGCCCTATGACCATTTTCTTACAGATCTCTGCTTCGTTGAGCTAAGAATAGGACACAAAAGAAGAAAAATAAAGCAGAGACCCAAGCAAGCCAGTAGTTTGTCCCCCACATAGCAACAAGAGCAGAATGTGGAATGCCAGAGGCAGGCTGCCTGGCAGAAGTTGCTAGACAGCATGCTGGTCTCTAGAACTTGTCTATCACTGGAGCTAAAACTTCCATCACCTTCCAGGTGCTGACTATCTCTGAGAGACTTGTTTTGCTCACCAAAACAGACCCTGAACTCTGCTCTGGACCTGCACTAATTAGAACTAATTTTGTTCTCTTTGAGGACAGTGTAACAAACCTTCTCACTTGATGAATTCGCTGAAGAATTTCTTTTTTGTAAAAAAGAGAAGAAATCAGCATATTTGGGGCACGTAACCTGAAAATAACTGATGTGGGTATTCACTAGAGAAGTTCAAAAATAATTTAAATCAATGCCCCTGACAATGTTACTAAATAGGCTAGGAATGTGCCACTGACAGCCTTTCACTTAGGCTTGAAATGTTACCCAGGGTCAAGCAACATTACACAAGGACATTGGGCTGAGCTATAACGAACCTCCTTTCCCTCAAGGTCTGAGCTGATGTCTTTTATTATCCTGAGAAATTTGTTGTAATAAATTCAGTCTAGGTGTTCTCTTACCATTTCTTTTCTTCCCTGTAGAGCATTGGGCATGGTTGGTTTACAAAGCTCAATCCCCTTCACGGCCAGGGGACAGGCTGCTATAAGAGAGTCCTTCTTTTGTAGAAACACACATGCATGGATACATGCACACACCTGCACACACACAGCTGTTTTGCTTACTGTTGTCAGAAGCAATTTGTTCTGGAGGAAAGGAGGTGAGTAATAAGAGCCCACACTAATTTACACTTCAAAGATGACACAGATGGGTCATTTGATTACATTTGAGGATTGACCTTCATATAACAGAATATTCAGAAGTAGGATGTTCCAAGGGGCTCTTATCTTAGGGACTAAATCCTTCCTGTTTCAGGTTGTGAACAATCTAGACCAACACAGCCTAGGAAGACTATTCCTGGCTCCTAATGGCCTGTGTTGGCTAAAGGAAACTAGTGCAGAACAGCAGGACCTGGCTTCCAAACTGAGGAATGTTAGTTTGGAAGAATAGTTTCACCCTCTTTGGGTGTATGTCCAGGAGTAAGTATTTTAAATATTATAACTCCTCTGTCACTGGTCAAGTGATTCTGATTTATTTTCACACACACACACACACACACACACACACACACACACACACTATGGTACATTGTACAAAAGAAGTTTCAATTAACCTTCCTTCACTATATGAAATTGGCAAAACTCATCGATTAAATAGGGTCATAGATAAATACTTTGCAAATTCAAATTTGAAGAGCAGGAATTGTTAATAAGTACATCTTCAAAAACAAAAAGGAATCTGATTGTCTGGTAAACGTGAATGAAGTCTTATTTAAACAAATTGAATAAGTTAGATTGCAGGACTTTCACTTTTTTCTAAATCCTATGTCTAAGAAAAAATATAATGAAAATTATTTTAGAATGGAGATACTTACATCTAGAAACCCATATGGACATATCTTCGATGATTATTCCATAAACCAGACTTATCTGGTTTTAAAATTGTTAAGTTACTATTCAAATTTATGAATCTGGAATCATTTCCAGGTGTATATATTTTAAGACATTTGCCAATTTTATATTTTTTCCAATTAACAGAAATCCAGTACCAACCTCTCTGACTTAGTAAGTTTTTTGAGTTCTTTCCACATAAGGACTGAAGGTAGAAAGATGATAGTTGAACAAAGGCATTCTGGGAAGCACCCTCCAAACTTCAATGGAAGGGTAAAGGTGATAGTGGCAAGAATTAGAATAAGCAAATAAGCTCCATAACAATCCATTCTGAAGAAGAAGCATCCTTGAACCTCAACAAATTTGAAACAGATACTTTCTGCAGATAGTATTAAGCTGAAGTTGGAGGGTGTGTGTTCATGCTAATGGTAGTTGTGATTTGGAGGCAAATGTTAGACATCAATGAAATCATATAAAGAAGCTTATATGATTAAGCAAATGGAATAAGTAGAAACAGGCTGTTGTATGTAATAGGTAGTATCACATGGAGTTAGGTAGAGATGAAAGAAAGGGCTCTGGGGGAAGAGGTGGAATTTGAGCACTGCTTGGAAGAAGGGAGAAAGTGTTTCAAGAGAACAAAATCCTAGGTAAAAGAGAAACATTTTCTTTTACAGGCATTGATAAATTCATGAACTAGAGCATGGTCTTATGAGGAATAAAATAAAGAGTCTTTGAGTGGACATAAACAGAAATTGGTTAAAATATATAATAACAGAATTAGATTATAGTGCCACCTTGTATTTCCACCTCAAATAGCAATTAGTGTAGGATCGCTCAGAACTCTTTTTTAGCCACTGGATTATATAGAAACATCTTGTCTGCCTGTAATAAAGTCATCCTGGTTAGACAGTCCTTTTTTTTAACATGCTATGCATTTTGACTACTTTTAATATTTACATTGATGATAATAGTACAATATTGTGATTGTTGCATGTTCAAAGAAAATTTTATTTTCATAGGAAGTAGATGCTAACTTTCTCTTCTTTACTCAATGAACCACTATATAAGGCAGATAAATAGCAGCTTAATATATTTTAAGGTTTTGCTAAACAGCATATATACCTACATAGATATATAATTGCAGACATCTAAGGAAATTTTTGCAGAGCTATGCAATTTTATTTATTCTTTTCTTCATACCATAAAGTACATTATCTAAAATTGCATGCCTTGCTATCTTACTGACTGTTTCACTGTATGGGTAGAGTCAAAGAAATATGTAATAGTTTTACTTAGATATTAGTGAAATCACAATGGTTCACTAAGTACTTAACTTTTGAGACAAATTACTATTTCTAAAAACAGTACCCATGTTTAAAGAATAACATCTCTATTTCATTTCTAAACCAGGAGACAATTATTTAACAACCAAAACTATGTATACATGTTAGATGCAAAACACCTTGGTATACACAAATATTGGTTTAGATTTGGCAGTGTTGATTATATTGCTGCACAATGTGTTTTTCTTTAGTCATGGCAATTACAAAATAGTCAGCTTCACAGAGAATACTGACATTATCAAAACACATGCACTACTGTATAATGTTAAAATCATTGATCACTTCAAGATTGGTCATTTATGCAACATTGTTGTTTTTGCTTTGAGCATCTTCAAAATGTCATACTATCTCTTGAAATTAAATAAAACAACACAGGCATTATGACAGTGTTTGGAAGCTATACTCCTAGTACTTTTAAAAACTTGTCCAAGAGTTGAGACTGCAAATGATGATGATGGTGATGAAGGGAATAGCACATCCTTTGAAAAATGAGAAAATTATCTATGATCAGATAATGATAAAGAGAAAAACAGAGGAGACAAATGATCAAAACTGTATAATAAATACACAGATGCTTGCTGGGCACGGGTGGTTCAGCAGCTACAATCCTAGCTATTCAGGAGGCTGAGATCTGAGGATGATAATTCAGTGCTAGCCTAGGTATATAGATCCTACAAACTCTCATCTCAAGTTAACTAAAAAATATAGAAATGTAGGTTTGGCTCAAGTGGTAGAGCACCAACCTGGAGCAAAAAAGCCAAGGGAGATGATCCCTTAGTTCAATCCCTGGTACCAGCACCCATACCCATACTACCCCCCAATACACAGTTTATATAGATCAAGAATAAATGTAGTCTTTTGAAACGATAATTGTAAATTTGTAGAAGGTAGCTATATGTTTCCAAATAATGCCATTTTCATAAATAAAATATAGAAAGTTTATATTGGGCCTATGAGGTATGTGAAACAGGTGTATGAACCAATGTGAGGTTTCTGTTCACTGACCACCCTAGCACAGCTAAAGTCATCAAGCAGTAACCCATATCCCCAACTGAAGTTTCCCTTTGTACTTTACTTACACACTAAGACCAGCCCCTTTGCTCATGATTAGGGTATCTCTGGTTGAGAAAACTTCATAAATTCCCAGTTATTTTCAATCAGTGCCCAATAACACTATCTACATTTTGGAAAGATTAATTGACCATTGAGAGAACAAGAGAAAGGTTCTGAGAGATTGGTGTAGCTAGAGTTTATGTTACGTCAGCAGGCCCAAAGTCTGAGCTCCGATTCTAGGTCTATATTGGTAATCAAGTTTAGGTGAAGGGAGGAATGTATGAAATAGCATAGAAAGCAAACATGATTACAGAAGCTAATGGCCAATGCTGCTCAAACTGGTTACAATAATGGCTGGTTTGCTTATCACCAGAATATTCCCTAAAGGGAAAGCTCTCCTGATATATCAGGTTTTGTAGGCTTAATATCAGCCAGACCTGGCTCCCTAACAGCATGATTACTTATTTTGAAATGCTAGAAATATTTTGAATTTTTCCAGACGTTTTAACGTCGGTTTTATTTTTCTTGTGGGAGATCAATTACCTCTTAGCATTTGATACGTATATTCGTGATTAAAGTATGCCTGGACAACAAACCTCAGTGCTCAGTATCTACCTGAAGAAAAGTATTCTAATTCTCTCATTAGTTTGAAGAAATAGATTTACTATCAATATATGTACATGTAGACAAACCTGTTACCTGAAGTATGGTATTTTCAGGGGAGAATTCCAATGGTGCTTCGAAAAACTAACTCATAGTCTTAACAAAATGAATACCATGAATCTGGACCACTTTTGTTGGGGGGGGGACAGAATGGAGGGGCTGAGATTAACAGGAGAGAGAGCAGCTGAATGAAGAGAAGAAGGATGGAGGAATACAGTTGTAATATTCAAGATGCATAAGTGAAAATGGAAACAGGGAACAAGGGAACAAGGGATGTGTAGAATGTTTTTGGGTTTTTTTAATTCTTTTTTTTTTTTTTTTTTTTTTTTTGCCAGTCCTGGGCCTTGGACTCAGGGCCTGAGCACTGTCCCTGGCTTCTTTTTGCTCAAGGCTAGAACTCTGCCACTTGAGCCACAGCGCCACTTCTGGCCATTTTCTATATATGTGGTGCTGGGGAATCAAACCCAGGGCTTCAGGTATAGGAGGCAAGTGCTCTTGCCACTAGGCCATATTCCCAGCCCCGATGTGTAGAATGTTTTAACTGGAAAAAATATCTATGTTAAAAATTGCTCTTGTAGCTCTGGGTCACTTCACTAAGTATGAATTTTTTCCAAGTCCTTCCATTTCTTTATGAATGGGGCAACATCATTCCTTCTGATAGAGGCATAAATTCCATTGTGTATATGTATCACATTTTCCTGATGCACTCATCAGCTGGGTTGGCTCCATGTTTTGGTAATGACAAATTGTGCTGCAATGAACATAGTTGTGCTGGTGGCTTGTAATCTTTTGGGTAGATGCCCAAAAGTGGTGCTTGCTGGGTCATAGGGGACCTCTATGTTTAGCCTTCTTAGGATCCTCCACACTGCTTTCCAGAGTGGTTGAACAAGTTTGCATTCCCACCAACAATGTAGTAGGGTTCCCTTTGGCTATATCCTCTCCAGCATTTGTTATTATCAGATTACCTGATAATGGACATTCTTACTGGGGTGAGGTGGAAAAATTCATACTAAGTGAAGTGACCCAAACCCAAAGAAACATAAACCCTATGGTTTCCCTCATAGGGAATAAATAGTACATATATAGGATAGACATAGCAGCAGAGCACAGCAACTCAATAGCAATGCCCATATGAACGCATAAGATAATGCTAAGTGAAATGAACTCCGTGTTATAGAAATAAGTAGTATATCATTGCCGTAGTTAAGTTCAACATACCTAGTGAAACCGTAACTTTTTTTCTCTCTAATCCCCTTCCTGTGGTTGTACTCCTGCTATTACTATAACTGATCTTAGTACCCCAGATAATATATTGACATGTATTGGAATAAGGGAAAGGAAATGGAATACCAAAAATGAGAGACAAAGGATAAGAAGACAAACCATTGAAAAAGTGATATGTACAAAACCAACTGGTACAAACCAACTGTACAATTCATGGTGGGGAGGGAGCTGAGGAGGGGGGAGATGGGGGAAAATGAGGAAGGAGGTAACAAGTTGGATAAGTAATGTACTTGCCTTATATGTGAAACTGTAATCCCTCTGTACTTCACTTTGACAATAAAGAAGAAGAAGAAGAAGAAAAAGAAAAAAAGGAACTATACTGCCCTACATATCCTTGAAAAAGTGCTTGAAAACACTCAGGTTGGTGAAATAAATTAAATGTGTTAAAATTCTGAAGAAAATAATGGCGCTTGTGGTAACTTGCCTCTATTTTAAAATTCTACAAGAGTAGTGAAAGAGTGAAAGGAATTATATATATATATATGTATATACATAAATATATCAGGAAACCTAATAATATATATGTAAACATATATACATATAACTAATTTATATTTCTCAAGTTAATCTTGAGGAAACCTTTAGACAAATAGCTTTGGAGATGTATATCCCATAACTTTTATTTTCATAGTTTTGAACTCTATACCTCACATTTGAAAATAATAAAAGGAAATAACCCAATCAAACCCAAGTTGCTTCATTTTTCCAAATTGATGAATTCTAATAAATATTAATATAAGAAACAGATTTTTTTTTTTTACAGATTGAGAACGTATTTGATTACTAAAGAAAGGTCAAGGACAATTACCATGATATTTAACCAATACATCTTTGCAGACTCTTTATAGAAATCCTCTGAGTTGCATAGCAACAGGTTTTTAATTGCTACTTACTATCCAGATTTTAATAATTTAATTAGTATTTTTTACTTCATTATATTGCTACACTCAATAGATTTAATGAATTCAATTCATATCATGTTGTAAAAGATTGTTGTTTTAATCACATGTTGCTGTGCACCTCAGAATATGAGTCATATTTATTTTCTTTTCTGAAGGAATAAAACAGAGCAAAAATACTGCCCTTACAAATAAAGGGTATCTTGAGTGGAAGGAGAGTTGGTTGAAATTTTTACAGAGGGTAGACATATTCTACTGTTCCAAATTACACTTTGTTGAAAAAATAATTGAGCAAGTTTACTGACAGGATTCTTGTTTGCCTGTTTTGGTTGGCAGGCAAAGGGGGTGGGCAAATACATTTGAAGAGAAAAATATTACAGTCCTTTGTAATAACATTTTGCAGAATATTCTTGAAGTATTTAGAGAAGTAGAGTAAATCAAGATATGTTATTAATATTTCAGGATTTCCTTCCCTTTTAACTCTGATAAATTTATAGTGCTCAGTGATTTGCAGTTCTAGGCTAAATAATTATATTATATGCTAGTAACCCTCTTCTTTCTCTTTTACATCACCACCTGAAATGCTAGTATACCATTTATTGCTATTAAGTATACTCCCTACGCAGTATATCAACTCTCTACACTTCACTGTGTTAATGACTAAAAGTTTATAAACAATATCTTACCATTTCCACTTCTAGTCCCAGGTAGTTGTTCTAATACAATATTGTTCGGTGTACTATTTTGCATATGTTTATTAGGTTGCATAATCAAAAATGCAGTTCACATTCAGTTCTTCTTTACTGACTTTCTGTCTAGATGCTTTCTTCAAATCAGGATATCAAAGTTGCTTACTATTGCTGAATTTATATTTGTCCTTTCACATTTGCTAACATTTGTTTTATATATTGGGATGTTATAGTGCTAGGTCCATTATATATTTAAAATTATTGTATCTGCTTGCTGAATTAGAAAATGATCCTTTTTGTCTCTTCTTCAGTGTTTGACAATATTTTTTCTGGTGTAAGTATAGCTTTTCTGTTGTTTTTGCTTTTCATCTGTATATAATATCCTTCCTATGCATTCACTTTAAATCTATATGTGTGTTTTAAGTTTATGTATAAACTAAAGTGAGATTGTAGTATGCTGCATATAGCATTTGTCCATTCAACTACTCTAACACTATTGAGCAGAGACTATAATCCACTTACATTTGAGGTTATCTGAAAAGTAAGGCCTTGCTACTCCCATTTTGTTTATTGATTCCTGGATGTTTTGTTGTTTTGTTCCTTTTTTTTTCTTTTTTCATGTAGTCTTCTGTGATTACACAATTTTTCTGTAGTATGGGCTCAGATGTATTGCTTTTTCTATTCTGTGTGTTTTAATATAAGTTTTTGCTTTGTGATTACCATTAGCTTGCATGGAACGTTTTATGGTAACATTAATCTATTTTAACTAATAATAGATAATAACTTTACTAGCTTACAAAACTATACATTTCATTCTTCCTACCTTTATATTTTAATATCACAATTTGCATTTTACTTTATCATGTTTTCTTTAACAAAATGGTTAGCCACAGTTTTTTAAATGTTTCCTTTAACTTTTACACATTTTTGTTTTGTTTGTTCTTTTAGTTTTAGAGTAGGATTTCATGTATCCAAGTTAACCTTGAATTCTCTGTGTACTCCAAGGTAATTGTAAGATCTTCCTGCACCCATGTGCCTTACCCTGTCAACTGCCAAGATTATAGATGTGTGCCACCAGGCTCAGCTAAAAATTGATACTTCAATAAAGTTATTTACAAGCCACCATGATAGGGCTACACTAAAAGAAAAACCCCTTTTTTCCATTTCCTGGAGTTCATTTTGAGAAATATTATTATATATGATCAGAGGTACATAGGCATTGCATCTTTGTGTTCCCCTCTTATGAATATCTTCCTATGGTATTGCTGTGTGTGAATGCCTAGAATCCTATACAGTTTATCATGCCCACTGTATTTTTAGATTTGGCTTCCACATATGAGATAAACATGAACCATTAGTCTCTCTGAGCTTGGCTTACCTCAGTTAACATGATTTGTTTTAGGCCCATCCATTTCCCTGCAAATAAAATAATATTATTCTTTCTAATCTTTGTGTAAAATGTCATTGTGTATAAGTACTATATTTTGTGGATCCACCTAGTTATTGTAGGACATCTTGGATGTTTCCATAAGTTTGTCATTTTGAATAGTGCAGCAATGAACATGGATGTGCAAATGTCTTTACAGTATCCTGGTTTGTGATGCACTGGGTAGATAGATGCCCAAGACTTGTATGGCTGGATCCTAGGGTAGACCTATGATTTGTTTTCTTCACCACCCTCCATACCACTGTCCAGAGTGGTTGTACCAACTTAAGTTCCTACCAACAGTGCAAAGGGATCACTGTGCTGTGCTGCCTGGAAAGGGATAAGAAGGTGAGAAAACATCCTTACCTCCTTAAGTAAGTCAGTTGTTAAGACTTTAAAAAAATGTTTTGTTTTACTCTACACATATTCTGGACATTTTTCTGGACCTTTCCTTCCAAAAAGATACTTTCTGGTAGCTGTCAAAATGGATATTTCTTCATGGATATGACAATCAAATGTTCTTATTCCCCAGTCTTTATACAGAGTTCTCCTTTTATGAATCACATTCCTACTGAAATCCTTTCTATAATTCTTCAAATCAAACAGAATAAAATCTAACCCTCACCATGTGGTCAATGAAATCCAGTTTTCTTTGCCTTTGGCTATCTATTTACTACTTTACCTACTTCTCTCACTCTAAGTATGATAATTCAGCATAACAGCTTTAAATATGAGTAAACATGATTTAAGGGCAATGTATATCCATTAATGCATAAGTCAGGCACTCTGCTAGCCACAAAGAATATAATAAATTTTATGAAATTATAGTACATAAAATACACAAAGGCTTTCAAAGCATTGCTTGAAAATGGAACATGGAATTCTCTACTCAAATTAGGTACATGACACCACTGTCTAGAGGCAGAAAAATACACTATAGTCCTCTGTGTAAACCTACCTAGCCAAGCCAAACTTTAAGATGCTTTGTATTTTTTAGTGAAGGTAAGAAGAAAAAGGCATAATCCTGTCCCTTAAATCTCATATATACATACATATATATGCATATATGTACATATTACATACATATGATATATTGTATATTACATATTTAAATTAGACTAATATTTATCAAAGCATATAATAGGAACTGGAAAATGCTCATGGCAGAAAATTATAATGATTCTTTCAGTCATATAAGACAGTAAGATTTCATGAGCCTACCAGAGTACAATAAAGTCCCTTGACTGTAGATGTTCAATTTTCAAGGCATAACTATTCAGCCAAATACCTACAGTTCATGTCTAGGTCCTCAGAATGCTGAGACCTGGAGAATATCTTTTGAACATAGCACAGACACAAAAGTTTCAGAGACTCCACATCCAGTTGGACCAGAAAATTGCTAGATGTATAAATTCTGTCAGTATCATATTCATTTGCATTTATTTAGCAATACTATATATAGTTTCAGCTTGATGATACCTACGTTGTTAAAAGCTATAATTAACCTGGGTGTTCTGTTTTTTTTTAAAGCAGAGACATTACAATGCTGAAAAATTAATCAGAGAACTGATTTCATTTCAGCAAGTCAAAAGGTTATCTATCATAGTCAATATTAAAAATTGATTTTTGTGTGTTTTCTCTGGAAAAAGATTGCACCAAGAAATATGCCATTAAAAACAAGTCAACTAACATTCTTTTACAAAAGTTTCTCTGATCTTCTCTATATAACCTCTCTCTGGAATTCATGGGCTAAGTGAGTGATGATACTAAGAATCCATTGATTTTGACACTTGGACAATTTTTCAAGGCATTTTACTGAGTCCTATTTCATAGACAATTTCTCTACAAAAAGACCTATTTTGGACACGGAGAGTTGTACTGTCTAACGCAGGAGCTACTAGCAGGAGCTAGTATTTAAATGGTACTACTATTTTAGACTTTAAAAATATTATTTAAATTAAATACCCATCACTTCACTCTTCCTCGTGTGTTTACTAAGAACTTTCAAGTAGTGTGCCTGACTCTTTAAATATTTCCTGTGGACGAGATTGATCTGAAAGTCATCTTTAAAGGAAATGTTTTTGAACCAGAGGAGGTAGCACACATCTATAATTTTTGCCTTGGGAAGCTAAAGCAGGGGATCACGGGTGTAGGCAAGTCTAGATGACATATCTAAAATGATTTTCCTGGCCACATCATTGTTCATGATAAGGGAATTACACTACAGAATACTACACATTCTCAGTCTTCCTGTTTCTTTACCACATCCAACAGGATGTCACACATTCCATGAGATGGCTTTGCAGATTACTGCATTTTGTAGTATCTAAAGTTATTTCCTTTTGTATATAAATTACTTTCATCTATCCAGAAGTAGGCTCATTCATCTTTAGCTTTCCTGCCTGGAAAAACAATAGAAATATTTATAATTAGATTGTTGGCAATATTTAGAGTTTGTTATTTTAAAAATAATGCTTTCTCATTTCTAACCCCACCCCCAAATATTGAAATTTAGTGATAAAATGGAATAATAAAGTTTTCCAAGGACAGCCAGACACATTAGGCCATTGGTGAGGTTTGTTTTTCACCATGCATCACTATTTTCTTCAATCTTATCACAGGTGTCCTAAAAACATTTGCAGCATTCATCCTACCCTCCTGGCAAAGCCTGATTCTTTTCCTCATGCAAAGATAAAGCATTCACTTTTATGATCTCTCTCATTATGGCACATTTATCTAAATGGAATTAATAGAGTACCTACCACAGGTTTCTTTAGTTGATTGCTTCTAAGTTTGAGAATGCTAATATTCAAGGACATTAAAACCAGAATAAAAGAAATTGCATCCTTTGAAATAGGAGAGATTTTAACGTGTGGTCCCATAAAATAAAATAAACATTCTAAAAAATGAAGCCTATAAACATCAGGAAGATGGATAAGTTGACACCTCATTCTGCATATCTCTGTTTAATAATATTATATTTCATTTCCCATGCTAAGAAAACAGCCATTACCCAAAGCAGCCACTCGTAAACAGGCCCTGTGAACAGATTGCATCCTTGTTGGTGGTATGATAATTGAAATAAGTTTTCCAGTCTTTTATGAGAAAATACCAGATGTATAAAATACCTATTAATCAACTCTCTTGCTCTTACAAGCGTAAGTTTCAGTACCGATGGCTATTAAAGAATAAATTCTGCAATGGAAAAGGGAATTGCAAGAAAATGCCAAAGAATTAGCTAAGTGATTCATCCGTGAGCTGCTTCAGTTTCTGTTAATTGCAATATGGGCCAGTGTAATCATTCTTTGGACACCTTGAGAAAGACTTGTGATCATCTTGTCTGGTATTTTTTCCCCTGCATTGTTTGCCCTTAACATAAGAGATAGGAACTAAAAGTGACCATGATAAAGTACTTGAAAAGTGTAATTTGCCACCCAGTTTTGATAATTCCTTCCTTTGTCAATCATGATTTGAACCTATGACTTGTAGATTCATCCTTTTACCATAGCATTAAATTGAGTACTTCCCAGATAGAAAACCCTACCATATCTCACCCATTTAAATACCAATAGACAGTAAGAGGGAGAGAGGAGAGAAAGAACAGAGTCAGAGAGAGTCAGAGGGAGGAGGAAACACTAGCCTAGAAAAAGAAATATTTTAAATGACAAAAACAAGTCTTCCCTAATGTGCCATTTATCATACACATTGGCATTTGAGGCTAAAACTGTCTTCAACTACATTTCCTCAGGCAAAAGATGAAAGAAGTTTTATTCCTAGAGGTGCAAATAGGTAGTTTTAATAAGCATGGTTTGCTTTTCCTATTTGAATCATAGCTTTCACTGTATTCCCTGCCTGCAGCCTCTAGAGAGGCAGCACATGGCTCTCAGGGTTTCCATATTTCAACTTCAGGGCGTTTGCATTTATTCAGCCTAATGTTTTCAGTTAACTCGATGGTTCTTTTTACCATTTTCATTTTTTGAAAGTCAAGAGTCAGATTTAATCTATTGACCTAATTTGCATTCATGACATTTATATAAAATACATCTTACAATGTCATCTCAAGCTCAGAAAACAGTGTTTCTCACAGACTTTTTCTGGTTTTCTCTCCATTGTCTGAAAAATTCTCAAAATGTAGGGCAACTATCAGGGGGCCATTTGTAAGATGGAGCCTATTTATCCTTCAAAAGTCATTAAAGTAAACGTGGGCTAGCCAAGACTGCAAGGTTATTATTATTTATTTTTTTTGCATTTCTCTTCACATCACTTTTTCTAATTCCATCTCCTCTCCAAGTCTCTAATTCATCGTGCCCCTTCAAGACATGCCTGTTTTGAACTCTCCTACCTCAATGTTCAGGTATGGTAGTTAGTATACAGTTTTCCAGAACTATCTTTCTTACTCTATCTGATCTAAATTTCAGATAACCACACACTTACTGGTATAATCATCTGGACTTTATACTTTACCAGGGTTTGGGGGAGTCTCATTCTCCTAATGGCTTTAAATATTTGTGTTGATTAATGATATAATGGAGTTGCCTAAGCAGTCACCTATTTCAAGCCAGAATAATTCTGAATATGAAATCTAATTTCTTCACTTTAACTTGCAGTTTTCTAAGGATTCTTACTTACATATGATCATAAACTTATTGCCTCCACTTCAATCATCTCCTAAGTAGAATTGTGTAACCCTCTCCTTGTGTTTTCACATCAAAGATGTCCTTTCCTGTGATGTCTAATTGAATCATCTCCATGGGTCCTTCTCTTACTTACACAGCTGCTCTGAATACAAAGAGCCCTGATCTATGAGATGAGAAATGCGGGTTCTAGATCTGGTAATCATTAGTGGAAGACTTCTTGCCAAGAAGTTTCGTGTCCCTGCTCCTCAAGTGTCCTCTTGACAAAAATGAAAGGTTTTTACTAGTTCACTGTTTGAAACTGGGTACAAAATACAAATATCCCAAATAGAGAACATTATAAAAATCTCCTAAGAGGAAAGATTTTTTTTTCTAATATATGGTCAATCAGAAACCCAACTTTTGAGAACCACTGCTAAAATAGAACCAAACCCATATGAAATTTGAAAACAGGCCCTGTCGAAAAATGAGATGGACTTATACTTTCCTTTTCCAGGGAAATTCACTTACATGCCAAATACTAAAAGAATTTTTACAAGTTTACAGACACTTTCTACTATTTTCTTACCCTCTCCAAGAAACTGAACTCTTGGTGATCTCAATACAATATATTTGGTTGAGATTGCTTTTGTATATGCAATGCTTCTGCAAAAAGCCATTGGCTTATTGTTACTCTACCATTTTACAGTTTGAAAAAGAAAGTTCCTTGGTCATACTTACTGACCATAAAGGACACTAACCTTATTATATCACTCAATGTAATTCTGACCTCTTAATGTTTCTCAGATGTAAGCTCTATTACTAGTTCTAAAATGTGGCATCAGTGCATGCCGAGGCTTCCCAGCATTTTCAAAGAGCTGCATCCTCAACTGATGTGATTAGTCTTTTTTTTATAGAAGCCTGCAATGAATTAAATGAAAAACTAACCAGAACAGCAATACAGATTACAGACAACAACATCCAGCTCCAAATGTGTATCCTGGGGTTTCATATGATGTCATAATGTACTACTGCAAATTTAATAGCATTGTTGCCTGGAAGCAAAACTATTATGGTATGTTTAATTTCACTAAGATGTAAATTACATGCTTCAGCCTCATAGAGTATTGGCGACTGTCACTTTCAGTTATTTTTGCAGCTGTCAGGCATTGTAATGTTTATGGTTGTTTTGTTTATCTCTAAACTTGATGCAATTATTGTTGCAAAATGCATGAATGTGTCTATTAGGTTTTCTTCTACTCTGTCTTACTGTGAAAAGTCCAAGTTAGTTTAAGACTGAGCTTGTTTACCTATTGTTGAAGATGATAATTTTAAGGATAAGCATCAATGACCATATAATAGTATTGTTTGGATTTGTTGCACAAGAGAGGAGATCATCCTATTTCAAGTGGTGCTTCAAAAAGAGTCAGCTCAGGGAAATTCTTCAGGTCAGTTGTGCTTACTATCCCTGCTAGTTTAGAATGAGTCAACATCTTCTTTGGCTTGCCTAAGAGATTTTTAAATAGTATTTATTTAAAAAATGACAATAAAGCTTTCAATTAACAGCAATTTCATTTAATGATTAAGGAATTGGACATGAGATAGGGATCCAACTGTCACTTCCCCTTGTATAATTCTTGTATACTCAGTGACATCATATGAAACATAGAAATACAACTATCTAGAAATGCCTGAACAGATCAACTAAACCTTCCTGCTCCACAGTATCTGGAAACAAAGTAACCTAACTCTTCTCGAAATTTGTTTCTTATCCCACTCCCCTAAGATAAGATTTTACTATATCATCTCCAGGTATACTTTACCTATGACAATATATGGTCCAAAATGGAGACATTTGCAAATTATTACTTATTTTACACCTAATATATTACTTAAGAGAGAAATCAACAGATGCTTAAAAGCTGAATTATCTTAGGCAAATAGGACATGAGTAAGACCAGGGATTCTTCTTGTCCTGGGGATAGAAAATAATACAGCCTAGTGGGTGGAAAAGAAGTATAACATAAGCTATGAATATAGAAGTCAAAAGAAGAGGACTTAGGCACTGAGGATTAAATGGTTTTCCTGTAAGCTTAGATATAGCTAGGGTCATGAGAGGTTAGCAAGACTGTAAGTTTTCAGAGAGAAATGATACTTTGAAAGCATCATTTTATCTTTGTAATTCTAGTAATTAGAATATTGCTGTTTCTCCAGTATAGCCTTAGAAAGAACCCAGACTAGAATGCAAAACATGTGTTCAAGTCCCAGGTCAGCCATGATCTGGTTGAAGCATGTTGATGGCTTATTTTCACTTTCCAGATTTCTCTAAAATAGATGAATTCTATTAGACTTAGCGTTTGGGATTAGGTTAGAATAATGTGACTCTTATTAGGAAAAATATTAGAATCCTCAGAAATGAAAAATGTAAAATCCATAATATAAATGTTACTGAAGAGAAGAGAAAGGGCGAAGGTAAAATAAATGTGAAGGATATAAAGAGTTTTCAAGTAGTTCAGTAGCAAATGTTTAACCTTGAGATCTTTCCACTGTGACTTCAAAGGGCATCAAAGTCATTGTCATTCTTCTATGTGATCTTAGAGGCAAGGATCAGGGGAGATGGATTTCAGTCTTGCCTGTCACTCATTGCCAGGGTCACTGTAGGAAAGTTGCCTTTTTCAGCAAGACCTAGATTATGATCTCCATGTTAACAATGAAGATATGATTTGGGTGAAGTACCAAAGTCTTTCCTGAAATTCAAGTCATTAATGTTTCTGCCTAAAGGACAATTTTTGTGAGGCATAAAATCTCTTGAAACTCTGTTATCGAGACCCCCGAAGCAGATTCACATATCTCACTAGAGATTTGCTAAGCTTCAAAGGTATTTGGATTAGATAGTTTGAAGATACTCTCTGAAACAAGGAGTCACACAGGGCCAGGAATTTTAGATATTGGAAAAAGTCCCTGTGATTGTGAGTTTTAGTGCAACTAGTGGACAAAGTACATTTTATTATCTCCAATCTCACAACAAAGAGTAATAAAGCTCTTTGGTGCTGAGTTAGTGGTTTGTAGTGCCTGTTCCAAAAGAGTCGCGTGTGTAAATTACTTGTTCTTAGTTTCTCTTTATAGACCGTTGAGTGCTGAGAGGCAATGTGTCCATACCATTACATTTATGTGATCATTTAAAGGAGAGATAGTTGCCTAGTGTTAAATGAATCTGCTTTATTATATGCACATTTTGGTGTTCAGTGTCAGTGGAAATTTGGGGCATTGGCAGTTATTTGAAAGTACACAAGGAAAACGTTTTTACTGTCTGTCCCTCTCCACAGTCAAACTATAAGTAGAAGATGAAGACAAAAAATATCTACTGGTCAGCTTGCATTTTTAAGGAACTGGTTCATACACATTAGCTCTTTGAGTGTGAATGGTTTTTGGTTTTTTTTTGTTTTTTGCCAGTCCTGGGCCTTAAACTCAGGGCCTGAACACTGTCCCTGGCTTCTTTTTGCTCAAGGCTAGCACTCTGCCACTTGAGCCACAGTGCCACTTCTGGCCATTTTCTGTATATGTGGTGCTGGGGAATCAAACCCAGGGCCTCATGTATACGAGGCAAGCACTCTTAGCACTAGGCCATATCCCCAGCCCCACATTAGCTCTTTGAAATGAATCAAAATAAATTAGCAATCATGGGAACTTAATCTATAATAATTAGATCAAATCTAACATATTTTTATTCTTCTTGAACACCTACATACAAATTAATGTTCCAGTGACATCTAAGTACAAAGGTTCATTGTTTTCCTTCTGGGTTTGTTTGCACACAGCAAAGCCTAGTCTGTATTTGACTTGAGCTTTGTTTATTTACTTAATGCAGTTGCATTAGTTAATTGAAGTCTGTTTTCTTCTTTATAGAGCCACAAAAAGCTCAACTACATCATGGAAACATCATAGTGAAAGAGATCTTTGTCAAAATTTTACAACCTGTTTTTGAGTAATGGTTATTTTAAGAGTAGATATAAAACTGTAGTTAATCAGAAATATCCTAACAGCAGCTATAGGAAGTGTGAAAAATGCATTATCAGGAATATTTGTTGTCTTGAAATTGTACAACTGGAAGAATTCAAATCCAGGAACTGCTTACAAGGACACAGTAAAAGGCCTAAGAATGTGCTGGGTTTTACAATGCTGTATAGAAAAATAAACAGGGGCTTATTTTCTAATGTTTGTTTATGTCTTCCACTGAGAGTTATTCAACAGGAAACATGTGCTGATATTTGTCCTAACTCACTTTCTAAGACTTCCAGCTGTTGATCCTAAATGTTAGTAAAACCAGCTCCAAATCCTCTCTATCTTTCAGAATCTCTTCTTTCAGTTTTGAAAGATATCATAACAACTAACACATAGCTTATGGCAGAAAGGGAATAGAATTCTCCATAGTGGTTATACTTCCATGTTAAAAATATATCTAGCTATAATGATAAATGATAGATAGATAGATAGATAGATAGATAGATAGATAGATAGACAGATAGATAGATATATAGATAAACAGATACCTTAGGTAACTAACTGAAATATTGCCCCCCCCCAAATCATTAAATTATTTTGAAAATCAATCTCAAAATCAAATTCAAACAAATGTGAGTGTATCCCATTTGGGAAAAGGATCTTACAGATATAATTCATTTAAAGACCTAGAGATAAATTATCCTGCATTTTCCAGGTAAAGCTTAAGTCCGCAAAGGTCCAAATTCTAATAAGATAACAAAGTTAAAAAGAGACAAAAGAAGAGGTGAAATGAAGACAAAAGCAGAGATCTGATGCAGGAGCCATGCACTAAGGGAATAGCCACAGGATGGTACAAGAGTCTGGGAATCATTGTGCCCTGAGGCCTATTTGGCATTCAGCCTGCAGAAACCTTGATTTTGGACTTCTGTCTTCTAAACCTGTAGAAATAAATTTTGTTCTTTGTAGATACCAAGTGTATGATTATTTGTTACAGTAATCCTAGGAAACACATACAGAATGATTTCTACTACTGAAGCTCAACAAAGTTACAAATTTTTCACCAGCAGGGAAGAGAGCTAACGAAACTACAATTCTTCATTTAGCAGCACACCAGCAATTCTTTATGTTGAGTGAATGGTGAATTTCAGTAGACTTTAAACTGAAATTTTAATCACATCACTCTAGATCAAAGTGAATCATATTTTAAATTTTTTATTATTTTTAAGTAGTTGCAAAAAGGAGTTACAATTCAACAAAGCAGTTTATAAATATGATTTGGGTTTTGGGTTTTTTTGGATGTTTGGGTAACAAAATTAAGATGTATGTGTCTATATATCTACCTCTATACATATATAGAGATACACAGATATCTATATCAAACACATATTTATATATACATGCTTATTTTCAGAGCCACATGGTTAACCTAAAATAATCCAATAATAATAAATATACTAACTTTTGTTAGTTTTAGTAAGAGTAATTATATCTACTAGTACAGTAATATTTTTCAGTAGTTTGACTCCTTTCTAGCAGTTTAAAACTTTAAATACAACCAGTTAGTTACAAATTTACTCTATGAGTAATGTGTTATTATTGATACTTTAGTTACAATTTCTATTTTAATTATAGTTCAGTATTTGCTTTTCTTTTTATCTTTAATCATTTTTTTAGTTTCCACTTATTCAAATCCATAACCCTTAAAAGGTCAGACACTCCTGAGTGAATCCAGTAGGCAGGCCTAATTTTCTGACATTGAAATGCAAATCATGTTACTAGTTTACAACATATTAGAAAAACTTTAAGTAAGCTCAAGGAAAATGAAAATCACCTCTACCCGCTGTGAAATGGATGCAGTGTCATAAGTGTTAATCTTTGGTCAGTTGGGGAGGGGATGTTAAAATCAGAAAAGTAGAGAAACATGGCTTAATGGCATTGTTTGCATTTCTCCTCTGACCTAATTATAACAGCATGTGGTCTAACTGCCTGCCTCATAGGCTCTGAAAGATTTATTGGGCTAAATAAGGCAGGGAAGATATTAGTATTTACATGCAAACCATTGAAGCAACGCCCACACTCCCTCACAGGTGAGAGGTGGGTTCAGCTAGCTCTATTATTACTAGTACACGAAAGGCAAAACAATTTTTCAAGAAAGGGGGAATAAAGGCAATTTTTTAAATTTAATGGCCAATGCTTTGAGCTTTCTGTAATTGGAAAGATGTTATCACAGTGCATTTTCTAATGCTTTGACAGAATACTGTAAACCAGTAAATTATAACAGTATATATTTATTTGGCTGATGGTTTTGGAGGCTGTGATGTCCAGCATAGAGAGGCTAGCACTGCCAAGGGTCTTGTTGCTACATTATAACATGATGGAATGTTTCAAAGTAGCAAGAGAGCAGGAGGATAGAAGGGGAAGGCTGAACTACTACAGTAAGTGACTCCTTCTGAGCTATCAGCATTAATCCATTCATGAATACAGAGCCCTGAAGTCCAAGCCCTAAATGTAGAGCTTCCCCATCTCTCATTACTATTCCAATCAATGGCAGTTAAATTTCAAGATGGAATTTAAGACAGGATTTATACAAAACATCACATTTGCCACTCAACTCAATGCTATGGCTGTGCATGAAAGAATATTTATTCAATCGTTAACAGTGGGCTTGGGAATTCTTCTAGAAGGGAAGTTGCAAGCATAATGGTCAGATTCAAAGTTGTATTACATTGTAATTATTTAAATAGTACTAAATTATTTAATAGCACTGTATTTGAAGCAAGTTCGAAATGTTTGAGAATATTGTCTTCAAATATGATTTTCTTCCTAATTTATTTCCACTGATGAAAACAAAACATGTTTCCAATACTGAAGCCCTATAATTTATTGCCTCAGAACATAAAGGTTTTAAAGAATATTTGTACCTTTCCTTTGATCCTACAGTTCACTTTTTCACCCTAAGAAGGTTTGTATAAGATAGGACCTTTAGACAAAGTAGCCAGCAAAGGGCTAATTGAGGCTGCCGTTTATATGACAAAGTCAATAACAAGAGTCCACCACAGAAGCTTATTTTTATGCAAGGAGCACACAATTGAAATTTTATGAGTTGATTCTAATTGTTCAAATCAGCAAAGCAACTTGCATGATTCAGGGAAGAGGGAACAGAAGAGGGAGAAGAGAAAGAGAGGGAAGAAAGACAGAGGCAAGCAGACAGACAGAGAGACAGCACAATGATTTAAATAATTTTAAAAGATATATTGGATGGAAATTTTTAATTTGACATAGGGAATTTTGTAAACATTGTATTGGTTGTCAGAATTTAGTTATCAAGAGATTTACCCAGGGAAAGTTTGCTTTATCACTCCTGCAAAAGAAAAAAAAAAACACAAAAAAAACAGACCAATCTGATTGGTAATCCTGGGCTAGACTGATAATGCAATTGGCTAGCCAGCCACGAGCTAAGCTCTCCTTAGCCCATTTCCCTCCTGAACTGCTTTAGTTACTGGTGTCCATCTGCATGGTCCCTATAGACTTTTAATTGAAATTTTCAATTAAATGACCTAATGAAACTTTAGAGATAGTAAGAGACCACACACATCCCTAAGAGCATATTCCATCATTTGTTCTTCTCATAGCTGTAACATGTGTCATAACACACAAGACTATTTTGAGCAACTGCACAATTCTCAGCACAGAACACCAGGAAACCTTCCCTGCTCAGAGATGACACTAAGAGGAACTCTATTTGTGATCCCTGTTGTACACTTGAATTATACTATTATACTATTATAATCGGTCACAAGGTGGATGTAAACTCTTACTATTGCTCTGATATTAGAACAATTAGAACAATTTTAGGTAGAAGGTAAATCATTGTTGACAAGGTAATTAAGTGCATTTTCTAGGTTTTTACAAATCAACTCGAAGCTCATTCACTCCTCTATTTAGTCAACAATTTACCCAAATATTCAAAATCCATGGTGGACTTTAGGAAAAATAAGGTGAACAGTGAGCATAGATTCCACCCTCAAGAGTTACCTTTAGAGACCTAACTTGTAAAACAATACAAATTGAATACAGCTATTTGGATGGAAATGTTTATAGTGACACAGCACAGCCTCAGAAAAGCAAGATTCCTCTAGCATTTGGTCCTCTTAACTCCTGAACATTTTCATGTATGTTATACAGGGATGGTTGTTCATGCTGACAGGTTGATTCATTTGTTTGTGACATGGCCACAGGGGAGTTCAAATAGCATCAATCTGCCCATCGTCCTGCCTCAGCAGCTTTCAGTGCTGGGATTACAGGAGTGGGATATACCTAGCACAAGTTGATCATTAATAATTGATTCTTTACAGTTCTTCTGGAAACTCTTTTTAGTAGCTTAAAGGATGAAGATGAATATAATGCACTATATGATAGGCTAAGGAATTTAGATTTGCGAGCTCAGCTGAGAAAGGGTCTCAACTTATTTATTCCACACAGCAACATTTGTTCCAGTGTACAATAATGTACAGATAAAGAATGATATTGCTGGGCCAATACACTTCTTAAAGACTATGAAATAGGATTGTAAAGAGTGTGAAATTATGAAAAATGAAGATAAATCCTTGAACAATCACATATTATTTTATACCACTAGTTTCCTGGACATAGAGTGACAAAAAGAGATGCAATGTAAAAGAAAAAGAAATAATGCTTGGGTAGCACAAAAAAAAAAAGAAGTAGAAGTATTTCTTAGTAATTTATTCAATACCATATGTGTTACTGTTCTCTTAGTTTAATAGAAATAACAGCTAACAAAAATGGTTATTGAAACAAAAAACAGACAGTTTGATCACAGGCCTAAATGTATATACTACACTGATAATTCTTTTACCTTTTTTTATGGCAAATTAGGTAATTTCCAAGACACTGAGAAGATATTTACATAGAACTTCATAGTATTAAAATAATGCATAACTATATAATTAGCATACATTACAAAAGAAAATGATCATCTCCCCATATAAATACACAGACTAAAATTTTGTTAGATCCTTTCTTCTCCCATTTATTGAATCGCCTTCAGAAACTATACATGTAAACTTATAGTTTCACATAAAATCTACAGTCAATAAATTTAAGTGGTTATGGGTAAGAATATATTCTTCATTTGGTTTTTCCAAACAAATTAACTTAATTTATATTTATAAAAAATGTTTTGTGGAAGCATCAAGGACAGAATTGTGTGTCTGTATGTTTAAGTACAACTAATTAGTGTACACTAAAATCATTTCTCTTTCCCTCTCCCCAACTCAATGCTCATTTTCATGCCTATAGTAACAGAGAGTACTCATATAAGCCTGTAACCCAAATAGATGTTTAAAGTGTGTTCCTAACTTGTTAGAAACATGACCCCTTGGAGATCTGCATCAAGGAGACACGGATTTTCAAGCTTCACTTCACTTGGTAGATTAAACAACTGTGAGATTAGTGATTCGAAGAATTCACGTACTTGGCTACACACTATAAAGTGATAAAAATCTGTTTGCCTTAGCACCCAAGATTAATTCTTTGGGACTGTGTTGTTTTTAATTAGATTATCCAACAAACGATAGAAATCTAATCTCATACAAGTGAAATTCCTCAGGTCATATTCTCTGTTAACAGATACATTCTCTTATTATTTTCAGCTAGTGGATTAGAACATATCTTAAGTCTGGGAAACTCTGTTTCTTGACACTTTACACTAAGGATGTGGCACTTGCTATACCATAGAATTCCCCAACTCTCCAAATACCAGCTGAGTATCCTACAATTTAAACCAATCTGTTTGACATTACCTGGTAAAAGTTAAAGGCATCTGTCCAAAAAGATCATCCTTAGGTCAGATGTAATTTCAAATTTTATGCCCCTTTTCCTTAGTTTCAATAATTTGCTTGAAGAGTTCATGAACTCAGAGAACTTTGCTTACATTTTTCAGTTCTTAGGACTGTTTCATTCCAATTGTAGTAGGAAGAATACAGCACAGAAAAAGCAGAAGGGAGAGATGCTTAGGGTAGCTGCTTTGTGTGGATCTGTAGCTTTCCTTTTCTCCTGGGTTTTCCTGCTCCCAACTCTCAGAGTGCTGGTCAGCTTGGGAGTTCATCAAATTGTCTTGTCGAAGAGATTTTGCAGGAAAGCAACCCTGTAAGCACTGGTTCTCTCTGGAGAGCGGCTCTTTCTGAATCTATATAGGCCCCATGGTTATCTCAACAGTACATACTCAAAAGGCTCTTCATTCCAGAAAACAATGAGTTATTATTGCAAACCTAGTCAGGGATGTGAGATAAAGAAGATTGCAGTTCAAAGCCAGCCCAGGCAAAGTCCAGTAGACTTTATCTCTAATTAGTAGCGAAAATCTGGGCTGGAGGTGTGGCTCAAATGGTAGAGCCAAGCAAGCAAGTAAAGCAAATGGGAGGTCCCGCACTCTCAACACCCCCACCCCACCAAACAAAAAGTGCTTCTGCTTCTTGTATATAAAAACCATACTCCTATCACTAGAAACTCCAACTATTTGTTTTTAGTAACCTAGTACTTAAAGTCTAAGACAAAGGCTATACATAGAAGATATATGGTACTACATTCATTTTATTATCATTTAGCATGCAAAGTAGAAGAATATGCAGTTAGTTTTCTGTATCAGTGTATTCTCCATCTTTAGATACAGTATAAAAACTATTTACCTACCATTTATATTATATTAGACATCATAAGTAGTGTAGACTTGATTTAAAGTGTACAGATGACTGTGGCTAGTTTTTATGCAAACACTGACATTTTATATGAATACTAAGTATGGGAACTTTGGTATATGGAGTTCTGCAACTAACCCTCGCAGATAACTAGGGATAAATACACGGCTATTATTTAAAGTTAATTTTTAATAACCTAAAGTAAATCCAATAGGGAATCTAGTACTTTCTAGTCATTAACATTATCTTTCTGTCTTAATTTAATGTTTATAACTTCTATATCTTCTCTATCAGCATTCATAATCAGCATTAGTTGTATCAATTTCCATATAAACGTTTCTTCTCATATCTTATTACTCTTCCCAATTCTCTGGCCACATTGGGATGTATATTTTCTCATTCTTTCCAATGAGAAAAATAATGTATTACTAGTTGAAAAACAGGTAATTTTTCTTTGTCTTCCATGGTCTTTAATAATGTAGTATAATCTGCCATTGAGAAATTTCTTTTCTCTATCATTTCTAATTTTTATGTTTTAGTAAACTCTGGTATTTACCAGCCATTATAATAATGGATATGGAGCCCTTTGCTTTGTCTTACCATTCTGATAAGAACAATAGATTACACATGACCTAAGCTTGGCCAATCACATGTGTCTGTGGCTTTGAGTTTGGGGCTATAAAGTGTGATGAAAGACAAAAGACTACAATAGCATTCAGCACACAGAAAAGACTAATCCAAGTTTCTTCTAGGAAGCATTGGTGTACAATTCATTCTCATTGTATGCGATCTTCTTATCCCCATTAATTTTCTAAGCCTACGGTTAGAAATTTGTCTTTGTGTTAAGACAGCTAGCGATGATTGTTTGAAACCTAGAATATAATGAGTTATAGAACTATTTCTTTGATTTGTCCCATGTAAATGAATACAACTTTAAAAAAGTACAATACTTTCAACTAAAACTATTTTCAATGTCTTTATTTAAACCAAGAAGATATCAATGAAATGTTTATCATCCTACTAGAAAAACTGTATGGAATATGAATGCTACAGAGAAGCAAAATGATCAAAGCATGTTAACATTTCATTTTGAGTTTGATAACATAGATTACAAAGGTAACTCACCCAAGAAAGAGCACATATATGATTAGAGGTGGGTCTTTAATTTAAATATGAACTTTTGTGCTTTTGCCTTGGGGCAGAAAAACATCTGTGATAATGTGCACACATAGAACTAAAATTCTTTTCAAGTGCTACTAGTGAAACATGCCTACTTTAGAACTGCCTTTCCAAGTTGTAAAGCAGTGTTAAGTAATTAGAAATACAGAATTTTGCCAAAGGTAGGACAAAGGAAAAGAAAAGGAAATTTATCTCTTCATTAGTACTTTCCAATGAGCCAGAAAGTATGTTGGCATTATATTAATTAGGGTTTTATTGGTTTTTATGTTGTGTGATTTTATTCTGTTTTAGTTGTCACTGTAATGAAATATCTGAGATAGGCTAACTTTATGAAGAAAAGTTTGGTTAACTTATAGTTTTGCATGGGGGAAGTCTAGTATTAGTGAACACCATCAATCTGTCTTCTGATAAGGGCCTTCCTGGCTGTGGTACATCTTGCCTGTAGGAGCAGTGCAGGAGTAAAGAATCCAAAGGAATCCAAACAGCATTTCTGTTTGGTTTGTTTGTTTGTTTTTACTAGTTGACAATTTTTTTTTTTTTTTGGCCAGTCCTGGGTCTTGGACTCAGGGCCTGAGCACTGTCCCTGGCTTCTTCTTGCTCAAGGCTAGCTAGCACTCTGCCACTTGAGCCACAGCTCCACTTCTGGCCATTTTCTGTATATGTGGTGCTGGGGAATCGAACCCAGAGCCTCATGTACACGATGCAAGCACTCTTGCCACTAGGCCATATGCCCAGCCCCGACAATTTTTTTATTATCTTTAAGTAGTTGTACAAAGGAATTACCATGCCACAAAACAGTGCAGTTGAGTCAATGCCACCACTTCCATCATTCTTCCCCATACTCTTGTCTTCTGAGAGTAGAAAGGTCCCACAAGACTACTTGCATTCCTTCTGAAGACCACTGTTCCAGTGACCTACAGACTTCCAGTAGACTCCACCTCTTTAGGGCTATATACCATCTCTATATCAGTAAACTAAGTACCAAACTTCCAATGCATAAACTCTTGTAGAAAATACTACATCCAAACCATCACAACATGTGACACATGTAATGTATTAGATCTTTTATAAACTCAACAAAGTCATTTTTTGTTGAAAAATGTGGGAACAGAAAAAATGATCAAGTAAGTTTTTCAAGAAAAAATTCAGTTTATATTCCAGTCTTAATTATTTTTATCATAAGAAAAATGACACAAAATAGTAGGTGATATATATATGTGTGTATGTGTGTGTATTCATGTGTGTATAAAGTCATACATGCAAACATGTAGGAACAAATAAACAGCATATATATAGAATGACATGCACATATTTATACAATATATGTCAATACATACATATTTAAGTATACATGTAGCTTTATAAACACATACTATGTCAGTATATGAGGAATGTATAACAATTATATTCAATGTTTCTTCATATGTATAATAATTCAATATTCACATTTATATTCAAACTTACATTTATAAAGGAGTTTAAAATATTCCCATTTTTTTCTCAGTTACTTGTTGAAATAAGTAATCCTCAATCAAATTGAACACTTTTGTAAATTTTGGTGTAAAGTATAAATATCATTTTTGTGCTCTCATGATTAAATAACTATTGTTTAATGTAGGGAAATGATGCTTTAGAAATGCATATATATGTATAAGTGTGTGTGTGTAAGAATTAATTAAAGTATACATATAAAGTATGTACTTTTTTCCTGGAAAGACTAGTGTGCAAAACAATTTCAACCAAGATGACCAATTGAGTTGAAACAGGCAGGCTGAGATAGAAAGGTTTTTAAAAATATGTTTGTCCTCAGCACAGGAACAGACAAAGGCCTAATATCTGTCATCTACAGAGAATTAAAAAAACTAACCACCTCCAAGCCCAGTAAACCAATTATTAAATAGGCAAAGGATCCAAAGAGAGACTTCACAGGAGAAGAGATAAAAATGGCAAAGAAACATATGAGGAAATGTTCAACATCCCTGGCAGTAAAGGAAATGCAAATAAAAACAACCCTGAGATAACACCTCACTCCAGTGAGAGTGGCCTATACTCTGAACTCTGGCAACAACAAATGCTGGAGGGGATGTAGGGAAAGAGGAACCCTTCTCCACTATTGGTGGGAGTGCAAATTAGTACAACCACTTTGGAGAACAGTATGGAGGTTCCTCAAAAAGCTCAACATAGACATACCCTATGACGCAGCCATATCACTCCTAGGCATCTATCCTGAACAACAGGTCTCAGGATATCAAAAATACACCACACATCCTTGTTAATCACTGCACAATTCACAATAGCCAAAATATGGAGACAACCCAGATGCCTCTCTACAGATGAATGGATCAAAAAAAAAATGTGGTACCTATACACAATGGAATACTACATAGCGATTAGAAATGATAAAATTTTGGTATTCACAGGGAAATGGTCAGGACTTGAACAAATAATGTTGAGCGAGACAAGCTTAGAACACAGAAAACAAAGGGGCATGATCTCCTTGATATATGACTGTTAAGGTGGGGGGAGGAGGAACAGTAGAGACTAGATCTGCGAAACAAAAAACTTCATGTCAAATGGTATTTCCCACAGGTTTGGGTCAGCGACCTTACATTATGTAACTAGAACCAAACAACTACTAAATATAAAAAGGTCTAAAATAGACCTCTCAGTGGGTCACAACAGCTCAAAAGCTATGTATGTATGATCATATAAGACAAGGATAAGCAAACTCTATTGTTAACGTAATATTTAAAGTTCTAGGTGAATTTCTTTGGCATATGCCACGTGGCTACTGTATATGTTTTTGGTACACTGGGCATTGTATATATGCCTACCTGATCGAGGGAAGGGAAAGAAAAACGAAGGTGTAAGATATCACAAGAAATGCACTCACTGCCCTTTATGTAACTGTACCCCTTTTGCACAACATCTTGTCAACAAAATTTAATTAATAAATAAAAAATATGTTTGTCCTAAGGTATGAAACTGTAACCTCTCTGTACATCACTTTGACAATAAATAAGAAAAAATATATTTTTTATGTATTACTAAGAAACAAATTATAGCCAAATTATTATCTCATCATTTCTCTGGACTATAATTTCAAGACAGTAGGATGATTAGTCATTGATCCAGGCATCACATTAGTTAGTAGTCATGAGAAATTGTAATTTGCAGCCATCTCAAAGACTGGACAGGCCTGAAGAACCCTCTCTGATGGCTCCATCATGTAGCTATGTATGTGAACCTTCAGCTCTTTTTTTTCTTATACATTGGAAAATATTTATTTTAAAAAATGCTATTATAAAGGTGGTATACAGATGGGTTACAACGAGTACAGTTCCTTCCTTCCTACCTTTCTTCCTTCTTCCTTCCTTCCTTTGTTCCTTCCTTCCTTCTTTCTCCCTTCCTTCCTTCCTTCCTTCCTCCCTCCCTCCCTCCCTTCTTTCTCTCTTTCCTTCCTTCCTTCCTTCTTTTCTTTCTTTCTTTCTTTCTTCCTTTCCTTCTTTCTTTCTCTCTTTCTTTCTTTCTTTCTTTCTTTCTCTCTTTCTTTCTCTCTTTCTCTCTTTCTCTCTTTCTTTCTCTCTTTCTTTCTCTCTTTCTTTCTCTCTCTTTCTTTCTTTCTTTCTTTCTTTCTTTCTTTCTTTCTTTCTTTCTTTCTTTCTTTCTTTCTTTCTTTCTTTCTTTCTTTCTTTCTATCTTTCTTTTTCTTTCTCTCTTGTTCATTCATAGGGCTTGAACTCTGGCCCTGGGCACAATTCCTGAGCTCTTCAGCTCAAGGATAATAGGTTACCATTTTGAGCCACAGCATCACTTCCAGTATGCTGGTGTTACTTCGATTTAAGAGTCTCATGGATTTTCCTGCTCAGGCTGGCTTTGTACCGTGATCCTTAGATCTTAGCCACCTGAGTAGCTAGGATTACCGGCTTGAACCACCGACCCCCCTGATACATTTCTTTTTGAACAAGATAACCCCCTCCCTCATTTTCTCTCATTTACCCCGCCACCAACTGCATCCCCCATGCAAGTTGTAAAGTTCATTTCCAACATAGTGTCTAGTGAGTATCAATGTTGCATTGGTTCACCATTTGTCTCACTGTTCCTGTGATTTCCTTTCCCTTCCCCAGATCAGATAAACTTATATGCAAGACAAAGGGTACAAAACCAATTGACAGTGACAACAGGGAATAAACCAAAGGAAAAACAAAAGGAAAGAAAAAAAAATAATTGCAAACAGTATGCTAAAAAAATCTCTTGTTTCCATTTCTTGGAGCTCATTTTGATAAATATCATTATTGGTTATATGTACATAAATATTGAGTTATTATGATCCTTTGCTAAGAATATCCTGTACGTGGGGCTGGGAATATGGCCTAGTGGCAAGAGTGCTTGCCTCCTACACATGAAGCTCTCGGTTCGATTCCCCAGCACCACATATATGGAAAACGGCCAGAAGGGACGTTGTGGCTCAGGTGGCAGAGTGCTAGCCTTGAGCGGGAAGAAGCCAGGGAAGGTGCTCAGGCCCTGAGTCCAAGGCCCCAGGACTGGCCAAAACAAAAAAAAGAATATCCTGTACTTATCCTAGTTATTACAAATGAGGGAGACAATGCAGCCTATGTTTTTTGGGGTCTGGCTTGCTTTGCTTAATATAATTTTTCCAAGACTTTCCATTTCCTTATGAATGGGACAATGTCATTCTTTATGATAGAAGTATAGAATTCCATGCGTATATATGGCACATTTTCTTCATCTATTCATCTACTACGGGGCATCTGGATTGATTCTATATCTTAGCTATGGAAAAAATAAAGAATCTTGGTCTTTTTTCTATAGCATGAAAATACTACTGTTGAAAGCATTATATAAAAGTGATATCTTAAAAGGGTTGTGACACACATAAAGGAAAAAAAATGCTTAAGAGGTAAAGGAAAAACATCCTGAGAGTCTTGTAAGTATATAAAAAGCTTATGATTTATAACCACAGTTGTCTTTTGGTGGGTTGCTGGAAAAGGTTTTTCTTTAGTTAAGTTACTTCACCTCATTTATAAGTTTAATTTCCTGTCAATGTGAATAAAATTAATTTTCTAATCTACTTTCCAGAATAAGAGTAAAAGGAAATTACACTTATATTTCATTGGGAGGAAATAAAATGGCATACTATTGTGAAGTATAATAAATGTTTAACAGTATCTATTATCTTTTATTTCTGAAATGATGTCTTCTAACATCTTGTAAATAATATTTTGATATATGTGTTATCATATATAGCTCTCAATGCAAAATAGTTCGCAAATGTAACATTGCCTGATTTTGAATGTTTCTTTAGTTCTCTAAATAGTCATTGAGATTGTCTAAAATATGGATTATATATTAAGTGAAATATACAGTAGAAGATAAAGGTCTCCCTCATCCTGGTGCTTAGCTTAAATGTCTTGTGTGACAACTCTGTGTTGTAGTCACATGGTTACCATCTCCAAAGATGAGGAAGTAAAGGCTATTCCAGCCAACTTGGTAGCTCCACAATCTAACTATTCCACTGTATATGGAGAAAAATCCTTTAATAGGACTTTTCCATTCTTACCTCCAGTCTTACTTAGCTTGCTCTCTTCTTTTCCCTTCCTTAGCCCTCACTGTTCTGATAATTCTCTGTGGAGTTTCATCATCTTATTTGGTTTCATCAATAATATAGAAGTAAAAATAATAATATAGAAAAATATAGTAAAATAAATCATATAGAAGTAGTCATGGTAGTTCAGCAAATGTTAGGCTTCCAAGAAAGCTAAGGATTCTCAAAAATACTTCTATTATTAATGAGGTGGTTCTTACTAAATGTAAAATTCACTTAATGTCTTTAGTATATTTTTTCATTCAAATCATAGCTTTCATCAGTAGCCACTATGTATTTCCTATCAGAGTTGTCATTGTATAGACAGACAGACACTCTTGCTCTTTGGATTTAGAATTTTTCAATTTATTTATTTATTATTATTTATTCATAATTATAAAGGTGATGTACAGGGATGTTAAAGTTACATAAGTAGGGGCTGGGGATATGGCCCAGTGGCAAGAGTGCTTGCCTCGTACACATGAGGACCTGGGTTCAATTCCCCAGCACCACATATACAGAAAATGGCCAGAAGTGGCGCTGTGGCTTTAGTGGCAGAGCGCTAGCCTTGAGCAAGAAGAAGCCAGGGACAGTGCTCAGGCCCTGAGTCCAAGCCCCAGGACTGGCCAAAAAAAAAAAAAAAAAAGTTACATAAGTAAGGAAAGGAATAAAATTCTTGTCGAAAATTGTCTGAAGATTTCTGTGGCTGAGCAGCATTGTTTCTCTGTTTCAAATAAAATGCAAATACCTGTATGAGGAAAATAATGCCAGTTCATTTTTGGATATAGGTTAATTTTGCCCACTTGTATCCCACTAGTAGACTTGGGTCCTACAATTCCAGGAAAGCAAACCATACGTTTTTTCAGTAACAAACAACTCATTTAGAAGGAAATGTTGAGTATCCACTGACATCTGGGCCTTTGAAGGATGTTAGTACTGATTTTATCAGGTAAGCCTGAAAAGCCCCATCCATCCATTCCTATATTATGACCTTCCTAACTATCTGCCACTAGAGCATTCACTTTCTGTCCTCCTCTCTTCTTTTGATATACATCTAATGTTCTATAGAGCAAAATTCTCTATTGCTTTTCCTTCAGGCTTTCCTGTTTTTCATCTTCCTTTTGCAGAATATGTTTAAATCTCCCAATCTAAAAATCATTAGACTCTTCATCCTCTGACCACAAAGAAAAAGGGGTTCGATTCCCCAGCACCACATATATAAAAAACAGCCAGAAGTGGTGCTGTGGCTCAAGTGGCAGAGTGCTAGGCTTGAGCAAAAAGAAGTCAGGGACAGAGCTCAGGCCATGAGTGCAAGGCCCAGGACTAGCAAAAAAAAAAAAAAAAAAAAGATAAAAAGCCTAGCTAATATTCATTTATTTAAAAATATCGAAATATACTTAATATACAGATATAGATTTACATATCACACATGTAGTGTGGAAATTATAAGCAAAATTAGAATTATTTAATACTTTATATTAATAGAAAATGAAAGAACTGCCGTTGTTACTATAATTGTCTGTATGTAATGGAGCTTAACCTGTATTTGGCTTTGGTAGTTTCAGAGAGCTAAATTTGACTGGTTTCAAGTTAATAGGAAATGTGGATTTTGTTTTGTTTGAATTTTCAGTAGACATAATATTAAAGCAGTTCAAATTTTCAAAAAAAAAAAAGAATATTTCTCCATGTAAGCTTCTGGACTACTCATGTTTCATCATGGGTTTTGTGATGGAAGCAGCAGGTTTTGTGCAGAGCACTGACAGCATCAGATGATGTGTAGGGACATGGGAACTGTGTGGATAGATGATACAGGAAAATCAACCCATACATCAGTGTTTCTGACAGAAAGAAATGAGCATTTGTTCTTTTACTCCATTGTATGACAGATGTTTGACTAATCGTGTTCATGCCCTTATATAGTATCCTTTGTCAGAAGCAATCTACATTTCTTTTATTTTTCAATCGTATTTTTTGTAATCTTTAAGTAGTTGTACAAAAAAGATACTATTCAACAAATCAGTTTATGAGTATGGTGCATCTTAAAGTGGCTTGTTGTGATGAAGCCCATCTAAGGTGTTCTGGTGATTTCTAACCTTTTCTGGTGATTTGTCTTTGGTGGTCACCCTTAAAATATTTACCAGCCTCTAAATCTGTTGTATTAGTAAATCTAATGAACTTAGCTGACATGACTAAAAATACGTTCAGTAGAAAATGTTTAAAAGAATTCCAGAAAGCACTGTCTCCACACGGCTTTTCCTTTTTACTGTCTAATAATAATTTAGTGAAATTATATTTTTCTTATAAAATTGAAATATATTAATCATCACCATCCCTAGAGAAAGATAAGTATGAACAATTATTCCTTGTGGATTTGAATTATGACAGATAGCCATAGACAAATTATGTAGAGTTAACTGACTGACCAGATCACATCAGTGTTAAATGAATTAACAATCAAACTTATCAAAGTGAGTTTTTAAGGAAAAAAGCCATTGAGAACTTTCAGTTTACAGATAATGTAGAGGAAGCAACATGATGATTTTCTTTAAAAACATAAGAAAAACCTGGATGCTAGCGTTCACATTTTCACTACTATTCAGGAGATTAAGATCTGAGGATGGAAGTTATGATTCAGCGTGGACCAAAAATCCGTTAGTCTTACTTTCACTTAACCAGCAAGAAGCTAGAACTGAATGTGTACATGAGGCCCTGAGTTTAAGCTCCAGTAATCAGCACACACACACACACACACACACACACATGCACACACACACACACGCACACACACACACACACACACAAAATAAAAGCATTGGAAAATCAGTTATATACATAGAAAAGGAATTATATGTTAAAATAGTCATTATTTATCAGAATGAATTAGGTGAATCCATTTAAATATTTCATTTTATGAATACAATTGTAACCACAATAATCTACTTTAATCCTTAGTCAAGACTTAATTTAGATTCCCCAATTTCAATTGTTAAACATCTAAACCAGAGCAAAGGTATTTTAGTTCCTCCATCTTTAAATTATAACTCAAAGTAAAAATGCAAAGCTTTTAATGTAATTCTTTTTGGCTTGCATCAGTTATACAGGTGTGTGTGGGGGGGGGGTTATTCTAACAAGGTTGTACATTTTTCAACAATATAGGTAAATCAGAGACAATCCTGGCAACCAAAAATATGCCAAATGAGAATAAATATGCTGAAAATACATTTTTCCCAAGGAGAATGAAACATTTCACTGAAAATATCCTTGCCCTGTACTCCTTTTCCATCTCAAAGCACAAAGTGAAATCCAGCAGCCTTGGATGAGGTATTTAATCTAAAATAAGAATCATGTGGCTAAATCTTCTGACACCAGTTCTATTACTTAATCAATTAAGTATGAAATCTAGAGAAGTTGTTGATAGCAGACCAACCCCCTTCCCACTCCACTGATTGCAAAAGTTAGTCAGCAGTACTCTTTAATACCCTTCCTAAATCTAATCTTCTTGCAGTCTTTCTAGAGTATACTGACTTTGCACAGAAACAATCTGCCAACCAAATGAATTTATGCAGATGTGTGGGAAAACGTTTGTTTGATATGCTCAATTTTTAGTTTTTTTTTGCACACACACATGGTTTTCTGTATTCAAATATTCATTTCAGTCATAGAGGCATAATGCCTAATATGTGAATGAGAAACTGGACACTTAGTGAATTTTTTTTAAATGGAGGCTAATGAATATGTAATATATTCAGCCGAACTCTTCACCAGAGACACATCATTTATAATCCCCAGTTCTTCAGTTAATACACAATTATAATTAAACCATGTGCATTCAATTTGCATTGTCAATGCACTTTGCCTCATAATGTTTTGGTTTCATCCTGTTTTTCTCAAGTACCAAGTTTCTCAATAATGCCAATTTTGCTCTAGTGGCATGCTGTCTGTGTTCATAGATGTTCTTTGATGGTAACAGAATCCATAAAATATTTTTTAAATTAATGAAGGCATTTTCTAGGCAGAGGCTGTTTCATCCAAATGTACCTAGTTTACTTTACAATGGTAAAATTGCTGAGACTTGGAGAGCATGCTGATTGAATCATGAATATTCCAAAGGGGTAGATTAATCTGCGTGAACTACAGAACTCTGCTGAAACTGCTGTGTAACATTCTGAAGTGTGGTATTCATCTTCTTACCACCCCAAAGAGCTTCCTATAATAAAGTTTTTTTTTATAACTGCAATAAAGAAGCTCAGTGGGGTGTGGTTTCCATGAAATAATCACACTGTTGAGGAATAGACATGATGCCTTATTCTGTACAAATGCCTCAAATGTATGATGACATATGGATACCACAGTTCTTTACAGATCTATTCCCTGATAATTCAGTAGGCTGTTCCAAATATCTATCTGATTAGAGATGTATTATAAATCAGCCTCAAGATTTATCATACAGCCTGTAGATCTATAATCCTATATATTTTCTATAAACAAGAATTAGTGCAACATTACACTATATTTCTTATTTGAATCACACAAGCCAAAAATTCAGTTAGATTAAGAAAACATGAATTACATACTCATTGCAACTTAGCTAATAGTTATGCAACTCATGCCATTATTATTTGACATTGCTTTTTAAATAAAGTACCCATTAATAGTTCAGGCATAAATTTGAACACTATACTGTAAAATTAATCCAGAATATATGCTAACATTAAAACATTTCATATTTTCACACATTATTACATGGAAAGTATTTCACTTTTATTTACAATTTTTCTTAAAATATCTCAAAAACACTTGTTGATATTCTTCAGTGATCTAATGCTTATATTTTTAAAACTTTACAGGATATACCTCTTGTTTCTCATTGACAGAGAAAATTATATTGTCTTACATATTACATTTATTTTAGTGTTTAGACAAAATATTAAGAAAATATATGGTAGAAACCTATAAATGTCAGTTATAAGAAGAGATTTTTGATTTTAAAAAACACTTTCCTAAGGCTGTGCCAAAAGAGTAAGCTTTATGGGCATAATTCTACATTTTTGACATTATGGAATAAATTTTTTAAAGTTGCTTTGAAATGCTACATAATTGAAAATTCCATTATAAGTAATGCCACACTCCCAGTGTATATGCCTTGTTTAAGGTGTTATTTATTTTTAAAAATGATGCCACTCTTAACCACAGATTACTTGTTGCTGATGAATAGCATGTTTTAAGCTAATAGTACAGTTAACCAATGTTTTAGTTCATGTCCAGGGTTAGAATTTCTTTTTCCCCAAGCTTTCTGACAAGTGATATAATAGCTTATTGTATCACATGTTAGTATAATATCAAGGCATGAAATAAAATCAATAGATTAGTTTTGACTACAATAGCAAAAATAATACTGAGTTTTCTAACCTTATTGTTTCTGAGCTGTTAGCAGTGTTATAGAAAATGATTTTGGCAATTCTGGTAATGAAATGAAGTTCCAACACAGAGACAAAATTAACACTCACTTTTGCTTTGAGTTCTTTATTTACCATGAATGTCTGTACTAACAACCGAACTGGAGGAGCATTTTCTTAAAGTGCAGATTCAGATTCAGGAGGTCTAGGGTGGAGTTTGATAATCTAAACTTCTGACAAATAACTAATACCAACATTTCTCATCCAATAGCAGCCTTTGTGTAGCATTGCACTAGAATCTCAGATTTCAGTTGCTTTCCTTTCTTACATGGACAGAAAGGTGCATAGGGCTTGTTTTTGCTATGGGCTGAGTGACATTCCTCTGAAATTCCTATGTTGAAGCAATAACTCCAGTGTGACTTTATTTGAAGGCAAGACCTTAATTGTTGACACAGATTAAATAAATCCATATAAGTGAAACCTTTATCTAGTAGGGTTAGTGTCCTGACAAGGAGAGCTACTGGGGAATCCACTGTCTTTGTTTCTCATATTGAAAACACAGTGAAAAGACACTCAGTAGAAACCAAATACAAAGACTTCCCTTACTGGACACCCACTCTGAAGAAATGCTTTGCTAGAAATTACCTCAAAAGAGAAGCTCCACCAGAAACCCAATCAGAAGAGGGTCTTCACTAGAAGCCCGATCAGAATTGAGGCCTCACTTGAGACACCTTTAGAAGAGTGGCATCACTAGAAGGCCAGTCAGTACTGATCTCTCACTAAAATCCCGGTTAGAAGAAAGACCTCATTGGAAGCTCAAACAACAGAGAGAGGCTTCTTTGGATACCCAATCAGAGGCGAGGCCTAACTAGAAAACCAGTCATTCAACATCATGATTATGGGTTTCTCCAAATCTAGACAGAGGAGAAAGTTAATTTTTATTATTTAAACCGTCTACTACTATGTTGTTAAGGCATCTCAAAGTAGTTGTTTTGTTTTATATTGTTTCCTTCACAGTAGTTGTGTGTGTGTGTGTGTGTGTTATTGTTGTTGTTGTTGTTTTGTTATTTAATTCTACTCATCACTTCAATAAAAAAATCAGGTTGAGGCTAGTATAATCAGAAGTAAGTTTTCAACCACTGCAAGAAATACTGTCTTGAAGAAAATCATACATCAATACTGACTGTATTAAATAATAAGCATCATATTTATACCAGCTTTCCAAGTAATGGATTTCCTTTCCTTCAGTTACTTCAGCATTCCTGTTAATAATATAAGTAATTAAGATAGCTTCTTGAAACCCCAAAGTCTGGGTTTCAGGCAGATGAGTTGAAAAGCTCCAGTTGGTTATTTCAAGAGAACAGCTTCTGCCATATCTCCCAGCCAATATTTCTGCCAGGGAGAGGAATATGACCTGAGGCACCTCTTAAAATATGGGAATAGCCATCCTGGTGGCTGCCAATCACTTATCCTCCTCCTACTTTCCTACTTAGAGACCAAGTCATCAATCTATAAGTGTCCAGGAAATAAATGGTGGTACTTTCTAAGAGCTAGCCACAGGGATCTATTAAATAAGATGACTATAAAATACCTTATGAATTATGTTAAAAAATATCCATGGGAATAAATGGCTATTTGGTGAAATTGAAATTTGCTCAAGCTACCCATGTGGCTGCATATCGCCAAACTGTCAGTTTTACAGTGTTCAAGGCATATTAAATGCATCAATATTTAAATATTACTAAACACATAAAGGATTACCCATTCTTAAGTCAAAGAACTTCTTTTATATGATGAAAGACTTGTTGTTAAATACAATCATGATTATTTTCCTCTCTTGAAAAAAATATTGTTAAAAAAGTTCCACAAACACCTTTATAACAACCATATACACAATGTTTAAACCAGGAAAGAAAATTAAAGCAATGTAATCAAGAACCAAATTTTCCAACCAGAGGGGCTAATTTAGTCATATTGGTCTTCACGTGGCCAACTTTATATGCAGCATTTCTTGGCTTCAAAGAAAAGAATTTTTCATGTTGGAATACCTATCCTCATGGCTAGTGCTCTCAGAAATAACTAGAAGAATATTTCGTCAATGTATATATCTTGGAACACTTCTTTAAATTCAGCATAATGGAGCTCTCAACTGATCTATCTTTTTAAAATATCAAATCTGAGTTTCCTAAATCAAAGAATAGAGAGCACTATTTTCTGCTGTTTTCTTCAGCTTGAATTTCCTGCTGCTGAATCTTCCAATTCTGTTTTGGAAGAGTTTGACAAATACGATTTCTGTTATTTCATTACGGTTTGTATATTATCTCGAAAACTCCATATGAAATGAATGGAAGAATAACTACAGAATGCATATTTTATGGAGTTAATGAAGAACAGAAAACTTCCTTTTATCACAGACTGAGTCTTTTGCTAAAATTGGAGCACATGCCCATTTCCTGAAGAGAATTGCAGAACTAGAACACACAGCTGCCAGTTTTGACTCTCAGCCATGTGTAGAACTGTGTGAGGCCAAGGTTAGGATTCTGATCCATCATCCATCTACCTTCAACCACAGAAAATTTCTACACCGGTTACTTGATCCCACTGTCCAATTCTCCCATCTCTTGATAAGTACAAAGTTTTTCATGGTTCACTGCAGACTGGTTAGTCTATGCAAAGAAAATTCATTGGGGAGAAGTTTTTAATTATTTTCTATGTCTTCTTTGAATACAAACTGAACAGTTGCTTTAAACTTTAGGGATTTGGGCTTCTGGTCAAATGTTTGAGGATATGTTTTTTTGTATTAGTTTTTCGGTTATCAAGTTGTTTAGATTTAATAAGCATAAAAAGATATTTATCATCATGGAATAAAGTACATATTATCATTATGGACCCAATCTTCTGTGAAATTTGATATTAGAACAACACAGACACGGAAAAATCCTTTCTATTTCTCTTTAAGAGCAATCGGTGATACTATACCAAGCTGTACATATAAAGATTTTTTTTTCTTTATTGCTTACAAAATTTTGGAGACTATTTTATAAACTATGTAGACATTTGTAAGTGCTTTATATCAACTCAGAAAGTTTTCACAATTCTATTTTCCAATAATTATCTGTGAAATAAAATCTGAAAAGCATATTCATGCAAATTGTATGCAAATCAACAAACATAATATATTTTAATTGGAATACAGTATATGTAAAGAGAAATTTTGTTCAATGGATATCTCTATATCAAATTTTGCAGTACTTTCCTCATAATTTCTTATGATGTTTATGTTTTTTCCCGGCTACTTAACAGCTGGGCTATGAAAATAAACCATAACAGAAAGGCCTATTTGGCTTCTTTTTTTCAGGATGTGCCAGGATGTTGCTCTAGGGAGGCTGCAGTGTTGTCTCCTGAGAGTGTGGTGTGTGAGATTCTGGTGTTATTTCTTCCCATATCAGCTGTGATTTGCTGGCAGCCATGACAGTGGAGAAAGCTGTGCTTTGCTTGTATTCCCAAGCACAGTAACGCTAACAAACCAATGTAGGCAGAAATCCTGGATTAATTCAATAGCCTCACTGATATCATTTTTTCTACATAAGATCATCATCTGTGTTCATGTTAAACAAAACAAAACAACACCACAAAAATGATCTTAGGCTGATTGCTGGTGGCTCACATTTCAAATCCTAGCTACGCAGGACACTGAGACTTGAGGATCACAATTTGAAGCCACTTCGCCCAGAAAATCCCATGAGATTCTTATCTCTGATGAATGTATGCTAGAAATAGAGCTGTGGCTCAAGTAGTAGAGTGCCACCCTTGTGTGTAACAGCTAAGGGACAGCACTCTGTCCCAGAGTTCAAACTCCAGTTCTAGCACAAAATTAATTAATTAATTTTTAAAAATAAATAAAAACATACATAGAGAAATCCTATATGTGCTAATATAAGTATATAAGTATAAGCATATATAATGTATACATATATGTATATATTTATATGTATGTGTACATATGTAAATGTGTGTCCACATATATATGTATATTCAGAAACACCTAAATAGAAAAATTGAAGTCAAATATGATAGACTTTTGATTCTGTGAGGAGAATATTAAGGCTTGTCACTTGCGCTACAAAAACAATTTCCAGAAAATGCTTATTTAATGAAGGTTCTTTGTTCCAAGGCACTGCATAACTATGTTCCACACCAAAAATCTTTTGGGTGTGTTCCACTCCTCAACCTTACTACCCAACTACTGACAGACCAAACATAGTGAAGTAACCATCAGACAATGAAATTCCTATGCTTTTAGAAACATGAAGTGAGAGCTTTTCCACTCAGGCCATGTAGCTGTACTGATTATGTAAGAGTGGAAGTAATTGGAATAGGCTTCAAATGGAAATGCCTTCCAAATTATTCCCTCATGCATAATGAATGTTGTATATATTGAAACAAGAGATTTGTAAATGATTCCAATGTCATGTAGTTTACAAGGTAGAATCAGGATTCTAATCCCGCAAAGCTGATCTGGACTGCCAGGTCTTTACCAATCCACCAAATAAATGTAGACACATATCAACTCAGTAACATCCTTGGTGGAAGGGAGGGTGTAGACAAATACAATGCCCATTCATTCACTGATCTGTTTCCTCCATAAGAGGGTAGCTCTAGTACACCAGACTTATACAATCTTACTGCTGTGGTATTTTGACCCTCTTACAAATTTCTTGATAGAGGATTTTGAATTGAATGGTTCTTGAATACATCAATGAATGATTGATTGAGGGAAACCATGAGCAGTTACACATCTTGGCTCTGAAGAGGATTTTCAAGTAAATGTATTAAATTAATACCCAAGTTTTGATAGACCCCTGGAAAATGTCTCCATCCAACTCACACCATCTTGCTGTATGTTTGATGTGCAATCTGCAACCCAGTTTCTACCATGGAGGAAATTCCTGCCCAAACATGCTTTGTGGCACCTAGGTCTACCTAGCCTGCCTGGCCCATGTGCCAGCTGGATTTGCCTCCCACCCCAACATGTGGTATTATCTTACATTGTAAATATGTTATAATCTGTTACCACATTTGTTTATAGAAACTCGGCACAGCACACAGGATCTTTTTTATTTCCTCTGTAGAATGCAGGAAAGAGGTTTTCAGTAAGTGATAACATAGCAAATCCAGTTTTCTTTAACCGTCATAATTTTCCCACTGAACAAATATGAGACTGAAATGACTGTGTGGCATACCCTGGGTGAATAATATCAGGCCTGACTTCTATATCTAAGACAATAGACACACCAGAATTCAGGAATCAAACATTTCCCACAAAAGGAAGAACTCCCTTCAAAACATAACCAGACCAGTTTCCTGATTTCACTAGATTGTGGTTTGCATTCATTAGCACCACACAAGTGAATCGTGAAACTAAAAACTATTGTTTTCAAGGAAACCATGGGAAGAGTCACAACATTAGCACTGCTCTGGAATGAATGTGAAAGTAGTATGTGTTCAAGAGGGAGAAGAATGTACTATTTGGGAGCATGGGCTCTGGACAAAGAGGGCTGATTGCAATTCTGAATCTGTAGTTTCCTGGCTTTTCCATCTTCATTAAGTTTCTAATCTCTCTGAGTCTTAGTTATTTGTGTTAATAAAGAAATACTCTTATGCACATTTAGAAGGCTAAATATGTGAATAAACATATATAGTGTCAACCTACACACCGAGTACCGTGTAAATGCATCTATTGATATCATTTTTGTAATATAGGTTTGCACAGGACTTTGAAAATAATGACAAGTGCTAGTATAAAACACTAGATTTTATCTCCTGATCTTTAAGTTTAAAATGCAAATTTTGCAAAAATAAAAGGCACAGGCAGATATAACCTACAGTTTCTAGGCTACCAGAATTGCTAAATGTGTTGCTTGCTTTTTTTTCTGAATCATTCTAATAAGCTTGATCAGGTTTTTCTTCTCCACGCCCTTGCTTTGTGTAGTATTTTTTAAACCCATCTCTCTTAACTGCTTTCACATTTAGCAGTCACCAAGAGATAGTGTTTCATCATGAGTCTTCTGAGTTAGTGAACTAGAACAAATTCATCCCATTTAGTCATATGGCATCAGGCAGTGCTGAAAATGCAATTTGTTGTGAAGTTTGTTTGTGCATTTGCTATTAGAAGCCAATTGTTCAGCTCTTCTGTAGCTCTCCACTGGACCTCATCGGAGAACAAGCGGGCTAGAGGGCATCTGTGGCCCTGATCACTCAGAAGGAAACTGAACAGCTGTGTTTTTGACAGCTGGAGCTGGGATGGTGTCTATCAACAAGTACTCTGGGTAACCTGCACTTTTCCTCAGCTAGTAGGGGGCAGGCAATGCTCTGTTGGCTTGGGTATAAGAGTTCCTTCATAGATGCTCTTTATTTTGTGTGCCAGTTGGTGAACGTTGCACATGGGGATACTTGTATTTTCATCGAATATTTACTATCATTCTTATAAGAGAAAGTGGTAGGAAATTAAATAAGATGTAGATATTCAGAGATAACGAGATCTTCAGTAAATAAAAATACAAACAAAAACTTCATCTGCAGCTGGACACCATGGTGCATATTATATTCCCAGGATTTGGGAAGGTGAAGCAGTCGACTGAACATCCAAGACTAGCCCAGGCTGTATAGCAAGCCCCCAACTCAAAACGAACAGACAGTAATAACAAAAATTAAACTGCTTGCATTCAAACATGCAAAGATAAACAGAAATAAGCTTTGATATAAAAATGAAATAAGAAAGCAATAGATGTCTTTTTCCTGATGATTTAGGCATATATGTATGAGTATATATCTTATACACATACACATATATGTACACATGTGAATATATACAAAAATAAATACATATATGCATATACACGTGTACACATGTGTGTGCGTGTGTGTGTGTAGTTATTGTGATAGAAAACCCAACAGATCTCCATTAGTGTGCCCTGGCCTAGCACTTCACTTCCATCTTATTCTCTAGCTTGAATGCAGCCTTATTCTTCAGGAACACCAGGGACACTCTGAAGCGAAATTTGCTTCTTTTGGCACACATCAGTGTATTTAAATTCAAAGGCACTGCAATATATTCTTTTGTTGCACTGTTTGTAATAACTGCAACTAAATATCTAGGTCATATTGACTTCACCCTTTTTCCTTGGCATCTTGCAAAAACCTAGAAGAAAACAATGTAGGGTAGGTGGGAGGAACTAAGGGAAGGAAAGAGACAGAGAAGGGATAAAAAGAGAAAGAGAGAGAGAGAGAGAGACCATAGACATTGGTATTTGTTTTTTCAAGTGCTTTTAAATTATTCCAATATGAATGCATGTAACTTAGTTCAGAGTACTTTTACTTAAGCAAAACTGTGCTAGAAAGACCGAGGAATCTTGAGTGTGTGTCTCTTTTCTGTTGGTGCATCTCTGCATTCAAATGGAGACATCGTCCCTGGTCCTTCCAAAGCACTATGATTTATAAGTGCTCATCCTCTCTCCTCTAGACTCCCAAACATTCTTCATTAATAATGCTTTGGAGCCTTTATTCCTCTCAGTGGATGGGCTGAGCTACAAGATTGTGAAGTTAATCCTCTGTAGTAAGATCTCTAACAGAGGCTGAGGCCAGTGAATAGGGTCATTTATTTAATTACCTTGACAAAATGCCCTTTCAAATTTTAAGGGGCTACTTAGGGGACTTTATGTGCATTGTTTCATCTCATTTAATAAGTAATAATAGTGTTGTAATTAAATATCTAATCAGTATTTTATTCTCAATCCAACCTAAAAGGATGGCTCACAGTCACAGGAGTTAGAGCTCTGAGAACTTACAGATCCCTAGATTTGTTTTATACTTGGCTGGTGACAAAGAAGTAAGGGAAGCTGAGGTGACTTCCCGGAAGTCACATGGTAAAAGAGGAGGAATGGACTGAGCTCCAACTCCACACACTGCCAAGTAGACATCATATGAGATGACAAAGGTGGAAATGGGTCATTCCAATGGTGTTCTCAGTAAATTTGACATCAAATCCAGTAATTAAATGATTTTCACTTCATGCTCATTAAATCTGTGAGAAGCTCTGACTTTATCCCCCAAATATTTCTGTCTCAACATGATAAATTCCATGCTTCATGTAATACTTTTTTTCTGTATATTATGTACAATAGTTTGGTGTACATGTGCCAATACAGGGGCTTGAAATCAGTGCCTCACATTTTCTCTCAGCTTTTTCACGCATAGTTCTTAGTCTACAACTAGAGCCATGCCTCCAGTTACAGTTCTCTACAGTTAATTGGAGATTAAGAGTCTCAAGGATTTGTCTGCCCAGGTGGGATTCACATTGCAATCCTCATATCTCAGCCTCCTGAGTAGCTAGGATTATAGGTATTAAGCTACCAATGTTCAACTAGGAGAATTTTTTTTAATGGAATAAGCCAACTATTCAATAAGTTAATTTGTATCGGCTCAGTTGGTTTGGACCAAGTATGTTTGCAGGGAAATGCCATTGATTACATTATAGTCACAAATTGTAAACAGGCTGAACTGTGACAAACAGTAAGTTATGTATAGCATGTCTGGGAGAGACACTAAGACGGCAATAAAATAAGTGTTTCAACCTAGGGGGAAATCACACAGAAGCCTAGGTATGGGAGGGGCAGGAGAGTTGTAGTAGCAAGATTACTATCATTTTCCTTAGCTTCATGGAAGCAATTAGCTTTACATTCTTCTCTTCTACACATTTCAATAGGATATTTCAAATTATGTGCACATCTCTATGAACATGGAATTCACTTGTAACTACTTATCAATGTTATGACCGCCCAAATGAAGTTATTAATACTGCTTGGTATCTCGAAACTATTTTATAGGCAATATAATTTAACTATTGAATATCACTGATAACGAAATTTAGAGGCAGAGTATTTAAGTAACATGCTTGTGTGTGTGTGCGCATGCAGTCACGTGCACATACAAAAGGAGGAAAAGGAAGGTAGAAAAAAAGGAAGAAACAGCCTCAAGATTTATATTTACATAAATATTAACATATTTAAGCTTAAATTTTAGAAATATTTTATTCTTCTAAATGTTTTATGTGTATTAACTTCTACACTCCTCACAAGAAACAGTAATATGGGTCTCAAGTATTACCATCCTTATTTTAATGAGGAAACAGGTTTTAAAAGGGTCAAGTGAGACAGCTGAGATCACAGAACTGAAGTAACAAAGCTAGATGTGTACAGACCTAGCTGAGAGTTTATAAGGCTAAATAGTAAATAACACAGACATTTAAAAATAAAAAGGAAAACAGGGAAGATGAAAACACATGATTACATAGAATAGCACAAGAATTCACTCAAACACAGTCATGCACATTCAAGGGTATATTATTTCATATTTGCAAGAAACAGGAAATATACTTCTTTGAGCTTCTACTACAAGGTAGCTGTGTAAGTGTTGGTTCGCTACTTTAAAAGGGAGGCAGGAAAACCAAAAGGAAGCCTTGGAAAATTAAAATAATCATTAAGAAGTACAGAAGTGGATCCCATGAGAAATGATAAGAAACCTGGCTCTACTAGACAGAACAGTAAAGGAAGGAAAGTTAACTACCTATGCATATTGAAACCAAAGATAAATGTGTGCCAAAAAGCAAAAAGAGTGTCACAAATTTTTCCTATTCATAAGGAAATGGAAAAACTGGGGGAAAAAATCACATTAAGTGAATTAAGCCAGAACCAAAGAAATATAGACTCCCTGGTTTCCCTCATTTGTAATAGTGTATGTCTAGAATAGTATTAGCAGAGGATCACAGTAGCTCAATAGCTATGCACATATGATCATATGATATGATGCTAAGAAAAGTGAACTCCAAGATATGGAAATGAGAAGTTTGTAATTGTTGTTATTTTTAATGTAGTATGTGTAGCTATTTCTTTTTTTTTTTTTTCTATCACGTTTTCCCACCTATGTTTTATCCCCTGTTGTCACTGTATTTGATTTTGATTCCCTGGGTATTGTATATACATTTATGTGAGTTAGGAAGGTTAGAGGAACAACATAATGGTGAGACAAAGGACAAAGGGCATACCAATGCAAAAACAATACTCACAGGACACTGTGCTGGAAATGAACCGTACACATTGGGGAGGGGGATTGGGGGAAAGTCACATGGGAGAAAAACATACACAAACAAGCACTCTTGCCACTAGGCCATATCCCCAGCGCCATGGGAGAAAAATGAAGGGAGAAAAATGTTGGACAAGAAATGTACTCACTACCTTATATATGTAATTGTAACCCCTCTGTACATCACTTTGACAGTAAAATTAAAGAAAGAAAGTAATAAAAAATAAAAATATTTGCCTTGTTTGCTGGCCAAATTAAAAATAACTAACTTTGGAAAATTCACTAAAATCTAAAAATACTTCCCCTCAAAATGAACACTCAAATCCTCCAACACAGCAAAGAATTTGTAAATAAGAAATAGTCTAAGTTCATAAATGTAAATTCCAAAATTATTTTGTAAGGGTTCTCAATCAAAAAACGGTAAGAGATATTTTAAATGCTATCCAAAAAAGGCAGCCAGGAGCCTAAGTGAAACTCCTATTTCATACCTATTTCATACCTATGTCACTTGTTGAAAGCAAGAAAATAAAAGAGTAAAGTTAAAACAGTATTAAAATGAATACATTGTTAAGACAATTGAGAAATGTGCCACTCCCCAAATATCTTTGAAATGAATAAGTCAAATTTTAAAAGAAAGTCTAAAAACTACATTTATTTTTCATGTCTATACATGGAGGCAACTCCATGTATAGGTATTTAAAAAAAATACCTGTTAATGTATAAAGTTTGAAGAAAAAAAAAAAAGTACATGTTTCATTCATCCTCATCCAGTAGTTCCAATCTATCATTTCAAAATTATGAAGTTCCTTGAAAGGTAGAAAGCAAGTTTTGTGCCTCTGGTGCAATGGACAGATTATTTACTCTCCTGTAAGCTAATAAAAGTACCTCCTGGGTGTAAGTTAGACAGGCTACTTGTAAAGGATATCTGCTTCCTAAACAGGATGTCCAACTCCAGAACACTACTTCTTCCTGGGTCAGATTACATTTTTTCCATGGGTGCAATAATCAAGAGAAACCCATACAAATATCTTAAAGCTCATGCTACTTGCTCTTCTGGCATAGTGATGTCTCTTATATCTGCTCTAGAAAGCTTCTGTAATCTAGTAGCACCTATGAAAACATGATAGGTTAACTCATTAGTTGCAAGTAAGGTAAGGTATCAGACACAATACATTTTTAACATTTGTTGTTAAAAACCCTTAAGCATGTCCAAAAATCAACAGAACATATCAAGTCATTTTTATACTATTATTTACTTCAATATTAATCAATTCAAAATCCCACAAACAAACAAACAAAAAAAACATGGCTCAAGTGGCAGAGCATTTATTTGCCTGGTATGTGCAAAGTCCAAGACTCTGGGCTCAATCTCCTTTAAAAAAAAAAAAAAAAACTAAACTAAAACAAATACATACTCCCAACTCCACTTCATGTCTCCTATGAATACCTTTAAAGATGGAAAGTTTAATGAGCCCTTTGAACCACTGATTTTTAACCAGACATTAATTCTACTACTTATTGTTTCCAACCCAGTAATAGCATCTTTATTGCTCTAGGTTTTTCACACAAAAAAAGCTTGAGTAAGACAGACTCTTACTCTCTTTGTTTTCCTCATCTATTCCATCAGTGAACTCTATGTCATATCTCAACACTATACAGCTCTACTTCTTTCCTCGATGTTCACTTAGATCCAACAACAATGGTCACATTACTCTTTCACCAAGTTGTTTTATTCCTAGACACAAGGCTATACATTTGTCAGCCTTGGTATTTGAAAAGACCTTCCCTCAGATATCTTCATGATGTGTTTTCTCATTTTCTTGCAGTTTCTGTTTATCATGTATGCCATTGTACCATGGAGTCCTTCTCCCAAAGCGTAAAATAATATAATAATATTTGGAGCGTTAGCTTTTACATTATTCACTATGGCCTTTTTCATGACTTCTGTTCAAGTATTTGTGATAAGACAGAATGGTTCATTAGTGTGTTGATTGCTTGCTGCCTACCCCTCCCACCCAACAAGAGAATAGCAATGAAGTCGTGGGGCTTGATTAGCCCACTCCTTTATGCATGCTTCTATGAAAACTCTGTCAGGCACACAGGAGGCTCTCTAATTTTTTAATAAGTGAGCAAAAGAGTAGATGAATATATAGTTATATCCTTTTTTTCTTGATAATTAGAACTGACAGAAACATCTGTAAACAAGTATAATGGTAAAAAAATCAAGAGTAACACAAAAGGTATAAAAATTCCTCTTGGGCTTAGAAATACTTTGGTATCATTAAGAAGCTCTGAATGATGCTTTGAGTTTCTGTGTAACAATGTTTTATGAAGAACATGGACTCTGAAGCTGTTCTAACATTTCTTTTTTATTACTTTTGTTGTTATTCAACATCTGAATCATGAGTCATGCATTGCCACATATGTAGAATTAGATAAACATAGTCATGCTCTAGTGTTAGGAAAATGGAATGACAGTCATCGTGCATGTAGTTCAATGTAAACTGATGAAATGGTAGTTTATATTATATATGATAATGTGAAGGTATTGCTTTATGTTGTCTGAATTAAACAGGTTTACTTAATGCTGCGACATGATTGGAATTTATTTAGAAGTCACAAGAATTCTTTCTATATAACCTTAATATACGATTCAAATGTAATTCAAGATAGTCTCTTTTATTTAATAAGTGATTTATAATCTCACTGGTTCTAATTTACTGTAAGCAAAGCATCAGATTAGCAATGTGTTTAATATGAGTTATTAAGTTCCCATTACACTAAATTACCACCCCTAACGATGTACAAAACTACTCTGAATTAATTTATATTTTCCAGTACCACACACTTCACCATTCCTTAAATATCACCGATATGTTACAAGTCTTCCAAGAACACTGTTATTTAAAAATATCAAATTCTTAATTTTTTACATTGCTTGTGATTATCATGATTTAAAACATGGTGTATATGTGTGTGTTTTCCAGTTTTCTGGTCATTTCTGTAAATTCCATTTCTACTATACTACACCAGAGCAGAATCATCATTGATTTTCCAATCATATTTAACAAGATTAGCAATGTAAAATATGCTTCTAATTGACCAGTGTATTATTTGTTTTGTAAATATCTTACATAAATATCCACAATGCAAATAACTCATCCATGGGTCTAAAGACTGGGCCAAAAAGACACAGAATTTACCCAACAAAAGTTGGAAGCCCAGAGCTCGTGAATATCACCATAGAACTTGACACCCCACAAACTCCTAGAGGCTAGAGATGTTTTTAAGGAGTCCAGGCTTTGTCTAAATATGATAAATTGGCTGGCTTGGTCTTCTTAATGGTAGAATCTTATCATTAATTAATTCATAATCTTGGCTTGGTGGCAATGATTAAAAGAATCCCAGAGAGGGAGGAAAAATTCAATAATTATGTGAAGAGCTATGTTTGCTGTGAAAAAAATGTAGTCACTGAAAGTATCTGATGTATTAACTAATGAAACAAGGACTGTGCATATTTTCTAACCACATTTCTGCAAAGCAGATTTACCAACTCAATTCCCCAAAGCTAAAGAGGTATCAGGATGGATTATGTATCTGAAGTCCCTATTCTTGAACTCATGTGATGAGCTCACATCTGTTCCCTGGTGCCCAGCATTAATTTTATTCATAATGCAACGAGTATTAATCTGAGTTGACCCAGAAAGGCAAGGCACTGGATCATCCAGAGAAAAATTCTCAGTGTTCCCAATTTAATCTTATCCCCCAAATCACAGACAGATCGTCCTTGTCTTTACCCAAACTGTAAGTAACTAAGGTTACAAGGAATTGAAAAGTCAGTCCTTGTTGCTATATTTTCTTCCTGCAACCTTTCTTATGCTCTTGCTTCCACGTTAAAATGTCTAAATTAAATCTAGGACATAGTTATTTTCCCAGATAAAATATCAACTTTACAACTTGTGGGAAGGGAAATAGGGAGAGTTAAGCAGGAGAAAATGAAGTATGGGGTAACTGTGTTTTGAAAACAAATGTAATAATTATGTTACTTATATAATTGTAACCACCCTAGTCATCACCTTTTCAACAAAGATAAAGAAAAATAAAAAATGTCAACGTTTCCAAATAACCTTCATTATACAGTATGCATTGTTTGAATCAATAGCCTGTTTGCAACAACTGAAATCATAATTTTTTTTTAAAAAAAGGTAAGGAAGAAAATGTAAATGATCTGTAATTCAGTTTTAGTCCTTTACCACTGTGGCTGAAATGGAAAGAATGGATTCCAAAAGAGAAACAGTAGCAATTTTTCTTCAAGCTCAGCTGGAGCCATGGGATTGGAAAAGGAGCAAGCATAAATGTGCTAGGCTCAGTTAGTGATTTCAAGACAGAGAGGAAGAAGCCACTCCAAATTGTGTAATTTGCGAGGATGAATAGATGAGAAAGTGAGTAACAGATCTTGAAATTCCTATGAGTATACCATAAAGCTTAAGGAAAAGAGCATGGTTTCTATGGGACAGGTTTTACTTTGAATGCTATAAAATTCCTTTCATCCTAGATCAGCTGTGTGAGCTTGCCTACATGAGCCACCCTCTCTGAGTTTCAGATGAAAGGGAAATGTTCCATCTAATTAAAATTTTCAGAATTTGCAAGCTGAAAGTGTCCACTCAAATTGCCTAACCTGTTCAGTCAGTACCTTACATGTGATATGTGCTCTATAAATCAGTCATCATTATTATTATGGTCTCAGAATTGAGATAGAAAATAAGACTTGTAGGAAGAGAAGCCTGGAGCACAGAAGTAATGAAGAATGGAGATGGGAGACTGAACGGTTCTATCAGTGAGGAATGCAAGATCCCATTCAGGATCTGGAAGGAACTAGTGATCTAAAGAGACATCTGAAGGGGCAGATGAAACGATGGTTAGGAAAGGACTATTGTAGGAGTTGAAGTAGGAAGGGATCCCAGCTTCAGTTCAGAGTCTCTGTGCACAGGTATTTTCTGTGTTGGCTGAGCACAGCCTCTTCAACGATGATGAGTGTAGCAATCCAGAGAAGCCTCTTCTAGGATTAGACTTTCTTTACGCAAATCCCAGTCACACTGATGATGGATCACTGAGGGGATGAAGTGACAAAGTAACAACAAATGGTGTACCATTACTCCCTGTCCTGTTCCCTCCTGAAGAAAAATAGGAAACAGGAACAAGGATACACCTACTGCCACATGGCTGCCTCAAAATCTGGTGAGTGTCTGCTATGGGAGCATTTTGAAAAAGAAAACTTGTCAACTTTGCCAAACATTAGGAGAAGATCCACCTCCCCACCTCCCCTGCCACCCCCCCCCCCCACACTCCCTCAACACCCAAATAAAAAACAAATCTGGGACCAATTCTGAAGGCCTCTGCACAATCAGAAGATTTCTGAAAGGAAATGGAAAAACTTTATAAATGTATAAGAATATTAACAGAAGAACACGGTTATCTTGTAATATTTTTACATAAAACCTTGACTATAGAAAAATAAGGCAGCATTAGATCTGACAGTAATATTTGTGCTGTAATAGATACAAGTCTAGCAGAAGGAAGAAATTCCACCTATCTCCATTGCTAGTGTTGACAAACTGCCTAGGGTTTCCAAACCCTATCTTTTTCTCAAACACACTTTCTATCCCTGCATGATCAATCTAACACACTGCTCCAGATCCATCTTCATCCTTGTTCCACAAAGCCTTTCTGATTTTCCACTAAAAGTAAGGATTTCATACACTGGGAGTCAAAATATTTTGCTTCTCAAAATCTTAAACACACTGTTTCTGATTATTAGAATTTTGTAGTCAAGAAACCCCTGGGAATAAAGGTTATAGCCTTCCAAGGCCCTCTTGCTATACTCCATAACCTTGAATTTTATGTTCTTAGAGTTAATGCAGAGCACACATTTCAATCTCATCGTTAAGATAATTTAATGATTGCATTGTAATTATCACCTCAAAAATTATTCCCTGTTGGAAGTGGGGGCTGTGGCTCAAGTGGTAGAACACTAGTCTTGAGCACAAAGAGGCTCAAGGACAGTGCCCAGGCCCTGAGTTCAAGTCCCACAACTGACCAAAAAAAATTAGTCCTTGTTTTTTTTATTTTATTTTTTAATTTTCAAACTGCTGTACAGAAAGGTTACAGTCTCATATATTAGGCATTGGATACATTTCTTTTACTGTTTGTTACCTCCTCCCTCATTCCCCCTTCCCTCCTCCCCTTTCCCTTTCCCCACCAAGAGTTGTTCAGTTCATTTACACCAAACAGTTTTGCATGTATTGTTTTTGTAGTCATTTGTCTTTTTTACCCTGTGTCTCTCGATTTTAGTATTCCCTTTCAGTTTCCTAGTTCTAATACCAGTATACACAGTTTCCAGTGTATTCAGATAAAATACAGAGATAGTGCAGGTACAACCACAGGAAGGGGATTAAAGAAGATAATCAATAATAGAAGCTACGGTTATGCATAGCACATTGAAAGTAGTTACAACAGAGATATAACAATCATTTCCATAACCTGGAGTTCATTTCACTTAGTATCACCTTATGTGTTCATAAGGGTATAGCTATCAGGCTCTGTGATCCTCTGCTGTGACTTGCCTAAACCTGTGCTAATTATTCCCTATGAGGGAGACCTTACAGTCCATGATCTACATCACTGGCCATAAAAGAAATGCAAATCAAAACAACATTGAGATTCCATCTCACCCCAGTAAGAATGTCCTATATCAAAAAAACTAATAATAACAAATATTGGAGGGGACGTGGTCAAAAGGGAACCCTACTTCATTGTTGGTGGGAATGTAAGCTGGTTCAGTCACTCTGGCAAGCAGTATGGAGATTCCTCAGAAGACTAAACATAGAGCTCCCCTATGACCCAGCAGCCCCACTTTTGGGCATCTACCCAAAAGAACACACACAAGAACACACTAAAGCCACCAGCACAATGTTCATCATAGCACAATTTGTCATAGCTAGAATATGGAACCAACCCAGATGTCTCTCAGTAGACGAATGTATCAGGAAAATGTGGTACATATACACAATGGAATTTTATGCCTCTATCAGAAAGAATGACATTGCCCCATTTGTAAGGAAATAGAAGGACTTGGAAAAAATTATACTAAGTGAAGTGAGCCAGTCCCTGTCTTTTTATTTGTTTCTTTTTTTATTAATCTTTTTTCTTTATTGTCAAAGTGTGGTTCAGAGAGGTTACAGATTCATATGTAAGGCAGTGAGTACATTTCTTGTTCAACCTGTTACCTCCTCACTCATTCCCCCCCCCCCCTCTTCCCTCTCTCTTCTTGGACCAAGACAGTTGCTTGAATCCAGGGTTTGAGCACCGACTTTTCTGCTTAATGCTGATCTTCTACCACTTGAGTCACAACTTTACATCTGGCTTGTTGATGATTCATTGGAGATAAGAGTCTCACTGTCTTTCCTGCTCAAACGAGATTTGAACTGTGAGCCTCAGATTTCAGCCTTCTGAGCAACTAGAATTATAGGCACCAGCTGTCTTTGCCCAGCTGTCCCAGTATTAAACTGCCAATTTATATTAGATTAATAGTAATCTTTATAATCTTTTTTACTCATTACTTTTTTATACCTTTTATTTATTTATTTATTTTTTTTTTTTTGGAAAGTCCAAATTTTGGAGTCTTTATTGGGACACTGGCGGTCTGTTGACTGGCCAATTACAAAAACCTCCAGCCCCCAACAGAGCTTGCACCAAACTTTTAAAGACAAAGGTCACATGTTGGGTGGAGAACAAGCCTCCGGAAAGCAGTATACAGAAACACAGCACTAGGAGCAGGGCTCCCCGGGGCCTAAACAACACAAGGTATCTACATATCCCCCAAAGCTGGGCCCTCTTGGCTCCACTCATAGAGCCAGGCATCACAATTAGGCTTTGAGCTGTGTATACCTTTTAAATGAATTGCTAATATTATAAAACATTTAATTTTTTTCACCCAAAAGATACTTGCAACATAAATCACTAAGAGAAGTTCGATGCTTGGCTCCAAACAAAATTTTAGAGTAGAAATCAATGTTTTTATACTTAAGAAAATCACACTGTACAATATCATTTTATTCTATGTTAGTTTTTCAATCCTATTAAAGATATAATATCTAACGTATACCATGTTATTTTCAGGCTTGATGATGTTAAAATTTGCACATTCACTTTTACCAAACATGTCATCTAAATCATTCTCTTCACCTTGGGACAAATAAGAAAGACCAGTACTGACAAAAATGCAAATACACGTTTGTATTTCCTATTTTCTTGTCTCCATTCCCTTCAGTTGGTTCTGCTTCTTAATGCCGACTGCTTTCAACATTTATTTTAGTTTCCTTCTTGTTCTTGACATGTGTGTGGTAGAATCTGGCAATTTTATATGCTGTTTACAAAACAGAGAAGAATGCTTTTCTGAAGATGTCACTGTTTGTAGTCAAATAAGCCACTTTTCATGATAAGAATTCTCTTGTATTTATGCTGAAGTGTCTATTCTTTTCCCTTATGACTTGATAATAGTCCCGCTATTCTAACTCTTCAGTGAGACTGTGTTTAGAACACAATTTGAGACATTTACAGCATACACCATTCTTCACATGCAAAGAGATTAGCTTTTTAATAATGGCTTCTTTTGAATTAGGGAAGGATTTCTACAATAGAGAGGAAAGCCACATGGGGACATATAATCAATGATGGCTTTGTGTAAGCTTTAATAATTTATTTGTTCTGAGAGTTTTTTGCAGTTTTTGGTTAGGAGGAGAAAGGAAGGGCCCCCACCTTCCAACCAGTGTTATATTCACTGCTGAAGCATTGGTAATTATCCTAGACATTTCTTGATAACTTTAAAAGAATCCATTTTGAGCACATCTCTGCCAACCAGGGAATCATCCATAAAGAGTTGCAATTGCTTTGTGGAATGGTGTAATGGAAAAATTCATGCAATCTTGAACCAGACAGTCTTCATTAGAGACCTGTGTTACTTTTAGACAAATCTCTTTATTCTTTGAGCCTTGGTTCCCTTCTCTGTAAAAGATAATGAGGAGTTTGTAGCTTTGGATAGAATATTCATACAAGACGTCAATGCAATGCTTTGCCCACACATAAAGCCAATAAGCATAAACTGTTTTTACTGGCTCACACGAGTCAGAGAAAGAGAAGTACTCATTTTGGAAATGTAAAAATACACTGTAAGTAAAATGGTCCTAATCAATCTAGATTAGATGTTTGGTGTTTCATAACAAAAAAAAATCCAGAACCCAGGAAGACTTGCACTATAGTACTTTAAAGTGTTGCCCAATTTTTCTGTTATTCCTGCATTCTTTATGCTTATTTCTGTTGCTTTTTTTTTCAGATTGGTGCCTCATTGTCAAAAAATGCTTGCCAAAAGGAATAAATACAACCTGTTTCTTTGTTCACAAACTACCCCTCAACAATAGCTTTCTTATACTATATCTTTAGTATCAGGACTTATGACCACATCTTGACCTGATAACCCTACTTTGATAAACAGGAATTGCCTGTACAATCAAAAGCTAAGTTTCTAAGACTCAATAGACCACACTGCTAGGAGTGCTGGATTCAGAATGAAAAATGTCTGCTGCTCAGTCCAATGATCACAATAGATCTATACTTTTTATTAAAAACATTTGAAGTTTTATAAGATATAATTATATGAACATTATTTTCTATTTTAATTAAAATATTTATAAAAGCAAGTTAAATGTTAACTCAACCCTCTTTAAGAATTTCAGCTGGGTGCTAGTGGATCATAGCTTTAATCCTAGCTACTCAGCAGGCTGAGATCTGAGGATCGTGGCTTGAAGCCAGCCCATGCAGGAAAGTCCATGAGACCCTTTTCTCCAAAATCAAAGGAAAAGCCAAAGTAGTGCTGTGGCTCAAGTAAGTACTAGAGTGCTGGCCTGGAGCGAAAGGAGCTCAGCAGCAGGACTCAGGCCCAGAGTTCATACCCCAGGAGTGAAAAAGAAAAGAAGAGGAGGAGAAGGAGGAGGAGCAGAAGAAAGAGGAGTAAGAGGAAGAAGAAGAGGTAGAAGAGAAAGAGGAAGAAGAGGAAGAGGAAGAAGAGGAAGAAGAGGAAGAAGGAAGAGGAGGAAGAGGAAGAAGGAAGAAAGAAAAATGAATTGATTCATGTAGTTTCTATCTTCTATTATTCCAGTTTGGGCACTTTGTTACATTTTTTCAATAGTAACCCATTAATTTTCATTTTTTACAAGCAAGATAATGTAACACAAGTAACAACAAAACTTCCTGTAGATTTAAAATGATCTGTTTTTTCTGTATAGCACTTTATCAATTCCTGCCATTTATGTTTTGATCTTGAGTTGTATTTATCCCTCACATTAATGAACAGTATTTGCAAAACACCAGAGGTGAATTCAACAGTGTTTCTATTGCATAGGTTCCATATTTTCTGGATAGCAATCCAAATAATGTGCTAGAAGTACCCAAGATAGAAATCACCTTAATGATTTTACTTAAGGAAACTAGTGGTTATTTCACACAATAAGAGGGGTGTGCCTGTTGCAGCACACAGAACCTTCCCAAACAATTAACTTGGTTTTATCTTCTCTTCTTACTGGAATGATGCTTTTGTACTTGTGCTCTAATGAGGGAGGTCCTCCAGAACCTAACATTCTTCCAAAATAGAGCCTGGTCCACAACACTAGAGCCACTGCACACCTATCTTTTGGGCTGTATAAATGATCCAGTGCTAAGTTACAGCTTATCACCATGGATGAGAAATTAAATTTTTAAAAGACAGTTACCCATGCCGTGATGAATCTAGAAGCCAGATCCTTGATCTCCTATGCGGAAACAGATATAGGAAGAATCAAGTTCTATTTATCAAACTCTCTTTCACTTATTTGAAGATAGGATAGCCAGTCATATAAAGGGCAAATCCACTGATGCTGAACATGCTTACCCTCACAGATTCATAAGAAGTTTCTCCGGTTCATTTGATTTTAGCATGTGGGGAATTCACAAGCAAGTTGAAGTTATCTCCATGTGTTTGCATTCATGCTAATGTCTTTCAGTAATCTTATCCCATGGAAATGCAAAATGCTAGACATTGAAAATTGAGGCACCAAAAAAATTCACAGAATTTTACTAAACTTCCTCAAACTGCCAACATGAAGGTTAATTCCCAGTGAAAGTTTAAACTGTCACATAGGAGAGAAAAATTAACAAAATTTATGTTTTATGTCTGCTTTAATTTCATGGCGAATGTTTTCAACCCAGTTAACAACAACAAAAATAAACTCCCAGCGGAAGCAACTGAAGTCTGACAAAACGAAAAGCCACAGAGCTACTTGAAATTAAAATAACGATAGAACTCAACTAGACATAAGAAAAACAAGATGAAAATAAAAAATACATTATTACTAAAAATGACAGCCTAAATGCATATTTTCCTCCCTTGTATAAAGACAAAAATTCCTAATAAACTTCTTTTGTTTCTTCACTGTCTGAATTTAGTTGAAGATTCTTTCTAGAAGTTATTTCTACCTAAGTCTTGAGAAACTTCAGTGTGGAAAATGTTTGCTACTACACAATGTGCTGCAAGTTGTCTGAGAGTCTGTGATGCTGCTTTTTACCCCCAAAAGTTTGCCTTGGCTGGGTCTTTGAAAATAATAATGAGACTTTTGTAAACATGGATAGGGAGAGCTCATGCATTTGCAAACCACGTACTGAGGGTCCGAAACATAAAGGCATATTGATAGGTAATGGATGGCAGAGTAGTCTGCAAAGTGAGTCCAGCAAAGAAAAATCATGGCTGGAGGAGATAATGAAGACAACATGTGGTTTGGGGGTCAATGCTTGCCTGTGGTTCTAACCCAGCAACAAGGAAGATGGAGGATTGTGGTCCTAAGCCAGCCTGGGCACAAAACAAATGACCCTATTTGTAACATAACTAAAAATACAAAATACTAGCAGTGGTTAACATGGTAAGGCACTTGCCTAATGAGTGAGGCCCTGAGTTGAAAATGCCAGCTTGGCTAGAAAGAAAGATACTTAGTAAGAGCAAGGCTGAAATTACAAGATACACAAAACATAGATACTGGGTTATTCCTCTGTGAAGTTTTCAGATCATTAAGAATAGTGATTTGAACACAATGGGGCTTAATAGCTATTGAATACTCAATTAAACGGCAGGTGCATGAATTCATGGATAGCACAAAAAGTTTGCACTTGAGCAGAACATGATAATGTTTTCTTCTATACAGGAAGTAGGAAGAAACCTCAAAGATTGGGACTAACTAATATTTAAGTATTTGGCTTTTTAATTATGTAATTTTTACAGTGAACTCATATATATACATATATGTATATATGTGTAGGTGTTTATATGTGCATATACACTGCATATATGTGTATGAATATGTGGGGTGTGTGTGTGTGTGTGTGTGTGTGTGTGTGTGTGTGTGTGTGTACATTGTATTCAGGTTAATTTTCTTTAGGGTAGGTACTTTTTATTATTCTAATGAAACCAAGAAGTCCCCACTTAACATCACCTAGCTAGTAGCCAGAGCCAAGATGCAATCTTGGCCTTCACATCTTTATGTCCAATATATTTGCATCTTACTTTTACAGCCTTTCCTCCATAGCTAAGTAAGAATGAAATGATGCTAATATTTTGGTATATTTTCTGAATCTCAATATTTAAGGAAAATTTGTGAAGAATTATTATGACAGTATGACCATCCTATAATTCTACCATTTCTGTTGCACATGACAGCACCTGTTTCAGCAACTCAAACACTAACTAGTTTACACTCCTTGTAAACTTAAAAAAAAAATTTTTTTTTTTTGCCAGTTTTGCGGCTTGAACTCTGGGCATGGGCACTATCCCTGAGCCTCTTTGTGCTCAAGGCAGTGCCATACCACTTGAGCCACAGTGCCACTTCCTAAAAATATTTTCTTCATGTAGATATCCATTGTATTTGTAAAAGGGCAATTGATACCAAACCACAGATTAGACTCATTGAAGTCAACAACTTTTCCATCCAGATAAAAGATATTATGTTGAATCATGAATCAAGGAAAGCAATCAAGGAAAAATGCCAATATTGCAAAAGCTCTTGTTAATATCACCACACTGAGAAACATACTGAAATAGAGACCAGTTCACCTAAAATATTAAGTAATCCTAAGGCAATATAGCAACCTATTGTCTCAATAGGAATATGTCCAATTAACAATTGGACATATCTATTGATAATAGAAACTGAGCTCCTACTGCCAAGTGTCTTCTGCCTTTCAAATAGGGCAGTTCTGAACTATATACAAATTATTCTGATTCATTTTACAAATATCCTTTTAAACTAAACATTCTATTTAAATTACTTGAATATAATTGGAAAGTTGAGTTTCAGTGTAAGATACCTTTTATCATCACAGAATTATGCTAACCTTTCCATAAGTTTGAGTGCTATTTCACCAACCTAATGATTGTTTTATTGAAAAAAAATGATACATGTGTACTTCTGTATATAAACACACATACATATGCAGATGCATAATTTATATATATGTATTAATAAAGTCATCAGATTTATTTGATCCTTGTTAACATTATTTAACTTACACTTACATTAAAAAGACTACCATACAAAAAGTTTCATTGATTTTCTACAGACACAAATTTCATAAGGTGTTGAGTCCACACTATAACCCAATGTTTAATGCTCGGCAAAGAATTTATTAACTATCTCAGTTCAGTTATAAACAATATAATGTAATGTTGAGGAATGCTATGCAACTACTTTATGAACTACTTTTAATTTATGACTCTGGGTCCAGTGACTTATTTCAGTAAGATAAATGAAACCCATCTGAATTAATTGATATCAGTTCACTTCTTTGTCTGCACCATTCTTGTTCTCTGTGCCTACTTGGTACAAAAATATTTAAATACTCAATCGAGTTGACAAACCAAAAGTGACTACATATTTTTATTTCTCCTTGTAAATGAGGCTTCAAGTAGCATAACTACCATTTTTGTTAGCAGCTTTTCCCTCTCCATATGATTTTTAAAAGATTCTATTTGACCTTGAATGAAGTGTTATTCATGACCTTAGTCCATTACTGCAGATATCAGTCATATTTATCAGCCTGCAGATTTTAATTTGACATAATTTGGCACCAAAAACAATCCAAACACAATCTGGTCACTTATCATTTATTTACATCCACCTAAAGGTTTTTCTATAGAATTTTATAGTCATGTCATATGCCTTTAAATAGACAGGCAAAACAGGGGAAGGGAACATTCTGTTGACAGGTAAATGTGAATCAATCTGGCTTCATTCAAAGGAAAATAATCAAGCTCTTTTCAAATAATATAAAATGCAAAATGATTGCATACCGGGGAGGAGGGGGCCTTATCAGTGTCTCTTCTCTGAGAAATGATTGCCATTTTCTAGCTGGAGAAACATATGCAGTGCTTATCTTGTGACTTCTCTGCCGTCTCCAATATTTATTAACAGTTGATTTTTCTGTAGTTGCTCTTTTTCCCTTCTTCCCTCCTTCAGTGTAAATTAGTTTCACCAAATCTACATCTCGCTTTCATTTTCTTATCAGTGGTGGAAGGAGGGTGATTATTTCATTATTGGTTTTGAGCAGTCTTTCCTATTAAGTCGTGAAGCTTTGGTTTCAGGCAGACGTTTAATGGGCTCTCTTTTGTTTTATTTGTCTCATCATCTTAATCAAAGTCCCCTGAGAAAGGGTATTTTATAGCAACAAACAAGGATAAAAGGAAATTATGAATTGTGGCTTCCACTGAAAATGAAGTATTCATTAGGAATTCCTGGTGGGATGAATATCAGGTCTTTGACTTCAAACATATGAAAATAATTGTACTCACCTACGAAAAACCTTTTAATAAGTATGAGGCCTGTCTTCCCTTCCTTTATTAGCCTAACACACAAGCAGGATCTCTCTTTAGGGGTTGAAGCCTTTCTATATTGTAACAATGTAGCTAGCAACAAGATTTTTCAGATCCTGAGTTTGTTTTCTTCTATGAGAATTGCATTCCCCTTTTCTATAATTCCAAACACTCTCTCTTTTTTTTAATCTCTGCAGCTTTTCATCTTTGCAATATAAATTTTAACATGAACTCTGATTTACTGAGCAGACACTGCCCTGGATTCTTGGTATTAGCTATTGTGAAAGAGTCATGCCCTCATTTTTAGATTCAGATGAATTGGAATAGTCTGAAGGTCTCAGTCCCACGCTGTCACACACTCCTTTGATCATATTTTGATAATTTTTTCAGAAGCAGTGCTAGAATCAGGTTAGATATTTAAGTAGAAGTCAGCATAGATTGGGTCAGAAAAGGATCTAATAAAATACAAAGTGCCTCCAAAATTGGTGTCTCAAGTTTTCTGTTATCTACCAACAAATGTAAGAGATAAAAAAAATAGTCCACTTCTGTATGTTTAACTTGCATCTTCTTTGCATTGAGACATCTTCATACACACATCTCTCTATATATATGTATATATATATCTTTTATATAATTAAATGATCTGAGGAACTAAAATATAAATTTTATTCCTAAGTGTTTTTACATTTATACATTAGGTTGTGTTGTAGTGCTGATGTGTGTGTGTGTGTGTGTGTGTGTGTGTGTGTGTGTGTGTGTGTGTGTGTGTTTGTCAGCCAAATAGTACTTTCTGCTTCAGATATCTCCGGTTGTCTTTGAAATATATGAGAGAGAACATGGGACATTGTCTTTCTTTGTGTAACTTCTTCACTTAACATAGGTCCTTCAGTTACATCCATTTGGCCCTAAATCATAGGACTTCATTCTTTACATGGACGAAAAGTATTCTATTTTATACACACACACACACACACACACACACACACACGTATATATCTATGACATATTACCTTTCTGGATCCCATATCTTGGCCATTGGGAATAGTCCAGCAACACAGAGTATACATAGTGAGCATGCAAGTTTCTTTTATGCTGAAATCATAGCCTTTGGATGTGTAATCAGAAGTGAGCTAGCTTGATCATATGAACCTCTGAACTGTTTGCTGCAGTAAGTGAAATACTCATTTATAATCCACTGACAAAGCATGACTTTCTTCTCATTGGCATTTGTTATTTTTCATCTTTTTGATGATAACTATTTTAACTGGAGTGAGATATCACTGTTTTGTGTTTTGTATTTTCATAACAACTAATGATGTTGACCACTTATCAATAAGTTGAAATTTGAGCCTGCGTTCATTCCAGAAATATTTACCATATAATACATATGCCCTGCCTATGCAAAATCCTAAGAACTACAAGTAGAGAAAAGGGCATTCCTTAGTTTCTGATCGTTTAATATAGTAAGTGGAGAAATAAGTATATAAGCAATTTCCAAACGTAAGTGACTGTAAAATACTAAGGCATCTAGTGGCACCTAACATAACATACACCAAAGGAAAAAGACATGAGGATGTTGATTTCTAATGTGTTCTGATATATGTGGAACAAAAAGTCAGGTTAAAAAAGTAAGCAAAAAATCAATGTTTCTATATTCTTTACTAAAATGGGTTTGTGATGAGTAGTTTCTAGATTTTAAAAAAGCCCAAATTCCTTTTTGTGCAGTCATCTACTGCCTCAGCCTGATCAAGTAAATAAGCAACAATACATCCCAAATTCCTCATCTGTGAAATGAGCTTTAATTAGATGTTGTCCAAGACTTCATCCAGCTACAGAATATTGTGATTTCTCCTGGCTCTAGAGGATATCCTTTCAAAAGCAGTTTCTATATGATTATTATAAAAATATTTTGCATATAAAAATTACCCACTTGAACCTTTTATAAATGACTGGGAAAATAATTCATATATGAAGATGGTGGAATTGAATTTCTTTCATTTCTGGGATGCAAGTTTTTTTTTTTCAAAATTAGTCTCAAGAAAATAATATGGTAAAGGTTAAAATAGCCTGATATGAAGTAGTTCTTCCTGGCAAAATTCTGTGTTTTGTGGCCTGTCATGAAATTTCTTATAACTGGCATATATAAAGGGAATCTTGGTCTAATCATTTTGGGGGGAAAACGCACAGAGACACAAATTATTTTCTCTGTAATTCTTTGGGCAGTTTGATTTGTAGTCTCATAACTCCATAGCGTATGAAACTCCTCATTGTTCTCCTTACTACATCATGGATGTAGCAGAGAAAACCTTGTACTAGGAAAATCCCTTAGTGACATTCAAGTTGTTGTTATTCAGAGTGCAGCCAACACTCTCCTACTATTCAACTAGATTCTAAAAAAGACTTTCTATTATGAATCTAAGCTTTCTATGTCCCTCTCCTTTGACTCTTTGAAAGCAAATCCCACTATCAAGTGTTATCAGTTGTCAAAGGTGTAACACAGAAACAACACATAAATACATAGAAGAGTCTAAGTGCTACAACAGCATTGAATAATGTAACTTGGCATTATTCATTCAAGTTGAAAATAGGTACACAAAATGATTCAGTAATATCACCTCTTACTATATCCAACATGCGTGCCAAGGAATATCTATAGAAATATTTCTTGTAGTATTAACTCTAATAGCTTTTCATGGATAATACTCTAATACCTATCAAAAACAGATTACAGACGTAAAGTATCTGTAACTTTTGACATGGATGCAACTGACCATACTATTAAGGAAACACAACAGACACAAAAATAGCGTGTTATATATAACTGCATATACATCACATTAAAGCCAGTAGTAATCTATAGTGTTACAACTGAAATGGTATCTCTTTGTCTTTGGTGAGAAGGGAGAAGCACTGTTGGTAGAAAACATAAGCCCTCTACTGCTATAAATGTCCTAGTTTTTCATTTTTTTCCCTAAGTGGTAGTTGCAGTGGTGTTTGCTCGTGTATGATTCATTGTGTATGTGATGTTTTATAATCACATTGCAGTTTCTAATTACATATTTCTTTTCAATTTTCTTAGGATAAAAAATGTAGGTTTCCAAAAAGTCTTTCTTATTCATATGTCTAGCCATATTACATTATGAAAACCTTATGTTCTAGTAATTATAATAAATGTTGCATAGTTTTTCCTAAGTTCTAAATCCCATAGTTAAGATGTATTAGTATTAAATAATTTTGTTACAATAGAAATAAGGTAGCAATTGTTATTCTTTTTAACAAACTTCAATCTACTTCACAAGGAATATATAATGGGTTAAAGATTGGCATTAGAATAAGGAAAAGAAGGAAGAAGATGGAAGGAATTGAGAAAGGGAGAAAGGGAGGAAGGAAGAAAGGAAGGAAAGAAGGAAGGAAGGAAGACTGATCAGCACATAAAATAAGGACAACAATTGTGCAAGATACACACTTCAAATTTTATTTTTTTCCTCAGCAGTTTGCTTACCTAATGTTTAGCATAATGCAAGAGGTTAGGAATTATCTTTATACTTAAATGTATGGAAATGTGAGGATACTGACAAAATTATGTAAAATTTATTCTAAATAAAGAAAATGAAACATTTCTAATGACATTTTAATATGTAACTTTAAGTTGTATAATGTTCAGAGTTCTTCATGCTAATGTACAATATGTTTTAAAGTTGTCTGCTATATTGATCATCAAGAAAGTAATTTTTTTATGCTTTAAAATAAGCTAAGTGGTTCTGATGGTTAATCTCGATTTTCAAACTCATTGGATAGAAAACTGTATAGAAATGGGTAAAGAACCTATGTCAGTATCTGTGAGGGCATTTCCAAAGGTGAATTTACAGGAAGTCTCTAACAGACTGGGTAGTTTCAGCCTTTTACAAAATTAAATATGCATAGACTGTTGGCAGGTGGTTGAATTGTACAAGGTGGGACCTAGTTGTAGATCACGCAAAGTACTTACTGGCTAATAGCTTGCCCTGGTCCCTTCCTGTTGGCTGTTTCTTTTCCATCACAATGTGAGCTACTCTGCAAAGCTCTCCTTTTCATGATAGATAGCAGCCTCTTAAACCGTGAACAAAATAAATTCTTTCATCTGTCAAAATGTGGTCATCAAGCTTGTTTTCCCTTAACTTAGAATAGTGAGGAATATGACACTACAGTATACATGTTCAGATGTGATATATTTTAATTATCTCATATGAAGCAGAGATCCTTCATGAAAGTTTGGAATTTTTATGTTATAACAGGTATATATATATATCAAAAATAAACACATATTGAGAAAATATAACATATTTTGCACAAAAACTTAAAATGTAACTTATTTTACCCTAATTAACGCAGCTTTTTCTAAATTTTCTTTCCTCAGGCATAAACTATATAAAAGGAAAGGCTATTTTGTAAACCATTGTTATTACTTTGAGATTTCAAAAAACTGAGTTTATAACAAAAGTGAAATAAAGACTTCAAAATACCACCCCCACACACGTGGGACAACCATAAGCCAGCTTTAACCTGTAGATGGACAGAACTATACTTGAATGCTACATCTGTTAAGGTATATAGTTTCTGTGGCTACAGTTATCAATCAGAACTTGGACAAAAAGAAAAACCATGAAAGAACCCTCACCAATAAGACAGTTCTTTGCTTGTTTCATTCTGTCCTGACAGCGGTCATATTCCATGAGCTGTAATCTGCCTCCTTGGCCAAACTTCATTTTCTCTTGCTAATCAAATTTATCAAAACTGTTTGTCAATCTCAGGGGAAAAATATGAGGTTGCAACTTTTTAAGAGTCATTTTGTGTGCAGTGGGCATCTCCACAGACCCTAACTAAGCATGACTTGAATAGGATGAACCTTTTTTGTAATATTGCTGGCCACTGTAAAAGAATTTCTGTTGCCTCTTCTGCCAGATCAAGAGGACAATGATTTGACTTTTGCTCTTTGTAAAGAAAGGTAGCATTTTAAAGACTGATTTCATAGACGAGAATAGAGTAGAAGTCACTAGAGGTTAGGAAGTGTAGAAAGGCCAACAGAGGAAGATTGAGATATTACTGGTTTCTATAATCTTTGTGACAAATTCAAGTGGGGTCTTGGGTCACCCCAAGGGAGAATTTATTTATTTGGGATCACAGTTATGAAGTTTCGTCCATGGTCACTTTGCTCTGTGTTCTTCGGCCTGTATTTGAGTATGTTACAGAAGCCACTCATGTCATGGTGTGTCCATGAAGCTGAGAGGAAGTCAGAGAATGCCTGTAATTAATCATTCTTCTGTTTTATCTGTTTTATCCCAGACCGCGCCCCCCCCCCCTTTATGGGATGATGTTGCTCACATTTAGAGATGATTTTCCCCTGTAGGAATCTTGTTTAAACACATAGTCACAAGCACACCCAGAGATCTGCTTTATATCTTAGGTGTTTCTCAATCCTGTCAAGTTTTCAAACAAGAATAATCATCACAAATAAGAAGTACCTTCATAGTACCTTCTACAGTAGGGTGACCTTGTCCATGTTTTACAGTAATTCATTATATATTGTATGAAGAACTAGAAGAGTCTGGAGTTTCCCAACACACATTAAAACAAATGTTTAGAAAGATGGAAAACATTACTCCAATTGTATCATACATTTTATACATGTAAGAATTACTGCATTGTACTTCATAAATGTGTGTGATCATTATGTTGCATTTAAAAATAAATAAGAGGGGCTGGGGATATAGCCTAGTGGCAAGAGTGCCTGCCTCGGATACATGAGGCCCTAGGTTCGATTCCCCAGCACCACATATACAGAAAAACGGCCAGAAGCGGCGCTGTGGCTCAAGTGGCAGAGTGCTAGCCTTGAGCAAAAAGAAGCCAGGGACAGTGCTCAGGCCCTGAGTCCAAGGCCCAGGACTGGCCAAAAAAAAAAAATAAAAATAAAAAAATAAAAATAAAAATAAATAAGAGATCAGGTACATGATACTCTGAAACACAATGGCAATTCATAATAAAAATGACTTCAATGTGCATTTACCTGACACACTAGATAGAAATGTTCTAGTAAGGTAAACTATATATAAACAAATACTCAAGGGGCTGGGAATATGGCCTAGTGGCAAGAGAGCTCGCCTCGTATACATGAAGCCCTAGGTTTGATTCCCCAGCACCACATATATAGAAAACGGCCAGAAGTGGCGCTGTGGCTCAAGTGGCAGAGTGCTAGCCTTGAGCAAAGGGAAGCCAGGGACAGTGCAGGCCCTGAGTTCAAGGCCCAGGACTGGCAAAAAAAAAAAAAAATACTCAAGGTATTTATGAATAATATCATAAAATCTAGCCCAAAGGTTTCATTCAGTTAAAATTTAAGTTTTGAAGCAGGATTTTCTATCTCCCATCAAATGTATATGGAAAAGAGAACTGTAGAGACGAATGTTAATGGGTACAAGGTTACATTTAGATAGGAGGAATAAATTCTTTAATATATTAGGACAATTGTGATTGACAGAAAGTGAGTATTTGAAACAGCTTCTACATGTATTTTTAATGTACCCAAGGAAAGGGAAAGTGTCCACGTTTGTTGATGTACTACCTTGAACTGATTATTATACATAGTATTCATGTTTCAAAATGCCAAACTATTCTCCATAAGCATGTACAATTACCATGTGTCAGTGAAAACTTATCTATGCACATGTGTAATTTTGTAAAAGCACTGCACATCTAGCTTCAAAAGCTTCATCTTCAGTCCTCAGAAAACAGCAGGGAGACCAGCCTATCCCCTCTCTACTTCCTTACATATATAAGACTAAACAACAAGGAAGTGAGACTTGAGTTCAATTCTACCAAACAATAGTTAATTTAACCAGCAATGGAATGATAGTAAAGACACAGGTGGGTGAGAATTATGAAAAGGACTTTTGGAAGTTGCTGAAAACAGGTGGTTGCCTGAAAGGAGAGAGTGGCTATGGTGCTTTTGCCTGTTTGTGCAGGGAGGAGAGAGATTGTGAGTAATAAACATATGAACCCACACTGTCAGACTTGATAGTGCTTGTCAGATGCCTCTATTTTTGTCTAAACTTCAAAAGCTATTTCATTGTAATATGTGAAGAGCAGAAGGTCTTGGGTTCTGTGATTGGTTATTGTTTTGAAAAGGAAAGAAAATTACCTTTCATTTTCTCTCCCTTGGCATTAAATCCCTAGCGGAGGTTCGAAGGACAATCCCAATCATTACACTGCAGCTAAGAGCCGTGGAGGCCTCTGCTTGCGACTAAGGCTGCGAGGGTTCTTACCACCTCACAAAAAGCCGGCAAAAAACTGAAGCCTACAAACAGTTTTTGGACACTGTCTCAATGTTTCCATGGCTGTGAGCTTCAGATTTAAATCAGATTTTGCCTTTAAGGCATTTAACAAAAGGTATTTTTTGATGTCTGTGCTAAAGGAAACTTTGCATTCCTCCCAAATGAATAACTTGATTTTGAAAAACATGTATTTCTATGACCTTTTCATGATATATCCTCAGTAATTCAAGTTATTAAAAACTGGAGTGAGATGGTCATTAGGTGCCATTTCCTGTGTCAGTGGCTCAAATCAAAGCTGGAACAAGATAAAAACAACCGCTATGGGAATACTATAGATTGCAATCTAATAAAGAGATCAAACAATCCAACAATACAGCGTGGGCAGGCTGCAAGCTGTAATAAACACTCAACTTTTAAGTGACTCAATGAGTGGAAATTTAGTTCTCTACAAAGAAATCTAGAGCAGCAGTGTTGCACATTTGGAAAAGTATCTGAACACATTGCCATGGACACAATACTGTGGTATTTACTAGACATTGGAAGTACAATGAGGGTGATCTGGAAGGAGCATGCCTTTTCAGGCTTTGGATCCCTCATTGAATTCGCAGGGATTGGATCTATTGATCAGGACCAGAGAATGAAGAATCATGGATGAGATGGCTTAAAATCTGAATCCACTGGGAAGATTGAAAGCACACAGTCACATCTAATTGCAAAAGATAATCTAGCTATGGGGTAGGGCAGCTAAGGAAAGCAGGCAGGTTTAGAATAAGCCAGTGTTTATGACACACGTATTGAGATCAGATGTGATATGGAAACAAACAGAGCTGTTGGAACTTCGACACTCCTCTGGTTGAAAATTAAAGTTGTTGGGATATTGAGGAAAGGTTTCTCCATAAGTGGAAACCTACTTTGCATGATAATAAGAGTTGAGAGAAAAGCAGACTGGAAAATAAGCAAAATCAACATAGGTCTGTGAAATCTTATATGTCAGGGAATTAACACCTTTCCCTCTGTTTCAAAGGTATAATAAATAATAATAATAATAATAATAATTAATAATAATAATAATAATAAATGCTGGGTGCTGATGGCTCAAGCCTGTAACCCTTGCTTCTCAGGATGTTAATATTCAGGTATCTCAGTTCAAAATCAGCCCAGGCAGGAAAGTCCATGAGACACATCTGCAATTAATGAACACTCCCCTGGCCCCTGAAGTAGATCTGTGGTTCAAGTGGTAGAGCACTAGCCTTGAACAACAACAAAAAAAGCTCAGGATTAGCTCCCAGGCTCTGAGTGAATTCAAAGCCCAGGACTAGCATACACACACACACACACACACACACACACACACACACACACACACACACTAATGATCAGATTATTTTAATGTGTTGACTAGTTCCAGGGTGAATAGGACAGACCGCAATTTGATTTAGCTTAGCTGTCATATTTACGTGATTCTTTTAGGAACTTATGGAAACCAATTCTATAAAGACCAAAGGATAAGTATTTTAAAAGGTGTTATATAATTATAGGCAGCAAGAATCCAAGACACTCAGTGAGCCTGAAGAAATAGATGTAAGAAACCAATTTAGTCATTTTCTGTTAGACATGATAAACTCAATTCAACATTTTTAACAAATACTCAGGATTGAACTATTTTATAACTGATGGGCAGAAGATATTTCCTCGTTGGCTTTAGAATTTCATTATTTCAATTAAAATTTCTGTTTTTATCAAATTGTTGCTAGTTTCTAATTATCCATCTTGCTCTTCTTCCTTTCCTTCTGAGTTTTCCTTAAAAAGCAAAATGGCAGAAACGTACTGCCTTGAAAGTAATTTAGGGTTTGAAACCTTTTTTAATTTCTTGTTCTTCTTTTCCAACTAGGTTTTGAACTTTTTGAGGCCAGGAACTGCTTCTGACAACCCCTACCTACGGTGGCTAACAAGGTATGTCTACAATACCCAAAATATTTCCTAACCACCTCTTATATTTGAACCCTAATTCCCAATGCATTAACAATGATAGGTAGCTGACAACAAATAGTGATGAGAACTGGCAGGTAAGTAGAATATCCAAATATTCTTTTTAGCTAATATTACTCTTCAAATATGCTAAGATTTATTCTTCATGGTAGATGATTAATCTTATTTTACAAAAAAAGAAATGTGATTTTTCAGTTCTGAGCCATGGGTGTCATTAGGTAGGAATATGGAGAAAAATTAAGCAATGGGTTAAAGTTTTGAATTGCAGCAGCAGATGCCTATAGATTTAAAAGTTGATTGAGTTTAGCTACTGCTGCTAGAAAATTATTAGCCCTAAGCAGTGATCCTGCCTACATACTTTATTTTGGTTCTTCTGGGAACCAACAAACCTATCTATTGTTAATGAGGAAATAGCATGAGAAAACAGATTAGCAAATAGATTAGCAAAATTTTAAAACCCTAATCTCTGTGAAACAATAATAGGTTATCATGGATATGCATTCTGTCCTCATTACTCTGTAACACAATTTTTTTTTTGCTATTAACACAGCTCTGTTACCTTATATATTCTTTCTCTAATACAAACAGTTCATTTATCATAATAATTTTTGCTAAAATCCTCTGCCAAGTAAATTTTCCTTCACTTACTGCAGCTTAATAGTGTGAGTCTAATCTGAAACAGGTAATTCTTTGAAATAAACAACTTCTGTGCTCTTTCTCTAAACTATTTCATCCATGGGCTTATCATTTAAGTATTGTTATCCAGTAAAAATATATACTGAATATTGAAATAAACACAAATGGCTTTTGACCCCTATGTTTATTTATATGCCTTATTACTAAAGTTCATGAAATTTAAAAGTGAACATGCTGAAATATTACTATCTGCTAAAATTTTAAATTATCACCTAAAAAAAAAAGACTTGTTACATTCTATGTCACTGTTTCCCTCTTTGGGGATTGATATTTCTTTAGACAGTAAGGAAAAGGAAACAGCTGCATAAAGAACAAGTATACAAAGTTCCCTCAGAAATCAAGGTGGTATTGAAGTCTAGTAAGATGAGAGTTAAGCAAACAAGAGGAAGGAAAATTGAAGTAAATTTATTTCAAGCCTTCATCTTATTTTCCCTTTGCTTCCTTTTTATTTCACTTATATGCATTAAGATTCAGCTCACCTTCTCCATTCAGCATTCTTTGATACACTTGGTCCAAATTGATGCCTTCTTCTGAGATCCTGTGTGTCTTTATTCATGACTCTTATGATGCTAATGCTTTCTGGTTCAGTAGTTTACACAGAATAGCTTCCCATTTTCTGAGTACATTATGTTCCAGAGTTCATTTACAAAACAGTTGTTTGGAAGTCCCAAGAAGTTATTCCTATAGAACTGATAATTTAAATAACATTGCTATTTTTGCTTTAGTTCTTTCTATCAGATCTAGTGCACATATAAATATTTCAAATGTACTTCCATTTATAAATGCTGTATGAATGCTATTCTGAGGGGAAATTTCATAAATGCTACAACAATACTTGCCTGGATTCTTCCCTACTTATCAACTCAAATTTGAGAATTCTACTGAAGTTTGTCAATGAGACTTGTCTCAAAAATGAAAATAATAGCTACCTACTTCTATAGCTGTTTAGAAGATAAATAAATTGATATATGAAAAGTGTTTTAGAGCCATACTTACTGTCTATGAGGAGGTACATAAGTTAGTCTGCAGATGTATATCACTGTTCTTTTTCACTTAGAACATCAGAAATCTAGTGGCCATATATAGGCATTTTTGAAATTAAAAATCTGCAACACATTTTAACAATTTAGCTCCTGAAGTTAGGATAGATACCTGAGTCATAGAATGCAGTTGCTATGGACCAGAAAGAAATTAACTACCTAGATCTAATGCCATTGTGACTTCTTGTAGTTACCAGGTTAATAAAAACCACAACACAAAGAAACACATACATTTCATATCATCACATAAATGAAATAAAAGCAAAAATAAAAATGATCACTACTGATAAGGTTCATACAGTACTTAGTATACATCAAGTATGATGTGAACATCTTTAAATGTTATTCTCACTCACCCTAAGATGATGAAGAAAATGGTGGACAGAAGGAAGCAATGATGGAGTAAGAATCCCAAATAACACATTGGAATGCCAATGTATTGAACCTAGAATCCCAAATCAAACAGTTCGAATTTTCCATTCTAACAAAGGTCCCACAGTGATTTGCAAACTAATATTTACAAATCACAATATTGTTTATTACTGGTCTACCACTTACCAAATGTAGACCAAGCTTTTTCCAAACCTGTCTTCTCTATTGCCACAAAAATAAAGTGAGTTGTGCAACAAGTGAATGAAACCAGAGTCCACTTTATTTTAGCATTATGTGTGATCAGTATTCCCCAAATTTCCTTCTCTTCCATTTATCTAAGACTATAAGCTCAGTAATTAGTAATTAATGCTGTTTTAAAGACCAAGTATTGCAATCTTTTTGCCAGTGTAGAATTTAAACATAAACATTATACATCAGCATTGAATGTAGACCTCTAATTTTAACACATTACAAAGGATTTCACTTCTTATACTTGCTGAAATATATCTTTTATCCCTTAAATAACCTTAAGCTTTATTCTTTATAAGCATATTTTGTGCAAAGCACGTGGTATGCATATTGTTACTCTTCATAAAAGAACATGCAGTTACTCTTCATAACAGAACTTTGAGGCCTAAACCATAATTGTGTCCATGCCAGAAAGAGTGACTTGAGAACTCAAAAAAAGCACATACATTCCCAAGTCATATTTAGTGGAAGTATGGTAATTCAGAACCAGATGAAACTCCAGAAACAATACAAAGTTGTGATAATCCCTGACTCAGTGAAGACAATCAAAACTGTCTAACTAGATAGCACAAAAATCAAGCCTTGTTCTCCTGCCAGTTCATCTTCATAAACTTTGGGTGTGTCTATGTCTTCTTATGCCTATATATTTTCTACAATATTTAGGACATTGTGGAAATTTATTTTTTTCATTTTGGCAAGTCCGAGGGCATGGACTCAGAGCCTAAGCACTGTCCCTGGCTTCTTTTTGCTCAGGGCTAGCACTCTGCCACTTCAGCCACATCACCACTTCTGGCTCTTTCTGTCTATGTGATGCTGAGGAATCAAACCCAGGGAGGGCTTCATGCATGCAAGGCAAGCACTCTATCACTAAGCCATATTAGCAGCCCCATTGTGGGATACTTGAAATACTCTTTATGATATAGAATACTCTATACTATAGTTAAGGGCTCACACAACATTTTGCATTGGGACATTAGCTAAATTTAGTTATTTTACTTAAGAAAATTCTCTTTCTCGTATATTTGTCAGTGTCGCTTTTACTAATAGGATTAAGTTGATGCTAGCCAGGAACTTAAAATGTCTGAATTTGGAAACTTACAATATGTGGGCTAAACAGAATACTACTGTGGGTTCTATAGCCAAGAGTTTTGCTTATTTTGGCAAGTTCAGTATAATTTGTTATAAATAATAGCTTGATTTTATGCTATGTGCTACATGTTTTAATATAAGGACCACTGCCAATGCTATGATTTCTTTTGCATAGAAATGGGACTAGCCTTCTAGAATTTTAGCTGACTCTTGGAATTTCATGACGAAAATGAGACATACCAAGATTTCTTTAAATAATTTTAAGCATTGTTTATAAAGCTCTGATTACCATTATTTTTGGAGACATAAACCAGATTTCCTAAGTAAAGATTCCGATGAGGTGACTCTAATTTTAGTTATTTTTAGTAAAGAAGTAATTAACATTATACATAGCAAGCACACGTTCAGATGTAACAGAGATCTTTGATTACAGTATTAACTTGACAATCCCAAGTAAATACAAGTTAATCTAATTAAAGGAAGGTTAATTGTATATGCAGAATATAAGACTAAAAAGGAAGAAAAACTCAGGATGTTCTGAGTATTTCTGCTTGAGAGAAATAAAGTTACATTTGTTCACTCAAGGCTAATGACAAAAACTTCACACTGTATGTATCATAGTTTAAAGAAAAATATATAAAAATTGAGTATCAATTTAATGCAGAAATAATAGTAAGAGCAAAGTCTTTCTATTACTGTGACAAAATAACTGAGAAAATTGGCTTAAAAAGAAGAGCAGTTTGTTTTAGAACAAAGTAACAGCAATTTTGATCCATGGTGGCTCCACTATTTTGGTCCCACATCATAAAGGTTCATTTACCTCCAGACAGTGCAACAAGATGATGACCAAGATTTATACATATATATCTTTTGAGAACATTCAAGATCAGAACTATAGCTAAGGCTGAAACATAGCTTTCCAGCATTGAAAGTCTATTATTTCAGTGATTCTTCATTGTTAGTTGACTTAAGAGTTTGACTCAATATGTCTGCAATTAAAAGGGTTAGAGAACATCAGAAATACACCTTAAAAGCCCCCAAACAATGATTTATACATGATAAATTTAACCCTAGAGAAGGTAAATGGCCCAAGTTAGAAAAGGTTCTTGCTAGTAAGGCTGTGACTCAATTATTTTGACACTGTATTTAGAACCACGTCATTATTTCAAGAGGACAAAGAAAGAAGAGGAAGGGAAAGTAATAAAGACTATGGGAGGTCACAATGCTCAATTTCTATGTCTATGGGAAAACTCACCTTGGCCCATAGACAATTAGTCTTTGATTAAAACTCTAATTATGAAAAAGATCTGCCTTTGTTTCTCCCCTTATACTTGTCTTTATTTGGGCTATGGATATTTCAATACAGAATATCCATAGCCCAACCACTCATATCATAGATTCAGCTGTTAAACATGTGAAATATTGCCCTAGCACATCGATTAAATACTTCTTGCTTCAGAATTAAATATCATCTGGCAAATGTTGTCTAGATACCTATGTAAGTTTGTGGAAAGCTACTATCCTCATATTAGGGCCAATGTACTTTGACTTTTTAACTTAACTATGCCACTGTACTTTTGGCTTTTTAAATTAACAATGTCTTTGCTGTGCTTAAAGTTGACAAAGAACAATTAAACTACAATCATATTTTATATGAATTAACATAAATAGAGAGATATATACAGACTTTTAAATTGGTTGGGTTATATTTTTCTTTTCTTTGAAGTGATTAGATTTAGCATCAAGTATTTGATATTACCTTAACAATATTTGTCAAAATATTACACCAATTTGCATTGAGTTGACTAAAAAAGGCATAAGTATAAAAACAAAACAGAAGAAAATATAACGTTTAAAAGAATAAGATAGTTACAAACATTAGTTTTCATTATTTTCCCTAACTATATATTATATAAAGAACAAGTGTTTCACTCTAGCTTTGAGAAGTACACAATTTGTTTCAAAAAATAGAAACTAAAACCTAAATATTGTAGACTTTTGAATTTATACCTAAATCCACTCAAAGACAAATATTAGGTAGGAAGAGAGATAATAGATAAACAGACAGACTGATAAGTAGATTGACAGATCTTAGTATGAATTTTGGCTAATAATCTAGAATAGAGTTCCATTAATATGGATTATCTTTTGAATTCCCAATTTAGGTATGAAGTTGGAAATCACTGGTTACACACAAAACTAAGAAATGGACAAAAAGTAAAAAAAAAAAAAGTTCTTTTGAGAAACAATGTTAGAAAGCAAACTGAATAGTCTTTAAATTCATAGTAGAGGAAAACATAAAGGCTAACTCCTAAGTACTTTTAAGGTGATATACTCATGAAAAGCAAACTAGACTATTTCTGGAAATAAATGATTGAATGAATAAACAAGTAATTGCAATCCAACACAACTACAAATGGTGGAATGTGAGAATAAAATAGGCTGGCATGCTAATATCCTTTTGAAATGTCAGCATTTCATCTATAGTTCATCTATCTCAAATTTTCCACTATTTTTGTACAGAGAGAGGAAGGTGACAGGATGTATTAGGGAATCAATCTTATCATTAACTTTTTACTGCATAGTTGCTGGACATTCACTACCCAAGTGTGAACTGGAAATTCAACCATAACTGATCAGATAGTGTTTTGAGCTAATGATTGATTATATAAACCAGGTGTGGTGGTTCATAAATGTAAACACTATTTTTGAAAACATGAGGCAGGTGTGAGGTTGAGGCCAGACTGAGCTACATATGGAGTCCCAGGCCACTCTGGGCTATATAAGGAGACTATACTCCTTTACTATTGGTTTGCTTGTTTGCTTTGTAAATGATTTGTTGTTTATATTTAACCTACTTCTTAAATATCCAATGCTGTGAAGACAATGGTGCCTCAGTTGGGCTACATTGACCACAGGAGCATTGCACTAACTACCAGAATATCTATGAAGAGTGGGAATAAAATAGGGTCACACAAAACCTTGTCAAATCAGTACCATCCTTTGTCCTAGGTTTATAAAACGTATCAAAGCTTACCTTGAGTACATTTGACAAACACGACCTGTATATTCCTATATAATTTATGGAGTAGAATGAGATGGAACTAAAGATAATATTTTATAGAAACCTTGCTTTTGTTTTTTTTGGTTTGCTTTAGGAAAACACATCCGAGGAATTGGTGTTGGGGATCCAAGTAGTAGAGCTCTAGCCTTGAGAGAAAAAAAGAGCTCAGAAATGTTCAGGAACTGAGTTTAAGCTCCATGACCAACAAGAAAGAAGAGAAAGAACAAAAGAAACAATGAAAGAAAGAACGAGAGAAAGAAAGAAAGAAAGAAGGAAGGAAGGAAAGAAAGAGAGAGAGAAAGAAAGAAGAAAGAAAGAGAGAGGGAGAGAGAGAGGGGGAGGGAGGAAGGAAGGAAGGAAGGAAGGAAGGAAGGAAGGAAGGAAGGAAGGAAGGAAGGAAGGAAGGAAGGAAGGAAGGAAGGAAAGAAAGAAGAAAAAACATTAGCTAAGTGGACATTATAGCAACAGAACAACATATTGGTCAGTTTTGGAGATTAGAAGTCCAGTACTATCACTCTAACAGATTTGTGTGTGAGAGGCCACCTTTTTTCTTCTTCTTCTTCTGTTTGTTGTTGTTGTTGTTGTTGTTGTTATTGTTGTTATTAATATTGTCATTATTTCTGTCTCCTCCTTCAGTGGAATGAACAAGGTAGTTTTCTGTGGCTTCTTTATAGAAACATGAATCTCATTGATGGGGCTCAATTCTCATGATATTATCACTTTCCAATGCCTCCACCTGCTAATTCCATCCCATTCAAGATTAAGTTTCAAAACATAAATTTTGGAGTGACTTTCCAATACTCAGACCATAGTAAGTCTTATGTTTGGAATACCCTAGAGGACATTAAATAATTCACAGCATTCAAACGATGGCACTAAGCTGGATGGTAACTCAGTGGTATAGTGCATTCTTATAAATGAGGCCCTGGGCTGGATACACACCACCATCCAGGTGGGGGGGTGTGGTTGCAAAGCTTTTTTAAAAAAATTAAGAAACAGATTTCTGAATGACTTAATATTTTGGTGTATAATTGTATTTTATATTATATTTTAAGTACTTAAAATTTAAATACTTAAATATTAGAAATTTACACTTATTCAGTGGGATTATGGACTATCTTGTATAGTGTTTTTGGTTACAAATAGGTGTTTACAATTGATTTTGTAGGACAGCAATTTATAAACACAATAATGCCAAGGTAGGGCTATGTATATATCATAAAGCATGTATATATGTTATGTTTTTATTTTCACTCATGAAATATTTTTAGGAATTATTCTACAAATATTCCTGTCTTATTAATTTGATAATTCTGGAGATACATTGTTTTCCTACAATGCACAAAATCTTGTGTTCAATCCCTAGCCTAATAAAATAAAAGAGACAAATTATTTGCACATATTTTGATAGCATGATGTTTAAGGTAGAATCATGACATACATAGGCTAAATTCGTGCATAAAAATAGGATGCCTACACTCAGCAAATACTAAGGATACAATCTTCAATGAAAACATCAAGTGGGTAGGCAGATGGGAAGAACAGAGAAGCTGAGAGTGTGGTAGATGGTGATGAGCAGGAGTAATGTTTAAAATATTCAGCAAGCACATTGCAACAGTCCATCAGAACAGACCCCCGACTTGTAGAACGTAAGCTCATCCTTGCTGCTGAGTATCACAAATGAACACTAGGAGGGGGGAAAGAAAGCAAAAGATGAAGTAATGAGTCCGTTATGTACACAGTAAAAGAACATTCTAGATAGAGAATACAGTAGGAGCTTTTCTCCAGAGAAGAAGAGACAGTGTAGACTTAGCTGGAGTTTTACATACAGAGGAAATAGGAGAGATGCCTAGGTAGAAATCTAGGTCATTATCGTTCTCTGAAAGAATTCTGATCTTTAATCTGAGTTAGATGGTCTTTCATGGAACATTTGGAGCAGAGAGACTGACGTGAGCAGATAAAACATTTTTAAAGAACTCTTAGGGCTTTGATAGCAACTGAGGAACCTGGGCAAAGGAAGTTGTAGAAACATTAGGATGGAAGGCATTGCAATATGGAGGCAGGCTTGGACCAGATGAGAGCTTCTGGACTTAGAAGTTGTTTGATTCTGTAAGATAGAATGCCTGGATGTGCAGACCTAGCAGCCATGGGTATGGGAGAGAGGACTGGAGAATGCCATCCACTAGAAAAACCAAGTGCATTCAGCAGGCCAAATCCTCTGCAAGTACTTTGAGAAATAAAGGGGAATAAGAGTGATAATACCCCTCTGGCATAGATAGCCAATTCAATAAACAATTACAGGAGAGTGCAGTTTCACCACAGTGAGGGAAGCACAGGGCCTATATAAAAGGGCTTAACATAGCAAGAATGATCAAGGGTTATTTCTCTAGGAATAAAACCAATATCTGAATTAAAATGATTAATCACACCTATTCAGATGAGGAGACAAGATGAAGAGAGGAAAAGCTATATTTATGTGTGTGTTATCACCAACAGGTTAATTTGCTAATATTTCATTGATGTTATTATTGACATGTCTCTTTAGAGAAAGAATATTTCTACCAACATAAGTTTTTCCATGGCAGGAAATTGGGCATAGATTATATTCTTAACTCATTTTTTCTATCAAGAAATTTTAAAGAGCATCCATGTTTGATAGGCTCTGTATAATGAGTGCTGAGTAGTGAAATAGGATTAATTACATCTGGATCTTTCCCATAAAGACCTAAGAGCATAGGTTTAACTTCCTAGTTAAGACCAGAGTACTTAATTAAGTCCACTAGGAAATTAATTAAGTTTTTCAAGTTGTTTTTACACTGGATATGTAATATCACCTGTACTGTGAATTGCTTAATTTACTCTAGCTTCTCTAGAGATTGGGCCAAAGGCCTAGTCCTAGTTTTTATTCACCCTGTGGTTTCCCTAGCAACTATCATTTAGATAGATATCTCATTTAGAATAATACTCATTAAATAATAGATATATTTATCAGTTCTCATCTTACTTTTTGATAAGATCATTTAAGACCACTATAAAGGACTGATGTGTGTGTGTGTGTGTGTGCGCGCGCGCGCTCATGGACTTTTGTTCTGCAAACTTTTATTTAATCTATGCCTTATATCACTTACTCTATATCATTGCTTGTGGAAAGGCCTTTTCATGTATATAAAATCAATCAATAACGTTCTTGAACTTGGTACTATATTTCATCCTTTTCTACCTACAAGTTGTCTCCTCTTTCTTATAACAAATACTATAACAAGATTCCCATTGCTACCAAGGTATATATTGTTGAAGCTATTTTAAACTCTGGTTTCTTCATAAATTTCTATTCCTTACTTCCTTTATTGATAATATAATTTTTATTACTTATCCTATTTTTACTATCCTACTTATAATTGCCAAGTAGATTAAATTTTATGGTTTTTGATTTGGTTTTCATTTCTCTCTGTATTTTGTAGGGGGGTTGTGTATTTGTTAAATTATCATTAAGAAGTTGTATAAATGAGGGAGGAGGTAACAAACAGTACAAGAAATGTACCCAATGCCTCACGTATGAAACTGTAACCTCTCTGTACATCACTTTGACAATAAATAAGAAAAAAAACTTATATTAGACAATCCAAAAAAAGGAGTTTCCAGTTAACAAAGCAATTTATGAACATATCTTGATCAATGTCACCCTTTCAACATTCTCACCCATTCCATCCCTAACTTCCCCTTCCTCACTCTTCTCAATTTTATATCCTGTTTACTTATAGACATCTGATCTGGTCACTTTTAAATTTAAGATCTTTGAATCACTTCCTGTATTTTCTATGCCCCCTCCCTTGTAGAGAAAAGTTTTCTTTCTAATTATTTGTGAAATTAAATATAATTTTGTTCCTATTGCAATGAAAGGCCAATAATAATTATGAACTTATTTTAACGTGAATATGATTTTGTAATCAGTTACTCCATTTCATACCAATTTTGCTTTCACATTTTGTAGGCTAAAAGAATTGATCTGGCAGCAAACAAACTCAAAGTTATGGATCTGTGAAAAGTTATTAACCTCTCAATGCCCCATTTAGCTTTTCCTATTCCACAAGAATCAATGATAAACACACCCATCCATTTTATGTTCCTCATTAAAGCAGAGAGTTAACAGGAAGCCAGACTGCCTTGTTTTGTCTCTCAACTTGGTAATTTCATGTTTTCTCTAAGAAAATGGCACTGCCCTTGTATATCACCCAATAAAGTTTGCCCTAGCCCATCCTGAATAACTATGTCTACAATGTAGGGCAGCACATAATCCAGGTAAAGTCTACCTAGTTAACAAATGTCATAACCACTGCATTTACACCCTGAAGGCACTTAAATCAGATACCAGCTCATTTTCATTCTGGTCCATGTTTTTTTCAGCCTGATCTTTCTGTACTCAACTGTCCTAAGTATATTTTAAAATCTGACTATGAGAAATAATGAATTCTTGAATTATTTCTTTCCTACTTGTTTCTCTGAGTTGGATCAATCAGTAAGTGCATATTCATTATATTTAGTTTATCCCTTTCTGTCACATAATCTTCCCAGAGCAGTGTGTTTTCCTACCATCTCCTTCACTGCAGCACTGAACACTGGAACTGCTTGTTGCCTTCCATTGAAAATTAGGTTCTGGCCCTAAGCCAAGCTGCCTGAGCCAGCAGTTATATCAGTCACAACTGGAAGAAGACAATCAATTAATCAATACTCTAATTTGGAACTGACCATGGTAGTAACACTCACAGCTATTAGACTCTACCAAGTGACATCATTTAGGATTAATGAGGTAGCAAGCAGTGGAAAGCCACAGATTCATTTCAGGACTTTTTCTCCTAAAATCAAATTGTTCTATTGTGTTGTTGATTTTTTTCCCCTATCCAGTGCTGCCATAGTAAAATCTACTGTAATTGAGAATTGTAAGTTCTCAGAATACTATTGTCATGATTTTAGTCCAGTGAATTTTTCTGGTATGGACTTGGGGAAAGTAATTTGGTCTACTGGAAGAATATTTTGAAATATCTTAGACATTATTTGGGCATCCCTTGCTCTAGTCTTAAGTATCCAAATAACAACATGCTTATTGTTCAGACATATAAAGACATTTCAAGTTTTTTTTTTTTTCCAAGTCATGGGCTTAAACTCAGGGTCTGAGCACAGTTCCTGCCTTTTTTTTTTTTTTTCTCAAGGCTACTAGCACTCTACCACTTGGGCAACCACACCACTTCTGGCCTTTTCTATATATGTGGGGCTGAGGAATTGTACCTAGGGTTTCATGTATACAAGGCAAGCACTCTTCCCACTAGGCCATATTCCCAGCCCCTTTTTTGTGTTTTATCTGTCTTGATCTCCAAAGAAAGGGGGGGGGGGCTCACTCGATCTATTTCCTAGAAAACTGTTAGCAGCCATGGGCTATCCCTTCTGGCTAAACGATCAACTTTTACCAGACACTGCTGGGCAGGTATTTGCTGAAACATTTGGCTGAATTTGTGTGATGTGGCATTAAGCTCACTAGGAATTTCCTGTTTCTATGGTTATGTGGATTCTGTTGTTTCCCTTTTCTTTGGGTGGGGCACATCTGGGCTTTGGTTGTCTCCTACAGATAACCTGTCCAAATGTATCTAGCCTGAGATTTAGAAAGATGGATGGAGATGTTAAATATGGTAACAGTAAGTTATGTTATCTAGAAAGCAAAATACGAAGAACCTTCTTTTAAATGTAGTAGACACAGAAAAGGGAGCCACAAAACTGGACAATTTCTGTCATCATGTGAAGGGGGTGTTTTGGCCAGGAAGCAGATAATGCAGCCCTCAGAGAGAGGCCCTTTTCACATGGTTACTTCATTGCTTCACTTGCTTCACTTAGAAAATTCATTATGGAATTATCTCACTTTAATCTCTTAGTTATATTATGGAAAGTTGAGGAAAATATATAAAATCCAGGTTTTAGGTTTCTTTATCATGTACTTGCCATCTTTTTTTTTTTTTTTTTTTTTTTTTTTGGCCAGTCCTGGGCCTTGGACTCAGGGCCTGAGCACTGTCCCTGGCTTCTTCCCGCTCAAGGCTAGCACTCTGCCACTTGAGCCACAGCGCCGCTTCTGGCCGTTTTCTGTATATGTGGTGCTGGGGAATCGAACCTAGGGCCTCGTGTATCCGAGGCAGGCACTCTTGCCACTAGGCTATATCCCCAGCCCTTGCCATCTTTTTTTGACCTACAGAGTATTGAAAATTTTCAAGTCATCCTAGCTTTGTCAGAGACTTAACTAGGAACTTTAATAGGATTGGCAGTTGGTTTAAAATCAATATACCCATAAATATCTGTTGTGTGACTTTGTATGTATTATTTGTGGTATTTTAAAATCTTATAAAGTGAAATCAATTTTCAAAAATATCATTAAAGTTTTCAATGATAGAAGTTAAAGTAGAAAAAAGGCTTTGTAAGATTTGCTAAGGAAGGGATAAGGTTAAGTGAAAATATTCTATCAGAAGAAATATAATTTTAGCCATATTGCCTTCTGTTGATAAGGAATTGTATTCATATTTCACAATACCTGAAGGTTGTTTCCAAAACAAAAAATGCATATTCTAACATGCAATTCTTGTTTTTTTGTGTTTTGGATTTTTTCAAAGTAATTTGTGCTACTAAAACTCATGTAGGTGAAAAGGATATAGTGTTTTAACACGAAAATAAAATAGTAAAATAGGGGTAAAAGACCTACAGACTAGATTCTTGTTATTTTGTTAAATTTAATTTAGAAAAAAATATTTTGAGGCATGCCAAATATGTTTGCATATATTTATATACTTTCATATATATGAGTGTTACCCTGCCAGACATTGGGAATAAGGGGGACTTCATATAATTCAATGAAGTTATATCAATAAGATAAAATAAGAGATGGTTACAAATGGCTCACATCTGTAATCCTAGCTCCTCAGGAGGCTGAGATCCGAGGATCCTGGTTCAAAACCAGCCCAGGAATGAAACTCTAATCTCCAATTAACCTCCAGAAAACTGGAAGTGGTGCTGTGGCTCAAGTGGTAGAGTGCTAGCCTTGAGCTGAAGGGCTCAGGGACAGCTCCCAGACTCAGAGTCCAAGCCCCAGGACTGACCAAAACCAAAAAATAAAATAAAATATCCATATGATTATGAAAGAGGAGATAAGAGCTTTCTTCCACTATAGCTGGGTTCAAATCTCCTAAACTTATTACATGTTAGCTTCTGTGGCAAACAGGACTATGCAAATATAATTAAGTGAATTATATGAAGTGATCAGAATTCTGAATTATCAGGGTGAGCCCATTACAATCAAATGTGTTCTTCTAAAGTGTTATGATATGGAGTGAACATAAATATTGAAGTCATTATTTCAATAGTAGTTAGTAAATTAATACAAGAATTGGGAAGGACTTCCTGAGGAAGTGATATGTACTCTATGACTTGGAAAATGAACAGGATTGAAGAGAGAAAAATTGAGTTCTAAAGAGAATTTCAAAGGAGAAAAGAAAACCTATGATTTAGAGGAAGACAAGAACAGGTTATATATTAATGCCATGGTTGAAATTCAATATACCTGGACAGCATATTTTAAGAATTGTTAGTTAGCTCCATTTTCAGTGTGTGAGGATCTTCTGTACAGATTTCCTGCTGTACTTTTCCTGGCCACATAGCTGAAGGAAAGAAAGTCTGCCTTCAAGAGGATACCTGCACATTAATGTTTATAGCAGCATTTTTTTTAAAAATAAAAGCTAAACTATGACACTAGCTGAAATGCCCATCATCTGATGAATTGATAACAAAAGCACAATGGAATTATGCATAACCTGGATATGAATGATTGTTTGAAGAAAAATGGATGGATGGAAATTGTCATGTAGAAGGCAACCACCTAAACTCAGAAAAACAATTATCATGTGTTTTTGCACAAACTAAACTCATAAAACAAGTATCACATGTTTTTGCTAATGTGCAGAATGTATACCTAAAATCAATAGTAAAAAATAATAAATCCCTAATAATAACGTGAACGATACAGTGAAAGGAGGACTGATGGATGGGAAACCAGCAGTAGAGGAACAGGAGAAAGGAAAAATGATGGGAAGGATCAATATGATTAAAATACATATGGAAATAGAATAATGAGCCACTAAAATCTGTTTTAATAGGAGGGAGAAGTGGGAGAGAGAGAGGATAAGACTAATAATACAGGGAGTAAATTTGATATGAATACTGCATATGCATCTATTGGAATATCTCAATGAAATATCTTGTACAATTCATAGATGCATAAAAAATAAAAGGATATTCAAAGATGCCAATGAATCAAAGATGATATTGAGTGTTGAAAGTGGTAAGTGTTCTGGTGTAAGAGTATAAAGGTCAGTAATGATATGCCAATAAGTCTAAACTTTGTAAGAAGTACAATAGGAAGGAAGGCTTTCAGATTTTGCTCAGGGAAATTTAATATGTTTACAGATGCACTGTGAGGAGTTAGAGAAAAATAATGCAGAGCAAAGAAATGGCAGTTAGAAATGGTAACCATTCAGAAAGAAGATGGTGTTTGCTTAGATCTGGATAGTGACTATACAAAAGAAAAGTCTCCAGAAAACAACTTAGTGAAAGAATCTAAATGATCTGATTGTTTAATAGGAAATGAGAAGTATCCTGGGTAGATAGCATGGCATTTCTGAGACAGAACACAGAGGAGAATTAAGAAAAAGATGTAAGCAAGATCATGAATGTATCTTTGTATACTTTGGGCTAAAAATTCATATGAAATCTCTATGTGGAATGTTTAGTGAATATTGGATATTTAAGAGTAGGTTCTAGGAAAGAATTCTGGTCTACAGAATTGACTTGTAGGTCATCAGCTTACTGTGTTTGAAGTTTTGTGAACAGAGGAATTTACCACATATTGCGGGGTCATTTAAGAAAGGCTTGGAATGAGACAAGAATAGAAGAGGGCCTTGAAAGTCACCAATACTCTAATTGTGTGGAGCAAAAAAGAACATTCAAAGAAAAATCAGGAGAATCCAGAGAAAAATTAGTACACCAGGGAGCGGTGGACCATAGGACATGGAAGCATAGCTGCTCAGGAAAAAGAAAGATTCACAATGTCTAATGTTGTCAGCATGTCAAGCAAAATAGCTGATCAGAGTCCACATTTTGTAGTATGTATCATTTGCTAGCTGTGTGAGAGCAGGATCACTGGAATATTTCAAGCACAAAATAACTCTTACTGAACTCAGAAAATAATTTGCAAGAATTTCTTGATTTTTTTTGCTTTTAGATATTTCTTAAAGGAAAATAATATGTGATGAGATTCTGATGAAGTGCATGTTGAATTAATGGAGGAAAGCAAAATCACATCAGGTTGAGTGTGTAGACACATATCACTACTTATTTGAGGAATCTAGAATGTATATAAATGTCAGGTGAAAGGATGGCAATGAGGCTAAGTGGTAGAGCACTTGCCTAGCATGAAAAACGCCTCAGTTGTAGATCGATTCTATGAGTGGAAAGTCAACTCTTCCTCATTCCAAGAGAATGAAAGGAAAGTTAGATGTTGTCTGGAGACTGAGGTAAAAACAATGTGAAAGATTTCTTCTTCAGTGCCTTTAAGTAATCTTCCTGATCTGAGAGGGAAGATGGATGAGCTGAACATTTGAGTAGAGCTGAGAAAGTTGGAAATGGTATCTTTGAGGAATGGGAATGAAATTGTGTAATAGAAATCTAATAGGATTCCAAGTCAGTCTATGGTTTGGGTAAGATTAACAGTCATAAGTATATTTTTGTGCTAATCTGTAGCTTTTGCTGACACTCTGTACCAATGATCAGCACTTTAGCAAGACTGGTACATGCATAGAAGTAAACCTCACCATATGGACTTTTCTGGGCTAATAACTAAGGGTCAGTAAGTATTCATATGAGCCAGAAAGAAATTGAGTATCTTCTTCTAATTTTTGTACCTTCACATTTCCTCCTTTAACCAGGAAGTGTTCCTTCTCATGGCACCCTGCTGTGCCTTTAGGATTCAAGGGAAAAAACATAAAATGTAATGTCTTTTAAAGTTCTACTACAAATGAAGCTATGTCTCATTTAGTGAATGTAAAGAAAAATTGAAAATATGAGCTAATTATGATATGTATGCATGCATGTGTGTGTAAAATACAACCACTTCTGTAATATGACTCATTACATACTTTTCCATTTAAGTATAAAAACATACCATGATACACAAGTGTATCAGTATTTATCTGAAACATATTTTAAATGTATCTATAATTTTGCCACAGATGTCAATGTACAGCTGTGTCTTAATCACCAAGAGACGTGAGTAGAATCATGTAGAATAGCAACATTCTTACTGAAAAACCCACATGAATCTATAAATGTGTCTCTTCCAGGGTTTTATTTTTTTAATTTCCATTCCATGAATTTTAATATAACTCTAGCCGCTCATTTTAATTAAAATAAAAAAATTAAATCTCTATTGCTAAACTGTCTGGCTTACAGACAAATAAGAACCACACATTCTCTTCTTAGCATTTCCTAAGATATTTACATTTTGCTGTCTTATTTATTTTGATATTCTATATTATTATTAACTATAATCACACTAATATACAGCAAATCATGACACTTATTCTGAATGACAATTTGAAACATTGTATATGACTCCTATGTGTTCATTATACTATCTTTAAGTAGGTTTTAGGACTTAGGTCCCCTTGGTTTAGTATTCTACCATACGTATTTTCCACATTTATCTATTGATGATGAACACTGACTGTATCTTAGCTATTGTTAGTAATGCTAATATGCACATGGGAATGCAAATACCATTGGTATATTGTTTTTCAATTCCTTTTGGTATATACCATCCAGAAGTGGGATTTCTGGATTAAAAGGGAGCTCTATTTTTAGCTTTTAAATGAATTCTCATATTGTTTTGATAATGGCTATGCTAATTTGTGTTCCTACCAACAATGCACAAATGTTCCCTTTTCTCAGTACCCCTAACATTTTCTTTCATTTTGCCCTTTTAATAGATGGGAAATGATATCAGGGATTTGGCTTATGTTTTATTGAGGGTTAGTGCTGAGGTGCTGTACCTGTTGTTTTTGTTTTTCAGAGATGTTGTTCCTATTGAGTCAATTCAATTCCTTAGATATTTTGGTATTAACCACTTGTCCGATGTATATTTTGCAAATATTTTTCCCTGTTCTGTGAGTAGACACTTCATTGGGTTCATTGTTGCCTTTGCTCTACAGAAGCATTTCGGTTTGAGGAATTCCTGTTTTTCTCTTTTCCCTGTCTGTACTTTCAAGGTCAGATTCAAACAGTCATTGTGAAGACCAATATTGTCAACATTTTTATGTCTTTTTTTCTATTATCATTACAGTATGGAGACTTCAGTCATGATTCCATTTTAAGGTGATTCTTGTAAAGTTATGAACAAGTATCTCATTTCACTCTTATACATGTGGACAGCCAGTTTTGCCTAAAGAACTTCCTGAAGACACTGTTGTTTCTGCATTTAGTGTTCTTTACAACGATGTCAACTATCAACCAACTACGAACCTATGTTTGTTTGTTCTTTAAAGTTTTTTCTTAGCTTTCTATCTCTTCTATGTAATTAGTGATGTTTCTGATAGATTCAGTATCAACTTTAGGCCTCTCTTTGGCTTTGAAGGAGTCATTTTCTTCTTCCTATTGCTGATTAAGGACATTCTTTCCCTGTAGCTGATGGTGGAAGTGTAAATAATCAAGTTCTGCAAAATTCTCTTATGGTACACCCAGATCAAATTTCTTCCCATTCTATTCCTCAAAGCAGGTGACGTTAAATTTGATACTCATGGGACAGTCATGGGTCTTGCTCCAGGCAGCAGTACAGAATATTTGCTAATCATCTGCCTCAAGTCAACAACATAATTAATTATATTATACATTTTTAATTTGATTTTAGTTCCTGGCTTTTTAAAAGCACATAAATGTTGTACATCTGTGGCTGATGGTAAGGCTGTTGAGACCTGAGGATTGCAGTACAATTCACAGCCAGCCCAAGCAGAGAAGGCTGAGAGACTTACCTCTAGCAAAAATCTGTAAATGCATGTGGGGCTCTAGTGGTAGATCTCCAGCCATAAGCAAAAAAAGTTAAGGGATAGTGCCCAGGCCGGATTACAAATCCAGGTACACCCTTCCCCCTCCCCCCTCACACAAGCACATTGTGAAAGGAAGCTCTAAGAAACAGAATGATATATATGGACGAGTCATCCTCTCTATCCCCAAATATATTGTATTTGTCTTTGGAAAAAAGTTAGTAAATTAATGTTTATTTTTCTACAAGACAAGTTACCCTTAATGTATATTTAAAATTTGACACCTGTTTACCAAATGGATTTTACATTAGGAAAAATTCTTTGTGGAGATTTAGAAACTTTTCTTAAAATTATCAAAATAAAACCTTTTAAATGTGCAGTTAATATCACTGTTTACTAAGTGTGTTAAAAAAATCACATTTATCTCCCTAAATGAAATGATATAATTGTTTGTACTTTATGGTACATGGAAAAACTCAAGCTCTCGTGTGTGTGTGTGTGTGTGTGTGTGTGTGTGTGTGTGTGTGTGCCAGTATTGAGAACTCAGGGCATGGTCACATCACTGGGTTTTTGTGCTCAAGTTCAATGCACTACCACTTGAGCCACAGCTCCACTTCTAGCTTTTTTGGTGGTAAAATGGAGATAAGAATATCTAGTCTTTCCTGCATGGACTGAGTTTGAACCATGATCCTCAGAGGTCAGCCTCCTGAGTAGCTAGAATTACAGTTGTGAACAACCAGCACCCAGTACAAGGCCCAATAGCTATACCCTTAGGAACACATAAGATGATGCTAAGTGAAATGAACTCCATGTTATGGAAACACGTGATATATCACAGTTGTAACTACTTTCAACGTCCTATGTGTATGTGTAGTTTCTATTATTGATGATGTTCTTGTATCACCTTCCTATGGTTGTACCTACACTATCTCTGTAATCTTATCTGAGTATATTGGAAACCGTGTTTACTGATATTGGAAGTAGGAAATTGAAAGGGAATACCAAATTTGAGAGACACAGGGTAAAAAAAGAGAAATAACTACAAAAGCAATACTTGCAAAACTGTTTGGTGTAAGTGAACTGAACACCTGGGGGGGGGGGAGGGAAGGGGTGGAGGGAGGGGGGCATGAGGGACAAGGCAACAAACAGTACAAGAAATGTATCCAATGCCCAACGTATGATACTGTAACCAATCTGTACATCAGTTTGATAATAAAAATTTGAGAAAAAAATAATTGTAAATGGATTGCACAAAGACAATGACATTATTTCTCAGTTATCACCCTCAAAACTTTCATTCAGGGTTACACATTCATGCAAAAACTGCATGAATACAGCAAATACTATTCTGTTGAAGTATTAACAATGTAAGCTTATTCCATTTTGGCAAAATATACCTTCTGCTTTTGCTGAGCTATATTTATTTTTTTACTCCATCCAGTAGTTAAGAAGACAATTTATTTACAATTTTTTGTTTATTATGGTCATAAAAGCTAAAACTGTTGAAAAATAATAGTCAAGTTGGGTGATAAGTTTAATTCCCTGCCATTTCTCAAGTACACATGAGGAAGCAGTGGTTTTCTAGAAGCAAATTTATTTATAAACAAGCATGTGGTCTTGTAGGAGCAGACTGCCAGTTCCCATACATTGAGAACAAAGTCTGAAACATGGAGTAACCTAAAATGTGCAAATATTAAACAACTCAGAATAAAGAGAATGGAAATGTGTATCTTAGCATCAGCCCCATAAAGATGTATGTAATTTTAAATTCACAAGTAAATCTGTGCCCCTCTCATCAGTTCTGGTTCATGAAATCCTAATCAAGCAATTTATCTGGTTCATTTCTCATATGCCCTCATCAAGCAAAGTGCAAAGAATACACAATGGCCAGAAAAGATGAGGTCAGTCTTGAAAAATAAGTGTTGGCCCATTTGCCTAAGGCCCAATAGAAACCAATCTGAGAAAATGGGATTGGCCTAAATTGTACTGGTCTCCATGGGCAGAGAAATATTTGAAAGGTGAAAATTGCAATCGAGCCAGTAATTTCACACCATTTAGAGCTCCATCACCACCTGCCAGTGACAGTTAGTTGACAGTTATGTATTTTTTCTAAATCCTATGTTTACATATTCATTTTCACCATCAATGGTCTATAGTTACCCTCAGTGAGATCAGAGCTTATGCCTGAATCAATGTTTGGCCATCATAAATTCTCCCTTGAGACTGAAAGTTGCCATAGAATCTACTTTCAATAATGGAATAGGAGAAATTGTACTGAGATATATAGGACAGACTGTTCTGCTAGTCACATAAAATGAAAATAAAGACAACATGGTGAAAGAAAATTTGAAGTCAAGTGTGATGTGTTGCCTGTAGAGTGAAATCAGATGTCCACTGAAGATTCCATGTCTCTCTGTTGACAGAAAACTTGGCTCAAGAATGAGACACGGATCTGGTTGGTATTGCTAGTGAAAGTAAATGTGCAGGTGTACATATGCAAGTGGAAAAGGAGACCAGTTCTTCACTTACCCTCAATGCTATCACAGAGAAATCTCTACCTTAGTTATCACAGCAGAAAAAGAATTCAGTTAATTTTATTTTAAAGAGGATCTCTAAGTGTCTCTATTTCTTCTCATTATCCACCTATTTGGAAGCAGTGAGATCCAATCAAATCCAATCCTTGGGACTGTTGAAAAAGGTAATCTCACAGGTAAATCATAGAACTGTGAGCAAATTGTTAGAAATGATACCCCTCCTGGTGTCTAGAGACACAATAGGCACCATCACCCAGCTCTGGTGTGCTCTCTAGTACACTTCATTTGCTTCTTTATATCACAATATGATGAAAATTGTCACAACGTACGTCTTTAGGCACCGAGCAATCTGTGATTTATCAAAAATGCCATCTTGCTGATGAACTGAAAAACCACATCTCATCAACATCCAAGGCATTTTACATTAAAATATATTCTCTAATGGACTCTAAAATTAATCTTCCAAGATGGTTTCCTCAAAGAAAATATTTTTCAATGAGTGTCCTAGTTGATACTAGACCTCCAAGTTCAGAAGTCTGTCTTTTTGTTTATAACAACACCATCTGTTTTAATTTTTTTTTATCACAACTTCTTCAAAGCAAAGTCCAAGGCTGACTGGTTTGTCAGACATTTTTTTTGCTTTTTAAAAATTTATTTATTTATTGTCAAAGTGATGTACAGAGGGGTTACAGTTTCATATGTAAGACAGTGCGTACATTTCTTATCCAACTTGTCCTCCTTGTCTTATCCTCCTCCCTCATTTTTCTCCCAACCTCTCCTCTCCTCATTTCCCTCCCACCATGAGTTGTATGGTAAGTTTACAGCATATAGTTATGTAACTATTGCTGTTGCATTGGTTTGTTTTTTTTCCTTTATCTCTCTATTTTGATATTCCCCTTCCCTTCCCTAGTTCCAATACAGGTATATAATACCAAAATCAGTTACAGTGGCATCAAGGGTAAAACCATGGAAAAGAAAGACAAAAGAAAAAGGCATAATTTCACATGGTATGTTGAAAATGACAACAATACTGATTAACCACTTGTTTCCATAACTTGGAGTTCATTTCACTTAGCATCATCTTATGTGTTCATATGTACATAGCTATTGAGCTATTGTGATCGTCTTATCCTAGACATGTACTAATTATTCTCGATGAGGGAAACTACAGAGTCTATGTTTCTTTGGATCTGGCTCATTTCACTTAGTATGATTTTTTTCTAAGTTCTTTCATTTCCTTACGAATGTGGCAATGTCATTCTTTCTGATAGAGGCCAGTCTGAAGATTACTTCAAAACCAGCTCAGTAAGCAAGTCCTATAGAAAAGTCATTCCTTTCTCCATAAGGATTCTGACTATATTCTGTTGATATTTGTGTCATCTGTCCTATCACTTTTGAAATGCTTTATTTACCTTTTTAACCCTAGCATTAGAGTGCGAACTCCTTGTGGGTTAACTTTTCTTAGACTTTCTCATTTGTAGAGCTTGGACAGTCTATCTAGTGTTGTCAGACATTTTTTAAGCACCTCTTGATGCTCGCCTTTAGACCTGGTGGTACAGCCAGAGTCTACTGACAACCAGGAAAATTTGTCTCAACAACTTTTGGGTTGATCTTATCTCTTAAAGACTCAAGTTCCTGCCTCTGGGGAAACCTGGGAATCTAGTGGATGTGAGGCCTTTTCTTTTCTATATTAGTAAGTTTAGGATGAGGGAGAAAGGTAGAAACAAAGTAGAATTAAGTGATGCTCAAACAAAATCCCATACTCCACAAATAATTCAAACCTCAAAGGATTAGAATTCAATGAAATACAAGAGATCATGCATTAAAGAGAGACAGAGAAAAAGTAAATTTTTCCAGAAATTATAGACATGGAAACTAGGACTATTCCTATATCTAAAAGATGTAATTGTCTTTGATTTGGGAAAAAATGATAATGACAATGGTGTACAAAAGTAAATTTTCAATCTAATGAGATACACATGATCTTATTTGGCAAAGTGTCTCAACAAGTGCTTTCAGCTCAGGAAATTCATGTTTCTCCTCTCACTGAAATATTCTCATAACAAGTTGGCATGAACAGAGAGATTTATATGCACTTGGTCTATCAGAAGCTTGCATTCAAACTTTCTTCTCTACGTTACAGAATGTCTACCTGTGTTTTTTAAAAAATACAATATATAAATCAAATTATGTACAAAGCCATGATGTAAAAGACATCCCCAAATCTACGTTAGCACTTAGTACATGGCTTTTAGAAAACAAATGTGCAGTGCATTTATTTTGTGACAAAAGATCATCCTGTATTTCATTACCCATTCCCTAGAAAACCAACAAGGTCCTGCAGTGGCAAGAAGCTCATGAAAAAATGCATGCACACTCGAAATAACTTATCATGGCTAAGCATAAGAAATAACCAGGTTTATGGTTTTCTTTTAATATGGCAGAGAATGATCTACAGATTCGATGCAATGCCTATAAAATAACCGCTGTCATTTTTGACAGAAATAGAGGACCCTCAATGCTAAAATTCATATTGAAACACAAAAGACCCTGAATAGCCAAAGTAATCCTGAGTTAAAAAAAAAACAATGCTGGAGATATCACAATAGATAACTTCAAATTACACGACAGTCATGGTAACAAAAGCAGTAGGGTACTGGAACAAAAACAGACACAAAAACCAATGGAATGCAGTCAAAGATACAGAACTGGCCTGATATAACTTCAACCATCTCATTTTTTCACAAAGCCATCAAAAATATGTTGAGGAAAAAATTTCTCTTCAAAAATGATGCTAGCCTGACATCTGTAGATGTCTGAAGCTAAACCCTCATGTCTTACTTGGTATAAATATTAATGTAAAATGAATATAAACCCTTTAAAATGTGTAGAAGAAAACCCAAACCTCTACAAAAAATAGTTGTAGACAATAATTTTCTGAGTAAGACCCCAATTAAGGGAAACAAGAGCTGGGATTGCCAAGTAGAATTGCTTTAAATTAGTTCTTTAGAGCAAAGGAATCAATTAGCAGAATTAAGGAACGGTCTCCAGAATGGAAGAATGTCTTTGCTGCTATTCATCAGATAAAGGATTAATATAAAGAATATTTAAAGAACTCAAAATGTTAAATACCAAAAGAATAAAAAAAATCCAGCCAGTAAATGGATAACTGACAATTGTCAAAAGAGGAAGTGATATTGGTTAATAAATTCATGAAAACAGGGAAGAGGAGGAAAAAAAGAAACTTAAGAGACCTACATACTCATTTTATAGAAGCACTATTCACAGTATCAAAACTGTAGAACCAGCCCAAATGCCCATCAACCAAAAGACAAAGAACATGTGGTATATATGCACAATGAAGTATTAATCAGCCATGAAGAGTGAAGTAATATTGTTTGCAGGAAAATGGATGAAACAAGGGATCATCCTGTTAAGTAAAATAACCTCCATTGATGAGAACAAATAGCACATGTTAATTTTAGACCTTAAAATATATGATAGGAGAATTTAAAAATATATTATTTGAAGGTAAGAACCACTAGCAAGTGGGAGGGTAAATGGAGAAACTAAAAGTAGATGTTGAATAGGATAAAAATTCTTATAAATACATGTGAAATAGAATAATGAAATCTGCTAAAGTTGTTTAAATGGGAAAAAAGGGAGACAAGAAAGAATAATAGAGAATGGATATAATCAAAATACATTATATATGTATATAAATCAACAGAAACCCTTTAGTACAATTAGTGTACAGTAGACATAAAAACATGATAGGCATAGATAAGCCACTTCATGTGTCCAGAATCATTTGGCTGTAGTGACAGCTGATCTGGAAATGGGCAGTCACACTTCTTGCAAAGCAAGTCTTATCACTCAGTTTGTAAATTGGGTCTTTGTGTGTGAAAGCCTACCTGTGCATCTGCATTTGCCAATGCTTATTTTGTATCCCAAGCCATACGTGCCTATATATCAATGGCAATTCTCTCCCACATGTGGGTCAGGGTCAGGCTCCCAGCTGTCCCAGGCATACTCTCATAAGAAGGAATAGCACAGACAGACATATGCTGTAGCATCCAGATGTCCTCCTCCCCAAGGGAGAAAAACAGATTTGGAATTTACAGGTCAAGGCATACACATGGGATTGCTTATATAATGTACCTATTTAGAAAGTTTAATAAATAACCTGAAAGACAGAACTTTGCTTCTCATAAGGAAAAGGAAAAGTCACCTGCACTGGGTTGAGAGAAAACTTAGATTTTTCTTTTTTAAAGCTAGATAATCTTAGTATTTGTTGATGTTGCAGCTTAAACTCATTTCTTATTCCAGATATGGACCTTCTCTGTGGGGTGTGCACATGTATGTTGCAGAAGTGGCTTTTACACAGACCACAGCTAGATTGTCTTCCACCTGATCTAGAAGGTCACTGCCTTCTAGGGACTGGTCGGATTTGAGTGTGATAGCACACTGGATCATCTTCTTTCTCAGCATATTGCCTCTGCCTTGCAAATTCTGATAAACAATTGGGAGTGGCAATATTAATTGCTATCACTTGATTTATTTATTTTTACCGTACGTTTCTCACAAGGCTCAGATGTTTATATCACTCTTACCGTAGAACGATGCAATAGATAATCTTATTAAGATCTTCATTTGATAGAAAGGAAATAGAGATTACCAGGCCCAGCATTACTCAGATAGTAATGAGTGATGCTAGAACTCTAACTTAAGCAGTCAGATCAACTGACTGAATGCAGTGTCTTCTTGTATTTAGCTTTAGTAACCATAACATTTTCTTATTTTTAATCACTTCAAGTTTCATAATACTAATAAACAGAACTAACATTAACTACTCATTAATATCCTGAAATAAATATCATTGAGTGAGAATGGAATGGTACATGAAGCCATTTGTGGAGTAGAATGTGAACCACCATTCTGAAGGCTTTTTCTTTTACAGCACCTTTTTTTTCCCCCTTTGGTGCTGGTTCTGGAGCTTAAACTTGGTCTGGTTGTTGTCCCTGAGCTTCATTGGCTAAGGCTAGCTCTCTACCACTTGAACTGTAGCTTCCCTTCCAGGTTTTCTTGGGCATTAACTGTAGCTCAGACTCTCACAGACTTTCCTGCCTGGGCTGGCTTTCAGCTGTGATCCCCAGCTCTTTTAGTGCACTTTTTAAAGCCATTGTTTCAGCAAGACTGAATTATTTTATCCACTTTTAGTTTTAAAGGATTGGTTTCCCTGTCTTCTTCCACCTTTGTCATCAGAGGTCCAGTTCTGTTGGGGCCAAGCAGTGTCACCTCCAATAGGAGACACAAAAATGTCCTTCATATGGGGGTTGAGGACTGGGTGTCTCTGGCCTGTGTGCCTCACAAGACAGGGTGTCAGCACCAAGGCCTTCTACAAAAAGAAGTGATATTTTTCCTTCCCTTCTGCTGAAGTCAATTTTATTTCCACATATAATTACAAGTTGGGCTCTTTAACTTTGTATATAAATAATTGAAACATATTGTATTTACTTCTTTATAAACCTAGTGATAAGCTCCTTTAAGTACCACTGAGATTCAGTATCCACAAAGGTTGCTTTCTCATTTTCCTGATTTATCAAAGCACTGTGAAGTAATTTTATAAAGCCTGTTAAAATTAAATTAACCCCTAAAGCAAGACAGGCATTTCCCCCACTCCGGCAAAGCTATATCTGTGGAAGCTAACAGTATTTACTTTTGCTTGGTATTTTTCTCTATAGTTTCAGTGTGTCTTCCTCCAAAACCCAGTACAGAAGTAAATAAATCATAATCCTCACATAGACGTGTGAACTTATATTTTCAGATCATTTGGTTGATTTTATCCTAAAACAAGTCCTCTTTGTGATAACTGTAGCAGCAGTTAGAATTAACTAGAAAGTGGCTTCAGGTACAGAATTCTGCGTCTCCTCCCACAGCTGCCACTCCTCTATGGTTTCTCTTTCTCCATGTCTGGAAAGGATTCTAGATGTCTAAGAACAATGAACAATTCCCTGTTGGTGCTAATGTTGCTAGCTTTCAGGGAGGACTTAAAGAGCTAGAGATTTTTAATGCCATATTAGACATTGTGGAATATTTGGTCTCTGCTACAAGCAGCTGCTCAACTCAGAAGTTGTAGCACAAAAGCATCCATTGACAGTAGGGAAATAAATAAGCATAGTTATCATGACTATATTCCAATAAAACTTTATTTATAATTTGTTACACAATAATAATAATTTGTTACACAATACATATACTGGATTTTTAAACTGTTGTTTCACATAGACTAGATTTTACACTCAAGCTGGGGTTTGCCATCATTGGCAGACAGTGACAATAAGCAAAACAATGAGGAACAAAATATATAGCAAGTGCCCAAAATGTATCTCCTACTAAAATGAGTTTGATAACCATATAAAACACATCCTTACCCACAGGCTCATTTTCACTATAAGTAGAACAAATCAGAAGTTCCAAGTCACAGACACTACTCCAAAGAATTATCTTGCCAATTGATGGACTGGGTCATTTATTGTTTATCCTGCTTTCTATCTTGGTAAGTGATAGAATATTTATTAGAAGGGAAGAAGTCACTTGAATTTTATAGCAACAAATGCCAGAAAGTATGGATTTTTTCCTTGTAAGGTCTTGTCTCATAGCAATAACTTAATGTTTTCAGTTTGTATTTATACTTGCACTTTGGGTTAAATGATCTTATATTCTATCAGGTTTTGAGGTGGGTTAATAATATTAGGGTTTGGACCCAGGGCTTCTCGCATGTAGGGCAAGTGTCCAACCACTGAGATATTCTTTCATCTCTTTTATTTTATTTTTCCTTTTTGAAGGTTATTTTTAGGTAGAGTCTCACCTTTTCTAGACAGCAATCCTTCAATGTTACACGTCCTCTGTTGGTGGGGTCACAACGTGCTTGCCACCAGGTACAGCTAGAGTTTCAAGACGGATTCTCATGAACTTTTCTTTCTAGACTTGCATTGGAGCTGCAATTTTGCAGCTTCCTGCCTACTCTTAAGAAGCTAGGATTATAGGTGTTAAGGACCAAAAGAACATATGGCTAAACCCTATTCATTTAAAAAAAAACTGTTATTAAACAAAAACTAAAAACTAAGTCAAAACACATCTGAATAGCCATAGTATCATTACAGCTGTTCCACACATGTTTAGTTGTCACTGCTCTAAAGATTTCCTACAGTTGTTGAACATGATGGTTCAAAGGGTCCATTCACTAGTTAACTATGCTTACTAACTACCTTCTCATGTCCAAGGATCATTTTACTATAAAAAGTGCTATTTTAATTTCCAAGTACACTTTCTTTTCTTATAAATGACAATTACTGATTTTACTTACACAGAGTTTAGAAGGCTAGCTTCCCATCAAAATAATCAATTACTTTTGGGATTTCAAACACATCTTTTAATCAGGTGGATGCTGAATGAGGTGATCTGCAAGGTCCCTTTGAGCTCTAAACTAAATTAATTGCAAGGATCTGTTCAGAGTGACTATAAGCCCTAATCAAAGGAAAATGTCTATTACAGGGGTGCTCAGCTTTCTGTGTACATAAGAATCACCCGAGTTCTTATTAAAAAGGCAGACTCTTGAGTCCCACCCACACAGATTCTAATTCAAGAGGTTTAGTACTCACATTTTGCATTTAAAACAATATCCTACATAATTCGGATATTTATGGCCCATAAATCACGATTGGAGAAACACTGACTTACTACAACCAAATATATAATTGAACTTGACAGCAGAATTAAATAAAAGGAAAATAAACAAATTTGCTTTGGGGCATGACAGCCAGAGCCGAACGTAACGACTACTGAATAAACAATTTAAACTGCAAAATTCTACAGCAAGATGGGTATGGTTGCTGCTTCTACTTCAGTGTGAGGAGTTGTGACTAATGGAAATCATTTATCAGAACATCATGCCATGCTCATAAGTGTGAGTGCTCCTACAAGGAGAGCCCTCCTAGTGTAGGGAACAAAGAAGGCAAGTGAGACCACCAGCCAAGCATTTATTTCCTGTTTTTCCCTTCTGATCTCAGGATAGGAAATCCTTAAAGAATTGAATAGGAGTTATATTGGTTGGTGGTGCTTGCCCACATTACTTTTCTTATGTGGAGTTGATTGCTGGGACCTTCATTCTCAGGTATTTATTTTCTGAGGAAAATAACCAGTACTGAAGCAGCCTGTGAACTTAAACAAGAAAGAGGTGATTTTATTTTATCATATGTGTGCCCTCTTGCCTCTCTACTAGAACAAAGCCAGTTTACAAAGCTAGTTTAGACATGAGGACAAATTTCTTTTTACTTTATTTCCTTCTTATACCCACTGTAAGAACTCAGATTTTGTTCATACTGGCCTAGTAACACAATTTGGGGAGAAAATGATAGAGTTTAATTCATATTTTACAATACATATGTTTAGAAATTAAAGAAGTGTGCCAATTTTAGCTAATAAAACACATCTTCGAATATAATGTATTCTAACTACAAACATTCAATATCAAATCTAAAGTTGTATAGTAAACCTTATTTTGCTCCTCCAAGAAAAATTATTATAAAAACAACCAATGTTGGAATTCTTATCAACATGTCATATGAAACAGTACCTTTTGTAATTTTTTTTTCTGGTCCATTTGTTTGATAGTTTTGTTTCTCTTGTATTCCCTTCCTGTGGTTGTACCCCACCCCCACCCCACCACCCCCAGCCTACCACTATATCTCATCTGAATACCTGGGATACTGTTTATATGGGTATTAGAACTGGGGAATGGAAAGGGAATATCAAAATTGAGAGAAAGAGGACAAAAAGACAAATCATTCCAAAAGCAATACTTACAAAACCATTTGGTGTAAATCAACTGCACAACTCTTGGGGTGAAAGGGAAAGGAGGAGGTGGGAGGGGGAAAATGAAGGAGGAAGTAACAAGTTGAACAAGAAATGTACTCACTGCCTTACATATGAAACTATAATCTCTGTGTAACACACTTTGACAATGAAGAAAAAAGTTTAATTAAAAAAATCACAAACACAAACTTCTATATACAACTAGTTATAGCTATCATATATTCATCTTTCTAGAGACAATGGTTTCAAAACTATAAAGTTGAAATTATCCATGCAGGTATCAGTGGCTCGTGCCTATAAGCATAGCTGCTTAGGAGGCTGAGACCTGGGCAGAAAAGTCCATGAGATTTCATTTTCAATTTAACCAGTGAAAAAGTGAAGCTGGAGGCATTCCTCAGATAGCATAGTATCTTGCTATGAACAACAAGACAGGGATCATACGATCTTTGAGTTCAATCCCTACTATCAGAAAAATGAATGAATGAATGAAACTATCCACATATAATAACACACAAACATGATCATTGAAATCATTTAACTAATTGAAAGTGGTTCCTAGAGGCCAACATAGGTGTATAGCATACCAACAAATCCCTAGATTATGAAGGGAAAAAGGTTAGTCAAGGAATATCCTTAAAATAACTACTATAGTGTTGCAATCTTTCTTTTTTTGGAGACATATTTGATATGTCTTAAGACACTTTCGGGTTTTTTTTCTGTTGAATCTCAAATCATCTTTTTTTTTCATTTCTTTTTTGCTAAAGTGATGTACAGAGGGGGTAACAGTTTCATACATAATGTAATCAGGCACATGATGTTCAAGGCTAATATGTAATTTAAATCCAATAGTCTCCTTCAGTTTACAAATAACAGTTTCAAAGTTTCTTAAATTTTCAGAACATCTTTCTTCATAAATCTTTTAGATTTATGAAGTAGTGGAGTGATGCCTTTAGACTAGAACTACACATGACTCTTCTCAAGATGTGACTAAAAGATTTTCTTATTCTTTTACTGGCAATGTTGCTTTTGTGTGATACCAAATTGGAGGGTATTTTAAATGATTTCAATAAATCTTATTTAATCTCCTCTTTTGGTAGCATGAATAAATCTTGCAGTGATTTTCAGATTTCACTTAATGTTCACAGTTGACATAAGAAATGAATGATTTCAGGTTTCATTGAAAGCTCTTAAGAACATATCAGAAGAAAATTTTGGAGCCATTTCAAACAGTGATAAATTACAGTAAATCATCTCAAGGCAGATCAGCACCACCATAGCCACTATAGGGTAAGATTCAGGGCTTTGTAAATCACACATCACTTCAACTTAGGGACTTGTCACTGAGAAGAATTAGCAATTATTGCTATGAGATGGCCCCTTTCCTAATACTTAATTTTATTTAACATTTTTAATGTTGACACATGATATCAGTCTATAATGGAAGAAAGGAAATACTCCCTACATTCATTTATCAGGCCCTATTATAAAGCAGGACTTGAGCTTAGAAGAGATGTGTCCCCTAGCTCCATATACAGAAATAAGAATGCTCTGGAAATAGCAGAGAAAACAAAACAAAACAAAACAAAAAAACTCAATATATCCTGAGGAAATCTCACCAAACATATGAGATATGGGATGTAATAAGGAATGATTTGTGACTCTCCTCGTAACTTAAGTACATTTGTAATTAAACACTGGCCAAACCAGAATATCAATTTTCCACATAAGGACCAGCAATATCACACCTTCCCTTCTCTGAGGATAGATGGGTCAATTATTCATTCAAAACACATGACCAGATGATCAGGCAAATTATTTTTCCATCACATACAATGTTTATGAATGCCTGGTATACTAACCTTCCAATATGAAAGATATTTGAAGAGCCCCATGTTGTGATGATCTGTGATTGTTAATTATGCCATTATAAAACATTCTCTCTTTTAAAAATTACTGTGATTAACATCTGAATTACCATAAATGATTTGCATCAATGATTCTCATTAGAAAAGGGCTCCCTGTCAATGTCTGAACTTTACTTGGAAAATATAATAGAAGGTAATAATGAGTTCAACGTTTATTCAGTATTGCGTGGCTAACATGATTAGATAATTGTAGTAATGGAGGCAGAGCAGGGGTGTGGAAGAAACACTGTAATAAGGGTGAAAATTGCTGAATTCTAACAACTGACTAGCTTTGTGACCTTAAGTAAATCATGTACTTTTTCTATGGATCAAATCCTTCTATCATAAATGGAGCAAATATTTTATAAAGTTAGCATGAATATAATATGAGATGGCAAATAGCATACTCCAATTATCCATTTGAAGGGAATTTAATTATAATAGAGTTCATTTACAAAGGTGAGAAGAGGAGACACCAAGGGATAGTCAAGTATTATCATCTGGAGGGATGAGGGATAGAATAGAGAACATCCTGGAACCCAGAGTCAAAAATAGCTGTATGGAAAGAATGGGCATATTCCCAGAGGCCCTGCAATCCTTGAAAGGATATAGTTAAATCCTGACAAAGCTGTCTTCCTTCTTCTCCCAGAGTTTCCCAGCACTTGGATTCCATAAGAAGCCATAAGGCAGGGAAGCATAATGATATGGCCCCAAAAAGCTCAATTTCTCATGCACAGAGAAAAATAAAAGAAACACCTAGAGGCATGCTAGAAGGTATAATAAACAGAGGTACCATGCAACAATACTTTAAAAACACAAACTATTGGAGAAGTAGTATTCACTTACAGAAGCAAGAAATTCAGGGCTGTATGGCCTACTGGCAAGAGTACTTGCCTCATATACAGAAAGCCCTGGGTTTGATTCCCCAGCACCACATATATAGATAATGGCCAGAAGTGGCGCTTTGGCTCAAGTGGCAGAGTGCTAGCCTTGAGCAAAAAGAAGCCAGCGACAGTGCTCAGGCCCTGAGTCCAAGGCCCAGGACTGGCAAAAAATAAATAAATAAAAGTAAAATGAAAAACAATTTTAAAAAGAAATTCAGGATTTTCTCCTTGCATTTTCTACTGAGTTTCTTCAGACAAATGTACCCTTCCTTTTTATAGCAAAAAGACAATGGGTGGTATGAAAGTGCACACAAATGTATTCAATGAAATATAACAGATTCAAGGAAGAACAGCATAATTCTTTAAAAAGGCAAAGTCAATCTTCAACAACCAGGAAGTTGGTACTTGAAACAAGTGGGGTGGGGTAAGGCGGAAAAGGGGTAAACAAATGAAGAAGGAAAAGGGGGAGGAAATTCCATCAACAATTAACTGTATATCCTAAAACATTATAAAGAGTGAAAGAAGGGATGATTAGGGTAGAAATTAGTGAGAATGTTGAAAGGGGTGATATTAACCAAGATGTATTGCATTCATAAACTGCTTTGTTAAATGGCAACTTCTTGGTACAACTACTTAAAGATAATTTCAAAAAGCAAGTCCTTGAAAGAAAAAGAGGTGAATAGAAACTACACAAATCTCTATTTGGGCTTGTAGCATACAATTAGTAGACAGTAGCTAGTTTAAAAACTACCAGGTAGCGAAAAGGCAATGCTAACTTAGGCAAAACTTCTGAGTACTGATATCATACCCAAAGAATAGCTGTTTTTTCTTGTTTTCTTGTTGGAAGTCATTTACCCATTATTAGCTCAGGAATATTACCAAATTTAATGAATAATGAGGAGCATACCCTTTTAAGAATGAAATCACTGATTTTTTTTTTTTATAACACCTCTCCTGTAGAGGGAATATTACCTTTCGGTACCCTGTGCCTTACACCAATCATCTGCTGGTCTCTGTGTCCATTAAATGTGTGTCCCTTTTCTAGGCTTTGCTTCTATGGAGATCAAATGATAATGATTCTACATTCAAAGTGCACCTGCCTAAGCCCACACTTGTTTTGTTGATCTGCATATGGACTACAACACACACACACACACACACACACACACACACACACACACACACACACACCATACAAAGGTAGAAGTGTATAGGGAGCTGCCAGACCACTTATTGCTCAGAAATTATTATGATATTCTGGCAGAAAGGTGATAGAGGATGGTCTCAGCCATTCATGATGAGCTTTCCTAATACCCCTGGCTTACCTTCGACCACTACACTGAGGATCCATGTTCAATGCAAGCTCTTCACCAGAAACTGCTCCATTATGTATACACAGGACTTCTTCCTTCTTGTACAGTATTCCTCATTGGTTAAAGAAGGAAGTGTGAGTCTTTTCATTATGTAAAAAAAAAAAAATCCTACCTGGCTAAGGGAAACAAATGACAGATTGCATTACATTCTTTAACTATTATGTTTAATTTTACTATATCATAATACAGTAGCAAAATGCTCCATCAGCTTTTTGTTTCATTCCTTTCAACACCGGTGAGATTATACACAGAAGTGAAGTACTACTGTCAGGGTAAGAGTAAATTACTGTTGCAAATTTTACAGGATTGACGCAACTAACGGATTTGAATTCATTATTTATGCATAGTGAAGTGCAAGTTAATTCAGAGATCTAGAAGAGAGAGAGGGAACTGGAGACTAGTCTTGGGAAACAGAAAAGGCTGGTGGGAAGGAGACAAAAGGGGAAAATCTAGCAGGGAGGAAAAGGGGGAGGAAGAGAGACAAAGGGACAGGGAGCATCTATGAAGGGTGCTCATAGGACTTAAGCAGTGGGCTCTAACTTCTAACTAAAAACGATGTGGAGAAATGTAGTTCAGTTGCACTGTGAAAGAAAAGGAAATGAGAGTTGAAGGTGCGATACTTTTCCATCACAATGGGTTTCAGAACTGTTGTTGTTTTTTTTTTTAGACTAGTCTTCTGTATAACACAATAAAAAAAAAACAGGTAAATCCTGAAGCATGACAGACATAACCTTTGGAAAATATCTATATCTTCTTTATTCAAAACTCCTTCAGTCCAGGACAAATCAACATTCAGCTAACAATGGAGACTAGGGAATCTTTCAAAATCCTACAAGATACAGGCTTCTGGATGCTTAGGGAGGATTTGGTTATAAGTGTATGAACAGTTTATGAAGAGTTTAGCAATACAGGAAAGACAAAGTGGATACAATCTCTCCAGATAAAACACTTTGTTTACTCACATGCTAAAAGGAGAAAATGAATTTTTCCCCATATCATGATATTTTTAACAAAATAATCTACTTGTTATTCAAGCAGATACATGTATTATTTTACCAGGTCCCTCTGTCACTTCTTAACAAATAAATATCACAATATTTCTAGGACATATGAACTCTACAAATTTACCTTTTTAATTTTGCTACAAAATAGTCTGCTATCAAATATGCATATAAAGTATAGAATGGTTGATCACAATTCTAGAAAAAGTGACTATACATACAAAAATTTACTATTGCCCATATAGTCTAATAAAAGCCAAAAGTATGAAATTTGTATTTGTTATGCATGTTATCTGTCTGCTATCATCTGTGTTAATGCTATCAGGCAAATAATTTAATAAGTGTGTGTGTGTGTGTGTGTGTGTGTGTGATGTGCACGCACGCATATGTGCCACTTGTGGGAACTGAGTAAGACTTGGGTGCTGTCACCGAGCTTTCTTGTTCAAGGCTAATTCTCTACCACTGGAGCACAGCTCCACTTCTGGCTTTTTGGTGTTTAATTGGAGATGAGTCTCACAGACATTCTGATATACCACCCTAAAGTTAGAACTGTCACTCCTTCATATATGTTGAAATTTAGGTAGAAATAGCTCTGTAAATGTAAAAGGAACAATTTTATGTAATAGCCATTAGGATCTTTTCTGAGCCAGGTACATAAATTTCATATCACATAAATGATTGTGTTTAACACTAACCATATTTCACTGTGATACCCCAATTTGGGAGATGATAGTGAGGTTAATGTGGGTCATTTAATTGCCTTTTCTCATTTCATTTTGTTGTCCTCAGATAAAATAGTCACACTTGGAGAAATTTATACATGTGTTTTCAAAATATTGGAAAAATATGTTCTGCGTTTGGTTACGCAGGTCTTATTTATTGTTCTGAAATGTCAATGTCTAACTTAAGAGAAGAGGCTTACATAGCAGCACTATCTCTACCACTCAAAGAGTCAGTTTTTTTCTTGTGTTTGGTTTTTGCTTGTTTGTTTTTATTTGTTTTTTGCTGGTCCTGAGGAGTGGGTGCTGTCCCTGAGCCTCTTTGTGCTCAGGGATAGCATTCTGTCACTTGAGCCAGAGTGCCACTTCTGGCTTTTCTGAGTAGTTTAGTGGAGTCTCACAGAATTTGTTGCCTGAGCTGGCTTCAAACCATGATTCTCAAATTTGAGCCTCCTGAGTAGCTAGGACTAGAGGTATGAGCCAGCTGCTGCTGGCTTAGAGTATTTTTAACAGAAACACAGTATATTGTCAGAGCACAGAAAAAGAAAGGCTAATTCTTATTTGATTAATATTTGTCATTATCTTCTTACATTTATATATTTTATATTTGAATTTTTTAGAAAAGAATCCCAGTTCCTCATCATATATATCTTTTTGCATTTATGTATTTTGTATTTGAATCTTTTAGAAAAGAATCCCAGTTCCTCATCATATTATATAAAGGAAGTCATCTATAGGTTTTACTATATACCTGCATTATTCTATAGAGTTAAACATAATTTCATAATCTTGGAGGCACGGAGCCCAGAGGGGACTCCGTATCCATTCATTCAGTCTCCCGTACCTTCAGGCAAAAAAAGTTTGACAAGCTAAGAGTCTTGAAAATATTTGTGATGGTTATTGTACCATCATCACTTCCAATAATAGGAGATGATTTTTATTCAATTGAAATTCTCAACAAAGAGAAAGAGAACATCAAGTTCAGGCAATATTGTCAACTTTGGCTTAACATAACATAACCCATTGAAGGTGACACAGCAAACTCAAGGTCTATGTATAATTTATTCTTCTAATAAAAATAAAATTCTATGTATCAAGACTGAAATATACCTATCATGTCAGAGGATCAATAATTCTTCTTCAATAGCAATTTACCTTCCTTACTTAACTCTTCATTTTGAGAACTGTGGAAGTGTTTTTCCCTGACTCCATTAACAGTAAGTTACCTTTTGAGCAATTGAAATCATGTAATTGGACTTTTGAGAATGTTGAAAAAATGTGTTGTCTTAAACTTAAAGATCAAATAATAAACAAAGAGGAAATTTCACCTCCCTCTCCCTGCATTTCCAGTGAAGATTTAGTTTATCCTCAAGCAAGACAGAAAAGGAATAAATCCTCTACTAAATGACAAATTTGAAAAAGAAATCAAAAGTAACTATTTCATAAATTGGAAATATACAGGTCCAATGTCAATAACTTTGCTAATTTTTTGACTTCCCAAATTCTTCCACACTTCCATTTCTTCTTACATTTATATTAAACTCATCATATTGAAAAGGACCATAAGGATTTACTTTTCGAGCCATGTTTTAAGAAATTCGTCTGCAAGGGAAAATACAGTTGTGCTGATTCTGAAAATCTGAAACTACTCTTAGACTACTATACTAAAGGACAATTATTTTCTATAAAACTAAATATTTTTTATTTCCACTTATGATTATATGACTTCCTAGTCTTTGTCTTTGCAATCAGTTTTGAATGATCAATGGTGGGTGATGCATTAGTGGATTTTAATTACTTTTGCCTACATTTCTGTGAAGATATTTTCTCTGAGAAGACATAACATATTAACTTGCACAATTAATCAGGAAAAGAAAATTATAAAATGCATCCAACATATTAGAGAAGTTAGTGTTATTTTAATCTCAAAATTACCACAATCAAAAGGTATTGATGAGACTTAAAATTCAAATTGGAACTAAAATCCTTGAGATGTTATGGCTTGGCATGTGTTTCTCCTTAATATGTACATGAATACTTTGTTATAATAAATTAACCTTTATTCAACATTTGATGAGGTTGTACAGGATAAATATTCACCTTCAAATATCACATTACCTTCTGAGTTTAATAAGAAGTGTTTTGTTAAAAACCAAAGATTGGGGCTGGAAATACGGCCTAGTGGCAAGAGTGCTTGCCTACTATACATGAAGCTCTGGGTTCAATTCTCCAGCACCACATATATAGACAATGGCCAGAAGTGGCACTGTGACTCAAGTGGCAGAGTGCTTGCCTTGAACAAAAAGAAGTCAGGGACAGTGCTCAGGCCCTGAGTCCAAGGCCCAGGACTGGCAAAAAAAAAAAAAAAAAAAAGTTTGTTTTTTCAAATTCCTATACATGTGTGGGTGTGTGATGTGCCTTTGTGTAGACACAGCATCTAATGATCATATATAAGACAGATATCACAGTACAAACTAAGTTCATCATTTTTACTTGACTATTTAAACGTCTAGAATAAACTAAAGAAGTTATTTCCAAATAATCATAATAAGTTAACAGGAAGGATTAAAAACTGGGAAAATAAGAGAGAAGAGAAGAATTCCATTACTTTTACAATCAGAATGTATCTAGTTGTGACCAGTTATCACTATTATTCCATTAAAAGGTAAAGCAATTTCATACAGTACAACTTGTTAATGCCAAAGTACTAACGTATGACATGTGTTCACAATATTTTGACCCATATAATTCTACATAAAATGTCTTCACAGTTGGATTAATGTCAGCATTTCCTTGGTAATTAGGTTCAAACACAAATGTTTCCCTCCTTACTGTCTGATTAAGCTGAGCCTCCTTCTGGGCATGTGCTAGAAAGAAAAAAACAAAACATTGAAAGCGTTTTTCTCTACTCTAGCTTTATGTCTTACTATGAGAATTAGTCATACAGAGGTTGTATGGCGGTTTAGCTAGGAAAAATGAGGCTGAAAATGAGGCTGCCATCCCAAATGCCTGCTGTCTCTGTGTGTATGCACATTGATTCTGGCTGTTTTGTTTCGTTCATTCATACATTCATTCATTCATTCATTTCAAAGAATTCAACCCAGAGCTAAGGAATTCAAATGTTTCTCTGAACTAAGAAATTACACAGGATGCAATATCCAGAAACTTTTCATGTACTTTTTCTGTTCTGTACAAAAGATTGTATGAGATGGAGGAGAGAAGCTATGAAGTACATGGGAGTATAAAAGTAGAGTGGGGAGACCTGAGAACTTGCAATGGTGTTCTAAGTACAGAAAAAACATGACACCTTTTTTTTTTTTTTTTTTTTTTGGCCAGTCCTGGGCCTTGGACTCAGGGCCTGAGCACTGTCCCTGGCTTCTTCCCGCTCAAGGCTAGCACTCCGCCACTTGAGCCACAGCGCCGCTTCTGGCCGTTTTCTGTATATGTGGTGCTGGGGAATCGAACCTAGGGCCTCGTGTATCCGAGGCAGGCACTCTTGCCACTAGGCTATATCCCCAGCCCAACATGACACCTTTTTAACCTCAGGTAAATTAGACCTCCAAACACCACACAATGCCCTACAATCAATGAATTTCTGACCTCATTAGCACAAACATATAATTTCATATTAATACAATTCAAGTTAAAACTGTAAAACCTATCTGAGTGTTATTGTTATATCATTGCTTAGGAAGAGCTTAATTGAGGTGGTTATATTGGAACCCATTCCTGACCTCTGGAGTTTATACTCTGTGTTGAATCTATAGATTTTTATGTAATATTAAAAAACTATGGAACACTTACAATGTGCTTGGAAGTTTTTTAAGTAAGAATCAGAGTAAGCCCATACACACACATACACAGATCCATGGCTTGATGGAACATGTAGTATGTTGAGATCAGACAATATTGAAATAAGTAAAGCATACAGCAACTTGGATAAGGAGACCAATTATGAATGAAACCATGGTAGTTAGAGGAAGACAGGAGTACTCTGGGACAAAAAAATGTGAGGTTGATATGGTGCCTCTGTTGGTAGGCCACTTCGAACAACAATTTTTTTTAATCAATAATTTGGAAAACTATTACTTTGCCAAGGGAAGATTCAAAAAAGGCCTATTTGGAGGCTACTGACATATTTCAAATGAGCGAGATAAGATAAAAATAGAAAACAGGAATGTGAGAAGTAGAGAATATGTATGTTCTGGAACTAACTAGACTAGAAAAAAAGAGTGTAAAGCATAAATATAAAAATAAAAGGGTGAATAGAATAAAAATACTTTGTATATTCATGAAAATGACATAATGAGAACATTATAAACACATGGATAAGCGAAGGGAAAAGGAAAGGTAAATAGTGTTAAATTACACCAATGCAAGCAAATGTATGTTTAGAAATATCACAAGATCAATTTGTACAATTGATATATACAAATAAAAATAGGTGAAAGAAGAATAATTTTACGAAATATTAGAAGTTTCAAATTGCCCATGACTACAAGAGATTTGGATATTTTCACGCTCCACTAGGAATCTCATGCTTACTATTTCTAATCCCATTCCTTACTTTTCTCCCCACAAAATTCTACTTCACTTACTCCTCCCCAATTCCACTCTTTTCCTTATTTTATTTCTATATATTCTACCACCATACCTGCATGAGTTTTAACTCTTTATTATTCTAGGGAACAACCATTCCAATAGAAGATACATTTTTAGTTAATCTTAATTCAGGTCCATTTCATATAATGCAATTGAGGTTTGAGAAGGAGGATTAAATGACTTCTCTAATGAATGGTTCCTGTACTTATCTAATGAGGACAAATGGCAGAACATATGATAGTTTAAGGGAAGTAGAATTGGAAAAGGACAATAAGAAATAGGACTTTAGAAATATTAAACTGAAGAGTCCTGCTGGAGTGTGAAAAGCTCCTTCTTGTCCAAGCCATATATGGCGACATCCTGTTCCCTTTCTCCTGCTGGTGCCAGTGTCCTTGGGGATGAACAGCACCCTTCCTCATTTGGTGTATGCACAGGCAGCTCAGCTCTGAAAGTGTATGTGTAATATCATACATTACAGTCTAGGTAAAGGCAGATGAGTAATATTGTATAGCAATCTAATAGTTAATTCAAATAACTAGTGTGCTCCAGTAGTGATTCTTATCCAGTACATAGGATTATTTTGTTGTTGTTTTTTATCAGTCATGAGACTTGAACTCTGGGCCTAGTCATTGTCCTCTAGCTCTTCAGTTCAAGGTTAACACTCTGTCACTTGAGCCACAGCGTCACTTCCACATAGGATTACTTTTATGAAATTTTTAGAAAGTTCTATACTTGATACTTGATCTTAGCCAAATGGCTGAAACAGTTTTAGAATAGATCCCAGAATCTGTAGTTAGCATATGTTCTTCCTGATTGTTATAATCAGATAAATACAGCAATCATTGAAGAAAGAACTTTCTGCTCTTCTCTCACCCCCCAAATAATATTAAATGCAAGTTCTCATGTATTTCAAAATGAAATTTCTTGAGACCTATTATGGCTTATGAAGCTTATTATCATGTACATATTACTCTTTGCAGATAACAGTCTGCAAACTCTTTTAAGGAACTCTCTCTGCTTGTCTTTTAATAAATGGCCTTTTACTCTTAGTTCTTTATAGTGGATTGACCATCCTTTATTAAATGGATACCAAATTAGTGTTATTTACTTGAAGATAATGTTGTTCAATATTTTGAGAGTATTATATAATATACAATGTAAATGTCCAGTGGCAGCAAGTTATTAGTGAAACAAATATGAGGAAACTTACCAAATTTGGAACTTCCTCAAAATAACCTAAGAAGGAGTCTTTAAATATTCATATCCCATCCTTATCTGTCACACTCCAATCCTGGCACAAACTCTAATAACTCTCTTTCAACAGGTCTAAGACAGACCGAGAAGATTTTTCTAATTGGGTAAGTGTAGGAACCATTAACTGAAGAAGCCATTGTTGCCTTGCCATGGCATGATAAGAAATGGGCCTGGATTAAGATTAACTAATAATGGGGCTGGGGATATGGCCTAGTGGCAAGAGTGCTTGTCTCAAATACATGAGGCCCTGGGTTCGATTCCCCAGCACCACATATACAGAAAATGGCCAGAAGTGGCACTGTGGCTCAAGTGGCAGAGTGCTAGCCCTGAGCAAGAAGAAGCCAGGGACAGTGCTCAAGCCCTGAGTCCAAGCCCCAGGACTGGCCAAAAAAAAAAAAAAAAAGATTAACTAATAACACATCTTCTATTGAAATTGCTATTCCTAGAGTAATAAAAACAAATCCAACTCATACTGGTATGGTGGTAGGTTATAGGTAAAATTCAAGCTACTCTGGAAGTGTTGATAGGAAAATTTCAGTTTGAGACCTGCCTCAGCAAAAGTGCAAAAACCTACTGGAAAAACAAACTAAAGGCAAAAAGAAGGGTACAGTACAATTGGTAGAAAGTTTAACTAGCAAGTATGAGACCATGAGTCCAAACCCTACTACCACAGAAAGTATTAATCACTACTGCCTTTAGTCTCCTACACTGGAGTTTTATAAACTAGTTTATATTGTATATTCTATGTATTGTCACAGTAAATGAAGTCTCATTCCTTCTTTTTGTTTGTTTTCTTCTTTTTAGTGGTACTGAAGTTTGAACTCAAAGTCTTATATTTGGTAAACTAGGCAATGTACCACTTTAGCTGGTTTTAGTTATATTTAGTTAAGTGCCCCACATTTACTACTTGGACTAGCCTTGAACCATGATCTTTCCCAATTCTGCATTCCAAGTAGCAAATATTACAGGCTTAAATGACCACACCTGAATTTTTGAGGAATTTTAAAATCACATAACAAAGGTGATTGTTTAGCTTTATGTTTTTGCACACATATAATACTGTTTGGCAGAACACTGAAGAATGAAGAGGAGAGGATTTGGAACTGGCAACATTACCCATAGTTCATTTAATTAAGACTGCATATTTGTTTAGGGACAAAGTAAATTCAATGAAGCATTAAAATCAAACATCCCTTTAATTAAACTGGAAAATAGACTGACTTCATCTTAGATATTGTTTGTTTATATTAATAGAATGAGAATACTATTTCTCCAGAGAAGGTATCACACTTTCTTTGAAATAGAAATACTTCCAACCAGCTGAAATATCTGTAAGCTTCAGTTTGACTCATGTTGCATCTAGTTTAATATTTTATGAAAACAGATGTTCAAGCTAGGTACCCATAGCTCATGCTTGAAATCATAGCTAATCAGGAGTCTAAGACCTAAGGATCATGGTTTGAAACCAACCCAGGCAGCAAAGACTGTGAGACTTTTATCTCCATTTAAACTTCAGAAAGACAGAAGTAGAGCTGTGGTTCAAGTGGTAGAGTGCTAGTTCTAAGCACAAAAACTCTGGGATAATGCCCAGGCCCTTACTTCAAGCCCAAGATAGGCAAATTAAAACAGAAACAAAAACAACCATATATTTTTTTCAAAGTATGAAATGATATACAATTGTTATTTGTACTGTTATTTTTTTGGCCATTTACACACTTGCAGATGGTACAACTGTGCTTTCATCAAGTCATGAAGGCTTTAGAAAAAACTCAAAACTTACCAAACTGTAGTCCCTTACATTAGCTCAACAGACTAAACAACTTCTTCCCAAATGAGAGAAACCAAGCACCCTTTCAAATCAATTAAAGCAAAATTCAGAAAGCATTTATTTCACTGATACCCAGTCTGTGCTTTTTAAAAAAGATGTTTAATATCATAACTCATACATTTTGCTACATGAACTACTATATAGATTTATCTCTATCCTATCAAACTCATGTTTAAATTATTCATCTGTTCTAGTAATCTGAGTTGCCTCGTCATACAGGATACTTACATTTAGTAGAACTTTTTATGAAGAAATTCTTCGAGCATATACTGATACTTCAGCTAATTTCAGAGCAGTGACTAGCTATCCATTCTTCAGCATCATTTAAGTAACTATTTGAAGATGATGTTCTCTACAATCTGTACCAAAATTTACACATTGAAATATATGACATGTATAGCAAATTGAACATATACAAATTGAATATATGATATATATAGCATGGTATGAAGTTTATAGAATGAGAATACAGCCAAACCCTATAATCTATTCAAGGGAATTTTGTTGTTTAAACTCTTCTATCTATAGACAATATTTCAGACATACTTGCAGATTTACTTCATACATCTGTATGGGTTAGAAAAAGGCAGTTATTTCTTTAGCTACTACATGCGCTTACTTTAGAAAGATGCTTTCATTGTATCACTAATACTAAAGCCTAAATACATAGTTCTAAATTGGACTAAGAAATAAATTGTTTCTAAATTAAATAAAACAGATCAATGAAAAGTAGTAGTCATGATAAAGAATAGTATAAAGACTGATTGCCCCAATTGTAAGGTTTTTATTTCTAATTTTCTATTTCTACTTTAACTTGTTTCCCTTCTCCTTTCCTAAGTTTTCCATATTTAAAAATCATTCAAGTTTTTAAAAATAAAATCCTTACTTTATATTTGGAAATATCCAGCCTTTTAAAATGGTCTGTACACCTGTAATCATAGCTATCCAGGAGTCTGAGATTGGAACGATCTTAGTTTGAGGCAGCAAAGGCAAAAGTGTCCATGGAACTCCAATAAAAAGTTAGGCTGAAGCATGGTTCAATCGGAAGGGTACCATCTGAGCAAGAGCATAACCTTAAATTAATGCACTAAAGCAAGGAAAAATAAAAAATCCAAATGATTATTTCAACAGTATACAAAAATACAATTTATTTTATTAAAAATATTTTCATTACAGGGTCCAATAACTGGACCTTTGATTTCTATGCTTTAGAGTAGGCACCTGACCCAAAGAATTTTAGTCGAATAGTGGTGAAACTAGCACCCAGGTACTCAAAATACCTACAAAAATATTTCAGGAACTCAATAAACAAAGACAATCTATTGTGTTTAGTTGTTATTAATACACAACATTAGGGTAAAACAATACCTAAAGTCAGTAGAAAACATCACACAAAAATAAGTATATGTAGGTATTTAGAGGATCAAAGTAAAAAAGTCAGTAAGAGGACTGTAAAAAGTAGTGGAATTGGGGCTGGGAATATGGCCTAGTGGCAAGAGCACTTGCCTCCTACACATGAAGCTCTCAGTTCGATTCCCCAGCACCATATATATGGAAAACGGACAGAAGGGGCGCTGTGGATCAGGTGGCAGAGTGCTAGCCTTGAACTGGAAGAAGCCAGGGACAGTGCTCAGGCCCTGAGTCCAAGGCCCAGGACTGGCCAAAAAAAAAAAAAAAAAAGTAGTGGAATTTAGTAGAGCACTCTGTCCTCACAAAGAATACATAGTGACTGTTCTGCTTGAGGTAGAAACCATTAAATTAGCAACACATTGAAAGGGAAAAGTAGAACTCCAAACTAGTCAAAATAGCTATTCACATGCTTTCTGGAAAATTAAATGAAAATTGACTGGAGGATCTCTTTAAGTTTATTAGAAATGTTTTGTTTTGCCTTGTCAACAGATGGAAAACATCCATCCTCAAGACAGTTTTATGTATTCTAGATAAACATTTCCAAACTCTGGACTCAGTCCTAAAAAAGCAATCATTATACTGAAATTACCTGTCTTATTTAAGTTCCCACTAGAGATCTCAAAATATCTGAAAGACAGAAATATCTTCTACAGCAATATATCACTATTGCTTAACATAATATGAAGAAACATATCACATTCATAATTAAAATGAAAGTAATCTGTATCAGCCTACTATATGCCAGGCACTTAATTGTTTATTTGTGCATGTGAGTGTAAATTATTCAAACATTTGATCTCAAATAATATAAGAGAAGCAAACCTAGTAAATGAGTGTGTGATATAAAGTAGATGCTACATGTAAGATATCTTACAGTTTTGTAAGGAGTCATAGCTACTCTGATGCATGGGGACAGTACTCAAAGTGATGGGCAAATTTTAAAAATCTTCTCAGCAATTGAAATACATCTCAGCTCTCAAAGCTGAAATCATTGAACCTCTGGTGCTACTGATAGGGTTAGGGTGGGGATAGTAACTGAAGAACTAAATAACACAATATATAAATATCAAAATAAGGGAAATAAATTAATAAAGTTATAAGAATTAAATAATTAAGTTATTGATAATATATAATGCCTCATATTAGAATGATTTTTAAAAGGTGTGGCCCACTAAATGTGCTGGATGAAGATATGTGTTGAAGCATCAGACATTTAATGCCCATGTAGACATTTTCCAAGTATTCTCTTTTATTGTCTAATTGGTAAGTATTCATTTGTTGTGTTTCTTAATTTATGATTAGAGAAATTATGTCTCTCACACATATATTTTATTTATTTATTTATTTATTTATTTATTTATTTATTTATCCGTCTTGGGGTCTGGAAGCTGTCACTGAGCTTTTTCGCTCAAGGCTAGCACTCTACCACTTTGATACACAGCGCCACTTCTGATTTTCTGATGGCTTATTGGAGATAAGAGTCTCATGGACTTTCCTGCCTGTGCTGGCCTTGAATCAAGATCCTCAGATCACAGCCTCTTGAATTGCTATGTTTACAGGTGTGAGCCACTGGCTTCTGGCAACATAGTTTTTAATTAAGATTTATATTGGTAAATTGTAATCTGAACATAGTGAAAACTAGTATTCTCCTCTCTAAACTGTGAGGCCTTCTAGCATCTGCTGTGTTATGGCCAACATAATTCAGAGGATATCAGTAGCAATAACAATTTAGTTCTTTTAATTCCAAGTGATGCGCAAAGTGCAGTATTTGTTGAATTCTTCCAATCGGCAATTCTCACCTAGGGATATATCTTCCAATGAGTTCAAACATTTATTCTAATGAGTTCAAGCATTTATTGATATGTCTTTTTGCTACCTGCTAGAAAATATTAGAGCTGACGTAGGAAGTACAAGTAAATTCCATATGCCTGAAGTCTTTCAAACAAAAATCGGTATATAACCCTTAACCTACCATAGCACCATCAGGTCATTGCCAACTTAGAGACAAGTGTGGAAGTTATGGGAAAACTAAACCAGAATGGTAATGGACTAGAAGAGCAAACTAGAGCAAAAAAATCTCTGCACAAGGTGATTCTTTTTGAGTCTTGATAGACAACTAGAAGTGGATCGAACAATAGCAGCATTAACTCCCATGACAGATAGCTTACTATGGCTTTTGGCATTAACCATGCTGCTAAGGGGTGACCAAAATTATCTCAGAAGCAAGTGTGCTAATGATGGCATCACACTATTGAAAGATCTAGTCTCTAAGTTTATACTGTAATTAGTGGTAGCTTTTAATATCTCTTTTCCTGTGAAATGGTGAGAAGATTCAGAGAGGCATGTAGAGAACTAGAAGACAATCTAGATGGATTATTAGTGGAGAGAGAGGAAAGAAGAAATAAGAAAGGAAACTTGAAGGAAAGGAAGAGACAAGGAGGCAGTTGCTCAATATAGCAGTTTGCTGTCATAAGGAGTTAACAAAACAGGGAGGGGTTTTCAGTGTCTGTGTTACTTTCTGCTATTAATTATGTCCAGTGGTTAGCAACTTTTGCAATAATTTCAAAGTGTAAAACAGGGAAAATTGCCCAGATTTGTGAGTTCTTTGTGCATTTCCTCCTATAACATTTTCTTGGTGCAAACATAAAGCCGTATAAACTGGGAAACAGCACAACAAGGCTGAATGGAAACTGGCTGATTTCAAGTTTATTATTTGAGGTCAAAAAGAAATGAGGCTTGAAATAGCAGCCACCAGGCCTGAACTCACCAGGAATCAAATGAATAAGATTTGGTGGAAGCTGAATAGTTTGCTTTTGCTAGTTCTTTGTATTTTAAAAAAGGCAATTTTAGAGCCAAGATTCTATAATTGTTTGATTTCCACCCAGTTTTATAATTGTCCTAAATGCAATTACAGCTATTTTGTCATTTCTCTATAGGTCTCATTTCAGTCTTCATTTAACCAATTATATTAGAAATACATCATAAATATATCGATTACATGGTCATATTTTCTCTATTTCAGAACTTGTTTTGCTGGGTGCAGGTGGTTCATGCCTATAATTTAGCTATTCAGGAAGCTGAGATCTGAAGATCACAGTTCAAAGCCAGCTGGGCAGGAAAATCCTTCAGATTCTTATCTCCAACACACTACAAAAAAAGCAAGAAATGGGGCTTTAGTTCATATGGTAAAGCACTACTCTTGAGCAAAAGAAGCTCAAGACCTCTCCCTGTCCCAGAGTTCAAGCCCAAGGACCAGCGCGCATACACAGCACAAATTCATTTAAAGAAATCTAAGTATTCCTAGTTTAACTAAAGGGAAAAGACCAGATAGATAGACAGATAGATAGATAGACAGATAGATGACTGATAGTTGGATGACTGATGATAGACAGAATTTTGTTTATAGGTATGACCAATTTGAAATGAAGTTTACATTTTAAAATCTATTTATTTTCTCTAGACTGTTTCAGAAGATTCACTACCTATCCAAGACAATGTCTACTATCATACCAATCATATCTATGTCATAATACTTTTTCATGCCTAATGTGCAATTAAATTTGTTGCTAATAATGCCCTTACTTCTTGAATACAGATATGCAAGTAAAAAATAATTTTCACAGTGTTTGCTTGTGCTTTGCCTTACTAGTCCTAATAAACTTCCTAGGCAGGGTACTGAACTGTTTTACGCTTTCCAAAAACATACTTGTAAATCCCAGTAGCTACCCAATGGTCAATTTAAAGCTTTTCAAGGTATGCTTTACTTAAGTATACTCCACTTACATTATTTTTTCTGATATTTACATCACCATTCCAAGCATCATCCCTCACTCAATTTGATTTATTATGATTTGTTATGGGTATTTCTTTTGACTTGTCAGAAAGATATTTGATTTGTTCTAAATTTGCATTTTATGACTTTGAAATCTCCCCTCCACCAAGTATGATGGTCCTTTCGCTCTAAAAATATTCCCTAGCACAATTTGACACATGAAATCAAGATGTATTCATTTGTTGTGAAAGTCTCAGGTTTCACTATGGAAGGTATATGTGCTTTTTGAAGCTCAATTTTCATAATAAATTATATGGTCAGTTTGTATTGGTCCATGAGTTGATTACTTAGCCAGAAATGTTTGGCTTTCTTGATGCCACTGGGAAAAGTTTGGTTACTCAGCATGAATCTGATTGTACACAGATGAAGAAGCAGATTTCCATATCAGGTTTCTAGACTTGCATTAATCATGCATAGCCATAGCAGGCAGTCACTTTAAAGTTGATATGTGACTTATTCTTCTTAGAAGTTAATAATACTCTGCCACATGTGAGGAGCTTTGGAAAGGGTTTCAACCACCTGCAAGAGAGAAAAACAATTACTGACCAAGATCAGAACTGTATTTTTATACCTGAGCTGGAGCTATGTGATATGGGGACCAAGGGCCCTTGAATACATGACTGTCCTTAAATATAACTGCAAATGAAAATAACATTTAAGAGTTTATTAAATAGAAATCTCTTATGCTGAAAAGGAATTCTCCTTCCCAATGGTGATTTTACTTGGGCACTTACCTCTCTTTTCTCTCTAAAGATCTCAGGCATAGAAAAAAAAAAACAGTGAATTTAAGGATCTTATAGTAATGCCATTGTGCACATATTTTAACTTCTGAAATTCAATTTCTCCTACATGGCAATAAATTCATTAGCAGTGGCATCTTACCTTTTTCATAAAATGATTCATTGCATCATCATTGGGAATGGAATAGAATTTGTATGGCTAATCTAAGGGGAGACAATTTTTTCCAGTTTGTCCCACCTTGCATACAGCCCACATACAACAAAAATATTGATTGGGAACATGCCTTATGTGGTATGTGTCTGTAAATTAAAATGTCACTCTGTGAGTAACAGGATTTTAACCCAGGGTTCTCAGCTGAGGCACTTAACCATATATGCCCTGCTATATAACATCTCAAATGCAACATTTCAAGATGGGAGGAAACCAAAAATAAAGCTCAAAGTCTTGTTAATCATTTAGCTAAAATTATGTTTACAATGTATACAAGCCCAAATAAAATCAAAGATGGGTAGCTGACTAAAAAAGGGGGGAAAGAAAGAGAAGGACAAAAAGGAAAAGAGAGAGAGAGATAATAGTCCATGAATATGAATGGGGGAATTATGAGAGTGAATAGCAGGAGGAATGAATGAGTATAAGAATATTAGAAAGTAAAGAATTTTGAAGTACATTTCATGAATATATGTAGAGATTGTATTATGAAACGCACCAAATATTGTTGGAACAGCAAGGGTAAGAAGGAAGGGAAAACAGGAGAATAGGGGGCTGGGAATATGGCCTAGTGGCAAGAGTGCTCGCCTCCCACACATGAAGTCCTGCGTTCGATTCCCCAGCACCACATATACAGAAAATGTCCAGAAGTGGCGCTGTGGCCCAAGTGGCAGAGTGCTAGCCTTGAGCAAAGAAAGGCCAGGGACAGTGCTTAGGCCCTGAGTCCAAGCCCCAGGACTGGCACAAAAAACAAAACAAAACAAACAAACAAAAAAAAAACAACAGGAGAATAGTATGGAGGGGATACACTTCTTCAAATTATGTTGTGGGCATCTATAAAATTTTCACAGTACCACTCCCTTGTTCTCTTTATAATTCTTAAGAAAAAGATTTATCCAAGATTTTTATTTGCTATGTGATTAAAATTTAATTAATTATTCAAAACTATTATTTAAAATAACAGATGAGCCTTGTGTGATGAATAATAATAGGATAAGCCTGATGGATAACAGTAACTCTCTTCTCCCACACCATGCCCACGTGCATGCTCAGGAACCTGTCACTGAGCTGTAGGTGGGATCTACTAAACTTAAAGGGGAAAAGCTTGCTTCAAGCTTCTTTTTGTTTTTCTAAAGTAGGTAGGTAATAACTATCTATAGAATAGAGAGGAGGTTATCCTTCATTTAAGCAAATTTCTGAGAACATCAGTGACAGTGGTGTGATGTTTATTAAACTTTGCTTGAGTGTACAGACTGGAATTGTTCTTTAGAGCAATTCAGGAGTTAAATAACATTGCCCTGTACATGAACCAAAATATGTCTACTCAGGTCACTGCCGTGATAATTATTTAAGTAAAAAGACATTTTATCCTGTTTTCATATGTAATTTGTGACTATGACACTATGTCACTCTCCTTATGCTCTAAGGACTCTAAGTGCTTTTGACTTAAAATCAAATGTTCAGACCAAAAATTAGATCCCTAGGGGGTTCTATATATTCTATTGATTCTATTTTTTAACCAATTAAAGCTTATTGTAACAGTATCTATGAGGTAACATTTTGTGGAAATTAAGTGAACTAAGAATAATTACTACTTGGCACTTCATAAGCAAGCAAGATGTGCTGGTTCTTGGCAATATTTTAGACTCCAGCAAGGGAGAGTTTCCAACAATGACACCAATACTTCGGAGTGTTTAGACTTTCCTGCCACTGGAAATGTTGAGAAGTTCCTTGGGAATTTGCTAGATAAGTGGTCCCCAAATTTGGAGATATAAAACAATTTTGGAAGGCAGTTTTATGCTACAAAATCAAGGTATTACTCAAAACCAATTCTGGCAGTCTCTCCCTGGTCCCCAAGACTGGCATATGAGAAGATGGATTATTACAATCCTCTTCTGGTTCTTATGATTGACAAACCATCTGTGCAAACACAATGTCATCCAACTCAGATGTTTCGTATCTCTGTCTAAATCCAAAGGGGAAGCTTGTATGAGCAAGCAGGACATGTATGGCTTTTATATGTGACAGATTTTGCAGATACTTTTATATCAGGGAATACTATTTGGTGGTAATGAGGCACATTTTCTGAGTGCTATTAACAGTTGTCAGAAGATGTTTTACTAGGGATTTCTATGGCACCACAAATGATTGTCTCCATGTGATAACTGACTTGCCATTTTCCAAACTGATATACACTGTTCTGCAAGAGGTTATTAAGAAGCTCTTTCTTCAAACAAATTTTGGAACAGATTTTCCATTCTAGCACTTTTCTGCTTTCTAACTCCCAGATCCTTTTCGATGCCAATGAGAACAGCAAGGGCATTCAGGCACACTTGAGTACACCAAATAACGGTTTCTTTTTTTTCTTTCCAGTCCAACATTTTATTTGGTGGTGGTAGTCAATTGGAGTTAGAGTCTTGTGAACTGTTCTGTCCAGGGTGGCTTTGATCTGTGATCCTCAGACATCGGCCTCCTAAGAAGCTAGGATTACAGGCATGAGCCACCAGTGCCTGGGAGGCCATCTGGTTGTTATTGTCTATCTTTAGGGGAAAATATTTGAATAGAACACAACTTGGAAAGTTGTATGACCTCATTATGTGCAGTCAGATTTTAAACATAGGTCTAGTTTCAATAGTAATTCCTCCAACATAAGCATGAGAAAGTTTGTTTAAAAAAAAAAACTTGCTCTCACTAGGCAGGAGCTATACTGTTTGAACCATGTCACCAGCCCTTTTGGTTATCCTTCTACTTAAGCATCCTTGAGTCCTGAGCAGGTGAGATCATAGGCACATGCCATAACATCCAATGGTTGAGAGGGAGTCTTGCTTACTTTTTGCCTGAGCTATCCTCAACTGCAATTAACGAAAATCTCTACCCCCAGAAAAGATAGGATTACAGGCATGAGCCTCAAACCTAGCTATTTTACCACGTTTAATCAATTACATTTCTTATACATTTGAAACAGACAACAACCTTCATTGATGAAGAGAAGGAATGATTAAGAGGTAACAAAGCTAGAGCTAGTGGTGCATACTTGTAATTCCAGATCTCAGGGGGATGAAGGAAGCAGGTAACTCCAGGATAACATAGACTATACAGTGAGTTTCAAGACAGCCAAATATACATAGTGAGACTCTATCTCAAAAAATATAAATAGTAGAGGCCATACATAGATACTAGGCCACTTTGTTGTACAAAGGAAAACAATTGTTCCCTGTAATAATCTATAATTCAAACATTTCACACAGTAAACCCAAGATATGATAAGTAGTCCTAGTAAGATAAACTAAAAAAAATTAAACCAATCCATTTCACTTATTCAAAGAACTCCAGATACAGAATAAAAAAGCATATAGGTTTGGTAGCTGGTTTTTCTATTGCTAGAGAAGATATTTCAGATATTCCATGTCATAGTCTTTTCAAATGACATAGATATACTTGAAGCTTAATATCTTTTTTAGATGAATGCTGTCAACATCAACAATGGAAGTTTCAGACCCTCTAGCTTTCTTTTGTAATCATGGAATCAGAACATATTTCGTGTGATTTCTCACACATAAGTTTTGTGAGAACTAATAGCAATGTTGGCTTGCTTTGTAGCTTATTAAAAATAAAGTGGTCTCATAATTCACTTTAAGGTAGAGTGAGCACTTCATCCTTCACTGATCATATGGAAGGAAATTATGAAAATATAAAATTTAAAAGGCACGATGTAAGCTCATTGCTTTCTAATCACCTAATTTGTTCAAGCAGCCCATGTTTGCAGCTACCTTCCAGGTCACTAGGAAAACCTTGTCATCTTAAGATACGAATATTGAATCTTTATGCATGCAAGAATTTCATTTTTTAATTTTGTTTTTAGAAAATTTATTTTTTTATTTAACAAGGGAGGTAAGGCATGTAGAAAACTACAACCTTCTAATCTCTTCTTTATGTGGAGATGAATGGAAAATCTCTTTAGATTCTTGACACAAAGAATAAAAAAACAATTCACCTACAGGGTAGATAGGAAACCAGAGCATGACTAAAAGTTTGCTGGGAAATAAATCACAGTGCCATAGTGTGAAATTGGGCAGCATTTTTCTATTCCCCCTTTAACTGCTGCACAAAATGGTCAGCTAAATAGATTGTATCTGTTCACTCAACTTGTGAGTCTTTGCTGTTTGGAAATCAAGCTTAGCACATGTGCTCAGGTAGGTTATGGTAATAATTGAGACAGTGATTTTATTTTTATATTATTCTTTCTGTGATTTGTAACATATAAAAAACATCTTTATGTCTTTTTATTATGCGATTCAGCTTTCAAATGCCCCACAGCTACTGTTGAGAGCTGTAACAATTATTAGGTAGGTTCAGTCATCAAAAGACTCGAGTATGAACAACTCTGCTCTAGCAAATCTGGCTAATGAAGCTAATGCATGAGGACCCTCTCCAATGGCCCATTTGAGGGACTTCTACCTGAATTTACAGTTTTAGTTTTCAACTTTTGAGAAAAGTTTGGCACCCTACATTGTATGAACTTGAGATAGTGGGGAGCATGGATTGTTTCTTCTTTTTTATGTATTTTTGTTACCATCAAATAATTTTATGAAGGGATTTCAGTTTAACATGTTACTCTCACCTCTTCCATTATTCTCCATCCCCCAACAATCTCAACCAGAACCATTTACTCAAGTTTCCAAGTTCTATTTTCTTATTTTAACAAGGTCGATTTTCATGTATGTGCATTAACTATTGTGATTTGTGCTCACTCACCATACTTGTTTTCATTACCCAACCCACTCCTGTTAGTTTCAAGCCTCCTCAGACAAGAAATGGTTTCAGATGCCTGGTATTTATCTTGCTAAACTGTTAATTGTTCACAGGGGTTGCAACATTCCTTAATATACCACACTTTAGTCCTATATTCATGCAGGGTGTTTTTATGCCCTTTCAAAGGTATTTATAGTTTATGGTTTTAGTTTGTGGTTTAATTTATTTATAGAAAGCATTTATTTACAGAAATCAATTTACAGAAACCATTCACCCTTTGTCTCTCTGATCATCACTAAGCCTGGATCCTTTCCTTATTCTTCCTTTTCATTCTTCACTTTTTGTCTTCTCTTTCCTTTGTCCTTCCTTCATTCCTTCTTTCTTTGTTTCCCTTCCTTCTTTTTTAACTCCACTATATATCCAATGCACCATTTTGGAATTGAAGATAATGAAAAAAGTGGCAGTTTAGTGTTTATCTGTAGTGCCGACACATTAACACCAAAATAAAGCTTGCTGAGTTTTGTCTGTTTAAGGAAAGAATAAGATTAAATTATTGCATTCATCTACTCATTTGTGAATTTTCTTTATTAATGGCATTGAGCAGTTCTTGAATACACAGCAAATATATCTGAACAATAAAATACCTTTCCTCTTAGTGTGATCACAACTCTGCATTTGGGATGGAGAAAGTTCTTGGGGAAATACACAATTTTGAAATAAGGTGAAAATGTTTTTCAGGGCAGAGTGATGCTGGGGTGTAGCCATTTTGTGCACATTTCTCATTTGTATATTTTTATTATGCTTAAGTATAATACGTATTTTAATTTATTAAAGTGGTAAGTTAAGTAAAACAAGATGTTAATGAAAGTATTAAAATACTATGGAGCTACATGTTACAAATCTAACAAGCCTTTTATATTTAAGAATTAGTTACTTGAGCATAAATTTCACCATGAAAGGAAAAAAAACTAATTTTCTCAGCTCTCAGTTGAAAAGTGATACTAATTTTAGATGAGGTTCCATTTATAATCCACTAAAACTTTACAGTGCACAAGTTAGTTCATAGTTTTTATTCAGTGTCAGCACTCATTATCCTCATTTTTCTTCCTTTCTTTTATTAAAATGATACTGAGGATTTATTCCAGGGCTTCAAATTTTCTCAGCTCTACCACTTGAGCTGTGTTCCCAGCCCTTGTTTTTATAGTTTTTATATTGTTTTTGAGATAAGGTCTCCAAAGCTTTGCCAGGGTTGACCTTGAACTATTGGTCATCCTATCTGTGCTTTCAAATTAGCTGAGACTGCAAGCATGAGCCACCATACTTGACTTAATCTTTCTTCTTTTAGAAGTCACCTTTCTTTATGTATTCAAAGAGGAGAAAGGCCCATGTCTGTTCTGCTCACCCATCTCAAGCTCTCTACCACCCTGACATCTCCCATGGGACATTTATCATTCATATGACAAATATTTGATATTTAACAATCCATCAGACATTGTGGTTAGCAGTGTAGAGGCAAGAATGAGCAAACTGTTCTTCTGGATTGTTTTAAAATCACAAACATAATTACAATCTCCAGCAAATGTCATGAATATAAAGCACAAGGCATTAGGCCAGAGTACAAGAAGAACATTTTAACAGAAAAAGAAACTTTCTTATAAAATAACCTTTAAGATAAATTTTTTTAAATGACTTGAAAATAATCACCCCATCCTCAAAAATAAGAGAAGCTTTTATAAAATTAAAGGTTTTCAAGGTGTATTAGATTTTGCGAAAATGGATTGGATTGTGGAAATAACATGTCAGGACAACAAGCCAGGATGGGTTGGACATCTTGAATCTCGTTCTGCAAAGTCTACCCAGCAGAACCTAGGTGTGATGGAGCAGGTCTACTCCAAAGACAGGCAAGTGGATTGCATATTCTAGGTCAGCCTGGACAAAGTCCACAAGACCCTATCTCAAAACGAAAATGCCAGGAAAAGGGCTGGAGGTGTAGTTCATGTCATCCAGTGTTCATAGAGCTTGCCAATATTCATGCTGTTCCTGTGACAGCAAAACTTACCATGATGAAATAGTCTTTCCTCACATTATCTTTATACAAAGCCACAGGCTCCCACAGAGTTCCCCTTTCTCTGAGTAGCTTGAGTTGGCTCCGATTGTGAGGGGCCTTTCTCAGGCTAAATTTCGGAAGACAATCCATCCTTACCATTGTGTAACTAAACTTAATAATTGCTTCATTGTAGAGGTATTAAGTATCAGGACACACAATGAGACACAAAAGCATTCATCTCAACTCTCAATACTATCCCTGTGTGTTCCCAAAACTAATCTGTGGAAACCCAGGTAATCTGTAGCAGACGTTACAGACAACACAATTAACCTACAGACTTTGGGTTTTGTTTGTATTCACTGAGCTTGACACAACAGATTCTGTCTATGAATATCCAGGTCAAAGGGGGGGGGTGGCTTGCAACTCTTCTGCTTGCAGTTTCACAAGTCTTTACCAGTTTACCAACTTATCTGACTTAGCCACTCAAAATGCAGCAGAAAGAAACCTGGCTCCATCCAAAAGTATCTTTTCTTCCCATAGTCTCTTGCTCCAAATACCAGACCACTTTTGTGGGTGAATTATTGTCAGTTGGTACCTAACCATAGACTATTATTGCCTTCTATAAATAACCATTGAGGATTTGTCTTATTTTATCTTTGTTGGACAGAGGGTCCAAGGTGTGAAACAATGTCTATAGTATCTTGTGAGGATGCTTGAGAAATACTTTGGCATTCCTTGAAATGTCCTTAGCAGCATTCATTATAAAGAAGCTTGCATCATACACTGTCAGGACAGGAGAGTCCTGGTCAACCATGAATTATATAGCTTAGGGCTAGGATTCTACCAATTCAAACACATCACGTCCCAAATGTTCTACAGGAATTTGAGGGGCAAGATACAGAAAAGCCACACTTTAAGAGGTTGAATTGAGAATCTTTATTAAAATACCAGCATCTGCAAGTGGACTCACATAACTTGCAGCCTCAAATGCAACCAGCACACAGCTTATATAGGCCAAACCACGCATGATGTGAGGAAGTAAACCTAACAAAAGTGTTTAAAGCAAACCCTAATTTCATTTCCATAGGCCATGGGAATGACTGGATCAAAGACATAACATTGATTCTTATAGCCATCCCTAGTTTTCTGGCCTTAATTCAGGATAATTTCATGTGTCCTCACTGAAATAGTAGAATTTCCCTAGGAACAGACTTTTCTGTTGCATTATACATGTCTTTGTATTTTGTGTCTAGTCACTGCACATTACAAACCTAAAAAACTTAACACAAGCAACCATCAGAGTACAATGGAGACTTCTTCAGATGTGAAAGGAAATAATAAAGCCACACACTGGTAACTGAAACATCTAATCCTAACTCCAGAAGAAGTTGAGATCTGACAATTGTTATTCAAAGCCATAATAGGCAGAAAGTCCATGAAAGTCTTACCTCCAAATAGCCACCAAAAATCTAGAAATGGAGTTGTGCTCGATAGAGTACCAGCCTTGAATTGGAAAAAAGATAAAAATACTGGGAAGAACATTATGGCCCTGATTTTAAGCGCTAGAATAAGATAGATAGATAGATAGATAGATAGATAGATAGATAGATAGATAGATAGATAGATAGATAGATAGATAGATAGATAACAGAGAGACAGAGAGACAAGGAAGGAAGGAAGAAAGGAAGGAAGGAAGGAAGAAAGGAAGGAAGGAAGGAAGGAAGGAAGGAAGGAAGGAAGGAAGGAAGGAAGGAAGGAAGGAAGGAAGGAAAGAAAGAAACAAAATGAAAGAAATAGGAACTATGACTGGGAAAGTTTGCTGTGTAGTTCTATTTCCAGAGACTAAAAACACATTTCTTTTCCCTCATCAAAAGTTTGTGATCCAAACACCTGCTAAAGTAAGTCAAGAATTACAAAACATATTTGTTATAGCCCTGTGGATTTTATCTGCTTTCAAGTTATCTCATTGGAAATAGGACTCCAAACCTGATTTCCTCATCATTTCTTTCACAATTTTATTAAGACTAAAATTCTATGTGATTTTAAGCCTACACATTTATTCTCTTTCTTAAAAGCTTTTCATTTTGCCATTTGATGAATATTGGAAGCGAGTGGATTATCTGGATAAAGAGAATTAGTTGAGGTTTCCATCAGTCAAGAGAGTAAAGCCACCAGAGGCTTTATGGTAGAGCCTTACAATATAAATAGTCCTAATCTCTTTCAAGCACTGACTTTCAAGAAAGAGAATTTTCTCAAGGCCAGTGTTTTTAATCAGCTAGATCTGCAACAAGATTGAATGTAATGCTGGTGATAAGGAAGCCCAGCTGTGTGGGAGAATAAGTAGGGAGCAGTCAGTGATCTGATGTGAAAGTGAAAGTCTGGAAAGGAGAGCCATAGTAAGAAGTCTCTGAGGACAGGCAAGTGAAGGCTGTAGGTCAGTGGTGCAGCCCTAGCCTCTACCAATGGCTTATACACAATGTGCATAAAGCCTTATGTTCAATCCCTAACACTGAAAAAAATGTAAAAATAAATAAATACTGGCTTTGAAGTGAAAAAATGTACCATTTGGACAGGAACAAGTTATTAACTGGAGGAGGAATCCTTGGGAATGCTGCACATGTCGACAGCACTTTAAAGGTCCCAGTGTTTCCATTTTTTTTCATGCCAGAAAAGAATCACTGCCAATGACAGAACAGGTAGAATTATTTTCACCTGGCTTTGTAGACAGCAAAAAATGGCATATGTGTTTTACCTGAGATGATGGGCACCACTGAAAGCATTAAGGTTACAGCAAAATGAGAACAGAAATGTCCCAGCCACAAATTGTTAGAACCTAGACTTTGGGAAGCAATGGCGTGAGCCCCCATTTTTGCACCTTCTTTTCTTTTTGGCAGCAATAAGGAGAGTATTTCTGAAGCCTTCCTTTCTTGAGGGTAGGAGGAGGATTGCTTTGTTTAGTGTCAGGCAATTTAAAAGGATAAAGTAAGAGAAGTAAAGGCCTCTATAATTATTTCAAACATAGTTTCTTGTGTTTGAGCGTTTTTTAAATGATTGCTTAAGGGTCTTCACAAAAAGGCAGGTTTTCCCAGGGAGAAAAGAAGGCAACAAAGATAGTTAAAATCATTTCAGATCTTGCACACTATTTGCTCTCGAAACATTTGGAAATAGTCTGCAGACCCACCCACAGGCGAAATTGTTGCACCAATCCTCTTCTAACTGGGTCATTAGTTAACTAAGATGTACAGATGCAATCTGATAGTCATTGTTGGGGAAAGCTCTAGAATGTATATTGGGCTCTAAGAAAGAAATTTATTTAGAGTTTTAATAGGTGAGCCATGAGTGATTACTTCTAAAAAGAGGAACCACAAGGCCAAAGAGTCACCCAGGTGGCCAGTTATCCAAAAGTTCCTTCTCTAAAGATCTGTTCACTGAATTTGCTGAAATCATTTCAGGAAATATACAGTCAACTACATTCAACAAAATAAAAAAGAAAGAAAAAAAAACAGATGTACTGAAACCTACACCAAGGACTACACATGAACAACTTTCATCATTTTTGGTCTGAGAATGCCTGTTTTTTCCTTTGAAACTCAGCTCTATTTCAAGAAAGATTATTCCATGGAAGACTTTCTTGCTCAGAATTGGTCACTTACCTTATCTCCTGATCTACCCTACAAGATTGGAAATGCCAAAAGAAGAGGGAAGATAGCCTCCCACCAAGGAGTGCCCCACACAGATGTCAGGAAACAATTTGTATACAGTGCTTAATAGTAAATATCCGACTTTGTAGGCTGTACAGTATTCAAATTGCATAACTAGGTTATAATGCTAAAGAAGGTGTATGCAGATACATGAATGAATGAGTACAACTATATTCTAGTAAAACTTTGCTTGCAAAACATGCCATCAACTCAATTTATCCCAAAGCACCTAGTGTCATCGATTTAGCTTAGTAAGGTGCATGGAACAAGGTATGTGCATCAGTGAGAAGGTCTTCCAAGATACTGGCTGAGCTGATGGTGATCTGTGAGGAGGAAGAAAAGACTTTTTTTTTTTTTTGATAACTGGATAATTCAGTGGTTTGATATGATGAGGGCTTAAAGGCTAGATGATGATATCAACTTTCCGGCTAGCATAAATCATGCTCTCAAAGAAACTATGTGTAAAATCTATAAAATTGGTTTAGTTAGCAGAGCAAGAGAGGTAATAGTATACATTTTGGGCATACAAACATTAGAAATTTGTGATACAGGATCTCTCATAGTGTCCACCCTGTTTTTATTTTACCAATGTGCCCTATATTTTCTCCCTTGGTTCTTCTGGTGTAGAACCAGCCCCATTTGGGTTCAATCCTTCTACCAGCTCCCCATAATACTGCTTTTCTCAGTCAAGGTGCCCCCACTGGTGAGAATGGCCCCTATATATGCAACATTTTTTTTTTTTTTTTTTTTTTTTTTGCCAGTCCTGGGCCTTGGACTCAGGGCCTGAGCACCATCCCTGGCTTCTTCCCGCTCAAGGCTAGCACTCTGCCACCTGAGCCACAGCGCCCCTTCTGGCCGTTTTCCATATATGTGGTGCTGGGGAATCGAACCTAGAGCTTCATGTGTAGGAGGCAAGCACTCTTGCCACTAGGCCATATTCCCAGCCCCCAACAACATTTTTGATATCACATCTGCTTTATAGTTGGCTCAGTATTCCTGCCACACTTCTAGTGTTTTTGCTAAAGCAAGAAGTCCTCCATCTCTAGACAGACTCCAAAAGATAATAGACATTGGCATTAAACAACTCCCTTATTACAAGGAGTACATATATTTTTAATATCAGCTAAGTACTGGACATGGCTCAAATGGTAGAGAGACTTGCTAACAAGTTTGAGGCCCAATGTCAATCCCTTGAACTGAAAAATAGAAAAGGAAATAGAAAAATGTTATAAAAAAAGAAATGTCAGAGAAGGCAGCAGATCTCTGAAGCTTTAAGCTTTGTTATTAATATTTGTAGGAAAAAAAATCCTTGCAAATCTTCCTAGTCCTAAAATCAGGGGCGTCTCTTTGGCAGAGTCTTCTCTACTTTTCCTCCTTTCTCTCGCTTCTCCCCTTATTTCACTACAAGTAATGTGGTTTTTGGTGGTTTTTAGTATTAACAATTATATTGATAGTCACTATCATTGAATGCTTACTACAAAATGCTTTATTCTTATTACATATCCTTATTTCATTCTCACAACTGAGACTAGGACAGTTTTGTGTATCTCCAGTTCAGAGGAATGCACAGACAGTAATTAACTCACTTAAGTTTGGAGTTTTATTAGGAGGCACCTGTAAGAGAATTAACCCCAGATCTTACCAACTTCAGAGCAATCCTCACATGATCTTCAGACTCCAGATTCCCTTTTCTCTATTTGCACACCTTGAAGAAAAATGCTAAGATGCTGAATCTTTAGAGACTTTGCTGTTCATCTGCACATAGATATAGTCTGGGTGTAACAAGATCACCAAGGTTTAAGAGAAACTACTGTAAAGTTCTTAAAATTCTAGGTAACAAACAGTACAAGAAATGTATCCAATACCTAACATATGAAACTGTAACCTCTCTGTACATCACTTTGACAGTAAATAAGAAAAAAAACCTAATCTATAGTAGAAGTTAATGTTACAGATTTAGACTTGTACTTAGAAGTCTTCTCTCCTTGGGTATTACCAAGGGAGATGTTCTTTAAAACTTTTCCACCACTCAGCATTATTATGATTCCTGCCTAAAGTAGAGCAACAAGTTGATTACTTCATAAAATCAGCAGCACTATTTAAGGAGTCAAGATAGAGAAGAGGAAATGAGATGCTGATCTTATCTCTATGGAGAAGTAACAGTTATAAAGAAAACTGCATGAAGATTTCAGGCTCGTTTTAAATGTGTATTAATATTCCAGCACTCCTTAGTCTGGATTAATGTGTGTTCACACAAGAAGGCCTTAGTACATACATAACTCTTCCTCCACAAAGTCATTAAGCAGAGACAATTTCTACCAATTTCTTCTCATCTAGGATTTAAAGTCACCTAGTTGTTAGACAATGACTCAGTGTGTGAAGACATGAAAAGTAAGTTGTATGATTTGTAGTAAAGCATTTAAAACTCAGTAGATAACCTTCCAGCAGCATTTTCTGTTTCGTTAATGACCACAGAAGCAAAGTGTCTTAAGGAATATACCCCCAAACATGGCAGGGTGGATTCTACTCCCAAAAGGAGTAGAACAGTTTTAAAGACAGTCTTTTTATTGGGTGAACTTTAAGTGAGTAAGAAAAGATTTTGTGGTTACTTGTTTCTATAGATTACTCATTATAGTACAGAGCATCAGCTACATAATCTAGTGCAAGAACTCATGGATAATAAATTTAGTTATTCTGTAGGATGTAGTGAAGGCTTCCCTTGTCTCCACAATATACCTCCACACCTATTTGAAGTGAAGTTAAGCCCCTCAAAAAACAATAAGAACGATGGAAAAATATTCAAACTTACAAGTGTAATGAAAGAATGCTTAATCCATACCCTCAAATGCAAAGAATGTAAATTTTAAATGAAGAACTCTTAATAAATCCATGATATTAACAGCTTGAAAAGTGTATTGGATGAAGGAAATTCTAAGTGTTTAGAAAATTTTTTATCTCACTATTTGTTAAATGGATTTCTTATTTTATTTTAAAAAAACATAGAGAAGTTTACCATGGCATGATTAGAAAAGTAATCACTAATGATGGAAAAATTCTTTGACCATTTTTCAAATGTAAAAGGAATATCATTTAAACCAAACTTTTCCCTGTACTAATCATAGCACAGATTTTCAAACAACAAATAAAGGTATGCAAGCTAAAGAAGTAGGTGGAAGGAAGTTGTATTTTAGAAATGTACACGTTTAAACCTGAGAATGGTACTGATGCTTAAAGCAGAGTGACATCAATTTCACTTTAGTTGAATGGATTTGAAAAGCTAAACTGATAATCCCCTGAACATTTTCAGTGTGTAGCTCTCTCATTCAGTATGTTTAATCCACTCTCCTAGATCATTATACAAGTGTTTTGTTTTGTGCCATGGGAAATTCTGATCTTAGTTGATGAAGTACTCAGTCACCTATAATCTTGTGAAAGCCACAAATGAAAATAATTGTAATTTGCAGAGTAAAATGAAACGAAGAACACAATATGCTGAGTATGAGAGCTAAGGTAATTGTGGTTTTACTTCAGATCAGCAGAATTTTTTTAAAGGGGAAAACTTTTGAGCCCTCTTTGTATTCTCTCAATTTTATTAACTATGGTCATTAAGAAATCACTGAAGAAAAGATAAGATTCTACAATGTGGCTTGGAATATCTTATCTTCATAGAAGAGCTGAATGAACAATGTATAATCAGCGAAAAACTATGGAAGAGACAAAATAAGGCCTAATGAAGTACAAAAAATACTGAGTTGGAACAGAGGGCTTTACAGTTGGGTAGGCCAACATCAAGAGTTGGGTAAACATGAGCTTCTCTCTACTCTCATGACTACTTGTTTTCATTTTTTTATTTTATTTTAAGTTTTTATTATCAAACTGAATTACAGAGAGGTTACAGTTTCATATGTTAGGCATTGGATACATTTCTTGTACTGTTTGTTACCTCATCCCTCATTCCCCCTCCCCCTCCCCCTTTCCCTTTCCCCCTCCCCCATGAGTTGTTCATTTCATTTACACCAAACAGTTTTGCAAGTATTGCTTTTGTAGTTGTTTGTCTTTTTTAATCCTGTGTCTCTCGATTTTGGTATTCCCTTTCAATTTCCTAGTTTTAATACCAGTATACACGGTTTCCAATATACTCAGATAAGATACAGAGATAGGGTAGGTACAACCACAGGAAGGTGATAAAGAACATCATCAATAATAGAAGCTACAGTTACACATTGCACATTGAAAGTAGTTACATTTGTGATATAACAATCGTTTCCATAACATGGAGTTCATTTCACTTAGCATCATCTTATGTGTTCATAAGGGTATAGCTATTGAGCACTTGTGATCCTCTGCTGTGACTTGCCTAAACCTGTGCTAATTATTCCCGATAAGGGAGACCATAGAGTCCATGTTTCTTTGGGTCTGGCTCACTTCATTTAGTATAACAATTTCCAAGTCCTTCCATTTCCTTATAAATGGGGCAATGTTATTATTTCTGATAGAGGCATAAAATTCCATTGTGTATATGTACCACATTTTCCTGACCCACTCATCTACAGAGGGGCATCTAGGTTGGTTCCAGATTCTAGCTATGACAAATTGTGCTGTGATGAACATTGTTGTGCTGGTGGCTTTACTTTGATTTTGTTTGTGGTCTTTGGGATAGATACCCAAAAGTGGGGCTGCTGGGTCATACCGCTTGCCAGAGTGGCTGAACCAGTTTACAGTCCCACCAGCAATGAAGTAGGGTTTCCTTTTTGCCACATCCCCTCCAACAATTATTATTGTTAGTTTTCTTGATATAAGACATTCTTACTGGGGTGAGATGGAATCTCAATTTTGTTTTGATTTGCATTTCTTTTATGGCCAGTGATGTAGAGCACTTTTTCATATGTCTCTTGGCCATTCTCATTTCCTCATCAGAGAAGTCTCTTTTTAAGTCTTTAGCCCAGTTGATGAGGGGGCTATTGGTTCTTTGCAGTTTTGTTTTGGAGGAAGGTAATTTTTTTAGTTTTGCATTTATTTTAGATATGAGGCTTTTGTCCATTGAATGATCGGTAAAGATCTTCTCCCAATCTGTGAGCTTTCTGTTTATCTTGCGAGCTATGTCCTTTGCCCTACAGAAGCTCTGCAGTTTGATGCAGTCCCATTTGTCCAACCTTTCTTTGATTTGTAGCCTTTCTGGGTCTTTGGTAAGAAAGTTCTGTCCTGTGCCAAGGAGCCCAAGTGTTTCTCCTATCCTTTAGTGTTTTCAGGGTGTCTGTTTTGATTTCAAGGTCTTTGATCCATTGGAATTGATTTAGGTGCAGGGTGATACATAAGGATCTAGTTTTAGTTTGTTGCATGCGTTGAACCAGTTTTGCCAGCACCATTTGTTAAAGAGGCTATCTTTCTTCCAAACTATTGTTTTAGCTCCTTTATCAAAGATTAAGTAGGAGTAGTTCTGTGGGTTCATTTCTGGGTCTTCAATTCTGTTCCATTGGTCTTCAGGCCTGTTCCGGTGCCAATACCAAGCTGTTTTATGACTATAGCTTTATAATACAGCTTGAACTTGGGTATTGTAATTCCTCCTCCAGCACTGTTCTTTCTGGTTAGGATTGTTTTTGCTATTCTGTGTCTTTTATTGTTCCATATGAATTTCTGGATTGTTTCCTCTATTTCATTAAAAAATGGTATTGGGATATTAATAGGTATTGCATTGAATTTGTAGATAGCCTTTGGCAATATTGCCATTTTGATTATTTTAATCTTCCCAATCCAGGAGCATGGGAGGTTTTTCCATTTCCTTAGTTCTGCCTTCATTTCATTTTTCAAGTTTTTAAAGTTCTCATCATAGAGGTCTTTCACTCCTTTGATTATGGTTATTCCTAGGTATTTTATGTTTTGGGGGGCTATTGCAAAAGGAGTTACTTACCTCATTTCAGCCTTGGTCTTTGGGTAGTTAGCATAGAGAAAAGCCGCTGATTTTTGAGGGTTTATTTTATATCCTGCAACTTTGCCAAAGTTTTGGATCAGCTCTAGTACCTTGGGGGTAGAGTCTATGGGGTTCTTTAGGTATAGGATCATGTCATCTGCGAAGAGAGAAAGTTTAACTTCATCTTTTCCTATTTGGGTCCCCTTTATATTTTCTTCTTGCCTAATTGCTCTGGCTAGGAATTCTAGTACTATGTTGATGAGAAGGGGAGAGAGTGGACATCCCTGCCTTGTTCCTGATTTTAAAGGGAATGGCTTTAGTTTTTCACCATTTAAAGTTATGCTTGCTGTTGGTTTGTCATCAAGTGCCTTGATTATATTCAGGAATGTTCCCTGGAATCCCAGTTTTTCCAGGGCTTTTGGTATAAATGGGTGCTGGATTTTATCGAATGCTTTTTCCGCATCGAGTGATATAACCATGTGGTTCTTTACCTTGTTCTGGTTGATGAGGTGGAATACAGTAATTGACTTGCATATATTGAACCAACTTTGCATCCCTGGGATGAATCCAGTTTGATCGTGGTGCATGATTTTTTTGATGACCTGTTGAGGTCAATTGGCCAGAATTTTGTTGAGAATTCTTGCGTCTATGTTCATCAGGGAAATTGGTCTATAGTCTTCTTTCCATGATGAGTCCTTGCCTGGTTTTGGGATGAGGGTTATGCTGGCTTCATAGAATGAGTCTGGTAGTGAACGTTCTCTTTCAATTTCATTGAAGAGTTTGAGAAATATTAGTGTGAGTTCTGTTTTGAAGGCCTTGTAGAATTCTGCAGTGAATCCGTCTGGACCTGGGCTTTTCTTGGATGGGAGATCACTTATTGCCATTTCTATTTCAATACTGGATATGGGTCTGTTTAGAAGGTTTAAATCTTCATGGTTGAGTTTGGGGATATCAATTTTTTCTAGGAAATCATCCATTTCTTCCAAGTTCTCAAATTTGTTGGCATAAAGGTTTGTAAAATAGTCCCTTATTGTGTTCTGCATTTTGCTTGTTTCTGTGGTGATATTACCTGTTTCATCTCTTATCTTGTTTATTTGAGTGTCCTGCCTTCGTTTTTTGGTTAGGTTTGCTAGGGGTCTGTCTATCTTGTTTATTTTTTCAAAAAACCAACTGTTTTGTTGATTCTTTCAATGTTTTTTTTTTCTCTAATTGATTTAATTCTCATTTGATTTTAATTATTTGCTTCTGTCTATTGACTTGGGTTCTGGCTTGTTGTTCTCTTTCAAGAAAATTAAGGTGCTTCCTTAAATTATTGAGTTGCTGTTTCTCCAGTTTCTTTGTGTATGCACTCAGAGATATAAATTTTCCTCTGAGTACTGCCCTTGCTGTGTCCCAAAGGAGCTGGTACTTTGTGTCCTCATCTTGGTTGAATTCCATAAACATTTGAATTTCTGTTTTAATTTCTTCAATGACCCACTGATGGTTCAGCAATGTGTTGTTTAGTCTCCATGAATTGTAGGATTTTCTGTGGTGGCTGTTTGAGTTGAACTCTAATTTTATTCCATTGTGGTCTGAGACAATGCAGGGAATGGTTTTGATACTTCTGAATTTGTACAGATTTTCTTTGTGCCCTAAGTTGTTATCTATTTTGGAGAATGTTCCATGTGCTGCTGAGAAGAATGTGTATTCTGTTGTTGCTGGGTGAAATATTCTGGAGATGTCGATTAAGTCTAGTTGGTCTATGCAATTGTTTATTTCTGTGGTTTCTTTCTTCAGTTTTTGGCGTATTGATCTGTCCAGAGGTGATAGTGGAGTGTTAAAGTCCCCAACTATCAATGTGTTTGGGTCTTTGAGTGTTTTTAGAGTCAGTAGTGTTTGTTTGATGAAGTTGGGTACTCCTGTGTTTGGTGTGTAGATATTTAGGATGGTTATATCTTCCTGTATGAGAGATCCCTTTATTAGTATGTAGTAACCTTCTTTGTCTCTACTTACCTTTTTTAATTTGAAGTCAATTTTGTCTAATACTAGGATTGCAACTCCACCTGCTTATGGGGGCCATTTGCTTGATAGATTTGATTACAGCCTTTCACTTTTATAAGATGTTTACTTTTGCTGGATAGGTGTGTCTCTTGGCGGCAGCAGAAAGATGGATCTTGATTTTTGATCCAACTTATGAGCCTATGTCATTTGATTGGAGAATCAAGTCCATTAATGTTGAGAGTTAGGATTGAGAGATGATCATTTGTTCCTTTCATTATCCCAATCTTGTTAAAAGCTGTGTCTTCCCATTTGTTGATCTGATATTCTGGTTTACTATTTTGGGTTCATTTCTCTGTCTGCATTGGGATCTTGATTATTTTCCCTGTATATTACATCTTTGAGGATTTTCTGTAAAGCTGGTTTGGTGGAGATATATTGTTTCAATTTTTCCTTACTGTGGAAGACTTTTATTTGACCTTCGGCTATGAATGAGAGATGCCTGTGGACTCAGCAGGGCGGGCACCTCTGGCCTGGTTTACCTGGCTGAGAGACACTTGCCTGGGGGAGGTCCCTCCCTCCTGGGCGGGGCAGCCTCCTGGGCAGAGCTGGCTATGGAATTCAGCTTCGTTTCTGGCTGGGAATTGGGCTTCCTCTGTGATGGGACTGTTTATCTGTCTCAAGAACTGTTTGTTCTCCCATCTGCTTGCTCTGTGTCGCCGGTAGCTGCTTGCCGCTTTTGCTTTTAATTCAGAAATTCTGGCGGGGAGGGCGGGGTTCACAGGAGTGTGTGAGCTGCAGCCCAGGAAAAGCCTCCTGCCAGGGCAGGGGGCGTTCTCCTGGGTGGATTTACCTCTCACTGATTGGTCCCTCTTGCCCTTTTCAAAGATGGCTGCTTTGTCCTCGCTTTCCCCAGGCCCGCTTTAGTTCCAGTCTGGTCTGGCCCTATGCCAGTGTCAAAGCTGGCACTTTGCTCTGGTGGTGGGGGAAGGGCTACCTTCAAGGAGCTGCTCTGTGGGTGCAAGTGAGAATGTCTTTCATGGGGTACTCACACTTTCTCTGCGATTTCAGCCTGTCCGTGCTCAGCCTGCGATCCGCTTGTGTCTGCCACCGTCTACAGGATTTCTCTGGTCGCTGCTTGTGTGGTTTAGGTGTGCAGAGTGCAGGGTGCTGTGCTGGCGCTGGCATTGGCATGGTGGCGAGCTGCCGCCTGGAGCTCAAATCTGTGTTTTCAGGCCAGCAAAGTCGATTTTTCCTTCCTAGCCAGAGTCCCTATACTGTTATAACTTACTTGGGCTGTCTTTCTAAGAGTAAAAGTTTCTCTGGGATGGGAAAACTGAGATGTTGGAGGGAGCTCAGCTAGGGCTCTGCTGCTCCTCTGCCGTCTTCCTGGAAGTTCCAACTACTTGTTTTCTTATCAATTCAGTTTACAAATGCAAGGCCAGACACAATGTCACATGCATGTAATCCAAGTGACTCAGAATCTAGACATCAGAAGGAATAGGTTTTAGGCCAACCTGTAGAAAAAGTAAAACAAACAAACAAACAAAAAATCTCATCTCTATTCACTAGGTGGCCAATATCCATCTATAATTCCAGCTATGCAGGAGGCATAGATCAGAGGATCAAAGACTGAGGATAAGCTGGAAAAATACAGCAAGAACCTATCTAATAATAATATAATAATAATAATACCAAAAGGCTGAGGCACTGTTCAGATAGAAGATCTAGAATGTACAAGGTCTGAGCTCAAATCTTGCTACCATCAAAAACATAACTTTGAGTGTCCAAATATTTTGCTATTATAATATCTCTGAATCCCAAAATTGTATGACAGTAGAATAAGCAGAAAGTAACTATCTTTGTCTAAATACTGAATGCAACATCTTCGTCACCTATGACTTTTGAAAGTATGTGATTTCTTTTGAAATTGTCAAAAATAGATTTCTTTTTGTACTTTGAAGTTTTAGTGAGATTTTTAATCTTGCTAGAAATGTCTTCGTTCTTCCTGAATGTTTTCATTTCTTTTTTCCTAGTTGCTATCACAATGTAATATAGCCAACAGCTTGTTTAGATCTAACTATTATTTGTCTTGAAATTCAGGAATCATATATAACGCACCTTAGCAAAGGGCTTGCATTTAATGAAGAATGATAAAATGAATAAAGAAAGGGCCAAATAGATGAGTGAGTGAGTGAGTGGTTTAAGATCAGAGTGGCATGGGCTGGGGATATGGCCTAGTGGCAAGAGTGCCTGCCTCGGATACACGAGGCCCTGGGTTCGATTCCCCAGCACCACATATACAGAAAACGGCCAGAAGCGGTGCTGTGGCTCAAGTGGCAGAGTGCTAGCCTTGAGCGGGAAGAAGCCAGGGACAGTGCTCAGGCCCTGAGTCCAAAGCCCAGGACTGGCCAAAAAAAAAAAAAAAAAAAAAAGATCAGAGTGGCAGGAAGCGAAGTGACGCTGAGCCCCAACTGATTCACCCTCTTCTACCAAAAGAATTTAAATACAAGCTTCTGTTTCTGATGTGGTTCTCATAGCACTGCTTTTGGTAGATTACAATGATGATCAGAGAAAATAAAAAGGGATTGGTACCTTGAGAACCTACTGATTTACACAATGTATTACCATTCATAAACATTTACCAAACAACTACCTGAGTAGGAAAACAGTTTTCAAATATTTGAGGAAAATATTTAGACTTCAAAAATTCAAAATACTTTGAGGCAATTGAAAAATACATAAATTTCAATTTTCAGAGCCCACAGATAAATAATTTTTTTTCTTTATTGTCAAAGTGTGGTACAGGGGGATTACAGATTCATATGAAAGGCACTGAGTACATTTCTTGTTCTGTTTGTTACCTCCTCCCTCATTTTCCCCCCTCCCCCTTCCCCTTCCCTTCTCCCCCAAGAATTGTGCAGTTGGTTTACACTAAATGGTTTGTAATTGTTGCTTTTTAATGGTTTGTCTTTTTTGTTCTTTAAAGTTTTAATGTAACACAAGCACCATGGCCATCCATTCACCTACTGTTGTCTAGTTACTTTGATGTCATGATGCACACAACTGTAACCAAGACTGACCTACAAAACCAAAATCACTACTATGTAGTCATTTATAGACTAAATTCTCAAATACTCTCTCTGGTCAGTCTCTTTTCTTACCCTTAAAATCAATGCTATAAAACTTTATTTAAGAAGAAAAAATTTCCTGTCATATTATGCTAGCTAAGCTGACATCTATAATGACTTTTAGTCACTTTTTTTGGGAAATAATGTTTTTCTTGAATTTAGGTAAGTTCACCACATATTTACTTATTAATTTCTCATTTTTTACCCCATCAATTTATCAAGATTTATCCCATTCTATCATGAGCAGAGGTGCCTATTTTTAAAGACATTTCAATTAAGAAAATTCATAAGGTATCATTAAACTATGGATGAAATTGGTACAAGATAAAAAAGAAAAAAAAACTCTTCGCTAATGAAATGAGGTGACTAATTGAGCTTCCTTAAGCTCTTCTCAAATTGTGCCTGGGGACATATAATTAAAAAATGATATTGATTCATTTTTAATTAGATAACTTCACCAAGTTAAAAAAATTGTACCTTAGAATACTAGTTACTGGCAAAGTAACTACAAAACAGCTAGAAGGTTATGGATAGAAAAATCTCTACTAAAAAAAGAAATTCACTTAAGATCTATGTGATCACTAGAATGTTCCACAAGTCAGGACACTATGTCAAGGACACCCTGACCATAAGCACTGAAAAGAGACAAAAATAAATTATTACCTGCTTTTGTTTTCTATTTGGAAAGGATTTAAAAAATCATTTTAGTCCAATCATAACATTAATTCTTTGGTATCCAAACTGGCAATTTATACTTTTCCTTCTGCTGCTATTTATTTTATTCCTTTTCGGTCATTTTCCCTTACTATTGCATCCTAAAATTGAGGGACTCAAAATCTCTAGCTTAATTTTTCTGCAAATATTTATCAATGGGATCAGAATCACCTATAGTAAGTAACTTCTGTAAATGATCTCATCATAAACAATTGTAGTTTGTAGATTGAAGAAAATACTGTTATTGGTGCATGTTTTTCTACAAGGTCTTAATTATCTATGTAATGAGCCACCATGTTGGAGAAGCTAGTCTTCCAGCTTCAATTCAGTGAGAGGGTGAGTTGTTATCTCCTTGATTGATGATGATTACGATTTTGGAGCTGGTCTGGCTTACAGGCTGCAGAATGCCAAATGGCTGAAGGCCACCTCGCTCTATACCCCTTTGTTGGCAGTTATCTTTGAATGATTTGGAAAAGGCCACAGTTCCAACAGCATGATTCTGGTTCAATGGCTCAAATTGGCCATTTTCTTCTGCTTAGATCATTACTTTACCCAGGCACTACCTGTTGGTGGTCCTAGATGGGTAAATTAAAAAAGAAAATACAAGCACATCAAGATTTCTTCTTTCTTCCTCTTATATATGAATATTAAGAAATATTCCATAGAATAGTTCCCATAGAAATAAAAAGGGAAGCTTTATAAAATAGGATTGAATTAGTATTGATAAGCTATTTATAAAATTGATGTAATACAAACCCTGAATGTGATCTTCAATGTTTACATAAAAGTACAGGAGAGTATTTATATTTAAAAGGAGTTCCTATATGCTTCCTATGAAGCACTGATTAGTAAATAGTTTATCCTTGCAGATGGTTCATTTTTGGTCATTTATGATTTTGAAAAGTACAAAACTATTACATCAATTTTTCAATTACCATTTAAATGTGCACTTAAATTTTGCCAATATATTATGAGTACCAGTACTTTCCATCACTTACTTAGCATACTAAATAAAAAATATGTTCAGTAATTCTAGTACGCTAGAATAGTTAAAATGCATATTTTTTACATGTACAATTAAGGAATAATTTCCTCCCATGTCAAGCTTTAAAAGTAAAATTATTCCCACTTACTATAGATGTGGGCTAATCATGGTTATTTAGGAATAGCTAAATGAGAAAATACATACAAGTGACAGGCACATGTCACATTTCAATTCTACAGTACTTTAAGTTGTTTGTGGATAATGACATGATATTACTGCTTCAAAAAAACTTAAATCAGGTGGTACAAAAGATAATAATTCTCCTAATATTTTTCTATTTTGTAAATGTCAGTCATGGCAATCTTTTGCAAGCACTTTGGCTTTCTCATCACTCCCGTTCTGCTACCTCATTAATGCATCAAGAATATCTTCAGCATCACCTTTCTACCTCATTCCTGCTTTCATGGGAGGTGAGAATGCTAATCATATCTGTGCAGGTGTACTTTCAGAGAGCTGACAGCAAAATCCTTCTGTTCATGCAAGAATATCATCTGTTTATAATTAATATTCTGACTTCTTAAAAATAAGGAGTGAATATCTAAAGTTCTAAATTTTACCTAGCACCTATTTACTCAGGTCTCTCTGATAAGACCTTATTAATAATTTCTGTAATGCTAATTATTTGCCAAACATCATTATTGTTCATTTGTTCAAGATACGACTTCCTTGCTATCTTTAATCATTCGCTCTCGCTTTTTATATTATGGCCAATTGTTTGGAAGTCTATATCATCCTCATGTATATTTTCTAAATAACAGAATATAATAAAAATTAACAAAACAAACCTGCATTATATCCAGATACTTACATGTATGTTAAATCAAGTGTACAATATTCTAAGCAATCAAATGTGTTTAAATGACTATAAGCATCACACAAAGAACAACTTGGGAAACAACATTAGCAATATAGTATGAGATCAACAAAACTTAAAGATTAGAAAGTATACACTGCATCTCTATAATTTCACCATAAATTCTTTCCAAGACAGTATTTAATCTTGAAGGTGAGAAGGGACTTGCCTACAAATTCCCCTGGAATAGAAATGTTCTGTCCAGAACATGGCTGCTTTTTCTCAAGATTTCTTTATCTGGCAGGAATGAAGCTTGTATTATCTATACTTATCATCAAATTTATACCTTGTTTTCTTTCATTATATAGAGCAAACAAATAAATGTTACATGTGGTGACTCTCTTTTTGAATGATAGTTTGTTTACCTGTTTGTTCTAGGGGGTATGTTAAGTTTTCTGGGTCATGTCATCCTGTCCCAACATGCAAGGAGGTAGGAGTGGTGTTCTCCAAAGGAAACAGCAGTGATTTGAAGTGCATTGAGCTATTTATACAACTCTGTGTCACTACTGATATATTTTCAAGGCACTTTCCAAAAATCAGTATATCTTAGGACATCATGCTCTTCCCATAAATTCTGATGCCAAAATGGAAGAGCTACAGGGTTGCAGGCATACTCTGAGAGCAGATGGTAACACCTACTGCTGTGTCCAAATAGGCTGGTAGGCATATTTATCTGCTATGTTTTTGAGCTGTGGTAAGAAACCAGCCATCTCTATTTACCACCCAGGAACACACACTTTGATGTAAAGACAACACTTCTTGCAAGGTTTGCTTGCCAGTTAAAGACAAATAAATAAATAACATAGTTACCAAAATTTATGTCCTTTCAATTAGTCATCACAAAAAAGATGGATGGTTCCTCCAATGTTTCCTCTTTAAAGTATTTCTTTGGAGCATTTTTGTATAAATAAGATTATTAGTATTAGATACTAATTAGAAAATATTTTCTCCTGAGTTACTTAAAATATTGTTTTCAAATTTTCAGTGCTTTCTAACCCTTCAATATAGCTCTCTTCAACTCTAATTTTCATTAAAAGCAATGAGTTTGATCTCAGCTGTGGATGTCACAGTGACTTATCCTTTCAATGAGGTGATAATTGGTATCTGGTTAATTCTATTCATAGAAACTGTGGGCCATAAAAAAATAATCCTCACTCCCATTACACACTGAAGCTTCCAGTAGGACATACACTGTTTCCTAATATAGGAAAAAAAATTCTGGTAAACGCAATTACAGTTGTAGAGATCCACCTGATATCTGCCCTACAAAAAGGTCAAGTAGATATTACTTTCATGGTTTACATGCCATCTTGTGGGCTTTCACACAGAAATATATGATGCTACTTTTGCCTAAAAGCCATTCTGGCAAGCAGAAGTGAAAGCATCACCTTAAAAAGCAACTTCTAAAACTTAAGACACATTTACTCCACAGACATATAACCAATATACTGATGGTTCATACTATGTCAGTTTTCCATTCTTAATGTCTAATATTCTTATATATATAAAAGGATACACATAATTTCTCCGTGTATGCCTGGAGTAAATAAAGTGAATGCCCATGATGTAGCAACCAATTGAAAAACTAAGCTATCACTAAGAGGGTTACAATTCAGTTGGGTTGTGAATTACTTTACCCAAAACATGACATAGTCTGTTATTAACACTGGATTGCTTTTCAAATCATTTTATTGAATAAAAATATCATCTCCTCTGTTGTGTCTCACTTGCTTTTTCTACTCAATATTAAATTTCTAAGAATTACCCATGCTATGTTTTGAAACAGTATTCTGATCTTTTTTACTCTTATGTAAACTCTTTGATATACACTCATTAGTCATAGGCATCACATTTCTCTAAGTGGTACACACTTATGTATTAAGTACATAAGTCACTGGAAAAATAATAAACATGATTGTAGTAATCATTCTTTGATCATTAGTAATTTTGCTGATTGCATTGCTGATAACCTGAATTATAATTAAAATATAAATAAAAATACTTGATAAAACGGATCATAATAAATCTGTTATTGAAACAAATATCAGGAACCATAGGCCAGAAACTGTATTGGAATTTAGGGGAAGTGAGATAATCCAATTTGCATAATGAGAATCCTTAATGAATGCAACCGCAGTGATAAATCTTTATTTTCTTTTTGTTAAATTTTACATAATTGTATACAATCTATATAAATATATTCACTTTCAAAGATATAAATATTTTGATATTGTTAAAATTCAAACAATACTTATTAAATTACAAAAAAACCTCTTGATCACCAGATTTTCTGAAGCCAATTCCAGTTTCCTCTCCAGTGTGCTAACATTGAGTTTTATAGGTTTCTTTTCTGAAATGATAAATATTTCAAATGTGTATTGTGTGTATTTTTGTGTACATGTTACTATATCAGACTCACCATTCAAGGTTGCTTTCTTCACCTAATTTAGACTGAAACAATTTTCCACCTAAGTGCACACAGCCTGACTTCATTTCATATAACTGATGAAGGTATCATAATTAGCAATTTGATAGCTAACTTGATGTGGGTCTTCATGTCCAAATAATGATGAAGTAAATATGCAAGTGTGCCTTTATGCTTATGAGAGACTATTTCTCTACATTAGCTATGTGTAGGTAAATTTTCTTGGTCAAAGTCTGTATGCAATTTAAATGTTAATAGTTGCTGCCAAATTTCCTTTTGAAGGAGGCACGAACTGTAAAGTTAGTTGAAAAACTACCCTATTTTTCAGTTACTAGTATAACTTACTGTCATTTCCTAGGCATTGGCCAAAGACTAAACTTAACATTCTTAGGTAAGAGACAAAAGACTTTATTACTCATGGCAAAATGACACCAAGGGAGGAGGGAGGGGGGTATGAGGGACAAGGTAACAAACTGTACAAGAAATGTACCCAGTGCCTAACGTATGAAACTGTAACCTTTCTGTACATCAGTTTGATAATAAAAATTTGAAAAAAAAATGACACCAAAAATGGGGCACATTTTCTTGTGCCAGTTTTCTTGCTTCGTGAGGTCCCTGGGGCCTTGTGAAGAGAGTCAGATACTTCCTGCACATAGAGAGATTGGTATAAAACTGAGTTTAGAGAAGCTGAGTCTCTTGTGCAGGTTAGCATGCATGCCTGACTGACATCCAAAGGTGGCCACTTTTATTATGGTTCACAAACTCAATCTTAACTTCTTGGGAACCATCATTGCTACCTCAGATTCTTCATTGTAAAAACAACCTTGGGAAGGTGGAACATGTAACAGGACTTTGGTTCACAAAATCTATAGAAGCATAAGACACATAAGAACTTGTCTCCTTAACGTTTCCCTCAGAGATAGATCACACTGGCTGCTATCAGGAAGCCTATTGTGATGTTGACCTGCAGCTGAGTTAAATTCAATCTGGAGTGCTGACTTAACCACAAAACCTTTGCTTCTTGCCCAATCTAAAACTCCTAATTATAGTACGACTACTCAAGTATCTTGCAAGATCAATCAATTCTTGCCCAGTGCCTAGAGTTTCATGATGGGTCCTAAACCTGATGTCTGCTGAGAAATCAAGTCAGAACATGTGTGTTACATCTGAAGGATCAAACCCAGTAAACAGTTGACCTGTGTAAACTATTAGTGAAACAAATAACTATTAGTAGTTAGAAAATGTTACTCTGACCTTTCATGAGAAAAGGAAAAGGTGTAGTTTGATGAGAAAACATCCAATTTTCTATTGTTGCTGAAATAATGTAAGCTGATATTTTCAGCAATATGAGATGAGTAAAAAGCAATACTTAGGGGGTCATTGGCAACCCCACTTATCAAAGCTCATCTCAGATAGCTTATCTAAGATGTTTCCTGATATATCCTTATGACCTCAGTGCACAGCCTGATTTACCAAGCTTCCATTCCATTGTATTTACCTCCCAACTACAGTGCATCTCATTAAGTCATAATTTTTTTTTATCAATTTAAAGTATAATCATTTACTAGGACTAATTAAACTAAGCCTGTGCAATTCATCCTCTACACCAAAATGAAATTATCTGCATCTTCACCTGAAATACGTTTGTGTGTATGTGTATGTATTTGGGGTGTGTGTGGTATGTGGGGGGGGGTATGTGTGTATGTATGTGCAGGTAATCACTTAAGTCACACTCCCAGCATCTATCTGTTAGTTACTTTCAAATAGGATCTCACTTGATGCCTTGGTTGGCCTTGGCTGAAATCCCCCTCCTTATACTTTCTTCCTTCTGGGAATGACACACACACACATATCTCTAGGTCCTGCCTTTGTGTTTGCCCTATAGCTGGAGAATGGATACATGATACAGGTTAGAGTCTGGTGGTTACAATGGAGTCTCATAGACCCTTTATGCTTTGAACCATGAGCCCCAATCTTTGTCTTCCAAGTAGTAAGGATTATATGCTTGAGTCCCTGTGCCTAGCTGAAAACAAGAAAGTTATAGTTTGTATCATTTTCTACAAGTTCACACCTAACTGAAAATAGACCTAGTGTCTGAAAGGTTTAAATCAGTGTAGAAATTTGTGTTCTGCCATTGTGTTCAGTTCCTTAATTTCAATTACAATGTCACATTCCATCATAAGTTCTACAGTTGTCTCTTTCAGAGTGATTGTTTAATGCATTCAACTGTGTATATGTAAGGTATATAGACACGTGATATTATGCGGTATTGAAATATTAGTGGAATGAGAAATAGACTTTCCTCATCCCACAGTGACCTCAAACACAGCTATAATCTACTTAGCATGAATCCCCACATGTACTACAATTTTATTTGCAGTGCTTACATAGTACACTGTGTCTTGGACATAATCATCCAAGATATGTGTTGTTTTGTATCACATGTCCTACATCTTCTGATTTCCTGACCTCTGTACATTTCTCCCCAACTCCTGATAACCATTATTTGTTTTTGTATCTCAACATATTTGATTTTTTAAATGATTCCACAGTTAAGTAATATTGCAAAGTAATTTCTCTCTTTAGCTGATTCCACCTGATTTCACCAAGTCCTCAAGGTTCATTCTTGCTGTGGCAAATGGCAAGGTATCATTTTTCATTGGCTGATTTTAGGGCTGAATAATATTCTGTTGTACATACCAGTTTCTTTTTTATTGTTTAAGCTACAGATCTTCAGTTGTTTCCGTATGGTCATGAGTGTAAATAATGCTAAATGGACAGAGAGGAAAGGTACCTATCTTTGTTAGGAGATTATTTCTTTGTCTTTGGGAAAATGCTCAAAGAGAAATTATTAGATCCTATAATAGTTCTACAAATTTCATTAGAAACCTCCATACTGTTTTCCACTCACAGTTTACTGAACACTCTCTCTAAAATATCCTCCTCCCATGTCAGAGTTTCTCATAAACTTCAAGTGTCTAAATTAATTTGTCCTTTTTCATGGTGACCACAGACTGCCAGTATGTTAAATATGAGTTCTGTGAACAGACAACTTAACTTGTTCCTTTGACCTTAAAACCTTCAGTCTTGGATGGGCGCTGGTGGCTCACACCCATAATCCTAGCTATTTGGGAGGCTAAGATCCAAGGATAGCAGTTCAAATCTAGCCTGGGCAGGAAACTCCATGAGACTCTTCATCGCCAGTTAACCACCAGAAACTGGAAGTGGTGCTATGGCTCAAAGTGGTAGAACAGTAGCCTTGATCTAAAAAGCTCAGGGACAGTGCCCAGGCCAAGAATTCAATCCCCATGACCAAAAACAAAAAACCTAGTCTTTAAATATTAATTGTAAAGGCTACTGTACATTTTTATTTTATTTTATTTTATTTTATTTATTATTATTATTCTTTTTTGCCAGTCCTGGGGCTTGGACTCAGGGCCTGAGCACTGGGCCTGGCTTCTTTTTGCTCAAGGCTAGCACTCTGCCACTTGAGCCACAGCACCACTTCTGGCCATTTTTTATATATGTGGTGCTGGGAAATCGAACCCGGGGCTTCATGTATATGAGGCAAGCACTCTTGCCACTAGGCCATATTCTCAGCCCACATTTTTTATTTTTATAAATAACAAACTAGCAAACATTTACTCATTAGCAAAATATACCCTTTCTGTTTATTTTCCTTTTTATATTGAGTTTGCTGTCAATTTTTATCAAGAAGAGAGTTTAGTATCAATTGCTTATTGATTTTCAAGCTTTGAGGCCATCTTCATTATTGAAACTATTGAACTATTGAAACTTTGAGGCTAGGAAATATTCTGAGTATTTTGTGTTATTTTCATTTTTTTATTTATTGCCATATATTAGTTGTATAAAATAATGGTTTGATTATGACATTTTCATAATAATATACCTTAATCATATTCACCTCTCCTTCATTACTTTATCTTCTCCTTTGTTTTGTGGTAGCCTTCCTACTCCCAAATAATTCTCCTTCTACTTTCATATCTTCTCTAAAAACTTCTAGCTTCTACATACAATGGAAATTATGCAACATTTGTCTTTATGAGTCTAGCTTATTTTATTGAACATGATCATCTTCAGTTCTATACATGTATCCTGTAAATGGCATCATTTTATTCTTCTTTATGGCTTAATTAAACTCTACTGTTTATAAACATTTATTGTTGCTGGGCACTTAGGCTGATTCCATAGCATACTTATTATCAATAATGCCTCAACAAACACATGTGCAGGTGTCTGAATTTTATGCTGACTTCAATTCCTTTGGGTATTCAGCAAGGAATAGTCTGGTTGGATCTTGTGGTAGTTCTACTTAGTGTTTTTTTGTGAAACCACTACTTTGGTACTATCAGTTCTATATATTTTATACATATGATTAGATATAACTTTACTGAGGACATTTGTACATATGATCATAAGAAATATCCACTTACAGTTTTCATATTCTGTAATATTTACCCTTATTTGGATACCAGGATAAATCGAAAAGTTTCTCTTTTCTCTAAATACTAAGAAGCATTTTCCTGGAATTGATATTAAGTATTTTTCTGAATTTTCTTTGTCTGAAGGTTGTAACTTCTAACTCAACATCCTTAAAATAGAACTATGCAGGTTATCTATTTCCTCTTGGTCATTGATACAGGCAGTTTCAAAAGAACTATTTTGTCTATGTCATTGAATTTATGGTTAATACATTTAACTTAATATTATCTTACTATAATTTTAATACCTGTGGGACACAAAGTATCTTTCCTTATATTCTAAATTTCATGCATTCCTTTTTCATTGATTTGTCTTAATCACTGTGGATAGAGGCACATCTCAAACTTGTTTATGTTATATATAATTGACCTTTTGTCTTACTGATTTCCATGTTTTTATGTGTCCACATCATTTTTTTCTAATTTTTATTTTATTTGCCTGTTCTGTTCATTCCTTTCTAGTTTCTTAAAGTAGAAGTATAGCTCACTGACTTGGGATCTTTTTTTCTTTACTAATGGAAGCATGGAAGAATAAATTTCTGATCAGGTGTTCCTTTAGCTATGCCACAAAAATGCACCCATTGTATTTTTATTTTATTTCAATTAAAAATGCTTCCAATTTCCCCTGAGACTTCCTCTATTATATGTGGGTTACTGAGAAATATTGTGTTTCATTTCAGATATGAAACATTTTTGAAATATTTTGTAGGTATATTTTATTATTAACTTCTTGAAGATGATTAGTAAACATTGTCTAACTCAGCAATTTAACTTTTATAAGATATTTGTGACAGAGAACATGGTCTATCATAGCATCCTTGTGAATTTGAAAAGTGTTTATATTTTGCTGTTATAGCATAGAAGATTCTGTAGATGCTCATTTGGTCAAGTTAGCTAGCAGTGACTTCAATTTTATGTTTTCATATTCTCTTTGTTCTATCACCTGCTGGGCAAAGACTGGTGAAGTCTCTAATGTATCTGTGAGTTTGTTTAATTCTCCTTTCAGCACAGTTAGGTTTTGCTTCAGGTATTTGAAAACCCTATTACTCAGTTTATACACATGTGAGATTGTTCAATCCTTTGGGTAGACTGGCTTTTTTTTATTACTGAGCAGTCTCTTGCTTTATCCAAGTTTTGAAATCTGTATTAATATAATCATTTCAACTTTCTTTTGTTGTTTTTGTAGGGAGAAAAGTGAGTGTTTTTTTCTTGTTTTATTTTAGTTTGTTTGATGAGAGGATTGTTTCATTTTAATATATTATTTGTCTTTTTTGGGATATGTCAAGCTATTTATCCAAACCTGGCTTCCTTTACCTCACCCTTCCAAATACTCTGATTGAAATTGTTTGCTACAATATCCAGCCTCAACTTTTTGTTGATTGGTGTCTAGATCATTTATCATTCACGTGCTTATGTTATACCTCTATCAATAGAGTCGATTTGGGGGGAAAGATTAAAATGATATAAATTTATGAAGCAACATTTACCATTTTAACATGTGTGCCTACCTTCCTTCCCAGTAGTATTATCTGCAGAAAAGAGCTTTGCTGTACAATAGGGAAGACTAAGAATTTGACAAAAGATGGTACTACTTCTGAAGCACAGAAGAATTCATTAGGGGGTTACCATTAACATGTTTATGACAATAGTGAGCCTAGTGTTTTGTTTTCAAATAACCTTTCCCAAGCCAAAGGAAAATTTAAGAATTAATGTTCTAAAGAGTCATTATTTTCTCACCTAGACAAGAATTCCAAATGTGAAGCAGGAGAAAGGAAGGTTGCAGAGGTGTGTGTATAGGAGCTATTATTTAAACCAGGCTAGTAAAAGGTGACACTAAAAAAATAAGATTTTCTTTTTTATTTTTGCTTTTCAATTTGTGTATCCCACACTCCACACAAAACCTGACACCTGATTGAGATTTAAACACGAAGGTAAATAACACCTAGTGACTGATCCTGAAAGTGAGTAATATCCCAGTTTTCCCAATGCCTGAACAAAAGCTCATGTCTGCCATGGATCATAGACTTGACCCTATCAATTGGTTATATTAGGTTTTACTTCATGCCTTTGTGACTTGTTTGGGGAGGGATATAACAGGGTCTTGACTATTCAGTGACTGTTTTACTTCATGAATATTTATTGAGGGTGTTGGGCATTATCTGACTTGGTTAATAGGTGTACTGCTATGGTAACAAATTTGAAAGGACTGATACTAGAGATGGGAACCATTTTCATCACTGCAAGACAAACAGCCATCTTGAAACTATCTAGATTTTCCTAATTTACTGAAGTCTTAGAAACAGTTGTCAGACTAACAATGTCTATCTTCAGGAATTAAACATTACTAATAAACAGAACTATATAGTGGTTGGGATTTGCCAGAAATATATAGTTCTGGGAGGTAGAGGATGCAGAAATTAGAAAAAAAATCCCACTAAATTCTAAGTATTACCAATGTACTAAAATATAACTAAATTACTATGAATAATTATTTCAAGTATGTAGCAACTCAACTGAGAAGATACAACTTGAAATCAGTTGCATGATTTGAGTGTGGACGTAATTTACAGTCAAGGGCCCACATTAGCAGTGCCCATGTTAGGAAGATGGAAATGTTTCTTTGTTGTATTAAATTGTCATGCTGCCAAATATCTCTTTTATGTGGACCTTCAATCCTCAGTTATAGCCTGAGCCACAATTTATGGACCTAAATAGTATTGGCATTCTCACTACTCAACCTGGGATATAATTAGTAAGAAGCCATCATCCATTTGTTCTAATCTACCAATGATATTCTCATTAAATATATAATCAAAAACAGATTTAAGATAAACCTTTACATTTTTAGACACAGTAAAAAGAGTAAGCTATGATGTCACTACCTTTCACAGAATTATTTTCTCCAACCCTAGCAATCATGTCCATGTTACCCTCCTATCCAGACATTTTTCCCCCTTCTGCATTAGAAATCTTAAAATCACTAGTCAGACAAAATCAAAGAGGAACGTCTAAGTTCACAAAGCAAGACTTCACTTAGAAGAAGGTAAGAGAAAAATACAGAAACCTTAATATAAATTATGGTTGTTTGGTCCAATCTGGTCCAGATTTTATTTTTGACAATGAAGTGTTAGTGAAACATATCCACACTCACTGGTTTCCATTGTTAGTGATTCTTTTCATCCTAGTGTAGGGCTGAATGGTTTTGATAGACAATATGGATGACACACCCTCAAGTATTCATTTTCTAGTCATTTATGGAATGGTCCTTTGAAGAAGTAGGATGGCTGTCAAATTATTCAATGTCCTTCAAGCCACACACATACACACACACACATACATACACACACATACACACATACACACACACACACACACACACGCCAAACAAATTTGATGACTCTTCTAGTCCATCACAAATGGTTGGAGATATTTCCCAATTTTACTCTTTACTAAAAGGAGTAGTGCTGAGGAATGCTCACATTTCTGGAACATATCCCAAAGTATTTTTTTATTATTATCTCAGTACTCACACCTCACCTATCATTTATCTATTGGGAACCTGTATTACAGTTGAGGGGAGGGAAACTTCAGAAGTTAAGTGTTTTTCTTTATAATTCTTCCTGCTTCATCTTACTACAGTTAACTTGTGAAAGCCACACCAGATGCTGTTATTTAGTCCCAAATACCCTTGAAATAGGTGTCACCATTAGCTATTTAGACAGTGCCTTGGTGTACGACATCTAGTCACATATTTTCTAGCAATAGACTGAGAATATCTTCAATAGCTGAGAGTAGGATTGAGAATTTGAGGACTATGGCTTATGTACAGGATTTCCTTGAAATGCAACAGAATTTTAGAAGCTTACAATGTTTATGTTGTTATTTTTGTTATTTGTTTTAAGAGAAGACAATAATCTGATAAAGAAAGCAAGCAAAGATGTGCCAGAGGAGCCTAGGGTGACATGTGAGGCAGAAATCAGTCTTTTAGCAGTTAACATTCTTAAAGGAAGCAACTTTCTCTCTGTGTTTTCCAATGACTAGTCTAGTGTGTGGTGCATGGTGGCTTAACAAGACATTTTTGTTGAATGGATAAGCAATATTGTACACTCTACACTAAACCAAACACGTCAATGTTAATACTCCTCACATGATATGTTCACCATGGAATATTCTGTGTGAATAATGAGAGAATATCAGTATTCTATGCTCAGATCTGTAGGACATTTTATATTTAAAACCTCCTTAGTTGAGAGAGTATACAGGTTACACTCAGTTCATTTGGTGCTATTATAAAAATGAGACTTTTGAAAAGAGAATGCATCAAGAGAGAAAGTCTCAGTGAAGTCAATCTTTTGCAGTATCTCCTTGCAAATGTACTGGATTTCTTATATAACACCAAATTATCATGTGTTGGCTGCATTTGTATTTGCTTTTGTAAGACTTGCCTAAAATGTTTGCACTGGTCTAGAAAAACAAACCCACAAGCATCTGCTAAAAAGTGAATAGCTTACAGTTGCAAACAAATGACTGACAATCCTGGCTAAGGGCAACTTCGGCCTAAGCAGAAGCCATCCCTAAATTTGAGAGGTTTAAACTAGTATAAAGGTTGGGTAGTCATGTAACCCACAATGTATAAAATATTTAAAACTTTTGGAATTTATATCTTATAGAAGTGCAAAAAATAGATAAAATTGACCTTAAATCTTTGAATATGCCAATGAAGCAGCAAACAGACAATTAAGGAGAAAAATCTGAAGGCCAAATGTCAAAAATAAGAGCATTAACCCTGCGTTGTGACATTTTAAAGTGTCCTTGGCTCACATTGAAGTGTGAGTGCTAATGTGGCCATTTATTTGTCTATTTATAAAGGAAAAAAAATCCCTGATATTTCTAAAATGTTTGAAATGGATCTTATTCTTTCTAAAAAGTAGCTAGCTGCTATTTTCAACCTAAGGGTCAAAACTAAGAAGCATCCATTAGTATCCATCAAAACTTACACATGCCTTGTGGATGACTTGAAGCAAGAATTAACACACTGTACTTTTACTTCAGGAAAAATTAAGATTTTCTCTGAGACAGAAGGACATAAACTTTATTAAATGTTTTTTTTTTTTTTTTTTTTTAGCCAGTCCTGGGCCTTGGACTCAGGGCCTGAGCACTGTCCCTGGCTTCTTCCCGCTCAAGGCTAGCACTCTGCCACTTGAGCCACAGCGCCGCTTCTGGCCGTTTTCTGTATATGTGGTGCTGGGGAATCGAACCTAGGGCCTCGTGTATCCGAGGCAGGCACTCTTGCCACTAGGCTATATCCCCAGCCCTATTAAATGTTTTTACTTAGTTGTTAAGAGTGAAATCTTTATCTTAGGAATCCTCTGATTTTTAAAAAAATATGAAAGGTGATATGTGTCTCCATTTTTTTCTCAGTCTTGATTATTACCACAATGCTACTGTGGTGGGAGAATGTCCTTCCAGACTAATCATTTGTTCTAAAAATATGTTAAATATATATTTCCCAGGCAGGTGAAACCATAAAAATATTTTCTAATTAAATTACTAACAAATTATTAAATTACAAATTTTAATGAGTGTATCTTATGCTGTACACTAGAAAAAAGTATTTTTAAGATATCTATTCCAGATTATGGCTATTCTTCTTAGGGGTGAAGTAGAACCTCAGGGTTTTGGGGGGGGGTAGTTGTGTTTGTTTTTTAACCCAGATTGTTTTAATTATTAATATTTAAAATTATAGTAATTTTACAAAGGGGTTTCAATTTGGTGTTGAGTACAATGTATCTTGCTCAATATCATCCTTTCCATCATTCAATCCTTTCCCACCCCATACCCCATGTTACCTGCTTTCAATTTTATATGTGTACATTGAATACTATGATGATACTTGTTCACCCCTCCCCACTACATTGACTGGCGCCCATATATTGTGGTGATGGTGGAGGTCTTGGCTGGGTGAAGAATATGCAATGTGAATATGTGAAAATGGAAACAGGTAACATAGCAGATGAGTGGGTTCAGGAAAGATGCAGGAGAACAACAGTAGGGGTGACATTGATCAATATGCATTGTACTTACAAATCGTGACAGTGAATCAAAACCCCTTTGTACAACTACTTAAAGATTTAAAAATTATACAATCAATAATTTTATTCAAAACCAAATACTCCATTTAGGTGCTGGAAATAGTTTGATGAAATATGTCTTTCTCTCATCTTGTCACCTTAGAAACGTCTATGAGAAAATGGCTAAGAAATTCTTAGGCATAAGAGAAAGCAATGCTGTTATTTTGATAGACATAGAGATATTTTAGGATGGTTCTTTTGATGAGAGATCCAAACAACAATCCTTGAGCTGTGATGCTACCACCTCTTACTCTTTCATCAAGTGTCCTTCTTCAACTACCTTGCCTACATTTCATTATCATATGTGTCCTTTGGCGTATACTTAACACCACTGTGGCTGAAGCATTATCTTTGTTTAACAATAACACTCTCAGACCCTAATCATTTATGGTCCTTGAAATTTTCTAAATGGTAGACATTCTGACTTTGTCTCCTAGAAATATGTGTCAGTAGCAATACTCTTTTTAAAAAAATGAAGTATGCTTGCACTTAAAACATGATATATCTACACTTGACTCTGAGATCAAGTGAGTTCCCGTAGTTAGAGGACAAGAGTCTGAAGCTATTTCTACTGCTCAAAGCTCTGTAACCCTGAGAAGTTGTCTACTCTTACTGTTCCTTATTTTACAGATCTGTAAAGAATAGTATCATAATCATATGTGAATTCCCTATTTGAGATAAGCACTTGAAATAAAATATGCTAAAATACGTTCTGTTACAGTTGCAAGTAGCTTTTATAATACAATTCTTATTTACCTAAACTTTTCACTACTTTGTTGGACATAGTTTTACATGATTTTATACATATTTAAGCATATTTAAAAAAAACATATATGGTACTACAATGACAGTAATGGTAGATTGAGATGAAACATCTGGATGTTAAGTCAGAGATTTGAAGTAAATCCTATTATTCATCTCTTATACCATGTGTGAACTTGAACAAATGACATAAACTGACATAACAGACATAGATGGCATTTCTCAACTACTTTTTGTCAAGTAGGAATCATAAGTTGAGATATTACTGATAGAGTGTAGTTAGGATACTGGCACCATAGTGAATTTTGAATAGATGGTAATTATGGATTTTTATTTGACCAAAATAGATTTTAAAAATCATAATTCTATATATTATATGTAAATAACATTACTTCAGAATTTAGCCTTTCTTCTTTTCAATGAGTTATATATTAAACATGAGTAGAACTAGAGTCCTCTTTCTTCAGCAATACATTATTACCAGTGTATTAATCTAGTAAACTCATGAGCTCAGCTAGCTCTTCCCAGTTGGCCTTTGTCTGTAACTACAACATATGGGCTGGATTTTGACATAAGAAATCTGATATACTTTCAAGTACCCAAATGTTCCCTATACAAACATTCTCCCTAAAGTGCTTCTCTTAGCACTCCAGTGATGTCACCCCAAGGTCATGTCACCTCCCAGGAGAGACAGGTGACTAGTAACTGCCTGATGTAAAGATTAAAATTCCTGATCCATGACTCCCTTTGGAGAATCTCTGAAGAACCACCCTACTCAGCCAAAGCTTCCTTGTCTTGGCCTTGCACAATGCCATGGAAGTGTTAGCCCAGGAGAAAACTCTCCAATAAATCTACTTCCTTCTCAGAAATCGCTTCCTGGAAACACCATCTAAGGTCTCCCTAGTTTGAAAAATTTTAAACAAGAGAAATAGGAACAAAATATTTCTTCCTTGTCTATCATAGCTCAATAGCATGAATGGATGAATTCAAAGTAGAGCTGCTGTAAAAACGTTATCAGCACTTTGAAAGCCACCACATGCAGCATAGCAAATATGCAAAAGCATTCCCTCATTCAATATTAATTATTACTGGACAAAATTTGAAAATAAATATGATTTTAGTTTGGAGATGATTTAGCTATGATAGAATTGATACAATTTATAACAGACTAAGATTCTCCAGCATTGTGTAGGCTTAAAAAAAAATCTTTCAAAATGGGACAAATGTACCACCAAAGTGTTTTCAGATGTAATAAAACTTTTATGAATACTAAATTTAATAATTAATGAAGTTGAAATAAGGTTATGTCATATAGACATTTAATTAAACATTTATTCATTTCGATTTTGTGGCTTCCTTTTGGTACTCCAAAGCCAATAAATTTAATTTCAAGGACTCAAATTTTATATGAAGGTCTTTGAAAATCTCATAGGCCATTGAAAATTTCAAGGCTCTTCAATGTCTGAATTGAAATCTAGTATAAATTTGCAAAAGGCAAAACACAACCTTTTTATCCATTTTTATAACTCTTTTTTCTGGGTAAATGCCAGGAAGACAAGATGCTCAATTGTTTCAATATACAACAGGCTTTAATTCAGAACTCACTGGAGTTTGAGAAACAGAACAAAAGATCTAAGAAGGGAATGTTTGAAGACAAACTGAACTCATTTATAACCCATTTCCTTTACTTTATTTATTTGTATAGTCGTATCTAACTTTATCTGAGTCCAATTAGATGTGACAAGTCTCTTCTCTCTCTCATTCTCACTCGCCTTCTTCCTCTCTCCCTCCCTCTCCCACTTCTCCTTCTCTTTTGTCTTTTTTGTTTATTGTGGTGGGGCCTGGGTGCTGTCCTTGAGCTTTTGTGCTCAAAACTAGTGCTCTGCTCTATCACTTAGAGCCACATCTCCACTTCTATTTTCTGTTCATCTTCAATTAACCACCAGAAAACAGGAATAGAAACCAGAAACAGAAAACAGAAACCAGGCTGGCTTGATTAGGAAACCTCAGCTCTCAGCCTCTTGAATAGTGAACCATTGGCACCTGACAAAGTGATAACTCTTATAGACACTTGAACCTGGGTACACTAGAGGATAGATAGATAGATAGATAGATAGATAGATAGATAGATAGATAGACAGATAAAGATAGAGATATATACATGTTCATATATATTGGGTACTGGTGAGTTATGCTATATTCCTAGGTACTCAGGAGGCCAAGATCTGAGGATCATTGTTAAGAGCCAGCCCAAAGAAGACAAATCTAGGATATATTTTTAATCTCTAAATAACCAGCAAAAAGCTAATGTGGAAGCATGTCTCAACTGATAAAGCACCAGCCATGACAGAAAACAAACAGAATGCAAAGCCCTAAGGTTCATTATTAGTAAATGAATAAAAAAAAATCTAGAGTAATGCTCATTAAAGCCAATGTTTTAGATTATTTTAAATATAGAAAAATGGGTAATGGATGCATCGTGTGCTGTGATATGTGTGGTATGTATGTGTTTAATTCAGATCAACCAACTGCCTCTTTTATTTAATTTGCTTAATTACAAAATAACCAGAGTTCACAAAGAAAAAGACTTACTATGTTAAAAAATTGATCCATCAATTTCATGCAAGAAACTAATATAGTCAGTCATCTATACCCAGTCCCACTGTTTCTGCTACCTGTGGAGAAATATGCCTCCATAATATACCTATTAATCAGACAATCTGTTACTATCTTAGATTGTATGTGACAGGAAACTATAAGTCTTTACTTTTTAACCCCAAATATCTCCCAAACCAAATTGTAATGTTAATTTGTGAAAAATAAATCTTAATTTGTTCAGATACTCTTCATTTCCAATATTATATTAATTCATATATAAGTATGAAATAAAATATTCACCAGATTACAAGTAAGTACATAGCGTATGTGGGTTTGCATTTTACTGCCCGCAGATTCAACCACATGTACATGAAACATATGGGCATGTGGAAAATGCTGACTAGCCCTCAATTTATGCTCACTTTTGTGAATTCTACAAGAAGTAATATATCAATCTCAGCATCTGCTAGATAGAGAAAATCTGTTGCAGTAAGTGTATCCAATAGCATTTGCTCATATGTGAAACAATCATAAAGCATTCAGTAAAAATGACAGGTTTTACAAATTCCTTTATTTTTACATTCTATGCAACTCCTTTAACTCTTTTCAACTTTTTCTTATGTAAAACCTCAGTCTTTCCAACATCAACATACTGACTCTATTAAAATTCAATAAAAACAAGGGGAAAAGGAGCCATATTCTGACATATAGTCATTTTCCTCTTTTTAAATATGTCATAAAGCTTGATACTGGTGGCCCCTGCCTATAATAATAGATATTCAGAGAGGTAAATCCTGGGGGTAGTAGTTTGAAGCCACCCTGGACAGGAAAGTTCTTGAGGCTGTTATCTTGTTAACCAGCAAAATATTAGAAGTGAATCCATGTCTCAAGTGGTAGAGTGAGAGCCTTGAGCAAAAAAGCTAAGGAACAGCACCCAGGCCCTGAGTTCAGTCTCTAGTACTAGCACACTGGCAACACTCATGCACATACACACAGACACAGACAGACAGACAGACAGACAGACAGACACACACACACACACACACACACACACACGTGGCTCAATATCATTAGTAATTGAATCATTCAATCATCTGATTTTTTTCTTCAGTCTTATTTGTAAATAAAATATATTTGTGAAATTACTTTAAAGGTAATAAAAAAGTTCATATTTAATAAAGCATTGGATGTATCAGGCTCTGGGATAGTCACTTGACATTGCTTATCTTACCAAATTCTCCCACCTTCTTTGCACTTAGTCTTTACTTTTCCAGGCCAGGAAACTGATGGAATGGACAACACAGAGGAGTTAGAAATAAATGTTGTATGTTGCATATGGACAGTTACATCCAAAAGGATCAAAGAGGAGATTTCATTAATCTTAAGGAATTAGAACTGACATTTAGCCTCATCAGCATATGTTTTAGTCAAAACTCTCAAGAGAAACAGAAATAATGAGATCTCTCTAAATAAAACAGAGTTTGATTTAAGAAATTGACTTAGTTGTAGGAAACTGGCAAGTTCAGAATCCACAGGGCAAGCAGGTTCCAGTAAGAGTTGAAGTAGCATTGTTGAGAACCAAAGCTAGAAAGTCAAGTAGACATTTTGTGTTACAAACTGAAGACTGAATTCCTTCTCTTTCAAAAATTCACCAACTTAGTTCTGAAGGCCCTGGGTGAATTAGACAAGACCTGTTCGCATTATCAAGGATAATCTTCTCTACCTGAGTAGAATATCAATTGGTGGTAAATACTAGTTGTACATAGTGCTTCCTTATCTAGAGTAGGATTTCACAAAGCAAGGGCATACTTTTAAAATCTGGCTAGACTAAAACTAGTATATTACATGATTACACAACCTATGTGTTACAAAATATAATACATTTGAAAAGTACCACATTGTCTTCTTACATATGGTCAAGCTGGGCAATCTGACCCAAGATTCCATAGTTTATATGAGACAGATGTACATGGAGAATACCTGTGGAACTTGGTGCAGAATTCCTGTCCAATTCCTACTTCTCTTTTTCTATGGAATCAAGATGGAGAAAGGGGAAGGTACACAAAGCAAGATGTGTCTCCATGTAGGCCTCTAGAACTCAGAAGTCTAAGCTCCATAAATGAAGTCAATTTGGAGAAGTGAATTAAGCACCTAAACCACAGAATTCTCATCTCTAAAAAGAACCATGGAAGCACAACTTAGAGCACTGTATTAATGATTCAATAATGTAATATATATCAAATAGATATAATACAGCCATACAAATAAGAGGTGATTAGAGGATGTAGTGGTTGGTTTTTGTTAGAGTATAATGAATAGGCTACAAAAAGAAAACTCACATATTCTAGTTTACTCTATAGGAAAACATCTTGTTCTTAAAATGTTGTAAAAACCCAGAAAATGTATGTTATATGTTATGACTAGTGGGTATTTTTTTCTTATTTATTGTCAAAGTGAAGTACAGATAGATTACAGTTTCATATGTTAGGCCTTGGGTACATTTCTTGTACTGTATGTTACCTCCTCCATCATTTCCTCTTCTCCCCTCCCCTTTTCCCTCTCCCCTCATTAATTGTTCAGTTGGTTTACACCAAACAGTTTTGCAAGTATTGCTTTTGTAGTCATTTGTCTTTTTATCCTTTTTCTCTCAATTTTGATATTCCCTTTCACTTCCCTAGTTCTAATACCAGTATATACAGTATCCAGTGTACTCAGATGAGATACAGTGATAGTGCGGGTACAACCCCAGGAAGGGGATACAAGAGTATCATCAACAATAGAAGCTACAGTTTCACATGGCATGTTGAAAGTGATTACAACAGTGATATAATACTCATTTCCATAACATGGAAGTTCATTTCACTTAGCATCATCTTATGCATTCATAAGGGCATAGCTATTAGGCTCTTGTGATCCTCTGCTGTGACTAGCCTAAACCTGTGCTAATTATTCCCTATGAGGGAGACCATAGAGTCCATGTTTCTTTGGGTCTGGCTCACTTCACTTAGTAAAATTTTTTCCAAGTCCTTCCATTTCCTTATGAATGGGAGCAATGTCACTCTTTCTGACAGAGGCATAAAATTCCATTGTGGATATGTACCAACTCCTTTTGCAATAGCCTCAAAAAACATGAAATACCTAGGAATAACCTTAACCAAAGAAGTGAAAGACCTCTATGATGAGAACTTTAAAAACTTGAAAAACGAAATTAAGGCAGAACTAAGGAAATGGAAAAACCTCCCATGCTCTTTGATTGGGAGGGCTAATATAGTCAAAATGGCAATATTGCCAAAGGCTATCTACAAATTCAATGCAGTATACCCAACACCATTTTTTAATGAAATAGAGGAAGCAATCCAGAAATTCATATGGAACAATAAAAAAACACGTATAGCAAAAACAATCCTAAACAGAAAGAACAGTGCTGGAGGAATTACAATACCCAACTTCAAGCTGTATTATAAAGCTATAGTAATAAAAACAGCTTGGTATTGGCACTGGAACAGGCCTGAAGACCAATGAATAGTGGTATTTATTGTTGTTTTAACAAAGTATCTTTTCAATTGAGACCTGCAAATTAGTCTAGATTCTCTGATAATATTCTTTATTCTGGTTAAGGACAACATGGAAAATTAATTAAAGCGTCATTGTGTGTGTGTGTGTGTGTGTGTGTGTGTGTGTGTGTGTGTGTGTGAAAGAGTTGCCACTCTTCTGATTTTTGGGAGTCAAAAATCATGAGTACACTTAACATTTTGGTATGATAATTTATTTTTGAAGCTACTCTTAGAGCTAACTTTAACTGCCAATTGCCAGCTTTTCAAACTGGAGAAGATGCTTAACACATTAACCATTTTACTTACAAAGGATGATAAATGCAAATTTTGAAGCTGAAAGTTTCTTGAGGTCACTTTAGTATACCAAAATGTGGAAATCCTAGTCCTGTAGTTGTTGCACTCAGCCTACAGGCAGCAAAAACAACAAAACCTTGTTTCTCTTGTATTCCCTTCCTGAGGTTGTACCCCTGCTACCACTATATCTCGTCCAAATACCCTGGATACTTTATATATGGGTATTCAAACTGGGGAAGGGAAAGGGAATATCAAAATTGAGAGACCAAGGGCAAAAAGACAAACCATTCCAAAAGCAATACTTACAAAATCATTTGGTATAAACCAACTGCAGAACACTCGAGGGGAGAGGGAGAGGGTGAGGGGGGAGGTAGGGGGAAAATGAGTAACAAGTTGAACAAGAAATGTACTCACTTCCTTACATATGAATCTGTAACCCCATACTTTGACAATAAAGAAAAAACTTTAATAATAAAAAAAGAAAAGGTAAGTATTCCTGCTGCTAAAACTCCAAACTTAAGTTGAAATTATCTACTGCTTTTGAAAACAACATTACAAACTAATCAAGAAAAACTCTACTGAGGGATTTGATTTGTCTCCTTTTTAAAAATGAAAAATAGGGAGAATTCTACTCCTAAGCCGAGATTTCTTTCCTATTAGTCTTTTGGGAACTTAGATAAAGCCAATGGATCAGCTTGAAATCTTTGAGTCATCTCTGTCAATATTCATAGCTCCCGCTCAAAGAAAACTCAGAATGGGAACTGAAATCATTTATCAAATTGTATTTCCATACTTCTATGAAGGAATGAGAGCAAATGAACTCATGATTTCTTGTGGAAATACAGAACCCTTATGTGAAACAAGCCTTATGAAAATCACCTTGAGTTACTCTTTGACAAGTTGGCATCTTTGAATTGCATAAATGGCTTCTCCAACCCCCTGAGTAAATCGAGATAATCAAGTGAAGTCAAGACAGAATCTGCCTAATTTAAGTCAAGAGTTCCTTGTGAATAAATAAAATGAAGCTCAGCTTGTCTCTTAAACTCTGCTGATACTTGAAATACCCTACTGATGCCTCAAGGACTTTATTGTTAGAAGGAACAACCAAGGAAATATTCCACAATAAAGTGCTGATTTCCTTTCAGTGGTATACTGTGGCAGACAACGGGAGCTTTTCTTTTCTTTAATTGTGTGTGTTCTTTATCTGTCATGGCAAAAAAAATAAGCAAAGGATGACCCTCTACCACATGATACACAATAGCTAGGTGATTAGAAACAGCACAGTAGGAGCATACTTATTTTTATCCTTCTCCTCTTTCCATGCTGCTAGGATATGGTTTGCAGAATACGTGTGTTTTCTAAATTAAATGAAGAGGTGTGCACATTTCTTCTGTCTTTACATTCTGGCATTGTCTGTGTAAATTCCGTTCAGAACGGTCAAGCTTAGGAGAACCAGAATCCACTACAAATGTTCCTTATAATATTTGATTGCTACAAGAAACTAAATGATCGGCATTTAATGAAGTTGAAAATTTTGCCAACTTGAAATTCCTCAAACAAGGCTGGAGCTAACAATTGTGAGGCTGTAATTTAACTGCCAGTATAGTATCCTGGCATCATAGCTTTCTGTGAGTGTGTTCCATCTACCTCTATCAGTAATATTTTAAATTTATATTTATTATAATTCAATCGTGTGTGTGTGTGTGTGTGTGTGTGTGTGTGTGTGTGTGTGTATGTATGTATACATCCACCAGTCCTAAGGTTTGAACTCAGGCCTGGGCCACTCTGCTGTCACTGAGCTTTTCTACTCAAGTCTAGCCATCTACCAATTAACAGCTTCAGTTCCACTTTTTGTTTGTTTGGTTGGTTGGAAGCTCACAGAAGCGGGAATTAGTTACTTGATGATAACCATTCATGGGCTTTCCTGCTGGGCCTGGCTTCAAATCATGATCTTCAGATTTCAGCCTCCCAAGTTGTTTAGTATTACGGGGGTGAACCATCAGCTCTTGGATCAATCCCGTCTTGCAAACTCTTCTCTCAAAATAATTTATTACAGTCATGAAGGCATCTAAATAATGCATGTATGAAGTCAAGGTTTCATGAATAATATTTTGATTAATTTTCTTTTTTAGTATTTTTCTTTGTTTTCTGGATCTTTAGTAAACATTTATATGTAAATGAGTAAACTTGAAGGCACATTTTATTTAGAAACTCCAAAACAGTTATAATATATATTACATAATACATATACATATAAAATATATAAGATAGCTGTAATACATTTGCTTACATGTTATATTTTTATCTTGAGATAGAGCTTTACTAGCCTCAAATTCATTATCTTCTGCTTCCACCTCCTGAGTAGATGGGATATAAAGTTTGTATCATCATATTTTCCTTTTGTTTGCTTTCCTTTCCCTTTCCTTTGCTCTTTCCCCTTCCATTTCTCCTTCTTTTATTTTCCAATCCTTTGTTGTAGTAGAATCTTGCTATATAGCCCATGCTGTACCCTAACTCATGATCTTACTCTAGCCTTTCTAGTGTTAAGATATAGCCACATCATATGTGATGAACTATTTCTTATAGAAATAAAACTAATTATTATACAAACCAGTAGATGAACACATCACCATCAATTAGTTGCATGGAAAATTAAAGTCAGTGTACACAAAAACCTCTACATAAATCTTTGTTGATGTTATTTTTGCTGGAGAATAATTGAAAACAAACCAGATGTCTATTTGGATGAATTAATGGCAAAACTAATAGTGGTGCACCTATAACATGAACTCAGTAACAATAATAATTTTTAAAATGAAAATGTGGTACATATACACAATAGAATTCTATGCCTCTATCAGAAAAAAATGACATTGCCCCCATTCGTAAGGAAATGGAAGGACTTGAAAAAAATTATACTAAATGAAGTGAGCCAGACCCAAAGAAACATGGACTCTATGGTCTCCCTCATAGGGAATAACTAGTACAGGTTTAGGCTAGTCATAGCAGAAGATCACAATATCCCTGTAGCTATGCCCTTATGAACACATAAGATGATGCTAAGTGAAATGAAATCCATGTTATGGAAACAAGTATAATTTCATTGTAATAATTTTCAACATGCCATGTGAAACCGTAGCTTTTTTTGTTTGTTTCTCCTGTATTCCATTCCCTTCCTGTGGTTGTACCCCTACTAACACTATATCTCATCTGAGTACCCTGGATAGTGTATATACTGTGTATTAGAACTAGGGAAGGGAAAGGGAATATCAAAATTGAGAGACAAAGGATAAAAAGACAAACAATTCCAAAAGCAATACTTGCAAAACCATTTGGTGTAAGCCAACTGTACAACTCATGGGGGGAGAGGGAAAGAGGGAGGGGGAGGCAGGGGAAAATGAGGGAAGAGGTAACAAGTTGAACGAGAAATGTCCTCACTGCCTTAGATATGAAACCGTAACCCCCCTGTACTTCACTTTGACAATAAAGAAAAAAAATAAAAAAGGAATTTCAGAAATGCTCAACAACTTGAATGAATTTTAAGGAAATTTGCTGAGCAAATTAGAAAGAGGGAAATAATCGTGACGGGATATATGTTTTATGAATATATTTATTTGAAAGTTTTGAAAAGCTAACCTTGTAAAAATGGGAGACTGATTAATGGTTACCAGTAGATAAAGATCGGTATTAGGGAGATGAGTGTGATTAGAAAAGGAAAATGAAAGAGCCTTAGGTGGTAGAACTTTTGCACAGCAGACCCTATATTAAATATACAAAGATACATGTGCTATAAATTTGCATAGAACTAAATGTACACTCAAGCAAATATAGAAATATCTCACGAAGATCAAAGGATTGTATCAATCTCAGTGTTCTTGTCAAGATTGCATCATTACAAGTTTACCAAGTGTTATCATGGACTGAAGCTTAACTGGAATAGCTCTATACTATTTCTTGCAACTATGTGCACATCTTCATTCTAAGAAATAAAAATTAATGTTTATTTTTTAAAAATGCAACTAGTTTTAAAGAAAATTACCAACTGACTTACAGAAAATGTTCTTGCAAACCCTGAAGTACAAAGACACGAGACACGTAAAGCAAAAGCAGACAATCATTGAAACCAATATGAACTCTTGGCCAAGTACAGTGGGAAAGTGGACAAAACTCGACCAAATTCTACCTGGGGAGGGAACTGGTTGAAGCCTATGTCCAATTTTTCACGTTTTGTTTCATATTCCAATATTCCAATCTTTTGAAGCATATGCCCAATGTTTCATGTCCCTGGGGGGCTGGCTTTGGTAACAAGTGTCTTGACACTGATAAGAGCTAACCTATTCTAGATGTCTGGGAGCTGCTGGCAGAAATGCCTCACTTCAGATGCCTAGGGCCACTAGGGGTGACTAGGGGTGGTGTACTACTCTAGAAGACATGCAGCAAGGAAACAGACACCAGAGGGCGCAAGAGATTACAAATTTCTGAGTAGAAGAGAGAACCAACAAATCCCTCTAATTAGCAATTTACACAGGGAAGATAAGCGATTATGCCCTGGGGATTTAAGAGCAGCTCCAATATTTCTTGTTTCAGGCTTATTGGTGAAGTTCTTTGCCTGTACAAAAGTAGTCTGTAAATTGTTGCAGTGATTGACAATCCTTCCATGTTCCCAGATTCTAATAAAAGATTTGTTAAGCAGCATCAGAAATATGATGAGTAGGAGAGATGACCCATGCCTATAATCTCAGATACTCAGGAGGTGAAGACAGTGGAATTCCAAATTCAAGAACAGCCTAGAAAAAAGTTGTAAGACCTGTTGGGCGCTGGTGGCTCATATCTGTAATCCAAGCTACTCAGGAGGCTGAGATCTGAGGATCATGCTCCAAAGCCAGCATGAGAGGGAAAGTCTGTGAGACTATTATTTCTAATAAACTACTCGGCAAAAGTTGGAAGTGGTTCTGTGGCTCAAGGGGTAGAGCTCAAGTCTTAAGCACAAAGAAGCTCAGGGACAGCAATGAAGCTATGTATTCAAGCCCTAGGACAGACAAATGGACAGAAAAAAAGATGTAGCAAGACCCTGTCTCAATCAGAATGAAACAAAAGGGTTAAGTGTATAGCTAAAGTAGTAGAGTTCTTTCCCAGCATGCCTGATGTCAGTGTTAAATCCCTTGTTTCAAATAACAGAAAAGAAAAGAAAAAAACTAAAAGGAAAGAAACACAAGACATGGCACATTTCAAAGAACAAAACAAAAATCTCTGGTATATATGCATAAATAAGTTGAAAATATTCAAAATAACAATCATCAAAAGTACTTCACAAACTCAAAGAAACAATATCAAAATAAAATGAGTATTTGAACAGGGCGATAAAAAATGTTTTATCAAAACCTACACATGTGGAAGCTGAAGACTGCTGTAACTGAACTGAAAAAAAAATAGCAGCATCAAGTTAATTAAGCAAAAGAAAGAATCAGTAAACTTGAAGACCATCTGTGTTGTTCTTATCTAGCCAGGAGAGCAGAAAGAATAAAAAATTGAAAATGTGTAGAATCTTAAAGAGATTTATATATACCACCAAGCTGACTGATACAGGCATTATGAAAATCACAGAAGGAGAAGAGAGAGAAAGTAAAATGAAACAGCAGTAAAGGCAGAAGCTCTCTAGTTTGCAGGCAGCCTGGGAAAAAATAGCAAGACCTTGTGTATTTCTCAAAAGACAGAAGGTAGTACTACCCCAGGGTCTGGAAATTCCACTCTTAAATTCAGGAGAATTTAAATCTTAAATCTGACTGAGGTGTTATTGAGAGTAGTGATCATTCATGCCAAACAAATCAATTGATAAAGAAAATGAAGCATATATAGAGAACAGAATATCATTCAGCCTTAAAAACTAAATTAATTCTACTATATAGAACAACATAGGTGAACCTTAATGATACCATGCTAAATAAAATGGGCCAATCCAAGAAGTAAAAAAAAATGTACAGTTATACAAAGCATCTCAAATATTTAAATGACTATGGTGTTTCACTCCTGTTGTTCTAGCACTCAGGAGGTTGAAGCAGGAAGACATTGAATTCCAGGCCAGCCTGGGATATACAAGATCTTGTCTCAGAAGTGAATATAAATTGATTTCAAAAGCTAACATGTATTGAAATTTTACAATACTAACACCAACTCTGTTGTATCTTATATGTGTATTCCTGAAAAATTCTCACCTTTAATTTATGGATTTTACAAAGAAAATGTAGACTTGGTGATGTTAAAGGATTTCATTTGTACCCCATATTAAGTAGAACACCCAAGAAATTCTGATAATGAGAAATACAAGGAAAATTCTGGAAGCCTCCAGAGACATAAAGATATGATTTCAAGGTGGTTATATAAAGGACCATTTGTAGTTCAAAGCCTTGGTCCAACTGACCATTTTCTTGCTCAAAACCCAATGTCCTTCTTTCACCATAGCCTTAAATCCCCTGATTTTCTTTTTCTATTCATGAGGAAAAGAAAAAAGTCTGCTTAACAAGTGTAGATATTTTCACTCTTCAGCTCCAAACGCAAATGCAGCTTTTCCCTTTTTGGAATCAAAGACCATGTCTTCATAATCGTCTATGCGGTCCTATGCAATTGAATGTCTAGTTTGCTCCTGCTTCCTGATTTGCTTACATTGACTTCAGCTACAGTGAGCTTCTTCTTTCTGATTTCCACGCTGGTAGCAGAGTGCAGCCTTCTCACCTATGCACAATCTGCAGAATCTACTTTCCCCAGGACAGACAAGGCCCTCCCAGTGGGCCCCTTTCCATCTCTCCCATCCAACCCCATTTCACAACAGATTTACTCCAACAACTGCAAGTCAAACACCATTTAGCCTATCCTGCATTATTTCCATATCTTGGCCAAATTCAACACAGAACTTAATTCGTTTGTTTAATATGTTTATTATCTACCAACAGAATTACAACCCAAAGAAGAGATATTTGCCTATATTATATCACTGCACAGTACTATATCTTCAATACCTAGGGTGAAGCCTATTTCATAGTAAATGATCAATGACTACTTGTAAGATAAAGACATCAGTTAAAATTTTGCCATTAAAAAATTATGTGTCGAGCTTAGACTGATGGTTCAGAAGGTAAGAAATTCAAAAGCTTTCCCACAGATCTGTGCATGTGTTTAAAACCTGGAATGGGGTGACATTACATTATATCTCTATACAAGCTGTCTGGATCCATAAACTGTCTTGTCATTTGAGCATTGGATATTTTTTCCCAAATCACTGACTTTTCTCAACACAAAACTGTAGTTCTTTAATGAATCATTATCACCACCACGATTTTCATCAATTTGACTTCATCTCCACCTTAACTACAATGCCATAACAAAGATTGCTATCAGCTGAAATCCTCAAGCAACCAACATTCAGTTCAGGCAGTCTCAGTCAGCTTTTAAAAAAGCAGCGGAAATGTATTTGGTGTTGGACAGGTTTTGAATATAATGTACTTTTTTTCTAATCCTTTGATGTTGTATGCCATGTCCATCAATGTCAGGTAGAAATAGCTTGACCTTGAAATGTTTGGTCCAGGCACCATGGATGAACAGAATCAGATCAATCAAACAGCTGATTGGATCATTCTGTGACAATCAGTTCTCAAGATGACCCAAGCAAAGGAATCATGGAACAGTGACTTCTCTGACTACATAAAATATAATCATAGGTTCCAAGTCTCAAAAAAATCATATTCACCTGTATCCAAATTACTCAACAAACTGGTCTCTAACAGAATGAGTGGGAACAGTGCAGTTGATACTTATTTTTAATTCTCATAATATTTTTAAATATATGCACATAATAAATAGCAACAACACAAGAGGCAATACACTGAGACTACAGATTCTGATAAAACTTGTTAAAAAAAACAGTGATGGTGCCTTAAATTATTTTATGCTCATTTATGTGAATTACATTTCAAAAACAAACTATAAAACAGCATGTTATATTATGGTATACTATTAGCACCAAATGAAACTGACTCTAGCGCTCAGGTGATTTTTTTTGCTAAATTTCACATCTTACTTGTTTATATTTTAATAACTATGCCACAGTCAATAAAATGCAATTACCCTAGGATTAAGCAAACCTTTTATTGAATTAATGCTGTGTCATGTAAAATACAAAACTGTTCCTTGAATTGTTGCAAAACCTCATCATATTTAAGCCATGTACTTCTCTAGTGACCTGGCAAAAGTGATATGGGCTGAGAACATTTCCAACCACTTTTTATTAGTCTGCTTCCAGATTAATACATTTTTCCTTTTGACATAATCTAAGAAAAACAATGCTTTCTGATTGCTAGTGTACACTAGATATCATACTCTTAAACAAATCTACCCTGGTAAGAATCTTTATATGCATCCAGTTTTTTCAATCAATAATTTTTTAGCACTTTTCTATGGTATTACTTTAGGTCCTACGAATACAACAACAATAAGCAAAACAGCCTATATTCTACTAGGATATGAATATATATTTAATTTGAAAAATTATAGGGAAGCACAGACTCTGAAGAAAATATGAAGATACTGAAGATGCTATATTAGGGTAATTGGGAACTAGCTTGAATGGAATAAGGGACAGCTTTTCTCATATCATGGGTTTCCTGTTAGATCTGAGTCCAACTGTCTGATAAAAATCGGATTTCAGTGGAGGTTGAAGTTTATTTCCCAAATAATCGCTCTGTTATTTACTTTAAATATTTTCTTTATTTCTTAGCTATATAAAAGACTATACGGAATCATAGAGTTTTATTGAATGAAAGACCTGGAAATGGAGCTATGCCATGATTGAAAACCTTTGTTCAGACACAGGCCATTTGGATATTTATAATATCATTCCAGGGCCATACAGAATTATCAGTACAGGCCAATGGGCCACAGACAGTGAACAAGAAACATAGCATGTATTCTATCATGCCCCAAAGGATTTTATAGGTATTGCATGGCCCTTTGGTTGGGATGTATCCCTTCCCTGTTAATCCCTACCTTATCTCAAAGATGAGAAGGCTACGTTTAAGACAGATAAAGAGTTTTATAAAAATTTACCAATGCTGCTTGGAAATAGATCCACAACAAGCACCGGAGGCCCTTAACTCACAGAGTTATCCCAGATTACTCTCCCATTTGAAGAACCTAGGAAACAAGGCATCATTTTATTGATGGGAAGGCAGGAACCATACCATCAATGTAGGACTCAGGATCATGATGGAAGCCCAGTGCTATAGTAATAACATTGAATTCACATGGTGTTTCTTCTTCCAATGAATTTTAAATACTTTCTGGAAAATGACCACATTTATACTCACCATGCGTTTTAGAAGTAAGCAAAAGTCCTTTATTTTTAACATTTAACAGCTGCCTTGGATAGGTTAATAAGCCACATGGTGCCTATTAAAACTCACTGAGAATAAAGGTAGAAATCAAGTGATAGATAGGAACAGCTGTATGGCATTTACACAGCAGCCTGACATTTGAATTGTTTGTGCTGTTTTCATTATAGTCATTATTTGCCCATTTGGTACTTCCACTCAATTAAATATATAGATAGATTGTGGATTAGGTATATACATGATAGGTAAGATAGATAAATAGATAGATAGATAGATAGATAGATAGATAGATAGATAGATAGATAGATAGATAGATAGATAAATTAGATAGATTATACAGAGTTACCTAGTACATAGAGAGATAATGTCTGCTTTTCATGAGTGTGGGGTTCCTGAGAATAGAAAGAAAAATTGTGAACACTGACAAGAACTGAGAAAAATAATGTTTCTTCTGTGAGTCACAGATATGGAGCCAATATTCATGGGCAATCAGCTTTTATTATTTACTCAGTGTCCATGTAATATTTTTGCCTTATCAGATGCTGAATTTTCTTATATTTCCTCTATTACAATGAGAACATAAGTGTACATTGACACATAACCCTATCTGCTTTATCTTACAATTTCATTATATTATGTTTAAGGCCATTTCGGGGAGGGGTTAGTTATGAGTATAAGTAACGTTTTGTGCTAAGTCAACTTGAACTTCAACTACTGGAATACGAAAAGCAGTCAGAAAGAGGAAATTGGAGCATAAGGGACTGGGGTAGATTTTACAAGAAAGGGCACTGGACAGGGGAACATTATTTGTAATAACGCTTGATTTGTTAATGTCTCATGATCTGAAGCATCTTTTTTATTTCTGCTCCTGCAGTCAACACTTGGTGTCTAATAACCCCCAGAGCAGTAGGTTTTAGATTGTTTTCTTTCAACTTGCCAGAGATTCTGTTTGAAGGGGATTATTTGAGTTTGACAACTGGGAGCAACTGTGCCTCTCTACAGGAGGAGAGTGGTGCTGTTTATTTGACCAGCTGAAGGAAGTGTACACAGAGGCAGGACTGCTAGTGTCACTGGGTCCCAAGGCCCTCAGTAGGATACAGAATAACAGCTGTTTGCTACACTGAACAGATCAGAGGATTTTCAGTTAATAAATTGGTGCTCTTCTTTTATTAATAATTTTGATGGAGCTTGATTTCATCATATTCTGCTGTGGCCCTCTTCCTACCTATGATTTAGGCACTATCTAATTAACTGGTCTTGTAAGCTATGAATAGTGGTTTCAGTGTGAGAAGTTAACATAAAAGGCAAAGAGAGAAGAATGTAGATAACTAGAATCTGCAGAATTTGCATATATGCAACAGAGCCCACATTGTCTACATTTTAAAACTTTCTGCACAAAGATGGTATCCATTAAAATAGAAGTGAGAAACTGTATTAGAAATATATTACGTTATCATGTTAACAAATACATCATCAACATCTCTATTAAAAATTTGTGTTTTCTTCTGATAGGTATAACATAACCTATATGTATAACATACCTTTTGTGATTTTTGTTTGTTTTTACTTTCTAAAGATATAATCTTTCTATAGATATAACAAAACCTCACAAAGTAAAGTTAAAAGCTAACCTATATAACTACCATTCTGGACAATAAATCAAACATAAACAGTATCTCGAAAGCTGGCCTCTCACCTCCTTTCAATTAAACCTTCCTCTTCCTCTGTAAAAGTAACCTCTATTCTAACATCAATTAAGCTTGCTTCTGTCATACAAATAAAATTGTTTCAGGATGGGTGCTTCTGTATTTGGCTTCAGTTCTAACATGTTTGTGTGACTCTGTAGGGATGAGAGCAGATACAGCTTACTAATTTTTATTGCTGAATAGGACTCTGTTGTGGTACTAGACTGCACTTGGATCTGCCCATTGTCAAAATAGTTGAAATATTCTGTGAGCTCACCTCACATACAAACACAGGACAATACAGTGAGTCCTGGTAGCTCACCATGATTTCACTGGTTATCAATGATATCAGGTGTCTTTTAATACATTTACTGGTCATTGGGTATATTCATTTAATTGACTGTTAAAACTGATTGCCCTAAGTTTAATTGACTGTTAAAATAGATTGCCCTATTCTTTTCTGTTAAAATATCTTAAAAGAAAAACATAATTCCTAGCAATTTCATTTACTTTATGTGTTAAAAAAAATCTTCCCACATAGGATAACCTTCAATTTCCTTAATTTATTTTATTACAATGAAATTCTCAATATTAATAGACAAACTGTGTTTTATGATTAATGAATTTTTGTGTCTATTTCAGAAATTTTCCTCCACTTTAAGACTGGGAACATACTCTCACAATATTTCCTCAACTTAGTTTCAATATTATGATATAAAATTCTCCTTTAAGTTATTATTTTATGACATCTATAAGCAAAATTTGTTAAGGAAAACTATCATTTCTATTTCTCAGCTGTCCATATATGTGTTGTGCTCCATTGATCAGTTTCTGTACTCATGAAACACTATCAAACATCTGTAGCTAAAGAAATCTTTTCATTCTTCAACAATAATCTAAATGCCTAGTACATTTTATTTGCATATAAATCTTAAAATCAATGCATCCAAGTTCCAAAGTTACCCATAAAACAAACCAAAAAAATTACATGTCATTGGCATTGCACTAAATTTATAAAATTCCAAAAAAGTTGACAGATTTATAATATAATATTCAGTCTTTTCATTCATAGGCCTCATATGCCCTATCTTCATTCAAATTTTAATTTCTGCCCCAAACCTTTTATATTCCATGTGTAGAGCCCCAGTACCTTTCATTAAATTAATTTTCCTGCACTTCAAAATGTTCTCTGATCACTGTTTTATTTTCTAGTTTTTGTTCGAAATACTATGTTCACGTGTTCATTTTTTATCCAAGAATCTTGATGGATCCAGTTATTGGTATTTCATCTTTATGCACACAGAAATATATCATATTAATTTTGTTTTAATTCTCTCATTTCTTTCTATCTCCTTGACATAAAAATTTTCACCCTTTCCTAATAAATGCATTTACTGGAGTGCATTTTATTTTAATAATATTTTTAGCTGCATTTAACAAGTTTCATTAGTGTTTTTTTTCATTTGATTTCTAGCTTTGTTCATTGGGAATTCCTTTAATGCATGATTCATTTTCTATTTTCTTTTTGTTGTTTTTCATTGTTAATCACTCTTAATTTAATATGGATAAAGGTCCTTTCTCTGTGTATATCCTTAGCATGAACAGGTCTCTTCCCTGAGAGCTCTCGTCACTTCAAAAATCTCTCAGTAGCCTCATTAAGCACTAAGGTTTTTCTAGCATCAATTACTCCAGATCTGTTTTGATATCCACTATGGATTATTCCACTGATGCCAATAGAAGTACCTTGTAGATGGCTACCTGCCTTCCTTGAGCTATTTGGAATTTGTGCTTTCTTTCTGCTCTGAATAGACCTTGTGAAAAATAGACTTTTTGTCTCCAATATGATTTCTTTTTTAAAAATTTTTTATTGTCAAACTTATGTACAGAGAGGTTACAGTTTCATACTTTAGGCATTGGATACATTTCTTGTACTGTTTGTTACCTCCTCCCTCATTCCCCCCTCCCCCCTCCCCTTTCCTTTTCCCCCCATGAGTTGTTGAGTTGATTTACACCAAACAGTTTTGCACGTATTGCTTTTGTAGTAGTTTGTCTTTTTACCCTGTGTCTCTCGATTTTGGTATTCCCTTTCAGTTTCTTAGTTCTAATACCAATATACACGGTTTCCAATGTACTCAGATAAGATACAGTGCAGTACAACCACAGGAAAGGGACACAAGAGGGTTTTCAGTAATAGAAGCTACGGTTTCACATCACATGTTGAAAGTAATTACAACAGTGATATAACAGTTATTTCCATAACATGGAGTTCATTTCACTTAGCATCATCTTATGCGTTAATAAGGGTATAGCTATTGTGCTCTTGTGATCCTCTGCTGTGACTAGCCCAATATGATTTCTTTTTTTTTTCCCTCAGTGCTGCTCAGTCTTTCTTCTCTTGTTAGTCATATCTCAAAAGCCATGGTTCTGAATTGTCTCAATTATGTGATCATCAACTTATCAACTTTTCCTCTCTCTCTCTCTCTCTCTCTCTCTCTCTCTCTCTCTCTCTCTCTCTCTCTCTCTCTCTCTCTCTCTCTCTCTTTCTCTGTGTAGTGGGGCTTGAGCTCTGGGCCTGGCCACTGTCCCTGAGCTCTTCAGCTCAAGGCTAGTACTCTACCACTTGAGCCACAGTGCTACAGTTTTCTAGTGGTGATAAGAGTTTTACTGGTGATAAGAGTTAACTGGCGATAAGAGTTTCACAGACTTTCCTGCTTAGATTGGCTTTGAACTGCAATCCTCAGATCTCAGCCTCCTGATTAGCTAGGATTACAGGCATGAGGCTTCAGTGTCTGGCAAGTTTCTTTCTTTCTTTCTTTCTTTCTTTCTTTCTTTCTTTCTTTCTTTCTTTCTTTCTTTCTTTCTTTCTTTCTTTCTCTTTCTTTCTTTCTTTCTTTCTTTCTTTCTTTCTCTCTTTCTCTCTCTTTCTTCTTTCTTTCTTTCTTTCTTTCTTTCTTTCTTTCTTTCTTTCTTTCTTTCTTGACAATCCTGTGGTTTGAACTCAGGATCTGGGCACTGTCCCTGAGCTTCTTTTGCTCCAGGAGAGCACTCTTATCACACTAGCTACTTCCCCCATTTTCTGTTTATGTGGTACTGAGGAATCCAACCCAGGGCTTCATGCATGCTAGGCAAGCACTGGACCAATAAGCCACCTTCCCAGCCATTTATTTTCACTAAGGGTAAGACACACTGCTTCTTACTGAGATGATCCAGGGTCTCTAGATTTTATGCTTCTACAAATGTCCTCTCCTCCAATTAAAAGTGTTTTACCATTCATCTTTATTTCAATTATAAATCCTTTTCCTCCTTATTTCCTCTTCTTTGTTTCATCTTCACAGGAAGCACATTATCTTCTTGTTCTATAACTAACTTTATTGGCACCCATTCCTTCATGTCTTGCTTTATGACTCTTCCTCCAATTTCTCTTCCTCTTACTTAAAAGATGACCTCTTACTGATATTTCTCTGACTCATCTTGTTATATAGAATTGCTGCTTAAAGTTCTAATTCTCTTGAAATTTTAACCAATCTAACCTAAATTCACACTCACTAGAACCAAAATACAATATCACTGCTATATTTAATCTTCATGAGCATAATGTGGCATAGGAAACTGCTTGATTCTAATTTATTTATCTTACTCTTCTATGGATGAAATTACAACTGTCTTAGAAACCATGTTGATAAATAGCTAGTCTTAGGAAGGATCCTTAGGTGCCTCTTTAGATTCAGTTCTCAGTAGTTAAGTACTAACCGGCAAGAATTTCCATTCCAAGCTGGCTAAAATAGATGATGAGCAGTGGAGTTCTATGAGCTTATTTTTATTTCCAGTCACCTCACTGTAGAATAGTTTTTGTAAATATTTGGTAATTGAAATCTCTATGCATATTGGGAATCCCACAATTAAGGACAATATGAATCAGTATGAATAAAAACTGTTTATTTTTACCTCAAGAATGTGGCCTGTGATTATTCTTATAAAATATTTACACTCCTAATTATGTCTTTCTTAGTATATTATAGTAATCCTCCATTCCTGTCACAATCCTTGACTAATTGTGGGGTACTGCGAGGCAGAAGCATTTAGGCATTTAGATACCACAAAATAAACTCATAAATTTTCCCATCTGTAATTTCACTATATTCTCCACATTCTCTGCAGCCTCTCTCACCCTGGCACCTTTCTTATGTTATTTGATCTCATAGCTTTCCAGACATAGTTAAGGTAGTATCTTAAAGGTATTCAAGAACTCTTTATTTGAATCCTTTCTCATTCTTCAGTTAGAGAAAGAGAGAGAGAGAGAGAGAGAGAGAGAGAGAGAGAGAGAGAGAGAGATCCCATAGGAATTCTGGTTCTTAGTATTGCATCTAAAATTTCAAGCTTCATTTGTATCCTCATAGTATCTAAATCTACTTTAACATATAGATTTCAAAGTGAAATCCATTTTAACCATCCAGAAATTTTATTTTATGTTCACATTAAATTTCACATTACGATAAGTTTTTCAGGGAGGGGATTAAGAGCATCAAATTGGATGATTTCCAATTTCCCTTTCAGCTTCAATGTCCTTTGATTGTGAGATAGAAAAAAAAAAACTAATTGCCAACACTACCAGTCCCTAGAAAGAATAGACTGCTTTTATGTACATGGCAAAGTAATCTTTTGAATGAATTTTAACTTGTTCATTGATTCACTGAGACAAAAAAGCAAACAAACAAACCTTTATAGAATGTATGATGTTCAGCACCCTGTAATCAGTTTATTATCTGTAATGTCAAGTATATTTTTAGTTTCTTAAGGTGTAAGTTTTCACGAACATTTGATCACCAGATTCACCATGTAACAGATCTCTTCAGGGGGAAAAGGAAAGTTTAAGATGAGGCTGAAAGAGCAGAAATGATCCAGTGAAGTGGTACAGGGAAAAGCTAGTGGAGCTCACTAAACTGGTACATAGTGGCTCAGAGCAGAGAAAGCTGCTGTAAAAAAACTTATTCTCGCACCTTCAATAGAAACATCTTAAGATATATTATGTGTAATTTTACCATATATATTACAAATTTGTTTACTTTAAAACAATTTGGCCTTATGAGTATGACTGAATAAATGCATTTGCATTGTCCAATAATAATCATATGAAATTGAACAAAGTATGATGGTCTGTGTCAGAAATGGGAAACTTAAGTATAGTAGTATAGAAAATTGAGTATCATTGAATGATTTGCTAGTATAAAGTCCTTCAGCCTAAAATCCCAGGGGCATCACTGCTTGGTAAGGAAGTAAAATGGCCCTTGAAAATAGCCATCTTTATAGATTTCCTATGAAGAAAAAGTTAATTGACATTACAGAGGAACTTGAGAAAGAACATTGAGAATGGCTATGCTAACGGTTTCCTTAAGTTGACCAGAAACTAACTCAAAGCTTCACCTATCAGCACACACACTTCACTGATCATGCTGGGTTGTCCATGCTGCTATAGGATCTGAAAGTCTCCATCAATCACAGCTATCTCAAAACATTTGTTGTTATTGTTGTTGTTGTCTTTTTTTTGTTGTTTTTGGCTCTTCTCCTGAAAACCCAGATGTGGGAGAAAGCATTAAAGAAATTGGTAGTAGGGCTGGGGATATAGCCTAGTGGCAAGAGTGCCTGCCTCGGATACACGAGGCCCTAGGTTTGATTCCCCAGCACCACATATACAGAAAATGGCCAGAAGTGGCGCTGTGGCTCAAGTGGCAGAGTGCTAGCCTTGAGCGGGAAGAAGCCAGGGACAGTGCTCAGGCCCTGAGTCCAAGGCCCAGGACTGGCCAAAAAAAAAAAAAAAAAAGAAATTGGTAGTAGATAACACTTTGCTACTAGTAGTTTAAATGTCTGTTTGCTGTTGGTTTGTCAACTGAGGGGCATGAACTAAGACAATTCCTGTTTTCTGAAAGTTAATTGGAGCTAAAAGTCTCAGGGACTTTGCGGTCCAGAGGTTAGCTTCCAACCTCAAGTCTCAGATCTCAGCCTCTTGAGCCACCAGCATCCAGCTAACTTGTTAAAGAAGTACCTCCTGAATGTTACAATGATATTCCCAGAAGGCCCATATGTACTTTGAACCTACTAAACTCTTGAAAGTTAAATAAGATATATGTCAATATATTGAATTCCTCCTTATTAATTTCATAATGATGAGAATTTAATTTAATTTCTCTCTTCTTTCCACAAAGTAAAATTAAAATGAATATTGAATTTCCCTTAGAGGTTTCTTTGTGGTGTTAGATTAAGTGTATAAATCCTTCAAACCATGTAAGGGATAGGTTGTGCACATTCTAGGTCCTGAATGAATGATAGCAAGATTTAGCTATTGTCATTGTTATTGTTGATTGGCTTTGATCTTCAAGCAGAAAAGAAAAATTTTAACAACTGTTTTCTCACTCTTGCTTCAATGTTGTCTTTATTTTATGAAGCATTTATGAATAAGAAAATTAACAAAGAATCTGTTTGGACTTTACTGTTCATCTATCCGGTTTTAGACTTTGTCTTCAGTCCATAACATAAGATCACACCACAAATACATTAGGATTTTTTTTTCTAACCCACCCTTCCAGTAAACCCACAATTTCAGTACCCTCTCACTCTTACTCATAATACAAACCAAGATAATTATTTTCAATATTTAGTTATTAGATAAGTTTCTCAAAGATGGCTGTTGTTAACCTAAACTTGTTGTGTTGAATCAATAGAAATTTAATCTATCACAGTTCTGGTGATTAGAAAGCTCTAAGGAAGGCCCAACTCTCTGAAATCTCTGGAAAAGGATTTTTGCCCACCCTAGTTTGTATATTTGTCTTTTTTCTGCAACCATGGTATTCAGGAAATTTGAAACACTTTGAAAACCTATTGACTCAAGCAGAAAAGCTTACTTACAGAGAAAAGGTATCTAGCATTACCACCGGCAGCATAGTCTATCTAGCATTTCTTAGTTCTTCTTATCCTTAGAACTTGCTCTCTAACAATCCTTATTTTATTTTATAAGGCCTATCTGTTAAGTGCTATGGGTAGAACTAGACCTTGAGTTGTCTGTGACTACATCTCATATTTTGAACCACTTTGTTCTAGCATTAAGTAAAAATTATGAAAATGACTGGCATTCTACCCTTTTGAAAAATGAACTAACACATCATTCAATTCTTCAATAAACTAGAATTAACATATTTATTTTATGTACAAATATATTTAGGTTTAATTATAAAGCCTATTATTCTATAGAGCTACAATTTAAATGTTATACTTCCAAATAGAAAAACGTCACTCAGTATTCAAAATTATTGTAAAAGACATTTAGTTCATCATGAGAGAGTTCGCCAAAAATTTCTGGTAAGTAAAATTATTTACTATAGACAATGGAGATATGGAAGGCATACTTAGCCAGCTGGCTAGGAGATTTCCATTCCTTTTCAGTATTACTTCATTCTGCCTAATAAGATATTATTTTGTATTGCCATGAAAGAAACATATGCCTCGAGTGATATAAAATTATTAATGCAAGTCACAAAAGATATTAGCATTGAGAGTGACTTCTTTAGAACTTTGCACAAATATGTCCAAAATAAATCCAGTGAAACAATTAAATGAATGCCATTCATTTTCCTAGATTATTGAGAATCTATGTAATGCAGAGGGAAAAGGGAAAAGTCTGTGATGCCAGTTCAGGCCTTTATTATTTTCTTAACTATATCTTTTAAAAAAAGTGTTTCTAGACTTAACATTTCTAGATTGTGTGTGTGTGTGTGTGTGTGTGTGTGTGTGTGTGTGTGTGTTATTAGTCCTGGGGCTTGAACTCAGGTCCTAGATGCCGTTCCTGAGCTTTTGTGCTCAAGTCTAGTGTTGTATGGTTGAAGGAAAAACTCCACTTCTGGCTTTTCTGGTGGTTAATTGAAGAAAAGAGTCTAATGGACTTTTCTGCTTTGGTTAGCTTTTAATCAGGATCCTCATATCTCAGCCTCCTAGGTAGCTAGGATTACTGAATGTAAGCCACTAGCTTCCTGCAATTTTTTAGACTCATTGACTTCATTTGTATCCATTGCACTAATATAACTTTCACTGTGCTGACCGTAGTGTGTCTTACTGATAGATTGTATAATACCTCAAAGAAACAATGGTATTGGGAAAACATTTGAGATATTAAAGACAAGGGTTCTGGTTTTGGATTCAATCTACTACTAGGATCACAGATGAGATCTTTAGCTTTATTGGATTCAATATTCTTGCATAGGATTATACCTCAGAGTGAATGTCTGGGTTACTCCAAAGTTAATCCTAAACCTCTGAGGTTAGGGAATGATCATGAAAGCTTACCCTTTATGAGTGAGGCTTGAGAGCATTCCCTTATGCCTTTGGCCATATGAAGACACAGACTGGGTTGGGTACTGAATATGAACCAGACATAAAGTCTTTGAACTCCTTAATTATAGGCTTCCAGCCTCCCGAATTATGAGAAATAAATAAAATCATCTGATCTATGATATTTGTTTGATCAGATCATTATAGTGAACAAATAAAATAAAAGCATCACAGTTACTTCCATATCCAGATTGCAAATTAGATCCATTTATTTTACATTGTTCATCATATTACTTTGGTAGAAACAGAGAAACAAAACTGTGAATACTGTGAATATAGAATGTTGACCAGGCAGGATTAGAAGGCCTGTAGAAAGCCTGTTACCTTTTGGACTGTGTGCAGTTTCCCATGAAACAATTTGGGCTTAAAACTGACTTAGAGCTGAATGAAATAAAGACCTCCCATGTTGGGCTCTCTCTCTCTACTTCCCCTGCTTGGGGGGCGGGGAAGGGGCTTGTCCGCCCCTTCCTGGGTGGTCCTTTATCGCTCTCACGTGGGAGCGATGGCCACAGGTAGCCTCGGTGGCGTGTGGTCGCAGGGTGCCCCAAAACCGCCAAGAATGACACGGATGCGTGGGCCCCTGGAGAAAACCTCTAGGGCTTCTGTTTATTCAAATGAGGAGCCTCCCAGATATACCCCAAAGGCAGGCACAAGAGAGGGCCCCCTGGTTGGTCCCAAGGAGCTGTCCCTCAAGTGATGTCAGGAGACTTCCTTTGTGGGCGGAGGTCCAGCCCCCCAAGGATGGGCCTCTGGGGTACCCCTCCGCCATAGCACATGTGCTAACCCCAGGAACAGGGGCTTCTCTTCCTGTTAAAGACAGGAAGGGGAGGGACAGGCCCAGGTCAGCTGTGGCCCCTTAAAGGTACAGCTGACCCCAACACTCCCAAACTACTTTCCCTTTCTTTAATCTTTAAATTGTCTATGTTCATGATCAAAACTTTTTTAATGATCATGTTACAACCTAGTGAGAAATTTATTTTCTATACCTGCTTAAAAGCTCTCCAAATGCTATGAGCATAGGAATTTCAAATATTCTACACCTATTTTCGCAAGGTTTGCCTAGAATTGCTGTTGATTTCTGGATTTTGATGTTAAGAAGTGAAAAAGAATACCTCTAAATTTTGATGGCAGAATGTATTACCAAATGACACTAAGGTTGGGTTTTACATTTAACTGCATTTGCATTTAGATCAATGCATTTAAAGACATGCAATATTCTGTATGCTTTCACCTGAATAAACGTTTTTCTGCTGCATAATGAAACATTTCAGCCAATACATCTTGGCCTATTTGAAAGCATACCATTTAATAAAATGTCTTATTTTACATAACCTTCCTTCTTGCTTAAAAGCAGATACAACAACAAAACTATTAGGATCTATATTTCAATTTTTAAGTTGAGATATAAGTTCCTTATAATATTCCCATATAATATTTTGAAATTAATGATTTTTACTTGCTTTACCCTTTGTATTTGTTCAACATTGATTACATATTCAAATAATCTTGATAGAAAAAGTCTAGTTAGGAATCAGAAGATTTCTTTGACAAAGCACTAAATAAAGTGGATTGTAAAGAATTTCTTGTTTTCCTCTTTTTAAATTTCTTTGTGTTATTATTGCCTATGAGCACTTTAAACAGAAAGCATTTTATCATTACTAATAATGAGAACATGAATTGTCTTTGATTTTACAGGCTGATGTTACAGCCTTTGTTTTCCTTCATTACACTGACAGCCTTTCAGGGTTACCCTGTAGCTTTTCATTCATCCTGTGAACCACACTTTGCCTGAAGGAGTATTAGAAGGAGGAAGTTTTCACAAGTGCCCCATCCTTTATGCCTCTCTCCTGTGGCAGGACTATTTTTACAGCTTTTAGATATAAGGGAATTGAGGTTTTGTGAAGTAGTCATTTGTACAAACAGGGAGCAATAGTGAGTGATAAAGCTAGGGCAAGAGACATGCCTTCTACCCGCCTAGCTCAGTGGGGTGCCTTCACCTTACACAACCCCCACATACCAGGGTTTACTTCAGGTTCACAGTGAGAACTGGCTTTGCAATGATTTGTTTCACTGGGACTTCACAAAGTTGTCAACAACCTCAAGACAATTGGAGTCTCTCCATTTTTTGGAAAGGAGGCAATATTAGCACTGAAAGCCAGAATTTCTAGAAATAGGATTTTTTTAAACTAATCCCAAGCAGGCTAAGACTCTAGCATAAAATTTGATTTGGCTGATTTTGTCTATTACGAGGGGACAAGCAATGTGGTAAGCCCCTGAAACCTCCATCTAAAACCCCACATTGCTCTTTTCCTCCACACTTCTATTCAAATACCCATTCATCACACTCATAACTATCAACAAATCAGTACTGAAGATTTTTTATTAGAAACATGATCATTTTCTGAAAATGTTCTTCTTCCTCTGTGTATGCTCTATATCCCTTAAGCTCCACATTGAACATAAGACTTTTATATTTAGTATTCCTGCTCAGGCTAGTGCCATGGAGAGTTGTAAACCAGAAATAAAAAACAAATATTAATGTTACTTGTGTCTTATTTTCAAATTAAGAGCCACTATAAAGCAAAATTATCTACGTGTGTGTGTGTGTGTGTGTGTGTGTGTGTGTGTTTCTGTTTTGATAACATTGTTATCCTTTGAAGTCTCTGCTATGATTCTGGAAGAAAATGAAGCCTTGAGGAAAATAGTTTGAGTACCTCTTTTCCCCATTCTTTGTAGGATAGTAAAATGCTACCACCAATCCAAAAGTCTAGGAAAATAGTTTCCTATTCTCCTATTGTGTGCCTTAGGGAAGTCAGACTTCTCTAGCAGAAGAAGCCGCTTAGAGAAGGTATAATCCTTAAATTTTACAAGAAAGAAAAGCCATGAACTATCTTGAAGATAGTAATAATGACTCATGCTCCTTTCTAGGTCATTAGATGCTTGATACAGAGCAGAGGATGGTAAACTACTGCTTGGGGGCCACCTATTTGTTTAAGCAGTTTTACTGAATCACAACCATGTTTGTGGTTCATGTTCTGTCAATGGTTGCTTTCCCAACAACAATGACCAACTTGTTGCTAGCATAGTTTGGGGAAAAAGATACCTTGTCTTTGCAAAGCTGAAAAATACTTACATCTATTCTCATAAGAGAATCTTCAAATCTACATCTATTCTTATGAAAGAGAGAGAGGATAGGAAGAGAGATTTGTAATTCTTTTCTCTTAAAATGATATGACCTACTTGATTGGTTTCCCTTCCCCCTTAAACACTTTTCAATAACAAAAAATGTATTAGTTACAGAGAGTGCATAAATGTTCTTCTAGTTAAGCTATTTGAAATGCATATAAGTGTTGTCTTTACACGTATATCCTGAATTAAGGCTCCAAATGAAAATAGTACTTATTCAGTTGTTAATAATACCATTAATTTTTATAGAAAAATTTCACAAAAGCTATTGAGCAACCTTTATGCTATAATCATTAAATTTCCCACATTGACCTATTGTTTAACTCATATGTTGTTGGATATCTCCCTTTCTAGCATGGCAAGAGACTGGCATTTTTAGTTAAGCAAATGGCTATAATTTATATAAACTGTGTTGTTATATAACTTCTAATTATAACAGCTAGATTCCCTGTGTATTTGAGGCATGAAGTATGCACTCAAGCACTTAGCCCAACATTATCAAATGACTTCCATTCTCCTTTTGAGCTGAAATACAGAGAAAAGAAAATCTGTGGATCTTTTTACATTAAATAAAGCATAAGGACTATGCTAATATAGTTATATTTCTGTGCTTATTTCTAAGCACGGAGCTTATCCTTTCTTGAGCACACAACAAACCCAACTGGATTAGTTTACAGACTGTGCAGAACTAAGGCAGCCAGGGGAATGTCTAGATAAATGGATCTTAGCAGAAGGTTTGGTGGGCTAATGATTGATGGAAACCTAATCATTTCTTTTGTTGCAGGTCAAATATTCACTTCCCTAAAATGTCTGCAAATCTCAAGCATTTTGCAAGTTTTTACAGCTTTCTGATCACCCTATTTTTTTTCTTTATCATAAAATGTTTCCAGGCCTCAACAGCTGGTGCTTGCTGGCTGAAGAAATGAACAGGAAGACAATGTGTTCACAGGATTATGGAACAGGCAGAGAGGAGAATTTATGCAGAGTTTTATAAGCTTAGTCGGGCAGAAAATAGATTGGGGTACACAGAGGAAATCATGTGTCATTCAAAGCTCAGCTAACAGACAGATCTTCCATAACATAGGTACACCACAGACTGTTCTCATACCTTCCACTTCAATAGCTACCTTGAAGTTTGAGTGTAACAACCAGTCTTCATTGGTGTTTGTTGTTTACCTGTCAAAATCAATCAAAAATCACAATCCCTGCTTTCTTTCTCCACACACGTATTCACAGCTTTGAAATGTGCAATAATGGCCTACACTCAAGAATCCTCCATGACTGAGTAGTACTAAAGAAAAATGGATCCTCTTTAGGAATGAGAAGCAACCTCCCTTCAGTATGAATGACCCCGAAGCCTCTTTGTAAAACACTCTCATTTCCTCCATACTCCCTGGGTGATCATAAACATCACTGTCCTTTAATGAGCACCCATATGTCACTTGTGATTCGTCTAAATGCACTACAGTCCCCTAGGTTGTGGAGTGTATTTCATGCTTCTAATCTGAACCATAACAGAGCATGTCTAGTTAGATGGTTGGAAAGGACAGTCATGTTTCTTTAGCCATCTTCATTTTGCATTGGTTTGCCTGAGTCTCCGTCATCAAGAGCTTTCATTTGATTCATGTCTGTGTCATATTTCTGTTGATTATCTATATTTGGTCTTATCAGCAAAATTATCATCTTGGGTTATTTTCCACAAATGATCTGAATGGCACTCTCTAGGATTGTGTTTATTTACAAGCTATCATGACAAGATAGAGCAACCAACTGTTTCATTGGTATTTTTACATTCAAAGATACTTGTCATTCCTTGTTAAGGATGATTATTTCCCAGAATAAAGTAAATAAAAGACTAATGAGGAAGAAAACCAGAAAGAAGTTAGAGTCATTATTACTATATGTTCTTCCTAAGTAGAAAATAACTTGACGTTCCTAGAATAGTCACTATGTAATGAGTTGATAGGCCCAAATAAATTCCAAGTTAATACCTACTTTCTTTAAAGAACAGCACTTATTTAACAGTGTCACTAGTATTTTCTGAGACAGCCCTACTTTATACTTGGCCCTGTGGAAGAGCTAAAATTGTCTAAGCTAGTCAATGTTAACAAAATGAGCAAAATCCCAGCACAGCTTAGGCTGATGCACTGTTTGCAGGCATGTGTACTGCAAAAGTGTCCTCAATAGTGAATTATTATCAGTGCCTCAATCGCTAAATCCTAGCTACTCAAGAGGCTGTGATCTGGAGATTTCAGCCTTCAGTTAACCTAAGCAGAAAAGTCTGTGAGACTCATCTCCAAAGTAACCAACAAAAATAAAATTAAAAAGTAAGACTGGTAACATGGCTCGAATGGGAGAGTTTCCTGAGCTAGCCCAGGAAACAGAAGGCCTGTGGGTTCAACTCCCCATATTAGCAAAAAGTTAATAAAAAGAATTGTTGTCAATACTTTTGGAGAAAAATGCTTCAATATTTGTTGTAGATTAGTATGGGCTATTCACAGGGCGGGGTGACATCCTGCTTCAATGGTCATGTGTACCTGTGTTTATTTCCAGAGTTCTGAGAGAAAATAAATTAACAAAACCTTTGATAATATGTCGAGTGCGTATAGATGATATTGGGCTTCTGGTGTTACTTAGCCTCTAACACTTTTCTGTCATTTCTTAGCAACTACAGTCTGTGTTTTATCTAAAACTATAAAAAGAAAAAACAGATTAGAAGCTCATGGGGTATATTAAAATCCATCTTCAATTCTCATTCTTCTTTATGATGATTTTTAAATAGTTATTCCACTGAAGTATCAGATCATAAGAGAAATATTAGCATTATTTAAATTAATTATTGCTTATGCATTTAAGGCTCACATTGAAGTCTTAATTTATTTTTTTACTTCTCAGTTTTCTTATAGCTTTTGTAGCATGGCATGTTGGACCATTTTCCTTCCAAGGGTGAGGTGGCACATTCTACCTTGGAAGTAAACTAATATTTTGTATCATTGCCGTTGTCAAACTGAAGGAGAAAAAGAGCGGCAATGGTGACCCTGAAGTGACTGCAAGGATTGAAGTCCTAGAGAATAACTCAATTCTGTCTTGTTAAAATGATTACATGTGCTATTATGTCATTTTTAAATGATAGCATATGCTACTAAAGGTGCTTTTGGAATTTTTTAGTATGAATGAATTAGAGTGATAGCAAGTACTAAAACTATCTTGCAATTCATATAAGATGGGTTTCTAATGAATAGTTCTTAAAGGAGAGATTTCCCAATAATATGGGACAATCCTAGAGGACTTTTTGTTTGTTTGTTTGTTTGTTTGTTTTACCTGCTAGAATACATGACATAGAAATCTTTTAGTTATAAGTACCAAAGCCAACCATAGATTGATAACTCAGAGAACGAAATAATTGTAAATTCACTGAGAGCTTGCTGCACCCCTATGAGAACTAGAAAATACTCCAAAACGTGAAGCATAGAAATGCCTTTAAATCCACACAAAAACTCTTGTCCTGTAAGGATATCCCTCAGGCTCTGTGTGGGTACAAGGGACCCAGCTTTAGTCCACTGCTGCTGGTAAGGCTCCCACTGCATAGTTTAGCTACTATCGCCTGTGAGCTGAAATACTGGTCCACTATCTCCTCACTGCAAACTCCAGGAATGTGGCTGAATCTAGGTCGTGATCCTTTGCCTTTGTTAAGATGGAGTCTGGGGCACCAAGTAACTGCCATTTTCTACTTCCATAGATAATAGGTTGTGGTTCACATCAGGTTCAATGATGATTCCTTAAAGAAAGAAGGTCCAGGTTTTGTACTACTCAAGGGACAAATCAAATCTTCATTGTCTCTAGCTTCGCATGCTCTTTGCTTCCTCCTTTATCTGGTGACATCACCCCAGTTCCTTGGTGGACATGCATGTCTGACATTGCTAATGTGTGTCTGAAATTGGCTCCTAGTCCCATACCCTGATGACTCCTGGGATATAATTCCAGGTAATGTGAGTACCACCCTCTCAACCATCCAGAGATGCTCTTTGGGTTTTATCAGAATCCACCCATCTTGTCCCCAGAGGATGCCTCCTATAAAGCTACTAGGAAGGAGTTTTCATTCAGGAGTCAGTAAAGATAAAACTAAGAGCTACCCTCAGCTTCACAAAAATAACCAGGCTAAGAGAATAAAATGATGTAAGAAAATTCAAAGATGAAAGATATGAGAAGTGAATCCCTAACGGTGTTTAAGTCTCTAGATCTCTACTTTCCATAGCCAAACCACATATACTATGGTTAAATGAGTCAATAAACTCCTTCTTTTATGCTCAAACTAAAACAAATTGGATATCTTTCACATAAACAGTCTTCTAAGAAATATATTGTCTCGTTTCTGCCAAAAACTAAGAAGACCTAAAATAACTTCTTGTAGTTTAGAGATTTCTTGTTTAAACAAGAAATCTAAAGGAAATATGAATTTTCATTTTTCCTAGACAGAAAGGATAGTTGATTCAAATATTATCTAGTATTCAGTAATCCTAGTTGATCTTCTTAAATCTATGAGCAATATTAGAACTGTGGCATTGAACATATTGCTTCATGTTTCTCAAGGGTGCTTGTTTCATTTGTATAATAATAACATTAGGTATCATATATGTGTGTGCCATGCTACCTGTGACAACAATTTCCAAATATTTTCTAACTCTATATGCTCACTTGATGGAGGTCTTGATTACCTCACATTAAAAAAATGAAAGGAAGAAATAAAATAGAACTGTATAGAGTTTTACTTTTAGTATTTCCATGTACACTAGCATTTTTAATTTATTAAAATTCTTAACTAATAGAAGAAATATGATACATGGGCAAATTATGCTTTGCCCAGTTAGAGATTTAAGTTTAGATAAGAAGATAAGTACACACAGCAAGAACATTTACAATGTAAAATTAATACAGCTCACAAACCATTGTGTGACATGGTAGAACCAGCTCTGCGCTAAGGCTGGGAATTTCCCCTTTAGCATTCAAAAATAGTAAATGAAAGCTTGTCAAAGGTTTTGAACTCCCAAAGAATAGGTCTCAGTGTGCAAGTTTACAATCCATTTTATGCTGAAATGTCTTTGAGTTTGACTTGAAGAGAACATTTAATTCTTTTGGAGTGTTTTATTTAAACAGACAGTATGACTGTGACTATGCCCATGTTATAGATAACCTTCTATTCTGTTCAGCTTTTAGAAATTCTAAAATATTTTTCTGCTGCAACGGATTTAAAGTACAACATGTAAAATAAGTACCAGTTTTGAAATTAAAAAAAAATTCAAGAACTGTTATTTATGAACATCAGACTTCCGTGGCACCCATTTCTTTATGCAAGAGTATGGATGAATATGTAAAGCAGCTGGCTAAGGTTCTGTTATCCAGCATAAGTGTTCAGAATTTGTTTTAAACTTTTACACCTTTGAAATCTCTAGGATTTTCTAACTTAATTGGTGCTTATTAAAGAATGACAGTATACCTTGGTGGGAGGAAGAGATCATGGCATATGGTGTTGCTTTCTTAAGCATAGCACCAGAACATTTGCCAGGCAGTATATATCATGTGAAAACACCATAGTGTAAAAGTATTTGAGTCTGAGCACCTGCTTTCAAATTCTGGCTTTGCTAACAAATGACTGTGGCCTTACACTTTCCACCTCAGTGACAAAACAAAGTGAAATTTCATGTTTCTTGCTGAGCTTGGAAAGGTTAAATGTCATTACTTAGTCAACGTCTCTGAGCCTATCACAGAGTAGATACTCAATAAATATTAGTTTTCAGCATCAACATCATCATCACCTATGAAATAGAAATACATAAGAGAAATAAAAGGCTATCAAGAAAAAATGCTCTGGATATTTTTTCCCCAATGTTACTCAATGATGGGCTGACATACAAACAGGATTGAGCACTACAGTCAGCAGGTTCAGCACCTTGGCTTTAATTACAGATAGTGTATATATTAATTTGCCTAGGGAATTTACCATAGATATAAAACAGAAGTTACAATAGATTTTCTTATAAATATTCTGCCAGTTCTTATTCTCCCAAGTATGCACTGGAGTAAACAAACAAACACTGAATCATAAGGCTGGTAAGCATGAAATCAGGAAAAGTTGGCTAAATTATCACAAATTTGCAAGCATTTATACTGGAAAGGGCCAGATAGTAAACATGTTCAGCTTTGATGACTATGCAGCTCCCACTACAATGAATGGAATCTATTCAATGCTGCTATAGCAGAAAGAAGATGTAAACAATGTAAAAACCAATGCCAGTGACTGACATTTGGAATATATGGGTTGTATGTGGTTCGACCGGCCTTAGTTTGTGGCTGCTGGGATTGAATGGTGAGAGTTAAAACATGGCTGATTCAACTACTTTCAATGCAGATAAGGTCTGTGGGTCTGGTGGATGCTTGGGCCTGGAATTGATGCAGCTCACCTCTGTTGCAATGTAGAAGTTCCTTCACTACTTATTCCTTCAGCATCCTATTTTCCCATTGCTGACTAACTTTCCTTCGGATTGGCTCAATTTGTCCAGATGTGCAAATACCTTTAATTTCTCCTCCAAGTTAGGCCTTAGCCTGGAAGCCTTTCTGCCTATTTAAAATATACCCTAATACTTGCATAGCTTAGTGTGTAGAATGGATACTGCTCAGCTTGGATTCTTTGTTTTCTAGATTGCCCCAAATTATTTTTATTTATTTTTTGGTATTCTAATATTTGAGGAAAGTAGGAAATTCTCACCCTTACTCTGCAAGGTTAATAAGTAAAAATGCCTATGAAAATACAGCAAAAACTACTGAAAATCTATGATATTGAGTAGGTAGCTGAAAAAATTTTTCCTGGTAGGACAATTTTCTAAATAAATGCAAGAACATGTTGTCACATAACACTAAACAAATATCATTTTGGCCTTAAAAAAGTGAAGAACTGAGTAAAATAGTTTATGATTATGTTCCATTTTAACATGCCCTGTCATCTCTGTGAGGAGGGTGCTATGTGCCATGGAGGAAAAGAATTTTGAAGATAAAAGTAAAATGCATACATCTGGGAGTAATGAAGTAATAAAGCAGCCCTCCAGGCCAAATTGCTGTCTAGTCTGTCTCTAGATCTAGCTGCCAGTTCCCATCTTGCCCTTTAATGCACAATCACAAGTCACACTCCTTGCCTTCTCACCTTCTTAATTCTGAATTCATCCTTTATCTCTTGTTCATCCCATCTGGAGTTATTACATACCTACTTAAATATGGAAAAAGGACTGGTAATGTAGAACAGGAAGGGAACAACTAATGTTCAACATTAGCAAGAAGTTTTCAATTCTTACATTCTTTATTTATTTCAATGTCCTAGCAACTCTAGTCATTCCCATTTGATAGATAATAAAACTAAGTTCCATGAATGTCAACTGAGTTTTCCAAAGTTACAATGCCTCAGACTAAAGGGACAGGCAAGCAGGCCTGACTGACTCCATAGCACTTGCTCAAATTGTCTGCCAATGTTGACTCTCAGGTGCCTGCAAATCAGACTTCTAAAACTCTGATCCTCCTGAAAAGCTAGTTTCTTTTACTTGATTGGAATCCTAGGTAATTTGAATGTTAATTTTCTCATGATCTTTGCATTTCAGTAGCTATATTTTACTAATCAGTCTCTCTCTCTCTCTCTCTCTCTCTCTCTCTCTCTCTCTCTCTGATATCTAGTAAGTCTTTTAAAGAAGGGAAAAACAAAAGGAATCATTCTAAGGCTATTTTTATAGTAAGCACCAAGTTATAAAATAAATTTATATTTTTAAATAAAGAACTCTTAGAGTTCAGCTAGCAGTTGAGAGAATAATGTTTTTGGAGGAGCCCTTTTAGGTGGTCTATACCATACTCTTACCCTTGAGGTACCTAACCTGATATCTATTGTATTTCTAAAGCTAATACTAAGGGAAAGCCCTTCCTGGAGAAGTGAATCTTAATAACTGAATCATTAAGGTCAATTCACTAGCATGAACTATTGTCTATGTATTCTTTTTTTATTCTGTTTCAATCCATACTCCTATTCTTTATGGGATGATGTGATGTATAAACTGGCGAATAAGAGATATGTCCATAAGCCAGGCAACCTTTCTAGACTTGAATTTCCTTACAAAATGAGGGAGGTAGTATAAATAGGCTCTAAGATCCTTTCCAACTTAGATACTTTAGATTTGCTTTATTCTGCTATCCATATTTACTTGTAAGCTTTCTAGACACATATATATATATATTCAAATCCAAATAAAAAGTACAGGACAAATTGCTTTCTGGTATTAGCAGATATATTAGAGGGATATTCCATTGTATAGATGACATTCTATATTTATCTTGGTGTGCTGCCTTGAAAATTGCATGGTGAGAGCATTAGTCTTTATGCATTAATGCTCCAGGCAATATAATTATCATCATAAAAGAGGGAGAAAAGTATCTGTTCTTTGAAATAAGAGAAAATTCCAAATCATTCTTTTTCTTTTTAAATTTTTGTTATCTCTTAGTTGTACAAAGGAGATGTCATTTAACGAGATTTATGAATACAACACATTATGATCAGTGTTACCCCTTCAACATTTTCACTCCCTTTGATATTCCTCTTCCTTTATTTTCCTTAATTTTGCAGTATATACAATGAATTCTTAAATGTATTCTCTCTACTTCCCCCCTTCATTTGTCTACTCCTTTCCCCATGCCTCCATCCTCTCCCATGTACCAATTTCCTGTGCTAATTTGTTGAGCTTGGACTTAGACTTTCTAAAAATTATACTATTTGCGCTCTTATACAGTCTATTATACTTCAGTTAATTCATCTGTAATCACTTGCATACCACGTAACATATTTACTTACAGATTTATAGGCAGATGTTAGCTACACAAATGAGGAATTCTCTGGGTTTGGTTTACTTCACTTAATATAATTTTTTCCAAGTCTGTGTATTTGTTTACAAAAGGTACAATGTGGGCTGGGAATATGGCCTAGTGGCAAGAATGCTTGCCTCCTACACATGAAGCTCTCTGGTTCGATTCCCCAGCACCACATATATGAAAAACGACCAGAAGGGGCGCTGTGGCTCAGGTGGCAGAGTGCTAGCCTTGAGCGGGAAGAAGCCATGGAGGGTGCTCAGGCCCTGAGTCCAAGGCCCAGGACAGGCCAAAAAAAAAAAAAAAAAAAAAGAAGGTACAATGTCATTCCTTCTAAAGGGTGAGTAAATACTTATTGTGTACATATACCACATTTTCTTGATCCATTTGCCGCTGATGGGCACCTAGGCTGATTCCCTATCATGGATCAAAGACCTTAATGTAAGGCCAGAAATCCTGAAACTATTACAAGAGGGGATAGGAGAAACATTAGGACTTTGGAGCATGGGCTGAAACATTCTAAGGAACAATCCAGAAACACAACAAATCAAAGAAAAACTAGATAAATGATATTGCATCAAACTTAAAAGTTTTTTCAGGGCAAAGGACATAGACAACAAGATAAATAGAAAGTCTAAAGAATGAAAGATTTTTACCAGCTTTATATCAGGCAAGGGTCTAATATCCAGAATATACTTAGAGCTCAAAAAATTAAATGCTCAAGAATTAAACCCTCAAATAAACAACAATTCAATTAATAAATGGACTAATGACTTAAAGAAAGACCTCTGAGAAGAAGTAAAAATAGTCAATAAACACAGGAAGATATGATCAACAATTCTGGCCATAAATGAAATACAATTCAAAACAATGCTAAGATTCTACTGCACCCCAGTTAGAATGGCCACTATCAAGAAAATAAATAACAAATGCTGGCAAGCATGTCACCAACAAAGAAAATCTAATGCCTTGCTCCTGGGAAACTAAGTGTGTTCAAGCACCCTGGAAAGTGGTATGGAGGTTCCTCATAAAACTAAATGTGGATCTACTGCCCTATGACCCTGTAATTCCACCCCCACACATTTATCCAATGGGACACACACAAAGCCACACTAAAGCTACCAGAATAACAATGTTCATTGTGGCATTGTTTACTACAGCCAAATTGTTCTAATTCTCCTTCTTTCAAAACTACAGATTTTAATCAAAAGCCATGTTAGATTCTTTTTTTCATACCTGTGGTGGGGCTTGAACTCAGGGCCTGGGGCACTGCACCTGAGCCTTTTCACTCAAGGCTAGCCCTCTACCACTTTGAGCCACAGTAAGACTTCAGGTTTTCTTGTGGCTAATTGGAGATCAGTCTCATGGACTTCCCTGCCAGGGCTAGCTTCAAACAACAATCCTCACCTCTTAGGCTCCTGAGTAGCTAAGATCATAGGCATAAGCCATCCATTCTTGGCTAGGATCTTTGAAGATAGTAAAATATACATGAGAAAGAGAGAGAAAGAGAGAGACAGAGAGAGAGACAGACAGACAGACAGACAGAGGGGGGAGAGGAGAAAGGAAAGGAGAGGAAGAAGGACAAACATTTTTCATTCAGTCTGAAATGAATTGTCCTGTGTTAGTCCTGGGAATATAAAGGCAAATATGATAACCACAGATGAATGGATCGAGAAAATACTCTCTCATATGTATGTATGTATATATATATATGTACATGTACACACACGTACGTATATATGAGTAATATGTCATTTTCAGAGAAATGGGTGGACATGCAGAAAACTAAGTGAATTGAGTCAGGTTCAGAGAGACAAATGAAACATGTTTTCTCTCATGTGGAAGTTAGAGCTAAATTACAAATATATATGGAAAAAAGTAAATAAGGTATTTTTATTTTCACTGAAAATTTTTTGGCTTACACACCCAACTCCAATCCCAACCATTGAGTTCTCCTGTACCTTATCTCAGTTTTCCCTATTAGTACATCTCACATTAACATGTAACTTTACAACTAAAATATTGTTATTGGATCTTTAATATGATAAACTACAATCCATACTCTTTATAGGTTTGCTTAGTAATTAATGTCTTCTTTTACTCCATAATCCCATCCGAGGTTCAACATTATGCACCTTTAGGCTTCTCTGAACTGTGTTAGATCTTTTTTTTCTTAAACCATCAGATTCAGTGTATCTAATAAGTTCACTTGCTTATTTTGTTTGTTGTTAATATTCTTGAATTTTTTAATTTATTTGACAGAATATTAATTACTCCATTGTTTAGAAATTGTGCTGGAAATTCCCACTTTCATATAAACTGGGAAGTATTTTAATTTTAATACAACTTACAAATAATGAGGGCAATCTTAGCCAGAGGCCAATGAGAATTTATGTTTAGTTAATCAGGAATTTATTTGCATGGCAGAAAGGGAAAAATCTTTCTTAGTGAGTCAGTCAATTGGAATTCTTAAATCTTACTCAACTGAAGAATAACCAAGTTAGGTTTCCAAATAAGTAGGCCCAAATAGTGCTTCGACCATATCATTAGTCTTATACTTTTACCTCATGCAGAAGAGTGACAACAACCTATTTTCTCAGTGTATCTTGTTCAAGCTGCTCAACAGATATACTAAACTGAGATTAGATCTGTGTGTAGTCACATACAATGACCAAGAATTCCAGTGTGTCTATGCTGGGTTCAATATTAAGGAGTAGCTCCTGAAGGAATGGTCCTAGGAAAGTTCAGCTTGATATCTAGTCCAGAGCACTGGACAATCTGCTCTAAGGATCATTCTGTATCTTCATATTCATCAGATAACATTTAGAATGAGAATCTTAGTACTCTGCTTGGTGAACTGCAGAAGACATATTTTGCTGTTATTACTTTTGTTTGTTATAACCTTTTCTCTCAAACCAGAAATCTTCTCAGAATAAACATAGAAGACAATCCACAAAGAGATTGCATAAACAAAAAGTTATCTCACATTTTTATATAGCAAATACATACACCCCCTTAAAGACATGTTTCAAGAGAAGCAATAACTTGTCTTCAAGTAAGAGGGATTCACAGCCACACTATTCATACCTTGTTCATCCTAATTTTACGTTAGCCACTGGATTTATCCATCTATATTAGCTGATTGTTTTTGTCCCTAGTGGAGGATATGAGGGACAAACTCTATGATTATGACAGGGAAGGGTATACCTGAGAAAAAATTGCTTTGGCGCCTACCTTCCATAAAAATAGGACCTAAGTGCTCTATTCCCCTTGATAATTATATTTCAAAGATATTGTTTCCAGGTCTTTCCTAGACAAAGTTCACAAAAAAGTTCTTTTTAGTTTCTAAAACGATTCACTTCACAAAAAAAAGAGACTTTCAAATTTTCTAAGATAAATGGTTCTAACACAAAAAGAGAGGAATACCTTACTTATAACCATAAAAATTAAAACTTTTGATTTTATTCCTGTATATCTTTGTGCAAACCAATGGTTTCTTTTCTCAATCATGCAAAAGTGGACCATGTGCCAGATTCTGTGCTGGGATCTATGATTTTAAATACTTGATGTGATGTGAAAGAAAAAAAGAAAATGAGGGCTGGGAATATGGCCTAGTGGCAAGAGTGCTTGCCTCCTACACATGAAGCTCTCCGTTCGATTCCCCAGCACCACATATATGGAAAAAGGCCAGAAGGGGCGCTGTGGCTCAGGTGGCAGAGTGCTAGCCTTGAGCAGGAAGAAGCCAGGGATGGTGCTCAGGCCCTGAGACCAAGGCCCAGGACGGCCAAAAAAAAAAAAAAAAAAGAAAAGAAAAGAAAATGAAAATCTAATCCTACACTACAAGAGCTCACCATTCAGGAATCCAGACCTGTGGGCTGCTATATCACAGCCATATTCTTAGAGAGCCACAAAGCTTCTCCTACAATCGATGAGAAATGTCACTAACTATGGTCAAGTCTTCAGACTACGCTGGGTACTCAAAATTCTTGGTTAGCTCAAAATAAGAATCATAGGAACTTTCCTACATGTTGTAGTTCTTTTCTAGGATGATAATCAGCCTCATTAATTGCATGCTGTTTCTGCTCCCGAGCAATGCATTGCTGGTTCTCACAACGATCCAGTGAAATAGAATTAATTATCTCTATTCTCAGCTTTCTAGATGAGTCCTATGGTTGGATAACTCACCCTTAGACACAGCTAGTAAATGGGAGAAGTGTGACTGCCTTACACTACAGTCTGGGTTCAGGACAGCAATAGGAAAACAGTCTTACCATCAACTAGACTCTATATAATTTGGCCAAAAATAATTAAATAACTCAACCACAACCTAAAGTAAAAACAATTCCCTAGATTGTAGTGCATGTAACAGTTTTCTTGTTGATTTTTACAGCTATTTTTAAGTTATCCCTTTAACAGGAAAATAAGGCAGATATTTTGAACTGAAGTTAGACAGTAGAAACTGAAGATGAAGAAAGGTTCAAGGATTTGACTAAGGTCTAATAGGTAGTGAGTGGAAGGCTGGTAATGTCCCATAAATAGAAGGGCTGGACTCTGTTCCAGAGATCTCAACCACAAGTTAACTGCAGGTAAAGATTGGAAATTTCCAACCTGGAGATTTATCTCACACACAGACTTGTAATAGAACTACAGAAGTTCTATCATCTCAGTCTACTAATCTGTCCCCAAATCCAGATAGGAACAAGTGTTATTTCTGACACTTTTGTTGCACTGTACAATACTCAAGCATTCCTTTGTTTTCCTTGGTTTGACTTGTAAATAAAATCCCTACAGCTAGAGAATAACATTTAAGGTTTTTCAAGCCTATTTCTACATGCTTCCTGGACAATTTTGTACACTACTTACCCCAAATTGGGCCCTGTTCTGCAATTTTTATTCAGGTAAAACTAATGGAGTTTCCCCCAGAGTGAAGGATGTGTAATCAATCCCATTGTTTGATTTCAATGGGTTATTACGGGTGGGAGAATTGTTAGAGCAGAGGCAATTTAGAAAATCAGGTACGATTGACTTCTGCCAATTTGCATACTGCAGTCCCTAAAGCAAAAAGTCATGATGTTTGATGCCAGAGATAGAGCAGTCATTAAATGAGACCACCTGGGAAATAAACCCAGGGGAGAAAAGTAGAAAGACACAAATATAGACAAACTCAAGATTAGAGAGAGAGAGAAGCATTTATATAAGGGTACATTCAGAATTGTACCCAATCAAAGAAGAAAAAGAAAATAATACCTATTCACAATCAGAACTATCCGAAGATGAATTCTTTTTCCAATTCTTACGCTCACCTAATAAATGATATTGGATTGACTGTGGTGTTGATATGTGCTTCTGGGGGGAAAAAAAACTGGAAAGATGCCTCTTTTGTGAGGAATGGAATTGACTGGAAAGCTCTCCAAGTTGAATAGTAATAATCATAATTCTATTTTGAACTGGGATCAACTTTCCTCATATCATGAGCATGTCACCTAGTTCTTAAGCCCTCTGTTTCCTCATCTGTAGAAGTTTGGATCAGATATTTTCTAAATCCTTCTTCAAGCAATAAAATTTGGTGTTTCTAACCCTGACATGTCCTTGGAAAAGGAATGTTACTGTAAAAACACTGACTTGATTACTGAGAAATTGATTGCTATGTCTTTGGACTATTCCCAATGAGCCAAGTGGAAAATGCAGGTTATAGGAAAAAGTGAGGGTTGGAGGGGGTGGGGGTGGGGGTGGGGAGGAGTATAGATTCCCATCTCAAAATACAAAGGCATTCTTTCTTAGAGAAACTAAGTATATGCACAAATGGAACAAATGGTGGGTGATTAGCACCACCTTTGTAAAAAGAGCATGCAACCCCCATGTCAACAATGAGAAGTCTCTTTTAAGAGATTTCTCTGGAATACGAACAAGAGGACAGTATCTGAAAGGGAATATAAAGTCACCTTGATAAGACTAACTTGACATCTTCATTGCAACCCCAAATAGTAAGTACTGTAAGTACCATTTTCAGGAAGCCAAACTTGCAGTAAAACAAAATCAAACACACACACACACACACACACACACACACACGAACCACTTTTCAGGTATCGGCAGATCTTAAATGTGAACATTGGCCTAACCACTCACTCGTCCCACTTTACTACATTATATAGACAGAATATGCCCATCTTTTCAATCACAACTTTTGTGCTTTTTTTGTGCTCATTTCTTATCTTTATCCATATCTTTTCAGAGCATAACCCCAATGTCTAGGTTATTGCCTATATCTATGGAGTCAGAGAAAAGAAGAAAAACCATTACATCCTATTTTCCTTTCTTCCTTCTTTCCTTCCTTCCTTCCTTCCTTCCTTCCTTCCTTCCTTCCTTCCTTCCTTTCCACCTTTCTTTCTTTTTCTCTTTTTAGTGTGTGCATATAGTGCTGTGTGTGTGTGTGTGTGTGTGTGAGAGAGAGAGAGAGAGAGTCTTAGGGCTTGAACTCAGGCCCTAGATGCTTTCCCTTAGCTTTTTATTTGAAGCTTGTGCTCTACTACTCCAACCATGTTGCTTTTGCCCTTTCTCCCTTGGTGGGTAATTGAAGATGAGAGTTTTGAAATGTGATCCTCAGATCTCAGCCTCTCTCTCTCTCTCTCTTTTTTTTTTTTTGCCAGTCCTGGGGCTTAAACCCTTCTTTTTGCTCAAGGCTAGCACTCTGCCACTTGAACCACAACGCCACTTCTGGCCTTTTCTATATATGTGGTGCTGAGGAATTGAACCCAGGGCTTTATGTATAAGAGGCAAGCACTCTACCACTAGGCCATATTCCCAGCGAGATCTCAGCCTCTTGAGTAGCTAGAATTACAGACATGAGCCAACAACGCCTGTGCTGGGCTAAGTCTAAACCCCCTTCTGTGGAGATCCAGGGCCTATTTGCCCCCTCTGTGTGTTCCCCTTTCACTCTCACGCATAGCCTCTGGCCAGTAGGAAGTAATGCAGGAGCGAGGGCCATGGGTAAGCTCTGGACCAGGTGTGGCCGCGAGAATGCCCTCCCCCCCCCATACTTGCCAAGGAGGCCAGGTATGCGTGGACATCTCAGAGTAAGCTTCAGGAGCTTCCCAAAGTTTTATTCAGGGGAGGGGTTTATATAACAGTAATGGCGGCAGGAAGAGGAGGGACTAACTGGGTATTAATGATTGGCTGATGGACTGTCCATCACGGTGATGTCACGGAACTTCCCACAGAGGCAGAGATCACAGTCCCCCCAGGACAGGTCCTCTGGGCTCAGGGTGGCGCCGTGGTGGCACATGTGCTTACAGACGGAGGGCAGGGCTGGCTTAGCTCCCTCTTCCGGGGGAGGTTCCACACCCAGGAAGAAGGTAGGAGTGGTTAACAGCCAAGCAACCCCAGGTCTTAAAGGTATAGCCATCCCCAATGCGCCTGCTTTCCCCTTTTGTTAGTCCTTTCAGCTTCATACCAGCCCTTTCCGTCTACTTTAAATCATTCAAAATGAAGCCTTCCTTTTTAGTCATAATATCCATTGTGTTTGGGGGAAAGAAGTATCTTTAAGGATTCAAAGGCGGCCTGGTGCTGGTGCTGGGTACTTTGTCTCAGCACGAAGGCAGCAATGTGGCCCTATGAAAAGCAACTGCAATTCTAAAGACACTGCAGCTATTTGCAATCCCTCTTACAAAAAGCTTATGTCCAGAATGTGATATTGGTTAGAATTAGATGCAGTCATCATTTTTAGGGGCTTTGTTGGACTACCACAGCTGGGAACTCTCTTTTCTCAACTCCTACAACCCACAGACCCTCACGAAAAACAGGAGGTAAAAATGCCATTGTCCTTAAAATAAAACTTGTCTGTTTGGTTACATATTGTATGATCTATTTTTATGGGGTAAAAATCTCCATCACTTCTGGAAGACATCTTTTGTTCTTTCTGTTAGCTCTTGTTTTGTTCTGTTTCCTAGGTATTGTGTTCCTATTTGTGTTCTACATATTTGCAAACTTGCTTTATCTTTACTCTGCAGTCTACAAGTTCCTTCCAAAAATAATTCATATATTCATTATTTTTTATATTTATCAAGCATGTGTAAGTTGACAGTCTACCACATGCCAAGAGCATTTTAGGTACTAAGAATGCATATATTGATAAAGTAAATAATAATACTTCCTCAAGGAAAAAAGCTTTCCTCAGAAAATCTATGGACAATAGACACGTGACAGTATATATTACTTACAATCTGGAGTGTGCAGAATACTCAGAAGATCCATATTTTAGCACTTCATTGAGGGAATAAGAATGGGTTCCTCTTGCAAACAGCAATAAAGACCCTAAAGAGAAACTATGGATAAAACCAGTGAGGAAATCTGAGCCAATGATGGTGTGTGGGTGCTTGGGACTACCGTGACTCTCAGCAGTCCAGATCAATTATTCTTGCTAGCCGTAGCCCTGGATCTCTCTTTATTTGCTCTGTTTCCTCTGTTCATGGTCTATTTTGAGCATTAAGGGAAATCCTAGAGAAGTAGCCAGATGGAGAATCGAAAAATGGAGCTTTTGAGCTAGCAGACTTGGTATGTACAGGAAAGATAATATTAGTCTGTCAATGATAACCACTGATTCAGGATGTAGATATTAAATACTACAGGAAGCAATAAATCTTATGCTCTTCAGAGGAAGTTTATGGGATAGGTGTACTTACCAGAGAATGAGAAAAGGACTAACATCTGGAGAAAAGCCGGAGTGGGGTTCATGTGATACAAAGGCAATAAGACAGACCACTGAACATCTGGTGTTTCTTAAGATTTCATGGTTATGAGGGCTGTATTTCTGCCAGGATACATTTTGATGCTAAATAATAAAATGCCATCTATATTCTTTCATACCTTTCTTAAGACATTTTCTCTTCTTATTTGGCCTTTTTCTTCTTGTGTATAGTCCATGATCCCACAATGCTTTTTCTTTTCTTTTCCTCTTACCATGGCTGACCATTTATCTTAGCAAAATATTCTTCAGTCATCAAATGTCATACTTCTCCCATGACTACAAATCACCACTTGAATTTGTGCCGTCATCTTTGAATTCCATATTTATTTGGACCAATATTATGGTCAAATCTCTGCTGTCCATTTGACCATTTCCATCCCATGAATTTTAGTTCACTTCTATTTTATTGTTTATTGATGGATCTCTCATCATCACATCAGACTCAGCCATCTACCTATTTCTTACATGATGCATCCTATAATGCTATCATTAGAACTCCACTTGACAACACATTCCAGAGCCTAAAAGAACCTCCCATTACCATTCTTATGTCCTTCCTTTATAATAACATGATATCCAATTCCTAACTTCCTGCCTATCTGCCTGAGTTAATTCCTCTGAAAGTTTATTTTGGTGATGGTTTTGCTTATAAGAAAACAATGTTTTGTTGAACTGAAGTATCTGTACATTAAAGTGTCTATTGTCATACCATGTCTCTCCATTGCCTCATACTTCCTCCGCCTTTGACACTATCTATGTGTACTTTGCTTTGAATCTTGCATATTTCTAGCCTTGAGTCTTTCTTAAATATTTTTTGCTTTTTAGCCTGGCTATTTAAAAAAGAAAAGAAAGACTGTACATCTAATAACATGGCGTCTTTACCATACTTTAATGTTGTTTAACACATACACAGTGAAAGTCACAAATATGTCTTATGCATGCAAATTAAAGTTGTTCCCAAGGTATTACCAAATGTAGAAGTGAAGCATGGGGAAAATTTAATATTATTTAATTTTAATATTGTTATATTTTAATTTTATAATCAGTTTCTATATTATTTTATTTAACAGAATCTACCCCAATATCATTTTGCTAATCATTACTAATTTTCCTAATCATTTTATTATTGTCATAACTAATGTTAATGAGGTATTTCATTTTTGTCCTCACTGAGACTTTAGAATTCCACTCCTCAATTCGGAACAGCCATAGTTAGGGAGCCCAATAGTCATATTTAATGAAGGGTTACCACATTGGATAATGCAGTTTTACAATTACCTGTTCTTCCCCTTTTTCATTTTTGGCTCATACTCTTATTTTTTTAATCTCTCCTTTCAATGTAATTAAATCGTAATAGCATTTCATGTCTCTCCCTGCTTAAATTTAGCTCTACTGGGCATCGTTTCCCAAACACCACAAAACTATGATATCATCTTACTAGATGCATTAGCCATACTACTCAGCTGGCATTTCCCATGGGCTACAATTTCTCATAATTAATGTATGAGAGCCACATCTTAGCCAGATTGTTGGTATCTTGAAGCCATTTAATTCTCTTAGGCCTCATGTTGCTTAGCAGAATACCTTTCAAAGAAGACTAGTAAATATTGGTTGATGCATGAAGATAATATGAAGTCATTATGATATAAATAAGTAAATAGGCTTTATTAACCTACATTCTTCCATAATTTACCAACCGTCTATGATATAATGCTATATTGAGTTTATTGAAATTTTAACTTCATAAGGACTATTTAAATTTTATTTTATAAGATGTAATAATTACTCCTATTTTAGAAAGTTAAATGAAATACAAGGAATGAAAGAAAAACACACACTAAGTGAGAAATCACGTAACCCTAGTATAATTGTAGCTTTGTGATTTATAAGTATATGGAATGCTGCGACTCTTGATATCTGAAATATTTTAAGTAGAATAGTATTACAGAAGATATAATTTAGTGAACTTCAACAAATATTGCCTGATTATCTTATCAGTATGAAGAAATTCTCAGGAACATTCAGAAGATTTAATAAAAGAATATGTTGGAAAAGGTGATTTGATAAGGGATCTCCAAGACCAATTTGTGCTAGAGAAGTTCTGTAAAATTACTCTGTGGATGTGTTTGAAGGCCGTGGCAAATGCTTTGTCAGGAAATGATGGATGTGGTGGTGAGTTATATGTTTCATACACAAGAATCCCTGATGAGATTTCACATAGAAAATCCTAGATTAAAGTAATGAGTCTGGGAGTGGAGGTTAAAGAAGTTGAATGGGGCTTATATTGCTTTCCACATGAGATTTGTTTACAAATTACTATCATTTTATATAACATGAGAATAACATAGAACCTGTGAGCAGGAGCAACAATGTTTAGTTTGTAGCATGACTTATTAGCATATTATTGAAATGCAGCACAAATTTAACTAAGTTCATTATATATATATATATATTTTTTTATTTATTTATTTACAAGTAGTAAAACTCCACCATCACCAAACATTCTCTTACTCCTTCAGGCCTTTATATTCCCAGTTGTAACCCCCTATATCATTTCCATTCAACATGGCAGAACATTTCAGGTTTATTCTGATTTTAATGACAGCTTTGAAAGTGTGAAGATTTCATCATACCCAAACACACTATCAGAGCCAGACTGGAGAAGTAAACTTGATTGAAATCTCTAGGCTACTGATTTAAAATATACCATCATGTTTGTCTTAATAAGACTATAGACTAAAATCCAAAGTATTTATAAGTTGGACTTAGACACTCATAAATGTGATTTAAACTGTTTCTTTATTCAATAAATTTTAAATTCTCTGGATGACTATAAACAAAAGTAGAGTGTCTGGTAGGGCACTAGTGGCCCACACCTAACATCTTAGCTACCTAGCATGCTGAGATCCAGAGGATCAGGGTTCAAAGCCAGCCTAAAAAGAAAAAAATCTGTGAAACTCTATCTTCAATTAATGAACGAAAAGCAGCATTAAAGGCATCACTTAGGTGATAGAGCACCAACTGAAGAAGGGATTAAAAACAAGGACAAGGGGCTGGGATATGGCCTAGTGGCAAGAGCGCGTGCCTTGTATACATGAAGCCCTGGGTTCGATTCCCCAGCACCACATATACAGAAAATGGCCAGAAGGGGCGCTGTGGCTCAAGTGGCAGAGTGCTAGCCTTGAGCAAAAAGAAGCCAGGGACGGTGCTCAGGCCCTGAGTCCAAGGCCCAGGACTGGCCAAAAAAAAAAAAAAAAAAAAAAAAAAAAACAAGGACAAGACCGTGAGTTCAAATTTAAGAGTAAATGAATGAACACACATGATAAGAATGAATATGACAGTTGTAGATGTATTTATTACCATTATTTTTTATGGTTGTTATTGCCATTATAAAGGTTATCATTATTCAAAATACTAGCAAAATTCTCATGTGAGGAAGTAAACCCTTTCCCAGTAAAGCCAATATAAAGAGTGAGCAAGAAATATATGGGAGTATGTGTGCCAGATGTTGTTCCTGCATGCAGCAGCACAGGGTGAAAGAGTAATGGGAGGACCAGACGTCACTGGTGTCAGAGCCAAAGACTGAGAGTGGAGAATCCAGTCAAGGGGACAAGCTATAACTCAGGTAAAAATACAGACACTCAAGCAGATGAGACTTAGTCAGACAAAGAAAAATAAGGCTCTTGAGGGGAAGCTTTATTCATAGTTTATTTCTACAATACCAACTAATGCCTTTTACATTGGCTGGCAAAACTAAAACATTAGTGGCAGTGCCTAGCTTTAAAGTTTGGTGCCTAGGGTAAACAGAGAAGGAAAATGCCCTAGAAATATCCATTAATTGTAGCTTTATTAATAAAATAAACTAGTGGAAATTCAGAAATATAACTGCAATATATATACATAGTACATATCACATATATACAATAAATATAATTTCTTATAATATTATATAGTCTATTTCAGAAACATTTATAGTTGCAAAGCTAATGACTTTTAAGTCCTTTGTCAGTACTAATATCAATGCAGAGAAGTAGTAGATGACTTAAGAAAAGAAAACAGAACAAAGATGTAAAGAATGAACAGTGTTGGAAATTTGACTTAGTGAATACCTTGCTGTGTAACATGTTTCTGGACTATTAAATTTAAATATATAATCACCTTGATCTTGATTGCCTTTATCATCACTGTTATCTTGGCTTCCTTTACAAGGTCAACTCCATAGTAGGATTTGCAAAGCCTTATATAATCTAAGATCTACCAACACCTCCTCTTCCACCCCTCTCAAAACCAGGCTATTTCCAGCTCAGTATGCACCAGCCACATTGGGCACATTCACATTAAGCTTTTCCCTGTGTCAAAGCTTCCCCTCTGTGCCTTTTCAAGATATCTACCCCTTCCTTTGCCAAGATTTTTCTTTATTTTTCCTGTATCAGGTCAGAATATCACGTTTCAGTAATCCTTTCTTAACTACCCCATACGACACAACTCAGCAATGTCCAATCACTACCACGTCATTCTGTTTCACTTTCTTCATGGCACTTAGATAGATTTAAGCATATCCATCCATCTTAACTATCTATCTGCCATCAATCTATTGTCTTTGTTTATTGCCTGTTTCCCATTAGCATATAAACTTTATCATTTTGGAAATTCTGGCTCTTTTTCTTCAAACCTTAAGAGTAGTATCTAAAAAAGAACTTAATGTTAGAGATTCAAAGATATATGTTCAATTAATGAATGGATGATTACATGATAAGGTCCACATTAAGCACCAAACATCAGTTTTATTTTTCTAAACTCACATGATTCTAAAAAATAAGTCTTGCATCATTTATAAATCTATTTTTTATTGAAAAAGAGACTGATGTTTTCTGAGAAACTAATTGCCTTCCCAACATCTCATAGTTTTGTGTGTGTGTATGTGTGTGTGTGTATGTGTGTGTGTCACGTGCAGATTGTAGTGCACTAAAACAATGTAGGGTATTTTATTTCAGTAGTCTCATTGTTGATAGGACATACCCATTTGCTCATAACTAGTGAACACCAGCTGGTGGTGGATGATCTTTGAAGTTTTCTCTAGACATCTAGATGAGGGCACATAAAATAGGAGTCCACATCTTCACATACAGGCCCTTGAGGCTTCATTTATAACTAGCAGCCCCACCTCAAAGAAGTCACATTGTGTGGAAATGTCTTCCATGGTAGTTCAAAGCACCACATGGTAGGAATGAACACAGGAAACCCTTCCCGAAAGCCTGTGCATAATAAGGAGATTCTTGTCATCATTCAACCCTTCAGTTAAAGCCTCCCTCTTCAGACAAAAATGTGAAGAAAATTTTAGTTCCACCATTCTGTTCTGGGGATACTAAAAGAAAGATATGTTCATACAGTTTCAGTGGAATAAAAAAGTAAAACATAACTGACATAATACAGAACAGAATATTAATATAAACAAACTAAAATATTTCTGAAGGAAATTTTTGAAGCTAAATGTATTATTGATTCACATTTGAATGAAATCAGGTAACAAAAAGAAAACACAATCTTTTTTTTTTCACTTAATCTCATCTATCCTACGTAAAATCAGTTTTGCATCCAATTGAACTTTATCTCTGGCTTAGGGGAAATCTTGGCATGTATTAATCCTGGAAATGCTAAACATTCTCATTGATTTTTCTGAACCAAATTTTCATTGTATTGGTTAGTCCAAGAAATTTGAATATAGACATGTGCTCTCACAGATTTGTAGGTTTAAAAAAATGAGCATTTTAGAAAGTAACAAAAATATTTCAACACAACTAGTAACTAAAAAAATACACATATATTAACCTAATAAAATTGTAATTTAATTTGTCAATTTTAAGCATGAGTTAAGATCTATTATTAGTTACATTGTAGGGAAATAGGAGCTCTCCATAGCTTGCAAGTAAGAATGCTGAATATTATAAACTGTTTTTGAGTGCAAATTGGCAATAGGTATCATATTTTTGTAACTTAATATGCAGGCCTTTCTGAGTCTTGCAGTTTATCCCAAGAAATTAACCATGATTCATGCAAATATGTACCCTTAAGGATGTTTAGCACAAACCTGATATATAAGAATAAGGAACTCACAAGTATTTTTGACTATTCTAATAAATTCTTACCCATAAATTTAAAACAACTATTAGCAACTAACAATGTTTTCAAACAATAACTCACACCATTTATAAATATTCATAGAAAAGTAAGTTAGAACATACTGTTTCTGAATTGATAAAATATATGCTATACCATGAGAAAGAGTCTAGGTATCAAAAAGTAAACGTATCTCTCAGATACAGTAATTAACTTTCACTTTATTATTTATGTATTTTATATGCATTTATGGTATTGAAGATTGAACTCAGGGACTCTTGTTTAACAGTCACTCTATAATTTGAGCCACATCTCCAGTTTTTCTGCCCTCATTTTTATTTTCTTTGTTTAACTTTTGGTGCCAATACTGGAACTTGAATTCTGGGCCTGGGGATTGTTCCTGAGCTTTTCTGCTCAAAGCTAGCAGTCAACCACTTGAGCCACAGTTCTGCTTCTGTCTGTTTTTGTGGTTAATTGGAGATAAGCGCCCAGGCTGGCTTTGAACCATACTCTTCAGTTATTCTACATTCTGTTCACATGCAAAGAAAAAATGCCCAAGTTCTAAGAGTTATGTTCACTTCTTTGAAAAATTTAGCAAAGCTCTGCATTTTTCTTCTAATTTCACTTGAAAAGCACTTATATAAAAAGACAGATCAAGCATATTTATGGTAAAGTGATTAAAAGTACCTTTTGGGTAAACAGATATTCAAGGGTCTTTGAGTATAGTCTGAAGGTTAAACTAGAATAAAATACGCTAACATGTTTTTCTTATCTGTTTTGTAGGCTTTAAACATACCATGTAGAGAAGGAAATGCTAAGGAATGTGGAAATAATTAAAATTAGATTCTGTCTTCTAGATCTCCTTTCCCCTACCTCCCCGTTAAGTGGGAGACTGAAGAAATAGAAGCATCTAAGTAGTTATATTCAGTCATATCTGAACTCTGAGTTCTTTTATGAAATATCATTCAATGACCTATGTTCTTCTCAACTGGAGATACTCACTCTCACCTACCCTCAGGTAATTCTCAACATATTTCCTGTAGCCCCAACTTCTCCTCTGAGTTCAAGCTTAACCCAACTTAAAATTTCAAAGACTATATTTCAAATGGAGGTAGTAAATTCTCCACAAGATGTTCCAAGTCTAAAACATTACAGGAAACTGGCAACAATACATCTAGAAACTCAACCCAGAAACATGGACACTATTTTAGTTCCTTTATTTTCAATTCCCTGTGAAACATTGCCTCATCCAGCCCCTTCACTGTTGCATAGTGAACACATCAGGAATGAGTCCACCATCTTCTGCTTCCATTGACCCACGTGATGATCCATGTGACCTTACAGAAATTCAGCTCCACATCTGACCACCGTCTTGTCAACTTAGTCCATCACATAGCAACCTGTAATCTTTCTTTTCTCTTTTCTTTTCTTTCTTTCTTTCCTTTTTTTTTTTTTTTTGAGACAAGGTCTTGTTATGTAGGCCTGGCTAGAATAGCAATATTCTTACCTCTTCCTCTTGAGTACTAGGATGGCAGTCATCTGCCACTTTCTTATAAAGAGCAACAATATCAACTCCCACTGAGTTCTTCAATCTTTTACCCATGTCTGTTATGTTCTTTGTTAAGTTATAATTTACATTCTGTTAAAAAAGGCTTTGTTAATATAGAGATCATATATAATTCATTGTGCATGCCTATGTCCATCTAATGCTATCTTCCTGTGTTATTTCAGTTGATAATTTCCAAAAATGTATAGTACTAAAGAATGTAAAGTACTATAGAATAAAAAATTCACCACTTTCACTATTACAAAAAGAAAATAAAAATACAACTATAGCTAAAATCATGGAAGAATATGAAGATGGGTGATCCATTTGTACAATGACATATAGACTATAAAACCCATGAAGCACTTCAACAGTTTCAGACTGATAACTCTCGTATCTAATGAAAATTATATTAATAATAAAATCTCATTTTTAATCAAAATCTTAATAAGGCTTTTCCTCAGCCCAGTATGAATTCTAAATTTCCCTCTTTTTTTCATATTACTATCATAGTTTGGCTGTTGATGTCTTTTTTTTTAAGAGGATACGGTATTAATTACAACTAAGACAGCTTTATGTCAATTTACCAAAACCAAACAAGAGGTTAAAATGTAAAGGTCTTTCTTTTTATAAGAATTTTTATAGATTTTTTAATATAAATTATTATTTAATAATAAGATACTTTTATGCTGTTTAAGTCATATTAAGTGTAACCTTCAGTATGATTACAATGAATATTTCAAGCTATTTTTCCTTTGCCCAGAATAACTATAGCATGTTTTGTTTCTTGTTGCTTTAAAGAGAAAATTTTAAATTGTTCTTTACAATAATGAGTGTGAAGGAAAATGCCAAAATACAGCAAATTTTACTTCTTGGTGCAGTCTGACATTTTCAACTAACTCAGAGATATAAACATGCATCACATAAATGAGTGGTATTTTAATAGCATCATTTTCACATTTTAATTGTTATCACATTTCTTTGTTTAGGGAGACGTCTGGTGAACACTCTTGTGATCTAAAGAACAAGTAAGATTTAAAACATGCTGAAATTTTTTTGCCTAACTTTTAAATTTCCTTCCCTTATTGCTTTGCTCCATTTCTCTATTATTTCAGATTGTAGCTTTGAAAAGCATTAACAATTAGGAGAATGAAGTTAAGGAATGAAAGAACTTGTAATATTTTTAGATTATTTGGATTTTCAAAGCTAGATGAAGTATCTCTATACAATTGGCGGGCATAAAGGCATAATATACAGATGGAGTGGAATTTAAATTCTAGGTGATGCATTGTTATTCTATTGGTAAGCATGAGTATGAATCTATAGAGAGAACATTTACGTATCTGTAAGATATTCATTGTTATAATTGCCTTATTCTTAGCCTCTCCCTTTTTTTTTCAGGGGAATAGATCACTGGATGTTTGATTTGCTTTCCCAAACTCTCCTACATGGGGAACCATGATTTTATTACCATTAGAGAGTGTGAGGACTTTGAGAACCACTCAATATTGGAATGAGATGTGTTGAAATGCTTATTGGAAAGCTTTCATTACACACACAGAAAAAGAAAAGATATTTGCCAAAGGAAGGTGATCAAAAGCAATTAGGGAAAGAACTGAAATTAATAAGAAGGAAGAAATGAGGTGAATCTCCAGAAAAAAATAAAGGAAGCAAACAAACACAGAAAGCAAATAGTATAAACTTCTCTGTCTATATTTAGAAGAAAAGAAATAGGGGTCGAATAATAATAAAGAGTAGGTGGAAGAAATTGGAAACTGAAAGGAAGTGGTGACAGCATGAATAGAGGAAAGTAAAGAAGTTACAAAAGACTTAGAGAGAGAAAGTTCCATTTTTGTTTGGTTATTTAGCTTATTTGAAATTTGAGTGGATTGGAACTGGAATACGAATAGTTTAAAAATAGAAGCTTTGAATATTTTTACCTATTTCATTGAAGAGGAAAATTTTCTAGACATCATGTAATTATTTGATGTTTTTGAGAATGCTACTTTATGCTCAATTTAAGCCATGTTTAGATGAAGAAAATATTTCTTGATTTTATTCATTTTTACTAGTGTTCTAAATTTATGGCTGTACTTATGAAATCACTTGACTTGTAAGAAAAAATGTTAAAATCATGCATTTGGGCAGGTGAAATAAGTCATTAAAGTGTAGTTCTGATTCACAGAAAGCATATGTTAAATCATTCAAATTTAAAGTGAGAACAGTTTGAATTACTGTCATATTCAAGAACACAAAGCCCTGGAATTATCATGTAGTTATCCTGTAATTGCTATTTGCTGGCAAAGAAAGGTTAACTGTAGTGTGGATCTTGATTACAATCTATGGATTTACTAAGAACACTGTAGAACTGAATTTTCTATCCCAAAGCATAAGCCATAAAGGTTTCAGCAAGGTAGACTCCATTTTGCTGTCATAAAGACACAAAGAAGTAAACTTTCATATATAGCAGTGTCATGGGAGCATAGTTCTAATGGTTGTTGTTAATCATTGTTCTTGGCGACTATATATATATATACCCTATTAATCACTCATCATCTAAACAAAGGAGTCATTATTCATTGATGATGCATGTTTGGGAAATTTTTTGGTTATATATACTCCTTATATAAAAACTAGCTCACTATTATATAACCATTACTGTTCAGAACTAAAGTGCTTAGTTGAAGAGGCAAACAGTGAAAAGCACCTATTGACCACCACTTCCACGTTTGCCACGAAGTTTTCATGTTTAAAATGTGGAGTAATCTTATCTACTCACAGGATTACTATGGCATTGGAACAATTGTCAATCTGGAAGTACCTGACCCAATTATAAAGAGACATAATTAAGGAAGATTGGGTTCTAGCTCCTTACAATCTCCTGTCCAAAGACTTATGGTCCACGCAAATGACTTTGCAAGAGTTGTTGCATTTGTACTTGTGATTCAACTTTACCATTTCGAAGAGTTATTTTGGGGGTAGATTAACCCATCATTTAAAAAGCTTTTTAGTAATCACCTTCATGTCTCTATATCTAGAATGCAGGAAAATATCTCTTGGCCTCACAAAAATCTCCATCTGCTGCTGGTCCTTATGTTTATCTAATGGGCATAAATCTAATACCTTTTCCTCCATTTTACTAGTACTAAGTTTTGTGGATTGGTATACTTTATCTCATCTAGTCCTCAAATGGATCCTCTGAGCAATATCCAATGGTTCCCATTTTTCAAATGAGTCTCAGAAATGGTTAGAAATATAACTGAGCTGAAAGAGAAAGAGAAAAGAAAGCTAGTATTGAATCACAAAAATCTTCCTCTTCTGATGGACGTTACAAATGTACCTTTTGAGTTTCCTTTAAAGAATGAAATGTTTTCAAAGCAAATGTTTAAGGGAGATTTATCACAGTGATATTATCCATATTGGTGTGGGAAATGTTTAACCGATGAAACAAATATGTAAGTGAGAAAAAGTGATTGCTACATCTAGTGAGAATGAGGAATTGCTGGGACAGATGCAATATAATCTCCCAGATCATGTCTTGGACAAGTCCAGTGTAAAGTCATTAGTAAGCAATTGAAAGAAAATCCTTCAACTCTTTCTTTAACAGAAGAGAGTAGCCCCAGTTCCTGTATTTGTCCTTCTATCTATTGGCATTCTTCTCCATAGTCAAGAAAACAGCATTTTCTAGTTGCCCCTGCTTTTCTGTTGATGGTGTAATTTCTGCTTTTTCTGAATTGATCTACATATATAATTGCTGAAGTCAAGAAAGACAGTAATTACTATATCTAAATGTATGTTGAACAGATCTCTTAAAAAACTAAGGAAGGGTTGGGGGAGGAAGAGAGAAAGTGAAGAAGGAAGGAAGGGAGGGAGGGAGGGAGGAAGGATTCCTTAAAAGAGATTCTTATGTGACTGACTAACATTACACATATTTTTATCTTATTAACTTCATTCAATAACACTTTTTATTCTTTATTTAGACAAATTGATACTAAATTTTAGAAGGTTGAATAAAACTTAATAAATAATAAATCTCTTTGTACTCCTTCTAACACACATGCATTCACATGTACACAGACATATACATAGAATTACCCTCATATATGTAATATATATATATGTAAATATACAGAATATAACTCTATCTCCCTTTTAAATAAAAACAATTCTGCAGTTTAATATGAAGGAATGTTGAAAAGTGATTGTGGAAAAGAATTGAAGTCTTTCAACCTTCAACCTAAAGTGTTATTACCTGTAAAGAAGATATTCTACACCCATCTAAATACTATCTTTTTAGTACTGATTACTTTGGTTCAGAAAGAAGAATTTGAATGTGTTTATAAGTATGCTTTGCCTGTACTAGAGTCTCCATTGTCTCCAGGATAAACGTGCTGTCTGATAAAGATGGTATCAAAGCTAACATGATTGCTCTACCTCTCTACTCGTAGGACTGCAGATAAATACACTGATTTCCTCTAGATTACTTGTGATCAGGGTTTTCTAGAACAACATAAGACATTCTTTTGGATCAGTTCTGATCTTATTGTTCTAAGAAGTAGAATACCTTTCCTTCACATTCAAATTCTAAACTCAGATTTAACAAGCAGAAAAGTTCAAAGGAAAAAGTGAACTGTTTGTTGATCTTTTAGGACACAAATAAAATAAGTATGTTACTACTACTATTACTTTGAGTGTTATACACAAAAGAACATGTAAACTGAATAATGTAAGCATTCATCTATCTAGATTGTGAAAAGTAAGCATTATATTGGGATCACAGAGGAGTTTTATTTAAATGTATTAATTCTGCTCATGAAATTCAAGTAATATATATGTGCTCCAGAAAGCAGTGGCACACAGGTGTTTATTTTTCTATCTCTACTCTGTTATTTCCAGAGATGGCTATTGTCCTTCTGTGAGTTTTACCTTGAATTTATGGTTCATTTATCTGTACCAGATTACAGATTATGAGGATGAGATGTACCAAAGGGTAAACGTGCATCTGCCAAGAGCTCAAGAGTAAGGAAACATTTATGATGCTTTCTATTCATGAATCTGGTTAAAACACAAAATATGCCTAACACAAGATTAATTTTATATAGAAAACTCAGCTAGCACATTGACACTTTCATTGTAGTTCTTTACTGATGGGGACAAAAAAAAAACCCCAAACCTATTCAACTAGCAAGACTCCATCCAATCAGAACCAATGTTGACAAATGGCAACTTTAACCACGATTAGGAATGGCACAGTGGTATGGCTGTCAAATACTTCTAACATTTATGTTATGTTACAGAAGGTACCTAATTCAGGGCAGAGTTACTTTCTTCTCCAATGTCTATTCCTGGTAAGCTGGAAGTAGTATTAAGACTTGACTTTCCTATACACTCTCAGAACTACATGCATAAGGTTTTGGGTAAAAATAAACTTGGAATATAAAAGGGCTATTTCATAATTGTGAATTAACTAGCCTCCCACATTTCTTAAAATACAGGAGAAATACAAAGGATTTTTTTGCTCCTACACTGTAGGGAAGTTCGTCACATGAGATGTTTGTCAAAGTTGGCAGTAAGCAAAGATTCCTCCGCATTTGAAAACTTTTCTTAGCCCTAAGTTGTGAGTGATCACTTCTTTGCTATCATCCATGATCAATGACAGGAGCACTAAGAGGCAGTCTCACAGCACAATTATTTCCATTTCCAAGATTCACTCTGGCGTCAATGGCCCCACATACTAATTACTGCTGCAGAAGCTCTTTATATCATCTCAGAGTTTAGTGATTTTCATTGCTTTCTTGTAGACCCTTAGAGCCTTAGCTACCAGTGATAAAACTATAAAAACTGACAAGAGTTTTCAAATGTCATTGTCAAACTTTAACAATAAACAATGTCTTGTGCATGAACATTCTTTGTCTCCATTCTGCCTCTGTTAGTGTAAACTGTTGAGTTTATACTTCATGCAAAAGAAAGATTCAGGTACTCTGAACTTTGAGGAAAACTTCCTGTAAAACAATACCAACTGTCTCATACAGATTTATTTATAGATTTGGGAGGAATGTGGGCTTGTGATTAGTGACCACATGGGCAAATCACAGGTTTTATCATTGCTTGAATTTTCTGAATTTTTGTGGCATTTTTACCTCTACTCAAAATACTCAATATTAAGGAAAATAATAGGCAGAGAATGACAATTGTTGTCCTGGTAGGAAGACTAGCAAAAGCATACATATGTGACATTAGATATGATGAAGCATCACAAAATAATTAATATGATTCTATAAAGCTCTTAATTTGTGCTGTTATTCATTGAAAGTAGAATAATCATTAGACTCCATAAAGAGTTTCCTTTGTCTTCTAATTACAGCATTGGAAATCATCTACTGTAACTGTTTTTGTTTTTTTTTGTTTCATAGATTTATCACTCCTGTGGTCTTCTAAATTCTATGAATGGTGCTTCCCTTGTGGCACTCAGTTTATAACTGTATATCTTGAACAAATATGTCAGTTTTCTACTTAATTCTAAATTAACAAAAATTCAAGTAGCTTAACATACAGATACTTGTTTTCTCTATTTCCAGGATAGATACAGGAGTAGCTTAATTGGATCTTCTGCAAATAAAATCAATGTTAGCCAGAGAGTCTTCATCTGGAAGCTCGATGGGTAAGGAGTCCACTTCCAGATTCACTTAGTTGTTAGCACAGTTCATTTTTTCTGGCTGTAAGATGGAAGGTTCTGGCTTCTTGTAGACTGTTGGTAGCGTAGAGGTCATCACATCTGCTCCAGGAACTTAATCCCCTCACAATAGGACACCTTGCTTTTTTTTTTTTTTTTTGCCAGTCCTGGGCCTTGGACTCAGGGCCTGAGCACTGTCCCTGGCTTCTCTTTGCTCAAGGCTAGCACTCTCCCACTTGAGTCACAGCGCCACTTCTGGCCATTTTCTGTATATGTGGTGCTGGGGAATCGAACCCAGGGCTTCAAGTATACAAGGCAAGCGCTCTTGCCACTAGGCCATATCCCCAGCCCGACACCTTGCTTTTTTAAACAGAGAGAAAGGAGAGAGGAAATCAGATACAGAGAGATACCAAATAGCTGATGGCCAGACAGAGCTCACACTCAGTGGGAGAGAATTGTCAATATTGGCACAAAGAGAAAAAGAACACAAAAGCCACCTGGAAGTTTGTCTTGCCCCAAGTATCATCCTAAGAGCTGGTATGGGAGGAAGCCTTGCAAGCCCCACTAGAAGCTAGAATTTAAAATTGCACTAGAAAAGAAATTGTTAGTATGATCTTAGTAATGAAACAATGGCTGTGATATTACCTGCAGGCCATAGAGTTGTCACTCTACTTGCTTTCTCAGTACAATACCCACAGCATTTTCCCATTGTAAGAGGTTCAGTCGTACGGGAATAGGAAAGTATTCTTAGCCTATCTAGGAATGATTAGCATGTGAGCCTTGTTCCTTGCTGAGTACATTCTGACTTGTAAGACTTTGAATAACACAGTTTGTTCCTAAATGCATACATCACAATGTCTACTATTGTTTGGCCTGAAACTACCACAGAGGTGATTATATACCATATAATTATATGTCATAGTTACTATGTATTTTACCATCTATTTATCCATAGATTTGTTTACTCAAATCACCACTTAATTCTATAATGTTTAAATCAAAAGCCCCATGCTTTCTAGGCTTCTAGGATGTGAGAAGGGTGGATGAATTATAAGCCATTTTCCAAGAAAGAGTGTATTTACTGTGTCGCAATGGGGAAGCCATATCAAGAGATCACTGGAAAATTTTCACCTATGTGTTTTCTTGGGGTGACACTAAAACAGATACAGATACTGTTTCTGGACAGCTGTGTACTCTGCTCTCAATAGAAAGCAGCAGTCTCTAATGTAACCAGTATGCACAATACTCCATGACTAAGGCAATCTAAACTGTGTGTCTATTATATATGAACACAAAAGAGATTCTTCCATACCAAAATGATCAAACCACTTTAACTTGAAAATAAGCATATTTATCAATGTTAACTTTTATTGGAGATATCCTTTGTTTATCTCTCTTTTGCCAGAAACAGTTTCTGTCAGTGCTCTGTATTAGTCAGCTTTCAATTACTTGAACAAATACCTGAGACAACCAACCTGAAAAAAATAAAGGAGCTCCTTTGGCATGTAGTTTGGGAGGTTTCAGCTCATGGTTCATTTCCCCACTGTTTTGGGGTCATGATAGCCAAGAGGCAAAAACATAAGAAGAGAAGAGAAACAAGGAAGCCCAGAAAGTGCACACCCTATGTAACTATTTTTAAGCCCCATCCCTTAAATGTGTCACCAGCTCCCAATAGCATCACTGAACCACACCTAACCTTCACCATACTTATTCAGGCCATAGCAGCCTACCACTAGCCCTTTTTACTTTTAACAATGATTATATGATAGTCCAATGTATATCCATCAGTCTGTCTGCCAGGAAATTGTTGACTATTTATAGAGCTAGAGAGCGTTCAAAGCTAATGAAGTATCTTGGGTTAACTGGAAGTTATTTCCATACCAGACAAGTAATCCACACAAATCCTCTTTTACTTTACCTTCTTTTATTTTTTTAAGTTGGTCATTGGACTTCAACTGAGGACCTTGGCATTTTCCCTGAGCTTTTTCAGTCAAGGTCAGTGTTCTACCACTTTGATCCACAGCACCACTTCCAGCCTTTTCTGTGATTTAATCAGAGAGAATAGTCTCACAGGCTTTCCTTACCAACCTGCCTTTGAACAGCTATTCTCAGTTCTCAGCCTCCTGAATATCAGGATTAGAGTTGTGAGCCACCAACACCTGGCTTTGTTTTACCTTCTGATATTCTACTGGTACTTCTAACATTCTACTAGCACCTCCCATAGTCTGAGCCAAAAAAAAAAAAATAGCCACAAGGCAAAATAATCTAGCTGATGCAGCCTATAAATATTTAGCTCACAATATATGGAGCAGAAGGATAAAAGGAGAGAATGGATAAGGAGGGACATGCAACGGAAATCCCATGGCATCTCAATGTGCATTAGTAACTCTCAGTACTAGAGATATTTTGTAACATTTTTACTCAAATTCTAACTTTTGTCCATAGTCTGAATTTTATTAGCTACCTATACTTCCTTTTATATCTAAGGAATAAAGCTCAAGGGCACATGTTGAATTTTTTACTTTCTAACATTGCTTCAAAATTTGAACAGGTAATTCATATATTAAGATTTTGTCATCTTTTCATAACCATGTGAAACATTGCTGACATCTTTAATTTTCTTTTAGTCATTCATACTAATTAAAAGAAACCAAAACTTTTTTTCTCCTATAAGAGATATTTAGGAAATTTCTGTCACTTTACGTTTTCTCTAAATGGTCTATATAGGAGAAAATTTTTACCAAAGACTCCTCCAGACAGACCTAAAATTCCCAGAACCATTTAAAGTGCGCCAGTCAAAACTGAGAAGGACTTTTTAAAGTTTATTGAAATTATCGCTTATTGTCCAGTATTTTTTCACTCTGCTTTTATACTGTTGACCCTTATACTGTGTGTGTGGCCACAATATAAACATAAAGGCTGTATGCCTAGATTCCTCAGATGATGCCCAATTCATTCTTTCCACTCTCAAAAGGCTCAATACTTAGGATTATCAGGTCTATACATGATAGTAAAAGAAGTAAGAGCTGAGTCTGAAAACAGGACTTTTGGATAGTTTCTAAGCTATTCTTTTTTTTTTTTTTTTTTTTTTTTTTGCCAGTCCTGGGGCTTGGACTCAGGGCCTGAGCACTGTCCCTGGCTTCTTTTTGCTCAAGGCTAGCACTCTGCCACTTGAGCCACAGCGCCACTTCTGGCCATTTTCTGTATATGTGGTGCTGGGGAATCGAACCCAGGTCCTCATGTATATGAGGCAGGCACTCTTGCCACTAGGCCATATCCCCAGCCTCTAAGCTATTCTTAGATCACCAAATCCATGAATACCTATGTGGTCATGTTTCCCTCATAAGAAAAGGTGCAGAACTTCAGAGAAGTTGAACTGAAAGTCAATATCAAAACAAATAAATAGCAGCATGATGCTTTTGTCAGAAATCACTAAAATGATAACTCAAACACTCCTTGTAAACTCGAAACTTCTATATTCAGAGTACCAAAACAAGGAACAAAAATATTTCATTTTTCTTTAGAGAAACATAATTATGCTTGAGAAAAATACCCATCTATAACTTTATATAGACTTTGGTATCTCAACATCCTATTATCCTAACATGAAGATTCCAAATTCACAAGCCCTTCCCTCACATGCGTATGGACATACAAAATGACTTAGATGATCATACAGCACCACTTACATGGTTGAGGATGGCTAGATATAAGAGAAGCTGCTACAATATAAATGACAACTAGGCACAAACATACAAATCAAAATATATAATTTATGAAGTCACAGATGGTATTACTAAAAGTTAGAACATTCAGATAAAAGCATAAAGATCCAAGATATTTAAAATATTATAAAAAATAGAATATAAAGGAATAAAAGCCCTGGGAATAAATCTCCTAGATAATTGAACAAACAAAGAAAAGCTATAACCAATGCAAAAAAAAGTAAAAGTATTTATCCAAGATGTCCACCATCTGGACAAAATAATTTCCGTAAATGATCCTAAAGGAAATGAAAAAGGAAGGAAGGAAGGAAGGAAGGAAGGAAGGAAGGAAGGAAGGAAGGAAGGAAGGAAGGGAGGGAGGGAGGGAGGGAGGGAGGGAGGGAGGGGAAGGAGGGAGGGAGGGAGGGGAAGGAGGGAGGGAGGGAGGGAGGGAGGGAGGGGAAGGAGGGAGGGAGGGAGGGAGGGGAAGGAGGGAGGGAGGGAGGGAGGAAGGGAGGGAGGAAGGGAGGAAGAGAGTGCATGCAAGCAAGCTACAAAGAAATGTTCACTATAACTGAAGGACATGATTGTTGAAATTAGGAGAATTCAATGACTGCTATTTGTATGTTAGAGATAGACCATGACATACATTCGGAAACTGGAAAATAATCATAGTTATGATTCTATACTCAAAGTGGATAGATATCAGGGGAACAGATTCTATAATTATAATATGACAAATCCTATAATAAAAGAGGATATACATTGTATTCTTGTCAGTGTTTTCCCCTTCTCCTCTTCCTTCATTTATCCCTTTTCAATTGACCCCTTCCCACCACTTTCGAGTACCCACTTAGCGGTGTTTTATTTTGCTGAAGTTTGATTTTGTCTTTCCAAAGAATTACAGTGCTTGAGATGGAAAGGGGAGGGTGGGGAGGGATGGGGGAGAATGTTGAAAGGGTTGACATTGATCCAGATATATTTGCAAAACAACAATACAAAAACCATCAGTTCCATGGATGAGTTCCTATATATAAGTGGATGAGACCTTGAAAGTCTCTAAGAATGGAATTGATGGAAAGTTTCTAGTTGTTCTCAAGCTCAGAACATAAAGTATTGAGATATCTATGTTAGAAATATTAGAACATTTTAGAATAAAAAGAGGGCCTAGATATTAGAAAAAGTATACATGCATATGTGTGTGCACATATGTGTGTATGCTATATAGATAATATATAAAACATATGTATATATAAAATATATGTGTGTATATGTGTGATGTATATATGTATATGTATATATATGCTGGTCATGGGGCTTGAACTCAGGGCCTGGATACTGTCTCTAAGTTCCTTATGCTCAAGGCTAGCATTCTACCACTTTGAGTTACAGCACTACTTCTGGCTTTCTGGAGGTTAATTGAAGATAAGAGTCTCTCCAACTTTCCTACCCAGGCTGGCTTTGAACGACAGTCCTCAAACCTCAGCCTCTTGAGGAGCTAGGATTACAAGCCTTAACCACCAGAGCTCAGCATATATATGTTTGGTTCTAAGTTTGTATTGAACATAAATTTGCATAGTACATTATTTTTCCCTTCAATTTTATGATTTGTCTGAGAGGTAGAGAGTGGTAGAATTTTTTTCCTTTTACGAATAGACAACATATAAATGGTTACAAATAGTTGCTTCCACCTATGCTAGTTATAGTCCTTTGTAAAGGAAAGAAAAGTCATTCTATTTTGTTATTTACCTTTACCTAGCTATACTAATGGTAAATATTACATACCAATCTTTTAAAAACTCATTTCTCTTCTTTTCTTTTGATTAGGTAAGTATCACTTTATTTAGCAGGGTTTAACCCAGTATATGCTTCCCCATATATATATTTTAAAAATCTACTGGAAATTGTGACTGATTTAAATTCCAATTAATTGTATCCTTGATTTCTTTACATGCTAAAACTGAGAAACTTTTTCTTCAAAAATCATAGAAGTGGATTTAAAATACCAATAATGCATCCTAAAATTAATAGTAATACCAGAAGGCAGGTGTTTATATAGTAATATTTCTCAATGTTCAGAGTAAAAACAACAGGTAAATTATGTAAATAAATATGGTAATTACACCCAATAGGAATTGCAAATTTAGAGTTCAATCTTCATTTTAACAAGAAGTCACTTACAGAGATAGAACTCTGGGGACCAGTGACTCTTCAGACTAATGTTAGCTTTTAAAATTGAATTCATAAATACCCAGGGCATAGATAACCCTGCCTTTGACTTTTCCACAACATAAATAGACTTCATTTTTTCAAATTATATATTTTTCTTTCTTGAGAACAACATTTATAAATTAGGTATCATTAGATTTGCTCTCACAGCCCATGCTAGGAGAACTTGGAATGATAGTCAGATTTTAATGTTGAAAAATCATATTACATCGTGAGTTGGATACACTGCCAGTGTTTCTTCTGATAGCTAAATTCATGTGCTGCTAACAGAAAAGTGAAAGAACTCTTCACTGAATCAATTGCAGTCCAGCTTCATCCTCAACCAGACAGCAGCCATCTATGGCTCAATGATGTTTTTTCATCCTAGGAAGATTAAAAGTCATTTAATTTAAGACAAGCAAAATAAATTTTTAAAAAAACGATGCCACCATAGCTCTAAAATCAAGAACATTCTAGAGCTTTCTATATCACACATAGTCATCAAAGGCATTGCTTTTTTTTCCCATAGCCAGTCCACTAAAACTACTGAACTTACCAAGAATAGAAGCCTAGACACTGAACTACAAAAAGAGTGAATTCATCTTCCAGACATACCCACATTATGATAAGAAATCTTCATTTACTTCTTTGAAATGGAAAAGAATCTCTCAGTTAAGAAAGTTATGGTTAAAGCCAGTGAAGCTTGCTAGAAGGTATTGGAGAATAATAAAGTGAACTTTATTAAAAGGTACCCTTGGGAGCTATGCCATCATCTTCTATAGCTGACAGCAGCAAAAATGGTTTCTTGGTCCTTTTTGTTCTTCTTCTCCTTAGCTTTTTCTAGTAAGTCTTTTTACAGAAAGGCTTGGAGACATGTAATTGCAGTCACCTTCGTAAATGATTTGTGTCTCATAGTTCAGGATGTATATGAATTTCATACACCTTTTTCATTAATTATTTTTCACTGAAATTCCAATTTCACTCATGAGAACTATAAATTTCTATTGTCAATAATAGTTATTATTCATTTAGTGCCAACTATGCACTATATGCTGTCTACTTTCATTTACATCTGCTATTTCTTATGCTCCCAACCATCAAGGAGGGAGGACAACCTTTTGTACTCACTTTATAGGAGAATAAATTAATACTCAGGCCAATATTATTTTATGAACTGAGAAAACAGAAGAATGACAATACATGTTATTTGTGGTTTATTATTTAGGTGCTCTTATTACTTGAACTTGTTTATGTTTCAACCAATGGAAAAAATAGACCTATAACAAAATTATTTAGATTCTTTTTTCCTCCTGAAAGGCCACTCAAAATGCATGCACTAGAAGATATCAATAGAACATAGCTAGAGCTAGGTGCTGTTTCCCAACACCTGTATTTCTGGCTGCTCCAGAGGCTGAGATTTGAGGATCACAGTTCAAACAGTTCAAAGTCAGCCTGGGCAAGAAAGCCCATGAAACTCTTATCTCCAGTTAAACACCAAAAGTTTCAAAGAGCTGTATTTAAGTGGTCTTGTACTAGCCTTGAACTAAAGGACAGATCCCAGAATCTGAGTTTACACAAGAGTAGCAGCATAATGAGGGAGAGAAGGGGAGAGGCAGAGGAATGGGCAGAGGATAAAAGACAGAGTGAGAGGATGGCCAAGAAAAGAGAAAGGAAAGTCCAGCAAATGATGCTATGATCTAGGAGTTTACCTAGCAGATAATTTAAATGGCACTAAAAATTAGCTCATTTTTGGCTTCCATATGCCCTGTGAATTTCTATACAACTTACATAGAAAATAAGCTCTTTTGAATCTTGCTCAGTTTTGTTTTGCTTTTCCTGTGTGCATGTGTTTTGAATCTAAGCTATGGCTCACTCTGCATTTCCTGGTTCCTCTTTTCTTACTACACCAAAGGAATGAATTTTGTGGATTCCAGTAGAAGTTTGTCTTTTAATTTACCTCTTAGATATGAGAAGTTTTGCCTTCCATCCCTAATTTGCAATATTGTTATATGATCCACACATAAATTTGTTTTCTTTCTGACACTTCTTCACCTTTAGAAAATGGAAATGATCCATATGACTAAAAAAATGTCAAGAAGGGAAACATTTGGAAAGAATTATGTGGGATGCAGTCATTCTGGATCTTGATCATCATAGCCAACAAGAGACAAGGAAGAAAAGAGCATGGAGGTTTACATGCCAAACATTCAGAATTCCAGAGTTTATATAGCAGATAGGTTATACAGACTTGCTATTGCAAGTAGCTCCAGCAAGTTTTGTTTTCAAATGGTTGTAAAGGACTAGAGGTTTTTACTTTATATGATAAAGAATATCAGACTATTTCACATGATTATTAGCTTAGCCTATTTCAGTATAGCCTGGAAAGATGTAAAAGCTTTTTGTGGTATACTCTTAAAATGGATTAAGGTAATATGAATGCTTTCTAAAGTACATATTGCAGAAATAAAATTGACTATCAGAGTATAACATACTTGAAGGAGTGTGGAGTAACATAGTATAAGTTACATTAAAGAACAAAACTGTGATGTATAAGGGGTCAGAGCCTATAAAAACTAACAAAGATTTATCTTAAGGAGAAATATAAGAAAAATTATACCCAATATTGGCCTTTGCAATGTAGGAAATGATTTATGTTGAATGAGGCCTAGGCCATTGGGTAGGCCTATTTAAGAATGAAATGACAATTATGATTAGTATGTTTCATAAACGATAAAATCCATGGAGAGTTGTGACATACTCATGTATCTATGTATTGTAATATGATCTGGCATTTAGAGAAGGTGATTGTTTTTATTTTACTAATAGAGATACTTGGTGAAGCTAGAAGAATCTTTTTGAACCATCACAGACCAGTTTAAAAAAAAACAGTGAAGTTGAAGAGATTGATGTGGAAGCACCAAGTCATAAACCAACTTTGTTGCCACTGGCCTATTGTAATAGACTGGGCCAGCAGAGGGAGGCTTCTTGTTACAAGACAGGTTCCATTGCAAGAAACAGACTGTCTAGAGTTTTCTAAAGGCCAGAGTTTTAGATTTAGCAGATCATGTCTCAATTGCTCACAGAATAATAAGAAGAAATATTGAAGGAACCAGAAACAGAACTTACTCTGGTTCACTGTGATAGGCACACCTGTAAGCAGTACCAGCTCAATATGCAGGTACACAGTCCACTAGAATATAAATTAAAATAAATATTTCATTTATAGTTCATGGCCCGGCAGTCCAGAGTTCTGTAATTTATTCTGCCAGGCACAGTGATCCAATGACGTGTGGGTAAGCCATCTTCCCAGGGATAAGAATCATCATATGATTTTTTTCATTTAAACATTTCTACTCTGACAGATTTCTTGCCACAGTCCTACCCACAACATACCTGAGTATTAATCTGGTTCAACATGCCACTGAAGATAACATTGAAAATCTAAAGAGGGAAGTCAAAAGGCCCAAGGAAGCTTGAGGAAGACATAGGACATACCGAGAGCCATTCCTGGCTAGGGTGCAAGAACAGGGAAATAATATGTGAAGTTTCAGTGACTTCCTCAGTTTCCAAATGGAGGCAGATAGTAAGCAGATTTCAAGATTATACATTTGGGTATAAAGAAGTAGGTAAACGCTCAGTACCCAGATTGAGCTCTAAAAGTAAATTGTTGAGACTAGAAATGATGTCTAGTTACACATAACATATCATATAATATAAATTAAACATCACAAAAAACTTAGTATTGATGTAGAAAATTTGTTTCATGTAAGTATATTTGAACTATAAATTCTCTGTTTCTATAAGCACATAATTAATTATAAAAAAGCAAACATAACTTTCGAAGATGCTAAAATGGGTTTGCATAATAGAATAATTAATTTTGCTTTGTCACTATTATTGATGTAGCCTTCCGTTGAATATTGATTTTGCAAATCAGTCTTGGGTATAGGCTAATGACTTGATCATTACTTAGTTTTCATTTAATTCTTCTCAATTTATTAATCTGTGCATAGAAATTTTAATATACTATACTTCCTCTTTGATACTAAAATTTGAAAATGTTATTCATTTGAAAATCTTTTGTTGAAAATACTATTTATATTGAATATTTTGTTTCTACATGGCTCAACCATTTCTCTGGTCATTTTGGAGGGAATAAATATGTTCTCTTCTATATAATATAGTATGTGATTTTGTGAATCAGGCTTTGTTAATAATTCTTATAAAATCGAGGGAAACTTTAGCTATGATTTTTTAGAATAACTTGAATTGAATTTGTATTACGCACACATACACACACGATAGCTATCAATTGTTTTATAACAGGAACCAACTAGTCAGGAACTACACAGATTCTCATTCAGTGAGAACAATTCTGAAAACAATACGATGAATGAAAGAATAAAAAATATACCTAGATTTTATTTTGGTCAAGGTTGCACAAGCTGGAAACAAGCATGGAAAAATGGATTTCAGATATCAGAGAAAAAGAAACCAAAGGAGTAAGTTAGTAGCTTGCAATGCTGATTTTAAATCACTCATTGAGGAGCTGGGAATATGGCCTAGTGGCAAGAGTGCTTGCCTCGTATATATGAAGCCGTGGGTTCAATTCCCTAGCACCACATATGTAGAAAATGGCCAGTAGTGGCGCTGTGGCTCAAGTGGTAGAGTGCTAGCCTTGAGCAAAAAGAAGCCAGGGACAGTGCTCAGGCCCTGAGTCCAAGCCCCAGGACTGCAAAAAAAAAAAAAAAAAGCATAAATCACTCAGTGAGAATTTTACACACACACACACACTCACACACACACACACACACACAAATCCTACAAAGTTCTAAAAGGACTGAAATTAAATTGATGGGTGTTCTGGGCACTGGTTCCTCCCACATCTCCTAGCCATCTAATTTTAGATCCAAGATTTTGAGTATTGAACCTGAAGAAGCCTGTCATCTCAGGAATCCTAAGGTACATAAAGTAATTAAGGCAGAAAGTACTTAAGTAACATGAAAGTCATCGATGTACAAAAAAATGTGCCACATTGGAGTCTTTGATTAATAATGCCTCTACTATAACTTTGTATGAATCACTACAGAGCCTTCATCTCAGTTTTTGCTTGTGTAAACTAACTCATAAACTCACTGATAGGTTAAAGTCTGCAACTTTCTGACAATTCTTCACCAGGCCCAAATTGGAACTTAGGTTTGAAAGATTTACAGGTCACCTGTTTTAATTATTCCCATGACTCTGAGACCTAGAATAGAATTTGCATGCAGTTGGATATAATACATTTCTGTTAACCATGTGAAATGGATGAGTGCATGACTTAAAAGTGTTTCATAAATAGCAGATGTCATTTAGAATGAATTCTCTGCCTTGGTCCCAAATCTGTGGCAGTTTAAAGCAGTATTAACAAAAGGCATGTTCTTCTGTAAGAACTCAGGCTAACAATGGCTATTCAAAGAATTTGTCATTTGTTAGAAGAACATTCTTTGCTGACTTTATTTGTTTGGTGAGATCCAGTTCACCTGCAGTTCTGACATCTCCCCATGACCTTTCCATGGCAAGAATACTGTGGCCAAAAATCTACCATGTTGGGGGTTGTGATTCTATAATTCTTTTTGTTATAGAGGGTTTCTTCAGGTTAAGTTCTGTTTATAATACATGAATGCTAATTTGCCTACTGTGCTATTTCTGCTCAGCAAAGTTTAATTTGGTGGGATGAGCACTTCCTGCATGTTTAGTACTCACACTTGTGTAATAGCCATCTGAGGTGGAACTCATCAATTATGCTGAAATATTTGTTTTTAAAATGTCAGGTGTCCAGATGGTATCATGGCAATGGGGGTCATTAAAAATGCTTAGACACATAAAGAGTCTTAATAAAGAAATATTTCTCACTAATGATACAAGTCTATAGTGCAGGAAGATTAAAATAATAATGAAAGGTCACTATGTCATAATTTCAAAAAGTGAATTTAAAAGCAAGCACTTTGCGAAGGACTCAAATGTGGATCTGCTTTTATTTTTCTTCTCATTCCTTATCTCCCTTCCCCATTCCTACCTACCCATCTTTATCCAATGATTCACCCCTGTTGTGCATAGTTTGCAAAAGAGAAATTGTATGTTAATAAAATCAGACCATGGTGCTGTGGCTGTTGGGAGATTACCCAATTAAAGACCTCTGTGGAAACTTGAATGGGAACAGGAATGGTGTCATAACAGCATTGGCAACTTTATGTTCAGAAATCTGGAATTAAAACATTGCTCTACAGGCAAAGCCAATGATAGAATTTAAAACATTCCATGAAAATGTCTACACTTTCCACCTTGCTGGACATGATGGGATGTCATAGATCCTGACACTCCTCAGAGAGTCTCCAGTTATACATTAGGACAGCACTTGGTCAGAGTTCAAGTTAGCCACCAGCACTCTGGCAAAAGGGTGAACATTTCTCACCAGGAAGTCATTTTCATTGAAATGTTTCCTCTGCCTCTTGAAAATCTTAGCTCTAGTGTAGTGCCATTTTCTGAACCTTGTCCAAAGAATTTATTTTTTAGCTGTCAATACTCTGTCCCCTTATATCCTCTACAAATCTCAGTCCACAAACTTGAGTCATAAAAATAGAATGTATTCCTGAAATACAACATTTCTAAATGTGAAGATTACTTTGAGTATCTTTTTCTTGTTTCTGTAGATTCCAGGACTTAGTTCTTAAGCAAGTAGGAACTTTATTTACAAGACTATCAAAATATACCCACTACACTAATTCCATTTACCATCTGTTGTTTTACTCAACTTTTATTTAAAATAATAAAAAGCAGAAATACAATTTAAATAGCCAAATGGAGAGTTGTGATACCAGAGACAGTTCATTTAAATTATAGAATATTTAGTCATTGCGATCTTTTTTCACAAATATTTTTTAACTGAGAATCTAGTGCAAGAAACTGAGGAAGGCATTCACTGAAGTTGTTTTAACATTTACCTAATGTATACCACAGCTTTGTTGACATATAAGTTACATGTTTTAAAAAAAACTATTTAAAAGTGTATAGTTCCAAGTATTATAAAGCACTTGGAATAATCTCATCACTACCACAATCTAAGCTAGAGCACAATTTACCATCCTACTTATTGTGGGCTTAGTGGTTGTGACACTTACTCTAAAGTCAAATGTTGAAATCCAGCCTTCAAGAGAATGGGTTTAAGAAGCAGACCTTTGGGCTCAGTGCCAATTGTTCACATCTGTAATCTACATACTTTGGGAAGATGAGAACCACCTGCCTCGGCAAAAAGTTCACAAGATCCCTTCTCAACCTCCAGCTAGACACCGTGGTATCTGCCTGTTGTTCTTAGCTATGTGTGAAACTAAGACTGAGATGATTGGCATTCCAGGCCAGCATGAGCAGAAAAATCCATGCAACTCTATTTCAGTGAAAAGTATCTGGACATTGTGACATGACCTTGTCATCCCATCAAGGACAGGAAGCCTAAAATAGGTGAGTCAAAATCCAGGCATGAATCCAAGTAAGAAAAGAGAACATATCTAGAAAGAAAAGGAAGAGAGAGAACGGAAGGAAGGAAAGGAGGAAGGCAGGCAGGCAGGCAGAATTTAAGGCTAGAGGCACAGCTCAGCACCCCAGTAATTGTCTAGCAAGCCTGAAGCTGTGAGTTCAAATTCCAGTGCCACCAAAAATGAATAAACAAAAGAAAAGAAATGGATATCTGAGCAGTGTTTGTATCTGTCCCTTCAGTCCTATGAGGATAGTAGGTACTATTTAGGAGAAACAGATTCTCCTCAGACATCAAATATACTGACACCTTGAGATTAGATCCCCAAGTTTTATGGCAAATAATAAATTTCTCTTGTTTATAAATTATCTAGTGTAAGGTACTTTGTTATAGTAGCCCAAACAAACTAATGAAGGAGCACAAGTATACCCCTCATTTCTCTTCTTAGTCAGCGTTCCCTTTTCCCTCAGCACTTGGTTCCCGCCCCCAACCTAAGTTTTGTTTTCCTTTTTCAGAATGTTATTTAATTGTAATCACATATTACATACACCTTTGACTCTGGTTTCTCTCACTTTGCAAATGAATATCTAAAGGGCTTGGAATCTAACTCAATGGTAGAACACTTACCTAATTTGCATGAAGTCCTGGGTTGAATCACAAACACCATTTAAAAAATGCATTTGAGATCCTACCATACCATTATGTATAGTAGCACATGTTATGTTTTATTAATTTTTACTAAGTAATATTGCCTACATTTCTCCATTCACCAGTTTTAAAAGACTTTTAGATCATTTTCATTTTGAAGATTCTAGATTAAAGTTATTATAGTTCTTAAAATACAGGGGTTTGTATGAAGAAGTTACATTTCTTTGGCAGAATCCCTTTTCAGAAGTGTTCAGGGTGGCAGCCCTGGGTTGTATGTTGTTTGTTTAATTTTATAAAATATTGTTGAACTCTCTTCCAATGTAACTTCACCATTGAGCTTCAGCAGCAAAGTTTGTTGGTCTCATCTGTCCCATATCTTAACTAAGCACTGGCTTGTCCACTGTGCTAAGTGTGTAATACTCCCTTGTTAGGATCATTTATTATTAGCTAGTATAAATGTACTGAGTCCATGTCCAGATGTACACACTTAATAAAAAGAAGAGGTTTTGCTTTCTAAAACAAATCTCTAAATGTTACATTAAATCAGTTTGCCCATTCAGCTCATAAAATGTTCTTTTACACTTCAGAGCACTGTCAATATAAGCTTGTCTATGTTGAGTTCCCCAAAGAGACTTTCTAAGAACCAGTAGGTATCACAGCAATCTCTGATACTTCTGTGAAATAGCTCTGCTCTGATGCACTGTGAGAAAACAGAAGCCTCTGGCACCTTCTGTGTTAAAAGAATCCCATTTCAACTCTCAGTGTGAATGTTCTGGGTATTAAGTGATGTGTAAACACTCTCTTGAATAATGTTTATCCATGATACGAGTAAAAAGTACCATATTGCTGAGCTTTTATGGGACCCATAGACTTCTAGGTGTAAAGGCAGAATATTTCGACCACATTGAAATTTCACAACATCACAGAAGAGAATAATGAAAATTACATCCTACTAGTTAATCTCAGGTTATCAATTTATTGCCAATATTTTGTTTTTTAAAATATGTTGTGAGCAGCAAGGAGAATTTGATGTATTTGCAATATATACCAAACATTATGTCACTTTATTTGTAATTACATCAATGTGTATCTCCAACACATAAGGATGGTTTAACATAACAGAATGCCATTGTTACAGCAAAAAAATAACAATTATTTACTATTTATTTCCCATTGTACTCAGTTTTCCTGTCTTTAACACTGTAATTGGATTTCATGCCCCCCACTTAAAAACTTCCAGTTATTTATTAAAGAAATGTGGAAATTTTCAACTTGTAAATTATAAATTCTTATAAAATTCTCCTGGTAAGTGTCAGCTTTGTGTCTCCTCCATCTGTCTTATTTGCTTTAACTCATCATAAGGATAGAAAAAGGGGAGATTTGAAAAATATTCCCTGGCATTGCCCTGCAACACTGTTTAAAACATATAAAGTGTTCTCTTTTGCTTAATTTCAAGTAGTGAGTTAGAACAATCAAATGTATTTTAAGTTGTATAAATGATAAAATCTATTTTTAAGTGGAGTGTTATACAATTTAGAGCAAAGTTTTGTTTTTATTTTTTTCCAAATTTTTCCTAAATCTTATTCTTCATGAAGCTTTCACATTTACTTCTTCATGACTTTGGCCTTGCCTTTCATCATTTGCATCTCTGCTATTAAAAACATTAAAAACACTAGTTATATTCATCTTCAGTATCTTCTCAGTACCCTGTTAGTCCTGTTCTTTCATTCCTGACAAAAATTTCTTTCTGCCAATCAACAAACAGAATCCTCTGTTTATTCTGTGTGTCTCAAATGCCCAAGTTACCATTTAGAGCTGTCTAGTCACTTAATTACTCTATACTCTCAAATTCCCTGTTCTTTTTCCTCCCTTTATTTGAATAATTGTCCTACCTATCTCAGTAGCCTCTTTGACTTTAAAAATTGCTTTATTAAATAAACCAACTGAAAGAATCCTGTTTACAGGGTGAAGGAGGATCAAAGTGCATGTATGAACATGAGAGAATGAGACTTGTTGAAGTTGTTTTAAGAAGGAAGAGAGAGAGATAGGGAGGGGGGTAATTTGATTTGAATGTATGGAAACTTCACATTGACACTCCACTGTACAACTAACATATGCTAATTAGAAATGTAAAAAAAAAAAAGAAAAATACCTGCTTTCAGTGACAAACTACATTGTGTTCACATTGTTGAAGAAGTTGATTTCAATGACAATTGAACTTAAAGAACTAAGTCACATCATTCTCTGAGAAGCCATTTTTGTTGTCCCTTATAAGATGTCATCCCTTCCAAGTGCATCCTGAATAGCAGAATTTCAGTGATGTTCCAAAGCAAAGCAACAATTTAAAAATAAAGTCAGTGGGTATCTAGAGAGAGAGAGAGTCTCAGACAGGGAAAAGCCCTTGTTCCTAATGAACTTAATCAAAAGACCTCTCTGAATCCCATGTTCTTTAAGTATTGCTCAAATCCAAATTCTTTCTTAACTCATCTTTAGGTACAGATTTGCTCACAAAATTTAAGAGATGCAATAAAGACTCTCTCCTCTGTTTGTCCCTAGCACATGTCACCCATCACATTCACTGTAATGGGAACTTTGTCATTTGCTCATGTTCAGGTTGGAGCTCTCTTACTAGTTATTGTAAATAAGCTCTTGGGCACAAGAGAGACATAAGAAGCCCTCCATAAACATTTGATTAATCCAGGAAAATGTCATTGCTGGAGGTCTGAGAGCCTCAGAGCTTTCACAAACCAGAACAGAGAGATGAAAAATAGTAGAATTTATGGAACAGAATGGAACTCAAATTTCTAGGTAGTTTGAGGTTTTCCACTTACGCAGAAAAAAAGTGGTTACCTTGATGAATTTTCTTCCTGAAAATTTTAGGAAATTTTCTGTGCAAATAAATTATTCTGTTAGGAAATTTGATTGTTTGATAGATATTCCACAGATTATGTTCATGTTATAGACTGGTGAAGCAATATAAATCCTCAAGGGAAAAACTTGAAATGCAGCCTTATTGGGCACTTCAAATGAAGCTAATATTCCATTGTTAGTCAGCAATCATAGGTGGAAGAAGCTGTGCATTTGGAATTCAGACCCACCTCAGGTACAACTTGACCTTTGAAAAGTTTTTAAGCTCTTCTGACTTTCTGTACAGTGAATTACACCCCAAAACTAACCAGAGATTGAGGCCACATCTAGGCTCTTTCTTATAAAATCACTTACAAAGTAGGTGGTACACTAAACTTCATCTTCATACTTTTACATTGTTCTAAGAGTCTCCATGGGCTGAGAGGTGCAGCTTCCTGGTAAGAGCACTTGCCTAGTGCAGAGAAGATCCTGGGTTTCATCCCAAATTTGGAAAAATTAAAAATAATTATCCATAGATTGTTGTATGCATATAGACCAAATTCTTCTTTGTATTAATTCATTTCATTTCCAACTAAGCAATGTAAAGTCAATATCATTTTGAACCCATTTTACAAATGAGGAAATGAGACAATGAAAGACTCAAGCAGCCTCCCTGAACAACTGGGAGCAGTGTGCAATGATTCCATCCCTAGCCCCTAGCAGTCAGGTTCACCAAGCCAATTCCTACTCCTAGTATATATGTTCATGTGAACCATAAAAGCTATTTCTTCTATCTCTGATTGATATCAAAGGCAAGATTACCTAAGAATCTTTGCTCAGATGTAGCCATCTTTAGTAGCCAGTGAATACCTCCAAAAGTTTAAGGAAATAGGAACTATTTATTCTCTCCCCTGTAATCATATAAGATGATATTATAGTAAAAGGAAGGCATAGATCAAAACCATCCCACATAGAAATATCCTTAGTTTATTATTTCCAAATAATCAAAAAAAGAGGAGGTATGGCTCAAATAGTAGAGCACCAGCCCTGAGCCAAAAAGACAAGTGAAACAGGCCTGAATTCAGGCCTCTAGGACCAGCACACACACATAAAATCTCTAAAATTATGGCAATATTCTAAAAAGCATACAATCATTGGTTTGTTAGATTATAACCCCGGATTGTTCCAGGCTTAGAGTTGTTATACTTCTAGCAATCCAGATATCTTGAATTAAATCCAGATTAGCACACAAAATAACCATAATATCTATTATTCTTAACAACGAAACCTCTGGTGTTAGTCACAGATTAAAAATATACTAGCTGAAGTCTTTTAATAGAAACACAGTAGGGTAAGGTATATCAGCTAACCATTCAACTGGAATAACTCTTAATTATTGTCTTAAAATATTAACTAACCTCTCATCTTGCTCCATAGGAGGATGCAAGTTAAATCTTAACCAATGTAAATCACATGGCCTTGTCAATTGTAGACAAGACAACAAGTAAAGTCATTTTTTAATCAGAAAGGTATTTGGTCAATTTTCTTTATTATTATTGGAGTTGGATATGTTGACAATTGACATTTCAGAGTATTTCTTTCTATCATCAATTTGGATTATGAGATATCTCCACCAGGAAAATTCAAATGTCTTAATAGTATCATCAAACATCAGATTATAGTTTAAGTCACCCAATGTTTCTTTACTAGTGAAAAGTAAAAGTTAAACATAGAATAATGTGAACTGTACGTGTAGTTCCTGCGGCTTAGCAGGGTGTCACACACATCTAGCCCTGGTGCCCTCGTGGATCATTATTTAAGGCCAGCTTGGGCTACACAATGGGCTCAAAGCCCAGCCTGTAAAATCTCATCTGAATAAATAAGTAAATTAATGTTTCAGTATTCTCTCTATTTCCAAAATATTCTCAATGATTGAAACCTGCCATTCTGAACAAAACCCTAGATGAATATTGCAAATGTCTTTTTAAAAAGTGGCCTTAAAATGTAATATTCACTCCCACCTCATTGCTAATTTCCTTACAAGTTTTTTTTAATAAATTAGACATTAAGGAATATGCTTAAGTATTTCTTTGAATTAAGACATATAGGCAGAGTTCCAAAATATCATAAATCAGAAAATGTATAATTTGGTATTTAACAATACTGTTGATTGGATAGACAGGCCAAAAGTGCCTTGTAGTTAATATTACCCTAGCAAGCATTTAGAACAAGTACTAAAGAAATAGCTTTGCCTATCCATACTGTGGACTTTTTAAAATTTAAGTCTGCATTCATTTGTGATTTTCAACAAATTGATTCATGAATGTTTTGGCACAATGTTCCTTAACATAGGACTGAGGACCACTGGTGCTATGTGTAACCAAAAACTTGGTGTGGCTATCCACCTCAATCCTTGTGTCCAGTATAGGGACAATTCAGGCAAGATGCAAAACACAGGGAAAGTGATAGGAAAGTTTACTAGGAAATAAATATGGCAGAGAAAGATTATTATGTGTTATAATGATACAGGAAGGTGGCACTTTGTTTTACCCTCAGCCATGTTGGGTCCAGGGGTAGGATATGCACATATGAACATTAGTTTTAACTAGAGGATGAATTAGGAGCAGGGGGCAAAGGTATGAGTATTGTGTGAGTCCTAATGACAGGCGTGGCCTGTCAGGTCATTATCTTAGTTCTGGTCCTGCCAGGTTCTGGGTCTATATTCCTTGAGGCGAACAATCTGGTTCCCTTGGATGATTCTTCTGGCTCCAGATTACAGTCTGGTCCATATTGACATCTATCATTTCCACAAGGTTCTGCTGTTCTTTAAGTATAGTCCCTTGTCATGGAGATTTTAGTGGTCAGTCCTGTCTTTCCTGGAATCCAAGCTGATGGTAAAGTGAGTGTGGAAAGAATGGCTTAAAGCAAACACAAGTACAAAAAGGAGGTGAGTATGCCAAGCTTTCCCCCTTGCTTTCAGTTAATTCACAGCAGCAAAAGCAGTTCAAAGATCAGTTACACATACATTTCAATTGACTAAGTGTAGGTTGTATCTAGGGCATAAACAATAGCATTAGCCTTTGGAGTTTTAGTACCTTTTTGAAATTGCTTTTGAGAAATTCCTGTCCCTTGTTCCAGGGACAAGATGCAGTGAATCAAGAAGTTTTAATTATGGTAGTTTCCCTTCCAGAGTCCTTGTGAATTTATCTTCCATTGTAAGTTTTCTTTGCATTTTCCTATCACTCATGGGTAACTGCTACTTGTCATCAAAGAAGTGCTCAGTAAACATTAATAGTTTAAATTGATTAGCAGTGAAATGGCTTACAGCCTTGAATTCATGCAAATATTTACTAAGCATCTCTAGATGTTAAGCACTCTTATTGCTGATAAGCTCAAGGTCAGTACTCTCTGTGAATTACATTTTAAGTGTAACCAGAAGCATATTAACCTATGACCTTTATGATGGATAACATGTCTCTGGATCTAACTGCAGTAGAATCATTTAACATGTGCTATTCCTAAACTGTGCCCTTCTATGGGTTTTCACTGTTTTCTCTGAAACCGCAGGTCTACTGAGTTTGATAACAATTCTCTATCTCAACTTGTTCTCTTGAATCTATTTTCTTAACTTTATAGCACTGCTAAAATTGTTTAACAAATTCTTTTTTAAGAAGAAATAAATAATAGGGAAAGTCTTATCCATGTTTTCCAAAATTCTCAAGGAATGAGATGTCCACTAGGAAGTTGTGTTTTTTTATAATTTATTTTCAGGTATATACAAATAATTGACTGAGTAATGAAACTGAAATTCTAGAAAAAATTTATATTGACAATTTGATTTCACTTTTACATTTATTTTCTTTTTCATGTAAATAGTGCCTTCAAATATTTTCTGATTTTTTTCCTTTCAAGATTGCATGGCTTTTGTCATCATGTGTCTTCATTGTCATGAGAATTCTATTTGTCTTTTGAGCATAAAACATATATAATAAACATGAGAATCACTTCTAATTTTTTTCGACATCGAGATTTTTGTTGTTCATCTTAAATATTGACCAATCTTTCTACAACCCCTTAGAACTACACAGTGTATCTTAATCACCTATTTTACATAGGAAGAGATGGAGATATAAATAACTGAAATCCAGCATCCACTAATATTGATTATGAAATTCAACACGATATTATTAAAATAACTTTCATAAATATTCTTAAACTGAAGAAGAAACTGAATCCAGCTTTCCAAGCTTCAGTCTAAATGAAATAATTTCCATTAATTCCTGCCAAGTTTCTTCTAAGTTGATATCCCTAGGGACTGACTGCATTTCTTGGCACAATTCTTTATAGGAAAAAAAAAGTGGTACATATTTGTCTTCAAGAGAAAGGCATACTCACTTTCCAATTAGAGCCAGGAAAACAAACAAATGAAAACCAAACTGTAAAATAAAAATCACAAAAAATAAACTTTAAAACAACATGTTGGGGGAGAGAGCAGACAAAATAATGCTTGTATTGTTAATGAAAATGGATAGATTACACTGTTAAGCCATTTCTATGTAAATTAATACAATGTACTTTAAAAAAAAAACTCTCACAAGAGGGACAACTACAACTAGCTTTTATCTCCAATAGCATAAAATTTCAGGTCACATCAATAGACATACTTATTAAATCAAGCATTTTTTATCTGATCTCCAATGATGAAAAATAATTAAATGTACTATTCATAATTTTTATTACAAAAGCCAGGTTTTCTTAAAGTTTTTCTAAGGGAAAATTAGGTCTAATAGATATTGCAACAGTCAATAGGGGATGAAAATAATAATAATTGTCCTCAATATTTCTTTATTGTCACCTTGAATATAACTACACAGGGATAGTGGTAGGTTAGTCACTTCATTTAAATATCTAACTACTTGCAGTCTGGTTTCTGATTTATTTGCTCAACATCAACAGCCATCATTCTTTTAGCCCAGAAAAGAAACAAAGGTGACATATCTGATTCTTACACTGACTCCAACTGAGCCCTCCTAGCTACTTCCTGTCATGAATGTTCCAGGCTTACACACTGTTCTTAAGAGCAATCTACCATTCCAATCCCTCCTCTCCATTCAACCTTCAATTCTTTCATCTTCTCTCAAATATTCTTTATAAGAACTGTTCACTGTTGTAATTATTTTCTTTTTTAAATATATTTTCTTTATTGTCAAAGTGTGGTACAGAGGGGTTACAGATTCATATGTAAGGCAGTGAGTACATTTCTTGTTCAACTTGTTATGTAATTATTTTCAACACACCATGTGAAACCAGAACTTTTGGTGTTTTTTTTTCCTTGTCTGTTTGTTTGATTGTTTTCATTAGTTTCTCTTGCATTCCCTTCCTCTGGTTGTACCACCCCACCACCACCCCAGCCACTGTATCTCATTTGAGTACCCTGGATACTGTTTATACAGGTATGTGGACTAGGAAAGGGAAAGGGAATATAAAAATCGAGAGGCAAAGAATAAAAAGACAATTCCAGAAGCAATACTTACAAAAACATTGGGTGAAAACCAACTGCACAAATCTTGGGGAAGATGGAAAGGGGAAGAGGAGAGGTGGGGGAAAAATGAGGGAGAAGGTAACAAGTTGAACAAGAAATATATTCACTGCCTTACATATGAATCTGTAACCCCTCTGTACTACGCTTTGACAATAAAGAAAAAAGTAAAAAAATAAACAAATAAAAAAAGAATGGTTCAGGGCTGGGAATAAGGCCTAGTGGGCAGAGTACTTGCCTTGTATACATGAAGCCCTAGGTTCAATTCCTGAGCACCACATATGTAGAAAAGGCCAGCAGTGGCACTGTGGCTCAAGTTGGCAGAGTTCTAGCCTTGAGCAAAAAGAAGCCAAGGACAGTGCTCAGGCCCTGAATTCAAGCCCCAGGACTGGCAAAAAAAAAAAAAAAAGTGTTTCTGTACATAACATTGACAATAAATAAATCAATTTAAAAAAAAGAACTCTTCAAGTTTATCAGCTTTAGCTGCTGCCAAACTGAAAATTCCCAAACTGTGATGTCTCTCACCTTTGCTTTTAGATAGCATCAGTTCACTATTTACCATACTGTAACTCAAGCTTGTTATCTTCTTTGACAAATAGTTTTTAAACTTTTCTGTCTTGAGGAATATGAACATTCTTTTTTCTTAAATTTTTATTGTCAATGTGATGTACAGAGGGGTTATAGAGGGGATGTACAGCAGATGTACAAATGTAAGGTAGTGAGTACATTTTCGTCAAACTTCTTACCTCCTCCCTCATTTTTCTCCCACCCTCTCTCCTCCCCAATTACCCCCCTCAACTTGTATAGTTAAACATCATTCTTAAAAGTTACTTAAGAAGTATTTCTCATCTCCCTCACACACTATTTATTTTTCCTCAAAGCCTTATCATTTTATTCCTTAAAATATGATCATTGTCCCAAACCTTTGCTCCATTAGGCAAATCCAGCATTACTATATATCTAAAACAGGCCTTTTATATATGTTTTATATGGTAAATATGTGTTTTGTGTTCTATATGATATAAAATCAAATGAAAAAGAGGATGCCAAATTGCCCATTACGTATTTCATAAAATAACTGAAAAAGTACCCAACTTATATGCACTTATATTTTGTTTGTTTCCAGGGCTGGAAATTGGCCCCAAGGTTTTCCCTCATACATAGTAGTCAATTGTTGTACCACAGAGTGACATCATCAGTCCCCATTTTTTTAATCTAAACATAGGAGGAAAATTACACAAAACAAAAATAACCATTATTTCTTAAATTGGAATATGTTTGGATTAAGTTTAATTGTATTTCTTCTGTACAAATGGAGTATTTTGAGTTTGGCTTTTTGTTTGTTTCTGTGGTTGTTGTTGTTGTTTACTTTTTCAATATTAGGTTTTGGGCTGGGAATATGTCTTAATGATAGAGTACTTGCCTAGCATGCAAGACACCCTGGGGTTTGATTCCTCAGTACCATAGAAGTAGAAAGTGGTATTGTGGCTCAAGTTGTAGAGTACTACTAGCCTTGAGAAAAAGAAGCTCAGGGACAGTGCCAAGGCCCTAGTTCATGCAGCAGGACTGGCAAAAAATAATTAATTACTGGGGTTTGAACTCAGGAATTTATGTTAGATTGACATCTACTCTATCACTTGAATTAGTGTGTCCAGCTCTTTTCGTTGGGTTTATTTTTAAAATAGGATCTTACCTTTATGCCTGGACTTGCACCTGCCATGGTCCTCTTATTGATGCTTTCTGCTCTGGGAACTATAAATGTACCTCACACTGAGCTCTTTCTATTCTATTGAGATAGAGTCAATGGGATATTTTATCCCAACTGGCCTAGAACAGCAATCCCCTTCATATCAGTCTTCCACGCAGCTGAGATGACTGCCACACATGACTTCCTTCTGCTATTGGTTGAGAAAGGACCTGGGACTATGATTTTCAAGATTTCCACCTCCTGGCACCTGGTTCTGCTTGACAGTCTGCTTGTCTCTATTACAGTAATCCTATATTATTTTCAGAAATAAAAATAATATCAATTTTTGTTTCTTTTGTTTTTTGCCAGTCCTGGGGCTTGGACTCAGGGCCTGAGCACTGTCCCTGGCTCTTATTTTTTTTGTGTCCAAGGCTAACACTCTGCCACTTGAGCCACAGCACCACTTCTGGCCTTTTGTATATATGTGGTGCTGAGAAATCAAACCGAGGGCTTCATGTATATGAGGCAGGCACTCTTGCCATTAGGCCATATTCCCAGCCCACAAGATCAATTTTTAAGCTAAAAATAAAAACAAGGTATGGATATAGGTCACCAAAACCTAATAATGCATGCATCTCTTCCACAGAATTCATAGAAAGTTAGAATGGAGGTATCTGTAGCAAAAGATGAAAGAGCCTAACACATGATTATAATCCAGTTCAATATGCAGAGCTGACTTTAGAGAGAATTGTCCTGTACCCTGGCCTTTCTACAGAAGCACTGGAAAGAAATCTTCCCCAGTATATACTATAATATCCCCAAAAGCTAGCTTTACATGTTAGATCAGCCACCATCCAAAAAAAAATTGTGACGGTGATGTACAGAGGGATTACAGTTACATATGTAAGGTTGTAAGTATGTTTCTTCTCACTTGTCAATAAAATTAAATCTAAAATATGTCATGATAAATAATATTTAATGAGGCAGCCAAGCAGAAAAAAATAAGAAGAAAAAGAGAGCAAAAAATATATCTTTGGGTTAACTGAAGAGAGGGGGAAGGAAAATGTTTATGAAATTTTCTTGGTTAGATATTCTAACCATGTGTTTTATTTGAAAGAGACACTCCATAGTATTATTAACCTCAGACTGTATGCTCTAAGTAATTATTGAAAGACAGGAAATTTAACCAAAAACATGTCACTTCTAGTAACTATTTTCAAATGATTTTTAACACAATGGTTTGGAAGTTGGGCTCTAGAGCCTAATTAGGTGATAAAGTCACCTAATGCCAGAAATCTTGAGCAACTGTTCAATCATGTTATACCTATTAGATTATTAGAGAGTTATAAATAAGCCCAGATTGTAAAACATGTCACAGTTTCCAGTCATTTCAATATGAATACTAACTGATCATACTTTCCCTTTATAATCTGTGATACCAACCCATGCTGAGGGCCATTACTCAATTATCTATTAGAATTTCAGTCTGACTCTTTAATTGTAATTTCACTGTCAGATATGAGACTAAAAATATGTAGAATAAAACCTTTAATCATCAGTTATGCCATAAAATGTAGTATTTATCAGAAATAGTATACACATGTGTGTGTATATATATTTACAAAATAGAAGGTATTTAATAACTTTTAAATGTATAATTAAAATCCATCCAAAACCTAATCTTATTAAAATAACTAGGCCCAGGTTCACTGTTTACATTTCTGATTACAAAAGGAAAAAAATTCTTTATGTTGGGGGGAGAGAGTGTGTGTGTGTGTGTGTGTGTGTGTGTGTGTGTGTGTGTGTGTGTGTTTTAGGAGGGGAGGAGAGGGATGAGTTGTCTTTTACTTCTAGTCTATTGAGCCTTCAAGTAAGGTTAGAATTAAATGGGTCAAAAGTAAATCTATATCAGACTTGACTCAATAATTTTTCAAACCTCATACAAAGTAAGATAAAGTAAAGCTGGGATAAATAATGCTGAAAACACAAAAACTATCAACTAAGTGACAGTGTGCCTTAGAGGAAATGAAAGAATCTATGTTAAAAGAATTGGAGAGGGGCTGGGGATATAGCCTAGTGGCAAGAGTGCCTGCCTCAGATGCACGAGGCCCTAGGTTCGATTCCCCAGCACCACATATACAGAAAACGGCCAGAAGCGGCGCTGTGGCTCAAGTGGCAGAGTGCTAGCCTTGAGCGGGAAGAAGCCAGGGACAGTGCTCAGGCCCTGAGGTCCAAGGCCCAGGACTGGCCAAAAAAAAAAAAAAAAGAATTGGAGAGATGATTATGCAACATGTAATCCTGGCAGCCAAGCTTTTTAAAATAATGATTTTTCAAATGCACATTCTTATCATAGATAAATTCCCCCAATGACACCATAAATATGGGACCAATAAAGAAAGGATCTAGACCAACAAAAAGAACCCAGCTACTTCAGTGTGCGGACAGCTTCTGTGGCAGAAGTAAGAAGGTCAACTTGCGCACTGCGGGAATTTATTTCTGGAATTACCCTAATGTACCTGAGAAGTCAGAGGAAAGATGAATTTTACCACTGCTTGCTTAAATGTGCTTCTAGAAGTCTTTTCATACCAAAGAATTTATTGTATGTCTTAGAACAGCTCATAATTTAGGTTTCAATTTCCATCAGCATAGTACTTTATCATTTTATGTGAAATTTCAAATAACCTGAATAATTTCTTAGATTGATAGATTTTGAAAGAAGGCATAGCCATCAAACTTGGAAGTTCTTATTAAATATTCTTTTCACTTTTTTCACCTTATTATTTTTATTGCATCTGTAAGCTAAGCCCTTTTTTAATATTTTTAAAAATTATTACTGTAAATGTGTTTTTGGTTTTGGCTAAAAGAGAGTTTGAACTCAATGCCTTCTACTTTCGAGGTCCATTTCTCATTGGTTATGTTTTAGTAGTGGTCTTGTTCCCTGCCCAGAATTACCTGAGCTGCAGTCCAAATACTTAAGACTTCCCATCATTTCAGGGGATCACATATATTCACTATTGAATCCAGCTTCCCTTCCAAGGAGACTAAGTCTAAAGCATTTTCTTCCCAGGATAGCCTGGAATCCTGCTCATCTGATTTCAGCGCACCCCCCCTCCCCCTGCCACGCCCTTGCTTGAGATGACAGACAGGCATGTGCCACCTCACTTGGCTGTTGGTTGGGAAGATGTCTCATGAGCTTTTCTACCCAGGTGGCCTTGAACTGTTCTCAGCATCCAAAGAAGCTAAGATTACAGAGAGGAGCCACTGGCACCTCACTTAATTTCATTTTAAGGAAAATACATGCTCCCACTCTTCATATTTCCTCTGAAGATACATATTATCACCCGTTTTATCACACTGCTAACTGTAGTTTAAGATTTGTAAAATTTTTGACCATGTATACTTGTCAATACACATATACAATACACAATACACATATAATGACTTTTTGTTTTAGAAGCATATCACTATTTAAAGCATAGTTACAGTGAAAGATCTTCATTTGGAGTTTCAAAGTATTTTTGAATCGTTGGAGCTGAATTTGAAACATAGATATGCCACTTAGTAGTAGTGTGAATTAATTTCTGTAACTTTTTCATGTAAGAAAGCTCAATGATAATATGTAGCTTTTATACATTTGATTGATGAAAGTAAGAAACTGAATGAAACAAACATATTTTCATTTTCTCTAGTATGTGTTTATCAGCATTTAATAATGTGGTAATTTCTCATCTTATTAGCAATATTATGATTAGTGATAGTTGCAATATCCAAAATTAACTTAATGGCTACAGATAAAAATCAAACTTCTCTACATCATGAAAATGTCAGAGAACTAGATTAGTGAACAGAAGTTACCTTAGAAACATTTTATTAAAGGAGCTATAAAAATAAATTGATGTCAAAGATGGTTCGAGAGACTTGTGTTTAGGTTTTGTTTTTTATTGAATTTGTTTTGTTGATTGGTTGATTTGACGATTCTACTTTGGGTGGTATTTCATTCTCTTAAAAATAAAAAGTAAGACATACTTAACTTTCATATTTGAGTGCTATGGTACAAATGTAGGAACTCAGGTACAATAATTAAAATATAGATCTCAGGGTGGAATTGCTGATATAAGATCAATTTAATGAGGACAGCAGAGAGAAGGATTTTATATAAGCCATTGCTAGAGGTAAGTGAACAAAAGTTGAAAAATGTATAGTTTATTCCATAAAACCAAGGAATACGTGGTACTTGGGCCAGTCCTAGGAAGAAAAGCCCATCTAATTTCAATAATGAATTATTGAGATATATGTCCTTAAATCAAACACCATTCAATGCTAAGTCAATCAAAACACTTGTGGGATTTAGTAAGTTTTCAGTAGTATTCTCTCTATAAACTTCACTTGCTTTTCATAATGTGAAAGTACTAAATTTAGTGGATCAATTTTCATTATGAATCTCTGTTTTCTGTGTCATTCACCTTTGATCTCTTTTCTTCTCTGATATATCTATTGCTTATATTATGACATTTAAATGTCATATACCTTTTACTCTGATGAGATTAAATTATCCCAGTCCATAGAAAAACAATGGAGAAAAGTTCCAAAAAATAGAAACACAAATGATTTCAACATTATTTCTTAATATTGTTTATTCTTTCTAGTGAAAAAAATCTGTTTTCTAGAGTTACATGTAATTACAAGCTAAATATTTATGACAAGTATAGTTGTATATATAGTGTCATTTAGAAAAAAGTTTTTTGTCAACTAATTTAGGTGAGAAGCAATTCAAATATTAAGTGAGCTCTCAAAAAAAAAAAGGCTTGGAACTTTTATTAGTAAGTATTGGAGACATGGAATCCCTTCATGCTGCTCAAAGATTATGGGGGTAATCTCAGCTCTGTTCCTAGGAAGCGCAGACCCATGATAATGAGGTTGCCTTCATTGTCCATTTCATACTCATTTTCTATGAATAATTACTTACTTATTGTCAAAGTGATGTACAGAGGGGTTATAGTTTCATATGTAAGGCAGTGGGTATATTTCTTGTATAATTTGTTACCTCCTCCCTCATTTCCCTCCCTCCCCTGTCCCTCTCTCCCCATCATTTCATACTTATTATCTCCATTCCAATCTATACAATGTAATTTTGGGCTTAGAAAATGCATATGTTTTAGGTTCATATTCTCTTTTATTTCCTGTTTTGAACCATCCTTTGCCCTTTATGATTCATAAATCTATACTACGGTCCCCCAGAGATTGGCTTTTAAAAAGAGCTAGAAGCACAGAAATTATCCTTGAAAGGTTTAACCCCTTTTACTCAAAATAGGAGCTGAGGCTACACATATTTATAATCATGTGGTTCATTCTTTTTATAATTGAATGTCAGAATCATTTCTCTAATGGAAAAAAAGAATTCTTTCTTTAAGGAAAGGATTTTATCCATGGAGAATTTTATACAATAAATTTAATATCCTTGAGAATGTTGATAAAACGTCCATAAATCTAATATTACTTTCCAGTAGCCTTTATATCATGATACCAATGTACGTTAGATTTATTTTTCAGTCCTTTAGGAATAGTTCAGACAACTTCTCAATATTCCAGAATATTTCATCTGCTGGAAAGGCTTTTAAATCTAATTTTTAACATCAATTCTTTTTAATTGAAGAATTTTAGGCCTCCCTTGCATGTAACTGAACTATTCTTGACCTTTAAAACAATAAACAGGAATGAATGACAAGTCTAACTGTATTGCAGGATTCACATTTTCATCTTTTCAGAAATCTGTAATCTAAAGTTTCCACATATGAGAAAAAAAGAAAAAGATTATGTCCTTAGTAGATTCAAATGAATGTCATTCAAAGTCAGCTCTAAATAACTACATGGGCATTGCCTTGCAAATTGGTGGATATTTCTGAAATTGGTAGCAGCACAGTCTGAAAAGGAGAGACAGAGTTGCTTTTAGCCCTCAAAAGTCAGGACCATTTCATTCTTGGGCCCCATTTAGTAGAATGTTTGTGGTAACTACTCTTTCTCTTTATGTTGCTTTGTTATCCCATTCCATAGGATGACTTTAATTCTTTTCATATACATTCGAAAGCAGGTTATATATGTTATAAGGTAGAAAAGGGCCAAAAGAAGCTAATATATGGACATTACATATGAAAAAATTGTTGTGAAAAGTGTGAGCATTTGTTTAATATAGGAATGGCTGTTCCCTAATTGATGGCAACAGGTGCCATCCTAACAATAGTCCCCCTGATCTTGCAAAAGTACATGATATTCCTTTCAAAAGTATCCTCAAGAATCTGGAAATTTGTAATTAAAAACTGAAATATGCCAACCATATGAATCATGAGAACCATATGACTTCAGGAAGTATGGATTTATATTTTTTCTTAATTATTTTTGTCTCATTTTCATGAGCATAAGAATAACAGTATGACTGTATCAATGGCACACCATCAATATTGGCTGAATTAATCCATCCACTCATACCATTATTCTTTCTGTTCCAAATTTCTCTCTGCAACCATGACTATTCCACTCTATTTCCTTTGTACAACTTTTCGTAAAGCATAACAAACTCATTCTGTGTCTTAATATTTTTACTTAGATAAATCTTATATTTCATCTGTTCCTTATCTCTTGCTTCTGATCTATAATATGCTACGTCATGAAACTAACACGAACAACCTACTTGTGAAATACAATGCATCTGAACTCTTTCATATGAGAGGAAGAATTCCATTGGAAGTTATGCCCAGGACTGGCATCGATGGTCATAATCTCTGCACATTCTGAATTCACCCAAGTACTGCCAGATTGTTTTCCAGAATGGCTGTCCATTTATAATACCTGAAGAATGTAATGGGAGCTCCTGAATCATTGCCAGCTGTAGTATGATTCAGGTTTTAAGTTTTGTCATTAAATGAATTAAAAGTGATGTCAGTATTTTGATTTCCATTTTTATATACATTTGGAAATTTATTTTTGTATATTACAGTTTTTTGGAAATTAATGGAGTAAAGGGAGGGGCTTTCCCTTCCATTTATTGAATGCCTTTACATTTTGCTTATTTTCTCAACTGAGTTGCTATATTTTTCTTATTGATGAGCAATTGCTTAATAATTTCACTATGAAAGTCATTTCCATTTCAAATATTGAAACTTAATTTATCCAGTATATCATCTGAATGTGAATTTTTAAATCATTTAACCAACATTGAATTTAAAAAAAATTTAGTTTATAAGTTGTTTTTCCACTAATTTAAGTTTTGAGGTTTTTTTTAAGAGATTTTTTCCCCATATTTACATCACAAAAACTTACCTCTACTTGTACCTTCATAGTTCAGTAATTCCAAGACAAATGGAATCACAGTGTTTGGTTTCATGTCAGTGACTCCTTCTCTCACTAACATGGACAATTTGGAACCCTGACCCTCTCTACACCTGTTTCTTTGTTTAACAAATGGAAGTATTAACATTAATTAACTCGGTCAGATTATATTAAAAAATGAGTAATCTTATCCCCTAAAATACGCATCCTAAGCATAAAAAGGTATGTATGTTGCCACTAGGATAAAGTGTACTTTATAATTCTGTAAGCATCCAGCTTCATTTTTTTTCATATTGTGAATCCATTTTTATCAAATTCATACATATGATTTATCCCACTAATTTCTCATTGGCTTTTTTGCTATGCCAACTTTCAATTCTTGACTTCCTGAGAATGGTAAACTCACTGTTTTTGTTTCAGTGTCTGATTTGAATGTTTCTGAACCAAAACCACACTGGGTGGATTACCTCCACTTTCATCTTCTCATCTGAGAGTGCAAACCTACTCAGTTCTTTTACAAAGAAGAATTAGCTAATGATTTGTCTGTATTCTCACATCTACATTTTTAAAAGATTGTGCTGAGTTAAAAAAGCGATCCAGTTGAAGGTTTGCTTTTGATTACATTGAATTCATCTATCAATTTTCAGGGAATTGAATTTGGTATTATTAGTCATGCCAAACATGGCCACCATCTTATTTTTACCTTTCTGGCCTGTTATGCTCTTTGTTGGAGATAAAAATTATTTCTCTTTTGAAATCTTTGGCATTCATTGTTAAGTTAAAATCCATAGAAACTATGTGGCTCTTTTTTACTGCTGAAAATACAGTTTCATTTTGACTAATGTTAATGGAAAAATAAATTCTACTTGTTCTAATATGTCAATCTTGTATCCAACAAGAACACAAAAAATATTACACTATTAGATCACACTAACTTTACTAGATGTTCATATCATCTACTAAAAATGAAAGTTTTATCTCTACCATTTCTTTTAATCTTCTAGTAATGTTGTCAATTATTTCTTTTGTTCTTAAAGGGAAAGCAATGTTCCCCGAGTAAGTTTACTACAAGTTTTTGACCTATAAACTCATCAAGTTTCCTATATTTCTAGTATTTACAAACAATTATATATGGCTATAGAGATTTATAAATTTCATTTGTACATCTACCAAAATAACATATGATGATTTCTTTCTCTACAATCCATTTTTGTGGTAAAGTTTCCATGACAAATTTTCTAGGTAAAATCTGTCTTTAAAATCCAATGCTAAGGGGCTGGGAATGTGGCCTAGTGGCAAAATTGCTTGCCTCCTATATATTAAGCCCTGGGTTCAATTCCCCAGCACCACATATATAGAAAACGGCCAGAAGTGGCGCTGTGGTTCAAGTGGCAGAGTGCTAGCCTTGAGCAAAGAGAAGCCAGGGACAGTGCTCAGGCCCTGAGTCCAAGCCCCAGGACTGGCAAAAAAAAGAAAAAGAAAAAAAGAAAAAAGAAAATCCAATGCTAAATCTGTTAGTTTATAATGCATTGTCTTGCTTTATATGCCTTCTGCTCTGAAATATATCACATATAAATACATATAAATGTACACATGAAATATATTAATGTAGTTCTGCAAATTACCATAATATAAACACCCATATAAATCATGTTTCATGTAGTAAATTAAAATCATATTAGTACCCTAAAACTCCCTGGTATTGCCTGATCTCAGAACACTCAAGCTCTTCTATTAAAAAAAAAAAGTCAAAACTACATTTTACCTTTTCTGATGGTCATTTTCCTGCCTTTCTTCATATTTACCAAGTATTCTTATATAATACATTTCAGTTTAGTACCATATATGAGTAAAATTTTATTTTGTACATTTTTGTCCAGGTCCCATCAGTTTACATTTTCATAGAGTTATCATGCCAATAAATACAGTAATACATCATTCATCTTTTACTCATGTATATTATTCTATTTTATTTATTTATACACTTTACTCAGCATACATTTCTTATTTCTAACCTATATTTATTGACAACAATGCTCCTGACATACTTTTAAAAAGTAATTTTACCAGTTTTCTAAGTGCTACCTTTGCTATTCTCATGTTTAATATGCAATATTGAAAGATAGACTAATTATCTTTTAATACAAACCAATATTTCTTGAAAAGAAGAGTTAGACTCTTACTTCTATCTCTCCTTAACTCTGCTATTGTGGTATTTATGACATGATGATTATAACCCTCCACATTCAAATATAAATTAAAGAACTGTAGTTCTAATAGATGAGAAATCAGTTTTAAAGTGGGGCTGTAGGCACACTTGATAAAAGGTTTGGTTATGTCATATAAAGCCTCTCTCCTTCTCCTTCCCTCCTTCTCTAATTCCTCCTTCCCTTCCTTCTCCTCTTCGTCTCACTCCTCTTCCTCCCTTTCTTCCCTTCTTTCCTTTTTTCAATTCCTTTTACAACATTCCCAGTTTCTTAGCTCTTGCTGTTGAGGTATGGGAGAGTACAACTAAAATGACATGATTTCCCACCTTAGACAACCTTTTGGTAAGAAGCAGGACTACACTCATTGTCCTTTCTGAGTGACATACATTTTCTGAATGAGGATTATTGAGGGAAAGAAATTCCAGACTGGCCACCACTGGCCACCTTGCAAACACCTCCATACAGTGGTTTTCCAAAGGAAATAATGCATGCATGTAGCATGGCTTCTTCATGTAATTTTAACTTAATTCATATAATTGTAATTATCTGTTCACTTGAATCTCCCCTCCCTTGAAAAAAAGACTTTTATCTCTCTTCTGTGGTGCAGCAGGTACTAAGTAAATGCCTGTTAAGTGAAATAGAAACCAGAAATTTTCCTTTCGCCCTTTCTACTATAGAAAGTTCTTTATGTGAACTCATTTTGAAAGAGGATTTAAAATCGTAGGACAATGCATTGAACTGGTCAGTTTTTTTTCTACATCAAACACATTCTACATAGACTCCTTTATGTATTTATTTCTACTGAATGTAGACTTCTTATTTCACCTTGCTTGTGAGTTTAGGTGCTGTTACAGTGAATGACAGTTTCCTAACTGTCACATAGCAACTTGGGGAATTTGAAACTGAAACTCTGGATTCCATATGAATCAAACAATGCCAGATGTCATGAAGTCATATACAGATGTCTTACATCAACGAAATGATCCTAACAGTTGGGCTTCTTCATCTGCTTAGGAGAGTTAAGTAGCCTAGAAGGCAGTAGAAACTGAAACCTTCTGTTCAGCTGTGGGGCAGAAATGATGTAATCAGCTTTTGTGTTGCTGCTCCTTTAATATCATTAGCCTGGTGCAGAAGAGCCACCTTGATGAAAACAGAAACTATGTGTTGGGTACCATAGCAGAAGGCATTGTCCCTGTTGTCTGCTGGAAACAGTGATGTCTGCAGGTGCAAGGCCAACTATGACATAGTCAAAAGAATCACAGCACCAGGCCAAGTGGAGGAGGATTCCAGGATCAAGGACAGTCATTTCCCAACATCCAGAGACTGAAGAGACTGTGATGAAACTGCCAAAGAATGTAAGACCTCAAGTAGCCTTTGGCTTTATTTACTTGCAACTTTTATATCCAATTCAACTCACAAAGATGCCATTGTGTTTTATACACATTCTACCCTTTGCCTTGAAGCCATCCATCCCTCCCCTGTCCACCTTAAAAGCTTTCAGTCATGTATCTAATACAAACTCATTTTATCACCTCTGTGATGTCCGCTTTAATTCTTCTAGGCTGACTTATATGTACCTTGTATGTTGAATTGTACTGAAATTTGGTCACATCTTTTTGAAGGCTGATATCTCATGTTTTTGTGTATTAATTCTGAAGCTTTTTTTTTTTTTTTCTGGCCAGTCCTGGGACTTGGAGTCAGGGCCTGAGCTTCTTTTTGCTCAAGGCTAGCACTCTGCCACGTGAGCCACAGTGCCACTTCTGGCCATTTTCTGTATATGTGGTACTAGGGAATTGAACCCAGGGCCTCAATGTATAAGAGGCAAGCACTCTTGCCACTAGGCCATATTTCCAGCCCCAGTTCTGTTTGTTGATATTTGAGTCTGTGTTAGTAGTGTCTTAAAGCAATAGAATATTGTTTTTATCTTCGTACTACAATCCCAAGAACAAGATAAAGATTCAATTATATCACAGGATAGATTTATTAATAATTCAATAAATAGCTTTTGAATTTTTCAAGTACATTCTTATCCATTACCAGACTTAATCACGTCTCAATGTTGTATGGTAGGCGAAGCAGATATACCTTTTTATTAATAAGAAAACAGATTCAAGGGCTGGGGATATAGCCTAGTGGCAAGAGTGCCTGCCTCAGATACACGAGGCCCTAGGTTCGATTCCCCAGCACCACATATACAGAAAACGGCCAGAAGTGGCGCTGTGGCTCAAGTGGCAGAGTGCTAGCCTTGAGCGGGAAGAAGTCAGGGACAGTGCTCAGGCCCTGAGTCCAAGGCCCAGGACTGGCCAAAAAAAAAAAAGAAAACAGATTCAGAATGATACAGGATTAGCTCAGAAACCATAGTGTATGAGTATCTAGTAACTAAACTAGGACATAGATTATCTGACATCATCCAGAGTCTATATTAAACCTCTAATTCTCCCATAGATACCGGTATCCTACCTCAGAACGAACAGCTTTTTATAAATTAAGTCCAACTAGAATACCTTCCTTAACGCTTCACTATTCAAACTTCTTTATTTCTAAAACTTGCCATCTTTTTCCATTTCCAACTACATTTTGAATCTTGGGTTATAAGTTTCTAGGTTCTCATGGCAGTATATGCCTTCATGATTATGCTACCTACCTCAAACGCCTCTGATATGCATAGTAATTACTGGAAACATTTCTTTCTGAACATGTATGGTTACGTTACCCATGGTTTTTCAACACCCTCCTATTCTACGTGCATTGGTATTACTACCTACTACATATATTAACAATAAATGCAACAAATACTAAGTAAAAAACACTTCTGATATTTATTTGCCTGTGTTCTCGACATAGTGTTTGATAAGTATTGTCTCTTTTGATCCAGAAAACAAGTTAATTGCATGGAACTAACACTATCTCCACTTTTACAAAGAAATTGAGTCTGAGAGCTATTATGTAACATTCCTCAAGTAACATGGCTAGTAAACTTTAATAATTATTTAAATAAACAAAAATCTTACTACTGAAGTAATAACTTTTAACTATAATACTGGAAAATTTCTGTAAAGTTGTTTGTGATACACAGTATTTAAATGAACATTTGCATAACATAACCGGGGATCTAGCTATCATATGACAGTCAAAGCTCAGTAAGTCCTATTGGAGTAATGTTTCACCACCAGACTAATTTAGTTGTCTTTCTTAAGCTGAGAATTCTAGTGGCATCATGGACATGCACAAAGGGGAAGCATTTGTTTGGAATTTTCTAAAGTACTCAGAAGTTTCAAGATCATGAAACTTGATCCATCTGGCTTAGTGGTGGATTTGACAGGTACTAGGGTTGCCTTCCCAGGGATATACTCAATGATTCTTTTATTAATATTAATTCTCAGCTTTCTGCATAGACAACATCCCTAAAATATAAATGAAGAGGATACTGTTAATCTTCTGGCATCTACATTTAATATTTATACTTACAATGTTTCAAGGCTTGTACAAAACCCAAAATACCTATCATTACTATCAAGGCATTCATATTTTTGTGCTTTTTTAGTTTATTTTGTTTTTCTGATGCTAAACTGTTCATTTGAGCTCATCAAGTTTCAAAATATCAAGTTCTCCTTTAGGGTAAGATTTCATATGTCTCTTTCCTATGCCCCCAATAGATGCCTGGTTCCTCTCTATTCTCATGTTAGATGTATAAGAACACAGATGTTTCTCAGAGGCTCCTATCCTTGGCTCTTCCTGGTGTTTACTTGTTTTCTTTTTCTTTTTTTTTTTTTGGCCAGTCCTGGGCCTTGGACTCAGGGCCTGAGCACTGTCCCTGGCTTCTTCCCGCTCAAGGCTAGCACTCCGCCACTTGAGCCACAGCGCCGCTTCTGGCCGTTTTCTGTATATGTGGTGCTGGGGAATCGAACCTAGGGCCTTGTGTATCCGAGGCAGGCACTCTTGCCACTAGGCTATATCCCCAGCCCCTTGTTTTCTTTTTAAAATGTTACTGTTATTGTAAATGCTCAAAGTGGTTACAGTTACATAAGCCAGCTGAAGAGTACATTTCTCTTTGGATAGCATTGCCCCTTTCCTTGCTCTCTCCTACTTTTTCCCTTCTGTGCCCACCATGGTTGTATAATTCATTTTCAACATAGTGTCTAGTAGCCACTGCTGCATTTGTTCACCCTTTGCCCCACCATTTCTATACTCCCCTTTACCCTTCCCCAAACAGATAAACTTACATACAAGATAAAATGTACAGAAATCAAAAACAGCAACAAAGGGGTGTGGGAGAGATGCAAAATAACATAAAAACTCTTGTTTCCATTTCTTGGAGTTCATTTTGACAATCATTGTTTTATATGATCATATGCCCATAGATATTGAACCTCCTCTGTAACCCTCGCCTAAGAATACCTTCTTTTGGTCTCACTGTGTGAATGTTTAGAGTCCTGTATAATTTATCATGTACAAGTGTAATTTTTTGTCTTTTACCATCCAATGTGTTTACTTGTAGATTTATAGGCACATTCTAGTTATAACAAATAAGGGAAACCATGAAACCTATGTTTCTTTGGAAATAGCTAACTTTGCTTACTAAAATTATTTCCAAGTTCTTCCATTTCCTTATGAATGGCACAATATCCTTGTTTCTAATGGAAGCATAGAATTTCATTGTGTATATATACCACATTCTCTTGGTCCATTCATCCACTGAGGGGCACCTGGGCTGATTTCATATCTTGGCTATGGTACCAATGCTCCAGTGAACATGGCTGTGCTGGTAGCTTTAGTGTGGCCTTGTTTGTGGTCTATGGGACAATACTCAGGAGTAGAATTACTGGGTGATAGGGAAGCATGGCATCATGCTCTTCCTCTGAATACTTCTAGCAAGCAGAAAAATGTGTCAAAGGCTGCATATTTTCCAGCATTTTTCATTATGTATTTACAAGCATAAGTGCTCAAGGAATATTTTAGAAATTGTCAAGAGTAATTAAAAACAAGAGAAGCTTAAAAGAATACATCTTGGCTTTATGACCCAGCTTGTAATTTGGAATCATCTCTACTTTGGATCTATCTTTATTTTCATGATCACCATATCATGTAAGGCACATGAAATTCTAGTAAAAAAATAATCCACTTCAAGCTAGCAAAAAAAAAAAATTTAGGGGCTAAGATTAAGAGGAAAAGTGGATTCTTAGGGAACAATTAGATAGATAAGCCATATAGCTTCTGCTTTACCTCTCAGGTACGAGGCATGTCTCTAGCTTCATCCCCAGTCCTATTCTCATTTGGTAATTGAATGACTGTTGGTTGTAATTAAAAGTACACGTATAACTCAGTAATGTTGCTTGTTTAGTTCCAGATCACTGCCAGAGAAATGATTCCAGAAATAAAGCAAATCATAAAGTGGTTTTCCAGTACATAGAAAAGTTATATTTACAATATACCATAATCTATTAAGTATACAGAAGCATTATTAGAATATATATTATTTAGAAATAATATACATATTTCAATTACTAAAAATTAATGCAAAAAATCTAGCAATCAGTTGAGCCTTCAATAAGTCATAATTTTTTCATAGTGGTCAACTTTCCATGGTCAGTGAAGATGATATCTGACTAAGTAGGGTGAGGGTTGCTCAGGCTGGAATGACTGTAGTAATTTCTTAAAAAGAAAATGGTGAAAATTTTGAGAATTGATCAGTTATTTCTTTCATGAAAGATTTCTGTGTCCCTAGTGATAGTATTTGGTAGCATTTTATATATAGCAGAGCTTCTTTCAAAACTTAAGTCCATGCTCTCAAAATCCTATGGTTGCTGCTTTACTGAATAATTAGATGTAGTATCCTAATCCTTCTATTCTTATTTCAACAATGTTTATGGCAGTTTCATCTGAAGTATATTCTGTCATCCATAAGAATCAACTCCCATTAAAGTTTTATCATATCACAAAAATTTAGTATCATTCTCATGTTATGATTTCAACTCTGATTCTCTTTCTGCTTTCATATTTCCAATCAGTTTCTCCACTGAAGTCATGAAGGCCTCAAAGTCATTCATAAGAGTTGGAATCAACTTCTTCCAGACTCCTGCAATGTTGATATTTTGACCTGGTCCCAAGCTATGAATCACAAATATTCTTAATGGCAGCTAGATGAGTGAATTCCTTCCAGAAGGCTCATAGTTTACTTTGCCCAGATGCAACAAAGGGATAACCATCTATGGATGATATAGTTTTATTAAATGCTTCCAGTTTTTTTTTTTTTTGCATGCTAGAGACTGAATCCAGGACTTACATATACTAGGTAAATGTTCTATGACTGAGCTATTAACCTTACACGTATTTTTCTTAAATAATAAGATTTGAAAGTTGAAATTGTTCCTTGGTACATGGGCTGTAGAGTAGGTGTAATGTTGCGAGACTGGAAAACCACACTAGCCGTATTGTATATCTCTGCTGGAGTTCATGAGCAACCAACAACATTGTCAATGAACAGTTGTATTTTAAAAAGATTTTTTTCTGAGCAGTTATTTCTCAACATTTGGGCTTCAACATTTTCAGGTTGTTGACAGATACTGCCATTCAGGCTTAGGTTTGTTTGTTTTTTTTTTTTCCCATTTAGGTAGCACAAGCGAAGTAGATTTACTATAATTGTTAAGGGTACTAAAATTTTCAAAGTGATAAATGAGCACTGGCTTCAGTTTAAAGACTCAAGTACATTAGCCCCTTACAAAAGAATCTTCTTGTCCTTTGATGTCTTAAAATCAGACATTGCCTTCTCCTCCATTACTATGAAATTCTTAGACAGCTTCTTTTTCTAAGATGGTTTCTTTTTCCAATTCAGGTTGTTGTGTTTGAATCGAGCATCTGTCATTTAGTATAGTCACCGTCAACAACAATCCAAGCAACCACACTAGACTCCCTTTACACAATAAAAATAATTAGACTATCACTCTGGATTGGGTTTTGGCTGTGTCAGTGTGATGGTTGGTTTGAGCTTCTATTTAGGCCACAATAACTTTCTCTTAGCAGTAAGCCTATTTAACTGTCTCATCATTTCTGTGCTAATTGAGATGGCACTTTGAATTTCACACAGTAACCTTTCCTTTCCATTCATGATTTCCACCAACTGCTTGGTGCAAAATGCTGACACTTGTCCTATTATGGCTTGTGTTGTGCCTTCCTCGATAAGCTTAATTATTTCTTGCTTTTATTCTAAGGTAACAGACCTGGAACTTTCCCTCTAACTTTGACATTATAGAGGCCATTATAGAGTTTTTAACTGGTCTGATTTCAATTGGTTGTGTTTTAGAGACTCTGGAGACTGAAGGAAATAGAGAGACAAGGGAATGGCTGGGCATAGAGCAAACTAAACACATTCAACTTTGATGCATTGGTAAAGACACAATTTCTGGTGCCTCCAGATTTATAACAGTAATGTCAAAGATCACTCATCACAGAGCATTATTGCACATCAATATAATGAATATTTGCAAAATAGTCTAACAATTACCAAAATGTGACACCGAGACAAGAAGTGTGCATGTGTCCCATTGATGTGCTCAATGCACAGTGCTTACAGACATTAAGTGAAGAATTGTGCTCTTCCTACAACATAAAGAGCACCTAAATGAATACATGGTTCTCTAGATATGTCATAGGAGAGAGCCAAAAAGGCTTTTCTCTTTATATTATGTCATAAACATAAGAAAACTTGTTTTCAAGGATAACTAGGCTCAATTTCCTTTTGTATCTTATTGGTATTGTGTCTATCAGTTAAGTACTATTAAGCGTTTATTGTGTCTATCTGTTAAATACTTTATGTCATTTGAAAGATCTGATTATCTTGGGCTCTGTTCCTGGAAACAATAACTAACTTGAGAAATGGGTTTATCAAGTTTGGATCCATAGGCTAATACTGGGATTGTGGCATTGTGATTTCTAAATGGTGGGAGATGGGGTTAAAGTCACACCTCAGGCATGTCCTCCTTTCTGTATCAATATTCTTCAGAGGCTCTTTGAATTCTTTTCTTAAAAAATACTGGAAATCAAAGTTCAATCCAATGTTATGTTAAGTTCAACATTATTTCTAAAAGAAAAAATGTCTAAATAATTCTTATAAGAAAGAAGCATAGGAAATACAGGAGTATCCTCAGCTTCTTTGTTTAGTCAGAAATAGCAGTGGCAAGCAGAACACCACCAGAAATGGATGAGGTGTCTTGAGTTCCCAAATAAATCACTTTCTTTTCTTGTGAGAGCAAATTTTGACACCTTGCTTGTGTTTAAAAGAATGTATTAAACACAAGCAAAGTGGAGAAATCCTGATTGGTCACTCCAGGGTCATTGAGTTAAAATAAAGGTTAATGTTCTATATAAGGAATAATTAATTAGTAGTATAGTTTGTAGCGATTAAGATTGATGGTTCTTGGGCTGGGAATATGGCCTAGTGGCAAGAGTGCTTGCCTCCTACACATGAAGCTCTCTGATCGATTCCCCAGCACCACATATATGGAAAACGGCCAGAAGGGGTGCTGTGGCTCAGGTGGCAGAGTGCTAGCCTTGAGTGGGAAGAAACCAGGGATGGTGCTCAGGCCCTGAGTCCAAGGCCCAGGACTGGCCAAAAAAAAAAAAAAAAAAAAAGATTGATGGTTCTTCCAGCGCTTAAAATTTTACTTTTCATCACTTCTTCCTTCATGTAATGTTCTGGAGATCTAAATACACTTGTAAGGTTAAAAATGATCTTCTTCACTGAGAATATATACTTTTTTCTTCTTTTTGGGCTATAGTGTTGCTTTCAGTTTGCCCTCCATATGTCCTCATAAATATAATCCTGGCACTGGAATTCAGACAGTACTTCCCAGCAATTGCATACTCAGCATTAAGCCACTAAGATATGAGATCATGCACACTCTGTGCCATCTAATCACTTAGTGTTCTTTTAGCATATGAGTATTGTGTACCTACTATGTGTGAAACAACCGAGCCAAGTTCCGAGAGCTGTACCAAAGATGTGCATCTTATATTTGAACAAGTCCAGAAGCAAAACAAAGTCAAGGTACTAGGAATAATGTGATAAATGAAACAAGTGCTAAAAGCAGTGAATTGATGAGAGATGGCTTGAATGGTTAAGAAATGCTTCAGGGGGCTGGGGATATGGCCTAGTGGCAAGAGTGCCTGCCTCGGATACACGAGGCCCTGGGTTCGATTCCCCAGCACCACATATACAGAAAACGGCCAGAAGCGGCACTGTGGCTCAAGTGGCAGAGTGCTAGCCTTGAGAGGGAAGAAGCCAGGGACAGTGCTCAGGCCCTGAGTCCAAGGCCCAAGACTGGCCAAAAAAAAAAAAAAAAAAAAGAAAAAAAAGAAATGATTCAGGAAGTAATTCTTGAACAGTCAGGGTTTGAACAGAACAGGGTTTGATTTGGGCCGAGAAGAGGGCATCAACCTTTCACAGCAGAACAGAAAGGCGAGTTAAGATGGCACAATGACCGCAGGTGTTCTGAAATTACTAACTATAAACAGGCTACAAAAAGCTAGGATCTCTTCTTGGAATGATGTACTTTGAAGATGGAAACTAGATGACAAAAGGCCCCAAATATTCTCTCTAATTTGAAAATTAAAATGTTTTCTTGGAGGAGTAAGGAAGTTGGAATACTTAGATACTATAAGGATGAAAGTTGTGTGTATGAAAGATTCCTGTGTTTGATATGACCCAGTAAAAAATGCTGATAATAAGATGATTGCCATAGTGCAGTTAGGTTGAAGAGTTGACTATGGACCTTGTAAGAGAATAGTCAGTGATACAAGGAAAGAAGCATCAGAGAGAAACAAGAAAGGGATGCTGCAACAGGGCTGGAATTGTTCACTTATATGACTGAGTTATCATTGCTTTCTATTAGCAATGTAGGGACACATAAATGGGTATTCAAGGAGCTCTCAAAAGTTTTTCACAGCTGAGCCCAATGGTTCACAACTGTATCCAAACTGTTCAGGGGGCTGAGATCTGATGATCACAGGGAGAAAAGTCCCCATGAGACTCTTATCTACAAATTATTCACTCAAAATCCAGAAGTAGAGCTGTAGCTTCATGTGGTAGAGCAGTAGACTTGAGCAAAGAGTTGAGGGACAGCGCCCAGGCCCTGAGTTCAAGCCCCACAACTCTCTCTCTCTCTCTCTCTCTCTCTCACACACACACACACACGCACACACACACACACACACACAAGCGTTCACATTAGCATCACGCATAGAGATTTAAAAAACACTAAATTTGGGCCCTATCCAAAACATTGGTCTTGAGAGAAGTGAACATTAGTATTTTTTAAAAGAAAATTATGCCAGGAGTTAATATCCACTGGGGTAGGTGCTGGTGGGTTTGGTTTTTTGTTCAAATTCTCCACTGAAGGATGTATTTAATCAGGATTTTTTCACAGGGAAGGAGACAGGGGCAGTGAGTGAAAGAACAGCTCTGCCTGTGTCATGGTTGGAGGAGTTGAGGAGCTTGATATCTGCTCCCCCATTGTGAAATATGTTACACCGCTCCAGTCCATGATCCTGACTTTTAAAATACAACTCAAGCAGTGTGCTGTTATTTTTCAAAGAGATTTGCACATAACCCACCAGTTATTTCTGTATTCTAAAATTACAAAATGCTTTCTCACTTTGAGGATTGCTCATTTGCTTCTTTTTTGTTAAAAAAAAAAGTCTTCTTTTGTTTAGAGGGGAAAAAGACACTGTACAATTGTAGTAATCAGATGCATTAAACATTTACAACTTTGAGTATGGGGCCAAAATGTAGGGTTCTTTTCCTTCTTTTTTTTCTCTTGAAGAAAAATCATCTTGTGCTTTATATGGATAAATATCAGGAGGTGATAGACTTATTCAGGGCTGCTTCCATGCATAAATGCTTTATTCGTCAAGAGAAACCTTTCTAATCAAGAGCTTTATCCCCATCCCTCACCCCCTATTCTTTGTTCACACTGGGAGGTCAGCACCTTATGTTTCTGACACTGTAATTTATTGCTGTTGGAAAGATTGTGTATTTGTGTAGGATTTCGAACATAATTCAGCTTTGTTGCAAAGTCTTACCAAGCATAACTTCTTAAGAATACTTTCAACAGAATACTTGGTAGAATTCAAAAATGGTCAGATATATTTGGATTCAGCAAATGGGTATAAATATAAATAGGACAGAGACAGATTTAATGTAAAATAAGGTGTGTGTGTATATGCATAGATATGCAAATGGATGCTATATGTAGGTCTAAGGCATGAGTTTCTTTTTCTCTTCAGCAAAGGACAGATACATTTGAGATGATTTAACAAGTTAGTCCTATATATGTTCCAAGAGTTAGATGTGAGTAAAAGACCCTTTTACTAAAAGGCATGTACTTTCCATTTCAAATACTGATGTTTCAAAATATGATGGAGAATATAAAAGATCTTTTGCTTGTTTTTTTCTTTTGAAAATAAGTTTCTAGAGAAGACAATAATGAAACAGAAATAGCCTCTCAGAGGAAGCTTCATCCTGTGATAGAAGCAAGGGAAATTCAGAATCAAGAGCATGTCTAGGGTACTTACCCATAGAAAGGGCAATTCCATTTCCCTGAGAGCCAGGCATTTGTGCTGGTGATTGTCTTCCAAATGAGCATTCACCCTGTTCTTTACCAATTATCAATGGCTGTGACATTAGAATAATTGAGTCTAAGAGCTTGTACCTTAGAGTACAAAAGAGTTCCTCTGAGTAGAACTGGGTCTATCTGCTCAAGCAAATGGTATCTCAAGATCTCCTGTCAGGAAGCAGGCCTATCTCCCATCACCAGAAATCCATAAGTAACCTTGACTTTCAAGCTTTCTCTCAAATGTTTAAACAAACGCAGCCAGCCTTTTCTGATGGTGACCTCAGTGGAGCTGAAGAACAGCTGGCCTATATTTTCCTAATAATAGCTCCTCATAGTTTATAGTATATAATTACTCTTTATTATATTCTTCTTCAGCCATCTCTTTGCCAGACCAGTTATGCACACTCCTTTTGTATTATATCCCCTCCTTCAATTTATTGCTCTTTCCTTAGATGCTGCCTAAATTTTCAACATACTTCTTAGAGTACAATAGGCCTGAGTGAACATAGCTTTTAAAACATGACAGAGGATGAATCTGAGCAAGAATAAGTTGTCTGTATTTTGCTTCTCTAGTAGTAATTAACTTGGGTAGGTTTCCTTAACAAAAACCTATTATTTATGTAACATACATATATTATTTTTCTTAATATTCATTACAAGTCCTAGGATTCATGTTTTTAACCCACATTGTGTAGCTAAAGTAAAAACCATGAGCATTTAAACAAAAGCCCAGGAAAACAAAAAGCAACATAATCAAGACTAAAACTAAGAACTTCTTTTTTTTTTTTTTTTGGTAACTTTACCTTTTTATTCTTATTTTAATTTAAATTATATTGTAAAGATGAACTACTGTTACATAAGTAAAGTAATGAGTACAATTGTTTCTGAACAGATGTTACTCCCTCCCTATTTTCTCCTACTTTTACCCCTCCCAAACCCAGACCACCCAAGTTGAAAAGTTCATTTCCAATATAGTGTCAAGTGAATATCCCTGCTCAATTGGTTCACACTTTGTCACATCAATTTCTGTGCTTCCCCTTCCCCTCCTCAAATCAGATAAACTTATATACAAGACAAATGGTACAGAAATCAAAAACAGTGACAAAAGGAAATAAACCAAAGGACATAAAGAAAGAAAAGAAATAACTATAAACAGTGTAATAAAAAATCTTCTTGTTTCCATTTCTTGGAGTTCATTTAGATACACATCATTTTATATGGTCATATGCACATCGCTATTGAGCCACTGTGATCCTCTCCTAAGAATATCCTCCTTTGTACTCACTGTGTGAATGCTTAGAGTGCTATTTCACTAATCATGTAGAAGTGTAGTTATTGGTCTTTTACTAACCATTTCATTCACTTGTAGACTTATAGACATATTCTAATTATTCCAAATGAGAAAACACAGGTAGCCTATTCTTGTTTGGGTCTGGCTTACTTGTTTACTACAATTTTTTTCAAGTCTTTCCATTTCCTTATGAATGGAGCAATGTCATTCATTCAGATAGAAGCAAAGAATCCCATTGTGTGTGTGTGTGTGTGTGTGTGTGTGTGTGTGTGTGTGTGTGTGTGTGTATCATGTTTTCTTGATCAGTTCATCCACTGAGGGCCATTTGGGTTGATTTCATATCTTAGCTATGGTAAATAAAACTGCAGTGAACATGGATATACCAGTGACTTTAGTGCAGGCTGGTTTAGACTAAGGACTTCTTTGCATACTAACCAGAATATTAGTTTGGAAACTTGTCCTTTTACCTTGTGTATAGCTGCTCTGCACAATTTAAGCCTACTCTTGCTGCTCTTTAACTAGGCAATATTTTTTCTTCTCAATTTAAATGGTCCTTCCTGTGGGAAGACCTTTCTGAGACTCCCACATCTGGCTCACACATTTTCACACATATGCTTCAGGAGATGACTTAGTCACTGCTATTATGGGCTCTCAGAGCATCCTACCTATCCCCTACACTAACCAGAAACATGCATTGTGTCTACTAAAGTATTTTTTAGCCTATATTGTAAAATCACTGGAATGGAGCATCAAAGAGGCAGCTATAGATTTCTGAACTGGAAACCCTGTGGGCAACTAGGTATAAAATAATGCATGATAAAAGCTGCTTTGCAATTGAAGAAATCAAAAGTTCAGTTGATTATACTTTGCTTATACCTTTATTCCTTAAATTAATTGGAATACATGGTTACAAACATACTGAGATTGAATAAACTTTATTACCTTCTTAAAGTACTTTCTTCCATCAAGTTTTTAATCATTGATTTAATTATCACACAATTACCTCTACATAGAATTCAATCTTCTTTTATTTTCCAACATCTTGAAGAACTAACCAAAGAATAACATCTTCTCATTTTGTAGTGGTACCCTCTGTCTTCAAATATCTTGATGGCTTTCCTGCATCCTATTCAATTATTTTCCCTTGTAATTTTCTGAATTATGGAATCCCCATTATTATCTAATTATTCTGAATCAACTTTGGTTCAAAGAAACCTTTCCTGATGCTTAAGGTTTGGACCAGTGTGTGTGTGTGTGTGTGTGTGTGTGTGTGTATACACATATATACACGTATGTGTATGTGTGTATATATACATATATGTATGTGTACATATATGCAAATGTCAAACATTTGCCAAATATTCTATCTTTCAAATATTCATATTTGTGATTAGTTAATATGCTTTGAGAGTAAAGGTAGAAAAATATGTATTATGAAATATATTTTTTAAAAATTGTGAAAATGCTTCAATCAAGTAGTAAAGTGCTTGCCTAGCAAGCACAAGTCCCATGTCCAATCCCTAGTAACACAAAAAATAAAGAAAGGGAAAAAAAAGGAAAGGGAGAAGGAAATAGAATGCATAGTATTTTGTATAACAAAAATATTATGACTTGATTAGAATTATTTTTGTTAATTCATTCCATTATTAGCAATACATTCTAACTTTCATTTGATGTATAAGAAAAATATTAATTATTCACTTGTTTTCTTATCACATAATTATTAGAGGTGGATATATAGTGTATAGAAGTAAACAAAACAAAGTACCTGACCTAATAAGACTCAAATTTTAATAAGGAAGATAACTTTTAAAACTGATATGTAGATATATATGCATATATATGCACACACATTCATATAACATTAAGCAGAAAGTAATAAGGTAAATAGTCATGTAAAAAGAAGAGCATTCTTTCATATGTGTTTATATTACATATAGCATATATATTATACATTTTTGCATTTAGAAATAGCATCTCAGAAATCACTTGAGCAGAAGTTAGAGATTGAAATACGGGATTCACACTGCATATTGTGATGAGGTCTTTGGAATGTATTTCTAGTATGATGAGAGGAAATTTCAGTAAGAGCATATGTTTATTGCCATGTAGTTCACAGAACAATCAGGGCAAGAGTAGAGCTAGAGACACTGATTCTTTCATTATGCACACCAGCGATGATGATGGCTTGATATTGTGGTGGAAGTACTGAGAAGTGAGACCCTTTATGCACTGCAAAAGTTGATAAGACAGAATTGCCATAGGATATAGAATGGGAAATAAGAATGTCAAGAATGATGTCAAGTTTGGAGTCTGAGCAATCAAATGAAAATTACCCAAATAAATGATCAGAGAAGGTAGAGCAAGAGCTTTGGGATAGAGAAGAAACAAAGTAGAATTATCAAGTATATCTTCAGCTTCATAAATCTGCATCGAAGTAAAATGTTGTGACTGAAGTTGTAAATTTGAAATTAACATCATACCGATATTATAATTAGATAACCTATGAGTTAAGGAGGAAAGAATAAAACTGGAGACTGAGTACCCACAGTCCTGTTTTCAGAGGACTGAAAGAAGAGGAGGTATAGCAGAATTAAAACTAGGGAAATGAAGTAAGAATGTGGAAAAGGTGTTTCAAGTATTTGATGTTTAACAACTTTCTCCTTCAAGTTCTCTCTCTAACATATACACATACACACTCCTTTTTCCTAAACAAATGGCTTCATAGAATTACAAAAACCTTTAGCATTAAAATAAGATAGGTATTATTTCTTTATTGACTGAGAGGACTCTATAATATAGCTTTGTACTTGTTAGATGGACCTTTTACCATTTGAACAAGTAGAATAATTAGTCCTTGGTTCACATCTTGTCTTTAACAGGTACTCAGACTTAAATACCTCATATGCTGCTCGTAGAATTTAGATCTCTAAAAGGTCTAAAAGAATATGATTCTAAGTCTTTGTAGTTTTAAATGAGCACTTAAGATTCTAAAGTTCTACATAAATGGGGAACTGAGAAGCTTCATCTATTGTCGACAGAGTCCTAGGTGTGTGATGTTTTGTTGTATCAGGACATCCAAAGACATGATTTCGTTATAAGGAGAGACAAGTATGTTATGTGAGAAAAATCTTCTTGCCCCAGTACAAGAGAAGTTGTTTGGTAAACTACAGCAGGCCCACTTTGTCTGCAGAAGGTGACTCCATTGGTGAACATGAGCAGATGGTTTTGCCCCACAGTGTTCTTCTCAACTGGACTCACATACCCTTCTCCATATGCTCCCAAATTAAAATGTTGTATGTCAGTAGTGAGTAATACATTAGAGAACTTTAACTTTCTGCTTAGGATTTTGCCCTTGCATATTTTATCTAGCACTTATCCCCTAGTAATCTCTACAGTAAGCTGTAGATTTAAGGAAGTACAATAGGGAGGCAGTAGGTAGAGATACTTAGGGGTTTCCTTGTATACTCCATCCAGTGAGAAAATTGGGGACAACATTAGAAATTTACTAATTATTAATTAGTAATTTAGTAATTAGTAGTTTCCTGTTGGCCAAATCTCTTCACTTCCTTTGCTTTCCATGTTCTTAGTTTACAATAAATATTCCAATAACTTTTTTTTTATAATTGTTTTAAATGTTGATGAGTTAACATGATCAAAGCCCCAAACAATGTTTCAAAGCTGGTAAACAAACAAAAAATAAGTTCCTGCACCCTCTCCTTCTATGCTTCCATTCATCTTGAAAGCTAAGAAGAGGCAAACAGATCTTAGAGAAATTGAAATTGCTACCCACCTTCTGAGTTAACATTTGCATTGAGTTGAGAATTCTAAGCAAAAAGAAAAATTCTAATTGCACCAATTTTGTACTGTAGTTCAAAATATCAACACATGGAAGGCAGCCATCCCACACTGTTTACATTTTGTTGAGCTAAATATTTAGATAGGCATACCATTTCCAGTAGCAATTGAATTCTTAAAGAATATTAAGGAAAAAAATGAAGCATGATCCTGTAGGCGAGATGTTAGCATGAGAACCATACCACTTGCATTTGCTGACCTCAGAGTGTTTAAATTTGTAATCTCGACATCATATTATCAAGATACTTTTGCATTTGAAATGTGGTGTGTGATTTTAAAAGTTAGCAAACTTCTAGGGACCTTTTCAAAGGTGTTATGTAAATGGAAGTGATTATTATTTATGATGAATCCAGCTACATTTTTTTGTTGTTGTTTTCTCTGCTTCGGTTCTCAAGCAGATGAAGCTATGCACCAAGCAACCAAGTCTTCCTCCCCATAAAAAGAATGTGAAATTTAGCTGAAATATGGGTTGACCATTAATAACACATTTAATGTCATAAATTAATTTCACCACTCTTAACATGCTTTATCTACTAATTGCTTTACTTTGTGTTGGAAATGAGTCTTAACACATTCTTCTTATAGTAATGTTCAAACAAAAAAAACACAAAAATACTGGGAGTTTGTCTTATCCACATATTTCATACTTGGATTACTTTTGTCAAGACTTTTCTTGTCCATTCATTTTGTTCTTTAAGTCATTCATTCCATAAGCAAGGAGTACTTAATCTAGCAGCAGGCTGAGGGATTCAAAATCCATGATCTATACTAATGAAATATAACACATTTTAGCACTTATTTCCATGCCACTTGTAGATATTCTTTACAATAAAACTAAAAATACCTTACTGGTACTACACAACACAGCCTGTCATGAAACATGTGATCTTTCTTAATTGTGCTACTATATTTAATTCAAGTGACAAATTTATTTCATCCAATTATTCAATGGACATAACAGTAATAATCAATAAACTATTGAAGATAAGGAGGCATGCTGATTAAGCTCCAAGCTAAGGATACATGACTTGTACTAACTTTCTAGGGAATGAATGTGGCAACACACTGAGCATTAACCCAGTAACATAGCAATTCCAATTCAGAGCATATTTATTAGGGTTAGATGAGTTGATGCAAGAAAAAAATTTTAAAATAGGGTCTGCCATGTTGTAATTATTTCACAAATATCACTTAGTGTTATACTTCTATTTTGTGAAAGATATATTTGTGGTGATATATCATAGTACTTATTCTAGAATACATGGAAGGTAAACAGACTACATGCCTAGAGCCTACTAAAATTATTTAATCATTGTCTGAGACATCAGTATTCTTTATTCATCAACACAAACCACAGAACTAGTCAAAAAGCATAGAGCTCCAAGAATCCAAAAGGACCCTATGAAGAATTTCTTTCCTAAAAAAGGATATCTCTAGTGTCCTTCAATTCAAAGCAGTAGTAAGATCTGAACTCACTACTTTTTCTAAGACTAAACCCAAGATACAGATCTTACCATTATGATTTTGATAATAAAATACAACAGAGCCAAATTTAAACTGAGGAACAACAGAATAGTATCACAAAAATAGTGTAAGCAAAATCATTAAAGGAGTAAAAGTGGGACAGAAAAATTTACATAAAAATGAATAAAATACAAAAAGAAATAAGAAAGAAAAGGAGATAGAGAGAATGAGATAGAAGAATAGAGACAGAGAGAGAATGAGGAGGATGAATAAATAAGGAAAAAATGTTTACCATGAGTGTTGGCACACAACTATAATACTAAAACTTAAGAGGCTGAGTAGTGAAAACCATGAGTTTGAGATCGTTCTGAAGGAGGAGAGGATAAATCATGATCAAGAAACAAGGGAGGGAAGACAGAAAAAGAAAGAAGAAATGAAGGAGGGAAGGAGGGAGTGGGAAGGAGGGAAGGAGGGAAGGAAGGAAGGAAGGAAAGGAGGGAGGGAGGGAGGGAGGAAAGAAACAAAGAAAGAAAGAGAGAGAGAGGAAAAGAGAGGGAGGAAGAAAGAGAGGGAGGGAGAAGGACCGAGACAGAGAGAAAAACAGAGAGAGAGAAAGGAAGAAAAGGAGAAAGGAAAGAAGGAGGAAGGAAGGAAGGAGAAGGAGGGAGGAAGGAAGGAAGGAGAAGGAGGAAGGAAGGAAGGAGAAGAAGGAAGGAAGGAAGGAAGGAGAAGAAGGAAGGAAGGAAGGAGAAGGAGGAAGGAAGGAGGGTTGGAGGGAGGGAGGGAGAGAGGGAAGGAAGAAGGAAGGAAGAAAGGAAGGAAGGAAGAAAGGACGGAAGGAAGGGAAAGAAAGAAAACAGAAGATCAAAGAAAGAGAGACAAAGATCAAACTGGTTATCTGTTAAATTTGACTCTGAATGTGCCCACATTACGTGGTCTTGTGCCCTTGAACCAAAACACATTCCAGTTTGGGATGAATGAAGTGTGGCAAAATTGATAAATGGACATCTTTGCCTTTCTACTACAGGCCACCAACTATAGTTACCACACCTATTTATAATGATGAGGAACTTCCATATATTTTAGCTATTAATCATTCATGGACTTCTGTATTATTGCCTTCATATTACCCACATAAGTATACTGTATCTTCTACAGGTTAAATAAGTTTCCTGAAATATAAAGAGGAATTAGGTTCTTGAAGGAACCCTCCAAACCTATGCTCTCCTTAGGGGAATTTTCTCTTTTGTAAGCGTTTTCTTTGATTATATTACCTCAAGCTATGATGATTACTATCAGCTTTCTCAAAAGGAGTAAAACTGACAATAGAATAAAGGATCCAAATAAAAACAGGTATTGAAGAACAATTTAAGAATACCCGTTTTCTGGTGTTGACTAAACAGCTGGTTATCTTTTCTTGAACACAAAAAACCCTAGTTACTATTGCACATTGTGTAATAGACAAAGATTTATTTATAGTTCCTAGAAAGGATGCTCTAAGCTTTGTAAGAGTAGTTAAACTGGTATCTCATGTTTTACTGTGAGTAATGCAGCTTAAGAAGATGCAGCAGAAAAACTTTCTGAAATCTGAAGTGTTTGTAGGTGAGGATAAGAATATATGGTAGGAATTTGTAATTTAAAACAAGTTTGTAATTGCTTAGTTTCATTAAGGGAAAGTTTCCTGAATACTCTGGGTTTTTAACTAGGACTTGTTTAAAGTATAGAATGTGGTTTACCAAAAGGAGAGGATAATTTCTCTCAGGTGGATAGAACAGTATGTCCAGGTATATATAGGAAAGGGTAGGTATGGGTGTACAGATAACAATGCAGACAGGGTAGTGGGATACTTTTGCCAAGTAACCAATAATAAAAACAGAGGGATTTGAGTGCAGCAGGGCTTGAAAGCCAGGGTACAGAATATAAACCTGACTCAGTTACCAATAACGAGTTTATCCTGTCTGTTTTGCAAGAGACCAGCATAATAACCATGCTTTAGGAAAATTCTGGTGAGTAGGTTGGATTATTGTGGACAGCCAGTTGTGAAGTGATGAAGTGATGGCAGCCTAGAAAATGAAGAAGAGAAGAATTTGAATATTATATAGGAAAAATGGAAGAGAAGAAAAATTTAAAAAGGAAGAATGAGACCTGGAGCCTGGTATGGATAGAATACTTAAGAGAAAGGAAGAATACTGTCTCTGAGGGATGATTTTTATATAGCTAAAACTTAGAACTCAAATGTACAGCTGCTAACAAACAAGAGTGGGAAGGAAACAAAAATTATCAAAGCCCACCGAGTTCCAATGTTTATTTTCCTTTCCTTTTTTTTTTTTTTTTTTTTTTTTTTGCCAGTCCTGGGCCTTGGACTCAGGGCCTGAGCACTGTCCCTGGCTTCTTCCCGCTCAAGGCTAGCACTCTGCCACTTGAGCCACAGCGCCGCTTCTGGCCGTTTTCTGTATATGTGGTGCTGGGGAATCGAACCTAGGGCCTCGTGTATCCGAGGCAGGCACTCTTGCCACTAGGCTATATCCCCAGCCCTTTCCTTTCCTTTTTAAAAAATAAATATTGTTTTGACTTTACTGGTGGTCATCACTTTAATCAAAATCACACTTTTTTTAAATAAGAAGAAAATAATTTCTTGCCTTGGCCTGCCTCCCCAGTGTTAGTCCTTACCTATTTATTTCTTTGAGAGGAATTTGTGCTTTTCCATATTTGTAAAGTGTTTGATCTCCTTGACAACAGCAAGGGTTGGAAGATTGTTTAGAATCCCTCCTTCCCATGTACCAGATGAAATGTGAAAGACCATGTCACCAGCCAGGTGAAGGAGGGATACCTGCTCATGTTACCAGAGGCAATGGAAGAGCCTATTCACACCAGTAAGCATCATAGAGGAGCTCAAGCTTCTACAAGGTAGCAGTAGATGTCAAACTTCAGTCTCAGCATCAAGATGGTGCTGACAGGTTGATTTAGACATTTATTATCTATTTTGTATTGATTAACCTATTACAGCCCTTATAAAATATTATATTTTTACTTCAGTAAAAACTTCAATCCATTTCATTCACTTTGGCTAACAGGAAACTTCTCTCAAAACTATTTTAACTATATGTACATTAGTATACTAACATGAAAAATATATGAGCAGTTTATATATTTGTATATAACTTTTCATGACAATTTTCAATTGATTTTGTTATTCCTATGTAAATGTTAATCTGTTATCATTGATTGTCACCAGAGTATAGTAATTTACATTTTTAAGTGTATAGTTAAACACTACACAATAATTCACAATACAATCCGTAACAATGAGATTATTGTCCTCATTTTCTTTTATTTATTTATTTTGAAGACACTTTTGCTTTTATTTTATTTTTTTTCAAATTTTTATTATCAAACTTATGTACAGAGAGGTCCTCATTTTATTTTATTTTTTTTTAAAGGAAAGCTGTTCTGTTAGCCATTACTTATAACTATTTAGGAGGAAGACTCTGATTCTAGACTAACCTGCTCATAAAGTTAGCAAGACCCTTTCTCAACCCAAAGCTGCATACTGCAGTGAGCTCCTCATCCCAAACTGAGGTTGGAAATACTGCACTTTCTGGTAACCTAGGAAGAAAAGTCTTGGAGACTTTAACTTAATGTAAAGAAGCTGGGCTTGGTGGCATGCCTGTCATTTTAGCTCTCATGAGAAGCCTAAAATAGGCACACCCATCAAGGTGCATGTCCAAACAAAACAAAAAACTTGTTCCCAAAATCCACCACTCAAAATAAAACACTAAATGCATGGCTCAGCCATAGAGCACCTATAGCAATCAAGAGGCCTGGAGTACAAACCCCAGTAGTAGTTTAAAAAAAATGCTGAGAAATTAAGTAAGAATATTAAACCAAATTACAGCTTGCATTACAAAGTGAGAAGTCAAATACAAATCTTTTTCTAAGAACTGCTCTACATTGTATACATTAAGTATATATGATGCATACTTATATATATATATAATTGTGTTCTAACTCTAAAAGCAGTTGCATATATATTCCTTTGGTTGTGCACTGAAGCTTTTAACAGATGCTTCCTAATTGTCTTAACAAGACTGAGAAGAAAGACTTAACTAAAAAACAAAGAAATTTTCTAGGCTGGTAGGAGGAGCATGTAACATACCAGATATGACATTCTTGAGGAGGCTTGTCAGGGGCTACTAGTGAGGAAACACTGCTGTGCCAAGACTGGCTGGAAGGCACATCTTCAGACTATGAGCATTCACCCTGCATTCTGACTTGAAATTAAGTCGAAAATCAGTCCAGTGCAGAGTTAAAACATGCAGAATGCAAACAGAATACGAATTACTATAGTAGGACTGGTCTATTGGACACCAACATCATTGCCATTGATATCTTGAGATAGTACTTTTAAGAAAAGATATTAAGACCTGTTTTAGGCACAATGTTGAAAGGAATAACAAAGTTAAGTTTGTTTTATAAAAGTAGTATCATAGAAAGCTAGACAATTCCTGATGGGGAAGAAAGTTTCTGATTCACGACCCTAAAATATTAGGTATAACCTGTTTTGAGGAATCTGAAAAGAGTATTAACCAATTAAATCTCCTAGGGAAAGAGTATTACAAGTGAAAAATCAAGGTATGAGAACAAAAGCCTAGGACCTGAGATGGAATTCAGAGCCAGCTCTTGGACTGAGGCAGGCACATAGGTCATTCCAGTGTGTAAACCTGTTTGTTTGTTTTTTACAAGCACCTAACTAACACTTACTTTTTTTATTTTTGAAATTTCTTGTAGGTAGTTAACAACAGAACTTGAAACACTAATATTTTAACCAACTCTAACTTTAGTTTTTCATACTTGGTTTTTACAAAAATAATCGAGTTTAAAGAAACCCAAAGGCACGAATGTTTCTACATACTGTTTTATACTTAACATTATATATTGTTTTTACAGACAAACAAAGGATGTACGGAAAGTTTAGGAAGATTGTGGCTGAGTATATTACCAAGCAAACATAAGTGCTTTCATTACTAACAACATTTGTCACTTTAATTCCTATTTAGCCTGTTTAAATGCATGAGCACTGTAGAATAAACAATAAAAATCTTCTTATCTCTATCTTCAAATCCAGTGCAAAAGAAAACAACTGATTAAAGATAGTCTCTTTCAGACTGACTTTTTTTTGTTAGATTTGAAGAGATTTGTGGTATGCAACACATTTGGGTCAGTGTGCTATCTGTATTCTGGGGCACATAGATGAAGAGCTGATATAAATATTACCTCTGCCATATCTATAGATTTTACTTGCATATCTCCTGATGGGTAAAAATTATTCTTTTGTCCAAGTTGACAACAGAGCCACACAAAATTCCTTACCTTTCCAAATGATGTTAAATGTCTTTCTGTTTAACTGCCTGTATGTTGACGTATTTACTACCTACTTCAGGCCAAAAAGACTTTGGAGTAGACCCAAAGCCTTTAAAAATATTCTAGGTATTTTCTTCCTTGCATGTGACTTTGAGCATGGAACTAAAACAGCCCACCCAAATAAGTATCAGCAGCAGTAATGGAAAGTATCTCCATTCTTTGATAATGACAAAGCATCCTAGTGGCAATAAACTAAAGCCTTAAATCATCAGAATGGATAGTAGCAACATTATAATTCTCATTAAAAGATTTTGAAAGACCTTGCAGTGTTCTAAATCCTTAATCACATAGTGCACATTAAAAATTCAATTACATAGTATTAAATATAAACACAATATCCAATGGCCAGGAATCTTAAGCATACTTCAGTAATTTTAGGGCAGAACAATGCATGCCAGAAACATTATAGGGACAGCTTCTACATAATGAAATTATGCTAGACAAATGTTGATCATGTAATTATTGCCCAGCAATGAAGGGAAGAGGGCATTTGAAACTTGTCTTAATTAATATGCTAACTAAGCTAATATCTTTACTGAAAGCTTAGGCAAGCTTAGCTTAAATTTGCTTTGTAGAAAACTTGTACACATAAATTGTCGTGTGAAAAGGGTAGAGTATTCAGAGCATTGGAATTGATTTGTTCAGTTTTTTAGATTTAGGGTGTATCTTTTGTACAGAGAAATTTTTTAAAGTTTGCCCTTCTTATAAATGCTGTCAGATGGAAGAGTGATCTGTTACAAAGCTAAAATTGAAAGGTACTGTCTATGTAAATTGACTATGGGCCATGTTGAATATTATGGTAAATGTGTTCCCAGTATTCCCAAACCATGAATCAAAACATAGGATACATGTGAATAGGTAAAGCAATTTCTTTAATACTGGGATCAATTGGCTAGAGGTGGACTGTTAGCATTGTTCTATTTTTGAGTGATACACTCAAACCCAACAATCCAGTTATGTTCTTAGGATTTCTCTTTCTTTCATTTCTGCTCCTTCTTTCTTACTCCTTATATATGACAATTACCACTGCTAATGTAAACTAAACAAAGTACAATCTCCACATATGTCAAACACTAAATTGATTGTGTTTCACAATAAGGACTGCTTCGGAAATTATGTGAACATTTTTCTCTTGCCCTTCCATTTACTGATTTGAAGAAGCTTTCAGTCTTCTAAGTTAGTTTGTCGGGAAGCACAGGGCATTGTGAGACCTCTATGGAGACAAGCCATCTAGCCAAAAGAAACCTGGTCCCCAACAAAGCCATATCAAAATCTTTCAGAAAAGTGGTTCAAGATTCATGTCATGCATGGTTTCTTGCAATATCTGAATTCAAAGGACTTATGAATCATTGTTCAAATTGGAGTCCTAACCCCAAGCATATATCTATTTGGGGAAATAAAGAGAAAAAATAATCATGATACCTGTATGACAGAGTAAAATTTATTATCTTTTTGTTGTGGACATTGTTTGAAATTTTTCTTTTCTTTTCTTTTTTTTTTTTTGCCAGTCCTGGGGCTTGGACTCAGGGCCTGAGAACTGTCCGTGGCTTCTTTTTGCTCAAAGCTAGCACTCTGCCACTTGAGCCACAGTACCACGTCTGGCCGTTTTCTGTACATGTGGTGCTGGGGAATTGAGACCAGGGCTTCATCTATACAAGGCAAGCACTCTTGCCACTAGGCCCCTGTTTGAAATTTTTCTATGTTATTGTAAATGAGATTGTTTTGTTCATTTTATTTGGGGGGTGTTCATTTTATTTGTTGTTAGTGGGTAGAAACAAAATTGAGTCATATATATATATATACATATATATGAACATATGTATATGTCATCTGCAAGTAGAGACAATTTTACATTCTCCTTTCCAAGATAACTGTGCTCATGTTCTTTACAGTAAGTTTCACAACATCCAAGGTAAGGAATCAATCTAAGTCTCCACGAACAAATAAATAGATAAAGAAAAATTTAGGCTAGGAATGGTGGTGCATACTGAGTGCATACAGCCCTCAAGAGACTGAGGTAAGAGGATTCTTAAAACGGAGGCTAGCATGGTTGACATAGTGAGACATTGTCAAAAAATAAAAAAGAAGTAGGAGGAAGAGAAAGCAAGGGAGGGAGGGAGGGAGGGAGGGAGGGAGGGAGGGAGGGAGGGAGGGAGGGAGGGAGGGAGGGAGGGAAGGAGAAGGAAATGTGAGCTATACACAAAAAAAATTAAACATTATTAAGCCTTAATAAAGAAGGAAATCTTGTTCCATGTAATGGTTGCATAAAACTTGACAACAGTATGAAAATAGCCAGACACATAAACACAAATATACAATCTCACTCACATGTGGAATGAGAATAACTGAGTTCATAAAAGCAGAGAATAGAATAGTACTCACTAAGGCCGAGGCCAGGCAGGGGACATGGAAAGGTGTTAATCAGTGAGTATAAATTTTTAGTTATGTAGAATAATTTATGTCTGAATAACTAATGTCAAGCATGACTATAGTTATAATATATACGTATATATTCATATACATGATGAATTTGGAAAAAGAGTAGACCTTAATTGTCAGCCCCACAATAAAGAATGCTAACTTCAGGAGGCAACAGATAATTTAATTAACTTAATTATGGTCATTATGTTGTAATGCATAATTATATTAAAACAACATATTAAATACTTTAAATACACATAATATTTATTTGTCATTACACTTTGACTAAGCTAGAGGAGAAAGGTAGGTAATGGCTTAAATTGATGGTTACAGGTCCTGATATAGATACCTTAGTTGGAACTGAATTTATAGAGTTAATCCTAATTATGCATTATTATTTTCTGTAATTTAGTAGGTATCAAACAGTTTTTTATCTTTCCATTATTTCTATAGCGTTTCAACTTCCCAATCAACCAATGTTTCTTTGCAGCTAGCTCTCTTTTCCTCTTTTCCTCATTCAACAGGTAAGCATTAGCCATTCACACACCTTATGTAGTGGTGAGGACCACAGTTGTGCTGAGGAATAGAATCATTGACCTTCCTTAAACGCTTTATTTGAATGTTTGGTATTCAAGCTTTTGCCTTCCATTCTGAACCCTGAAATGAAATATAAATACCTACATCAGACCACAAATGGGGAACTTACTACAAGGAATCTTGAGTTTTTGATTTTCTATTACTTAAAAGCCCTCAAGGTTTATAACTATAAATCAGGGGGGGGGGGGACTAAGATGCAGACTTCCATCACAATTTCCACTGTTGCAGACTGCTAAAATGCTACTTGTTTCAGTTTTTATCTTTCTGGACTCTCCTTGAATTTTCTAATGTCAATGTATCAACCCCCAAAATAGATTTCTGTAAGACAAAGAAGTAGTGTCTCTGGTGGTAACTCAGAGACAAGAACTCCAGCAGTTAGATGCAATAAAACACTATGCATTCACATTCAAACTACATATTAGGGAATAATAACTTTATCAACTATCTACTCATTCACTGGAAATCAATCAGATCTATGAAAGAATAAATTTGATTCAGTCTGCTTGTGAAGTGGAGGGGCATGTTATTGGTGTCAATGATAATATATACCTGTGTGAGTTATAGCTAATCCCTTTGAAATAATTCAGAACAAAAGCTGAAACTTGGTATAACAAAAGGATGAACAATCAATCATCTCTACATTGCTCTTAGAGTCCTCTTATGACAAAAAGCAGCCAATATGAAAGTGTGTGGCTTGCAAGAAGAAAGTATAGTAAAGGAATTTTACTTCAACTTGTTTAATTAAAATGTGGCCGTGGCTGGGAATGTAGTTAGTGGTAGCACTTGCCTAGCATGCTTGAAGCCCTAGGTTCGATTCCTGAGTACCACATAAACAGAAAAGGCCAGAAGCAGCTCAGGGACAGTTCCCAGGCCCAGACCTTGAGATCAAGCCCAGGAATGAATATTTATTGCTTTCTTCCTATTTCTTAAGAGCTTCTGCAAATGCAACTACAACTTGAAAACAGTATTTAACACTGACCTCAGTGAGATTGAATAACATGGCTTTATATATCATACCTCAAAGATACTTTTGACATAAAAAATTAGATGTTCTAAAAGAAGAAATAATCTAAATTGGATCAGCATTCCTTAGATCTAGATGATTTCTTTTGTCTTGAGCGGTGATGATATTTAAACTTTTTGACAGTTCTAATGTTTGAACTCAGGGTCCTCACACCTCATAGTTAGGTGTTATGTCACTTAAACCACTCCAGCAATGCTATTTATTTTTAAACTATTTTTTTGCCAGTCCTGGGGCTTGAAATGAGGACCTAAGCACTGTTCCTGGCTTCCTTTTGCTCAAGGCTAGCACTCTACCACTTGAGCCACAGTGTCACTTCTGGCTTTTTCTGTTTATGTGGTGCTGAGCAATTAAACCCAGGGATCATGCATGGTAGGCAACACTCTACTGCTAAGCCACATTCCCAGCTTAATGCTATTTTTTTTAAAACATTAAAAAGACAAATAGATTTTAAAATTTGAATTACAATGATACTGAAGCTATGATAATTTTTTTCAGAGAAGGACTTGCCTGCACAAAGGGAAGCCAAGTTATACACATGAAAATACTACACCTAAGCAAGGATGAAATATGGATCCTTTCCAGGTGGAATTCCGACACGGGACTGATCATTTTCAGTCACAAGAACCAGAGAGTTTTCCAATGTCAAAGCTTTTCAGAACATCCTATCAGGCAGTGAATTTGACTCTGAGAATAAGAATTGAGTGACAATAAAAATCCAGTGTAGTCAAGCAACTTCCCTCTCCTGAAAAGTAAGCATCTCACAGGAGAAATCATCAACTTTATAGACACTGCAAACTATGAGGTCAAGTTTATAAAATTAATCTCACAGAGCCCAGGATCCAGTGTTACCCTAATAAATATTATATTTTACTATAATTATTATTTTATGAGGGTAAGCATAGGTTGTAGAATAGATAACGAATCCAGATTAGGTTAATCAAGGAAGACTTCCTACAAGAGGTAACAGTTGAGATGAATTTTGAAGGACAAGTAGAAAATGATTTGGTGAAATCTATGGAGCAGGGGATTCCAGGAAAAGGATGAAATTTGGGTAAAAGTCCTATGTCACATTTAAGGGACTAGAAAGAGGTTTTGGAATTATTAGAAACAGTATGGTGAGACTGCAAGAGTTATCACTATTGTTCTACAGGCTACAGGTTACAGTCGATTTCATGTCATTTGAAAGTGTAGGATTTGGTTTGAAAGGAGAGAATTTCTGTTTTGTTTTGTTTTATTGCCATTCCTGGGGCTTGGACTCAGGGCCTGAGCACTGTCCCTGGCTTCATTTTGCTCAAGGCTAGCACTCTACCTCTTGATCCACAGCGCCACTTCCGGCTTTTTTTTTTGTTTATTTGGTACTGAGAAATTGAACCCAGGGCTTTGTGCATGCTATGCAAGCACTCTACTGCTAAGCTACATTCCCAGCCCATGAAGAGAGTTTCTGAAAGATGTTAAGTAGGAGCACTGTAACTGTAACTGTAGTGTAGGAAATTGACTCAGCAGAAAGCAAATGTGCATGGAGTAGCCTCATTAGAAAATGGATGCATGGTTTCAGCATATACACTGAGGAGTACTGGAGCAAATCTTCCAAGGACTAAGCACAGTGGTGCTCCACCAGGAAGGGAAGAGGGAGGTGGAAGGTAGGCAAGATATTTAATGGAAGAGAGAGGAGTTCTTGACACCTAGAAGTGTGGACTGCGAGGAAAGCTGAGAACAACATTCAAGCTATTGGCTTAGACACTGCATATGACACACTGAATCTATGATCTCTATAGACAGCCACATAGAGATGCATCCTCCCAAGGTGAAAAGTGTCTTAGCACAGCATCATAGTGGCAGGGATGTTTTGTTTTGTTTTTATGCTTCATTGAATTGAATATTTTTGTCCTGTCAAGACAAATACAGCTGTGTTTGATGTTTCATAAATTATGTATGTGAATTTTTGCAATTGAGGCTTTTTCACTTTTCTGTAGTTTATTGAAAAATTGGAAACTATGGAGATAAGAGGGTCCCTTCTTCAACAGTGTATATTACACAGGTATCACCTACCCCAACCCTGACTTCTCTTCATGCCAGAGCTGGGAACAAGAAGTAGCTTCATCTATGAGGCTGAGACTCACAAAATCTTCCCAGGCTGGAGTTGAAGACATGCTGCTAGATAGAGGCATTAGAATCAGAAAGTAGATTGCATTTCACAGGAGATGTGTAGTATAAGAAGAAAATAGGGCAAAAGACAGAAACATGGGAAAGGACCAATACAGAGGTGAGCAGAGACACCGCAGCAGAAGGGGCTGCTGTGCTTGTGGTGCCTGAACTCTCAGCACCTCTCAAAGCTCATGGAGGAGATACCACATACCACATGGGATCAGCCAGGTGTGCAATTTATACTCCCGTAGTCACGAACAAGATCAGCAAATCGAAACCTTGTCAGAAATAGCTTCACAGGCTTATTCATGACACCTAGTTTTTGCTTTTCATTTTAGGAATCCTTAGGTCTGTCTGCCTGAGTAAAGACTCAGAAAAAGCCTCTATTTCTTTCCCATGGAAGACTCAGTTGTGTATTTATTTTCTGCCTGCCTGCACCAAGCAGAGCACTGAGCAACTATTAAGGATTTAATGAATGCCTACTTGAAGCAGTACTTTGGAGGGAAAAAAATCAAGAACAATGTTTTTGCATGAGTGGGAGAATTAGATACGTTAGTGGATAATTTGCTAATGTTGGTGCTTTTTCAGTTCTGTAGACTTACTTAAGCATTTCCTTTTTCATAAGAGTGATTTAAAATGCTGGATTTAATAGTAGCTGAAGCCCCTGGGATTGTGCCTCATGAAGACAAATAGTAGACATAATAATAAAATTAAAATATTTCTACTGTTCCAAATTTGGAAAATGGCTGCCTACTTTTAGTAAATGATACTAGCTTACAAATAGCTCTGTCTTTTCAGCTTTGTAACTGGTACAATACTGTTTAAAGAATTTTTAATTAAAACATTGGAGAACTAAAATATAGAATGCATATTCCAATTTTAAAATACTTTGCACAAAAACATAGGCCTTAACCATGCCTGAGTCACTACTTTATTTCATACTCACCACATCCAAGGAGTGTTACCTCCATCTGGCTGTACAGCACCTGTCCTGGTATCATTATTCATTGGCAGAAACCATATGTTTATGAACAGACTACCAAAGACATTTACAACATTTGCAGAACATGCCTGCTTGTTAATATTTTAAAGACTTTTATGGCTGTTAAGATATGCTATTTTTAAGTAGCTCTGGTCAATTTTTATTTAGTTGTTTTCTAAAGTACCAGGAAGTGAACACAGGGCCTATCAATTGCTAACACTTGAGCCACTCCATCAGCCCTTTTTGCTTTAGCTGGTTTTAACAAAGGATCTAGCCATTTTACCCAGACTACAAACCTTCTGAGTAGTTGGATTTACAGACATATGTCACTATGCCAAACTGTAAGCAACACATAAAACAAAAAGTATCTAGAAGTTAACAATCTACACAGGGATATTCCTTTAAGAGGAACTCTCATCCTTGACTACGTAAAATCATTTTAACTGTTATTAACACCTTTAACTTCCCTTATGACTTTTCTATTCTCATACATCAAAGTGAGCAAAAAATAACAATAGCTTGATATGATATGGCCATGTCTGTGTGTGTACTTAAGGTAAAAGCGCAAAAAGAAATATCCTTCACTCTGACTGGTTGTATAAGGAATTTGATGTTTATCTTTTCTGAAAGTCTTTCTATTGATAAAAAAAAAATTATCAATTGGATTCATCCATTTCAGAAAGCTCGTGTAACGGTAACAAAATTTATATTAACACTAGACCTTACAAAGAAAAGCTGAAGACAAGAGGATTCATGGAGTAAAACACAACCCAGAATACATATTTTAAAATAGGTGTTCAGAAGCCTAGTTACAAATCATCTGCCAGTTAACAATGTGAATCTGGTACTGAATACTAATCACTTCTCCTTGGCGTGGCCACTGCCTCATGGTAGAGAGGCTGGGCTGTTAGCTCACTTGGGGCTTAGCCAACTTCCCTTTTCATTATATTCTGATCATGCCTCATCCTCTTCTTTGCCCACTTTCAGATCTATGTCTCCTCCTTATCCATTTCAATTCACTCCAGACTACTTATTTAAATTTACCACAGCTGATTAATTAAATGAACAGAATAATGGTTCTGCAAGACTGCACTTGATTTATTGCATCAACATTTCAAGGGAGAACTTTCTTTTAAATTACAGGTCAGTGAGCCCACAACCACAATCTCAGATTCAATATGTCCAGAAAGAGGTTCTTTAGGGTAACAGTCTTTTTAAAATTTTTTGTTTTTTATATTTTATTTTTTGGCACTGGGGTTCGAACTCAGGACTCTGCACTTGCTAGGCAAGCACTTTCCCAGTAAGCTACATCCCAGCCCATAACGTTCTTTTTTCTTTTCTTTTTTTTCTAGATTTTCTTTTATATATATATATATATATTATCAATCTGAATTACAGAGAGGTTACAGTTTCATACATTAGGCATTGGATACATTTCTTGTACTGTTACCTCATCCCTCATTCCCCCCTCCCCCTCCCTCTTTCCTTTCCCCCTCCCTCCCCACGAGTTGTTCAGTTGTTCAGTTCATTTTCATCAAACAGTTTGTAAGTATTGCTTTTGTAGTTGTCTTTTTTTACCCTGTGTCTTTCGATTTTGGTATTCCTTTCCAATTTCCTGGTTCTAATTCCAGTATATACGGTTTCCAATATACTCAGAAAAGATACAGAAATGGTGTAGGTACAACCACAGGAAGGTGATACAGGAATATCATCAATAATAGAGGCTACAGTTACATATGGCATGTTGAGAGTATTTACAACTGTGATATAACAATCGTTTCCCTAACATGGAGTTCATTTCACTTAGCATTATCTTATGTGTTCATAAGGGTATAGCTATTGGGCTTCTGTGATCCTCTGCTGTGACTTGCCTAAACCTGTGCTAATTATTCCCTATAAGGGAGAAAATATATTCCATGTTTCTTTGGGTCTGGCTCACTTCACTTAGTATAACTTTTTCCAAGTCCTTCCATCTCCTTACAAATGGGACAATGCCATTCTTTCTGATAGAGGCATAAAATTCCATTGTGTATATGTACCACATTTTCCTGATCCACTCATCTACTGAGGGGCATCTGGGTTGGTTCCAGATTCTAGCTATGACAAATTGTGCTGCGATGAACATTGCATAATGTTCTTTTTAAGTAACGACTCAAAGGGTCTGTTGGGAGAGCATGTACCAAAAGCAGTGTGTATGTATATGTATGTGTGTGTATGAAAGAGAAAAAGAGACGGGGGTTGGGGGGAGTAGAGACAAGTTCAAGCATTAACTGAAAGAATCACCAACTAAAATAAGATCAAGTACTTATGTCTCTGTTTCTAGTACTAATGTTCCATTCATATTATATAATTCTCTTCCAGTGTCTTCAGAGATTTTGGTAGCTGCTTTTTTAGCCCTTCTTGGTTTGGAGAGGAAAAAGACACCATTCAGATTGAGATTTTTTTTTCAAAGATTATCCTCACTCCTTCCAATTCTTTCTTTCTTTCTTTTTTTCAGTGCCCCCCCCCACCAGGCCCTCTGCACACCCACATAAACACTTGTGTACAAATATGCCAACAGTGAGTTGACTGGGCATAATCTAACTTATGACCATATTAAAAGGTTTTCCAACTTATATACTTTAAGTTACAACTCAACAAATTATAAATTACAACTCAACATGTAAAACAGACATCAGTCAACACACACACACACAAACACGCACACACATACGCACACACAAAACTATAAAAATGTAATATATTCATTATTGATATTTAAAAAAGAAAGTCAAAATAAAAAATAGTGAAGAACAAGAAAATAATTTGGTTTGTATTTCAAAGGTCATAATTGTCTTAGAATGCATTCTTGGTTTTCAGGATGCAAAAGCTCTTGATAAACCTAAGGAGAGTCAAACAAACAAGCATACAAAAAAGGAATGTCTTGAAAATAACCAGAAAGGATTACAGAAAATACAGGTAGGCCACACAAGAGGGCAAGACCAGAACCAGAGAAGTGGTTTTTGTTTGGATTACCAACATCAGATTCTCTATATCCTCCATCTATTTCTCATTCTGGGATCATGTGGCTTCTCATCTTAATCTTTCCACAGACTCCCTGAAAGTCTTACCATCATACTTACATATAGAAGGCACCTATCATCTCCTCACTTCCAGCACAGAGATAGGGCAGAACTGCTACACCCAAAGCCCAAATGCCTGCAACAAATAATTAGGTTATAGCACTAATATCCATCATTGAAGCCAAAAAAATGGCCCAAAATGTATCAGCCAAGTTATATATATATATATATATATATATATATATATATATATATATATATATATATGCTGAGAAAGTTATACTGTTCTCTCTTATATAGAAAAAGATACGTATAAGTAGTTACTGGGACTGCTTGAATGTTACGAGCAGTACTTTTGCTAAGTGTAGTGGGTCATAACTGTAATCCTATGATTATTATAAAACACCTGGAATATACCTGGCTTACACCTATACTACTGTAGAGGCGAAGATTAGGAGGATATAGTCTGAGGCCTGCCTTGGAAAAAAAAATTAAGCAAGATCTCATTTCAACAATAAAGCTGTCAAGGAGGTATATATCTGTCATCTCATTTATTTGAGATACAAAATTAGAAGGATTGCAGTTCAGGCTGTCCTGGACATAACATGGGAGAATCCAGCTGAAAAATAACTAAAGAAAAAAGGACTGGAGGAATGGCTCAAGCAGGGGCTGGGAATACGGCCTAGTGGTAGAGTGCTTGCCTCACATACATAAAATCCTCAGCACCACATATACAGAAAAAGCCAGAAGTGGCACTGTGGCTCAAGTGGTAGAGTGCTAGCCTTGAGCAAAAGGAAGCCAGGGACAGTTTCAGGCCCTGAGTTCAAGCCCCAGGACTGGCAAAAAAGACACAACAACACAAACAATCGCTCTGCTTCAAAAGTTCATTACTTGGCTGAGCACCCGTGGCTCATGCATGTAATCCTAGGTACTCAGGAGGCTAAGATCTTAGAATCATGGTTTGAAGCCAGCCAGGGAAGTAAAGTCACTAAGAGTCTTATCTCCAAATATCCATCAGAAAACCAGAAGTGGCACTGTGACACTCAACATGGTAAAGCCTTTAGCAAAAGAGCTCAGACAGAATGCCCACTCCCTGAGTTCAAGCCCCACCACTGACGTAAAAAACAACAGAAAGAAAAGAAAACTAATGAGTGGTTCAAAGCTCCCAATTCATACTAAATTCAGCAGGAAATTTAACCACTTGTTGGATAAGGTCAGTGTAAAATGTAATACCTATGTAGCTAGATGTGGAAAGATACTACCATCATCAAGTAGTTTTATAGTTAAAAAACTGAAGACTACCCTTTGTCTTAGCATTTTGATGTTCCCCTTTTCTTCCCTAAAAAAAGGCTAACCAATGCAACAGCAATAGTTTCAAGACAATATATTGCAAACTAGCTGTACAAACTGGAGGCGGGGATTGGGGAAGAGGAAAGGTGGGAGAAAAATTAGGAAGGAGGTAACAAGTTTGACAAGAAATGTACTCACTGTCTTTCATATGTAACTGTAACCCTTTTGTATATCAACTTGACAATAAAAATGAAAAAAAAGAATTCTGAAATGAAAAAAATAATTGAACACTAAAGCAGCAATCAAAATTATATCACTACTAATGAAAATTTATACCCTAGCTTTCAAGGTGTGATACAGATGTTTTCAATGTCCTTTGGCTAACATCAACATTACAAGGATATTTGAACAGACATGCACGTAGGTAAATGTAATCCATGTTTGTAAGTACTAGAGAAAACTATTAATTGTTATGTGAAATCAAGGTTTATTACTATGTTAATTTTCATCTTTCAGTTTTCTTTGCCGTCTTCTTAAAAGCTACCACAAAACATTACTACTACTGCTCATAAACTAATATCTCCACTGGTGAATCTACACATTTATTTCTTCCCAATTTATCTCACTTTTCTTTTTAATTTAAAGCTGTTTTTATCTTTAGGTACTAATTATTTCCATGAAGAAAAGAAAAAATGATTTTTGTTTTCATGGCTTTTCTTTAGAAACTGGGCATGTCTGAGCAGCCAATGAGAACCTCCAGTTAGTCACAATTGACAGTGATTAATAGATGCCTTGGAGATTTCCTTACTGATTATCTCCATCAGAAAACAGAGGTGCTGTCTTGGAATTATAGACCCTATTGTAGCATGTTTTAGTATTCTTTTTGCATTGTATCAATTGCATATACATGCTTAGAGGAAAGACTGGGGTTTGGCTATTAATCATTTTGATTAAACCATAAAAATATGTTCAAGGCATATATGTCAGTGGTTGTTTTTTGTTTTTGTTTTTGTTTTTTACAATTTTTAATTGAAATACACGGCTTTCTTAATATGTAGGAAAAGTACTCCTTGCCCTTGTTAGTGTTACAAACACACACTCATTCTGATGATTATCAAATACTCATAAATGTGACTGTACTTAAGATGAACATCTGTACATGAAAAGTTCGGGAAAGTAAGATGTTTCTCTTAAGCCCTTCTTAGTGTCCATAATTCTCTGCTTAGACAGAAGGTTTTATTAAGCCATCTTTCCATAATGAAAATTTAAATACAGTAAATTGATGGCTAAACAGACAAAGTAAAGTAGAGAATTACTTAGGTACGTTTTATCCCAAATAACTTAGATAAATCAAGTTGAAATATCTTCTAGTTTTATAGTTCCTGAATAGCTGACTTCATCTTCACTTGCCTACATAGTATGGTGAGTAAAGGGACACTACAGGGATAGAAGCTATGTGCATGTACCTACTTACACCATTAGAAATCCCCAGAACTTGGGGATGGGAAGGAAAAACTTGGAGAGAGGGAGGGAAGGGGTGACATTGTCCAAAAAGAAAGGTACTTTTTACCTGGCTTATGTAACTAACATTTCTGTACATCACTTTTGTAATAATAATAATTTTAATCCCCAGAATTTCCTGTTAAGCCTGAGAGGTTGAGGTTTCTTTTTTGTTGTTATTTTTTTGTTCAGCGGGGAATACATTTCTTAGATTATCTGTGGTTAATCAACAGACTACCCTATCCATGATTTACAAAAAAAGAAAGAACCAGCCATATGACTTTACAGGACAGAAACATAACTGTGCAAAGGGTCATAATAATACAATCCATCATGTTACAGAAAGGTTGATCCATTATATTTGTTTCAAACCTTTAAATATGTGATATATAAACATATATATGATATACCTTCCCAACTACAGTTGTCTAATCATGCAAAATTCTATGTTTTGGGGGAAAATACTTCGTATGCCTTCAGAGAAGGAAATATATATATTTTCTGATATAGGCTATGAATAATTTTCCCAATATGTGTGCTTTATATTTAATATATGTATATCCTATGTAATTAATATTTATGTAATTTTATGTAATCAATGCTATTCAATTTCGACCCTCTAGAGTTTGAGCTGTGATTTGATCATATTCGATTTAAATTCTATTGTTCTAAAAGTGAAAAAGCTAAATGTAGCCAGGTCCTGGTGACTAATGCTGTAACCCTAGCGTCTCAGGAGGCTACAATCTGAGGATCACAGTTCAAAGCCAGCTGTGATAAGAAAGTCCATGAAATTCATCTCTAATTAACCACCAGAAAGCAGGAAGTGGAGCTGTGGCTGAAAGTGGTAGATCACTAGCCTTGAGCGACAAAGCTTGGAGACAGCACCCAGGGTCTGAGATCAAGCCCCATGTCCAACAAAAAAGAAAGAAAGAGAGGGGGGAGAGGAGGAGGGAGGGAGAAAGTGAGGAAGGAAGGGAGGGAGGGAGGAAGAAAGAGAGAGAAAGAGAGAGAGAAAGAAAGAAAGAGAGAGAGAGAGAAAGAGAGAGAGAGATAAAGAAAGAAAAAAGAGAAAGCTAAATGTTTTCCCTGGATAAGAATACTTTAAATCTACTGTTTTAAGAACACTGACATTTGCTAACAAATAAATGTTCAAAATTGATGCTGATTTCCTGATATTTGCTTATGCACTTTCCACTCAGACATTTTCTTCCTTGCTTTTCTGACTCCTTTTCTAGGCCGAGGGAGGATTTGCTTTCTGCCTACTTGAGGAGTTGAATTTCAGTATGTTTTGTTAGACTGAGTAGGTCAGCAGGTGTGCACTAACACATTACCCAGGTGGCCACTTAATGCAGTGTGATTGAGCATGGAGGAAATAAGCAACCTTTCTCAGTGCCAGGACGCTCTGGCTGCTTGGGCAGGTGAATGTGATTAGCAACTGACTGGCTGTAGAGATTCTTCTGTATTCCCAACAGATGCCGCCTTAATTGAAAGCTTGTTGTGATGCTGTTGGTTCTGAGAGGCCCCAAATTCCCTTAAATATCTCCTGCTCAATAAAAACACACCTCCTATTCTCAAAAAGAGAAGCTTACTTAACAATTACACATGCATGGTGTCAGAGTGGGTATACACATGCACACTTGCAGAATCAACCTTTAAAGTAAAGGTATGAATTCTCTTCTGGCTTTGGTCACCAATTCTAAAATAAAGTCCTTTCTAAATAACTCTTTTTGTGGACCTAACTTGTGAATAGTCAGTAAGTATTAAGTTGTAATATTTACATACACTCAAATTAGTTAAAAGTATCCTTCTCATATGATTACATTATCCTGAGAAATTTGGAGAACTCTTAATGAGAAAAATCAGTCCTTGGCACAACCTCAGCTACCTACATTTGTTTAAAGATCGAGTTTTAAATAGTTTAGTCACTATGGCATGCTTTGTGTACATGGGTGTCGCAAATATGATCACACTACTTATATCTCAATTTAAGGAATAAATTCCAAATAATCAATCACAGTGCAGTGATTGTAAGTGATGGAAACCATGAGTTATTTCAATGCTAAAATCCTTTGTAACCATTTGGAATTTTTGACTTTGTTTAAAATTTAAATGAGCCTGAAACTATGGTTCAGTGGTAGAGTACCTGTCTAGCAAATATGAGGCCCTTTGTTCAAAGCCAAAACCCATAAAATACATATAAATTTTTTACTCACTACATGAAATATGCTGTTATTGTTGAGAGTGTTTCCTTTTAGGTATAGTCCATATTCATTAGTCTGATCATGTTATTATTATCAGAAGCCTTGATTTAACTTATCCTTTTTCAAGGAATAATGCTGATATATTCACACCCATTGTTACTTTTGTAAAACGCAGAACAGTGTTATCATGAAGTAGGCACTTAATAAATGTCTATCGAGTGAATGAATGAATGAATGGACATGTGCTACTTAAAAAGATATAGTCCAAGTCTCTACAACTCCAAATCCTGTCATAACCACTACAGACTATGGGTTTTCATCTCGTTCTTTCACCAAAACATGCACAGTCATCTACAGAATGTTATTTTGTACTGATATTTCTAGACTCTCTTCATTTGGGAGACAAGGTAAAAACAAGGAAAGGATAGAGATTAAGAGAGGAAAAATGTGCCTTAAGGAGAATCTCATTCTTGCTAAAACTCATTCCTAAATTTGGGGCAGAAGCTTAACACTGTAGAGCAATTAAATAGAAGGCACTCATTATAACACGTATTCATTTAAATTAAGGGAAAATATGAGCTATACCAGATGTACTGAGACTCAGAATAGAATCTCTCATGTGTAAATAATATACTTTGCAAGAATTTTGAGGTTTTTCTATGATCAAATAGATGTTGTAAAATACTTTATTTTTTCCACTTAATGGTTTACCTTTAATGTATTTGTGAGTGCACACCAGAAGGATGCCTTCGACAACATGTCTTACAAGAGTGAATTCTAAATATAGCAGTGTCTCCAAAGTCAAGGAACACCCATATTTTTTATCCTACAAGTATGTGTGGAATACATGGTATTTCTCTTTTGTCCTTTTGCAAATTACTTGTAACCACAACCATGGTAAAGTTATGCTACAATGCTGTATAATGATCAAGTTCATATTACAATATGTTGTTTGTAAAGAGAATTTTGTAGTGTCTATTTTGAAGAAGTAGAAAATGCATTACAAAGCTGATATTATTGGGCCTTTCAAAATGGTGGGGTGAAGGATCACAATGACATGAGAGCTTAAAACAAAACAGATGGCTTAATAGGCAATATCATTATAATTAGCATTTGTAGAGCCTGCTATGCCCTACAAATGCCCTTCATAACTCATTTGATTTGTGTAACAGTGACTCCAAGTAAAGCCATAGATATAATCTGGTTGTATCAGTTAGGAAACAGCAGTGACAATGGTAAGTCCACCAGGGTTCTGCAAAAATTAACTGGGCCAATTGTCAAACTGAGAGCATTCATTAGCTCTACATTTACTTTTGTTTAATTTACATAGTGTTATGCCCAAGTCGGGCTCTTCAATAGTAAATATAATTCTTAAGAGATTACACATTGTCTGAGTTAATCCTCATTTATTTTTAGTAAAACATTTTCTTTCAGTTGAATAGCTTTATTAGAGTATACTTCATACACCATACAAGTCAACCATTATAATAAATGATCAACTATATTTCATGTCCATTGCCAAAAATCAAGTTTTCGACATGCCCATCATCCCAAAAGTCCTAGTTTTAGTCAGTTCCCACTTCTTTTTTTTTTCATAGAGAAGGGCTAGCATTTATTCACATGGAGGGGTAAGAACTGGCGCAAATAATAAACATTGTTTTAAATACAAATGAATAGTTCTGGTTTCTGGAGGAAGTAACTCTAATAGAGTCCTGACAAGTATTTTCTAAGTTTCTACTAAAAATAGAAGGCTACTGGCATTAAGTTTTGCATTACCATAACCCTTTGAGGACCTAAGGATAAAATGGTGCATTCTATACTTCAAGAAGTCACCAGAAAAGAAGGGAGACAGTTGCTCCCACCTCCCTGAACTAGCTTCCAAGTGGAAGGAGAGCCACTTGCATCACAAATATACATAGAGCTAATAATGTAGAGTATTTGATATCTAAAGACATCTAAAAAGATTGACCTTGGGGAAAGCACTACCTAGTCTCGGCTAGTCTGGCCTAAGCCTCTCCAGTACCAGGATTATAGATGTTTGACACCAAGCTTGGTATCTTTATGCTATTGGGAAGAGTTAAGTATCTACAATGGAAGCCCTTCTTTTTTTCAACTAGTAATGAAAGTGGTAAACAGTCTTCAATTACCACAAATGGCACCTGGAGTGATTTACTTACAGAGAAGCAATAGTGCTGCCCAGTTACAGTCTGTCAAAGATGGTATCAAAAATGACCAAACTGGGCTGGGGATATAGCCTAGTGGCAAGAGTGCCTGCCTCGGATACACGAGGCCCTAGGTTCGATTCCCCAGCACCACATATACAGAAAACGGCCAGAAGCGGCGCTGCGGCTCAAGTGGCAGAGTGCTAGCCTTGAGCGGGAAGAATCCAGGGACAGTGCTCAGGCCCTGAGTCCAAGGCCCAGGACTGCCCCCCCCCAAAAAAAAATGACCAAACTGAGCTGAAGAAACACTTTTATGAATCTCTCTACACTGTTCTGGTCAGAATTGTTCAAAGAGGCATTTTATTTTTTATTTAGTAAGAAGTGCGTTCTACAAATGATTGTTTTCAAGTCATGTAGTTTTTTAGAACTACTGAAAACATGAGGTGGTCACAATGTGGGTGCCAGAGCAGAGGCTGCTCCAGATTCCTGGTGCCCACTAGCCTCTTCTACTCAGATCCTACATAATTATTAGTCAGTAATGCTATGGTGAGTTATACAGCAAACTTTAGACTTTCCAAGAATGTTTGCTTTTCTTTCTTTTTTTTTTCTTATTTATTGTCAAAGTGATGTACAGAGAGGTTACAGTTTCATACGTTAGGCCTTGGGTACATTTCTTGTACTGTTTGTTACCTCCTCCCTCATTCTCCCCTCCCCCTCTCCCTTCCCCTCTCCCCCCACCCCCCACAAAAGCAAGTATTGCTTTTGGAGTCATTTGTCTTTTATCCTTTGTCTCTTGATTTTGATATTCCCTTTCACTTCCCTAATTCTAATACCAGTATATACAGTATCCAGTGTACTCAGATAAGATACGGTGATAGTGCAGGTATGGCCTAGAAGCAAGAGTGCTTGCCTCTTACACATGAACCCTTATGTTCAATTCCTCAGCACCACATATATAGAAAATGGCCAGAAGTGGCGCTGTGGCTCAAGTGGCAGAGTGCTAGCCTTGAGCAAAAAGAAGCCAGGGACAGTGCTCAGGCCGAGTCTAAGCCCCAGGACTGGCAAAAAAAAAAAAATTGCTAGCAATGTTTGCTTTTCTATTTGGATCAGCCATGACACAATTCCAAACAGAGAAATCTGATACTATAAAAACAATCTTATGCAATTACTGCAATTTTCAAAAGTCTTGTGGTAGTAATATTTGGTATTAGAAAAGGTAGGATAATTTAGAGTCTTAAAAATTATCACTAGAGAGTAAAAACTGGGTTTCTAAATAGAATGTTTGTTGTAGTAAAAAAATGTTAAACTGGAATCCAGTTTGTTGATGTAAACAATTTTAAGATATACACACCATGTTTTCCTGATTGAGATTTTGAAACTTACAAGCATAATTCTTAAACAGATTACTACAAATTGCCAAGAATTCTCTTTTTTCAATCCAGTTGGAAAGACTGCATTGTAAATTCTTCAGTAGTTCTAGTTATGAGTTAAAAAATGTAGTTATGATTTAAAACCTGCCTCTCATGTTACTTTTTTTGCTTTTTATGTTGCAAAGATGTGCCCAGGAAAATACCCTGGTTTTTTGTGGTGTTTTTTTGATGGACTTAATATTTTTTTCTTCTGATTTAAGTAACATTTTATAAGTTTGGCTTTCTCTCTGGCACGCTGTATTTCTGGAGTTAAAAATTCAAGCAAATCCAGCCAACTAGAGCATCTCAGTGTTCAAAATACAGTTTAGGACATCATCCTATTTATTCTGGATGATACTCAATTCCACGTGTTGTTTAGGGAAGACGTACCAGGAACAACCAAAAACGTTGTATTACCAAATTCTAATATGTGATTGTGCTCTGTTGGACAGTACCACTTACATCAACAAAGTCCAAAGACAAAGGAGCTTAGGTGTGGAGATCAATTTGCTTTTTGCTGCTACAATAATTCATAACCATCATCTTCAAGATTTCCAAGCTGTTCTGGAATATGGAGTAGTCCTTTTTTTGGGGGGGGGGGGGTCTGGTGGCTTAAAGTAGGAATAGAAAGGTGCTACTGGCTGCTCTGCATCAAGATTTTCTGCCATCATCTTCAGCTTTGCTTCAATGGCTTTGATCTTTGCAGTGACACTAAGGTTAAACTGAGTTGGCTCAGTGCTTGAGGACTGGATAAACAACAACAAAAAAAGAAGAAAAATAACAAAAAAACAGACAAAAAAACAAACAAAAAGACTGATTGGAAGGATCTTGTTCTTATTGTGATCATATCACTTTACTTGAGCATATGGCCCATCATCTTCGACAGTGCCAGCTTGCCATTGAGACATTGGATGGCTTGTTCTGCTTCCTGCTTAGTTTCAAAGTTAACAAAACAGTACCCTCGAGGCTGACCCTCCAAAGCGCCTGACTTGTGGAAGAGGAAGTCAAACTGTTTGGCCTTGCCAAACTTCTGGAGGAGCTTGAGGAGGTGGTATTGTGTGATTTTGTCCAGTTTGTCAGTCCATAATCGGTGCCCTTCCTGTAGAGAGCCCTCTGAAAGGATGGATGCGTTCTCCAGGGGAAGTGTTTTGGTTTCTGCTTCCATCAATCTCTTGAAGACTTCACTGCTGTGCCCTCAGCTCATCACCTGAAGACTGGCCTTAACGCCCTGGTTGCACAGACTTCTGGAAGCGTCTGCCTCCACACCGCCTGCTGCCAGGCCACCCGTGACGCACTGCCGTCAGTTCCCATTTCTAGTGTGAGCTTCAACAACAGCTAATCTATTTTATGTTTCTATAAATATACTCTTTCTAGAAATTTCATGTGATTATCGAGGTTTTTTTTACTTTTCAATGTTCCTATGTTTTAGTGTTTATTACACTTTGTTCCTTGATACTACTGGATATTAACCATTCTATAATCATACCGCATGATTTGTCTTTATTCTCCAATTGACTGACATACAGTTTTTAGCTTGTTTTATTGAGAATATTGCTGCAAAAAAGAATAGCTTCATTTCTTCTTTCCATATTTAGTTTTTTTAATTTATTCTTTATTGTCAATGTAATGTACAGAGGGGTTAAAGTTTCATATGTAAGGCAGTGAGTACATTTCTTACCAGACTTGTTACCTCCTCCTTCATTTTTCTCCCACCTTCCCCCCTCTCTGGTTCCCTCATCACCCTCCTCTGAGATGTACAGTTGGTTTATAGCATATTGTCTTGTAAGTATTGCTGTTGCATTGCTTCACCTTTTACCTTTCGTCTCTCCATTTTGGTGTTCCCCTTCCCCCATTCTGATAAACATACATACAATATCCAGTGTACCAAGATCAGTTACAGTGACAACAGGGATAAAAGCATGGGAAAGAAAGACAAAGGAAAAGATCCTAAGTGAAATGAACAACAAGATTTGGAAATAAATGGTTTATCTTTGAGGTTGTTATTTCCAATGTACCCTACGAAATTATGCCATTTTCTTTCCCTATTTAGATCCCCTTTATGATTTTCACTTGCCTTATTGTTCTTGCTAGTAATTCCAGCACTATGTTGAAGAGGAATAGAGAGATTGGGCATCCTTGACTCCTTGCTGGTTTTGAGGAAATGGTTTTAGTTTTTCACCAAGTATAATGCTAGCTGTAGGTGTGTCAAATACAGCCTTTATGACAATGAGAGATCCCATGTGTTGCTAGCTTCTCAAGAGCATTTATCATGAAGGGCTTTTGGATGATCATGTGGTTCTTGTTCTTTCTCCTGTTGATGTGTTGTATTACTTTTATTGATATACATGTATTGAACCAGGTTTGCATTTGTGGGATGAATACAATTTGATCATAGTGTATAAGTTTTTTGGTTTGTTGTTGAATTCAATTGGCCAGAATTCTATTGAGAAGTTTGGCATCAATGTTCATCAAAGAGAAAGGTCTATAGTTCTCTTTTTTGTGTGTGTCCCTCTAAGGCATTCTACGTGCCTTTTCATGTCATTTGTGCATAAGGCAATTTCATTCCTCCCTTTAAAATGTCTGGGATTTTAGCTTCCTCATCTCCCCTTTTGTCTTTCCAAACTATTGCCTTAGTATCTTGTTTAGAACCTCCATAATAATCTTGAAGAAAAGCAGAAAAAATAGGCATCTATGCTGGTTCTCAGTCCTAGGAAAGAAGCTATTAGCTTTCAGTTTTCATCATTAAGTATTCTACTAGATATTTTTGTTTTCTTATGTTTTCTTTTACAGTATCAAGTTGAACAAATCCTTTTTTGCATAATTGAAAATTTTTATCCAGGATCAGTGTTTTGTTTGCCAAAATTTTTCTGTACTGTTATAACAAGTTGCTCATACTTTTTTTTAACCTTTTTAATATGAATATATATTATATATATTACACTGATTAAATCTGGAAAAATAAAACATTGCATGTGTGGGTTAAATTCCACTTGCTCAAGCTGTATGATTCATTTTTTAATGTAAGATGATTTATGTTATTAATATTTTGAAAAAAAACTGTGTTCTCAAAAAGTTCTTTTGTAATATCTTTGCTCAATTTTTATGTCAGAATAACATCAACATCATATACAAACTATAGATGCTCTTTCTTCATCTATTTTCTGAAGGAGATTATACAAAAATAGTGTTTCCCTACAGGATTTTTAAATTACCAGCTCAATTTGTTTCTTTATACAAGTCAATTTTAGGTTTCTCTTTCTTATTGAGTCAGTTTTGTCCTGCATTTCTTTCTTGAAGGTAGTCTTTTCCTAAAATAGTTGTGCTTTTACTGTAATCTACATTATATTTGCTTTTTAGCTGTTTGCAACTATGTACTTTATAGCATGGATAATTATGTATAGTTATTATATACAATATTATGTGGCTGTGGTTGCTATAATTATGTTGAATTATTATCTACTTATTTTTTTAATTTATCTTTGGTGCCAATCTTGGGGCTTGAACTAGGGATTGGGTGCTGTCCCTGAGCATGTTGGTTCAAGGCTAGCAGTCAACCACTGAGCCAAAGCCCCACTCCTGGCTTTTTTAGTAGGTAATTGGAGATGAGTCTCATGGAAGGCTGTACTGCTTGGGCTGACTTTGAATTTCAATCCTTAGAACGCAGCCTCCTGAATAGCTAGGATTATAGACATGAGCCACCAGCTCCAGGGTTAGGAGTGATTGAACTGATTGTAGTGTAGAGTAGTATCTTCTCACTTTTTTAGCCAAATTTGTTAAAGGTTTATGAGTTTTCTGGTAGTTAAGAAAAACTAATCTTAACTTATTGATTTTTCTCTATTCCCTTTCCCTTTTCTCTTCCATTGAATTCCCTTTTTTACTCTTTGTGGGGGTTTTTTGTTTGTTTGTGGGGTTTTGGGTTTTTTTGCTTCATTTGATCTTCTTTGTCTATTTTAACATGTAAGCTTAGCATATTGATAAGGCCTTTTTCTTTTACACACACACACATATCTTTATTTTTTCTCCTTTCTCTGACATATATGTATATATATATATGTATATATATATAGAGAGAGAGAGAGAGGGAGAGAGAGACATATGTCTGCCTGTATATGTACACATGTATATGCCATCTCTCAAACACTGTCTATAAGTTCCATCATTTGTATTGCTATTCAGTTAATAGAATTGACACAATTGTTTCCTAGCTTCTCTTTGTTTCTTTTCCCCATGTGTAAAGTTTTTTTTATTTCTGCATATTTGACTAATTCCCAAATTTCCTGCCTTTGTTGATTTCTAATTTAATTCTATTATGATCAGAAAAATATTTTGGATTGTTTCAATTTTATTAAATTTAGTGCCATCATTTCTAACTTTGGCTTTGAGGTATGCCTTGGTGCCCTTTCCCTTCAGGCTGATAAACTCTCTTGTAATATAATTCTATTTTTTTAATTAATTTTTGTTTGTCTTATAATGTCATTATTTCACATTCAATTTCCTGAGGATAATTTTCTGATTATTGAATTCCCAAGAAAGAAGTTTTGTTTGCATGTAAATATATATCATTTAACTGACTTCTGGCTCCATCATTTCTAATGGAAACTCAGGCATCAATCCTATAGCTACTTTTATGAGTGTTGAATCACTTTTTATGTTCCTGTTTTCATTATTTTCTCTTTAGCTTTGGATTTCAATGGTGTCACTTTGTTTTTTCTGTCTTTGTTTTTGTCATGCTTGTGGGGATTTAATTTTCTTGATTTTGTAGATGGTTTTTCATCAGAATCAGAAAGCTTTCTGTGGTTATTTCTTCATTATTTTTCTTTTTCCTATCTTGCCCTTCTTGCAGAATTTCAGAACTGTATCTTTATGTCTGTGTGTGTACATATGTGTGTGCATACACTGAACCTTACTTAACAAGTTCCTGTATTTGTTCTTTTTTAATATTTTTCTTTTGATATTTTAAAAATTATTTTAAGTAGTGTACAAAGGAGTTGCTATTTAACAGTTTACAAATATATCTTGATCAGTGTTACCCCTTTCACCATTCTCACCTATCCCTCCCCTACTCACTCCTTCTTTCACCTTTCTTAATTGTGGAGGATATACATTAGATTCCCTCTGCATTCTCCCCTTTTTCTCCTCTTTATTTGTCCATCCCTTTTACCTTGACCCCTCCCTGCCTCCTTCCATTACCTGCTACCTGGTGTCTTATTTTTGCTGAACTTTGACTTTCTAAGAAATTATAATATTTGAGCTCTCCCTTGAATCTACTGTATTTCAGTTAATACAATTGTCTACACTTGTGTACTCCCCAACATATTTACTTACAAGTTTTTAAGCTAAATCTAGCTTCCACATATAAAGAAAAACATGAATCCTTTGTCTCTGTGGGTATGATTTATTTCACTTAACATAATTTTTTCAAGGATTTCAATTTCTTTTCAAATGGTACAATATCATTCATTCTAAATCTTTTAAATCTTTTTTTTTATTCAATGTTCTTCTCAGATTGAAATTTCTTTACGGATGTATGTTTAGTATCACTTTTTCTACCTCCTTCCATTGTATATCGAAGAAATCTATGTAGTAAACTTCTTTTCATCTTTGGTAGTTTACTTTCAACACAAAAATTTCCATCTGGTTTTACTTGGTTTCTTAATCTACTTTATTTGTTGATTCAATGTTGTGCTTCCCTTTGGTTCTTTAAATTATGGCTTTTATTCTTTGAACATATTTATAAGGACTACTTAAAAGTGGTCTACAACATCCTAAAGCTATTATACTAGTGTTTTTTCAAGTTAAGGAAGATTCAGATTTAAAGACAACCCCGACATAATAGAATTATCATACTGACAAGTTGGGGGGGGGGGGACGGGGAGGGATAAGACAGGCTGGATGAATGGGAATAAGCCCAGTTATTAATGAAGCAGTACTTACCTGAAGTTCAATATTTCTCAAGGACCATTGCTTTTAGCTCATACCTTTTTATCTTTTTGTTTTGTTTTCTACTTTTTGTTTTAAAAGAGAATTTATTCCCTCTTTAGGTGTTTGTGTGTAGCAATCACATTTTATTTTAAGGAAGCTAATACATATTACTTATTCAGAATGAGGTCTTGATTAATTAATGGAAGTTTTTTTACATGGTATCATCTTTCATAATGATAAACAATTTAATAATGATTTAAAAAAACCAATTGTAATCCATACCTTTGATTGATAGCTTGTGCTTTATTGGTATTTTATAACATTGTATATTTTCCTCTTAAGAAAAAGCAAACTGAGCTATATCATGACAAAGTAACCTCACTAAAGTCTTACTTTTGGAAAATTACAGTCAGAATCAGATTTAATAGGTATACAAAGGAGTTGCCATTTAACAAAAAACTATGTATTCAATATAACTTGATCAATGTTAAATTTCTTTATCATAAAAATCTGTGCATTTTATTCTTTAATTATAAATGAATTGTAGAACAAAATGGAATAGTTGTCTTGATTGCCCAAAAAAGGCATCCCCTTACCAAACTTAAATTTCTTTAAGTCATGATTTTAATGAAAAAAATAAAACAGAAACAGAAGAAATTTGTTTTATGTCATTTCCAAGAGAGAAATTCATCATCTGGTCAGGAAAACATCCAAATTCAGAACATAGATTTCTTAAAACATTTAATTCACCATGTTCAAATTGCATTCAGTGAATTCAAGAAATGTTTACCATGTGTTTCTCTGAGCTCTAGATATATAAATTTATCTACACATACAAAAATGAAATAAAGAGCTAAACCATGCACACTTAAAATTAAAGTTGGAAAAATTAAACTTTGGCATACTAAATTAAGCTAGGCTACAGTAATATTTATTTTTGCATGTGATAATATATAGTATAAATTAGCAACACATACTTGATTTGTTTCCGTAGGTTCTTTGTGAATAAATGTATTGGGTTGGGCAATATCCTGTTTCAAAACAAATTAACCAGGTCTAGCCCAGGAAGGAAAAAGTGGGAGGGAGGGTTATTCTCTATTCTCTGAAGTAGGCTCATAGTCTCCCCCCTCCATCTTTTGTTCCCCCCCCATCTTTTGTTCATTCAAAGGAAATGCAGTATGTCTGGATGGAATAATACTTCCAAGGGCAGCCAGAGAGAGCTCATGGGAAGAAGGCCAAGGGAAAGGCCAAGTTTATACATATCTACAAAAACAGAAACCGAAATACAAACCATGGCCAAATTAAAATCACCATAGAGTTCTTTACTTTGGACCTGCTTGATATGTTTTAATCATAAACATTGATTGACTTGCACCAGGAATTAAGTTCTTTTACTTCATCTTGACCTCACACAGCTCAATCAGAGGAAATTACTGGTGAGAATGACCTTAATAGCAAACTGTTCTATTTCATTTTTGTCAAGTTGTAATTCTAATCATTTATGTCATTTACATCTTGAAGTTTTTTTTAATCTAACTCTGGCCTTATGTTCTTATAATCTTGCCAAGTTCCAAGTATATATCTTCAGCCAATTTTACTGTGTACAATCACCAATAATTTTCAAGCATGCTCATTTCTGTGGAAGAAATGTGTATGTGTATAAAAATTATGATTGAGGGGCTGGGGATATAGCCTAGTGGCAAGAGTGCCTGCCTCAGATACACGAGGCCCTAGGTTCAATTCCCCAGCACCACATATACAGAAAACGGCCAGAAGCGGCGCTGTGGCTCAAGTGGCAGAGTGCTAGCCTTGAGCAAAAAGAAGCCAGGGACAGTGCTCAGGCCCTGAGTCCAAGGCCCAAGACTGGCCAAAAAAAAATAAAAAATAAAATAAATAAAAAAAATAAAATAAAAATTATGATTGAATTTAATTTCATGAAAATGTATATTATGTATATTATGACTAAGTGATAAAATGTAGGATTATCTTTTCAAGTTGATTTTTTCGTATAGAAAAGTGGCAAAAGTAAATGTTATTTTATAAATAATGGTTAACATTACAATGCAACATAATGTTTAATCCTTGATTGGATTCAAGATTGAGAAATAAACAGCATAAAATTCCTTGTTGGAAATTTGTCTATAGACTACATATTACATAAGCATATCCTATTAGTACCAGTTTCTTGGGCCATATAACTTAATTGGTACTATGCATGTCCTAGTTCTAGACTGTGACTAACAACAGAAATCCCAGCTACTGAAGGAGGCTGACATCTAGAGGATCATGGTTTGAAGCCAGTGTGGGGAAAAAAATTCACCAGATCTCATCTCTAAAATAACAGCAAAAAGTCAAGTAGAAGTGTTCTTCAAGAAGTAAATGCCAGATAAACAAGTAATTTGAGGGAACATGAAAAAAAAAGAATATCCTAATTCTTAGGAGACAAATATATTATTTAAGGGCAAAGTGCTATGTCAGCTCCAATTAACTCACTGAAGATTTAGAATAAAAAGGAGAGGAAACACAACATCTTCACCATTTCTGAGGGTCAAGTGTTTGTTGTAGGACTTTGCAACTTTACTGCAGGTCTTAAAATTTTCAAAATGAAATATTGGAAAAATAATAATGTTGGATTGGGATTATTTCTTTAAGATTTTGCTCTAAACTGCCATGAATATTTGTAAACCAACTACAGACATAAAAGAATACAAATTGTTGGAACATAAAACAAATTTAGGTTAGATATGATTATTATGAACTTTGCTCATCTCACTATTAACTTACTTCAAAAGGAGTCTTTTAAACAATTATCAAATATCATAGAATTCTTAAAGGTAGACAATCATAAAAGTTCATTCTAGTTTAACTGATAAGGAAACTAAGGACCGCAGAATGTCAATCTTTACTGTGATTCAGTATATATGCAGTATCATTGAGTCTTTTGGTTTGTTTGTCTTTATTTTTACATGGTTGGAAAATACGTATTTGGGAAGATTCATGTCCAAGTTACTATTTAAATTTCAATATTCATCCTTGCTGTTGTTGGAAAAACTTCGAAGCCCAGTAATTTGAAATAATTACAAGATGATAATGCTGAGTGGTTTTATGGCTATACTAGCTATTCAAGAATTTGAGATCTGAGGATCTTTGCTTCAGCCAGCCTAGACAGGTACATCACCCAATCAACCTGTAATTGATCTTCAATTAATCACCCAAAAAAGATGGACGTGGAACTGAGGCTCAAATAGTAGAGTTCCAGCCTCTAACAAAAAGTTAGATATAACACCCCAGGCTCTGAGTTCAAGCACACAGGCACAAACATACAGACATACACACACACACACACACACACACACACGTACACACACACGATGATGAAAGTTGAGTGTGATGACTTGTATCTGTCATACAACATCTCAGGAGAATGAAGAAAGAGGTTAGAGAGTTAAAGTTTGGTCTGGACTCCATAATAAGAACTGGAGAAAAAGGTGATTACTATGGCCCTTCTCCAAGGATATCCAAGTATACCTAACATTGACTAAACACCACTGTGACCACTTTAAAGAAAGGGTGGCAATGTAGCAGATGACTAAAATTTGACCCCACCTTTTTTTTCCACCAGCATTTACTCAACCTTTTTCTTGGTCATAATGTTACCTTTCTCTTCAAGCCAGTTTTCCCAGACCATAGAATGAACTGAATAAAATTACGCATCAGGCAGACCCCTAAACCACTTAGCAATTGTATGACCTTTGGAAAGTTCTGGGGAAGATACAGATTCCTGCAAATAACAACACTTGCACCCTGACAATATGGCCTTATTCAATACATTTAAAACAAAGTCAAATTTTTATTCTGATTTAATTTCTTCCTCCTTGCTTCCCAAAATCACAGATCCAAACAACAGCTTGATACCTTTGTTACTATTACTTTCTTAAAAAATCTTAATGTAGTACAAATCATATTTGTATTCCATTGGTAATTTGAGGACTCAAATTTTGTTTTGAAAAAAAATTGTTTTTTTGCCAGTCCTGGTGCTTGAACTCAGAGCCTGAGCACATTCCCTGGCTTCTTTTTGCTCAAGGCCAGCACTCTATCACTTGAGACACAGCTCCACTTCTGGCTTTTTGCATAAATATGGTGCTGAGGAATCAAACCCAGGGCTTCATGTATACAAGGCAAGCACTCTACCACTAGGCCATATTCCCATCCCCTTGAGAACTCAAATTTTAAGGACTTCAAAAGGCATTTTGAGAATTCACTGAGTTTCTTTTTCTTCTTTGGGACAGAACAGGAATTTGAATCCAGAGTTTTTCACTTTCTAGGAAGGCACTCTAACCACCCGAGCTATATCCCTAGCCTTTTTCACTCTAGTTATTTTTCAGATAGAATCTCTCTTGTTGGATTGAGTTGGTCTTGGACCATTACTCTCTGGCATGTGTCCTGTCACTTAACTTCGTTGATAGGAACAAGCCACCATATGCAGCTTATTGACTGAGATGGGGTCTTTCTTTTTCCATAGACTGGCCATGAAGTACAGTCCTCCTGATACTCATCTCTCAAGTATCTTCGATTACAGCCATGAGCTACCATACTCCACTCCCCAAACATATTTCTAAAATACCATCTACTATGTGTTTTATAGATAAATTTACTAAGCCTTGATTCTAGAAACTTATGATGGTCAATAGCAATAATTCTCAAACTATAAAGCACAAAAAAGGCATCATTCAACTCGCTAAAAATTCAGGTTCTAATTCAGTAGGTGTGGGTTTTGTGATGTTGCATTTGTAACAACTTCCCAGGCAGTATTGCTGGCCTACCAACCACCACTTGAATAGCAAGGGTTTCTAGCACATTAAATCCTAATGCGCTCATACACGCACAAATCCAAGAAGTAAGAATGAGATTAATGGTAGTAAATATCCTGTTAATGAGTCAATTTTATGCATAGACTAAGAGAATATTATAATCAAATAGTAACTGAATGGAAGGTGTGTTATTGGAGTGTATAACGAATATGTGCGTCTGTGTGCATGTGTGCATCTGTGTTCATGTCTATGTGTATCTGTGTGCCTCTGTGTTTGTGTGTGCGTGAGAGAGAGAGAGAGAGACAGAAAGAAGGAGAGACAGAATAGATTTTTTAAAAGCTAACAAAACACTAAATCAGATTCCTTCATTTCTCAAGTGAGAGCATCAAGATGCAGAGAACTGTAGACTAATCCACAATTATAGAGATGAAGCCACAGAGGTGGCTCCTAGGTCTCTGCTTCTAACTGTACTAAAGGAAGCATTTCCAAGGCATTTCTATTTGGATATGGACCATGTGACTATGTTGCAAAAGAACAAAGGGAAACTCTAAAGTTGGGCTTAGGAGAACAGTGGGGTTGATGATTGAGGAGAGTATACCAATTCAAAGAATGACTACAAAGATGCAACTTGGGACCAAGTGATTTATTTGCATATTGGAGGAATTCTACTGTGACTTGTTAATTTGGATCAGCAAGATAATTGAGGGAAAGGACTAAGTGTTGGCATCAGAAAACCTAGCTTCCAGTCCAAATTCCACCTATTTTGCTGGTGGGAGTTTAGAAAAGTTATTCACTTTCCACAAGGCATTCTGTACTTACTTTTCATTTGTAAACTCGAGTTAAGACATATTGCTCTGTTTATCATGCTAGTATTTTGACATACACGCAAACCAAATTCTCTATGTCCACAAAGGCATCGTGCTTTTCGATGACCATCAACATTTATAAGTAATGTCCTTTTTACCACCATCAATGAGGAAAGACTTACCATCAATGTGATTTGTATCTCTTCTGAAACTTTTCCTAATTAAGGTAGCAATATGAGCTCAAGTTCATATACTTCAGCAACAATCAGATGGACTGTAGGAAATACAAATGGTTTCTTATCCCTGGTATACACTCTGGGAAATGGAGTGAAAACAATTTGGCATTCCTGTGAGGCTATGATGCTCAATGAAACTATTTGGCCTCTCTGCTTCCTACTTTCTACTCTTCCTAAGTAAGTTTTAATTTTCCCCTGGCTTGCTTTCTAATCTTTTCCTTTCCTCCTTTATTCCATATCATTTGATAAAGCCTGTTACTATCAATGTTAATGTCACTTCTTTTGTGCTTATGTAGGCAGACCTCTATAAGTAAATAAATAAATAAATAAATAAAGGAATGAATGCATGAATGAAAGTAAGAAACTGGGCACAGGTGTCTAATGTGCCTGTAAATCTAGCTACTCAGGAGGCTGATGTTTGAGAATCGGATTCAAAACCAGCTCACAAAGAAAAGTATGAAACTCATGTCTAATTAACCACTCCCAAAAAAAAACCAAACAAAAAAAAGTAAAACTGGAACTACAAGTCAAGTGGTAAAACCTTGAGTAAAAGGCTAAGTGAGAGGACCAAACCCCTGAGTGCATGCCCCAGTAGCAACACAAATACACACACACACACACACACACACACGTGAATTGCAAGAAGTTATGAGTTATCATATCAATATCATGTCAACATGCTCCAACAACATTATTGAAATCTTATGTTTTAACCTAAGTTTACTGAATATTGTTGACAAGTGGACTGATTCAAAGATGAATTCTTTGGGACTGTTTTATCTGGCACACTTAACACATTTTCAATGCTAATTGGGTTAATTACTTTCAAGTATGATTGTCTTGTCAGCATTTTGAAGCTTTTACCCAAAGGCCTTCTGGCACTCACACTAGCTATTAATCTAGCCTCATTATCATCCCATTCTACTCATCTATCAATACAATCACAACTGATGGAACAATACTATTCAGAACTAACTATGGCCAAATAGTTACCTGATCTGAGGACTTAATACCCTAAAAAGATAAGTGTATGCACTTTGACATGCATAGTTTACGATGTGAACTTTCTGTTTAAAATGCATTTGTTTTGCAGTACTAAGAATTGTATGCAAGACCTAGGACATTCTACATACCCTATCTCATGATCTAGGTCTCCAATCCTTTTTCTTTTCTTTTGTCTTTGAGGTAGGGTCTTGTTAATTTGGATCAGGATGCCCTTAAATTCATAAGCTTTTTACCCCAAGTCACTAGGATTATAGGCACAAAGTACAGCAATAACATGAAAAATGGTGTTTTTTTTGTATTAAAAGAGACATTTCTTTGTTATAAGATGACGTTTTCCCTCCATAATATTACCTTTGAATGCAAGTGTTTTACTGATATAATATAATTGACAATTTATTTCAGTGCATTGGAAATGGTCAATGATTGTTGAACAGAGTAGCTCATTGTCCAGATTAGCTACTTGTTATAGTGGGATTTCTTTTGAGAGAGTGTGGCTTAAATTCAGGACCTCTAGCTTTCTTTGAGTTGGTATTCTACCACTTAAGTCACACCTTAGGCCCAGATCTTGCTGGTTATTTTGAAAATAGAGTCTCATGGACACATTTGCCTGGGGTGATTTCATATCCTAACCCTGAAATTCTGTCTGAATTTCTGTCTCCTAAGTGGCGAAGATTAAAATATGAGCCATGGGTTTCTAGCTCTTAGTAATATTTCAGTCTACATTTATGTTTAGTAGGAATATTAATAAAATATTCTAATAATTTACAACACAAATATGTGTTCAGATATGCTTGGAAATAATTTTAGCTTTTTTTTTTATAAAGGTTCATGTTTCCAAAATCTTTAGTTTGGTTCCATTCTAGAAATGTTACAAATATGTGTGATTCTTCAATGTCTAGATTTTAACAGGATGAACTTCTCCCATTTCACTGTCTAAGGCACCATGTTGCCTGCCAAGAACTCATCCACAGGGACATCTAAAACATGTACAAACTAGCATCTGGGTGAGATTTAGCATTCCCATTGTGACACAGCACAAACCTGAGTGTAGGGAAAAAGGCTCACTTTCCTGGGTTCGGAACATATACTCCAGTCTAAACACAGGCTGTTTCCTTTAAATCCATTCCCATCAGTCTTCCCACAATGGCTTCTTGCCATAAAGCATAGCCACTTGCAGGATAGAGGTAACAAAAATGGAAACAATCTGTTTTGCAAGAATTTTTCCAGCATATTATTGCTTTGAGACCATAAAGTCACCATACCAGAATCACATGCAATTGCTATCTATCCACACGGGTCCTGGAGAACAGAGGCTAATCTTGATTAGAATAGCAACAGTAGCAAACATGTGGAAACACAGTCCCTGTACCTTGAATTGCGTAGTGGATTGGATTAATGTTGGAGAGCACAGTCAATTTTTAAATTACAGAAACACTGAGTCCATTATGTTCAACTAGCTTTCCTTAAAAAGGGCAGGTTAGCTTTAGTATTAAAGAGTTGTAAGTAAAAAGAAAGACCACATCAGGAACCCAGGTTCAGAATAATAGTGGAATCTCCTGGGTTAGACCTCTCTAAAGCATATGTCTTGTTCAATAAATAAATGATCTTTTCATATTATCTAATTCCCTATTAGTTTTGTAGGTCTCTTAAAGTAAAAGTTGTGTCATAGCAACATTTATCAAAGGAGATATTTCACAGATGTAATACTGAAAAAGACAATTTAAAACAATGAATTCTTACGCAGCTACTTTTTATTAAGATATTATTTACGTTACATTCTTGCTGATTTGCTTTCTTAGTTGTGTCTTGTTTATTCAATGAATTGACTGGAAAATGGAAATAGTCTCATGTAGAAAACATGTGCTTTATTAAATTCTAAACTTGAGCCCAGATATGATAGTGCAACCCTCTAATCCCAGCTTCTCAGGAAACAGAATGTCATAAATTGGAGATCAGCTTTTGAAACTAATGTGTGGAGTGGAGGGGGACTAAACTTTTCTGATAATTAAAAAAAATCCACACAGACATGGTATCGCTTGCACTCATGAATGCACGTATACACACACACGCATACACACATGCACACTGTAATTCTATCAATAGGAAGGTTGAGGTAAGAGGATTTCAAGCCCAAGGCCATCCTGAGCTACATAGCGAGACCTTGTCTTTAGAAAAAAAGCAAACAAAAATACCCATTTTAAAAATCTTATCCTTACTCCTGTCATACATATTATTTATTAAAAGTATTTGATAACAAATAGAGAAATCTCACCAGTTGTTTTTAGGCTTTGAACATTACTTTGTATGTATACAATGCATCAAAACACTTTTTATTAAATCTCACATGATTTATTACTATTCAACTCAATGATAAAACCTGGATTGCTATCTTCATTTTATTAATAGTTATTGAAAGAAAGAAAAAAACAGAGAATGGTCAAGAAGATGATCAGCTAAGTTACCTATGATGGTGTAGGTGTGTTCTTAAGTTTTCTTTGCCAACTTCTCTAGTGCATTATTTGCCTTCTCCTTTTCCCCTTCTTTGCTTCCAAGGAAAGAAGTTTGGGATTCTCAGATGATCATTTCAAAAGTCTTTACTTTTGTAAAGCTTACTTTTCCTCAAGTGACTATAATGCAATGGACCATCAAAACAGCCTCATATAGGAGATTATTCTGTAATGGCAAAGATAATAATGTAGTAAAAACAATTCATGAGAGTTATAGTCATATATGTAAAACCAACAGAAGGTTAGAAGGGAAATTTCCCTGAAATAACTGGGTCTAATTCAGGAAACTGAGAGATAGAGATGGATGGGGAAGAGTGGAAGAGGGTTATTGATAGCCATAATTAAGCAGTTGAATCACAGTCACATCATGAATGGCAACTATAAAACCTTGGATTATGTAGCATGTTACAGTTTTTCCATTCTCCACTTTTGTTTAATTACCTAGTTTGCTTTTTTCCCAAGGTTCATTGACAAAGACAAAAGAGGTTGATCCTCACATTGTAAGCAAAAGGACTGTGTGCAAATAAGTTGGATACCCAAAAAGAAATAACACAGAATAAGAAAGTGACAGAAAGTCACACAAATTTGGCTATCCAGATCAAGAATGTCATCGCACAATGGTTCCTGCAGTATACTGCTCATCAGGCCATCAACTTCTCTACCCAATTCTCATATCTTTCCTTCTAGCCAGGATCTTTCATAAGGAAACCTCAAGGCATGGTCAGGCCAATCCTGAATAATTGTTAAACTTTTTTTTTTTTTTTTTTTTTTTTGCCAGTCCTGGGCCTTGGACTCAGGGCCTGAGCACTGTCCCTGGCTTCTTCCCACTCAAGGCTAGCACTCTGCCACCTGAGCCACAGCACCCCTTCTGGCCGTTTTCCATATATGTGGTGCTGGGGAATCGATCGAAGAGCTTCATGTGTAGGAGAAAGCACTCTTGCCACTAGGCCATATTCCCAGCCCCATGTTAAACATTTTTGACAAAAGAAATTCCTTCCTATGAATCTTCATAGGCCATATTCCCAGCCCCATGTTAAACATTTTTGACAAAAGAAATTCCTTCCTATGAATCTTCAAAGCACATTATATGCATATTATGAAACCTCTTACTAAGTACATTTTGTGTGTATATGCATATATCTGTGCATACATATATACGTATAAATATGTACCACACACCCGTACATTATATATGATATAAATGATTTCCAGTGTGAATGAAATATGTGCTTCTCCTATTAAATATATTCATTCATTTTCATTTAGACAGTAGCAATATTTAACTTATTTCAGTTAACTATATAAAATTGGAGCTGTGTTAAAATTTTGTTTCTTGATCTCAAAGCAAACCAAAAATGCCTTTCTCCCCTCCCTTTCCCTGCCCCCAATTATATCAGAATTATCAAGTTTTGGTGCCTTTGGGGATAAAAATGAAAACAAAAACAAAGCCTTGAATCTATAAAGCAGATTCTCAAGAAACTAGATGAGATGCTTTGTGTGCCTGGGGAAAGCTTTAGCGGTCTGCAAATTAATCACACCCTTCTATAATCTTCCTGGGAGTTACATATACACAAGCCAATTGAATCATGAAATTAAACCTAAAACTATTCAAGTCTCACACACTATGGGGTGATATTATCTTAGGATCACCTCCACTTCATTAATCTATCGCTAAAGTAAACAGTTTTTATTGCATTGTGCTCCAGCATTTGTTCACAATGACAACCAGTCGCAAAATTTTTACAAAAGTGAGATATTAGCTTGTGATTCTTTATTTATAATGAAATTTCATTCACCACTGAGCCAATGTTAAATTTATAGTGTTCCATGTGCTATTTTGAGTCACTTTAAGCGTGGGTAAAATTTCTGCCATCTATATGAGTTTCAGTAAATGAACAACCACAAGTCTGTACTGTTCTACTGTATTATTTTAAGCTTAATGTTATTAGGAGCTATTGTACTTGGAGACAATGGCAATCATGTCCCATAGCCAATTCTGAAGGCAATAGGAAATTGAGAAAGTGGTTTAATAAACAGATGCTTCCTTTGGCTTTTTAAAGAAAATCATATTTATTTGAGCAGGCTTTCTCCATATAATACAATCTGCATGTTTTAAAGGCAATCATTTTCTCCAGTTTGTTCAGTTAAGTGAAATCACCACTGCTCATTGGAGCATTCTCCCACCTCACCCCCTGTCGACACACCATTGTGGAGCTTTGAGATATAAAGAATGAAAATTCTACAAGTGCTTCAGATTTAGAAGAGAAACTGGAGCTTTAAATAGATCTCTTTCTTTTTTAAAAAAAGGATCTCTTTCTTTTTTAAATAGCAGACTATAGGGGGCAGCAAATATTAACAGGCTCTTCAGATTGTGCTAAACTATGGAATTAGAAAATTGCTGGGCTCATCATGTCCTTCTAATGAGAAATCCCCCTAACTTCAGTGCCGAATGTGCCTATCATCTGCTTCCTGCTTTTGTTTCAAGACATAGAAAAGTTAAATCTTGGAGACTTTTCCCACTCAGCTTTGCCCAGCAAGCGCAAATTCAAAGGAGTCTCTTGTATTCAACAATATTGATTTCTCTTCATATTCTGTAAGCACCTATAATATGTTAAAGGGACACAGATTAAAATCCCTGTGACCATATGGCAATGAAGGGTGCGTAATGACACAGGAATTGCATATGTAGGAGCGAAAGTGCCACCAAAGGCATTTTTCCCTTGTATGTCATGAACTCACGTGAGTAGAATAATTTGAAACTGTCTTCCAGTAGCTCATACATGCTTTCAAGGTTCTGTTATTTAAGAGATAGATTCCAAATACTTCATGCACTTAAAGTCAAAATTGCTATCACTGATCACTTAATTTTCCAACTAAATTTCCAATCTGTTTATAAAAAGAGCAGAGAATGAAGGAGCCCATTCCCCATTACTAGTGTTGAATTTGACTTTTGTTTTTCTTTTGAAAAGGCCAAAAAAAAGGAAAAATGCAAGATCTTTGAATGACTTTGGTCACATCTGGTTCATCTTGTAAATTACTATCTCGAAGAGGTTTGGAGAAAGGAGGAATGTAAGGGAAATTCTGCAATGCACAAAAGGAAATATCTTCAACTAGTCTAGCTCTACTCTCCACATTTTAAACTATCACCAGCTGCCATGAGGGTTGCAAAATTCTTCCACTTCTGATTAGTAGAGTAACTAATGACATGGAAGTCCACTACAGAAGCCTTAAAGCCAGAAGTTGAATTAACAACAAGAAGTAAAAATCTTGTGACAGCATGTACATAAGACAGCACAGAACTGGAGTGGACTGTGAGGGAGCTGGGACTCGTTTGGCTTTGCAAGAGATCTCTTGTTTTCTCTGGACATCAGTTTCTTTCATTGTAGTCACCTCTGTTGATAGATATCAGTTCCTATCTGTAATTCCTTCCTCCCTCCTACCCAACCCTGCCTCCCCCTCGTTCTTCTTTCTTCCCTCCTCCCCCTCCCTCCTTTCCTTCCTTCATTTCTTCCTTTTTCCTATACTGGGATTTAAGCCAGGACCTTACACTTGAAAAAACAATTGGTTTACCATTGAGCCACATTCTAGCCTTTTTTGATAAGTTTTTCAGGTAGGGGCTTGAGGTTTTACTTGATCTAGACACAAACTATGGTCCTCCAACCTCAGTCTCCTGATGAGTGGGATTACAGGCATGAACCATCATAGTCAATGCTTCTTTCCTTTTTCAAGTAGTATTTTCCAAACTATATAAATTGTACACATTCACAAAAACTAAATGTTCATTGGGTATACAGTTCCATGACTTTTCAGAAACTGAAAACCTCAATGCAACCAGAGACTTAATCAGGAAACAGGTCCTATCAGCACATGGACAACTCTCGTATACACACAGCCTCTTCCCATTACAATAGCCCCAAGTTCTGAATTCCATTAAAATACGTTGATTTTCTCCACTCTCCTACAAGTGTTGCAGGTGACAGCACAGACTTTCATCTCCTCTCCTGTTAATTAAAAAAAGTCATTTGTAGCCAAATACAGTTCAGATCCACCCAGTCCTCTTCTGCTAACCTGTTTTCTTCATTTTCTCTTAGAACTTCTTTCTGGTTCATGCTTCTAATTTGTAAATTTCTGTATCATCCATTTTCTTGCTCCTGAACCTTTTCCTATTTGAAAACAAGCAAACAACAGTTTTGAGTCATTCAAGTCTTGTCTGCCCTTGATATTTTTTCCTTTATTAAGCATCTATTAAACAAATAGCTAAGGAGTTCATGTCTTATTCAGGGTAGAGTATTTTTTAGAAGTTCTATTCTTCATTCTCTTAACCTTCTTATCGTGTCTGAAACTCTACTATTTCACTGAAGTGGACTTGAAGATTATCAATGATTATCTTTTCAAAATTATTTTATTTCATTAACTCTATTGTCTTCATTTTATTTTCCTTCCACATGCCTCAGACCTATACTGACATCCATTTGGAGCCCAGTGTGGAATTCTGTTGCTTGACTGCTATTCCACAAACTGTCCAACACTAACAAAGACAAATAGGAAGGGAGGCAAAGGAAATGAGAGCAATGTGAATGAATAAGAAGAAAACAAGAACTCATACATGGATATGTTAAGTGGTGAACGTAAATCACAAGAGTTTTAGCCTACTCAAAAGAACAGACATAAAATCAAATGCTCTATGAGATACAGACTTTGATTTAAATTGCCTAAATTTTCCCAGATCTAGGGTTGCTAGATTCCCAGGTGGTTTTACGCTGTTTCAAAATGACTTTGTTCTGCCTCCAGCTTTCCCTAAGACTTTGTGAGCCTCACTAATCAGTACTTGCAGGGCTTCACTCATTGTAAAAAGTGTCACTAACACATTTCTGAGCACAATTTCCCTGGCTTTATGAAGTATCTGACTATATCCTGCCTCCATCACTTTTTGAGGGTAGCAGGGACAGAATTCAGGCCATGTGTAGCTTCAGTAGTAAGACAAAAATCATCAGTTGCTAATTTTGTGTTAAATTATATATTGCTAACTTGTGGGTATAAAATGGCTCTTTTATGCACTGGCTTTGTGAAATATTCTTTTCTCTCTGTTTTAAAGAATATTTACATTAAAAAATGATGAGAGCTAGGGAAGTGGCTCAGTTAATGGTTCATCATTAACAATTGTTAGAGCCCTGAGTTTAATTCCTGAAACTGAAAAACATAAATAAGTAGGCCAGGTACCAGTGATCATGCCTGTAATCCTAGCAACTCAGAAGGCTTAGATCTGAGGATTACAGTTCAAAGCCAAGCTGGTCAGGAAAGTCTCAGAGACTCCCATCTCCAATTAACTAGAAAAACAAACAAACAACCCCTATGAGTGAAGCTATAAGTAATAGTGTACTAGCCTTGAGCAAAAACAAAGCTCAGGGACAGAACCCAGACCCTGAGTTCAAGCCCCAGGACCCACACACAAACAAACAAATACATACATAAATTCAAGATAGAAAAAAGTAATGCTAGACTAAGTCAAAGCACAGAGGTTCTGAGAGAAGTGTACAGTGTTCATCTGTTCAAATACAAGGGCTAATTAATTTTCCAAAGGCCTTAATTTTTTCTATAAATGTAATACAATTCACTGAAATAAAATCTGTGACTCGTTTGAAATGAATACTTTGAAATGTCAAATTTTACCTTTCCAGTAATCCTAAAAGGCTGTTGAACCTGGTGTATGACAGAAAAAGCCCTTTTGCCCATTTCCTCATTAGGCAGCTGTTGATTGTGGCCTCTTCACTCCCTCCTTTTAGACTGCTTTCATACTAGAATAACAAATGAAAATAAGCAGTATAGATGAGCACCTTGCCTCATTGAGTTCAATGTTCTGGAAAAACAAAGTATATCTGCACTTTATATATAGCAGATAGATTAGTTGCTTGCCTACAGTGGTATAAGAGTCTCTGAAAGGAAAGGGAAGTAAAATTTAGCCCAACATGTAAAGGGGGATTGTTGTAAAGACAGAGATATTTAAGGGTACCTAAAAATAGCTGCCTGATACATTCATGAAAATGAAGCACTTTCCATGCAAAGGTCCATGTCATCATCTTTTAACCACACTGAGTTGGCTGATATCAGAGATGAGTTTTAGCTAGAATACACTCTGTCATCTGAGTGTCTTCAGGTAGAGATGAGAGGAAGGATCTTAGGAACATGTAAAAGGGGCCAAGATGTTTCCCAGAGCCCAAATGACACCTTAGACATGTACACCCTTTACACAGGAATAGGGAATTGGAAACCATGCCTCCCACTCCTTGATCTGTCCAGATAATAATGATCCTCCACATTTTCTATTGTCAATCCATGTCATTGAAAATGCTGTGGAAGTCATTTGTTACAGCCTTCTATAAAAGGCTTAAATTCCAGATTAGATATTTACATATTTCTGATTAGAATTTTACTCCAGACATATTTGTGCCAATTATGATCCATTTCAAACATAGGCACTGAAACTGAATTAGTCTGGGGAATAGTAACCTGAGTGTGTGAGTTCCTCATTTAAGCTTTTAAAAAAATCTGTAAAGTCTATTTTTATTTTTTTACTTTTTATTTATTTATTAATTCAGTATACATTTATTATATTTGTGGATCAATAATGGGGCTTTGACTCAGAGTCCTGGTAAAGTTCATTAGCTTTATTTCCATTCAAAGCTGGTGCTCTATCACTTGCACCATACCTCCTTTCTTTAATGATTAGTTGGAGATAAAAGTGTGACAGATTTCTTGCCCAGTCTAGCTTCGAACTATGGTCCTCAAATATTTGCCTCCTGAGTAGCTAGGATTACAAAAGAGAGCTACTGTCATTGGCTTCAATACATACATATTATATTACCTATATATGCCAGGAACCTAGGTGGAAGCTGAAGGTCAAAAGGAAAAGAATAAAAATCTCCACTCCCCATCTTCTCTTTTTTCTACCAACTCTGTCCATTTCTGTTTTTATTTAATATCATTATCAGTGTATCAGATACCAAAATCAGGGTAGCCATCCTAGGCTAAAACTTCTCCTCTTCTCCCTTCTACTACAATTTTTGACTTGGTCCAGGCCTTCTTGGGTTTCTTCTAGAAAGAGTCCACTTGCTAGGACACAGGTTTACTAAGTGGATACCATTTTTTTTAATAACTTGAGCACTAAGCATTTTATATCCAATTCATCTTTACACTAAATTTATAGGAAAGGTGTTATTGCTACAAATGCTCAGGGAGGCTACATAGTCTCCTAGCCTAGTAAGTTAGTGGAATAGCCTTGATTCCAATGCTAAGAGAGTCTGTGTTCCCTCCACTCTACCACATACTTTTCATTTAACATGGTATTCTCTGGGGGCCTTTCTCACCAAGGGAAGTTCCAAGTAAAGACCCACTGAGCACTTCATAAGCAGCACATATCTCTAAGTGGTTACTTTATGCCTAAGGCACAGCACCAATTAGAAGCAGACATTTAAAAAAGAAAGATAGCACACACATACAAGCAGACATTTAAAAAAGAAAGACACACACACACATACACACACACACACACACCTCAAGGTGAAACACTTGCTCTTTGAGGAATGAATTATCAGGCTACAGTCTAGTACACTTGGAAATTCTTTTTTTTTGTTGGAAATTTTATGTAGTCATATATCTACGTATCTATATATAAATATATAGAGATTTATATGTATAGATCTATATTATATTCATATACAGCTACATAAATATCTATAGATATATAGAAAGATCTAGATATATTTACCTCTAAAATCACAAAAATTTCTGCAAAGTATATCTTCCTTGAAATTAGTGATAAAAGAACAGTCCAATGGCTGTATATGGGGTGTTATTTCAAGTGTTCAAATTATATTACTATTTATTTACTAAATGAAAAAGCATTCTTTGAATTATAACCAGCCCTGTAAATGAAAGGAATAATCATACTGGTAGGTAAACTGGTAGTATTTGATGAGCACTCTTATTTTTCTTATTTATTTTTATTCTTCTATTTTTGTCAAGCACTCTTTTTAAAGAAAATTGAAGCAATGTTATCAATGATATTTTCTTATTCCATTAAAAATGTGAGTAATTAGTCCTTTAAGATTCCTGCACTGAAAAATGCAAATATTAGATTTTATATCCACAACTCTGTGGGTATGTTGAATGCATTTTTTTGTTGTTGTTGTTAAATCCCCTGGAAGTAGTAGTTTTCTGAGACTTGCCTTGTCTCTTTTGGGAAGTTCCCATGGGGAATGATAAGACCTGAGAACAAAGTCTAGCTGTGAATGTTGGGATATTCATGGAAAGGCTGGAGACTTTGCTGTATATGGCATTTTAAATGGCAATTGTGGAAGTGAGTCAGGTATCAACCTTTGACTCAAAAAGATAACTTCCAGTTGGGTGTGTGTAGATCTTGTAACTGCTTCCTTTGAAGTTAAAACCTCATCCCTTTGTAACCAGAATAGGTTTTGAGGACAGAAAGCTTCAAGAGCTTCAGATGGGCAATAAAATACGTTGCAATATCTCACAGCAGCAGTGTGATTTATAAGGCAATGTATTTTTTATGACACATCAATGTTTGCAACCGACCTGGCCAGTAACTAAGAAGTTCAGATTTAAAAGGATAGATCAGTGACATAACTTTCCTTTACAGGTGTCATTTGGCTTAAAACAACCTTTGCAAACCTAGAGACTGAATCATTTTGAATGCGCTCAAGTGGGGTTTGTGTAACAACTTCCAACTTCTTCCATCAATGCACAAGAGCCCAACACCTTGTGCCAAGATGGCTTTTAATAAAATAGAAATGAAATTAACTGTGTCAGTCTGTGTTTGACAGTGATCCTAAGCCAGTCTTGAGGGCTCAACAAAGCAATAACTCTATTGTGAGAAACCTAAGGATACCTAAGGGAAAGGAAAGACAGCAGAACTGGGTTAAAAATCTGACAAACCTGGCTCCCTCCCCCACTCCCCCAAGAAATCCAAAAAACAAAAACCTGTCTGAGCTGGATTTGGTAGCAGATGCCTGTTATCCCAGCAGTTGGAAAGGCTGAGGCAGGAATATCTTCAGTTTGATGCCAGCCTTGATACAATGTGAACTCCAAAACTGCTGCCATTTGCTAGATTTCTATGACCTTGGGAAGGTCATTCCTTGCACCTCAGTTAACATCTTTATTACAAGGATTCTTTGTGGGTCTAGTATCCAGTGCACTGTGAATAATACCCCAAGGCTTGATAATACTGTTTTCAAGTCATTGACAAAACATTTCTGGAGTAACCACTAGGAACCAGATGAAATACAAATGTAGTGTGTGTGTGTGTGTGTGTGTGTGTGTGTGTGTGTGTGTGTATCCTCAAGTAATGAAGCACACCCCCATGCCGCCTCTGCATTATATGAAAATGTATAATTAGAGTTTGCAAGCAGTTTCTAACCACTAGCACATTAGCAAACAACAAACACCATTGCACGGTGCAGAGTCTGTTTACTTGGCAAAATGCAGATAATGCAGCTGCTTCGCACCACAGTCAAACAGGGGGCTCAGCTGATTGCAGAGTAAATTGAGCCCTGGGACTATATTTACTTAGAATTTGACATCATTTTGAAATTTGAGTTATTTCAATCATGCATTTTAAATAGCCTTGGCTTATTATTTAAGAAAACCTAGAGAATCAAATCAATGTCCCACGTTTCTCTCAACTTTGTTTAACCAACTAGAATTTTTTTTTAAAGGAAGGGCTATAAAGTAACTAATTTCAACATCCATAACACCTAAATCATGACATGGTTTCTGGGTCAAAATATATGTTCTTGAAGAGAATAACTATAAGCTATAAAATAAAATTGATATAACAATATAGGCCAGTAAGGTGAATTTTCATTCTGTTCATAGACATTGGCATAATGAAAGGTTTTTCCTAAGACCATTATAAAGTGAAATGTTAGCATGTCTATTTTTTCTTGTGTAGTTATGGATGGATCTATGTGACACTGGACACCTGTATGAACATCAGAAAGTTTAATCAATTCCCCACACGTCCCCAGATATCAGCATGCATGGCTTATAGACAAAATACCTGGAATTTTTTAAATTTCTGTTTCTTTCCACTATTAATCTCTAGTACATACAACCTCCTTGGGGTTTCTTTCCTACCTTTTACATTTAAGATTATAACAGAATTAATGAAGAGCAGCAGGCTTGCCCAGGAAATATTTCTCCTGTGTTGAAGGACACCATCCCATTCCTGCAAGGTGATACCATGGATGGCAGTTGTCAAGATGGCAGCCATGACAAATTGAAAGGAGAGTAAAAGAGATGTCCAGTTCAGGAAATAAAATATTTGTAAAAGCTATGCAAACTGGTATGTGGGGGTAAAATTGGTTTTGTAAAGAGTGAAGTGTTGCCAGCGCTGTTGGCTCATAAGTATAATCCTAGTTACTCAGGAATCAGAGATTGGAGGATCCCAGTTGAAGCTAGCACAGACTGACAAACTTAGAGACTCTTATCTCCAATACCCAGCAAAAGGACAAAAGTGGAGATGTCGCTCAAGTGGTAAAGAATCAGCATTAGATAAATAAGCCAAGGGAGAGCATGAGGCCCTGAGTTTATGTCCCAGCATTCAAAGCACACCCACACATGCACGTGCACACACACACACACACACACACACACACACTAAGGACAAAGTATGAAGTTTTGTGGTATGATGGAAAAATAAAGGTATAGGCATCAGAAAATCCTGGACAAACTTTCCTATTCTTCCCATGGCTTGTGACATCATGATCTTTACTGTTCTCTAAGTTAACCAACTTGGTATGCTACCATTTTAGCCTTCAACCCCAAACCCCAGCAATCCCTTCAGACCTAAGTAGCTGATTGTCACTGTAGTCCTCTTTCACAAGATGAGGGTAGCTATTACTTCCTCACAGAATGGTACTGAAGAATGCTGGGTAGATAAGTAAAGCATCCAGCACATCCAAGAAGAGAAACATCCCCAAGCGGGAACCATTATTATCATTATAAATCTCATCCACATTTCCTACTCTGCTTCCTCTCAAAGCATAGCCTCGTCGGTTTCCATTTTACTCAAACGCTTCATGGGCACTACTATAGTCATTCTAATTGATTCCATCTCCTTCTCAAAACACATAAATTTCTACAAATGTGTTCTCTATCACTGGCAGAGTGGCCATAGGCTTTATATCCTCTTCCCTGGAATCCAAGAGAAAACTTTGTTTCCTACCATAAGATGTTGCTATAGTTCACACATATAATGTGTAATCTCCAGAGCAAGCCTGATCCATAGTGAGCCTTCCACTTTTATTTGTGAAACCAAATAATTGTTCAGAAATAGACACTTAAACACACACACAGACACACACGTGAGTTAAAACAAACCAATGCAATTAACATCAAGTTGTACCCATTTCAAACTCACGTTTTCTACGTGTAAATTTCACTTCACTTACTACAGATATATTGCTTACTACCTTTTAGGAATCAATTGGTGTATTTTCTTTGCAGAACAAAACATTTAATACACCTGGTACATGTGCATGCAGTCTTCCTTCTCCTTTTCTCTGGCTAATTATTGCCCTTGGCTTCTTAGCCTCAGGTTATCCCCTTATTATGTTGATATCCACCAATAACAGCCGCCCTCCCCACATTCCTCTTCAATTGTTCAAATTTCTCTTCTCACCTTACTCTGCCCTCTGGGTTACTCAGTTTACTATGGTTTCCACATTACCCAAGTCATGCCCCTCCCAGAAGCCCCTCCTGCAGTCTCAGAGAGGAGGCGTGAATAGCAACTGAGAGTTAAGTCACATTCTTCCACTTCTCTATCTTCCAGTTCAGGATATACCTTCTCCACTATGATTTTCCTAATGAGTTTTACCAACTGCCTAGCAAGACAATCTCAGCACAGCATTCTCTCAGAGTTCTGGCTGCCAGAATTTGGATTTGGAACAATGACTCTGTCTTTTACTGGAGCATGATATTAAAGAAGTGTTTTCATTTTTCTAGGCCTCCATTATAACTTGGATAAAGTGAGAATAACAATTGTACCTGTAAGCCAGGCACTGACACTTCATGTCTGTAATCCTAGCTATTCAGGAAGCTGATATTTGAGGATTGTGGAAAAGTTTGTTAGGTTTTTATCTCCAATTATGCACCAGAAAATCTGAAAGTAGAACTGTAACTTAAGTAGTAAAACACTAACTTTGACTATAAAATCATAGGGACAATACCCAGACCCTGAGTTCAAGCACCAGGAACAGCACACATACACACACAGACACAAGAATAGTGATAATATGAGAATTGATTTGAATGTGTGTATATGTATATATAATTGTCTATTAATTCAAATTCACTCACTCCCATTCCTTCATTGTGGTATATATTCCTTAAGGTTTTCTCTTCACTTTGCCCTACATTCTGTGGGAAATATAGTTGTAAGAACTCTCGACTCTATATTTTCAAGAACTTCTTACCTTTAATGTGCTCTTAATATCTGTTATTGGAAAGGTTTTTCAAGCTATACAACTCCATTCTATTGGAAGATCTGCACTGAAATGAGATTAACGCCAATGCATACAGATAGCTGGAGGCATTTTAAAAATGAAAATAGGAGACCTATGTAAAACAAAGTAAGTCCTCAATGGGCACTCTCAGAACCACAGGGGAGCCAAAGGAAAGCTGATATGTGACCTCTACTCTTAGCATTTTCCTTCCTTCCACTTTCAGGCAGTGAATAATCAACATGTCAAAGTTCATCTAGATCTAAATCCAATTAAGTCTGACCTTAGGGATAGTTACTCATAGCTCTCAGCAGGTGTGTGCTTCGAAGGCATCAACATGTATGCACTTTGTTCAATTTTTAAAATACCTAAGTTTATGATCTTGACTGATTAAGCTTAGCAACACTGTCAGTTGAATGTCCAAGGAGATCAGCTGCTGGAGTAAGCTGGAGTAAGCACCAAGGTCTTTGTGCTCTAAAGAATGTGAAGAAAGAAATCTCCTTTCTCTGTGCAAATCTATGTGGAACCAGTTGGAGACCTGAACATTCACATTCCTTATCGCTTTTGTCAAAATCCTTCTGCTAGTTCTTAGCCCATGTGTAACAAACTTCTGTGCCTCCCGAGTATAATCATCTGTGGAGGGCTCTGTGGGAATTTTTTAGAAGTGTGTGTGTGTGTGTGTGTGTGTGAGAGAGAGAGAGAGAGAGAGAGAGAGAGAGAGAGAGAGAGAGAGAGAGAGACAGAGAGACAGAGAGAGAGACAGAGAGAGAGACAGAGAGAGGATGAGGAAAGGAGAAGGGGATGGAGGAAGAGAGGGAAAGAAGATGCCTGGTTATATATTAGGTGCTCAATTCATGCTATTCATTATTATAGTTGGTATTATTAAGACATTACCATTGTTTTTAGTAAATGTCTCATGGTAAATAGTACATCAGTCTTGACTATAGGAAAATCCCTTGTGCCTGTGTCTATGTATATGTGTATAAATATATACATATATGTATATATATGTATATATATGTATATATATTGCATGTGTATGGACTGATGGGTATGTATGTATGATTTCAGTCAATTCTCAAATGTGTTTTCCATTAGGCATTCTTTTTTTTTTTCTAGGCTGACTTTGGATGTTATGCTCTAAGATACTGTAATCACAGTTCCTTGCAATGGTTTCTCTTGGGGAAAGAATGAAGAAGGAATGCAAGTGTGTGCATCTATATGTGTGCTATATGCTTCTCATACTATTTCTTTTGAAGTTTCCCTGTAAATTGCTACAGTTTTTTATTATACAAAAGCAGCAGCCATGGATATAATCAAGAGCATGATTCAAGCCAGGGCTAAGTAATTCTAAATAAGAAACCTGGCTTCCTAAGAAATGTGGTGGAGATGAAATTACCTCACCAACTTGATATGTAATTTTCTAATCTATAAAACAGGAAGATTAGATTGGATTACATTTAAGATCCTTTTCAGAATTACAAGTTAAAGAGGAGATACTGTAACATAAACTAAGGAACAAATATAATCAAGGAGAAATAAAATAGAAGAGACACTTCTCTCTTCTTAGTCAATGAGTGTTAATCCTTTTTGATACTATAAAGGGAAGAAAGAAAAAATAGAAGACCCTGTTGCTTCTTGGCCTAGTATACTTTCTCTTGTTTCTGTTTGCCTCAATTTGGTCTCCGAGGCATGATCCATATTATAGTATAGCTCATTTCTTTCCCCTAGTTTTCTGCCATTCTGCATAAAATGCAGAATATAACTTAAATCCTGTTAACAGAACTCAGTGGTGCTCCCTTCTTGTCGCTTTTATTAAGAGGACAGGTAGAAGTCCACTTAGAGTTCAGGAGAATGTGTAGAATACCATCTAAAGTTTTCTCTTCATGAGAGTAATAAGCAAAGAATACAGAAATCTGTGGTTTGATGAGTCATTAACTCTGTGTACTTATTCCTTTTTTCATTTTTTTTCCTTAACATCTCTGGTTAATTCTATTAATCCTTGAGATAAAGGCCCTGGGAAGTTTTTATGACGCTGTTCCTAATAGCCACCTCTCATCTCTTCCACTGTGCTACCTAATCACACTTTTGGAAAAGCATATACACTGCTGGGCATGGTCATATATGCTTGTAATCTCAGCATTCCAGTGAAAGAGGGAAAAGAATTGAAAGTCCAAGACCAATCTTAGCTACATAGTTACGTGCTATTTTTGAAAGAACAAATACGAGAAAAGAAAGAAATTAATGCAAGAAAGGGAAAGAAAAGGTAAGGAAGGAAAGGAAAAGAGATGGATAAAGAAAGAAGAGAATGAAGAAAAGTAAAGACAAATCTTTCACACTGCATTGCAGTTAGCTGTCATTGTCTCTTTTTAAAATTTATACCTATGGTATAAACATGATCAGCACATTGTGATACGTAGTAAAACTCTCCATTGGATTGTCCTGGAGGAATTACAGGTCTATATTATATTCATTTGCAAAAACCTTATGGAAGGAGGAAATGTTCATGTTAAAGAGGAAAGTGTCCCTAACTTTAATAAAGCTTGATATAACTGGCCTATGTTTTAGGAATGTATTCTTTACCTTATAAAAGTAGTAAGGGAGGATTTAAGATCAAACTATCTTATTGAACTTTAATACAAATGTACAAAGAGTTAATTAAAATACATCTTTGAAAGCATTACTCTATCCTACTAGACTCTTATCTTCTAATAGCAAAGGCCATATTGGATATTTTTTCCCATTACATTTGCAGTTCTTGGCATATAGTTAAGTAGTTAATAAAGACATTAAGTGAATGAGTAAATTAAAGAGCAATGCAGAATTCTAACTGTAATTAAAATGACATAGTACTATGATGTTGATCCTCAATGCTTATCACAACCATAGAAATATTACTATAGACTAGTGACACAAAAAGCATTGAAGTATTTCAATTTTCCTTATTTTGTGTTTGGATTGACTTATTTTACACAAGCACAATCACTTCTTATTAGTATTCTGGGATGAGGAACAGCAGCCATGAGTTGTCAGAGCAAAGAAAGTGCAGTGTACCTTACCTACTGCTTATTGGCTTGTCTTTGCAGTAATAACATTATTTTTAACATGCTCCTTCAGATTAAACTAGAATAGTTAGTTTTAGCAGTTAGAATTGTGCCCATAAAAATAACAGTGTTAAACTCAGTGGGTAACAATTGATTGTGTGCTACATCACCAGCTCATGAAAGATAAAAGGTGTAAGTAGGTAGTTGGTCATTTCCATATATAACATACATCAAGTCAGGAAGAAACAGCCTGAGAATGAAAGCCTTGCTGAGAAAAACAACTTGAGAGAGGAAATAACGTCCCTCTTGCATTATCTTTAATAGACTATTTATTCAATTATTATAAACATGGCTGCCATCCCAGCTTATATCAAATATCACCAGGTAAACTACTTGCAGAACAGATACTGTGGGATTTCTCAGAACTATGACTGAGGAGAGTGACCAGCATATTCATCCTGTAGTTTGATGGCTTTTCACCACACCTATCCCCCTTCCCATTATTTGGGTAACTTACATTTTAGATCCTATATCACACACACAAGGTATAATTTCCCTCTACAGAGTGTTATAAGTATAGAGTTCAAAATATTTTGATTGGATAATTCTGACTTAGGAGTGAGACCCTAAGGCTTGTCTATTGTGGTTTAGGTCATCATTTATCTTTCGTGCATTTCACTTCTCATGCATGTGCCTTGAAACAGACAAGGAGCCATCTCAGTAAAAGGATGACCTGAATCAGGTCCAGATTTTGTCTGTCTTCTTTTAATCTGCTGTATGAGTAAATGTGAAGCAAAACAGAATGAGCTTGAAGGCACAAAGGGTATCGTGCCAAATTAAAAGCAGTTAGGAGAACTCCAAAATCTTGAATTCCGTTTTCAATCATTGAAAGAAAACAATATTCCAAAAAAGTTTGAAGTATTTTAATAAATAATTCATAATTGGAGTGAGGTCACTGACATTAATCATAAAAGGACAACCAAAATTAAGATCATACCCAGGGTTGATTGCCACTGGCCAAATCAGCCATATGATAATGGAACAGTGAGCTCATTATGTCTAATTTGGACTCAGTGAAGTGTCCTCAGTGTTTTCCAGAGTTCCTAGCACACTCAATAAATATTTGAGCAAATGGAGCAAGGTATTAATTAATGGATGGATGAATGGATGGATTAATGCTGAGTTAAGCAGAGCTACTTGTCTCATACATTGTGGGTTCACTAGCCATTACCTTCACTATGCCTAACAAGTTTCTTTCCACAGAACTAGGATTACAGAAGCATTCAGGACAGCTTTGAGGGATATTTCCCAACAGTGCTAATCACCCATTTCATGACTAACTTACAAAATCTACATGAGCTCACTTTGGGCCATAGCAGGAATAACGCTTACTAGTAGACACTCAAGAATCGAGCATCTCTCTTCAATGCAGGAAGCTATATTTTTTTAATAAAAAATAATCTGAATGCACGTAATTGAGACCTCTAGTCCATACTTTGCAGGGTAACAAAAGTGTTCTGTAGTATTGACCAGAAGAGCCTAGTGAACACAGAAATCTAACCCAGAGTAGTCTGCGGAGGGGCATAGAGAGACATCCAGGCTGAGTGAGTCACTAAGGGCACAGCTGTGGCCATTCTTTCCTATGCTGTGAATTACAACACAGATTGTAAAGTGACAACGAGTGAAATTAACTAAATCCATACAACCCTTCCTTATTTACTTTCATTCTTCCATCTTTGTTCTCTCCCATCCACTGTCCTGGCCCTATGTACTGGCCCTGTGTCTTCCAGTTTGTTTGAGTAATTACAGAGGCAATTGACAGAACAATCATTTTATATCCTTCCAAGTATTGTCTCTGCCTAGAATGGAGAATTACTCAGAGGACATGAAATGGACTGTTTTCCAATCTTCTACAAATGATCCAGCTACTGGGCACACAAAGACATTGTGTTTCATAAAGTGCCTTCAGAGAACTTCTTAAGAAATAAGTAATATCTGATAATGTAAGGTAACTGTTATCTTTAGTATAACTAATATATATCTCTTCTGATGGTTATAAGTCCTTTTATCTTCAAAGCCAAATATATATAAATTCTTTACTGGTGGGTATAATCCAAATTTTGCTTAAGACTTTATGTCAAAGCTAAGAAAAAAGGTTTGACCCTCTTTTTCTGTCATATCATTTCAGGTAGACACAGAACTAAACCTCCATAGATTTATGCCAGTAAGCATTTCTAGTTCCATTCAGCAACATTCATTGTTTCACATGTAAGACAATAAGAATTGGCTGAGCTCTGGTGTTTTACACCTGTAATATTACATTCTTGGTATTGTGGATAGAGGAGTACAGTTGAAGGCTAATTTGAGTAAACAGTTTACAAGACCCAATATCAACCATTAAATGAGATTTCATGCTACAAAAAGGAAGCATAAAATAGAGGGATTGCTGCCCAGGACATCCTGAGCAAAGGATCCTATCTTAAAAACTAGAGAACAGAGGACTAGAAGCATTATTCCAGCAGTAGATGACCTGCCTAGCAAGCACAACACCCTGAGTTCATACCCTAGTAGCAGCAGCACTTGGTGGGGATAGTGAAATTTGGATTACCTGAGAAGAATCAAAATTAATTTAGTGTTGACACAGGAAGGAGCAAAAGAAAAAGTGATGACCAATGGAAACTTTATTTGTTGACCTCCTTCGTTTGTAAAAGCAAAATGTCTGGTAGGTTTATTACTTTTAGAAAACGTTTTTGAAAATAGCTATGCAACATTTACTGAGATTTTAAAGTTTTTTTGTTTTATATTCTGTAAATCTATCACTCTGTAAATGATGCAAATGTGAATTTTTTTATTGTGTAACCTACTGTCAGGAAGAAGAATCATCAAAAGACCAAAACAACAAAAAATACTCAGCCCATTATCATATGTAAATATATTTAATGTTTATATTTATATATATTTATATATATATATTTATATATATTTATATATATATTATATTAATGTTTATATTTAATATAAGCTTGTCATTATTCCATAAGTCGATAGTTTAGGAGAAATAAACTACCACTGTAAAATTCCCTGGGGTGTCAATGTCTCATATAATTCTAAAAACAGCTAAAAATGACATGGTTACCCATTGAGGTAGATTAAGTGATATTTAATGAACCATTAATTTGATGTAGAAGTTACCCTGGGTTATTCATGTTTGACTTCTTGGAACAAGGCCCAGATTATGTTTCTTCTTCTAGTTTGGCTAATATTAATTATTCAAAGTGTGAGACAGAATGGTAAAGCAAAGGGACAGAATGGTAAAGCAAACTGACAGAATGCCCACATGTGAAAGGAAATGTCTAAAAGAAAAGCTACTTTGGCAGGCCATGATCTGGAACTTTGTAGCTTTAAAGAAGTCTGCAAACTGACTGGCAGTTTTCACTCACATATTGAAATCTTGTTTCTATTGGCAGAGGATACCAGGTTACTAGATAAAGTTTTACAGTAATCCTAATGAACACCAAGTATGCCAGCTTATGTTTGCAAGAAAATTTCCCAGATTTTAATTACCAAGTGGTCAAAGTGTACTGCTTAGAATCATAAGCTAATGAATTCTTCCTGACTAGGTTTCTTCAAGGAGCAAATAATGAAACCTTTAACCAGGAAATGATAAAGCTACAATCCTCCTCAGAATATTGTAGTTAAGTGATTATCTTGTAATATTATACTACATGAACGTTACAAAGAAGGTTAATAGGTGCAAGGGGTTTTCAAGACTCAGAAGATTTTTTCTCATAAAAACTATGTTTCTGGTCTATTTCTAAAATTTAAAGGGGAGGGCAAACTGGTGTTTAGTCGATTACAGGCTTTTCGCCAGCTCATTTGTCTTGATGACTGTTCCCCAATGCATTTCCCAAGGATAGTATAAGTAAAACACTCTGAGTGAGGTTTTTTCTACTATGTCATTAAAGTTTCAAAAGTAACAACTCACACATACATGTGCATGCATGTATACAACAGTGCACCTATACACAGTTGTGCATATATATGTACCCACAGGCTTTCTTTGTTTCTGTGATTCTAGTAGAAACCATTACAGAAAAGCAGGAAGACATTAGGTCAATTTTGTATTCTATTATTTTCATAAATATATACTCACTCACTGAAGTATTGAATAGAAGAGTTGTGCCAGTTGAGACTCTGAGGTCCAAATAAGAAGAAAAATAATATTGTAGCAAAAATTTTACTGAAATAACAAGTACACTTAGTACCTCATGAAGAATCTAAGCACAGAGCAGAATTGTTTAATTAGATGGTTCAGCATCATGAAGAATCTGTGGGTTTTGTGTGCTATGTTTGCATTTGTCTATCTGTAAGAAGTGGACCTCCCTTTACAAGAAGCATGGGATACAGAGAGGGTGAGACTCAAGACTAAAATCACTCAACCATGTGGCAGAGCCAGGACTCCAACCCTCTGTGTCTGAATCTAAAGCATCTGGTCACTCTAAAATTATTGTAGATGTGCAGTCTCATCTTTAGAAATGAAGTCATACACATTAGTGATATACATATATACATCTTACAAAGCAGAATTTATAAAATTATGTTTGCATGTACATATATATGCATCCATACATGTAGATCTGTTTATTTACTGACTGTCAATCCTCTGTCCCTGCTACTTATGCTTGTTAAGTACACTCAAGAGATACTTTTTTTTTAAAGATGCCTTAAGAGATACTTTCTTGAAACAGATTTGTCAGTGTTTACTATTGGTGTGTGTGCCAGTCCTAGGGCTTGAACTCATGGCCTATTTGCTGTCCCTGAGCTTTTATGTTCAAGGCTAGCACTCTACCATTTAAGTCACAGCTCTACTTATGGATTTTTTTAAATTTGGGATAAGAACTTCACAGAATTTCCTGCCTGGGTTGTGACTCTCAGCCTCCTGAGTATCTAGGATTGTAGGTGTGAGCCACTGATATATGACTAAGCTCATGCATTCTTGAAGAGAAAATATAAGCTGAATAATGAGTATTTATATGCATTGAGATTACAGTAGAACTTTCACTAAAAAAAGAGGTACAAAAAGTAATGCTATTTATTATCAATAACGTTAACATATAAATGATTGATCTATACTTTAACTATCATCAAAAGTATAAAGGAGGATTATGTTTCCCTTGATTATACCAGTGGGTAATTTTCTTATGCCATCTGTGTACTAGTTGATAACTGTACCTTTCCTGTCAGGGTCCTATAATAATCTACTTCTCCTCCCTTGGGCCACATATTTTCACTTGAGTCTATACCCTAGCCATGCACTAAAAAATGCTCTTCGTTTTGATGTTTTCAAAGTTTCATTAGAATCACCAATATAGGTCAAAAAAACAACTTATATATTATCTCCTAAACATATATCACACATTTTCTAGGAGCCAAGCTTTGTGAAGCAGTCTTGAGGAACATGATTGTATGTAACCTAAACAATAACCCCAAGGAATAATATCATTATCTGCGTTAAAGATAAAGAACCAAGGACACAGATGTTTTAACAGCTCACCCAGGACATATGCTTTCCATAGAACAAGGGATTCTGTTTTCTCAACCCAGTGCAATTTCTACTGTGATAAATTAAGGGAGCGATAAGAGTCATTAGGAGAACAAGGAAACCACGTATTTCTCTGGCCAGGAGCACCGAACAAGTCAGTTTGGAGAGGTTAGGATGCACAGGGGAGATTAAGTGGAGAGAAGAAACAAAAGGGGGAAGGTCAGAAAGAGATCTTTCCTAGTCATTTGCTTTGTTCCAGACAGAGACTAGACAATTAAACTACCATTCTATCTATCCCAGGGTCTTCCAGTGAGAGCCAGGTTGGAAAATTACAAAAACAGTCTGCTCAACTGTCATCAAACGTAAGAAACATCTAGAAGCAGCAAAAAACTTTTAACTACATCTTGGTTTTAAAAGAAAGAAATAGTACCTGAGTTCAAAAAAGAGTCTTTCTACTTCTACTTGGCAGGAAGACTGTCCATGTGACAGGCAAGCCAATGAAGCACAAGTCACTGATTTGCTCAGCCAATAAATGTGGATGGTGAGATAGGAACATTTTGGTGGGCTGTGGGTTGTTATTTGTTAATGTTCAGAGACAATATAAAAATGCCCACTGGATGGTAAAAAACAAAAAAAAATACACTTGCACATGGCAAATTATACACGACTGTAGACATTTAGACAATAGAGGCTATTCTTAGAGAGGATCACAAAGGCTCAATAGTTACAGCCATATGATCATATAAAATGACGCTTATCAAAATGAACTCCAAGAAATGGAGACAAACAAAAAAGAAATGCCAAAGGAAGACTGATGCTATGCTATTTCATTTAAAAAAATGTATCCAAAGTTCAAAGTCTATTGAGTACTCAAGAAGATATATAGCTTTGCCACTCAAAGCTTAGAAGGACTAAAGACTGCTCAGAGTGATAAAGACTCTTGGTTGTTTTCATTACTACATTACAATATGCAGGAGAGTGTTTTGCTATGCAAATAGGCAGCTTGTCAGTGCAAAGACAGTCTGTGACTGGTAGACTCCAGGGTATTATAAATTTGTCTTTCCTTCTCTCTTTGTGTTATTCATTCATACATTCATTCATTTGATTTGTGTATGTTTGTGTGGTGTGTGTCTGAGCTAATGTTTGAACTCATGAAATTATGTTCTCAATTGACTCTTTTTTCTTCTCCAGGCTGGTGTTCTACCACTTGAGCCACACCCCACTTCAGTCCTTTTCTCAGTTTATTGGAAATAAGAGTATTGTATTTATATCCTTGGGGACTGGCTTTGAGTGGTGATCCTCAGATCTCAACTCCAGAGTAACTAGGAGGAGGAGAGAAATTCTCTATCTTTCCTTATACAGATTTCTCTGCAAGTCTGTAAATGTATGTGCCACAAACCCAGTAAGGCCTGGTCCTTGATTTTTAGGTTCTTTAAAATTTGCTTACATTATAAAGACACTACTCTGTTGATATTATTGTAGGAAGTGCAGGGTATAATTTCCTGGCTTCAATAAAATCAAATAAATGAGAAGGAAGAGGAGGGAAAAGACATCTAACTTTTCTTCAACTTTCTCTCCTTCATTTAAAAGTCAACACATATTTATAATTGACCTATGTGTACTAGATACTATCCTAGGAACTAGGCTTACACAAGAATTCAACCCTGTTCAATAACTACTAGAGGAAATAAACAGTCTAGCAAAGGAAAAGAGATAATGAACCAATAATAAAAAGAATCATATGAACATGACAGCTGGCAATAATCAGCGAGAAGAAAAATTAAGCAGGGAACAGAATAGAGATGATGAATGTTGGTGATATTTTAATTTCAGAGACGTCAGGGTCTATTCTGAAGGAAAGACTCTAAAGGAATCTAAAGATTCCTTCCCTAGTTATTTATAGACTACCTGTGAAGAGGTGCTATTATGTGAGATATAAGATAAATGAGATATGGTCCCAGCCCTCTAGGAGACAACAGTTCATTGGAGAACCTGACCACTGCTCCATTAGGCAGACAGATTAGAAGTCTCATGGAAAATTGCTGAAGAATATTGTACACAGTGACCAATTTGAACAGATTGTAAGTATTCTGAAACTCACAGTGGTTTCCATACAATAACTGTCACTTCAAGAAAACATTTTCAGTTGATGAGTAACTCTATTTTCTACCATGAGCATTCATATTGGAGGGTTTCCTTAATGCAATGATGACTTGTTTTGCTAATTGATTGCCAAGGATTGTTTGAGTCTTTACTGAATTATACTTACTTTGCTCTTCGTAAGCAACTTGGCTGATTCCTTGTTGTGGTACTGGCACATGCTGCCTCCTGTGCTGAAAAATTTGTTCTTTCTGAAAAGATGTGGACTGTCCCTGTATGATTTTCATTAAAACTAAAGATTACATAAATGAATTATAGGTTTGGGGGGAAAAAGTGAAAACAGAACAAAGTTGTGTGCCAATAAGAAGACTTCTATAAATGTAGGTCACATTCTGGACACTGTGCCCTTTTATCTCATTTCTATAGTGTTTTTGTGCACATACCTGGTTCAAAATTTTCCTTATTCACCAAGAATACAGACAGAACCACAATTATAGGCCAAAAAAATCCTTGCTTGTGTAAACATACAGGTTTTTTTGGGGGGGGGGGGTTTCATTATGTTTATAATACAAACTCTATCTCCAGCTTAACAAAGGTTGCAATAATATAACATTGTCTGCAAGAAAACTCAATGACATGAGAACATCCCTAAGCATAGAAGCCTTTGTTTTCTGGGAGACAGAGCTTTTTTGATAGGGGATGAGAGATCATCTCACACACAGTTGTTCCAAAGGAGAAGGACAGGCCTGCTGATCCCTCAGCTCAGCTCACACAGAGGAAGATAATCCTCTCACTCCTCAGGCTGGCTCCATGCTGGATCTTTCTTCTTTTTCCATCCTCACTGTCAATTCCTCACAGTGCCATCCTTAGGAAGCTTAAAAGAGGAAATTATTTTGGCCAGGCTGAGATATAGTACAGGTGGTACCACTTATTATACACTTTTTACTTTTTGTGGGAGATAGGAGCTGACTTTGTGGTGGTCTTTGAGCAATTTTTTTCTGTCAGAGAAGTGGAAACAAGAGATTTTGGTCTCCACTGTTGATCAATTGCATTGCTAGATTCTCACGGCTGCCATCTTGCAGAAGAACCCGTCCTTCCCCATGGTGCCTCAGGATGATGGATCCGGCTTGGAACACAGACTGGCAACAGCCAAATGTCTTCATCTTCTTACTGTTCCAGACAGCTTTTCCTATTGTGTGTTGGAGAAATTTTACACCAAAGTTTTTGAATTGTGCATAATTATTTTTTTCTATACCAAGGTAAAAGTCAATTTGTCATAAATTCTCTTTTCCCTCCACATTGGACACCTTTCTTCTGTGAAGATTTTGCTCTTATCGTGGTCTTTTTATATAGCAGCTCCCATGGTGATGATCATGTCAGCTCTAGGAGTAAATGACAGATAGGAATTTTGCTATCAAAGTTACTTCCAAAGGCCATGAAAAGTCAATCATTGGATAAGATCAAGAACTTAGTTCTAAATATAAACTCTTCCTCGGCACTTGCACATAATAAATTCCTCCAAATCCTAACTCTAGCCTAAAATTCTCCCATAGAAACTCCGCTTCTTTTTCTATATTCTATTTGCTAAGGACATCACTCAAGGTGAAATTCAATTCATTGACTCTATGTAGTTGATTCTGTTTGGCTATAGGTCCCATCTTTCTTTGGTGACAAGACACTAACACTAAAACATTGCTATTTATTTATTGATGGTCTTAGAATTTGAACTCAGGGCTTCAACCACTTCAACCACACTCTTATCCCCCAGAACTCAATTTTCCAGACCCATGAACTTTTATTCTCCGTGAACTTTCCAGTTTGGCCTTCCCAAATAACAAAGGTTGTTCCAGTGATTAGTGGGTTTGGATTAAATTATGCAGTTTGTTTGGGTTGTATTCTTTGAACATGTGCCCAACATTTACAAAAGAGTGATGAGGATATTTGTACAAATGAAATAGAAAGCAATGGATCAATTCTTGCCAACACTTTAATTATTAAACTAGCAATATGTTTACTTTTTCTGATAGTTTAAAGGGTACTATAAGACAAGAGGGAGGGAAAGGAGGGGTGGGGGTATTCTTGAACAGAAGGGCGAGCTTGATGTATTATCTACTTTGAGCAGGAAGTAAAAGGCCTAAACCCTTTTGGCTGCCTGATGAGATGGCAGGTACTTCTTTGTTGTTGTTTTTCCCCCAATAACCTTCACATTTGGAGCCTCCCAGGACTGAAGGTCAACTTCTGAGTCAGTCAGAGTGATCACTGATGTCAGGTGACAGATGTGGTCCTACACTGCCTCCTCCCCAAATGGTCCTTTTAAGGGAAATGAATGGGTCAGTGTCAGCACACTGTAGGGTATTGAACTCTCTAAAGTGTGTGTGTGTGTATGCGTGTGTGTGTTCACATCTGTGTTTTATAACCCCTTTTATTGCCCAAGTGGAAAAATGTCAAGTTCTTCAAACCTCTTTTGTTTTGACAGACAGGCTTCCCAGAAACTGTGACCAGAAGAACTCAAGGATTGTTAGCCATGAGGGCATTGCTAAGGTTGGGTGGTGAACCAAAAGAATGTGAAGAGTTTGAGAATCAGGGGGAAATGGAGTAATGACACATGCTTTCTTTTTCATTTAATTTTTGAGGGTTTTTTTTTAAATGCACTTCTAGTCAACTGTATCTCATTTCAGACATAAAATTAAAATCTTCATCTCTCCAGGCTCTGTGTGGATTAAAAGCAATTATAGGGTAAAAAATAACATTGTCTCCTCTCTTGGTCTGTGTAGCTTTATTGTAAAGGTTTGTGAGAGGTCTGTTTCTGCTTGTTGCCATTGCACATTAAATGTGAGATTGAGATTCTATTGTAGCAGTTACATTGTTGTTGTTCTAATCTAATTGAGGTGGGGTAGAAACAAACTAAAAACACACCTTTTATTTTGCTTTTGTTTGTTTAACTGATGGAAAAAAATACACTAATTCTAAGAGTTCCTGTCCAATACAGCTAAAACTAAAGGCATCCGAAATAGAATGCTGAAGCCCACTAAGAGGCACCAGCAGATTGCTGGGTTTGCATTTGAATATCCCATAAATTTCATACAATGACAGTGGCTCTCTGAAGCAGATCCATGAGGTCCGCAGCCTGTTGGGACCTTCCTATGGCCAGAAGGGAAGTGAATAGAATTCACTTCCAACCAGTGCTATCAGCTCCTTCTAAGCAGGAACTACTGTTAGGCTAAACTAGTAGATGTAGGCAAAACAGCAAAACAGTGGACCATCATTTCTCACCACTTAATGTACAGAGTAGAGAGGAAAGAGAGAGGTAAATCTTAGAGAAAGGCAAATAGGCTCTTAGGGAATGCCAGAAGCAGCTCAACTGTCCTGGATTATTTTCCTAGGAACAATAAAACAAGTCAGTGATTTTGAATTGCTTTATCAGATGTTATTCACAGAACTCAAAGGCTTGCCAAAATTTTTGACTCCCAGAATCTATACCCAGGCTTTTATTTTATTTTTAATTGTGAGACTCCAAAGCAAAATATGGGTCATCTGTAAAATGGGTGTGTTACTATTCACAAAATTTTAAAAACATACATGTCTTCAAATTCTCTGTACACTATGAGATGTGGTGTATGTGCTGATAATGAACTAATAACGTGTAGAGATGGTTGTTAGTATGTAAGACACTGCTAGTAACTCCTGGAGAATGAAGTTTGTTCCAGTTGTGTTGATAGTTTCTGTTATTAGGGTTTGTTGAGAATATTTCCTTCTCAGTAAAATGAATTATTTTAGGCAAAACTTGGGAGGAACATTCTCTCTTGGAAAAATAGTATTTTTCTAAAATTCACATTTTAACTCTTAAAACAACATTCAGGAATCAAGAATAACTTCAATTTGCTTACAAGAAAGGGGTTGCAATCGGTTCCATTATTTCTATATTCCTCCCTTGTAATCATAGGCGTCTTTGGGGGTGGGTTGGAATGTACGCTACACTGACGCCAGGCTGGTTCTCTTAATTGAAATGGAGAAAATGAAAATCATTCTGGGAGGTTTGTATTGTGTTTGAATAACAGGAATTTCCCTAGCATGTGTGCCTGACTCACAGCACACACTCTAGCTGGACTGCATGGGGCAGAGTTCACATACCTTCCTCACGTGGAGGGCTGAATGAGCAGTGCAGTCAGTGGGCACACGTGAACTCTAAGCAATCACAAATGCTGAAAACACCAGAGGAATACACAGGGTTTCATCTGGGTTTCACTTGTAACTGCAACTTAATGACAGGACTCTGCAAAAGAGGCATTTGTTTTTGTAGTTGCAAGATGAAAGCCCTTGACGGGGACTCCTAGAGCTGGGGTAGGGAGAGGAGAGATAACTTTAGAAATAAATATGGTTAGCTTCTGGGAGTTGTAAGGCCAGGTTACACGACCTTGGCCAAATATTTGCTATCTTGGGGAGTTCCTCAGAATACCAATACAGGAATCCCACTCCAAGAGATTCAAATTCAACTGTTACAATGGGGATGTGGACAAAACATGGATAGAGTTTGCAGGGGTTCTCTATATATGACCAGGTGTAAACCACCATTCAAGGAGTCTGAATGCAGCAGCAGCAGGAGGAGGAGAAGGAGGGGGGGAGGGGGAGGAAGAGGAGGGGGAAGGGGAGGAGGGGGAGGAGGAGGAGGAGGAAGGGGAGGAGGGGGAGGAGGAGGAGGCCCTAAAACAACTGTACATTTTTAGGACAGGGTATTCTGGAGGTATACAAGGGATACAAAGGAGACTGAACCCCAGTCCCTCTTATGGAGATTTGCAAATGTTCTGTCCTGCAATCTGTAAACACAGATATCCAGAAGAAGTGGGATGTGGAGAGTGAAAGGGAAAAACAAGTATAACTCTAAATTTAATAAAAGGCAGGTGTGTTATGAATGGCACCAATAGGATTGAATTGCAGAAACAATATTACAGCTTTCAGCAATTGTTCTAATTTCTCATCTTGGCTCACCACAGAACTGAAATGAAGCACTTTTGACATGTATAGTCTTATAACACTGCTTGATGACTTTTTAGGGGGGCAGGTATCTTCTTATCTCTATTTAGTACCAGGAAGGATATTTCTTAGGTGATCAAGCTGTCTTTCTGAAGGAGGGAAAAGTAAATAACTGAGTGCCATGGGTCTTTATCAGGATTGCTTCTAGGTGTCTTGCCCCTGCCTCACGTGGTTGGGTTTTGTAATTCTCAAGTCACAGTCTTAATAGTCCCAGGCCAGTTCATTCTCCTTGAATGGGTTATGTGGCAAGCTGAGTTAAAGTTGAAAAGAAGAAGGACTGGAGGTATAGTCCAGTAGTAGGACACTTGCTTAGTATTTTTCAGGCCCTGGTTTCAATCTCAGAAACAAACACCCCCCCCCCCCCCACACACACACAGAGTGAGACAGAAAATTTGAAGTTTTCCATTGTCTGTTGCTCTTTAAATTGTCCTAAACAGTCACATGGCAAAATTATCCAGGTATGATACAATAAAGAGAGCTTTACAAGATATAATTAACATAAGCATACATACAAAAACTCTCACTAAGTTTGGTAAAATGTATTGATTTCATTTTAATATTCCAATGAATGGATAAATATCATCGAAGCCAGCCATGAAATCTGATGGTGGTGTTTTCTATGGTCTTTAAACCAATTTCAGTACAAAGTTTATTTAGCCTTAGACTTAAAAGTGTCTCATACCACGTACCAGTGGCTTATGCCTGTAATTCTAACTACTCAGGAGGCTGAGATCTGAAGGTTGTGATTCACAGCCAGCCCAGGCAGGAAAGTCTGTAAGACTCTAGGGGTCCTTTTCTCCAACTAACCATCCAAAAGCCAGAAGTGGGGCTTTGACTGAAGAGGTAGATAGTAGGCTTGAGTCAGGGACAAGTCAAGGACAGCACTCAGGCCCTGATGTTAAGCCCCATGACCACCAAAACAAAACAAAACAACAAAAAAGGAAAATTTATTTTTGCATTGAGAATTGGATTGGAAAAACAAACTAGTTGGAAGATGATTTATGGATGGCTAAGTATTCAGCATGCAGGTGATTATGGGATAACTTTTTGGCTGAATAAAGACACTGTTTTATTGGGATATTGGTAGCAAAGGGTTGAAATTTATAATGGAAAAATGGGCTCAGGCAGCATTCCATTTGTGGTGGGTCTTGAATGCCAGTAGAACATTTTTGATTAGTACTTAATCACAAAGTTCTGAGTTCTTTTCAGCATGGGAGTTGCATAATCAAGTTTTTGTTTTATTAAAGTCAATTGGGCAGCATAATGGGGGATGGATTAGAGCCAATCAAGTAAAGATTGAGAGAATATTCAATTTTTTTTTTTACTGTAATAGTCCTAGAAACAGTACAAACACATATTAGAAAGATGGCCTTTGGATGTAAGAAGAGAAAACATGCTCTGAAAACGTATCTAAATAACTTTTCAAGAATGGTGTGTCTACATTCATAAAACAAGCACTGATTGAATAGTAGATGCAGAAGTAATCATACATGCAAGAAAAAATAGTTTCTGGTTTACCTTTCAGTTTTCTTCTGGAGTTGCTTATTGCTACTAGTAATTTTGAAGTTGTGGCCAATGAGTTTTCAAAATCAGGATGAGTTTTAGTAATAAGCAACTGGATAAGCAATAATGTTTACATGTATGGACATCAACATCAACATCTCTCTCCATCTAATATAGAGTACCTAGTTAAAAATAAAATTATAAGGAAAAGATATTTCATATAAATGGGACAATTGACATTTCATTTCTTTTGCTGCTCACTTCCTATCCTACTCTTCTCTTTCTTGACTTTCTCACTTATGTCTGCAGTACTTACAGTGATTAAAGCAGTATGATGGGAGTTTTTGGTTCCAATCAGACATAATCAATCTTTCAAACAGCTGAGACAACTTTGCACTAAGTATAAGTACCAGGTAGGAAGTGACAGAACTGAGTTATAAGTATAGAAATATAAGACAAAGATAGAAAATAATCTTAAGAAGTGGTTGGACACATGTACTGTTTTTGGTAACTGCTTCTGAATGCACAATGAGCCATCCACAGCTGCACTGGAGGATGGCCAGCCTTATGGGAAAGGAGGAGAGATCTGGTATCTACTCCAGGGTAACAGTGGCACTGATCACTTAGAATACCCAAATTGTGACGAGATATATTTCTGGTTACATGGAGATCAACTCATGATATTTTGCATCTTAAAACCATTTTTCTGAAACCCTATTGGAAAGACTCTTTAAAAATGATCTCATGGCTTGGTGTCAATGGCTTCTTGCAAAAGCATGAAACCTGAACTTGTTAGATGTGAAGTCTTATTAACTTAAAAAAAAAACACAAAACCTCTGTGTTTGGGGTTTTATTATTGCTGCTTCGCTCTCTAAAGGTTGAAGGTGCAAGCCTCTTCTTTCATTAAGAAAATTCAGCACATTCCTAAGGTATTTGATTGTAAGTCATTAACTGCCTGCAGCATATCCTAGTTTTGAAAGATGAGTCTGCCTTGTGCAAAGGAAATTGTGAACAAATGCTGCTTGCTTTCTATCTGTCTCTTATGCAGTAACAACTTTCGTTGGTCACAGAGCCGATAATAAGATTGTAATATGAAATTTAATTTCATTGTCAGGTTCTAGCCTATGATTTTGACATTCTGCAGATACTGAACCCAAGGGTTTTCTTCTTTCAAAGACTTGTTACCACTTCTAAAAACTATGATTCATTCCTACTATGCACCCATTCTGACCTACTCTGCAAAAAGAACAACAACAACAAAGAACCCCCCCCCAAAAAAAAACAAAACCAAAACCAAAAAACATCCTGCTTCTTCCATTTTGGAGTCTCTAGAATTTTCTTTCATTCAGTATCAAGTACTAGCATTGGAGGACTTCTTCATCTTTTTTCCTCTGTACTTTAAAACATGCCTTCATTGCCAAATTTTCTAAAGTTAGGATACAAACACTACATGGACCATAAGTACTTTCATTTACTTTTGTCTCTGATAAAATATGTGTTAAAATTATGGCAGATTGCAACTTTAGAGACACAAAAGCAATTAGTTTCCTCAGTTAAGATGTTGAAAACTTAAACTGACACAAATGTGCATCTATCTTACATTGACAGAAGCACACACATTTGTATAAAAATAGTTATATTTTTAAAGATGTAACAAGCATGTAAAGGTACGTGGCATCTGAATTTTTATGCTACATAGACTTTAAAGACAAAATCAAGACCCAATTTCATTGGTAGGAAATACGGAGAGCCATTGATTAATACATGCATTAATGGGGCTTCTTGATAAATCACCTGTTAAATTTTAGCTGACAGCTTGTCATATATTAATTATAAATAATTGTAATATACGGCTATCATAATGCATGAAACAAAAAAATAGGAAAGGTAATTAGAGTATATCCTTTGTTTTCCCCCTTCAGTTCTTGCTCACAAGAAAAAAAAAAATGACCCAATGTTTCACTTGGGTTGGGATAGTGCCAGTAGTTAATGGAATGCCCCATTCTACTAAAGAATTTAATGGGAATATCCATTTGTCACAGTCGCATGCTGTAATCTCCAGTAGCAGAACCAATGGAAAATAGCACCATACCATAACGTCCTCCACACATTGCAGGTGATAGGGAGATGCAGTCTCTGAAATGAGCAGTCAGGTGAGAGGGCTTGGCCTTTCTAGGTCTTGCTTTAGAGAAATACTGGGGTTTCTTTCATTAAAGAGGACAGTGCTGCCTGCTATTCAACACAGATGCTTTTCTGGGGAGAAAAAACAAAGTGCATTTCTTAGATATGCAAAAAAGCATGAATGCTTGTGTAGCATGTCTCCAAATCCCTAACCCTCTCCTGTGTACTGGAAGTCCATCTGCACATGCAGAGGGTTTTCATAGTGGAGTCAGGAAGAATAGGATTTTATATTCACTTCAGTCATCTCCTACTGCTGAGTATGAACTTTCAAATCTGAAGAATAGGTACAACACACCTACAGAAAAATCCAGAAGACAGGCTGAGCCTAAGTTGCCGTGATATTCCGTTGCTGTTTTCCTTCTTCCTCATGAGGTTGTCTGATTCCTTCAAATATGTGCATCTTGTGTAAAATATTATTTTGCTTAAGGGCTGTCTTTTATTTATCATTTTCTGTATTAGGGAAACATGTTATTGATAAATGCTATAAGAATGATGCTTGAAAATTGTTTCAAACATTTTAATTTGCAAGGGTGAGTAATTATTTAATGGGTTAAAGTCACTATTATTTCTTTTTCTGCATTTAGTAGCAAATAAATAAGGCAATATATAACCTCACACCTGTAGGTTAGCTATTATTAAATATTAGCTTCTGTGCTTTACACAACTACTATCTTCATTATTTGCCATTTGGTTCTATGCTATGTTTCTCCACTCTATAAAAAGCTGTTATATTAAATTATTCTCCACTGTAACAAAAACTGTTAGGTTCCTCCTCACAAAATAATATTACTAACAACTTATTCCTTCCTTTAGCTCATAATTTATTCCAGTACTGAAGTACAAACCAGAGTTTTAAGTCAAAAATCTGTAGCTGCAATATTCTAGCTTGGCTACTTACTGGCTGTCAGCTAGCTAGATCTCATGTCCTCTCTGATCCTGTCTTCTTCATTATTCAACAAGGCCAGTAATAGTTATCTAGCAAGCCAGTTGTTATATACTCATCTTTGATTGCTGTCTACACATTCAAAACATTTCTTTTCTCATCTTTAATTAAAAAAATTGTTCATGACCCACTAGATTCATGACCATTTCAAGCTCCTGATGTGCCTTTTGAAAAGCAGTGAGTTATTATCACATACTTAGCAATATGCTTGATATATAATACAAATGTAACAATTGATTACTATTATTGTCATTGCAATTATTTTAGTCTCATTTGAGTATGCTTCGTGGCAACGGGAACTAGAATCTTTCAAGTACTTCTAGGAACAAACTCCCTTTGGATGGGATCCAAAATAGACTTATCCTCATGATATGCTGAAATATGCACTAGAGGGGGTTGTGCTATCACAAAGCTCTTGTGTGCTATTCGTCACACAATGATGAATGAGCTGGAAGAGCACTAAGAAAATGTCGAGTCTTATTGCTACATTTTTCCTCCTGCAAGTATTTATGATTTTATCATAATCCATTTTTATTGTTCGCTGATAAAATTTAAAAGTGGTTTCTTGGATGCAGAACTTAATGAGTGTTGAGAAATAGTTGTGCTATGTGGAAAACTAGGTTTATAAAGTGATCTTACACTCACAGTGACTCAGTTTCCTTACTGTATAACATGAAGATGACTTCCAGAAGTGAATAGTCCACTTCTGATGCTCTTTGACTAAAACTGCTGAATAGCCCATGAGATGTATCAGGGTACTGTTTGGTTACACATATGTGCAAATGCAATAATACAAGATTTTCTGGCTGTGGTCCCACTCTCACTTCTACTTGGATGTGCAGAGAAAGTTCCATTCCTCTATTTGTTCTATCTCACCTTCCTTGAAAGCATCACTGTGAATAATTCTCAGTATTTTAAAATAATATTAGCCCAGACTCTAACCCCTACTTCTTCATTTTGGATCTTCACTTCTTTCCTTAAGATGTTTGGTGGTAGTAGGGACAGGAAGATCTAGGACCTCATAATATCAGCAAAATTGAGCTTATGTCATTTACTTGTACTGTGCCTCGTGTTAATTTCAGGATCCTTTATCCACTGTATATTGATCACATTGGTGACAATCACTGCTGAGATCTCTAGCCAGTTTGTCCACCAGTGGAGTAAGATAATATTTCTTAGATTATTCTCTCAGAAAACAGTTCCCTAGCTGGGTGCCTCTTAAATGAGGTAAAATGACCAGGCAGATGGGATAGTTGTCTCTTCAACTAAATTAAGAGCAGAGCTGTCTTAGAGTGTTTAAAGTTTTTCCCTCTAATAAAATCTGCACGAAGAAAGTAGGATGAGCCAGGTGCTGGTGGCTCATGTCTGTAATTCTAGCTACTCAGGAGGCTGAGATCTGAGGATCCAGGTTTAAAGCAAATGTAGACAGAAAAGTCCATAAGACTCTTCTTTTCAATTGACTAGCAAAAAGACAGAAGTGAAGATTTGGTTCAAGTGATATAGAGCAACATTCTTGAGCAAAAAGACAAATGAGAGCTGGAGGGCCTTAGTTCAAACCTCAGTACTGGTGGATGAGCTAGGCTGGGGCAGGCTTTTGCGTGCACGCACACACTAGCCTCACCAGTTTATCAGAGAGGATACAGCAATGAGAAAACCAAGTTGGAATTTACATCTTGGATGATAATCATTTAGTAAATCTCAGAATTTTAGATAGATCTAGAAGAGCAGGTGGCTGTCATATCTACCCAGCCTCAGCTTCTGTCATGAGAGAGGTTGGAGAGTAAACCTGACTTGGAGACTTGCATCTTAATGGATTTCTCTTGAATTTCACCATGAAAAAGATGAGAAGGGGGGGGGGAGGAGGAGAGAGAGACAGACAGGGGGGGTGGGGAGACAGAGAGGGAGAGGGAGATAGAGAGATAGAGAGAGAGAGAGAGCTGTCATGCTAGGCATTCCTCCTTCATTCTCAACTAAACTTCATTTAGCAAGATTCCCTCCAAAAGTTCTCATTGGAAATGGGACAGAAGATTTCTGACCACGCCTCCAGTACTTTTCAGGAGCACAGCATGCCAGATGATGTGAAGAAATGGGCTGCAGGGCCAACACAGGATGCTGGGTCATTAGGAGGAATCTAAGGGGCTCTCCTTACCTTTGCTCTTTCTGAGACTGCTTGGAGTCTGCGGGAGCAAGTATTGTTGATAAATGCAAGCATGAATGCAGACTGAGCAGTGGAGGTGGCTGAAGTCCCTGGCTTTACTTTACTTAACCTTTCTGACCATGTTCCTAATGAATTTGGATGGGCTCACTGCCAATCCTGGCTTGCAGCTGCTGAGTTTCCCCTGTGGAGATCCTAGAGTAGGGAAGCAGCCTGAAATCCATCTCTTCACTGCCAATCAACATGGGGACTCTCAGCCACCCTTGGGTTCTGGGTGTAAAGTATGTGAGGGTAAACCACTGGGTGCCTCTCTGGGGAAGAGGTTTATGTGATTCTACAGTGAAGGGGGGAGGGGGATGGTGGGCACTCTTTTTCTACCATCATAAAAGCAAGTAACATGGAGCAAAGCCAGAGTTGGGTTCAGTACTTCCTTTCTCTGTCTTTGCTCCCAAAGCAGATCTTCTAATCCTCACGGTACGAGGCTGCCAAGGTGAACTGGGGCGGACACAAACTGTCTCATCAAGGCACGCTCCTTACTTAGAATCATTAGCACTGCTTTGGACAGGGCGCTAGCAACATTTTCCCCCCTTTGGTGTGGTGGTGTGTGCGGGTTGCAGAGTCGGAGGCGCCTGGGTGTGCCTCTCTTAGAGGATAAGTGATTCTGCTAGCGAGGGTCTCTTCTGGTCGGGTTGATGGATGGATGGGTGGATGGATGGATGCTGGGGAGTGACGTCACTTCGCCCCCTCCTCTGCCTCTGTGTGTGTGTGTGTGTGTGTGTGTGTGTGTGTGTGTGTGTGTGTTAGGGTTGTCCTCATAACCCAGCTCTCCTGCCAGTCCGTCTTTAGTCCAGCCCTCTGGCCTTTTCAGTGGGTCAGTGGTCCAGATTCAGGGATTAGCTAGCAGGCACAGCGGGCCTGGCGCTCTCGGCACTGGGACGCACCCACATTCCCACTCACAGGAGAACAACGCGCACGCACGCACGCACACACACACACACGCACACATACACAATCCCCCTTAGAGCGGGGGCACAGCGGATTCCTTGGGATCCCCAGCACCTGATGAGGATTTTAGAAACCACCCAGACAAGGAAACAAAGAGAGAAGCCTTTCCAATTACTTTCTTGAGCTTTTCCATTTAATCCGCCCCGCTCCCCCCCCCCCCCCCGGCCCAAGCCACCGCGCCCCACAACCTCAACCACCAGGCTCAAGCCGTCCAGAGCTCTGGGGTCCAGAGCTCCCCAGGGTTGACCATCCCACCTCCTAGCCCCAGACTCCTCCGCTCCTTCGCGTCCCTCCTTCTCCAGGCGGTCGTCTCACCCCCTTCTTCCCAGCTCCCCTCTCCCCCTGCGGGCCTCAGTTTCAGGTTACCTCGCGTGCGCTAGCTTCACTTTTGGGGGGAAAAAGCGAAGCAGGGGAGGGAGGCGCTGAGGGGGGCAGCCGAGTTGCTATTTGTGGCCAAAGAATCTGCTTTAAAAGCAGCGGCGGCGGCAGCCACAGCAGCAGCGGGAAGGAGGAAACGAGAGGCGGAGGGAAGAGAGGAGACGCGGCCCCGGACCCCCCAGTCGCGAGCGGCTGAGCCTCGAGCCGCGGGAGGAGGAGGAAGAGGAGGAGGAAGAGGGGAAGCAGCCACACCGAGGCGGCGGCGGCAGCTGGAGGAGCAGGAGGCGGAGGAAGCGCCGCGAAGCCGCGGGCTCGGCTGGGCCGAGAGGACGGCCCGGGAAGAGGAGGAGGCGGAGGAGGAGGAGGAGGAGGAGAAGACCGGGTAGGGGTGGAGGGAGGGCGGGGGGACGCGCTCCTTTGGATGCTGGATTTCGGGTTTTTTGGACTCACTCGCCGACTCTCCTTCACTTCTTCGTTCTGGACTGGGCTGGCCGTCCGAGGGCTGGGCGGCGGCGAGCGGATCAGAACACAGGGGGGGGCTCCCCTGGCCACTGCCGCTCTTCGGCGGGATTAAATTGGCCGCCCCGAGGCGACGGCGCGGGCAGGCGCGGGCTGCGCGGCCGTGGCGGGGCGCGAAGGCGCTGGAGGAAAGTGCTGGTGGCGACGCGGGAGGCGGTGGCGACGGCTGCCCGGAGCCAACATGATCAGGTAAGTCCATCGGAACTGACCGATCCTTTCCTCCTTCGTGTTCTGGCTTCTCACTGCCCCGAGACCGCTCGTGCGCCCGGCGGTGGCTGCTCGCGCTTCCTTGGCCGGAGCCACACGCTCCCGCGTCCGCGAGCCCCGCGCTCGGGCACCGGAGCGCACACTTTGCTCTTCTGAACCTCCTTGGACGACGTCCTCCCACGCGGGGTTCACGTCTCGCCTGAAACCCCAGACCCCGGAGAGAGGCGATTCTAGAGCGTTGGGGGTTTCTGGGTATGTGTATATGTAATGACCCCGGGTCTTTTCCTCCTAGGGTGGGCATAGTAGAATTGCGGGTGGTGGTGGTGGGGGGGGTTCTTGGATCCGTGGGGCAATTCCATCTAACTCAGGCTTTCCACAACTGCAGATTTATTTATTTAAGGCTGAGATGAGTGTTTTGAGGAGGTCTCGTTATGGTGAGGGGGCGATTTCTTTTTTCTTTCCTCAGAACTAGTGGGGAGGAGGAGAAATAGCAGGAATCAAAGTCGCCCTGACTGCCATTTGAGGAGGGGGATAGTTAGGGAGACCTTTTCCATGGCAGAATCAAAGCTCCAAGCTCATAGTTGTGCTTCGGGGAGGAATCTGGTGTACTTACACACACTCATTCCATAGGGAGGAAACGCAGCGCAACGCAGAATTTGTCGTGTAGAGTTAAAGTTGTAGGAAAACAATTTAAAAAGAAAGCCAGGAACAAATCAGAGATTGATTTCCTATACATTTATTGTCGATTTTCCTTCGTATGATAGAAAACTTGCCTTCTTTCTCCGCGACATTGATGTTACTTTAAAAAAGCATTAATAAACGAAGCCAGGTTTTCTTTTTAAAGATTAGGAGAAATACTGAACATCAAGTGTGAGTTTGGCTTGCATTAATTGCATGACTTGCCAGATACCCTCTCTATGTCCTAAGTATCTTAGAGGGATCCCCCAGGCTCATCCCACTGCCCTTTCAGTACCTAGGGTGACTTCAGGGGGTTGTTCTCCCCTGTTTTGCCTTTTAAAAGGTAATGATGATAATAATAAACTTCAAGACACAGTGCCAGAGACTTAACAAGTAGTTCACACATTTTGAGCCTCTTAAATAACTAACTAGTAACTGCTTATGACTTGAGACAGATTTGCTGTTGACACTTGCAAAGCTACAAACATAGACTTTACCCTTTGATGTATTCTCTCTGTTCACCCTGTAGCACTTATGGGTAGTTAGCGTTTTTTGACCATCTAGGCTATTCTTTCTCTGTTTCAAAGTACACACTTACCACTCTACTTAAACCAGGGCAAAACACCAAGATTCAAAGCATTCTCATTTTAAAGGATCATTAGATAATACCAGTTGAAGGAGTGTATTTTGTAGGTAACATGATGTTATCCAGGAAAATATTTAGTAGCTATCCTACTTATTTTGTGCGCATATTTTGTTATATGCCTCATTTTCAAGGCTCTGTATATGAACTCTTGAAACAGATATCCTAAGTGGACAATACATTTTTTCCTACTTCTTACCTCCCATAATTATATATTGTACTTTGTTTTCAATGGAGCCAGCAATTCTGTGACAGATTTCTTAAATTCACCCTCATGCTATCAGCTATTATTGTACTTTCAAAGTGTGAAATTGACAAGCTGGTCACTTTCATGAATTCAGCTGTCAGATTGTGTCCAGTTAAAATTTGCTAAAAGCTGTAAATGTGCCTGCCTGGAATTTTCTTTTGTGAAGGAAAGACAGAAAAGGGATGGGAGCCTAAGGGATGCTATTAATTGTAAATCTTTCAAAATAGATAAAACACCATGTGGGTTTTTTATCACTAGCTTTTATTGGGGTACACATTTAGATTTCTATCACTGTAAAGGTGGTGTTTAGTTCTTTATCTAATTGTAAAGAGTGAGCACTTGGCATAAAAACCCTCAGTACAAATGATATAATTGGAATGCAGTTGAAATAGGAAAGGGGCCTATTTCAAATAAAGTTTAATGTAATGAATATTATATTTCTTTTATAATGACATGTAAAGAGCTACAGAATTGACCATTTTATTGGGTAGGTTATGTAATAAAAAATTTCTTCTTGACCCAGTGTGGTTGGACAGTTGGGAAAGTAATGAAAGGAAGCAATATATTTTCATAAGTACACATTGTAGTAGATAATTGCAGATGTAAAACTGCTTAAACTATGAAATACAGTGTTTTGATTTGCTTTTTGATATTCCCATTGAATGAAAACCAAAATATCTCAAAGTGGAGAACTAAGAAATAGATTCCTCTCATCTGCTGCTATTTGCTAAGCCACTAGGGGCCTGTATAACTTCTTAAATCCAGAAGATACCCTGGTATGCAGAAGCAAAACCTTCCTAGAGAGACATTTATGAAAAATCCAGTAGATAATCACTCAACTTTTCTTTTTTCTTTCTTTGTTTTATACATTAAATCACATTCTGATGTTTGTCACAGGAAGACTGAAGGATATTTCAAGGTTTTATTCAGGATTTCTCTGGCACTATCGTTTTCTAAGGGTGATTTTTTTCTTCATTTGGAGTGTAGAATGAAAAAGAGACTTATTTGTGCAAATTTATATATGATCCCAGTTTCTCAGATTATGTCAGAGTATACAGGAAGGAACACTAATACATTTCCTTATTGGCCTGATAAGAATACTATTTGCATAATGTAGGGTTAAAAGATAAATGAAGCAGAATTACTTTAAAGGAAGGACAGTCATAGATTGATGGTGTGATTAAAGGAGCTTTCTAAGGGCTGTACAAGTTTGTATGGAAGGAGACCATGAGGCTGTGACTACAGTTTAGTGAGTACTTCAGGGACCTGGACATGAAGATGCACTATACATCTTTCCAAGTCAGTTTTACAAATTTGAAATGAACCAGCTGTTTTAGTCTTGATTGACATTAGGCAATAAGGTCAAGTACACTTACACTGATCTTTTGTTGATTTTCAGTTTTTTAAACTGACAAGGGGGACTATTTGTAAAAGAGAACACTGCAAACATTTGCATATAGGATTTCTTTCAGACTATAGTTAATATATCAAGCCATTGAGCAATTCTATGCTTAAACTGAGTCTGTAGATAAACAAGAGTTCATTAATAGGACTATATAAGAAATGTGTCATTTGGAAAGAGTGATTCTATGAGGTGATTATGTGTTTTTAAAAAGTACCTTGTTTTAGTTTCAGTTTGTTTGGAGGGTCTGTAGTGGAAGCTTATTTAAGCTATAAGTTGTAATCCTGAGGTTTTTAAAGGTTGATACTTTAACATATAGATAGGTAGATAGAACCCTTGGATCTGGCAAATTTTGATTTCCTAAAGTTTCTGGGAATAAACTTTACCTTTGCTATACTGTACTGAAATTCATGGCCCAAAATATACATTTAATATTTATATTATAAGCCCAGATAGATAAGGTGTTAAGGATAACGACATAAATTTCAGTTTTCTCAGCGTTTTCAAATAATGCTTTGTCTTACTTTTCCCTCATAAATGGAGAGCAGTTTTGGATTGACAAGCTTCATGTGAGTCACTGAGCTGTTTCTTAATCTGGACCTACTGTGTGTCTCTTATTGTACTGTGCATTTGTTTACCTTTCAGTTTTTAATCTCTGTTCAGTTAAATTTCTTGCAAGAAAATCTTTAAGGGAAGCCATTCACTTGGTGATGTCACAAAGGCAATGTTCAGCCTCAAGCAAAGTCGGTGTTTAAAAACATTCTGTTTTGTATTATCAGTGATTTGCCAAAGGAAAACCTAAGGGATAAACTGTTACCTGTGTGAACCACAAGACTGAGAATCCTGTATAACATATCAGATACACAAATTTGATAATGTGGAAGAAGATCCCTAAAAAGGGATTTGTCAGTAAATATCCTTCCAACAAGCATCACTTAAGTATCTGTAATTTTATTGCACAGTGACATTTCTACCAAAGGATATGTTTGTTTGAAGACATTTTCTTTTTTATTGTTGTTTTGTTTTGTTTTGTTTCCCATACCAGGAATTGAACCCAGGCCATGGCGGGGAAAGCACTGAATCTTAGCCACTAGACCACCAGGGATGAGAGGATGTTTGAAGATATTTTCTATGTGGATAATCTCATTTGCTTCCAATAAGTAGTTGATAACACTTAGTAAAATGTCATGGTTGGCTTGCATTTGTTTCAATGGTGAACATGGCCAAATTTCTCCTCCTGTTTTACAAAAGAAAAAATAGTTTCTAGCTCTCCATAACTAAGCCCTTGAGAATGCTAGCTAGAAGAATATATAACTTGTACTTACAATCCTCATTATATGAAATGATAGCCTCAAATGTAAAAGATCAGCCTTTATTTTGCATCATCAGTCTTGGGATGGTCAAAGAGCAAATGCTCATATGTCATAGCAGACTGTGAACTAATGTAACCTAAACAATAATCATGACAGTGATTGGTCACTGAAGCATTAATGATACAGCATTCTTACATGACACGTGTCACAAGTCACCTCTCAGGCCTCAGTCCCTTGTTTCTTGTTTAATAAATTACCTGTACAATCTGCAACTTGTTTCCAATTTTTCTCTTACCATTTTATTTATAAAATGTCTTTAAGATTTAAGCATTAAAGTCATTTAAGAATTATGTTTATATGCATTGCCACACTTCCCAAAGCAACTCAGAGGGGTAAAAAAGAGATTCAAACATCACCATCTTTCCTCTCCTCCTTCTCAAACAATTAACTTAGTACCTTTCCCTTCTTTCTTTTCTCTTTAATCCCAATATATTTAATAGGTTCTTATCGATATTTGTTGATATACCACTTTTTGAAAATTAATGAAATGAAAAAAAAAGAATCTAAAGCTTTTTCATGGCTTTTCAACCTCTCTGACTCATAAATCAAACCCTTATATGGTGTAGACTATAAATTAATAAAAGAGGCAACCATCTGGAAGGCTAAGACAGCCTAATCTGAAAGGGGCTGGGGGGGGGGGCTGGATGTGGCTGGCAGCCTTCAAATACTATGAGAAAACTCAGTTGTTCTCCACTTGCAGCAATCACACCTTGTTCTCCTTCACAAATGGCTGTAGGAGCCCTCTTAGGCTCCTTCGGCATGTGTAATAAATTATCAAGAGCTGAAGTAGCATCTGAGCCTAGACTCTTCTCTTAGTTCTTCGAATTCACTGGCCAGAAAATCTTCTTAACTTTGGTTCTCAGACATTCAGATAGCAATATCAGGAGCCTAGTGACCTTTACCACATTGCTATTTACTGGACTGAAGCTTTGTAAATCAGTCAGTGTCATGAGATTGATCAAATTTATAAAATCTTAATTGTCTTGTTTTCTTTTTTTTCTCTTTTTCAATAGGCTTTGAGCTATGTTCTTTCACAAGGCTGTAGTTAACTAAATTGAGATCTGTGAATTGTGTTTAGAAAACAGTAGTTCTCAGTCTTGCCTTGAGATTTGGAGAAATAGTAGTTTAAAATCAATAAAACGATCATCTGGAATCATTGGGTCATAAGGAATGAGTGACTTCTTGAAAAATGTTGTTGATTCCTTCCTTTTTCTGCTCAGTGAGGAGAAGAGAAATTTGCTTTAAGACGAACTGAGTTTATGACTTGGTTCTGTTACTCAGTACTTTAAAGATCTTGGGAGTATTGAGATAACAGTTCAGAATCTCAGTTTCACCATCCATAAAATGTAGAGAATAACTGTACATACTTCGAAGATCTAATGGAATAAGTGGTAAGGATTCATCTTATTTTAAAGTATCCTGAATTTTTTTCTTTTTAGGATTTCAATCCCAGGATGAATTTAAATCTTGGTATGATTTTAAAGTAAGATATGTTGGATATGGTTGTCTGTATATACTTAACCTTCTAGCATTCTGCCATGTACTTGCTGTAATTATTACTGATTCTAGAACAATCTTTGCCCAGCATGTTCACTGAAGTCTGTGCATATTAGCATGCCATAGCATATTACTTATCTCAGAAAGCTTTCAAAGTAAAAGCTAGAAATGATTTTACCTAGAAGGTACACAGAGAGCATTTCCTTTAAAAGCCAAGGATGTATTAATAGATTCCTGAGGATAGCTGATGTAGAACTGCAGTTTGAGGGAAGAAATGTCTAGAAAAACAGTTAATTAAAATTCTGAACCAAAATAAGTGTTTTTTTTCTCCTTCTCTTCTTTAATAGCAGTGCATCTTAGAAAGCTGCTCAGCCTTTTGCCCAGTGCAGCTGTCCTTTCCTGAAAGATCAGATTTCAAGAGCAATGATGGATGGTGGGTGTCTGTAGCCAGTTGTGGGGTTTGCTCTAAGGTCAAATGTATTGATGGAGGATAGGAATTTACTGCCTTCTGTCTCTCCTTGAGATCTGCCAGTACAATTTCACAGGAAGAAATTAGACTAGACACATCAAATGCTGATCCAGTGGCCTATTATGGGTCATAAACATTTGTTTTCAAAGCTTAAAATACACATTTTCTCTACCCTGATCCTAGTTCCCAGAATCCCAGAAAGGATTCTGTTGATTGTGTACAATATATTTCTTATTATCCATGTAGACCTTCAACACTCTGAAAAATCACATTCTACCTTCTTGTAACAGTAGCTTCAATGAAATATTCTAGGATTTTAGGAGAAAAAAACTGCAATTACTTATTGAAATTTCCATGGTTAAGATAGGTGATTCTTTAGATTTGTAATATTATATCATATTTCTAATATTTATCAGGGTTATTTGGCTAGCTGGGGATAATCTATTGGGAATATTTCAAGTACGTGAAATCTGCTATCATGTCATTTTTATTTTTGCTTGAGGAATGGGGTAAATGGAATTGTAATGTTTCCCCAGAAGAATGAAGTATTTGGAGTAACATCCTGTGGATGAATTTATTTATGTACATTTCTTCTTTGGCTCTCACCTTCTTCATTAACAGGATTTCCTATTCATTGATGTATTGTCCACTATATGACTAACTCTGTCACTGTTACCTACAGCCTTCCTCAGATCTCTGTCTATAGGGCAGCCCCTATCCACCTATCACAGAACCAAGGATTCATGCATAGATGTCCCTCTAAATAAATTTCCTAGCATCTCTGTAGAGTTCTAGCACTAAAATTCTATTGGCTTGATAGATGACTAAGAAATGTGAGGCTGTCTTGTGTCTTAAACTCTTTATTTTGTGCATCCCCCCTTAAATGTCTTCTATCTGTGGCCAAGTCTGCTTTCCTTTCCTAATACCTCATCATCTGACTTAGCTTGTGATGACAAAACTTAGTATCATCTCTTTTTCCTTTCTTTCATTTTTGTCCCAATTTGGTTACCATCTCTTCCTAACTTTACAAAGTGTTGACATGTCTGCACTGCATATATGACTTCCTGTGTGGTCTTTGTGTTTCTTGTTTCTTCTCTTTAATTCTTACTAAATGTTGCTTTCTGAAATGCAAACTTTATCAAGTCTGTAATCCAGTGATAAATACACAGCACAGCAGGTACAGCATTTTGCACCCCACCTCTAATTTGCATGCTCCCCTCTCTCTCTCCTCATCTCCTAGGAACTCTGCTCTTCTATAGTATCAGATTTCTGCTATCCTTGCATAGTCTCTGCTCTTGGACATCTTTTTAAAAAATATATTAACACTGTTTCTAGAACCCTCTTTTTCTTTATCAGCTGCTCTAATTTTCATCCATTGAAATCTTCCTAATTATTGTCTCATTCTCTAATGCTTAGCTCATGTGTTCTTTTTTTTCGCTGAACTGAACTGGAGAGATTTGAGTTGAATCTAATTGAAATCATGAATATGCAGAATAATCATTAAATCTTCTGCTAATGCTCAGGATTCTAAGATAGGTAAAAATCAATATTCCTATGTGAAGAAAAGTATTCTTAAATACTCATTTTCAAATTTCTTTTCTTTTCTTTCTTTCTTTCTTTCTTTCTTTCTTTCTTTCTTTCTTTCTTTCTTTCTTTCTTTCTTTCTTTCTTTCTTTCTTCTCTCTTTCTCTTTCTCCCTTCCCTTTCCTTCCCTTCCCTTCCTTCCCCTCCCTTCCCCTCCCTTCCCCTCCCTTCCCCTCCCTCCCTTCCTCCCTTCTTTCTTTATTTTTCCTTTTGGTACTGGGAATTGAACTTTGAACCTTGGCACTATTGCTTAACATTTTCCTCAACGCTGGCACTCTTCCAGTTGAATTAACCAGCATTTTCTTGGTTAATTGGAAATAAGAGTCAGACTTTCCGTCCCAGTCCAGCTTTGAACAATGATCCTTAGATCTCAGCCTCATGTGTATCTAGGATTATAGGAGTGAGCTACCAGCACCTAGTTTCTTTAATACTTTTGATATTACAGACATAGTAATAGGGGTAAAGAATAAAAATCTCAATAGTCATAGGTGCCAAACTTTACTGAGCACTTACTGTGTGTCAAACGTTCCCTTCACTTCTTTACATTCAGTATCATGTTTATTTTTTAAAAATAACACTTGTAATATTAGATCCTGCCCTGCCAGTTTTTTTTAAAAAGGAAATTTTACCAGATAAAAGATTAAATAATTTTCTCAATGTTTTATAGATAATTGAAATAAAGATAGGACTAAGAGCCAAGACTTTAAGTCAATCATCATGACTTTTATCATCTCTTAACCTCTTCATTTTTATGCATGACTACATTTAAAAAAAAATTCTCCCACAAATTTTGGAAAAGGATATCCAATGACATTGTTGCTATTATGACATAAATTTAGGGAAAGGTTTCAGTAGTCTGTAGGTGATCTACATATTATTTCTAAAGAGTTTGTCTACCCTTAACTCTGTGGGCACTTGCAACATTAAAACACATATATTTGTCCTTATAAACAAGGTTTGGACCAAATGTTTGTTTTTTGTTTTTTTTTCCTTTGGTGGTGGTTAATTCTGCTGCTAATATTTTATGTTTCATAGCCACTGACTTGACTGCCTGAACTCTGGGGTCAGTCCTGGAGCTGAAGTGGTTAAACAGAGTATCTACACCAAAAATAGTCTTTAAGATCACAAAGGTTGGCATTGTCATAGTGCCAATAGGTAAAGGAATCAAAAGCATTTTTATAAAGAGAAATATAGCTCCAACAGGAATATCTGAAGATCAGCCACCCATCAAAGGAATGGAATTATGCCAAGGGACTGATATATAGGCATTCTATTTATTGGATGCCTGCCCTGTGCTATTTTATCTGAAAACCTGTTGTCCATTACAATGTCTTCTAAAATATTTTGTTTCCAGTGCTCACCTGTTAATTTCATTATTGGTAACAAGTGGGTGATTTGATTACTGTTTTCCTTTAATTACACCTACTTTGTGTAAGTTTAGTTTGGAAGGAATTTGGGGCTAGATCTCAGAGGACTATTTTCTGATTAATCATAATTTTATAAACAACAAAAATACAGGATATTATATTTGCTTGATGATTTGTAATTTTTTTCCTCTGACAGCAGGGTATCCTGAAGTTTTAAATCAGATCTAGTCATAAAATAATGTTGCATGGATAATGTGTAATTTCTTTCACGTGTCTTGACAAATCTCAGTATCTTAAGTCTTCTTTGCCAGTGTTTTCAAAATGTTTCTATATGAAAACACTGGGCTGTTTGGTCATATGTTTTTCCACAGATTAATCTATGAGCATAAAGTGTGGGAATCATAGAACAGGACACACCGTCTTCTGGGGGGAATGTGTGCTGAGTGCTTTTCTACAGCTGCGTCCTTAATATGCTTTGCCATAAAAGTTCTCATTAATTAAGGACAAATTTAATAAATGCTCAGAGTTTTTTTTTAAAGAATTCTCTGTGACTGCCTTAAGAAATGATTGCCATCTGGGTGCTGGTGGCTCAAGTTTATAATCCTAGCTTCTTGGGAGGCTGAGATCTGAGGATAGAGGTTTGAAGTCAGCTCAGGCAGTAAAGTCTGTAAGACTCTTATCTCCAGTTAACTAGGAAAGAAAGCCAGAAGTGGAGCTCTGGCTCAAATGTTTAGTTTTGGCCTTGCATGAAAAATAGAGTGAGAGGCCCTGATTTCAAGCCTTCAAAAGAAGTGATTGCTAAAGCTTATTTGAATCTGATTTTTATTATTGTCAGTTCAGACTAGCCTAAACTTGGAATATTTTTACAAAAAAAAAGAAAGAAAAGAATATGAGAGATATTTAACATAACACTTGATTTTTTTTAACATATCATTAAAAATGTTCTATTCTTGGATATTTGGGGGAGTTAATTTCCTTCTCTCCCTTCCTTCCTTCTTTTCATTTGTTTCCTAGCATCTATTGGCAGGGCCTCCCTTAACATTTCTTGGATGGCAGCCTCTCTGAGTATAAAAATTTTTTTCATTCTTTAAAGACAGGATCTCTTATGTAGGCATGTTGGTCTCAACCTTGCCCCTTTCCTGCCATTGCCTCCTGAGTTCTGGGATTACAGAGATGCACAGCCACTGTGTGTAGTTTTGACCTGATGGTAGATATTTCTCTGCTATTCAGGGACCTTGATCTTTAAGAAACTCAAGGATCATCATTCTCACCGTAGAGATGACCCATCTTTTAGTCTGTTGAATGTATATTCTTTTCTTATTAGACTTTAAAGTGTTTAGTATATTTTACCTCTTCCTGTGTTCTTTGCTAAGCAAGCACTGCCTGAGTTAGAACACTACCATGACTGCTATTACAAAGTAAGAAGTCTAGGAGATATTGAAGAAGATATACCTGCCCATAAAGAGCTTGAGGAGTTCTGAGGGATGAGAAGAAAACTGTTCTGATTGTCCGCAAATTCCATACTGGGGGAAAGTAAAAGAAACTCAAGTATGATCAAGTCACCCTCTTGATATTCTGAATGTACAAAGTGAATCATGTGTAGAATATTCTTCCATACCGAGGTTCTTGATATATTCCTTTGAATAATCATTTCTACATTAAAAATGGCAAATTTAATAAATGCAGCTATTGCCTGTTCAGTCACTATGTTTGGAAATGGAATCATAGCCCCTTTGTACAACTACTTAATAATAACAATAAAAAAGAAGTGGTTGCTTAGGTGTATTTGAATCTGTCATATATGATTGTCCAGATATAAATTGAATTGGATGTTTGAGATTGCCCAATGGCTCCTCCTTCTCCTCTGAATAAAGTTGAAATATCCCTTAGCAAAAGGTGCCTGGCTTTTCTTTGAGAGCTCCAGCCAGCACTTGATACTTGATTTCCTGCAACCTTATTATTGTGAATAGCATTCTCCCTTCATTTCTCCCCACTCTCAAGAGACATATGTCAGAGCCATACTGAAGTTCTTCCCACCTCCCAGATGCACACTCTGATTCTTTCTGTTATAATTCTAAGCATTTTCTTCTCTTTGTCCCATTTACCAGAGTTCCCAGAAAAATCAGATATGAATTAGCTCTTGTCCCAAACCATACAGTCCACAGATTTAATTCATACAGTTAATAAGAATTTTTCCGGTTGCTTTTTCAATAATACATTTTCTTTTACTCGAGCCAAGTTCTACTTACCTTGTTCCTTCCCAAACAAAGCCAAATGTGAGTCGACTGTGTATATGCAATCATATGCCACCAGACAAGACAAATCTGCCTTTACATCTGGCTGTGGTAGGAATTCCCAGATGCACTTAATTCTGACACATGGTCATTATTGAACCAAAAGCCATTGCCTGGCATGATGATAGCTCTTATTTGTTTTCGTTTTAAGGGGCCTCATCCTGGCTGCCAAGTGTACAACAGGTGCTTTAGTTTTATACTTGCCAATCTGTTGTTATTCAAATGACCGCCCTAACAGAGACTAATGGTATCTCATAAAATTGATCTCTGTTCTGGCAAGCCAGGCTCACCAGACTCAAAGCAGTAGGAACCACAATGTGGAATTATGCTGGTGGGAACTCAGCTTGTTGAAGCATACATTGTTTTGAGTGGGAGATGGCCTATGTCTGATGCATAGGACACTTGTTTGTGTTTAGCCATGGCTGTTTTCTGAAACCCAGTGCTGTGTGAACCCTAGGATTTTAAACATCTAATCATATTTTAAATGGACACACTGGGTGGAATGGGAACAAGACTGGCTGTGCCAACTTATCAATGAACGGCTGTGCCTTGCCTGTGATGCACAGCCAGGCAGTGTGTTCATGCCAAACAGCTGGCATGAAAGATGGCTCGAATTTCCCAGTTTCCTAAGGCCTGACTTGCCTATTACCAGAGACAGCCAGGAGAGAAGTGTGCCAGTTTGCAATGGGAGCTAATGGTTGGATGTTACGTTCAAATAATCTCTAGGATTTTTTTGACTTTTTTGTTTTGTTTTTCAAGTTTTGTAGGATTCAGGCCAATGAAAACTTTGCCACCAAAGGAAATACTTGTCTGCCTGTCAGTGTATCTATCCACCTGCTTGTTTTTGTGCAAGCTGGGGCTTGAAACAAGTGCCTCTTGTTCTTACTCAGCTTTTTATGCTGAAGTCCAATACTCTACCACTTGAGGCACAACTCCACTTCTGGTTTTTGCAGGTTAATGGGTGATGTGTCTCATGGATTTTTTTCTGCCTTGAATGGTTTCAAACTGTGATCCTCAGATCTCAGCTTTCTGAGTAACTAAGATTAGCGATATGAGCCACCAGTGCCATTTGGAAATAGTCTCTTGACAATAGGCCTTGTAGACTCCTCAAAAGGATGAGTAAGATAAATGTTGGAATTAGTGTCCACAGGGACTAAGAAGTACAATATGTTCTACTTTATCTACATAGATTTTTAGAGACCTCATCTCATCCATTCACTCATCTCCCTTTATACACTTATGCTTTTATACAATGTACACTAAACAGCAATGGTGGGCAAAACACTACCAATGACTATTGGCACTGGCAAATTTCAGAGATATGTATTTTTATGGTTTGGGGAAATTTGTGCTGGTAGGAACATCATTTCCAATAAGAGACTTTTTCATTGTTATATAGAAAATTGCTACTCAAATTCCATCACCTGGGTAAAGCTTACAGGTTCTACTGAGTAGTAATGATAGTTACTAAAATAGGAGACAGAGGTTAGATCCCTTTGTGTGTAACCACTAGACATTTTGCTCCTGTTCATTGAACTCATGTAGTTTCCTGTGACCTAGCATAGAGAACAGTGCTTAGGTTAAGATTTGGCTATTATTGGACCATCTTTTTGTATTATTTATACCCATCTTCCTTGAGAAAGGGTTTGCTGCACCTCTTAAATCATATGCTTCATTATCCTTAATAAATCACCTTGGTATAGCAGACAATGGATTACTGTACAGATGGCTAGTTTCTATGAGAAAGTTTTAAAAGTATGCATCATCTTGGCTCCATTATGAAGAATATTTTTATTTCAGGGCATTTCAAAAATGATAAAACTCTTTAAGGAATATTCCACCCAATTATTCATTTAGTGGCCACTATTCATATTTTTAAATATACTAGATAAAAGAAAGGCAAATGCGATTAAAATTTCTTAACAAATCATTCAAAGGCATATTATCTTTTCTGACTTCAAAATAGTCTACATTATACCGAAGAAAAGACATATAGTTTTATAGTTGGATTTTGTGGTAGTAATGTTTGCAATTAACATTGAGGCAAATAATGAAATAAGCACATAGATCAAAGCTGAACATCATATTACTTACAAAATGGGTGAGGGGGAAATATAAATATTGCTTAGCATAAATTTTCTTCCTTTTGGAATATTTGTGACTGATGTAAATATTACATATTCAATACCTCACAGTAAGGACTGAACACATTTCTTTCTTCTTTTTTTTTTCATCTCAGCAATACTGGCATTTGAACATAAGGTTTGCTACTTGCTAGGCACACAATTTACTACTTGAGCCATAACTCCAAGGCCTTGGGTTTTTGTTATTAGAAAGAAAATACGTTTTTGTTGTTGTTGATGATGATGGGAATGGTTTAGATTGCTAGACTCCTGTCATGTAGCTGAGATGAAAGGTGGATACCACAAAGCCTTGCTTTATGCTCCCCCACTCCCCTCCTGTCCCGAGGCTTGAATTCAGGGCCTGGGTGCTACTCCAGTGCTCAAGGCTAGCATTCTACCACTTGAGCCACAGCTCCATGACTGCCTCTTTTGTGGCTAATTGGAGGAAAGATTGTCCTGCCTGGGCTCGCTTTGAATCATGATGCTTATTAGATCTTGGAATGATGCTATTGCCCCTGGGGTCTTGAGCTCAAGGATAGTGCTCTGCTCCTTGAGCCACAGCACCACTTCTGTTTTTCTCGTGGTTAATTGGAAGTAAGACACTCATGGATTTTCTTGCCCAGGCTGGCTTTGAACCAAGATCCTCAGATCTCAGCCTCTTGAGTAGCTAAGATTACAGGCGTGAGCCATTGGCACCCGGCATGGTTGACTTTTAAGTGGGATGCAAGCCTTGCAAACTTTTTGCCCAGACTAGCCTTTAACTATAATCCTTCTAATCTTAGGCTCCCAAGTAGCATGAGTCACTACACATTGAGGTCTAAATACAATTCTGAAAAATGGGCCATTTTGGACCACATGGTCATGATCATTTCTCCGACAGCGAATGGGAAAGTTGCCAAAGGTTCTAGAAAGGTCATTAGATTAAACTTCAGGTTGCTTTGCTGAGCAAACTAAAACCCTAAGCATTAGAGCAGCCCTAGCTGGCCTTTTTTGAATTCTATGTGCTTGACAGAGTTTTTCTTATCCTGCCACTACTAGGACTCAATATTTTATTGCCTCTGAAAGGGAGTAATATTCACAGCAGATAGAATCAGCTTGGATGAGGGGTCTGGTGCTTTTCTCAGCAAGTCAGGGGAAAAAAGAGATATATCGTCTTTATCCTAATTGTCTAATTTAAGACAAGAAGTTTCCTTACTACTTAAGTAAAATTAAATATAATCAATTGGTGCCAGTGGCTCACACCTGTAATCCTAGCTACTCAGGAGGTTGAGATCTAAAGACTGTGGCTTAAAGCCACCCTAGACAAGAAAAGTGGTGAGATTTGTCTCCAATTAACTATCAAAAAGCTAGAAGTGGAGATGTGGCTCAACTGATAGAGTACTAGCCTAGAGCAAAAAAGTTCAGGACAGTGTTAAGGCCCTGAGTTCAATCCCCAGGACTGTCTCTCTCTCTCTCTCTCTCTCTCTCTCTCACACACACACACACACACACACACACACACACACACATTAAAACTTGGCCATGCTAGTTCCATTGCATGCGGCCAAAAATCACACAGCGCTGTTGGCTATCATGTGGAATAGCTCCTACCTGAAATATTATTACCATTATTGTACAGAGTTCTCTCAGACCTGATGGCTCTGAAACAATTTTGATCTTTTCAAAGTTACAGTGGTAATACAATAAAAGCACACCATTTATATGCTTAGAATACCCAGTAGGATCTCAGTAGGAGAGAATCTACTAGCCCGATGTAAGTGAAAGAGTCTGTGTTTCAGAAATGCATTAGTTCTTAAATAAAGTGAATTGATGGCAGACACTATGCTTTTTGTCTAATGACAAAGTATGTGGTCTCTGATTTTGTACCAGTCTAATGTGGAGAAATAACCTTCCATAGAAATCTAATCAGGAATCAAATGGAGCATTATCAGTTCAACTACATCTCTCCCTTCTGATTTCCTGGGGAGGTGCCTCTGCTTCTTTTCAAGTGATCTTTGTCTTCTTCCATTTTCACCTTAACTATATGGAAGAGATTAAGGAGTGACAAGGTAGTTGAAAGCGGACTCTCAGTAGGGTGATCATGTAGTTTAAAAACCAAACAGAATGCAATGAGAGAGAAGGGAGATGTTCTTAATGTGTTAATAGTTGTCCAGAGGGTTGTCCCAAGCAAACTAGATTGGGCTGATGTCTCACTTCTCCTTATGCAGAGCAGAACTGAACAGAACAGATGTATTTTTGCAAATGTGGCTCAACTGGGCAAGGAAGGAAATGGGGCGATTATATGGAAATGTGACAGCATCTCCAAGCCTACTTGTGGCCTCTTTCCTACTGCCCTTTGGCTTGAATGTAGTGCTCTAGAATTTTATCAGTGATCTAGACAATTTGGTGTCAGATGTAATTAAAGGTGACAAGCACACATCAGAACAACCTGTGAGAACTCACTGAAAGAAGTCTGGGGGCAGAAGAGTACTGCTCGTCTCCACCCCTGGCAATCTGCTAGGAGCTGGAGGCAGAGTAGACAGTACTGAGCCAAATCCCGTAACCCTGGCCTCTCTGCACGTTTCCTACTCCCCAGGCAGAGGTTTAAAGGCTCAATTTAAGATTTCTGCAAAGCTCTAATATAGAACAGCCATGGAAAAGGAAGAGATGTAAGCTACATGACTTTATTTCAACTTGCAGAAACGTAGACTCCTTTTCTCATACTTACACTTTCCTTTTGGTATAAAACTTGAGATAATTGTTCCCTAATGCTTTTCTTCTTTCCTTTGACAACATTTTCTATCACCTCGCACAGGGAATACCACAGATTCTGGTCATTTTTCATGGGTTTGCATTTTAAAGGTACATTATTATTTTTTATTAGTGCAATTATGTCAAGCAGTTATTTTTTTGTAATTATGGTTCAGAAAGTATGTTTGTGTAGCAGTAGCAGAAGATAACATTTGAGAAACTTTAGGTTCTGAAACTCTTTGTAGGTATGCATGTCCACTTTTGTAACTGAAATTAGCAAAATAACTGTATTTTCAAAGGGATAATGATTTTGAAGGCAGTTGGTTAGAAATATGATCAGTTTGTGTATTACACAATCTCTGTAGCTATAAACAAATGACAAACATTTCTTTGGGTAAGGAATTACAGTATACTTGCTGAGGATCTAATAATCTTGTGTTGGCTCAGAACAGAGTCTTTTCATTGACTTGTTTTGGGGTGTGTGTATGAAGTAGTAGGGTCTGAATTCATACCTTTCACTTACCAGGCAGCTGTTTTACTACTTGAGCCATACTTCTACCCTTTTTGTGTTGATTATTTTCTAAATAGCTTTTCCCATTATACTAAGAAATATGATCCTCCTATTTGTGCTTCCCTGCTTTGCTGGGACTACAGGCATATATCTCAGGGCTCAGACATTTTACCTTTCCTGTAACTTGAATGACAGACATACACCAACATATTCTGCCTTTAATGGAGATGGAGTCTCACATTTTCTTACAGTATGTATTTTTCAAATCCTTATGTTTATGGCTATTATACATCCCATCTCTCTCAGTAATTGGGGTGAAATCAAGTTCCTTCCATACTTACCGTTCTAGGTGTTTATGGTCACAAGAGTACTAGGATAAAGAAGGAGCTATATAAGGTAGCCTCACCTTTTCACCACCAGAAAGATTTAATTGTCCAATCCCTTCATCCCCATGACTTTAGTCTTCACTTATAGTATTGTGGGGCACAATGAAAAATTTACAGTTGTTGCTCTAGGAAGGATTCTAGGAATTCTAACTAAAGGACACAGTGATTTATACACAGCCCTGGTCATTACAGTGTTGGACCCAGTACAAGATTGTGCTTAATTGATGGCATTGGGGCTAGAGGCTTGCTAAGTCCGTTGAAAGGACAATTAATCATTTTCAACATTTCATGTCAATATTCGACAAAGATTTAACAATAGGTATGATTATTAATAGAAATTGATGGTTTATTATTTAGCATTTAAAACATTTAACTCTGAGCACATTAAGCTGCAGTGGCAATTTGTGTTCTGAGTAAAGACTAAAAAAAACAAAAAGGGAAAATATGATACTGGGCATGCTCAACAAGTGGCAGAGTAAGAAAAGATAGTGTTGGGCCACTGTGAAATCAGTTGAAATGAAGCCTGAATCATAATTAGCTTTTTTAATGAGCTGCACTAGTACAGTGATCAAATTGTTCTTAACTTTCCAAATTTTACCTATCTATTTGAAACAATGACATTTAGAGAATGTAGAGTCAGAATTTAATTTTTTTAAAGCTACTCATAATATTCTCACCTGAAACAAAATTTCTGACTAAATTTTCTGGACCTTTCTCCTACTTGGTGTGTTTGCTGTTTGGTTCTGTCAGTTAACATTTTAACACAAGTACAGGTTTTTGTTTTGTTTTTTTTGTATTTCTCTTTTCAAGCCTGTCATTTTAAATATCTGCCCAGTATTTCATTAATTAGATGATTATTTTGTACTTATCTCTCACCCCTTCTCCCATTTCCTCCACTTTTCCAAAAGCAAAGTTGTGGTAAACATTTTAGTAGAGATAGTTCTTTTCTAGATTCTTAAAATGCATGTATCTTAATGAGTAGGTGTCACTTGATCCAGAGGTTTGTGTATTGTATCTTTTTGAACAGATTGCCTAGCAGTTTGGTTCCAACTAGCTTGAATGTGAGGATGGTCCTGGCAGTAATGACTAAAGTTGTGGCTTTCTTTTCCCCTTGGTCTGTTTGGAAATTACCATGTAAGTTTTGTTGATGTAGCAAGCAGAATGCTGCTTTACTTTGCTTTGTTGTATATTATTCCTACTAACTCTTTGTCACTTTTATACCGAATATACCTCAGCTATTTATTGATTGTTAGTAATTTTTGAAGGTAAAGGTATTTTGTTTATAATTTTATTGGTTAAAGTATTTAATGATGTTTTTATTTGATATCCCATATTGTATGTGTGTGTGTGTGTTTGTGTTTGTGTTTGTATCTTTGTACTGGGGCTTAAACCCTGGGCCTAGTCTCCATCCCTGAGCTATTTCACTCTACAACTTGAATCACACATTATACTTCTTTTTTTGGTGGTTAATTGAAGAGAAGAGTCTCGTGGACTTTATTTAGAATCAAAAATTTCATTTCTAAGATTTAAATCTTATTTTTAAAATATCTTTTTTCTCATTACTGTTGTATGTCTCTTCTTCCTTTATTCAAATGATTCTCAAATTTAGTTTGAGAAATGCTTGAAGATATTAAATGATTTTGAAATACCATCATGTTTCTCATACAAACTGAGTTACTGTTTTGCCAGTACAAGTCTGACTAGAGCACAAACAAGTTACATATACACAGATGAACAAAACAGCTGTCAAACTAAGTGACTAAAAACGATGGAGCTGTTTTCTGTGTACTTCCTAAAATTCAGTTTCAAGCCCTTTATTAGAAAATAGAATAAAGTTTAATGAGGTAGCTATGTTAATCTTTTGGAAATTTTTGAAAAATGCTGTTCTTTATTAATAGTAATATTGAAACATTTCTAAGCACTCAAAAAAGAGCAATACATTTTGAAAATCCCTTCATTTCTTTGTTTCGTTTTTCTTTCTATCTGGGATGACAGGCACATACTACCATGCCTGGCTTTAGTTTGAAGAACTCTGCTTCAAAAATCATCCATCATATATTGTTGTGGTCTATGGTGAGGTTTTAAGCAGATGGTTTTATTCTGGATCTTTTTGCCTTAGATTTTTCTGGGGTGGATTTTTCTGGCAATCTTTGCTGTTTTGTTCTTTAAAGTGAATTTTTTTTGACCCTTACAGATTGAGTAAAAGAAGCCTAATTTCAGATTTTCATATAATATCATGAATTCACTCTTGTTCTGAAGACCCTTAACTACAGTGAGAAATCTCTCACCATTTATGGAAAAACAAACAAACTACTTTCAAGTGGCAAAATTTTACTTTATTTTGTAGAAAGGCACTATATGGTTTTTCTGTCAAAAGAATGCTGATTTTGACTTAAACATTCAATTCAAAAGGTTAAGAATCTTTTATTTTTAGTGAGGAAAAATATTCAAGACTAGTATTGGTTTTCAGTGATTAACCAATAACTCTGGTATTTTAGAGATGAGCCAGCAGCTTCCTGGCTCTCTTTCTTTGTGAAACAGAGCGTATCTTTAGTTTGTTTTGTGAGTGTTCTATTAAACTATTAAGATATCCAAGTTCTGCATTTTAAGCAGTATTTATTCATGACCTAATTCACAAGGTTCAAGGTCACTAATTTCAATTATACATTATTTTATTACCAATTACCTAATTGCTTATCAATCTCCTAATTTGAATAATAGAACAGGGAACAGTACATAAAACTCAATATTTAAGGACATTAAAAATGGCATTTGTCTGTCAATAGCTCACGCCTTTCTCCTCACTACTCAGGAGGTTGAGATCTGAGGGTTATGGTTTGAAGCTAGCACGGGCAGAAAAATCCATGAGACTCATATCTCCTATAAGCTACTCAGAATAAGCTGGGAATAGTACTGTGGCTCAAGTAGTAGAGAGCTAGCCTTGAGCAGAAGAAACTCAGGGGCAATGCCCAAGCCCTGAGTTCAAGCCCCAGGACTGGCAAAAACCCGAAAAAAACAAAAACAAACACACATAACAAACAAAAAACAAAGGCATTTGGATAATGTTGCATTTAGATTTTTTATCTTTAATTAACCAAATATATACTAACTTTTCACTGTATCCAAGGGATGCATCTAGGCACTGAGAATGCAATAGGTAGTAGCAAAGTTTAGGTCACTCATTTTTTAGGGAGTTTACATTCCAATGTGGAGAGAAGCCTAGTCAATGAACAGTCACAGAGTGATATAGATAAATCAATAGTAAGGAAGAAAACACCATGGCCAGGCAAGGGCCATGAGATGGCCAATGAGTACATTGGATAGATGGAAATCTCTGCTGCCTTAAGTAATGAGGTCAAGATGGAGCTCTAAGCAGGTGACTGTCTGGGAAAGAAAATATCAGGTGAATATACTTGGAGAATAGTGTGCTCAGATTATACTCCTTAGCCCTTGAAAGGTAAAGTTTCTTCTCAGCCTCAATGCCTGATGTTCTTAGTCCAGCCCCTTCCCACCCTCTGTGTCAGCAGCCATCCCTTCCCTGCAGGGCTAGATCCACATCTGCCCTGTGATCTGCCCTGTGATCTGGCTGTTAATGCTGTCAGCCAAGGTGATGTTTAGAAGTGCAGAAAGATCAGAAGTCTCCCCCACCCCCATTGGTCTGGTTCTCTCTTCTCTTTTTTGTTGACTCTGATGCTCTGGGACAATTGAGTATATGCCTGCATCCCTATGTCCTGTGTTTCATGAGCACTGACTTCCACCCAGGGCCTTACAATGACCTACATGGCATCTGCTCGCCTCATCCATCAAGTTGGACTCTGAAGCTCAGCCATGCCTCCCCTTTAGACCCAAGTTCCGCACAAGCTGTGTGCTCTCATTTGTAACATCACATAAATTCAAGAGCAACTCACTAAACTGCCTTGAATAAAGCTATTCTGTATTTACTTGCTTTTTTTCCCCTAAGTGTTTACAGGGCACGTCTGAGATATGTGAGTTTCTTGGTGTTGTCTAAAGCAGTAGAGGTAGGATGACCCAATGGGATGTTTGTGAGCAATGTTTTTCTTTACCTGAATTAGTCCATTACCTAGGTCTCTGGATGGCCCAATGCTTACATTCCTATCATGTCACCTCTTTGACCTTCTATTTCTTTACTTCTAAAATAGGAAAAATGAAAGCTTCCATCACCTTTATTGGTTTTGTTGTGAACCTAAATGAACGAATAGTGTGCCTGTAAGATGAGATCTTCATGAAATAAATCCCCTTTTTTAGCATTGATGAAGGTTCTACAGTTACCTTTGCCATATATTCCTTCTCATAGAAAAGTTTAAGAAAGGGGCTGGGGATATGGCCTAGTGGCAAGAGTGCCTGCTTCATATACATGAAGCCCTGGGTTTGATTCCCCAGAACCACATATGCAGAAAATGGCCAGAAGTGGCACTGTGACTCAAGTGGCAGAGTGCTAGCCTTGAGCAAAAAGAAGCCAGGGACAGTGCTGAGGCCCTGAGTCCAAGCCCCAGGACTGGCAAAAAAAAAAAAAAAAAAGAAAAGAAAAGAAAAGTTTAGGAAATTAAATATATGAACTGAAGAGTTATTAATAATATTTCCAAAGTAAACATAAAGGGCAGGTACTAAGAGGTTCACATATGTGACAAAGTATTTTCTAGGATTATTGCATTTAACATATATTTCATTTATAAAAGTAAACCATATTATGTGAACTTCCAAAGTTTTACAGCTATGCTATGTTATATGTAACATGTTAATTTTCACAATCTAATCATTTGATTTCTTCTATTTGGTCTTGAAAGTTCACTCTAAATGCTACCTCAGGAAGTTGCCATGCTTCTTGTAAAATATGAAAAGAAAACACATTGGCATGCTTCTCTTAATTATTAGATATGAATCCAACTGTGACAAATACTTTCACTATAGTATGGTTAAAAATATAATAAATATAAGTGAATGACAAGTCAAAGGATACTTACTCTATCAGAATACCTTTTGAACATGACAGCAAAAGACACCAGATGTTATTGTGCCCGTGGATAGGTCCTGTCATATGAGAAACTATAAAAATCCGGAATTTAAGAAGTCAGATGGTGAGACAATGTTTTTTTATATTTAAAAAACTAAAAGCATAGATGCCTGTAATCCTTAGCTACCTAGGAGGCTGAGATCTGAGGATCATGGTTCGAAGCCATCCCAGGCAGGAAAGTCCATGAGACTCTCATCTACAATAAACTACTCAGAAAAGGCATGAGTGGTATTGTTGTACTATGGCTCAAGTGGTAGAATGCTAGCCTTGAGCAGAAATAGTTTAGAGAGACAGTGCTCAAGCCTAGAGTTCAAGCCCCAGGACTGGCAAACAAACAAAACTCTAAAATCTTTCTTGAATTTCCAGTATATTTAACCATGAAATGCTTAATTTGTATAAGTGACCTAGAAGATAGATTCTATTTTCCATTAAGGAGAGATGGAACGCTTGGCCAGAGAGCTGTTTTTCTGATTGAATTTTAGTATGTTAAAACAGCATCCTTCTGAGCTAAATATAGGGATGCAGCCCTGTAATTTGAGTGCCTGGGAGGCTGAGGCAGGATGATTTTGAGATAAGAAGCCGGCCTAGGCTATGTACTACCACCACCACCACATACAAGTAGTACAGCTTCATTTCTTTCAATGTGAAATAATTGAAATTATGGTATATCCTGAATCTTGGTTATAAAATCAGGAGAATAATGGAATTTTACTAAAGTGCTAAATAAATAAATTAGAATGGTTAAATATTATTATTATGTATCTTTATTTATTCAACTTGATTCTTTCTGCCTGTCACTTTTTGTAGATCAAAACTACAAGGTACTCAAAAGTAGCCTATCTGCAGTCATCCTACAAAAGGTTCTCGTGTATAAATCAATGCTTCTAATCTCCTGGGAAGTAGTCTAGGAGAATACTGTCCAGTAAGGTTAATTTAGAAAAGTCTTCTTGTACAGTTAATCAAAAGAAACAAAAACTGTTAACTCCCACTTTTAGCGTCTAAACTCCATTGTTTACTTTTTGTACTCTGAACAAATTGCTGCATTGTTACTCTTATTAATGCTTTTGGGGTCCATAGGGAAGATAGCTAGCTACTTATATCAATCATTTTTCCCCTTATGGACAAAGGAAGAGAGTAGGAAATTCATTGCTTTTTGGGGCATGCCAGATAATGAACCGTGGGTATTAAATTGATGAGAGTATAATACGAAGTGAAAGTTGCATTTCTTTTCATTTAAGATATTGTTTTCTGTTCTTCAGGGGTGTGCATAGCTTCTTAGTTCATGAGAAAAACACGAAGCTTCATTTAATCAGATTAAAAAAACAAGGCTAGAGAAATGAGAGAGAACTGGTCTACAGAAATATTGAAAATCTAGCCTCACTCTACAGTGATTTGTTTTACAGTTGAAGGATTTCATATTTAAACTAATCCTCTTTGTGGAGTCTTGTGATCCCGCTGTGTGACCATAAACTTAATGAAAATCACTTTGTTAACAACACACACATAGTGGGTGCAAACACTGGTTAATTCTCTCTTTCTCATACTTGAAGTGCATTGTGGCCTTGTTCATTCGGGCATTTCTGAAATGTTATGTGGCTGTTTTGGTAATTGCCCTAATTGAATTTCTCTCTTCCTTGTAATTCATTGCTAATTTTCTCCCAGATTATCACATGGTAGAGTGTTATTTGATGAAAAAGCATGATAGCTTTATCTGCCCAGGGACTTCTTTTTGTTGTTGGGCTGCTTTGATGACTATGAAAATATACTGTTAGGCACCATCTGATTTTACTGTGGCCTGAGTAATTTTTCCAAAACAATTCCTTTTGAGGTGATGTAAAGATAGACCAAGAGTCTTAGATCTTTAGATCTTTAAATATATTTAGGAACTGTCTAATATATTCATCATTTATCATATATCTAGAGAAACATAGGTCTAAAGCCATCAGTGACTATTTACATTCAGTGCACATTATAGCTCTGAGAAGATTGCAAACACTTTCTATTATTGCTTTTTATCTGTACTGCTGTTTGAATGATTTTACTGGCCACTATCAAAGTAGGAAATGGATACAAGTAAATTATAACTTGTACCCATTTTCAACTGTCAAAAAAGCACTACAGGAAAAATAGAAGGTGGCCTTTGTAAAACATGGTGATTTGGAAAGCAATGTTTGCTAAATTAGTATATGTAAATGTTTTGTGCTATGTGAAACTTTCTAAGATTTTGCAGTGTTTACAATATAGCTGACTCATAAAAGTAATATGTCTAAATGAATAGTGAGGCATTTTCAGAATGAGAAAAATTCATTCAAATTGTGGTCGAGATGTATCTTGTATATTTTTTCCTGAATATTTAGATATGATATGTGTGATTGATAAGGACTTGACATTTTAAGGGATGTAGTGTGCATTTGTAAGCATTCACCTTATCATTTTTTTTGTCCTGAAATAATCACACTTGGTGTATTAGGTTGGAGTGTTTTCAATTGTATGTGGTTGGCCTAATCTCTGGCTCGGCCACTGAACATGTTTGCATAACACATCCTAATGCAATTTCATAATGGTTTCATGGAAGTAAGCCAAGTGTACTTTTACACAGAGTAAGCAAGACTTTTAATTTTTTACCCAACTCAGCATTAAACATTTCCTGACATTCTCCTAGGATTCAATTGATAAATCCAACAAAGATAATAGGCAGAAATAGAACTTGTGAAACAAGTGTGGGGAATCAATTCTGAATCATTTATGTGGTAGGAAGAGAGCAGTTTCTAAAAGAACATTCATGACCCTGCTTGTCATTCTCAAGTATCAGAGCAACACACAAACCACTGTCTGAGTGATGAATGGCTAATACCTCAGCGCTTACCTGCTTTTTGACTTACTCAATGTCAGAGAAGCAGGATCTGCCTATTTATTTTCCTTCCTTTCGTCTCTGCTTTCATTCCTCTTCCTTTTCTGTCCTCCCCCCCCCCTTCCTTTCTTCCTTGCATTCTGTGCATTCCCTGCATTTTGTGTTTACTGGCTGTTGTTATAATATAAAGAAGAGCTGGCTGTGAGCATGGAAGTTCAGAAGCAAAAAAAGCATCTAACAAAGTTAGTTCACCCACCACACGTGTCCATTTGACAAGTGCTGTGAGCTGCTAACACAGCTAGTACACAGGTTCTGTCTCAATGCCTCTTCCTGCAGAGGAGCCAGGGCAATGCCCACCCCCTTGCTTTGGTATTAAGTTGCCCCTCTCCTCATGCTTGGCTGGAACATGCTGTGCACTGTGGCTCCACATGAAGGTCTGGTAATACAATTGGGAATACAGGCTTTTGACTGTAAGGGAACAGTTTTCATTTTCAACTCTGCAGCAGATATTGCAGTACCTGATAAAAATGCAGTTCTAAAAAGTGATTGTAAGCTGGCTAATGGATACGAACTGCATGAGCAAAACAAGTCATGTGCTTACAAAAATGTATTTATTTCTAAAGTATAATTTAAAAGGGCACACAAACTTTATTTGACAAGCTTACACCTTGTTGATGATAGGTGAATGGAGCATAAACTTACGGGTATTTGATTAAGTTGGTATTGTGTGTGTGTGTGTGTGTGAATGTGTGTGTGTTTGTATATGTGTGTGTATGTGTGTTGATATTTAAGATGTTGTTATAGAACCAAAGTCCACTTTGTTCCATCCACCTAATGGATTTTCTGTTTAGGTGGCTCATGAATATACTTTTTTGTTGTTGTTGTTATCATGGATCTCTACTCAAGATGAAATAGAATCCTTAAATCATAGAAATACAGTGGCAACATTTTATTCAAAATTTTTTTTGTTATTTTACTGTCACATTTTTAATGGAAATTCAAAGTTGAAAGTCAGTATAGGCTTTGTGTGGAATAGTTGAATCATTATCTACTTAAAGCCAATTTAACCCAATCTAAATATGTCTGTATCTTAGATTATTGTGAGGATTAATTAAAGTCACACCTCCAAACTACTGAGCCCAATACCTGACTCATATTAAGTGTTCAATAAGTTTTACTTTTTATCATTATCATTTGCAGGCATCATTCCTGGGGATAATTCTTTCAACTACAATCTTTGGCAAGACAATTAAAACCTCTGAGCCTAATTCTTTTTTATCCACCAAGCGCAGGATTTAGGGTTGATGTCAGCAAATGTTTCTTCTAAGTGCACACATTTTCTGTGTGCATATCTTAGAGTGGAACAGGATCATCAAAATTCTTAATAACAACTACAAAAAACTCCTGGGTATTTGAATGAATTCCTGTGATTAAAAAATACAGTAATTTACTACATTTCCTGCTCTCCATTCTTAACTTATGCTAGGTTTCCCTTTTTGTAAGCTGGTACAAGAATCTAAACTCAGGGCCTAGGTACTCTCCTTAGCTTCTTAAACTCAAGGCTGGCACTCTATTTCTGGAGGCATAGTTCTATTTCTCAGGTTTTTTGCTGGTTAATTGGAGATAAAAATTTCACGGACATTCTTGTCCCTGCTGGCTTTGACCCACAATCTACAGATCTAAGCCTACTGAGTAATGAGCATTACAGGCGTGGCCCCCCTCTGCTCTGCTTAACCTATATTTCCTAAAAGCAAGATTTAGTTTTGTTTGTTACTATCTTAAAAGCACCAGTAGTCTCAGGATATCCATACAATCATTTTTGTTTGTTTATATTTTATTTATTTTTCTGAGCCAATTTTTTCCCCTGAATAATTATTTGTTGTCAAAGTGATGTACAGAGGGGTTACAGTTTCATACGTAAGGCAGTGGTACATTTCTTGTACAATTTGTTACCTCCTCCCTCATTTCTCCCCTCCCCCTTCCCCTTTTCCCTCTCCCCACCATGAGTTGTTCAGTTGGTTTACACCAAATGGTTTTATAAGTATTGCTTTATAGCCCAGATCCTCCTGCCCCAGCCTCCTGAGTTCTGGGTTTACAAGTATGTGCCACCACACCCAGCTTTTCACTTTCTTGTTACATTCTTGGACGTTTTTTTCCCCCTTTAAAGAACTCTAGTTCAAAATAATTTGTGCAAGTTAACACAACACAATAGTATTAAAAGGAATTTAAAAAATAGCTGAGAGCTTGCTCTCTGGAATCAGAGTTCCTAGATTTTAGGTTAATTCCTTCCTTGCTGTCTACAAGAGCTTGAAGAGTCACTGATTGCTTCTGCTTCTTATTCTTCACTGTAAATTTAACATAGCAGCAATACCTACCTTATAGGAATGCTCAAAAAAGAAAAAAAAGAATAAATGTAAGATAACTTGATCATTTTGAGAAAGAAGATAGGCACAAGAGTGGATGTGTAACTGTGTGATTCCATTAATGTGATGCTTAAAGCAGAGAAAGCTAATCTATAGGGACAAAATTCACAACAGTGGTTGTTCTGGCCTAAGAGAGAAATGAAGTATGAGTGGGGAGGATGATTGAACATGGATATGTGGGGGCCTTCTGGAGTGATAGAGATGTATCTTTGAGAGGATTTAGTTTCCTATGTATGTGTATATGTGTGTATGTGTGTGTGTGTGTGTGTGTGTGTGTGTGTGTGTGTGTGTGTGTGTGTGTATGTGGGGGTAATTATCTAGCTAAACTGAAACCTGGGCATTTCACAGTATACTTTTTTTAAAAATTTAAACTTTTTTTCTTTATTGTCAAAGTGTGATACAGAGGGGTTACAGATTCATATGTAAGGCAGTGAGTACATTTCTTGTTCAACTTGTTACCTCCTCCTTCATTTCTCCCCTCCCCCCTCCCATTTCCCCTCTCTCCCCAAGAGTTGTGCAGTTGATTTACACCAAATGGTTTTGTAAGTATTGCTTTTGGAATTGGTTGTCTTTTTGTCCTTTGTCTCTCAATTTTGATATTCCTTTTCCCTTCCCCAGTTCTAATACCCATTTAAACAGTATCCAGGGTATTTGGATGAGATATAGTGGTCGAGGGCTTACAACCACAGGAAGAGAAGACAAGAGAAGCAAAAGAATCAATCAAACAAACAGTATACACTTTTTTAAAATGTTAGAATAGTTTTTATGGTAATTAAAATACCTTTAATGATAATTATATGTTCAACTTGAGAATATAATTCTGAAACCCTTAATACGTAGCATTGCGTGTAGAATATGGTAAAAAAATTATTTGTAGATACTGTATTTCATGCAATAACTGTGAAGATGAAGGTACATTTGAATTGTTTCAGAATAGTAACAGATAAGAAATAAAGTGCTATGACTTGAGTTGTCTAAGTATACTTGGGAATAGCATGCTAAGGTTTATGTGAGATATTTAATTTTACCCTGTTGCAAAGGTTAAATGCTTCGAGACTAAACAGGACCTACACATTTTATTTGTTACATTTGTAGAAACATGTAGACAATAAACATCTCAGTTACCTTCTCACTTTTTTGATAACTGTTTCTGCAGCTGCCACAGAACCTGATATCAATTATCAATTCTCTTTTGAGCTAGATTCCACATCTTTCGTCTTCCGGCATTATCAGCAAACATACTGCCTCAAGCTGTTGGGCTGCTGTAATGCATTAAGTGGCTTAAACATCAAACATTATTTCTTACCACTCTGGAAGCTGGAAATGTAAAATCAAGGTACCACTTGATTCAGTTCTTACTGAGGGCCTTCTTTCAGGTTTTCTGACAGGGAGAGAAAGAGGAGGGAATATGAGAGAGAGAGAGAGAGACAGAGAGATAGAGAGACAGAGAGAGAGCAAGAGACAGAGAGAGAGACAGAGACATGGAGAGAGGGAGAGAGGGCGAGGGGATGACAGAGAGAGAGATCATCTCTTCTGTGTCTCTTCTTAAAAAGTTTCCTTTCTGGGGCTGGGGATATAGCCTAGTGGCAAGAGTGCCTGCCTCGGATACACGAGGCCCTAGGTTCGGTTCCCCAGCACCACATATACAGAAAACAGCCAGAAGCGGCGCTGTGGCTCAAGTGGCGGAGTGCTAGCCTTGAGCAAAAGGAAGCCAGGGACAGTGCTCAGGCCCTGAGTCCAAGGCCCAGGACTGGCCAAAAAAAAAAAAAAAAAAAAAAAAATTTCCTTTCTGAGGGCTCCAACTTCATGACCTAATTTTTTCCTACACTCTACCTCCAAATACTGTTGCTTACAGCTTCAACGTGAGAATTTAGGAAGCGCAGACATTCAGTTCATAGCGCTTATTTCTGTTTACATACATGCCTTCAAATATCACCAATTTCAAAGCGATGAGTTCTTTGAAGACTGACCTGATTCTATTTCCATTAGGCCCATGAGCTTCATAATCACTGAATCAAGCTTTTCCATTCTGGGCTATATAAGCAAAAGGCCTTCAAGTGATTTACTTCCTTTTAAATAGTATACATGCTACCAAAGTAGATCAAACAGTGCCCCACGTAACTGGCTATATTATTATCTTATTATTATTTTTGAGGATGGTGATAAGTGCTAATTAAATGTGCTTTGGGATATTGTAGAAATAATTATGAAAATGTAGATATTTCACGAAAGATGGTCTTCCACATAATTTCAGGCCTTTTATTTTAAATGGGTTCTATTCAAGTTCATTTAGCCATGGCTTAATTGGATTAGGCCCATGCTTAGTCTAATGTAGAGATTTTTAATAACCTTTAATGAATAAGAATAAGTCTTTGACTGATGGGATTTGAGATATATCCTATAGGTTAAAGGCATGATCTTCTTTGAAATGTAAATGCTGAACTGATTTGTTATAGGATATAAGGGAAAATGAAAATTCCTTTCCTACCAAACACATTGGTGGGTTGAGTGATTTATTTTTTATAAATTTTGGTATGTTTGGTCACTGAAATATGAATTAAGAAATGGTCTTTTCCATCTATGAACTTAGCCTAATAGATAAGGTCCAACAACGTAGTGTGACAGATGCACGTAGCAAGTAAATATGTGTGCTTGGTATCCCTGAGGCCTGAGAGAGCACATTGTGAGCAATGCTATGGGATTGCTGTAGCTAGGGCCAGGTCATTCAAAGCTTTGAATCCTGATTATTTGTAGAACGTCATATGTGTGCCAGGCACCATGTGCTAGGCATTGGTGATACTACAGAGACATACTGTTCTTGCCTTTGGGGACTTACCTTGCAGAAAGTATCAGGAGAGTCAAATAACAGGTGACTGTGCACATATTTTGTTACTTGCTAGTTGAGGAAAACAATAGGAGGAAAAGATGGTGTTAGACCATATAAGATCTAATTCTTTTATTTGGAGGGGAGGGGTAGCTTGTGGACCTGGGCTCTACCCCTGGGATTTTGTGCTTAAGCCTACTGTTCTACCACTTTACCCATAGCTCCACTCCTTGCTTTTCCTTGGAGGGGAGGTTAACTGGAGATAAGAGTCTCATGGATTTTCCCACCCAAACTGGCTTAGAACAATGATCCTCAAATCTCAGCCCCCTGAGTAGCTAGGATTATAGGCACAAGCTATCACCTCCTAGCAGGATACAGGTCTTTTAACATTCTCTGTGGAAGCAACGTTTGTGTTGAGAAATAATGAGTTGGTTTGAGGTAACAGGTACAGCACATATGAAGGCCAAGAAATAGGGGATAGCTATCTGATAACTTGAAAAAGAAAACATAGGGCTAAAAGGTAGAGTAGACTGAGGGAGTCATAAATGATTAAGATTGGAGAGCGTTAGTCAGAAAGTCTTTGGCTCAGGGCCACATGAACCTTGGTATTGATACTGAATTTCTTTTATGGTGCAATGAGAGAGAGTGCAAGGGGTTGCCAGAAGAAGAATGACATATTGGATTTTGTTTTAAAACAATTACTTTGTATTGCTGGGTAAAGAATAGATTGAGACATAACAAGGGTAGAAATAGAAAGGCTATTTAGGAAGTTTTTGTAGGTGGTCCAGATGAGAGATTGTGGTGGCCGTAGAGACAGGATTTCTAATTGGCTGAATTAGGAGTAGGTGGAAGAGGAGGTGTGTGAGGAAGAAGTTGAGAATATATATAGGATTTTACCTAGAAATGGTGTCATTTACTTGGATGAGGAAAGCTGACCAATGGACATGCAGGTGAATGGGAAAAACAGTCTGGAAACATTCAATGTAATCCTCTGGATACATCCAAAGTAAGATGAGAGAATGTAATATATGATTCTGCAGCTCAAGGGCATGGTTGCTGTTGAGATCCAAGTTTAAGAATCTTTGGAAAACAAATGGCACCAAAGCAGTGTAGGAAAGAATGCAAGTGACTAGAAGTGGCAAGAAGGAACAGTCTGTAAGACATGGAACATTTGTAGCTTAGGCAAAAGGTGATGCTTATGGGTTTGGAGGAAAGGCAGGACACATGTTTGGTTGAGTGAGATGCAGGTTTGAATGTAAAAACCTGAAGAGGGTACTAGGGGACTGGGCTGTTCCTTTGAGTAAGATGGATGAAAAGCACTGTGGAAGTCAGGATTATAATGATTTAGAAATCTTAATTGACTTTATTTTGTGGTTTCTGAGTCAGGTAACACTGTCTTCTATAAAATAGACTACGTTTTCCAGTACACTGAGTAGAGATATTTTGTTCCATGCACAGGAAAAAACTAAAAAAAAAAAAAGACAGAAAAAAAGCACCAAAAATGATCAATTCAAGGCTAGTTGCCTTGTAAGGTAGGGAGAAGGAGATATACCAGTACAACAGTAAGTCATTGCTCAATACTAGGTTACTTCCATTTGCTATTTTTGTGAGGATTAAAGCAGATGGAACTTGGTTATCATACTGATTGAAATAGTCTGTTTAGCATTTTGCTATTATCTTCTTTTTCCTTCGGAGTTCTCTGAAGATCCAATGACTTAGCTTCTTTTGGTGATGTGGAACTTTAACAATGGTGACTCCATGTTTGATGAGCAGACTGGTCTGTAGGGGCCTAATTCAGGAGCCCAATCTAAAACAAAAAAATTTAACCAAGTGTTGGTGGCTCATACCTGTAATAATCTTAGCTACTAAGGAGCTTGAGATTTACGGATCTTGGTTCAAAACCAGACTGGGCAGGAAAGTCCATGAGCCTCTTAGCTCCAATAAACTACCAAAGAATCCCAGAAGTGGGTCTGTGGTTCTAGTGGTAGAGTGCTAGCCTTGTGTATAAGAAAAAACCCCGAGTCAGCACCCAGACCCTGAATTCAAGCTCCAGGATCAGGAAAACAACATCAACAAAAAACAGCCTCAACTGGTCTATGATAGCTGTGCTTTCTTCAGCTGTGGCTAAGCAATCATGGAAGGATATCTTGTGGAATACTGGCATGACCACAGTATAATTTGGGAATATCACAATGTCAGATATGTAAAACAGGGTTCAGTTTGTAGGAGTGGATAAATTTGTTCATTGTTTCTTCTGTCTAACTTTCTTTGTTTCTCCAGCTTTAGGTAAATGTCCAAAGCTTGTGAGGTTGGAGCTTTGGGGTTCAACAGAATTGGACTGTTTCATCTGTCAGTGGTAGGATTGTGGGCAATTTGCTTCATCTTGGTCAGTTTTTTTTTCCTTCACATGCATGATTTGCAGATTCAATAAATCATAGCCCTCTTACAGGGTCATGAGAACTAATCATTAGTCCATCTTAGTCTTCAATAATATTGCTTATTGTTGACACAGGGAATTATAAATCTGTGGAAGTCTTTTCATACACCACAGCAAATCCTTGCACTTCCTGCATCCTCTAGCAATGTATTTTAACATTAGCCTTGAGTCCACATGTCCTTCACCTTCTAGACAACGTGTAAATGCAACAGTCTTACTCTCTCTGGGAGAATTTTCAAATTGTAGTGAGTACCTGGCTGTGCACAGTTTATAGGGCACTTTCTCTCTCAGAACACATGTTTATATCGGTTTGCACTTTAACATTTTATTCCCAGTTCTCATAGCCTTTTATTTTCCGATTTCTATTTGCTTTTCTGGCAGTTAGACTCCTCGAAGCCCTGAAAAAGCAGACATTGCTTGGGGCCTGGACAAATGTTTCAGGGGCAAAAGTCAAAGAAAACAGATGCCCTAAAATCATTGGGGAAAGTTGTCAGTAAGGTAAGAAACAAAGAGAGAGTGTAGTCTTTTCTATATTTATGCAGTAATGGAAGCTAGAAAATGTTTGCTAAGAAGAAAACAAATCTAACCAGAAATAGCTCAAAATATGTTTTCCATTGTGATGATTTTTATGTTTACAGTAGTGGTCGCAATCAGTCCTGTAACTGCCTGTGTTCACAGAATATTTGAGACTTTGGCCTTGTTTCAGAGTTTGCTTTCTTAAGATAGTGTTCCTGTGTTGGCTCTCATGTAATCCTAGCAACTTTGGAGGTTGAAAGGCTCATGATTTAAGGCAAGTGGAAGCTCACATACATGGCCCTCTTCTTAACGAATAGTCAGTTGTAGTAGCACACCCCTGCTATTTCGGCTACACAGGAGGATGCTGAGATTGAGTGAGTTGAGGTTCTACACTTAATCCAGGAATGAAAGTTTGGGAGATTCCTTCTCAGTGGAATAAGCTAGTCATTATGCTATATACTTGTTATCCCAGCAACTATGGAAAGTGTAAATTAGGCAAACCTTGGTCCAGGGGCAGGCCTAGGCAAAAATCAATATTCTTATCCCCAAAGTGTATGACTCTTAATTACACAAGGCTCTGGGTTTAAAACCCTGATACTGACCCCACCCCTCCCCAAGTCAAAAGATTATATGGTGTCAGTATGGGGGCTTGAACTCAGGGTCTTTGTGCTCTCACTTGCCTTTTTTGTTCAGGTCTGGTGTGTTACCTTTGAACCATACCTCCATTACTGGCTTTTTGGTGGTTAAAATTAAGAGTCTCTTAAATTTGTCTGCCCGAGCTGGTTTTGAACTTTGTTCCTCAGACCTCAGATTCCCAAGTAGCTAAGATTATAGGCATGAGCCACCAATGCCCAGCTCTGTATGAATTTTTGTGTGGAGGACAGGAAAAGTCTTCCCATTCCGCACATAATTTAAAGGGAAATTTTGATGTAAGTGGACATGAGTACAGAGGTGTTCTGATTCTTCTTATTGCATCTTTTAAAAAAATTATTATGTAACTGGTAAATGGTTTTCTTTTCTTTTTTTCTTCAAATTTTTATTATCAAACTGATGTACAGAGAGGTTACAGTTTCATACATTAGGCATTGGATACATTTCTTGTACTGTTTGTTACATTGTCCTTCATCCCCCCTCCCCACCCCCTTTCCCTTTCTCCCCATGAGGTGTTCAGTTCACTTACATTAAACAGTTTTGCAAGTATTGCTTTTGTAGTTGTTTGTCTTTTTTTACCCTGTGTCTCTCGATTTTGGTATTCCCTTTCAATTTCCTAGTTTTAATACCAGGTCTATGGATATATAAACATATATAAACCTGTGTGTGTCGCATATGAAGCATCCATGTATTTTAAACTATGGGGAGGCATTTTTGAACACTTGGTTTTCTTGGTTCATTTTTTGTGGTATTTTTATATTTATTTTGTAATAGCTAAAGCATGTGGTCATATTTTATTATAGGTGTAATTACTTCTTATTAGATCTTGTTTCCTCAAATTAAAAGCTTGCTAGAGATGCTGCAGGCATGGCTCAAATATAGTGTCTAATTTAAAAGCATGAGGTCCTGAGTTCAATCCTCAGTGTTGCTACCACCATCCCCCCAAAACTAAAAGGTGGCTACAGAAAAGACTTTCATCTTCTTTTTTAATGCTGTGGTTTTTGTAGAGTATAAATGGTGACATCAAACAATACACGTTATGCTCATAAACTGGCATGTTGAATGGGAAGACTTTTGAACAACTACTTAAATATATTTTTAAAGTAGGATATAGAATGAGGTTGCTATTATAGAACCATAGTTCTGTCACTAAATAATATTGTTTATATTACTTAATTTATTATGTCTCAGTTCTTTCATGTGTACAGTGGGCATTATAATACAGCTGCATTACAGAAGGTTTTATTTCATATAAATGTCTATAAATGTATATGTAGAGTTTTTTCCTCATTTAAAAATTGACATAAACTACATATATTTACCATATAAATCATACCATAATGTTTTGTAGTGCATATAGATTGTGGAATGCTTAATTATATAATAAAATATGAACAGAATTTATAGCAGATATTAGCAAATGTTAATATTCTTATCAGGTATGTTATTAAGTATCTTGATTTACATCGTTTTCTCTGTTCTTACAGAGAGGGTGGAATTTCAGCATGTCTGAAACTTTGCAAGGTTGTTTGTCTGGAAATGGCAGGAGAGCACTGAGTAATTGACATAGGAAGTCATGCTTCTATAATAACTAGGTTCTATAGCTTGTTACATGAACAACCTGCAGGACAGCCCAGGAGCGAGCTTTCTGCTCATGTTATGCTCTCTGATTCTGCATCAGATGAAAGAATTACCTGCTAATTCCAGCTATCAAGAACTTCACAGTGCTGTGTCACTGAGGAATTTGCCTTTAACTAAGAATCTCTGAGATCATCTCAATGAAAGCAAGTCTAATGTAATGTAGATTAATGTGTGCCCCAGGCTTCCCAAGGCACTTTTGTATTATATTAGAGAAATATGTAATTAGACAATAGAAATTGATATGTATATCATGTGAAATAAAATATGATGTATTGGAAGAGGTTTTATATACTTTATACTTAAAATTATGCAAACAAAATCAAACAAGTGACAAACCACTAAATACTGTTTTTACTTAGCAGTTGAATACCCAGGATAGGAAGAAAAACCTACTAGATATTTCACTCTTTGTCTGAGCTAGTACCTCTTTTCATCTTAACAAGGTTAAGGATTAGTTCTGTGTCACTTCCCTTTGAAAGTTCAACTCTTATTAGAACATGGCTTTTTAGCATTTTGTGTTTTGTTCTGGTATGGTGATATTTTTGTATTTAACCGTAACATCAGACATTGCAACCAGTGGACTATGTCCTTATACTCATTAGTGAAAGGATGCTCTGTTCTTCTAAATGACATCAGGGGAACACTCCAGTAGTAATTGTTTAAATTAGATGTGAGAGCAAACAGCTATGTGTTTAGAATGGCTGTATTTATATTGCCATAAAAAATGGACAAATGCATCCCATAAAGGCAATCTTGCATTTACCAAAGTCAAATTGGCAATTTGTCTCAAATTTGATAAATGTTATAAACATTTTATTAGCAGCAATTAAATATCCTTTGTAAGAAGTAGTGCCCTGTAGGAAGCACATTGAGATATTTGATTTGTTATTCATAGGGAAACCAGGTATAATGCTCATTCTCAAGTCTTATTGTGAATTCTGACAACTTACTTTATTTACTATGTGACTTTTCAAAGACTACTTAACCTGTCTGAGCCTGTGATTTTAGTATGTAAATAAAAAACAAACACATATCAATCAATCTATCTAGCTATCTGTAATGATAATATGTTGCCAAAGAAGAAAAAATCTCTTAGGGCAATAATACCTGATTTACAATAAGTGTTTACTAAATGGATTATCATTCAACTACTAATATAAAAGCAGCATTGAAAATTATTAAACTGAGTTAAAATAATTTTCCTTCAGAATATGTCGCTATCTACTAAAATTGTAGAGAGAATCAAATAAGGTGAGGTATAAATTTTACTTGATTAGGTATATAACTTATGTTTCTAGGTAAAGCTAATTGAAATCATTGTTTCCAAAGTTTTAGATTGCCATTAGCTTACTGATCTCAGATACTTAGAAATTATAATAGATAGTTTTTCTTGTTACACTCAGATTGTCTTCTGTGTAATTATTTTTTAATACTACTATTGGGGGCATCAAATTCAGAGACTCTCACATGCTGGGAAAGTATGCCAACCACACATACAGATGTTAATTATAATTTAAAGTTGAATTTTAACACTTGCAGAAATTCCTCTGAAAATATTTCTGCTAAGCTATGAGCACTTCAGATTGTGGAGAGACAATCAGCTCAAAAACATGATAGCTGTCAAAATTAGTATCTAAGGGTTTTAGTGAAATTTTGTCTTTTCAAAACCTCCAGACAATTAATTTTAGTTTTATTTGGCATAAGTGTATCTTGCTTACTATTTTTAACCTGACTGTAGTTGTCAATGCTTTGGACCAAAATCCAATGATCAGATATATTGAAATTCTATGCAAATGCAATATAAAAACATTTATTTAAAATGTAAGCTGTTTATAAACAGAGGCCCTACCCATTAACTGCTCAGTCCCATGATGCATGTGCTTATTGTGGCTGAAGAATACCATAATTCTATGATAATATGTATTATATATTCTCTATAAATATAGAATATAGGATTTTTACTTTTGTTTTTACTAGGGTTTGAACTCAGAACCTGCTCATGCTTGGCTCACACTATGCCAATTGAAGTATGCTTTTAGCCTAGGATTTTGCTACTTATTTTGGAGATGGAATCTCATAGATTTCTCTGTCTCACCTGGCTTCAAGCCATGACCCTTTAGCTTTCAGCTTGTTGAATAACTAGGGTTATAGACATGGTCCACTGATATCTAGCTAAAATACAAGATTTTTACAGAATACATTTTTACAGAATACATAATTAAATTTTTAAAGACTTTTAATTAAATTTTGCAGAATACATAATTAAATATAGGAATATGCACTTTTTTATTTCATGCAATGGAACATCATTCTTTGTAATATCCATTGGCTCTGGTGGAGAGTGTCAAATTATTAAGATCAATGGAGCTGATGCTCATGTTTTCTTAATTTAAAAAACAGAAGTTAACCGTTAGATGGAATATATTACAGACACATTAAGCCATATCACTAATGTAAAACTGTCTTTAAATTTTATAATTAGTATTACTATACCTTCATGGAATGTTTTTAAAATTTAAATTTTATTGTAAAGGTGATATACAGAGGGGTTACAGTTACATAAGTCAGATGAGTACATTACATTACTTTTGGAAGAGCATTATCCTCTCTGATGGAATTTTATCCTTTAAGGAAACAATTTATAGTGCTTCTCAACCTGTTTTGCTAGGTGGTATAGATGAGTGTAGTGTTACATGCTTATAATCCTAGCTATTCTGGAGGCTATTCTGGATGGGGGTGATTTTAGGCTAGCGAGGAAAAATTAGTGATACCTTATACCAAATGTAAGTTAGGTTTGGTGGTACACATCTATAAAACCATCTATTCAGGAGGCTGAAGTAGGAGGACTGTAATCCTAAACCCAACCAGAGCAAAATTTCTGAATACCATCTAAAAACAACAAAAAGAATGAAAGCGCATGCATGTGTTTTGTGTGTGTGTGTGTGTGTTGTGGCAAGGCCTTCAGTTTGAACTCCAGTACCACCAGAAAATAAAAAAGTAAAGTGGTAATACTAGGATTTCTCCTCTGTGATGCACCTGAAATGCAAGTTTACAAAGAAATGATACTAAGCAATTCAGTAAGGGCGGGTAAAGTCTTTCCTTTCACCTAAAAGATATAGAAGAAGTCATGCCCTGCTATCTAAATTCCTTTCACTTTCTTATTATTGAAGAAGATATTTCAAGAGGCTGTTCATTTATTGAGAAAGAATGAAGTTAACTAATTTAAGATATGGAATATGGTATCCTGCAAAATATATATATATATATTAAAGATTTGTGTGTTTTGCCTATTTCAAATTAGGCAACAAATGTATCATTAATTTAGTTGAGTTATACTTTCTATATGAGTTTGCTAACAGAACTTGACATAAAAGCCTTTGTGAAGGAGCTTGATTGGTGTGGTTACCATAGCAACGTAGTTGAATGGGAGAATGATTTCCTTTAGGAACCTTTTCTAAACGTCGTTTTGTACCCTATAATGATTTCGCTAGCTTGCCATCCCTGGGAGAAGGTGAGAAAAGATCACTTTGAGGGTCAACTTTGTGTCATGTGTTTATAGATTCTCCGCAGCAATCAAGACTGCTTGGCTCATCTCATTCTCCCCACAGCTGGGCTGGTTCTGTTCTTCAGGATACAGTGATGATAGGCATCTCCAGCAGCAGACCTTTATGTCTTGAAATGCATAAAAGGAAAGATGAGACCCAGACCAACAATCATATTCTGTTAAGTGCATTTCCTAAAGCTAATGTCTCTTATGGATTTTTAATTCTCTGCCTATCTTTGCGACTCTGCAATTTATCAACAATTTGTTCTGTGAGTGATGGGACTGTTTTGAGGAGACAAAGGGTTTTAACCAGTAAATAGATCAGCAGGGGTTTTGCTTAAAACTCTTAGCAGTGGTTTGGTGTTCTGGAATTACAGTTAACCCGAAGGCTTACATTTGAGCTTTCCTTTGTGATGGGGTAAATGTTTCTCCATTAGCACAGCAATTGTGTACAAAAATGCATTGAATCAGTCAAGTACCACCATAGGGTGTTTTCCAGTGGTTTAAACAGGCTAATGGTTATTTCACTTGTACATTCAATAATAACAGCAGTAAGGCGCTAGTATAACTATTTTTCTAATGAGCCACATGTTTGTAATTTTTCATTTTCACTCCCTTGGTTTAGGGCTTTGGAATAAGATACTCCAAAATAGACTTGATAGCTTTAACTAGAAAACTCTGTCAACATGGTTGATGCCAATAATAGAGTGCTTCAGATTTGCCTAGTGTAATTTTGTGGAAAGGGAGAAAAGAAAAAATGTTACTAACACATGGATTCATGTTGATATGAATGTGTAAGAATTTCAGACATAGCTTCTAACTCTTGCCTCTCATGATTGGTAACAGAATTCATACACAATAATATGATATTATTACTTCACTGTTATTGTTTTATATTGATGAGTAATGTTTACATTCAAATTTTTATAACCCCTTGGAGTGCCACTTTTTGATTTCTAAACTAGTCCATTTTATTTGAGTTACCTGGAATGACAAGCTACTGTGAAAGACCAGATCACATTTCGAGTCTAGATCATTTCAAATATTTACTATTGCCTTTTTAGGATTCTGTGGATGATCTTGTATGTTTTGGTAACACATCATTTTCTGTGATTAAGGTGAGCTAATTATGACAGTAGAAGCAGAAGCAAATGTGTGAGTTGAAGACTGAGAAACAGTTTCTGTCAGCTGAACACTTTTGCAAAGGAAAGTGTCCCACTCTATACCTTCTTTCTACATTGCCTTTCCCCCTTCGTTCCCCTCAATAAAAATTACACAGAAATGGAAAGAAGAGCAAAGTTCTACAGTGTCATCATTTTGAAGTGCAAGACAATGACAAAACTTGTCTACCACCAGCATTTAAGCCCCCAGAAACTTGAGACAGATTTGACCATTTTTGAGCACGAGATTCATTACATAAGCAGAGGCAATTGCAGACAAAATTCACACTTCCACTGCATATTAAACTGATCAGTGTCCCCTGATGAGTACATAGATGGATATGTGAATAAAGCTTTAGGTTCAACCACAGATGTCTCCTCTTATTAAAGTTAAGAGCTTGGCTACATCTTTTCTTATAAAAGAGTTTTTGTATCAATAACATGTCCCTTACTAGTTTTCTAACACACCATGTGCACTCATAATTTAAATATCTATAAATGTAGTGATACAGATACCTCTGTGAAGAACTTTTCTTTGTCATTTGTGTGTACCTAGAACATTCTATCATCTGTGCTGCAGTTGGTTTGAACTCTTCATCCACTTTGGATGGCTGTCTTCTCTTTTTCTATGCGGTTTTATCACATTTTGTCTGACTTCGTGTCATCAAGGGCTTCCTCCCCAGTTGCATCTTTGTTCTTAATGTCTGTACTGTCTTTCATGTTCCTGTCCTCCCTCTTTCTGGAGCATTCTTATTGACCTCCATGTTCAATTGTTAGTCTCTTCTGACTTCCCACATTCCCTGAACATCTCATCTTCTTCCCCTCACTTAGAGTATTTCTCCTTTAATACATACTTGATCTCTAAGCTCACTCATTCTGGAGAATGGTTCTCTACTTACCTTTATGTAATGCTCATACAAGTAGAAGATGCGCTGCTCAGTGTGTGTGTGTGTGTGTGTGTGTGTGTGTGTGTGTGTGTGTGTGTGTGTTCATCTAAGCCTATGATCCTCCTGCTTAGGGCCTTCTGTATATCTGGGTTCATACCCAGCCTCACGGAGTGAAATGATAGTCTTGGTACTTTTTCCCACCAAGCTGGCCTTGAACCTCAGTCCTCCAGATCTTTACTACCTAAGTAGCTGGGGTTACAAGTGTGAGCCTTTGTGCCCAACAACACTGGCCAGTTTGTCTTCTGAGACATAGTCTCATTACATACCTCACTCACGCAAATCATGAAATCACTTTGAAGCCTGGACTTTCAATTCTCCTGCAGCTTGGGATGACAGATGCGCACACCACTCCAGTTTTCTCTGTAGCTTTAACCCTATTTCCAGATATGTGGAGGGCATGGACTATTGAGTTTCAGGACAGTACCACTAAGCTTTTTTTTTCACCCTAATACTTGCATAAAGTCTACTTTGTGTGTTAGTAATTTGTTTTCAGTTCTAAATCAATAGGCATTTATTGAGCATCCATTTTGTGTCAAGTGCTATGCTCTAGGGACACAGAAATGCATAAGCCATGCCCTGTTCTTTTTAAGAGATAGCATTTGAGGAGAGGCCAATAAATCTGTTCACGCTGCAGCTTTCTCTGACAGAGAAAAGCCTAGAAACAAGAAAATGTATAGGGAACTCAGACTGGGAAGAGAACAGAAAGATGACAGAATGAACTAAAGATTCACATACAAGAAACTGATAATGTCTATGACATAACAAACCAGAATATTATTGCTTAATTAAATAAATCTGGAACCGGGGGGGTGCATTACATATGTTTACCACATGCATCAATGTATGTCTCTGACACTGTAGCAGGCTTCATATCTTTCACCATTACCAGAAGTGATCACTATTCATAGTTTTATTTTCAAATCTTCAAGGTCATTCAGAATTTTGATATAATGTTTCTTTAACAACTTGGTGACTCCCCCTGGCTCCCCACCCTTCCTTCTTGCAGCCTTTTCTCTTTGTCTCCTGTGTGTACTTAATGATGGTGCTAATTATTCTACTCACCAGGTCATTAATGAAAACGTCCACCAGAACTCTACCCAGCATTGACCACAGCGGAGGCTGTTTGTTATGCTCCTTTGAGTTGGACACTTCTCTTATCGATAACTCCTCGCCAGGCGTGACATTGCTGCTACTCCAGAGCTATGCACTGTGGATCCCATTCTCTTATTTTATTGATGATTATGTCAGGAGGAACAGAATCAAAAGCTTTGTGAAAATCCAGATATAGATTGTCTCTTGCTTTCTCCCATGGATCTCCTGGGCTACTCACTCCATCACAGGAGGGTTGATTATTTTGACAGGACTAGGTCTGTGCCAAGCTGTTAGTTATTACTCAATATGCTGTCATCTTTTAAGATGTGGGCAACTAAACTGATTTCTTTTACTCTCTCTTCCTCCTCCTCCTCCTTCCTCTCTCTCTCTCTCTCTCTCTCTCTCTCTCTCTCTCTCTCTCTCTTTCTCTCTCAATCATGGTCTTGCTATATACCTCTGTTTGCCCTCCAACACCCTTAAAATGTTCCTACATCATTTTCCTGAACACTAGGATTACAGGTGTTTCTCTACCGTACCTGATGAGTAGATTTATTATTTTTTTAGCAATGTATCTGTACTTCCAAGATCATTGTTGTCTTTGTAAAGTGTTTGTACATTTTATGAAGTTTTATGCTCTACTCAGTCTTCTCAAGAAATTGTAATCGTTGTCAACTTGCAGTGGAATCCACTAGACTGTTTTAGGGTAATGGGGTGAAGGCCAGCATAGTCTTCCAGCTAAAGATTGAAATTGAAGTTAGTTTTCCAAATTTGGTCCACCCTTTGTGTTCCTCTTTCCTCTTTCTTATTTAGATGTAACGTGTATCTTTTAGAATCTGATGGATTGTTTTCTCATTAAAACAGTATTCTTCCTCAAAAAAATTAATAGGAACCGGTGAACCCAAGTATACTATTCTTACTATTTCAAAGCTATTACTTAGAAATTTTATCTCATGATTTCTATTTCTGTGCATGATGATTTAAAAAAATTATTGTCAAGGAAATGTACAGAAGGGATACAGTTACATATGTAAGGTAGCGAGTATATTTCTTGTCAAACTTGTTACCTCCTCCCTCATTTTTCTCACACCTTCCCTCCTAAACCCCACACCCCAGAGCTGTACAATTGGATATTGTCTTGTAATATGGCTGTTGCATTGATTCGACTTTTACCCTTTGTCTCACTATTTTGATGTTCTCCTTATTCAGACATACCCATATACAACACCCAGGGTAGCAAAATCAAATACACTGACAACAGGGGCTAAATAAACCATAGGGAAGATAAATGAAAGAAGAAATAATTTCACACAGTACATTAAAAATAACAACCACAATGATAAACCACTTGTTTCCATATCTTGGAGTTCATTAGGGTATATTACTATCCTCCAAACAACTTGTATGCATGTATCTTGGTGTAAATCTTCATGTATCTTGTAGTCCAGAAAATAAGGTGGGGCTGGGGATATGGCCTAGTGGCAAGAGTGCTTGCCTCATATACCTGAGGCCCTGGGTTTGATTCCCCAGCACCACATATACAGAAAATGGCCAGAAGTGGCGCTGTGGCTCAAGTGGCAGAGTGCTAGCCTTGAGCAAAAAAGAAGCCAGGGACAGTGCTCAGGCCCTGAGTCCAAGGCCCAGGACTGGCAAAAAAGCAAACAAACAAACAAAAAAAACAAAACAGAAAATAAGGTGGCAGAGTTGTAATTCAAGATTCCCATCTTCACTTTTTTCTTTTTTAAAAAGGAAGAGCTATCTTTTAGGGATATTACCATTCTGCATTTCTTTTCTCTTTGTGTAATGAGTGCTCAGTTGTTTTGTGTGCACCATATGTGAGCTAGGCACCTGCAGCCTGCTGTGCTATTTATGCTAAGGGACCTACTCCTTCAGTGTAAGGAGAGCCTTGATCTTTAAGGAACATTCTTGAGTTCCAGGATCCACCCACCTATGTAGGTGGCCTGGCAGCTTCTTTATTCAAATCTTCTATGTGCACTTGAGTTTTCAGAGCCCAGCCAGAGTGAAAGCCAACATGGCTTTCAGATAGGAAGAGTCCTGAGCACAGACAGAAAGGTCCACATATCAAGACAGTGTTTGCATGAATAAGAAGGTGAATCTCTAGATTACATGTAAGGACAATTGAATTTCAGTAATAGCAGACAATGAAGGAGAATTAGTCTTGTTTTTCTGGAGGCAAAGATAATTTTCCATGTTTTTTGATTACTTTGAAATAAGTACATATGTTGAACATAGAAAATTTAATAATTAAGGCAGTATAACAGAATTGTTTCCAGGAAACAAGACCTATTTTTGCCCCCAATTAACATCTTTGAGTCATAAGACTCTTTAAGGGTAGGAATTAAATGATTATTCAGTTCCATAGTAACCTTAGGAATGTGTCTTCTGATATAGTTGTAACTATAACCAGAGCAGTATTAAAAATCGTATATGAGCTAAGTGAGCTGCTAGTTCATGACTGGAATCACACTGTTTTATAGCCTGAGGACCAGAAAACAGTGAGTTTGAAGCCCATATGTATTACAGAGCAAAATGCTGTCTCAAAATCAACCACCTACCCACCCAACCAACCAACCCACCACAGGTATTATGTGCATTATTACAAATAACACCAGTCTTTTTTTTTTTCATAAACTAATGGAGCCAACAGTTTTCTGTTGAACACCTACCCTAAGCAGGTCCTGTGGTTATTGTTTCAGGTTATGAGGAATCCATAGACAGGACTATCAATGGTGCTGCACAGTGGTGTAAATGCTGGTTGTCATGGCAGGCTGTCGAGCTGCCCTTCAAGAGGTTGGCTGAAGGAAGGACATAAAATACAGATGAAGGCCATGAGCCAGGCCAAGCCTGGGCTGAAGAATTGGTTGAATCACATTCCATTACAGTTTTACGAGCTGCCATGGTAGATGTTTTCTATGCTGTGTGTCCCATCTGTCCAGGAATCTTTGCCTTCATCACAGCTATAATTGCATGAAGCTTGACTACTTTCCATCTCAAGTTCAGCTGCTTTTTTGTTTCAAACTTTCTCTCAAACTGAGAAAACTCATAAAGTGCTTTGGCTTGCCTCTGTAACTGTTAAACCAAATAGAAAACAGGATCTGGAGGATGACTACCTCTTATTTCCCCTTTCCTTCTTCCACAGAGAAGTACATGGAAGTGTTAAGACCTCACTAACAACTCTTAGTTGGTTTATATTGTTTTCATGCTTCACCCCTCCCTCCCTCCCTTTCTCCCTCCTTCCCTCCATTTATCCCTCCCTCCTTTCCTCTCTCCCTTTCTCCATCTCTCAGAATCATTTCTGACATGAATTACCTACAAGTCCTTGTCTCATGCTTTACTTTCAAGGGAACAAAATTTATAATAGTGGTAAATATTTGAAAATGAGAAGATAGCAACTAATCATTCACATATTCAATTCTCCAACAACCCTAAAAACCTAGTATCCTTGGAAGCATGTCCTTTTATGGTCATATCCAGTTGATGTTAAAGATTGGCTATTGTAATCTTCATCAAGTCTAAATGTCTCTACAAAACACCTTTTGAGGCACTGGAAGCAAGAGAGCTTCAGACTCAAAATCATAGTTGAGTTAAATATTTCAAAGATAGGAAGATTTATTAAGGAGAGAGGGGCTGGGAATGTGGCTTAGTGGTAGCTTTATTGCCTAGCATGCTGAAACCCTGTACCACATACACAGAAAAAGCTGGAAGTAGCACTGTAGCTCCAGTGCTAGAATGAGAGCCTTGAGCAAAAGAAGCTCAGGGACATTTCCAGGCCCTGAATTCAAGCCCCAGGACTGGCCGAGAGAGAGAGAGAGAGAGAGAGAGAGAGAGAGAGAGAGAGAGAGAGAGAGAGAGAGAGAGACAGAGAGAGACAGAGAGAGACAGAGTGAGAGAGACAGAGAGAGAGAGACAGAGAGAGACAGAGAGAGAGACAGAGAGAGAGACAGACAGAGAGACAGAGACAGAGAGAGAGAAGGGAGGGAAGGAAGGAGGGAGGGAGGAAGGAAGGGAAAGAAAAGAAGGAGAAAGAAATCATCATATAGCATAATTTCAAAAGCCAGAAGAGAATGTTGATCTATGTAGAGGGATTTGTGTGTATAGTCATCTTTTTTTTTCCAAACTGTTATTATTTCAAAAGATAGTCATTCAATAGCATTACACAATTGTAGTTTTCCACCAGTTATATAAAAATGATTATCAACACAGATTAAATGGATCATTATACAGACAACCTTATAGTAATAGACACCCTTTGTGTGGTGGTGAGGCGTATGTTTGTCATATCCATTAGAGAAGCACTAGGGGCCTGGAGGACTGATGAATTGGTCCACATTGTCTTACTACCCAGCTGTCATAGCAGCTCTGATAGCAGGTGATAGTTCTGTAAGAACATGTCAAAGTGGTGCTTATCTCTCATGACATCTGTTGATGGAAGTTCCCTTTTACATTTGATCCAGACAATGACCTTGATGTTCCTGGTGAAGAATAAAAGGCTCACAATTACTGTTTTAAGAGGGTGAGTCTTGTAGCTGGTGCCTCACACCCGTCACATCAAATTATCAGACTGAAAGTGATAATATGATGAGCACCAGCTCTCGACAGCCTAGCTAGAACTGTTGGATTTTTACACATACTCAACCTGCCACCAGCTTTCCTCTGAAACTCACTGAGCTAAAGCCCCATGCAAAGGTTCAAGCATGTGTACACAAACTGTAGCACAAAAGGTTATTTGTTTCACTTTGAGATCCTTGAGGGCCATATCTTTGAATAGAAGTAGAAAAATAGCACCAAGCTAAGAGATTTTTTTTTTCCTTAGTTCAGGGTGTTGTAAATGGAAGTCAACCTGAGATTTAAAGGAGATGGTCTATATTGGTTATAAGCTTCACTGTTATAAAATCCTGCAGAAGTCTCCAAGCCCCTTGAAACTTCGTTTTCGTTTTTGATTTTTTTTCCTATCTGTATGCTATTAGCTAACTACCTGTGCTATTTAGGTAGTATAAAAAACTGGGAAGCATGTTTGGAGGAATAGAGAGTGTCTTAGACATACAGTTTGAGTATTGTTTCAGTTATGTGAATATGTAAATCCATATTTTTTAAAGTTTAGTTGAGTTTCATTATCTAGTGCTTTAAAAACTGTTGATTTGTGTATTTATTTACTCAGTTTGTAATAAGACAAGTCTTGTTATGTTACCTAGACTAGCCTCAAACTCAAGATCCTCCTTTGTCTGCATTCAAAATGTACTATCATGCCACGCTTAAAGTGGTGTTTGTAGAGATAAATGTGTAGGAGGCTATCACAGGTGCCAGCCAGAATTAGAGGATGTAAGATTGAGGCTGCATGATATAATAACTAGCTGGTGACCTTTGACGTGTCATTTTCATCTATGGGTTTCTTTCCATTGTTTTGTCTTCTCCCTAATGGCTATTTTTACTCTGTGCTTAGGCATTTCTTTACTGTTGCATTTTCTTTTCTTTTGTGTTATTTTCTCCTATGATCAGGAAATTTACACATTTTGTGAGTGTCTAAACCAATGGTCCTTAATTGTGTATGAAGTATCTGGGGAGCTCCTTGAAACTACATTTCTGAGACTATATTCAATGAGTCTGACCCACTGAATCCAGTCTAGGAATGTTGCGGAATCTAAATTTTGATTAGCATCCTACTTGAACCTGATGCAGATAGATTTTTGAAAACCATTGGTCTTGGACATACATCCAGTTCATGTTTTATTAAAATTCAGAAATAATTTATAGACGCAAAATGCTATTTTGAATGTTCACTATCTTAATGGTTTCTTTCCATCACCAATTTGGCTTTACAGAAATATGTTGGTCTGCCAGTTAACCAGGATTATTGAGTGCCCCTGGGGTTTACTATTGTGCTGAATAGGTTTTCAGACTTGGTTCTATTCTGTTGAGTACTCTCCCTGAAAGCCAAATAAAGCAGCCTGTGCTTTTAGGATTCTACTGGCAAATATGTTTTGCATCTTGTATTTCATTACAGTCCTTTTAGAGTTAGTGAATGTGGAATTGGCTTAGTGCTTTCCCCAAAGTATTTCTTGTGAAAAACAAACTTGGTGAAACATTGTCTTTACAGAGTTGGAATACAGAGGAGGAAGCAAATGGGAGCAATGCTGGGGTTGCTTTTGTATCTCTCACCCCATTTTTCTTCTAATTAAACAATCCTTTCTTTTGTATCTGCATATGCTTTCTTTTACTTTTTCTTTTCATACTTCCCAATCCTGAAAGTTAGAGATGAGGATAGGAGGTTGTTGAGAAAAAAAGAAGAAATACCAGATAACACAGTGATGTTTAAAGTGGTGCCTAGGATAAAAGGCAGGGGAAATGATCTGGGGCTTCTTAACACTTTGTGAGCATGCACCTACTTTTCATTTTGTAGACTGAAAGTGTCCTCACTCTGTGTTTTTGAAATTTAAGTGTCTATTTATTGTAGGACTGTATGTACTATTAGGCACATTTGAGTGAAGTATTATGTGCTGAAGAACCCATATGGTTTTGGTGTTTATTACCTCTGCATTGCATATTTTATTAAGGGTGGTATACCACTAAACAAAAATGGAAGTACTGTAGATGTAATACAAAATTCAACAAAGGAGCAGACCACATTTGCTGAGATTATTAGGATGCTAAAGTTCTAAATGACAATCAACAACTTTTTGTGTTTTATTTTATAAACTTATTCACAAAGGCAACTCTTCTGAGTTGAGTTATGACTAAATCCATATCACAAAGCAAAATCCTTTTCTTAAAATAATATGCCATTCTAAGTGTACTAACTACTCACAAATACAACTACCCATACAGAGACCTAGTGAAACTTCTAAATAATAGTTCAATTCTCTTCTAATGTGTGCTTGCTTTGTTTGTTTGATTATAGTGATTATAGTATTCATTAGTACTAACTGGGGTAGGTGCAGTGGCTCACAAGCTTCAAATCAGCTAGCTACAGTCTGTGAAAGCCCACAGCTTCTTGTTTTATCTTTTTTTCAACCTTACTTTCAATTTCTCTGTGTCAGCAGCTATTTTTCTAACATAAATATTTTGGTCAGTGTAATTGTGTTAGAACAAAGGAAATTCATGAGGGTTTCTGTCTCCTAATTGTCCTACTTACCCCTGTGACAGAATTAAGTTTTTTATTTCCATTAACTAAGTTATATCAGTGCAAATATATTTGTGGCACTAGTACAGCAAGGAAAGAGAAGAAGGTTTGAGTGCTTACTTTAAAGGAAGTGTGTTGTTGTTTTTTTTATAAATAAACATGTTTTAAATAGTTAACCAAGTATCTCTCCTATCAAACCACTTTTAATCAGATGAAATGCATAAAAGGTCTGAATAGACTCTCAGTTGGGTTGTTACAGTAGAATGATCAGCCTTGCCTTAAGACAGCCAAGATGTGAAATTGTAATATTGGATTGCTTTAAACATATACAATTAATTTCAGGAAAGCTTTGTCAACACTTGCTTGATATATGCACATAATTTCAGAGCATGTACTTCTTAAGCTACATGACTCATAGCTGTTAATGTAAAAAGGGTAAGGTGGGTTCATTTGAGTGAGGTAGATACTATTTAAATCTCTAGACGTGCTCTAATGAGAGGTAGTTGTGAGTCGTTTCATTACACATGAATATAGGTTCTGTGTGTTTCTTTTTTTAATCATATGATTGTAGTTGGGATTTTTAAGCCAATTTACTGGAGATGTTGTCAGCCATTTACAAGATGTAACTTCTGCACCCATTAAGGACCTCAAAAATACCACCAGAAGTGTATGATGTAAATCATATCATTGACATTCAAAAGATTTTCCTTCTCTCTATTTGTCTTTTTTCTTTTTGTAATTTACTTGAGGTTTACAGTCATTTTCCTAAAGTTGACAAACCGCTATGTTTATTTAAACCATAACTTTGTATAAAGATGATATACACACAATTTTCTTTTTTTTTTTTTTTTTCGGGCCTGGTTACACTGATATTCCTGCTGCCACTGTCTTCAAAGATATGTAGTTTTTAGAGGGAAACTGGCCTGAACTTTCAAGTGGGGAAAATGTGAATTCTAATTACAGCTTTAAATTGCTTTGAGGACAGAAACTACTCAGTCTTTCTATATTTTCCCCACTATAATTTGGATCATACCAACGTCACAGAATTGTTATGCAATTAAATGCGGTTAGGTCCTGAAGAAACAAGATCTTGCTTAGTTTTCCTTTCATCCTTCTAACGTTTCCAAATTGCATTTGTAAGGATAGTTTCTGGTTCTATGACTTCAATATGAACAACACAGTTCTGTCAAAATAAACAGAAGGTAAGCTGACATTTGTATGATCAGGGTGTCAGAGTCCCTTCTGAGATTTTTTCTTCTTTTCCCTCTGTTATAACAGAATCAAACAATACATTTCTAGTGAGGCATAGTCTAGAATAACATTGTCTCAAATCTAGAAGGCACAGAATGTTAGAATATTTTGGAACTGTTAAAATATCTCATTAGCCAACACAACTGATTTTTCATGGGGTTACTTATCTAACTTCTCTGCCAGATTTATTTGGAGTTTTTGTGAGCAGATATCCGTTTCAATTACTCTTTAACTCTCTAGTATACTACAAGGTGGCCAACACTCAAGTTCTTTGGAATTAGAAAGAAGTATAAGGAGTTACAAAGTATGCTGGTTAAGAGTAAAGTTAAGGCCACATGTGTTTTTCTATTTAGATAGTTGCTTTTAAAGTGTCTGTAATTTTTGCATTATCAAATCAAATCAAATGATTGTTTTCAAAACTAAGGAAACAGATCCCTTCACTATTAAAAGGATAGTTTGAGTATATGTTTTAGAACAATTCTTAGCAACTTTTTTTTTTCTTTTTTGCCAGTCCTAGGTCCTGAATACAAGGCCTGGGTGATCTTCCACTTTGATCCCCAGCTCCATTTCTGGCTTTTTGGTAGAGAATTGAAGATAAGAGTATCACAGACTTTCCTGCCCAGGTTAGCTTTGAATCGTGATTCCCAGATCTCAGCCTCCTGAGTAGCTAGGATTACAGGTATGAGCCACAGGTGCTTGGATTTAAAATGGGGTTTTGATATGACATTTTTGCTAGTAGGCTTTTTTCTTTTCCATTTTATGCCAAACACTTTATTATTATACTTAGGGCTATCAAAATGATTTCATAGTTTTGAAAGTATAAATATTAATGTAAGGAATTTAAGGTTAAGATGGTAATAATAAGCCGTAATTGCTAAATGAGGACTGTCAATGAACTCCCAATTGAAATTAATTTTCTGCTTTGAAAAATTAACTCCATATGATTTTAACATTCATTATAAACTGTTTATTTTTTCAGGCAGGCAAATTTTAGGGTAAGCTGGTCTAAAATGGATTATTGGAAAACAGTTACCCTACATAATTTTTATTGCCCTCTCCTCTTTTTTTTTTTTTTTTTTTTGGCCAGTCCTGGGCCTTGGACTCAGGGCCTGAGCACTGTCCCTGGCTTCTTCCCGCTCAAGGCTAGCACTCCGCCACTTGAGCCACAGCGCCGCTTCTGGCCGTTTTCTGTATATGTGGTGCTGGGGAATCGAACCTAGGGCCTCGTGTATCCGAGGCAGGCACTCTTGCCACTAGGCTATATCCCCAGCCCCTCTCCTCTTTTTTAACCACAGGGCTCTGACTGTGGGTTTGGGTGGCTAGAAGAATCAGATGCCTCATTCCTGGCATTATCAGTCTCCTACTACTTCCACTGTCAGCTAGGCTTTGCTATCACAGCTTCACGCTCAGGGGATCCCTGCAGGGAATTTGAAGCTGCTATATACATTGAATGACTTTCCAGCCTTTCCTTTGAAATCTGGGTGGAAGTTTCCATTATCTCAAAACTCTTCAAGCCTGCAAACCAGCACCAGTTTCTTCCACCAGCTGAAGTAGTAGCTGTGCCCCTTGGAGTAAGAAGGAAAAGCCTGTGAGTACCTGAACCAGGAAAGCACCTTCCTAGGCAGGCTTGTGTTTGCAGGCTATGCCTTGAGCTCTTTTTTTTTTTAAAGGAAAATCTTTTAAAGAAGCTTTTATATCCATGATTCTGCAATAGCTAAGGTCTAGCCAATTAAAATGGTGTGGGTACTTCCTTGTTTTTATTTCTCTCTTCTCTCAACATTCCCTCCCTTCCCTGTTTCCTCATCTTCCTCCTCCTCCTCCTTACCCACTTCCTCCTCCTCTCTTTACCCTTTCTATCCTCTCCCCATAAGCTGCTTCCTATGCCCTGCCCATCTTTCCCCTCACTTTCTCCTTTTCTTCTCACCCCTCCCTTTTCTTTCTCTTTCTTCTATTTTCCCCCTTTCCCTTTCTTTCCTTCTTTTCTTTTCTTTTTTCTCCCTTCCTTCCTTCCTTCCTTCCTTCCTTCCTTCCTTCCTTCCTTCCTTCCTTCCTTCCTTCCTTCCTTTCATTAGTTCAAGTGTTCTTTCTTTTGCTCCCTCCCTTCTTCACCCTATCCCTCCCCTTCTCTCTCCTCCTCTTTCCTTTCCTTTCCTTTTCCCTTTCCCTTTCTTTTCCTTTTCCTTTTCCTTCATTGTAATGGCACCAGTCTGTTAGATTCTATTTTTTGTTAACATTTCTCACCATAAACCAACCATAAGCAGACAGATATATGCATAACACAGCCTGACTTATAAGCTACCTTAAAAAGTGTCTTCTGTCCAATTAATTAATCTATTACCTTTAAATTTAGCTTTACTCAAAGTCTTGGGTCATGGACAAATGCAGAAAAATCATTCACCAGAATATAGTATGCATTGTCTCTAATTCACTTCCCAATTGAATTTTCAGAAACTTTCCTAGCACAGTCTTTACTGTAAACATCCATATTAGCATTTTCATCATCAGCATGTCTTATTTAGCCCTTGCTTACAGGATTGAATTACAGGACAATTTGACCCTTAATTCTCACCCTATCAGGATTATAATAGGAACCAGTTGTTTTCCAACAAATCAATAAAAGAATATCTTTTGATTGTGAGTGGTTATTAAAAATCTACAATCAGGGGCTGGGGATATGGCCTAGTGGCAAGAGTGCCTGCCTCGGATACACGAGGCCCTAGGTTCGATTCCCCAGCACCACATATACAGAAAAACGGCCAGAAGCGGCGCTGTGGCTCAAGTGGCAGAGTGCTAGCCTTGAGCGGGAAGAAGCCAGGGACAGTGCTCAGGCCCTGAGTCCAAGGCCCAGGACTGGCAAAAAAAAAAAAAAAAAAAAAAAAAAAATCTACAATCACACATACATACACTTACAAAGATGAATGCAGGATGCTTATTTTATCATACATCTATGAACATGAAAAATAATGAAAATAGCATCCTTGCTATAGTGCTTATTTATAAAAATCTCATGATATACATACTTATTTACTATCCTCACTAAAAATTATAGTGCAGTACTATAGTTTGAATTTTCCACCGAATCCTTTTGGTATTTGTTCTGGAAAAGTGGTGACTTTTCGCTTGAAAACAAAAAAAATGTGGTTTTTATGTGTTTTGTTTATTTTATAAGATTCTGGGAAAATCTGGGCAGGGTTGACTGGGGTCACATACCATCCTGCAAAACTAAAAGCATGTGTTTGTTTGTATGTGTGTATGTATGTAGGGAACAAACATTCAAGGTTTAATTAATAAAGAAAGAGTTCTGTGTGGAATGTTGGGAGAGTAAATCAGAGTAAGGAATATTCTTTACAAAGTGCATCTCAACATAAAGAATAAAGGCTAAATGTTAAAACTGGCAGCATTTACTGTAGTATCTTCACTGAGGAGGGCAAAAGAGTGGAGGGATGCTGGGAGTTTTCAGCTGGAGGCTGCCTTTCCAGTCTGATCAACTGTTGGGAGAAGAAAGAAGCAAAGTTTGTCTTTGTAAATACGAAAGATGTTAGAAGTTTGCTAGGCGACACTTTCGCCATATCTCCTGCTGCCTCTCAACTAAGTGTTTTCCTTCTTTAATTTCTTCTCCTTCTTCTTCCTCCTCCTTCTGTGGCTGCTGCAGCAGATATATTTAGTGTATATAACTTCAAATTGCCACCAACAATGTAGTAGTTCCCTTTTGGGCACATCCCCTCCAGCATTTGTTATTGTTATTTGCCTGATAAAGGGCATTCTTAGTGAGATGGAATCTCAATGTTGTTTTGATTTGCATTTCTTTTATGGCCAGTGATGTAGAGCACTTCTTCATATGTCTCTTGGCCATTCTCATTTCCTCTTCAAAGAACTCTCTTTTTAGGTGTTTAGCCCACTTGTTGAGGGGGGGCAGTTGGTTCTTTGAGGTTTTGTTTTGGAGGAATTTAATTTTTTTAGTTCTGCATATATTTTAGATATGAGGCCTTTGTTCATTGTATGGCCGGTAAAGATCTTTTCCCAATCTGTGGGCTTTCTGTTTATCTTGCAGGCTATGTCCTTTGCCCTGCAGAAGCTCTGCAGTTAGATGCAGTCCCATTTGTCCAACCTTTCTTTGATTTGTTGCATTTTTGGGCCTTATTTAAGGAAGTTTCATCCTGTGCCAAGGAGCCCAAGTGTTTCTCCTACTCCTTGTAGTGCTTTCAGGGTATCTGTTTTTATTTTGAGGTCTTTGATCCATTTGGAATTGATTTTGGTGCAGGGTGATATATAAGGATCTAGTTTTAATTTGTTGCAGGTGTTGAACCAGTTTTGCCAGCACCATTTGTAAAAGAGGCTATCTTTCTTCCAGCCTATTTTTTTAGCTACTCTGCAAAGCGGTATGAAGATTCCTCAGAAGGCTAAACATAGAGCTCCCCTACGACTCAGCAGCCCCACTCTTGGGCATCTACCCAAAACATTACAAACAAGAACACCCTAAAGACACTAGCACAACAGTGTTCATTGCAGCAGTTCATTGCTAAAACATGGAATCAACCCAGATGCCCCTCAGTAGACGAATGAATCAGGAAAATGTGGTACATACACACAATGGAATTTTATGCCTCTATCAGAAAGAATGGCATTGCCCCATTCGTAAGGAAATGGAAGGACTTGGAAAAAATTATATTAAGTGAAGTGAGCCAGACCCAAAGAAACATGGACTCTATGGTTTCCCTCATATGGAATAATTAGCACAGGTTTAGGCTAGTCACAGCAGAGGATCACAAGAGCTCAATACCTATGCCTTTATGGACAGGTAAGATGATGGTAAATGAAATCAACTCCATGTTATGGAAACAGCTGTTATATCACTGTTGTAATTACTTTCAACATGCCATGTGAAACCATAGCTTTTTTTGTTGTTGTTGATGATCCTCTTGTATCTCTGCTTGTGGTTGTCCCCACGCTACCACTGTATCTTATCCGAGTACCCTGGATCCTGTATATCCTGGTATTAGAACTTGGGAAGTGAAAGGGAATATCAAAATTGAGAGACAAAGGATAAAACGACAAACAACTCCAAAAACAATACTTGCAAAACCATTTGGTGTAAAACAACTGAACAACTCATGGGGGGAGAGGAAAAGGGGCAGGGGGGGAGGAGGAGAAACAAGGGAAGAGGTAACAAATTGTAGAAGAAATGTACCCACTGCCTTACATATGAAATTGTAACCCCTGTGTACATTACTTTGACAATAAATAAGTAATTATTCAGAAAATAAAAACAACTTCAAATTGAAAAAGACTTAGCCTTCAGCAGGCGGGAAGATTTAAAGCTTCTCAGAGTTCCTTGGATATAGTTCCCGTTCAGGAATTCTTAGATGATGTTAGGGATTCTTTCTCAAACCAACCACAACCAAAATGAAATAAGACTTTAAGGGTCCACATGAACCTATGAATTGACTTCTAATGGATTACTAGTGATAGGAAAGTGTGGGGGAAAAATCAATAAATGAATGCATTCATTTTGAAAGGAACAAAAGTTTGGAATGGTAGGCTCTTAGTGATATAAGATTACCGCAGAATTATAATTAGTATTAAATAAAGCAAACTAAGTATACTTTCTAGGAAATTTACGCACAGTGCAGTTATCACTATTGTATCTCATATCAATCCTTGAAATCACCCCGTGAGGAAAGCTGAGCTCGGCTTAGTTCTCCAGCTTTTTCACGAAGCTGAGCCTCTGGCTTGTCACTAGATTGCTCAAAAAACTCTTCAACTGCAGAAATGATTCCAGAACCTAGATGCTGTGACTCACAGCTCTTTGCAAATTTCTATCAATGAGCATTCAGCGACCAAAATAACTGCATTTATATGCGATGACTGAAGCAATAATAGATGCCAGGATTGCAGATTAGATGTAGTTAGCTACCTGAAAACTTCCTCAAGACTCAGATGTATTAATTGTTTAACTGAAGTCTATCTGAGCAACACTTAGCATAGAGTAGGTGTTTAATAAACATTTGTTAAATGAATGGATGAGTAAGACAGTCACAGCTTTTAGATGATGTACTATGCTAGCTTTAGACTGCAACAGGAAGTTCCGCTTTTATTATAGATGATTCAGAGTGATGTGAAATTTAAGCATCTTTCATTTATAATCCGTTTCCTGTTAGTAAATATCAGAACTTCTCTGTTGGTTTATTATGCTTACACCAGCAAATACAGAATTGTTTGGCTTTGCATTCTCAAAATAATTCCTGTTATGAAGTAGTATTGCCCACATTCTTGGCACAAGGAATGATGGAGACACTTTGGTATGGTTTTGAAAGCATTTGTCTGTTGTTTTTTCTCCCTTGTTCATCGTCCCCTTCCTGCCTCCTCCTTTTCCTCTTCCTCCCATTCCTCTTCTTCCTCCCCCCTTTCTCTTTTTAAGAATTTCTCTGTGGTTTAGACTTCCCTTGAAGACATGATTCTCTTGCCTCAGCCTATCAAGTGCATGACCACTCTTGGCTTCATGATGTTTCTGAAAAAATCTATTTGTTAGTCACTGGAATTAAATTGAGTGAAGTAAGTCAGGCCCCAAAGACACAAAGGTCGCATGTTTTCTCTCATATGTGGAAACTAGAATTCATTTAGGAACACATAATAAATATGCTGTGTACTATGCAAGTGTACACAAATGTATGAACTGAAATATGGTAGCTTCCAGTAGAATATGGTGTAATCTCTTAGAAAGGCAAAATCATAGTTAAAAAAATTAAACACCAATGATGTGGAACTTGAAAGCAGTGAGGTAGGTCCAGGGGTGGAGATAGACAAGTGGAAAGAAAAAGAGGGAGAGGGGAGAATATAGTCAAGAATTGAATGTATATCCTGCAAAATTAAGAAGAGTTAGGGAAGAGATGGGTGGGGAAGGGATGGGTGACGATGTTGAAAGGGATAAAATTGATCAAGATGTATTATAAGAATGTATTAAGGTATATTAAGATGATGTATTATAAGAATGACAACTCTTTTATAAAGATACTTGAAGTAAAAAAAAAAGATGATTAATGACCCTAGGTTCTACTCTATATAATCGACTTGTTCAGTAATTTTACTTAACTATTTTGTGTAGTAAGACTTGTTTGGAGAAACCTATACCAAAGTTGTAAAAGGAAGATTTGACACATAGGTAGTCGGATATTTTTAAACTGTTTAAATTATCATATAATAAGGTAAAAAAAAAACACAGGTGAGGCTTTCATTCTGTGAAGTATAAAGGGAAGAATTCTATGTAATTCAAGCCTGAGGTATTTTGTACAACTTGCTGTAGGAACTCAGAGCCCAGCTGCTTTCCGCTTCAAAGAAAGAGTCTGTTCAGTTTATTTTCTGAGAATCTGCGCTGTTCTAGACACCAAAGTGAATTAATGCATTTATGTATGAGAAGACACATTCTCCCTTTCCAAGGACTTTGCAGCCTAACAGAGAGCCGAAGACAAATGCACAAATTTCTTTAATACAAAGCACGGTGGAGAATCAGCTCAGCTTTTGCTTCCTGTGAGCTCAGTGAGAGGAAAATCACAGGTAGTTGGTGCTGAGACAGGGCTTGGGAATTCCACAGTGTCTCTGCAAGATGACAGGATGTTTGAGACAACAGAATCCTATAGGCAGGTCTCCCCAGGGTGCAGCACTCCATCATGATACGTGATGTTGCCTTTCCAGCTACATGGTATACCGCTTAGGCATACAGATTCTTTTTTTGTGTCTCAGTATTTATGAGACCCGGGTTGGTCCAGAATAAGCAATCAAAGTTAAGCCATCAACTTAACTGATAGTATTTGAAAATGGATTAAAGGTGAAAGAGTTCAGAATCTCTACCTAAATAAGGTTGTACAAATATAGCATATTACTGTTGCCATTGGGAGTAATCTCCTGCCTGTAACACAATCATATTAGGATTCACCTTCATCCAGAGCTTGATCATCATATCATGATCAAATCTGAACGCTTTGTCTCTTGAATGTGAACTCATATTGAGGCCTACCATATTATGGCAATTTTCAGTTTATTCCAACTGGCTGGGGAATGGAATGTCACATTTAATATAATATTATAGTGCCTAGGATTGGTTTACTCTGTTCCATAGACTAGAATAAAAGAAAGAAAACTTAACACATACAATATTCCAAACTTAATGTGGATTAAATTGCGTATTTATTCTGAAAGCTCTGGTGACATTCTAGTTCATTAATGGAAGTATTTACTATTCTCTATTTATTACCTTTGGCATTCTGTTTCTATTGTACATTATTAATGTGCCAGTTTCTCAATCATAAGATTAGAGCTTCTGTCATCAGTCTCCTACTTAAATCTATTATGTAAATAAAATAAGAATTCAATTCTAAAACTCTTTCTTGAATTGCCAGGCACATGAGGATTGGATGTGACAAGTTATTGCATTTAAGCTTAGTTAATGTAATCCATATCAAGAAGCCATTACACGTCTGTAGAGTTTAAAAAACTTAAATGGAGGGGTCATTAAATTCAGGAACCTTTTGAAGTAATATGTTAGGTATTAAAATGACCTCCTCAAGTTTCTAGCACAGAATGCTGTTCAATTATATGTATTTAAACACTGTCCTCAGGAAATTCTAAATACTACATGGCAAGTAAGAATTCAGGCAAGCTGGGCATGGTGGAATGCAACTATAATTCCGGCATTTGGGGAAGATTAAAAGTTCAAGGCCACCTGGGGCTACATAGTGAATCCCTGTCTCAAAAAAATACCAACAAATCAGCCAACTGCTGGTGGTGGCTCACGCCTATTATCCTAGCTACTCAAAAGGCTGGTATCTGAGGATCACGGTTCAAAGCCACCCTGTGAGGAAAGTCTGTGAGACTTTTACTTCCAATTAACCACCAGAAAACTGAAAGAGGAACTGTGGCCCAAAGTGGTAGAGCTCTAGCCTTGAGCGAAAGAGCTTAGGGGCAGCACCCAGGCCCTGGGTTCAAGCTACATGATTGATAAACACACAAAGAATAAATAAAATAAAAAAATAATTAAGGAAATTTATCCTTTCTTATGTCTTTATTCATTTGTGCAAAGATCACCTAGTAACCCACATGTAACATTTTTTCTTTTGGCTACTAATCGTCTACATAGGTTACTTAGAAAAGCCTAACTTGATTTGATCTTATCTGAAACATTGCTGACTTGGACTTGATAATTACATCCCTTGGCATTTGATTTTTTCACAGTGGTTTTAACACAGAGATACTCTGTTCCTTCTGCAACTATCAAAGATTTAAAAATTACCTGTGATTTGTTTTAGTAATATGTAACTTGGTGAATTTTTTTCTGTCTTATTTGAAAAAAATTAGAGTACATTAAGAAAATGAAGAACTTGCACAACCACATTATGTACAGTTACCAGTTGTAGAAGTTTCTGTGGGTAACTTTGACTTTGGAAATTTTCTCAAGAAATAGATTTTATACCTATTTTCTAGCCTTACAAATTTGGACTGCCTTCAAAAGACTTCAAAACTTATTTCTACGTGGGTCTTGATTAAATTGCTGAGCAGAGAATGTATGGTATGTTGAGCCATGTTTCACCTAAAAGTGTTTATTTTTCAGTGAATGTGCTCATCACATTGAGGGTATTATATAGTGTACAACATTAGTTTGTATAACATTTTATGTTTTGAAGTTCCTCTATAGGCTATCTATAGTCTCATGTAAAAACAAACCAGGCATAAGTAATAGAAATGCTTTCTCATTTTGATTTTAACTTAGACATGTTAATGCATTCTTTAAATGGTCCCCGAATATATTAAAAGGCTTCCTCATCTAGGCTATATAATTTTAAAAGTCCAAGAAACCTAAGAAAATGTGGAGAAGATAAACAACTCTGCATTAAGGTCATACCGCAAAAGTTTTATCTACAATACAAAATGTTGACTTATATTCTACCATTTATTGGCTATTGAAATGCACTTGGACTATTTGTTTTGTGTAATCATCACTTCACATATCATTTTCCCTAAATCTTGAACCATTATGCAATGGATGTCTGTTATCTAAAATAATGCATTCCTTTATTTGCTCTTCCTTATGAAGTCTCTAAAAGCACAACACAGCTCTATAATTTATTTCTCATTTCAGGAACAAATAATATTGTTGCTCTCCAAATTGCCTTCTGTAAAATAATCTACGGACTGTAAATGCTATTAGGGGGTTTGTTGTAATGATGTGGAGTTTCTTCTTTTAGAATACTGGATACAAATAGAAGCAGTTTCCTATACATCTTTCCAAACATAGGGTAATGTAATGGGCAGCAGCATGCAAAATGGGCCTCTATATTACTGTGTCCTACAATGTCTACTGCCTCAACTGCATTCCCTTTCCCCTGAACTTAAACATATTGCAGTTCCATCTGCTCTATACTATAGATGATGCACATTTATTTTTACAGGGATATTTTTCAAATGAGTTTAGGGAACAGATGTTTTTGCATTCATACTTGCTTTCTTTTTTTCCCTCTTGCCTTTCCACAAAGACATAGGGAAAATGCATTGCTGCTGTCGTTGGTAAATCTTGCATATCTCTCTGACTCACGTTGCTGCACTAGAACACAGGACATTGTGAAACTGAAGTTGAGCATGGCATTTCCTTAGCTTCTTACGACTCCGTACCAGTCACTCATCTGTGCTCCAGGAGAATCTTGGATCCCCTTAGGATCTTTAGGTGGAAGGCAAATCAAGGTAGACCTGTCCTTTTGTTAGTCTTCTGTTTTAAGTCTGAAATTTTAGGTCAGTAGCAAGTTTACAAGTGAACTTAAAAATATAAACCTAGACATATGAATACTAGGTTTACCAGATTCTTCAGTACACATGATCTTTTATGTACCAGGATCTAAGTTTTCAAAATTTATATTGTTGTAAAATATTCGTACAAATTTATTTTTCATAATCTTTCCATACGTTTATTTTGAATACTTTTATTATCTTTAAGTAGTTGTACAGGTGTTACCTTTCACCAAAGCAGTTCATGAGCCCAGTGTACCTTGGCCCATGTGAGCATCCTGACCCGATTCAACTTTCTCAACTATCCCAACCCACCCTTTCCCTTGTTTATCTTAATTTTAGATTCTATATATTTAAATTTTCTTTGCCTTTTTAAGAAAGCAGTTTATTTGTACAAAGCTTCTTGGTCTGTGTTATCATTTCAGTACCTTCACCCTCCCTTTGGCCCAGTCCTTCCTATACATTTCTCGATTCTATGATATATGAAACAAAGTTTTGTCCCACTTGTATGACATCTAATGGGATGTTGTACTTGACACACCCTTCATCAACAAAGCTGCATTCTTCTCGTAGATATAGAATGGTAGTGTAGAAAGAATTTGGCTGTTTTGAGTCATCTTTTGCTATATAACTGGTAACCACAAACTTAGCAGCAAAGACAACACGTTTATTATCTCATGCTTTTTTGAGGGTCAGAAATCCAAGAGCTGCTTAGCTGGGTGGTTCTGGCTCAGTCTGTAATGAAGTTCTAGCTAAAATATTAGGTGGGACTGCTGTTAATTGGAGGTTTGACTAGAAGAGCAATCTATTTGACAGGAGTCCTTTATTTCCTATTTGCTGAAGAAAATCCTGTTTCCTTAACACTTGTGCTTCTTCATAGGATTGATCTCATAGTAGGTAGATTTTTCCAGATTCAGTGATCAGAAGGAGGAAGGGGGGAAGGAGGAAGAGGGAGGAAGAGGAGAATGAGAAAGAAAGAAAAGGAGGAGGAAGAAGATGAGAAGGAAGAAAGAAAGAAAGAAAGAAAGAAAGAAAGAAAGAAAGAAAGAAAGAAAGAAAGAAAGAAAGAAAGAAAGGAGGAGGAGGAAGAAGAGGAGGAGGAAAAGTAGGGGAGGAGGAGGAGGAGGAGGAAGGGGGAGGAGGGGAGGAGACAAGAGGAAAGGAGAGAGGAGAGGAGAGGTGATGAGAGGGGATGGGAGGAAAGAGAGAAGAGAAGAGAAGAGAAATATGAATGTGATTGAAATCTAGTGCTGGTTTGATTGAAATCAAATGAGTTTAAATCAGTCAAAAGACAGTACCAATACATCCTCATTGCCTTCCTTAAAAACAGGGCAAAATGCCAACCTACAGTGTAAATGATTCCGCTGTCCATTAGGAAAGGATAGCTGAGCTAACCATTAATATTTCCATAAGTCCCTGACCTTGGATTAGTATAAACTAGAATCTAGAAAGTGACTGCATTGATTACCATTTTAATGCCTGTGTTCTGGAACTCATTTCCCCTATGGATGACTTCCAGTTTCATTCTGTAGCATCCAATTTGTGAAGCTGTCTTTTGACTTTCAGAATCAAGGTGTTCCTTAAGTAATGTAGGTGACTGGACTCAGCCATGTACTCAAATCAGATGTATTACCTTCTGCTATGATTTGGATCTGAAATGCCTGTCCCCCAAATATCTACATGAATAATTGTTTAGAACTATTGCAAGTGTGTGTGTGTGTGTGTGTGTGTGTGTGTGTGCGCGTGCGTGTGTGTGGTGGGGGGTCGATGTCTTGTTTTCCTCTTTGCTTTCAGTTACCCTGAGGCAATCAACTTTTGTTTCTATGATATTCTGCCTGACTACAGACACAAAACAATGGACCCAACTGACCGATATTAGCCAAAATAAATCTTTCCTTTTTAGATTTGATTATCTTAAGTGTATTGTTTCAATAATGGAAAAATTACCTAACACACCATCACAATCTAGCCCCTGTATCCACATGCTATATTGATAGTTCCATGAAGAGTTCAATTGGCCTTAAAAATGGGACTATTTCATGTTCTTTTTTCCCTTTAAAGAATGACTGCAGCACAGAATCTCACACATGCCCTGATGATTCTCATACATTTTTTTTTCTTAGCTGTTCATTCTCTGACATTTAGTCTATCTTATATCTAAGATGTGTATTGGGCCATCCACTCCAGTCATTCTCTGTCCGTACATACATTGCTTTTCATTGCTCATTTGAAATTTTCCCTAAGTTAATAAACCTGGTTCAATAAAGAGTCACATGTCTTCCCGTTTCCATCTGTGGAGGTGGCTTCTTTCCAAATACTTAGTTACCCCTTTGTCCTCTTCCCTTCCTCCCTCTCCCTTACTCTCAAGCCCAGTGGGCAAATCTTGACGACACATACACAGAAGTTCCTTTAACTTCACCTCCTTGGCATCCTATTCCTCTCTTTCTCTTACCTCTTTACCATTTTAATTTCCTTAGAATTGCCTTCTTAGGGCTTCTTCTTTCTTCTCCATTTTTTTTTGTTCATTGCCAGTGGTTTAAAGTTTCAGGCACCAATAGCGGATACGTTAAAATATTATATAATCTTTCTACTCCTCAACTTAGCATTGATGATAGCTTTGTACTATCTGCAGCTGCATTGCCCATTAGAACCTTCCATACAAATGGAAATATTCTATAGCATGCCATCTAATGCAGCAGCTGCTAGCCACATGTGAGCTACTGAGTCTTTCAAGTATGGATAGTTTGATGTACTTACATTTTACTTTTGAGTATCAAGACAGTGTCTCACAATGTAGTCAAGTTATCCTGAACTCTGTATCCTCCTGCCTGAGTTTTCTGAATGCTAGTAGTCCAAATATCAAATTGTCCAAGTGCCAAACTGTCACTTTTAATTTCAAATTAAGTTTAAAAGGGTATATAGGCCATGGATATAACATTGGACAGTTCAGGTCTTTAGAGTAAAATACCGGTGTATTCCTATTATTATCACTACTATACCTTTTCCCTCACATACCAACTATATGAAACAAATTGTTTTAACATAATGGTTTGTAATCTCTTTACCTTAACCTATGGTAAAAATAAAAATTGTTATTTACATAGCTCTATACATGAAGTGTATTTCTTGAGCATTAACTATATGTAAAGCATCATTGATGCGTCTGATAAGCACAGGACTTTCCCTCTCCCTTGGGGATAACACTGTATTGGATAAGCCCAACAATGTACAATAAATAATAAACAATGAGGATCAACAATATACTGTATTAGATGGTGATACACAAATGAAAAGGAAGAAAAGGAAAAGTCATCAGGGATGTATAACACAACAATGCTGGCAATAAACAAGGAGAGGAGCTGGAAGCAGATGTGAAATGAAGAGGACCTATTAGGAGGCTGTCTGCCTCACAGGCATGGATGATGGCCACAAAGCAGATGGTAGCAGGAGAAATAGTGAGCACACTTGTATAATGCTTGAACACTTGTGCACTCAAGAGTATGGATAATCCAGAGTCTTTGTGTCAACCACTCCCTTCCCCAGGGCACAGCTAATCATAGTTCTCCTGCCTATAGATCAATCCTTAAACAATATACTATTGTCTTTTTTTTTAATTTTATATAAATGGAATGATATTGAATGTGCTTCTTTTTGTGTGATTTTGGGTTCCACATGATGTTGGTAGACTTTTGCATTTATCTCCAGTTTCTTTATACTGTTGATAGGTTCTATTTGCATGAATAGCTCACACTTTACACATTCTTGCTGTGAAGGACATTTGTGTGCGTTTTGGACATTTATGAATATTTCCACTCAGAATATGTTGTTATATACATATTGTGATAGCTATAAACATTTCTATAACCACCCACAAAACAAATAGTGAACCATAAGACATGCCCTACTGAATTTCAGTAGATAATGATCCATGGTTTTCTAGAATGATTTTTTTCCTAAGCTCCATGTGTGACATTCGCGGTTACTTTACATCCCGGCCAGTACTTGGTATTGTTACACTTTTGTCAGCGTGATTAGTGTCTATTATTATCTCACAGTTATTTGCTTTGGGTTTTTCTCAGTGGTAATGGAATAAAACACCTTTTTTTATTACGCTGTTATGGTAAAATGTCTGTTTAGATCCTTTGTGTACTTGTCCTTTGGTTGCAGCTGTTTTCTTTATCATTTGTAGGAGTTCTTTATATTGTGTGGCTCCTTCTTGTGTTAATGGTATGTTTCACATACATATATTCTCACCATTTGTAGATTGACCATTTCCTTTTTTATTTCTGGATAAAAGGTGTTTTAAGTTTTAATATAGTAAAATTAATTCATCTTTTCCTTTCTGGTTCTTTTTTATGCCTTTTATAAGAAAGGCATACAAAGGAATACATTTTCTAACTTTCTACTTCAAAGATAAATATCTTTGGTAGTCATAACATTTAGGATTTTAATCTACCTGGAATTGATTTCATTGTATGGCACAGGCTAAGGATCGAATCTCCCCTTTATGTGAAGTGTTGGTTCTGTTTTCATAGCTTCCTAAAAATTCTGCTTTTGTAACCCATTTAATTAATTACTTTTGCCTCAATGCTAATAATAATCTATAGCTTGAGAAAAACCTGATTTTGTAGTGCTAAACCACCTTTAAATGCCCAATGTAGCAACTTCAAGTTACAGAATCTGAATTTGAGCTAGGTAAAAACAAAAGAAACTGCAAAGAAGACAAAGATGCTTATATGACTCACAGACCTGTAGGGCAGGACACTGGCTTGTACCTGAGTTTGAATTCAGGACCTGGAGCTTGCTGACCTTGCTTGCTCACAGCAAATGCTATATAACTTGAGCCATGCCTTCATCTAGGCTTGTTTGGTTTGGTTTGGTTTCTGATTGTTTTGGATTTGGAGTTTTGCAGAGTTGTTTTGTTTTTTTTTTCCACATGATATGGCTTCAAACTTCAGTCCTCCACATCTTGCCCTCCCAAATAGCTAAGATTACAGGAATGAGCCATTGGTGGGTGCCCAGTTAGGGATACTGTCTTCAAAAGAAGTCAGAAATCTATACTTATCTGTCTGTTGATTCACATAGTCTTCTCTTCAGAACAAAATTTTGGCTACTAGCAATAGTTCTTGAGCTACATGTATCAGAAGAAGTCTATTTCCATTTATGTCTAAAATTTTCTCTGACACATTTTGAAGTGAGTGACAATCAACTGTGGCAGCTCCTGCTACACAACGTGGCTAGTGAGGAGAAAGACAACTCTGAAGCCAAAACTTGGATAAAACAGTTCATTGGTAGAAATGTTCACTATGTGAATGCTTGTGTGAGCCTTTACCCTGTCATCTGCAATGAAGATTCCATTCAGACATGGCACCTCTGAGGAAAGGTTTCTCATGATTCTTCAGGTGGCTTTGGGCTTCCTTTCCCTACAAATGCACCTCTAGTATTCCTGCTACTTTCAGGAACTGAAATGACTCACTTCAGTGTCTGTTTCTACTGTAAACTGTGACAACTGCATCTAGAGTTATTTTTATAGAAAGTAAACTGACACTGATCAATTTAATAAATATGAAATTGGTGATATAGGAACATTTTTAACATGTGAGTCTTCTCATTATCACAGGATTGGGATTTCCATCAACTTCCAAAGTTGCTTTGAATAGGACATCAGTTCTTAAGTAAATTAGTATTCACCTATTCTTCAGACAGTTTTAAAGAAATAGGCTTGACTTAGGATATTTTTCCTGATTTGTTTTAAAAACAGGGATAGTGCATTTGAATGATGAGACATGCCATCATTGTAGGTGTTTGTTATGAGTCTACTCCATCATAACTTTTGTTTTCTTGAATTTAAAGTAAAATGTTTTCAGGCTAATTCAACAATGTCATCTGACATGAACTAAAAGAAATTTGATTACTTTTTCCATCATAGCAATGGCTACACATAACTAATTTTTGCTTGGCTAATTTAATTGTCTTAAATGAATTTTGATGTACCATGACAGATGTGATCAAGCACAGAATGTTTTTGATATGTCCTGTGATTAAGAAAAAAAAATGTCTGCTTTATTTTACCATAGTGAAACATTTTCTGCACAGAGAGTTACTGAACTGGACTCATTTGATTTTCAAAGTTAACAAAATGCAATTTCTAAATGGAAACGACATTTATAGGTAGGGTTAAGAAAGGATGAAAAAATATTCTATAGAGTTCAAAAATGAAGGACGAACTTGTGATGGAGATTTTCTGCCCTTTGGCTGGGAAAGGATTGGAGTTTGGAGCTGTGTGTGCTCTGTTGCTTGGGGAATCATAACATTAAAAGTTAGAATCTGCTGAAATGCCTTGGAGGGGAAGCCATCCTTTCATTAGTAGAAACCTAAGAATTGCCTATCTTTTTCCCCCTTTTCTTGATTTGTCTGTCTTCACTTTCCTTCTTTTGCTGTACCCTCCACCATACTCTTCCCTATTCTGCTCCTCTTTTTTTTTTTTTTGCCTTCCTAAACGTAACATCATTTTCTATGAGGATTGAGACATTTCCAAATGGATTAAAGCTTTAGCCCATCTCTCTCTCCCCCCTTTCACTCTCTCTCTCTGTGTCTTGCTTGCTCAGTTTCTTTCTCTCCTCTCCAATATGCATTACTAGTGACAGCCTACCGTCGACATTACAGAGCAAAAGTTACTTGGAGAAATGGTAAGACTTTCTAAGATGAGAAAAGGACTCAGTTATCACCATATTTAATAAGCAAGGAAATGCGGGTTTTGAGGAGGAGTTAGAGCCATTTCTAACATCGTCAAAACAGTAATCATCAAAGCAGCCTGGACTCCCACGTTGCTGTTGTTCAAATATACTAGAAGCTGAGTCTAGCTTGCTAGAGTTGAGCTTTGGGAGTTCTGATTGAGCAACACAGGCCTCTAATCTTCCAGCTTCACCATGGAGAGGGGACTCTACCTATAGGAATGTGTTATGTTTCAGGCTGTGGTAATGTTTTCTTGAGGGTGCTTCAGTTAGGAAACTTGGATTTTCAGTTGAAGTAACCATTTTGTGATGTGAGTATATGTAGAATGGATAATGTATTTAGACATAGAGAATCATTTTTGTCGATATTAGTGAAAATATACTCACTTATTTATCCCTTAAAGACTCAGACATACAATACCAAAATTTCATTACTCTGGGGGATGGGGGTTGTGACTAGCAGTGAACAAAGGATCTGAGGTTCTGGCTCTCCTTCTCTCTGACTCTTGCACATACATATATATATACACACACACACGCACATACACAGAGGCTTCTCAAACTTTATGTTATCCATCTGTAGCAAAATGACTCTGGTGTACAGTTGAAAGTATATGTGCTATTCAGGAAAATATTTAATAGCTTTTGTTTTCTTACCAGTAGCTATTGGATTGCCCTCCTAATTTTTTTTTTTTAATTTATGATGTGTTACAGGGGAGTTTTTCTGTTTCCTTATGTTTTTGCTGTCTTCTCTGTATGGTTTCCTGTATTGACTCTAACAACTAACCTAGTTTTGAAGCATTTTTCAAGTTACTGAACATGAAAGACTTACATTGTCACTGCATGAGCCACTTTATTCTTCATGGCCATAGATGGTTTGGCATGGTTTTATTGTGTGCCCTTTGTTCATTGACAAATTGATAACAATTCTGTAGCAAAGCTTTGACTGGGAAAGTTGTTGCTGGTAACCAAGGCCTGCCTGACCAAAATCTTTAATCTGAGGCAGAGTAGTTGGCAAGAAGCAACAGTAAGGGGATTCAGATTAGATCCTTCTACTGCAACTGTGAACACACACTCTAGGTCATCAGAATGGTATGCAGGATTCTTGTGGAGTTTGGACAAAACCATGACTACGTGAATACACTGAAAGGATTGCTGTTCTCCTCAGCAGTCTGAGACAGACGAAACCTTGGTCACTATTTCTTTCACACTAGTCAGTTACAATGCTGTCAGCTTCCTAACTGTGTGGTAGTCATGCTAGATTTGAATGGAACACGCTTGCTTTTAACAGTCAGCCTTTTTCTACTGTTATTCATCGCCATGTCCTCATTTCAGTATCTTTTGAATATGTACTTCTTCTTACCAAGTTTCTTTCCTGGTGCATTTATTTATATGTATACACCCAACCCTGATTTTGGGTTGATTGTGGGAGGCTTCCTAGTTTCCATTGAACAGCTTCCTAAGGAGCCCAGCTGTTCCCTGTCAAGGGTTTTTCTCTTTTATTAGTCTCACAAGGCAGGACTGGCAGGGGGCAGCGTGTTGGGACAAGATTCCAGCTGTTGTAACGGTGATCTTGGAGCCCCTGATCATTTGAAACTTGAAGAAAAATTTGACCTTATCAGAGTGGTCCTGTTTGCACATTTGTTTGTTTTTGAGGGGCTTGCATTACAAGATAAAGAGATGTTGATGGTAATGAAAACAACAACAACAAAAAGTACATGGGGTATGGAGGAAAATTCAAGTCACTTTTGCTTCTCAGACTTTTGAATAGTGGGCGTTTTAGGTATGAAGCATTTAAGATCCTGGGTAAATGATAACTGAGATAAATATGTTTTAGAATACAGCTAATTGGTAAACAGACTAAGCAATTTGGCAAAAATGTGTTTCCTCTTGAAAAGCAGAGAGCTAAGAAAGCCATTTCTCAGACGCACACTGGAAATTTTTTGTAGAATTGGGGCATTTTGGTGGTGTTTGATTAAGAGAAAAATGAATCAAAACTAGATTCTGGTTTTAAGAGTCTTTGCCTTTCTATATATCTTGCTCTTTGGCTTTTCTGTTTTTTTTTATTAAACATTCTCCTAGTGACTCCTCTTTGCCAGGAAATTGGGGATAGTTTGATAAGCTAATTAGATTATTGAATAATGGCTCCGAATATGTGAAGCAGTTGAGATACCTCCCATTCATTGTGAGAGTTTGACAGACAAGAACACATATCATCTTACAGATTTATAGTTGAGAAATGCAACTTATTCAAAACGGGGAACCTTGAAAGAAATGCGTGGTTGAGAGTGAGTCATTACCCAGTTAAAAATAACCTTTCCAGGTCATGTCGTTCTGTTTGCCGCAGTGAAATAAGTTTATTTCAGCAGAATGAAGCCATTATTAGCTTGGCAGAGTCCACTTGTCAGAATTTTATGGAGCAGAACACCATTTGGCTGAGAAATTCAATAAATACTGTAATGTGAGAGGAGTTAAACTCCAAGGGCTAAAGGGGCAAAGAGTGGGGGATTTGTTACTAATTCATAGTTTTACAACTCGAGTAAGAAAGCATTAGGATATATGATGAATTATCATTAGAGGTCAGGCACAGAGACCTTCTGTGGATTGTCAAGGCAGGAGGGACGTGTGAGTAAAATAAAAACTTTAAGGTATATTAGGTTGTGTAGCACTGATGGGGAAACATGAATATTAAAGCATTTTGACACTCAAGCTTTTTCTTTTTCTTTTCTGTAGGGTAATATGTCTGTCTCCTCTACTGGCTTTCCTGCCTGTTGCAAGACTTACTAGCGGAATGAAATTCAGTTGAAAATTCTTTGACAATAGAATTGGGTCGTCAGGCCAATACTGCAGTATTAAAACGAAACAGAGCCATTTGTCATCTTAATAGTGTGAGAAACCAATTCATTGGCCACTCTCAGTGACAGTGGGCTTCACCTTGAGGCAGTATGTTAGTGTGGCTAAGGTATGTGGAAATGTAATTCCTCCTGCCACTGTGCCACCTGAAGAAAATCATGGGCCTTCAGCAAGCCTTGCTTTCCTTATCTGTGAAATGGAGTGAGTTAATAATAGTCATTATCCTAGAGGCTCAGAGATATGATGAAACTTCATCAGTTTTGGTACAGTGGCTAGCATACAACAAAGTAAACACTAGCAACTAACACATTCAATTCAGTTAAGTGTTAAAAAAAGATGAACAGTGATTTTACAATATCCATATAATTATTGCCATGAAGAAAACTATTTGAATTTGTCAGAAATAATCTCCATAAATATTATGCTCTACTTTTGCCATTATACATTCACTTCTACAGGTCAGTGCATAAAAGTACTTTGTTTTCATGCATAATTACAGTTTTTGATAATTACTTATTTTTGTTCTTATTTTAAAATTGATTATGAATATTTTCAGTCACTGATATGGTTTGCATATGGTATTTTCCTCTTATTTTTTCAATTATTTTTGTTTGAAAATGTTAAAAACAGAAGGATTACAGTTATGTAAGACAGACATAGAATATATTTCCTTTTGGTTAATGTCATCCTTTCCCTTGTTCTATCTCGGTTTTTCTCTCCCATGACACCCACCAGTTGTATAATTCATTTTCAAAGTAGTGTCCAGTGAATACCATTGCTGCATTTGTTTATCCTTTATCTCTCCTTTTCAGTGCCTCCCTTTACATATATTTTCATTTTTCATAGCTTTATAATATTCTGGTTGTGTTGGTAATAGTCTGACTTACTTGATAATGCTGTGTTGTGTTGAGTTTACAATTGAAACTGAGTCTTTAGTGATGGAGAAGACTTAATTGGAGAAAAATATAGAAAGCTTATAGAAGGAGTTTCTTTTGAAGTAAAGTATCATTGCATATCTAGTCTTTTTGACATCTTAGTCTGTTGTATGTCATATAAAGAAGATATGTATTTGTGTTTGCACATACCGTGTCTCTGTCTCTTCACCAAGATTGCTTGGAGGTTCTTTTGGTATTCATCTTTAGAAAATACAACCTGGGTATTGTTGTATCCATATTACCAAAAACAAATTGAGGCTAGAAAGTTTTTGTTATGTGTGACAGATTCTGGAGACCTGTCATACAAGAGAGTCATAATCATTAATAACGTGTAACACATGATAATTGCTAAATGAGAAAAATTTTAAAAATTCTTACCATAAAACAATGATAAGTATGTGAGGCAATAGATTTATTATATAGTTTTTTAAATATTTTTTTGAGAGATGTCTTCATGTCTTTATGTTTCTCTGGGTACTATTGCTTATTTTAACTGGCCTCCCCAGTGCTGGACCCATTCTTTGCTTTATTTAATGTGCTGCTCATAGACAGGCTCTGGTGGCTCCTTCCTGTAATCTTAGATACACAGCAGGCTGAGAGCTGAAAATCTGAAAAGTCCATGAGACCCTCATCTCCAGTCATCCAGTAAAAAAAGCCAGAAGTGGAAATGTAGCTCAAGTGGTAGAGTGCCACCTTTGAACAACAACAACAACAACAACAAAAATAAAAAAGCTGAGGGACAGTGCCCAAACCCTGAGTTCAAGCCCTATTACTGGGACACACACACACACACACACACACACACACAGACACACACAAACTTGCACATGCACACATACATACACGCAATGTGCTGCTCCCTAGACTAGGAACTGAGGTGAGCACTCTTGAGCTTTTTTATTTCTATCCATGTGTGATTTGGCTATCTGGGGTTCTCCCTGCCTAGTCCCACCATCAGTATTACATGCAGTATCTGTGTTCAGGAAATTCCATGGTGTTCCTTATTTTTCTTTGCTTGAGATTCCTTAAAAAATGTTGACTCTCATTGCAACCAGAGAAAAATCCTCAATAACATGTAGGATGTCTTTGCTAAACTCAACATTTATCAAGATGACATTCTGAGATAAATACCTTCCTTGGTAACGTGCCCACCTGGTGCCACCCTCGTTTTACTCGGAAAGCACTCAGGGGCTTTTCTGAAAGAGTTGCACAAGATAACACTTTATTTGTGTGTGTGCCAGTTATAGGGCTTGAACTCTGAGTCTGGCTGCTGTCCCTGAGCTTTTTTGCTTAAGGTTAGTGCTCTACTGCTTGAACCACAGCTTTACTTCTCACTTATTTTTGGCAGTTAATTGGAGATAAGAGTTTTAGGGGCCTTCCTGCCCGGGAGGGCTTCAAACCATGATCCTCAGATTCCAGTCTCCTCCCTACCTAGGATTATAGACATTAGCCACTTGGTGTCTGGCTGACACTTTTGCACTCCTAAATTCACCAAGCAGAGCAGAATATAGACATTGTTGGTTAGGAAGAAGAGGAAAGAGGGGAGGAGTAAGAAGAAAGGCACAGACCAAGTTTCTTTTTCTGATGTATTATATTTTTATCTGTCAAAAATAAGAAAAGGAACTGATGATCTTTGCTACAAATACTTTATTATTATTATTTGCAATATGGGTTATGAACTCAGAGCCCTATGACTGCTCAACTGGTGCTCTACTACTTGAGCCACATGTCTAGCCCTGCCTTTTGCTGATTATTTTAGAGATAGAGTCTCATGGACTTTTCTGACAAGCTGGTTTTAAACTGTAGTCCTTTGAATCTCTGCCTCCTGAGTAGCTAGGATTATAGGCATGAACCACCAACATCTGCCCAAATGCCAGTCAGGCTTCCTTGAAGGTATAGTGGACTGACAATTGGCTATTGTCAGTTGACTGACAATTCACCTTTTCATTGTTTTAAAGGAAGGACACATGCTGTTCCTTTCCTGACAGTGGTGCAGAGTGCAATGTATGTACAGAGCTTTTCTCATTTGCTCAGGAGCCTACCTCTCTTCCCCTGCACAGTCAGATTAAGAGTCAGAGAGCTTTGGAATTTGTTCAATTAAAGTACTGGCCTGGAATCCACTATGGCAAAATATTAGCATTGTGCCCCACATGACCTTTAGAACTTGAGAAAATGGTATTGAAATACAGAGTTTGCCTACGTGTTCGTTTATTTCAGTGTTTTGTAGAATACTCCTTTTCTGTATTCCACCCCCCACCCCCAACTAGCTATAACCTCTTACTTAAAACTTTCCTTCCATTCACTATAAATATTTTGTCATATCTTTGGATCAGTCAGGGTTCAGGTCCCCTATTAATGCTTCTGTCTCCTTTTACTTAATACCTTTATCTCCTACTGGTATTTTTTTGGGAACTGATAATTTTAACTCATGGAGATTAAAAGAGACACTGCACTGCAGGCTTAAGAGACAGGCTCTAAGCCTTCTAGAGGAGTAGCCAAAGTCAATTAAAGAGCAACCTCTTGACTCCTTAGATTCTTCAGATAAACAATGCTTCTCTTGCCAGCTGATTGCCAGCTGCTGACAACAAACTGTATTTTCTGTGCCATTCCTTCCATAGGAAGGTGTACCAGTATAGCATATTTCATCAGTCCTGACCTGCAGAATCTGAGTATCAGGGGATTGCAAAGAGTGACTGGGGAGTTCAGAACTCTCCAACTCTCATATTGCAATTGACTTCCACTTGTAATTACTGCTAAACCTAAAGAGAAGATTTCTTCAGAGTGTAATGGATCCCAGGGGTATATTTTACTGGTGCAGGGTAATTTATACTTACAATATCTGACCACAACTAATCGATAACAAGTCTGTGATGTGCAGAAATAAGTACTGGAGATACTATAAGCAAACATACCTCAGACCTTGACACATATCAAAACACTGCCAAGCTTATTTTTGGCATCATCATCATCATCCTCTTTCTCTCTCCCTCTCTCTCTCTCTCTCTCATTCTTGCTGCTCACTGAAGTAGACATTATGTAGTCTAAACCCTTGCAGAAGTTTCCTCATTATATTATAAACCCAAGCTTAGCAAATTATTTAAGTTCTTTCCTCATCTCTCCTATGCCTAGAAAAGGTTTTGCTCTACAAAGGGAGGCAAGGTTTGTTATATTCTTTCTGGCTTCAGCAGTTTCATAGATGCTTGTACCATACACTGGAGTCATATGTCATGGCTGTGAGCTTCTGTGAAGGAGATGGTTCTTTACCTCACTGCTGACAGAAAGTTTGATGGGGGCTTGTGGTTCACACCTATAATCTTAACCACACAAAATTGAGACAAGGCCCAAGCACTGGTGGATCATGCCTGTAATCTTAGCTACTCAGGAGGCTAAGATCTGAGGATCTCAGTTCAAAGCCAGCCCAGACAGGAAAATTTGTGAGACTCTTGTCTCAAATTAACCACCAGAAATGACCAATTTCCAATTAACCAAATAACCAGAAAACTGTGGCTTAAGTGGTAGAGGGCTAGCCATGAGCTGAAGAGCTCAGGGATAGAGCCCAGGCCCAGAAATCAAGCCCCACGACCAAAAAACAACAAAAAAAGTCAGCCCAGAAAACTCAAAAATAGCAGGGCTGTGCAGATTGGGTGAAGATCTTTACTGGCCATACAACAGGTATAGGCCTCATATCTAAAATATACATAGAACTCAAAAAATTAAATTCCACCAAAACAAATCCTCAAAGAACCAACTGCCTCCTTAATGAATGGGCTAAAGACCTAAAAAGCGACCTCTCTGAAGAAGAAATGAAAATGACCAAAGAACACGTAAGTACTCAACAACACTGGCCATAAAAGAAGTGCAAATAAAAAAAAAAAACATTGAAATTCCACCTCACCTCAGTAAGAATGACCATTATCAAGAAAACCAATAACAACAGATGCTGGAGGGGATGTGGTCAAAAGGGAACCCTACTAAACCGTTGGTGGCAGTGTAAACTTGTTCAACCACTTTGGAAAGCAGTATGGAGTTTCCTCAAAGAGCTAAACATAGAGCTCCCCATATGACCCAGAAGCATCACTTTTGGGCTTCTACCCAAAAACAAAGCAAGATCACACTAAATCCACCAGCGAGCTATGTTTATTGCAGTACAATTTGCCATCACCAACCCAGATGCCCATCAGTAGATGAATGAATGGAGAAAATGTGACACATATACACAATGGAATTCTATGCCTCTTATCAGAAAGAACATTGCCCCATTCGTAAGAGAGTGGAAGGACTGGAAAAAAGTCGTACTAAGTGAAGTGAGCCAGACCCAAAGAAACATGGACTCTATGGTTTCCCTTATTGGTAATAATTAGTACACGTCTAGGCTAGTCCTAGCAGAAGATCACAATAGCTCAATAGATATGTACATATGAACTAAGTTAAGCGAAATGAGCTCCAGGTTATGGAATGAAGTGGTTTATCATTGTTGTTGCTATTTTCAACATAACATGTGAAATTATGGCATTTTCTTTTGTCTTTCTTCCCCATAGTTTTACCCCTGATGTCACTGTTACTGATTTTGGTACCCTGGGTATTGCATATACGTTTACTGAAACTAGGGCAGGGAAGGGGAACATCAAAATTGAGAGACAAAGGGTAAAAGGCAGATCAATGCAACAGCAATACTTACAAAACTATGTGCTATAAAGCAACTGTACAACACATGGGGAGGAGGGGGAGGGATATGGGAAAGCAAAGGTGGAAGACAAATGAGGGAGGAGGTAAGAAGTTGGATAAGAAATGTACTCACTGCCTTATGTATGAAACTCTAACCCCCCTGTACATTACTTTGACAATAAATAAATCAATTAAAAGAAAAACATAGCAGGGCTGGATGTGTGGCACTAGTTACCAGTGGTAGAGTGTAGTCTTGTGCAAGCAAGCCAAATGAGTGCAAAGTCTTGAGTATAAGTGCTGACATCAGCAAAAAATACTTGCCAGGAAAGAGACAGAGAAAGAGAGAAAGAAGACAAAGAGAAGGGAAATGGATGGAAGAAATATGAAAGAGAGATGGGAGAAAGAGATGAGAAAGACAGAGATGGGAGTGAGGCTGGGGAAAAGAACAGGAACCAGCTACCCTCAAAGATTTACCTCTGGTGTATTCTTCAACTGCATTATATTTCTCTAAAGTTTCCAGATTTTACAAAAAGAGTTTTACCAGCTAGGACCAAGTCCTCAGAACAGATGTCCTTGGGGTGATATTTCATAGATAAACGGTAACACCTCTGGCCACCAAAAGGCTCATTTCTGTCTCATGTTAAAATGCATTCTTTCCATCTTCCTAAGTCTCCACAAATCTTAGCAGTTGCAATGTTGCTCAAAAGCCTACGTTTTAAGTTTCCTTTGGCCCTCAAGGCAACTCTTAACTGTGCTAAAAAGCAAGTTACATACTTCCAATGTACAGTGACACAGAGTAAATATTTTCATTCCAAAGGGGAGAGATAGTGTCCAAAAAAGATAGAATGAAACCTTAAAAAGGTGAAACTCTAAAAGAGCAAAGAATAAATTTTGTAATTCTACATTCAATATCTGAAGTCTTTGGAGTCCTCATATAATCTCCAAAGAAAGGGCTTAAGGATCCACCCCTCTGGACTTGCTGTTGGAAGTGCACATGGCTTCTTTCCTGGGCTGGCTTCACTCCTTGCCTGTAGCTTTTCTCAGCAGATGGCTCAGGTTCCTGGCATAGCCAACATCCTGGGGCCTTCAGCTTTGTACATTCCACTCACAATTCTTGTGGCTTCAGCAGGAATCCTAACCATTCCACCTGACCTGGCTGACCTTTGAAGTCTCACTGGAAGTCTGGGGGAGTTCAGTCAGTGGTCACTTTCACCCATAGACTTGGGGAGACCTTCTTCGTATTGAAATCATTCACATCCTAACTGGCAGGAAGCAGAGGGAATGGAGTGAGGGAGAGAGAGAAGGATGAAGAGAGACAGAGAGGGGAAAAAAGAGAGGGGGGAGAGAGCAAGAAAGCAGGACAGAGAAGGAAACAACTTCTGCTATCTAAGTCCTACTTCCTAAGCTCCCAACTGAGGACCAAGTCCCCAGAGCCTGGACAGACATTTCATATCCCAACCATAACTCTTAGGGAAGAGACATAATCAAGGTCTACACTTCCTCTCAAGGAGAAAGAGACAAATTTGTAACAGTTCCTGTGTTATCAAATGAGATTCTCTGTAATAGCTAGTCTAATCCTATGTAGTAAAAACATTGCCTAAAATGTTGTACTGACTACCATGCATTACATTTTATAATTTAATGTTCATAATTATAATTGGTATGGTGAATTTAGAATAGTCTTATTTCTAATTGTTTAGAAGATGCTGTTAGTAGATATTTTTACCACATAAAGAAGATATTTTATAGATGTTCCCAGAAGTGGAGCACTGGAGGCTTATAATTTTGAATATTTGACACTTAAATTCACCTTTCCCAAGTAGGCTTTTAATATTACTTTGTGAGGTAAGGCATAGAGAATGTTGTGATTAATAATAGTAATTATTCAATTCACCTGGTTACCATGGCTAATTAAAATCCAGTGAAACTAGATTTGAAGATAAATCTATCTTTTCATTGTTCATACTGCCTGAGAAGTATGGTTAGTACCAAAAAAATAAGAGTCATCAACAGAATGTGTAAGCAAATATGCCATCTCTGGCCCCGCTGACAGCAGCATTCACAAAACCCCATGATTTGGCTGAGTTTGTTGAGCACAGGCCTGAGGCATAGAAGCTTGTTTACTGTACTGATTAAAAGGCAAGCTTGGAATGACTGAGGAGATTGTTGCTTGTTGTGTGAGTGTGTTTGTGTGTGTGTGTGTGTGTGTGTGTGTGTGTGTATGAGTTGTGGAGAAGGAAAGGGAGAGGGCGAGCCTTGGTAATACTTACAGTTGGAATCATATGTTTTATACTCTTTGGTGGTGAATGATACTTTAAATTATCCATAATTATTTATAAGGATCACATGGAGGAAGAAAGTCTTTCCTAGGATTCTCTACCCTGGGGACACATATGATTTTTTTTTGGCTTGTTTTGACTTTTGGTCCCAAACTCTACTCCCACCATATACATACAACATACATACAACACACATACACAAGACTTATACACATGCACACTGCTGCTCCCTGTTAGCTAACATGCTAATCCTCTCTGAAGACTTGAGAGGTTGGAAGGGATGGGAGAGAACAGAGAATGGGTGGGGAAGGATTGTAAAAGCACTCTAGTTGTGTTGGTTAATAACAGAAAAGAAAATTCCAAAAAGAAAAGAAAGAATAAAAATTGCTTTGTTTGTACTTTGGTTAACAGGTTCTTATGTAGTTATTCATGATTTATTTTATCTAATGTCCTTTTATATCTATCTTCCTAGCAGTTTATCATCTGTCATCAGTCTGTCTTCTACTACAGAATTAAGAGTACATATGTTGCACTAAAATAGTAGATTATAGCACTAAAATAATCATTGATTATTAATCTTAGAAGTTGGTTGTTCCCAGAGTGGGCAATGGTATTTTCTACCACCACTACCTACCTTCTCAAGAGGCTGAGATCTGAGAATTTGCACAGGAAGAAAAATCATTGAGATTCTTATCTCCAAATAACAAACAAAAAAAGCCAGAAGTGGCAATGTGGCTCAGCGGTAGAGGACTAGCTAAGAGTGGAACACTAGCACAAGTCCTTGAGTTCAGGCCCCATTACCAGAAAGTTGGTTGTTTATAATTGAAAGACAAGCTGGTAATTAGTGGCTCACACATATAACCCTAGCTACTCAGGAGTCTGAGATCTGAGAATCCTGATTCAAGCCAGTACTGGTAAAGTCAATGAGATCTTTAGTTTTAATTAACCCACCAAAAAGCTGGAAGTGGACCTATGGCTCAAGTGTGGACTGCCGTCCTTGAGCAAAGCTAAGGGACAGTGCCCAGGTCCTGAGTTCAAGCCCTAGTATTGGTGTGCATGCACTCACACGCATGCACATGCACACACACACACACACACTAATAAGTAACATGAAAGAAAAAGCATGTAACTGAAGGATTTCAAATCCCCTCTACCCTTTCCCCCAATGTAAAGCATCTGTATATTCCACACCTGTTACATAAGTTATATCACCTAATTGGCCTTTTCAGGAACATGACTTTCTGATTTTCTCCTCATATTGTTTTGGGAGTTCAAAGTGATCCATCCTTGTTCCATAGTGAGCAGATTATCACAGTGTCCCCAATCTTACAACCTCAGGAAGCATGAGAGCTTAGGGAGCATTTTAATTAAATGTTGCCCAAGGCCTTTATTCTTGCTGAGAAAGTAAACAAAGCTTAAACGGACCCTATCAGAAATAATAAAAAAGAAGGCACTTCCCTTAAATGTCATTTTAAAAAACCATATTTCACCTTGTGTTGTTTGCTCTGAAGTAATAGACTTTGTTCAGGTTGTATTGTAAAAACAAATAAAATCAACTGTTAAAACTTCTTTCTATAGGGTCTTGAAGTGCTTTGTTGAAAGCCCCACTAGACGTAGAAACTTTTGAAGAATTGTGCATAATTATTTCACCAATTCTTATTGAAGATTGGTCCTTTGTTCCCTATTTCTAATACAGGATGGGTGGGGAAGTTCCATATATTTTCAATTTAAAATGTTTCACCATAAAAGAAATGCTTTAATCAGCAGCTGTGTTTGTCCTCTCCTCTAATGTATTTTCTCTGCTTTCACATGGATTTTGATAAGACATGTGTGATATTGTTACATTTTTGTTACATTTTGTTACATTTTTGTTATATAGCCCTATATGTACTTACTTGGTTGATAGCTTCATTTTCTCAGCTGTCCACTGTGGTCTCTAGTATGTAATTCTGTGGCCTGTTTTATTTATTTTTATTTTTTTACTTGTTTATCAGGTGGCATCATTATTTTTATTTTTCTCATTTTTATTGACTTATATTTAATTGTACAGAGGGATTTCACTCTAATATTTAAAAACATGCACATATCAGACTATGATCAATTCATCCCTTCTATTAGGCTTTCTTCTTCAAGAATAAGAGTTTATTTTTAGCAGATTCCATTCTTTTAAACACATACCTATGGTTCTTAATCATGTTCCCATACCCTTTAAGATGCTCCTGCTGTTCCCGACCACAAACAATCCTTTTTGTTTTTGTTGGTTTCTAGGTTGGCATTTTTCATATGAGAGAGAACATGCAGATATTTCCCAGTCTAGCTTATTTCACCTACTATAACTTCTGGTGCTGTCCATTTCTGTGTAGTTTTCATATCACACATATTTTTAGATGGACCAAGATGATTTTATGTTATGCATTCTAAAAAATGAGATCCTGGGGGCTGGGAATATGGCCTAGTGGCAAGAGTGCTTGTCTTGTATACATGAAGCCCTGGGTTCTATTCCTCAGTACCACATATATAGAAAAAGCCAGAAGCCGTGCTATGGCTCAAGTGGTAGAGTGTTAGCCTTGAGCACAAGGAAGCTAAGGGACAGTGTGCAGGCCCTGAGTTCAAGCCCCAGGACTGGCAAAAAGAAAATGAGTTCCTGTGAGTGATGAAAAGGATGACATCGATCAAGATGTACGGTACTGATAAACTAACATGTTGAATTGTAACTCTTTTGTACAACTACTTTAGTACAAATAAATAATTTTAGAAAAGGATATCCTGAAACTGAAGAAAACAAATAGGTTAACTTAAATATGAATGACTAGATAAGATTATTTTATATGCTCCCAACAGTTGGATAATATTTCTCCATTTCACAATTGAGAAAGCTTGATTGTCTGAGATGTCTGCCCAATAGAAGTTTAAATATGTAAGTATGGTACAAGGTCATACAAAGTTTAACAGGTTTGGGAATAATGAATTCTCTGATGACTGATGAGAGCTGACCATCTCCTCTTTGTTTAGAATGAATGGGAGAAAAAGAAAGAGCACCACAGAAGCATTTCAATTGTCATAATTCTTCACTTGAATACGAAGTCTATAGCAACCAAGTCTGCAAAGAGAGTCTAGGTAAATGAAATAGTCTCAACAAACTATTTAAAAGATTGCAGTGATTTTATTCTTAAATATGATTTTTTTGTGAGAGAGAAGATTAGTTGGAAAAGTGGACATGGTTTGCATTATAAAGTCATGTAGGAAACTTTTTTAAAAATGAGAGTTCAATGACATTGTCTAAGCAGAGGATATAGACAATCAAGTTGTGAATAGATAATTCTGACTTATGCAAGTAGAATAAGGATCCAGTGGGACAATACTGTCTTTTGATAGAAACAAACCATGAAACAGACAAGGCACACGAAGTTGTGTTATTCAAGACAGTTGACTTTAAGGAGCAAAGGGAAATACTACTTGAAAACAAGAAACCAATCAGTGGGTTTTATGATTAGCCTATCTTTCTGCCATGAGAGAGTTTCTAGGATACATCAGTGGAAAAGATAAAAAGTATAAAACCTGGGAGACTCCCCGAGTTGGGGAGATGTGGCTGAGACTCTAGAAAAGGTACTGCTACAGTGCTTAGGACATAAGTCCCCAGATGAGATGGCTCTAGGAGGAGAGAACCATGGAGAACCACAGGCTGCCCTGTTTGTAATCAACAGAATGCTTGTGTGAAATATTGCCAAAGGCCAGGGCCAAAGAACAACAAAGCAAAACAAAATTAAAATAAAACCCAAACACTTCAAAAGGTTGAAGAAAACAATCTCTATGGATTTCACCTGGCAGAGGATAGGGCCTGTTTCTACCAACCAGAGAGGAAAGTTCCATAATTCATGGCTTCTTCAATCCAGTTCAAAGAAAAAGCACTTGACTGGGAAAAATGGATTGTAGACTAATTCCTTAGATGGTCCTGATTCACAAATCTTAAATATAAGACTACTGAAGGAGTGAACATATTATTTTAAAAATTTCAACTGTAGCTTGGAACAAAAAGAATTTATAGGAACCCAAAAATACAATTAACAATTTTAGTACCACCCAAAATATTATCAGTTACAAAACATGAAACATGGAGTACTGAGAAAAATTAATTAAAACTGATTCAGAAGTGATGTGTATTACATTGACAGATTAAAAACATCAAACCAAGTTTTTAACTGGTCCCTTTATGATAAAGGATTAAGTAATGACATTCAAACATTAAAAAAAAATTGAAAAAGACTCAGTGTGGCTTTCTTGAGATGGAAACTTCAATATCTGAGGTGAAAAATAGACAAACATGGTGGTACACACCTCTCCCTTCAGTACTCTGGAGTCTGAGAAAGGAGGATTCCCAATTCCAGACCTGGGCTGGGAATGTGGCTTAGTGGTAGAGTGCTGGCTTCCAAAGTCCAGACCTGCATGGTTTACATAGCAAGACAATGCCAGCCTCCAATATATAGTAAGACGCTGTCTCAAGTAAAATGAGACAACCCAAAGACAAGATGGGGTTAATAGTTGAAAAGATATTGTCAAAGAAATTATTAATCAACAAGATCAAAAATACATATAAAGTATCCAAAGATGGAATGCTTCTCATTGAGAACATGTATTTGTTCTTGAACTTTGAGTTCATTGTTCCTCATTTTTCTTTTTTTTTTTTTTTCTTTTTGAGATTTGGAATTTTTAAATAATTTTTTTTGTTTTGTTTTGTTTTGTTTTTGCCAGTCCTGGGCCTTGGACTCAGGGCCTGAGCACTGTCCCTGGCTTCTTTTTGCTCAAGGCTAGCACTCTGCCACTTGAGCCACAGCACCACTTCTGGCCATTTTCTACATATGTGGTACTAAGGAATTGAACCCAGGGCTTCATGTATATGAGGCAAGCACTCTTACCACTAGGCCATATTCCCAGCCCCTTAAATAATATTTTTAATGCATACAGTAACAACTTAAGGACTGGAGGTGCATCTCGTTGGAACAGCACTTATCTAGCATATGCCAAGGCCTGTGTGTGATCTCACCGTACTACAAAACAACACAGAACAGACTCCCTATTCTCATTCCACAAAGACTTACATTTGAAATTCAAAAGATCTTTAATTCTTTCTGAATATATTTTTGAGCTTATAGTATTACTTTACCACTCTGAGTTAAAATTGTCATCTGTCCCTGCTGAGACAAAGGTCAATTTTTCATGCATCACCACAGTTAAAAAAATTCTATTCATATATTAAAAATTAAATCATTATAGTTGATTCCGAATTCTAAAAACATTAATAGTGTAACGGCAGTCATTGTATATGTACATACATATACTTCCTTGGCTTTCTTTTCTAATAGAAAAAATTGTAAATACAATATTTCGATGAAAAGTAGATTACACAAGTCAATGTTACTTGAAATAGAAGCTTTTTAAAAAAAATTGACTTAAAGGAATGAGAATTATTTTGTTAAGTTCAGTTAATAAAAACTAAAACTTAGAGGGGGCTTCTATTGTATTTTGTCTTTCAATTCAGCTTCTATATTTCAATATTTTGCCCATTAATGTATGAAAATTTTAGGAAAAGATATTCAGAAGGTACAATATATAGTTTCACAAACATGATCAATTAAAGCAACAGCAGACATTGGATAAATCATTTCTTGATGTAGAATACTTTGTATTTAGTGAAGGTTTTTGTCCATTAATTTCCTAGAATGAAAGATTGACTGTACCAGTGTTTAATAATCATTAAATCTTCCATATTATACAGTTCAGAGAGATTGTATTTGGGAACAGAACAATGAACTGCCCTTGAATAGAAAATAGGCATAACTCAAAGCACATGTTTTTTCACTCTTTGGATGAATTCTCTCATTATTTTTAAATAATTATTTTTCTGGGTTAGAATAGACAATTAATCTTTTGCCCCTTATAATACTATCACACCATACTGAGAAAGTACTTCGAAGCAAACTGTTTTCCGTCATGGATATCTTAGCACATTAATATTTAATAAGCCAGTTCTGGTGTTCTTTTTATCTAAATATCCAATTTCTTAAAAAAACAAAAAAACAACAAACCCTATTCTCTGAATAGCCACTAGCTTCCCATTACTGATATCCATGCACAGGTGGTAGAAGAATGGGATCCGATTTCTGTTTTTCAGAACTCAAGAAATATGAGTTTAACAAATAAGACTTTCTTTCTAAAAAGAAAACAGGACCAGAGGCATGGACCAGGTGAAAAGAGCCCTTTCATAGAAAGCCTGTGACCTTCAGTTCAAACTCAAATAGTACAAATAAAAAGCAAGAAAGAAAGCAGTAAACTTTTCTAAGAGGTAGAAAATTTTTTTATCTTTTCCTTTGGACATCCACAGTCCCAGAGCAGAGACCTTTCATTTTATAGCAAGGGCTAATTTTAGCAGGAAACCTGTTTCATTATGAGCTGGCATTCAGATGAGTGGTGCGGCATGCATGATTTTTACCTATCACATTTGGCTTTTGGCAGTTTTCCATCAGTTCTGAAAGGGAGGGAGATTTATCCACTCTACTCAGATGCCTTTATTGTCTACTGCCTAAGCCAAATCACGTACCCTGTGGATGTTCAATAAATATTGATTGATGATGCTATGCTTCTAAAATACACAGGTTTAAACTCGAGAGTGAGTGCTTGACATTCCTACCCAGCTGTAATTACACTCTTGCAATTTCCAATGAGTTCTCAGTACTAATGTTGACAAAACTGTAGCATTGTGAGAAAGCTAAACAAAGGTGTATAAATAGTGAATGAGTAAGGGAAGAAATTCTGATTAAATTAAAATACTAGACAGCAGAAGTGCTCCCTGAAATGATGCCTAGTAAACATTATAACAAACTTCGTTCATCATCTTTATTAATTTCCTTTTATTGCAGTGTTCAAATAAATAAAATATTTCAGTGATTTTCTAATATATTTGACTGGAATGATTTATAAGGCTTTATGTCAACACAAAAAATTATCTAGATTAGAAATGCCTTTGCACAAACGATTCCTGTTGGCTTCCTACAATTCACAGACACCATTTAAACATGGGCAATGCATCATTATTATGTGTCATTATATACTAACAACAGTATTAGACTATGGTTAGTAACATAATGTATTAGATACTTACATGCCATTTAAACTCTTTGCTTTGAAGAGATTTTTTTTAAGTTAAACATATCTAGATTATTTCATCTCTCATCTCATTCCAGCTTCAAATTTCCATGCATATTTTAATACTTTTCTTTCCAATGACAGTTTTAGACTTTGTCTTCATTTCTTCATTATAAGAAATTTGAGGGGGGCTGGGGATATGGCCTAGTGGCAAGAGAGCTTGCCTTGTATACATGAGGTCCTGGGTTCGATTCCCCAGCACCACATATACAGAAAACGGCCAGAAGTGGCGCTGTGGCTCAAGTGGCAGAGTGCTAGCCTTGAGCAAAAAGGAAGCCAGGGACAGTGCTCAGGCCCTGAGTCCAAGGCCCAGGATTGGCCAAAAAAAAAAAAAAAAAAAAAAGAAATTTGAGGGCTGGGAATATGGCCTAGTGGCAAGAGTGCTTGCCTCCTACACATGAAGCTCTTGGTTCGATTCTCCAGCACCACATATATGGAAAACAGCCAGAAGGGGCGCTGTGGCTCAGGTGGCAGAGTGCTGGCCTTGAGCAGGAAGAAGCCAGGGAAGGTGCTCAGGCACTGAGTCCAAGGCCCAGGACTGACCCCCCCCCCCAAAAAAAAAAAAAAAAGAAATTTGAATTCAAGGCATTGTGCCTCTCAGATGGCATTCCGTTACTGAGCCACAACCCCACCCCATTTACTGTACTGGCTACTTTTGAATCAGGGACTCTCCAGCATCCACTTGGACCATGATCTGCCTATTTCAGGCTTCCTGTCATAGTTGAGATGACAAACATATACCAACTTGACCAACATCTTTCCAGTGAAACAGAGGTGCAAGTACTCTTTAGCCTGAACTGGCCTGGAACTGGATGAATGACAAGGATGTACCACTGTACCCACCTGTGTGTTGAGAAGGAGTCTTGCAAACTTTTCTGCCAGGGCTGGCTTTAAAGGATGATCCTGTGTTCACAGCCTCCTGTGAAGGTAGTATTCAATAGATGAGCCAGGAATGGTTGACTGAAAAATAATTTATCAAGGAAAAGTATCAGAGATGAAACAATAGTTGGTGTACTGTTGTTTGAATAATTTTTATTTAAAATTTTCTTTTTTTCTGGACATTTGTCATTTTATAACTAAAGTTTTAGTGAATTTAAAATCGATACCAAATATTTTATTTCCTTCAGACAAAACAGTTATTTGATCAATTCATAAACATTTGCTTGACTTTTGAACTTTTGTGTTATAGTAGCAAGTTATGTTTTGTAAGTAATTTTTATTAAGTCCTTGAAGGCAGATCCCAGTGCTGGGAGTTGTTCCCATGGATTTTTTTTTAATTTATCTTAATTTTTTTCTTATTTATTGTCAAAGTGATGTACAGAGAGGTTACAGTTTTATATGTTAGGCCTTAGGTACATTTCTTGCACTGTTTGTTACCTCCTCCCTCATCCCACCCCCTCTCTCTCCTTCTCCCCCCACCCCCAGGACAAACAACTCCAAAAGCAATACTTGCAAAACCATTCAGTGTAAATCCTATGGATTTTCTTTTGACATAAAGTTCAGAATGACTATCTTCTAACTTTAGAATTCTGCCTTCAGGTGACCAGAAGATACTTGGCAATCTCTCACTCTATATTCATACTGATATAGATATATAGAGGGAGATAGGTAGATAGGTATATATATATATATATGTGTGTGTGTGTGTGTGTGTGTGAGTGTGTGTGTGTGTGTGAGACAGACAGACAGATAGATAGATAGATAGATAGATAGATAGATAGATAGATACATACATACATACATACATACATACATACATACATACATACATAAGAAATGAGATCTGGAGATACAATTCAAGATCATATTCTTCTGTTTGGAGTTCCGGATTTTCTTAGAGTACTGCCTTACCACAGAATATTCCTTACTACATGTTGTCTTCTCTAGTTACTGCACTTTAACAAGTTAGCTCATACTTAACAACTTAGAAAATTTACTATGTTCTAATTCCTATGAACAAGGAATAACAGGTGATTCTGGCTTAGAATCTGTCATGAGTTGCAAGTCAAGATGTTGGCTAGAGTCATGATCATTGCAAGGCTAGACTCACTGACATGGACACCAGCACAACTGATTTATTCACTTGTAGTCACAAATGTGGTTCCTAGCTGGCACTGGTACATCATCATGTTGGGCTCTCAACAGCTTAAGTATCTTCAGAACATGGAAGTGAGTGAGCGAGTAAAAGAGAAAGAGCCTTTATATAACCCTATCTTAGAAATGTCACCCTATTCTCTTCCGAGCCTGTGTGTTAGAACCTCTTTATGCCTGGCTCTCACTCAAGGGGAACAGAGTGATGGGAGGAAGAGTATCGAGTGATACAAGTTGAGTGGTTGTAGCTTTGAACCACCATTCATGCACTTAACCTTCATTATCATTTAGGTAATTACAAAAGGCATACTTTATCTCACATTTGATTTTTTTTTAACTTTCTGACATGGAAACGAATGAGGATAATCATCTTATTAAATGATGTAACTGAAGTAAACTTCCAAAATTAATGTGGGAACCTCAGAGGTTAACAATTTTATAAAAAAAAAGGAGCTAATTTTTGTACCAGAAATTTTAACCTCTGTGTCCTCATGCTCAACTATGAAATGTATGTAAATATTAAAGAACTATATATTAATGTACTCATCCTAGGAGCCTTATTGCCACCCAATAGACCATTGCTTCAAGCATTTCATAATAGTCTATACTTTTACTGTCAGACTCATGATCCCTAAAATCTTAATGCCTAAATTCCAGATGTTTTCAGTCTCTAAACTGTCAGGGTGTTACTGGGAACAGAAGGTGTATGCCTTGAAGCAAAACAATAATGTGTTTTTAATGAAGAGGACTTTCCGTGTTGCTAAAATCTGAATCAAGAGTTTCCCTGGCTTGCAATAGCCTTTCCATCCCATTCTTTGTAATGAAACATATGGCTCACATCACAGGAACGTATCCAGAGTAGAATGAAGAGAAACCATGCTTCACGGGCTTGCCATCACGCCATATGTATCCACCACAAAGGACTATGACCTAACTGCAGTCCCGAAATAATGTGAGTGACAGAGTGCCCTTAATTTGCTTCTAATGCTGCAGATGCTTGTACATTTTTGAGTAATTAACACTCCCTTCACTTTTAATATTTGCATTTCAGTATTGAGGAAAAAAATCCCCTAACAATTTTTAATGGAATTTTGAAATGGTGGTATTTAGAAAGTATTAGCCTTCTGAAAACAAATGATTGTGGAAGAATAGTTTGGTCTTGAAGTTTCTATATTAAGTAAGCTAACTACAGTGAATTACAAATCTATTTTATTTTGTTTCTGATATAGTACATAAGATTACTTGTGCAGTGGGCTGGGAATATGGCCTAGTGGCAAGAGAGCCTGCCTCGTATACATGAAGCCCTGGGTTCAATTCCCCAGTACCACATATATGGAAAACGTCCAGAAGAGGTGCTGTGGCTCAAGTGCAGAGTGCTAGCCTTGAGCAAAAAGGAAGCCAGGGACAGTGCTGAGGCCCTGAGTCCAAGGCCCAGGACTGGCAAAAAAAAAAAAAAAAGATTACCTGTGCAAATGGTCGTATTTTATAGTTTTTGTTTGGTGCAGTGTGTTCTCCTTTAGACAGAATGTGTTCTCTCAAAAATAACCAGATTTAATTTAAAAAATTATGGTAATATATTTACCTGCCTCTTTCTTTAGGCATGATATCTCTCCTATCTTAAAAAAAACCCACTTTTTATAGTAATGCATTATGTATCATATATCTGTTATGCATGTGAATAGTTTACATTCCTTTAATATACAATTGTAGATATTATGATTTGTTATCTGGGTTCTATAATGGGATTGTTGTAGTCAATAAGACCCACTTACAAGTGAGTCTTTTCTCCTCTAGATTTTACCTAGTAGAAGCCATTTTTCATAGACTGCTCCTAGAATGTCTGTTTGTAAGAGGATGCAGATCTTGTTCACACCCCAGTCCTTCAGTCTCTGCCACCAGGAACACACATAACTTCCTGAGTATTGTGGTGTTGTGTTGAATGATATTTTCTCCTCCTGCTTGGAAGAGAGTGGACGAGGAAAAGTCCAATTATCTGGGACTGTCAAGGCTTTCTGTGCTTTTCCTCATCATTGGAAGGCAAACTTTTTCAGGGAAACTCTGAATTGAATCACTTCTCTATATAGCTATATCTCTTGGCCCCATAAAAATCTTTCCCTGCCATAAAGACAGACATTTTTCCTATGGGTTAACTGGGAGAGTGGAGGTGGGGAAAGGGCTTTTAATTTCAAGGGTCAGAAGCGAGGAAGAAAGCCATAAATATTTCCTTCCTGAACACTCATCATGTTCAGCAGGTCATTAATTTTGAGCGGGATTTTCCGTGGAAGGAGCCTGTTCATCTATACATGTGATGGGCCTGTATGTATTGCTTTCTCTTCTCCATGCCAGAGAAAGAGAGAGATTGAGAACCCTTTTTTGTATACAATTGTTTATATATGCTATAGACAACAAAAATTGGATTAAAGTAGGAAAAGAATAAAGGATATCTGCTATGAAATATTATTATTTGAATCCCATCAACATAGCAGATTTCTCTAGTGGCTTAAGGTCTTCATGAAGGGAATAAAACGGTTTTACTGATTTACTTCCAGCCATAATGGAATACTTTATGCATGGACAAAATACTTAAAAGTCAATTTTATTTTAGTGTTCAAAACATGAATATATATTGTCTCAAGGAAGATTAGATATGATATGATTCCATTGAACACAAAAGAAAGATTACTTGGAATAAAACTGATATGTTTAATTTAGTGGAGAAAATTTCCCATAAAGTTTTTATGTGTACCATACATACAAAGCCATATTCATATGCATAGGTATTTTTGTGTTTGTACACACATAGGCACACACACACATGCTAAATTCTTTTGATATTAAAACAGATTTAGTATTCAGTTTTATACTCACCACTCACTATTTGCTCCCAATAGGTATTTTAATGCACTGAAATTGGGCATCTGAGTTTATTTGGCCATCTGTGATTCATGTGTTAATGGTGCCTAAGGGATTTTGGTTTACAGCTCATGAGAGAAGTGTGGGATAATAGACTATGTTTCTACTCTTAGGCCAGTTCACAAGTATACTTAAAGCTGAAACTTGGTAATTGCCTTTTCTTTCTTCCCTTGCAGTGGCAGAATGGAGTGACCTTTAAAATGATTGTTTCCCTTGGGTTTCATCCTCTTTCCATTTTCTTTTCTTTAGAAGATTATAGTTGGCTTTCATTTATCTTGCTTGTACTATGAATATTATTCACAGTATTATTATATCTATGTAAAATTCTCTGTGTCAGTGGGCTTTACAGTGAGTGAACAGCTGCCTGTTCCTAGGGCTGTAATGCCTTAGAATATGTATTTGAAGAGTCTGCATTGTAACAGGTCCTTTTGTCCCTCTGCACTTGCGTGACATGGAGCTTTATGAAAAAAAGCTTGGAGAAGTTTCTTAGAATTGAAATGCGCAATATCCTTTTGTAGATTATTATTTACTTAACTACTAACTTTGGTGTTCATCAGTGAGCAACAAGTCTAAAATAAAGCCTTCTGGTCTCATTTCAAGCTGTCATATAAGATGTTATTCTTTCCAGTAACCCACATTACTTGAGAATTACCTATTTGCATTATTATGATAGAAAGGCAATGTATTTACATCCATTTGATGACAGATTTTAGTAATTTTTAGATCATTTGATTTTTAGGCAAAGAATGAAATCCACTTCTGTTCTGTATTTCTTATGTTCCTACCTTCAAGTATGTTCCTAACTCCACATTTAGCACACAAGAGATCTGAAAACTTGCTGATTTACCTTCTTAAATGTAGAAATTTTTTAGTAAATAAAGACAATGGATTATACAATTTATTCCTTAAGAATAATGTGTAAAATTACATGTGTACAGTACTACATAGAAAGAACTATAGTAGAAGTGGGTCTTATTACCAAAACAAAATTTATAAAGAATGCCTAAGCCTTGGGAAGTAGCTTAGGGGTAGATTTCTTGACTCACATATCTGGAGCCTGGGTTTAAACTGCCATCACCAAAAAGCAAATGTAACAAAACAAAAGCATATCTATCTTGATTTGTTTTCAACTTTACTTGTATTATGTTTTTTTCCTTACTGGGAAGTGAGACCATAGTTAACGATCAACTGAAAGCCAGTATATTTTTCAAACCACATAAATATCAAAAGGAAATGTGCACTAGAACCAGACAAAGAGCCTCTTAACACACACACACACACACACACACACACACACACACACACACACACACACACGAGTGGGGGAAGAAAGAAAGAAAAGAGAGCTAGGGAGAATATATGTGTGCGCCCAATTAGGTTTTCTTAATTTCTGCATTTTGGAGTAGTAACATTAGAAAGGTTTTGTTTGTGGAAATAAATGGTATTTAGGTAGGTGGGGATGTCATTAGGTTAAGAGATTCCATCACATTACAATGACATGTCATTCTTTATTTCTAATTAAGATTTTCAGTTTTCGATATAAAATTAAGTTGTTTAAAGCAGAAGTCATGTCAGCTGCAAAATAAGTACATGAAAATAAAGTATGAACCACAATGCCAAACATAACTAATATTGATCTTAATATTATTTTATCCTTTAATAAGCTAAGAAAAGCTAACATTATATAAATTAAATATGCATATGTTTACATACATATGAACACACAAAGATTTTCCTTTTAGAAATATTAGTCTGACAGCCTCTCCTATTTTACCATAAAAATATAAAATCATACCATTAGCCTACCAACTCCCCTTCCCCCCAAAATATCAACAAAAACAATAAAAAATGTGAGTAGTCCTGAGAACTACAGTGCTAGATATCTGTAAGTAAATCAGAAGTTTCCATCGTCACTAGCAGAATGGGATAGGGGATTAAAGAATAAAAAGCAATGTTTCCTTTACTAATAGGGAATAACTCTTCAAAGAGCCAGGAAACCCCTTGCTCCAAACCTGACAATTTGTTTTTGCTTGTCTTGGGGCTTGAACTCAAGGCCTGGGCACTGTCCCTATGCCTCTTTGTGTTCAAGAATAGCACTCTACCACTTGAGCCACAGCACCACTTCCAACTTTCTCTGAGTAGTTTATTGGAGGTAAGAGTCTCATGGGGATTTAAATGCCTGCGCTGGCTTTGAACCATGATCATCATATCTCAGCCTCCTGAGTAGTAAGGATTATAGGTGTGAGGTAATGGTGCCCAGTCATACCTGATTTATTTGACAGAAGGATCCTGAATGTGTGCCATTGGAAAAGTAGTTGAACTTTCTCCTGTATTATGCTGTAAAACTCAATGTGTTAAGCCCTTTTACCTTTATATGATAATAGTTAGCCCATGGAGGCTACTCTAGTCTTTTATACATTCATTTATCTCTTATGAGAGAACCAGACATTGGAATTGTTGAAATGGCTGGTTTTCCGCAGTCTTGACTTATTAGGTCACTTCCAACTAAAAGCATCCTCAAGGCCCGAATCTTTTTTTTTTTTCAAGTTTTTATTATCCAACTGATGTACAGAGAGGTTACAGTTTCATACGGTAGGCATTGGATACATTTCTTGTACTGTTTGTTGCCTTGTCCCTCATACCCCCCTTCCCCCTCCCCCTTACCCTTCCCCCCCCTGAGGTGTTCAGTTCACTTACACCAAACTGTTTTGCAAGTATTGCCTTTGTAGTTGTTTCTCTTTTTTTACCCTGTGTCTCTCAATTTTGGTATTCCCTTTCAATTTCCTAGTTCTAATACCAGTATACACGGTTTCCAATATACTCAGATAAGATTACAGAGATAGTGTAGATACAACCACAGGAAGGTGATACAAGAACTCATCAATAGTAGAAGCTACAGATACACATGGGACGTTGAAAGTATTTACAACTGTGATATAACAATCATTTCCATAACATGGAGTTCATTTCACTTAGCATCATCTTATGGGATCATAAGGGTATAGCTATTGGGCTCTTGTGATCCTCTGCTGTGACTTGCCTAAACCTGTGCTAATCATTCCCAATAAGGGAGACCATAGAGTCCATGCTTCTTTGGGTCTGGCTCACTTTACTTAATATAATTTTTTCCAAGTCTTTCCATTTCCTTACAAATGGGGCAATGTCATTCTTTCTGATAGAGGCATAAAATTCCATTGTGTATATGTACCGCATTTTCCTGATCCATTCGTCTACTGAGGGTCATCTGGGTTGGTTCCAGATTCTCGCTATGACAAATTGTGCTGCGATGAACATTGTTGTGCTGGTGGCTTTAGTGTGATTTTGTTTGTGGTTTTTTTGGATAGATACCCAAAAGTGGGGTTTCTGGGTCATAGCGGAGTTCCACATTTAGCCTTCTGAGGAATCTCCATACTGCTTGCCAGAGTGGCTGAACCAGTTTACATTCCCACCAACAATGAAGTAGGGTTCCCTTTTGGCCACATCCCCTCCAACAATTGTTATTGTTAGTTTTCTTGATATATGACATTCTTACCGGGGTGAGATGGAATTTCAATGTTGTTTTGATTTGCATTTCTTTTATGCCAAGGCCCAAATTTTAAGATATCATTTCAGTCTCCTTACAAGGAGCAAACAGAAAGATACAGATCAACTTTGCCTTCATATCTTTTTCACACATGTGTCTGAAAAGATCTGAGAGGTAGAGATGAGCATGTGAAAATAATAAAACAGGCATGAGAGACCATGAAGCTTCCGTGTGAGAGAAAATGAAGCTTGTACTGTACTGAGACCTGAGAAGATCACTTCTTGGAGTGAGATTGCTGATACTGACTGGGAGGCAATTTTGAAGGGATTGTTTTACTTCTTTAGTAGAAAGCAAAATGATTGCTCCTTGTGAAAGAAGAGAAAATCATAGACAACAGGATGAGGCAAGAAGAACGGAGAGTAAAATGAATAGAAAGGGAAGTGGTGATGAGGAAGGGGAGAATGTGTCATGTCTGTCAGGACACATTGTGTTCATAAATGCCTAACTCCTTCGTAAAGGTAATAAAAGTGTAATTTCAAAAGAAAGGGAGCTAGATGACAGAAAAGGAATTTGAAGGGAATGAAAAATGATGATAGCTGATTAAAATACTCATTGGATGTAGAACACAGTGAGATTGACTCCAAAAAAAATTACAGATTCTTACTATCAGATCTGGGATGTAGGAAAAACATGAGTGAGATAGAAATGAAGGAGAATAGAGGATATGATATAGCTTTGAATTATTAATGGCTTCCTGCATAGAAATAATAGAAGTGATCAAAATTAAAATAAAATAATGCTAATAGAAGAATACCCCTATGAGCTCAAAAATTACATGATTATATTGCTGAAAAGAGCTATCACTTTCTCACCAACATTAATTTATAAATGCAGTTCTGCTTAGGACTTACAGAAGAAAAATAATCAACAAATAATTTTCAGTGCAGTCTAATTTAAAATATAGTTTCGTTCTCTAAATAAATTTGTTCAATAATCTTTTCACACTTAATGTTGGCTTTAAAACAAATTATTTTAACAAATTGATCCAAAAATAATAATGAAAATTGACCTAACATTTTCAGGACCATTTTGTATGTGTTTCCTTTATTATCCCATGGAAAGACCACCTCAGAAATAATACAGTGAAATGGATCTTATACAGACTTAGTAAAAGACAATTTTCAATTTTGTCAGCTATTAAAATTTCAAAAAGCATTAATATTTCTTTATTGTCTAGATACTTGGGAAATTAAGATAATTTTAACTATATATGAACAAATATGTATGTTATGATTTATACTATGATAACTTCTGTAATATCAGAATTATGACCTTAAAACCTATAGAGTGAATATTTCAAAATACTAAATCCTACCTTAGTAGATTGTAGATTCACTCTTTTCACCAGGTGGTGTTTGTATTGTTGTTTTGTGTTTTCAGTACTAGTGTTTGAATTCAAGGTTTTATGATTGCTACACAGATGCTCTAAACTTGAACTACATATTCAGCAAATATTTTTTTAATATATTCTTATTTCTTGGTTGTATTGGGTTTGAACTCAGGACCTCAAGCTTTCAAGGCAGATGTTCTAAACCTCAAGACCCACCTAAATGCGGAAGAAAGTTTTTTTTGTTGTTGTTGTTTTTGCCAGTCCTGGCCTTGGACTCAGAGTGCTGTCCCTGACTTCTTTTTGCCCAAGGCTAGCACGCTGCCTCTTGAGTCACAGGCGCCACTTCTGGCCGTTTTCTGTATATGTGGTGCTGGGGAACTGAACCCAGGGCTTCATGTATAGGAGGCAAGCATTCTTGCCACTAGGCCATATCCCCAGCCCCCAAAAGAAAGTTTTTTAGTCTGTCAGTCCTGGGGAATGAAGCCAGGACCTTGTACCTTGTTGCTTGGTAGGCAAGCTTTAACACTTGATGTGTGCCCAGCCCTGAAATTTTAATGTACTATACAACATTTTCTCAAATGTTCATGTGGTTTGGGGGTTTAAGTCTTAATAATGTCATAAGCAAAATGTTAAAAACTTATAAGAATGATGATACTGTACTTACCTAGTGTGTGAACCTGAAATGGCAGCTTTTTAATTTTAATTTCATTTCAGTAGAAATTGTCACTGTATTTATTTGCTAGTGCTGCTATAAACAAGTACTGAAGACTAGGTGCATTAAGGTGTCCATGGGTTCTCTAAGAAGGAAGGGTCTGTGGAAGACCATCTTCTCAATGTCATCTTTCCATGATTGTGGTCAAAAATGTCTCTTTTGTGAGTAGTACAAGTTACACTGGATTAATATCCATTCACCTGACTCATTTTGATTTGGTTACCTCTTTAGACAAAGTTCTTTCCTGAGATACTGGAGAATATCACTTCAACTTGAAGACTTCTAACAACCATCTTGGTCTCCTTTCCTATTTTCTCAACTCTGGCTTGAGAGATTCTTTAGGACTTTTCAGTCAAAAGAATCATGTCAAAAACCTGCTGGAACTGAGCTTTTCAGCCAAACAAGACCTATTGTCTGAACCTCAGTTTTCTCACATGAACATGAATTTTCCTCCTCCATAAAAAGCTTTTGAGAGTAGAAAGCTGCGTGATTGGCATCTTTCTTGTATAAATGAGATTAAATTCAAATTAAGTTCTGTTTCACACCTGCTTGCCATGCAAAGAGCATTCCTTTTCTTGGGGTTTACTCTTCTTGTCTCCAGAGCAGGAAACAAATGAATACTTTTATGTGAAATTTTAAATGCACTCTATAAATATTAGCTACTATGCTGAGAATATAGTTTTAAGCCCTGTCCAGGATTCAAGTATACACTCTTCATGGGTTGATGTTGTTGTTGGTTATTCTAGGTGACATTCCCAGATTTATAGCCTGGTTATTCCAGCATTCTTCCAGTATATTTAACTTTTCTTCAGAATATGTTGGGAGTTCGGATGTACAAAGCCCAGGAACATGTAATTTTTTTTCTTAAACAAAGTGGCAAGAGATATCTACGCCTAATTTATATGTACCATCGAGTCAGCTCTAACCATCTGAACTCAAGAAAATTCAGCCCGTAGTATATTCAGATGCCTCCTGTATGGACTGATTTAACGTGGATCCTGCACACTTTAGAATGGTGCTAGCTCTGTACCAGTGTTCAGAGGAATGAGAAGAGACACTCAAATTAGGTTGGACATGATTATCTACTGGAACCCTAGTTGAGAAAGGCTGACAAATTGTGTTTTGTTCTTAATGATCACAGGCAGAGCTTGTTTCCTCAGACTGCTTCTTGCATCCCTGATTTTAATGTGCTTTTGTCGCTCACTGGGTTTGATGAGGTAGGGAGAAGGCAGGCACTATTTCATTTTACACAGATGGAAGCTGAAGCTTTGAGATGTCAGGAATTGTCTCCAGAGCCTTCTTGAAATAAGATCATAACTATGTGGGGAATGGCTGTTCAGCCCGCCTGTGAGTCTGTTTCTGAGGGATTGAGATTTCAAGTTAGAAAGCAGGTGCCATGTGTTTTATATAGATATTTATTGATCCAGAAATCAGAAATATCTAATGCCATGTGGAGCCAAACTATAGTTTTATTGTCACAGCAATTGTGTAGCCTGAATATGTTTGAGGAATGAAGTGAAATATAGCTTTAACCTGTTTTCTTTAAGAGATACAAGGGTTATATGTAGAATTTGATATTAACTCCTATTCTGTCCTTACTGGTCATTTGAGATTTACTGCCTCATAGGGTGAACCTCTTCACAGGCTAAGGATTAACCCCTTTACACACACACACACACACACACACACACACACACACACACACACACACACATAGATCTTAATTCTTCCTTTTACCAATATTATAGGCATACTTAGACTACTTGTTATTTTTTTGAAACTGTCTTTAGCACAGGAAGGGCCAAATTTTATAGTTCTAGTTGAAATGCAACCGTTCTCAAATTAAGAGCCCACAAAAGCTTCAAGATCTTTATCAAATACTTCCAGTTTCATAACTTTCCTGACAACTGAGGTATTTTCCTTGTCCGCACACTCATGTTTATTATTGCCATTTATTTAGTTCCTAACGCATACTATAGTGCCTTGCTATTATAGCGCAATCTTACATTTCCAGTCAAACGAACACATTTATTAGTTGTGTTTCATTGGTTTAATCTTTATTTTATCTGAAATACATTAGCATGATGTGAGTGGGAAATAGAAGGTTGACCTTCAATAAATATTTATCAATCATTTGAAGCTACATTTCAACTAGGTTTATCATTGAACTAGCTTCTTGTAACATTTAGTATATTAAAAGAATGTACACTTCTGAAACTAGATTAAGGATTTTCATTTCCTTTTACCTACTTATGTATATACCTTATAATTTCTGAAACATGGGAAATTTGAGAATTGAATAGCCATTTATTGTTAAATGTAATGTATGCAAAATCTACCCTTCAGTAGCCCAGACCTGTGCCCTATAGAAAACAATCCTTGTAGCTGGCTATTATAGCCACAATATATTTAACACTACTGCCAACGTAACCATCACTGTGTGACTTGCAATATATTGCAGATGAGTGTACTTCATTATTTTTATGTGTCTTGGACAATACAATTGTGAAATAATAGTGCATGTATGTACTTCACACATGTCTATTTCAGTTGAATTTTTAATAATACTAAAAGCAATCTCTGTCTTTATGGAGCTGCTTTTATCGACTGGAGATGGGTACAAAATATACAGGGCAAATAAATTGCATATATTGAAGGTAGTAACTGCTACAAAGCTGAAGGAAACAAATGAGTTAGGCACAGAGGACAAGAAAGATTATGCTAATTCTGCTCTAGAACTCTGTTTTTGTTTTTTCCCCCATCTCTGTCCATTTCTTTGGACTAAGAGGAAATTTCTCTTTATTTACATTACTTTCCTTCAAGTTTCGTGCCTATTTCCTCTTGAAAAACGATATCTGGTTCCATTTATGGACCCCTAAGATCTTTACATCCTCTGTACTTTGGGTGGTCATTTAATATTCTGCTTTCTGTACATTTTCAAGGTATTTGGTCACCACTCTAATTTAGAGCTGTCACTTAGGCTCTTCTCAGTGATCAATTTCTTTAAGATGTTTAAAGGGTAATAAGTTAAACTCTACATTGCTATAAGTATATGATAAATTTTCTCTGCAGAAGTCATAAGATTTGATTGTTGTAAACATTTACTTTGATTTTAAAGATCTGTCATATCTGCTCTAACATTGATTAGTATTTAGGATTTTTTTTTGTTTTTACCTTAAGAAAAAGAATAACCTCACATTAGTGTTAGGTACCTAGCAATTTAACTGGTAGTTTGTGTGATACGTGTGTATTTAGCTTTATTTCATGATACCAAGCAGTTTTGCAAGGAGGGTTTTTAAAAATTTTTTTGCCAGTTTTTCTCTCACCAGCAGTATATAAATATTCATTTGTCATACAACCTGGGAAGCATATGGTAGTGTCACTTTTTGATTTTCATTGTTCTGGTAAGTGTGTAGCAGTTTCCCCTTGTGACATTAATTTGAATTTCTCCAGTGACTAACATAACCAAGCATTATTTTATATGTTCACTGGCCAATAAAATAATTTCTGTTCAGAACTTTGTATTTAAATATTTTACCTACCATGTACCTATAAATCACAAGGATATAATGGAAAAAGAAAAAGAATAGCATCAACCCTTTGATGGACATAGGTCTTAGAAATACTTGCTGTGTAGTTTGGGGATGTAGTTCTGTGACAGAAACATTTTTCTATTCTGTAGACTGCCATTTAAAAACAATATCTTTGGGTAAAAGGATATTTCAAACTCTAGTTCCAATCAGTCTTTATGGTTAATACCTTGCTTTGTTTCAGAAATTTGTGCTTGCTGAGAAACTCAACTTCTTCTTTGTTATTTTCCAAAATATATATTGTTTATTCTTCCAAGTGGGTAATTTCTAGATTTGTTACTTCTTCTAGACAGTGAGCCAACACTTCATTCTCTTAATTTCTGTAAATTTATATTAAGTCTTGGGAGCATTCATTCCTCTATAGGATTTTCTTGATTATTCTTAGGACGTTTTATCTTTGTGTACATTATAAAATCTTTTTTAATTTAACATCATTTTCTGTTTCACAAGAAAACTATATTGCAATAATATCAGGACTGCATTGACTTTATATATCAATTTGCACAAAATTAACATATTTGAAGTAAGAGTCTTTCACATCATGAAATCATTCATTTGTTTAAAGCTATCTTTGAAATATTACTAATAGTATGTAATTTTATACACAGAAATTTTATCAACTTAGTTGCACTGATTTCTTGATGATTTGTGGTTATTATGTTATTATGGATAGCACATAGACATAAACCATTTTTCCAAATGTGAGTATATAGTAGAGTCTGCTTCATTTTACATTGTCTTGATGGTTCTTGGGCTACTGCTTCTCTTTGTAAATTATAAAATAATTTATTATTTAACATCATTTTCTGTTTCACAAGAAAAGCAAGTTGCACTAGATATTGAGAATACTTTGACTTAGTATATCAAATTGGACAAACTGATATCTTTGCAATAATGGGTCAAATCATCCATTTATTTAAGCCATCTTTGAAATATCACTAACAGTATGCAATATTCTGCATAAATTTCAGCAACTTTTATTGCAGACTTCATGATGATTTGTATTTTTATACTGTCTGGGTAGCATAGCTAAAATAGTTTTTCCCAATATGATTATAGAATTTGATTTATTTTACACCGCTCCAACAAAGGTTGCACTCACTAGCCTTTCTCAATTCATTGGCTAATTCCAATAGTTGTAAATTCTCCTCACTTCTTCACACAATGGAGTAAGTAGTCAAGTTGACTATCAGAGATCCAAAGGGACATATCCAACATACTGTGAGTAGCTGTCCTGTAGAACATACATACAAAATGTCATTTCTTTAAAAAGCTTGTGTGAAAATTACCTTGCTATTAAGTTACTAACTCAAATTGAATGGTAGGGTTTATCCTTGGGCAGAAACTGATTAAGGAAAGCAGCATCTAAAATTAGGCTAACTATTCCCTGTCAGTGTACTTGGTAAGATCAATTGAGATCTCAGAAGCATACATCACTTCAATTACCTTTCAAGGAAGGAATGCTGTGGTTTTAGCCAATGGTTAAAGACATTTGAGAACAATTGTAGTGTCTCTGAGCCATGTGAATGAACACACACACACACACACACACACACACACACACACACACACACACACACACACACAAAAGCATCTTCAATTGGAAGAAAGGGGAAAGAAAAGACACAATTAAGTTCAAGCATAGTGATTTTCCCAGATCACAGAACAATGTATTCTACTTTCAAGATAGTAGGGTTAATGACGGTGATTTTAAAAATTGATTGCTGTCAAAAGAGGGCTGAATCATTGTCAATGTAACCATACAAAACAATTTTCCTATCTGACAATTTAATGTGGGATTAATGTAATAAAGAATTTATATAATGCTTATTATGATTCTGTGGATGAAAGTTGAGGTATAGTTAACATTTAGTAATTTAAGATTTTATTGTACACTAAATATTCTATATTTTAGTTTCTCTTCCATCCCAACTTACTTCCCTCCTTCCCTCTTTCCTTCCTTCCCTCCGTTCCTCCTTCTCTCCCTCCTTTCTCCTTCCTTCCTTCCTTCCTTCCTTCCTTCCTTCCTTCCTTCCTTCCTTCCTTCCTCTCTCTCTCTTTCTTTAGTTTCATTCATTTATTTGTCCCAGTACTGGGGCTTGAGCTCAGGTTCTCTGGGTGCTGCCCCTAAGCTTTTGTGCTCAAAGCTGGTGCTATAGCTTTTTAAACCACAGCTTCATTCACAGTCTTTTGATAGTTAACTGGAGATAAGAGTCTTTTGGACATTCCTGCCTGGGCCTGGCTTGAACAGAGTCAGCCTCAGATGTCAGCCTCCTGAATTGACCTCCTAGGATGACCAACACTAGCCACCAACTTGGGTTTTCTTGATCCAACATTGTATTGATTCCACAGATATCTTGTCATGAATAGTTTGAATGAGGGTCCTCCACCGTTCTGTTCAGCAGTGTTAGTTAGGCTCAAATCATTTTGCTACAGCCTGCCATGAGTCTTCACTCAGCTGTCAGATCCTCTGGGAAAATCGCAGCTCTAAGCATGGTTCAGCTGGATAGCCTATCTTTGGTCCACAGGGTCTCTCATCTCTACCAAAATAAGCTAGCCTATTTTGTATGGGCATGTTTAGACTTTTCAGGAATAGCAACTGAAAAGGATTATAAAAAACTTTTCATGAGGTTCTGGGGCTCAAATTGGACATAACAATGCTTCTGTCTACTTCTTTTGACAAAACCTATGATATGGAAAGGGCAACAAGTAGTAAATAGACTTCTTGAGACTGACAACAAGATAGTATTTGTTGGGACACCATTGATAACCTCATGTAACAAACTATAGTGGTTTAAAATGAAGTTTTATGGCACACAGTTGAATACTGTTAATCTCAAATGTATCTAGAAAGGTATTAAAAAAGAACTAATGAAGGACAAGGTAACAAACAGTACAAGAAATGTATCCAATGCCTAACATATGAAACTGTAACCTCTCTGTACATCAGTTTGATAATAAAAATTTGAAAAAAAAAGAAAATAGATGAACAAAAATTAAAAAAAAGAACTAATTAATTAAATGATTTTATGTTGGGGTTAAGAGCCTTGCTTCAATTATGGTGAAAATCTTGAGAGATGAAATACTAAGGATGACCTAGACTAGAGACAGACAGACAGACAGACAGACAGACAGACAGACACACACACACACACACACACACACACACACCCAAAACTAATTTGGGCACATAGCCAGCAATTGACTCACAGCAGGGCCTACCTTCTAAATCCTCAAAGAAAGGAATTTTGAATTATTGGAAAAGGTTAGTGTTCTAATTGTCAGAATTCCAGTGTACCTTGGGTATTAGTATCATGGCTAACTTTACAAGGTTTAAAGGGGTCCAAAAAAAAAAGAATTTGATCTACTAAACTTCAGAAACTAAAAAAGAAAGAAAGAAAAAAATGTAAGTGGATATAGAAAGTCTTTTAGATATAACAGATTTCAAAGTGAGACCACAAAAATCCGGTGGGCCCCCAATTCTTTGCACATGAAAGCACATTTTTTTCATTTGCATTTTTCAGGAAGACAAATGAGAGGATACTTTGCTTTTTAAATAAAAATTCTGGAGTGTGTTAAACTTCTTCATGAGAGAGTACTGAGCAAAACACACACAAAATGATTCTTTTTCTTGGATGTGTTGTTATATAAGAATACATAACAGTAGCTTAAAAATTTTAAACACAACAACAACAAAAAAAAACATATGAAAAAACAAGACAACACATTATTTCTGATCGTGTTAAGCAGAATTGGGAAGATGAGGTAGACATAGGATGACATGAACAGAGGATCTGGGGAAGACTTTCCTCATGGGTCAAAATACTTCACAGTCGATCACAACAGCTATGGGAAAATATAGTGGGATGAAAGTCAGTCCAGAGACTTGGGGGGCAGGGTAGGCAGTGGGATGAGAATGGCATTTACAAAACCATTGGCACCCTGCCACTGCACAGGCCATCTAAATATAAATCAGACCTTCTCACTGTAAAGCATAAAGGCTTCCAGTGTCTTCTCATTGCATTTCCAATGAAATCCAATCTCTCTGCTCTGACCCACAGATCCTGTGTGATCTGCCCCACCCTATTTTCCCAGCCCACCTTTTATCATTCCCTGCCAGGCTTTTTGGGCTTGAGCCATACCCCAACCTCTTTCTTGTCTCTGGGCCCAGGCAGTTTGTGCAGCCTTTCTCCATTTTCTCATTCACATTCAAGTTCACAGGCCATTTCTTTAGGTGTCTTCCCTGAAAGCTTCCCTAAAGTTTCCTTTGTCCTCTCTTATAAACCAATTATTCTCTATCCCCATTAGAATATTACTTAGGTTTTTTTTGGGGGGTGGGGGAATGAAGGTTATACTGGCATCATAGAACTTTCTCTTTCAATTTCACTGAAGAGTTTGAGAAATATTGGTGTGAGTTCTGTTTTGAAGGCCTTGTAGAATTCTGCAGTGAATCCATCTGGACCTGGGTTTTTCTTGGATGGGAGATCTCTTATTGCTGTTTCTATTTCAATGCTGGATATGGGTCTGTTTAGAAGGTTTAAATCTTCATGGTTGAGTTTGGGGATATCAGTTTTTGGTAGGAAATCATCCTTTGTTGGCATCAAGGTCCCTTATTTTTTCTGAACTTTGGTTGTTTCTGTGGTGATGCTACTTGTTTCATCTCTAATCTTGTTTATTTGGGTGTTCTGCCTTCGTTTTTGGTCAGGTTTGCTAGGGATCTGTCTATCTTGTTAATTTTTTCAAAGAACCAACTCATTGTTTTGTTGATTCTTTTGATTTTTTTTAATTCTAAGTCATTTAATTCCGATTTGATTTTAGGCTAGTCACAGCAGAGGATCACAAGAGCCTAATAGCTATGCCCCTAAGAACGCATAAGATGATGCTAAGTGAAAATAACTCCATAGAAATGACTGTTGTATCACTGTTGTAATTACTTTAAACATGCCATGTGAAACCATAGCTTCTTTTGTTGATTGACGATCCTCTTGTATCCTCTTCCTGTGGTTGTACCCACGCTATCACTTTATCTCATCTGAGTTCACTGGATACTGTATATACTGGTATTAGAACTAGGGAAGTGAAAGGGAATATGAAAATTGAGACACAAAGGCTAAAAAGACAAACGACTCCAAAAGCAATACTTGCAAAAAACCATTTGGTGTAAACCAACTGAACTCATGGGGAGCAAGGAAAAGGGGGAGGGAGGAGGGGGAATGAGGGAGGAGGTAACAAACAGTACAAGAAATGTACCCAAGGCCTAACATATGAAGCTGTAACCTCTCTGTACATCACTTTGACAATAAATATTTTTTAAAAAGAATATTACTAAAATTTTTGTATGTCAATTACTATGTAATTTCTTGTTTGTTTTTGTGGTGATGCTGGTGTGCTTGAACCCAGATTCTCTTGAATACTAGGTAAACACTTCACCACTGAGCTACAAACCTAAAGTTTTCCCAGTTTTCAAATTATTTCAAATTATTTGTGTAAGAAAAAAAATCCAACTTGCATAATAAGTAGGGCAGTAGGCCCCTATTGGGTTTTGTGCCTAGGAAGAAGTTGAAGAACATTTTTGTTTCTGTTTACTGTTTATTATATTTTTAAATGTTTAAAATACATCCAACATTAGTAGTTTCATAATGTACAAAAGGAACAACTCTCATGTATTCCTAAACACGCACTATAACTTATAAAAAAATAAGCATTACTTTTGTCTATGAGGTGCATACAGGGATCTAAAGTTACAAGTTTGAAAAATTATGATGTTGCCAGTGAACATTTTGTCTTTAATTGTAATTGATATTGGAAGATGTGAGCAAATTTTCTGATATGCAGCATTTCAAAAATTTTTACAGGTAATTGATAAAACAACATAGTCCTTATCGACTAGGAAGAAAAGGATCAAAATATTCACTTCATTAAGTCTGAGATATAAACATCCCTGTGTAGACTACAAAATACAAAAACTCTTAAAAGGATGATATTTTAGTTCTGGGTTTCATCTCCCAGCCATGTATGATTAAGCATTCTGCCTTGCCCCATCCTTTCACAGTGTTAGCCAGTGCCATTCTTTCTGGTTCCCTTGGTTTGCTCTGTTCTGGCTAGTAGATGCCTACTCTTCCACCTCAAAAGTAAAATTCTGTGTTTCAGATTGTCCAAATGCAACATTAATCCAGCAGCAAAGCTTGCTCAATGTTTTTATTCGGCATTTGCTTTACTTTTAGTTGTGCCTGTCACACATGACAGATGACCACAGCCATCTAGAAAGTTTGGTAGTGAGAAAGTTACCACTTCTAGATTGCTATTCAGTTTTTAATAACTTTAAAGTTCCTTTTTGAAATCTACACTGTATACTTTGAGTACTTTATAGAAGTGTAATAAAATGAAGGTATTTTAAAAAGCCTTTGTCTGGAGGTCTTGAAGTATATATGCATATATTTTTTTCATATTCTTAAAAGAGTGACTATAGGAAATAATTTTATTTTCATGGCTAGTTGGACCCAACTTGATAGGGGAAATGCATAGTGCTTTTATTGCTGTGGGAAATTTTTGTACTTTATTATCAAATCACTTTATAATGGCATCTTCTTGAAAAACAATTCCATTGTGTGTCTTTATTCTTTCCTCCAGTATGACTGTGTTGCTCCCAGCAAATTTATAACCAAATGTGTTTAGGCTGGCAGCTTTCTACCTAGATCACTGCATCTGTCCACTCACCATCTAACAATGCTGACTCCTCCTATTTAGACAGCATATGGTCTTTGGTTTACAAAAGAAAATATTCTATAATAAGTATTTGATGGTAATATGCATTAAGGTATATTTGAAGGGTTCATGTTATCAAATGTATCTGTTGCTTATTCATTCCATTACTATTATGTGAGAATTGAAAAAAACAAAAAATTACTTATGGTTAATCATTTTTCCTCTCTCCAAGCACATCTATAAACCTTTTGGCTCTAAGATACACAAATATCTAATAATTTTATTAAGTTAAAGGTTGACCCTTTCGAAAGTTTTTGATGTGGGGTTACAGTTTTAGGTAAATTATTGGTCTAAGAGACTCTTAAATACCTTTATTCAGTGAAATCTTTTCTTTTCTTCCTATATCCCACTTTTAAGCTTAGCAACTCCCTTCCTTTCCTTCATTTGTGCCCCTGCTTAGAGTATCTCTCTACCACTTAGAGGAAACATCTTTATTTACATTACTAATTTTAAGTGAACCTGAGTTTACCTCTGCTACCTCTTTTAGTAAGTCAGAGATGACATAAACAGATACAATGCTATAAGAAAGAAAATCATTCCTTTTGTGTGTGTATACTTGAACTCAGGGCTTTGACACTGTTTCTTTTTTACTCAAGGCTGTCACTCTACCACAACCTTCAGAAGAAGGCTGTGGCCTTCTAAGTACTTAAGATTACAAGCGCTAATGGTACTCAGCTAAGAAAAGTATTTCTAAACACTCCTCTAAGACTAACCAGATATGTATCTTGAATTTATTAGTTGTATTATGTCCTTTTAATTTATTCATTGCCTGTTGAGTGGAGGTGTTACTTTAGATTATAGGTAAAATTTTTTATCAATCTACTTTCATTAAAGGGAACTACTTGTGAAGTAGGTACTAATAGTAAAATGAGGGTAATGTCACTGAATAGAACAAGGGTTCAGGGTGAAAAAAGGACTGAATGCTGAGTATCTGTGATTAATACTCTTTGCACTTTTCTTTTTCTCATACAGATCCTAATTCCTTTACTACCTGTTTTGGCAATGAACTTTCAGAGATGCAGGATTAATCATGAGGCCAACATTGGAGTAGGAAGCAGCATTGTTTTTAATTTTGCTTTCCCCTGTGTTTCTGATGGTTTCTCACCATTCCATTTCCTTTGTTACGAAAGTGATTTGGAAGATCATTAATAGGAATTGAGTATGTCTTCCCTGAGACTGTGCCCTTGGAAAAGAGCTGAGTCCCTTTAGGAGAAATGCAGACTAGTCACTGATTGATGTCAATGCCATGTCTGTTGCATTTGACAGAAACCATTCGTTTTTGTTGAAAACAGCATTCATACCACCTAAATTCGGGACCCATATTTTCCATAAGGCAAGCCAACTTCGGTTGTACATTAGGACAAGAGGGAATATTGGGGTATTAACTATAACTCCGTGCTGAAATACAAAACTCTTTTGAGTTCACATCCCTTGTTCATTATATCAATATACTAGAAATACTTAAGACTGGTAGATTTAGAAGAGTATTTTACATAGGCTCCCTCTGTTTTGTGTTTCTTAATTTTGAACTTTTCCCTTCAATGTTAATGAACTATCCTAGGAAAATATTTCCCAATTTCAGCACTGTTAACATTTTGGGCTGCACAATTTTTGGTCGTGGTTGATCACCTGCATATTGTGGGATCGCTAAAAGCAATCTTAGAGTTTTTTTACTCCTCCAATGCCAGGAGATCAACATGCAGGAAGCAGACAGTTCTAGTTGCTCTGGAAAGTTGGTCAATATCATCTTAGTTTACGACCACTGAGGTTTGGTCCCTCTCAGGAGGGAGCTGTATATAAACTACCCAGGAGTGGTCTAAATCAGTTTCCTTTGAGTTGTAGAAATGAGCTGTACAACGTAAATGATGAAAAGGTACTTGGGTTGTGTTTGAAATGATATTATGTAAAAAAAATTCTATACTACCCTCTTCAGAGAGATGTGAATTCTTCACATAATATTTTTCTCCATTTCTGAAATTAATACTTATATGTGCCTCCAGTATAAGTTTATTATAGTATGTCATTCTCAGACTGATAACTTTTGGCTTTTCTTCTGTGTTTTGAACACAGAATCTTCTAATTTCTGGTACAGTTAGATCTTTTTTACTTTTCCATTATCTCATAATTCAGAAACAGTATAGTTGTTCCAGTCCCCTGGTGTCTACATATTAAGTCCTCATTTAGGCCCAAATTAGATGGATTGAATTATTAGTTTGGATTTATATGTAATAACTCACAAAATCTCTGATAATTTTTTTTCTAGTTACTACAAAATCAATGTTTAGGATAAAATAGAGAAAAAATACAAAGTTTATGATTTGCTGTATTTCATATGAAAGGATATAATTTTAAGATGTTTTTGAGTTTCTCTCTGGAAAAAATTAATTTCATTCATCAGGCTTTAGTGTGTTCTTCAGACGCATACCTGGTGTGTTGCAATTTTTCTGCTGTCTTATTAACTTAACATTTTCTATTCACTGCTCTTAATTTTTAAGCAATGTTTTTAATAGCACTTAGTTATTTGGCACTGTGTACTTAAGAGTACATTGTCTATATCCTGCACTGATATTATTTGAATGTGGCCATTTCATGAAATGTGAACAACTACCCAGATGCTGGGTGACACGTGTCTGAAATCATGCTATGCCGGAGGCTGAGATCTGGAGGACTGCAGTTCAGACAGCCTGGGAGACTATGAGATTCCATATTCAATTAACCAACTAGTAAAAAGTAGTAGAGTTCTAGTTGAGAAGCAAACTGAGATTAGCAAAAGAGCTTGCAAACAAATCCTAGTACCTTCAAAAAAGTGTACAACTATAATATTATTCACATTATTTCACAGGGATACAAAAAACTATGCTTATCTTTCGCTTTGTGTGAACTTCTTGCATGCCAGAATAGATGTAGAGAGATACACATGATGATCCAATATGTGAGTCTGTTGGAGGACACTTAATGAAACCACAGCACTTTCCTAACTTCTTCCTAGAGTAACCAGTATCATTTCATTAAAAAAATTATGAATCATAATTATAAAAGGACAGTTCATTGTGCTTATTGCCCCTTTGCCAGCATTTTTGCCTTTTGTTGGTGGGTTCTTCATTATTTCCTATTCTCTATTGGGATATACTAGTAGTTCCTGACTTGCTTCTTGGTATGGAAAGCTCTTCCAGATTCCTTTTGTAAATTCCCTACACAAAACCCAATGTCAGCCATTTCATTCAGGGATTCGTAGAATTTTTTTTTTTTTTTTTAAAGAAGAAAGGCCCTATTTCGCCTTCCTTCTTTTTCCTTATGTCAACACAATCTACAGAAAGACATGTCAGCAGTACAGAAAGCTGAAAAGATATAAATCAGCATTCATGTTAGTGTGAATATGAATATGCTTATTTCCAAAAAGTATTGAGGTGTAAAAGGAGGAGTTGGATAGGTGTGAATTTATGCGATCACCTGAATCAGTGACAGTGAGTGGTTAAAGGATGTGAGGCATGTACCTTCATTGTCTTTCCATCTCAAATTAGAAAGGACATTGTATAGCTCTCTGAACTCTTAGTTTCTCTAACCACAAAAAAGTACTTACAAAAGCATTCAGATGATTGAAAATTTTTGTTTTTTTTTTTGGCCAGTCCTGGGCCTTGGACTCAGGGCCTGAGCACTGTCCCTGGCTTCTTCCCGCTCAAGGCTAGCACTCTGCCACTTGAGCCACAGCGCCGCTTCTGGCCGTTTTTTTCTGTATATGTGGTGCTGGGGAATCGAACCTAGGGCCTCGTGTATCCGAGGCAGGCACTCTTGCCACTAGGCTATATCCCCAGCCCCAGATGATTGAAAATTAATTCAGCTATTTTCATTATGTCTTGGTAGTGTGAGACTTGATAATCCAGAGTTTAAAGTATGGTTGCAAAGTGCTGGATACTCTAGTTTTATTTGTTATGTCTCTGTTCACAAATGAAATGAATGGCAAAACATATGAAATTAGAATTGACCTCTGCTGAATGCTATTGGACAACTGTGGAACAATTTGTAATATACTAAAGCATGTTGCTGTTTATACCTCCTGACCCTCTTTTCTAGTGCTTTCCCTTGCAGCATATTTAGAGCCCTTCTTTATAGGCTGACAGAAACTACCAGTAAAATTCACTCACTCTCATTATTTTTGCTTATAGTATTTTCTTAAAATTCATTTCCCATTTTTTACATAAATTCCACCCTACTGCTCTGTAGCCAGCATTTTCTTTCTGGCAATGTTTATGTAATAAACAGATAAGGAGTAGAGATTTGCTAGAGTGAACATCTAGAATATTGCCTTCCCACCTCTGATTGACTTTAAAAAAATCTTGGCTGAAGGCGTAATCTCTTTAAGTATAAATATGTATGCATATGTCTTCATTCATTTTTAGAGTGCTATATCCTATGAATGTTCCAAGTGGAGAAGTAGCTTTTGAAGGATCATTTGGAAGAATTTTATCTCTATACATTTCTCCAGAGTGGGAGGAAAGCCCAGCCACCCCTTCCCTGAGAGAGCATTTGCAGATCTCTTACTCTGTGTCTGCAGTCTTTATAGAGCAGTTGGCTCTGGTACACTTGCACAAACACAAATTGAGTCGGCAGGACTGAAGTCTCTTGGACGTTGCTGTCATCTAAAAGGCAGGCCTGAGGAAGGGAAGCTGCAAAGGGAGACAGAGGAGGGGGTGGGGAAGAAAGTGGGTTCCCTTTGCATTTTTCCTATGAAGTTGTAAGGCTTTTAACATTTGAGAGCTATGAACTACTTGAAAAGTTGTTTATCCATGTCAGATTGATAACAATAGCTGCTTTGGACCAGATGTCTCCCTTTTAGATTCATGAAGATGAGTTTCAATGTACAACTTACCTCTTCATGCACCCTCATAAATCTCTTAAGAAGAACAGAGGAAAGAGGCTAGCTAGTGGAATGGTAATTAGAATGATTCCTCTTGCCTTTTAGTTTTATCTTCCCTGCATTCAAACCGCTCATGCATAGTAATGGGGGAAAAAGATAATATCTTAAAAAAATTATTCTCATGCTCAAGTTCAGTGTCAGGGAAGATCCACTATCATATCTGCGTTACAATTCTTTTAAAAGTACAAGTTATTTTAGAGGATTAGGTTATTTCTGGATATCTCTAGTAGTCTTAAGGGTTTTGTGTGTTTCAATCATGCTCATACACAAAAAATATAGATATTCTGTCATTGTAAAGTTCTTATCATAATAGAGAAAGCAAATCTTGCCTCCCCCATCCCTTTGTCTACAGCATAGAAGAGGCTGGCTGGCCTAGCTTTTTAGAAGTTTCTATAAGCACAGTTATTTATCTCCTGAATGACTATATTTGATAATATTTCTGGGAGTCAGTCTATTACCACCTCCTTTCTTTTTCATCCCATCCAGGACCACTATCCTTCTTGTCTTACTTCTCCCCTGAGATTCTTGTCGTGATCCAGTAGCTTTCTCCAAATTACCCCTGATTTGCCTAATGAATCTTCTCAATCCTAGTTCCATATGGGTCCTTTCCTTCAAAAATCAGTTTATTTTATGGATTGCTAAATAAAGGGTTTTTTAAAAATTACATTTATTATTTATTGTAAATTTAGTATAGGGATTATAATTTCATGTTGTTTTACTTAACTAAAATCAGAGCCAATAGTCTAATACTTATATATTACTCAATGTTAGAACCTGCTTTTTTTTTATTTTTCCAGGAAAGTAATTTTATTTTATTTTATTTTTTACTGTAGCTCAAAGTGGTTAAGCACTAGCCTTGAGCACAAAAGCTCAGGGACAACACCCAGACCCTGAGTTCAAGCTCCACAACTGACAAATAAATAAAGGTTTTTAGACTTAGATTGGAATCTACCGATCTCTGTGACAAATTTTTAAGCCTGAGACATTTTCTTTAGCTTCATCTTCGGTTTTCCTAACAGAGGGCTCATTCTAACCCAATAGTTCTTAAGGTGTCATCTCAGGACCACCAACAGAAGGAACATATTAGAAATGTAAATTCCTGGACTTTACCACAGACCTGTTGATGTGCATACTGTGCTGTGCTGCCCAGCTACTTGTTTTAACAAGCCATCCAATCATTTTATATGTCCCAATATCCTGGAAGCCCTGATTTCACCCTGCTAGACAACACATCTTTCCCATTATTTCATTCCCATTATCCTGCCTTTTCAGAGATGCCTCTCTTTCCTGTTGCAAAATCCTGCTTATATTTTAAGGCCCGGTGTGAGACAGTGTTTTTCACATTAGGCCATTCTTGAGCTTGTCTTTTTTTTCAGTAGTGTTTATTTGGTTTTCTTTCCTGGTGCAAATCACTTACTAATTCAAAGTCATTATCTGGTATACCTATCTTTCTTTTTTTCCCCTCTGGGATTTCATAAAGGAAGGAATCTGGTGGGGCATGATGGATCATGCCTATAACCCCAGTTCCTTCAATAGACACAGGAATATCACAGTTTGAGGCCAGCCCAGGGAAAAGTTAATGACAACATTCTTCAGAGAACAAACAGGTGTGATGATGCACATTTGTAAACCGTCTGAAAGGGAAGCATTGTAGGCACATCATGGTCCAAGCGAACCTGGAAAAAAGTACTAGACTGCATCTAAAAAAATAACTAAAAACAAAAGAATGCTTGACAGCATGGCTCAAGTGAGAACCCAAGTTCAAAATCACTGTATTGCCAAAGAAAGAAAAAGTAAAGGTGTGTGACTCACATTTTTGTACGTCCAGACACCTGTAACTCCCTGGCTCTTTTTTGATGTCTTATACACACAGTAGGCCCTTGAAAAGTAATTTGTAAGGTCTTGAGTTTATAGTGAGGGTGAAGAAGTTTAAGCTGTTGCCCAAGAGGCACATGCAAATCCTATTCAAAGAGGCTCATGCTACTATTTTCACTTATTGCAATCAAAATATACTTGAACAGGGGTGTGTCTAATTTAGAAACCCAATATGCTAGTGTGAGAAATTCTGATCTCTACTACTTAGCAAAGGAAGTAGAATTAGACCTGTCATCTCACCTGTAGCTAAGACAGCATCCTCTATTCTGCTATCAAGAGTAGACTTTGATTTTAGATGGAGGAGTCTGTCTTCCATCTTTCTTTTGACTATGGTATTTTCTTTGATTTACACATTATTGTCATGTTTCCTATGAAATGGTCTCTCTTCTTCAGACTTGGTTGCCCCAAAGATAGCACAAATGGAGAGTGTAATTCCAGGTGCTCTTTGTAGGATGGCCTGAATATGGGGATGCTAGGAACCCCGTATTACACATTGTTATTTCCTAAAACAAAGGCATGACAATATTACTTTGCATTTGCAATGGATTGTGGCTCTCTGTTGGTAATAGACCAGGGAGTAAAAAAAAAAAAAAAAAACATAAAAAAAGAAGGAGAAATCTGAACATGTTGTTTTTTTCTTCCCCTTCTCTTCCTCTCAGGCTCTGAAAGGGTTCCAGTTGCAATTTCAGAAGATCAACTCTCTGTGGCTCCCTGGGCAGTAGTGATTGCATGCTGCCAGTGCAGGCTGCTGACAAGCTGAGCTGCAGGATGGTGCACGTCGCCAGGCCGCTGTTTCTGCTCCTTGCCTTCTTCCTCCGCGTGGATGCTGAGAGTAAGCCATCCTCCCCTTCTCTAGGGGGCTGTGACCATAATGAGTGGTTTTGTTTGCAGTTGGCACCAGGCTCAAGGCCTTTGAATACATTTCCTTTGGAAGTAAATCCTGAGACACTGTGGGATCCTCCCTGGCTACCAGCCAACCTTTGAAAGGGATTATTGGTGTGATTTCCTTCCCACTTCCTCCCCTGCTTAATGCCTCTTTTCTTGTGAACCTCACTGTTCCAACTGTTTATTTTTCTTTTGTTTTTCTTTTTTACACTTCTTACCAGCTTAGTGGTAAAGATATTATGAGACCAATGATATATCTCACACGGTGGCTAACCAGTTGGAGGTGCCAATAAATAAACCTCGTTTAGGCCCATTACAATTTGTTTTTCAGTTGTATGGATTTTCCTATGTTTAGAAAAATGCACAATGTTACATCCAGCCCAATTAAACTTCCAAGCCCCTTGTAGTTGTCACAGCAGCTGTTCTCATGTACTGTTTCCAACAGCTGTCCTCGGCGTACAATATTCAAACAAATCAAGCAGAACTGACAACTTTGTGGCTGGGTGGAGGGTCTGAAGTATAAGGAGATTTCTTTGGAATACAGACACCCAACTTTAGATTACTGGACATTATTTATGAAGCTGGAAGTTGTGGTCAATTAGCTTTCCAAATGAATGAGAAGATCATATTTCCTTTAGTCCACCTTGTTTATACGTGTTTCTGTCCTGTGGTAGTGGAAAAGAGATAGTGTTGGCCACAAAAAAAAAAAAAAAAAGAAAAAAGCATGTGTCTTTCCTGTCTACCCTGACATCGAGTGGTTTCCTTGGTAGTGGCTTAATATATGTGAATTGGCCATCCTTTTTGGAAGAAGTCCCCTGGTTAGATTAAAATGTATAACATCTGTACTCATTATTTTTTCCCTTCATTGACTATTCCCATGAGGTCAAATTTGATCCCTGTTAAGGATATTTTGAAGACAAGGGTCCTGTGTCATCTCAGCCCCTTCTTATTAATTGCATTTTGACAAGAATTCCCTGAATAGTCACCAATTGCTTCATTTAAATAAGGGCTCTGTGTTCTAAAGGGACCTTTTATAGAGAGAAAGACATGATGTTGTTATTAATCGGATACATATGGAACATTCGTGTTTTAAGCACTGTGTTCTCTGGTTAAGAGCGTACATAGTCTCCTAATTAGCACTTGGGAGTGTTGGTTTAAGGTGAAGCCAAGGAATTTCTAGTACAATGCCAGGAAATAATTAAGTGGGAAAAGACCCAGATGTAAGATGCTCTTGTTATTTTAAACTCATTTATGACAGAATGTATTTTAAAGTTGAAACCTAGATTTAGCTTATTAGAAAGAAATGGGGCCATGTGGGTTTATTTATTTGTTTTGTTTGGACCAAAAGCACAAAAATAACTTCACTCTCGTTCATTTTTGGTGAAAAACCTAATAAGGTCTTGGGAACTTCCTATAATGTTAGATCACAGCTAGATACATTCTTGAAGATTTAATTATTGTAGGCCTGTAGTTATCTTTCCATTAAGTAAGAATGTCTTTCTACTTAGTAGCTACGGTTTGGCTTAATTCTTCACTGGAAAGTGTAGAGAGAAGTTAAGAGTTTGGGAAAAGTTCTCTTAAGGTTGTGCTTTATAAAACAGTCTGTGGTGCAAATTACACTTACCTAATCTTCCTGGCCCTCCTCTTTTCCTTCTCCTCTCATTCTACTTCAATACATGTCTTATATGGCATTATAACAAAAGAAATCACAGACCATTGTTCAGTGATTTTTTAGGTAAATATAGTTACATGAAGGTATTTACCATACCATGTATTGCTGGGGTATCAAATTGTTTCACCCCGTGCCAACCTCTATCATGACTCTCAATTTGTGCATACTTGGGGAAAGGCATGTGCCGCTTTGCCCAAACATTTTTGGTTGAGGTGAAGTCTCTTAAACTTCTGCCTAGGCTGCCCTTGAGCTGCGGGCCTTCTGAATTCAGCCTCTGATTTCTGACTCTGATTTCTGACCTGAGCTACTTCTTCAGCTTTGTGATATTGGCTTTTAATCTCAATATATCATTTATTTCTAAAAAAAAAATCTATTACTTCTCCCTGTTCCCACTACAGGTGAAAATAGGCTTAGGCTTCCAATTTTGTTCTGCACCTTCAATCTGGATTTGGTATACTTTACCTTTAAATGCTGTTCCTTTGGCCCCTTTGAATAATGTGTGTATCCTGAAAGTTCCTGGCAAAGAGGAAAACTTGACTATGTTTTTGTAGGTATAATTTAGAAGAAAGTACATTCATTATCAATCTACCAGAAGGTATTTGTACTACAAGAAAGCAAAGATAGAATTGTCAATATAATTTTAGTCATAAGAATGTTTAAATTACAACTGATAAAATTGAATCCAGATTATAGCCCAATGCATTGTACAGAACCTTTTCTTGAAACACTTAAAATATGATGTAACTAGTACAAAAGAAAAACAGTTTGTTTTTGCTATATAAAGACAATTATTTTAGCCTTTTATTACAAGATAAGTGAATCTTTTCTTTGGAATGCATTAAATATCCAGCCATGTTTGTTTTCTCTTTCTCCTTAAATGCACTTCTGTGTGTGTGTGTGTGTGTGTGTGTGTGTGTGTGTGTGTGCGCGTGTGCATGCACGTACTAGAATTGGACATTGAACTCAGGGCTTTGTATTCCTATTTGCCTTTTTTTGCTCAAGGTTGAAATGGTACACTTGAGCCACATTTCCACATCTGGCTTTTTGCTGGCTAATTGGAGAGAAGAGTCTCAAGGATTTTTCTGGCTGGGCTGGCTTTGAATTTCCATCTTCAGATCTCAGCCACCTAAATTGCTAGGATTACAGGTACAAGCCATTTGTGTCTGGCTCTGCATTCCATATTGCTCCAAGGAATTAAGAGTTATAGTTCAAAATTTAATAGTAACTTGCCAGAGCTATTGAAAATTTTTAAATAATTAAAAAAAACTTCTTTCCTCTTTTGTAAAAGACTACTTGAGGGTGGGAAATAGAAGGAAGCCACTCTAGTTTACCATGTTCATTTAAAATATCTACCTCTCTCCCTTTTGGTAATTAATTCCCAGTCGCTTAGGAGATTCTAATCTGCTCTGTAGAGGCCGTAGAAAAGAGTTACTTGTGGTATTCACATTTAGTAGGAGAGCTTATACTGACTGGCCTTAGTTCAAACCTACGCTGAAAAATTGTGCTAATATCCTTTAGCAGAAAATTACAGTCTTTGCCATTGTCACTTTAAAATCCCCTACCAGTCCCTACTATTATTTTTAAAAAGGCTAAAGGAGAGAGAGCGAGAGCGAGAGAGAGAGAGAGAGAGAGTGTGTGTGTGTGTGTGTGTGTGTGTGTGTGTGTATGTGTGTGTATTTGTTTTCATTCCTATGTGTTGAACACTCCAGAGGATGTTATTTGTTACTTTGGAAGGAATGTTTGTATGGTGGAGCTATGACCTAAGGAAAGGGTCATATGTGACTTCTATTAAAACATCTTTGCTTGGGTGTAGACAGCCTGATTTCAACTTTGGATGGCAGTTTAAATCCACTCAAAAATAGTGTGCATAAAGTAAATATTAATTTCAATTTTGTTAGTCTAATTGTGTGATAAATATTTTTCTTCTGGCAGAGTTTCTTAATGGCTTCAGATACTTTGGCTTCATACATACCTTTAATTTGCTCATTACTGGTGTTCTTTTAATTAATTAATATTTACTTTAAAGGTGTTGTACAGAGTATTTACAGTTACATAAGTTAGGTAATGAGTATATATCTTTATGAAGTGTGACCTCTTCCCTAATTTTCTCCCAGTTTTTTCCCCTCCCAGTTCCAGTCCCTTTCAAGTTGTATAGTTCATTTTCAATATAGTGACAAGTAAAAATCACTGTTTAATTAATCCTTTTTGTTTATTTTTTCTTTTTGGTGTTAAGTAACCCACAATCTGAGAATGTGCTGTTAGCATTTTCTTTATAAGGCCAGTTTTATTCTTATGAAATTGTTTACAATTTGTTATTAACATACTAGACATGACATGAAATTTTTGCTCTTATAAGTAGACTTCAGTCTTTACCATATGTGTTAGAAACATAAACTTCCATAGTTTAATTCCACGAATGGCTTCCTTCACCCATTTTCTATGTGCTTTGCCAATTTTCTCAAAAACAGATGGTAAATAATGGGAATCTGCTTTGTTCTTATAACTCCATGTTGCTCCTGTCTCAGCTCAGTCTTTTTTTTTTTTATTCAAAAGATCCCAGGTGAAGGACTTGCTTGGGCCAGTCATTCTATGTATCCAAAGATGGAATAGGAAGGATTGATCCCCATCCTGTTTTCCTTCTTTATACAACCTTTACATAAGGGGGAAGGTCTGTATCCCTCACTGGCAGTAAACAGCCCCAGTATGTTGAGTCCAGCCTGTTCCTTCCTTTCTCCTCCATTTTCCTCACAGCAAATGCTCCTTCATTTCCCTTTCAATAAGAGCCTCACTCTTATACTATTTCTTTCCTATATGAAAACTAAAGGGTAACCCACTCTTTGGAATTCCATTATCCCATGAAACCCCTTTTTCTCTTTGCCATCAGTTAATAGAATGGTATTTATGCTATGAGTTTGCTAATTCACTTGAAGTATTTCTTGATTGGCCTACATGTGAGCCAAATATGGCATTGAACTCTGGCTCTTACTTTGGCAAACCAAGTTCTTATTTTTCTTATATTTAGTATTGTGGATGATGGAGATAAGGAAATGAGAAGATGAGATATTATAATGTCTACTACACTTTGGTTTTGTGAGTATTAAGTGAGTTACAATAAGCAACCGAGGGTAGGTGTTTAATAAATGTGACTGTCATATGTGTAATTATTCAAAAACATTCAGTAAACATTCTATTAACCATTTGCCTTCCATACTGTGCCACAATGCTTTCATTTCACTTAGAGAAGATCAAAATGTGGGTGGCCAATTAGCCCGGTTTTCCTACTGTGTACTAAAGTTGCCTACTTAACTCTATAAAATCCTGTTCATATACGATTCTTTGTAAACCTTTCCCTTAGGAATTATACTGGAAATCAGGAGGATTATTAAGTATATCTGCTTCAGTGTATTTTTGGGGTTGGGGAGAGGAATTACTTATAATTAGAGATTTAAAATTGGCTAGTTTTGAATAGAGTGAATAATGGAATTATTTCATCTGCCTGTCCTAGTGTTTCTTGTAATGCACTTTCGGGAGCTTCTCAGGGAAGGTGCTAGTGATGTTGACTCTAAGCAACTCTAGTAATACATGGCTGTGCTATAGAACTCTGAATTTGTGAGCCATAGGTAGGACAAAATATTCTACAAAAAAGGAAAAACAATCAACAACCTTTTTTTCTTCAGAAAGAGCAAACAATATGGTTGAAGGGTAGAGCAAGTTAATCATTTTGCACTTTTTAGAAACTTAGTGAGACAGCTTCTTAAATGAAGTTTGGAATGGGGAGGATGCCTTTGTTATGTTAATAAAATTTATACTTCTCTAATAGGCAAAGAAAGCTAACACCACAAACTTCCATGTCTCAATAAACATCTTTTTATTTTAGGTTATGAATGTTTCCTCTCTCACTTTCTCACCATTAAGCTATCTTTTAAAGGGTAAATTGCTTGAGCTTATGAACGTTTTTCAATGTTAGATTGGAGTGGTAAAAATAATTGAATGTAATCCTATTAAATACTATTCCATTGAACACTTTAAGTGGTTAAATGGTTAAAGTGTCTACAGTGTGAATTACATCTCAATTAAGCTATGCAAAATAGGAAAAATAATATTTACTCTAGTTAATTGGTTAGAGTCTTCTTAGGATGTAAAACCTAAAATTAGTTTTTTTACTTCATCAGGTCAGTTAGGAGTAAGATGTGTTTATTTAGGAGAGCAAGTAGAGAGCCTGTCTATTTTCTGTGTTTAGTAAAAAAAAAAAAACCTTTCTTGGTCCCCTTTTTCTATGAATCAACAGCAATGTGGTGAAATAAAAGCATAGCTTTTCTATCCTTCCTCCCCTCATTTGAAGTACCTAAATTAGCAACATCCAGCTGTCTGCAGCAAGGAAAATATTCCAGCTATTTTGCTGATCCTTTAGCTCTATTGTAGTGTTTCTATGCTTTTCTGAATTAATTGTTCCCAGCAGAGCTGAAGCCACCTAGCAAGGTTAAGATTATGTCACAAAACCCACACATTTGGACACATCAGCGGGTTTTATCAAGTGTAGTAGGATTTGCTAATTTTTTTTTAAGGGAGAAAAACCAGACATATGACTATATTGTCACCTCTGATCACCAATTGTGAGGAGGTCCTAAGCTTCAAGGATGGAGCTATGTTTGCCTAATTCATTTCAATAATTTTGGTTTAAAAGCCACTTCTCATCCTACCCATATGAATGTTTTTCAGTGAATTCTAAACTCCAAGATAGCATCCAGAATTGCAAAGAAATGTTTCACAGACTGAGTAGAAAGTTCTCTTATCTATAATTTTGTGCTTTGTTTTACTTTTCCTTGGTTTAGTCTGGATTTAGCTCTTCCTTTCCCCAAATCACAATGTGCATATGCGTGTGCCCATTTGCACATGCATGTGTATGTGTGTCTGTGTTTGTGATTGCTGCATGATGTTTTGCTCATAATGGCAAAGATGTAACAGTTTTGAACCATTTTGTTTTCTATGTTCAGAAGGCACAACTTAGGTTTTAGGACTCTCTCAAGTGATCTTTTCAGACTTAATCTTCCTGCAGTGCATAGGATATGAATGATGAAGTGTGAGATATGTATTCAGAACTTTCCTTTGCTTTATGTTCACTAACTTTTGACAAGTTTCTAATAAACTACCCTTGATGTATTTATCAAGAAGATTAAATAAAGAATCCCTTGTAAAGCATTTTGAACAATAGGATTAAATTTTCACTAAATATTACTTGCTATTATGCTCATTGCTCATTAGCTTGCATCAGTTTCAAATATGAAGCATTTATATTTAGATCTCTGTTGGCATTTATTATCCCATTAACTTTGTGATTGAATGGAATCTTTTAAAATGTAAATATGTACCCTTACCTACTTTTTTAACTCCTAAGGCTATCATGTGTTTCATAGCTTTATTAAAGCTTATTAGACATATTTCTTGTGCTAACCATTGAGCTACCAGATGTAATACAAGATGAGAAAAAGAGAGAAAATCCCTGACCCTAAAAACTTTCATTTAATAAAAGAGCACTTAGTATATTACTTTCGAGCTGAAAGTATAGAAAATAGAGTAAACCTATTATATACTGTCATGTGGCTTTTCTCTTCCTTTCTTAGAAATCTTTATCCTTGTAAAATAAATGTTTAAGGTGCATAAATGAGAACAAAAATAAAATGCTACTGTTTATCACTACAAAGGTCATACAGACTTTAAAGTGAATTGATACTAAGCCCTCATAATGATCTTATTTGGCTTCCAAATGTAAAATTTAATCAAATCATAGCATTCCATGTAGCAAATGCCTAGCATATGTCCTCCCAAGTCAGATTCAAGGTCCTGTTAAAACAGTGCTATATTCTAGTTGGAGAGTGGCCGAGCACAAAGTAAATGAACTTCAGAGAGTGATTACTTCTAAAGAACTGATCTAAGAGGGTGATGTGATGGTCAAGAAGGGTATAGGGAGAAGATGGGACAGGGAGTCCCTGGTTTCCATGTCAATAAAAGTGTTTCTGAGTGTTATACAACAGTCTAGTAGAATGATGGGAAGGACCCACTTATGAAAACGTGGAAGGCCAAGGCCCTCAGTCAAGGAGGAGACTACCGAGTTTAAAGAGCAAAATAAAGCCAAGGAGGAGAGGGTGGGAAGAGAAATGGGGAGAAGAGAAAGGGAGAGGCTAGATTGGCCCTCAAGGATCAGAGTTTGCAGTGCTGTGCCAGGTATGAGAACTTACATAAAGAAAGAGATTTATCTTGGAATATCTATTTGTGAAACTTGAATTGGGTACTCTATTACCCTGTACGGAACAAAATAAGTATTGTTTTTCAACAATATGTTGAAAATTTGGGACAACTTTTTGATCAAGTTATAAACTCATTGTTTAAACAGCTTAGCTGAAATTTCCTTTATACCAGCCAATATAGACTTGGAACACTAAAACCTTTATTTAACAAAAGAAGAATGTTTGCTTTTAGCTCTTTATCTCTAGCCAGTTTTGTTCTTCTTTAAAAGCAGATGATAGTTTTCCATTGGAAACATGTAATTAAGTCTATATTTCCCTTCATCAATAACCATAGCTGAAGAGGACTAAAGAGAATAAGAACATTTGTAAAGTAGAGCTATAATTGAAGGTTGGAAACCAACATAGAATTTCAGGGAAGAAAACAATTTTAAAGGGTCTTTTCTCTATATGTTTCCATTTAGTGAGAATTATACCAATAGGATTCCTATGTGATTTCTAAGCTAGATTCCCTATACAGATGAAAGGTTTTCAGTCACAAGTGTCCTATCTTGGGGGCAACCATCCTTTATTGCTTATGTGATTAAAATATTTGGATTTAGCTTCAAACCCAGTTGGAATAGAGGCTAGTATGTAAGGTAATTATTAAATAATAACTTAGGTGTTTTAGAGCCAGGTACCAGTAATAATCCTAACTAGAATGCTGAGAGCTGAAAATCTTCATTAGACAAATCTGCAGATTTCTATCTCCAACTAACCAACAAAAATAGCCAGAAGTTGAGTTGTGGCTTAAGTTGTAGAACACTGGCCTTAACTGAAGGAGAAAAAAAATACCCCATAGTTTAAGCCCTGCTTAATGTATTTCCTCCAACAGAGTCCATACAGTTGGTGAGGCGATTTGGTTTCAATTCTGGCTCATCTGCTTATGTAGTACAGTTTTTTTCAGTTCTTCTGACCCATTGTAGGTGTTTACCATTCTTAAATGTTCCTGTGAGATTTTAGAAGAAAGCCTGAATCTGGGGTACTGTGAGCGGCTGAGACACAGGTTTTTAGTTAAGTTAATATCTAATACCATTCCATATACACCATGTAACTGATGAATGTAGAAATTAATTTTCTAGCATTTTTACCTACTGAGATAATTTTGAGAACAAAGAATTAAGCAAAACATACCCAAGAGAAGCAGCCAAGGTAATAAAACAACCCAACATTGTCACAGTATAGATTTTTACATTCTAAGTTAGATGCTGAGCTCCTCGAGAAATCTCTTTGCCTCCTGCAGTCCTGGGTCACAAATATTAGTTAACTAGTGTCATTTACTTTTATTTATTTCCTTATTTTTATTTAAGTGACTCCAGGGAATAAACCAGAGAGGGGAAAAATGGAAAAAAAAAGAACTGCAAACAGCAAACAGACAGAAAGACAGACACACAGACACACAGACACACACACACACACACATAAAATCTCTTTTAATTTTAAGTTAATTAAATCCTTAGGGTTTTGTTATACATGTAAGCACTAAACATTAGCCATTGTTGTACTAATTATGTGTTTTACAATATATTGGTATGATTATGTTAATAGATGAGTTTATCTTTACAGTGAAATCAGTTTTATCCCCTGTTAATGATTCTGACAATAGATTTACCTTGAATAATTGCTTAAACACATTAAACTTTTGTTTCTTGGCAATATTGGGGAATTTCACATGCAAGGCAGGTGTTCTATCTCTTGTGCCATGTCTCCAGTCATTTTTGCCTCACTCCATTTTCAGGTAACATTTCATGTCTTTTGCTTTTAGTAGCTTCTGACCTTTGTCCTCCTATTCCTCATAGCTGGAATGATACCTTGGTAATCAGCTTTATAAACACAGGATAGGGTAAAACATCATTCACTGATGAATAATATTAGGTAATATAAAAGTTTGTTTCTCTTTTATTTTCATTTCAAAAAACAACAAGGTCAGAGCAGACAACCTACTTACAATAGAAAGCTGGGAAGCTGATGGGGAGGCACAAAGAACCCAGCTGTCTTGTTCAGGGAAGAGATAGTATAGCCAAGTAGAGCAGCATGCAGCCAGAACCACTGGCAAAAGGGTCCAAGTGATGATCCTACCCAGGTATCAGTCTCCAGAGTTACCCAGGATCATTGTTGTAGGGGCCATTCGACAGTCATGAGGAAAGTTTATGGAGCAGTCATGAAGGAACAAGTGTAGCGTATTTTGTGCACTGCACGAAGACTAGGGAATCCTTGAATGATGTTTAGATTGGGTTCTGTCCAAACTCAGTTAAAAAAATATATACTATCAGTTTGGAAAGGTTCAAGTTCTGTGTAACTAGACTTTTATGATAAAATGCTGGCTTCTATCATCTACTGACTTAAGTCTAAGTTGTCAGCAGTAAGATAGGCTTTTAAGATTTAATCGTCATTAAGATACCACCTCATCTTGCCTGTCACTGGAAGTCATGACCAAAGTATTTGGTCATTAAGATGCAATCAGAGCCTGACACTTGTGGCTAACTCTTGTAATCCTAGCTACTCAGGAGGCTGAGAACTGTGGATCACAGTTGGAAGCCAGCTCAGGTAAGAAAGTCTGTAAGACTCTTATCTCTAATAAACTACCAAACTACTGGAAGCAGAGCTGTGGCATGAGTGGTAGAGCACTACCCTTGAGCGCCAAAGCTCAGGGACAGTGCTCATGCCCAAAGTTCAAGCCCCAGGACCAACAAATAAAAACAAAAACATTCAATCAGATTCTGCATCTCATAAAACCATTGATCCCCTAGCTGGTTAGTAATAAAATGGTGTAGAAGTGACACTATGGCTACCCTTGCCCTAGCAATAAACAACTGGACTATGTGGCAATCTGCTACCATGAAGTTATATGTGTCCTACCTTGAGATGCCAATGTTGACTTTGATTTTTTTTTACCCTTCTTTCTGGAACTCAAGCACAGGTGATGTTCTAGATAATACTAAGCAGAATCCTTTTTTAATTGGAGTAAATCAACACATCAGTAGATGTGAGTTGAAGTTTGTCTTAGGGCTATTATTCTGAAGGCTTTTCATATTTTCGTTCCCTTTGACTACAGGTCCATAAGTGTTTTCGAAAAGGATACAATGGTAAATATTTTAGGCTTTGTGGACTGGCCATATGATCTCTCTAAAGCTATTCAACTCTGCCTTAGTAGCAAAAAAGAAAGGGGGAAAAAAAGGAAAAATATAGAAGCTATATAATAAGTAACTATGTGTGTGTGGCTAGATTCCAGTAAAATGTTATTTAAAAACAGGTGCAGTGGGTCAGATTTTGTCCAAAGGTCAAATTTTAATGGCTCAAGCTTCTCACCTTCCTCTTCTACAAACCCTCTCCAGAATTTCAGGGTTGTAATAGAGGCCTCCTTGAACTTGGCGATATCAATTCTAGGGAAGAAAGGAGGTAGAGCAGTCTTTAGCATGCAGCTTTGTTAGGAACGTTTATCAGGCAAGATTAATTAGAGGAACTAAGTTCAAGGATCATATCTCTTGATAAACAATGATGTTTAACAGTGCTTCACCTTTAGAATTTATGCAAGAAAAAGCTTTGAATGTTACTGTGTTTTATGCCTTTGAGGGGTGCTTTAGGTATTCGGTTGTTAGTGCCACTTCACATTGCAAGCTCTTGAAGAATGAATAATTTATCAGCTGTGGGAATGTGTCTGTTGCACGGTGTGCCTGACATTTGGAGCTATGAACATCTTAAATATTGGAGGGAAGGGAGATTCTGGAAAGTGCTCAGTTTTCTCAAAATGTTGTAAGGCTCTGTAAAGGAACACTTTGTAATCATGGGTATCGAAGCTTGATATTGGCTTCATAAAGGCAAGCAAAAGCAAAACTTCTTGGTGAATTCCATCACATTGTGGATATTTCTGATGTAGATGTACTTTGCAGCATTTCAGTGTTTATAAATCAAAATCAAAATAAAGCTCTTAATGAGAAAGCACCATTGATCTTGAGCAAGTGCTCAGAAATAGCAGTTGGACTGCACTGTGTCTGTAAATTGCAAAATGATTCCAGGACCTGGGGTGGTGTGAAGTTGGTTTTCCATGAATTGCATTTGGAATCCTTGACTCATGTCCGGAAATTTAAAGAACCAACTACTGTTATTTTGTGCTGGTGGAAGGCAAGTTTCTGCAGATGTATGAAGGACATAACTATAGTCTCCTAGAGATTAAGGTCCTTTGGAATTGTGTGAAGGAGGAGGACTAATTAGATTAAACAAAAATCTTGGCTGAATAGGAAGGAAAATGACTAATGGTTAAGTCTATTCAACTGTGGACTCAAATCTCAAGGGAAAGACTGAAGGCCCCATGATGGGAGTTGAATCATTTTCAATGAGTAGAGAAACCTCAGTAGTGAACTACTGTTTATGAAATCATCAAAACTACATCAGTAAAGGAATATTAAAAGATTATTTAGCAGTTGAAAAGTACACAATTCTTTTCTTTTTCATGTTAGTTCTTCTGACTTGGAGTGAGGGAAACAGGAGGAGCATTATGATAATTGCAATGAAACAATTACTTGTTTTCTGGGATCTATTTTCTCTTGAGAGTTTGCAGTTTAACAAATGAACCTGACACCACCATTGGCAGGGGTTAAATTGGCTGACATCCCTTGGTCCATTTTCTCAGGCCATTTGACTCTTCTTTGTAGTGTAAGAGAAGTTTTCACACTGTACAATTAACAACATTTATTAACCTTTGTAAGATAAAAAAATGTTCTCTGGTTTTTCAGCTTTTCCTGTGTTCTCTACTGTCTTTCCTCTTTCACAGCTTTGTCTTTCCAGTCATAGCATTTCAAAAAGATCGCTTTGTATTGTCTTTCTCCATGTTTTTTTTGGTCTCACCATGTTCCTGGCATTTGAAGCAGTGGGAAGAAGGGGAGAAATCAGTTTTCTCAGATTCCATAGGTGGCATTAAAGAGAAATTGATTACACCAGGAATTAACTTCAGTAATAGCCATATGCACTGACTGTCACCAGGAGCAGATCCGTGGGAAAATTTAGGAAAATGCTAACAGGAGTGAAAGAGACAACATAAGTAAAGGGGCTTCCAACTTGCTCGGTAGATCAGTGATGATACTCTGTCAGCACTTGGGAGCCAAACAGTGATATCTAGGCACCACATACTAATTCAATCAAAATATGTAAGGAGAAAAAACAAGCATTGTTAATTTTTAAAGTAATCCTCAGTTTAGTCTTAAGTACAGGCCAGTATGACCAGCTATGATGGAAAGTCTATGGAAACATTTAAACTGGGGTCCAATGTGCAGTTTCAGTTGGCCACTGACAGCTGTGTATCAAGGGCAGCTGAGTGTGGGGAAATCCCTTTGGAGATGCATGTAAGATCAAATAGGATAAAAGTCACACGAGTCAGAACCGGGATTGTGGTTGCTGAATAAATAAGGGTATACGTATATCTGGCATAGGATCTTCAGGAATTTATGATCAGTACTGGGTGAATTGTAGACAGCAGAGCTAGACAGGATAAGAAGTAGTGAATGGAGAATAAACTGCTGTTTGTGTTTCTCTTCTACTCCTGCTTCTGCCCAAGCTCACTTGAAACACATTAGTATGGCTACAAATACCTCTTATTGCTATAAGTTACTTCATATGTATTGTCTAACATTCTCATTTCACATGTTCAAGGTTATTTATTCATGTTAGATTTAATGTCTTTCACATACCTAGGTATTGAAATGCAGCCAGGGCTGAGTACTGGTGGCTCATGACTGTAATCCAAGCTACTCTAAAGGCTGAGATCTGAGGATCGAGATTCAGTGCCATCTGGGCAGGAAAGTCTGTGAGATTGTTGTATCTAATCATCCACCAAAAAGTCACAAGTAGAGCTGTGCCTTTAATAATAAAATGCCAGCCTTGAATTAAAAAGCTAAAAGACAGTTGTACCCAGGCCTGGAGTGCTAGCCCCAGTACAGATACAAACAAACAAACACAGTTGTCGCACAAGCAGCAAATTCTAATGCCCACTAGGCAAATGAAATTTGGTTTTGAAGCAAGCAGGTCAAATCTTTGAAAATTCTGTACTGAGTCTCGTGGATAAGCATCTACTTTCTGCCTTTGGCAGTCTCAGAATCTACTGATATACCCAGACAAGTTTAAAACCCACATTTACTTGTAGACTAATTCCAGTTATTAAGTAAGAATAACTCTGAGACAACAGGAAGTTAATCTTTTGGATGACCACACATTTTCATTCTCTACATAGGGCTTCTATACAAATTTGTGGAATTGAAATGAATAAAATCTCCCAATTCCTTCTGTTTCCAGTGTTTTCTGTAGTCAACAATAGCAGATCATTGTAGCAGAGCACTAGCAGCAATCATTTGAGCTAAATATGTTCGTGGAAAGTGAATGGGAGAATGGATTCCATTGCTTGGCCTCTAACATTAAGATATACAGCAGGATGAATTCAGACTACTTTAATAGAAATTATACAGACACTTCAGGTGAATGTGAATTTCGGGTGATGAATTATTCACGGAAATTCTTTAGTTTGCCATGTGTGTTATAATAATTCAAGGTTTAAAGACCTCAGGTGGCCTCTGATAAATCAAGGTTGGGGCTTAGGCTTCCTGTCCTTTCCTTCTGATAGGATATATTCCCATGGAGTTCCCTACCTGCTGGAGCTGGATTTCTTTCAGGGGCTAGTCTGGCTACCCAATGTGAAGCCTTAGAACATTTAAGGCTAAAGAGTAGTTGAACAGTAGTTGAGCCAGTTGATTAGCATTTCAAAGGCTGATGCCCAGAAGGGCACAACTCAAATGAACAGCTGGGTGGAGACAGAAATTTGCTTATACATTAATGTCTAGCTAATAAAATGTATCTGCCAAGATGACTTTCAGACTGGCTGAGAGTGAAGATTTGGTGCTATAACTTTTGGCTTAATCCATTTTCATGAAATTCTCTGTAGAGTATAATTTGTACTTCTCAATATGAAACACACTTTATGAAGCCTGATTGTTGTTCCTTCATTGGAGTAACTTTCATTAGGAATATCAAACTTTATTTCTCTCTGTTATGCTGAGACACCCTGAGGGAATAATGTGTGTGTATGATTATGCGTGTGTATATTGATATCTATGTATATATATATATATGCAATATACATAATAGATATTGATATATATGTTTGTGTGTATGTTTTATAATTACAGTCAGAAAAATATGATGTTGTATAAAAAGAATTATTTAAAAAATCTGAGTTCAATGTTTTGAATAAGTTTACCTTCTTAACATTAAAAAAATGTAGCTAATATAGCATCTGCTACTTACTAGATTATTGCTATGTGCTGAGGTAGGAAAGGAACAAGATAAGCTCAGTAGGGTCTGTTCCCACCTCATTTAACCTTTCTCATCTGTTAAAAGGGGACAAGATCTGTATTTTGCATTTGTTTTATGACAATCTAGTGTGATGGGTGAGAAGTCTCTGGCAATGATAAGGGGCTCCTAATGGGAGACTTAGATTTAGGATCTGGTTCAACCTGTGTTTAATTGCTTATAGCTTCTAACAAGCTTCCTTAAAGATTTCATGAAGTTATATTTCTTCTAGAGATCCAAGTATTTTACCATGCATAGTTTGTACATAATTAATTCATTTTCATGATTTTCCCTCCTTCCTCAGCTTTTAAGAAATATCATGATATATTTTTATATATATCATATGTATAATTGTGTATATATGTATAATATGTATGAAGACTTACCAAGAACAGAACAAAGGAAAATGATACATGTGAACGAGTTAGAAACTATCAAACAAGACAATAAATGCGATACAAAAAGAAATGATAAATAACCCACTATATTATGTGTTCAGATGAGTTACAAGCTGGGGGAGGGAATTACTTGATTAGGGCAATCATGATTCTGTGTGTGTGTGTGTGTGTGTGTGTGTGTGTGTGTGTGTGTGATATTAAATATGGTAGTTCAGGGTAGGCTTCACTGAGAAGGTGACATGTAAGGAAGGATTTGAAATGGTTGGGAAGTTAGCCACAGGGCAGGCATATTCTAGGTAGAGAGATCATCTTCAAAGACATTCAGATAGGAGACTGTCAAATTCTAGGAATGATTGGAGGATGATTGGAACCAAGGTAGAGGGTTAGGAGAAGAGTGCAATGCATAAAGAAGGCCCTGCCCTTTTGGAGAGAATGCCGAAGGGAGGTCAGAATTCCAAGACATGGCAGACTTGAGAGACTAAAAAATGTTTAGGGACTGGCTCACTTCAAGTAATATAATTTTTTCCAAGTCCTTCCATCTCCTTATGAATGGGGCAATGTCATTCTTTCTGATAGAGGCATAAAATTCCATTGTGTATATGCACCACATTTTCTTGATCCATTCGTCTACTGAGGGGCATCTGGATTGGTTCCATATTTTAGCAATGACAACTTGTGCTGTGATGAGCATTGTTGTGCTGGTGGCTTTAGTGTGGTCTTGCTTGTAATCTTTTGGGTAGATGCCCAAAAGTGGAGCTTCTGGGTCGTAGGGGAGTTCTATGTTAGAAGATGGACTCTATAGTCTCCCTCATAGGGAAAAATTAGTACAGGTTTAGGATAATCACAGCAGAGGATCACAGGAGCCTAATAGCCATGCCCTTAGGAACACATAAGATGATGATAACTGAAGTGAACTCCATGTTATGGAAACGAGTGTTATATCATTGTTCTAATTATTTTCAACATGCCATGTGAAACTGTAGCTTTTATTTGGTGATGATCCTCTTGTATCCCCTGCCTCTGTTTGCCCCTGTGCTATCGCTGTATCTCATCTGAGTACCCTGGATATTCTATATAATAGTCTTAGAACTAGGGAAGTGGGCTGGGAATATGGCCTAGTGGCAAGAGTGCCTGCCTCGTATACATGAGGCCCTGGGTTCAATTCCCCAGTACCACATATACAGAAAACGGCCAGAAGTGGCACTGTGGCTCAAGTGGCAGAGTGCTAGCCTTGAGCAAAAAGAAGCCAGGGACAGTGCTCAGGCCCTGAGTCCAAGCCCCAGGACTGGCCAAAAAAAAAAAAAAAAAAAAAAAAAAAAGAACTAGGGAAGGGAAAAGGAATATTAAAATTGAGAGACAAAGGATAAAAAGACAAATGACTCCAAAAGCAATACTTATAAAACCATTTGGTGTAAACCAACTGAACAACTCATGGGAGGGAGAGGGAAAGGGGGAGGAGAAGACGGGGAATGAGGGAGGAGATAACAAGTTGTACAAGAAATGTATTTACTGTCTTATGTATGAAATTGTAACCCCTCTGTACATCACTTTGACAATAAATAAGTAATTATTCAAAAAATGTTCAGGGATTGATTATTGATGATTGGATTGAAGAGCCTACAGGCAGAAAACTTAGCTTATGCCCAGTGTAATGATAGCAAATAGTAAGTCAATGAAGGAGGTAGAGAAGATAATTATATTTGGGTTCTGTCAGGATTGCTCTCCTTACCATTTGGGAAATATATCATTGCTTGTAATGATAATTCAGATGCAAAAACTTCGCCCCAAAAGATATATTTCCATGCACTCAACATGAGAAAGAACCTATTACATAGATGTATTCTTTAGTGAGTTCATATACTTGTTCTTCCAATATGTATTTATTTTGGTAATGTAAAGTAAATAGTAAGGTTCCCTTCAGGATACTGGGGCTTCAAGCATTCTCATATGACAAACAGATGTGAAACCCATTATTGAAACACTGTTGTGATCAAAGTTTATTAATTCCTAACCTAGGCCAATGTGTCAGTGGATTAAGATTTTTACATGGATAAAACAGAGACTCCGTTTAACAGCAAATCAAACTAAATTATGAAGTTCAGATCACATGTTTGTTATGCAACAGAGTTGCTTTTGTTTTCTTTGCTTTAAGTTTTAATTTTAAGACTTTCAAAGTTCTCTAAGATTTTATTTTAGAAATGCAATTTCTAAATGCTAAGTGCTTCCACTAATGTATTTATTTTGAGATTTTTGACAAATTACAGAATCAATACTATTTTGGTATACTTAAATTTTCCTAACCTGAAAAGGTCTGGCAGGGTAGGTCATACTGGAAACACCTCTTAAACTGCTGTAGTTTCAATTCACATTCTCCTTGATTTGTGATGAGCATTGTTTAGGATTCATGAAGCAATTTCTGCCTGCTTTCTTTTCACATTTAAGAAATCTTTTCATTTCCTCTGTCCCCAACACCAAAACCAAACAATAAACAAAAAATAGCAGATAGAGCTGAGCACCCTTGCTAGCCAGTGGCTCGCGCCTGTAATCCTAGCTACTCAGGAGGCTAAGATCTGAGGATCATGGTTCAAAGCTAACTTGGCCAGGAAAGCCACGAGATTCTTATCTCCAATAAACGAATCAGAAAAAGTTGGAAATGGTGTTGCAGCTCAAGTGGTAGAGTGCTAGAATTGAACATAATGATGCTTAGGGACAGCACGTAGACTCAGAATTTAAGCCTTGGGACCAGAAAAAAAAAAAGTAGTAGACTTAAACTATTCTAATTTTAATGTATGATGGCATGCATTATTTAATAGTGACAGAAATGATAAAAACAGTAACATAAGAACATTGTTCTTTTGTTTGTTAGAGATATGACAAATTACTTTTTGTACTATCCCCGGCCTACTATTCAGAGCCAGAAATCCTACTTCTATAAATTACTATTAGCTCTTTTATATCCAGCCAAAGTTCCCCTTCCTAAATTACTTAAAACAGATCTTTCCCAACAACTCCAGTAGAGTTATGTGATACATTTGTAAGATAGATTTGTTACTATCTGTGTTCCATCTATCCCTCCCTCACTGTATAGTTAACATTTAAAAATTCATACATGATAAATTCATTCTGTGTGGTGTACCATTCTTTGAGTTTGGTTATATTCATAGAGTTATGTAGATACCATTACATATGTAGCAGTTCTTAGGCCCCAGAAACTCAGTTGTGCTACCTCAGCATAAGCATGCTTTGGTGTCCTGCTTCTTTCACTTAACAGATTGCATTTAAGATTAATTTATGAGGGTGGGGAATGTGGCTTGGCTGTAGAGTGCTTGCATAGCATACATGAAGCGCTGAGTTCAATTCCTTAGCACCACATAAACAGAAAAGGCCAGAAGTGGTGCTGTGGCTCAAGTGGTAGAGTGCTAGCCTTGAACAAAAAGAAGCCAGGGACAGTGCTCAGATCCTGAGTCATGCCCCAGGACTGGCAAAAAAGGGGGGAGGGGAAAGGTTGATCTATGATGCAGCATGAGTCTGTAGAATGTTCCTTGAATAGCATTGCATTGAAACATATATACTTTATATGCACATAAGCATATACATTTTTCCATTACAGTTTTTAAAAAATATTTAGCAATTAGGAATAAATCTGCAATACACCTGTGTGGACTGAGAAAAATAGAGTTTACAAATCTCTAGTGTCTCCATGCTAGGGACTTTCAAGAATGCATAACATAGATACCTGGGACCTTCACTCCCTACCAATTGTGTGGGAATGTATATAGATGTATGTAGCTAATGGGTTTATAAATGTTCTTTGGTAGTCCTGATGTGTAATCAGTAGAATTATTGTTTGGAGACATGAAGTCTTTGTATTTTTGGTAAATAAGATTGTTAAATTTTATTATCACTTGTACTTGGCAAGGTTTAGTAATTATATCTAGCCGATATAAGATTATGCTGCAAATTAGTTGCTTCTCTTAAGGATTTCATTTCATTTGAAGAGTTACTGTATGCTAATTAAACCACAGCCTTTTTAAAGGTGCATTTATGGAGATTTAAGTAGTCATGATAGAAATTTTTATAATATGCCAATTGTATCCCTCAAGACTACTTTGATAATTATATATTTGATTAAAAGCAGTACTTGTTAGTTATATAGCATAATTTTATGTTTGAATAAACTGTCACTAGAATCAAATGAGTTTTGTTAATTACTGTGACAATTATTACACATTGCTGATGAAATGTACTATTGTCTTATATATGTTAGTAGTGAGGCCTTACAATGATATGTAATGATATTTAACTATTTAATATGTTACATTGAGTTAAGCATTGAAATGACACTTATGCCTAATGAATGGGTATTTTAGATATTTATTTATTTATTTATTTTTATTTTTTTTGGCCAGTCCTGGGGCTTGGACTCAGGGTCTGAGCACTGTCCCTGGCTTCTTTTTGCTCAAGGCTAGCACTCTGCCGCTTGACCACAGCGCCACTTCTGGCCATTTTCTGTATATGTGGTGCTGGGGAATTGAACCCAGGGCCTCATGTATAGGAGGCAAGCGCTCTTGCCACTAGGCCATATTCCCAGCCCTATTTTAGATATTTAATATTGAAGTAAGGCATTTTCACAGCAAGTATTACTGGCATGGGAACATATGGATATCAGAAAGTTTAAACCTACCAGAAATATTATTTGGGAGCTATATATTTTGATCCTCAAAATACTTACCAAGATCTTCTTTTTTTTTCTTTTTTTCTTAACCCCTAAACCTGGTTTTAATCAGTTGATGGAAATCTTTGCTAATTAACATCAACTGTGTACATATTTGCTTTGGGGACATTGTGAAAAGCCAAGATTTTCAGTTTTGCTCTCCTCCAAAGGACTGCCACTCATTATCAGAAGCACTTACTATTCAGTACATGCTAAGGGAAAAAAGTCAGTTGTGCTATTAGTAATCTAAAGCACTGTCCCTCACCAAAGGCTTGATACATGCCTATATTGTGCTTCACATGCCATTTCCTCATTTAAGCAACAACACATTGCTCTTTCAGGAATCTCAGTCATCCTAGGGTTAAAGTGAGTGTAAATTAGAGTATAGAGGGCTTTAGTAATGTGTCCTTAGTTATTTCTTGCTGATTCATCATCACTTGTAAAACTGGGATTTATACACAGGTAGTCTGATTTACCTGTTACCTGTTAAATTCTTGAACCATACAGCATTACATTTGTCTGTTGAATGTCAGGCTACCTATCTAGTGTTTCCTTGGCATGCTGAACTAATTTTATAACTCATCTCTCCTTTTTCCCTTTGAATCCTCTATTTGCTATCATGGAGACATATTTGCTTTAGTGAACCTGGGACTTCATTTTATAATTATTATTTTATTTCTATACTGACATGATAAAATTATATATTGCATATATTTTCTGTATACAACATGATATTTTTTAACTACATTCATTGTAGAATGACTAAATCATGCATTGTTCTTTATAATTTTTCTCTCTCTGTGTGTGTGTGTGTGTGTGTGTGTGTGTGTGTGTGTGTGTGTGTGTATGTGTGTGTGAGTCCTGGGGCTAGAACTCGGCATGGGTACTGTCCCTGAGCTTTTTGCTCGAGGCTAATTCTCTGTCACTTAAGCCACAGCTCCACTTCCCACTTTGTATTTTTGGTGATTCATAGACTTTCCTGCCCAGGCTGGCTTTGAACTGAGATCCTCAGATCTCAGCCTCCTGAGTAGGTAGGATTACAGGTGTGAGCCACTGGCACCCGGTTCATAATTTTATTGTGAGAATTTTACATCTACTGCCAGCATTTTTTTTTTTTTTTTTTTTTTTTTGCGCCAGTCCTGGGCCTTGGACTCAGGGCCTGAGCACTGTCCCTGGCTTCTTCCCGCTCAAGGCTAGCACTCTGCCACTTGAGCCACAGTGCTGCTTCTGGCCGTTTTTCCGTATATGTGGTGCTGGGGAATCGAACCTAGGGCCTCGTGTATCCGAGGCAGGCATTCTTGCCACTAGGCCATATCCCCAGCCCCTACTGCCAGCATTTTTTCAAGATAAAATGTATTAGCAACGATGGTCATGCTTTACAATTAAAATCTGGGGTTAATTCTTCTTGTCCAAGTGAAATTTTGCATTCTTTTTCTACATCTCCCCAAACCATCTTCTACCCAGTCTCCAGTAACCATTATTCTACTCTTCTTCTTTGACCTAATCACTTTTATATTCTACCTACCAATGTGTTCATTTGGTCTTCAATATTCAATGCATGGTTCATGTTCTCCAGGTTCATCTCTGTTACTACAGAGACACGATTTCATTCTTTCCATGGCTGAAAGCTTTTGCATTGGGCATATTCCTACATTGTATTTATACATGAAAACTTAGGTGGATCACATATAATGACTATTATATAATGAAATTAATCTAGGAAGAAAATAATTCTTCAATATACTGATTCTCTTTCCTTTGGACAAAACCTTTAGTCGACTTGGTAGGTTATATGTTACTTCTAATTGTAGTTTTTTGAGCAAAATTCATAGTTTCCATGATAGCTATACCATTATATTTCCAACAATAATGGGGAAAAAACAGTTCTTTTTATTCACATCCTTGTCAGCATTTGTTTTCTGTTATCCTCTTAATAATAATCACTGTACCAAGTAGGAGGTAATGCTAGATGACACAGGCTGTCAGTAAACAGACATACCATTTAAAAGGACAGATGTGTATTTCATAGAAGGCAGCTGTTTTCTATGGTCTGTTATCTCCTTTTCATTCTGATGTGCTTCAGAAGGCTTGGAGACAGAATCATTTCTGTTGCTTGGTGCTGAAATGGCCTATTTTTTTTTTAAATCTTACTGTAAAGGTAATATACAGAGGGATTATAGTTAAACAAGTAAGATAATGAGCCCAGTTCTTTTTGAACACTGCTACCCCTTCCCCCTCTACTACTTCCCTCTCCCAAGTTGTAAATTTCATTTCCAATGTACTGTCTAGGGAGTATCACTATTGCATTGGTTCACCCTTTATCCCACTGTTTGTGTGATTTCTCCTTCCCTTCACCAAATCAGATAAACTTATATACAAGACAAAAGGTACAAAAAAACAACAACAACAGTGACAACAGAGAATAATCCAAAGGGGGTAAGGAAACAAAGAAAAAAAGAATTGCAAACAGTACTCTAAAAATAACCTCTTGTTTCCATTACTTGTAGTTTTTTTTTGTTTGTTTACTTGTAGTTATTTTGATACGCATCATTTTATATGGTTATATACACATAGCTATTATGATCCCTTGCTAAGAATATTCTGGACATATTCTTGTTATCACAAATGAGGGACACCATGCAGCCTACATATGTTTCACTTCTTTCCATTTCCTTACAAATGGAGCAATTCCGTTCTTTCTGATGGAAGCACAGAATTTAATTGTATATAGATATTTTCTTGATCCATTCATTTACTGAGGGTCATATGGATTGATTCCATACTATAGCTATGGTAGATTATACTGCAGTGAATATGGTTGTGCTGGTAAATTTAGTGTGGTCTTGTTTGTGGTCATTTGAGTAATTGCCCGGGAGTGGGATTGCTGAGTCATAGGGAAACTCTATGTTTAATATCTTGAGTAACCTCTATTCTGCTTTCCAGTGTTGTTGAACAAGTTTACATTTCCATGCATGGGTATTGTTCCTTTTTGAAGAAAATTCAATGCTACTGGCACTTTACAAAGCATTCTGCATTATGACTCAGTTTTCTTCCAAGAGGCAGCTCTTATTTGGATCTGAAGGGTTTCCCAAAGATATATGTCTTAAAGATTTGGTTGGCAGCTAGGGGTACTGTTTGGAGGAGGCAGGATTATTTTAGGAGGTAGAGCCAAATGTTCAGAGTGTTAGTTCTTTGAGGAGTACTTGTGAGAAGGATAATAGGATTCTAGATCATTTCTTTCTCTGGGTGCTCTTTCTCTGTCTTAGAGGAATACCTAACAGAACTGGTAATGAGACCACAGACACTGAATTCAAAAGCAGATAGGGAAGATGGGACACAATTCTTGCTCCCTTGTCTCTCCTTTAATTCCTTTCTTTATTTTTTGTTATCTTTAGCTATACACTATGAGTGTAGTGCATCTTGACCAATGACACCCTTTTCAATATTCTCACCCATCCTTCCCAAGCTACCTCTTTCCTCACTTTTCTTAGTATTATAGGAGAATATATACATATATATGTATATATATGTACTTTTTAACCCTATCCCATCCCTTTCAAGTATTTATTTTGTTGGACCAACATTTAACCTTTGTTTTTTAAATTTAATTTTATTGGACTGGGAATATGGCCTAGTAGTAGAGTGCTTGCCTCATATACATGAAGCCCTGGTTTTAATTTCTCAACAACACATACATAGCAAAAGCCAGAAGTTGTGCTGTGGCTCAAGTGGTAGAGTGCTAGTCTTAAGCAAAAAGAAGCCAGGGACAGTGCTCAGGCCCTGAGTTCAAGCCCGAGGACTGGCAAAAAAAAATATCAAGGTGATGCACAGAGGGCTTATAGTTACATACATAAGATAATGAGTACATTTCTTGTCAAACTTGTTAACCCCCTTCCTCATTTTTCTCCCACCTTCCCTCCCCAACCTCCCCCAGCCAACCCTTCCCCCAGAGTTTCCAGTATGCTCTCTCAGGAGTATTGCCATTTCATTGGTTCACTCTTTTTTTTTTTCTTCCAAATTTTTATTATCAAACTGATGTACAGAGAGGTTACAGTTTCATATGTTAGGCATTGGATACGTTACTTGTACTGTTTGTTACCTCGTCCATCATACCCCCCTCCTGCCTCCCCCTTTCCCTTTCCCCACATGCGGTGTTCAGTTCACTTACACCAAACAGTTTTGCAAGTATTGCTTTTGTAGTTGTTTTTCTTTTTTTACCCTGTGTCTCTCAATTTTGGTATTCCCTTTCAGTTTCCTAGTTCTAATACCAGTATACATGGTTTCCTCTTTATCCTTTGTGTCACCATTTTGATGTTCCACTTTCCTTCCCTAATTCAGATAAATGTATATAGGATACCTAGAGTACCAAAATCAAATAGAGTGACAACGGGATAAACCACGGGAAAAAAAATGAAAGAAAAGAAATAATCTCATATAGTACCTTAACAATAAAAACAACAACAAAGAAAAATTTCTTGTTTCTATATCTTGGAGTTCATTTTGCTTAGCATCATCTTGTATGATCATATGTATATAGATATTGAGCTATTGTGATCCTCTGCTAGGACTATCCTACACCTATACTTATTACCAATGAGGGAAACCATGGAAACTATGTTTCTATGGGTCTGGCTTATTTCACTTAAAATGAATTTTTCCAAGTCTTTTCGTTTCCTTACAAATGAGGGCAATGCCATTCTTTCTGATGGAAGCATAGAATTCCACTGTGTATATATACTACATTTTCATGATCTGGAAAGCACTATGGAGGTTCCTCAAAACAATAAACAGAACACCCTTATGAACCAGCAACCCCACTTCTGGGCATTTACCCAAAAGATCATAAACAAGGCCACACTGAGCTACCAGCACAACCATTTTCACTGCAGCATTATTTACCATAACTGAAATATGGAACCAACACAAATGCCCCTCAGTAGATAAATTTATTTAACTTTCCTAAGAAATTACACCAGTGGAGTTTTCTCCAGTTCCTGAGCTTTTTCACTCAAGGTTAGAGCTCTACCATTTGAGCCACAGTTCTAATTTTTCTACCTCTTTCTTACACAAACTGAATTGCTTAACACATTGCTAAGTAACAAGAAATGCTTTGCTCCAAGAGCAAGGTTATCAAGACACATTGTTACTTTCTATGAAATTTTAAACAGGCCTTATATTCTTACTTTCTTTGAAGTAACTTACAGTTGCAGAAGCCAGGTAACCAAATAGACAGGATTAATTAGGTTTGAAATATGCAATTCTGATACAAACTGAAATATCTCCTGTGGATGCAGCTTTTCCTAGTCCCTTGTTGACAAAGAGCCATTTAGGTATCATGGTACCTTTACTTAAGGTGGAGTGGATGACATCCTTTGAAATTTGTTCTGTGATTTACCCATAGACATTTTTGTGGCAACTCAGAAGGAAAAAAAATGAAAAAAGCAACCCTTAAGGTCCTATCCTCAAAAGAGAAAATTTGGATAAGGCTAATTGATTGTAGGCTTGTTGTTAATTATCTTACTTAGTGTAACCAATTAAATCATTAATCGATTGAAGCTGACTTGCTAGCAAACAGTAAAACAGTGCTTTTCTGCTTGATCCCAAAGAACTGTCATTTCTGTTCTGCATAACCCTCCTCACTTGTGTTCTTCAGTGCTGTAGAGATGCTTGAGCTTTTCCTGTCCCTTCCTGAAGGAACAATGGCATGGGAGAATAACACTAACCTGCACCCTAGTGAAGTCAGGAAGCAGTCCTAATCTGGCTGTGATTAATAAACAAAGGCCACTATACCAGGCAGATTGAATAGCCAGTCTTGACTCTGGGAAGAGCTTCCCTTCCTCGCTATTTGTTCCTTGGGTATGCTTCTGAGATTGTAGATTTCTGTCTAGATTTCTATTTCTTTGTGGCATGTATCACACTTCTTTCATCTTGAGCAAAGCATTTTTTTCTACCTCCTCAGGTTCATAACCTTGGGTTAATCACAGTTCCCTAAATGAAGTTCTTTTAAAAGTTCAAAGTTACTTCTGGGATAGCTTAAAAAGGAGGGGGAGATATAGACTTGGTAAACTGGCAAAACCTTAAAGGGATCCTTGTCTTCAGGGACCGAAATATGAGATGTTTTCACAAAGCTAATTCAAACATAAAAAGTAGCTTTTAAAATGAATTACTAAACCAATAAGGACAAGAATACTTGAATCAGTCTAAACAAGGGAGAAGTAAGGCAATAAGAAGTTGTTTTAAATTGGGCTAAATATCAGGGCTCTCTGAAAATCCTTTCATGTTGAATTTCAGAAGAACTCCTACACTAAGCTCATTTTGATAAGATGCCTGGGATATAATGAAATTTGCCTTTTAAAAAAATTTGATGCTCTCTCTTACGTTTCTCTAGAAGAGAATTGTGGAAGTAATGAAATTCATAATTGCCTTCTTTTTCTCCTTTGCTTGGACTGGGTCTGGTAGTTCCTTGGAAGAATTTGAGGCGTATGCTTTTCTGGGTGACAAAAGAGTAGTGAAGCAGCAGAATGAAGCTGAAATGGAGTCATGCGTTGGATATATACTTATGGCTATTATGCTGCCTTACAGATATTTTATTAAGAATAATAATAATAGTTATTAATATTATTATTTTGGTAATAGTGAGTTTGAAATCATGGACTTATTCTTGCTGGACAGCTGCTCTGTTCTACCCCATTCTTGAGATGGTTATTTTTCTACTCAGAAAGTCACCTGGGACAAGTTTTGCATATATATATATACATATATGTATGTATGTATGTATTTGGATTTACATACTGGCTAGGATAACAAGCACATTCAACCCCATTCAGTCTCCATTGAAAAGTTATCTCAGGAACTTTTCTGCTTTAGCTGGCATCAAAACATGACCCTTTCTGTCCTAAACCTTCCAAGTAGCTGCAATGACTGGCATAAACCACCTGTGGCCTGATCATTTTTATTATCATTAACAGAATTCTGACCACTCTGTTCATGCTGAAGTACAGGGAACAAATTTAAACCATAGCTTCTCTTAGTCAAAGATACTCTTACCAGTCAGGGTTGATTATGGCTGCTATTTCATCCAAAAACAATGAACATTTGATATTATGAATATATATTTGTATACATGGTTCCTTTAAAAGTATTTTAAGTGAATAATGGCGAATTTTCATTCTTTATTTTTGGCACAACGTGTGTTCAATTGCTTTGTAACCTATGAAAAAGATACATCTTGTATGTCTACCCTTTGCTCTTGCTTCTTATTTTATGTTTTAAAGAGATTGAAATTTTGGTTCCTAAATGGAAAATGATGTTCCCTAAGTAATTATGTTTAAAATTCAAAATGAGTATTACTTGATACTATAACCTTTGTGAACTTGTTTCTTATAAGTACTCCTTTAAAATTATATTTTTATTTCACATTATATTTAGGGAGGTTACTATACGTATAATGAAAATGACCATTTATGTTACAGAAAGGTCACAACTTTGATAATCTAGGGATGAGGATAAATCCTTTCAAAATCTGTGACAAAAAAATAGAGCAGCTATAAAAATAGACATTCATGATAGCATGCTGTACTTTAAGCATGATGAACTTTATAACCGTAATGATTTATGAAGAGTAAAAGGAAGAAAAATGATTGACAGCTCCAGAGCTCCCAATTCTTTCTATTGTTCAAAGTGTGATATCTCTTTGATAGGCTCCTTATATATTTCATCCGTCTGAAACTCCCTTATTCTATTTGGGTAATGCTTTGTAAAATACAGATGGCTTTTGCATACATTGCCTTACTTACCCTTAATTCTATACCCTGAGCAGGAGACATGCTCATTTACACGTTTTTCAAATTCAAGGAAACAAGCTAGCATGCAAACTTAGATTTCTGCTTCCAGAAGCACATTTCCTTTCTAATTACCTTTACTTGGTTGCCTTGTTCTCTTCCTCCCCCACTCCCCACTGTATTTGTTCAGTGTAATACCTTCCACCTTATTCATTCAGAAATATTTACTGAGACTCTGCTTCTGAAAGAATACCAGTTTCCCTGGAACTGAGGGAGATATAAAGGGTGGCAGAAGTCGGGGGGAGGTCAGTAGGTCCTGCAGGACATTACTGGGCAAGATGAGGAGTGATGACTGACTATCATGAGTTCAGCATTCATGAGAGCGAGAGGGGGGGCGGGGGAGGGAGTGCAGTTAATCAGAGGAGAAGGGTTCATAGTAGTGGTGATGGAAAGTGAATAGATTTCAGAAAGTGCAGAAAGATGGAATGAGCTAGAGTGAATTTGTTCTTTGGATGTGGATGGTGGAGGATGAGAGATAGGAAATGTCAGCGACAATTCCCACGTTTGTGTTGCAAGCACCTGACTGGGCGATTATAGTACTTATTGACCTGACCAAGGAATCTCTAGGGAAGGGCAGAATTTGGGCAATAAATGGAGAATGTCAAACTTGGTGTAAATAGAACTTAAGCAGCTTACTCAAAATATCATCTAAGCAGTTGCCTTTTTTGGTCTGGTTTGAAGAGAGGTGTGGGTGACAGACACCTGTCAGGATTACTGGCACAAAGAACCATGAGATAGACAAAGTCACTTAACAAGCATTGAAATGAATATCCAGGGTTCAAGACTCAACCTTTGGGTATCCACAATTTATAATGGGAGAAGTCGGGGGGAAAAAAGATGAAAAACTATAGATAGGCACATCTGGAAGAATTGTGTCCTATATACCTAAGGCATAATGTTTGGGGGAAAGATGCTCTTGGGTGCTCTTGAAGGCTCTGGGAAAGAAGCATTGGCTTTCATAATACTGGCAGTATTGATGACTTTACAACTACTTGGCTGGTGGAGTGATGGAAATTAAGCCATGAGGTACAATAATTATTAAGGAGCAAGTGAGATGCAGAGAGTTCTCAATCTAGAAGTGTTCATTTTGTGTTTCATCTGCACACACACCAAAAGTAGAATCTTCTAGATGTAATATCACAAGTACTTATTTAGCACCATCACCACCACCACCACCACCAAAACAAAAAATCCTTTAATCTATTCAGCGTCTAGACATTATAATTTTTCTTCCCTTTTCTGCTGATCTCTTCAAAGAAAATTCTATGTAGCTCCTTTCCTGCATCTTTGGTCTAGGAAGGAGGTCTAAATAGTTTTTCGGATTCACAATTGGCAAGCCCCTAAATACCTCTTCTTGACCTGTTCTGACTACCTCTCCCATGTGTTTAGTTAAATACATTCATTCTGAAGTAGTTCATCCAAATGTTTGGAGGTTTTATTTGTAAATAAGAAATGTTCCTAAGCAGTTTTGAATTGCTTTAGTAGTGTTGATTTTGTCTACATTATCCTCTTCTCCCTTGCTTTTCAGGTTGAACAAATCTTTTCTTAGATCTCCTTAAAGAGCCCAGGAGATCCTCTTGTGTGACTATACAGTAGAGATTCTTAAATTGAAATTCCCAAGTGTCCCTCTTTCTTTTCATGTCTATCTCCTTCCTTAGTGGGACATATTTGAATGCAGGGATACTACTTACTCAATGACCTAATGCCATATTAATTAGGAAAAGTTTGTGGACTGAATAAATGAACTGTAACTGGACTGATCCACCTGAGATACAATGGGAAGGAATAAAGGATGCTGAAGCCAGAGTAACTGGGACAGCAAATAAGTGCAGAACTGTATTCAAACAAAATGCCCAAGAACCTCCTTCAGAACCTATTTATTTTGATTTGATGTAACTGTGTAATGCTTATTAATCTGAAATACACATTCTTTATCAATTTAGACAAGGCTCTGGAGCATTTATAGATCCCAGATAAGCCAGGTGCCAGTGACTCAAGCTTGTGTAATTGTAGCTCCTCAAGAGGCTGAGATCTGAGGATCCCCATTCAAAACCAGCCTGAGCAGGAAAATCCTAGAGACGCTTATCTACAATGAACCACCAGAAAACCAGAAGTGGTAGAGCTCTAGCCTTGAGCTGAAGAGCTTAGGGACAGTTCCCAGGCCCAGAGTTTAAAAAAATAGATCCAAGATAAAAAACCAAGGATCTAGTTGATAAGGAAATATGTAATTATAAATAGTACATGAAAATAAAAACTTTAAGACATAATAAAGTGATTGAAAGGGAGCAAAGTAGCAAACAAAGTTCATCTACACACACACACACACACACACACACACACACACACACACACACACCCTCTATACTTAGTTTGCTCTCCCCTCTATCAGAAGTTAATGCAACTTCTGGTTTAGTTCGTTAATTTACTGTTAAGGAATGTTAAAATCAATGTATGAAAATGAATGTATGAAAATAATAAAGTGAAAAGAAAATAGTATAAGCAAATCATGTCTTATCAGGAAGTGATTTATTGTACTTTATTGATACTAATTAATTAATTAATATAATTATTGTGCTCATCTTGGGGCTTGAATTCAGGGGCTTGGTTCTATCCCCAAGGTTTTCTCAAGGCATTGCTCAACCACTTGAGTCACAGTTCCACTTCTAGCTTTTTTGGTGGTTAATTGGGGATAAGAATTTCACCAACGTTCCCGCATAGGGTGTTTTCAAATTGCAATCTACAGATATCAGCCTCTTGAATAGCTAGGATTACAGGTATATGCCACCCGTGCCTGGCATATTATTATTATTTTTAAGGTGGAAAATATTTATTTTATTGGGATAAAATATTCTTCCTTAAAGATTAAAATGAAGCTAAGAAAAAAGACATTTATCATGTGGAAAAACAACAACAAAACTCACTTTTGTGTGGAGTATTCTGTCCCAGTTGATGACAGTCATTTATACAGTTCTGTGGAAAACCCATTAGAATATCCATGTAGGCTGCTATAAGTAAGTCCTATGAAATCCCTAATATAAGAATCAACATTGAAAAATGAGAATGAGGAGCAATTGTAGGAAATGTTTGGGAATTCATTTTGCATTAGCATAGACAACTTTATTGTTTTCTGTCATTATAATTGAGAAGAGATACTAAATATATGATTTTTACTTGTTCAGGATGGGTAGTTTTCCCCAAGGCCTTTTAGAAGGATCTTAGTTCTCTCATCCTCTCCCTAAATTATTACACTAAGAGAAAATTTTACTTTCTTGAAAAATTCCTCAACATTTATATTTCTTTTTAATTTAAATGGTTGTAGATGAAAAGGCAATAATGTTCATAGGACAGAGACTGCTCAATTAAATACAGTGTTTTAACAAGCAATATTCTCACAATTTGAAGGTGATATGTAGAGTTAATGCAACTTCAGATTTAGTTCATTAATTCACTGTTGAGGGATGTTAAAATCAAAAGGGCTTCTATTCTCCCTAGGAAAGGACTCTTCTTTTTGTCTTCATTGGAAGTCTGAATTGAATTGCCTACCTGATGTTACTAATGGATGAAAATATTGACTATGACCTAAGTTGTTTGATACAAGACTTTATTTTTCTCAAGTCTTAGAAAAAATAAAACATCTTTACTATTAGCATCTGACCTCTAGTATATGTGGATCCCTGCGATTAAACACTGGGTTTTACACTCAGGAGCAGAGATGAATTTTAATACATCATGGGAACACTGCAGTTAGGTGATAGTAAAACCGAAGGGAAAAGCTTCATTGGTGCCCCATGGCTGAGTACTTTTCCTTGCACTAGGCGCATTTGAGGGTTTACGACACTGCAGTAAATAATAATTTGGCTGCATTTTTTTAAATGATAGCCTGGCTCTTAACTGAAAGTGAAAATGTAGCATAAAGATAAAATTACACAATTTTCATTAAGATATACATTAGTAGAAATTCACTTGTAATGATAAATGACATAAATGAAATCTGAAAAATATAAACAATTGGAAATGCACATGGGAACATAAGAGATCTATAAGAAAAATAAAATGTAGGTTACTGGCATTGCTATTTTTGCTCAGAAATCACATGCTACACATTTTAAGAATTTAAATATCATACACGGTGGAATTAGATCCCAGTAGCTCTGATATTTGACTGAGGTGTTTTGTCAAAAACAGGAAGAATGCAGAACTCTGACAGACTTTTAAGAATGGATGAATCACTCAGTAGATATTACATGTTCATTCTCTGTTTGCTGTTCCTTTGGTAGAGTTTAATGTACAGTTTGTTACTTAACCATGCGAAATGTTACTACAGAGTATTTGAGTATTTGGGTGCATTACATTGGGTAGGAGAACTTGATGGATAACATTTTAGAGAGGAATTAATTGTATACAGCTCTGATATCTAGTACATTACATATTCACTAACTATTCCTGTGTAAAATTGTGTTCAGGAGTCTCACTGGCTTCACTAAGAGGAATCCCAAATAAAGAATACTTGGTTTTAATTTTAATGAGTATTCCTAAGATTATTTGTAAATTGTCAAGTAGAATATGTTTACTTCCCTTTTTCCTTGGTTAACTAAATGTACTCTGAATGACCTAATTCTATTGAAATTTCAATTCTGGTTCTTAAGAGATATAGAGAGAAAATGTCTCCAAAATGTCACAGTGAAAAATACTTGAATGTTTGAAATCATTGACCACCCGAGATTATTTTGGGAATTAATCTCTTTTACTTGTAATTATACACAGTGTGTTGATAGGTTCCGTTGTCTGCATCATCTCCTTTGGGGATTATGTCGAAGGGCCCTGCAGAAAACCAGAAACTTGATTTAATAACTTGCCAGAGCAACTGTTTAGCATCTGTCCTCAAGGCAAAGAGTTGAACTGATAGGTTTCATAAAGAAAATGAGGAATCATTATACAGTTCATCTGAATTTCATTACTTGTTAGAAATTCATTCAAAGGATCATAAATTCTGTATTTTTCATCATTGAGGAGTTATGAAAAATATGTGTTTTGTGATAACAAAAATTCTGATAGGTTATTAGAAACTCACCCTTTAATTAAAGAACAAAAGCATTTACATTTTCAGATGGTGCTATTTCTTATGAATTTTTACCAGGTAGCTCGAGTTCTCCCAATATTGTGGATGTATGTGGATGTAAAATGAATTCTGAGATATGTTTATCAGCACAGCTCTTTTGTCACTTGCTGTTTTGGATTTGGGGGTCTCACATTCATGGGTCACTTTTGAATTTAGATTTTTCCAATTGAGCATAGATTCTCCTCACAACAAAGTTGTAGCAAATTTAGCCTTTTTTGAATCCTTAAACCAAAAGTAAGTAATTCTAAGAAAATATACTTTGATTTAAGGATATGACTTACTTCACTTAACATGAAATTTTTTTCTAGGTCCTTTCATTTCATTGCAAATGATGCATATCATTCTAATGTATGACTGAAATTCCATTGTGTATGTATAAAACATTTTCTTCACCCATTCATAAATTGAGAAGTCTCTGGGCTTATTCCATTCCTTTGGCTATAGCAAACAGTGTTTGCAATGATCATCCTGTGTTGGTGGCTTCACTATATCCTACTTTGTAATCTTTTGAAAAAATGCCCAAGAGTGGAATTCTAGGATCATAGTGTAGTTCTGTTTCATATTTTGAGGAACATCTATACTGTGTTCCAATGAAGTTGAATAATTTAAGTTTTTGCCCAATAGTGTTCTGGCTTCCTTGAACATTGTTTGCACACTTCAAAGCCAGTATCTGTTATCATTTGTATTCTACTTGATGGCCATTTGAATTGGGGTAAAGTAGAATCTCACTGTTGTTTTAATTTGTGTTTCCTTTATGGCTAGAGATGTTGGGCATTGCTGTCTGTTGGCCATTTTTACTTCTTCTGAGAAGTCTCTATTTAGTTAAATTTATTCATTCATAATTGGGTTGTTTAATCTTTGAAAGTATAGTTTCTCAAGTTCTCTGTATATTTTTGGTATTAAGCCATTGTCTGATGTATAGCTGGCAAAAATCTCCCATTTTGTATGCTTTATCTTTAGGTTGTTAACTGTGTCCTTTGATATATAAAACCTTTATTAGTTTGACAAGCCATGATTTAATCTGTCCACTTATGATTCTATCACAGAGGCTAGCTCATGGATAATTCTTCCAGCCCAAAATCTAAGTGACATAAGTCTTCACTTTATTTCTAATATCATGACTTGAATATCAGAATATCTTAATTAATCAGCTTTGTTGTGCTATCAACCTCTAAATCACAAAAGGCTAGAATAATCCTTGTAGTACATGTGAAGACAGTGAATGACTGTTGTGAATCTGTGTGTCTTATGTGCAGATCAAATTAAAGCAATGAGAAGAAACAATATTTTTTGTCACACAGGATTCTCACAGTAACAACTGAAAGCAAGAAAGTAGATGAGGCCTTTCAGTCACATTTGACACTTGTGCTTATAACTTGTGTAAGGCATGTCTGCTAATTTCCTTTGGTTAAAGCACATCATATGACCAAGTTTAATAACAGGCAGTCACAGTCTTCCTTCAAAGAGGCAGAAGTCACATGTTCAGAGCACTGTGTGCACAGCACTGTTATAGGGAAAGAGCAACTAACTAAGAGAAACTAACGTTCTATACATGGAAATAACATTTGATGGCAACTACCCTTGTAACTGTACATTTAATAACTAATCGTAGCTAATGTTTTCCTATTCTGAGCATTCAGGGAATTCAGATCCTGTTTTAATGTTCTTCTGGAATTTTGGAATTTGCAACTTGTGACTTTGAAGAAGGTTATTGTGGCCACTGAGGCATGAGAATAAATTTATGTGGCATTAAGAACAACAAAATTAGTGAAAGCGAAGATTTTGATGGCTTCATGTACACTCACACCAAACAGATTGGTTATAAGATACCTCATTATTTACAAAGGCTATTTTTTCATGTTCTGCCTAGGGGCAATTATCAGAGAAATTTGACACAAAGTGTGACATGTATTCTCTCAAGACAAAGCTGAATACAGATCTTTTGTGTGTGTGTGAAATACTAAAAATAGATTCAGTAAAAAGTAAGCATATATAAGAATTTTCATTCAGGAACCAGTAGCACACACCTGTAATTCTAGTGACTCAGGAGGGGGAGATCATGGGGAATCACAGGTTCAAGCCAAGCAGGAAAATCCATGAGACTCTACTCTTCAATTAAGCACCAAAAAGCTGGAAGTAGAGTGTGTCTAAAATGGTAGAATACCAGCCTTGAGCAACAAACCTTAGAGATAATGCTCAGGCCCTGAGTATAAACCCCAGTATTGGCACAAAAGAAAACAAAATCAAACAAACAAAAAGATATGACTAAACAAAAAGAAAATGACTAAGAAATGCTGAGGTGTAGCTGATGGTTTTAATATCCACCACCTTTACATAATATCCCCAGTCAAATGAGATGTTTTTATTACATTTAAGCATTTACAGTAGCCTTTGCTGAAGAAATTAAGTCATATCTACAGTGACCATTTTCTACTCTTTTGCTACCTCCTATTCTTCCTTTCCTTTGTCCTTCCACTCTTTCCTATATTGCTCCAAATTGACAATATTAGAAGATATGATGATACTCAGACACAATGCACAGAAAGCCCCAAAGCATACCCTCACATAGAACCAGGGTTCAACAACAAAAGGGACTATTAAATATGTAATTGCTACAGAAGCTGGTGGCTCACACTTATCATAGTCCTAGCTATTCAGGAAGCTGAGATATGAGGATGGCACTTTGAAGCTCGTCTTGGTAGCAAAGACCATGAGACTCTTATATCCAATTAAACAACAATTTAAAAAAAAACGAACACCAAAAACCTAAAATGTAGCTGTGGCTCAAGTGGTAGAGTACTAGCTTTGAACATAAAAAGCTCAGGGACAGCATCCAGTCCAAGCCCCAGGACAGGCACAAGACCAAGTGAAATTGCAATCACCTTTATAATATCTAGATGGCTATCTGATCCTCATTTCTTTTATGTGAGTCACATTTAAATTTTTAATTTGAATGAAAAACTTGCAAATGCTTTTTGTGTATACAATTTTAGATGATAACATTTTCCAAATTTATACTAAGTGTTCATTTAGACCTGGTAATAAACTACTGACAGCAGGGTGAAGGAAGCAGCAGAACATGTGACCCCGGAAACTTACAGTCCCTTATGGTCATTTATCACTGAATAATGTATAGTATTGGGACATCAAGGGATTTCTCTTTTTCTCTTTCATTTTGTCTCTTTTTATACCTGTAATAGTTCCTAAACTCAGGGCCTAGAAACTATCCTGTAGCTTTTCCCCTCAAAGCAGGTGTTCTACCCCATGAACCACAGCTCTACTTTCAGATTTTTGCTGGTTAATTGGAGATAAGAATGTCATGGGCTTTTCTATTTCTGCTTTCTTGCTTGAACTTAGAGCCTCAGACATAAGACTGCTATGCAGTTAGGATAACAGACAAGAGTCACCGGTGACTTGGTAAGGGATATCTGTGTTTAATAAACCACATTAGCCATTAAGCTCTGTTTTAAAATGTTGAAGAGTTGTTCTCATTCTTTGTTTTTGACACTAATATTGTTGCTTCATAAAATTTTATGTCTCACCCCCCCCCCCGAACTCCACACATGCAGTAGTAACGTTTTAACAATTGCAAAAGCAGCAGCCAATGTACAGTCTGAAGATTTTGTCAAGTATGCTTCAACATATGTAAAGAGCCCCATGATCTCCATCCTGCTGCACTGCCAGATTTCTCTGGTTACTGCCAATGATGATAATATGAGGACAATTTAAGTGAGTGTTCCCCCTTTCTTTTCCTAAGTACCATCAGTCCTCCAAAACAGGACTCATTCTTTTATTTTCTACAAACTCTTTTATTTAATTTCAAACCTAGTTCCATGGTTTGCATTGGAGGTGGAGGAGTGCCCAAATTAAATTTTGTCAGAATGCCAAGTATTAGAAAATCTGTGTGTTTATTGAGTCAGAGTAACATATAATTCCACTCAGCCAGAAAACATTATTGTTCTTCTAATGCTCCCTAGAGCATTTTTATAACCAATTTAATATTTAAAAGGAGGTTAGAAACAAATGATGCACTGTTACTAGATAGGCAAGAATAGCATGTTTTTGTTTGCTTGTTTCTTTCCTGCATACCTTGGTTGTGGCAGCAGTATTTGATAAAAAATTTAGTCAGCAATACTTAAAAAAAGAAATGTTTTTGCTTCTCCAAACCTGCATCTTCAACATTTGTCTGGATTCACAGAAACTCAAAGAGCTACTGCTCTAACTTAGAATGCCTTGGCTTACAAAGCACTCTGCCCTTATCTCTTGCTGTTCTTCCTGCCTTATCTCCTAATGCATACATACATACATACATACATACATACATACATACATACAACATTTGATTGTCATGAAATCTTCCCATATACCCTTCTTTGTTGTTGGGATTGTCAAGCTGCTTACCCAAGTCATTCATTCTTTTCTGCTTCTTCTTTTTCAAGACCTTCTTGGACCATTATTAGTAGCACACTTTATTTTATTATCTATTTTAAAGTATGTACCTTATTGATGTGTTTATCTCATTATAAAACCATATTTGGATTACTTGATTATTTCTTTAATTACCACCCCCACCACACACACAAGCTACCACAGTTGAAAAGAATCTGCTTATCTCTAAGCACCTAGAATTTCAGTTAGTGTTTGGCACAAGTAGATACTCCATAAATGTGTTAATTAAATGGATGAATCAATTAATTAATAGGAAGGAGCTCCATTTCATCTAAGATATTTAACTCATTATCTCTAAGATAAAGGAATGGGTCTTGGCACAGAAAATCTATTGCAAAGCCAGGACATTAGAACCACACCTACTGGTGTATTTCTCCTTGAGGCTGGCAGGAAAAACTAAATGAGGGCTGAGTTTGGTCATGATCCCATGTGGTTTGCTGGCTCTGACACTATCTGCTATTCTGCTTCCCGAGTGCTTCTAGGGCTAGACTTTCCTCTCTTGAGTTAGATGGTGTGCTGGTTAAGGGATCATATAGAAAAGCTATATGCAGTAAGGAATGATAACGTTTGTTTTGGTGGGTTAATTTTAAAGGTCAACAAGTTAATGTGGTAATAGCTAGATGGTAAGTGAGTGTGCATGTCTTGCCTTCATCTTCCTATGAAGTCCTGGCCAGTGCAAGAACACTAGATATATAAAATCAAAACTCTTCAATTGGAGATGGTCTTTCATATAAGAGTGTTTCTAGTAAATTTATAATATTGTTTATATTGAACTGTGGTTGTCAAACAATGACAAAAGAAATTTTATTGATGTGATTTCCTTGTTCAGTTTGTTATGATCAAACTAATAGCTTATCAGTTTAAAAGATTCATTAGAATGTAGTTTTTATCCTATATCAAAATTATGTATCAGTTGATCAGGCAGTGGAGATCCTAGCTACTGTAATACTAGCTACTCAGGTGGCTTAGATCTGAGGATTGTGGTTTGAAGCCATCATGGGTTCAAAAAAATTTGTCAAACATATATTTGTATTTCATAATCAAAAAGCAGGAAGTGGGACTGTGGTTCAAGTAATAAAGAGCCAGCCTTGAGTATAAAAAGCTAAGAGACAGCTCCTCCCTGAGTTCAAGCCCCAGTATAGCCTCCTGCCAATATGATTTGATATATCAGTTTATTTGTGATTAAGATATACCTTAATATCTATGACGCTTTAAGATACAGCTATAGTAACTTTGATTGATGAAAGATTTAACTCCCTATGAGGAGTTAAATGAAATCATCTGTGCAACTGACCTACCAATGAGAATGGAAATTACTTTTACATAGTGTCAATTGATGTAAGAAGTCTACTTGCAGATACTATTTGTTGCTTAAGTGAAACAAAGAAATTTCCTCATTTCTTACTTTATTGCCTAGGTAATGATAGTTCCTCGTTCTAGTTTTCTGTTTTATTAAAATTGCACAACATCTAACATAAGAGGTGAATGTCGGACCCCAAAAACACCTAGAAAGCAGATGTCTGATCCCAAAGACACTTAGAAAGCAGATGTCAACCGGCATTTTCAGAGATAGAAACTTCATGGAATCATGGATTAAAGTCCATCTTCAATTTTTCATGACAACATCATATATCACAGTAGAAAAAAGAGGACATTCTAATTGGCTTTGTGTGCCAGGAATGACTTTGACACTTACCTTATTTATCCAAAGAAACACAGTGATTTTATTTGTGCCACTAGTTGTTATGCTTATCCATTGGAAGGTGATTTAATTCTGATGAATAAAAATTGATAGAATATTTCCGGGTGAGCTTTTGTCCCCTAGGCACAGGCAACTGAACTTAGGACCTCTCATTTTGTAGACAAGCACTCTGTCACATAAGCCCCACAGCCAGCCCTTAGTTGGTATTTTTGTCTTTGAGATAGGATCACACTCACTTTCCCTGGACTGGCTTTAAACCCTGATCTGATTACTCCAAGCACTCAAGTAGTAGGGATTACAGGCACACACCCCTCTGATTGGTCCTGGCTGGGGAATCTTTGGAGGAGACTTATTCACTCACATGTGATGACTATTCTCTTTCCCATTCCTAAATGTTCTCTCTGAATGTGTTCCTTGAATCTGCTGCAGGCATCTTGATACCATGAGAGAGAAATCAATCTAAGAACATGTGGCTGCACAACATGATGCCAGAATGGATAGAAGGATGGGAGGAGACTCAGTGCTTAATTATCACTGAGTCACTTAATAAACTAGCCTTCATCAAGATTTATGGAAGAGCCTACTCTTCATTATTTAAACCACTTTCAGTAGGAGGTCATGTCTTCTCTCAAAGCATTTTAACAGATAATATTTATTAGGTTGGTTAAAGAAGACATGGAAAACTTACTAGACTTCACAGTGAGAAAAGGATAGCAAATAAGCTACATATTTTAAAGCATAAATAGCTACGAATGCAAAAGAGAAAACATAGCTAATATTCAGACTGCCAATATCAACAGATATGGGATATTTATTTTTCATAGCTCAAAAACAAATCAAGGTTTAAACTTGTGAACTTCGCTTCATTTTCTGTGGTTGTGTGAAATTATCTAAAAGCAAAATACCTAGTTTTCCTTGGCATGTGCAGAAAATAAGTGTTTTTAATCTTGAAGGGAATACATTGTTCTTTGTCAAAGTTATCTTTACTAGTTTTAGAGCCTAGCTAAAAATAAATTTCTTGTAAATTAAAATTTCTAGGAAAAATACCAAGTCCTTGAAGATTTATATCTCATTGGGGCTAACTACAAATCAGAATTTTTTTCCCCACCAAACTCAGCATATGTGTTATGGGTGTGAATTTTCTTTGGGTACTGAGGCTTTCTGAAATTGGGTATCTGTATGGGTTTTACTTCTTTTTCCCTAAGGCAGAGGAGGAGGAGGAGGAATGGGGGGGGAGGAGGAGGAAGGGGAGGAGGGGGAGGGGGAGGGGGAAGGGGAGGGGGAGGGGGAAGGGGAGGGGGAGGGGGAGGAGGAGGAGGAGGAGGAGGAGGAGGAGGAGGAGGAGGAGGAGGAGGAAATACAGTGGTAACATCAGTAATTTTGCTTTTTTCACTATGGCAGTTTTTGTTGAGGTTTCACATTTCTCGATTAAGCTTAAAGTATGAGTATCTTTACAGAAAAGTACTTCATTTAGTCTTAGCTGTGTGTCGTACATATGTTCTCTTTCTTGAAATGTATACCTCAATTTTTATTAGATCATCCTTACAAGTCTAGGGGAGGCATCTAGAGATATAACCAATGGTTTAAAATAGGACACCTAAGTGCAGCAATTAGAATACTGATGACACCGACATTCATTTAGAACAAAATGCCCAGGGAGAGGTGATCCCAGATACTTTATAAAGGAGAACTACTTTCAAATAGCTAAACGATCTGCATCCTTTTTAGCTCATCATACCCCATGTATTTAGTGCAGTCTGCTGCCTCACATGGGGTTAGGAATGTTGGGCATTAGTGACAACAACTTTTTGGAGAAGGTGAAACTACATAAATATATTGCGGACACACAAGTTGTTTGTTGATTTGGCTGGTTTTGCAGTGAGTAGCTGTTTTGCTTCGTCAGTTGTGCTTTGGTTTGTCTTTAGCACTTCTCAGAGCAGTGAACATGTAGAAACATGCAAAGAAGTTTCATCACTCTGCTCTGAGGAAACCATTCACTTAGCTCCATAAACATACTGCATTGTCTCACAGCCATAGAACCTTTTCTCAATTTTCTATTGCTCACACCATATACAGACATTTGACAGATGTATGTTTTATCAGTTCCCCCTAGACTTGGAGTTCCTGAGTAGACCTAACATTCTTTATTTCTTGAGTTCTGACAGTGTGCCTGTGAAGAGTAAGAATTTAGGACAGCAGATAAGATGGTGAATGCTAGCAGCCTAAGTACCTTCTTGCCTTGTTTTAGTCCTGTGCTACTAGGACATGAGTCCTATCTGTGTTCTCTCTAGTATTCCAATTTGGTTCCATTATGGAAACCCAACACAGAGAACCAGACTATATTTGTTAGAGAAGAAGAGGACAGAGTAGGAGGTTTCTTTCAGCTATGCCAAAGAAAAAGAGATGTTAGAGCCATTCTACTACTAGGTTGAGTTAGGCTTCAGGAAATAAGACAGATTTGCCGAGTTGCTTGAAAAGGGTGGGTGGGGGTTGCTAGTTCTCAAAATTATCCCATAACATAATGATAATAATGATTATATTTCCTTTACAATAATGAGTTATCCAGTTCCACAATCACAGAGTTGCTGTTTACACCTTTGGCTATTTAAAAATTACCCCAGATTTCTATGACAGGTGACATGTAGTAAACATTTGTTCATCTTTTGATCTTCTGTTTAGGTCACAGTAGTTTTAACCCTGGTTTGGGTTTATAGAACCTATAGCTGAGCAGTGAACCTATTCTTTTGCACCTGGATTTAGCTTTCTTCCTTTGCTTTAAGAATATAGCAACTCTTGGGACATAAATACATTTGAAGAAAGTGTATCAATAAGAGGAAAGTTATTTTATGACATCGAATAATAAAAGACAGGAAGTAACTTGTTTTTTAGAGAATTCTCTCTTCCTGTTCCTTGGCTTCCTCTCTGAACCCTGCCCCACACTTGTGAGCATTTCACACTAGATGGTATTCCCATCCTGGTTACATTCTATACTCTGAGTTTCTGGAATTCTTGACAGGTGAGGCACTCTAATCAGAGGCACACACATAATTTCTTTTTAATGGAAATACGAGTTTGCAGAAGGCCTGAAACCACTCAGATTATTTTTACATTCATGAATTCTTAAAGAAAAAAAATCATCTTTTTGGATATCTGGAGGCCAGTGTTTCCTATATTTATGTAGCAATATACAGTTTGAAAGTATTTCACATTCATTATTTCATCCTCATAACAGCTTTTTGTGCTACTTGTTTGAACTCATTATGGGATCCACTGTAAACCTACTTACCTGTATATATTGTGTGTTGTTCTGGTCCATCCACCCAGCCTTCACCCCTTGCCTGGCACCTTTCCTCATACCTAGCTTCTAGTTCCTACTTCTTTCTTCCTACATCCTAGTAATCATTCTACTAAGATTACTTCTTGTTGCTTTGATGTTTTTGTTTTAGTTATCCCATAGGAGAGGCTACATATACTACTTGTCGTTCTCTGCTTACCTTAATTAATTTGAGTGATGTGTATTAATTCTATCCATTTTTGTGACAATGATATAATTTCATTCTTATTAATGTTTGAATAATACTCCATCAGGGCTATGTAGAACATTTGCCCTATCCACTCAAATATATATATATATATATATATATATAGCTATATATTGTTTATATATATATATATATATAGTTTGTACTTTAATGTAAGTTTTCCATAATATTTTCCATACTGGCTGCACTGATTTAAGCAATAGCGTGCAAGAATTTCTTTTTTGCCCACATCACAGATTGTGTTGTTGTTGTTATTGTTTGCTTTTGATAGTAGCCATTACGACTGGGGTCAGATAGAATCTCATTGTACTTTTGATTTACATTTCCCTTATGGCTATTGATATGGAAGTTTTTAATATATTTATTGGTTGTGATTCTTCTTTTGAGATATTTCTATTCAGATAATTTGCCCATTTAAAAGTTGAATTACTTGCTTCTTATATTCCAAATATTAATCCTGTCTCACATGAATAGCTATTATGGCAGCTCAAAAAAAAAAAACAGGGCAAATGTCAATATATCATGTTCTTTGAAATAAAGGTCATGGCTAAAATTAGTCTTTTGTTGTAGAGGTTGCTGCCTGTCACCCTATATTTCTTTTTCATGAGACTTATATTTTTAGAAGAGAATTGTCCCCCTTCCTTCGCCATGAGATATGGCTGTGGTTCATGGAATGAAATTCCAAACAAGGTAGGAGTGAGTTGTTCCATCTGTTGGCTAATTTGTTCCTGGTACATGCTCTGCCTGACCCGTTATCTATTTGTTCAAAAGCACAGGACCCAGTAGGAGATTTTTGGGAAGCAGAGAACGATTGAACCACTAGATGAAGGAAACAGGGCCTCCGGAATGTCTGTATGGAGCTGGGCCTTCTTACAACTCACATTTCAACATAGTTGAAAAATTGGTTTTACTAAGTTCAGCCATGGAGATGGTGGGCTCTTCATAAAAGCTGACTAGCCTTCTCTAAACCTCTCAAGCCTCTTCTGAGTACTTATTCTAATATATTTCCATTATTTTGTATTTTTTTATTGTAATGAGATTATTTTTTCTTATTTGTAAGTTAGAGTGAAGTTGTTTGAGAGTCTGAAGTGTGATCTGATCAAAAAGACAAAAGAGAGGAGTTTGTAGACATCATTAGGACAAGTATGAGTTTTCCAAAAGGAGTAATAAAAATCTTCAGGAAGTAGATGTCTTTAGTTCTGAGCTCAGGGACATGAAACAGAACAAAAAATAAATAAAAATGAGGTATGAGGGAGAAACAACATGATTATGTGTTGAATGGAACTCTTTCAAGGCCTTTGTTATTGAAACACAAGCCAGTATATACTTGGAATGAGATAGGACTAATATTAAGGGGAAAAGTAGCCTCAAGTTGCTTTTGCAATAGAGTTAGTATTACATTACAGTTCTATTTGATCACTGTACAAAGAATTTGTGAAAGGCAGTCATAACTAAGTTATTTTAAGTAAGCTGGAAAACAGTGAAATAGAAATTGTTTGGTCTCTTGGATTCTGGTGAAATGATAACCTTAAAGGATAATTTACAATGTTGTCTATACCAAAGCTACTCAGGCAAAACACTTTCAAGTTCTGTAGAGATTTTAGGTAATACAGGTATCCAGGGGTTCGTGAACTTCTATGATTTATAGAGATTGTAACTAAGGAGGAGAGGTTTGTTTATTCCCTCTAATTGCATGTTGCTATGTTTCTATTCTCTCTGTATCTCTTGTTCAAAACCAAGATGAAATCATCAACAAGTTGTTTCTGGGAGAAACAACCTCAGAGTTGTGCTAAATAATGGGGCCTTGGGCTACTCTGTCAGTAGCTTTTCCTTAGGAGGTAGATGAGTAGAGTGGGGAAGGGGCCATGAGTGGTGGATGAATTCCATACTTGCAGTTTCTTTTCCCTGATTTTACATTGGTCCTGAGATCAAATGAGACAATATGTTCATTAGATCAGTGGTCATGGGGTTTACTTAAAAGCATTTAATTATTGCCTTAAAATGATTTTTGTAATACTTAAGTGTTTGTAATTGTTTCCTAATCTTAACTCCTAAACAAGAGAGAAACAGTTATTTATTTTCTTGTTCTCTATGATTTACTTTTTCAAGATTGATTAGTGCCTCCCCTGATGAGGGAAAAAATGGAAGGAAACATCCCAATTAGATCCAGCACTCCAATTAATTACTAAGTTTGCTAAATATTTGAGATGAAAATTTAACACTAAAATGGAGCCCTAGGTACTTGAGTATTTAAAGTACTTAGGCATATTTTGAATATTGAAAATAATAACGTATTGTTTCTTTTCAGAAAAACTAAAATTATATTCAAATTATTTTCCACAAAGGTATTTATCAATGTAGATTTGCTAATTAATTTGAGTTAATTGTTTGACAGTGTAAACAGAGATCCAAATGACATATTGTACCCTATAAATATATATGTACATACATATTATTTGCTAATCAAATTAAAACTATTTAAACAAATTAGTTTCTTCATCTGTTTGAAAAGAAACTTTCAAAATGTACCCTATTACTTTTCCAAGATTTTCCCATGCCTCTAACTTTTCTTCAGCAATATTGTGAATTAAATTGTTTTTTTCATTTTTATCACCATCTCATACTTTAGCCTCTCCTTCATCATTTTTCTTTTTAGTTTCATCATACTCTTGAGCATTCTATAGCATTTCAAGAGAAATATTTTATGTTGTCTTGAATAAATTAACGCTTGTTGAGAAGTTGCTGAAGTTTATTTTTATGCCTAACTCTTTTATAGAATAGATTTATGTTAAGTCATGTATATGTGCGAAAGTAGTCTAATGTAGTTACTTTGTTGCAGAAAGATTTAGTTTGATTAGAAGAGAACCTATAAGACTTTCATATAAATATCTGTCCTCATTTTGCCTATTGTACAGAGACAATGATATTCTGAAGGACAGGTGAATATTGCATTGTGAGGGGTCTCAGATTCTTCCCTTCAGTCACTGTTCAGGAGTAAAATGATCAGGACTGAGAGAGAAAATTCCCTTCTCCATAGTCAGATAAGCATAATGATTTGTTCATTATCTTCCTGCTAACCATATTTTTGTCTTTATATTTTTGTTTTATATTTTTCTTTATATTTTCATAGATTGCTTAATATTTTGCTTTATATTTTTCTACCAAGTGGAGCTAATAATTTTATTACTGTACTACTACTACAACAACAATGTAATATGGAGGTCAGATCTGGCCAAGCGCCATCATTGGCCACATGGCAAGTTGTACTATCTGGCATCTTGTCTTGATGGATGTGCCTGGATTCCTACAAGAAGGGAAGTCCCATCTCTAGGTGATGGGTGTTCCTGAATCCCAAGAGACAAAGGTGGGCACGTGGCCTGTAGGTTACTGAATCTGTGGGTCAAGTGCTTGAGACTGGGAGCTTCCTGTAATTCTGGCCCCTGATCTGACCCTATATAAAATCAGGCCAGCACAGGCACCATTGTACCATGCTACGTGTCTCCAGGTTCCGTCCTATGTCCTGTCTCCTGGCTAGTCTTCTGTCACCATGGCGTCCCAGGTCAGTTCTCCATTGGAGCTGGATTGGTTTGTTGGTATGGTTTTTGTTCTATCTTTCCTCTCTGGCCTGTTTCCTGAAAGCATTAAGTGTACTTGTGGGCTGCAGGCCTTTGTAACAACTAGCTGCTTGCAGATTGCTAATACTCTAATAAAAACTCCAAGATTTGATCCTTCAATATGTGGCTTATTGAGTAATTTACTATATAACAAACAACACAAACTTTTTTTTTCTTTTTTGTTTGGGATGGGCAACTGTGGTTTGAATTCAGAGTCTTGTCTTTACTAGACTTGGGCTACTTTTCCCATCCCCTCAGCTTGTTTCTCTAATGATTCTGGCTCTCTGAGGCATCTCCAGCCTATCTTGGACATTCCCCATTGATCCAGAGTTAAGCAAAAAACATCAGTGAATCTTCTGTGCTTCTAATCCATAATCTTGAAGAGTCTTGTTGGGGCCCATGCTTCTGTCTCTCACACCTGGACTTATAAAAATTGGAAGATCCTTCAAATGCATTTTCATATTTGTCAATGGTATGAAAAATATGCATATGAGTACAGATGTTTAGAGTGATAAAATCATAGACATGTAGGAAATCTTAGAGATGATTTGGGCAAGCTCACTTATTTTATGAATGAGAAAGTTAAGAATGAATATAGTTCAATGTATTCCTTTTACATGTCTCATATCCTCATTTAACTGTGAATGTGTAGTTGGTATTCACATATATCCATTACAAAGGTTAGGAAGGCCATGTGATATGAAACAAATCTTATTGAAAATAGGAGTTACAGTATATATTTTTACCTGTCTAAAAATATGTGTTATACAGTCTTGGCAATAGTAACAACATCATGACCTAAAGTGACAATAACACACATTTACTTAAGGCAGTGGTATTCTAAAGCTATCAATGCAAATATAAATGAAATCCTATAAATAAGCTATGATGTATGGTGTGTAAGCTATGATGTATGATGTATGATGTATGGTATCTATCAGGTCTCCCTACAGATAAGAAAATGAACCTGAAATGGCTTAGAAAGTAAATGGCAGAGATGGAAATTAAACCATGGAATTCACAATCTGTGGTCTTTATCTTCTTTTATTGCCTACATTCTCTTAGGTACCATAGAACAAGATAGTCCAGAGAAAAAATGAGAAACAGGCCTGAGCTCAAGGTAGTTGTAGTTCTATTTTAGTTCAGTTGTGTGCCTGTCATTGCCCTAGAGTCATTTAGAAAGTTTGTTGACCTTTTCGGTAAGTACTTCCTACTCATTTATGAAAAAAAAAAACTAAAAATATTTTTAAAATGTCAAACTATATCCAGATCAATGTATCATTTTACTAAATCCTCTTCTTAAAAATATATAATGCCCTTGCCATGTTTTATTACTCTCCACATACCATTTTGTAATATTTTCTTTGTATAGCCCATAACCAAATAACCCAGGGTATACAGCATGTAATCTTACTCATTTATGACAAGAATCCTGGGTTATGGCAATGAGAAGGGGATAAGGAGGAACAGGAAAGACAAAAATCTCGACATCCCTTGATTATTAAAACTTAATACATTATGCATAATTGTGAAGTGGTCAAGATCAAGTAAGTAGGATAACAGTTTATGAAAATGAAGTCTTTGAAATTCATATTTCTCATGCTGTTGTTACATAGTAAACTTTTTATTGTAATAAGCAGAAATTATGAAGAATTTCAGAAAATTGTGAAAGCTTTTAACTCGGGTTTATATTTCTGATATTTTGAAAAGTTGTAGATAGTACTAAGCAAGCAATTTAAGCCCAGGCCACTCTTTTTTGGTGGTAGTGGTGCTAGGATCTAACCATCACAGTCTTATAACACAAGGTAGGTGCTCCATATAAAATGAAGCTCCATTCCTAGCATTTCAGCCTTCTCACCAAATAACTTTACCATCTATTAACTATAGAAATACTTTCATATGATGTTCTCTGAATGTAGATCTAGTGTGTAAAATATGGAACATACTATGAGGAAAAGAGTAGAAAATAAAATTTTCCTATTTTACCTAAGAGCCTCTCCTTTAGCTTACCTCATAATTTAATATTTGCCATTTCCACATCCCACATATTTGCTTTGAATAGCAGTATCATACCCCCAAATGTCAGTTTTCTTTGTTGACATTAGAAAATTAGACAGGGGAACACAGAGTCCATAGCTTTACCCAACCTTGGCTGAAACTGAAGTCATAGTAAACACAGTTGTTTGTTGATGTTGGTTTCTCAGGAGATGTCTATCAAGTGCAGGAAGCCTAGTAGACCAAGGGTTTTCATCACATACCTGCAGCAATCTGTCTGTGTTGTCCTTGCTGAACTCTTTAAAGAGCATTCCATCTTGGATGTCTATGAAAATGTCACCATTTTTTCCTTTTTCCTGTAACTTTTAAAATGTTTTCCCCTCCGTCTCTCAATAAATTTTATGGGCCATGGCAGATTTTATTATGGAAAAATGAGCAACTTTTAAAGAAAACACTTTAAACGCCTAAGTGGATTGCTTTTCTTTTTCTGTAGCATAGCCTAGATATTCTTTGAAATCTAAAGAGTGAATTTTATTTAATAAGTCATATATATGGAATATTTTTCAGTAGAGTCTTGATTGCTAAATTCTAATCATGTCCAGTACCTTTTCTGTTCTTTGAATGATACTGAATTCCTCACAGAAGTTTAATTGATTTTTCTTTCAATCAAGGGAGAGGAAAATCTATCTTATAAAGGCCTTTCTTTCCCAGAGAAAATTCTATGATATATATATATATAAATATTATATAATATATAGCTCTATATGCATGTCTGCTTATCTATGTATCTATGCATCTATCTATCTATCTTTCTATCTATCTATCTATCTATCTATCTATCTATCTATATCTGTGTTAGCTTTGTAGAGAAGTAAAAGAGTTATAAAAGTTTGCTCTGGTTAGTCTACTTAGTCTACTCTCCTTGGCTGTCTTGTTTGTCTTTCTGAAATCTATAAACACCTTAGAGGCAACTTTCAACCTGTAACCTGTACCTTAGACAGCTATTTTTAGGTGCATCAAAATTTAGACTGGTTTTCTCATAAGTTTATAGGTACAGTAAAGAAGTTTTTTTTTCTTATTTTACTATTTGTTATCCTATTAAAATGACGTGTTGATAGAGCTGAATTCTTGAAACTTTTATTCAAAATTACTCTTGTTCTGAGCCCAGAAAACCAGCACATATTCTTGGCTTGCTTGATTCTGCTATTTTGTATTTCTAGGATGCATTTGTCACTGTCGTGATAAAATTATGATCAAAAAGCAAAGATAAAATTGTGGTAAGATAGTGGAGCTGTGGCTCAAGTGGTAGAGTGCTAGCCTTGAGCCGAGAGCTCAAGGACAGCATATAGGCACTGGGTTCAAGTTCCAGGATGAGCATAAAGATAGTTAGGAGACAATCAAGTCATGAAATTTGTCTCTTTATCTTATTGAACTGGGCACTGGTGGCTCATCTGTATGTATACCAGAGAATACTGAGAATACTGAGATGTGAGTATCACAGTTCAAAGCCTGTCTAGACAGAGAAGTCTATGAAATGCTTACCCCAAATTAACTGCCCCAAAGCCAGAAGTGGAGCTGTGGCTCAAGTAATAGAGCACTAGCCTTGACCATAAAAGCTCAGATATAGTGCTCAGTCCCTGAAATCAGTTCTTAGGACTGGCACATAAGAGAAAACAATTAAAGGATAAATAAAAATTTAAAAATTGTGGTAAAAGGTATATATGATGGATCTCTCATATTGAAGGTGCTCATTATCTGATTTGGATTACTTCTGATCAGAGATAGAATTTATTTTAATTCTACTTTCAGGTAATTTTTGTATTGTAGACACAAAATTGGAGAATGTTTACCCTGCACTTACATGCAATAATACCACATTTGAATTTAACATAGGTGTAAAATACAAAGTTGGAATCTAGGGGTTTTTTTTGTAATGTTAAACTTAGCCAATGTTGCCTCAAAATGAATGTATGATTTTATACTTTGTTTCTGTTTGCTTATTTGTTTTGGTTGTGTGTATTTGTGTGTATGTGTGTGAGTAGACACATTTGTGCTCAGCCTAGGGCTTGAACTCAGGGCCTGGATGCTGCCCTTGAGATTTCTTTCTCAAGGCTATTGCTTTTCCACTTGAGCCACAGCTCCACTTTCAGCTTTTTTCCCCTTTCTTTTGTTTTTAAGTAGCTGGTTAGAGATAAGAGTCTCAAGGGCCTTCCAGCCCAGGATGGCTTTGAACCATGATTCTCAGATATGAGCCTCCTGTGTAGCTAGGATTACATGTCTGAGCCATTGACCCCCAGTGAATACTTGCCTTCTTAGTGTGAAAACAACATAAAGCTCTAAACATAATAGCACAATAGACAATTTTTTGGTTTTTCTTTTTTCAAAAGAGAGGATGAAATTAGGTCATATTGCAGACTACACACTGAATTTCATTAAGAAGTTCAAATATTGTAGATGTTTTCATCTATCAAAGGACTCTTGTTTCCCCTAGGAGAGTCCCTTAGCATTCAAATGAGGACACTTGTGTTTGAACATTTCCCCAAGAGCCAGAATGGACAGATGTTTCTCAAAAATGAGATAGGAGAAACAACTGAAGCTGAAACTCGAAAGACAACAGCCTCATCTGGCTTGAGTCTTTTCTTTTTAAAGACTTAATAAAGGGGAACAAGGAGTTCTTTTTGCCCTTTTTTGTTTTAGAGAAACAAAAGCATGGTATGAAGTAATTGTTTGGTACAGGGACAATGTCACTCTGAAAAATGAAGATGTGATTAGGTTTATTTATATTGGCATTGATGTTGACATTCTTGAACACTACTAAATCTCTATACCATTAGTAGCTTCTTATATAATCCAACATTCAGTCAAGGTAAAAAGGAGCCTCTAATGTTAAAAATCAGCCCCGCTAGTTGATTAATGCATATTACATTAAAATACAGATTAACTGTTTTCCCGTTCTTAGGATGTATCTGCTGTCGTGATATAAACAATATTTAGAATGTTTTACATGCAGAGTTTGCCCACAGAAGATCTAGAGGCCCAGTAAAATGGAAACATTATGACTGTAGGTATTCTTAAGGTCTTGGATGTCAAATATGCTTCTTTCCCCAAATTTTAACAATATTAGTAAACAGAAACTACTGGTTTACTCCTTCCTGCATTTCTACTCTCACTCCAAATATAACGCACCTTTCTGTTTTTGACATTTATACACTTCTTTGTAGGAGTCTTTTTTGTTGTTTTGAAAAGATGGTGCCTTTCATCTTTTCCCTTTGTTTTCATTCACTGCCACAGAAAAGCTTTCTCTTGAAGGCTTCAGAATATGAGTGTGGCTTTTCATAAGCTCTGTTCATTGAAATAACAATTTTGTGCTTTTTGTCCTTGAAAGTATCAGGACAGAAAGGTACCCCAACATCTAGCTCCTGATGCAAACATGGCCCATCCTTAGAAGAGCATTAATAAAACTGCAGAAATACAGTCATCATACCCTTGGATTGGAGAAAGCTGATCAGTTATTTCTCTTTCTTTAGAACTGTAATGTTTGTGAATAGTGTCGGAAGACATGCATATTAATCATATGCCCACAGAGAGAAGTAAAATTCTCTGAATGAAAACATTCATTGTGAGATAAATGAATGTAATTATAATTCATAGGAGCATTTTTGTCAAAGTGCAATTTGTAACCCTTAAAATCAAAACACAGCAGGAACTCCTAATATTGTTTCAAATAAGTGTCTTCTTCCTAAATAGTTTCCTATTAATCAACTTTCTCTCAATTCTCTCGTTGTATTATTTAGCCTCAGCACATTTAGAAATGACTATAACTTAAAATTAGTCTGTAAATCATTTGATTCAGTATCTTTGATTGAGTTTACTTGAAGGAGGAAATATGAATGACGTTTTTCTAAGCTTAGAGCTAGAGCTGGGATTTTATCTCTTGATTTCTACTTCGGTGGAGATTTTCAGAGTGAGGCAGGGAAAGAGAGAAGAGGGTCACGAACCCAGGTTCTAATTTTGGTGTATTTATCTGGGATAGTAGATCAGACTTTCCTTCCCAGGCTTCTCTGCGAGTTCTTTATAGTATGAGAGCAGCAAAGCAGTTAGAATCGTTATGTCTTGGCTCAGGACTCCTAAAGCACAGGCCCTGGAAGGTGTCAGGAAGAGCAGAAGGGAAAGGTGACTTCCAGAAGGAGAGCAGGCAGAACATGTATCCTTATGAACTAGTCTGTGAAAAATCACCTAGTATCACTTGCAGAGCAGCCTGTTGGCTGGTGCTTCCACAGTTCCCACCAGATTCTAGAGGAAGGAGAAATGCCAGTGGAAGCGTTGTTCATGGGGCTGGATAGGAACATGTTGAAAGATCAAGTCTACCGCATGATGATTGTCTCAAGATGAATTTGAAGCCAGGTACCAGTGGCACACACCTATAATCTTAGCTACTCTTGAAGCTGAGATCTGAGCGCAATTCAATGCCATCCCAAGCAGGCAAATCCATGAGACTCTTATTTCCAATTAACTAGCAAACATCCCAAAGTGGAAATGTCGCCCAAGTGGCTGTGGCAGCCTTCAGCAAAAAAATAAAAAAAAAATTTCCTCCCCAAAGCAAGAGGCCCAGAGTTCAAGTTCCAGTACCTAGAGCTTTATCCTTCTTATATGGCTTTTCCTCCTTCCTTCTCCCCTCTTTTTTTCTTTCATGTAGAGGTAGTTTCTTGGATTCATGTTAGAGCTAGATGTGGAGACTCATTAATGTCAGTCTCAAAAAAGTGGTATGGAAGTTCTATGGAATATTTTCTGTCCATATGTGTTTGTGTGCATGTTCATATACACACAAAAGCATATATGCATATATACTCATATACATATATATATACAATACACATTGTCTTCTTTATATTTATTTTTATATCAAGGAGTAACTCCATAAAATATATACTCATCCAAGTTATAAACATCTCAAGTAGCTTGTCTGATAGGGGGTTTCAGATTCTTCCCTGTATTTCTGTAAATTTAGCTGTAAATTTAGCTTCAAAGGTGATACTCAGTCATAAACACAGGCAGACATGGATAGAATTGAAAAAAAATCCATTAGTAGGCTGTCATGACTTATGCAGAAAATATGGCTTCTTCTGTGGTACCCAGAGTGGTACACCTTCTTGAACAAAACCCGACTTGTCCTTCAGAACTACTGCTCTTTGTCATACACTTGTCATAAAAATTACACATGACAAAATCCTGTAGACTTACTAAAGACTTGAAATGATGCCTGTTGGAAAAAAGGTGAACATGATCTTCTTCTGAATCCAAATTTTAAATTTTTCAGATGCTTTTACTTTGAGCCTGTAAAGGCATAGTTGTAAATGCTCACAAACAAATAAATGGTATTAAAAACATCAACAACCAGAACTACTGTACCTTTACAAAAAAAAAAGGAACAAAGAACACAAAAACTAGATAATGATCAACTGATAGCAAGCAGTTATAACAGCTCTGAGAATGCCCGTTCATAGTACTTGGAAAGAAGGCACCTAACATAAAACTGAAAACATACTCTCATGCTAGCCTCCTCACCTGTGATGTGCTTGCTGCCCAGTGTTTTCTTAAGGAAAAACTTTGCAAACCAACTTCTATGTAGAGCATCACATCTTAACTTCACCATTGACCAGAAAATATCCACAAGTGTATCTTAACAGGAGAAAAGTGTTAAATGTAAGTCGGACATTGGTGGCTTATGCTTGGTAATCCTACCCATTTAGGAGGGTGAGATCTGAGAATCACTCTTCTAAGCCTTCGGGAAGGGCAAGAAATTCCAAAAGATTCTTCTCTCGATTAACCACCAAGAAACTGGAAGTGGAGCTGTTGTTCAAGTGGTAGAGTGCCATCTTTGAGCAAAAAAGCTAATGGACAACATCCAGTTGGAGTTCAAGCCCTAAGAGCAACACACACACACACACACACACACACACACACGCATGCACGCACGCATGCACACACACAGTGTTAATTATTTAAGCCCCAATTTAGGCATACTCTAGAGAGCTCCAGTTGTTCGTTTTGTTTGTAATGCTTTGTATGTATGTCCCTGCTGGAGTCAGAGTCTGCATGAAGGGCTTTAATAAATAAATTTACATTCTGACTTAAGCGCCTCTCCTGGTGAAACTCCTTTGTTTGCCTAATGCATAATACATTTTTATAGTGTTGTGTGCATTGTTGTGGTAAATGATGAGTGTGCCCTGATGGCTGTTTTGCGGTCCCATTGAGTATCATACCTGCATGCTAGGCTCATAAATATATGTTAGGAAGTGGTGGCAATTTTATATTTAAGGAAATTTTCGTTATGCATACTTATTTTTTGGGAAATAGTCTCATAGTTGTGTATTGTCTACCACTTTTCAAGACACAAGCAATGCACTGGATTCCAAGAATACAATAACTAAAATAGTAAGTGTGATACATTTTAAAAGAGGAAATTAATCACTGAACTACTATTTCTGTTGCTGCTCTTTCTATTTAGCATTTTACTGGAAACAGTAATGACCATGTAAAAATGAATTTATATGGGGATTTTATAGTCATCTTTAAGAGAATATTTAAAATGGGATATTCCCATAAAAGGACAGCTTATGTAAGGCCGAGGCATGCATAAGCTTGAGATCTAGGGGTCTGTTTATTTCACTAGCTACACTTGTTTAAATTGTTATTTGATTTACATTAGCAAGCACTGTTCTTTCAGAAGAAAAATATATGTAAATGTGTTTAGTGTGAGTATAGAGCCTAAAAGATTATCACAAATCAATTCCAAACATACATGTAAGTTATCTATAGGAAGTGTTTAGATTTGTGGATGATGGATTTGGGAAATTGAGGAAATGCTGGCATGAAGCATGATTTGGAATGATATACAGTGAGTAAAGGTCTACAGGGGCTGAAGAAAAAGCAGAAGTTGAGATTACCAGGAAAGTCAGAATGATGGTAGAAGGAGGAAAACTGAATGGGCAGAAGGTGCCTAGGCAGAAAAAAGTGTCTCACCAATGACAGGATATGTTGTGTACCTGTGTTCCAGCTGTTCTAGAAAGTCTGAAATGGGTGGAATAACGATCCAGGTACATATCTGTACAGGAAGCAAATTTGTTTTTTTTTTTTTTTTTCAAATTTTTATTATCAAACTGATGTACAGAGAGGTTACAGTTTCATACATTAGGCATTGGATATATTTCTTGTACTGTTTGTTACCTTGTCCCTCATACCCCCTCCTCCTCCCCCTTTCCCTCCCCCCCCGGGAGGTGTTCAGTTCACTTACACCAAATAGTTTTGCAAGTATTGCTTTTGTAGTTGTTGGTCTTTTTTTACCCTGTGTCTCTCAAATTTGGTATTCCCTTTCAATTTCCTGCATCCAATACCAGTATACACAGTTTCCAATATAATCAGATAAGATTACAGAGATAGTGTAGGTACAACCACAGGAAGGTGATACAAGAACATCGTCAATAATAGAAGCTACATATACACATGGGACGTTGAAAGTAGTTACAACTGTGATATAACAATTGTTTCCATAACATGGAGTTCATTTCACTTAGCATCATCTTAGGTGTTCATAAGGGTATAGCTATTGGGCTCTTGTGATCCTCTGCTGTGACTTGCCTAAACCTGTACTAATTATTCCCAATAAGGGAGACCATAGAGTCCATGTTTCTTTGGGTCTGGCTCACTCAGGAAGCAAATTTGTATTTTAAAAATATCTAGCACAAAAAGAGTTGAAGACATTGTTTCACACAGATAGAGTACCTGTGTACTGAACAGGAGGCATGGTGTTCAAACCGTTGTGCTGGTAAAGTGGGGGGAGGGGACAGATGAGAAAAGTTCCTATTTTAAGAGAGAGAAAAATAAATTAAACTTCTCCTCCCATCCTGCATGTTGCTGCTTCTTTTCTCAGGCCCTGAGACTCACCTAAGCTCTGTGAAACCAGTAAATACAACTACATGGTAGGCTTACCAAACTTAGATAGGGAGTGTGGACTAAGGTACAACTGTTTCCATGCAAAATAGTTCTTAGTGTCAAACAGTATATTTGCAATTAAATGCATATCTTAAATTTCTCTGGGAATGGAAAAAATGTAGATACATACATAAATAGCTGTGTGGTTCTGGATTTTTATTTATGTGTCTAAGGTGTACTTTTGGATAGGATAATATAGATATATCTTTATATAAATTATAATGTCATGTATACTATAATAATATGCTATAGTTAATAAGTGTAATAGATAATACATATATCTATAATATAACCTCTATCCATAGCCACCATATAATATGATGTTCATATATTATAGTGTATGTTACATATGATGTTGTATATGTACAAAATATTATATATTACATATAGAATACCTACACATACATATATAATGTTATATAATATATGATATATACATATCATATATAACATACATAAATAATAAGACATATGATATGTTTATATCATATTATAGTGCATATTATGTATATATTGTATAGCATAGAGATGCATGTACATGCTATAATGCATATATATAGTTAGTAAAGGTGAATGTGAAATTGATATTGACTTTAATCGGTTCTGGAGTTAATTAGAATTTGAATTTTGAGAATGCACACCTCCGGAGAGGAGACCACTCCTCCGAGTGCCATGAAGAAAGGATCCACAGGGAGAAGCCACACCAGAAGCTAAGTGAGAAACTATGTCCTGGGAGTTCTACTCATTTCTTCATTGAAGAATAAAAGAAGAGAAGAGCTGTAATTAAAATCTTAGAAAATTACATTTCCTAAGGTGTATTTTAATTAGATCCAGAAGAGGAACAGGTGGTATAATTGAAAATTGTGGATTCTTCTCAACATTTGATCTTCTAGTGATAGTACTTTATGCTTCTGACAGTTTTTCAGACAATTTGTTTTATTTACACTTGTTTCTCACCTTTACTTTGTCTTTCAGTTGATTTGATAACATGCCATGTAAATAATGCTATATTTCCATTTATGTAGTAGAAATGCATGGAATCATACTATTTGATATATAACCTAAGACCAATAAGTAATGCTTCACTATTTTACTTAATCTCCTTTTCACTGTATTGGGTTATATTAAGCATCACCATGAGATTAATTTAGTTTCTGCTCAATTGATTACCTTTTCTCTAGTATATGTGGCATATAAAATATAAGATTAGCAATTAGAACATATATAAAATGATGGGTCTTTTATGAAACTCTAAGCTATGAAAATGCACATATGCTGTATTTATTCAGCATAGAGGACTGGGGGTTTCTAAGTAAAAAACTATACTGATGACAGAGCAGGCTCAGTAGGCAGGAACACACAGTAATTGGAGAACAAATCCTTTGCTCATGAGTTTGGTGATGCAAAGTACCTCCAGGAGAACATTGCACAATTATTTGTTCTTTCACCTAAGTGTACAGTATTGGTCTTCAGTATTTATTTGATAAAGCATATGTGTATTTCCAGCAACAAGAAGGGGCAGCCTTTGAAAGCCATGCTGGCTTAGGGCTTGAAAGTATACTTCTTTAATCTTCACCTGTGCAATTATAGTTCCATTTATGTCTCATGATTTGTGGGAAGACTTCAGTGCAAACATTCTCTTAGAGAGTAGATTCTCTTAGAGAGGATGACATAATGAATGAGAAGTGGCCATCTTGGCCCTTGTTTCTTCCTCATCATTATGACCACATTGAGGAATTTTGAAACCATTTTAGAAATCTCATTTTCCAGATCAGAAGCCCAGTCAAGGTGAATGTGATTTTCTAATATAATGTAGTAATCAACAAAGATTTTTTAAGTTATGGGATGATGTTGAATGAAAAATGCTTTGGGGACCAGCCATGGGTTGTTGTAAATTTTCACCAGGCTGTTGAGGCTAAAAGTTGCAATTTCTTTGCTGCCATCTTCGATATCTTTACATTTCAGTGTACATCTCATCCCTGTGTGCACCTTAAGTATACTTAGTAGTTCCTATCAGCCATGAGTTGCACAGTGTACTATTATGACAATATCATTAATGAATATTTGAACACATTTTGTTTTTTAACAAAAGATTTTATTTTGGGATAGGCAAATTATCCTTGGCACTGCCAAACCTACCATTAAGCCCATGCTTTATAGAATTGTTTCAATTTTCTTGGTTATATGAGCGAGTATAAATGTCCTATGCGGCTTTATGTATCTGTAGACAAATGCATATAGTTTTACACATACAGGAATCTATTCTGTCAGATCACAGGAAAACATTCCAAAACCATTCATACTACAAAGATCTGACAGACTGTGACTGATGACAATACTCATTTTATACCCATTCTCACTCTGCAATGCTTTCTTATAGGAAGCAAACATGGGTCAAAATACTGTACCAATTTTGTTATGGGAAACTATTGATTGGTGACCTCAGAAGAGTTTTTTTTTTTTTTTAACCTTCCTTGAAATTAGACTCTGGAATGTGCTGGGTGGAGGGGAAGATAGAGGGAATAAGGGATGGGAAAGGAAGGGACAGAAAGATGTGAGACCAACAGATAAAAGCATGAAAAAACAAGGAAGTGTAGTTTCTTCTATCTCTTTAGTATGCCAAAAGGTCTTAAAATTTTTTTAAAAGAACAAGCCACAATTATATGAGTATGTATACACACATATATATTGCACACAAGTGCATATATATCCTTTATATACACATACATGACTAGATGTTGGGGATGGGGAAAGTAAGAAAATGATGTAGTGTGGATTATATCAGGGGACATTGTGTGTATGAATGAAAATAACATTAAAAGTCACTGAGAGATGTTCAATAATAGAGAGGTATGGGATATAGGAAAGAGACAGCAATAGAAGGGGTTAGTCTGATTAAAGTATAATCAATATAATACACGCATTGTGAAATTCCACAATGAAACTTTTTTACAACTAATAGTCACTAAAAATGAATGACAGAAGCATGTAATTGGTTCTTTAGGGTGTCGAGTACCAGTAGGAGCAAGGATGAGTGGAAATGGTGAAGGAGATTGAATAATGGTTGAAGTACTTTTATGCATGGATAATAATAGAACAGTGATACATGCTGGAATTATTTTAAGAAGTGAGGAGATATGAGAGTGATAGAGAGGGTAAATTAGATTAGGTGACACCATATGCATGTATATAAATATTACAATTAAATATCCTTGGACAACACTTTTGTCCTTATAAAAATATATTTTAAAAAGGACCACCACATTACAGAAGGAACACAGTTTTGATGTGGTGAATGCTAACTCCTGGGAATGTATCATTCTAAAAAAGTAAAACAGTTGGCATGAACTTCTGTTAGTGCAAGTGATCTAGCACCACAGTATCCTGAGGCCAAGGAGCATGGAGATCAGAGGAGGCACAGACACAAAAGACATTGCTGCCTCTTGTCTGGTCAAAATAACTTCCTCCTCTACCTGATCCCTCTGAACTTTCTATCTCAGAACTAAACAAATATGTCTCATTCACTTTCCCAGTGCTGTAACCACTGCCTCTATTCTCAGGATCTGTTAATAATTTAGAGAATTAGTGGTGTAGGGAGTCATATTTTCAAGTGAAAGTTGTAATGATGTCCTACTTGGTGTTCTCCAGTTTCTGAGAATAAAGTGGCCCCCATATTTGGATTTCTTGGACTTATAATTTCAGAGTAATGACACGGAACCTGAAAATTATTTCCATGTAGTAAAGCTGCTTCAGACTGAAAAGCAATGTCCTTTATAGATAACAAAGATCACTTGGTTATTTCTCTGTTGTTTTTTCTGATGCTGACTTTATCCATTTGTTCATTTCAACATTTTTTGTATATAAACTTACTTTGAGCACCCATTATGTGCCAAGCACTCAATAGTATGACAAAAGCAATAGTCAAAACTGCGGCTTGTTGAACATTTTTAGTGGTGAAGAATGACAAAATTAGTCATGTGATAGTAAGTACCAGAAGGTAGGCACAGGGAGTTGTGAGATGGAATCCACACAAAGCAATAGCTTTTGGCTCTAGGGAAGGAGAGGTTTAATATAAATACTGAAATGGAAGTAGAGTTCCATGTGCCAGCAAAGGTCCTGGGCATATGAAAGTATTAGGAAGCATGCCATTCCATTAGGGACCTGGAAACAGTGATGGTTGGTGCATGAATTTTTATGGGAAGCACTGTGGAACAAAATGATAGAGAACACTTAAGTCATGAGGAGCCTTGTCTATTAGGCTTTAGGGTTGGAGTTTGTTCCAGATGTTTTATGGCATCATCACACATTCATGATGCCATGTAGGGAAATAATGAGGGGATAGGTATTTCATTAGAAAATATCTTGTGATGTCCATGGGATGGAAAAGATTAAAGTGAGAATGATATGTAAATAGATGATTTGGAAGGCAAGAAGATGAGTCATGATTGAAGCAGCAGGGATAGAACAAAACTGATGGTCAGCCGATCTCACCAGGATCATCATGGCTCAGGGTGCCATGAGACACATACAAAAGCCTACTGTGAGGCATGTGATTATGTTGTTGAGCCTTTAGGGCCTCCTGTTGCTTGGGTAGGAATCAGGGTGGTAAAGATGCTGGAGGGAATCAGGATGAGTGGTGTTTTAGTTGACTAATTAAAATAGCGGGATGGCATAGAGAAGCATGATAACAGATTTGGGAAGGTGGTAAGAATCTTACTTGAACGCATCTACAGATGAGTGAATCTGTGAGACCATTTACTAAGCACTCACTCTGTGCAAGGTATATGCTCATGCTTTTTGCATTTCAACTTTAATTCTATAGAGTAGATTGAAAGATGATCACCATTTACATGCCTGTGGAAAGAAATGGTCAGATGTTCACTCCAGGTTACATAGATAATGAGAAGGTGGAAGCTGGGATTTGAACTTGTTTTGAATTAACTGCAGAGCTTAAACCAGTAACACTACTTTATAAGGCCTCTAATGAAAAATTAAGTGAATAGGGCCTTCATTTAATGCTAGCTCTGTTAGTGCTTAAAAAAGAAAGCTCATGTTGCCATATGTTTGCTGGCCAGAGAATAGAAAATATCTTTAAAAAGTAAAAGGTTACCCCTTTGGCTATTTTGGCTATAATTTACCAGGCTTTTCCATTGCATTGGAGATTAAATGTGACTTGACAGTGTCCAGATTTATAGTCAAACTCAAAGGTAGCAGGACCTCGGCTAGTTTAGCGAAGGAAGCAAAGAAATCTTGGAAAATAGTGAGTACAGCTCATTTTAAAATGGACTGTGACCTTGTGAAATGAGAAGCATTTTTTCATCTCTGAATGTACCTTAATCATAATGTAGCCCAGGGGAGCCAAACATTTTATATGTTTTAACAAGCTAAGTGATTTTATAAAAATGCTGTTAGAAGGATTTATTTTAATTGGACATTAAATCATAGCTAAGGCTTTACTGAACTTTTTTAGATTAGGTTTCCTAAGTGAAGTAGCCAGACTAATTTCTTTTTTGTCCTCAATCCTCAGTATTGGAGTTTCACTTATCTTTGCTGTATTGACTTCAGGCTTCTTCCAGGTTTCAGCTCCAAGTTCCAAATAATTTGGGGACATATGTATGTAGTTTGTTGCTATTACCATTTCATATTTTTTTCAGATTCACTGTCTTAGCTCCAGCAAAGTAATGCATAAAATAGAGAAGAGTTTCTGTATTACAGTGTTCTTTATGTGGCAGAGGAATTGTTTTTTAGGGCATAGTTGACAGTATTTGAAGATAGGTTAGGTTGTCCAAACTAAGATTGGGGTATACTACTGGTATATATGGCTACATCCAATATTCCAAGAAATCATCCTCTACTATGCCCCCAAGCAGAAAAATTATGCAGCCTCTATATAGTGCCAAGGTTGTGAAACTTTTCTCTGGTGCAACTTAATGATTCTCAATTAAATTTTAGCCAGATAAATAAATATTCTGATCCTACCCAGTCTTCAGGATGAGATAATATATGTAACAGGCAAGGTGGATGGATATACAAAAGTATGGGAAACAGAAAGGAAAAAATGCATGGAAAATTAAAAAGATGTAATAGCCAATACTTGAGAAGTCATCTAGAAAACATAGGGTGTTTCAGTAAGTGGCAGTTGTGGTTTCTGTGACTTTTTCCTCTCTGTTTTGTTTTTGTTTTTGTGTTTGTCAGTCATGGGGTTTGAACTCAAGGACTGGACACTGTCCCTGAGCTCTTTTGCTCAAGGCTAGTGCCCTACCACTTTGAGCCACAACAATACTAGAAGTATTTGAGTGACTAATTGGAGATAACATTCCCATGGACTTTCCTGCCTGGACTTGGTTCAAAGTGTGATCCTCAGATGTCAGCCTCCTGTATAGCTAGGATTATAGACATGAGCTGCTGGTGTTTTCTTTTACATGTGAAAAATATATGTCATTACTGTTGCTAATATTAATGGTTTATAGAACATGAAAAATGAATTAAATGGGTTACAGAATAGACTCAGTCACATCCCAGAGGGTATTAAGTTTATAACTATGTAGCTGGAATAGATCAAACGGAAGCTGGGGAAAGGAGGTAACATGTTGACAAAGAGGTCACAAGTACGCCAAGTTTTATTTCCTGGAGCTTTGACTTAAAACTCAGTTAACCTTTGTGTGTCTATGTAGGTATGTAGGTATGTACGTATGTATGTATGTATATAGATAGCTGTATGCAAATGTGTGCATGTATGTGTATTTTATGTGTGTGTATATGTCTCCATGTTTGTATATGTGTATTTCTATGTGTGTGGCTGTGTATCTCTATGTATGTGTATGTATGTTTATATCTATTTATGTCTATGTATGTATCTCTGTGTGCATGTATTTTAGTGGAGATAGCTACTACATACCAGATAAGAAGTCTTTTAGGTATTATTTGATGCACTAGAGAGAAAATCTCTTAAAGCCTCAGCTAATATGAATTTTCTTGTAATACCCGTCCATATGATATATAAAGAAATTATACAAGAAATAGTGTTTTATAAAACACCTCAATTTTGCATCTGTGATAAACTTGTAAGGAAACAGATGGGAGATTTTATTATTCTTATGAATTTTCTATCTGTAAGCAGTTGCTATTTGTTTTTAATTGGCAGAATTAAAATAGAAAGGTTAAGTGGCTTTAGGACTATGGAAATACACACATACACACACACATATATGCACATGCACTTAAAATACTGGAAGATGTTGATACCTTATATTTAGTCTGTTTCTTGTGTTTTACTGGAAGGGACTGAGTTTGCAACCTGGGGATTAAAACAGGGTGTTCCTTTTAATTGTAGTCTTATTTATTAGAGTAACCATTCAGTTAAAACACAGAGTAGCAAACTGAAAAAAGGAATGGTTAAATTTGCATATAAGTCATCCCATTGTGTCACTTATCATAAGATCCTTTTCAATCGTAGGTAAGCATGAAAAATCCCCTTTAAATTAAAATGGAGAGCTGACCAGAACATTTTAGGTTCTTTGCTATGCAAATACATATAATGTAAAGTTCCTGGGGGAAAATTAATATCTTAGGCAGGTGATTTTACCTTTAAATTTTGCATTTTCTGTCCTATGATGTAAGCACATTTGCATAAATGACTGGCAACTCAATTAGAAAAATTGTGTGCTAATAAAATTATGTTCATATCTCAGTGAAGAAACAGATATGAGAAGATTTAGCTGAAAGTTAAACCATCAAGGTTACATCAAAGGTTTCACTAGTGTTAGACTTGCTCCAAATTGTCATGAACATAGACATTAAACAGATTAAAATGGTGCAATATAGATAGATTATTTACAAATGTGAAGTGTGGCAATTGCTTTAAGTGGCAATTTCATTTGAATAAAAACTTGTGACATTGTTGGCCTTATGAATGTTTATATACTTGTGAGATGTTCATTTTCCCAGCCGATCAACTGAATATTGATGTGAGTAGTGCATATTTGTTAGTGCCTAGTTACTTTTTATATTTGTTCTTTTAAAATTAAGTGTGATATTTTGGATTACTTGAAAGGAGTACATTTTCCTAGTCAATTAATATGCACATTTCTGTCTTCTAGACACAATATTTGGCTAGGCACTGTTTTCAGAGATAGGCTGTAGAACCTGTTGGTATAATTTTCCTGAATCTCTTTTTCTAAGCTCTTTTGCAGTTTCACATATCCCATATGTCAGAAGAAGTATGTTTCTTTTTTTCTTTTTATAAATTAATGATACGTTTTTCTATATTACTGTCCTTCATGTTTTTAGAAACATCTCTATGCTTTTTGAAGCTTGCTCATTGACTTACCTTTTACTCTCTGCTTATATTAGTTTAATTTTTAATCATTTGATGAATATCATTTTACAGATGCTATCCTGTACATATAGATAAAAAATTAAATTAGAAGTAATGTCTCACTTTTCAGCAACAAAATAAGTAGTTCATATTTGAGAGTTTTTCATTTAAATTTTTAGTTTTAATTTTGGTCTTATTGAGTTTTATTTTGCGTAATCTCTTTTCATTGAATACTCTCCAATCATTTTGGTTCAGGTAGAATTGAGATATGAAGGCTTATCTTTATCAACTGAGTAATAAATAAAGGTACCTCTCTTTCTTTTTCTCTCTCTGTCTCTCTGTCTCTCTGTCTGTCTGTCTGTCTCTCTCTCTCTCTCTCACACACACAGAGTTACACACTGTTGGTCCTCACACTTGCAAGAAATATTTGTCTTGTTTCCTCACCACCCACCCTCCTTCAATCTGTCTTTCTTTAGAGAAGCTCAGCTGAAGTTATTTGCACAAATTCAATATCAATCCTTTTACCATGGACAGCAAAGGCTTTTCCTATCCCCATTTCCTACAGCCTCTCTAAAGTACTTCACCCACTGCCAAATCATTCCTATGCTCTCTTTTGTACTTTTGGGCCATACCAGAGCAGTTGACCTGTTGATTAAGTCTCACCACTATGACTCTTCATCTTTTCTGATTTCATTATTTCTTGCTCAAACCAGGAGGAGGGAATTTAGGGAGGAAAATAATCGTTGAAAAAGTTATTATATAACCCAGTGAGGATAGATTATTTATTTATGTCTTCTCTGTTTGATAATTTAAAGAAAAACCAGAAAATACCTACTTTTGTACCCTATCTAGTAATTTGAATTTTTAGACCAGGTAAAAAAAGGAAGAAGAAAGACAATGTTTCATGGTCCTTACAAAACTTGTGTGCTGTTAAACTCCCTTTCCCCTTCTTCACTCCTACCATTCTAACTCTATTATGAGCCATGCAAGCAGTCCTCATTGCCTTTATGACTGATTCCACCTGTTTTTCTAGGTACTGACCACATTTCCCTCCTTTCCCTTTCCAATAGAGAAAAGAGAAAATAGACCATGTGGATGCTCAACCACCTTAAGCACTCCTTTTGGAGCTGCTTCTTGAAGGAAGGTTGGGAAAAGTGGGTGGGTGCTGGTAGCAGGGCCTACTCTGACATATGTTGGTGTGAAGAACAAGTATGTGGTTGTCCTGAAAGCTGGAATACTTAGAGCTTTTTATATTCAATTTTTATCCCGAATTTCCAATCATTAAACCTAATTTTGAGACAGGGAAATCCCAAAGTAGTGAATCTTCTTTGAAAGATGGTTCCTCCAAATCATTTAACACAATGTACCCACATTTCCCAAGACCAGATATTTTATACTCTTCTGTTTAGTATTTGCATTGATTCTGTGGGTAACAATTTCACCATCTCTTTATGCATACAGACAAGTTTTTACACAAGTAAACCAGAATACAGGTTTTGACACATTGTCTGAGCTAGTTTTTCAGTGAAGACTGCAAACAAGAAATTCTTTTATTGTATGTAAAAATGGTAATTTCTGGAATGCATCAAATAAAGAGTTTGGCTTCATCCTGCAGTTATCTAAAAAGGAGACACATGGAAAACCATGGTGAACATATGTATCTCTATGTCCTTATCTGCATGCCATCAGAATGAAATCTGTTGAGCTTGGACAAATTTGCAAATTGGATATACTCACCTAATTTGGTCTGTTTTTGAGCACCCACTATTTCCCCCTTTAAATGAAGAACAGAAAAACAGATGTGCTCATACAAAATAGATTCTAACTTAGAGAATAAACTAACACTTGACTTTCTTCAGACCTTGCTCTTCATGAGTTAGAATGTCACTAATCTTAGTCAAGGTTGTTTTGTTTGTTTTTGGCTAGTCGTAGGGCTTGAGCTCTTGGCCTGATTGCTGTCCCTGAGCTTCTTTGCTCAAGGCTAGTGCTCTACCTCTTGAACCATAGCACCACTTCAGGCTTTTCCTGAGTAGTTTGTTGGAGATAAGAATCTCAGACTTTTCTGCCTGGGCTGGCTTTCAACTGTGATCCACAGATCTCAGCCTTCTGAGTAGGTAAGATTACAGGTGTCAGCCACTGGCACACAGAACTTAGTGGAATTTATATAAATTAAAATGATATTCAATTCAATGATCCTTCCTATTTTTACGGGAGTGCATTTGTTCATTACAGAATATTAGTTATTGTTTATTGGTTATCTTGTTACATGCAAAAATATTAGATAAATGTAACTACTATAAGCCTGATGCTAATAGTTCACATTTGTAACCTGAGCTACTCAGGAAAAGGAGAAGTGGGAAATCATAGTTTTAAACCAGCTGGGACTGAAAAGTCTCCACCTTCAAAACAAACAACAAAGCCAGGCCAGAAATATGGCCCAAGTGCTAGGGTGCCAGCTTTCAGCATGCTGAGTAATCACAAGTCCTCTGAGTTCAAGTTGCAATACTGAACAAAAAGAAAATACATATTGTAGATTTTGCAGGCAGCCAAAAGTCATAGTTTCCCATATGCCAGGGCAGTGGAGTCTGTAAATCCGCAAAGGGTGGCTTTTATTCAGAAAGAGGAGTATCTAGCCAGTTTGATGTCTGTGGATAATGTTACACAGGGGATTCATGAAATTGTAAACATCGAGAGTTTAGAAATAATAGAATTTAATGCATTGTACAACTTTCTCTCCCTTCATAAATGAATTGCCTAGAAATGTGCAGGTATACTGGCTTAAGGGAGTGGCATGCATTTCCCTTCTACTTGTCTTAGAGCATAAATTTATAGGTATTCCTTTTAAAAGAGGTGGTTTTTGTGAACAGAGAATATTTAGCTTCAATTTTATTGTAGAGTTTTATGAGACTGAGACATAAGTTAGAGCTTTGTGATAGAAGGCCGCTTTAAGTTCATTAAGATTCTGGCTTTCATTTGTAAAAATGTCTTTTCTTTTCTTTCTCTCTCACTGAAGATTTGTGTAGTTTGTCCCAGAAAAAACAGAAAGGGAAAGAGTAATAAGAAAAATCTCTTGTTCTTCCTTCTGAACAAACTATTTAATTGCATCCTGCATTGAATGTTGACCTACCACTTAAAATATTTGAAGTGAGTCATAATCTCCATTGGCAATGGAGACTCTTGTTCTAGGATGTTTAATGATTTGCTCAAATGTTGACACATTTCTGCAGCAGAGCAAAAAAAAAAGCATGCTAATTTAAAACATTGGATTTTCAAGGAAGACTTCCAGTATGCAAATATGGACATCATAATAGTATAAAAATGGTGTGTTGCCAGGTGCTAGTGGTTCATGCCTGTAATCCTAGCTACTTGGGAAGCTGAGTTCTAAGGATTGTGATTTGAAGCCATCAGGTCTAGGAAAGTCCATGAGAATCTTGTCTCCCAATTATCAGCCAAAAAACCCAGAAGCAGAGCTCTGGCTCAGATGGTAGAGTACGACTCTAAAATATATTTAAAAAATAAACAAAAGAAAAACTCGAGGGATAGCACCTAGGCTCTCAGCTGAGGTCAACCCCCAAGAGTTGCACCCCCCCTAAAAAAGTCACAAAGTATATGACAAATATGACAATACAAAGCTGTAAATGTTAATAATTTTAAATATAAAGTAGAATCCATTCAGCACAAAGCAGTTATAAAGTGTCCCAATGATTATGCAATAAGAATTAGAGAAAAATAATTGTTTAGTTCTTTAGTTAACATACTTTATTTTAATGGAAACTTTTGAATTAATAAACACACTCATACATTTTTCTATGACAGTAATAACCATAGTGTATCTTATCAGATAATTAACTTTCACAAACATAATAACTAGTGTAAGGAATAGCAATGGCACCATTACAATAAAGTATTTCTCTAGATGCTGCAATCTTAACAACTGTTTAATTTTGAGCTGCTTCCTTTTAGCAAAGGGGATGTCACTTCTGTTACTGTGTGTAATGAAAGCAGACATTTCTGCAAAGAGAAATAAAAGCAGGGGATAGAGAAGACAGAAAAATGCACAACAGGAATGCTTGAGCCCAGATTAGAAGCAGACTATGCCATCCTGAAAGGTAACATCACATCTCTCAGTTAAGTGGATTGAATGAATGTCTAATAATGTCTGTGTTGATGTTTAATTAGGATAAGTCACTGAACAGTTCAGCTTTATTTTCTAATTCAGGTTATCTCTCGTCCTCCTAGTAGCTCTCTGAATAATAAACTCATGAAAAAGAAAATGGTACCTGTTAGGTTTTTAAAAGTAGGTAGCCGGTAAAGGAGAACGCCACGCGGTATTCAGGCAGGAGAGAACGTTTATTACCGAACTGCTGGCCTGTGGCCAAGATGATCCATGGCCGGAGAGAAGGGAGAGAGAGAGAGAGACCCCCACCCAGCCTTGCTTTATTTAGGGCAGGGGCAAGGGGTGTGGCCAGGTGGATTAGGAGGTGACCTCAGGGAAAGGGGAGGTAACTGCCTCCAGGTCTGCAGGTTACCCAGGTAACTGGGTGGAGACTTAATGAGGTGGGGGCATCTGCATGTAGCCCTCAGGGAGAGGACCTAACAGTACCTTTTATTTACTTTCTGTCTTTTGAAGTAGTTTTAATAAAAACAAACTAAAGAATATGTAGGTTTCTGTAGATTTCAAGTAATCCACTGATGAACTGTTGCTACCTCCAGGGAGAGGAGAACAGCATAGAGCAGTCCTTAAAACAAGGGTGGGGTGAGTGATGCATTATTGTGGGTGTTGTTGTTATTATTATTGTTTTGCCAGTAGTGAACTGGGAATTGAACTCAGCTTGAATACTATCTTCTGCTTTTTTGCTTGAGGATTGCTTGCATTATGCCACTTGAGTCATAGTTCCACTTCTGGCTTTTGAGTGGTTAATTAATTAGTCAATTAATTAATGTGAGTAGAGAGAGGAGTCTCAACCATTTTCAAGCTGTTTGGCTGACCCTGTGTGGCTACAGAATGGGTACTTTACTTGGGTTTGTTTCTCCCTGTATATGGCAGGCCATTTTTACATGAGAGATTGCAGCCACTTTGTACTCTTAGTGTTTACCACAGCAATTTGCCTTCTTGGAAGGAAATATTAACAGCTTTGATACACTTAATCTCTAAGGGAAAATGCTGGTATTCCCCCAAAACATCCGGAGCTTTGATCAGCACTGGAAATATGGGTCACAAGAATTAATAGATACTGTGAGAACTTAAAACAGAAAGCAATGTGACACTTCGTCACTTTAAAAAGAACTATTAACAAAAGTTTCAGCATTGGGTACGAGTCCTGAGTGGATTTGCTTGATGATGATTATAAACATTTGCATCTCTCCATGTTCTTAGACAAAGTCAGGAATGGATGAAAGCAGATTGATTTTGCACTCTGTTCTACTGTTCATTTCCAGAATTTGTTTGTTAAGAATTAATATCCTTATGATAAAGAAAAATATAAGAAATATTACCTTTCTTTCCCCCCTTTTTCTCTTTTTTGCCTCTCTCCCTCCATTTTTACCCCCTTTTTCTCTCTCTTGCGATCAACTACTTCTACCTTTTCTTTTGTTCTTCCTCTCTTCTTCGGCAGAGTCTCATTTTGTGGCCCAAGCTGCCCTAGAAGTTACAATTCTCTTGCCTCAGTATCTCAACTACTGACGTTACAGGCATATACTACTATGCCTACCTTAACATGCTACTTTCTATATCATTGGGGATGTTTGTGGACAATGGAAAATATCAGAAAGTAAGTGACTAATTAATGCACAGGAAGGGAAGATATAATGAGATTTTAAGAAAGAGAAAAAATTTTTCCCACATATATATGTATATATTTATAATATGTATGTAAGATTCAACTGAAAATTTATTTAGGAATAGGAAGCCAAAGAACTCACACACACACACACACACACACACACACACAGATGAAATATGTAATATGTCAACAACTCTTTTATGCACAACCTCACTTCTTTGTTGGTTTGTTTATAAACATGCCTTCAGACACAATGTAGGACTTAGGAGAAACAAATCTAGAGTATGTGAGGTCATTATTGACAAGGAAGGAATCCTGTTCAGTTTGTAATCTCAGAGGTAGAATCAGGGCAATCTGCCAGGGTCAAAACCAGAAGTTCACTGATGGGCTGGTAGCCAGCTAGAGGAAGATGCTGTAGATACTGCTGAAAATGAGTGCCAAGGATCAGTAATCAAGAAAGCTGACCCCACCACTAATTTGAATGAGTATTATCTTTTTTTTAATTCCTCTGACCCTGATATCTGCCACTAGTAGACTTAACCCTCAATAATATTGCTATGGATGAATCACAATGAATGAAAAGCAGTAAAAGGAAACAAATGCATGTGAATTCTCTAACCTTTCAGTAATTGCAAATAAAACATTGTACACTTTTCATCAGTCAGTTTGATGGTTCTTTACTAGGTCACAGTTCCTTTGCCTGGCTTTCCGCTCTGTGTCATTCATGTGTTTTACAACACACTAAATAGAAGTTACAGGAAGGTGTAGTGGCTCATGACTGCAACCATAGCTACATGGAGGCAAACCTGGGGGGAAAAACCTTCAGACCTCACCTCAATCAATAAAAGTGGGGACTGGTAGTGTGTTTCCATCATCCTACTGACCTCAGTTACTTTGGAAGCTTAAATTGGAAGATTGTGGTCAGGCTAGCTCAGGGAAAACTATGAGACCCTATTCAAACCAAAACAACTGCAAAACAAACTAAACAACAACAATGAACTGGGGCTTTGGCACTATTGTTAGAGCACTTGCCTAGCAAGATTAAGTAATTGACTTCAAATTCCAAAAACAGAAAGATAGAAGGGGAAAGACAGAGAGGAGGGGAGGGGAGGGGAGAGAAGGGGAGGGGGGGAGAGGAGAGGGAGATTTCAAACAAATGTTCTCAATATTAGAGGAAAACCAAGGCTCAGTTGATTGGTGCTTTTTGGGGGGAGGGTGGGTGGGTGACAATTGTTTCTGATAAACGTATCCTGGAATCTTTAGGAACTTATAATGACTTTATAAGATAATTGCATACTTCAAAGGCACCAATTTAAATGAAGTTATTTTGAAACTATTTTTCATATGCTTATTAGTATTACTACATTCTCCATCTGTGGGCATCACCTCAAATTATTCAAATTATAGACTCAAGTCTAACACTGCTATTTGAGTCATACTTCCACTGCCAGATTTTTAAGAGTTAGCTGGCAATGAGAATCTATGGACTTTCCTGTCACCACTGGCTTTGAACTGTAATCCTCAGTTCTCAGCCTCCTGGGAAGCTATAATTACAAGTGGGTCACCAATGTCTGCTAAAGAAGAACACCAATACTTGTAATCTTAGAAAGGATTGATATTAATTATCATGATCTTTATTAGTGCATGTAGAGAATTTCCAAGTTCAAATTCCCCCTTTGTCTTTAGATCAGTTCCCTTGAGGTGGAATGCTTTGAACCAGTCCTGTGTCTGCTTTAGAGATTTCCTTCCTGGCCTCAGGAACTTCTCTGTGTCCCTTGCTATCTGAGGCCCCATACACTGAGACCAATTCTGTAAACACTCAGAAATTTGGAAACTGGTTTCATCAGAGCATTGTGTGTATGAAATGAGAAGTTGTGGCAACATCAAAACATGTATCCTTGGTGGAGAAGGTTTAGAAGCTTTTCCTTTAGACTGTTTTTATTTTTGTTGTGGTTTAGTATTATTATTTTTAAAAGCCCATTGTGATGGTGATAGCCAAAAGGAAGGAATTCGGAGGACTCCATGGGATATTGTCATATTTTGGCTCATATATATGGATATATATATGAATATTTTCCTATCTTAAATCAGTTTTGATTTGGAACATTTTATGACTTCTCTGGCAAGGTATCTACCATCTGGTCAACATTATCTTCTCCATTTCATGCATCCGAAATGTATCACATCTTCTCAATGAAATGTATTTTACAAATCTCTCAAAACTATGAAGGCTATCAAAGAACAATTAGAAGAATTTTTGCGCTCATAAATATGTTTCTCCTCCTGTTCAGAAGGAAGATCCTGCTTCTGGGGAAGGGCCCCCTTGCTTCCTCAATTCTTTTTCTCCCCTTTTCTCTATGATCTTTTCTTTCCATTTGTCATTTCCGTCTACATGTTGGCACATTGGCAAGCTATCTTAACAGCTCATGATGTTTGGAAGAACTGCGTATGGTTTTATTAATTTTTAATGCACTCTTTTTTATTGGAAAGCTATTGCTTGGAAATGATATGATCATGAAGTAACTGATTGCATCCTTTATGGATTCTGTGGACAGAAGAATGAGAACACAGAGCCCTCACCCTTTTTTCTTAGCCTCCATCTCCATTACATGCTCCAGTATGTCAGTCTACTTGCCAGTTTCCTTTACATTTTTATTGTCATTGCTGTGATTGAATGATGCTCTTTCATCTTCAGTCGTTCCCCCTCCCCACCCACACACATTGTACAGAGCATTCTCAACTTGTAGTCTGGTTACATTCTAATTAATCCATCACAAATTAAAATACATAAAATATACCTAATCTACCAAACGTCAAATAACAAATACTGCACTACAGAACTTCAGTTGTTTCTCCTTTACGGCCATCAGTCTGGCTGGGATGGTTGGCTCCCGGCCACTACCCATAACATCAAGAGAGACAACCATAATAACCAACTAATCTGAGGTGTTCAGATTTCCAACTGTGGTTTGAATGGAAGGAGTGTCACTTTTGCAAGATCCTAAAATCCAAAAAGCATAAGTTGAAATGTTATGTCAGTGACCATCTGTATTTACTTATCCATCTTAGCTGGATGAAAGTATTGTAAGTTTAAGTAAGTATTGTAAGTTAAGAAAGTATTGTAAGTTGTAAGTTTAACTTGTAAGTTGTAGTCTATCTACCCAGGAAAAATGAAGCTAAAAATAGCTTACTCTACAGAGAAGCTACTTGTGAAAATCTGATGGATGTTCCAGTGTCTGTTGTAGTGCAAATATACCATATTCCAAGTGGATCTACTCTCAACAAACTGGAAGATAGGCTGTTAATACACATTTGTTTCTCTGGAAGCAAGGGAAAGACTCCAACCCTTGTTGCTGTATCTTCATTTAATATGAGTCATTTTTGCCTTTATTAGAAACAAATGGGGTCAAAAGATGTATCCTAGTTATAGCATTGAATAACATGTTATTCAGCAGCTTGAACAAAACCAACCTCTTCTATCCAATACCTTCCTTTCATGGAGACACTCAGCATTCCAAGTTTAGTTCTCTGTCAATAGTTTGGTAAAATTGTAGTGTCACAAGTCTCACCTCCTTCTTGAGGGTTAGAAGTTGACTGGCTATTTACATAAAGTCAATCAAATCTGTCACCCAGAACTACTAGGATAAACTCCTACCACTTGGATAAAAACAAATGGCATCATAACTGCTTGACTGCTGCAGACATCAGACTAGACATGGGTGTTTCTTTATTCCTCTCACTTGTAGGATTGTAATGAAGGCTGAATGTGCTGAGGGTCATGGAGTTCTATATTTAATAAATGTCAATCATTTGGTTCCTTTTTTTTTAGGGGGGGGGGCGATTGTGGGGCTTAAACTCTGGGCCTGAGTGATGCCCCTGAGCTCTTTAGCTTAAGGCTAGTGCTCCACAGCTGGAGCCACAACTTCATTTCCTATTTTCTGATAGTTAATTGGAGATGCAAGTGTCACGGACTTTCGTGGCTGGCTTTGAACTGCGATCCTCAGCTCTCAGACTCCTGAGTAGCTAGGATTATAAGCATGAGCCCCAGTGCCTGGCCAATCCTTTCTTTTCCATTTTCCTTTCCTTCCTTTTCTTTGGTGGTACATTAATATAAGGCCAGTGTATATATTTGTATAGCAATTATGATAAATTTGAAGTAGAGGTCCTGTGGTATGACATTGTCAAATAATTTCCCTAAAACAGCTCATGAACTAAATACAAATTATGTTTACGGACTGTAACTAAAACTTCAACTCATAAACAGAAAAAAATAATCTGGAGCAGAAAAATCCTAGCTCTCCCAAATGATTTTAAAATTCCCCAAACTATGAGACTTAAGATTTTAAAAGTAAGTAAATAAAAAAATAAGCATAATGTATTGTGTGCCTATCCAAAAAATTACATATGTAAATATTAAAAGATAGCTAAATCAAAAAGACTACAGGTACTAAAAATGTTAAAAAAATACATGGTTACTTAAATGAAGCTAAATAAAATCTACTAATGATTAACCTTTCAAAAGTTTGCTGGAAAACTTCTGAATAATCATACCATTCATACCATTCGAGATCTTAAAACATCTGACCAGATTCATGTTCATGCCCCGTACTCCCTTGATATTGGTGGCTTATACCTGTTGAGAAATGCATGTGGGGACTAGGAATATGGCCTAGTGGGTAGAGTACTTGCCTTGCATACATGAGGCCCTGGGTTCAATTCCCCAGCACCACATATACAGAAAACGGCCAGAAGTGGCGCTGTGGCTCAAGTGGTAGAGTACTAGCCTTGAGCAGAAAAAGCCAAGAACAGTGCTCAGGCCCTGAGTTCAAGGCCCAGTACTGGCAAAGAGACAGAGAGAGAGAGAGAGAGGAGAGAGAGAGAGAGAGAGAGAGAGAGAAGAGAGAGAGAGAGAGAGAGAAAGAGAGGGAGGGAGGGAGAGAGGGAGAGAGAGAGAGAGAGAGGAGAGAGAGAGAGAGAGAGAGAGAGAAAAGAAAGAGAAAGAAAGTAAGAAAAGACATGTATGTGCTAGTTGGCATCTTGTGTTATTTGGGAGCTGAGCACAGAACCATCGTAGCCTGGAAACAATCAGACCCAGACCCATAGTCTAAACAGCCCCCAATCCCTGATTGATGGAGTTCATCTCCCAAACTTGCCCTAATTCCACAGCCTTAAAATAAAATCACCTCATATTTTTATGTAAGTTACATGAGAGTCTTCCCTAAGAAATAACCAGTCAATGCTAGCGTTCTTACTTCATGGTTTTTGTCACTTTTCTGTTACCTAGTTTGTAACTACTGAAAAAAGAGAGATAGTATGAAGTATTTATTTTATTTTGATTTTTATTGTCAAGGTGATGTACAGAGGAGTTACAGTTACATATGTAAGGTAGTGAGTACATTTCTTGTCAAACTTGTTACCTCCTCCATTTTTTCCCCTTACCCTCCTCCCCAGTCCCCTGACCCTGGCCCCCTAGAGTTGTACAGTTGGTTTACTACAAGCTTCCTAAAGTTGAAGGAAGCAAGAGCACGCAGAGAAATAATCAGTTGGTGGTTAATTAGAGAAGACTGTGAAAAATGGCCGCAGAGCTGGACTTTAGGGTAGAATGAGCATATTAGCTAATTGTCTGGAGATCAGTTGCAATTTTATCTATTTCTTTAAGTCAGTATCAGGGAGGTGCTCTGATATTCAAAGGAAATACTTTCCATTGTTTCTATTTAGATGCAGGAAGGGATTGCTGTTTTGTGATCATGTAGATTGTTCTTTCTGCTATTATCTAGATGTGAAAGAACTGCAAAAATGGCTGCAGGGCCACATTTCTATTACTTTTTGTAACTCTGGAGTTTGTGTGTGAGACGTCCACTCCACTTACATTAAGAGAAAGCTCAAATTATTTTTAAAATAGGTTTGTATTCGCTACTGGTACTGAGAATGTCTTTCTCACTTTTTTTCTTTCCTTGAGAATTAACTTACTAAAAACAAACTCATCAATGCGCTCAGTACATTTTTTTTCTGGGAAAAATTGCCATAATCAGAAAGGTCAGAAAAATTTAATAGAACTCAGTGTGAGTTCTTCTGCAGTGCACGCACTGGTTTTCATATAGAACCTGTGGATTTCCTAAATACTCAACATTATTGCAACTCACAACAAGGAGCCAAAAAGTTACATTTTTGTAACTGTATAAAATTTCTTAATAGACATAAGAAAAATGCCAGTCCTTATCTTTAGAGGTTTACTTAATTCCTACAGAATATCTACTGATACCTTAGTATTTAAGGGTAATCAACATTGTGATTAGGCAGTGTATTAGCATTCAAAACAAGCTGAAAATATGGTGTACACTTTTACCTATTTTGCATTTGATGTATTTATATTTAATTGTCCACCTCTGTTTGGTGGAAGCTTTTTTTTTTGTTATGCATTACTGCAGTTTGAACTCAAGGGGTTTGCTTGTTAGGCAAGTTCTTAACACCATGAGGAATGTCCCTGGCTTTGTGGTTTATTTTCCAGGGAAAGTGTCAAACATTTTGCCAGGCACTGTCCTTATATTTTACTCTTCTTACCTTAAGGTCTACCTTAAGAGACTACTGAGATTACTGATGTGAAACACCATAACTATCTTGTTAGTTGAGATAAGTTCTTTGTAACTTTTCCCTGGACTGTCCTTGAACCATGATCCTTTGAGACCTATAGTAGCTAGGATTATAGGATTGTACCACCACAACTGACTCTTGGATTTCTTTCTTTTTTGGGTTGGTGGTGGACGGGGGAGAGCACTGGGATTAAAACTCAAGGCTTTGCACTCAGTAAGGCTGCTGGTACTTTACCACTAAAACCAAGCCACCAGCCCTGCTTTCTACAAGTTATTTTGTAGATAGTATCTAGTAAACCCTTGCTTGTGCTGGCCGTGAACCATGTCCCTCTATATTGCAGCCTCCTGCGTAGCTAAAAATACAGGTTTTAGCCACCAGCATCCAGCTACGTGATAGTTTTAATTCCAACATTTAAAAAGGAAGTAAAGAAAATATATTCCATATACATTTTTAACTAAAATATCAAGTAATGTTTGGCTAGGGAGAATAAATCAGTTAATTTGGAAAAAGATTGAATATATATATATATATATATATAGTGTGTGTGTGTGTGATACATACAAAATAATTTCAAATGAAATACGTAAATGTATATGGACATGAGTATGTCAGTTCACTTTAATAAACTAATATAGAAGCTACTCTATACATTTTTAATAAAAATGTGCTCAGGTGCAAATTTTACCAGAGGATAAAGAAGTTTCAACAAAGTTCAAAGGAAAGCTTGCTGAGAATTTAAGCTGAGATGTGGGGGCAGGGGGTGGGATAGTTGGGTAGGTGGGGGGTTCAGAGGCTTGAATTCATGGGCTTGATGTCTGGGTCTGGGCATGGTCCCTGACTGCTCAAGGCTAGTGGTCTACTACTTAGTTTTTGGTGGTTAATTGGTGATAAGGGTCTCACAGATTTTTCCTAACCCAATGGGCTTTGAACATAACTTGATCTCAGCCTTCTGAGTAGCTAGGATTTGAGTTGTGAACCATCTCTGTCTGTTAGAATTTAGTTTTTAAAGAGAGATGCATTAAAAAAATTACACTGGATATCATACAGATCATTTTACATGATCAAGATTGGACCTGGAGTTTGGAGGCCCTACATTTATGCAAATTGGTTTGTACTCACTCTAAATAAATATAAATTATCAACATATAAGTACATAATTACCTTCATAGTTATATTATTGTTGCTTAAAATAAAGTCTAGAATTTCTGAATCCAAATTCGATAAAACCAGGCCATCTATTGCTGGAAAATGCTATTATTTAGACAAAAGACCACCTAGAATCAAAATCAATTCATGTTGAACATGTGCTGTCTTAACTCCTAAATTTCAGTAAATTCTGAACCTAACAGGCAATAACAGTCTTTTTGCCATAAATGCATATATTCTACTGCTAGTTAGAAAATAAAACTTCCCTGAAGGACAGGATTAGGAAATTAGAGATGGTTTATGTGGATTATGTAGGGGCTTTTAGAGAAACTTCACCTGTGCATCCTTGCTCTGAGAAACAGTCCACATGTAGTATAAAGCACTTCCTCCTCTAAGGTGCTTGCTACTCCTATGAAGGAGCAGCATCAACCACAAGGAAGGGTGTGAACAAATAGTCCTGACTGTTCAAGGACCAGTAGCTCTAGGAAAGGGCAGGAAGGAGGGTAGTGATTTTGCATTTAAAGCACTGGATATGGCAAAGTCTGCAAGTCCTGGCGAGGGGATGCATGGAGAATATAAGTGATGCCGTTGTGCTTAAATAGAATGAAGTGGAGGAGATAATGGATGAGTCACAAATTCTTATGTGGTGGGTAGGATATGGTGCTTCACAAGTTAATGTTGGATGACATTATTTTATCTGTTGAAACAGGAAGCTGGAGCATCATTCTGTTGGAGGTGAAAAGTTGACACAGAACTGACTTCTCAAGACCAGTGACAGCTGAGAGGTTGATTGATAGGTGGTTCAGGGTCCCACTTGGAACTGTAGATCATGAGTTTTGCAATAGCATTAGGTATTTCAATGCTGAGGTTTTTCTCAGGCCCAGCAGAGGAAGGGAGAATGTAATAGGAACACTGAATGCTCAGGGGATTCTTAAGGCAGATTTACCGGTGGGAAATTATAGAGGAATTCAAGGCACTTTTGGGAATAGTTTGACCCTTAGGACCCTGGCTATATAATGAAGAATGGCAGAGCTTTCAAATTGAACTTTAGAAACATTATATTCCTACATATATTTCAATTACTGTAATCTTTTTTGCATGCGTCACAAATGGTTTTCTTTTGAGATGTTAAATACAGGGTTTATGTTTATCTTTATTTCATTTGTTTTGGAGAACCTGGCAGATATTTAATTACTAATTACAGCCCATCCTTTTAGATTTCTTCTTCTTTTCTTTTCCTCTGAAAAGAGATCTTTTATTTTCAGGTACCCCTTACAAAGCTTGGTTACTAAACATTTCAGCAGTACGATTAGAGAAAGGTTAGAAGCAACATTTAATTTCATTGAATTGGTGCCTATGATTAGATTAGGTAAAGATTCAGGAAAAGAAGGGGTGTACATCCCTAGCCTTTGAGGATCCCAAGAGCTTTACCTTTTATTTGATACTGAATAAAAATGTGCACAAAAGGACTTACAGATCCCTTCTGGGAAGTTAAGCCCATCAAGATTCTCACCTGTGCACCTGGCATAAGTTCACAAATGCTCCTGTTACTCAAATACTAGGAAGCATTTTCTTCCTTTCACAAAAACCTGTGCTACTAACACAAATTCTTCTGATCATTTGTATTAAATTTAAAGAGCTTGGGTTTCCATGGTGTTATTTCAGAGTCTTGTAAAAAAGAGGTCAGTGTTATTGTACCATTGAAATCCTTAACTCTAAAACAGTATTTTTAGCATTTAAACCCAGGGCCAAGCTGGCAGGAGGGCTCAGTGCCGGCCATCCTCTTGGATGAAGGAGGTGGCTACAGCATTCCTCAGTCTGGCAAGAGGCCTTGGGATTCTGCAAATGTGTTCTAAGGATAGCAGGGGGTTGGGCATCAGCTGTCAGCCCAGCTTCTGTTTATGTGGGGAACAATAGCCATGTACTAGGACAGTAATTATTGGTTGATTTTCCTTCTAAAATAAATGTCCTAATAATTTGTCACAAAACCAACATAAATTGCTGTGATGTTGCCTATAACAGTAAAATTAGGGTGGGGAATGAAAGAAAGGCACAGCAAGAAATGTTTCACTTTGTTTCCACGTGCATTCTGTATTGGCAAATAGTGTAATTAAAATCTCATTGGCAGTTTTTTTTTTTTCTTTCCTAAAAGGTTACTTGGTGGGGAAGGCTTTGTTTTCTTACTTTATATCCTGAGCTGTAAATTAGAGAACAGAGGAAAAAAGTTAGCTGGCAAATAAAGGTCCTCACTGTCTGAGCTTCTTTGGAATGCCTGCCATAAGCTTGGGGCTCAGATAATTCGTTTCTCTAGAAAAGAATGCATAATCTGCCCTGAAATGAGCTGGTACCCGGGTCTCTACTGCCTGTGGATACAAATGAGAGACTTGGTATTTGAAAGTTTCTCCAACTGAAAGGTGTTTCCAAAATACTCAAGCAGTATTACTTTGGGTCTAAGTTTCACATTTTATTTTAGGCTTCTTATCAGGGGAGAGGGGTGAGAAGCCTCTAGAAGATGAGAACTGGTGGACCGGACAAAGCATTTCAGAGTTCCATAAGGAAAGGGAAGAAAGGGCCCTCCTCTTGTTCATTTCCAAAATTTCCTTTCTTCTCCTTTTTTTTTCTATTTGTGGAAGGCAAGAATGAAGCCTTTTCTTCTTCAGGCTTAACAAACTGTAATGGACATGCTAGTAGGCCTGTGTTAAATGGGTATAATATAGATATATATTTATTTATTTCACAACAGCTAGATGATTGTATTATACTCTATCTAGAAATCATTTTATTTCATATATAAACAAAGGAATATTTGCATAAAGTCTGTCTCTGTCCCAGGCTTCAATTCATATGACCTTAACCTTTGTTCTGGAGAGTAGCGGCTAGTCTGTGGCCCTGGCTGATGATCTATTCTTATCACTGCTTGCTTGTACATGATTTCATGGCGCTAGCATAGAACCAGTTGTCAGCCTTTCCATCTTTCTTTCCCCAAATAGCTCACTGGGTAGGGTTTTGACTGGGCAGGGCCTCTGCCTGACAATGCACAGATCATGGTTGACAAGAGACATCTATAGGACCTGTCCCCTACGTGCAATTTGAATGTAGAATCTTTGGAGTTCATTTTAGAAATAAATGAACTTAATATGGAAAACAAATCCTATCTGATTGCTTACTACATGTACTGGGAGAACATCAGAAATTAAGAATCTTTAATAGCCTACAAAATGTCACTGGTTCTAATGGTTACCTAATATTGTATGAAAATGTTTGGAAGACTGAAAAATGCTGCCAGATTTTGTTTTGGTTTTAGACAAATGAATTAAACAACAACAAAAAAAGAACCTCTAAATTTAATGGTGAATGTCTGGAAGGGACATAACTGCATACCTATAAATTTCCATGTAATGTAAATGATTGCTTTAAAATATATTGAATTCCTACAATATACCAGATATTCCACCAAAATAAACTAAGACATAAGCCTCATGAAATTAGAATATGATAATTTCTAGCTGAGTATTTGTCTAAGTGTGAATAAATGCTTTCGATATTTTTATTTATTTTATTTTTATTCTTTCTTTTCTTTTCTCTTCTTTTCTTTTCTTTTGCCAGTCCTGGGGCTTGAACTTAGGGCCAGGGCACTGTCCCTGAGCCTCTTTGTGCTCAGAGCTAGTGCTCTACTAATTGGGCCACAGCACCACTTACAGCTTTTTGTGAGGAGTTTATTGGAATGGCAGAGACTTTACTGCTCAGGCTGGCTTTGAACTGCAATCTTCAGCTCTCAGCCTTGTGAGTAGCTAGGATTGCAGGTGTAAACAGCCAGTGCCCAACTATATATTTTTCTTACTGTAAAACATGATAGCCTTCAGCATACTATTAGATGAACACAGATGTACAGGCAATGTATTTTGAATGTGTAAATAGCTACTAAGCAAAGCTGGAGGATTAATATGGAAAATGAAGAGTGAAAATCTGTGGATAATGTGTTTTTATTAAGAACTTGTAACACTGGTGTAATCAACTATAAAAATGGTTTTGCAGATTCTAAGTGATTCAAAACTACTTGAATACCTTCCTAAATTTTATATGACTAAATAAACAGTTCGCCAAAACAGATGGCTAGTCTTACTATGTCACTAGTTTGGAGAGTTTGGTTTTGTTTGGGTTTTTTTTGTGTGTGTGTGCCAGGCATAGTAAAAGAATGGGATTGTTAGTTTTACACACATAATATCCCATGGTGTATATGAAAATCAGCCCTCAGTATATGTGTGTGTATCTATATCTATATTTATATATCTCTATATAATTTTTTTCTCTCTTTTTGCTGCTTAAAACCAGGGACTAGGCACTATCCCTAAGGTTCTTCTACTCAGGCTAGTGCTCAGCCACTTAAGCCACAAGGATGATTCTGGCTTTTTCTGTGTAGTTTGTTATAGATAAGAGTCTCACCAACTTTTCTACTCAGGCTGACTTCAAACAGTGATTCATACATCTCAGCCTCCTAAGTATTAAAGTCTGCAGGCATGTGTCACTAGTGCCCAGCTGAGACTACATAGTTTTGTTCTGTATTGTTGTTGTTTTTTCTTTGCCAGTCTTGGGGCTTGAACTCAGGGCCTGGGATCTGTTCCTGGGCCTCTTTATGCTCAAAGCTAGTGCTCTATTACTTGAGCCATAGCTCTACTTCTGGATTTTTCTGAGTAGTTTATTGGAGATAAGAGTCTCATGGACTTTCTTGCCTGTGCTGGCTTTGAACCATGTTCCTTAGATCTCAACATCCTGAGTAGCTATGATTACAGGTGTGAACAACCAGCTCCCAGCTATATGGTTGTGACTACTGTAAAATGTGTGCCCATGATTCAGGCTTTAATATATTTTAGAAAAAGATAAATCTCAGAAAGACATTGGGATTTATAATTGTTACTTAGAGATTTTTTTTCTAGTGGTAAGTATTTCTACTGTTCCTATAAGGAACATGTTTTTAAAGAGGGAAGAATCTAAATTTCAATCTATGAATTTTCAAGGCCTATGATAGGTCCTGGTGCATGCTAACTCAGTGGAACTCAGTTTTGTTGAGAAATCCTCAAATATCATTCACTTAAAAAGTAAGAGTTGCAAACAGTACAAGAAATGTATCCAACGCCCAACGTATGATACTGTAACCTCTCTGTACGTCAGTTTGAAAATAAAAATTTGAGAAAAAAAAAATAAATAAAAAAAAATAAATAAATAAAAAAATAAAAAAAATAAAAAAAATAAAAAATATTAAAAAAAAAAAAAAAGTAAGAGTTGCAACTCAAAAGAATAAAATTAAGTTTTACAAATTCACAATCATTTGTATCTTTGAAATTTAATGAATGCATCTTTTATGCATATAAGTTTTAAATTAGACCATTAATATGCAGTTATAAATGATTTAATGGTTTGTTGATAGAGTGAAATAAAACACAGAGGGCCAGAGGGAGCAGTTGAGATGGAGAGAATCCTGATATTTAAGTTAGAATATATTTAGCTACTGTAAGCTAATTCACATGAAAACTCATCTTTATGAGATATTTTCAAAAATTCAAAAGATTAAATGTAAATACTATCTACAAAAAAAGATAGAGAGAGAGAGAGGGGCCCTATCTCCCAAAGAACTGGAGGTTCAAGTGGTAGAACATTGGTCCAGTCCAGCAAATGCTGCGCCCTGAGTTACACCTTACTACTGACATAGTAAATAGTGTTAATCATTTTTTTCATAAACAGTTGATTCAAAATATGGCTATCTATTCTAAATACTGGTGAGTGTGTAGCCATAGTTTAAGGGACTGTACTGTGTGGAGACTTTGTCAAACTCTTATGTGCTCTGAGCATTCATAGGCTGGGTAGATGAGGGTTGTGAGACTTCCAAAATGACCAGTTCACAAATACCCTGCTCAAGGTTCTACTAATGTGGATGGAACAGCAGAAAGCATGTGGGCATAAACTATCTATAATGAAATAGAGACTATTGTGACTCATAAGTGAAAGAGAAAGTGTGATAAAGGAGTTAGAGGCCCCATGGATTTTCTCCAGATGGAGGATCAAAGAAGGCTTCAGGGGACTGAATTTTCAATTGAAAAATGAGTAAAATCTATAAATGTAAAGATGAGGGGAGGTATATTTCATACAAGAGAACAGAATGTTCCAAGGCCTGGTGGTGAAGAAATTAGGACATGGACAGATGAGAGAAGTGGAAATGTATTTGGGAAATTACGTTGGCAGCAGTTCAGAAAGATCCTAAAAGTTAGTAGTAGGCTCTAAACTTTTGTTTGTTTATATTTGGGGAGAAAAAAGATTGTCATTACGCATGAATTAAAAAGCAACAACAACAACCTGAAATAATAAACACATAGTAAAAAGGAAGAATCCACTTTCCCTCCCAACAAATGTACCTTTCAATAACACTTGGTAGGACTGGGGTAGAGTCAACGAACACAGAGATTTTTGTTTGATTTTTTCCCCCAAGCTCCCAGGTGATTGTAACATCCACCATAAAAGAAAACCAGGGCCACTGTCTATTGTTTAAGTTTGTGTATGGAAAAAGGGGTGTGGGAAATACTAGGTCTGTATAGGTGAGAATTAGTATTTTGTCATGGAGCAATGAAGTCAGAGATGGAAGGTGAGTATGAAACAATGGGTATTTTGGAAAATGAGAGTGTCACAAACAAAACTGGACACTTAAAAGTTTTGAGCATACAGATAACATGGTATATTTGCAGCATAATTATTTTGAAATGCAGCAGAATAGTAGTTTTCATTCAGATGTTTAAAAAAGGACTAGGATTTGAAAAAAAATTCAACTGGTAAATATATTTTCATAGATTTAATGTCTTTACCCTGTCTTCCTTTTTATCCTTTCCATTGACCTCTCTTCCCCTTTCTCTTCCTTTCCACCAATGTACATGTCAAACCTTCCCAACTTCAGTAATGATGACTATACTGAGGCAGAATCTTCTACATTCAAATTGGGGGCATGCTTTATTTGCCATCTCAAAGAATTTAGAGTTGAACCCTAAATAAAATTAATGATTCTATGCACACTTAATAATTATATGCACTGAAATAAGTTGCTGAGGTGTCTTAAGAAGGAAGCAGTAGTAAGTACATGTCAAGAATCTTAATGAGTAGCTAAGAATGTGGCTTAGTGGTAGAGTTCTTGCCTAGAACACTTGAAGCCCTGGGTTCAATTCCTCAAGATCATATAAACAGAAAAAACAAAACAAAACCCAGAAGTAGCACTGTGTCTCAAGTAGTGGATGCTAGCCTTGAGCAAAAGAAGCTTAGGGACAGTGCCCAAACCCTGAGTTCAAGCCCCAGGAATAGCGAAAGGAAAATAAAAGAATCTTAATGATTTATTTGTCTTTTCCTACAGAGAAAAAGTTGAAAGTATACACAAACGAATGTTTAGTCTTCTCTACTATAGTTAAAACTTATGTAATTGGTGTGGGCATTTTGTGTCACTGAGTTTTTGTCTGGTGACCAGATATTGTAATTATCTCCTTTATCCCTGATTTCTGTCTAACTTTAGAAAAACTTCCCTACGCTTTATATTCCAAGTGAACTTTCTCACTAGAAAAAAGGATTGGTATATTAGAGCATAGCATACTTATCAATCCACTTAGAAAATAAGCACTGTAAATTTTAAGTTAACTGGGTATAAGGAATGTGCACCCCATTATTGTGTAGGGCTTTCAGAATTATATAGTGGGACAGCACATGCTATTCATTGGCTCCCCATGGACACTGGCTTGTATTGATAGTTTCTTGTGGCCCTCAAATGATATTATAAATAGCCAAGTGTCCCTTGGCAGATGAAAGGTTCCTCACCCCTAATAGAAATTTCAAAATCTGCAATGAATTCGGATGTGCTATGCTGTCCATAAGGAACATTTGAAATTTTTTGCTAATTTGGCATATTGAAAATATCATAACCTCGCAATTTGATTAAAATTCTGTGGATCTTTCTTTAACTCAGGATGTCTTAGGGAGTCTTCTTTCTACCTTCTCTCCTTTTCTCTAATCCAAGATATCTGTATTACTCTAAATCTTCTTATCAACATATAAGAGTAAGGATCACTCCTTGCAGGACTATTGGAAAACATTGTGTAAAGAATCTATAAAGCATTTAGTCTAGTGCATGGAACTCACCAAAGAGTAGTTATTTCTTTATTTCATTTTGAAGTATACTGCCCCTTAAATCAAATTTTAAGGCTGAAGGATTATTTGGGGAGTACTATTTGAAAGGAAATACCATAAATAATTCAAAAACCATCTGTTTGACTTTTAAAATCTATCTGGCTATGGATCTCAAGAGGTGAGTCTATTTGGATCCCATATGATAGGTTAGATGTACCCAGAATCCCTGGTTTTCATAGACTATTTGCTAGGAAAACCACCCCAACCTGCATTTCTGCACTGATTCTGCCCTTTCCCAGGGAGGATTCAAATTATATATCACCAGAGGGACCTCTTTCTTCCATCATGTGTTCTCTCCTCCTGTCTCAGGCATATCATCTTTCCTACACTCCTACCCAGTCAAAATCAAGTTGATTATCACAGAAAAAGCTGCATCCCAACAAACTGCCTCCTCCTCCATGTTTAGGTTGGTGGCAATAGAAGGTCTTCTGGCCAAATGTCAGACTGCTCCTTTAAAATCACCAGTATCTTGACTGCTGGGCTGTGTGATTTCTACTGGTCTTATCACAGAAGTCCTGCTCCAGAGCTATCCTCGCGAACTTTTATCCTGACACCTTCAGAGAAGGAAAGGCCAGTATCAGGCTCCATGAGCCTCCTCATAAATACTACAGCACCTTTAAAAAAATTTATTGGGGCTGGGAATATGGCCTAGTGATAGAGTGCCTGCCTCGCATACATGAAGCCCCGGGTTCAATTCCTAAGCACCCCATATATAGAAAAAACCAGAAGTGTTGCTGTGACTCAAGTGATAGAGTGCTAGCATTGAGCAAAATGAAGCCAGGAACAGTGTTCAGGCCCTGAGTTCAAGCCCCATAACTGTCATAAATAGATAAATAATTGTCATTATAAAGGTCATGTATACAGGGGATATGTTTATATAACTGAGGTAAAGAGTACATTTCTTTCTGGACAGTATTACCCCTTCTCTTGCTCTCTCCTAGTTTTTCTTTCCCATCCCCATACACAAGTTGTATAGTTCATTTTCCATGTAGTTTCTAGGGAGTAACACTGCTGCATTTGTTTGCCCTTTGTCCCTTCATTTCTGTACATGCATTATCCTCCCAAATACAGATAAACCGAGAGGACAAAAAGAAAAGAAAACAAAAATAACAGTGAAGAGAAAAAAAATCCTTTTTTTTTTTTCCTGTTTCCTGGAGTCCATTGCGATAATTGTTTTACATGATCAGAAGCTCATAGGCATATTGTGCTTTTGTGTTCCTCTCCTAAGAATATCATCCTTTGGTCTTCCGAATGTGAATTCTCAGAGTCCTGTATAATTGATCTCATCTCAGAGTATTTTAGATGTAGCTTCTGTTACATGAGAGAAAACGTGCTGATTGTCTCTGTACTTGCCTCTCACTAAACCTGATTTCTTCTAGGTCCATCCATTTCTCTGTTCCTCTGAGAAGTCTTTCCTTAGCTCCTTTGCCCATTTATTTATTGGTTTATTAGCTTTGGGAGGAATTACTTTTTTGAGCCTCTCCTGTATTTTGGATATTAGGACTTTGTCAGATGTATTGCTAGTAAATTTCTTCTTCCAATCTGTTGGCTGCCTTTCTGCTTTAGTCACTATGTCCTTTGACTACAGCACCTTTTTGTGGAGGAAGCAGAATACTAAAGGCAGAACTCACTACCTGTAAGTTCTTATTGAATATTTCCTGGCTCTCTTCTTTGGTATCAGTTAACAGCATTACTAGCCTCTTTCAAGATTTAAAGTACATTGTTATGACAACTATCCCTCTCCAAACAAAACTCTCTATTTAAGGAAAAAATAATCAGGTAAAAGAAACAAAGCCAATTAGTTACATGCTGCTAGTTTTGCTCCCTATGCAACACATTTTCTTGATGTCCACAGAAGCAGCTTATTAATTAGAATTAAGTTAGACAAATGGCACCCTCCTTTCTTCTCTTTGTTGCCTGTGATCTCTTGTGTGATTCTATTTTAAGTAATTCTCAGTTGGTCCATCAAATATGACTTATCTTCTTTGTCTTCAAGAATTTCTCCTAAGTTTGTTCTTCTATGAATATTAGTAGTATTCTTTGATGGTTTTGTCCCATGAATGTCTAGCTTTACTTCACATATTATATAAAAGAGATGGTTTTGTTTTCACAGAGCATTATATTAAGGGTCTCCAAAGATAATTTTCTGATTTTTGTCGATTTCCTCCCTTAAATTTGATCACCAAAAGGGCACACCTTATTGTCAGAGACCTTAGCAATTTGAAACACCATATAACATCAAACAATTCCAGCCATTACATGCAGAGCTTCAAAGAAACTTTAAGGGACAATCTATTGCTGCTTAAAAATAAGCAAACCAGATGGCAGCTTGTTGCCTCTCTGGAACTGTGTAGAGTGTATAATGTGTATTCCTGAAGCTACTGTCTGCCCTGTGTATGCATTCTGAGAATGCAGTCTCTGTAAACAGCCAGTGTGTATGGCAGACACATCCTACAATATCAGCCATGCCTGTTTTCTGACTCACACATTTAGAAAGTAGACTTTTTGGGTTGAACAGTAATTTGACCTCTGCAGTGCCTGATGTTAGTTTAATAAAAGATCATCCTTGTCACTTGTAAAAACCAGCTTGAGCAGGAAGACTCAATTACTACTTATGAAGTATTTCATCATTATGTCATAGTCATATCAACACCATCCAATATCAATTAATTGCTACGTTACTTATTATTTAGATCCCTCACAATCTTTTTCTAATCAGATGGCATGATCAATAACTGCATAATATTCATCAGCATTTTATATAGTTATTTCTGAGTCTTCAAAATATAAAATGGAAACTTAAGTGGAATGAATTTTAGAATCACCTCAAAGAGATAGAGACATTAAAGTTTCCATCTCCTAGTCTTTTAGCCTTACTGATCTTAAAGTCTACATTTTTTAAGTAAATCTCTTTTGAAATCTTCTATGAATTTTGAGACTTTTTGGTTCATATCCTATTTTACAAGTTGTAGAGTTGAGTTTTAAGTAAGTCAGCCAACAATATCTGGGTTAGAAAGTAATTTACCATTCTTTCCCACTTCTCTTTCTTGCCATACCTTCTAATTCAGGGCTATATTTCTTGCCTCTTTAAAATTTCCTTGGATTTCTCTTAAATGTCACTAATTTAGTAGCTCAGCAGTGGCAGCTCTGCTTTCTGGCTGTATTCTGATAGCAGCATCAAAGCAAAGAGCTAAAGTTCTACTCACTTTGATTGATGAGCTCATTTTGTTACAGAGGACAAATTGGATTTTTTTTATACTGGTAATAAAAATTAATGTGTGATGTTGCTTTTCGGATGTTATTGGATCTCTGCCTTAATACAGATTTCAGCCATAAAAGCATTTAACAGATAACTTGACCAGAATGTTACCTCCTTCCCCTTTGAACTACCCTCAAAAGTAAAAGGTTCTTTTCCAGTTTTGTAATCTCCAGTAGGTATTTGCATGAGCTTTTGGGGTGGAGAGAACAGTGGCTTCAGCATAATAGCACAATAGTCTGTATTTCAATTTTCCCTCTAATTGTGATTTTTTTTTTTGTCATTACAGCACCTCCTAGGTTTACACGAACTCCTGTTGATCAAACGGGGGTCTCTGGCGGAGTCGCTTCTTTCATTTGCCAAGCTACAGGAGACCCACGACCTAAAATTGTCTGGAACAAAAAGGGAAAGAAAGTCAGCAATCAGAGATTTGAGGTATTAGGTCCATTGTTCTGTTTCTCTGGGGGAAGCATGTATCTGCTCTATCTTTTCATTTGAATGTTACTTGTTTGCTTTACTAGACTAGGTGGTCTAAAAACCCAAGATATAGCAGTTTTTCTGCTGCATGTAGTAAAAACTGTAACTCCCAATGGCATTTTAAAACAGAGGACTTAGGGGTTGAAATGGATGCCCCTTTTGTCTATAATTAGACCAGGGGGGTCTCAAAAAAATGTTCTAGAGTTTGGGGCTGTGGCTCAGTGGGAGATTGTTACCTGCCTTGCACATGGCCCTGGATTCAATTTCCCAAACTTCATGAAGAGGGTAAAGTGATCAGAAATACATCTGTCAGTTTCAATATGAGACTAATTTCCCTTACAAATGCAAGATGGAACTCTACATCCTCTAGAGGTCTCATGAAATTGGTCTCTTCCAGAAGCTTCCTATCTTACTGGCTCTTACTGAGTGACCTGGTTATTTCTGAAGCAATCTGTGTGAGGAGTGATGCTGGTCAACTGGTTTAGTCTTATACAGCGATCTACCTATATAGATGAGAATAGAGTCAGTTTATTCAAATCCTGTGGCTTAGAGTGAAGCAGTAGTGTTTTCCTAGAAGGAAACTTAAATTCTGTCACCAAGAGAAGAGGAATAGGTGCTGACAGGCAAATGCCTACTGTGCCTCCTACCATTGGTCAGCATCAGTGCAAATGTAAATGAGAAATTTTCTACTGTGTCTTAGTGTGAAGTGCTACATTGTAAGAAGCATAAACAGACAGGTTGATATTTCAGGTGAATCTGTTTGAGTTAATTTTTTTTTCTTAAGAAAGCTCAGTATATTGAAGTTGGTGAGATAAGTTCAGATTTCATTTTCTGAGCATTTGAGGAAGGTTATGATGTGAAGGTTTGCCCATTTTGAGGAGAAGAAGTAGGAGAGTTACAAAAACTACAGTGAAACTAGTCAGCATCTCACCTATGATTTAGGACTTGGTGACAGTAGTTTGCTTTTTTAGAGAACATCAAGATCGCTTAAATTATGGCAAAGTTATAAAAATTCACTTCATTTTTACCTGATTTTCTAATCTACTTTATGACCAATTCTCAATTTTGGAAATGGAAAGTCATTTTCAGTTAAAAGACGTAGAGCAACTATAAAATCCAAAATAAATTTTGCTTACCTTTTTTTCTACAGATTTTTCTATAAAGTATGATGTGGGTCAAATTCATAAATGATATAATTACAATCACACCTTTGAAATCACAAAATATGAATTTAATAAATTCACAGGTGATGAACTTTACATTCTTTTCCTTGAAAATTTGATTCATAGTATCATTTAAGTACAAAAGCATGGTTTAAAAATTTTAAGTTTAAAATAGGAAATGCATTTCCTGCACCCTGTGCAAAATATAGCAGATGTGTATGCACGTGTGAGTGCGTATGTGTGTAGTGTGTACATATGTGTAGATATGCTTTGGGGCAAAAAAGAGTACTTCTTGATGCTCTTCATGTTGGCAGTGGCATCTTAACAAAATGTTGTTAAAATAAATGATCAAAATAAACATCTCATTACATAATTCCTAATAATAATCATCTAAACAAATTCATTGGAAATTATTACTTTTACACAAAGCACTTAATGTCAAATAAAAACAAGTCTGTGATGAAAATCCTTAAGAATTTGTGATAGTGGGTTTACATACCCATTATTGTTATACAGTGGATTCATATATCTACAAAGTCTAAAAGAGCAATAGATGAGGCTGCTTTTTCCAATGTAGTAAATATGAAATCCTGCTACACATTAAGTATTCACATTGGAAAACATAACACCAGCTTGTGATATGTGCTATTTTAATTGTTAGATAGTTACAAAGAAGGTATCATTATAGGAAACACTTTTAAAAATTAAACATACAGTGACATTTAACAATAAATTAATCAAAACTTATATAGATAATCAAATGCTTATATATCTCACTATGTTAACCACAATATGCTTACACAGTTTCAAAAAATATGGGATAGTAAACATATTCTTGTCACTGTAAAACTTTTGCTCCCTTAGGTTCATGGTTGATCCATGTTAATGTGTGAGCTTAATAGAGTTGAAGATAAAGTATGTTGCTTTCAGGCATCTTTGTGTACTTAGAATGAAAATGAAATTTGCATAGAAATAAAGTGTATGTATTTTTAGATATTCATTTTCTTCCTTCTATATCAATGCACATATAGATTCTCTCTCTCTCTCTCTCTCATCCATCTACCCACTCACCCACCTAACCACTCACTCACTCACACACACACACACACACACACACACACACACAGAATCTGGAATTATCACATAAATGTGTTTACAAGATACTCTGACTTTATTTACAATGTGGGCACATAGTATTTTTCATAAGAAAAATTAAAGAAAATAAGAAATCCCAGCATTTCAGTGAGCTGCTAATGGCACACAACAAACTTATAGAAAAACATGTATACATGTGTGTATACATACACACACGCATACACACACACACACATACATACCAAAATGAGCAGCTTATTTCGTTAAAGCAGTACTGGAATCAATTGGCAGTGGCTAGGATTACTAGAGTTGTTGAACTTTTTTTCAGTAGAGTTCATGATTGGAGTGAACTCGGGCCCAGTGTTGAGGACATTAATTTTATGCCTGGGGAAGCAAACCTGTATTTTACAGCAAGAATGCCCCAAAAATGCAGAAAATGCTAAGCTAGAACAAATACTAGAATGATTAATGACAAAATTAATGCACGCCATCAGGCTTTTGGGTTGTGAAAGCTGTCTCGTTGGCTGCCTAAGTACTAGATTTATGCAGTTCCTCTTCATGCTCTGCTCATCAACTCTGTGCAGGATGAGACACTTTGAACTAGCAGAACTGTTTGTTGGTGTAGTCTTTAATGCTTCACCTTATGATCCAAATACTAAATAGATCCACATGAGCATAAACACTGTCAGAGAAAGAATAATTTGAACAAATTAGCTATCATAACTGCAAGGTTTCTTGCAAAATTAATAGACTTCAGTAATTTTAGTTCTTCATACTGGAATATCTTCATGAGTAAATCACAGATGGGTTTCCAGTAAAGACTGGAAATCCACAGCTTACCATTGTAGTAGTTCTATATCTTTCTTCTTTGTTTAGAAGATCTATTAAATGTGACCCAGTAATCTACTCACTAATATATCAAAATTCGATTTTGAAATGTTGAGTTTACTCAGAGCCTAGTGGCTGGCACACCTCTGAAATGAAAGGTTTAGTTGAGAGGTGGGCAACTGTAACAACACCTGTGACAGCTATTGTTTCCTCTAATAGGTAATAGAGTTTGACGATGGATCTGGATCAGTTCTCAGAATACAGCCTTTGCGGACTCCTCGGGATGAGGCCATTTATGAATGTGTGGCCTCAAACAATGTGGGAGAGATAAGTGTGTCCACCAGACTCACAGTTTTACGTGGTAAGTGCTCACAAGCAAGGTTGTTTCTTGTGCTATGGTTGTACTTGTACAGCTCAGGTGTTCTTCTACAGAACCAATAGCAAGACTAGCTTTGTGATGATGCTTCAGTGAAAATGAATTTATACAGTATTGTTATTAGGATCAAACTTTAATCAGACACTGAAAGTCTTCTCTTGTTTGGGGCTTAAAGGAAATCTAATCATGGGGGAGAACAGGGAAAGCAAAATGAAAGAAGCAATGATTTCAGATGCCAAATTCTCTTTAGATTTTTGGTTAGAGCCTTTTAGAAGGAAACACGGTGTGCTTTTATTTGTTAACATTACTTGTACATTTTTTTTCATACTTTCTTCAGCAGCTGCGTTTCAAAAACTTCAGAAGCTAAAACTGGTGTTTATAAAATTAAGAGATATCTTGATGTAAAATGAATTATTCACAGGCCATTGATCAAAACCAAGAATAAGAAAGATATCCTTCTTGTTTGTTTTAGAAATAGTCCTTTTCTTTCTTTTATCTTTTTTGGTACCTATATCTATCTATACAATTAAAATAAGATAGCAAATCCCCTTCTAGATCTCCTTGTTGATACAATTAGACCAAAGCATGGGATGACAAGCAGTGTTTACTCCTCAGAATTCCTTTAACATGACAGTAATAGAGCTTAAAGGCTGATAGTCATCTGTTGTAGATCTCTCTTTCAGTCTTTGTGTAGAGATAAGAACATTGCCAGACTGCCTACTTAGCAGTTAACATTTCTCTACTAATATGTTAACATTTCTGTGACTTTGTCTCTTTCATTCTCTCCTCTTTTGCATGATGTAGTATGTTTCTGAATTTTGAAGAGATTTTTCTGAAGTTTAGGATTTTAGAAAATATCGGAAAATAAATTAAAATGCACATTTAAGTTATTAAACAAGAAGGATAAATTTCCAGGTGCTAAAAACAAGGAGAGAATCACCTGAGAGGAGAAAATCACAATATTCTGACCCAGGACGATAACTGAAAGGGCTGTAGATTTAGCGGTGCAGTTGTAGCTTCCAGGGTGATGACATATACGAAGAATAAACTGACAGTAGAAGAAGCCGTATCAGTTTTCTGCATATATCTATATGTAGATATATGTGCATATATGATATATATGTGTGTGTTTATATGATCTATCATATACATAATATATATTATTTAAGGTATGTATAATAGGTATCACATATATGTTTTTTTTAAATGATTAAAAACTGTAGTTATTTTTTCATGTATCCACATGACACAAAGCCAACTCACTTGTTAAACTTTCCAAATTTTAATATCCACTGATTTTCCTTGTGTAGAATTTGGTAGGAAGTGTATTAGAAAGGTACAATAAAGTGAAATTTGTCATAAACTTTTTGGTTTATCTCATTGTCTATTGCCTTTGAATTTCTTCAAAGGAAATAATAGCAGGCATTTGCTTGACTTAATCTTTATGCATTTTGATGAACACATTAACAAAAACTTGGCAGAAAAATATCATTTTACTTAGAAATTCACAAGGATTTATGTGTTCCTGTCTCCCAGCTGGCTGGAGTTTCCTCATTTTGTCTGCTTTTATACAGCTAGTCTCCACATAGAACCAACACATTTAAAAATTTTAATGTGATCTTGACTTTCTATGTGAATATCTGTCATATATAAGTGTGTTTGAGTGAAATTCACGATTCAGGCAAAGTAGTTAACCCTTCCTATATCTTTTAAAGACTCTATTTAGTAGTTGTGGATCTGCATCATGAGTAAAATTCAAAGATAATTTTGGATAATGGAAAGTAATCTAAACATGACCTTAAAATAGAGTAATCTTAGTTCATTCTCTTTGAATAAAAGAAATTACCATAAATTATCTCTGTTACCATGAGTCACCTCTGTGTTTAAAAATCTCAATATGTTGATAATTCTACAAATAATAGACTTTAAAAACTATTTTAGTGACAATGACATTCATAGATATCAGCTATCATATCCATAAAATAATTCCATGAGAAAGAAGACAATGCAATAGCTTATGTACTGTGCTTCATGGGCATTTTACGTTTGCAAATCATGTTGGCAGACACTCAAGTATTCAGTTCCTCAGTAGATGGAGACCACTTTACACTTTCCATCCAGTAGCCCTTACCAGATGCCCATTTTTGCCTCCATGGGTCATTTATTTTCTCCCTACATTGCTGACAAATGCCAAAAATGTGCCAACTGTCATGATGGGTTTTGTCTAAGCAGGCTGGATGGAGATCACTCATTTATTTCACACAGGCTGCTGGACAGCCTAATTAATTGGAAATTCAAACATCTGACCTGTGTGGCTAATGCAGAAGACATGGAAATAAGATCCTGACCACCCATGCACATTGAAAGGAACATTTCAGGGAAAACTTTCTCTCAGTAGCTTATTTCAAATTACCATAGCTTTCAAAACCTACTTTCATACGGAAGGATAAGCATAAGCTCATAACTTAAATGTGCCCTAAAATGCGATATAGTATTTGGGGAATTATCCATCTACCCTATAGAATGTGGTTCATGGAGGATGAAGTGGTAGAAGAGAGGGTTGAAGGTTGTCCGGCAGGTCATTTTTAGTTTTTTGTTTTTGTTTTTTTTTTGGCCAGTCCTGGGCCTTGGACTCAGGGCCTGAGCACTGTCCCTGGCTTCCTTTTTGCTCAAGGCTAGCACTCTGGCACTTGAGCCACAGCGCCACTTCTGGCCGTTTTCTGTATATGTGGTGCTGGGGAATTGAACCCAGGGCCTCATGTATATGAGACAAGCTCTCTTGCCACTAGGCCATATCCCCAGCCCCTCATTTTTAGTTTTTCCCTTATCTTGACTATGGAAACACAAGCAAGTGTTATAAATCTTTAATTGGTTAGCACTTGTAGAGGCTGAGCATATTTGTCACATGCATATATTTCTTGTACAGCAGAAGGAGAAGTAAAGGCTGCAGGTCTTAGTGGGCCCTATATCACAGTAGAATGCTGATAAGAACAGTAGATTAAATATTAGGTTACAGCAGGGACATGCAAAAAAACAGGGCAACATTTTTAAGAGGGATTTTTACCCCCAATAAAATGGATTTTTACCCAGATTCATAGTTTATTGGCCACAATTTCTTTCCATATGAAGATTTGGGTATGAGAATATGTAATACAAGTTTACATGATGGTAATTATAGTAGAAATGTTCTCTCTGATATGTTTTATCAGCTTCTGGTCACACCAAATGAAAAATCACTATTGGCAAAGCTTTCTTCCTATTGAAAGTGGAGGGGTACTTCCTCTTGGAGCCAGAGGAAAGGCATCAAGAATCATGTTGGTTTTTTTTCTTCTTCTTTGTCTTGGTTATGTAATTTCTCTTGAATAAGAGAAAATTATACTAAAAGAAAAAAAAGAATCAACTTTGTTCTTTTAGTCTCTGACTAAATGTCATGTTTTTTTGAACTTATTTTTACAAGTTTGTGTTTTAGGGCAATAATCAGAAAATACATACTTCACTCTCATTCAATCCAGCTTGGAGGTAGATCCTTTTTAAAGCTTACTGAGTTATTTTCAGAAATTTTTATTTCAATTGCTTGATTTCCTTGTTGTCTCATTTATTTATTATTATTTTCCTTTTTTTTAAACCTCATTTGCATTGAGAGGAGGTCTCACTTGGTGGTTAGAACAGTAAGATCACCTCTCTTCAGAGACATACTTACTTCAGGAAGTCAGGGCTTGCAAGATGGAGGAAGAAGAATAAGAAAAAAAAGGCTCCTGAAGGTGACTGTTACTGAGATGGTAAAACACATAGCGAGCAGTTGGATGAGACAGAAGAGACACTGCACCGGGAAATAGAGAGAAATGTTTGCATAATATGTCTGTTTCAAAAAACTGTAAGCTATTAGAGCAGTTGTTAAAAAAAAAATAAAGGAAACCACACAACTTTTACAATCTTTCAGGGAGATGGCAGTCAACTGTCTCTGCTGTTGTGCAGTACCCTCTGATCAGAATTAGCATGTTCATTACAGTCTCATTTTATTAATGCCTCTTTTTGAAGACTAACACAGTTGTCCCTGCTGTGAAAATGGTACTTTGCCGTTGATGTTGTAAAGTGGTCTCGGCTGGGGATCCAGGCTCGGAACATTAAAGAACAAAGCACAGCTGCTTGACTGTCACACAAAAGGATTTTTATGAAAGACTGAAACAAAAGGAAGGGTGGCCAACACAGAGCAAACTTGCTGACAATTAGGGTACAGAGTGAAGATGAATTGAAAATACTTATCAAGTATCTGAGTCCTTGGAATAAAAGGATACCAAAATGAAAACACATGCCTGTGCAATCCTGTCTTGCCATGTTGGAAAGAAACTTATGGGTTTTGGAACTTGGATATTAGGACTTCAGTGTGACTCCTCTGTACCTATCAGTGTTATGAAGTCAGGAGCCACGTAGACAGTAGTCCACGGAAGATCCTAGCAAACGCATATTCAAACTAATAACACTTGGGGGAAAACTTATGTGTGAGGAGAACCTGTGCTTGCTTTTCTTTGGCATCTATCGTCTGAGGACATTATGAGGGCACTATATGCTTCTCCATGGAACCATATCACTTGTGTTAAAGCACTGAGAACAAGTATTAAAATTGCTCAGAGAGAATGTATGCACTTGTAAATCATTGTCCTTGAGTAAAAGCAGACTAACTTTTGATCTCTTACGAAATGTTATTTATAAAGATTTTGAAGTGAATATAAATCCATCTCAGTGTTTGCAATTGATTGCCTTAATGGAACCATAAAAATGTGGAACCAGAAAAGGACTTGTTGTTTCCCTAGCCATAACTTTCATATTTTAAGAAATGGTTTATTCTTATGCATACAGCTAGAAAATTTTCAGTTTTTTTCCACATTGGAAATGGGCTCTGCTATATTATTTGTGACAGTATATTTTATTCCCTTGGACATTTGCTTCTGATGTGTATGATGTTTAATGATAAAACAGTATTCTTCCAACTAGCATTCCACAGCCAATCATGCTATAAAAGATAACAGTACTTACAAGGTATGGGGAAAATATTAAGTGGATGATAGGTCATAGGAAGGAAGAAACATGAAGGTTTGGTGGTGTTCTATCAGACAAAACTAGTATCAGATTATATTAGAAATAAGCTTCATGAACAAGATTACACGTATGAAATAAATGTGGATAAAAGAAGTGGGAAAGGGGGAGGAGGGTGGGGGAAATGAGGGACGAGGTAACAAACAGTACAAGAAATGTATCCAATGCCTAATGTATGAAACTGTAACCTCTCTGTAAGTCAGTTTGATAATTAAATATATATATATATATATATATATATATATATATATATATGTGGTAGATGTGCATGGTATTCCAGTCAAGGTCTCCAAAAGGAAGAAGAAAAAAAGGATTTGTTATATGTTATTGGTTCACAGAATTAGTCTGGCAAGCCCTATGGTCTACTGGGTGAATTGGCAAGCTGAGTACCCAAGAAAGTCTGTATTCTAGTCTGAAGTCTTGCTGAGTCAAGTTGATGAAAAGAAATATTTCCTGTTGGTGGAGAAAGCAGAAAAGTGCCCCCAGTTTGACATAGAGGCAGATAGGAAGAATCCTTACCCTGAAAATGTTTAGGGTTTTTTTTTTCTATTACTACCCATAATAGGAAGGACAATTTGTTATATTTTTGACTGAGTTATATGTTAATCATATTCCAAAACACCTCCACAATCACAATCATATTTGTCTGAACAAACAACTGGGCACTCTGTGGCCCAAGTAAGTTAATACATAATATAAACCTATTTGAGTTGTGATACTGGAGTGTAAGTAAAAGAACAACATAAATGGCTAAAGAGATTGGATTATTCAGTGGGTTGAATTCACATGGACCCTCTCTGTGAGCTGTTTGCAAAGGAATTTATATTACTTAAAGTCATATATCAAATGATTTGCAGTTGTTGATGCATAGTTTATGTTTATACTTTAAAACTGGATATTTATTTGGCCTGATAACTTTTTTTTTTTTTTTTTTTGGCCAGACCTGGGGCTTGGACTCCGGGCCTGAGCACTGTCCCTGGCTTCTGTTCCCGCTCAAGGCTAGCACTCTGCCACTTGAGCCACAGCGCCGCTTCTGGCCGTTTTCTGTATATGTGGTGCTGGGGAATCGAACCTAGGGCCTCGTGTATCCGAGGCAGGCACTCTTGCCACTAGGCTATATCCCCAGCCCCTGGCCTGATAACTTTTAAACAATGTTTGAAACTTCATTGTCTTGGCTCTCAAAATTAGTCTTATTTTAAGCTACTAATTATGATGCGGTTTAAGAAATTGTGCACACATAATTTATGGGGATTGGGACCACTGATATACCAAGTGCTCCATTTAGGACTTAATTATCAAAGTTCTAATTGCCTATCTCCTTAGAAGAGTAAATAACTTATTGTACCCTAGTAAAAAACATTATTGGGAATTGATGCCATATGAGACACGGCAATGATGACTCACATTCTTATATTGGTAATATATTTTATTAAAGGTAGCAAGAACATTTTGACAGTAGCTTACCTGTTATATTCCAAAAAAGAACATGTATATTAATTTATAGATCAAAAACACTGTAACACTGAACATTACCTTTAATCATTAAATTTTACATATAAATACATATTATTCTTGCACTTTAATGTAGAGAATGCATTTTCTAGCTGATTTGCTTATATGTGTACTATATGCTTGATGATATCTGTGTTTGTTTTAATTTAATAGTGTGGATTTTCCAGGAAGTGCTCCTGCGTTGTTTTTTTTAAACTCACAGAAACAGCTACTGGAAAGAATAAAATTGCATGGCATATATGATATCAGCAAGTTGATAATAGCATTTCTGTGATTAAAAATAAACTATTATTGTAAAGGTGATGATGTACAGAAGGGTTACATTTATATCAGTCAGGTAATGAGTACATTTATTTTTGGAAGTGTTCCCTTCCCTCATTTTCTCCCACTTCCCTCCCCCGACACTCTCCTCTTCCCTAGAGTTGTAAAGGACATTTCCAACATAGTTAGGGAGTATCACGGTTGCATTGGCTTACCATTTGTCCTACCATTTCTGTGATTCTCTTTCCCATCCTGAAATCAGCTTATTTATAAGACAAGGGATACAGAAATAAAAACAGTGACAACAGATAATAATCCAAAGGAAAAAGAAAAAATTGCAAACAATTAAAAAACCCTCTTGCTTCCATTTTCTGGAGTTCATTTTGTTGAGCACCATTTTATATGGTCATATACACATTGTTATTGACCCATTGTGATCCTCTGCTAAGAATATTATAGACATATTCTAGTTATTACAAATGAGAGAAACCATAGAACCCATGTTTCTTTAACTCTGGCTTACTTTACTTAATATAAGAAGAGTAAGGCTGAAATCAGGAAAGCAACTCCTTTTGTAATATCCTCAAAAAATAATAAAATAAAATATACCTAGGAATTAACTTAACCAAAGATGTGAAGGACCACTTCTATGATGAAAACTTAAAAACAAAAAAAGGAAATCAAAGCAGATTTAAGGAAGTGGAAAAAAAAAAAAAAAACTCTCGTGTTCCTGGATTTGGAGGATTAACATCATGAAAGTGGCAATATGGCCCAAAGCTATCTACAAATTCAATGCAATATCCATCAAAATCCCTACAACATGCTTCAATAATATAGAAGAATCAATCCAAAAATTCATATAGAATAGTAGAAGACCCCGAATAGCAAAAACAATCTCCAGCAGGAAGAACAGTACTGTAGGTATATCAATACCAAATGTCAAACTCTATTATAAATCCGTAGTTATAAAAACAACTTAATACTGGCACATGAACAGGGCTGAGGACCAATTGAATAGAATAAAAGACCAGAAACGAACCTGCAGACCAATGGTTGCCTAATCTTTGATAAGGGAGCCAAAAACACAGGCTGCAAGAAAGACAGCCTCTTCACCAAATGGGGCTGGCAGTATTTGCTACACAAGCTACACAAGTGTAGAAAATGGAAATTAGAGCCTTATATATCACCCTTCATTTTTTTTCCCCTTCAGATGTTTTTTAACCTTCCAAATATTAGCAGCCACCCACCACCATTCTCCTTGGGTTTTGTATTTGGTTTATTGCATAGTTAACCACAGATCTTGTATTAACAAGAGAAGTTGATAATTAAATATTTTAGAAAAGTGTAGCCTCATAAAAATGATGGCTTTTAATAAAGTTTTAAATATGTATATATTGCATAATTAAACCCCAAACTCTGGGTTCCAAACACACACACACCACCCCCCCATGTACACACTAGTATATGCGTATATGTACAGACACATAATGTCTGTGATATGCTTAATTTGCTTTATAGCACTTTTAATTTTATGAAATTATACTATTTATCCATTGAGACTTATTCTATAAATTCCATTGTATTTTTCTGTAGTCTGGAATGTTTTTGGAATTTACTGGACACCTAGTACTGATCTGTGCAATAAAATACACATAAAGCAGAAAGATTGAGGAGTAGGTTGATATGTTTTTATAGTTACAAAATGATACAGTGAGAGAATATTAGGGCACAAATTAGTCTTACTTCATATAAAAGGACAAAAATCACTCTAGACTGCAGATAATAGGGGAGACCCAGAAAATTGATGTAGAAATAAGAGGAACAGCAAAGTGAAGCAGAGGGAACCACATTGAAGAGAATGATCTCTGTTGCTTGCTGGACATTTCACTGCTCACACCTTTTTGGGTTTAGACACATTAGTCAAGTCTCAATGTGAAACACTTTTACCTTTGCTCATCGTTTTGAGAAATTACTGACATCAGAGGCATGTTCCACTGTGACTTGAATATAAGAGTTGCTGAAAATGGTCAGTTTCTTTGCTTTGTCCTTTCATCATCCCTTTGGAACTGAGCTGTGTGATTTGGCTCTTACTAAGCAGTACCTAGTGTCTAAAGTAGTGATGGATACAGGGTAATTCATTATATATTTATTATATGACCACATGACTGTTATGATGGAGGCTCAATTCAATATCTTAGGAAACAAGTTTCTGTCATATTTTGAAAATAGTCCTTAGCCTAGCAGATTGAAAATCAGCTATTCACATGGAAATAAGGTGATATGAGCCCATGAAAATACACATGTGTGAACTCTTGATACTCTTTAAGATACAATACCGAGAATTTCAGCTTCTTTTTCTTCCTCTCTTTACATTTATGTGGAATCTGTTATTAACACACTCCTCTCTAACTTTTAGAAGAATGTTCATACATTAGCATACAGCAGGACAATGTAGTCCCTTACTTGAATTATTTAGATCAAACAAGGGTTGAATTTAGCATATGACTTCTACTATATCTGCACTATCTTACATCATAAAATATATAGATAATTATAATCATTTTAATGCTTGTAAATAGAACATCAGTTGTTAAAAGTTTTAGAAGTGCAGGATGATATTAGATAACATTTCAATACTTAAAGAGATAGTTAAAGAAGGATATTGGTTGTTTTTGTTATTTCAGATTAGTTATGTTATCAAATTTGTTTTGGAAAATGATACAATATGTAGCTCTGAGTTCAAGCTGTACAAACCAGAGCCAGGTATCATTTGTAGAGCGATCAGGATCTACTTTGCTACGGTTTTTAGAAAATATGAGGCACTAAAGAAACTTAAGCATACCTAAAAGTAATATTCCCATTTGTTTGTATCTCAACTAATAGTAAAAGGAGTTTTTATTACTCCACTTACCATTCTTATGACTGTTCTTTGCTCTAGTTGGAGATGACAAAGGAACTGATTTTAAAGTATACTGGTAAAATATGTTAAAGCATGTCCTCTCTCAAAGATTTCACCTGGCCAAATTGATCCTCCTAATAAAATACTTATTTAAAAATAAAATGTGTAGATGTTTTAACCCTTAAGAAAAAACCATTAGCATGTCCCCTAGAACACATACTGCATACTTTCTGATGGGCTATTTTTAAGTCCTTACCACTTGGGTTAGATGGAGCACTCATCCTAAGGAGCTTCGTGTTTATATTCAGGGCTTTATGAATAACACTATGTCTGAATTTTCAGGTACCTGTTGTAAGCAGACACAAGTGCTTCAGTTATCTTTCTGTGGGACCCATTAATCTTTGTTGGGTAGATGCATTAGTAAAGTTAATACATGCAGGCTCAACAGCAAATGAAATTCTCTAGTTTCAGCTCACCAACAAATCATTACGTGAAAGGAAGAGTTCACTTTGACGTAAATAATTCTTGACGATGTGACATGGAGTTGAAAAGATACAGGGGGACATTACACACAGAGCAGTAGGATTGGGACTTTGCCCAGTGAGATTGAGGTGAGGCAGTCTTTTCTTAATTCTCCATCAACATGGTCAAAATATGTTGTGGTAATGTAAAAAACTAAGAAATAATTGTTAAGTGGCAAATACTTTACAGTATTGTTAAATATGCTGATGGGATGTGTTTTACACAGACTGGTTGTGTGCTAGTAGCATAAGTTATACAATTTTTATGTTTTCCACAAGTGAATTTCTTGGTTAGCCATCAACTTTATGATCCTATGGTGCTAGAACATCTCTATAGGAAGCATGGAAGGAAAGTTATTTGGAGTAGCTTGAGTTAGAGATAGACATACTGTGCGCTCAAGGAAGCTTTGGAGCAGGGATCTCTTTTGCAGCATGACTTTCAGTGGCCCAGATGGCTGACTAGTAACTCCAGTCACTACATATATGTCTGACATTTGACATAAGATTTTGCACTTATTTTCATACTTCTAATATTTCATAAGGTTTATTTTGTCTTTGTAAAATATGGGTCTCTCACTGTAGTAGAACCAAAAAAAATTAGAAGATAGGCATTACATTTCATGTATGACTGAAGAAAATGTTAGGTGACTACACCAATTCATGGTTATGTTTCACACAAAGAGGTGAATATTGTTCCTTATTCATACTCCATGAGTTAATACTCCATTAGTTAGGGTCAAAAGGATCCTGCCAGTGTTTGTAATGCTGAGTTCTTAAATGTGTGGTATATATATTTGCTTTACCGCCGTCCTCCTCTTTTGACGCACACTTTTACCCACAGGTGATAGTCATGGACTGTTCGTGAACTGTTCTCTTTTATAATTGGATGGTGTGAACAGCACATAAGAATTCCCACAGTAACTCAACTTTATCTGAAAATTTTTTGGGTATAGGTTTGGGGGCTTGAACTCAGGGCCTGGGCACTGTCCTAGAGCTTTTTTTATATAAAGATAGTGCTCTACCACTTGTGTCTCAGTGCTACTTCCAGGTTTGGGGGTAGCTAATTGGAGAAAAGTCTCGCTTGGACATTATTGTCCAGTCTGGCTTTGAACAGCTATCCCCATATCTGAGCCTCTTGAAAAGCTAGGATCACAGGTTTGAGCCACCAGCACCTAGATACCTGAAAAAATTTTAACTCTTTTTCAGAAGATAAAGTTCTCTCCCTTTCCTCATTCAATCAACAAAACCACCAACTTTAATATGGTAGTGTCTTTTCAGCAGATACTACAAATTCATAATTTTTCTTTCCATATAATATAGTTCTAAAGATTAATGTCATTACCAAAATCCATCAAATTAATTTTGGAACTTATTCTTTATGAATGTATTATTTTCTTATTTATCAAAATATAGAGAAGAGGGTCAGGAATAATTAAAACTATTTTCTAAATAAATTAGTCTTTAAGTCTCCTATTTCAGAGGGCAATTATTGCAGTGCCTATTTCTTATCCAGTTTGTGCTAGCTATTGAAAATGCAAAAGTAAGAAGAAAATCCTAGAGAATTAATGATCACAAAACATGCAATATGGTTTGTAGACATGTAAGTTCTCATCCGTGTCTCTTCTTTGTGTAACCTGAATTTTAATAGAAAGGATGGCTAAGTACATTAGAACTACTGAAGAGTGGTCCAGATGCATTGCATTGGGTCAAATTGCAGAGGCATTTAATCAGATCCACAATGACCACCAGGTTTTATGACTTTAAATCCTTTTCTTTATTCACTGTCTCATATTACCCTTACTATGCTTCCCAAAGTATAATTGAGAATAATGTATCATAGAAGAAAAGACATAGAGACTGAGATTTTTAATCCCTAGCAGAAGCATACAAATGTGTGGAATATATTTTTATCTGCTACAAGAGAATCAGTGGATTGCTTGTAGAAGGCACATGTTTTCATAACCATTGAGTTTCACCCTAGTGAGGATAGGAAGGAAAGTAAGTTGGAAGTTGAAGTGGAACATAAAATATAAAACAATTATGAAACAGAAAATGTACTCAAAAATGCATGCATAAAGACAACCAAATAGCCACCCAAATGCTGATTAAAATTGTGCTTTAAAAATGCCTTTGAAACCAGGTGTTGGTGGCTCATGTCTGTAGCTACTCAAGAGGCTGACAGCTGAAGACTAAAGTTCAAAGTTAGCCCTAGCAGGAAAGTTCATGATATTCTTACCATCAATTAATCACCAAAGTGATAGAGAACTAGCCTTGAGAACAAAAGCACAGGGACAGAGCCCAGGCCCTGTTCAACCCCAGTTCAAGTCACAGGACTGGCACAAAAAATGCATCTGACTTGTATACTCTTATTATATTTTTATTTTATTATACACAGTAACTCAGGAAAACCAATACTATATGACCTCACTTATATGAATGATTTAACAAAGTTCATCTTACAGAGATGAGGAGTACAATGGAGATACCAGACCCTAGAGGTAGGATGCACTTGGAGAGATGTTGGTCAAAGGTTACAAAACTCCATTTAGATGAAAATAAGTGTAGACATGTATTCTACAACATGGTAGTGAAAGCTAACATTATATTTGATTTGTGAAAAATGATGAGATTAGATAGTGTACTTGTTACAAAAATGGAATTCTGTTAGGAAATATATAGATTATTTTGTTAGATTTTCTCATATCTCTATATATATCTAACCCCATCTATCTATCTATCTATCTATCTATCTATCTATCTATCTATCTATCTATCTATCTAACACCAAAATACATGAAGTATCTCAATTCATTTGGATATAAACCTTTAAAAACAGTTTCTTGAACATTCCATAAATACTGAAGACCATCACAGGAAGTTACAAGGTCAATCTTGGTCATTTAAAAAATGATCATGTTTGTGAGGGTTTGATATAATCTTATCAGTTTCTCTTTAAGGACCATTAGTTAGTGGATATTGCTGAAATCCTTCAAAATTAGTGTTTAAAAGTCACAAGGAGGCTTTAGTGTGTTCTTGTTTGTGGTCTTTTGGGTAGATGCCCAAAAGTGGAGCTGCTAGGTCATAGGGGAGTTCATTGCAGCAAAATTTGTCTTAGCTAAAATATGGAACCAACCCAGGTGCCCCTCAGTAGACAAATGGTCCCGGAAAATGTGGTACATATACACAATGGAATTTTATGCCTCTCTCAGAAAGAATTACATTGCCCCATTCAAAAGGAAATGGAAGAACTTGGAAAAAAATTATACTAAGTGAAGTGAGCCAGACCCAAAGAAACATGGACTCCATGGTTTCCCTCATAAGGAATAATTAGCACAGGTTTAGGCTAGTCACAGCAGAGGATCACAAGAGTCCAATAGCTATGCCCCCATGAATGTATTACATGATGCTAAGTGAAATGAGCTTCTTATTATGGAAACGACTGTTATATCACTGTTGTAATTATGCTCAACATGCCAAGTGAAATCATAGCTTCTTTTGTTAATGATCCTCTTGTATCTCCTTCCTATGGTTGTACCCATGCTATCACTGTATCTTATCTGAGTACACTGGATACTGTATATACTGGTATTAGAACTAGGGAAGTGAAAGGGAATATCAAATTGAGAGAGAAAAGATAAAAAGACAAACGACTCCAAAAGCAATACTTGCAAAACCATTTGGTGTAAACCAACTGAACAATTCATGGGGGGTGAGGGAAAGGGGGAGGGAGGAAGGGGGAATGAGGGAGGCGGTAACAAACAAGAAATGTACCCATGACCTAACATATGAAACTGTAACCTTTCTGTACATCACTTTGACAATAAATAAGTTTTAAAAAACTCACAAGGAGACATTCTTTCCCTGCAAAAATTGTTCCAAGAATCTCATTCACCGTTTACGGCTGTATACATAAAGTAATTTCATGAAAATGAATGCATCCGAATAAGTTGTGTGTGTGTGTGTGTGTGTGTGTGTGTGTGTGTGTGTGTTTTAATATTATCAGTGGGTAGGATTGCTGAATGCACTGAAAGGTATCAAGTCTTTCCTGTATGTGTTCTTTGATTATCCCAAGATTGGGGGCATAATAATCTCTTTTTCACACCCCAATTTTCTCCTTATTTTAGGAAAGTGTGTCTTTTCTTAGGCACCAGAGAGTGCTGGATTGGGAAGCAAGTTTTGTCTCTGTGGGAACAGCCGTGATGCCAGCCTCACAGTCTTTTTGTTGAGGAGGCGACTTTAAATTTTTATTTTAGGCAAAGCATCTGCAAATTAAGACTACAGAAAGCAACAGTGAGAACATCTTCACAGTTCAGCTCAGTTGGACAATTCTTCATTAAACTGACAGTTTAATTGGGTGTAAAAAGAAATGGCAATTTAAACTCAAAGGGCTTTAAGTGGGACAACCTTCCAGATTTAACATTAGTATTAAAAAATATCAGCAAGACTTAATGTTGTTAAGTCAATAGTTCTCTAGTTAGTTAGATTCTATTGAGTGTGTTTTGGGTATGAAATTGGCCTAACCGATATGCCTCTTATTGGCAAATGTTGGAAGAGGCTGATGATAAAGATGAAGATCTTTTGTGTGTACATTTAGATTGATAGAAGGATCTATCTTGTGAACTGGTATCTGCTCAGTTTTATTATTTCAGTAATTAAAGATTCTGTTCTTTCAAGCCATTTGAGTCGATGGACTTAAGAAGACAAGATGAAAGAAAAAAGTAAATTCTTGTGTGTGTGTGTGTGCATGTGTGTGTGCGCATGCATGCTTTTAAGTAAAACTGAAGTCAGTATTTTTTTATCCTATAAGGAAATTTGTATTTGTATCCTCAGTAAATAGAAATTGCTGCAGGGCAAGTACTCATTCACATAATTGTTGAATTCTGAAATTTTCCAATTTTTGGATATATGTATTTATACACATTATATGAGATTTCTTGTAGCCTAATAGAAAGAGAAATGTGTGATCTTTATATGTCAGATACATAGATACTTGATAAAGAGTCATTAAGCATGTGTCCAAAATGATACAGAAATTTTTCTCCTGAGAAGCATAAAAATTTTGGCTTTTTCCTTGCTCACTTCAGAGACCATAGGCAGTATCTTATCAGAGGGACCAGGAGGTAACTTCATTTTCTTTGTCTTTCCCTTCTTCGTTCTTGTCTATTTTGACAAATATCCAGGAATTGCCGTTAATAACCACTTACTCTACACCACATGACCATCTAAGATTCATAACGAATTTTTAGTGTTTATACCAGCTGAAAATGTGTGTGTGTGTGTGTGTGTGTGTGTGTGTGTGTGTAGAGAGAGAGAGAGAGGAGAGAGAGAGAGAGAGAGGAGGAGGAGGAGGAGGAGGAGGAGGAGGAGGAGGAGGAGGAGGAGGAGGAGGAGGAGGAGGAGGAGGAGGAGGACGACGACGACGACGACGACGACGACGAAGACGATAACTGTTCAAAGTAAAAGCAAAAGAGGTTATATAAGAAACATTTTAAACAAAATTTCTGGAAAGTAGTGTTTCCTCGTGTGAATGGTTTTGTTTTTGTTTTGTGGTTGTTTCTTTTGGCCAGTCCTAGGGCTTGAACTCAGAGCCTCAGCACTGTCTCTGGCTTCTTTTTGCTCAAGGCTAGCACTCTACCACTTGAGCCACAGTGCCACTTCTGGCTTTTTTCTATACATGTGGTGCTAAGGAATCAAACGCAGGGCTTCATGTATGCAAGGCAAGCACTCTACCACTAGGGCATATTCAAAGCCCCTCGTGTGGACGTTCAAATGCTTGAATAAGCAGAATTTTGTTTACTGATTAGTCCATTAGAACACTAAAAATTGAACTTCCAAATGAGGAAATGGTTGTATTCCATCTGAGTTTCACCTTTACTGGTGAAGACCATCTCAGCAGCATAGAGCATATAATCATTCCATCATCAAAGCTAACACACTTAAAGTGTCTTTAGACAAAGTTAATTCTAGGATCAAACACTTACTGCTAACATTGCCTAGTACTTCTGTAGTAACATCAGCCTGTCATTTGAGAGTTAGTTTTGTATATTCATATGCTATGAAATTGGTTCCAACTTTTTGTATAGAATTTTTGGTATCACAAAATAAATTCATTCCACCTTTTTAAAATAAGAAACAGTGAGTTTGTTAATAATCACACTTGCCATCACTAAGAGGTCTGCTAACCACACAGCACAATTTATATCTCACCTATTTTTTGCCATAAACTCTGACACGATGGATCAATAAGTTCAATTTCGAGAACATCTGTTGTTTAACATATCACTATTTTGATTCCATGAAAAAGGGGTAGATATCAAACTCTTGAGAAAATGTGTTAAATATTAAGTGCCAACAACATTATGAATACCATGTAGTAGATAAAATTTTAAGACTAGAATTATAGTGTACTAGAATTATAATGTACTATGTACATTATAATTTAAAAAAAATCTTCTGATACATCATTAGTCCCATAAGCTCCCAATGAACTGGAAAACTACAGTGGAGCACTGAAATTTGAATTATTCTTTTGATACAAAAGCTAAATAAGCTTAATTTTTTCATGCAATTAGAAAGTCAAGAATTGATGTAAAGAGAAGGAAGAGTGTAGTATGTCAATACTCAGCCAATAAATTCTTTCTAAACTTTGGAAATTGCTTGATTAATTTTATTTTTGTGAAACATTAATAGGACCATAGAAAACTTTCTTTTCACATTTTTAGAAAAGTCACAGAAAGGGATGGGGTTGAAGGCATGGCCCAAGTGATAGGGTGGCAGCCAATTAGCATAGACATCACTGTGTAAACTACATAAAAAGACTCATCCAAATGGCACCAAACCAGTCAATGTTCTTTTCCATCTGAATGTATTAGACTTTGGATATAGAACAGTTACTGTGTTAATAAATTATTTAAAATGAAACATGCTGATGTACATGTTGAAAGCTGTGGGAGTGTGTTTAGAATGTATTAAAGGTGAGAAAATTAAGACTTTTTGGTAAGGGCAAATCTATTCCTTAGGCAAGCCTTCTAATCTCAAATTCATTTTTTTAATTGACAAGCTATTTTCCCCCCGAAACATAAATAGTAAAAATTCTATTAAATAAGGAAAACAAAAAGCAATATAGAAAAGCTACCACGTGTAGGTGTATGTCAAGCGTGGTTTTGTGACAGGGTTGTGGTTTTGTGTCACGTAGAAAGGTCTTGGTTTATGAGATATTATTATCATCATCATCAAGATTGTCATCATCATCATTCTCTTGACACTACTCTTTTGAGCAGTGTGAATTATTGTTTGTCCAAACATATTATTCAACTATTAAAGCAGAGGAGTGATTTCTCTAAAAATACCAAGAAAAGACATTGTCTATATCTAAGAGGATAAATGAAACTAAAATAGCCTTAATTTAGACAGCTTTTTTTCATATTTAAACAGAGGCATTGACATCTTTCCCAAAAAATGCCATACTTGATTTTGTGTGAATACTTGATATATGTACATTGCCCTTCTTGAAAAATTTGGGCCATAAGCTTTAATTGCATGATCATCAAGTAAACAGTCTTGGAGGTACATTCTCTGAGCTGTGGGTTCCCACAGCTCCCATTATTGCTAATGGGAGTTACACATGTGGATTGAGGAGGGAATAATAGAGCCTTTGAAGTTGGAGTTGCTAATTGAGTGATTTCTTCAGCTGTGCTCAGCTTCATTGGCTAAACAGAGATACAGTGGTCTAAAATGTCATTTTTGGTATAGCCCTAGAACATAACCAAAGCAGGGGAAAAGTAAAATAGGCAATTTAAGAAACACACACACACACACACACATCTCAAATGGGGAAAGAATTTGAAGAAAAATAAAAACAGGAACAAAGAAGTTTGAGTTGGTTCAGTAAAAAAAGAAGTGGGAAAATAAGGAGCTTTTAGGAAGTTTCTTATTCCGAGTGAATTTTTGCTGAAGTAAGAGTCATCGTAGAATTTATTATTGTGCACGTTTGTGACTTTGGCCACCACAACAGGACAGGCTCTTCTATGTAAGCGATTTGATGCCTGTTATGATATCTTAAATCCCATGATCACAACCTTCCAGGTCCTGTGAATGTGTCTTCTTTTTTCTTTTATAAATCTCTGCAGCAAAATCGTAAAAAAACAAACAAAAAAAAACTAAGAATTTCATAGCACTCTACAATGTGGAATTTGATACAAAAAGGAAATTAAATTGGCTCATTCTTTAGAAATTGTGTAATTGGTTATCTTCTCTATTACAATCAACCTTCTTTCTGCATGGATTTAAAACTTATAAATTAATCTACTTGCTACACTTTCTTTGTAACCTCCCAAAGCAACATTGAGAGTGATTTCAGTAATTTCATAGAATGGCCCATTGTACACATACAAGGAAAATGTGGTACCCATTTCCTGCATTTGTTGCAAATGAGGCCAGTGATTTCAGGGTTGGCCATCTTATGGCTGGTTAGAATTTTTTTCCTAGTAAGAATTCTTTGAATGCATTGAGTCAGATGGAATGCCACACAGGTTAATGATAGAACTTATGAAGAACATCCAAGCATAATGTGTGAGCAGTGTAATAATCTTAGTAATGAAATGATTGTGCTATATTCATATCTGAAATACAGAATATTGAATATAACCGAGTTTGAAATGCAAAAACAATTTAACAGAACTTCATTTATAGCCATCGAGGTATACCAAACTATGAGGGGCTTTACTTTTACAATCTTTTAAAGAGAAAGTAATGAATAGTTATATTCTCTGTATAGAACCTGATTCTAAGAATTCAGAGTATTATTTCTTTTTTTATTAAAAGACCCTTAGACTGAGAATATAGAAATATTAATACTTAGACCTTCAGGGCACACTCTTATGCAACTGCTATTGCTTGTTTTGGGCTATTTTATAGAAGAGGGCTTTGGTTTATTTTGTGTTAACTTAGCTGGAAAAGGATAAGTAAGTGGCAGAGTTTTGCATTGGTCCTAGGAAGAACTGTCAATGATCTCACCTCCCTGGAAATTACCAGGACAATTTTAGGAAGTAGTGGTAATGATCGACTTTGGGGTTGTTGAAGTAAGGAAGTCAGTCTGCGGGTAGGAAATGTGGCATTATAATGTCAGAGAGATCCCATCATATATTTTACTGTGTCCTGTATTTCCTGCTTATACTCTACTTCTAGGTGTGATTAAGTGTGCATTCTGTTCTCCAGAAGGAAGGTATATGAGTAAATTGTAATATTACATCCTATGTGTTGTTGGAGGAATACTGCCTGTTGTTTTCCTGTTGCTTTCTTTCAGAAATGGAAAAAGCCACTAAGATTATAAAATACAATTATACTTTAAGACATTTGTCTTTGTGTACACAGAACCTATTCTATTGTTTTAGTCTACTTCAAAGCCACATTTTGACTGTATATTTATGTGTAATACCTAATGTAATTGAAAGTTAGTGATACTAAATTTATTAACAGGAAGAAAGAGCTGTCCTTTATTTTTATGGTAAGATTTTTTATAGAAAGAGAGATTCCCTTCTTAAGTGTCTTATTGTGACTTGCAATATGCCAGTTGCTTTCTAATAGTGAATGGTTAAGGAAAGTGTCATTTTTATGTTCAGCCTCAGTATTTAAGCATCAATATTTGTTTTCTGTGTGCCTCAGTGGGGTGTCTTCTTGTCTTTTCTGACCACTCTTTTATGAAGTTTAAGTAACCTGGGTCCTCCTTCGTTTTAACCAACAATGGTGCAAGCTTCTTCCATTTAATGAAGTTCCATAGAATCTCACCCATGTCTCTCTTGTGTCTCATTCTATCATCTGAGAGCCAATGGCAGATGTGTCATCTTCTGGGCCCTCATCTAGACTCATGCACCTAGCTTTGTCCTTTAAATGAAGTGCACATTTCTAGTATCGTTTAAAATAATGTGGCAAACATCCTAAAGGAAAGCAATAGAATATGGTGGCTTGTAAATTGAATATTTTCTGGTGGATTGTTACTTGAATATTTGGGTATAAAATATCATTATTAATAAAGTATTTTTCTTTGTGAAAGATGTAGCATGATGCTCTTTTTGTTAGATTGCTCTCTGTGTCTTCATACATCCTCCTTTGTATGCTCATCACCCTCATCCCCTCCATGTCTTCGTGATGATTTCATAAAGATAGCATAACGTATGTCAAGCCCTACCAGTATCTGTGAGTATAACAATTTTTCAATAGCTTAGACACAGTTATACTTACTTAACTTTGGACCTTTTGTTTTTCAATAGAAAAAAATCAGCTGATTTGTTTGGTTTGTGGTTAGGGTTTGTGTTATTAAGAAGAGAATGTTGCTTTTCCTTTTGAAACAAGCTTAGATTTAAGTATACCAAATGTAATCTTAAGAAATCTACTCACTACGTATGTAAATGTAACCCCTCTATACATCACCTTGACAATACAATTAAAGTAAAAAATGTAATCTTTTAAGTATACTATTAGTTTTATCAGACATTCAAGTGTTCTGGTATTTTTTTTCTTATTTATTGTCAAAGTGATGTACAGAGGGGTTACAATTTCATACATTAGGCATTGGATACATTTCTTGTACTGTTACCTCCTCCCTCACTCCCCCTCCGCCTCCCCCTTTCCCTCTCCCCCAATGAGTTGTTCAGTTGGTTTACACCAAACAGTTTTGCAAGCATTGCTTTTGTAGTCGTTTGTCTTTTTATCCTGTGTCTCTCAATTTTGGTATTCCCTTTTGTTGGGGTCCAGCCTTTGGACTTGACGGGGGATGGGCACTGGGAGCGCGCCCTATTCGCCGCCCTTCTCCTAGCCCTGGGGAATGTGGAAGCAGGCCACAATTCTCTGGGTCCGGAACCAGAAGAACGGGCTTTGCGAACAGCCCCCAAACTTTCTCCCCAGCCCATGCGCCCCCAGTCTCCCCCTGGCCTGGCGCTTTCCGAGTGAAGTTAGCTCATGGGCGGGTCCTATGGCAAGTTCGCCAGCCTATCAGCGTCCTGGCCGATCAGCCTTCTCTCCTCCCTTTCTACCATTAGCCCTTGGCCCCGCCCTAATAAATCAGATTGCTCACGAAGGGCATAGCTATTGGGCTCTTGTGATCCTCTGCTGTGACTGGCCTAAACCTGTTCTGGTATTTTGAAAATAGTAAACCATAAGTGTGGATCAAAAGACTCCTAATAATTCAAATTTAAAACATCAAACCATCATGGTAATGATGTGGAAAAATTTAATGGAATTACCTAGACTTAGGAAAATTTACTGTCAATATTAACAGTTTGTTAATAGAGTTACCTTTTTGGATTGGCTTTTATTAATTCTTTTTATGTTTTTTGTTTTTTTTTCAACTTTTCATCTGAACCAGATCACTTCCTGTTGTATAGTTCAATGAACAAGTTTTGTGAATGCTTTTTTCTGAAAGTCAGGAAATTGAAGCACTTTTACAAATGAAATAAAATAACCCAGTAGAACTAGATTGAATGAAATAACGTCTCTGTGGCTTAAAATAGGAATGAACCCACCGTTGCATGCCAAGCAGTGACTTGATGCATAGCTTTGGAATATTTATGAGTAAATATTTCAAATGTCATTCTATGATTAGCATATCCACTTCTTGAGTTTAACAGCTTAAGAATGTTGCCTTCTTCCTGTGTATATACAATGTATTTAGTGTTCATTTTACCAACAACAAAAAACTACCTGCTCTTATTTTTAGTTCAGACACAGTTGCTTTGAAGGAGACTATGTGAACAGGACACTGACTGGAAACAGGAAATCTAGAATCCTGTAGTAAAACTGAGACTAAGTGCCAAAATGAGATTGAATGAAATCCTATAGATATCCTAATATTCCAGGACATTTTTTCTTTTGAAAACAAAAATTAATGAGCTGCAATTTAATAAGGACATTTATTATGTGTCAAACACTATTTTAATTGCCTTATTGAAAATCTTCAGTTTTCCATGGCAATCTTATAAAGCATTATTTATACTTAATAATTGAGCACAATGGGGCTATACTAATCAATACAACTTCTATTATTAAACATCTTTATATGGGCTGGGAGTATGGCCTAGTGGCAAGAGTGCTTACCTCCTAAACATCTTTATAAAAAACTATGCTTCTATGCCAAAATGCTTGTAAGTTTATGATGTTTTTACTCTTTATTAATGTTGTTTTTGTGCAGTAATAGAGGCTTGAAATCAGGACATGGGTGCTGTCCATTAACTTTTGCACTTAAAACTGATGCTCTGTCACTTATGCCGTATCTCTCCTTCTGTCTTTTCTGGTGGTTGATTGGAGATTAGAGACTCAGGACTTTTCTGCCTGTGCTGACTTTGAACCCTAATTCTCAATTCTCAGCTTCCTGAGTAGCTAGGATTATACCATCATCCAGTATAATTTTCTCTTATATACCAATTTAGCCTATATAGCAATGAAATTTTAGTCTTAATGTCAGTACTGAGGAAGGGAATTACTTCTCCCATTGTAGTAATGAGGAACCTGGGGGTACAGGAGACACAGTAACTCAAATAATAATCGAACTTAATGTGTATCTAAGGTTGTCTTACTCAACATTCATATCAGAATTTAGGAAGTGAAAATTCCCTAAATGTCTTTCTTTTATACTATTTTCATAAGGAAGGTATAAATACGTTAAAACTGGGAAAATACTTAAAAAAAAAACAAAAGAAAACATTCAAAAGTTTCTTCCATGTCTATAAGTAATCACCAAATATGTATCATAGATTAATTTAGTAACAAGAACCCTACGTATCTATTAGTAAATACAGTTATACAATGACATTTATTTGTTGTAGATGAGGGATGTGAGGTCCAAGATATACAAATTCCCAAGATGTCACAGGTCATAGCTAGTAAACTGCTAGAACAACTGTAAAACCTAGGCAACTTGGTTAACAATTGCACTGTGCTGGGTCATTTGTCCTTTGCCCCACAGCCCTGAATTGAATGACTTCTGATCTTTGACTTAGGACAAAAAGAAACAAACTTTGCCTTCTTCTGTGGCCATACTTCAATTACATTGACACCCATCACACTCAGGTCTACCTTAAAATTGCACCATATGAGAAGACCTGGAAGCATATTCTTGCTTGTACCTTAGAAGAAGGGCTGGCTTCAATGGTATGTAGCATATGCACTTGCATACAATACCATTCAAAGGGTAGCTCTGTGATTAATTGAATGTTGTGCTATAGTTATTCAAAATGTCCTAACCATTTTATCCTTGAAGTTTGAATATATAAAGGACAGTGGGCAGAGGGCAGAGGAAAAATGATATAGGTATCCAATTTTCCTTGTATAACCTTCTTGTATTAGTGAATCATAGTGGCAGAATATGATGATGTAGAATTAGAGCAAATGATAGGATAAGCTTTCTTTCCATTTTATGTTTCTCTTTAGGGAACATAAATTAATATTATCTCAGTAGAATGTGTGTGAATAAAAAAGTAAAAGAAAAAGTTGAATTTGCAAAAAAATGAGTTTTATATTAGTGATATGCTTTTATTTAATTTGACTATAAATGGCCTATTTTATCAGGGATGCTATATTACTCATGCTTAGGAGTTTCTGTTTAGAGAATCAGAGACCTCACATGTTAACCCTGCCTTTTATAAAATGAACAACCTGCAACATCTCTTTTCAACATCCAATTACATAATTATTACCTGTCAGCATAGTTTACTTTTATGAGAATCCTACTAGATAGCCCTTGCTTTTCAGAAATTATCGAGTAAGAAATTAACATAAAGTGATCATGGAGTATGCACAATGTATGTGGCAGAACCTAACCCCGAGGAAGCCCAGTATGACCTCAAATCCCACAACATTTTCCTACATTTTGCTGTGACCTCTGAGCCATTCAATCTAGAGCTCTGGGCCAAAGACTTAAGCATACATGAAGATGCACAATGAATAGGGTGAATTTTCCAGGAACATCAACTTCATTCTGAGATTTATAGAACACAGGATTATTCAAATGTTTAACTAAACCTTGATTTCTTCAGAATACGAATGTGAATTTCTCCTTCACTGTTAAGATGCAACAAGACATCAGAGAAGTTTCAATGTTATGGATGGTGTCTTGGAACTTAGTTTGCCCACAGATGATTGTGGTCCTCTGAATTTAAGAGGGAAATGTGAAAACCACAGAGAAACACATTCTTCATCTAGTTCCCTTGTTTTGAATTGTATTCAAGTCTCACCAGGATGTACAAGGCTTTAATCATACTGACTGACTTGTGCTGATGCTGATATGCTCTCTTTGTCCCTGTCTCTGTTGTCTCTTGTCTCTGTCTCTTTTTCCTTCTCACTCTCGCTCACTGTCCTGTTTGTCCCTCCTTTCGTCTTTCCCACATCTCTCTTTTGGAAATCTATCCTTTTCCAATCATAAAGAAAATATGGTTCAACTGCTTAAGTCTTACAAACCATAAGAAATTAAAGGTGTATAAACTATCTAATAACCTATCCAATATTTAAGAAATGCAAGGAGTATTTACAACCTTTATTCATTAGGCACATTTTCAAAATTCTACTACAATATCCACTTGCCACTAACTAATCTCAAAAGAATTGCCCGCCATTCACAATACATTGTGTAGATTTCCCAGTATTATCCCTAATCTGAAAAATGTAGGTATTTAATTTGTTTTCATAAATGCCATGCTGTAAAGGTAAGGGTCAAGCCTGAAGAAATGGAAGAGACTTTGGAATTCTGTTTCTAAGTGACTCAGAATGTATGCCTCTCTCTCTCTCTCTCTCTCTCTCTCTCTCTCTCTCTCTCTCTCTCTCTCTGTGTGTGTGTGTGTGTGTGTGTGTGTGTGTGTATTATTCTGAATCAGGAGGGAGCCCTAAATGCACCTGGTTTTTGCTTTACTAAGTTGCATTCTGGGGTTTAGAAATATTTCATGACCCTCCCTACCTGTTTCTTTTCTTTTCTTTTTTCTTTTTTTTACCCATCCTGGGGCTTGAACTCAAGGCCTGAGCACTGTCCCTGACTTCTTTTTGCTCAAGGCTAGTACTCTGCCAACTTGAGCCACAGCACCACTTCTGGCCTTTTCTATATATGTGGTGCTTTGGAATCAAACCTAGGGCTTCATGTATGTGAGCCAAGCACTCTAAACACCAGGCCATATTCCCAGTCCCCCACATCTATTTCTTTATTGAGAATATTGAATGGTATTCCATAAGTGAAACATTTTTCTAATGTTTCCCATTAGGTAATTTATATTTAGATTCTTAATTTGTTACTGGTCCATTGAAACTATCCATCTTCATTGGGAGACTTTAATATTGTATGTCAAATATTATATTGTTTGGGCTAATTGAGCAATATGTTGCCATTTTAGTTTGTAATTGTATAAATACAACCTATACTTTTCCATAGAGAAGTCCTACTTCCTATTGTGAGTCACATATGGAATTAAGTATTAAGAAAACATTGTCCTGGGACATACGCTTATAATATAATACATGTTAAAGCCTGATATTCTACAGTCTCGGCTATTATCAGTCCAAGTGTAACGGGAAGTGTCCGTGTAAACCTAAATTAAATTATAAATGACATGTGAATGTCTTGCATTAAAATAATAGTTGTTTCTCATACAGTTTACTACAGGATGAAACTATCCCTTAAAGTTCTTATTGCTGCTTTGGAAATATATATCTTAATTGGCATTTTACCATACTGAAGTGAAAGTTTTTTTTACATCATTTAAATACCTATGCTTTACACTGGTTATGGCAATGTAAGTACATTGTACTTGGTGATTTTCCTTTGCAAATGGATTATAATCAGAAGCTGCTTCTCTTTCCACTTAAGAGGTTTCTATCTGGGGGCTACTTTGCTCTCTCTACAATGAGAGATACCCTAATTGAATCAAAAGGAAAACTGACTGATCTGTAAAAGAGGTTATGTATAAAACAGAACTTTTATTAACCTGGCTGCGATAATAATCTAAGCAATGTGCTTTGTGACTATTTTGAATAAATTTTCTGTCCATTGGAGCAACTAAAGAGCCAGCAGAAGAGGAGCTTATTCTGTAGAGACAAAGTGACCTTTATAAAATCGATACATACTATGAAGAAAGTATATAGAAATAAAACAAATATGCTTCATGTGGTCTTCTGGGGCAGGAGATGTTGGAATTACTTAGGAGAAAAGCTAGAAAGGCAGATGGAGTTCAAGATATCAAGAGCCATGGAGCAGAGTATTGCTTAGTAATTTAAGTGGAATCTGGGGTTTGCTTCCCCATTCCTACAGTTATTCATTTACTCTCTAAAAATAAATTGGAAACTCATTGCTTCCCTCTTACACACCCAGTGGTCCTTAATGCCTGCACATAACAACCAATGCCCTTTCATGTGTTTCCATTGCTTCACTTCTTAGGTTAAGAGGCCCATGCAAGTTACTATTTACAAGTAAATCATATTCCTTCTCCTGGCCTGTGTTCTATTCTTTTCTGTAAAAAGAAAAGACTTAATTATCCTGATCTCTCAAGACCTTGCCACCTTTCTTGTTTCTATACAGCAGGATGAAGGTCAGGGTTAGTGGGTAGCTTGAATTTAATGCTTATTAGGTGTTCTTTAAGAGAGGTCAATTGAACAGCTTCTTCCATAGAGATTCACTGGGAAACCTCCTTTTCAACACTAACAATGGAATATTGCATCCTCAAAAAGAAAAAAAAAATTTTTTTTCGGTCATGGGGCTTGAACTCCAGACTTGGGTGCTTTCCTTGAACATTTTCACGCAAGGCTTGTGCTCTACCACTTTGAGCTTTAATTGGAGATAAGCGTCTCATGGACTTTCCTGCCCAGGCTGGCTTCAAACTTCACTCTTAGATCTTAGCATCCTTAATAGCTAGGACTACAGGTGTAAGACCCTGGCCTACTTAAAACTTTTTTTTTGACCACTTGTATTATACAGGTAAACATGACATCAGTTAGGATGATCGATTCTTAGTAAACAGAGTATGCTTACGTTGGGAGCATTTGTGAAGATGAGTAACGGGCCTATAAATATTGAAGCAAAAAGTTGTTTCACCAGTACTGAAAGGGGCTGAGGTATACTGACTTGACATCTTGAGCAAACACATTCTTCCAGGTGATACAGGCACATTTTCTTCTCATCTTCACAATAATCTTGAATGGTTGACATCATCTTTAATATTGAGGTAACGGACACAGCCAAGACCTTAGCAGTATGTCCAGACTTTACCAGGCAATAGCATATCTGGAATTGTGACCTGGGTTTTTCAACTACTGATCTTCATTTAAGCCCTTTCCTTTTAGGAAACGGAAAAATCCACATTCTTTGACTCAGTGCTTTCAGGTAAATTCAAAAATATTTTAGGTACAGTAAAAGTTGACTCTCATTTTTTCCCCTGTAATTTAGTCAAATGAGCTCAAACTGCACGTAAAAATATGATAATGAAGTTAAATTCACAACCCATTAAACCTAAACCAGTAGTTAAGTCCAATTATGCCTACCACTTGCAGCTTACATAAATATTAAATTGTCAGGTTTAATAAACTTCAGAATTTGCTCACTCTGCGCTCTTTCAGCTTCATTGTTTCAGGTCTTCTGAGGCCTGTTACGTAAGTAAAATTATCTCTTGCTGAAGACATTGGTAGAACAAGAGCCCATTTGTGTCACAAGAATTTGGGCTTGGGCTTGCCAGTTCAGAGGTCGCTAACTGTGTTTCAAATATTAGTGGTTTGCTTTGCTTTTGTTTAATATCAATTTAGGATCCAGAAATCACATTGTGATTGTGCCGAAATAAAGATGCTTGCCTTGCTATGCTATGTTCCTGTGCATCCTAGCTAGATAGGAAGTATGAATAGGTAGGTTAAAATTCAGGCTCGCAGGGTATTCTTGTGAGATCTCATATAGTTTGGGCAAAAAAGACTCACTTGGTAGAATACTTGCTTCACAACTGCAAGGTTTCTAAAAAACAAAAACAAATGAAAAGAAATATTATTCTGATTTTCCTCTTCTATTTTCTGTATGTTCTCTATCATTTAGTAACATTATCATAATCCTAATTGCATAATTCTGAAAGCTTACATAATTTTTCCCATTATTCCACAGACTTAAGTAGGCAGTAGCTTCTGTCACTTACTTCAGAAGCACTTCTCTTTTTATCCTACCTATAGCAGCCTTAGCTTATGCCACCATTATTTACTTTAGGACTTTTCTAAGACATTAGGCTCTTGACATCTATCAACTTATTGGCCATTTGGGTGTTATTCTACAACTTATATAGAATTCAGTATCAAGTATATATAGTTCTTAATGTGTCAAGTTTTCTTATTTTATATTCATGGAAGTCACTTCTTTACTTCCATATTTATTTCCTTCCTTCCTTCCTTCCTTCCTTCCTTCCTTCCTTCCTTCCTCCCTTCCTCCCTCCCTCCCTCCCTCCCTTGCTTCCTTCCTCCCCCCTCCTTCTCTCCCTCCCTCCTTCCCTTCCTTCCTTCCATCCTTCTTTCCTTCCATCTCTGCTTTGCTGGAAATTGACGCTAGGACCTTACACCTACCTGCTAGAAAGTAATCTACCACCAAACTACATACTCAGTTTCTTGCAATGTTTCAAACTCTTGTTCTAATTTGTTTCTGTTCTACAATCATATTATTCTTCCACAGCCTCAGCATATGCTGTTCCATCCCTATCCTACCCATAGTTCATTCCAAAAGTTTTTGTTGAAAAAAAATCTATTTCTCTGAAAAAACAAGCCAGTTCATATATTAGTTCCCTGAGTATTTCTGGGATCCAGTGGTCCTTAGGCACTTGGTTCTTCCTGTTTCACTCCCTCACACATATGCCTCCTCTTCTTTCTCAGAAAGAATTTGAGGATAGACATTAGGTCCTACTTGATTTTGAGTTCCATGCCTACAACACAGCATCCAGTACATTGTTGTGAATTTTCTTAGTAAGGAGTATGCTGGTAGCTGAACCTTAAAGATGGCGGAGTTTAGCAAAGGGTTTAAATGTGGCTGCATAGAGGAGTGAGTACACATAGATTTCCAAGACAGTTCATAGCCACTTTCATGTTTGGCTAATTGAAAGAAAATTCCAATGTTTAACAGTTTTATTTCAAAATATATGGTATTGCTAGTTATTTTGACAGTTAAAACCTTTTGGTTATTCTGAGCTTTTCTTTAAGGAATTCCAGTATGGTTTTAATTCAATCACACTTTAAAGCACTTATATTTGGAAGTAATGCATCATCTTTTATTTCTTCTGAATTTCCCAGAATATTTCTAGCTAGTATCTATTTATTACTAAGTTGATTATATCTGCGAACTGAAGAGGTAGGCCATATAAAGTATGTCAATTATCTATATAAGAAATGACCATTCTTGGATTTATATTCTAAGTAGATTAATCATCTAATTGCTTGCTGAACTTTGGTGACTGTAATTAAGAGCTCCTTCTTAAATAAATGAGGTATTTAATTTAGGAAATGGTGCTCGGGTGGCTGAGGGTCTTCGCTCTTTTTAATCACATCACAGATCAAAGTTCTCAGATAAGTAGGGAGCAAATACATTAAGGAGAAATGGCGCCTGCGTCTCAAATTAACTAGGCTTAGCAATAAGGACTGGAGAAAGCTGTCCGTGGGGTCTTACTATAGATCAGCCTTTCTACACACCCTGAGAGTTTGTAAATGAGAACTGAGTACATTATCATATCTTGAAAAGGTAGATTATTTTTAAATGGTCTTTCTTATTACAATTACAATAAAGGCAACCTTTAAATCCAGTTTAATCTAATAATTGTCTGTGTAGTTCCCCTGCTGATGTTTGTAAGGAGTAATGAATGATTTTTCTAAGACTCATTTAGTCATCTTGTAAATGGGGAAAACTCTAAAGTCAATGCAATTTCATTAGAATCATTATTGGTTCCTAGTCAGGATTTTAATATACATACCATGAATACAAATCAGCTTTTAGATAGTAGACTACTCTTAATGATTAAAAACTATCTATGAAAGCTCAAAATGTTTTAAGGGAGGTACCGTTGCTATAGTTTATGGTAGAGTCTTTGGAAGACTAAGTTAGTAGTAGTTTAACTAAAGGAATATGCTGAAGTTTATTTATAGATGAATAGCGTTAAGGAATGAGATAAAGGGATGATGCACATGGGAAGATATGCACATGTCTACTTTGTGTATATATAAATGCACATGTATGCCCATGTATCCATATATATTCATTTATTTATATAATTTCAAGCTTTTCTTAGTTTGGGCAAGTGCTGACTCTTGAAACAATATTAACACAAGTGAGCTCATTCATATTGACAGTCTTTGCTATTTAAAGTTATTTGTAGTGTCACATGGAGACCTTAAAAGGAGTGGCTGAATGAAAGACTTTCTTGTTCTTATGTCAATAAACTCTACGATTATCTTAAAACTTAAATTTTGATTAATTCAAAATGAACTTGGCACCTTATGTGTAAAGTGCATCTTGATCAATATCACTACTAAAATATTTTTATAACTCATTACATTAAGTTTAAAGGATATCATAAAAGGATTACCTCTGGTGTGATCATTCCTAATAAGCTTACTAGTAAAGGAATATCATAACAAAAAGCAAAAACAAAAAAACAATGGACAATAGAGCAGAAAGACAAACATGTTATATTTATTTTCAATGAAAACGTTTAACCTATTAAAGTACCCTTGTATATGATTTGAATTTAAGACTGGCTTCCCTGTTGAGGTCATCACTCAACTCCATTGCTGTCCCAACCTTACAGAGAATAGGGGGAGAACAGCTAGCAGCACAGGCTTGTGTGGATAACAGGTGTGAGGTCTCTGAGATCCTGGCACATGTCATTGCTGGCTGGGGTCTTTACAAATAGATGCAATTCAAAACCCCACTTGGAGAAGTTTCCATACTCAGAAATGTGGAGGTAGTGGAAAAAGCAGAAAGCCATATATCACTGAAGGCATTTGGCTTCAGGATTTCCCTTTAGCCAGGTCATTTTGCCTCCATGTATGTGTAGACCAAATTTCCATTGTGTACCATATCATATTGCTCTGGATCTGCTTGTGTGACACAATGATTTCAATCAGTTTCTGCTAGAGAGATGGGAGTTCTAACCTATCCTATTCAACACTGCATCAAGGGCTGGGAAAGTAGCTTATTGGCAGAGTGCTTGCTTAGCATTCATGAAGTTCTAGGTTTGATTCCTCAGTACTACATAAACAAACAAAAGGTGGAAATGGTACTGTGGCTCAAGTAATAGAGTGCTAGCCTTGAGCAAAAGAAGCCCTGGAACAGTGCCTAGGCCCTGAGTTCAAGCTCCAGGAGTGGCTATAGATGATGGGTAGATGGATGGATAGATGGATAGATAGATACATACTGGATTATCATGCTTTGTATCTGTAATTCTTTTTCCTTTCTGTATTGAGGTACAGTTGATGTCTGGTTATATGTCCTGAGACATAGAGCCAGTGGCTGGGTGTGTTAGTCAGACTTACATGTTAACAGAATTAATAAAGGAATGATTTTTCTCAGTTTCATTTTCAAACAGAGTAATTTTTTTCTGTAGTAACCTTATCAATCAAAATGAAAACATTCCACTATCAGCAAGAGAAATGTAGTGCAATTCATAGTGTTTCTCTTGCAACCCATGCCAGAATTTTCCTGAAGTTAGGATGAACCTGTTAATGTGAGGAACAATTGAATAGGAATATCACAAAACAATTGAATAGGAATATCACAAAAGCATGTCAGGAAGTAGTGTTTCTTTCCTTTATGTATCATATCTTTTCACATTTAGTAGTAATAAAATACATTATTCTCATGGTGGGATGGTCTTAAATGACCACATATGGTATGTTAAATCTAAATGCCCTAGTCATTTATTAAAACACTAATTACAAATTTACAGATGAAATTAAAGTTAAATGTTATATTTAATAGAGTTTCAGAGCTGAATGACTATAAACAATTCAGTAACTTTTGTGTCCTGTGAATATTATGCATTTGAAACAAAAAAAAAACCTAGCCTGAAGAAGTAGAAAAAATAACGTGAATTCTTCTGTTTTGCACATAACAGATATTTCATAGGAAATTTTATTTAAATTGTCTTTGGTCTTTTCATTTACCTTATGTATCTTGGTTTTGCTTTTCAATCAAATATTTGTCTCTTCTCCTTCTGAACTCTGTACCCGCCTGTGTTTTGCTGTATTTTCCTCCATGTTTTGAAATATCTAGGCCTAATATTAATGATTCTGGCTCTGATCATAGATTAATAATCTCCATGTTTTAACTCCTCTGAAGCCTGCATTTTTCTGAAAAGGTCAACATTTTAGTACACTTTACAATAGCTCTTCCAATAAGAGGTACTCTCCCTTTCAGGGTGAACAGTAGTTTATGTTTCTCTAAAAAATGAACTGAGCCATATACTTGATTGGTAATAGAAGAATTACTGGAGTTAAGACACAGATAGGATGGAAGAATCACTTTTCTAGCCTGCTTCCTCATAGGCAAATAAGCCATTTTTTTCATGTTGGCAAATCACATGCAGTCTTCTTTTTGCATTTTCCAGTCCTTTAACATTTATCAGTCACCAGCTATTATAACTTGATTGTAGAAATTTTGGAGGCTATAGAAAGAGTATAGATGAAAATTAATCATGATCTCGTGACTTTAAGATAAACCCTGCAGACATGTTTTTCTCCACATTGTGACCCTTCTCTAACTGTGGAGGGAATTGAAAGGTGTCTCTTTCTTCCTTAGTAGTAAGGCAAGACATTTCCCCAAAAGACATAAAACGTTGTTAATACATTTCCAGTTTAGTTTTGATGATGAGTCCTTTGTGTCTTAAAACATGGTAGCTAGAGAGGTGTGGGCATATTTTTCTTCTAAATACTAAGAAATATCTGGGATAATGGATTATACTTGTCACAAGAGCTTAATGAAGAGTGAAAAGAATTATCTGAGTGTTGTTACCAACTCAGACAGATTTTGTAGCTATGTCAAGCCATATAAGTCCCTGGGAATATATGCTGTAACTTGGGTTCACAAAGTCTGTGGTTGTATTGGACAAAGAAACACACTTGCTTGGGAATATCAGTGAGCATGAAATTGATATTGATTTACTGCCTAACAGAAAGTTCTCAGAAATCTGCAATGTAGTTCTCATTGTAAACTGGAATACATTCTGTTTAAATTTTTTATGCATTCTTTGTTGTTTTCTTTGGTTTTCCCTTTGTTGTGTTTTCTTTCCTGACTTTTTAAGTTTCAGTTTTTAAGTTGTATTGTTTATATAAATTCAAAAAATGTCAAATTATTTCTGGAATAATACTGATGTATTATATATAATATTTAAGTCTTAATATAGTGAAGAAAATGTTTTTATGAATTGAAAGATAAGTGGTGAGAAACAGAAATTTAATTTATATAAAAAGAGAAACAGGCAAAACAATATGTGATTTCTATATTTTAAGATCCTGAGTCATTTTATTTTGTAATTGTATCTTATTATCAGTACAGGGAGGTCATAGTTACATAGTTAAGGTTATGAGTATAGTTCTTGTCAGTGTTACCATCTCCCTCACTTTCTCCTGCTTTCTTTAACACCCCCAATTTGTAAACTTCATTTGCAACATAGTGTCGAATGAGTATTAGTTGCATTAGTTTGTCCTTTGTCTCACCATTTCTGTGATTCCGCTTTCTTTCCCCAAATCAGATAAACCTATATACAAGACAAAATTACAAAATCAATAACGGGGAAAACGGGACAAAAGAAAGAAAAGAATGAAAAAAAGAATGAAAGAAAATGCTACAAACAGTATGTACACACACACACACACACACACACACACACACACTTGCCTTCTTGTTTCATGGTTTCCCTCATTTGTAATAATTAGTATACAACTAGGATAGTCCTAGCAGAGGATCACAATAACTCCATAGCTATGAACATAAAACCATCTAAAATGATGGTAATCAAAATGAACTCCAATATATGGAACAACAGTATGTATTTGAATCCTGTCATTCTTTTGAAGCTTTGCCTCTCCTTTCTAGATTTAAGGTTGAACTCAGATTCCTTAAGCTTTGTAGAGTATTAACTCAAAGACTTATTTCCCAGGATTGAGTCTAGAGAAACAAAATGATTCCCTTCTCTGTCACTCTGGGAATAAATTAAAGAAATAATTAATAGTGACAGCCATTTGTAATGTATGATTCTAATTAAAAAATACACTTGCTTTTCCCTGTTACAATTGATTTTTTTTTAGCACAACTACCATATTTTTGGTGTAATTAATAGAAGCTATAAATCTTTGAAAGCTGTTTCTTTAACAGCACAGTAACATAGGAACATGAGGTTTTGGGATGACATCCTCCTAGATATTTAGCTGAAAATTGCTTGCAACGTTTAATAAATGTGTCAAATGGATTCTAACCATGGTACATAAAAAACCTGAAGCTGTCACAAATTTACTTAGTTTCTCAAGTTCTTATTTAGAGAGCTATTATTCCATAATAGTTGTCATTATATTTGCATTTCATAGCTGGAATAGGAATTACATTATAGCAGTATTGCTTAGGTTTTTTAATTTAGATTTTATTAAATGTAGTTCATGTTTATAAATATGCTGCATACATATACACATATATACTTCCTTTAAATTGTTATAATGTCATGATTAAATTGCAGTTATTTTTTAATATGGCCACGTGGTAGGTATGAACCAATCTCCTGTGAAGGAACTGAGCTTATTCTTTGCTTCCCAATCTCCACATTATTCCTACTCCTCTTAGAGCCTTTGCTCAGTTTTTGGGCCAATGACACTAATTTTAAGCTAATAAGTAAGACTATGAGCTGTATTTTTCCTGTATATTTGGTTGAAAAAACATTATAGATCTTTTTATTTAGCTCTCTCCCAGACATGTTTGCTCCCTTATAAATTATTTTTGAAGCAGTATTTTGTAAATTATTACTCTGTACATTTTATATAAGATATTCATAATAATTAAGCTACTTTGTGATATACAAAGCAATACATTATTTTGCTATAATTTGTAACGATTAATGAATCTTATTACTCTAAATGACTGCAGCATATCCTCCGGGTTTATCAAATAAGATGTTTTGCCTTTATCAAAACATGTTTAGAACCTCTTATATTTGGTTCTTCAGGGTATATTGGAGGTTTTAAGCAAATCCTTGCATAGCTTTTATTTTCTTTTGGAAACTTCACCAGTGATGTCTATTAGTACAAAATAATATGGTCTTTGCCTCAAATTTCTAATGAGGTGGATAAATAAGACAGGTAACAGTCCTGCTGAGGGCACATTAGCTTGTGTTTTCAGAAAGAGCACAAAGCTGGAATTATATTAAGTTGGTTCACATCAATTCATCCATTTTACTTTTTGCTTGTGAATCAGGCCATCTGCTTACTGAAGAAAGTTGCACCTCCTCATGAAGATCTTCATGATCCTCAGTACATTAAAGTGGGGAATAATTTTAAAGAATGAGACGTGTGGAATTAAATTATCTTTTAATAATACGTAATGCGTTAAATAAAACCAAACTTTCTAAGTAACGAGTTTATGTTAAGGTAGTCTTAAAAATTGTTTCCACTTACTTACTTTTCATGCTTTAGCTTATATGGTAGAGTACTGTGTGATTATACAAACATAAACCTTTCTGAACGTCTGTACACACATACACACACACACATACACACACAAAATCTCTGGTGAGTTTTTCTGTACTCTTATTTAGATGCAGGTGGAAATTATCATAAAAGTATTTGACTATTGCACTAATCAGCCCTTTTCCCCTCTAATTACGTATCACTTCTATGTAGCACTTCATTGCTAGACTTTCCTTCTGAACTTTGATTATTTTTTGGTGGTGGGGAACTGGGACTGGGCTTGGAATTCAGGGGCTAGGTGCTGTCCCTGAACTTTTGAACTCAAAGCTAGAGCTTTACCATTTGACCCACCACTCTAATATTCAACATTTTTGGGGGGTGGTTAATTAGAAATAAGAGGGTCCCAGACTTTACTGTCTGAGCTGGTTTCAAACTGCAGTCCTTAGGGCTATAGGGTTCCATACTTTATCATTTATCTGATCCTTCTATTCTTTTTTAATTCTTCTATTCTTACTTTTTGAGAGCAAGCATGTGATATAATCTCTTCTGCTTTATCTCTGTCTCGTGTCTGTATCCTCTACATGTATTTTAAACTAAAATTATACACAACTATAAATACTAGAAAAAAGCAGGTTTAAACTTTTAGGTGAATTTTTCAATGTATTGATTAGTTATCTGTCAGGATTTACATTGCATAGTTGTTTTTTGATAGATACTTCTGCCACACATTTTTAAATAGTAAAGGATTGCTAGCTACAGTAAGTTTGATAAATTTGATCTTCAGAATTTCTTAAAATAATCTTCATTTAAATCACTTGGAAAAATTTTACCCTCTCCACATTCTTCCTACTTTTGCTTCCATTTTCCATAAATTATTCTGTTTGATTTTGATTGCAATCAAGCAGTTATCTTTTGAAGATTAAATCAGACCTGCCAATAAAGAACCACCTTGGATCAGCGTGTAGAAGGCACTGAAGTCAAAGAGAAGCTGTAAGAACTTTCCCAGCTGAAGAGTAGCAGATGTATCTTCCTTTGAGGAAATGTTCACCATCAACTTTATAGGAACAAATGTATATGTTTTTCCTTATATGTGACTGTGGTAGGACACATGATGCCTTATTCCCTCCTCAGGAGTCCTAGGTCCTATTGCATGAAAAATATGAGTATGTGACCTTCCAAGGTACAGCAAACTTCTAGTTACAGATAGAATCATTGTTATCAATCAGCTGACCTTAAAGTTAAGAGTTATTCTGAGTTATACAGGTAAACCCAATTTAATCACAAAGGAGGGAAAAACGTTAATGTCAGAATGATTTAAAATGACAAAGGCTCAAAGCAGCCCTTGCTGCTTTGAAAATGACCAAGAGCCACAAGCTCAGAAAGCCAAGAGCTTCTAGGAACTGAGACATGCAAAAACAAACAAAAACCCCTCCAGCCTTCCCCCTAGTGTCTTTAGAAAGGGCTTCAACCCTGCTAATACTTAAATTCAACCCAGTGAGACTCTTATGGGACTTTTGACTTCTGTAGTTCTAGGATAATATTTTTAACATTTCTTTAAGCCACTGAGTTTATGACAGCTAATTACAGCAGCAGTGGGAAATTAATTATCCACCTTGATTTTATTCTGAATGATTCTACAATTTAGTGTGCAACTTATTATGTTCCAGATCTGTAGCCCTCATTTACCATCTTTATGCCTTTGTATTTGTTACTCTTCTACTTAAAAAAAATGTTTTGAGTCATTTGTTTAAAAACATCTGTTGAGTTCATGTCTAGTGCCAGTTGTGAAATTAGCATCATTATTTGTTTGGGTGGCAGGGCAGCAGAGGTAAAAATAAAATCTCAAGTGTTACGTATCTATAATCTTAGTTTTTAGGAGGCTGAGACAAGAGAAACTTGAGTTCAAGGCTATAACTAGCGACATAGGAAGATCCTATATCCAAAATTAATGAGTTAATTGATTAAACTAAATTTCAAGAAGAGAATCATAAGAACTTTGGTAAGCCCAACCATCCCCAAATGGGAAAGACTAAAGTATAAAAAACTAGTCAAGATCTGGGATTAGGAATATGGTCTAGTGGTAAAGTGCTTGCCTTGTATACATGAAGCCCTGAGTTTGATTCCTCAGCACCACATATATAGAAGCCAGAAGCGGCGCTGTGGCTCAAGTGGTAGAGTGTTAGCATTGAGCAAAAAGAAGCCAAGGACAGTGCTCAGGCCCTGAGGTTAAGCCCCAGGACTGACAAAAAAACAAAAACAAAAACAAAAAACACACACACAAAAAAACAACAATCTAGTCAACATCCAATCATTCTGCTAAACAATTGCATTTTAGAATGTGGTACACAACCATGAAAATACTCCCCAGATAAAATTCCTTGGAGGCCTAACCAGACTAGATGAGAACAAGTCATTGTCATTTTCAGAAGCCCACACTTACAGCCAGCACTCTGGCAGACTTTTTTTTGACATATTAAGAATTTCATTTCTTTTTTCTTGAATTATTTTTCAGACTAGCTTAAGGAAAGCTATATCTGCTTCACACACTGACCATCTGGTTTCTATTATCAGCCTTAATTTAAAAAAAAAGCCCAGCCTACAATGTCTGTACAAAATCTGTGTGCTTCTTCAATGTGACCATATTCAGTTTACAAAATCAATGCCCATAAAATCAGCAATCTTTTCTCACCAAGAGCTAGTTGTTATTAGCTGACCATGTGAATGTAAGCAATTTCTGTGTTTTTTTTTTCAACATGATTCTCTTCCAGCAGACTGCTTAGTGGCTATTCCCCCAGTCTACAGATGTACTTCTGATATAGCAGCTAGCCACCAGAGGATTTAATCTGCAAAATATTGTCACAGGTTGTGTGGGAAGAGTTCAGGAATCAGAAGGATGTGAAGCATGGTTTTGTTGATATCTGAGGTAGCAGACATTCCAAGGAATCTGAGTACCAGGATACAATCCAAGGCAGGTTTCTGGAGCTGAACAACCCCTGCTGGGAACTCCCTGTCTTCTACAGGAATTGGATTGGGTTCTGAACTCCATGTTCTAGCTTTTAAGTTACAAATAGCTTATGATGACAGTAAATCCCTTCTCCAAGTACCAATTTAGGTTGGAGTGGTCTCCATTTTTTTTCTTCTTTGTTTCACATTCTTTATATTTTAGTTCATTGCAACCCAGTAGGATTAATTTGTTTAAATATAAATATTTTTAGATTTCCAGAAGAAATCCTCAGTTAGTAGATGTGCAACCTGACCCAGAGAATTCTGTTTTAACACTAACTTAGGTGACTCTTCTGAACATGCAAGTTGTCTAAAAACTTCTTTTTTTAATTTAATTTGATTGTCAAGATGATGTACAGAGGAATTAAATATGTAAGGTAGTGAGTACATTTCTTGTCATGCTTGTTACCCCTCCCTCATTTTTCTCCCACTTCCCCTCACCCCCAACCTGCTCTTCTTAAGATGAGGATTATTATTATTTCTACTAGTCATAAGTTGAGCAAAAAAAATCAGTAGCTTCCTAAAGTCACGGTGCAGGTAGAACGTGGTATTCATTTCATTGTCTGATATATATAGATATATCTATATATCCATCTATCTATATCTATCTATCTATCTATCTATCTATCTATCTATCTATCTATCTATATCTGACAGGAAGAAAAAAGTAAAACCTTTTATCCTAGCTGTTTTCCAATATGACTCGTTCTTCAAATGTAATGTATGTAAAATCTGAGGTATAGAACTAGAGTTGTTATAGATTAATATGTAAATATACTTTTGCCCAGATAATAAGCATTTCTGTGATAAAACCAAAATTCATTCAGTGAAATAAAAAAGTTGTTTATTTTCCCTTTCCTTAGGTAAATCTTTTATATTTCTTGGAGTGTTGGAAACTAAGCTTCTAGAACACATTTTTGTTACTGCAGTTGCCATGAGCTTAATATGACTGTGACACAGAGAAATATAAGCCTGCAAATTTTTCTTAAAAATACAAAGACTACAGCTGGCTTCTTATTTTTGTCCATTCTAAAGATACTGTAGCTAGGCTAATTTGTACGTGCCCAGTAGATCATGCCTAATTGAGTTAATGAAGCTCTTCTGTAACAAGAAATCTCCAAAGGAAAATAAAAACACAGAATGAAATTTGAAAATGCAAATTAGCCTGGCATTGCTGGCTTTCATTCTCATATACAGAAGTCACAGAGTTAAGAAAAATTCTTAAGTTAAAGGCAATTACTCCACATAGTCAAAGATCAGGCTTACCTGAAATTGTCACAAGGGAGTTGCATGTGTTCTAGAGAGAATACTCTTAGCATTGATCCATTCTTGAAGGCTTATTTAAAGTTCTGGCATTCATTGCTTAATTCCAGTGACTCAGTGGTTTCTAGTATCTGCTGACATCTTTTTGGATTTACAGTTTTCATCTAATCAATGGAAACATATATCTAATAAAATTATTACTACAGTGGAGATTTATATTTATGTATCTTTATTGAAATTTTGTCCCTTTCCACTAAGTGGTTTGTTCTTTTCATGTTACAAGTGTCTCTGATTTCTTGATTATTATCAAGATCACATACAGCTTTTCAGCAGTGTTGAGGGCAGGTTTGTTTGTATTTTCCTTTTTGGGAGATAAGAGAACTTTTTTTTCTTTTTGCCAGTCCTGGGCCTTGGACTCAGGGCCTGAGCACTGTCCCTGGCTTCTTTTTGCTCAAGGCTAGCACTCTGCCACTTGAGTCACAGCGCCACTTCTGGCCATTTTCTGTATATGTGGTGCTGGGGAATCGAAGCCAGGGCTTCAAGTATACAAGGCAAGCGCTCTTGCCACTAGGCCATATCCCCAGCCCTAGAAAAAATTTGTTGACTCCCAATCTAAAAGTGGGGAGAACACATAGAACCATGTAAAATGCAGTATGCAATGAGTCATGGGAGGCTGATAGTCCTGTGGTCTGTCAGTGAGGAAGAGAGGAAATGTTAGCTGAAAGAATTATAAGAATGAAGAGCTCCACGTGTGTGTGTGTGTGTGTGTGTGTGTGTGTGTGTGTGTGTGCTTATTGGGTGAAAGAATGTTATGGGCTTTCCTACACTAACTTCAAGTGTTGATCCTCAGATCTCAGCTTCTTGAGTAACTGAGATTACCAGTGTGAGCCATTGGTACCAGGTTAGAATGTTTCTTTAAAACCAACACGACATTATGTTTTCTTTTAAATGATTAATGCCTGTAGAGAGACTGTGCCAATCTGGCAAGCAAAAGACACTGATTTCAATGTTCAGTCACTCAAAAACTGAAAATATTAACAATATCTTAGCATTGTAATACATATATATCATAGCCAAACTTGTTTAGAAGTTCATTTGGCTGTGCTAAAGTTTTAATCCCACTTAAAAAATAAAAAGAGAAACCAACAGCAGAGATCACAAGTAGGTGCATGAGATGACTAGATCTCTGGCAACGTGTCTCCCTCATTGTCTGAAATAGGGTAATAATGTTGACAAAAGACAGACAAGTGCTGGCTGCACTTCTCAGTGTTTTATCAATGCAGTCATATTTTCTATTCATTGAAATCACATAAAATGGCAAAATGTATGTAGTTTTACTAAAATGTATGAATGTATTTCATTCAAAGACTTAATAACTATTATGAAAATTGATCTATCTAACATAAAAACTGGGGTTCATTATAAGGTTATGCTAATCATTCGTATGACTATATGAGTCAAATAAAATCAAATACATCAATCCTTAAGTATCCTTGCAACATCTAACCACACTTAATGCTCGTGCCTTACTACCCCAGACTGGGGTGGCATCGCTAATTTGTTTAAAGGAAGTCTAGAATAATGACTGCTATTCTTGCAATTCTTCCAATAAACATATCAGAGCCAGGAGGGGACGAGCCCAATTCAGGAGACCCAAAGCTCTTTTTGCCCTCGAGCCTTGGGATTCCTTCTCATATATATAGAGTAAAATGTGAAATACATTTGTTTTCCATTTATCTTCAAGCAGCTGTTGACTTTTTCCCTTTACTTTTCTCACTTTAAATTTTTAGTGCCCAAAACTTGACTAACTCAATTTAATGTTTTCAGATCAATGTTAAACTTTATATGACAATTTTTATATTTATCAGTGCCACACACTACTGAGTTATTTCCTATTATTTTTACAAACAGAAGGATAATGATGTTTATATTTGCATATAACTTGATAGTAAATGCTTGAGGCAGATTTCTTAGAGTTGCTAGAATGTTAAAAAATATATAAAACCAGTTATGTATAAAAAAGTACAACAGTATGAGTGATAGCAATTTCTCCCTTAACAATAATAAAAGTCATTCTTGTTTCTGCTGAATACTAAAATGCTGCATTTTTCTGAAGAAATGGTGTGGATAAGTAAAAATAAAATAGAGAAAAATGTAGGATTCAATTTTTTCTAAGTAGCTAACTAAACCAAAGAAGCAAGCAGTGAAAATCTAAACATGTACTAACTGTGCATGTTGGTCATTAGCATGAGTGAAACTCTCCTACCTAATTTCTTTAGCCAGAGCTTGGCTTTATGATGTAATGATATGAGAAATTTTGTTTATCAACCTAGATTGAATATTTCATTGGTAAAGATGTAGAAATTGTTAAATGATCCCCATAATATTGCATAGAAAATGACACTTAATGGAGATACTAGTGAACATAAATTTTTCTTCATAAATACATATGAAATGTAAAAATGTATAGAAAGTATTATCTGACAAACAAGATTCTCTTCCATCCCAGTGTTCTGTATTCTGTTATGTTTAGTTGATTTGAATGAACAAAATCAACTGTTGCAGTTAAATCCACTGTATCATTACCTCAGTGACATTCTTCCATCTCACACCCCAAAGAAGCCTAGACCAGACTGGATTGCATTGCTGCTATTTTTGCTTCCATTGTCTCTGTTCTGATAAGTGTGTGGTCATACCACTTTTTATTTTTTGAGATGATGTTTTATGAGCTCCTTCCTTGGACTATTCTTGAACCCCATTTCTGTCAATCTCTACCTCATTAGTATCTAGGTTTGCAGGCTGGAGCTACCTTAGCCAGTTAGATTGGTCTTAATTATAATGTTTCCATTGATATTTTCATATATGGCTCATTACTTATATGAGGTAGAAATAATCAAGGGCTTTGCCTTAAGTTGAGTTTAAGATCATCAGATTGGGTGTCAAAGAGAACAACAATGGCAGAAATTTTCAGCTTTACATGATATCACTAAATTTGTCTCCAGTGGCTGATTCGATTCATATTTTACCACCCACAAATAAAACATGTCTTTTCTGAATATTCTGCAAAAATGTAGTATTTTCAGTCCAATTTATCAGTTGGATGATTGCAAGATGGTGTTTTATTTTTTTTTCTTGTTTCATTTTTGTCAAGCTCATAGTGAGGTTGTATTTCATGCAGATTTCATCCTCTTATCAATTATGTACTTTTTCTTTTTTTTACCTATTGTATTTGCTTTCTCATTAATATATAAACATTTACATGCCAACTTGAAGAGTCCCTCATTTGCACCTCAGGAGACTGAGGCCTGAAGATCACAGTTAGGAGCCAACCAGTCAAACAAATTCCAGACTCCATCTCAAATTAACCAGGAAAACAAACAAACAAACTAACTAACAAACAAAAACCAGACTTGAGGTGCAGCTCAAGCATTAGAACCAAGCAATGAGTGATAAGGATAACCAAGAGCATGAAGCCCTGAGTTCAGTCTAGGTACACACACGCATACACACACACACACACACACACACACACACACACACACACACACACAGTTTGTTAACTAAATCCATTGGAAAAATAGTCTTCCAGCGTGTCTCACTTGTTTATATGTTAACAGAAGAAGGATTTAAGCACAATAATGTAGTTAAATGAGTCAGGTTTTCTTACATTTATTGCTTTTTGTATCATGATTGTCAAATATCTTACATATCCAAAATTGATTAACATTTTCAACATAAGCAAACACACATATGCATATGCATGTACAATTTTAGATTCATCTAAATACATGTATATTTGTATGGCTGCTTTTCTCTGCCTGACTAGTCCTATTGTGCTGTACATACCATCTTTTCATGTCCCACCTAACATTTTCTATAATTAGCTAATTTTCCACAACAGTCTATTCTAAGCTTACTGCTTACTATAGAGCTGAAGAAATCGTTACAATGGCATCTGAAATTTGAGTGTTTGTATGAACTTGTCAAAGTTATCTCTGATTGTATGGTCCCATCTTGTGCCTTGTTATTGTTGTATTCAGGTGCTATTTTCTCTTGTGAGAATAAAAAGTCTACCAGAAGCTCCAACTGCAGAATATAAAACATGTTTCAAAATTGAAGGAAAAAATAATATACAGGGCACTATTGCACCAGAGAAATTACATTTCTATGTTTAGGTCTATTGCTTTCAGTGATTGTGTTGTCATGTTATAAGCTATTTTCATATAACTGTTGTTGTATTTTAGAATGATGCAGCATTTTGAACTTGTGTTGATTTGTTGGTTATACCAAATCCAATGTTTACTACTACCACTCTTTGATTGTTACTTTGTTCTTTTATTTAACAAGAGTAAGCTAGTCTCTTCTTTCACCTATGCTAGTAGTATCACTTTTATCATAAACATTTTGTCTATTTCATATACTTAATCTTAAAATCTGACATTATCAGAACACACTTGTCATTAATAGAAGTAAATTTTCTCTTTACAGCAACTCTTTTGATGCATATTTATGAAATGATTCAAGAAAGCTTTTATATTCCCCACAATCATTGAAAAATGTTCACTGCTACCATATGGGAGTGAAATACAAATATGTCATTTTCCTAATTTGTACCAATCTTGGATCATCTTTGCTAGTGAGAAAAAAAGCCAGAGAGTTAGCCTGAACTCCGTACGGACCTAGCTCATCATTCTGAACATCATCAAATTTCTTTTGGCTTTTTAATGTAAATTTTCAAATATTTGTAAAATAGGCAATGCTCAGGAAAGACATACACATCTGCAGATATGGATTATTATGTTGCTGTATTGGCCTTTTGCAGATAAAAGAAAAATATACACTTGGATGTGTGTATCTCTGTACAAACCAAAATAAAAACTACACATAATACTTGGTTAATTATGGTCTCAACTTACAGAAAATTATTGAGTTTGATTTTTAAAATGTGACCAAAATCAGAAATTTTAGAACATATTGCAAAAGATATAAACTGTAATAGATAATCTGCAAAAATGCAAATCACAGCTGTAAAGCAACCCTCAATTCTTTCTACAAATATCAGTTAGAGTCTGATTCCAGCTTGGAAGTCTGCCTCAAATGCAAAATTATTTTGGTTAGCTGGCAATGGCAGTATAGCAAAATTCAATATCATGTGTTTATAGTTATTATAGATATTGACATTATTTTTATAAATATGATGGAGTCAGGAATTGCTGCAGGTATTATATGCCAACAATTGGGCTGAAAAGTGTGCACATTAATATTTAAAAGGAAAGAAAGAAAGCCTTCAATAATCTTCCAACACTTCAGGGTTTGGTATTCATAAGCATAGATAAACAGTTTACACAAACATTATCCTGTTCCAAGCTACAGGAATACTAAATGCCTGCCATTACAATATGTGGGGATTTAAAAGCTGTTAGGGGTATCTCATTTGTAAATGTAAACTGACCCATATCATGTCTTTGCTGAAAGAACTTCAGAACTCCTGTTTAACAAAGCTGAGCTTAAAGCCTACTCCTGTGAGGACACATTTCCTCTGTGTCTTTACATTCTTAGTATCTCACAGGAAGGTACTTAATAAATTTTAGCTAAGGCTCCTATAGGGTCAGGACTTTTGTTGCAACAATTTTCATGTTATAAAAACAAAACTTGAACCCTCTTTGAAAACTTGAGTAGATGTTTTCCCGTTGCTGAATTTGTGTGTGTGTGTGTGTGTGTATGTGTGTGTGCATGTGCACGCATGCCTGTGTGCCTGTGTGCACATCTGCATGCACATGCATGCACTAGCAGTCCTCAAGACCTTCTGAAAACATGTTATCTTTTTCATTCATTTAAGGAAATGGATGATAGGCTAGGCACCTGTGGCTTATGCCTGTAATCCTCAGGAGGCTGAGATCTGAAGATCAAGGTTCAAAGCTAGCCTGGGCAGAAAAGTCCATGAGACTCTTATCTCCAATTAATCACCAGAAAACTGGGAGTGGCGCTGGCGCTGAAAGTGGTAGAGAACTAGCCTTGAGCTGAAGAGCTCAGGAACCAGTGCCTAAGCCCAGAGTTCAAGCCTGCCTCTTCCCCGCCACCAAAAAAAAAGAAAAAGGAATGGCTTTATTGCTAGAGTTTGATTTAGTTTTCTTTATGTGTACGATATTTATTTTCTAATTAATGGAGATTCTTTCTTCTTTAGCATTTACTTTATTCTTCCTTGAATCTATTTTTAAATTTGTAACTTTATGAATCACAATATATCACTTATTTTTATGTTTGGAATTCAGAAGTGAGTTGTTTAAGTAGGATTGGCAATTAATTGAGCAATTAATTGAGTTTTAATAGCTGTGGGGGAGGAATGAAAGTCTGGCTGAACTTGGATATATATTTCATTGATTGAGAAAAATACTGGAGAGAACATATAGTAAGTTGTGTTTAATTACACAAAGTAAGAATATAATACCCAGAAAGTTGAAGAGAAATATTTCTTTTCTCAGGTATTAGCTTTTTTGTGCTGAACAAAACACCCAATGAATGGGATATTCCCTTGATGTCTCCCAACTGCTTATTTTATAATGTTTTAATGGCTTTGGATATTTGCTCCACTGTTCTTTAATAATTTCAAAACCATTTCTTATGACTATATAAATATTATAATCATGACATTAAATGCTCAGTAATTGTATTGCACGAAAATATTATAGCATGTATAATAGTAAATGATGTACTATTGAATACTTACGGTGACACTTGTTGGGATGTTTACTCAATTGAAAATACTAAAGTGTATTTGTTACACCTTGTTATAAACTGATAGTAGGATAATGATTATGATTGTGGTAATCTTAATATACAAGTATAAATTTATTTTAAAACTAGTTAAAAGATGACAGATAACGTGTTTTTCAGTAGCTGTAGATGTTAGTTTTACACAGAGGTTGATATAGATACAACCCAATATGCAAGCACCAATCGGTAGAATATAACATAATAATTGCTTTACATGGAGGAGCCGTGAGTTATCACTGAAGATGATGTTTCTCCTAAGTATTTGAAAAAGTTAAGGTTCATGATTATTCCCATTCTAATCCTCAAAAAAGTTAAAATATTAATTAAATTGTTGCTTCCACATCCATACACACATGAGTTCTAAAATTTTTCTATTAGTGTTGAAAAGTAAATAAAATACATAAATATTGCCCTCAGCTAGATGTTAATCATGTCATAATTTTGAATAGTATTTACCTGATTTCCTTGAATTAAAGAATGCAAAATTAATAGCTAAATCTCATGAGTAGTCCTACTGATTTTTTTTATGTGATGCAAGTCATTTCCAGCTATAGATAGAGGAATTAGAGTCTGGTTTGTCAAGGCTAGAGCTATGATTATTGGTCAAGAAGGAGGGTCCCTTCTATTCTGATTTGATAAGGAATGAGCTGACTAATTGTTAAGCTGGTTTCAAGGCAACAAGGTTTATCTGGTTGACTGTCATGGATCCAGAGTGGATTCACTGGAGAAACATAGACAGCTCTGTGAGATAATTCTACACACTCTCCTTGCCCCCCTCAATATTTCAACATTCCAGAAACAATACACTTTTTCTCCTGTTGATATCCAAAAGGGGAAAAAAGAACAGTATACTTCTACTTTATTTTTAGGCTGTTTGCCTGTTATTCCAGGTCTAGTGTGACTTTACTAAATATATAATAGAAATACAAACCATTATTGATGCCAATACCTTTTATATGTTACATAGAAAACATTTTGCATAGCACTTAAGTATTTTAAATGTATTTTGACATGGTGTGAAAAAATCCTAAGGGTGTTACCAGGAGAACAGATAAAACAAACAATGAGTCTAGAACTGGCTACTGAACTTTGAGACTCATATCACATGAAAATATTGGGCCCTATCCTTAGAAATTTCTAAAAATGGGAATAGAACATGAAGTCTGTTTCCAAATTGTTACTGTGTAAATTCAACACCCATAAAATATGACTAAGTGAGCTAACTCATAGTAAAAGCTTTACCTTATTGGTAGTCAAAGAGATAGCAAATTATTGAAGAATTTCTATGTTATTGGAAAGAAGTTAATTTACATTCTCATTTATGCTTAATGGCATTTTATGAGAGCATCTTAAAATAACAATTCTGAGTTGCCATCATTCCTACTTGCAACCTTAGAAGCAGCAATCCACGCACGCAAAACGAAAGAAAGTGTTCACATTCTTTTACTTGATATTTAATATACTAGGAATTAAAAGGGGCAATTTGGCTTCATGGGAAGACCCACAGAGTGTCAAAATCACAATATTGGTAATAAATGATAATTAAATATACTCACTTGCAATAATAGGATGTATCAACAATGTTCAATATTGGCTTTTAAAATGGTTAGCTAACAATAATATGTTGGAACTCTGAAAATGTTTCAAGCATGTTTTTGCTATATGTGTTCAAATAGAAGGATGCATAATTCCAGCTACTCGGGAAGTTGAGATCTGAAGAGCAGTTTGAAGTCAGACTAGACAGGGAAGTCTTAAGATTTGTATCTCTAACCAACAAAAAGCCAGAAATGGAGGTGTGTCTCATATTTTTGAGCACCAGCTTTAAACAAAAGAGAGCTAAGGGCCAGCACCTAGGCACTGAGCTCAAGCCTCAGTACTGGCACAAAAACAAACTGAACAGGAATAAAAATAATGATGAAAAACAATATGGCCAAATACTTTATTTCATTACTATAAATATGTATCAATGTAGAAAATAAGTAGTTTGTTTTCATGGCACTGAGTGACTTATATAATTTAAAATGGTCTCTAGACCTGCTACTATGGTTTAATCTAATCAGCTTCTAAATGATGCTCAGGTACCTATGTCAACGGTTGTTCTAGGGTCTTATTCTCTTTATTCTCCTCTATCAAGTCAGAAACCCATGACATTCTACATTAATACAATAGAAATGAATATTTAGTAGAAGTTTTTGTTTTCCCTTTTTGTTGGGGGAAAATCTTTCAGACACTTCTGTCTCTTACTTTACATATGCAGAAACTGAGACACAAAAATGAAGGATTTTTGTTGTTGTATTGTGGGGTTTTTTTTTGGTCAAAGTTACACCCAATTGAAAGCTAACTTGTATTTGATCCAGGTTTATAGCACTGGAAACTTATGTCCTACATTTTAACAGATAAGCTCCTTTGGTATTTCCTGTATATAATGTGAAAATAGCATTTTGTATTGCGTTGTCAAACTGGGAGCTGGCAAAGTTTGTCAATCTTTTTGTCAGCGTCGTTGTGTATTTCATTTTTGGTTGCAACCAACCCTACTTCTTTCATGGTTCCGTTTCTTCCTATACCCTGTAATGAGCCTGTAAATAACCATGACCAAAACTGGCCCTAGAAACCTTCCTTTCTGGGGGCTGTCTATGAGTTTAGCCACATGTTGATTGGCTCTTATCAGAGCATGCCCTTGGAGATAATGGACACTTTCCACAGTTTCCAGAAATACAAGACAGTTTCACAGAACCAAAGGCACTATTGAAAGAACAAATTACAATTGTTACCAAAAAAAAATCCCAAAATAAAACTTCCATTTTCACCAAATATGGCTTAATTCTAAAAACTATGATTTAGTACTTAGTATTACATTATATTATTTTGTATTGCATTACATGTTTCTTTTTATTTTTGTTTGGCTAGGCTGTTGTTTATACTCCATAATATAAATACTTTCTTCAACAAGTTTATGAAGAAAGTAATGTTAAGTACTTGACTCTATAGAATGCTTCTTTTTCATATTTTGTGCTAGATAGTATAAAATAAGTATTTATTGATTATTTTAAAGATGTCTTAATGACAGATTTTAGAGTTATCAGTTTCTGGGATTTTGTTGTTATTGTTGCTGTTTTTTTTTTTTTTTTAAAGTGTGCTCTTTGTACTTTTATGTTGTCTTGCTTCCTTTGTTGCCATTAACAGTCTGTGGTTAAATGGCATAGAAATGGTATCGAAAAAGTGACCTAAGTGTTATGATGCAATCAGCCAATTGTAGCCCTTTACTGAAATCTTAAATTTCTTCACTATTCAGCAGATGGAGTAAGGCTGACAGTGGAGTTACTATGAGTAAGAAACCCTGAAAACATAGTTTTCTAATGACAAGAAAGCATAACTTGTTGGACTCAGATGATCAACCCCAAATGGGTTTTATTGCTTGCTGTGAAAATTGATAAATGGAATATACCATGGAAGCCTGGTACCTAGGAACATTCTGACTGTACCTGTAGGCGCTCTGCAGCTACAGTGTGAAAGCTGAGGGCTTTTCTATGTTAGCTTGTGGGAACAATTTCACTTCTGAAATGCTTCAAAAGTGTTTAAATGTAATGGACTTCATATTGCTCACCTAGTCTGTACCCTGTAGAGCTCACTCAACTCATTCAGCTTGAACTCCATTTTATCAGACTCTTTATCCATTAATTTTCTCCTGACCTTGGGCATAAAATATATGTGTTTTGTATGCCAGGGTGCTTTGTGCAGACTGAGAGGAATAGCAATACCAATCCATCACCATTATGAATGATACAGCTTAAAACAAACACAGGTCAGAGACAGATATTTTAAGAGCAGATTTGTATTGATTCTATCACAACATTGAGCTAAAAGGAAAGAACTCTGAGACTGTAAATGATGAAGCAAGTTTTGACAAATAGCCCCAGCCAGGAAAGTTGAAGTACAAAGGTGCCTTATGGGCATGCATTGGTAAGAAGACAATTTTTTTATTATTATGAAAAAAATCCCACTTTCCTTAAGTGTATTTATTACATACTTTACTCAGCAACTTTAGAAAAGCAATGTTTTCCCTTTCTCACTGCCTCTGATTGACTGTTGAAAGCGTTTTTGTTAAAAGAGCAGGAAAGCTTATTAGACATTTTAATCTTTATAAATTGTGGCTTTTGAAATAATTAAACTACCCTTTAAGAGTAGAGGGTGGCTTCTTTGTTTTGCCATTTGGATATGAGCACATTTGTTTAAGACTTTGTGGTTTTGGAAGTATGTTGTAAGTAGCATATAATAGAAGCATAATCAATTCTGATTACTGTATTTCATATCACCATTATTGTTAATAAACCCAATTCACAGGTAAAGATGCTTGCTTTACATAGTAGTCACATGTACTATAAAGTTGCAAAGTACCTTTTCTTCCTTCCTTTCTTTGTTTGTTCTTTCTCTTTCTTTCTTTCTTTCTTTCTTTCTTTCTTTCTTTCTTTCTTTCTTTCTTTCTTTCTTTCTTCCTTTCCTTTTCCTTCCTTCCTCCCTCCCTCCCTCCCTCCCTCCCTCCCTCCCTCCCTCCCTCCCTCCCTTCCTTCCTTCCTTCCTTCCTTCCTTCCTTCCTTCCTTCCTTCCTTCCTTCCTTCCTTCCTTTCTTTTTTTTTTTTTTTTGTGCCAGTACCAGGTCTTGAATTTAGGCCCTGGATGCATTCCTTAAGCTTTTTTGCCCAAAACTGGCATTCAAGCACTCGAGTCTCTGGAGTCACAGCTCTCCTTCTGGCTTTTTGGTAGTTAATTAGAGATAAGAGACTTGTGAGCTTTCCTGCCCACAATAGATTTGAATGATGATCCTCAGATATCAGCCTCTTAAGTAGCCAGGATTATGAGTATGGGCCACAGGTCCCATACAGGTTTTAGGTTCTTAACCTGTTTCTCAGATGCTGAGATAAAAATGAAGTACATCTCTGCAGTAGGGTCAGTTGCTTAGTGTCTCATTACAGAGAAATAAACAAGAACAACAAAAAGCCACTGACAAATTATGACACATGCAAGTACACAAGATACATACTATTTCTACCTATTACAGTTGTAATATATAGTTTCAACAATGGTAGCAAGAATGCACATACTGGATTTTGTGTCAGGATATGTATAATGTTGTATTAAAGTGAATGTAAGGTCCATCCCTGGAGGGCTCCATGCAGATGCTCCCACCTCAACCAGCAGACCTGGAGGCAGTTACCTTCCCTTTCCCTGAGGTTACATCCTAATCCACCTAATCCACACACACCCGCCCCTGCCCTAGATAAGGCAGGGCTGGGTGGGGGTCGCCCCTTCTCTCCCTTCTGTCTCACCATGCATCATCTTGGCCACAGGCTAGCACTTTGGTAATAAACTTTCTCTCCTGCCTGAATACCATATGGCGTTCTCCTTTACCGGCTACCTACTTTAAAAACCTAACAGTTATGTACTTCAGTGCAATACTAGATCAGTGTATAATAATTATACACACACATAATTATCCACAGGACATGATAGCTCTAATTCCAGTCTCACATTTCTGTACAGTAAGAGCTTGTTATAAGGTTCTAATTAGTAACTTGCATTTTATACTTCCCTTGTTTCTCTTAATATATTTGTAGGTGAGATCTATAGTGAAAGCCAAAAGAGCACTGGGCTGCAAACAAAGAGGATTTCATCTGTAGTACTAAATCTAGTCATTAAACCCTAGATCCCCCATTTTTCCCACTTCAAGTTTCCTCATAGATAAAATTCTTCCTCTTTCTTTGTCTTCAAGTTTCTTGATTATCTTTACTGTATTTTCTAATAGAGAACAATGACTTCCCTGGGCTGTGCTGAAAATGAAGCAATCTTGTATGAAAAGAGATTAATACTCCTCAATGAGTAGTAGCCACTTCTTCCTATATCCTCTCTCTAGGATCCAATCATAACCCCCAAGTCAAGTCTGAATGGCCTGTAAGTGCAAAGAACAAGGTCAGATGTTCTATGAGTTATTTGTAGAACTCACTTTCAAAATTCTCATATTCTAATGACGGTTGTGTAGTTTACTCTGAAACTCAGAATTTAAAACACTTTGAAAATTTTTGACTTCAAGTGCCAGGTCAGTCAAATCACAAGTGTATAGAATAATACATTCAGACTCCAAGGGGAAAAAGACTATCCTACCATTCAGCTGTAATATTCAAGCATTGTTTTGAAGAATGGAACCTGGGTCTAAGCCCCACCATCATGGCCTCATCACCATCTTGGTGTCTTAATAAACTATGGGGACTTTTTCACTCAGTTCCTAAAACTCTAGAGGTGATATAGGTTATTCTTTGAATTGCAGATGTGTCATGTGTTGCTTAGCTCCAGCAAAGTCTTGCTCCAGGGAATTCTTGCTCTTAAATCCAGGATTGTTCTATCTAGTTTGCTTTGTTTCAGAAGCATTTGATAGATTTAGCTCCTCATCTCAGTTGTGGCTTTTTTTTTCTTTTATAAGCTTTGTATTAACTGCATTTGAGTCTGCCATCTCTTTGGGGACATAAGTCTACTTTCAGTCACCAACTTTGTAATAAAGGCTCCCTATTCAACCTCTCAGAGTGTGGCTTCTGTGTATCTCTCTGATCAAATTCCCCTACCACAGTTTCAAGTACAAAATCATTTAAAATATTTTAAAGTAAACACCTTTAGGCTACATATGGAATTTATTAACTAAGCAAACTACATGTTCATTCTTGTGACCTATTCCCAGGATAGCTTCTTATATTTATACAGACATTTCAAATCTGAAAATATCCTAAAGTTCAAAATAGTTATGGTCAGCTAAAGAACATTCTATTTGTCTCCAAAAAACCAAAACAAACAAATGAGCAAACAAACCCACATTTTATGTATTATAGATTACCTCTGTAATTTTTTTCTATGTAATTCTAAGTAATTAAAATCTTAAATGTTAATAATATAATTGTTTTATTGAACAATGACATATTCAATTTTATTCCTAGATTTGTTTTAAACATTTAACTCAGTGTTGGTAAAAATGATGTTATTAATTGTTTTGACTAAATTTAATTTATTTTAAAATTAAGAACCATAGAAAGTCTAACTTAAATATTCAAGGTTATTATTTTTATAATGAGCATAAAGTTGCTCCTGTTGCAGAATTATTCACATTTATATTTGAATACTTATGAAGGAAATATTCTAAACATATTTTAAATATCCTAAGCATATATTAAATTAAATACTTCATATTTTCCTTGGGATGAACATTTCACCCTGTGATAACAGCATCATTTTGTCCCGGAGTTTTCAACCTCTCAAAATTAGGTCTCTCAGGCAGAAGATCCCTTTCAGGAATAAGTTTATGCAGACATATTGGCAGGCCATGTTATTGAAACCATGGTTTTATAAATTTTCAGGAGTATGACAAATATAAAAGTAAATGAAAAAGTAAGATGAGGGTGGGGAGAAGCACATAGGTAATGTGTTATGTTATATCAAATCCTATGTGTGCGTTCTGGGACCTCTGGGTATAGGAATAATATACTGTTGTAAATGTTAAGTGTCTTCCAATATTCTGTTTGACTATGTTAAGTTTCTACAGCATACTGATCTTTTACACAGTGATACATTTCTTTTTATTTTAAATATACCTTAAGCTTAACACTGACCCTATTTTTAAAAAAACCTACAACTTTATTACACATAAAATTTTCCTTCATCTTCATCCATCTCAATTTACACATTTTTTTATCAGTAGTATCTGTATTTTTATTTCTCCTCTCTGGGTTAAGAGTGAATTAGAATAAAAGATTGAAATAATAATTCAAAAACTACTGTGCAACCAATAAGTCCATGGGTAGTATTACTCTTATGCATACAGCGGAATGCAAATGTAGGTGTTTATGAAAGCGGTTGTACTCTCCCTTCACCTCTTCCTCTTCATGAAAGTGGCCTTACCAGAAATCACCTGCCTGAAACCAGTAATCACTGGATTGTCACCCACCTGACTGTGAGTCAACCAAGGACCTCAGACTCTGGTGTCACTTCCTTATCCTCTGACATCACTTCCTGAACCGCCCCAGTCACACCTTCTTCCCACAGTTCCCCAGGCTCTGAGGTCACGTCCCCATTCTCTATGGACACACTCTCCCCACTTTTCCCAATATTATCATTCTCAACCTTAAGTTCCCTCCTTGTTTTTTTCTCTTCTCTCTCTGCAGGCCTACATCTCCTGCCCTGGGGCAGTTTGCTCTCCCTCCCTCTAAAAAATGCTTTTCTGCTCAACCACATGGCAGTCTCCTTTTGATGAACCTTACAGTTTTGTGTTATATAAACTTTATTTTACTATAGTAGAAAACCTCCCATAGTGTAAGTGAAATCCAAATATGTAAAATTAGTAAAAACCAACGGGCTATATTTGAAGTGTGAGCAAGGTGTGAGGACAGAGGTGTGTTACTCCCTTAGTGGCAGCTCCCAGCTTCCTAATGAAACTCTCCAGAACTTTACAGAGCCACCTGCAGGAAACCTTTTCTCTGTACAGCAATACAAGATCTATGCTGGATGATGCTTCAGAATATCCTAACCACATGTACTACATCATTCTATTTATGTGTGATGGACACATCCATGCATTCTGCACCTTCATCGCCAAACCAAACTTAATTGCTTTTATATTTATCTCTAGATTCATTTTCTTAAAAGGCTTTAACTTCTTTAAAGCAATACCTTCAGGATAAAATATCATTAGTTTTCAGAGGAGGAATTTTTAAGATGAAAACTTTTTCTTTTGTTTTTAAGTGAGAAGTTTGATTTTTTATTACTTTTTTTTCCCAAATGAAGAGACTATTTATTGTTACTAATGTTAGTAGTACATTAGTTGTGACATTTACACACATGTAAACAATGTGTCCTCATCAACATCTTCCTCTCTTATTCGCCTCCTTGCTCTCTCAAAGCCATTTCAATGAGTACATTGTATTTTCATATGTGCAAGTAAACTTTATGAACAATATTCCTTGTTAACTCTCTCTACTCTGGTTGCTGCTCATCACCCAATCTGAGCCTGTTTTAAGAGTTCTTTTTTAAAAAATGGATTTAGATTCACAAGGCTTTTATCCTGTTTGGGTTCTCCAATGCAAACTGAGTTTCTTCCAGGTGAAAGACATTCCACATCTATTACATTCCTAACGTTTCTCACATGTGTGAATTCTCTTAGGCCTGCTAAAGTGTGAATTTTGGTTGAAAGACTTTCTATGTTTACAAGGTTTCTCACCTGTGTGAATTCTATTATCCATGCCAAGGTCTGTCCACATTTGTTGCATTCATAAGGCTTCTCTCCTGTGTGTTCTCTGATGAACATGAAGGTCTGTCCAACTTCTGGGTGAAAGAATTTCCTCATTTGTTACATTCGAACTTGCCGCTCTTTGCGGCAGCGTGGAAAATTTGAACTGTGTGGTCTTAAAATGAAAACTTTTTAAAAGGTAACAAGTTCTGTAATCTACTGACTCAAAAGGCAGAATGAATAAAGTTGTAGACATGAAAAAAGGAAGTGGGTGGTTTGTTAGGTGGTAAGAAAAAAAATCTGTTTGTGTTTGTCATGTTTCTCATGTGTATATACACTGGATTTTGATTGTAGGGCAGAACAAAAAGAACACGGCATTTCTTATCAAAGCCCATTGGAATACCCCCCTGTGTTTCTTGAAACTGATCCATCCTAACAAATAAACAAGAAGAAATTTAGCAATTTAGGAACAGAAAAGAAATAAAATTAAAGAACAAAAGTATGAATTGCTTAGGAAATTAAAAAAAAAATCTCCCCTTTGAAACATATTAGAACAATTCATTTTAAACCTGATAAAGTTAGAAATATCTGTTCTCTATTGTATAGTTTTCTGAATCTGGAACTTCCATGTATATAAGGAAACATCTAAATATTCTGTTATGTTATGTTTTATACCAATTTCTCATTCAATTTTTCAATAATTGAATTGTAAGGTTTTTGTATGTTTGGCTATTATTAAATTTCTTGAATAAAAACATCAAGGAAATTCTTTAGCTAGAAGAGATGTATAAAATCTTTTCAAGGAATTTTTAGGTATGGATAAACTCTTCGTTCTCAAGGATATTATGTAACTACTCAGTTCAGCTAAATGGAAAAGGAAGAACAAATAAATGCCAAGGTGTGATTTTATTTAGTTTTCATAATTTGGAAATAACTCAAAGCCAGATGAAGGAAGGTGTAGACACACGAGCTGTTGAGGGATGGTAGATGCCTGATAAGTGGAGAACTCAGAATACTGTTGACATTTTTGTAGAAAATTTCTAGAGATGTTCTTCAGTAGAGAAGAAGAAGGATTTTTAAGGGAGATTTTTAATAAACATCTCCCCCCTCTGCCTTTCTGTAGCAGAGAACTACAAGTATTTTTAATTGCTACAGATCTGTACTTCCAAGTATATATAATTTTATTGCCTGCCTAATATAATTTGAGGGACATTGTGGCCTTCCTTGTGGGAATACTGGTATTGCAGGATACAGGTACTATATATACAGGTACTATATAGTTACTCTTTTTTCTAGAAGTTTATTTTTTAATTTACATTTTATTGCAAAGGTAATATGCAGAGGGGTTAGAGTTACATGAGTCACGTAATGAGCACATTTCTTTTTGAACAGTGTCATTCCCTTCCTCATTTTCTCCTGCATTTTCCCTTCCTGACATCCCCCCCACTGAATTGTAAAGTTCATTTCTAACATAGTGTGTAATGAGTATCACTGCTGAGTTTGTTCACCGTTTATCCTACCTTTTCTGTGATTCCCCTTCCTCTCTCCAAATCAGATACGTTTATATACAAGATGAAGTGTCCAGAATTTTTTAAAAATGGAGTAAAAAACAAAATGTGAAAAAGAAAGAATTTCAAACAGTACAATAAAACAACCTCTTGTTTCCATTTCTCGAAGATGATTTCGATAAACATCATTTTTTATGGTCATAGGCACATAGGTATTGAGTCATTGTGGCCCTTTCCTAGGAATATCTTCCTCTGTTTTCATGGTGTAAATGATTAGAGTGCTATTTAACTAATCATACCCAAGTATATTTATTTATCTTTTACTATCTATTGAATTAACTTGTACAATGATAGACATATTCAACCCCAATGCCCTTCATTGGACAGATGAATCAAGAAAATATTCAGTATATACACAATGGAATTCTATGCTTACATGTGAAAGAATGGCGTTGTCCCATTTGTAAGGCAATTTAAAGACTTTCAAAAAACTACATTAAATGAAGTAAGCCAGACGCGACTCCCCCTGCCCCCCCCAAAAGCCTGCATGTTTTCCTTCATTTTTAATAACTAGAATATGTCTACAAATCTTGAAGTTTAAAGGCATGAAGGGGTACATAACTAGGAGTGGGAGGGGATGTTGGAGAGAAAGTTCTTGTGGGAGGATACCTGCAGAGTTTCACCTGCATGAGTTAAAATTAAGTCTCTGAAGGCAGATGCTTTGGTATGTGTGAGCAGACCTCTGGAATTAGGAATGGGCTTTCTGGTGAGAACCAAAAACACTCCCAACAAATATAGCACTTGTGTTTATAGAAAAAAAATTTAAATTTAAGATTTGAAAGACTATTTCTGCAAAGTAATTGAAGTAATATCAATATCTGTTTGGCTGCATGTCAGAAGTACTGGATTTTTGCTAAGAGCATGAAGAGTTCTTTGGGAGGAAACGCCATGTTACCACATTTGCTTAAGACAGTACCTAGAATTGAAATTATCCTTTATAAGGTTTTCCTAAATGGTTAACATTTGGGGGATTCTATAAGAAATGTAATCTTGTGTCTCTACAAGAAAATATTTGTCAGCTGGACATGGTTGCATATACCTGTAATCTTAGCTTCTTGAGAGGTGGAGGTATAAGGATTGTTATGTGAGAATGCCCAGCAAAAGTGAAAGACTACCTGAAAAAACAAACAGAGCAAAAGGCTCATGAGCATAACCCTTGGTGGAGTTCTTGTCTTGCAATTGTGAGCTCTGAGTTAAATTTCAATTTCAAATCTAGCGCAATGCTCTGCACTTAATATTTGATAGGAAAACAAATCTTCTCTATCCAGTGGATACTAAATTAAAAGCCTGTTATTTAAGCAACTGCATGGGGTTCTCACAGGAAAACAGTAGTATAGGAAATAAGTATTCCAGGAAAACCTCACATTTGTAATAACCATTTGTGATTACAGAAAGGCCTCTGAACAAATATGCATTGTTCTGAGTCATTCCCTCCCTCCCTCCCTCCATCCCTTCCTTCCTTCCTTCCTTCTTTCCTTCCTTCCTTCCTTCCTTCCTTCCTTCCTTCCTTCCTTCCTTCCTTCCTTCCTTCCTTCCTTCTTTCCTTCCTTCCTTCCTTCCTTCCTTCCTTCCTTCCTTCCTTCCTTCCTTCCTTCCTTCCTTCCTTCCTTCCTCTTTCTTTCTCTCTTTCTCTCTTTCTTTCTCTCTCTCTTTCTCTCTCTCTCCTTCTTTCTTTCTTTCTTTCTTTCTTTCTTTCTTTCTTTCTTTCTTTCTTTCTTTCTTCTTCTACTAGGGTTTGAACTAAGGGCCTGGGTGCTGTCCTTTAGCTTTTTCACTCAAGGCTTTCACTTTGAACACAGCTTCACTTCCAGCTTTTTGCTGGTTGATGGGAGAGAATTCCTGACCCCTGCCCCTCCACCCCCTGTGTTGAATAACTATCCATAGAAATCAGCATAAACAACCAGTATCCTGCTTGGAGTTGTTTTGTTTGGCATTCAGAGCTCTAGTCGCATAGCTTCTCTCTCCTCCTGATTTCTTCTTTTTCTTGATACTGCCAAAAAAGGTGGGTAATTCTATGAGCATTGACTCAAACTTTGCCCCAGACACAAAAATTAACTTCTACATCTGAAAGTAAGAATAAACAGGTGGCTCATATCATGCATCCTAGCTACTCAGGATATTGAGATCTGAGGACATTGGTACCAAGCCACAAAGGGCAGACAACCCCAAAAGATTCTTATCTCCAATTAACCAGCAAAAAAGAAGCTGGTGCTCACATGGTAGAGGGCCTGCTTTGGGTGAAAAACTATAAGCAAAAGCACAAAGTCCCTAGTTCAAGTCCTAGTACCAACACACTAAAATAAGTAATTAAATAAAAAGGTAAATTAAAAAAATCAAAACTACTATAAAAAAGCAAAAGAAAATCTTTGTTGTTTGGATGGAAATATTTCTTATTTACTACCACCAGATTACGATGCCTGAAAAAGATACTGATAACTTAGATATCACAAGCTTTAAGTTTTTGTACAAAAGACCTAAAAGTGTGCAAACTCCAACTACAGATTGAGGAAAAGAGTTTGAAAAACATTCAGTATTTAAAACATGCAGAAAATAATACATAGAAAATATAACGTATAACATATATATGCTGTACTATATATTTAGCGATATTTATCACTAAATTATATATATGTATATATTTTAGCTTAGTGTTACATTAAGTAAATCAAGGGGTGAGAGTTAATAATCCAGATAGTGAGTCTTCACTGCTTGGCTTCCTATGGAAATATTTTATCAAACTTGTATTATATTGATGCTGGTATGAAAATCAATACCTAAATCTCTGTCACAACTTTCAGAACTGCAATGATGAGAGCCGGCTAAGATATCCCTGTATCATGTTTCAAACTGACTCCTGCGCTAACTTGCTTGAGTCTTTCAGTTCAGCTATAACAACTCATAACTGTAAGCCTCTTGAGAAGTCAGTTGAAAGAGTACCATTTTAACCCCCAAAGACACTTCCAATAAAAATATATAGTTTTATAAGGTGTTTTTACATCCTAGAACATTACCGTTAATTTTCAGAAGAGTTTTCATTGAAAACCTTTCTGTACTTTCAGCAAAGTGTACATTGACTGCTCTCCCCATGCTGTATTCTGGAATGGTCTGTTGGTCTGTTGAGTTCAGTTTCTGCCCTTTCTATTCAGATACCCTCATGACTCAGTTTCTTTCTTACATCCATGATAAGAATAAGTTCTAAATCTCAAAACGGGAAGCCTCACAAATTATTTTTCTATTTCCACACACAAAACCATACTATTCTCAGAGTGGTCCACTCCCCTTCAACCAGACTGAAGGGAAAATGGGCTCATTTCCTTAAAACTAGAGCCCTTTAAAATATTGGGCAGAAAGAATGAAGTCAGAGGGGGGAACATAGAAGTTGGGTGAGATGGGGCATGTTGTGGGAGAGCAATGTTATTTTGATTGAGGAGTTTCAAAGTTTCAAAAGCAACTGTGTTCATTAGGTGTGTCAGTGTCAGAAGTGGCCTTGGTCTCAGGCTCTCTTTTTGTTCAAGGGGAAGATGGTTCAGTAGGGTGTGTAGCAAGGACAGTTCCAAGATATGACTGTTATGGGGGAGGTGAGTGCTTTAGATTAAGTCATTTTCCATCAATAGGGACATGGGCAAAGTATGGTATTAAGCATAATATATACCTAATCCCAATGCTAGTTATTTGTTTGTTTGTTTGGTTTTTGCCTATTGTGAGGCTTGAACTCAGAGTCTGGGTATTGTCCCTAAACTTTTTGGCTCAAAACTAATGTTCTACCACTTTGAGCCATATAGCTACTTCCAGGGTTTTTTGTTTTGTTGTTTTGTTTTGGTGGGGTTTTTTTTGCAATTAATTGGAGATGAGTCTAGAGGACTTTCCTGCCCAGCCTGGTTTCAAACTGTAATCCTCAGGTATCAACCCCCTGAGTAGCTAGGATTACAGGTATGAGATGCCAAAAGACTGGCTCAATTCAAGTTTTAAAGGAAGAAAGCATTTTGTAAAGTATCAGTTGATAGTATGTTACTATGATTGTATGATATATTGCATATTTTTCTCATTCTTCATTAGGGGAATTAATTTGATATATGTCACATCAATGAAAGTACAATTGAAAAGAATAAAAAACAAACTTTAAATTGGCTATGACTGTTGGATCTTTCCTTCTGATATTGAAAACAATTGTGTTTCTTATGAAAATTGTCACCAATTCATTGAATTCTATGCCTTCATTGCTTTCATATTTAATCAATCCATGCCTAATATATTCTGATAAGTATACATTTTTCCTGAGAAATTTTGGTTTTTTAAAAAGCCCATTACCATTCTCTGACAATGTGCCATTTTGTTTCAGCCCTTTCCAATTTCATCTAAGCAAAATAATGTTTGAATATAAGATAAGAAGTTATTACAAATGTAGTTACCCTACTTGGTTGACAAAATTAATTTAAGCTCTCATATTTCCTTACAGACAGACACTGTGACACTGATGGTAGCAAAAATATCATGTTATATACCTTTGACCAGACAAACGGCTAGTTTAATATTCAGACCAATTGATTTGCCAGAATCAAGGCTTTCCCTGATTTTCCATGAAAACTGTCTAATGATAGTCTTAGAAATGACAATCTGACATGACACTGTATGAAAGGAAATGTACTCATTACCTGACTCGTGTAAATGTAACCTCTGTGTACATCACCTCTATAAGAACAATACAGTAAAAAAAAAAAATGAAGAAATGACAATCTGACAAAATTTAATAGATTGTTTCTTTACTCTCTATAAGATCAGACCAGGAAGAAATACATGTCATTTGGGGGGAGGTGCTGGACAGGGAGCTTAAGGTTAGAAAATGCTCTGCCTCTGAGTCTAACTGTTAAGGTACCATGCTGAAGGGAAGAAAGGAGAAAGTGAACAGATTACTGCTACCTGGCAGTGGGTCACTTAGGAAAATCATGCAAGTGTTTCAGCTCACTATTTTTTTCCTTCCTGGCAAGGCTGAATGAAAAAGCTAAATGAACAGAAGATACTGGGAATAGAAAATAAGGCATCTTTCCTCATTGCCATTTACATGGAGAAATAAATAGCTCATTTCTGATTCTAAAGAAAGTGCTGAGTGTACAGTTGACAATAGAAAAGCATCAGTAGGAAGGTGAGGCCTGCTTCTTCTAGCTCTCTGCCTCTGATGTTTCTCATTACCAGTATTTCTAAACTGGTAATAGAGACAAAAGCAGACTTACTTATTATAGCAGAAATATTGTAATAGATTAGTTTTTTAAGATCTACATTTAAAAAGCTATAAAGTGCCTTCAAAAATGTATATTGGTAACATAAAAGAAATAAAATTATAGTAATTGTTTTATTTAGTAGTAAAATATTAATATATTTTGATTATATATTTATGTATGTAGAAATTATACTGTTTAATTTTATGATGACAGGAAAAAATAGATTTGGTTTCCAAAGTAAATTTTAAAGACAAAGTGAACTTTAAGAAGTATCATTTTGCTTTTGATAAGAAGCTATGATATTTATTGAGTTTTGTTTTTCTGTGTGTCAGGAACCCTATTAGTCTTGAGCACATTGCTAACTAAGGAAGTCTTCTGACCTCAGTGACAACTTTCCTTCCCAAGCTCCTTCAATGTAATCATAGCAACTGAATGGTCAACTTCATCACCAAACAGTTTTCCCTGCGCCTCATTTCATGCCAGCAAACCACAGTGCTTTATTTATTTCCTTTCTACCAGGACCTGATATCTATGGGTAAACTGTCCTTCTTTTGTTGGGCTTCTATTCCTGTACCATAAACCACAACAATTCATTGTCTACCTCTCCTGCAAATTTTAATGGTGTTGAAATAAATAAGGACTGTATTACTCTTTGTAATGGAAGGATTTAGAGATGTAAAGTATAAAAGGCATAGCCAACTGGAAACTTATTACTGGCCCATCTTTACTGGCCAGCTCACCTTATATTATCAGTGATAGGTTGTCACATAAACTATCTGTTCAGCCTTCTTACTAATCAATCCAGATACTGCAATATTTCATTTTTTCCATCCTGGACTGGTTTTTTAAAACTTTACTACATATATACCAGAATGATAATCACCTTAAATTTAGCAAGTTCTTGTGTATATCAAATTAAAATTCCTTTGAAAAGGAATGATGTGCATAATCATCATAACAATTAAAATATATGTATCTCAACAGAAATAAGCAAGTATGAAATGTAGACAGACATGCTTTTCTTAATACTAAATTTTGTGTTTCTTTATTGCCTTAAAATACACTATATACTGTTTAGCTCATTTCAGAAGATAAGCAAGCCCTGGACAAATGGTGGATTTCAGTTATTGTTATTGTTTGTATTTGTCAGGCAGACTCTTAAAAGGAAATTCCTGGTTATGTTTGAGTCCTTTTTCAACAGAATTTCAGCTTTGACTCAAAACAATGAAACATGGCCCAAATTAGTTGTGATGAATGTTCTAGACATAGGGAAGTTTAAGATACCCAAAGAACTAAGCTGTATACCCAGAGTCCTTTAATCTACATTTCATTGTAAAATCTCTTGAGTAAATATTTAGCTTCCTCAGTGCAAGTGTAAGAATGATACAAGTCTTAAGAGAGGAAGGGTGAGGAATTCTGACCTTCTATGCTGCTAAACATAGAGCCCAGTTGTTTTTCCAAAGGATAGATAGCAAGCTCTTTCTAGATCTGCTGTATACACGTGTGTGTGTGTGTGTGTGTGTGTGTGTCTGTGTGTCTATGTATTTAACCCATCTGTTCTTGTTTCATGTCAGAGAAATGATGATATCTGCAGATAGGCATCTCCCCTGTGTTGTTCTGCATTCCTGCCCTTACCTAAGGGAGGCATAGGTGTCTAGGAGGGACCTTGACCTGGAGTCAAATGCAGTATTTCCAGTGTTGCTACCAATGGTCATTTTAGTCCATATGCCCTCTCTTTTCCCCCAATCTTTCCCTGGATGTGTAGACTCTCTAGCAAGTATACAGACTGCAGATTTCTTTGATATCTCTCACTATCCTCTCCTGAGCCTAAGAAACCCAGGTTCTAAATGGTTGATTGCTAATTGTCTCTCAAAAAGAAATATAATCCCTTTTAGGGAAGTGTCCAAAAGAAGATGATGTAAAGCCAGACAGACAACAGGAAGCCACATAAGAATGTGGCCATCCAAAAGCAGTGCCTTCTCTGAGAAGTTTGGATTTAACATGAAATTCTCCTAGGGGAAGTGCACACATATTAACATAAAAATGACTCTGAACATATGCATTCTACATCCCTATATATCTTTTGTGTTAACTTTTGCCTTGCCCATTATAAATTGTGAGTGATTACAAATTACAAGCTTTGTTGGATTCTTCTCTCAGTTTTAAATGTGAGGAAATGCTTACATTTAGTTTTGAAGTTCTCATAATAGTTTAGTATATATAATTAAGAAACACAAAGCTAGCCTCTCATGGGGAAAATGACATACACATATATATTTTAATTGCTTAATATTTAGGTAATATGCCTATAGGTACAGAGACTTCATTTTTTTTGGCCAGTCCTGGGCCTTGGACTCAGGGCCTGAGCACTGTCCTTGGCTTCTTCCCGCTCAAGGCTAGCACTCCGCCACTTGAACCACAGCGCCGCTTCTGGCCGTTTTCTGTATATGTGGTGCTGGGGAATCGAACCTAGGGCCTCGTGTATCCGAGGCAGGCACTCTTGCCACTAGGCTATATCCCCAGCCCCAGAGACTTCATTTTTATAACAGTAAAGTGATCCTTAGTCAATTTTCCTAGGTCAACATCTGTCAAATTGATGAAAAAAAATTAGAACAAATATGTTAGGAGTCCTGAGGTTTGTGCACATAAATATTTTTGTATGATTCTTTGAAGCCACAGTGTTTATGCCAGAAAGTCAAAATAAATATTTGTGCATAATGAATGAATTTTTATTTCTGGACTAGCTTTATGGTACTGTAAACCTTTATAGAATTGTGTCTGAGTAAATATATAGTCACCTAAATGAACTCACTTCATTGTACAGTTGGTTAGCTTAACTACTGGGGCTATCCTTGAGGACTAGGAAAGAACAAGTATCACCATTGCTCTTTGAGTGGCTTCTTTGTCAAAGCCAGCCACTTTCCTTTTGGTTTTTTGCCACTCCTGGGGCTTGAACTCAGGGTCTGAGCACTGTCCCTGGCTTCTTTTTGCTCAAGGCTAGCACTCTACCACTTGAGCCAAGCCCCACTTCCAGCTTTTTTTTTTTTTTCTATTTATGTGGTGCTGAGGAATCGAACCCAGGGTTTCCTGTATGTGAGGCGAGCACTTTACCACTAGGCCATATTCCCAGCCCCAGCCACCTTCCTTTTTCCAGAACTGACCGCAAATGTGCTTCAGTGAGTTTACCACAACACACTTCCAGCTTGAATACTTTGACCAAATGTTAGTCTTAACCTATTAAGAAGATGAGTGAGAATTCTCCCCATTTCCCTATGTTTACAAATCCTCCATATTAAGATCTATTTATGTGATAGCAAATGATAATGATTTTTTACTATTTCCAACAATATCAAGTTTCTCTTCTTAAAATCATAATTAAAAATCCCTTCTGCTAAGAACATTTTTATAACTTGGTTTAGTACTTCCTTACTAGGCTATGATTGGCTGATTTTTCTCCCTTTGGTTTCTTAGGTTTCCTACCACCTTAAAATGTATTCATATAGCTTCTCTGAGCACATGAATGCATCTGTAATAGGAGAGTAATTTCAGGATTTAGTGAGCAAAATGAGAAATTCTACATTTTACAATGTTCATCCCTATGTCTGTCATAAGTTTACTCCAATTTTTGTCTCTCATTTCTAGTGGCTTACTTACCATTATCTTGAGAAGAACTCTACATAGATAATTTTCTGCCTCTCAACAGTGCTTTCTTATATTTATATTTTTCCTCCTTGAAATATCTCCATAAAAGAACAATGTAATGAAACTGTGTCACAGCATTTTAAGTTGATACAGGATCTCAGGGTGGATGCCCTCCATAGAGTGACGAAATACACCATGTGGCAGACATCTTTCATGTCTTACTCCACGTCATGTCTATTCTAAGCTCACTCTTTTTGTGGTTCAACTGCACCATTTTTGTTGTATGGGCCAGCTCAGCTAGTTTGTACTGGCTCTCTCTGCTCTGTGCCTATGTGCCAGGGTATCTGATGGCTACATAATACAGAATGTGCTCATTCATACATCAGGTGTTTGGCAGGCTATTGATTCTGGCAATAGAAACAATTGGGTCACAGGACCCAGGAAGTGTTTTATATAAAGTATCAGTTGTAGTGTTCACAATAGTAGCCCCAGTGCCCTGTGACTTGCCAAGTTTGTACTTGTAAGATATTTACAAAAATCCTATCATCTAAACAATTCACATGTCCCTCTCTTGTACTAAGAGACATAGCCAGTATCCTTCAGCCACAGAGAGAATAGTCAGGAGTAAATATCCTCATGTAAGTCTTTGTTTTTCTCCCATCTTCCGCACTTAGGCCCTTCTCAGGAAGGATACCATGTAGGTAGTCATTGTCATTATTTGAACTGGCTGATTCTTCTCTTGCGGGTTTCTTATTGCTTGGCTGAACCTATATCATCTGAATCTTTTCATGAAGCTGGGAAAAGCCTCAAGGATCTCTTTTCCATCCTAAGAAGAGTACAATGAAGTGTGGAGTGATAAGGATGTCAGCTTGGCATTGCACTGAGTCTTCTTTTCACACTGTTCTTGGAGAAAAGTGCCTACCAACTCCTGAAACATGTCATGCTCTCAGAAATTCACATTCTGCTCAACTCTGACACTGGAAAACTCAATAAATAAGTAATCCCACTACCACTTTTCCCTATTTCTACAGAAACAATCAAACCATACTGAGGTTTCCCCAGAGACAAGAACCACACATTTTCTAAATATCTACCTATTACTGTGTTCCATTTTGTCATCAAAGTTGTGACTATTGGTAAAAGGTTAGTTGTTACTTGTAGGAAGCCGTGTAAGTAGATGCCTCCCCAGGTCATCGAAAGGGTCTTTCACACTAACGGGGGGAGAGGGGAAGACAACAGCCATTATTCACTTCCACTTTGAATCTGAGCCGCAATTTGAGAAGACTGTGTCCATTGAAATGCCAGTGCATATTACCCCATATATATTTACTTTTTTAGATCAATGCATGATATTTTCCCTCTCTGATTAAAGCATATTGGCTGCAACCCATTTTTAGTTTCTGTATTCCAAGAGATTAATTTTCTAGATCATATATCAACAAAATCTCTGTTTATTCCATTGAGAGACATAACTTGACGTGGTATTCAGAGTCAACTTTTGTACATTGGCCATTTTATTTGGAGCACTGTATTATTATATCATACTTTTTAACAACAAATGTAGTTGACAACTTTCAGAGAAAGCTAATTGAAGATTATTTTTTCCTTCATAGTGAGTGATTCCAAGCTACCACATCATTTCCTACCTCGTTATAGGGTGCTTTTTCAGGCTGCAGAATAATTGTGTGATTTTTGCATCCTTGTTAATCTTTTAAAGAACCACTGGTCCCTCCTTAAAAAAGAAAACAATGAAGGTCTGTCATATATGCTTTTATGTATATTAATGAAGATTTCAATTGTCGAAAATAAGAAATCTATAAGGAACAGACGGATTTGGATGATACAAGTTTGTAAAATGAATATCACTTGATGGACAACAATCATAGGTGGTAGAAATTATTTTTATGAACTGTGTTTTAATTTTGGACATACTAAGGTTTGAACTTAGAGCTTCCCACTTGATTGACAAGGCACCTTACCACATTAAGACACATCACCTGCCCCAGTCCCCACCCCCTGCCCCCCCAACACATTTATTTTTTTGCTTTTTTTTTTTTCTGGATCTCCAAACTTTTCCTTGGGGCTGGCCACGATCCTCTTGCCTATACCTCCCATACAGCTGAGGTCATAGACTTGCACCATCATGTTCAGTTTGTTGAAATTAACGTTTTCCTGGACTGCCCTTGGCAACATGTATTTTAAGCATGCAATATATTTATGCTGTCAGTCTTCAATTCAAGGCCTATAGAAATTAAATTCACTTAAAGAGAGGCTTGCTAGTTATTGAAAACATACTATTTAAACTAATTTTCTTATGTATCAAAGAAAGGAAAAACATGCAATGGAAATGATGTTTTTTCCAGCAAAAACAATCTTCAGGTAATAGCCCTTTTCAGAAATACTTTCAACATGTATCATAGTAATACCAAGAACGAATTTGTCTACATTAATTTCCAGGCAGAATGTTTACTATTGGGTAGGTTGAATAATTGTTATGTAAGTTATATGATAAAGTCATTATCAAAGTCAAACCAATGGAGAGAATTTCCTTTTCATACTCTACTTCGGTGTTATTTTTTTCTTGTTTCCCTAATCTAAAGAGGACAAAAAGAACTTGTCATAAGTCTGAATTAGCAAAAATATCTGCCTTGGTTAGTCTCATCAGAAGTTCTCAGAGTGAGCTCAGTAGACCATAGTAGGAAGGCAATCAGTGCCAAATATTTTATTATTCATTATATTGTACTATATTGCTCTGCTCACCTCAGTAAAAATTTATTTTTTGTTAAGTCATTGAAAATATTGTTATTTCCTTATATGTGGTATTATTTTGGGTGACAAACATCTATGCATTGAAAGCACAAGTGTGTGTCTCTATGTGTATAGTGAATGTTGCTCGTTTAATCCAGGGAACTATTCATTGGGCTTAAAATATTTAAAAACAATAAGACATAGAAATACAGAATTTATTTTCAACATACCATGGAAATTATGCATTTTTAATTTTGTCTTCCTTTCCAGTGGTTTTACCCCTGATGTAACTATAACTGATTTTGTACCCTGGATGTTGTATGTACATGTATTGGAACTAGGGAAGGGAGAGGGAATTTCAAAATTGTGAGAAAAAGGATAAAATACCAACCAATGCAAGAACAATTCTTACAAAACTATATGGTGTAAAGCAACTGTACAGCTCTTGGTGGGGGGAGGGAAATGGGGAAGGAGGAAGGAGGGGGAAAAATGAGGGAGAAGGTAACAAGTTGGATAAGAAATGTATGCACTGCCCTACATATGAAACTGTAACCCGTCTGTACCTCACTTTGACAATAAAGAATGAATAAAATATTTTAAAAGAAACAGAATTTATGTATGTGAATTATGTGTATATATGAGTATATTTTATTTTCTGAGACAGGGTCTTTCTTTGTAGTTTATGCTGTCCTTGAACTCATTTTGTAGCCCTTAGTAGACATGAACTCATAATTCTCCTGCCTTTCCCTCCAAAGTTTTGAATAATAGACATGTACTTCCATTTTTAGTTTAAAGTACAGTTTTGAATTCCCTCTGAAATAATACAAAACGGTTATATTAGTAGCAGTAATAATAACAGTGGAATTATCAAGCATTTGCTGCATAACTAATCTCCTGTTCAAATTGTAGAAAGTACAATATACATGTATAGTACCTATGCTAATCATAGAGTCTTGAAAATTCATATTAAATATAGCACTATCTGCTCAAGTGCTAAAGTAATGTGCAAGTTCACTGCACAAGAAGAAAATGTTCTTGTATGAAATTTAAAAAAATAAACACAGATGGAACCATCAATATCCAGTCCTTGGAAATACAATGAAAAGTGGATGCACTTTCTTTTTATTCCTTTCATCTTTGAATGATTTGATACTATGATTTCTGCTTTGAACATGATCTCGTTCAAGTTAATCAGTGCTGTTTGTGTTAGCATTGTACTCCTGCAGTGACTTTAATCTCTTTTAGTGGCTTCACTCCAGGTTAGGCTGTTTATGGTGATCTGAATATATACATTCTAAATAAAAGTGTTTGAAATGGCAGCTTCTTTGTAGAACTGTATGATTTGAAGCAGGAGTTAAGAACAGTATTTTTCTTTTGGAATTATTTTAAAAATTGCCTCCCAATATTTCAACTTTTTTTCCTTCAGCACTTTATACACCTATTTAAGTAATTTCCCGCAGGGTTTATTTCTCATACTTACTATGTTTTACTTCGTCATATTGTTTTCTCACATGCTCTTTCTTCGTAAGATTATATTCACACACTTTTGTATCTTATAATCTACACACACACACACAAACACACACACAGTAGCTTATATATTTTTGTGATATACTAAGAAGCAAAGACATTACTACTCTAATAAAAATACACTGGGGACATTTTTCAACAATTTACCTAATTTAGAAAGTAAGCATATTCTACAAAATTCAGTGCATTAATTTCAGATGCAACAAAATTGGATTGATGGAGAAATTTATTTCATCATGTTAAGAAAAATGCCCTAAATATCTGGTAAAATAACTCTTATGAATTTAGTAGGGCCCTTGGGAGGCAGGAACTGTGGGTACAATGCAATAACTAAAATTAAATGTCAGACATATCACAGAATGTCAGAACATAATGTAGCTTCTTGATAGGGATAAATGTGAATGTTCAGTTAAATTTTGTCTATTTTGCCAGTAAGTACATTTACAAATGAAGGAAAAATATATATCTGGGGTATGAGAGAGAGGGAGAATGGGGCAATATTGACTTTGATCTATTACTGATTTTATTTTTTTACTTTTACTCACAATAGAGGAAATAACCATTTAAAAGTTATGATTGAGTATGCTAGATCCATTTCATGTTAAAATGCACTAGGACAGCACACATCTCAGGAAGCTTTTTCTAGAACCTCCTCATCATCTTCCATGAAAGATTAGGTTTTATAGAAGAGGATATGCATCAGTATCATTTGAAAATTTTTAAAAAGTTGAAAAGAAAGGAAAAGACTAATTTTTTACATGACTTAGCTGTCATGGTCAAGGAAGACATCTGTCAGGATTCAAATAGCTAATTTAATATTGTGTCCAGTAGTAGGTTTGCAATAAGTAAAATGAGATTTCTAGCCAAATTCACAAGCACTGAGCAAAGGCCCTAATATTCTCTCAGAAAAATGAAATGGAAATCATCTTTTCATCACTGAGTAAACATTTTTATCATATTTTATGTGCATTTGAGTTAATTCCTAAATGAACTTTAAAATTTGCCTATTTGATTATCATTTTCCCATGAAATGTGTCATGTATCATTTACAAAACTGTATTGGCTATCATTTTATGTTTATAACAATAAATGCTTAAAGAGCATTGGTTATTTTAGGGATCAGTGAGTGAATTTCTTCCCTGCCCTTAGGAATGCAACACACATTATTTACCCAGCAGCCTTGTAGCCATCATCACTGGCAATTGAAGGCACATTAATCTTGCTGTAGACATCAAGCTATTCACATGTACTATGGGGAAAGCAGTGGGATAAGTGGGCTTTCTCTGTCAGTGAATTAAAGACTGAGATAACTTCTTTTCTTGTCAAGTTCCTGTCAGTTTGTTAAGCATTAGAGATTGCATGTTTCCTAAATTTATAACAATATGTCAGTCTATTGCAACTAAATGAAAATGAACATTTCAGGGTTGTGTTTAATATGTAAGAAAAAGGTTTATTCCATGGCTTCTTAGTATCTTATCAATGAAAACTCAAATTTATTCATTTTGCACATTATATTTTGAAATGTGACAACCATGTTGTTAACTATAAGGAAATTCTTAATGTTATAAGTCTTCTTAAGCGTGCAACTCAAATTCTTCTTCTTTTCATTCATTAAGCAATTGACCGGCAAGCTCTAGTATTTCATGAATTTCTTCATGGGAACAAAGGAAATTCATTGGCATACTTAATCTATCCTGCAGATTTCAGGAATTGAATTACTGATGGAAAACAAAATATGATGCTCTTATATGAGTATTTCCTGTCTTTCTAGGTTGATACCTTGGAAAACCTTGGCAACTCCGTTCTAGGAGTGCTGAGTTTATGAGTAAGCAGAAGCAGAGTTTTCTTACTTTCAACTTGAGACAAGACACATAGAGGGAAAATAGCTTATAATCTTCCTGCCAGTTCTTTAGGTAAAACTGGGTTCATTATGCTTTTAGGAAATTCTTACATTGTACTTGGTTCTGTAGTCTACCCGAAGGCAACTATGCTGGCCAGAATCCAGCCTTGCTAAGGGCATAGTGTCTACTTCACTGTGCCTCAAATTGATGACATTGCACAGACAGGCAAGACATGAATTAAAGAAAATACTATGCATTTCTCAGAGAAGCATCTCAGATCATCCTCTTATCATGAACCTCCAGATTGTCACGAAACCCTGTAAAATTGGTCTTGTTATTATTTTGTTCCCAACTCTTTCCACAATTCCTTGTTCAACACTTTATTGGTGATTTAAGTTTGTCTTTCCATAGAATTATCTCAGAAGCCACACATAAAGAGCATCTCTTTCTCTTTTTGCCTTTGCTGGATGACCTCCCACATTGCAATTAACATGCTGCCTTTCAAAGTAAAAATTTGATAAGAAATACACATTCCCATTAAATATGGCTACAGGCATTTAAATACCTCTACACTTATATGGCTTTTCTTTTGTTTATGGTTACTCTTTGAAAACATAAAGATCACAATTATCTATGCATCTTCTTTTCTCACTCACTGAGTTAACTCTACATGAAGGATAATTGAAGCTTGTAGAGCTTATGTGGAAATTTGATATCTGTTCTGTCCATTAGCAAAGATTATAGAATTTTATAGAATTTTACTCATGCAACTTTGGGTGGTGGTTAGGGGCCTTTCGTGGTTGTTTTTCTTTTGGGGCTATTTTCTAAAACTCTCTCCTCCTCTAAATAATGCCAAGATTTTGATATTTCAAAAGTTAATAAACACATTTTCACCTTGTTTGCTTTTAAATGTGATATTGCTTTCATTGGTAAGTATAAAAAGAGGAAGAAAGTTAAAACTATATACTGAAATGGAAATTATTATTTCTATTTTTGCCAGTCCTGGTCTTGAACTCTCAGCCTGGGCATTGTCCCTGAGCTTGTTTTGCTCAAGGCTAGTGGCGAAAAGCCACTTTTGGCTTTTTCTGAGTAATTTATTGTAGTAAGAGTTTTACAGACTTTCATGCTGGGCTAGCTCCAAAACATGATCCTCACATCCCAGCTTCCTGAGTAGTCAGGATTACTGGCATGAGCTGCAGGCAACTTTTATTTACTTACATTCACTGGAATAACTATACTGTAGACAGGATTCTTTGCCAAGTCTTATTGTTGTGTAATGTGTTAGAGTTCTCCCATTTTACAGAACTAACGAAGAATAGAGCCAAGAAACAAACACAACCCTTTTTCTATGTTTATGATTTCTTTGCATAAAGTTACATTTTACTTATAAACTTACTTGCTGAATGATAACTCTTTGTACAACTACTAAATGAAAATAAAAACATAATTTATTAAGAAAACAAGAAACACAGTTTTGAACTTCAGTTCTAAACAAAATTGCGAGTATCAATGAAATTGATCATGAAATTAATAGTATAATCAGTAACAATGAAAGTGGTAATATAATCTCAATATAAATTTCTATATATTGTTAATTATCATATATATCCTCAAAAATGGAACAGAAATGCTACTCTAATTCTAAGTATTTAGTTAAATACTTAATATCCAGGAGTAAGTAATATTGGTAGCTAGTAGATGTCTCTAATTTTAAATCACTTAGAGGGAAATCATTGGCTATAATGAAGTGTTAGGTTAATAGTTTCACTGTAGGTTAACTGACCTATTGCAAATTGAATTTTCTGTTACCATATTCAGAAAATTGATAATTTAATCTAATTGGAATTTGGGTTCTATGTTTACATTACTTTGCAATTTGTAGGATAATTATAAATAATGTTTCTAAACGAGTTTGCTTTATTTGGTGCCAAAAATGCCCTCTGAACTTCTCAACATGTGAAGAACAACTCATAAAATAGAATTTAGCTTGAGAAAGCTCTGTGGGTAGAGGGTTATTGCGCAGGATATTTCGCAGCTGCTAATGCGACTCCTATCAGCTTATCAATATCCAGTTTTCCATTCTTACAGGGCTAATTCTATGAGAAATTATTGGAGACGCTTGTACTCAGTAACTGACCTTAAAAGACACCTAAATCCACTCTGAAATAGAAGCTTCTTTACTTGATTTATTTCCATAGTTAGATAAGCATACTATCTATAAGCATACTATCAGGATAACTTGAGAAGAGAAAGTTGGAATCAAAATTCACTGTATCTTTTTCATAATTACTTTTAGTAAGCCAAGTCTTACATTTAGTAAGTATTCCATTTGCAATACAATTGATGAACTAACATTTATCTTCTGCTTTAGATAATCTCTTTCTGAGCTGAAGTGACCTTTGATATCTATAGCAACTTCTTTTTCTATATGATAGTTTTCAATTTTACTCATGTCTATTGTTTTGGTAAAGCCTAATGGCTCAATTTGCTAGGAAAACTTGACTTAGCTTTTATTGCATTACCTTGCTTTTCTGTTTTCAATCCCTTGTTTAATTCACTCACAAGAAGATTGATTTTGAATATTATGGTCATGATGTCAAAACAGTACAAATTCTACCCTGCTGCCATCTGGGATGTTGAAAATAAAGGCTTAATTTACACTTTTTTTAAGGAAAAAAAATAAAAGCTTTTGTTTTAACTTGGTAAGATGGTTTGTTCTAGAAGCTGAAGACTTGAAACATCATTGCCTGTCCACTAAATCCTCTGCCTCCTAGCTTCTGATACCCTCATTAGTCCGCTTGCCTAAGTACAGGTAGTCATTATTGGCCCCATATTATTGCAGAGACATCTGTGTGACTTAAGTTTGTAGGGTGGATGTGTTAAATCTATTTACCACTTGCAATCCTGTCTTTTAAAGTGCTATCTAGATACTTACATAGAAATAACAGAATGTAGACAATGCTAAATTGGTGGCCTGTAGGGAAACTACTTGATAATTCGTATTATTATGTTCCATTTTCATCCAACTTTTGTATGTGTGTGTATAAGTTCTGGGGCTTGAACTCAGGGACTGAACAGTATTAAGTTTTTCACTCAAGGCTTCAGATATAGTGCTACTTCTGACATTTTTAGTGCTTAATAAGGATCTCATGGACTTTCTTAACTGGGCTGGATTCAAACTGTTATCCTCAGGTCTCAGGTCCTGTGTAGCTAGGATTACAGGTGTCAGCTACTAACACTTGGCGACTCATCCAATCCCCCCCACCACCGTTAAAAAAAACAAAACACTTTAAGTAGTTGTACAAAGCAGTTGCCAGTCAACACAGCAGTTTATAAATACAGCAGTACATCATTCTCAATGTCACTACTTTAAATGTTCTCACCCACCACTCCCAACCTACTTCTTCCCTCACTTCTCTGAATTTTGTAGGATATGTATTGTTTTTGCCATGTAACAAAGCAGTTTGTGAATGTAATGTGTCTTAATCTGTGTCACCCCATTTTTACTGACTCCCCTTTGATCCACTCCTTCCCTTACTTTTCTTAATTTTGTGGTATATGCAATGAATTTTTGACTGTATTCTCCAACTTATTCTTCTATCCCTCTCCCCATGACTCCTCCACCTCTCTTACCAGAATCCTGGTGGTTATTTTTGTTGGACATTGACTTTGCTATCAGACACAGGAACGTTCTCTCTATAGTTAAAACCAGTGATAAATGTATAAAGAATCCAATGGGTATATATATATATATATATATATATATATATATATATATATAATATCTCAAGAGGTACACTTAAAAAATTCCTGTATACTGTATACGTGTGTATTAGAACTAAGGTAGGGAAAGGGAATGTCAAGAATGTCGAGAGACAAAGGATAAAAAGACAAACAATTCCAAAAGCAATACTTAGGAAACCATTTGGTGTAAACCAACTATACAACTCATCGGGGGGAGGGGTAAGAGGAGGGGGGAAATGAGGGAGGAGGTAACAAGTTGAACAACAAATGTACTCACTGCCTTACATATGAAACTGTAACCCCTCTGTACATCACTTTGACAATAAATAATTTAAAAAAATAAAAAATTCAACACAACTTTAAAATTCCTGTTACTTCTATGGAATGTTGGTGTCTAATTCTTTCTACTTAAAAAAAGGTGACTACATATTCCATTTTTATTGTGCTAATCTAATTACGAGTTCATCACTATTTATTTGAAGAGCAGAAATTGGCAAGAAAAAATGTTACAAAATAAAAGGCAAATGAAAATAAACCAGTATAAAAATAAAAGACCTTATTTTTATTCCATTTTGACATCAAGTAATTTAATTATAATTTTTAATTTAAACTTTATGTTCAGTTTTTTATGTGTACTAACAATGAAAATATACAAACACATATATCTCTACCTTCAAAGAACCTTACAAAGGCTCAAATATTTGTATTTTAGGGAAGTGGTCATAATAGCACTTTGCAGTTATAAAATGGCTCATTAGTCCAATATGATGTTCTTCTTCAATTCCATTCTCTAATGGATGTGGATTGGCTCTTTAGTACTGAATGATTATAGGACCATTATGTTAGCCTGTGAGGACATTGTGCTCAGGTATTTTGTGCAAAGCTGTTTTCTGAATATGGAAAAATATTTATGGCTTCATCTTTTATGGTCTTTTTATTTTCAGCTGTTCCTGGGCTTGAACTTAGAGCCTAGGCTTTGTCCCTGAGCTTTTTGCTCAAAGCTAGTACTCTATCTCTTGGGCCATAGGTCTACTTTTGGCTTTTTTTTCTGGGTGGGGTGTATTTGGAAATAAAGGTTTAATGGACTTTCCTATCTGGATTCATTTTAAACGCTGATTATCAGATCTCAGCCTCCTGAGCAGCTACTATTACGTGCATGGACCACAGATACTCACTCCGCTTGGCTTCCTGTTTTTAAAAATCAGCTTAATAGGGGCTGGGGATATAGCCTAGTGGCAAGAGTGCCTGCCTCAGATACACGAAGCCCTAGGTTTGATTCCCCAGCACCACATATACAGAAAACGGCCAGAAGCGGCGCTGTGGCTCAAGTGGCAGAGTGCTAGCCTTGAGCTGGAAGAAGCCAGGGACAGTGCTCAGGCCCTGAGTCCAAGGCCCAGGACTGGCCAAAAAAAAAAAAAAAAAAAAAAAATCAGCTTAATAGTCAAGATGAATATGATCAAAGGACATTGCATGGAAATATGACAATCTTATATACATTTTCTTTTCTAATTAAATTTTTTGTTGTTATTCAGTAGTTACACATAGGGGTTACAATTTCTAAAGTCAGGTTATAAATACAATGCTTCTTGGAGAATGTCACCTCTTCATTCGCCTTCATTTTCTTCCTCCTGTCTCTATCCACAAGTTACATAGCTCATTTTTTACATAGTGTACATTGAATGTAATGACTCCATTTGCTCACCCTTCCTCCTTCTATTCCTGTGTTTAGATTTTGCTTCCCCCAAAAAACATTTTGCTTCCTGGTATATGTTTTGGTAAAAAGTACTTTAGTTGTTCACAAGAGTTATAGCCTTTGGATACCGCCCCTTAGTGTACCCTTCTATAGTCAGTTTGTTTGTCCATGAATGTACTGAGTCTTGTAGATGTTATTATGCCTAGTTTTATTTTAGATATAGCTTCCACATATGCCATTTATTAGGTCATATAGACATGTGAACAAAAAGTCATATAGGCTTTTTAACATGACCTACTTCCTGAATAAGTTATACTTCATTCACTTTGTCTGAATAAAAACAAACAGAAGTCACTCACAATATAGCTTTTGCTATCCTCAGTATTTAAAACCACTTTTTAAATTTATTTTTGGAACAAATGATTTGACAATATGGATTATCTTTATTTACACTGTTGTTTAATCAAAGACCACTAAAGCTCTTGTTTTCAAAAGGATAAAGTAGAGCCTTCATGAATTTTGAAGAGGTTACTTGGCAAGGATCTGGTTTTCTAAATATGCTTGCATATCTATATAATCTCTGTTCTACAGGATTTGCTGTGGACTGTTTTCTTATTTAAAGCTTATGGTAGTAGCTCTTGTTATATCAAGCCTTTGAGTTACATATCTCTTCTTTACTTAGATCTATTGTTGGAGCTTGGCTCAAAGTAAGTGTGTTATATAGTGGTGTTTTACTAGACTCACCAGTGTCAGGCAGTGATAGGCACATTTAATGTATTATCTCACTCAGTCCTTCTAAGAGCTAAATACTATTTTATTCTCACAGAGTTCAATTATCTTGATGATCACAACAATGTACTGTCTCTAGATTACTTCATACTCAGTGACTGGCCCAATCTGACACAAAAGAGGCTTTCATTAATATTTATAGAACGGTTTTTGCCATCTATTGACTATCCTGGGTTTTTTTTAGAACTAATAACCCAAAGGTTCAAATTTTTCAATTTACAAGGCAGATTTCTGTAAATACGATATTTCTTAAATATGCTACTTAAACATTTAATGTCACCTTAATATCAACACATATTCAGATTTTTCCAAGATAATTTGTCTGTCTTCCTAAACATAAAAACCCATTAGCTTTATCATGTATAGATCACTAGACTTCTACATTTCTACTACTTAATTGAGCAAAACAGCCAGCATGTTATCAGTCTAACATTTTCATTGTTTTCTTTTTTTTTTCAAATTTTTATTATCAAACTCATGTACAGAGAGGTTACAATTTCATACGTTATTCATTGTTTTCTTATGGTAATAGAAACTTCCGCATCAGTCCTTCCACCTCTTAAAGAAAAATCACTTTTCTTCTCTTTATAGTAATAGCATGTTTCCCTAAAACCTAAAAGTAGCCTGTGGCATACAACTCTTTCTTTGCTCCTTTTAGAAGATGACACAAAGTTCTCCTCAACATACAACAGGTGTCTTCTATTTATTTATTGCTACCAATTTAAACAATAAGAAATCCTTTTTTCCCCTAGAGATAGGATAAGAGTAAAATATTTTTCATTGTTTTAAAAATTAGTTTCAGACAATATTTTACTATATGTACAAATTTTAATTTGTAGGAAACTACAGCAATATAGGCAAGATAACTGCCTATAAAAAGAAAAAATCAAGAGCTATATTGTTAGTATTTCCCATGAAGCACCAACAGTAATTTTAAAACAACAACAAAACTCATTTATGTTGAACATCTCAAGGGATCAAAATTCTTTCTTACTAAATAAAACTAAAACCTGCAAAAATAAATACTCACTAACATTCATTTTTGTGAACCTGCAAGCCAAATATTACTAGAAATGCACTCTAAAAAATAGAAAGGAGTTGGGAATGCCCTTTTCTGTAATCCTAGCTCATTGTAAAGCAGAGGTAGGAATATCTGTAGTTTGAGGCCAGCCCAAGCAATGTTAATGAGACTCTATCTCATGGGTGGGGGGACATAGTTCCTATGGAAGAATGCCGGGCTAGTAAATATGAAGCCAGGTGGCCACTCCTGGTACCTATAAAAATAAAGATAAGATAAAATATTGTATGGTACAAGATAAAATAGGATTTTAAGGATTATTTTATGTCTTGATGGGCTGATATTCAGTTAGAGGTCAAATGTGTAATTGTTAGCTATTTAAATGAGTGGCACTGAATAAAGCCATTAGGGATTACATTGTCTCCTAAGTGAGCTCAGAAATGATTGTGAAGTCATCCTCAACATCTAATTTCAAGTATTTGAACACCAAGGACCCTTAAGGACATAGTATAAGGTTACTGCATTTTAGGAGCTTTATGAGTTTATATGTATATTGGCTAAAATATGGTGTTTATTGGTAATACCTGTGGGAAGTCTTGGAAAGAAAACCTACTATTAACTGTTCAGAAGAATTACTGTAAGGGACAAATTCTCCAAGAGGAAAACTTGCTGTTTATCCCTACAATTTCTGATTTTGTTTTATTGTATCACCATTTTTGGCAAGACCTATTTTATTAATGATGTCTAAAGGTCCAGGTACACATGTCAAATCATTCAGTGAGGCCCTTGCAGAAGCATACCATTGATTGACATGATTTTGCTACTAAATGTATTGGTGGTAAATCTGATAACCTTGGATTGCTTTTTCCTAAGGATTATGACTTTCATTGGAAACTTCTTTTAACTCATTGAGGACTAAAGTCAAAAGACTCACCTGATTGTATATACTCTGCAAAAGCCCTAGCAAGATCAAGCAAAAAGGGCCACCTTGGGGCCATTCTCTTGCCTGGGTGGGCAATTCAGACTGTCCTGGTTTTCTTTCAAATAAGAGACATTCACTTTTTGTAGCACTGAAGCTAAAGTAAAGGGATCATTAAAATTGTTTATGGATGAAAAATTAAAGCAACTGAACTGAACAAATTATGCAAAAGCTATTACTTGATCATTCACAGATATCTAAGGCAAGACTCTCTTCAAAGCAGTGGCAGACATTTTCATCATAGATACCTTTAAAGTCCAGGGAAGGTCATGAGTTGTTAACAAGTTCAAGAGCAATGAAAGTTAACTCTGGAAAATGCTGATGCTTGTATCTCTTTTTCCTTAATGGAACTGAAAGTTTCATATCAGCATATTTCATTAAGATACAAACAGATTCAAAGAACGTGATCTATTTCCAAGTCTTTATAGCTGCCATTCCAAACAATATATGTATGCCTCTCCGATTCACTAAGCACAAGTAGGTAGTCATCTGCCCTTTAATGGCCTCTCAAAATGACAGACCAAATGGCTTCATGAAGGTCAAGTCTGATTTAAATTGTGGATGAATTAGTAGCTAATTCTGCATGATTGGATATTAATATGGAACCGTGGTAAGTGAGGCACTTTAAAGCTTAATGAGTACATTAATGAATAGAACAAAATGTTTTTCTTTTCACCTTATGTAAAAGTTGAAAACTATGAACATATTGACAAATTTGTTAATTTCTGATAGTTGTTTTTTTTTCCCGTGAAGTTGACTTGGTTAATGTATTGGGGCTATTGGTTAGATTCCCCAGTTCCTAGTAACATTCATTTGGTAAGTTGTCAAAGTTGACATTGTCAAATGGCCAAGACAGTTTTATATAAATCACTAATAAATGTAAGGCTGGCAAAAAAAGCAATTAACATCTTCTAAACTACACCCACTGAGATAAGCATTCCAATTAGAAAATTCATTATTTTACAGTTCATTTTATGTTGAATACTGAGTTTTATTGCCAAATACCTGACAGTCAAATTGGAAAGGAGCCACAACTGTCAAAGTGTAGCAGCTCTGGCTATTGGAATCTCTTACATTGTGATGTTGCTCATGAAAATTTAATGAAGAAAGTGCATTCAAAAAAGTTCTGTGCAAAGAGGGGGATGGAGGGAATTTAATTACTCTTATTAAAAATAAGAAAGGAATGCTTTTTACATTCCCTACCCAATTAGTATGCAAGAAAGATTGTCTTTGTTGTACATTGGCATATATGGGAAGGAAGCTCTGGAGTGTTCTTTATGAGCCAACAAGGAAAAGAAAGGTCATACAAATGTATTAGGCTACTTTCAGGAGGGTACAAGTCAGTTTTGTCAGCTAGTCCCAAGGTGAGAACTTCATTTCTTATAAATGTTTATTAAGTCTAGATTTCCTTGGTAAGAACCTTTAATAAGTGGTTCAGCAATCTTAAGCCTTTGACACTCACTTCTAATCAGCCCTGAATATTGGCTCAGTTGTTCTGAGAAAGGAATTTGTAAAAGAAAATGGATGACTAGCAAAGCACTATTTATGCATGTAAAGGTAACAAGTAGTTCAACACCAGTGTGTAGGTTAGAATGCCCTGGGGAATACACAAACCATTCCGAAATCCCAAGGTGATTTATTATTATATTATCATTATATATGATGATGATGATACTACCTGGTTTTGGTAAAAGTGGAAAATAACATCAAATTCTAAGAGCTTTGTCAGAAACTCTCTGTATGATGAAGGCAATGTAATTGACTTTGGACCACTTGAAGCAAATTATTATAATCCTTTGAAGCACTTTGTGTCTGTGGTGCCACGTAAGAACTTTAATGATAAAATTTCTCTCAAATAGCAGCTATTGATCTTTCTCCTCTTTCTTCTTCCAACAACATTATATGTATGTAGTACATGTAAATATATCGACAAAACCATTAAGGACAGAAATAACAGCCTGATGAAATTCAAGTAGAATAGATTATTAAAATCTGCATAGCATAATTTCCAAGATATTATTCCTTGTTCCATTTTTAATATTCAACTTTCCCTTGGAGGCTTAAAACATCATCTTGAAATTCCACTCTTTACCAAGGTCTCTGACACTTGCCCAGTGTAGACCTTCGCTTGTCTGAGGATTGATATACATTTTCATACACAGATTTCCTGTCTCCTCAGTAGAAACCATCATTCATATCATTGATTTAGTGAACACCAGACTAAGTTGGAAAATCTCAGGATACTTTGCAAACAAGTGACCACTATCTTACTTGAATAATTATATCATGTCATGCTAAAATTCCTAAGATTCTTAGATAGAATACGCCTTTCTTGTTTTTGCTAGAAGAGTTGGTTATATAGGCTGTCAATTGAAGCACATTTTTTGGCATTTAAGTAAACTATAGATCAAGATTTGTTATTTAGAGAAGTTTTCATGTTTATAGAGAAAGTTGACTTGAGATACACATAAGGTTGAAAATTCAACAAATTCAACTTGTTTTGGAGGTTTGAGATTTTTTTTTAAGGAGCTGTACAAAATGAATTTAAACTTTTCGATTATTAAAATAATGCTACAGGCTTTGGGGAATTTATACTTTTTGTCAGTAATAATTGATATTATCCATTGGTAAAGCACTATCAAACAATTTTATGATCAACTGAAATTTCTTATTAGGAATTTATTGTAATTGTACTTTGTGCTTATTTGAAAAATGCATACAGTTATTTCTAAATATCTGAGTTGTAGTTTTGAACACACACATACACAGAGAGAAAGATAAGGGGAGGGAAGAAGAGAGGGATGGAGAGACAGACAGAAACAAAGAAATGGAGATACAAAATAATATCAATCTGTAGATGATGCAATGTTTTATATACATAACATAGTTAGGTACATATAACCTTGTACATTCTTCTATATTTCAAATACTCTCTAGATTATTTGTAACATTGTACAATGTAAATGTTATGTAAAAAGTTCTGACTTTGTATTGTTTAGGTAGTAATGGCAAGAAAAAAAGTCTGTACTTTTTGTAGTACAGACAGTTTTTCAAAATATTTTCAATCCTCAGCTAGTGTAATATTTTCAATCAGTTGAAGCACAAACATACAAGGATCACATCTATATGCTTTTATTTGAAAGTTATAAGTAAAACATGACAGCTTGAAATACAGTAGCCTAATCTGGCTCCCTGCTAACCTGCTTCCTTGATCTTCTCTTTAATCCCTGTACTAGACTGTTTGGACTGCGTGTTTTTACCTACAGTAAAATTATTCCTAAATCAATCCCTAGACTTAGAATATCACTATCTTATTGATGTCACTTCTTCATTTGTGCAGCTTGGCCAACTTGATTCCTTTCCAAAGGACTCACTGATTAGATACCAGTACTTCTACTTGTCCCAAGGAACTCTTAAGAGATTTGATGAATTACCTCATGACAGTCTTGACCACCTGCTTAGTTCTGTCCTTCTACAGAGGTAGTTTATTTTCAGGTTCAGTCATAGAAATTGAGAATGTATCTTAATCTTATAGTGCCATGGTGCCTAATTGACATCAAGTCATCAACAAATTCTGAATCATATCAAAGGAGAGATTTGTGGGAAAATTGAATTTGGGTCATGTAACTGACCATAATGTCTGTTGCGTTTGTTTGTCTTGCAGAGGACCAGATTCCCAGGGGCTTCCCTACCATTGACATGGGCCCACAGTTAAAGGTGGTGGAGCGTACGCGCACCGCCACCATGCTTTGTGCAGCTAGTGGTAATCCAGATCCAGAGATCACTTGGTTTAAAGATTTCTTACCCGTCGACACAAGCAACAACAACGGTCGTATTAAGCAGTTACGATCAGGTAGGGTCTTGTTACTGTTTCAATTGACTCCTAAATAATTTTTTTTTTAATCTTTCTCTTGTGTTTTTTTCTTAAATTTTATTTCTTCTTTTTTTTAAGTTCTAGGTATTGATTTTCCTCCCTCTTCTCTTTCTCTATTATTTAATGTGTTGTCTCTGTGTGTGTTTGTGTGTGTGTGTGTGTGTGTGTGTGTGTGTGTGCTATGTCATGGCCTGACATAGTCTTTCTTTTCTCTGTGTCTTCTGCAGCTTCTGTTCAATCCATACTGCTCACTGCTGTGACTGTAGTTTTAATATTTTTTTAATTACTGCTTTTCTGCAGTATTTAATGGATCCATTTTCTCCTCTTTCTTTCTTCTTTCTCTATTTTCTTTTGAAAGAAATTTATTTCAACATTGGACTTCATTCAGAACTTGCAAGGAGTTCCAATGGTTATATCCATTCAAAAACCAAACGTTCCTATCAAACAAAAAAAATGATTCAGCTTTATTAAAGTGTGATTTCTGCTATCTCTGCATTTGAACTCATCTGAAAGTACCAAAGTTTAGTAAGTCTGGGCACATCTGCTTTCTTTTCACTAATACGTAAACCACAGAAACATTATCTCATGAAAACCAGATGTAATTATTAAGTCCCTTTCAAGTCACCAAGCCTGTATTTCAGTTATGAGTGAGCATATTGTATATGAGTGAACACTGTCCACACACTAGCCACAGTAGTGTGCACCCACATTCAAGGTTTTGAAAACCCTCTCGTGACTGGATCTACAGAAGTCTGCTTTTGGTATAGATTCCAGCTGTTGCTGTTTCCTCTCTTTCCCCCTTTCCCCCTCCCCCATTCCCCTCCCAAGTTTATTCTTTTGCTCTCTATAGATTAAACATAGAGATCATTCTAAGTATCCTAAGTTTTAGAGCCTGTCCCTAGGTAAGTTCTCAGGGACATATACTAATAAGCTGTTTATGGTAACATTGGTAATAATATTGTTAAAGATTCTAAGTTGTTTAACTACCTGTCTTCCCAGAATTCTCAGCTTTTGACCTGTCCTGTGATGTTGAAAGCGTCTTGTTAACTGCCTTTTTTGCTTGTTGTCAGCAGAATTGTGTAGTTTAGCATTCTGTTTTTGTAAATAAATAATTAATTATTCACATGTAACATAGATGATTTAGTATAATAAAGCTTTAACTCTGAAAAAATTGTACCAAATTATAAGGAATATAATAATATTTTTATGCTGTCTTTCTTCTCTCCGTATTTAAATCTCCAGAATCTATTGGTAAGTGCTTAGTTCTGAAGCGCACTTCACCCCCACTAATTTCATATGCAGATTATTATTATTATTAATTTTAATAAAATGCATGGCATGCATTTTACTAACTGTGAGTGTAGACATAAGAGCTCCATAGTGGCGCGCACTTGCTCACCTCCACAGAACTATTATTGTAAGAACACTGTATAAAACACTAAAATAGTACACAAGTTATATCACACAAATATAGCATAGTAACTAGTATAAGACATCCAACCAACAGTATTTGTTTCTAGTCAATTCTTAGTATTTCCTATGATGGTGTATATGTATATATATATGCATAATTATATATATACTTAAATAGCTTAGCCAATATTTTCCTAAACTATGTCTTTTAAAATACTGCATAGTCTTTTTTTATCGATATGAGGCATATAAGTTCTAACCCTCACTGACCCCAGACAGACCTAGGTCCTCAGTTGTTTCTCTGAGAAAGGCAATACTGCCTATTATGGTCTTTGCCCTCTGTGGTATAATGCAACTTGCTTTTTTATGATCTAATAATACTACCTAATATATTCCTGTTTTACCAGTATAGTAATTCAAGTTTCTTTTAAGACCTTATTTAATTCTGTAAATCTAATTTAATTCTTCTCCCCAGCCCTAGCCTCCTTCTTCTCGTACTAATGCTTCTTCTTTCTAATCTTATTTGCATTCATATTATCCACCCAGGTGGTACACCAATAAGAGGTAAGAGTGCCGACCTAACGTTCACAGAATGATCTTACTCATTCTTCCTGTCCTTTCATCCCTCTCATCTTTGTCTTGTTTTCAAACCATTGCAATAACGTCCATCAACTTGATTTATTTTTCAACTTTGTACTGTTTGGTTATGATTCGTGATCCTCACATTGTGTACTTTCCTTTCCTTTTCCCTTTTTCCTCTTTGTTTTGCTCATTTCTTCCTTTATGAAAATGATTATTTCCGTTGTGATATGCTTCAAAGAAAGCATATCCAGGTCTTTTGACTACAGACCAGTCACAGCGTACCATCTGTCCCTCTTTTTATTTTTTTCTTCTTCTCTTCTTCTTCTTCTTTTTTTCCTTTTCTTTTTCTTTTTTGTTTTTGTCTCTTTTTTTTCTTTTTTCCTTTTTTTTTTGTCCGACTGGAGAAAAAAAAAAGATCATTTTTTTTTTTTTTTTTCCTCCTTAGCTGTTCTTTTTTTCTGGACCAAAGCCAAGGCGGTCTGGAGAACAGTAGCAGACATGCAGAAGACAGCCTGGACCCTCTGCTTTTTGTCTTTATCTTTCACAAGGTTTTTGCTTTTGTTCTTCAACTCTTTTTTCTCTTAATGTCTTAAAAGTCAAAGAATGACTCCCCTTTCCACCTGACCTCCCCCAATTCGCCTATAATCTGACAGCAATGCTTTTTTCTCCACTTCTTTTTTTTTTTTTCTTGGATTACTCGTCTCTGGATTTTTGGATCTTCTGTCCTTCAGGCTATGGAAACAAGGTGCTCAGTATTTCTTGGTGGTCTATGTGATATTGCTGGTTTTTCATACTTTGACTCAGTGTTTATTCCTTTTGTAATTCTTCTTTTGTATTTTTCTTGAGGTTTTGTGACACCACACTGCTAATCCCACTGGTGGATTTTGATGGGTGTCTTAGGGGATCCACCTGGAGGTCCTCAAGCAGTGATTGGTTGGTTCTTCCTGGCTGGCCTACGCCATGATTTTTAACTTTTTAAGAAAAAAAATAATCTTCTAATGCAAATGCTCTTTGTTTTTCAGCAAATGTAATACATGATTGTAAGTTGTCACAAACTGTCTTTCTTTTCTTAAAAATCTGCATGTCTTAAGGGAGTTTTGTTTCTTTAAGTAATATTTTGATAATTGATAATGACTAATTTTAACAGTTTTTGCTTTGTGCAGCCTTTTTTTTGTGCTTGCTGCGTATTTTTGGCTTTCTTCAGCAGAAGAATTTCTTAAAAACCCATCCTGTTTTTATTTTTTTTGGAGCGTACCTATCTTTGGCGCCACTTTTGATATCAAAATGGAACAAAACAAAACAAAAAAATTAATATTTTGTTTTATTTAAAAGCCATACTTTCTTGAAGCAGTCTCACCCATCTTCATTTTATTAGTCTAGGAAATAAGAGTGTTAATTATGACTAGAATTCTTGCTTGGGAAAAGAGATATTGTTTTCTTATGCTAGCATTGATGATGTAAAATAAAAATAATCTCTCTATGTTTTTCTCATCGCATCATTTTCTGTCTGTACAACTTAGCGAGAGATTGAATCGACGCTGAGCGGACCTTCGCTTTGCAGGGCTTTTCATATTGTTAAGAGGTTTAGCTTTGTGAATGGTAAAGACTTCCTCTGACCATCTCTTTGGCAATATATTTTATATCCGCACAGGAGCCCTTCAGATCGAACAGAGTGAAGAATCTGACCAAGGAAAATATGAGTGTGTTGCTACGAACAGCGCAGGCACTCGCTACTCTGCCCCTGCCAATTTATATGTCAGAGGTAGGAATGACATATCCCTGATATAGCTTCTCCATTAAGACTCAGGGGGAATTGAGATATTCACAGGGTCTGTGTGATGATGGCAGTATGAAATAAGCAGATTTAGTAATGGTTCCGGTAGCTGAAAATTTTTAGGAAATAGAAAAGTTAAAAAACTTAAAATATGTTGTTTTTTTAAAAACAAGAGAACTCTTGAGAACGTAATCTGCCCTGAGGTTTGTAAGTATATTTCCATCTTTTAAAAAAGTACTTTGATTTCTATTTTCAGTGATTGATTGAACTATGCTTGGCATTGGTTTGAGGTTTTCTCTTTTTTCTCTCCTGCTATTATTTGTGTGTTGTTTCTCTTATGTTTCCTTACCGAACTTGAAATAATTGCTTGGTGTGCTACTAATCAGTTCTGTTTAGACTACAAGTCCAAGCATAAAGGTGATTATGTCTTTATGACCTTTACTGCTGAGCTTTGAGGGGAAAGCTGCTAATTTTAGAAATGAAATAAAATATACATGCTAACGGAAATAGCACAGTACTATCCCTCTTTTAATACTGTCTTAATTATCAACAAATAGTATTGTGTATGTATATATGTATCTGCAGGTGAATTCAAATATATTCACATATATTTATTTAAATTGTTGCAAGTTATTGAAACTTAATCTTTAGATCACCATAACACTATATTTTAGCATTAATATTCATCGTCCTTGGAATAAGAATGAATTATAAAAATATATTCCTATTTTCTCAGATAGTGATCAAAGGAAGTACTTCCATATAGTTTTTATCCAGTGGAAACCTTTTAATCTCGGGTCTGCACATCTGAATAAAAGCAAAAGGCATGGGTGGGTGGGATGGATAAAAGACTGAGGATTTAAGTTATCATAGAATGGGGGTCCCTTGAGCAAATAGCTAGCTTGATTTTGAAATTTTTGTTAGAGGTAATTTTGTTTCCCTGGGAATGTTTTTGTTCATTCCTTTCATTCTACGGGGTTTGGGTGGGGGAAATGAAGAAAATTTTCTTGTCCCAATTCTTCGAGAGCCCTTGATCCATTTTTCCGCACAATGGTGACCTCCTTGACTGCATGAGGCATGTGGTGGACCTTCTTTCGTGGAAAATTTCAAAATGATGCTAGTTATTGTTTCTAATGCTATGTTAGTCTGTGAGGTATTGCTAACTTCTCCAGTGGCGGTAGGGCGGATGACTAGACCGAATAAGATATTCAAGTAGCAGTTGAAAGCCTTGATATGGCCTTTTTACTCTCTCTGTGTTTCCCTTGTTTTTCTCCTTTCCTCATTTCATTGTGTTCTGCATCAAACCCCCTACATCCCTCAGAGCTGCGAGAAGGTTGGTGTGTTTTTTACTTTTTACCCACCTTACAAAACTATGACTTAAACCAATAACAAAGAATACAAATGAAATGAATGTAGCTGCATTGTGGTCTTCTTTTTGGTTCATGGGTATGTGTTAGCAGAGAATGCCCCGGCCATGGCTTCTGTTGCTTGCTGGTAGTGGCTAACTGTGCTGCATGATGAGAAAAGAGTGTACTTGAATGCATGGTAACTGGTAACAATTAACTCTCTAAGGTACAGTGAATCTGGTCAGTGTTCCTGCTTTCCTCTCTCTGCCACTCCTCCCACCTCCTACCCCACCTGCAATTTCTGTCTTCTAAGGATGCCTGCTGTCCACAGAACAATGTTTTATAGTGCTCCTCTAATCCCAAGCATGAAGACTAAACTCTCCTCCATTTTTCTTGATATGTTCTTTGACACCTCAGAACTGTCTACACTGACTCCTGCTTGCTTTGAGTAACCTCTGCAAATGGGCTGCAGGAGGCATGCTTAGTTCTCTCTTCTTTTCCCATGAGTGTGATTTACCATGAGGCCATTGCAGTGAGTCATCTCATGTCAGTGGAAGTTTCTCCCATCCTAAAGTGCAGCCAGAGTTTTAAGGCAGAATATCTTCTTTCGAGGGCGGGGGGCAATGAGGATTTATTTTTTTCTCAGTCTCTTTAATGTAATTTTTGACAATCAATTTATTATCTATATTTAAGGTATGCTCCTAAAGATTACCCTTCTGATAAAAAGTTCCCATAGTATAATATTCCATCAATAAGCCAGGCTAACATGAAACCTATGTGTCTCATTAATTATCTTTCTACCATATCCAAAACACGTGTGTGTTTAAACTTACTTAAATATACAGATTATCTGAAGCAGGAGCACTGAACTATAACTGCTTGGTAATTGTTTCTGTGTTATATTGCTTTAATATGATCACTTCTGTTAATGTCTTTGTCTGGCTCTGTGTTTTTGATCCAGTGTCCTTTGTTTGGAATGTAGACATTAAAAGCCTCTTAGTAGATTTTGTGGTCATTGATGTCCTTTTTATAATAAATATGAACTGAGTGGAATCTTGAATGTGAAACGTCCAGTCTTTTCTCTGAATTTACTATGTTTACCTTTAACAATCTCAGCTAACCCAATACTTTATCATTTTCAGCCCTGCCATCCCTCAAGTCTCTGTCTTAACCACTGTTCCCTTTTTTCTCCCTTTGTGTTTCGTGCTGTTTCTCCATTATTTCTCTACTGTCCTTGTTGTCTTGGAATCCAGCCATTCTCCCATTATTTTAGCACGGGCCTTGAGATTCCATTTTGTGCATGCCCTGCATGAGTGACTCAATCCAGTATCTCTACTGGTATTGGCCTGTTTCTTCTGTTACTGTAAATCAATATGTATGTATGTATGTATGTTTGTATGTTACGTGGTGTGTGTGTGTGTGTGTGTGTGTGTGTGTGTGTGTGTGTATGTGTGTATCTGTTCCAGTGTTAGTATGAGATGTTCAGGCTGCATCCACTCTGAAGCTGAAAGCAAACTTTACTTTCAGTGTATCCTACGTGATGTCTTCCAGGGCTCAGATGTGACAATGTGATCCCACACTTAAACTCACATCAACTGGAAGTGCGCAGCAGTGACATAGGTTTTGATAGGCAATATAAAACCTGCTGGTGATCTTCCAGTCCTCTCTGCTGCATATACATGCATTCATGGAATCATTGTTATATGCATGCATGTATATGGTTCTTTGTGTTTATCTTATGCATGATGTTTGTGTATTGTTAGTTTGTAGACAGTATTTTTTGTGGGGCCCTTGTAGGTCTGAATCAACTTTTGTATGAATGTGTCTAAGATATCAATAATTAAACTTAATGACTTCTGTGTATACACACACCATACTTGTATGGTCTGTATTATCCACAGTTTTTCTTTATGTTTTGTTTTTAGACAAGCCATAATATGTTTCAATTGTTTAATTGTGTTTGTACAGTGCATGTCATGTGTTTAATAAGCCACTCTTTTTCTTGCCTTGTATATGTTATCATCTTCCTTGTGTTTTGTTCCAGTTCGCCGTGTCCCACCAAGATTCTCTATCCCACCCACTAATCATGAAATCATGCCAGGTGGAAGTGTTAATATCACCTGTGTGGCAGTGGGGTCACCAATGCCTTATGTGAAGTGGATGTTGGGGGCAGAAGATTTGACACCTGAAGATGATATGCCAATTGGGAGAAATGTCTTAGAACTGAATGATGTAAGACAGTCAGCAAATTATACCTGTGTTGCTATGTCAACACTAGGTGTCATTGAAGCAATAGCACAGATAACTGTCAAAGGTATGTATGGGTCTTAGATTATGCTTTCAAATCTGAGTGCTGTCAACATGCCTGATTAATGTTTATTTCTTCAGATTTTTAAATGTAAAGAACCTAATCATATATAAGATAATCATTATATGTAAGCTACATGTACCTTAGATAAGCAGATGCTTTATTTAAAATGAAGTATTGGATATCTAATTAGAGATTATTATCAAAATATTTGGCAATGTGTTATGCCCAAGCATGAAGCAGGCAGAATTAGAAATGCAAGACCGATTCATGAATTGTTTTAAGATTGGGTTTCCTTTAAGTCCAGAGCCTTGATAAATGTCACAAAAAATCCAAATAACTGTTGTTAAATACTTGAAATAAACAGAAAAGAAAGAGTTGAAATTAGCATGACTTCATAAGAAAGATATATTTTAACTGTTGCCACCAATAAAAACAAAAAGGCAAATATTATGTTATGTGGTTTGGTTGTATTTTGTACTTTGCACAGATGAAATATTATCTTCTTGATATCAACATATTAAATAAAAGTACAGTGTAATATTCTATGAATCGTTTTAAATAAGAAAGATAAAACAGAAGAAAATAAAAACGAAAGAAGGAAAAGTAGTAACAGCAGTTTTGTTTACCCAATATTTATAGATTTGTAGAAAATTTGCAAATGCCTCAAATGGTGACTTAAGTAGACATGTTATAATTGTTGTCTTATCTGTAACCAAGCATGTCTCTGTGTGTGTGTATGCCATGTAAAGCCGATAAGGTGACTTGATAACAAAAGTACACATAAATAACATTTACAGTCATTTAAAATGGCATATTTTGTATTTTAAAGTATTAAGCCTTGTGTATTTATCTGTATATTACAGACACAAAACTTACATAGTACCATAAATATTACTTAATGAAACTACTAATGTCAGCTAAATCTCAGTAAACAGGACTTTAATTAGCAACGTTTTTATTTACCTTCAGAGTTCCCAAAGACATGTAGAAGAAATCTGGCTTGCTCCCTTCTTTGAAAAAATAAAATGTCAACCTAGTGGATTTGAACAAATATCTTTTTATTATTGTTTTAGTACATTTACCAGGCCAAATATTATCCTACTTTAGTTCTTAGAGTAATATGCAAATATTAAATCATCTCTTTTCATAATAATCATTTGTGCTTTAAATATTGAAAGTTTGCAAAAGGCTTTAAAGAATTCAAAAGCAGGAGTCACATTGAACTGATGTCAGTTCACATTCTTATCTTTGTTTTCCTAACTCTGCCATTTTCCCATCCTGGGTACTTCAGAAATACAGCATAAGGGTATACACTGAAGGCAAAAATAACGAAAAGAGAGAAATAAAAATGAAAGGAAGTGCTTAAAAGAGCAAAGAAAAGTCATTCCATAAATGAACAACCCTCAAGAAAAAGCTACTCAGTGCCAGGCAGTGTTATGCTGGTTACAATACAAGAGAAAGCTTCTTTTTAAAAAAGCCATGATTCCCAGGAGTGTTGTAATTTTTGACTTTATGTTGAAAACAGGGTAGGTATATGAATAGACTAGTCCTCAAATGCTACCTTATGAGTGTCCTTATAAACTTGACTAGTGGATTTCCCATTTTCAGGATTATAAATAAGGCATTTAAAGACTGTGGACATGGACAAGCGATAGAGTGCTTGCCTAAATGGGAGCCCCAAGTTCAACCCTAGTAACTCTTCAATACAGATAGCTGTATCATTAAATAGGATTTCTTTGAGTATGATCCTACTCAAAACAGTAGATCTCTTAAAAGATAGATTTAAAAGTGTAGTTCACAACTACTGTAGTTTTAAATGTATCTGATATGGAATGTTATATATTTATTATTATTGACAATAGAATGCTTTAAAACAGTTTGCAAATGTCTTAAATGCCCTCAGGATATGTAATCATTAAAAATGGGACTTAGAGTTATTATTCTCTTTATGTTAAAATTCTTTGGTGTTTGTTTTCATGTGTACATATGAATGGTGATACAAAACAAGGATTCGGTGCTTACTGGATAAGCATTCTACTCCAGCCCTACTTTCAAGTCTTGGTTACAGTAGTTCTAAGAACTTTTCTTTATAATGTTTAATCATATTGCTGTTATTTAGTTCTATCATTTACTTATTGTGGAACTGTGATCAACATCTTGGTGAAATTTGTGCAACTACTGATATTTTTCAGAGTGACAGGCACCTTCTAAGGATGTTACTGCATTAGCTCATTCATCTTCATAGCAAACTGATGAAGCTCTAATTCAGATACACAATCCCACTCCAATATCAGGTTTTCCCATTTTCCACACAAGGAAGCTAAAGCTAAGAGAAGATACTAAACACAATCGGGATCTCTTAGCTAATAATACATGGTAGATTTGGATACAAAATGTGCACAATCAGTTTATGCCCAAATATATGCAATCCATGTATTGAAGTCAAATAGAATTACTGTGTATGTTTCACTGTCCATCTTGACCTCTCAGAATGCTGTCCTTTGCTTTGATTTCATCCAGTCAGACATTCAATAGCTAGGTAGTCCTGTCATTCCAACTGCAGAATATTGTGGATTCTTTTTGTAACATCATGGAGCAGATGAGTCTTCATTTTCTTTTCTCTATTCCTAAGCCTTACCCAAACCTCCAGGAACTCCAGTAGTGACTGAAAGCACTGCTACAAGCATCACATTAACATGGGACTCTGGGAACCCTGAGCCTGTCTCCTACTACATCATTCAGCATAAACCTAAAAATTCTGAGGAACCTTATAAAGAAATCGATGGGGTGGCAACCACACGCTACAGTGTTGCTGGACTAAGTCCCTACTCGGATTATGAATTCAGGGTTGTAGCCGTCAATAACATTGGGCGGGGACCTCCCAGTGAACCTGTGCTAACACAAACCTCAGAGCAAGCACCATCCAGTGCCCCAAGGGATGTCCAGGCACGGATGTTGAGCTCCACCACCATCTTGGTACAATGGAAGGAACCTGAAGAGCCAAATGGACAGATCCAAGGATACAGAGTGTATTATACCATGGATCCTACTCAACATGTCAACAACTGGATGAAACATAATGTAGCAGATAGCCAAATCACTACCATTGGCAATTTAGTGCCCCAGAAAACCTACTCGGTCAAAGTTTTGGCTTTTACCTCAATTGGAGATGGTCCTCTCTCAAGTGACATACAAGTCATCACTCAGACAGGAGGTAAGTGAGGCTCAGCAGGGAAATAGGACAGAGGGAGAGATTAGGAGTTAGAGAGGGGAAGGATGTAAAGAGAAAGCTAACACTATTACATACGTTGTTTTTTGACATTTAGGGTTTCATATTCAGAGGCTGTGATTCTGAAAAGGAATAGATAAAGTAGATGTATGTTGTCACTGTGTCGTATTAATTTGCATGAGAATTACTTGAAGCCTTTTCTGTAAGGGATGGAGGAATGTCTCCTCTTTGCACTGGTTTGATGCAGTGTGAAACTAGGTGATTGTAGGCTAGTGGTTCTTTTAGTATCTAAAGATATTATTTGACTTGTATAAATTTGAATGTTTCAACATACAGTTGAAAATAAAACTGTCAGGGGAGCTTGGATATTTAAATCTTTTATTCCAGGAGCTTACTTGCTTAAAAAAATATTTTCAGAATGTTTCAGGAATTTATTTTCCTTTAGATGGCCCTGTTTGTTGAAAAAAGACAGCTGCCACCATCTCAGATTGGACTTAGGGGCCTGATTTAACTATTTTATGAGGTGCTAGAGCAGATGCAAATTTTTTATGAAGAATACTTGGCCCTATGTCTGGCTTTATTTTCAAAAGAAGATATCAATCTTCTTTGATATGTTACTCAATGATATTAGTTTTGCCTTGGTTTGGGAATATTAAATAGCACATTTCTTCAAGGTATATTCTAGAACATGATAGATGCTGTTGATTTGACTTGTCATGGTGTTGGCTCCTTGAACACTGGCATGAATCTATGACGATTTTGACAGCAGGCCGTTGTGTTGTTTTGAAAATTTACATGGAAACTTTATTATGAGAGACAATATAAAGACAGAATCCATTGTTAACTGTGGTGATGAAATATAATTTTCTCAGTTGCCTAAACTAGATAACATACCCATTATCTGGTTTCATTGAATCTGTGACTTATTCATAGATGGCCCCAGCTTATTGAATGAGGATTCAGTTTGCTATATTTCATTGCTACTCGCGATCTCAGCATATTTAAACCTGGCCTCTTTTTTAAACTTCTGCACACCTGTTTTATTTTCATACTTTTTTGGGTCTATCTAAGTTGAATATTTTCCCTATTACTATATACAAACCCTAACTATAAAAATGTATGTTTTATCACAATTGTACTATCACTCATAAACTTTCTCTTCTTGTCTTTTTCATTCCCTCTCAATTTATTTGCTATATTAATAGGCAGAAAAAATCTTTAGACTAGCCTTATTTTAAAAGTTTTTCAGTGGAGAATATAGACATCTGAATCTCATTCTAAATTTTCTTCTGCTTGTTCTAATTTTTCTCAAAAGTGGTTCCATTCATTTGAGATTATTTCTTACATGATTCTAGCAGGTCTTTAACCATTAATAGATGATAAAGAGGTATCTTGCAGAATATTTTCTATTTCAAATCTTTTCAATTTTTCAGCTGTGATGTGTATCACATGTTTTGTGTTCGAGTAACATAACCATAGTTTAAATTCTAAACTACCATTTGTTAGCTCTGTTAATTTGCACCAGTTAATTCATGTGTTAGCTACCTGGTGTTACTCCTTTCTCCAAATTTCATTTTTTGGAAGACCAGTAGTCAAAGTAGATTACAGCCTTCTCATGTAACCTCATTTTGATTAGATATTTAACTCATTCAATTCCACTGAAAACAGATTTGTAGGTTAGAAAGGGAAGACAATACTAGAAAATTTAATAAGTAAAATATAATAATAATAATAGCTAATTTATAATCAACACAATGCTGTGAAATTCACATGTACTTATCTGCATAGTCCAATTAGTAAGTGTAAAATTATCCCATTTACCAATAAGCAAATTGAGGATCAAAAAGAATAAAAATGATTTGGAAAGTTATCTGGATTATCAGGTTCCTATGTGGAAAAGAAAACTTTAATCCAAGAACCTAGATACTTTAAGCCAGCATCATTTTTTTCAATCATTTGCTTTTCATGTAATAGTTTGTGTTTTGGGCATAGTAATGGTTCAGTAAAAAATAGAAGCAAAAGAGAATCAATATGTAAATCAATATGTAAAATCTTGAAGATTTTAATATGCTATTTGTGGAATACTCGAAGTTACTTTTAGTGCAAAAGTACTCTGAAAAAATGTACTTGAATGAAGTAAGAGTAACAATATGTTTCTTTATAAGGTTATTATACTCAATCACTAAATTGCGCTCTAAGTTTATAACCACAGCTTTTACTATAGAAATCTGTTTCACATCTTTATTTTTGGAAGGTAAAATTGTTTAGCTACCTTAGGAACAAATTGTTTTCAAGTAAAATTTGACCAACATGTGGAAATAAAAATCCTGATACTCTTCATGTTCTGAGCATTAAATAACAGACCACATGTGCCTCCAATTATAATTTAGTAAAACATATTACAAATATGTATAGACAGAGTTTATTGTGATTTTAATATTACAAGTGGACATAATATAACATTGACCATCTATGTGTTATAAAAGGGGCAATTGAGCTAGTGTGATTTAATGGCTTTGCTTTTTGAAGTTCTAATTTTATGTAATAACAAAATTTAGAAACTGTAGATACAGTTGTTATGGAATATTTTAGAATAGTTTTCCATCTCCTTCTAACTCTTTTTTACATTAAGCCATTTCCAATAAACTGCCACAATAGTTGTACTTTTAATGCCCATTGATTGAGAAGATATATGATGACATAAAGACTTGTGCTTGCCAAGATCAATAGGCTAAGAAAACCCTCCAAAATAGACCAGCAATTTGATCTCCTCTATAAGCATAATTAACAAAGGCATTTTATGTTTGTGGACACCTGCCAAATACAATGATGTGAGTTCTGATATAATTAATGTTGAGCTGATCCTTTTCCTGGTTGCTGACTAGCTAATTCTTAGCAACATTACACTACTAAGGACAGAAATCCATTGTCATATATTCTTTGAGATAAATCATGCCAACTTTAAAGCATGATTACATTCATTGCCTTTTTTTTATCACTTCTAAGCCTCCAAAAATTCACTATTCAGAAATATGTATGGATTTAAGTGTACCTGAATCCCTTGTACACAGATATGAACATTGTGATGCCTTTTGTACTGACAGGTGCTCATCTCCTTTTATCATCCTAATTCTCAGATGCTCAGATTCTTTGCTTTGTTTAAAATCAAACCCAGAAGAAATATCACCGAGGAATGAAATAATTTAAAAGGAAAGTCAACACAATGGAGTTCATCTATGATAACTGTCAGAACTGATTCATAGAATAAGGATTGATGCAAATCTATATACACAGAAAATCAAGGAATGGTCTTTTGATTTTGCACTCAGATATTTCTCCTTGGTTCCAAGTATGAGTACAATTAGCTATACTAAATTAATCTTTAAGCATTTTTACATATAAAAATATTTTGGCCAAGTAGGTAAATTTTCCACAAATAAACCTGTCTTCCAAGTTTATCATAGCAGTACCTTCTGATGTAATAGTCATTTGCACTTGTTTGCCTGGAAGCTATGGAGAATGTACGCCATTAACAAGAGAGGTATTAATATCACGCTAGAGAAATATGCTCATTTTTAGAATATGCATTTATAAAGGTAAGAGACCCTCCCATAGGTTTTTTTTGGCATAGATAAGGGTAGCTATTTTTATACGAAATGCACAAATAAAGCTGATAAAGAAATACAATAAACTGCATCTTGATTTTGTAAATGTTGCTTGGTATGTGTACTGATCAGAGACATTCAAAAATCTTAATTCCTAATGTGAATCACCTTTTTTGAGTTTTCTGTAGAAAGAATAACTGTCCTCTAATACTTATATGCACTGGATAGCTTCTTGGGAAAATCTCTTGTCACCTTATAGAATATAGACTTTTAAAAGATAAATAAATGTAAACATTATCAACTAAATTACTAATAGGAACCATAAACATTAAGTTTGCTAGAGAAGCAACTTTATGCTAGGCATGGTGGCTACTCCAGAGGTGGAGATTGGGAAAACATTGTTTTACAGACAGCTGTACAAAAGGTTCGCAAGACCTCCTTCTCCTGCAATCAAGGCTGGGTATGCATCCCTGTCATCTCAGCTTTGCAGGAAGAATAAACAGGATTGTGGCTCAGGCTAGTCAGAGCACAATCATGAGACCTTATCTGAAAAACAATGAAAGCAAAAAGTGCTAAGGGCATGACTGAAATAGTAAAGCATTTATCTAGCAAGCTCGATGTCCTTACTTCAAACCCCAGAACTTAAAAAAAACAAACAAAAAAAGCAAGCTCTACACGCCTACTATAAATACTGAGAATTGAAAAGTGATGCAGTATACATTATGACAATCAGAGATATTGTTTTCTATATTTTCACAACTTTATAAATTATTCCATTAGTATATATAAACAGGCAATAACAACAAACTAAAAAAGACTGCCTTCCAATTGTCAAAATTATGAATCCAATTTAAATTCTTTCCCTCAGTGGTTTTAACAAACAGTATAAGCATGCTAGATGTAAACACAACTGTGATAAAATTTAACTTTTTATTTATATTTAATGAAAGTTGACAGTAAAACCTGTGCAGACGCTTTTGTATTAAGTACATGTTTTGTCAGAGATATACTTGGAGCACTTACAGATCAGATTTCTTGTTTTAAATTTTGTTTTGTTTTACTAGCACTACTTGGAACACTAATTCTGGCTGTTGCTTTTATTGTTAGTATTGTCATTCATCAATAGGCTAGATACCTTGGTAAAGTAATTGATATTTTAGCAATAATGACTTTTCTAGTACCATTTGTAATATCTCACATTTATAACATGGCAAGATGAAATTGTAGTCTAGCCATAGAAAATGAGCCAAACTTTATGTCATTAGACATAATATCTAAATTTTACTTAGATATTGACCTCTGTTAATATGTAAGTGTTTCTAATCACATGAAGATTTTTCTTCCATTAGTGCTTCTTCTTTCATTAGTTTTTCTTTCTTTGATTTAGTTGCCTGGATACTAAGTAAGTAATCAAAAAGCAAGTAATAATCTCACAGGATATAAATATTATTTAAGTATATTTTTTAAAATATTTTTTCTGCGTTTACGTTCCTGTTGTCCATACCTATGGCTGATAGGCTCACCCCTTTTAATGTGGAGGGATCAAATTTCAATATCTAGATGTGTTTATTTCTTCATGGCTTTTAAGAATCTCATATGTTCTCATACAATAACTGTCACTTCATTGGTGAGTTGGCTAATAACATAAAATGAAGTGAAGTCAAATAAAATTATAAAATAAGATAAAATGCATGTAAACAAATAACTAGCAAGTGAAGGTAAAAGAATGCCAATAAGAAAATATCATTATGGATACCAGTGGCTCATACCTGTAATTCTAGCTACTCAGGAAGCTGAAATCTGAGGATTATGATTCATCACCATCCCAGGCAGGAAAGTTTGTGATATGCTTATCACTAATTAACCAGCAAAAGGCTAAATGTGGAGCTGTGGCTCTATTGATACATCTCCAGTTCAAGAAACAAAGCTAAGGGATAGTGTCTTGGGGCTGGAAAGCCCCATTACCATCACACACACACACACACACACAAACACCTGTACACACATATCATAAAGGCAATTAAAGCATAATACATATATATGTACATGAATATTTAATAATGTATTTAAACAAATATATAGAGAAAACACGAGTGTTAATGTAAAATAAAACTTCTGTCACCATATTATTTGGTGAAAATTGTCAGTTAACAGTAAATACACGCTACGCCCTCAGTGGAACAAAGTAAACAGCTGGTGGCTCAGGAGATCTGAGAATTGTGGTACTGAGCTTGCCTGGGCAGACAAATCTGAGAGACTCTTACCTTCAAATAACCAGCAAAAAGCTTCAAGTGGCTATTTAGCGAAAGTGATAGAGCACCAATCTTGACCTATAAAAGCCAATTGAGAGCATGAGGCCCTGAGCCCAGGTCACAGAACCATGGAGATGGGGGAATGTGTTTGGGAATTCAAAATGTATTCATTCATTTTTTTTCAGCAGCCTCCTCATTCTTCTTCTTTTGTTTGTTTGTGTGCCTTAAATCTTCACTGACAGCATTAGAGCCTCAATTTCCAATAAAGATTAAGCAGTATTGCCCTTAAGGCATTTATGATCCTGTTAGCCCAATACAATTACAAAAATAATTCAGGGCACCGATACATACGCTGAATTTATCCCATAGACACATTTTGCCCTTGCCATGAATCAAACTCTATTTTCAATCATTAAAATAACAAAAAGAATATACATAGAAGACTCAAGCTGACAAATGGAGAAAGGAGTAGGTAGTGTATAGAGTCATGGTTAATGTACATGTGTTAACAGGGAACAAGAAACAAGAATGGTAGGAATAGGATGGGTGGGAAGGAGTCTATGAAAGAGGATACTACCAGTCAAGATGCATTACACACTAAATGGACAAGTTGAAACACCTTTGTACACTTTTTAGAATGTAATTTTTTTTAAATAGGGAGGGATTTACTAATAGTCAAAGCCAAATGTTATCAGATTTTCTTTAAACATCTGTTACTGACTTTTGTTGAAAAAAAATCATTGGACACTGACACAAAACAGGATCCAAATTACATGAGGCAGCAACCCACTGACCCTGAGTTTTACCTGTCAATCCTCATCAGATGGGGCAGGTTCTCGTATGTAGGCTCAAAGCGTCATATACCAACTTCACTCATCTAATTTCCAACCTGATAACTCTCAGGTGATTCGATGTCCACTGCAAGTTTAAAATTGAATGAATGAGTTAATGTAAGACAATGAAAGAAAAGAAGGGAAGGATCTCCTGTTTATTAGATGTGGTGACATATCATCAACTCCCCTGGCAAGAGTTAAAAAGTAACCAACCAACAGTGTACCCGCTGAGTCTTTGACACGCTATGCTATTCGATTCATTATTTAGAATAGAGATCTTAATAGAAACAAACAGAATAAGATCAGAAGTTTGTGTCACTAAACAAGAATGAAACATTGAGGCCAAGTAGGAATTTGCTCAAGACATATTAAAAGCAAAAGGTAAACAGTTTAAGAAAAAGTTAATTAGGTTTTCAAGTTGTTTTTAATCAGTGTCACTTTATTGTTAACAGCAGTTAGGGAGGAAATGAACAACAAGCAAGTGGTCCTGAGAGCAGCTCTTCTACATACATGGCCCAGGTTTTTAGTCCTTGATGATTCTCCACTTTATTCCAGCTTGGTTTCAATCTCTAGTTAAGGCAGGCTTTCTTTCCTAATCTTGTAGAAATTAGGACATACAAATAATTGAATAGAAGTAGAGAAAAATGAATGATTGTACATATGTATGTGTGTGTGATATTTTAGGCAGAGATAGACTGTCGTCACTTAGATATTAAAATCAATCATAATTTCTAACTTGCTTGATCACTCTTTATCCATTGTTACTCCTGCCAGTGTTTTTGTTATGTCCCTTTTTAAAGTCATGTCTTTTTCATATACTTTGTGAAATGCTCATTCGGCATTATATTCTCTTTTCTTGTTGCTTGATCTTTTTTAAAATCTTCTTTTCTCTTTGCCTCTCAATCTGAAAGCATTGGGTTAGATTACCCACTGGGTAGGTACTGAAAAAATATGACACCCAGTTTGAAAATATAAGTTCCCAGAGGCATCAAATTAATGAACATTTCAATGATGAGAGACAGGGAAAATGAGAGGGACAAAGGCAACTAGAAATACAAAGCACTGATTATTTGTGGCCTAATGTATCCGTCTAATTCATACCCGATGACAATACAGAGCAATCCAGTGATCACTAGAGATCCTTTAGAATGAATCACTCTGAACAAAGGACCCCCCCCCACACACACATCATTCTGTACTCCTACCACACAGTGGTGCTTATAAAAAAAAATAATGTATTTTGTATCTCCAAAGTCCTCTTATCCTATTATGTTATATACCGCCTATAAATAAAATTAGGTGCATTTTACAATGTGTTTAAGTTGCCAAAAACATAGTTTGGAAGCTTTTCTATTTAGTATGAGGTGTTTGTTATCATTTCTTTTTTTCTTTCTTTTTCTTCCTTTCCTCCTTCTCCTTCTCCTGCTCCTCCTCCTCCTCCTCCACCACTTCCTCCTCCTCCTCCTCCTCCTCCTCTGCTCCTTCTCTTCCTCCTCCTCCTCCTGCTCCTCCTCCTCCTCTTCCTCCTTCTCCTTCTGCTCCTCCACTTTCTCTTCCTCCTGCTCCTCCTCTTCCTCCACTTCCTCCTCCTCCTGCTCCTCCTCCTGCTCCTCCTCCTGCTCCTCCTCCTCCACTTCCTCCTCCTTCTCCTGCTCCTCCTCCTCCTCCTCCTTCTGCTCCTCCACTTCATTCTCCTCCTCCTGCTCCTCCTCCTCCTCCTTCTGCTCCTCCACTTCCTCCTCCTCCTCCTGCTCCTCCTCCTCCTCCTCCTTCTCCTCCTCCTTCTTCTGCTCCTCCACTTCCTCTTCCTCCTGCTTCTCCTCTTCCTCCACTTCCTCCTCCTCCTGCTCCTCCTCCTTCTCCTCCTCCTCCTTCTCCTCCTCCTTCTCCTTCTCCTTCTGCTCCTCCACTTCCTTCTCTTCCTGCTCCTCCTCTTCCTCCTCCTCCTCTTCCTCCTCTTCTTCTTTATCTTTATCATCTTTTCATCTTCATCTTTCCTCCTCCTCTTCCTACATGACATCTGTAGAGTTTATTTGTGGAGTCAAGGTGGAATTTTATGAAATATTTTTATACTGCCTTGAATGACCCTCAGAGAAATAGAGAATACACTGTAAATAACAATAAATTTTATGTATTTTGAACTTGTTTGTTTTAAGCACTATTGCAGAGGGATTATGTTAATTATCTCATACCTTAACCATAGTTTAATAAAATAAATAGTATTTTTCTTAAAATTGTATTCACAATACATAGATACATAATGTACTTGTTAATTCTCCTGTATCTTTTGCAATGCTGTTCAAGAACAAAAATAGTATTCGTACACTGTTCATTTCCTATGAATGAGGAGAAATGGTATGAATCTGAGGAAATTAACTTGAGCACTTACTTGGTCACTGAACTGATTGATGTAGACACATTTCAAACAGTTAAACAAAGCAATAATGGGCACATTTATTGATCATTTTGCTGACAGTGTTTTCAACCCTTTTTCTCCCTGTTTTTAGTACCAGGGCAGCCACTAAACTTCAAGGCAGAACCTGAGTCTGAAACAAGTATTTTGCTCTCTTGGACACCTCCACGTTCGGACACCATCGCCAGCTATGAACTAGTCTACAAAGATGGGGAGCTTGGAGAGGAGGTTAGTGCAAGTGTCTCCCTTCACCATCTTTCAGCACATTGTTCTTGGCTTTTCTTTTGTGAACTCACTGAAGTTCTCAATCAGATATCTACAGAGGAACTTTGTAGGAAAAAATGTATTCATTGATACAAGGGTGTGACCAAAAGAAGCAGAATAGCTATTTGGAAATTTGTGGAGGAAAATGTAATACAAATCCACTACATCTATTTTAACATCTTCCCGAATCATATTTCAAAGTTTGATTTTATAAAAAATATCAGATTGTAGCAGAACACATACTCTATGAGACTTAGGGACTGCCTCTGTTTTTTTTTTTTGTAAGTTTATTTGTAAGATGTATTTGTTCAAACTTGTTTTAAAGAAAGATGAATCACAGCACATGTTGATTGTCATGCTAAACATTATTTGATATGAATGTAAGTACATGTAAAATTTTAGCATTCTGTGTAACTAAAACCATAGTAGATAATAGAAAACCTGCATTTAAAGCAGAAATGGAGATCCACATAATGAAATTTACATTGACATAGTTCTCAGAATTTCATAAATATTAATCCCTTAAATCTCTACAAAAGCATGATGAATTAGATACTTTTATTAATCCATTTCACATGTAACAATACAGAGGCACAGAAAAAATACGTAATCCAGCACATTTCACATTACTGGCTGGGATTTGAATCTAACCAGGCAAGTTCCAAAGTAATAAATACTTGAATTTTAAAGTTTATTTTAGCCTAATTTTCATCTGGACATTAATTATACAAAGACAGCTGTTTCCTTCCTAAAACCAAAAGGCATATTTCAAGAATAGAATGTGAGTGTTAACATACTCAACAAAAGACATACTATTTCACAAGTCCTATATATTAAAAGTTATAGAAAAGTTTGGGATTTTTCTAGTTGTACATCTCTATTTACAAATAGAAAAGAAGCTTTCAGATCATTTTGAATGAATACAATAGCAAATTTAATTTTATCTCATCAAATGTAGCAGTTTCTTATGTCTTTTTCAGCAAGTCCTGGTTGTTGTTACTATACCTGGTCATATTTTCTTTGCTCATTATTTAGATAATGTGAGATAACCTGGAAATCTTTTCAAACATGTTTAGCATTGTCTACATCCAGGGCACATGTCAGTTTTTCTTATGAGCTATGTTACACAATATACATTTAATGGTATCAAGATGGCCTCTCGGGCTCCTTCTTATCTGGTGCTTTTGGATAACTGTCAACATTGGAAAGACTTCTAGCTTGTCTTATTCCAGTTACATTATTATGTTTCAAAAAACATTCATTTTAAACTGTTTTCTTTTTATCTGCTTTGAGTAATTGTACAAAGGATTTACCATTCAACAAAGCATTTATGAGAATGGAAGGTATCTTGATCAAAGTCACCCTTTTCATCTCCCAATCTGACCCTTTCCCTCAATGTTCTTAATATTGTAGGCTATGCATTGAATTTTACGACTGCATTCTCCCTTCTTCATCATGTCATTCATCTAGCCCTCTCCCTTGATTTCACCTCACCCTCTTCAACTACCTCTTTCCAGGTGTTTATTTTGTTCGACTATGAGTTAGCCTTTCTAAGGAATTTATCATTTGAGTTCTCCCCTCAATCTACCATATTCTAGTTAATACCTTTGCTATGGTGAATAGTGCTGGAATAAGCATGTTTAAGAAAGTGGTCTTATGATATCCTAGTTTGTAATATCTTGGCTGAATGTCCAAGAAGACTTGCTAGTTCGTAGGATAGTTCTGATTAGTTTTCATTAAGAAGTTCTTCTTGTACAGTTCTTCATACTCTCGATTGATTATTTTGTGAATATTTTAACATTATGGAAATATCATATTTCAGACAAATGATTAATAATTTGCATAAGTGTTAAGATGACCAAATTTTCTTCTTGCAGCAACGAGTTACTATCGAGCCAGGGATATCATACAGACTGCAGGGGCTGAAACCAAACAGCCTGTACTATTTCCGTCTGGCTGCACGCTCTCCTCAAGGCCTGGGTGCTTCCACGACTGAAATATCAGCAAGAACCATGCAATCAAGTAGGTGTCTTTCCTTGCTTACTTTTTGCCTTTATTGTTTTTGACTGTGAGGCATTGTTCTTGCCTTTTACTTCCACCAACAAACAATTCTGCTAATATTCATATACATCTGTTGTCACAATGATAGTAAGAACCAGTATGGGAATTAAAACACAGCCATGGTCTAATATTAGTCCAAATAACAGACCCTATTTCTACTCTCTCTCTCTCTCTCTCCTCTCTCTCTCTCTCCCTCTTTGAAACTGTTGATAGATTTCCATAGCTGAAAATGGATGAAAGTCTTAATATCATACCTCATTTGGCTAATTAAACAGTGGAAGTTACTACAAAATACTTAGAGGAGGGCTTTAAAGAAACTAAAAAGTTCACAAAAGTTAAAACTCACATCCAGTTAAAGCATTTAAGTCCAGTAACTTAACTTGCTAAAAAAAAAAAAAGAAAAGAAACAAAAAGGTTTTTTGTATGCTTAATCCTACTCAGAAGTAAGCTGAGTAATTTAGGAATAGTTTCTTACTAGCTCTACAAGTAGTAAAAAATTGGAATCGTTCACAAAAAGTATATATTTGGACTGATTTAAGAATAATGTAATGCGGGCTGGGGATATGGCCTAGTGGCAAGAGTGCTTGCCTCGAATACATGAGGCCCTAGGTTCGATTCCCCAGCACCACATATACAGAAAATGGCCAGAAGTGGCGCTGTGGCTCAAGTGGCAGAGTGCTAGCCTTGAGCAAGAAGAAGCCAGGGACAGTGCTCAGGCCCTGAGTCCAAGCCCCAGGACTGGCAAAAAAAAAAAAAGAATAATGTAATGCGCACAAGCACACTTACACTCCTTTACATTGTATTTTGTTTCCTCAGGTTCAGTCTCCTTTTGAAACTCTGCCTCTCAAGCATAGCTGTGTTTGTGAGAATGAGGGACCATTGTGCTCATTTTACCAAAACATTATATAGGAGATTATGGTTGATGGAATGTTTGGTGGTTTATAACACTGATGTTTGCTCTTTAATAGTAGCTATAGTTAGTTTATACACAACCATTCATCCTGAATTGAAGTCCACTAGGGAGTTACCCATTTAAATTTTGGGGTGCTATTTTTATCTATGACACATGTAACAGATATTAAGATAGATATCAAGAGAATGAGCTGTTGTTCTCATATTTAGACCAGGCAGAAAACATGTGATTTGTGTTTTTAAAGATCAGTTTCATATACACAATTCTTTAACTGTCTTTTGGAAATAAAAAAAATCTGAGATTTGTTAAGATAAAATTTATATCCCCCCCTTTATTGAAACATGATTATTCATATGAAAAATATTAGGATACCATTGCCTAATCTATTAGTGTATGCTGCTTTATTCCATAATATTTCTTCTCACTTAAAAATGGAAAATATAAACTAATGCAGCTATGTATATCTGCTTTGAATTCCTGGAAATTTAATATATGAAATATGGAAAATAATTTTGTAAACTCATTAAGTTGAAAAAAATGTTATATGCATGAGTTTTAGGTTTTGTGTGGATTTCAAAAGTATTTTTGGATAAGTACAAGCATAGAGGCAATAGAGACTTTTTATAACCGTATCAAAAGGGCACTTACTATTTATTGAAGTTCACATTTCAAATCCTGCTTTAAAAAAATTCCATAAGATGGGAGGTTTGACAGTAGCAATCTACATAAAACGCAGCTAGCCTTTAAGAAAAAAAGAATTGCAATTGAATCCTTCCTATTATATGAGCAATTCCAACTATCATGAACAATGATAATGCATATAAAATAGTTTCATCATTTGAGATATAAGAACCTTCAGTCTGAGTCCATAAAAGTGATATTCTGGTTATTTTGCAAATCTTATTACAAATTTGCAAAGTTTTCTATCCTGTAAGGATTTATTTGCTGTTAATACAGGAGATTTTCATTTTTATTGAATGTAAGGATTAACTCCAGGCACATAAATTAAGAGTAAGCAATAATCTCCCTCAAAATTCCAAAAACATGGCACTAACATTAAGACTTAAAAATACCCAAGAAAATCCAAGTGACATATTCAAATGAAAAATTTGGGATTATTTTATTGACTGTACCCTATATGTTGACTTAGAATTATATGTGTCAGTATGTATTTCCAAAACTATGCCAAATATTTTCTGTTCTTCTTTAAAGGTATATGTTATTAACTTTAAAAACAATTCCTCATGATACTTATATTGCTCTTTATAGATTTTGAATTTTGACATAATGTTATAACTGAGCAATTTAAGAGACAATCTGGGTAATTGTTCCTAAGGTGACCAGTTTATTTGAGAGTGGAAAACAAGAAAATTTATCCTATAACTATTATGCAGATCTACTGTGTATTTACAATTATATGCAAGATGAAAGAGATTTTGAACATAGATTATATCTTTTAAATGGTTCTTGGGATTTTTTTTAAAGAGATCTTTTTAATGGCTGTTGTTGACATTGTGTAAGGGATAGATGATTATTAATGATTTTACCAAAATTTGCTGGTGGGATCTAATTCTTTATTAGCAATGGTGTCTCACGAAGAATTATTATTTAAAAAGCTGAAAGCTGATGTAGGGTAAGTACAAGTTACAGTCAGAATCAACAAGCCTGACATTACCCTCTGGTAGGTAAATCTTGGACTCTGCATTTTCATCCTTTATTGATTCTGCATGCTCACTGTATTTGGGCTCTGATCAATGTTAGGTTAACACTTTTCATTAAAACCAGTCAGGCATATCAGTCTTTTAGATAGGGTTAACCCTTTTATGTTTGTTGGGTTTTCTTTTTACTTTTTTAAAAATTGGAACCCATTTAGCACAAAATTACATATATATAAAATTTTGTAGAATATATGTAATTTTGTAGAATATAACAGTGTAGAAGTGAGCACTAGGAATGACATCTATGAAGCATCTTCACTATCTCAAGTTTTTTTCCTTAAAATAGGATTTTAGCAGCTTTCGGGGACTGATTTTTCAGCATTCTGGGGGTGGAGATACATGGGGGTTGATTTAGGAGAAGAATTTAAATATCAGGTAGGTACTTTTATTTGAGGCTCTATGATCTCAAGGTTTCATTTTCACATATTTCCCCCCATCCATTGTTTAACAATTTTATTTGTCATTTATTCATTTTTTGGTTCCTTCATGTTACTAAGCCAAGGTACATTAATTTAAAATTTTAAGTTTCGAGGCCTTATTTTTGTTTCGTTCTCCTTATTGTTCGTTTATTTATTTTTGCCTTTTCTTTTGTTTTTTATCATTTTTTTTTCTCCGACCACTCCTGTCCTTTTCACTCAAATCCTCCTTTAACTCACTACCAAAAATAAGAGCCATCAGCTCCTCCTCAAGACATTAGTTGCACCAGCCCAAGTTCCACTAGTATCTTGGTAAGTTGGCAACCTCCACCAGCCGAAAAACAGAATGGGATCATCACCGAATACTCGCTCAAGTACGCCGCTGTGGACGGGGAAGATGACAAACCTCATGAGGTTTTGGGAATCCCTTCGGACACTACCAAATACCTTTTGGAACAGCTGGAAAAATGGACTGAATACCGGATCACTGTGACTGCCCACACGGATGTCGGCCCTGGCCCTGAGAGCCTGTCCATATTGATTCGAACCGATGAAGATGGTATGTTGTCTCCGCTACGTCAGTCACTTTTGCACCCTTCTGACACAGTCCTGATCTGCTGTCTTTTCATAGGCTTACAAGTTAGCCATTTTTCTCTGCTCATCTTTTTGACCCAGCCTTGTACTTCAATATTTTTGGCAAGATTTGTCTGCTACATCCTGGGCGATTCTTTTTGTTTTAATTTTTTTTCAATGTCAATGAAATATTTTGCTTCCTTTTAAGAGGATACTGTTCTCCTGTGGTCTTTCAATCCAGACTTTGTGCTTCCATCTCTAATGTCTTCTGTGTGTTTTTCCCCCCCTTGGCTTTTTGCACTGACTTATTTTCCATTTTGAAGTTAACTTTTCAAAACTGCATTCTTATCTTCTTGTTGACTTTTTCTTGCATATTTCAGAGATACTGATGCTCGACATTTCAATTTTTGGCATCTGTTGTATGGAAAACCTTTGATATGAGGAAAAAGAGAAGAAAATCCATATAATCAAGCATCTTTTTATTCTGCTATTTTACAAAAATAAAAGAAACCATTAAAACAGACACAACGATCAAGAATCTGTTTTGTTATTATTTCAATGCAATATCTCTTTGTGCTTTAATGCTTTGAAACTCAAAGCATCTTCCTTGGCTTTTGTACATTTTTTTTTACATGTTTTTCTATTCCTCTGATACTCTTTTTTTCTTCCATTTTGTTTTTTTGCATCGGTCATGTTTTTTGATCTTTTCTTAAAAGGTAGAGCAGATTGGTTGAGCATTTTCATTGGTTGAAAATGTTTATATTCTTCGAAGGAAACATAGTGGGTCTGCCCATTTTTAAGTAAAGAACAGTGCTCTGACTGGGTGGGACACATGCCTATAATTTTCTTTTATCCGATGATGTTGTTCCAGTTCCTAGTGGTCCTCCTCGCAAAGTCGAGGTAGAGGCTGTCAACTCAACATCTGTTAAAGTCTCATGGCGCTCACCTGTGCCCAATAAACAGCATGGTCAAATAAGAGGATACCAGGTGCATTATGTGAGGATGGAAAATGGTGAGCCCAAGGGCCAGCCCATGCTGAAGGACGTCATGCTGGCTGATGCACAGGTAAGCCTGTTCTTACAGGATAGATTTCTCTTACTTTATGCCTGGAGACAGGCTCTAATTTTAGTTCCTTGCTATTTTAGGGATCTGCACAACAGTTCACATTTTAAAACATAAGACTACGTAGCTACATTCTTAATCAGAAGTGCCATCCAATAAAGAAATAAATTGGGAGGAAATGATCACTGATTCTGTCACTGTCATGGTCTTCTTAGAATGCAGATATTCAGTACTTTTCTGAAAGGACGGATAACAGCTTTATGTCTGAGTATGCCTTCCTGACTTCAAACAAAATGATTGATTTAAATATATCAAAGGCATAAAATTCCAAACTGCAGTTTTTCTGATTGTGTCTTCTTTTACTTTTACTAGTACAAAAATTGCTTGAACTTAGTTGATCTGATATCTAAATTAGATTTTTGTTCATGGGATGATACCTAGAGAATATTTTATGTAACAGTTGGTTAGTTACATATTTGATGATAATAATTTTTTCATGTCCCTTAATGTGAAGACAATGACAGTAACAATAAAAACTAGAGTTTCCAGAGAATAAGTGGCACTCCTCGTGTTGAGCCAAAAAATTGCCAGTAATGAACACTTAAGCATGAAGTTAAGTTTTATTCATATTAAGGCATTGTTTCCCATCCACGGAGCCCAAACCACTGTATTCAGTTATTTAAAACACAACCTTGATTTTTTGCATAAATTAGACTGATTCTAAAAATGACCCAAATTATTAATATTCTACACATTTTCTTAAAGAAAGAGGACTTCAAATTATAATTTCCATGCTGGAAACTTAAATGGCCTAAGGACTAATATTGTCATATAGTGGTGCAAGACAAGGTATGAACAGTATGGAGCATGGTATGATTCTTCTTGGGACCTTGCAGACTTTTTTTAATGAGTCCCTATCAGGACTGTGATGGTGGAAAATCTGTCCATTGTGATCCAGTGTCTCATTCCTCAGACTCCCATCCATTGCAGTGTTGGGTGTCTTCCTGTCTACAATTCCTTGAATTCAAATTTTTAGCAAGACCCATTCTTTTTCTTATGTTTGAATAAAATGCAAAAATTTTGAAGGATTTTTAAGGAACCAGAGGTTAAAAAGACAATGAAGTACTACTGCTAGAGCCACCCTAAACTTCATAAAGATAAACTCCAATTAAACAACTAGGTCAAGTACTCCCAAAATGGGCTTGAACTTTGTTTTATTGCATGCTACCTTAGGAAGTTCTTCTATGGTTAATAAATTCACCATTGTTTTATTTTGTAAGTCTGAAAATTAAAACACTATGACTATCAGGCTTTGTTAAGCTTCTACATTTCTTAGATATTTTATGTTTCGAATTTGTAATTCTACCCGTATTATGTATTTCAAATTTGTAATTCTATCTTCATTTTCCTTCCAAATTTTGGGTTGACAAAAATACTTTAAATTTCAACTCTATCTTTTTAAAATCGCTTTTCTATTTTAGATTTATTGATCAATTGTATCTTTCTTCATTTTTTTGCCATCTCATTTATTTCTTTCACTATTCCTTGAAAGTTCATTTGCCTCTAACATCTTCATTGGGTCTACATGATTTTATAATGAAAGATACTAACCTAAACCATTACTTGAATTAAGTAACTTTGGAAGAATGAAAAGTGATTTTTGTGAAGTAAAATATGAATTAGAACATTATATTTTTACTCTGCCTTATTGATTCACTGAAATAAACATTAAAAAAAGAATACACGTGTACACATGCCTGGGAGTGTGGATCAGTGTTAGAATATTTGCCTGGAATGCAAGAGGTCCTGGGTTCAGTCCCCAGTACCACCCCAAACAAAAACAAAAACAAAACAGAGCAGAAACTGATCTTAGTAATAGCGATAACACAGCATATGAAATTTGAATTTGCAGTTGTAAGTGTTATGGTATAATAACACTGATGCACTTTGGAATCTTATTGTATATACTATTTCATTTATTTACCTTTCCTATTTTTTAATCAAAGGAGGGCAACATTGCCTTTATGAGGCCATAAGTTTATCTTTATTTTTTTCTATTTTGTTTCCCTTCAACTTTCTTAACCTCACTCAGTGGGAATTTGATGATACTACTGAACATGTGAGTAATTTTTTACTGTGTGGTCAAAAACAGATTATATAAGCTTGTTTTCTGAAACATTTCCCTCACTTAGTCATGATCTGTCATCACATTTGCTTGTATGCATGGACTAACAAGCCATGTTTAAGTTCTTCTCACTGCATGTGCACTCTTTTGTGTGTGAAATCAGCATGGTACCCCTAGTATACATAAGAAATATTTGGAATGTTTAAGTTCTGCTACTAACTCTGCCTTGTGAGACAGACAAAGGAAGCATGCTGTACACCAAGGCATCACAGATTGATGTAGATTGCTCATCATCCCTATAATTGAGTTATATATTCATTGGTTCACATGACATAAATCTGGCTCTGATTAACACTATATACAGGAGGTGACTGTTGTGCCTATAAAATTTTATAAGAAAATGAGTAGATTTGCTAAGAAATTAAAGTTATCTCACTGCAGAAATATATATATATGTACATATATATGAAAGGTGGTGAATTGTACTTATTAAGGATATACTATGTATAAGATATTCCAGGGACACCTGATAGAATGTATCCCTTCCAACTGTTCATAGGCTGGATGATTAAAAACATGTAAATTTTGGAAACGTTCTGTAACAATTGCAAAAGCAATGACCTAAAGTAAGGTGCAATTCCCTGTGAACTGAGTAACAATGACAATAGGACCTAGAGAGTGGAGAAAGATGGTAGATAATAATAGATTGGAAAATCGTATGTGAACTGAAGAATCTAAGGGTTGCATAGAGATTGCAGAAGTGGAAGTGTATGTGTGCACATGCATGTGTGTGTGTGTGTGAGTGGAGGTGATATTACATTTAATTCTTCAGTCCTAGAGAGAGAAAGTAAAGTAATTAAAAGGGAAAAGTGTTTCAGAGAAGCTTTTCTTTCATTCTGTGTATAAATATTTATTGCTTGAGCACAGTCAAAATTCCTTGAGAATCTCATAAAAAAATAGCATTTCTCATGGTACTGCAAATATTGCATTATTTTACAAACTTCTTTGACCATGACCAATGGGAAATACACTTATGTTAGAATGTGCTGCATACATATGTTTAAAAGTAATAAACTATTTTAAATCATAGTTCTACCGTTAAATATATGATAAACTCATTTAAAATTTTGTATACAAGTCTATTGTATTTTTTTCATCATGTTTAAGCACTGGTCCTAACTGATTAGATTCATGTAACGATGTGCTAAATGGGTCACTAGCTGCAGTTTAAAACCAATGATGATTTAGAGGACAATTTGAAAATGAAAAGATAACAAAGACAAAAGGGAGGAAAATGAGTTCTCTTACTAGTTTACTGCTGTAGTGATCAAAATGCAATAAACTGAAGACAACAGAAATGACAAAGGAACAAGTAGGATCAATTATTTTAATGGAAGAACTGACAAAACCTTACTAAGAACATGAGGAAGAAAAAGAGGTCAATAATAGCTCATAAATTTTAATGATTCATTACCATTCATTAAAATATGTAAGTTAGAAAAGAAAGGGAAAATTGTTCCTTAAATGAATTTTAAGTTTCTGTTCAATTGAACTTGAGATCACATTGGCACAGTCATGGAGAATTGTCCAGCACATATTTTATAATACATAAGTCACTGTAGCACAGAGGGTAAAGCTAGGCTGAAAATAAATTTAGCATAAAGATAGAAAGATTAGTTCAGCTTTTGACATGAATGTATTTTTCCTAGAAATGTAGCAGCCCAGGATTGTGATAGCACCTAAGGATTGCCAACTTTAACAGGCAATGGTGGGAATGGAGAAGGAGCTTGAAAAACTGGGACTATTTTGTTAGACCTGCCCCTTCACAGAAGATCCTGAAACCACCAAGTAAATGTACTCCTACATAAGCCCACATAAGGAAAGAAAATATAGCCCAAAGGCTTGTGACTCAAGCCTTTAATTCTAGCTACTCAGGAGGCAGAGGTTTAAGGACCATGGTTCAAAGTCAGCCTGGGCAGGCTGTGAAACGTTTATCTTCATTAACCAAAAAGGAGCCAAAAATGCAGTTGTAGCTCAAGTGTAGAGTACTAGTCTTGAGCACAAGAACTCAGGAACAAATTTCAGGCCCTGAGTTCAAGATTGGCACCAAAAATAAATGAATCAATGAATGAATCAATCAATCAATAAGAAGATATACCTCAGAAGACAAAATGATCATGGCAGATAGTGGAGGTAAATCTAGCTGAGACTACATTCCAACTCAGAACTGGACCAGCTTCAAATCATATTGCTTAAGGAATCTAGTAGAGACCTGGGCAAAAGTAAAGACATGTGACTTACCCCAATTTTATGACGGCAAACTTAAAGAAGGCTCAGAATATCTAGAGTTCTTGATATATAATGTATTAATAGAACCGAGCCTTACTTCTTTGGCCTGCTAGAATCCCTTGCCTTTAGGAAGTAGTCTACTGGCACACTGGAATGAGGTTGTCACTTAGCCATTATAATTGTGAAAAGAGCTAGTGTGTCTCCTGTAATTTGAAATACTGGTCTCAGGCAGTGTAGCTTGTTTCCAGGCCCTCTGTCATGTTAGTGAAACCATTACAAGGTCTTAAAAATAAAATATTTTTCTTGAATAGTCCATTTATCTGACAGAACAGAAATGTCTAATGGCTCTATAAGATGGTGCCTGAAATGCTTCCATTTCCACAATGATGATATTACTGTTGTTTTGAGAAAGCACCTTGTCAGAAACTGTCATATTTGAGATCAGATTCGACAATTGAATTTGAAGGAACGTGTAAATATCCCTGCTAAGGTAAACCACATGTATTTTCCACATAGTCCAATCTACTAACTTAATACTCACTCCTACTTCCGTTGGATTGAGAACATACTGGCAATGAATATTATCTTACAAATATACAAACTCAATTTCTAAACATAGCTATGCGAGCATAGGAAATAGTTCTTTTATTACTATAGGTGTGTGTGTATGTTTGTGTATGTGTGTGTGTGAGAGAGAGAGAGGGAGGGGGCAGGAGAGAGAGAGAAAGATTTAAAGGAAATAGCAGAAAAGTAAATAACCAGAATTTATCTGAAAGTCCATGTGATCTCCAATTTGCCATAGTTGAACGATCATCTGGTCTTATAGCCATCATAGCTCTGGGCCTTTACTAACAGAAAACTAAGAGACTTGTTCTATAATTTGTGATTGTATTTTTAAAATACAGTTGACTAAATGCAGGTCAGTGACAGTAGAAGTCTAGACCTATTATTTTCTTGGTTCTTTTTTTTCTTACTCTCTACGTTTTAGGAAATTCTCTTTAAACTTTTGTTATTCAAAATATTTCTAACTTGTACAATTAATTAGTAATAAGTTCCAGGGGTCGTAGGAAAGTTTGCTAGCTCTAGCTCTCAGATATTTATGTCCAGCAGATCAACCAATCAGCTGTATGATGACTTATCTGGTCAGAGAATGGATTATTAGTGGACGTCTGATCACCAGTCTGTGGGCTGGACTGCAGTAGACATATTGAGAAGGAATATTGACACGAAATGGGAACTAACTTTTGTAATTTTCACTAGAGTCTGACACAGTTCTAAGAGTTTACCTGATAAAAATTCACCTTTATTACCACTGTCTATGGTAGTAATCCAACTTTCAGATCGACTTTCCCTGAAATACGAAGTTAGGGAGAGAGGCAGATGTAAATTCATGAGAAATGCATTTAAATTCATTCGATCTGGCCCCAGCTTGTTTTTTCTAAAGGCTAAATCTGCTTCTTAGAATGCATGAAGATCCAACTTCAATGTTAACCTAAACACAGGTACGCATGGCATGAGCTCCAGGGCTTGAAACTTCCAGTGCTTGGCATGGCTGCAAGGAATGTTCAGGCATGCACAAAATGAAGCTGGAAGGCTTCATTTGTCCACCAGGGTGTTTTTGTTGTGGCATATATTGAAGACTTGTTATTCTATTGTGTCATTTCAGGACATGATCATTTCTGGACTACAACCTGAAACTTCATACTCTCTCACTGTCACAGCCTATACTACCAAAGGAGATGGGGCTCGAAGCAAGCCCAAACTGGTGTCCACCACTGGGGCAGGTAATTGTATCTGTGCTCATTTCTGCTTTGAGCATTAGAACTCACTTTTGGAGAGGTGCAGGGGGATTCTGTCATTCTTTTATTATGATAAAATGGAGGGAATTGACTGTGTTCAGTTTTCATTGATTTTATTTTTAGTTCAAGTGTAAAAGAGAACTCAGGAAAGAATTAATGCAAGTATATACTTGTACAAATTATTTTATTCAACAGACATTTTTGTATACCTGTGTATCAGGCACCGTTTTTGCCTTCTAAAGAAGCCAAATTATACCCGAAATAAAAAGATGAAAGGAAAAAAAAAAGAGTATCAATAAGGCCAAATTATATAAAATCGTTCCTTTCTGAAGAACAAAGCCTATTCAATGCTCTTTAAAGGGAAGTTGTGTAGCCACCTTAGGAAAACCCAGCATGAAGGAAGATCTAGCACTGCAGAGTGATAAATTAAGAGATAATTACCAAAGGATTTTCTTGCAATCTTTCCTACAGCAAGCTCCTATGGAACACTTAAGATATGATTTGATTTACTCCTCGTGAATTGCTTCTGATAGCACTTTTTGGGAATACACCTCTCTGTAAAGGCATGAAGCAATGAACAGCTGTGATGCTGAGTACCCTCCTGGGTGCTATGCTCACTGCCAAATTTGTCTAAATGTCATAAGATTTGCCGCGCTCACATCCTGCCACCTGGAACTGCCATAAAGAGCCAGATTACAGATGGCAAATCTCAGTCAAGATAGTCTTGTGGGTGTTTTTTGTTCCTTTCTTTCCTTCCTTTCTTCTTTCCTTCCTCCTTTCCCTCCCTCCTTCCCTGCCTCCTTCCTTTCCTTCCTTTCTTCCATCCTTCCTGCCTTCTTTCTCCCTGTCATATTCTCTCCCTCCTTTCTTCCTCTTTCCATCCTACCATTTCTTCTGTCCTTACTCCTGGAATAACAGGAGATAGTAGAACAGAGGTGATTTTGATTTCTAGAAAATGATCTGAACTCATACTCCAATCTCAAATTCTACAAGCAGAACATTAGGGCTCTTAAATTTCTATACTATTTTATAAAATCAATAATTTCTATACATAGAGAAAAGTTACTCCCAATCATGAAATGCTTAATATTTTAATTACTAATAATTAATATTAGCGGAATAAAACATTTTAAATGCCCTTCTTTTAATAAATTTAACTGCATTATAAGATTGTTTTGATGTAATTTACATTTAATAGATGAAGATCTTTGTAAATATAATATGGATGGAAGGTAAAGTTAGAAAAAAGTGCAAATTAGGTCCATAGAAATTCAAGGCAACATTGTTTTCTCAGCTGTTTTCTTTTTGAACTTTTATATTACATAGTATTATTGTTTGGGCCATGGATTCACACAGAATTGGCCTAACAAAATTGGCATAACAGATTTCTTATTTGTTGTGCAATTGATCTTGAACAGTTTTCTACCTCTCTATGCCTCATTTTCCTGTTAGAGAAGTGGAAATGATAATAACTAATTAGAGCACCATCTGAGGGTGAGGAATTTAAATCAAATGGCATACAATATTAGTGTTCTCTTTGTAGTGCATGGTATTAATGCACATAACAAATAATCATTGTAATTATCATCTACACCTCGTTTGAATGGTTCATATGTCTGCTTGTGCACAAAGAATAAAAATTTTGGACCTTTCCAATTGCTACCTCAATTATAACATCTCGTTTCAGTCCATTATCAAATTCTGGTATCCCAGCCACCAACAATAAAGTGAGAGGAAGGTGATATTTGCACAATTGTATGTAAGCCAAGCATTGTTTTCTTTGGAAAATACTAATATGGGAATAGGAGTAGAGTGAGTTCTCATTTGGCAGTGACTGAAATGTGTGCATCTCTTCTGGTTGCTCTCACCATTCTGTCCTTTGTGCTCCAGTTCCAGGAAAACCCCGGCTTGTCATTAACCACACTCAGATGAACACTGCGCTCATTCAGTGGCACCCCCCTGTGGACACCTTTGGGCCCCTTCAGGGCTACCGTCTAAAGTTTGGCCGCAAAGACATGGAGCCACTCACCACTCTTGAGTTCTCCGAAAAGGAAGATCACTTTACAGCCACAGACATCCATAAGGGAGCGTCTTATGTCTTTAGGCTCTCAGCCAGAAATAAAGTGGGCTTTGGGGAGGAGATGGTGAAAGAAATCACTGTTCCAGAAGAAATACCAACTGGATTCCCTCAAAATCTCCACTCAGAAGGCACCACTTCAACCTCCGTCCAGTTATCTTGGCAGCCACCTGTCCTGGCAGAGAGAAATGGCATTATCACCAAGTATACTCTTCTGTATAGGGATATCAACATCCCCCTTCTCCCAATGGAGCAACTTCTTGTTCCAGCTGACACTTCTATGACACTCACTGGCTTAAAATCCGATACCACATATGATGTAAAAGTACGTGCTCACACGAGCAAAGGGCCCGGGCCATATAGTCCCAGTGTCCAGTTCAGGACACTGCCTGTGGATCAAGGTAGGATTTGTCTGCTTATGGCCTTTCTCCCTTAAAGGAATATCAGTCTATGGAAATCAATATTTTGAAGCTATAAATAACTGATCGGCCCATTCATATTAATAGTTTTCAGCAAAAAAAAAAAACAAAAACAACAGGTAAAGTATGGAAACCTTACTATATTTTGGACACCTTAGATTTCAGTTATAGAAGGTCAAGCAAGTCTGGCTGACAGATCCCCAGTGTCCGCAGGTAAGGAAATAACAATAGAGGTGACTGAGTTATAGGGACAGGAGAGAGCTTTATGAGACTGGATGTTAAAATGAGAACTGTGACTAGGTTGGAAAGCCACTTCTCTCTCTCTCTCTCTCTCTCTCTCTCTCTCTCTCTCTCTCTCTCTCTCTCTCTCTCTCTCTCTCTCTCTCTCTCCACTCTCTTTCTCTGGTGAAGTAGGCACCATCTAGAGTAAGCTCCATGAAACATGGTGGAAAAGACAGGTTCTATGTTCTTAGGAATAGTTTAAATACACTGTTTTTCCTTTTCCAGCAGTGTTTGCAAAAAATTTTCATGTCAAAGCAGTAATGAAGACTTCTGTGCTGCTGTCTTGGGAGATTCCAGAGAATTATAATTCTGCCATGCCTTTCAAAGTAAGTTGTTCTCGAATTTGTAAACATTTTATCAGTAAAAGAGGAATGGGCAGTTCGTGAGGGTGCCAGTTATGAAGCATGCAGTTATACACACTTGTAACAAGTACATGCATACGTACATGGATTGTCAGCTGGCCACTGGGGCTGAGTGAGGATGTGACTCAGTGATAGAGCACTTGCTTGGCGTGTATCAGGCCCTGGATTCCATTCCTAGGAACATCCCCAGACTTTCTTTGGACACTTGTACCTGCTAATCTCAATTGTGACTTTCCAAAGAGATTGAGTTTGGTGCTTGGGCAGCATGGCTTTGCTACTGTTAAGAAGGAAGGTCAGGTAAAGTAGTTCACACTTATCATCCTACCTATTTGACAAATAGAGATTAGAGGATCACTGTCCAAGATAGCTAAAAAGTATGAGATATCTTCATAAAATAAGCAAAAAAGGGGTAGGGATATGGCTCCAGTAGTAGACTGTCAGTCTAGCAAGTGTCAATCCCATGTATTCCAATCCCCAGTACTGTCAAAAAGAATAATAAGTGGAGAAGGAATGATTGTTTTTGATTTATTATTATTTTTAATTATTATCTTTAAGTAGTTGCACAAAGGATTTGGCAGTTAACAGAGCAGCTTATGAATACATTATATCTTGATCCATGTCATCCCTTTCGACATTCTTACCCATCCCTCCCTACCCATCCTTTCCTTCAGTATTTTTAATTTGGTAGGACATACATTGGATTCTTGACTGCTTTTTCCTCTGCTTCTTTTCATTCATCAACCCCTTAATGCATCTCCTCCCCTTTCAAGTACCAGTCTCCTGGCTTCCTGGTGTTTTATTTTGTTGAACTTGTTGGTTTTTTTAGTTGTTTGTTTTTTAAGGAATTACCCTATTTGAGTTCTCCCTTGAATCTACCATATTTCTGCTAAGATATTTATATACACCTGCATAACACCCAACATAGTTAACATATTTACTTATGAGTTTAGAAGCTAAATGTAGCTTCTACATATAAGGAAATACATGGATACTTGATCCATTCATCCACTGAGAGGCATCTGGGATAATTCCATAACTTGGCTATGGAGAATAGTACTGTACTAAACATGATTGGGCTGGTGGCTTTACTGTATCCTGATTTATAATATTTTGGACTGTTTTGGAGTAGGAGCTTAAACCTAATATTGGCATTACTTATAGAGCACCTATACTTTGAACTTTTAATATCTAACTAAGATTTTGTTTTCCACTAGAGAATTAAATTTACATAAGTTTTACTTATTTATAATGTAATATTTGAAGTGTTTTCAAGTTTGTTTCTCAGTTTAAATTCTTGACATTTTCTAAACTCTGCCTTACCACTGAAAACAAGAAATATATATTCGTGAAATCAGAAGTAGAAAGAGATTTTGGAAAGTGAAAATATGTTCAGAACAGTATTGAAATATTTAGGGGTGGGGAACAATGTGCATAATATGTTGAAATTTTAGAGCATTTCTATACACATTCCATTAATATCACATTGAACTAGCAGGTCAAAAATAGAGAAATATGATTGCACATTTCTTTGTGTCATGTTTTTGATAGAAACATTATATCACAACAGTAAAACTGACAGGAAAATTGAAACCATTATGAATACTTCGGGGCTGAGGAATTGCTACAAATTACAATTGGACTGGCATACGTATCCAAGAATTAAGTGAACCTTGATTTCCAAAAACATCCTTTTTTCTCTCTCTCTGATAACCAAACTCACTCGATGTGTGCATATAGATTCTTTATGATGATGGGAAAATGGTAGAAGAAGTGGATGGCCGAGCCACACAGAAGTTAATTGTCAACCTGAAGCCTGAGAAGTCCTATTCCTTTGTGCTAACAAATCGTGGAAACAGTGCTGGTGGTCTGCAGCACAGGGTAACTGCCAAGACGGCACCAGATGTTCTGCGTACCAAGCCTGCCTTTATTGGGAAGACCAACTTGGATGGAATGATTACTGTGCAACTTCCTGAAGTTCCTGCAAATGAAAACATAAAGTAAGTTGATTGAAAAGTGAAGAATGAAGGAATGAACCTGTGGATAAAAAGATAGTTACATATCACTGTTACAGTGGTTAAAAAGAATATCCTGCTGAGAAGAAAGTGAAAGATTAATCTGCATAGGCTCACATCCTCACTGCCTGAGAGCTATTGCATGGTGTTCCGGTGTTAATTAGATGCAACCTTTCATTAATTTAATATGAAGGTCTTTTATTGATTACAAGAGCAAATTCTTATAACTCAGAGGGAGACAGGCAAATAGAGTATGTTCCCTACTGGAAAGCTGTTTATGGCATAGTGTATAAAAGAAGTATAGTCAATTCATGTTTGGCAAATTATTATTATAGTTATAAGGAAGTCTTACAAAGTATTGCAGGATTAAAAGAAACTTTGTAAAATGACATAATCCAAAACAATATATAATAGGTGTGCTTAGTTCATTATACAACCAATAGATTTTTTTTTTTTGGCAGAAATGTAGTAAGGATGAGCAATGTAGTAGACTGAATAAAACCACATGTGGTTTCTGCCCTCATAGAACTTAACACAGCACTGGTGATATCAAGAAGTAGACAAATACAAGAGATGTCAATGGTAGAGTTATGATTTTTCTTAACTAAAGCCAGCCCAGGGTGGGATAAGGCCAAGTAATTTCAGATCTAATTTTAAAGGACAAATAGGAAGCATACAAAAACAAGAGCAAGCAGGTTATATGCAAAGGGAAGTGTCTATGCAAAAGTTCTTTAGTGGGCTGGGGATATGGCCTAGTGGCAAGAGCGCTTGCCTCTTATACTTGAAGCCCTGGGTTCTATTCCCCAGCACCACATAGACAGAAAATGGCCAGAAGTGGCGCTGTGACACAAGTGGCAGAGTGCTAGCCTTGAGCTAAAAAGAAGCCAGGGACAGTGTTCAGGCCCTGAGTCCAAGGCCCAGGACTGGCAAAGAAAAAAAAGTTTTTTAGTAATACCAGCAAGTGGTGCCATTAGTTTGCATCCCTGAGTGCCTGGGAAAGATGAGAGGAAGATCAGGGTCAGACTAGGGTCACACCTTGCTCTGAGTTTAGAAATATGTTCTCTAGACAGCAGAGATCCATTAAATATCTTAATGCAAGAAAGTAGCATACTACCATTTGTATAATACCAAAGTTTCATATTCTCTATTTTAGGAACAAATGTAGAGTGAATGGTGAAAAAAGTTTTTGGAGAAACAAAAGCTGTTGACTGTTGAGTTTTGAAAAATAAAAAGGTATTAAATTAAGGCAGTGCTAGTAAACATAGGTAGCAGAAGTATTCAAGAGATGGTGGCATACAGCTGTAATTTTAGCAATAACCGGAAGCATAAAAGTAAGTCAATTAGGGTGGAAGCTCATGCCAAGGTGGTAAGAAAGACCCTATCCAGGAAAAAAAATGTGAAAAATCGGGCTGGAGGTATGATTCACTAGTATGGTACCAAACTGACAAACATAAGGTGCTTAATCAAAATATCAGTTACTACCAAAAATTGAAAAGAAACACCATATCTCCTGCAACAAATAGGAGATGAAAGGGAAAATTAAGGATTACAAAGTAAACTCATAAATTATAAAGGTAAATGGAGAACAATTTAGGAGTCAGTAATAAGTCTAACCACTATACACTCAGCCAGAATCAATCTTTTCTGGAAAAACTTTCAATTAATATCTATTTGATTAAAAATGGTAGTTGATTTCAACCCAGTAACAGAATTTCAAAAACATGACTACTAAAATAAACTCACTGATATAACATTTTCATTGTTGACAGCTTTTGTTTCTCTGTCAGAGAACTGAAAATGAGAATGGAATACCTATTAGTAAACTTTCTATCCTAACAAAACGTAATATACAAGTAACTATATTTATCCCTTTATTTTGAGATTTTCTTGGTACTAAGAGGTAAAACATTCACATGATTTGTTTAGTCCATTTTATTGAAGTATAATTGATAGATAAAAAGTAGACATTTAATGTATAGGTCTTGACTTGTTTTGTCCTAAGTGTTTACCTATCATGTAAACCATAGATGTTATCAGGTATTTTTTTCAGTGAACTGTCTCAGTGTCAGGCAGTGTTTCGGGGACCCAGTGAAAGAGTGTATCTTTTTCATTGCTCATGCATAGAGCAATTTGTTTGGAAATTTGGTCAAGAAAACAGACATGTGGCAACTTAGACCTGTGACACACAAGTTAAGAGCCCATTCATAGACTGGGCTCTCCTAATCCACTATTGTCTCACATTAGTAATTCTGGAGAAATGGAAGGTAGCTGAGGTATAAAATTCTACATGTTTGGGTTGATGGTTTGATGTATTCCTGCATTGTATATTATTTAAATCAGGTTAGATATATAAATATCCTCAAAACATCTATCACTTATTGATGGTGGAAATATTTAAACCATGTTTTAGCTTTTTGAAAAAAAACTATATAACACTGTGAAGTTAAGTCAAAAAATGACAAATTTCTGGGCCCTGGGAGTGGGAAGGAGAAGACTCTTCAGAGAAAGAACACAGCAGAATCAAGGGAGAATCTGGTGCTTGTTCTTGTATGTGGCTTACTGATCTGTACACACTTTTCAACTATTAGACAAAAAACAACACACACACCACCACCACCACCACCACTACTAACACCACACACATATATTGCAGACAGTATTTTTAGCCCTCTATCTGAGAGGAGAAAAATGATTGACATGGGAAACAGAAAATAGGTGATATGAATACAATTGCACAAATAGATTATATAATGCCAGGTACATGGAATCATAAGTTGACTTTGAGTCCCACCTGGATGTGAAGGGAAGCATTTGTAAAAGTGCTAATTTCTAAGTTGAATCTTGAAGGATGAGAAAGTTTGGGGAAAGATGAAAAAGTTATGAAAGAACAAAGAAAATATACACATTATAAGTCCAACCCATTGCTATTTAAAAAAATTAAAAGCATGCCTTTTCAAAAAGCAAAGGACTGGGAAGATGAAAGGAGTACAGGATATACAGTAGCACGACTAGTTAATATAATGTTTATTACTTTCCTTAATATATATAAATGATGATCTAAGAGGCAAATGATTAAAATAGCTTCTTGGTAAAGTGGGTTAGACCTTACTGACAATTGCTCTGTTGGTGGTAAATTTTAGTTTCATATTCCAATTCGAAATGAATTGAAAAAGTATTGGAGGATATATTCTATCTTTGAAGATTGTACTTTACTTTTTCAACTTATATTTTTATTCATATACTTTTTCCAAATATACTTGAAATGTGAATCTGAACAAGTAGGTAAAACTTTGGTAACAAAAAGAAGACACTATGTAAATCCTTGAATGCACAAAGCAACAGAAATCATAGCAAACTGAAAAAAAAAATTCTGAGCTGAGTACTGATGTTTCATGCATATATTTCTAGCTACTCAGAGACAGCTATCAGGAAAAAATGGGTTTTGAAGCCAGTTTAGGGAAAAAAAATCATTTTCGATACTCCATCTCCAAAATAACCAGCAAAAATTCAGGCAGAATGTGTGGCTTAAGTGGTAGGGTAGCAGCCATAAACAAGAAAGCCCATAAAGCACAAGGTCCTGAGTTAAAACTCTGGTACTAAGGAAGGAAGGAAGGAAAGAAGGAAGGAAGGATAAAGAAAAAGAACTCTTATTGAAAACTGATAAATTAATAGTAATATGAATTTATATTAATATAAAGATGTACTTATCATAATTAATAAATAGTGGCAGTGTATTTTTCTTCTGAAAAAAATAGTAGTACGAAATTTTCATTCCTCTCCAAGGCTGACATATGTGAGATAGTCAAGCATTATGAGAAACATTTGTGCCAAGTTATATCATTTGTAGTAGGTGGCAAACTTAAAAAATTGAAAAGGCTATAGCCTTTTGTTATTTTACTTTTTTAATTTAATTTTATTGTCAAGGTGATACACAGAGGGGTTACAGTTACATATGTAAGGTAGTGAGTACATAGCTTTTTGTTCAATATTCTGTGGGAGAAGGAAGGAAGTAAATGGAACTTATTCTATTCCTGTGGATAAGTAACTTTTCTTAATTGTATTCAAACTATCTGGAAAATAAAGCATTTCCTATTTGTTCCTGTTAATTTTCTAGAATAATGGAATTTTGTTTATCAACTGAAGCCATGCTTTTTTCATTTCTAGCCAAGTTAATTGTGAGGTCTTAATTCCTAGCTTTGGTACCTCAACAGAGACAAAGAAAACAGTTTCTTACACATTTATTGAAGACATAGCTCCTTGTTCCTCTCTTCATCATTGCTGGATCTTTATACTGTCTTGTGTATAGAAGCAGAGGAGCTTTTCCTAGTGGCTACATTTCCTCTGAAAGTACCTTAAAATACATTGTGTCACCAAGCAATTTTAGTGTTTCAACTTAATTTTTAAAATAGATTTAGGGGCCAGAAGGTTCATTAAAAAGTATAGCATTACCACCATTCTTCAGAGGTGAGTGCTAATGACAGAGTGAACCTCTGAAACTTTATCCAACAGACTTACTCCAGGTGGTTACCAAAAGAAAAAAAAGTTTTAAAAAAAGTTAAACCAGTTATAATTGGAGAAAGAGCAGGCAGAGAGCATCAAATATAAATTAATTTTATAACCATGTTCTTCTTAGGAAAAATGGAAATGAAGAAAACATTATGAAATTCAAAATTTTCTTGTACTCATTTGGCTTTTAAGCAATCTACTTTTTCTCTGTTGTTAAAAGGTATATGTGGAAGTATGGTTTAAAGTATGGCTTCAGAAAAATTTTGTTAGCACAGTTCACAGTTTAGTGAGGGATATTCATCACCTTAGTCAGTTTGGATAGGGAAATCTTTAGTTTATATAGTACCTGACAACTGAGTGAAGATAACAGAAGGCTTTGCTGTAAGCCTTAGGATAAAACTTATGAGGTAGGCAAGGCTTCTTCCCATCCACAGGTGAGTGGGGTGAGATACAAAGATGGCAAAAAATCCTTGGCCCCAGTCATGTACTTGGCATTAGTACCAGTTAATTCTGGGATTAGGCAATAGTGCTCACATACTACTGATGTCATTTGCACATCACAGTCTTTCTCATCTCATTGCTAAGGAAGTTGAAAGTTGAACTAACTCTGCATAGAACATCGAAAACATGGGAGAAAGATCTGAATCTAAGCTTTCTGGCTTCAGATCCTACATTCTCAACTACAACTCTGCTTCTGTGGCCATAGATTTATCAGTTGATCCAAGACAATTTTTTTTAGGAAACTTAGAAACCAACTACAAACTTCCAGGAAGTAGGGATAACAAGGCTTTGCTGGTATTAGCATGTAATGTCTAGACCCATATTCATGGCCCAGAGCATGAAAATGGATGGGATGAGTCATGAAGAAATAGGCTGGTATGACAAGTTTGAGGAGAGTTACATGGAAGGTGTTACAATAGTCAATATTATTTTCCTGTCTTTTTATAAATGAGGAAAATGAGGCATAAAGCAACTAAGGAACTTGCCTCACAACAAAAAAGATTCAAAGACTTGATTTAAACATAGAAACAGGAATGATCATTCAACCTTCTATCATTTTTTATCATGAATTAATTTAACTTAAATAATAAATACCCAGATGACCGTAGCAAAAAAAAATATCAAAAATTATGCAAGAATTGACATTCATTATTGCCCTCCTAGCTAAATAATGAGTATGAGAATGCTAAGACAGACTGCTAATACACAAAGCCTAGTTGAATTTGAACTGGGACTGCTACAAAGACCAGAGCTTGCATTCTCATATAATTATATGAATCTAGGCCCCATGATGATAGAGTATTAAATGAAATTAGTAAAACTTTACTTAATATAATTAAAATTCTGAAGGTTAGATTTAACTTACCTAATTAAATCTAATATACTGGGAAAACTCTGCTTACTTTATAAGTAGTCACAGGTTTTCCAGATAGATTGATTCTGAAAAATGTTTATTTTCCTGTTAATTTCATAGTTAAAGTACATGCTGAAAAAAGTTATTCAAACTTCAAACACACAAATAAGGAAAAGTGTGGAGATTAACATTACCTGTATGTAAACCAAGTATCAAGAGCAATTTAATTATTTTTAATTTCCGATAGGTTCTTTCAGTTCATATGATTTGTTTGATATGAATTTGTTGGGCATATATTAACTCCACAATTCTCTGCTCTTATCTGAATCACTTCCATGTCCTGTGAGATTAGAATGAGTTTCACAAGTTAACTGGTAAAGGGAAAAGAAATTATAGTAAGGAGTATGTGTTTTATAAACTCTATTTGGGCAATGACATTGCTACTTTGGAGAAAACAGACATAGTTTGATGAGACTGAGAGTTTTAGTAAAATCAAACACAAGTCCCTGGAGATACCCATCCAACCCACTTCTGCTGTTCAAAACAAAATAGCTCAGTGGCAAAATGGCAAATGAAGCAAATTTTGAGAGAGATGGCTAGCTCTTGTTCTCTCTTTTCTCTCTCTCTCTCTAATATACATATACATAATGTATATACACATAATGCCTTAGTATTATCTTTCTAAATAATCATACATACATTAAGTGATATAATAATATTATAGGCTAAAATTTACTTCTTGAAACCATACAATAAGGGAAATTTATCTAATCAGAAAAGCAGGAGAAGTTTAATCTTAGAATCTAATATGTAAATTAATATTAAAGGATAGAGAAACGTTAACCCACTGGGTGTGAATGAAAGTGCAAGTCAGTGAGATAAAATGATGAAGGATGTGATAACAGAGTAGGCTGAGATCCATTGAAGACACTGAATGCCAATCAGGACATAGTTTGTGTGGTCAGATGGATTTAGAAAGTTCCTGCTGGGTCTTGTAATACCTCTTGGTCTTTATCCTAAGAGAAATGAGGCTCCATTGAAATGTCTTAACAAGTAGAAATGGCACAATCAATTTTCTATTGTGAAGTAAAAATTTCAGAAACTAGACAAGAAAAAGCTGTAGACATTGGAGAGAGAGAGTTAGGAGACTATTGTCCAGACATGAAGAAATTGAATGAGGCCTGGGGAATGGCTCTGAGATAGACAAGACACAAGTGACCATGCTTGCAATAGGTTTTGGAAATTAGCACTTGGGAACAGACTAGATATGAGGGAGGAAGGGGGTAAAAGAAGATTGGTAGTGATAGTACCTAGGATCCTGGCCTATATGTCTCTGAATCTGGCTCTGTGTGCTCTAAGAAATGGTGTAATATTAAAGCACAATTTATTTTGAAAGACTATATGTATATTTCATGAGGTGTAGTACATGGTGACACAGAAATGGAGACATAAATTTGGAGCCCTTGGGAATCAAAAGAGAGATTTAGGCTGAAGATACGACTCTGTAAACCAGTTTCTAATAATATATACCAAAAGTTGGAGTGAAAGCTCCTAGGTGGGGAAAAAGAAAAGTCCTGGATCAGTACTTTGAGAAACTGTATCATTTAATTCAGGGTAGTTGGTAGTAATGAATTCTATTAAGAAAATGCAGTTATTTGTACAAGGGTGTAAAGAAAACAGGAATGATTGGCTGTGAATATTTCATAGAAGGTCTTACTAACTTGGCTGAATTTGGCGAAGGGACACAGTAAAGAAAGGATCACAACTTCTCCTTCTTTGTGATATAAGTTAAGTCTGGGAAATCTCTGCTGATTGCAGTGAGATGCACCCAGGAGGCCTGAGATATAGCAAGGGTCTACTGGCATGTGAGTGAAAGGAAGGGAAATGGATACAGGCGAGAACACATAGCTCCTTAGAGATTTCTGGCAGTAAAGGGTAGTAGGGAAGAGGTCCTGACTCTAGGAGGGTGTGGCTTCTTTTTGTTGCTGTTGTTTTGTTTGTTAGGTCTCAGTTCTGTGGCTTAAATCCAGGGCCTGGGACTCTCAGGGCTAAGATGTAGAAAGCTAATGGGTAGGATCCAGAAAGAAGAAAGACAAAAGGAAAAGACAAAAGGAAACTTACTAGTAAGTTTACTAGACAACATATCGGAACCAGTGTAAGAAATAGCTACCTCATAAACAGCACTCTTTATCAAAAGCTAAGATCAGAGTTAATATGCAAGTGTAAATAGGCTTATAGCTGGGTTGTCAGATGATGAGAGAAATTTTTTCTATGTGTATTTTCTCTAAAAGTAAGCCACAACAGCATCCTTTTGGGCAAAGATATGGATGTTTAAGGTTTTTACTCTACAGGAGAATATTTGAAAAAGTCACTATAAAAAAACTGAAGAAGTCCTTATAAACTGAAAAAGTCATTATAAAAAACTCAAGGATAATTTGAAAATATCACACACACACACACACACACACACACACACACACACACACACACACAGTATTTTCCATAAGAGAAAGGAGATCCTCCAGAGGTTCATATATGGAATAACCCAACATAGATGAGTATTATGAAGATGATGTGTATGAACTTCAAAACACAGGGCACTTGTTTTGTTTTATAGCAAGGGCAGTTGTTTTGTTTTCATAGGGTGAGGGGAATGCCTGCAAGAAGAAATTCAGTCAATAAACTTCAGGCATTGATTCTGAGGTTCTTGGGCAGACAGGAGGTGCTTCACGAGAAGGTTGCAAGTGGAGCTGTATCCTTAGGGATAAGTTAGATTGCAGATGAGGCGAAGGTGAGAGATTACAAAGCCTAGGTTGCATAGGTAGAGTTATGTGGACTTAGACATAGGCATGGTTTTCTGCAGTGCAGAATTCCAGATTGCCAATGTCCCCTTGCCTTTCAATGTATAAGAACTGCTTTGAAGCAAGTTCCACTATAAATGTCCTAGAAAAATGTTCTAGCAATCACTAAGATGAAAAGTTTATATATCACACTGATTATTAATTTCTGCAGAGGTGCCTGTTCAAATTCTTATCCCATCCACAAGTAAAATGAATAGCTGTGGAGTGCTGTAGGAGAAAGAATGGATTATTTTTTCATATACAAGAATGGCAATGGAATGTATGAAAACAGAGAAAAATTAATAGAGTTCATCAGCTCAATGTTGATTTATAAGAGTCTGCAGGAGGACAATGAGAAGTCTCTGGTAATGGGAGGTATCATTACTTAAGAGAAGAGAAGCTTTGCTGACTTTGTGCAGTAGGTATGAAAAACAAGAGGCTCCTTGACAAGTGTGTTTATCAAGTACATCTGCAGTGTTATTTTGTACGCTCAGTTGCAGTCTGTCATTCTTCTCCATGCTCATTTAACATGATGGACTTGTTTGGCAAATCTTTCAGGTGGTAGGAGAATGGGAAGGGGAGGCAGCTTACTGTGCATCATAAAATAAAAGATATTGGCCTTTCTCACACACTCCACATCTTTCTTCTCCTCACCCTCCTTGATCATCATAATTATTTTTGTAGTAAAGAAAATGAATGGAGAGGAGAAAAGATTCTGAACATTTGTTGATTAGTTGCTCAGAACACCATGGTGTAATTGTCTAGTATGTCTTGAATTCCCAATTAGGGTGGGGAGCTAAAAAAGTTCTTTTACCTGCATCTCATAGAATTTCATCCATCCTAATAAAAGAGATAGCTCAATGGTATCTCTACTGCTATGATGGTCAGTCTAACCAGCCTAAAGCACAGTCTTTAGGTGTTAAACACTGTGCTACACACACTTGCAAAGCACTTTGTGGACGCACTTTAAATTTTTTCTTCCAAGTAACTGCTGAATATTGACACTCACTTTTCATAATACAAAACTGAGATTGAAGGATCTTAGTAGCCTGATAATCTTTCAGCACATCCATAGTAAAACCCAAATTCTGGACAAAGCCTATTTTCATGTGTTCTAGAAAAGCACGACCCCCAAAATATAGTGAGGCACAAATGGAAATGTTAAATTTTCTAGTAGTTACAGTAGAAAAGCAAGAAACAAACAGGTGAAATTAATTCAGATAATGTTTTATTTAACCCAATATGTTCAGAATGTTACCATTTCAATATGTGCTCATTATTATAAAATTCGGACTATTTTACTTACTATTTCTCTTTTGGACATGATATATTTCGAGTTGGGTAGCTATTTAATTGCTCTTAGTTGTTTTGTCTGTGACCTGATCTTACAGACTTAATAGCCTTCAGTTGTCCTTGAATGACTATCCTATAGTAGGCAAAAATAAGATTAGACATTTTTTATAACTCCTGAGGATGAGGAAGAGCTTAACATGTTAATAGTAATTATCTAAATGTTTAAGAGCCTTACATAATTAACATCAGAGACTGCTGTGAGTGGTAGCCACACACTATTAAGAAATTATAAGAAAAAATTAAAATAATGGCTTTATACCGCACTTATACTTTAGTAGACTAGGGTAAGGACTCATATTTGTTGCTTCCTGTAGAGACTATAGTGATTCTTGAAGACATCAGGTAGAAATCATATTAAAATCTCTGCATTACTGCCTTAAGCTTTGTAATTTTGTACGTTAAAAAGAAGGAGTTTTTACATATTTAACTTTTCTGAATGTAGGAGTGATTTTTATGTTTTTTAAATATAAATAAAATTATTTTGGATTTTATGAATAAATAATTCATGGTTATTGGAGCTAAGAGAAATTGTTTTATATATTCCCCTTTTAGAAACTCTCTTTTAAGTGAATATCACAGCAGCTTGTGGTGGTAGATTTCAATATCCTGGCCTTGTATGCATCCAGCACCAGGATTCTAACAAACTGTGCCTGTTCTGTTTATGATACCTCATAAAGAGCAGCCAACCATGGTGAAATTACCATATGAGATCATTGAAGTCACACAGAAATGTTGGCACATGTTGTTTCTAAAATTGAACAAACAGGTGGTTATTTGTCATTGATGTAAGAAATGGACAAGTCACTCCATATCTATAATTTGCCTACAGTCCCCCTCACTGGTCTGTAAAAGATTTAAGGCCATATCCATTTTGTCTCCCCTCTGAACTAACCTTATTTGTATGTATCTATTCCTGTGCAGAGGTTACTACATAATAATTGTGCCTTTGAAGAAATCTCGTGGGAAATTTATCAAGCCATGGGAGAGTCCTGATGAAATGGAATTAGATGAGGTAACTGTCTTTGTTGGCTGGGTCTTTCATTAGTTGTTTGGTTTATTAACTATTTTCTCCATCTGAATGCCTATCAGCGTCCAATCCAAGTGCTGGCTTGTACATATCTGAGTAGTTGAATGGCTCAGTGGTGCTATGGGCCTACTATAGGAATTCCAACAAAGATCCTTTTTGGCTTTTACTTAAAGACATGTAGCTACAATAAAGTTTACAACCTGAGTAATCTTTGTTGGCCTTAATATTTTCCCTCTTTTCTTTGTAAAGGATGTTGTAGAATTGTGAGAGGCATAATAGAATGTTAACAGGAATTCTAACTATTAGCAAATATTTGCCTTATTCTGTATTCTCTGGGATTTATATAATCAGAAGTACTTTAAGATGAGCACCTGTGGCTCATGCCTATAACCCTCGGTACTCAGGAGGCTGAAATCTGAGGATCCTAGTTTGAAGCTAACATAGGTAGAAAAGACTGTGAGAATCTTATCTCCAACTAACCAACAAAACACTGGAAGAAGAGTTGTGGCTCAAATGGTAGAATGCTAGCCTTGTAAAAAAAAAAAAAAAAGAAAAAGAAAAAAGAAAGCTCCAGGACAATCCTCAAGCACTAAGTTCAAAACCCAGGACTGGCACTCTGTCCCCCACTTCCTCCCCCACTTCCAACAGTACATTTAACTGCTAAGGAAAATTAAATTTTAAATAATGCCAAAAATGTAAAGGAATTATCAAAGGTACTAATTGATATGATTTTAATCTTAGGCTTCTATGTGCATTTTAATGTATACTTCTAACAAAAAGAACATCTGTCTTATTTGAAAGTTAATACATAATATGAAGAAAAAGAAAACTGAACTATTACATATTTCAATTTAGTTGTCGAACAATGGTTCCTTTTACAAAGCCAGGTTCCAGAGGGCCACAGCAAATTCATGTATGAAATTCACATTCAAATATACAGGACATATTTTTCTATTTTAATAAACTGTTATTTTTAGTACTTCATAAGCCCCCTTTGGGGGAAATAAAGGCATTTAATTTATTGAATTTGTTTACAGTAGGAGTGGTACAGCACAACTTGTTATTTCTAGTATGTCTTTCTCACGCTAGTGCAAATAAATCAAGGAAAATAATTCTTCACATTACTAATACCTGATATTTGAAGTATGTCTGTACAAAAAAACTTTGACCTGATTAAAAACAAAAAAGTGCTATTAGCATCCTTGGCAGGTGTGATTCCTCACCAGCCAGTCCACTTGTCTGAGTTACATTTGGTCAAGTTCAGAAGGTGAGGGGAGTTCAACTTAGGCCAATGCTAAGATGTCATTACTCAGTGATTACTTGATTACTAGAGGAGTATAAAATGACACTTCAGTAATGTTGTCCAGTAATTCAGATACATTATTAATCTATTAATATTAAAGAAATAAAATCATTATTCTGCAGTATTGAAGAAGTCTTACTCCTTCATCTGAAAATTCAGATTTTGAAACCAGACATGATTTAACTTGCAACTGACTGATCAGTTAATCCTGGGATTGTCTTTACTGCTTTAATTAGCTCTTAGCTGAAACTTGCAATTGGTGCCATGTCATTTTAGGTGGAATTAGATTTGAAATGTAAGGGCAACTTGTAGAATATGAATATTTCTACCTGTTAAAAATACGTTTTCAGGGCAATGAGATCCAAGACAAAATGACATCAAATACCTTTAAATAATAAGCTTCCCTTGGAAGCGAAGCCATTTGATAGTAAGTGATAGGAAGTGATTCTCTTTTATAGCCAGGTTTTAACCTCCAAAATGCACAGCGATGCTAATGGATTAAAGTAGAGGGCTATATGACATTGAACTTTCTTGCAATTAAATTCTCCAGGTCGGTGCAGCTGATTCCCCTAACAAAGGGTCATTTTAATCATCCTGCAAGCTTTGTGGTGCATTAATCTGTATAATAGTTTGATAAGGAATATTTTATTAATTCAAAAATTTTGGGTCAAAATGGGTTGTTTCCCACTTGTCTTACTGATATAATTGAGACCACATTGTAGAATTAATGGTGGAAGAAATAAGATACGCATTGACTGGAAAATGAAAATTATTTCTGATAAAGAACCAAAGCCCTTGATATATCTTCTGGGATTACTTCCAATACATCTTGTAACTATTGTGGAGAGGAACAAATGAAAGTAGGCTGTGGCCTCTCTTTATGCTTATTCATCTAGTCTCTGATCCCTAAAGAGAGGATTTTTTTTTTCCTACCGTGGATAATAAAAGTATTGTGGTAATTTTATCTATAGCTCAGTACTGCCAGGTTTGACAAAGCAATGCTCATCTCTTAAATTTATCTGACCAAGTAAGTTGTCAGAAATGCCTATAATTCAAATTGTGGGAACCATATCATCTAATAGAATGATGGCCTGAGGGGATTTCTACATGTAGGCCTCCCTCACATCTAGAGTCCATAAAAAATTGAAAGAGGCTTTCTCAACAGAGTTCCTCTCAAAACTATTCTTTGTCTGGGGATGCTTCCCACATGATAAATTCATAGACTGGAACTACTCTTCTCAAGGTCAAACTAGGCAGGACAGACATTGATAGTCGAAATGAATTTGGGGCAGAACAACTCCCAAAATGTTAGTTATATTTAATCCAGGGCAGGTTGTGTAATATATCATCAGCTTTTTGATTCACTGTACTTCAAAGGTTTGTCATAAAATAACATGGTCATTGGTTGATTGCAACTTTAACATGCTGGATAATTTTAACATACTGGATAATTTGGGTGTTATCTGAGCTCACTTGCCCCATTTAAATTGTATTACACAAAGCTTCCTGCAGAGATTAGAGCAACTTTCAGGGGAAGGGTCAGGTTCCAGGTTTGACCCTATTGAGAGACTGCACTGGGGTTAAGAACAACAAAACACTGAAATAGCTTATACCTTGGAGCCTAAACCCTAGGCAAAGGGACTGTGGGGAATGACAGTGATCTGGATGAATTATGACAGCTGCCTACCTATGAAATATGAATAAAATCAAAGGTATGATTTGACCAGTGAAGTAGAAGAGGAGACAGCCCCATACACAACTGATGGTAAATGTTTTTGATTAACTAACTTCAAAATGCTGTTCAGCTCATCTGCACTTCATTTCTCCTCTGAGTAAAGGACTACCATTGTTTACTACATACCAACAATTACAGTTGTAATGGCTTTTCAAGTACACTATTACTTTAACTATTTATCATCAGAGTTGTTTTTTTAAAATAAATAACATGTAATGAGAATCTAGGAACAGAGACTAGCACATTCATTTGTGTTAATGAAAGAAAGGGCAAAAATGCACATGTCTGAATAGAGACTGAGTTGAAATAGTTGAGATTATCTGAGCTGAAACATACATAACACTAGATTTGTTGTTTTGGTGTAACCATTAAGTAAAAATAAAACTGAAAATCTCTCTATGTGTTATTTTTTATAATTTCAGTCATTGAGTCAACCATTAATGAAGACTTTCTTTCGTGCCTCAGTTTCCTCATTTAGGGGCTCCTCATTCCACTTTCCTGTGGTTATTATGAAGCCTAAATAAGCTACTGAATATTTACTCATTGTAGGACAGTATTTGAAACCTACCAAGGTCTCAGTAAGTGTCACTTAGTGTCACTGTCACCATCACTATTATAAACATATTTGACAACATAATTTAAAGACTGCTAAATTTCTATCCCTGATTTTTTTTGCCAGTCTTGGGGCTTGAATTCAGGGCCTAAGAACTGTCCCTGGCTTCTTTTTGCTCAAGGCCAGCACTCTACCACTTGAGCACTACTTTAGTATCTAGGATTGCTTTTTAATGTACAAAAGGAGGGGCAGAGAACAGCTTGCCTACCTTTCCATAAGTATTTTATGTTTGCTTATCAAAATGAAGAAAGAGTTTGTGCTCAAGTGTAGACTTTTTTTTCCAATTTATCCTCAGACATGCAACCTTTTATACCCAGATAGTAAAACAAATAAAAATCTAAGAAGCTGTTAAAAAAATTGCTATTTACCTTACTTGGCATTCCAGACTGATAAGTGCTTTTCCCAATCAAAGTCTATGTAATGGGAAAAGACAAAGATAACTTTGACATCATCTTGAAATCAACCATTATTTGTACCATCATTTCCAAATAAGAGTCAAGTTTGATTCTCTAAAAGTAAGTTCTATACATTTTTTATAAATGCAAGAATTATCTGTATATCTATATGTTTATAACTATATATGAATGATTTTTTTCTTCAGAATATTGACATTTACTTTTATCCACTCTGCCTATGTCTTTGATAAGATAGGCAAACTCCCTAGAGAATTAGAGTCTAGGAAAAGTTGAATGCATAGCAAAGTGAGAAATCACGCACCATTGATAAATCCAGGAACCAGATCAAGCCAGAAATGTTAAATAAGTAACAATGGTTAATCAATAATGTAAGTCAAAAATTCTCATTCATTTTTGAGAGAATTTAATCATATAACTTATTACCGAATATACTGTCAATGGCACTTACTTCCCCACAAATATAGCCATATCTGAAGTTTCGTGCATGTAGGAAATGATGTTCCTTATACCAATAAAAATCTAAGTGCCCTATGTTTATAGCCTAGGCCTGGCAAGAGCAGTCCAGTATCTTACCTTAACTGTAAGACAGGATTTGATAGATCAAGTGACCTGAAATTCAGTAATGTTGGTATGTTGTGTGTAATGTGGACAAATTTTATCTGGGTGATTCCCAGACTTGAATTAATTTCTCCCTTTTAAACATCAACAACTTGGATGGCTGTTGTTTACTTTTCTTTCTCTGTTTCTCACTTTTTCTTTAAGCTGCTTAAGGAGATATCTAGGAAACGCAGGAGCATTCGTTATGGGAGAGAAGTTGAATTAAAGCCATATATTGCAGCTCACTTTGATGTTCTGCCCACTGAGTTCACCCTGGGGGATGACAAGCATTACGGTGGATTTACAAACAAGCAACTCCAAAGTGGACAAGAATATGTCTTCTTCGTGTTAGCTGTGATGGAGCATGCAGAGTCTGTAAGTTAATTATGACGGTGTCAGTTTCCTATGCTATGCCTACATATTTTCACCAGCACACTGTGGGGTTATTTGGGGATACATATGTACGTTCATCCTAATTATTTCTTGTGAGCTGTCTTTAGCTTATATGTAAGTATAGACTGCTTAGTCTTCCAACCTGGCTGAATATATTGCATGACCCTACTCTAAAATAGGATAATTCCTCTGATGACAGGAGTTCGGGTAGATTTCTAGTGTATAAAATACTACAGTTATAGGTCCCAGATCTTTATTCTCATCAATGGAACATATATAATGGTACATTCATCTCAGCCTACAATCCTCTTTCATCACTAAATATGATCATTTTCAAAAAAATACTGTTCTCATCCTACATAATTGTGGGACAGACATTGTCATTACTTCATGTTGTGATTACAACATGAACTAACATTCTGTAATTTAGTGGACTATTTACAAATACTTGAAAATATTGAGAAATGATTATTCTCCTATTTGTTCCAAGTAGGACATAGTGACTCTAGCCAGCCTCACCGGAAAGTCAGTCTAAGAAGGAAGTACAATTAGCTTCTGTAATTACAGCAATTTATGAATGACTTTATCATTAAAAGCCCAAGATAACTAGAAAAAAAAATCAATGAAAATGAGAATTCCTAAAGAACTTTAAATAATGAGTTGTCTATTTTATGTAATTCATCTTGCTTTTATGTCATTTTATGCTTCAATGGCTTTGAATGTTTAAAGAAAAGAAGAGGGAGGAAATTGTAGATGAGAAGTGGGGTAGATTTTTGAAGTGGCAGTTTGTATTAACATTTAATATATGTATTCCAGATAGTATCATTTAAAATCAGGACTTAAATCTGACAGGTATGGCAGTTCAGTTGAGCCAGCCACTTTCCTGTATGTTCAGAAGGTATCAGTGGTTTTTCCACATCAGTTGTTGGTCTAGACAGTGGGGCTGCTAATCCAATGACTGAAAGAACTCCCTTACGTAAAATCAAAACACAAATGCAGCCTGATTTACCATTGAGTGCAAAATGCCATTTTGAAACAAAGAAAAGGCTTTACTGGAATTTTAATATACAGAACATGTTCTCTCTACTTGAAAACTTTAAAAAAAACTCAAGGAAATGGGATATTGGAAAGCATCCTATTCCTTAAAGAGAATTTTGTTTTTAGATATTTCTGTCTCTAGACATATTTCAAAAAGCACTTTTACCACATTGAGGTAAATCATAAAATTCAGCAAAGAAGAGAAATCTCATCAGAGCACGTAGACTGACAGTACTTTCTCAGAGACTGGCTTCTGAAGTCTCCCCATGGTCTTCTGAAGTGTTTAGATGTATTCTCACTGGTACATAGTTGAATCTTATCTTTAATATGTCGTCTTTTCATTTAGTACTTTTATCACATACATTAGTTTTACAAGGGGGGTTGGGTTCACTGTGACATTTTTATATGCACATAGTGTATCCCATTAATCTAAATGCCCTCTATATTCTTCCTTTACCTGCTTCCTCCTTAAAACAATTTCAACTGGTTTCTTGCTCATATATGCATATAAGGCACTTTAATCATATTTACCCTCATTCATTCTCCCCATTCTCCCTCACACGATTGTCTTTACGTACCCCAACAGAGCCTATTTTACTTTTCTGTCATGCACTTTTAATATGTACGTAATGCATACCAAAACTTTTCCTGATTGTTTGTTGTCCATCATATTTCTTGACAGTGCTATCAAAATGAAGTATTTATTATTTCATTTGCATTTGCTTTAGATCCAAAAGGTGCATCCAACTCTACTAATTTTATAGTAATGTAGAGTTTTTGTTTGTTTGTTTTTGAATTTAGACTTTTTTCTGTAATTCATGGATAGAAATCTATGTGTTTTGGAAAAAATTCTGTTTAGATTTCCATCTTGATTAACTAAGAGTATTACCTCAGCTGGGGTTCCAGTGGCTCACACCTGTAATCCTAACTACTTTGGAGGCTGAGATCTGAGGATCATGGTTTAAAGCTAGCCCAGCCACAGAACCCCATGAGGCTCTTATCTCCAATAAACTACTCAGAAAAGCCAGATGTGACACTGTGGCTCAAGTGGCAGAGTGCTCTCCCAGAGTTCAAGCCCCCTTAGTAAAGAATTTCAAATCAATAAGTGTGTTTTTGCTTACTCCATCAATTTGAGTATTATCTACAAAATAAGGGCAAGTAGAAATCAAAATAAAAACTTACATTTCTTAGCTATACAAATTCACTTTTTTCAAGTTTTGTGGGTAAATCCTTATACTATACCATATGTATATATCCTGTGTCTTTCTGTCTCTGTCTGTCTGTCTGTCTCTCTCTCTCTCTCTCTCTCTCTCTCTCTCTCTCTCTCTGTCATGTGCCCTTTCCTTTTCTTTCTTTCTGCTCCTTCTGAAAAGATTGAATATATGTACTAAGCTCTCATCTTGTATTGATATATTAGAAAGTCAGGTCAGTTCTTTTTCTGAACAAGTAAAGAAAATGGGAAGAAAGGGTTAAAAGACAATCACTCAGTGGAATGCATTCTCCTGGCTGCTTGCTGAGCTTATTGCAACAAAATGCAGAATGTATGCCTTAACTATGCTTTAAAAGACAGAGGATGCTAAAAACATTAAATTTAGACTTAATAAGTGTATTACTGGCACACAGATCATCAAGTTTAACAAAAACAGACAATGGCTTCACCTCTACTGTCTTAACTTGGTATATTAGTAGAAAATCAGATCTCTGGGGGCTGGGAATATGGCCTAATGGTAGAGTGTTTGCCTCATATACATGAAGTCCTGGGTTCGATTCCTCAGCACCACATATATAGAAAGATTCAGAAGTGACGCTTTGGCTCAAGTGGTATAGTGTTAGTCTTGAGCAAAAAGAAGCCAGAGACAGTGCTCAGGCCCTGAGTTCAAGCCCCAAGACTGGCGAAAGAAAGAGAGAAAGAAAGAAAGAAAGAAAGAAAGAAAGAAAGAAAGAAAGAAAGAAAGAAAGAAAGAAAGAAAGAAAGAAAGAAAGAAAGAAAGAAAAAAAGAAGGGAGGGAGGGGGAGGGAGGGAGGGAGGGGGAGGGAGGGAGGGAGGAAGGAAGGAAGGAAATCATGTGTATTTGAGGATTTATTTTTACTGTGTTTGCTTCCATTAACTGGAATTTCCATCTTGAAACTAACATCCCATTGTCTTGATTATTGTAGTTTTATAATAAATCTTGAAAGTATAAAATGTTAACACATATATATGCTAATTCTGAAAAATGAGCATTTTTATTCATATTTTTATAATATCAGCCATTGGAAAATATCAGTTATTTCTTTTATTCAGCCCAGCTTTGCTGAGAGCTTACTAAGTGCAAAGTATTATACTAGTCACATATAAATACAAAGAGTGTATAAAGCCTTACCTTCCAGGAATTTAAAGGTTCATTAAAGGAAATGAAGCATATATACAAATTTAAAACAAAGTAAAGTATGGTGGACACTACATAAAAAGATATAAAAGACTAAGTAAAATCTTTACATATGCTATTTTTATCCGTACATTTTTGGAATGACTGATTTTTCCCAGTTAAGGAGGATGTATTTTAGCGGGTCTTTGGAGAGTGGTTGGATTTTAAAAACTAAATGTTGTGGAAATTGTGAGGGTATTTGGGAGCAAGAATAGAACATTTATGGAACTGTAGCAAAAAGGCTCACTAGGACAGGATTAGATGTGTTTGAGAATTTAGAAGAAAATTTTAACTGCTCTAGAGAATCATGAGAAGGTACCTAGTTTTTTAGCTAGAGATTACCAGAGCCTCTCAAGGGTGGTTTCAATTCAGCACAGTAACTCTATCAGCAGTTATAATTATTAGAAGGAAGAAGAAATTCTTAGTATGGGTATGGGGCATGAATGAGATCCTGTATTAACAATAGTAACTATGAAACTATAGAGGGAACATATGGGCCTGGTGGCATGTGTGTCACTAACAAGTAAAGTCAATAGTCTCATTGATAGTGAAGATAAGAAATAATTAGGAAACTAGAATAAGATGTATATGGGAAGAAGAGAAACTATTCAAGTAATTCTTTAACTGAGCATACATGTCAAGTTCATAAGAAATGAAAGTTTGGGATTTAGTAGAGTTTAGGAGTATTAATAAAGAAGTAATCTCTCCCTAGTTAAACTTAGGGATGAGAAAGGAAGAGAAAGATAGACTAGTGAACAGCAGAACTTAAGAATGCTGTGCCATGAGACACAGTGAAAGATATTGAGCTTAACAGAGTTCAAGCAGGTTGGAAAGTTTAAGAAGGAGACAAATTTAGAAATATGAAACTCAAAGAGAAAAGTTTAGAAAAAGAATCTTCAGTGAGCTGGGCACCAGTGGCTCACATCCTGCAATCTGCCTACTGAGGAGGCTGAGATCTGAAGATCACTAGAAAAATTATGAAGGAAGCAATGGAATGTAAAACTAGGAAAGTCATAAAGAGAAGTGTTTAAAAATCCTTGGCCAGTTGGATGCCAGTTGTTCCTGTAATCCTCCTACTCTATAAACTAAACTTGGTGGATGAAGGCTCAAAGCCAGCCAAGCAAAAATGTCCCTGAGATTTTTATCTCCAGTTGACCATAAAAAGCTGAACTGGAACTGTATCTCCACTGGTAGAGCATCAGCTTTGAGCAAAAAAGATAAGGGATGGCATCTAGGCCCTGAGTTCATATCCTGATACTGACTTGCACAGGTGCATATGCACAGGGTGTGTGTATGCACGCACACACACACACACACACACACACACACACACACACACACACACAATGTTTGTCAACCATAGTAAATCTGAGAAATATATTCAGAAGAGTAAAGACTGAGTAAAAGCAATTAGATTTGCAAATTAGTTAACAAGACCACTGTTGGTGTTTGAGAAAGGATGGAGTATCAGGAGAAGCAAGATATCCAATGAGTATGGATTATTTATTAAGTTGGGAAATAAAAATAAGGACACACTTATGGAAATATTTCTGAGAAGGAATTGTGAGAATATTTATCTGAAATAGACATTCAGTACTTTCCTTTACCAAATGTAAGTTTCAAAAGTATGTGTTGTTTGCTGGAAATAGCAAAGCAACCTCTGAACATACCTCTAAAAGAATTAAATATGAATTGGTAAATTCTTTTTAAGTTCTGAAAAAATCTTTCTATTTGAAAGTAACATTAGTTCTGTAAACATTTGCACCTATTATTTGAACATTAGAATGGAATTCTCTTTATAAATTGTAGACTTAACCTTCCCTTGTTTCTGGTCTAACAACACAAAATACAATGGAGCCTGAGCAAAGTTTCACATTTAATTAACTTTGATCTTCCTTACTGTGTAATGCACATCAACTCCTGTCTAGTATATTTGGGCCTAGAAGAGTTCCTGATTTCTGAGATTTTTTCAATTTTTGAATATTTGCACATTTATCTGTATAATATCCCTAACCCAAAAGTCTGTAAGATGATATATTTTGAAATTTCTCAAAACAGTTTAGATTTCAGAGCATTTTGGATCTCAAATTTTTAGACTAGGGATATTCAATTTGCAATGTCTTGAATCTGGTACTCTAAAATTTCCCTTGATTTTCAGAGAGCAACTAAATATTGGTACAACATATATCAAATATATTGTGATAGTTAATGGTATTTTATACTTCATTAGTTTTTCATTATTCTATGTATAGTTGTCATTGAAAAAGTACCCATGAAATAATTCAAACCATTATGAAGACTTATAAGCTATTTCACTCTATAAAGGAAATGATGTTGCACTTACTTCCTTATCGGCTTTGTTTTTCCCTCTCTCCCTTCCTTTTTACCTAACTAGTAACCATCATCCATTTGTCATCAAATTTATTGTCTTAGATTTGTTCATCCTTCTAATATAAATGATGTACTCAAGAAAGCCATTGCTTTTAAAACTAAAATAGACTCTGCTTTTCCTCAGAAGATGTATGCAACCAGCCCCTACTCTGACCCTGTTGTGTCAATGGATCTGGACCCACAACCAATCACAGATGAGGAGGAAGGCTTGATCTGGGTCGTAGGGCCTGTCCTTGCAGTGGTCTTTATCATCTGCATTGTCATTGCTATTCTTCTATACAAAAGGTAAGGGTGCTCAATATTTCTCCTTCTACTTTATTTTTGAAGATGTAATCATTGTCCTCTTGTCATTATCTGGTTGATTTTAGTTGAACACAGCCCCAAAGATTGTTGGGGAAAAAAATCCAAACATTTTTCTTAGAAGAAAAACTAAAGACTGAGATATTTAGAATCTTGTTGAGTGTAGGAAACAGATTTTTGTTGTGAAGCTTACACATATTGTAGCTTTCATTTCCACCACAACTTTATGTAAGATGAAGTCTCCTCGTGTTATCTGGGATATTAGTACATTCTCAAGCACATCATTCCATGTCAGCTTTAATTTCATTATTTTAAATCATTGATTATTCAATTTCTACATATTTGTGAAACACTATTACATTTGTACATTTCAATATATATTGGTTATTTTTATGTAACTATGACAAAAATACTAGACAGAAAAGGCCTAGGCAGAAACACCTTAAGAGAAAAAAAATTTTTTTATCATAGTTTCATATGGGCAATCAATCATGGCCAGAAGATACAATGAAGCAAAGAGGAGAGAAGTGAAAGGAGGAACCCAGAATAATTTTCTTTAAAGGACCCAATTACAGTGACCTACCTTTTCTAGTTAGATCTTACCTCTTAAAGCTTTCAGAACCTTGAAAAATAGTACCAAGATTTGGTGGTCAACCTTTCAATCAATGAGTCTTTGGGGGGGGGGCTACTTCAAATCCAAACCATTATACATACATACAGATATATATATATATATATATATATATATATACGCACATGCACATGTATATACATACATGCAAATACATATACACACACATTTCCAAATACTAATTAGCACATATGCTGGAATATTTCCCTGTAGCTATTTCTCAAGAAAGGAAAAGTAGCTAAAAACTAAGGATTAATAGAGAAAGATGGAAAAAAAGGAAAACCCTCCTTTTCTTTTCTTGTAAACTTTAATTCTAAATATTCATTATTAAATTCTCATTTGTGCCTAAGAAAGAGGAACTAGAAAGTACCATTTCCACACTCAGGTTATGCTCTTGAATATCAATCTGAATGGTGAATTTGGTCTAATTTAGGATGTTAATAATTCATATCCACCAAACCTTATGGTTGTCAACTCTTTTCTATTCTGTTTCTGACTTCATTACATGTAAGCCTTTGATTTTAAAATTAAAGTATATAATCATTTATAATAATAACATTTACATGTAATGTAATCTCTTATGCATCAATTAAGACTAACTTCTGAATTCTCTCTCTTTATATAAAAATTTTGCTTTCTGACAGTCCGAACTTCATTGTTCTACAACTTTAATTTGTACACTTATTTTTCTTTGTAGAATATCATCTTTGGAATGCTGCAATGCAAAGTGATTCCTCCTTCTATCTCCTCCTTTATCCTTCTCCTCCCTGCTTATATTGTCCGTCAAAATCAAATAAGAATCTCTAAGACTTTCATTCTTGTTTAATGCAACTGTCATATTTGCATTCATTACTTTTTATACCCACGTTGCTCCATTGGGTGAGAGATGGGGCTTTTTTTTAAAGTTCCCGGGATATGTCCTTTTTAATCACCTCTTGCCTTGACACCTAAAAACAATACTTTCAAAATACTTGTTGGGAAAATTTTTGTTGTTAAGCTTTTAGTTAATTTTATTCCATCATGAAGAGATAGTTGAAGACATAACTGGCAAATGATAGCTCATACCTACAGCCCATTAAATGGTCTGTCCTATTCTATAGTTAGATTCAATAAAGGAAATATTCATCATTAAATCTTTTGTTTTGATCACTGCCATAATTCAATAATCTATCTCTAAACTAGCTGAGGAAGCAAGTTACCAAAGGCAAGACTCTCCTCTTGGAAGACAGTTTGAATCTTGCCTTCCCAATTCACATCTGGTGTGACCCTTACAGAGCTCAGTGCATCTCACAAACCATCTTCTGTGTAAGAGATAAGAGCAGGGCATAGAGCTAATCATAGGTCCCAGAAGAATCATGAATCTTCTCTTAATACAAGCCAGGCCTAATGCCCTTTCCTGTCTGTTGTTCCAGTTATTACCAGGATGTAATTTTAAAAAGAGAAAGAAAAAAGGAAGCCAATTCTAACTGTTTTCTGGAGAATATTTATTCCTGTAGTCCAACGGCAGTCAGATCAGCAAACAAGTTCCCATTACCCATTACCAGATCCATTACTGGACCATATTATATGACAAATTGTTTAATAACCAAAATTAGAAAAGATGCATGTATTTTTTTCTAGTTTAATTTTCTTAGCATATGACTGGTATTGTTGTCAGACCACTTAACAGAGATGTGTATAGTATTTGTAAATCAGTTATATAAATGTGACTAGATAACCATAGGCCTGAAATGTTTTTTGAGATTTTTAAATTAAGTTTTCCTTGCTTTATCTGCATGTGCCTGAAAAAAAGTTACTCCCATATAATTTTTCCTCATTCTGCGGAATTGGGATCCTATGTAAAGGCATTTTAGTGTGTGTATATATAAGCAATCGTCTAATGCAATTGTTGGAAAATGCACACATCCTCCAATGCTAAGTATATTTAGCAAACCATCTGAAGGCCCATGAAGCAGTTCTAAAATAGAAATGCTTGTTTCAGCAGTAAAAAACATCCCTGACTTGAAATTCAAGTAGACCCAACAATGTCCTTCTTGATTATCATGAAGCAGTTCAAGCAGTACCCAGTGAACAGTGTCTTTTATAGCTTGGACTCTGAACAAAGTTAATTATGTAATAAATGCTGCATTCCCTCTTTGAAGTGCCTTTCAGTTTACACACAGGTCATTGATAATGACTCTGAATTAAAAATATCATTATTATTACTTTAATGATTAAAATACTTCTCTACTTATATGCAAATAATGATTTGAGATGGGAAGGATCATAAAATACTGCAGGTCTACATCATCCTCATAGCTCTTTAGCTCATAGCTCATACCCATTTGCAAGACACTGGCATTGATAAGTTTGTAAATATGTATTTTTTTTCCAAATAAGGAAGCATTTTACTCCATTACCTGTGGAAACATTAACACTTTCCTTTCAGTTATATTAATATATAAAAAAAACTACAACGCTGAGGGAGAAAAAAGCACATTTTGATCTGTCATTCTGCTAGTTTGACTATGTTTTGTGTTCTCCTAACTTTTACTCTTTTATATGCATTGGTAAATAGTGACAAAAATAATCACTGAGGCTTTGCCAGGGTCCTATTATGCCTTCCGAACCATCAGTAAATTCAAATATATTTGATCAATTTTTGGCTTTACATATTTCCCTGGGTTGTGAATTTTACTTTTTTTAACTTTTACTCTTTTACATAACAAACGTAAAATTCCAAGCTGGGATGACAGCAAAATTTAGGAAGCCACTCTTCTAGTTGTCAGGATATTTGCATTTAAATTCTAGCTTTATAGCCACATGAACTAGAAAATCTTTCCAAAAAACGCTTTGTTTATCAAGTCAGTTGAACTAGGTAGTTTAGGTTTTTGAAATAACAGTATTTTACAATTGAAAGAATAAAAATGTAATAGAACTAGAACTATATTATTATTATTATTATTATTATTATTATTATTATTATGTGTAAGCCCAATGTGTCTGATATGAATCTAAGTTTCCCTTTGTCTACCATTCAAATTAAAATTCATTAAAGGCCATGAACATTAGATGTTCATTGACTGTGTGCATATGGAAAACACTTCAGTTATTAGTTCCAGAACTACTCAAGACTTTTTGATGTGTATATGGGTCCTGGGGCTTGAACTCAGAGCTCTGACACTATCCCTGAGCTTGCTTGCCCAATGATAGCACTCTTCTACATGAGGCATGGCATCACTTCCAGCCTTTTTAGCGATTAATTGGCAATAAGAATCTCATGATGGCCAGACTGGCTTCAAATTGTAATCCTCATATGTTAGCCACCTGAGTAGCTAAGATTACTGGCAAGAGCTGCAGGCACTCTGCAAATTTTTATATGTAGAAAACAACTGAAAAATAAAATGTTGGCCCAATTCTTTGGAAATGCTTGATAGGATGGGTGAGAAGTGCTTTCATTATTCAGTAGGAAAAAGTTTGGAACAAGAAGTCAGAAAAGTCATAAGTCACACTTTAGACAAAATCACATGATCAGTCAGTAATAGTCTAGCCAGAATGGACACTATGAAGAGAGTAATTCCCATCTCCATCATGAGATGTTTACATGGAAAGGCCATGGGATAACTAAAGTAGTGACAGTAGCTTTCCTAGCATTCCCAGCTCCAAACTTGGCTTTAATTCTTTAGTCTCCACTTTTTGCATCAATTCTACATATTTCCCAAGTTATTACCAGGTGAAAATCACTGCATTCCTGAGTATTTTGAGATAGTGTGAGGAAATATGATGCCACTTCTGACTGCACTAGGCAATGCTGGATATTTCCATTCTGGGCTCTTAGCTGACCCCTCCCTGCACCGGGAATTGGCCTGGATCACACTAACTCATTCTTCAGAAGTGAGCTAAGATGTTAGCTACTCGGTCAAATTTGAATGTTTCCATTTTTTTGTTTGTTTCTACCCAAACACTTCAGGCTGTCTTATGCTTCTTTTTTTTTTTTTTTGGTAAGTCATTTATGTGCAGTCTGCTTCTGTGTAAAAGGACCTTCTGCTTTCTACAGTTGCTCATTTTCTTGGCTTTGCTACCACTAAACTTTAAATCATTCCTTGCTCCATACCCATTGTGCATAGTATGGGGTTTGTCCCAGAGCTATATAAAATAGTTGAATTTATAAAGGTGTAATCAAACTACATCAAACTCAATTTCCTCCAGATGTTCATTCCATCATTTAATAACACCTTCATCTAATTTGGAAAAACCGGCAATAAATTTATACTCATAATTATGACCTATAATTTAAATTTACCCATGTTGAAATCCTTTAAACTTAGATATTTACACCAAACATTCACTCATGTATGCTGAAGTTGACTTTTCTCTAGAAGAGAAATTGTTTTGTGTATCAACTACGTATTTTTTCCTGTGAATGCTCCAGCACATATTTTGTCACATAAAACTAATAATTTACTAAATGGTTCTCTTTCACCCAGAGGAGTAGATTTACCTACATCAGTTTCTCTAATAAAGCCGTTTGACCAAAAAAAAATGGGCAAGATGGAAATATGGATGTAGGTTTGTTTTAGTCTAGCATACCAGATAAATTGTTTTCATTTTAGAAGAAAAACAATTACCAGCCCTTTGAAGTCATTTGAACCATTCACTCTTTATGTATGTGTGTGTTTGTGCACTTTAAATGTGGGTTTTCTTTTTTCTTTTTTTTTTTTTTGAGGAGTGAACTGGATTATCTCATAATGCCAGATATTTCACATGGGTGAAATAAGCATTAAGGATTTAGTGACATTATTTTTGCTATTAGTGCTTTTATGTTTGATGTTAGGAACTCACCACATGTTTTGCCATTTGACTCAAAAGATCAATTATTTTCAGAAAGAGGCAACAATCTCTGGAAGAAAAATACTATGGTATTGAAATAATCAACATATTATCACAGGTAGAAGTACCTGTGAAGGCAAGAGGTAGTTGTATCACAGGCAGCAGTACTATGATGAGGAAAATATCTGTCCTTTCCATGGCTGGTAATAAAATGCCTCCCTGGATTAGCCCAGTTTATATAATTGGGTCATGCTCTGTAGATTTATAAAAACGAGTGAGTATTATATTTTCCCAAACTGAAAATGTATTTAATCCTTTATTGGAGAAAATGATTTATGATTGCCTTCCTTATCAAGAGGTGTTTGAAGAAATCATTTCTGCCACTTCATTTCAGTATGGTGTATTACCCCGTTGTGCAGTCTCTTTGTGCAGTTCAATGTAATTTGCAGATATTTTATGTTATTAAAGTGATAACATACTTCTTAAGAGAAGACTTTTCATTTTAAGTGGATGAATGTCTTGTATGAAATACCACTGTATTTTCATTAAGTACATGAGTAGTTTTCTTATGGTATGTTATGTAAAAATCAAATTATGTTTATAATCACACACCTCTATCATATAATCTCAATATTTTGTAGGTGATGGATTGAAGTAGTATATAATACTAACAATGTAACAGTAACACACACACACAGATATACTGATTCTTTATTCAACCATGTCAGCTTGTGTCTATCAGGATGTGAGGCCTTGAAGTATATTATAATATGGTGTCATTTCTTAATGTATGTCAGTTATGTGTCTTTGCTTGTGAGCCCTATTTTTTAAATCTTGGTTGTCATGGTTACTCTTGTTACCATTGGCCAACTAACATTTAGCCTTTCTTTTTCCCTTTTTGCTGCATTAAAATGGAGCAGTAAACCTGACAGGTGAGGAATAGAGGGGGAAAAAACTTTCCAGTGCTCAGTAAGAAAAACACTAAGATCCTGGTAGTCTTTGGAGGTATTGAAGAAGTGAGGGTGGGCCTTGTATGAAAAATGTTACCTGGCACATGGAAGACGGACAAAGCCTACTTGTAGGCATTAAGTTTGATACTAAAATGATTCTGAAAAACAAATACTATACTATATGAGAAATGAAAGAATATATTTTATTAAATGAAAACTGAATTTGAAAGAGACTAAAACTAGCTTCTGAGTTTTGTTAGTGGTCAAAGTTAAATGAGTATCTATGTGTTAATGTGTCTGTAGAGCAGAAATGTGAGGTGTTGTATAAGCTTTTCTGGGTTTTTTGTTTGTTTGTTTTGTTTATTTTACCCTAAGTCACTTTGGAAGACTGATCAAAGATCACCTCTTGAGACACTAATGCTAACATTTCATTTCCTACAACTGTTGATGGCCTTTATGAAAACTCTTACCTAATTCAAAATTACTCTCCATTTTCTTCCATTCCTGAGTGATAATAACAACAACAAGAATAGGCAAAATGCCCTGTGTGATTATTGGATAATTCATTCAAATTACTTTGTATCTTTTGAACTTAGTGAGTAGTACCCAAACAGGCAATAAAGATATCCACGTCCCCTGGAAACTTAAATGAAATACAGTGTCTTGAGTTTCACCAGAGTCCAACTGAATCAGAAACTCTAGCCACTGAACCAGCAGCCTGTAGTTAACAAGCCCTGCCAGGTAATTCTCATGGAGGTTCAGGTCTGAGGTAACTACTTCTTGTTTTCTCTGTAATTTCTTTCTAATGTCCAGACAGCCACATATTGAGTAATAGGAACCCCTTACACGTGTGAGGGTACTTTCTTTTGTACCCACTGGTCACAACCCTACAGCATATCACATAAAAAGTAGTCTTCTTCTTGCCTGCCCAAATTGTAAAACATTAAACCCATGATTGCACTCAGAGATCTAAATTCATTTGTAAAACTGCCCACTTTTTTTTATCCTTTTTTGCTGTTCCTGGTGCTTAAACCTCAGGCATGGGCACTGCCCCTGGGCCTCTTTGTGTTCTAGGTTAGTGCTCTACTACCACTTCAGCCACAGTGCCAATTCCAGCCTTTTCCGAGAAGTTTATTGAAGATGAAAGTCTCACTCCATTTCCTGCCCAGGCCGACTTTGAACCACAATCTTCATATTTCAACCACCTGAGTAGCAAGGATTATAGGCCTGAACCACTGGCTCTCATCTACCTTCCACTTTTTACAATTAATCACCCCTTCTACTGCCATTAAGATGAGAAAATTAGACCAAGAGTGTTTAGTCCTCTAATTTATAAGTGAAGAAATTAACAAGAAGGTTTATAATTGACACATACCCAATACTAGTATCACCAGGCTTGAGAGTAGTAATTATTAGTAGTGTCACAGTGATTCAAAATTTCAATGTCTTCAAATAATCATACTAGAGCTTTCTTTCACAATCCTGATTGCAAGTGTCCAAATGTCCTTGTTCCAAAACCATGAATGTGATCTTGCACAGTCTTTTTTTCCCTTGTGTCCCTCCTGAGAGCTAGAGGAAATAAAAGTAAAGCACCCTTTCGACGTAGAATATCATTTTTCTTGAATACTTCCTACATTGCCAACAACCATATCTTTATTATATGCAGCCTCTCACAGATTTGACATGCCATATGATTTTCCATTTCCTTTGTAACACAGTGATTCTTGTACATGATTGACTCTAACTCTAAAAAGTACATTTTCACTAGGGCTTTACAGTTCTAACTTAAACAGTAAAACAAAATTAATTTCTAGTCAGTATTCTTTCATTTTTTAATTGAAAATGAGACTGTTGAATACTCACTAAGAACATATAACTACCCACATTCATATTGGGCCTGATTAGATTATTACATGCCTTTTGATATTTTGTGAGATTAAATTCAATTTCTGAAAGCTTTTTACTTTTATTACCAATGATGACTAAACCTCTCTTAGAAATTCTTCCTTTGTTAGACAAAAACACATTGTGATACATGAATTTCTCAAAATAAGATTATACTCTTATAAGTTGCCAGAATTATTCATGTTTTCATCATCAAAACAAACTAACAAATAGATAAAGCTTGTTTTCCTGGCTGGATAGGGTTTGTGGACCCCAAGGTTTTGCCTGTCATTTTCATTACATCAGAAAAATTAACAGAGAAAATAGTTATCAAATGTCCAGAACCCTCCCTCTTCCAGTTTATTGTGAGCATGAATTGTAAATAACTTTAATCTCATACCCTGGGTTTTCTGAGACTCGTATCTTGACAACAGGACATGATTTCCAACTTCTGTGTGATGAGACAACTTGGCTACATTTTTAAAAGAGTATTCTTTTCTTTTTTTAATATATAGTACCCCCAAGAGTGAAATAATTTCCTTGCCTAGATATATGTAATTCTTGTTTCTATAATCTTGTGAAACTGACAAGAGAGTCACATTGGGGAGAGAGAATCCAGGCTGTATACATTGGGTCTGGCACATCAATAGAGTGTGCCTGTGCCAGATTATATAAAAAGGCCCATCCCTAAAAGTACTGGTATGTACTCAAGGGAATGAAGACCAACCATACATTTCATATGAGACTGATTGGCTAACTGCACTCAGTGATATTTCATTATCTAGTTCGATTTTGCATCTTCAGTGAAGCTCTTAGTATGGTGAAGCAAATTTTGTAGTAGTGGTTACTATTTTGAAAACAGTCATGTTCTTCTATCTGATCTTCTGAGCCCCACCCCAACCCCACCCCCACTCTTCCTTCTCATCTTTTTATAGTATGTCCTCCATCTCTTTTTTCTTCATCATTTACCAATCCATATAACTGGAGTTGCCATTAATGTTGGCATATTTCAAAAGTATGGCCATAAAGATAATCAGTACATTCTATCCTAAAGCTGTACCTGACACCTTTACGTTAAAAAAAAAAGGAAATCCTGAGCCAGATTAATCTAGGAAACTCAGTGTCTAGTAGGATTCACCCAAGAAAATTGGTTTCTTTGAGGATGTTTTTTTCAAAGACATTAAACTGGAGCAAAATGTGCATACCCCCCTTACATCAACCTTCCCTCTTTCCCTTGGTTAGTTTGTTCAGAGATCTCATGAAAAGCTATCGTGCAGAAATGATCTAGCTAACCATAGAATGACAAGCTTGGCATTGAATGGGAGTTCATTGCCACACCACCACCATCAAATGGAAAAGAGAAAGTGAGAAGCTTAAATATTTAGCAACAGTTCTTCCTGAAATAAAAATGCATTTGTTCTGAGCAAGGGTGAGTGAGGTGCAAGGATTGTGACTCTAGCATAGAGATAGCTGTGATCAGAATATGAGAGGAAAAAGGCCAATCTGAAAGAGAATTTCACTTGTTAAGTGTATATTTTAATTTAAGTCATCATTTGAGATGAAAGTTATTTGGGTTTGAAAGGAAATGCACAAATAAATCTAACAGATCTTGACTTCAACATCAGTTTAAGTTTCACTATAGAACTTAAGCAAGTATATATGATAAAATCAGCTTTTAAAACAACGATAAGATAAATTATGTGAAGAGTCATATTTCTCATGAAACCCCTTTAGTGCTATCTTAAATAATGATCAGGAGAGTTGGGCTGCCCATGGGATGAAATTTCATTTTTTCTGATCTTTCTGTGGTTCTATTTAATTTATCATAGTTAGCTTAACATAACTGTGAACATTTGACAATATTTTATTTTCCTTCCAATTTGAAAAAGAACAGGAACATTGGTCTTACATGGTCTCAATTTTCCTTCTGGGTATTAGGATTACAAATGCATTTGTTGTATTTCCCTGCCTCATGAGCGTATTCAATGTATCTCCACTTTGTAACCATGAGTTATTTGTGGTTAAAGGAAGAAATGGGACAGACTAACCTTGTGAGCTTGAGGCCAGTCATTTCTCAATGATAAAAAAACAACAACATTAACATTGATTACTACAGGATCGCTATGTTATTCCTCATAAATAGAACAAGTAGAAAATAGAGAACTGCCAAATAAGGATATCAATACATATTACCAACGCCTCTTAAAATTGTAAATTTTTGAAACAGTGGATGGTTTAATCAGAAGCTAAAGGAAGACTTTTAGATCATCCACTGAAACAACATTTTTTTAGAACTTTTTAGACCAAAAGTATCACTGTGCGTCAGCAAAGGAATAGTAACCTGGAACAAGGTCATAAATTAGCCAATTAAAGTTTTAAGACTGAGAATTTGAAGGTTATATGTGGCATAACACTTTCCATTTGCCCAACGATCTGTTTCAATTCTTGAATTTTAATTTTCTCCCTATAGGAAAAGGGCAGAATCTGAGTCTAGAAAAAGCAGCATCCCGAACAGTAAGGAGGTCCCTTCTCACCACCCAACAGACCCAGTAGAACTGAGACGCCTTAACTTTCAAACACCAGGTAAGAGGAATAGACCATCATAGCCATAATAAACTTCGTGGAAAGTCTAACAGCCTGATTGAGATTGACCGTATAGATGAGTGTATCGCTTTGTTTTGAACCATTTGCTTCATCTTGCTCTTTTATTTTAATACTGTGGAGGAACACTTAAACACAAATCAGAAAAGAAATTGCGTGCTTTGAGTAACTCTGAAGTGGTATTGGGAAAAGAAATGTAATTTTCTAATTTTGAAAGAGTCATAGATTTTATAAGAATATCTACCGTTTTTATATACTGAATATCAATCATTATTTTTAGTGACACCATACCAATCTGGAAAGATTTCTGTTTCCCATCTTATAAAATGAATTCATGAATAAAGTGATGAATGTATACACCATTCATGTCACTGAAGAAGCATAGATTTATTCTGTATTTTTCTACTGGTTTATGTTTGTAGTACAGAAAGAGAGGGAAGAAGGAAAGCAGAGGGGAAAGCAAGAAGGAGAGGAGGGAGGAGGAAAGGACAGAAGGAACAAGGGAAAAGAGAAGTACAAAGGAGGAAGAAAAAGAGGGAGAAAGTAGTAGACAGAAAGATGGAAGGCTGGCTTAGGAATATGGCCTAGTGGTAAAAAGTGCTTGCCTCATATACATGAAGCCCTGGGTTCAATTCCCCAGCACCACATATACAGAAAACGGCCAGAAGTGGCGCTGTGGCTCAAGTGGCAGAGTGCTAGCCTTGAGCAAAAAGAAGCCAGGGACAGTGCTCAGGCCCTGAGTCCAAGCCCCAGGAAAGAAAGATGGAAGGGTGGGAAGGAAGGAAAGAGGCAAGGTAATAGGTAATAAAAGTATTACCTATACTCAACTTAGATTCTTTATTGGAGAGACATAGGAAGGCAATGAGATGAGGAAGCAATGCTTGTTTAATAACATTAAGTACTTCAGCAGAGCAAAACACTTCCTCTTGAGGGACATTTTATACGTTACTTTTCATGTAAGTCTAGATCTACTTTGCTTTCTTTCAACAAAATTTGGTTAATGCCCAGTAAAATGAAAATGAAAATCATGGAGCTAAAAATGTCAACCTGAGAGGCACTGTCTTGCTATGTCTTGGTCATAAGCAAAGTAAAGATTAGCCTTAGGAAGTCTTTTGGTTTCCAATTTGGTTGTAGAATGGTTAACCAATTTTGTCCAATAAGTGTTCTAGCACTCAGGATAATACACTATGAATGTATTGAACTTTATATTCTTAGTGTATTGTTTTAAACTGAAAAAAATTACAATGGATTTTCATGTACAACAAATTTTCCTCTTTTACATAGAGATGTATCATAATAACTCATATCTCATAAATTAAAAGAAATATTTATTATTTTCAAAGTGGTTAAAAAAATCACCCTAAATGTGTGTGGTGTATGTTTTAAATTCAATTCGTTTATGGTTAGACTTTATAAAATTTTACCTCATGAACATAAAAGGACACAATTCCTGTAACCCAAAGCTCCCTGTTGCATTTTCAAAAGGCTGATGGATTTAGAATACACATGTACATGTTGGTGGAACATTGAGTCATCCTTCCAGGGTGATCATAGCCCCTGGATGCCTCATGTTGAGATGCACTCGGAGAGCACCTTTCAGGCTTTTTGTTCTGAAATAAGTTAGGAGAGGAAATCTTTTTTTTTCTTCAAATTTTTATTATCAAACTGATGTACAGAGAGTTTACAGTTTCATACGTTAGGCATTGGATACATTTCTTGTACTGTTTGTTACCTTGTCCGTCATACCCCCCTCCCTTCTCCCCCTTTCCCTTTCCCCCCCTGAGGTTCACTTACACCAAACAGTTTTGCAAGTATTGCTTTTGTAGTTGTTTGTCTTTTTTTACCCTGTGTCTCTCAATTTTGGTATTCCCTTTCAATTTCCTAGTTCTAATACCAGTATACACGGTTTCCAATATACTCAGATAAGATTACAGAGATAGAGTAGGTACAACCACAGGAAGGTGATACAAGAACATCATCAATAATAGAAGCTACAGATACAGATGGGACGTTGAAAGTAGTTACAACTGTGATATAACAATCGTTTCCATAACATGGAGTTCATTTCACTTAGCATCATCTTATGTGTTCATAAGGGTATAGCTATTGGGCTCTTGTGATGCTCTGCTATGACTTGCCTAAACCTGTACTAGTTATTCCCAATAAGGGAGACCATAGAGTCCATGTTTCTTTGGGTCTGGCTCACTTCACTTAGTATAATTTTTTCCAAGTCCTTCCATTTAGGAGAGGAAATCTTATGAAGATTTAGATAGCAATGGGCAACCAAGTTGTATTTGAGAAAAACAAAACTTCCTAATCTTTTAAATGACTAATGGTTTATACCAATAGGTCAATCATTTGCTATACAAGATCAGTTAGAACTAAGGTAGAACGGGCAACTGATGAAGCATTTCTGGTATCACCAGAAATACCTTTACAGAACTAAAAGGGAAACATAAGTACATAGGAAGGTTTCATATACTTATATTTAGGCTGCTGACCTCAAAAATGGAATAAATTAGGCAAAATGAATAAAAGATTAGAGAGGTAGTAGAGAAAGTTACTGGAATTACTAATTACCACTAAAATTTGACAAATCTTTCTTACCTCTGGAAGAAGGAAATAGTTACTGAAGCCTCCTATCTTCAAGGCCAGTCGAAACAGGGTAGATATTAGAGAAGTTTGACAGATACATCTTATATTAATTAAAAGGGAAATGTGTCCATTAGTCTGGATTAGAAAAGGATTGGTGTTTTTTTTTAAATTCCAGCTTATTTGATTACCTTTCCTCATATGTCTTGTCTTTAAGAAAACAACTCATATGGGCTAGTGGCAAGAGTACTTGCCTCGTATACATGAGGCCCTGGGTTCAATTCCCCAGCACCACATATACAGGAAAAAACGGCCAGAAGTGGCGCTGTGGCTCAAGTGGCAGAGTGCTAGCCTTGAGCAAAAAGAAGCCAGGGACAGTGCTCAGGCCCTGAGTCCAAGACCCAGGACTGGCCAAAAAAAAACAACAAAAAAAAATTCATGTTTTGGAGGATGGTTTTGAAATATATGAAACAAGATTATTAATCATATATAGAATATGGTTAACAGGTATTTTTTAATTTTTATTTACTTGAATTTTTCACAATGGTAATTTGGGAATGGCAGAAAAACGTCATGTGAAAATTAATATTTGTTATATACTTTTTTTCTTTTCTCAACATATGTAAAAGAAAAAGAAAAAAGTCTACTTTTGTTCCAATTATATCCTCCAAGATATCTCTCATATATATTCATCCATAATTTTCCACTTGTGCACATGATAAATGATAAAATGTACTAGGTAGATAAATAAGTAGATATACACACAATTTACTGCTGTAACTTTTAAATATAAAAAAGAACTTTCGACATATTAAATATTATCTTCTTTTTAACAGATGGTGGTATTGATATTGTGCTGGGTAGATTTTTAAATATATTGTATCATCCCCTAGTAGTAGAAGGTGAATGTCTTTCCCAAGTTTTGCTGATTCAGACTACAAAACTTCGGTCTTTTCATGCCATTAGTCCTATTTCTACATGTCAGGCATCTGGAAATGGGATAGCAGGTCTTTGGGTAAGCACATTTACCACTTTAGTAGCCACTACTAATTACAGACTTTTTTAAAAATACTGTTACAGTCCTTTACTAATAGATTAACTGCTCATCCAGTGACCTGTAGAATAAGACAAAATGACTAAAATAAACTTGATATTGTCAAAAGATCATGATAACTTGGTATCTTGTGCCTATAATCCTAATTACTCAGGGGGCTAAGATCTGAGAATCTTGGTTCAAAGCCAGCCTAGGTAGACAAATTTTAGAGACTTTTATCTCCAATTAACCATCAAAAAACTGGAAGTGGAGGCCAGTGTTAACATGGCAGCATTGAAAAACCCAAGATTGTGAAGAGCTGAGTTTAAGCCCTAGTGCCAGCACAAAAACAAATAACACCGTGATATGTAGCAAAGACAGAGGGATTACAGATATTTGTTCATTTTTCTATTTTCTGTCAACAAGGAAAATTTATTAGTTCAGTGTTTGAGAGAAACATGGTTTCTTTCTAGGGAAAAGAAAGGTGTAAGAGAAGGTAAAACAGGCAACGTACAGTGGTCAATTAGCCTCGTGTGCCTACATGTAAAATCTGATATCTCTTGCCCCTATTCGTACCCTTCTTCCTCCCTCCAAAGAATACCTTCAATCAAAACAAAATGAACATTTTTGCTTGCACCTTTTCCAAAAGGAGATTAAAAATTGATGATCAGATGTCTCCACATAAAGGCCTCATTTTCATTCTCTAGATGACCTTAATGTGTTTTGCCCAAAAGCATTCATGGACAGTAGGTGATTGATGGGCTGTGAAAAACAAAAACAAACTCATAAAAAGTTAACGTATCAGAAATTGTTGTATCAGCAGCAGAAGTGTCTGCATAGCAGTCAAATGGGCTTTGAAAGCTCTGGAGGCGCCTCTTATGATCCACTGGTGCTATTAATTGGGTCCATGATAACAAGATCTGTTTCATCTGTACTTTCTTCTTCATATGTTATTGTATTCCAGTGGAAATGCAGGCACACAGTGTAGGTGAATAATACCTGTTCTTTGTATTTTATACTGTGAGAACCTTGCCTCATTGAATCAAAATGATAAATTTGGGATATAATGGAACATGGTTTGCTTAAATTCTGCATATTGTGAAATCATAAATAACAAATTTAATTCTGCAATTTGTTGCTTACCTGAGAAAGCACTCTTAGAGAATATTTCACTTATGATGATGGCAATCACAGATTAAGTCAAATTATTCTTGTTGTTTTTCCAAGAGGCATTTGTGTCTTTAAGTCGATATTCTCTTTATTTATTATTAGTTTATGAAGCATATTTAGCAGAGGAGAGTTATCTGTACTTGTGCAAGCTGTTATAAATTGTGTATAAATTACATCTTTTATTAAATTTCTCTTATAATTATTAACTGAAGTATATTTTGAAGGCTATGATCATTGATTTGATAAACAAATTAGTTTCTATTTGGCCTACAGCCACATACTTTCCCCATCATTTATCACAATTGCTGGAAAACAGTACCATAAAGAGAATCTTATAGAGGGATTATAAACACACATGGATTATGAAAGAAAAACCTATCTGCAAGTTGTCCCATCATTTTTTGTGACCTCAAAAGCTGTATTTATTAAAATAACTACCAAGTTAAACCAAGTGCCTCTTGATATTAAATGCAAGGTTTAAGATGTATGAAATATTCATATATTATTAGAGAATACTTTACCCAAATTGCTCATGAAAAAGATGTTTTGGATTTGAGAATTTGGGGGGATGAGGAATATTTCATTTACGATCTATAGCATCTTTGAGATTGGCCCTAGGTCTAAATGGAACATTTGTTTTTGTGTCGCATGTACATTACACATATATCCTGAAAGTAATTTTATACAATAATTTAATGTGCCTATATTTTGAAAGCTTGTTAAAAGAGGTCAGGTATGAAATTTTCTACTAGTAGCATGTCTCAGAGCTCAAAACATGTCAGATATTGGACCAGTTAAAAATTTCAATGTCTGGAATCAGAGTGCGCAACTTAGGCCTGATAAACATTTGGCTCTGAAACCTAAAGTCATTTTAAGAACACTTGAAGATTTTTGTAAAAACAGAGCAGAACATGTTAAGAGCCAAAATAGTGTGGTAGGTTATTTTTTTAAAAATCGTATGCCAATTTTATTATGGTTTCTTACGTTTTGGATTTATATCTTTGGTATCATGGATACTTAATATTTAGACAAGAATGAACAGGAAACACAGATGAGTGCACAAGGGCCTTTTATCTGTCCACCACCATGGAAAGGTATGTGCACTCTAAATGAAGTTGTTGCCTTAACACATTTTCTAAAATTGAGGATGGGCTTATAATCTCTGTGTTGCTGCATAGCAAACCCAGTCTTACAGGCCTAGCTTTGTGTACATGTCACAACTCTTTCCAGGAATGTTAAATGATTTGAGAGACAGCATGGTATAGAAAGAAGTACCTTAAGGGAGAACTGACAAAATCTAGGACCATACCCCCATGTAGCCATACTTTACTGATGATGACCTTGATCAAGCCCTTTAAATCTTCTGATCTTTATTTTTCTAACTGGCTAAATTAATGGGGGATGAAGATAGAGAGAGGTGAAAATCCATGAGCTCTTAGAGGATGAAGCATTCAAGAAGTACCAAACACAAAGTTCAACATCTCTTCTGTTGCTTTGTGCATGCAAGCATGTACCCCTTGTTTGTCATAAATTTTAACTCACAGACATTGAAAGGGAAGACGTAGTTCTTTTAAAAAGAGGTAACAGCCCAGTTGGCCAAATGAAGACTTTGAAGGTATTATCTTAGCTGGCCACATGGTTTAAAAAAAGTATCCAATCAGCATTGGAAGCTGAAACATGATCACAGAATATCTGAATTGTAGTTATCATTGAAAATGGATGATCTGACTCAAATGGCCCTGCACATCCCCGTGGCAGAGAAAATGCTAGAACTGAGTACCCTTACTTATCAGAAGTCTTCCACATCTATATCAGCCTTAAAGCTGGCGATTTTTACATTGGAAATAAACACTAGTTGCTGTAAGCTTGTTATTTTTTGCTTATTTGTTTTTGAGGGTAAGAAGGTTTGAACTCAGGCACCCCTGCTTGCTCCACTTGCTTACTCAGCTGGAATTCTACTACCACCTCAGTGTTTTGCTTATTATTTTGGAATCTTGCTTACTGCTCTGCCCAGGCCATATGTTTCCATTTCATTAGGGATTTTTTTCTTTTAAGTTTTGTATTTTGGACGTACTGGAGGACATGTTGGGCAGGTGCTCTACAATGTGAGCTACACTTCCATCCTTTATTTTTCATATAATAGAGAAATACTATTTTTTCTTGAGTCTGTCTAGAGAGTAAATGAATAAAAGGTATCCATGGAAGTCTGTGTGATGCAAGCAAATAAGGATGAGTCTATTTTCTTGTGGAAGTGACTAGGGTACAACATATCTGAAGACAAACCAAAGATATCTATCTTTGGTTATAGTCATATCTGCCTGAGCCCTCCCTTTTGCCATTTGACCCTGCTTTAGAATATCATCACGACTATTCTAGAAATGGTACAGTAGAAAGATAACCAAATAACATGCTAATATTTCTATTATTTACTACCTGGGCTAAATGAGTCATTTCACTTTTCTGGATTTGACAATCCCGTTGAATAAAATAGAAGGATTTGAAGTAATCTCAACATAGTTATAAGCTTAAAATTCCATGACTTTCAAGTTTTATTTTACATGACATTATCATTACAACTATGTAGTAGTCATGTTTTTTCTCCAACAGAAGGCAGATACCCTTGACTCCACCTGTCATTTCCCATCAAAACATTGTATATTGCAGGTACTCTAACTTCAATAGGCACATGCCTACATTTCAGTGTGTGCCACAAAAGTGTTTGTGTGTCATACATTGGTAGCTTTGAATTGATGAGTTCATCACACTGGCAGCTGACTCATCAATTGTTAGCAATGCTTCAAGAACTTTGCCACTAATCATAGGGAAAGAGGACTAACTCTTGCTAATGGAGAATCACAGGAGACGTGAAGATGGCACTAGGAGGAAGCTCACCTCATTATCATAAATTCTGACATGATCTTTTGAATCCACAGAAGTAATAAATGGCCCTTTCAGACCCAAGAAAACTGTTAGGAGATTTTACAAAAATCCATGGCTGGCTTCAAGATCTAGAGTCTCAGGATTAACTGGTCTGCTATGTAGCCTGCAAAAGGAATTTTAAAGCCTCCCCAATTCCAGTGTGAAAATACTATTCTAATTAAAAGGCAAAGGGAAATTTTGGACATTATGAACTTGTTCAAAGACTGTAAAGACACTAACATGGGATCACTTCAGTACTTTTAGCTTACTTCATATCTATTGTTTCATTCAAAACACCAGAAGTGTATTTACACTACATACAATGCTTTCAACATTTGGCAGTGGGGAAATTTCTGGGTTCATTATTTTAAAGTAAGTCCCTGGTTATGGTTTTCTGATTTGAAGTAAAGAGTTTCTCTTTAGATGAGTTTTAACCCAAGTTTATTATTTAGCATCATTTTTATATTGACACAGTGTTTTCCAATGTGGAATTACATCATAATCCACTGTATAGATTTTGCTAGTTAGAGAAAATGAAATGAAGGAGACAATTTAAAAAAAAGCACAATAGTTTTCTATTTGTGCTTTCAAAGACAGCTTGCGATAACGTTCAGAACCCTTCCTATGGTCCACATCTGAGGCTCTCCTCTGCTCAGAAATGCAGGCCAAAAGGATAGCTGTGAAGGGCATCACCTCAAAGTTTATCTACTCTTCCATTTTCATCTTGTAGACAAAGACACTGGGGTGTTTGACAGGAAGAGACTTGTTTCTATTAATAGATGGCAGAATCAGAAGTGCTGCTCAAGCGTAGTCCTCTGGGCCTGGATTCCTTCTTTGTCCCATTGATTCCCACGAGTTTACCACTTTTCTGTGAAACATCTGTTATGCCATTTTTACTTGTCCTGCAAATTTAGCACCATGTGCTTCATACTGACAAGTTTTTGTTTTTTTTCAGTACTGGTGTTTTTGAACTCAGTACTGACAAGTCTTTGATGATGATTTTATACTATACTTTTACATGTAATTATATATACAAATGTATATATTTATATATATATATTTGCATGTAGAAAGTATCAACCCAGATTTGCCTGAGTTTCTCTCTTATTAGCTTCCAAAATAATATTTCCAAACCATGTGCCAGTGCATGCCCAAAGTAAATATCTTGATTGCATTTCGTTGTTTATTATGATCTTCTACTGCTGTTATACTAATACTTTTCCCATCTCCAACTGGCTTTACTTTTTGCAGCTTTGAGCAGTAATTCAGTCCCCTACGCCTCCCTGATTGGCTCTGTGTCCTCCCTCTCTAGCCAAACCACCACTCAGTCCATATATGATAATAACTCTCTCCCACGATTCGCTCGAAAAGGTCTAAACATCTTTGTCTCTGTTATTTTTTCTGTTAAAGCACTGTAACATTGTCCATATCCATCCATTTCCATTTTCAGATAAGCCTCCAGTCTCTTGTGCCTTTGTAGTTCCATTCTTTTCACTGGGGAGTGCCTCATCTGGAGAAGATCACTTTAATTATCAGATCACTGTCACACCCTCCCACTTTCTCCACAGAATGGAAATTAGTTCAATTCTACTATCTTTACACAAAAGTTTCAGAAAGGGCTCCAATTTTGTCAGTCCAAATGCATCATTATATCACCAACAAAGAGTTTCTATTTCTAACCAACTCATTTTTTATTGGATCTCCACTAAATTTTTAGCTGACTAGAAGCAGACTTGCATAGCCATAAATGTTTAACTTGCCACAATTCACAGCACTCTGCTAGTGCTGTGGTAGTCTTGAAAATGTGAAGTGGCTTTTTATTTAATTTACCAGAACCATTGGTAATTTGGCACTTGAGATAAGAGGGCTTACTGGGTGACTTTCAGTAATGGCACGATTTCTAAGATGCTCATAAAGTAATCACATCATATTGACTTAAACCTTATTATTCCCCAAGCAACACCCTCCAAAGGATCACAGTGACAGTAGATTGTCCATGTGGCTTCCAGTTTGAGCTTCTCCCTCAGGATTTTTCTGCTTCAGAGGCTTCCCTGGGAGCATTCTAGTTCAGGTTTCTCTAGCCAGCTGGAATCTTTCTCTAAGATCTGAGTCAGCAGATACTCTTCCTGGCTCTTGTGCAAACTTAATCAGTATGAAACAAAACACAAATCATATGAACATCAGAAAGACGTAAGAGTCACCAAAATTAACAGCAGAGTATCTTTAAGAAAATCTGAAATTGATATGTCTTCAGCTGGCAAACTGAACTAAGATGTGTCCATCCCTGTCTCTGCTTTCTTCCTTTTACTACTTCTCTCCTGGTCCTTTCACCATATGCTCATTTTTCTGAACTCATTTTTCATTAGTAAACAAAGATGTTTACACCTGAAGTAGATTGTAGGCTTTCTGGGGCTTCAGTAATGGGCAATGGGGAACAATACCATGAGCATGTTAGTGTGGCCATTGATGAATGTCCACGAGAAGGCTCTAACCCCATCCTCTACAATCTGCTACTAGTGGAAACATTTTTGAAGTTCAGTTTGGTAGCTGGTGTGTGGCCTGTGATTATCATCAGTGTGCAGTGGTGCATGACATTCTTTGTGTCTGTGTTTGCATGTGAATGTCAGTCACTTACAGGTTTGTGAAATAGTAAAGCAATCTTAGTGTAGTCACAATGTATGGTGAATCTTGCAAAAACTTGGAGCGTTTTTTTGTTAGTCTTTTACAAAAATGTACCAGGCTATCCATTTCATTTTTTTAAAGAAAAATATTTGTTTTATTTTATTTTATTTACACCATCATTTCCCTTGCAGGTTCAGATGATTCCGGTTACCCTGGTAACCTTCATTCTTCAAGTTAGTTCTCCTTGATTATGCATAAGTCACTTTATGTTTCCTATCAAGCTACTCCTCTTCCTCTTCTAGGACTCTGTGTCTATTTTCTTAGTTCACTTCACACCATTTAATTCCACACAATTTCCATTTCACACAGTGCAGGAAAAGGAGTTTGAAATGACATAACAGTCATTACTCAAAGCAGAAGTTGACATCAAGACTGACTGTTGGTTTTCTCTGCTAGCTAACTTCATTGATTCATAGCACAATAACACTTTCTTTTATGCTAGGAGTGCTAGTTTGGGGATTATGCTTGGTGACTTTTCTATTTAGCTACAAAATCCATTCTTCCAGAGCATGTCCTGCTTTGAGTAACCAAACTATCTGCCTGCTTCTTCACCTAAAACATCTTTTACTATTCACACGTTTTCAGGCCATTTCTAACAACAGCATTTTCTGTATTTTGGCACGTTGACACTATTTTCAAGTGTTTTCAAATGTATCTCTTCTTTCCTTCTTTTTTAATAGGTATGGCTAGCCATCCTCCAATCCCTATCTTGGAACTTGCAGATCACATTGAAAGGTTGAAAGCGAATGACAACTTGAAGTTTTCCCAAGAATATGAGGTATGCATCTGGGTTTATGCTCCACAGAACTTTCAAATGTTGCCTTCCTCTGTTTTGTGACTAAGTTCTTGAAAAGTAACAATATTAGTACATGCCAGATAATTGATTCATAATATGAATCCTCACTGAAAGAAAATTTCTCGTCTGTTTTTCATGGCCTGCTAACTCTATTACTGAACATAGATACATGGTTTTACCACTTGTTCTAAAAAAATACTAAGGGTAATAATAAGGTATTAAGGCAATCCAAGAATTTTATCTATTTCTGAAGGAATGGTAAACTGAAAATCATAAAATACCAGAATCCTTAATGATGCCATATGAATTCTTGATGAAGATAAAAAGCTTCTGTGTATGTGTGTTAAGCAATAAGTTGAGAAATTGTGCATATATGGAATTCCACAGTGACAGAGACCACTAGTAAAAGAAATAAATTGATTATTGATAACAAACTGTCAAAATTCTTGTAAATCGGGGTTCATTCAGTATAAAATTTCAACATACCATTAAAATCTTGTAAATGTTTTCCAAACCATAAAATGTTGTGGGGTACTTGATCTCTTCATATTCTATTATAAATGATTTTTACTGATTTATTTGATGATAATCTTAAAACCCTACCTCTTATCTTTTTGACCTTTGTTATGTCAACATGACATAGGGAGTCTCTAGGGAAACATTTCTAATTGCACACATGCAAGGGAGAACCTCTAATAGGCAAACATAGATCAAAGAGTAGCAAATATATGTAGAATTGCCACTAAGAGGCTATGAGCAGCAAGGCTTAGAGTGCTCTGAATATCTCTGCATGAACTCCTAACTTCTCATGTCTCTAAATTTTATTATTAATCACTGTAATTGATACACAAAATGTATGATTGTGCCCACACATTCCTATTCTTACAGCTTTCAAGTCGCATATTTCATCATATTTATCCACCACTCAATAAACAAAGATTGCTTGCATTTCTTTTCTTTTTCTTTGCAGATTGATTAAGATATATTTTCTTTTACTCTGCTTCAAGCACTCAGGAAAATGCTTGAAAAAATTTCAACTCTGAAAAATTCACATTGGATTGTGGGTTGTCTTCTTTGCTTAAACGTTCTGCTTCTAACCGCCCCCCCCCCTTTTTGCTTTGTTCAGATCATAATGGCTCTTTTTAAATTATACAGTAGACATGAAAATCATTTCTGTAGCTTCTAGTTTGGGTCTTGAGGATGCAAATTGAGTTTTAGCAGAGAAAACAAAGCAAATGATGAATACCACCTGGGGCAGCACAGAAAACTCATAGTGAAGTATCAATTTTCACTAACCAGAAATCTTTCACTACTTCAGTCTTCATAGTGTCATTATGATGATTCTTATTATTTGGCTGCATGATATTTTCTTCATTCCTCTCCTTTAATGCTCTATTTGTGATTATGAGTGATGCACTGAGTCACAAAAGCATAAAAGTGGGATAGATGCACTGGATAGCAGGCTGCTAATTCACGCTGTACCAGTGTAACTTTAAACTCTTGACAGGCTTGCAACACTCATCCAATCTCAGTTGCATCCACTGGAAAAAATGATTAGCCTTTTTTAATATGGAATAACTCAAGAAATACTACATGTAAAGCTACTCCAGTGATCCTAATTTAGTCATTAGATCAGGAGAGCTCTTTTGGAATAGTTATTATGAACTGCATGCTGGCAATTCTACCATTAACAGCTCCCCCAGTAGCCTTAGCCATGGCTATGATAGCCCATACTGAGTCCTTACCGTTTATCATGACAATGATGATATGTGATTAAAGCTCCCTGGGTGTGAATTGACTCTACTGTGCCTTCACAGCCATGAAGGAGACATTTAAGTGTTGTACTCATCTGTGATAATAGTTAGATTAGGGCCTCTATACAATATCTCACAGTAACACTTTAGGGAAATTTTTCTTATGAATTTCTATATAAAATTTGAGTAGATTGTAGCTGGATGTCAGTGAAGAAAATGAAAGAAAGAAAATCCATATTACTTACAAACACCTAATTATGTTGGAATAATCACCACAAATTAGTGTTTGCTGAGACATCTTTAGATGTATGAAGTTTAATTTGTCATTCTGCTTCGAAGACTAAAAGAGAGGTGAAAGGCATAAAAGCTGTTTGCACAGCCCCTGGGGTCAGAATAGGAGTAAGCAGGTTAAATTTTAGCACAGTATGAGGGGATATATTGGAGATCTTTACTAAGGCAATGGCAATTGGCCCTCATCACTGAACTTGACAACAGCTAGAAGACAGAGCCTAAGAAATTAGTTGTGACACCACCTCTGAAGGTCTTTAAAAATGCTTTAACTTTAATTTTGTGATATGAATCTGAAAGGCCTTAGTACATTTTAACTAGTCACAATATGAACAAGGTTATTAGTCAGGCAGAGAAGCAAGTCAGCTCACCCCACTAAAATTCGGCTGGTAAAAGTTGTTACTGAATCAGAAAGATGTACATGATTTACTAAACAAAATCTTAGGCATCATTTTTGGAAACATGTAGAATTTAGATTCCTGGAGGTGGGTGCATTACTGCACACCTATAATTCTAGCATTTAGGAGGTTGAGGCAGCAGGATCTTCAGCTTGCTCAGGCTAGATAGTCAGTTTGAGAGTAGCTGAGGCTCTGCAGGAAAGAAAATTAATTTTCTTTTAATAAGATTTTCAACTAAAGAAATGATAATTCCATCAGTTAACCATAGTATCCAGGAACCTCAACTTAAAAAGGCATACACAATATTCAGAAAATCTAGGTTTATATTTGAGAAGTGTCTTTGGCTTAGAGTAATATATTAGGACTCTATTGCCCTTCCCCCAGTTTTGTCCCCACCCACCGCCCTCCAGTTTTCCTTTCATTGTTTCCTACAATGACAAAGACTCTAGTATACTTGAGATTTAATCAACAAACATGATCATATTCATATTAGTAATATACAGAGGGAAATCCTGCTTAGATTAGATTGACTGTAAGTAACTACAGTCATGGAATTTGCTTAAGGGAAAATGGAAGAGCTGGTTTTTCCTAAAGCAAAAGGCTTCCAGTACAGGAATGCTTGGGAGACTGTCATCCAGAACAGAAGGCTGTGGCATTTTCCTGGCATCTTCCCTGGAATTCTCATCTTTGTGATTCTCGGGTCTTGGTTTTGTAATTTGTTGTTGTTGTTCGCAGCATTCAGGCTAGCCTCTTGTCATTCTCCCACACTGAGAAAATATGGTCTTTGGTTATATTTTAATTTATATATAGGACTTCTGAAGAAGAGGTTAACTTTTTCTTGCCAGTTCAGTTCTAAATCCCAGAGAGAGCAAGCCCTGGAGCACACAATAGGATACAGCTTCCCACAGTCTCTTTGCATAGTTCTGGATTCTTCCTTGGATGATATATCTCTGGAAGAGAGCTCTTCACTGAGAAGCTGAGCCTTGCAATAATTACCCACTGTAGTAGGACAGAACTGTGTGCTATGCTAAGAGCTAAAAAGAATAGAGGAGATAGAAGAAATTCTAGGGTGTGTAGTTGACCAAGGCAAATAAATAATACCAAAAACAATAATGCATTTTCCAAGGAACTGATCCTGATAGCTAACAGATTATTACTGGGAAAAAGAGAAAGGTATTGAAAGGAAGTTGGTTCTTTTAGTGGAACTAGGAAGAAGAGAAGTAAAAATGGAAGGCGTGTACATAGAAAAAGAAAGATTTGTTACTTTCACACTCAGGTATGGAATGCGGGCCTAGACCATTAGTATTGTATCTAGGAGCAGAACTTTAGACACTGTCTCAAATTTACTGAATCATAATCTGCATTTTAACAAGACACCCTGATGATGGTTTTGTACAGTATTTTCTTAGAGATGAGTGAAGGAGATGAAATTGGACATGTAAGGAGGGGCCAAGAATTGAAATGTGCTTATACTGGCAGGCTCATGAGTATGGAAGGCGAAATTGAAGTGGTATGGTGGAAAGGGCATGACAATTAACCAGACTGATTTGTAGTTTGTCTTGACCACTTTGTATGCCAATGGCCTTGGGATATGTGTGTGTGTGTGTGTATGTGTGTGTATAGATGTTTGTGAGTTTCTTATCTACTGGATATATTGCTGTGATAAATATGGAACATGCATGCATATGTGTATAAATATGTGTGCGTGCATATTACAAGGAGCTTGGTACATGGTAACTACAAGACTGACTTCTACTATAGAGAGCCAGTGTAGAATATTTACTAATGAGATGACTGTATTAATCTATTTTAAAAATTATTAAGAATTCATTACAAAGCAAAAAATAATATTAAGGTCCTACCATATCTACCCTCAAGATATTTGCTCTCATTAAACAGACATGCCACTGACACATTATTATAATGTATAATCAATCTTGTGATAAATGTTTTTTCAAAGTATACGAATATTTAATAGAATTACAGAGTGTTTTCTTAATAAATCAATTCATTATCTACATATATAGAGAGATGAAAATACAGAGAACTTTGAAAAAAGAAGAGCAATTAGGATAGCTTGAGCACCCATTTTCAAAATACCCAAATGTACAAACATTCTGTCAGAGTGCAGTTATTCTGAATTCTGCTATTTGGCACAACTACTCTTGGTGAAATGAAGAGTGAATGACATACAGACCACCTTCTCTCTTCCCAATATGGACACATCCCAGGTTTTTTTTTCTATAAATAGATTTAATACCCTGTTGAGTAGTCAGATTTGTTCCATCTCTTGGCCAAGGCCCCAATACTTAAGCAGCCTGGGTCACGGTCAAGAAATGGCAAACAGTAAGAGCTATGAACCCAGATATGATTTGGTTCTCAAGATACAGATTTCCATACATTGTAGATTTACATATCTTGCTGTCTGGGTTAATAAGCTTTTTAAACATAGTATCCAGAGTAAAGTTTCTTACTTTAGATATAATGTCAAGAGTAAAGATCCTAACTCACTTATAATTTGCCCTTTTAAAGGAATATCTACCATTCCATCATGGCCACACAGACATGGACAGTTACCAAACATCAAGTTTCAAATGTCTTAGTGCTTGCTTTCTTTGTAATATCATCTTAAAGCTGTCTTTTGCAGTGACTAGAGAGAGGCAAGAAACTCTATTTTACATGGATCCTACCTAAAAATCACCTTCAGTGTATTTTATTCCCATCACCAAGAACCAGTTTCTTTGCTGTAGAAGTGGAATATCTGCAATCTCAGTGTATATTGCCTTCCTCCATTTATCATTCATGTGTTAAGAATTGCCCCCTTTACCCATGCCAAAGATCTCACATTTCCCGTCTGCAGTGGTACAGCTCTTACAGGTGACAATCCAAATTCCACATCCCTGATGCTTTAATTTTACAGCAGCATGCATATTGTATCCTTCAGGAAATAAACTAAACATTCTACCAAGAGAAGTAAAAGAAACAGAGGCACTGTTTTCTTGACAAATAAGTATACGGAGACAGTACTGAGACATGTAGACATTAAACATTGTTAAAATCCTATTTAGGACCCTGTAGACTTCAGAGATCGTGTGCTTTAACCAAACTCGTCTCAGACAGAAGGTATGTGAGATTGGAAAATTAATAACTTGCCCAGCATCACTTATCTATGAGAAGGCAATACAAGTGAAAACTTACATCTCATTTTTCTTCATTCTACCTTAACTTATCTCCTCTAAAAGTGTAAATCTTTTGCTGTTTGTTTCTTATTATTGACTGCATACAAAGCCCAGTCTCCAACTGGATGAAAATACTTACATTGAAAATATCATTGTCTCTACTTTACCTCAATGGGTGATGGGTTTCTTATGACATGCTGAGGATACATTTCTTTGTCTCTCTGTGGACAGTTTGTATATTCCCAATGGTAAACACTTGATTTCTCGCTAGAAGAGACAAAAATTTTGCATCATGAAAGCAGTGAGAACAAAAGAAAATGTTTCCCTTTTCCCTAAGAAAAAGATTTTGGTATATGTGTTCATGTATGCCAGAGTAGATTTACAGGCACAAAGCCATCATTGGTAAACATTTTGTAAAGCTCTGAGCTTTCATAATGCAAAACCACTTGCCATATCTGCTTTCAATTAGTTTATAATTTATGTGTAAACTCATGAGGGTGGACACGCATTACAGCATTATACAGACACTAATAAGAAATCAAACAGCACACATGCATCCCACACAGACATTTTTGTTTGTTTGGGGTTATTTTTCTTCTACATTTGAATGTGCTGAATATGTCTAAAATGCAGTTCCCCAGTTTTCCAGAAGAAACAAAGCAGCAGATGACAGAGATTTATTTTCCTCTTATTAAAAAATGGAATAGACAGAGAGAAAAACCTCTATTTTTAAGTAATTTTGACACATGATCCTAAGAGAATTTTGGGGTTTGGTGGTGGTGGTTGTTATTTTAAACAAATAATGGTGTCTTATGTAATGGGATAGGAAAAAAATTCAGTGATTTGATTAAATAAAAAGCAGTAATAACTTTTTTATACCTCGCCTACATCAGCTAAGTTGAGACAGATGAGTAGATTAAGTTTACTACTCTAAGCCAGAGTTTCCCGATATGTAGAACTGTGGTGGGGATGGGTAATTATCCGCTTCCATAAGAACATAGCAGTTTTGCCACTTCTCATATTGCATCTTGACCTGGAGTCAAACTGTCTCCATTCAGATGGTGGTTAGATGTGGGTGGCTCATGCCTATAAATCCTAAATATTCAGAATGCTGACATATGAAGATTGTAGTTCAAGGCCAGCCAATTGAGACAGTCTATGGTATCCTTATCTCCAATAAACAGGGGCAGTAAGAGGTGAGCTGGAACTGGAGGTATACCTCAAGTGCAAGAGTGCAACTCAAAGAGTGCAAGCTCTGGAGGAAAGGGACTGAGTGAGGATGTAAGGCCCTGAGTTCAAACGTCAGTAATGGCACCAAAAATAAACATGTAAATAAATAAAAAAACAAAAAGTTCAGACTTTGTAACTTTAAGCAAGTAATCGGAGCTCTGTGCTTTAGTTTCTTCATCCCCATAAGGAAGTAACCATTGTACTCAGTTCGTAAAGTCATTATAAATAAACTTATACATATAAAATACTAACTGAAGTCCATGAGAGGAGCATGTAGAAGTCTTAGTAGCAACTACATAGCCCATTAAATGTAGATAATATCATTTCTAAGATGTCCATTTTTTGTCCCCTCTAGGAAGAAATGACATTGCTGAAATGATTGTTATGTATTATCATTTTTACAAGGCATATCAGTTTCAGAGGAGGCGTTGCAAGGAATACGTGTTTATGCAACCCTGCCCTCTTCCTGTCACAGGTCAAGCGTGAGAACTTAAAGTAATAAAAACAAGGACAGAAAAAAAATCTCTCTAGTTTAAGCCATTGTCATTAGCAATGGCTCTTTTGCTTTTCTTCCTTTCTAATTGTACTCTGTGTTCAGCTTCTCCTAGTCAAATCTTACTAATTCCCTGTATTTTGTTAACCACATGGCAACAAGCTCACCGTTGGTCACATGGCAGATGATTAACCAAAATGTGTGTCTGGATCAATTTCTAACTAACTATACAGTTCACAGAAACTCTTTGTTGTGTTCAAAATTGCGAGTACCAACAACAGGAGCAAACAGAACAAAGAGGGCCTTTCTGTAAAAAGAGCTGCTTTTCCCAAAACAACATCTCACCTCATCTCTCCACAGTGAAGCCTTATTTCAGGACCCTTTTCTCTCAGAAACTAGACTGTTATTGACGTTAGGCAATACAACAGTGAATACATTTTAGTGCAGACCTTGCAGGCTTAACTGAAAAGTACGTACAGATCAAAACACCCAGTGTGGCTTCTATAGTAAAGATGGACCTGCCAGGTTGGCAACCGGTAAAGATGCTCTTTCTGTTCCCTAGTTAAGGACCAACCTCACTTTGTAAGATAGAAAGGTACAGAGTGTCCCTTCCCAGCTGGCAGCCATTCTACATCTTGTAAACAAATCTAGAAAGGCACAAAGACACAGCCAATCACCTTAAGAAAAACACTGCATTCAGAATCAAAGTGTGCATTTCTGTGTTTGTTGTCTTATTAGCCTTCCTGAACCCCAGTCATTGTTAGAACTCAAAGGTGCAGCCAGTGTTTCAAGTTTCAGAGCTTATTTATATTTTGTTCTTCTACCTACTTAAAAATCTCAGATTTATTTTTCCTCTACCAGTATTAAACTTCATATCTTTCATGTTTGATCCTTTTATTTAATTTTTCTTGTGGAAGTCCTACTCATCTTGGGAAAATGCCCTAACACTGTAGGTTTTTTTGCTGTTGTTTCTTTGTTCTCCTACGAATCCATTGTTGCTAATTGGATTTTGGCCAGCCTGGACATTGTGCACATTATCATTATACCTGCTATGGCTGGTGTGCAGGGCTCTTTGGGAGGCATCCTGAAGTGTCTCGAGTTAGAAGCAAGCTTTCAACTTCAAAAGAGAACTACAGTGAGAGCTAAAAAAGACACTGCTTCTTGACTTTGATTTTTTTAAATTTAGTTGGTTTTACTTATAATTTTTTATTTATAATTCAGAGCATCACACAATTGCATTTTGTTTTCTTATCTGCAAACAGATGCCTTAAATGGAATTGCCTTTTAAATTATCAAATTAGGTGACATCCAAATGTAGCAAGTACACATGACAATTCTCATGGTGTAATTTATTAGGTCTAACATATCTTAAGAATTTAGGAACAGCCAATTGGGGGAAATTTGGCCAAATTTAGCTGTGTGCAGAGTATGCAAACAAAATCTAACTCCCAAACAGAGTTTGATTTTGTTTGCAAAATTGGAATTTTAGAGCCAGTGAGGTATGTATTAGGAGAGACACAAGGCCTTTGAAGTCAGAGAAAATAGATTTCATATTTTGACACAGATTATTAGCATATGTGCTGCTTAAAACTGAATGTGAACCACTTACCTCCCTTTACTCTAGTTCTGTCTCATGTATGAGGAGATTATTAGCATCTACTCATGGGGATTAGAATGAAAGAGTATATGGGAGACAGTGGCCCCTTGCCCTCTGTTCTCAAATGGCCCTTGTGATTGTGGGACTTCAGTAATCACGTAACACACAGATTTTCTTTCCTACAAGATATTTTATCTTCCATAATATTCTTTTCTAATTCTTCCAAAATGGAGCTCTATGGAAACTATTAGGAAAAGGAAAGAGACAATGAAATTGAAGGGTGATTATGTTGTCTGCAGACTTCTTTTCATGTACTGTATATTATGTCCACTCTATATGTAAAAATCCAGAAAAAACAAAGATCTAGAAAGGATTCCTTTTGGCTCCTGAGTATTAACTGTCCCATTGCCTCTGCTATTAAATTTGAGGTCCCCAGACATTTCATTTAATTTCCTGATCTTGGTTTCTGTATTTATGAGACCAATGTATAGGCCTTTGTCTATTTGACAGATGCTTACTTGAGAACAAATATTGATTAATAATTTATCTCTATTCCACATGAGCCCAAACAAAACTGGTGATTATGGCCATATATGATGGCCCATGCCTACAATCCAAGCCACTTGGGAAGTAGAGGTAGGAGTATTGTAATCCGAAGCTGTCCAGAGCAGAAGTAGATGTGCTATCCAACAGACACAAGCTCCATGTGAAATAACTGCAGATGTGGCTCAGGAATTTGAACACGCATCCTGCATATGGCTTTGAGTTCATCTTCCAGTACTGTGGGGAAAGAACAAAAAAATGAAAGGAGACACCTGCAATTACAATATTGTAAGAGAATATTGGGATTAGGGCAATAATATCAAGGAGATGCTGGCCTCAAAGCATCTTTCTGAAGAGAAAATACAAGTTCTGAGAAACACAAGGCACCATGCTCAAGGAGATATTCATGCACAAGTGTAGAGACAATGAGTATATTTCTCAGGAGACCCTAATCTAATTTGTATCTCTAAGTATAGTGTTATAGTGATGTTCCCAAGAGATAAGGTAGAAAATGTCAAAGGTCATAACAACACAGGATTCATGCAAAGGAAATCACTACCTGCTTGTATTCCTAAAGCTGTTAATACCAAAAGGATGAAATGAATGTATCTGAGCTTATATTTGTTTCAAGAGCATCCTTTAGAGAGAATGTTGGCAATGCTTCACCTAAAGATTGAAGTAAGAATGCAGCAAGCCTGTTAGTATCCCAAATCATTATTTGCAAATTTAAAAAATAATAGCAACAGTGTTATATACCAGCATTCTGCTGCAACTAAACAGTTAAGATTGTTTTAGAAAAGTTATAGCTGGGCATATTACCATGTTTGGGGACTGCAGGGAGGAAAAAAAGACAAGAAATAAGCATTAAGACATTACATGAATGTATAAATTTCATTATGCTTTGGGAAACATTAGACTTTTAATCATCACATATCAGCAATTGATGTATTTGGCTTTAAAAGTCTCATGCATGGAGTATAATCAGAACATAAGTATTTCTCACTTTTTTCAGTAAGGTTCCATAATATCAGGCATTCAGCCATCCTCTAGAGTCAGCCAGAGACTCGTGGGGGTCCTTAGCTTAAGGCCTTCTCCCTCTCCTTCCTTCTCTTTATTTTCTTTTCCTATCCCTTCCCTCTTGTCTCTCCATTTTCCTGTCAAGAAAATATATTCAAGGAAATATATTTCCATATCCTTTTCCTTTTATATCAAGCTATATAACGTTATGATGTCAATATGATGATATCAAGATGTTTCCTAAAACTTCACAGTATAAATACTGCTTTGCAGGGCATCTTTCCAGTACCTAACTTGTGTCAAACACTCCTTGAAACATACTTCACATATTAACTTATTCCTTCCTGTCACTGAACCTCTATTGTCCTCTCTTTGTGACAGGAGTTGGCACCGAATCACAGGGAAGTTGAGTAACATGCCCAAAGTTACACATCTAATATATGGCTGGGCTGGGGAATGAATTCTCATGATCTATTGTGTGGATCATATTGTCACCACTATAAATAGTTGCCTCTAATAAGTCGATTTCTTCAGCTACAGTTTTTTTTTTATTTTGGGCAACTTTTTTGTCACTAACTTTTGTTATAGTGGGCAAAGAATAGTTATCTGATCCCGAATTTGGCACAGTGTCCTAAATTTCTGGTTATTACAAATCTATCTATTTTAGTGGTAGGGACAGTCTTTGAACAACAAAAAGACTCAGCCTCCCTCTTCTTGTTTCCCAACATTTATTTAATATTAGCAATTTTGGAGGAGATAAAACAGATAAAATGTAAAGCTAAAACATAATAGCTAGCATTCCATCCCAGTCTTGTCAGACACTAAAATACATTTGATTCATTGAGCAAGAAATCAGCAACTCACCAAGTTGATGATGTTACTCCATGAGCATTGGTGAATGCCACTGACTTCTGAATTTGACTGTCAACTAAGAAAGTGGAGAGGTGGAAAGAGATGTTTAAAGGTCTTGGAAGGTATAGTATTTACTTGTTTCTTGTCTTGATATTTAAAAGTGTATGCCAGAGTTATTTCTAATCTGGGAGATAAAGAGAAAGTGAGACACAGGCCCGATTGCTTTCTTCTCTACAGGTCCTAGCATCCCAAATCACAATATTTCTTAGATAAAACCTATGATAAAGAAAAATATATTCACTATGACAAGTGAAGCTCTATAAATCTATTCAACTATATCAACTATATTCAATTTCTAAAAATCTCCTCTTGTCTATGCAAAATCCTCTTTCATGTTTTTGCGATATAGTTCCTTAGAAATCTGCTAAATTTCTGGGCTCTGGTGGCTCACACCTGTAATCCTAGCTGCTCAAGGGGCTGAGATCTGAGGATCCTGATTTAAAGCCAGCTTGGGCAAGAAAGTCTATGACACTCTTATCTCTAATAAATAGAAAAAATAGAATAAATAGAAATAGCTGGAAGTTGTGCTGTGGCTCAAGTGGTAGAGTGCTAGCTTTGAGCACAGAGAGGCTCAGGGACAAAGTCCAAGCCTGGAATTCAATCCCCAGGACCAGCAATAAATAAATAAATAAATAGAAATCTGCTGAATTATTTGAAAAGATTGAAGGAATGATATTCAGTTTAAAGAAGTTTGCCGTATTTGAAGGTGACAAGACCATATAAATTATCTGCCTGTGTACACTGCTTCATATTAACTTAAGGGTTTATTATTGATGTTAGTTTGTTTTCTTTAGCTACAACTTTTATTAGGGGAATGTGAACATACAATTTAACCAGACTGGTGAATAGACTAGTGTACCTTTTTTTAGAATTCGTTTTCTCTCATTCTAAATTACATTTACATGATTATTATTATAAAGTCTGACTTAAGGTAGAAGTCATAAATGCCAGAGTCTAGTGCCACATTTCCTCTTTTTTTTGCTTCCTGAAGGCTGACATCATTTCTACTGTATTGATATCTGTAACTCAAGAGTGAGGTAAGGGCTGCAATGACTGAAAAACTATAATTAGTATAGTTAATGAACAGTGAAATGCTGCCTCCCTTGGTATCAAGAGCTGTTAGTACAGTGCATTAGGAAAGGTAGGAAAATGAAATCCCCACCTCCACCATAGTAATTAATTGACCTTCTTTTCATCAATTGAGACATGAGGAGAATGGAAAATTTTAGACTAAGTGTTGGTGATGGGATGTTGCTGTGCCAATGGCATTGATTTCCTTTTTTTTTTTCTGGTTGTTGTTTCTTTTTCATTCCTTCTGTATTGATCCTTATAGTCACAGCTCACAGATTCTCCTATTATCCTAAAATAATTATTCCATCAACTTTTAGTAGTGAAAATCCAAGGTCACAAAAGTTTTCTCTCTATAATTACAGTTGAGGCTTCCTAGAATTTGGCATTCAGTCCAGCTGTTATTTTTCTGGATGCAAGATACCTTGAAGGCCTTTAAGGTATATGGCTAAAGTCACTCATTGAATTTCACAATGTGACAGAGGATATGTTCTTAATAAACTCCCAGGATGAATAAAAGAAAATGATTTTTGCAAGACAGGATTGGGGGAACCTAAATAAACTTGAGGATGCACCTTAAAGCCATACTAACTTGAAATCGGAAAGATGTTTTACTTTCTATGTGAGAACCAAAATCATAAGCAGTACTAGAAACTTTGATACCAACAAAAACCATGATAAACTAGGTGCCGATGGCTCACAAATCCAAGCTACTCAGGAGGATGGGATCTAGGATCATGGTTGGAAGTCAACTTAGGCAGGAAATTCCATGAGACCCTTATCTCCAAGTAACCACCAGAAAACCAGATGTTGTGCTGTGGTTCAAAGTGATAGAGTGCTAGCCTTGAGTTGAAGCGCTCATGGACAGCACTCAGTCACTGAGTTCAAGCCCCATGACCACCACCACCAACAATCATCATGATAAGATAGAACATTTTTCTTAGCTGAAAGCAGATTTACACAAAAAAGTTGTGTGACATGTTTTATGTATTTGTATTCACTACTTTATTATTGAAATATTTGCATATAAAAATTCTTTTAGAATGAAAAAGCAGTAGGCACATTTTACATTTGGCTCAGTATTAGACTATGGATAGCTTATAAAGCCTCAGATAAATTTCCCACCTTTTGATGAATAATTACATTTATTTTTGTTACTATTACTTTTATTTTTTATTTATTTATTTTTTGCCAGTCCTGAGCCTTGGACTCAGGGCCTGAGCACTGTCCCTGGCTTCTTCCCGCTCAAGGCTAGCACTCTGCCACTTGAGCCACAGCGCCGCTTCTGGCCGTTTTCTGTATATGTGGTGCTGGGGAATCGAACCTAGGGCCTCGTGTATCCGAGGCAGGCACTCTTGCCACTAGGCTATATCCCCAGCCCCTTACTATTACTTTTAAACACCTGATATAAGGAACTCATGTCACTGAAAGTTGTCAGGGTCTCAGGCCAGGTTTAGCTGGGTCCTTGTGTAGTAAGCCTAGATGAAAGTGTGGTTCGGGTGCCTATCACTGGATGTATGATTTGATTTTCACTGTGCTGCTCCCTGATAGATGAAAAAGTTTTCCTGTGTGTCATCCACTAGATTTAGATCTAGCTTCCTTTGGGTGGGGAATGTATCTAATTGATTGAGATATCACCAATATATAAATGTGACTAGAATGAAGGTGTGCATAAATTTTAAAAATGACAAAGGAGCCTAATTTGCTCTTTATATCTCCTGTGCCCACAGTATGGCATAACATCAAGACAATTACCAATTATGAAGTCATGAATAAAGTTACACCATTAGGTCACAACTAGTGTGAATAGTGCATTGCAGCTGAGATCCTAGGAAGATGGAGTGCAGCAACTTTTATACACTGGTCTCCACACGAGGTGAAGAACCACTGTTGGCTTTCCTCATTGAACCTCCTCAGGCATACTATTGTCAGGAGAGTCTGTTCACACTACACAAGTATTTCTCTGCTTGAATGGAAGTGACATAAGAATTCTGATTATAGAACTCAGATCTCCCATTGGCTTGATGTCTGTAAGGAAAAAAAATCTAAAGAATTCCTGTTTCAGGAAGACCTCTTGGGGGAAATACCTCATCTCTCCCTACATGGACAAAGCCACCAGCAAGTTTCACAAAGACTAGCAGCTTTAGTATTTTTCTGCTTAGCTTTTTGGCATATATATAGTTTAAAAGATACTGTTTGAAAAATTATATATACATATATTTGAAAAAAATATCTTTATTTCCTCAAGACCTCATCTGCTCTGGGGACTTATTTACACTTGAAAAAGGATATAATCTTTTGTTGCTGGTCTATAATCATTGCCATGGCAACCAATTGTGATGCAACAGACCAAGGATTGTTGTAATTTTCATTAGGGAATAAACGAGCACTATGAAATAAAGACACTCATTTCTTCTAAATATTCCAAAGTATACAGAAGACCAAATTGAAAACCTTTATTTGCATATCAAATCATTTATAAGAACATTCATCCCTGATTTGAGAGAAGTGTTTGTCTTTTCCAGTTTCACATTCAGGCCATCTCATGCTACCAAGCAGTTACTGCATTCTTACTATATCCCAGGTACTTTGTTAGAATCTGGGAGTACAAACATGAAAATTTCATAAACTTTGCCCTTGATTTCAGTGTGTAATGATTCCTTCAGTTTAGTAGCCAAACTATAATCCAAAAACTTAGTAACTAGATGCTTTTAATATTCAAATACAGTGTGGCTCTGGATTTTACTTGAATATAACAGTCTTTATTAGTCATACCTATCCTGTGAAGGTGATGGGCTATTTTTTTTTCTGACATTCAATCAGGGATGTAAAAATCTAGTAGGACTTCCCTTAGAGTACTAACTATGCAAGATCTGTACTTCAAAGATCTGTATTTGCTATATTTGGGGCAGAAAAAGAAAGCCTTCCAACTCTTAGTCTTTTGGGCCTACCTTACGGGGGCAAAACTTGCATTTCCCTTCCTCCTATTCTGTTACTTGAGGATATGTAAAACAAGATTAGGGTGGAGTTTGTGACTTTCTTTTTCCTTAGCAGAATTTCTTAATGTTTCTTGAAATAATGTGAGCAGTTAACAAGCAAAGTATTGTGTTAGCATTGTGATCACAATGCTCCTAGCTGGATAAAACACATGCTTGAAGATATAGATGCAGAATTCTGAAGTATCATACAGACATTTATAAGTTCTTCTCATATCATAAATCACTGGTTAAATTACTTATACATAAGTAACAAGAGTATCTATACTGGAATGAGACAATCAGTCTTTTAGAGCAAGGCCTTTAGAGTTGTTACTTAGCCCATATTTTTATTGCAAAAATTGTTGAATCTCTTAGAGCAAAACACAACCTCAAGTTGGAGCCACTGTTAGACTTACTGCGTGCATTAAAAACAAACACTATAATATAGTTAATTTCCTTAATGAATAATGTGTTTAAAAAACAGCCAGATAAAATTATTTGTCTTTCCCAGAATAAAGTTCTGTCTGCCTCTATTGCATGTCATGAGTAATAATACTTTTTTTATTTTAAGAATAGAGTCATAGTAGGCATATATAACCCCCCTAAGCAGTTTATATCCATCCCAGTGTTTGCAATGCTGCATCTGAGCAGTGCTATTTTTAAGATTCTAACGTACCCAAGGCCTTGTTTTTACAAATTAATTGACTGTAGCTTACCCAATAGAACACTTTCAGTGGCACTGATAATCATCATATGTATTGTAAAGTTGCTGTTTTTATAGCTATCAACATTTGTAGGAAAGAACTTCTGAGGAACATATTACTCTGTTACTCTCAGATTGGCAATCTTTGTGCACATTTTAAGACTTGGTGTGAAGGTATAATTACCAGTGAAATGAGTTTCCAAGGTTCTAAAGACTGCATGGAAATTGGGAAAAAACCCTGAAATTGTTAGATTTATATGAATATGTTTTACATATTCTGTATGCACCTGAACTGGTTTATCCATTTTGAAGTCTACATTGATACACAGTAAACTTTATTTCTGTTCAGAAGTTTGTAATAGAGTTGGGGAAATTGGGACTTGCCAAATGAAATGACAAGTTTCCCTAATGCCTTTAAACAACTCTGTAAGAAGAAATACCAGCCTAACTATAGCTAATTGTCAAATACCTGGTGCACACCGTAAGGCGTGGTGGTCAGCACTCCTGAAAATGTTCGTGGAAGGTGGGAGTAAATTTGAAAATTGGAATTCCAGCTGATCCTTGAATGATTTAGAGAAGCAGAAAGGATACGAAAGTCTTTCAAGCCAGACAAGAAGTATCCCAATGTGAAGAAGTCAAAATTGATTGCCTCTGATACGGACAGGGAAAAACAGAGCCAAAGGCTAGAATTGAGGATTGTTCATTAAAATTGATTATAACCACTGCAGCATTAGTACTGAGCTGGTGTGAAGCCTGAGGCACACCACAGCATGGCAATCCATGACAAAAAGGACTTTAAGCTAGTGCAACTAGAGAGATAATACTAACCAAGTGTGACAGATATGCAGACACAGAATGCAATGGGCTTTCAAAAACAAGATCACCTAAAGAATTCATTAAGCCATTCATTCAGAGATACTCCAGCTAGCCTTCAAAGTTTCCATGAGCATGTATTTCTGGGTTTAAATTGAATTTGCTATTTCTACTTTTGTCTTTTCACACATAAATATGACAATTGTGGAGATTTCTCTTATATTCTGTTTAATATCTACTGCACTCCCTTAATATCAACCTGCCTCTTTTACTGGCAAACTATATTTTGAGCATGTATCCATCTCTCTCCAAGGAGAGAAAACAACACTATAGATGAAGATTGTAATACAAGATGAAAAAATGCTATAATTTGTGTTCTGATTCAGTAAACTATGGTTATGTGGTGAGGCATTCCAGTTCTTCTTCAATGACAGATTTATTGAAGACAAGCTTTCAGAGGGATTGTACTGGAAAGCCTATTAAAATGCTATCCATTAAGTCATTAGAATAGTCATTAAAACTGTTAGTGCAGACTTGTTATTCAGGAGTTATTGGTCTCTTACTGTTCTCACTACTTTCGGCCAATACTATGCTCTATGCTTTGCTCCATTTTGTCCCTTCGTCAGTGCTGAAGAGTGAATGTGCCTCACTTTTCTGTCTTTCACTGCAGAATGTGTGGTGTTTGGGAGATATACAAAGGAGGGAGTAGTGAGGGAGAAATGGAAACCATTTGTCTTTTTGTTCATAATTACATAGGGTTAAGATTGTACTTAATATTCCATGCTTTTGGATTTGATTTTTATGTGCTGAAAGTCTAACCATATAGAAAGCTATAGCTTTCTATACTACAAGACTTGGGAAATGAAAAAGACTATGGTATGATTACATCATTATATATATACTGACTAAGACAACTGGAATTTAATCTTTTTTTCTTAATATATATGGTTTAGAAGTAATGCAATAAGTTTCATTATAAATTTGCTTATATGTGTATATGTATGTATATATGTATGTGTATATATACATACACTCTCTCTCTACACAAATACACATACACACACACACACACACTATAGTGTAGTCATTTGAACATCACACTTAAAAGTCAAAACACCTGAATATAGCAGTTGTGACTCAAGGAAAGCCTCATAGCTTCTTTAAGCCTCTACTTCTTCATCACTTCTGTGGATATGATATTTTCCTCTTACCTCATCCTAAGAATTAAGTCATATTCAATGCCTGGTGCTGATATGATATGCTCATCAACATCACCACCATCTCTATCATCAGCATAAAAAGAAGTTTAGACCAATTCCATTCTATTATTATTTGGAAGAAGATGAGCCAGCCTGTGTTGGCTATTCCATATTCATTCTAGAGTATAAATCTACACACTGCGTTAACTCCATAGATTATAAAGGCCAACTGACAAATTTGCTGTGGGTTGAGTCCTATAATCTGTTCCCTTATGCTAATATAACAGCAAGAAATGGAATATGCAGTGGTTATATATGCTGAAACCTGTCTCTCACTTTGGAGAACAGTGTAGTGCTCACAAATTAAATAACTAAAGAACACAGACAAACACAAGGGAAGAAGTTAAAATCATGAGTATTCACAGCCCAGAGATAAGTGCTAATGTCATTGTGTAAGGAGTTCATGTATATCTGTGTATATATGCAAGTTTATAACCATACATCTATTCTGTAAGAGTAAATGTGCCTTTTTCAACCAAAGTACTGTTTTATAAGCTCTTTAGCGGAGCAGTGAAAGTATAAGTCTTCTCAATTTTATTAGTTGAACAGTGTTGCATTTAGGCAGTCAGCTCTTGTAATAACATTAAGGGTCTCTCCAAACTTTCTTCAGTACTACAGATAATTCTTCAGAGCTCTCCTCTATGTCTATTCAGACAAAAAAAAGCCTTGCTTTTCAATTAAAAAAATTTCAGATCATTTAGTTTCTGCTAATGTCAGAAGACCAGCTTCAGGATATAGATGAGGACATGCCTGGGTTAGTTTTGAAGATGTACAATGGAAGAATCACCAGTCAGATTCCAAGCCAGAACGCTAGACCAGAAAAGAAGATTATCATGATCGCTTTATTCCAGAACCAGTTCCTTAGTTTTTATCTTCTGGGGGCATCAATCCATTAGTTGTATGCTATCAGGATCACACTATTAAGCTGTCATTTTTTTGAGAGGCCTAGATACTCATGGCTCTCATATCCTGGGCTACCACTCTCTGTACACCTTTGTTTCAAACCAGGTTAGATGCACTGTATTCATAAATTATTTGGCTACATGGCAACACATTTGTACAGCTACTTAAAGATATTTTTAATACAGGTTAGATATCTCTGTAGTTTTACAAAAAATAATATTATCATTTTGATATCCTACTGAACTGACATTCTAAGAACGTAAAGATTTCTCTTTGCTGTGTCCTTAAGGCAGCTAAGGAAATGCTCTTTTAGTACAATAATCATACAATAGTCATGAAATAATTCAAGCTGTTCCTTCATCAAGCAATTTTCCTTTGAACTCTACCCACTAGTGTTTTTTTTAAATGAATAGTCAGGACTTCAATATCAAATGAAAAGAGGACACAAAAAACCCACAAATAAATGTGATTACCAAGTACAAAATATATGTTTTCATCTTTGCCAAAAAAGTAGATGAAGCTCATAGATAGTTAGATAAATTGTTATATAATAAATATAATAACAAAAATGTATTTCTTGCCTAGGTTAAGGGCAGTCTTATTCTGACATGCTTCCAGAATAGATACAATTGGCATTAAGGAAAAACAAACATTGTTTACATATTGTGATTGTCCTAGTCAGAGATGTTTCAGTTGAAGTCACTGAGTCAAAGTTGAAGGAACAAAAATGTCTGTCATTCTCTTGAGGACAACTTTGCATTAAGTTTGCACTTAATATTCTTATTTCTGCACATATATGTCAGCATTAACAAAGAATGACAAGAAATTAATACATTTATTCTATTGCTTTAGTATCAAAACCTGATGTTATGATAGCCCCAGAAAAGAAAGGATACAACTGAGAATTTAATGACGCCTATCAGTTATATTTAATCAAAACTTTTGTTTGTAGCCTGTATATAATTGTAATACTCTAATATTCCTGAGTGTGTAACATATTTTACTTCGTATATGTCATAGCATCTGATTTGCCAATGAACTGATTTGTGTTTATAAAGCTTTATAATTTTTAACAACTCATCAATCACTTTTATCTCTTGAAATCAAATAAGTTTAACAACTTTGTAATTACATTATCCTAACCCAAGCCACCTGGTACCTGAAAATTTTTGATACTTTTGCATTTACAAATAACATTTGATATCCTGAAGTGTATTTGTAAAGTGGTTCTCTAATACTTTAATTCTTACAAATGTGAATCTTTCCATCCCTCTCTTATTATTCACTTTACATGAGATAAGATGTGTGTGTGTGTATGTGTAAAAACAAAATTATTGAGATTAAAACACATCACTGCCTTCCTTTTTCTAGATCATAGCCCTTGGAAGTAAGGAATATCTCACTACATTGAGTAATATCCAAACAGTAGACTATACTGCAGAGAAATATAACATAAAAATCCTGGCCATGGTAGCGCAATCTGTAATCTCAGCTACTCAGAAGGTAGAGGAAGGAAAATCATGAACTGGAAGTCAGTTTAAAGCACAAGAAGGGAGACTTCTTAAAATCAAAGTACAAACAAAATTGCTGCGTGATAAAGTTCTTGTATATCAGGCACAAGGTTTAATCCTCACTGGGAGAGGGGAAAGAGAGAGAAAGAGAGAATGTGTATGTGTATGTGTTTTAAATGTCTAGAACTTAACATTTTATTTTTTAATAGACAGTAATTTGAATGGATTCTCTGATTTAAAAAAAATCATATATATACACAAAGTAGTAAAATAGGCCATCTGATTTCCAGGCATTGTTTACCAGGTAGGGTGAACAACAACTCAATGTTTTCTTTGCCATTGCTTTTTTTAAAAATCATTTTGGATTGGTGGAAAATTAAGATACTTCAGTTTGTATTTAGAAGTAAAATGTATCCTCATGGAAATTATCCTTTGTTCCATGACATAATTTAGAAGAACGTGTTTATTAAACATTGTCTCAAACTGGGAACTGGTGGTTCATGCAATAATACTAGTTAGTCAGGAGGCTGGGATCTGAGGATCATGTTTCAAAGCCATCCGGGCAGGACAGGTTGTAAGACTCTTATCTCTAATTAGCCACCACAAAACCAGAAATGCAGCTGTGGTTCAAAGCAGTAGAGCACTAGCCTTGAGCAGAAAAGCTATGGGCAGTGCCCAACCCCTGAGTTCAAGCCCCACCACAGACTTTCCCCTCCCACAAAAAACAAATAAACTTGTCTCAAATAACACTTCCTATTACATGGATAAATGATACTTTGAGGACATTTTATCATTTTTACAACTCTATGTACCAATTCTATAAATGTTATAGAGAAGGTATCACTTTATGTAGACTTCTGTATCTGTTACATAACATAGGCATATTTTTAAATCAAAACATTCAACACCATATAAAGTTGGTGTAATTTCATCCCCTGGAGACAAAAGTCTGACTGAAACATGTTTTGTTACCTTTGACGAGCAAGGTGCATTTAGGAATTCCATTGTAAGTGAGGACAGTCCTTCCATATCCATGTATTTGTTAACATCTGGAGTGTTAAAATTTTTCTGTTTCATTTCTTCACACCTTATGGTAGTCTGGATCAGAGATGCTTCTTACAGAAAAAGACATAGGAAGATCTGGTAACCAATTCAATCAATCAAAATAAAAGAAAATGAGGATACAACCTGATATTTAGATAGCACTGATAGGGAAAAATAATCAGACCCAGCATAATGACCTGCCATAGCTAACCGAGTGCAAAGAGAAACAAACCCAATACCCTGTTCTGACCTGCAGACTTTGCTCAGCATTACTTCCACCTCTGCCTCACATTCCAGTTTCTATGGTTGGAGTCATGATCTTTTTGAAGAAAGTACTCTTTATGCAAATTACAAGCCTTGCCTAATTGTGGAAAATATAGCTCTTCCCAGCTATGCAAGCATGGGTCTTTTTCAAGCAGATACATATTAATTTATTATTTTAAAACTGAGTAAAAAGAATGAGAGTTGGGAAGGAAGGAGGGGGAGGTAAATATTGAGAGAGAAAGAGCAAGCGAGAAGGAAGTAGAGAAAACATGAATATGAATGAGTGAAAAGGAAAAAAATGGCTTCATCACAGAACTACACAATGCCAGATTGCTCTTCAAAACTTTAGAAAATACATGAGAAAAGCTCAGGGCACACCACAGTAAGAAGGAACCAAATACTTTCCTGTTGTTGAACTATGTGGAAAGATAGAATTTCTCTACAAGTTAAGGTCATTGAAAGTTCAATTCCCATAAAAGGATGATTTGACCCATAGTTTGGCTAGTGAAAAAGTTGGCCTAATCCTTCTATATAATTACATTTTTGTTAGTTGTTTTAAGTACACACACACCCTCTCTCTCTCTCTCTCTCTCTCACACACACACACACACACACACACACACACACAGATTCATCCTGTTTTTGTGGTTTTCTTTTGATGAGCTCTAAAGGAATCTTTTGAGGTTTCTCTTGTGGTGGGATAGAATAGAACATAGACTATTGTGTGGTGTATTTTGTATGTGAACTGTATTTTTCCCCCCAAAAAAGAAAAGGTTAAATTTAGTAGACCTGTTAAAGGACTTTTCATTAAGATGATGACTTTAAGATGATCACTATTAGAAAATGCAGTTTTACTCAATGATTCTTCTCTGATGTGTATAATTATGATCACTCTATTCTGCATTTATAATTGTTACAAATCAGCAATGTGATTGAGATTTTTCTTTCCAGCCTTACTTGTAAGATTTCAGTAGAATGAGTAAAGGGTTAATGTAAAGCAGCCAGGTAATCTCCACTTTAGCAAGAGAGGTAGTGGGGCATGGACCCTTGGTCTCAGCCACGATGACCAAAATGTCTTGTCCCCTAACCCAGTTTCTGTATCTACTAACTGTGGAAGTGGGAAAGAGCAATATCACTTAAGTACACATCTGTTTTTGCCATCTTCAGTACTGCAATGATCATGTTTACCATTTCTAGGATTTGTATGAAGATACAATGAGTTAGTACATGGCATGTAAAGACAAAGTGAGCATCAGAAATAGTTTTTAAGTTTCACAACTATGAGATGGCAATATTTATATTTTAATTCTGGCTTTTTGAGTCAAAAGCACAATGCAAAATTATAAATCTACCTGGTAACATGGAGCTTACTTTTCATTTTTCCTAAAAGAGTTAGAGCTCTAGTTGATTAAGAAAAAATTAAAGACGTCAGGCATAGTTTGACTTAAATGCAAAGTACTGACATTAGCAAGTTTCTGTTTGAGACTTTCTCTTTCTTCTGTAAACTACCCACAAAGATTTTCCTTCTATCTATTCATTATTTTTCCTCAGTGTGGCAAAGCTAGAAGTGAACATCTGTTAGTGTTACAATGATTTAGTCAAAAGCTACAGTGGAGTCAGGCAACTTACTAAGAAATGTGCAGACAGGGCTGGAAATGCTTTCTAGCTTAGGTTTTATTTTTTAGAGTCTATCCAGGATCTGTTTTGAAGGGGCTTGTTGACTGATTGGATAAACACACACATACACAAAGGAGTACTCTTGTTTATAAACTAAGTACAAATTTCACATACTTTAGGACCAGTCTGTTAATTAACTTAGGTTGAATAAGCCTGCTTTACTCTTCTCAAATTTACAAAATTCTTCTCAAATTATACTGAAGAAATCTTCACCTGGACTCTAGTTCGGGAAAGCAGTATGTTAGGTTGAGAGCTGAGAAGGTGTGATTTTCAAACAGAAGGTTGTTTGGATAGACTAAGCCAGGTGATGAAAAAAGAAAACTAGAAACAACATCGTAAAAAACACAAAGAATTGATTTTAGTCCATTGGGCAAAGGGTGCTTATTTCAAATTGCTTTGCAAAACATGTGACTTCACCTTGATTTCATATTAGACAGATGCATAGTCATAGTAGACTAGCCAAAATTTGAGGTAAAAGGGAACAATCTCTTCCTGTTCAAGTCAAAATCTGGAGTTTCCTTGTCTATGTCAGACATTTCTTCATCCTCAAGAACCAGAAACAAAGGAAGCTGGAGATCTAAAAAGCAAAGCAAGTTTTTCATCTCTGTCCCCTAAGGAAGAACCACAGAGTGAGTTTTAAGAATTAGGGTCTTATTCATCAATGATATAGCTGCCTTGTTAGCATGGATATTGGAAACATGATTTCCTTCAATGAGTTTTTTAAAAAATATATCTTTAAGGAAACATAAAAAAATGTTAGTACACCTCAACAACTTTCAAGATTTATTCTTTACTGAGTTTACTGCTCTCAGCATTCTGACAAGCTTGGAAAATAATGACCTGTGCTGTGTATCGTTAAACGTTCAGTCAGACAGATAGATACAGATGGATGAGTGTTGTGTTGCACAAAGACAAGTCAGCATTATTTAATCAATGTTTGTTTGATCCGTGTAAAATAAGTATAAATGTAAGCTGCAGCCCATCTGTTTCATCATCCATGTGAAGCCAACCTCATTTTTAAAACTTGATTTCTTATATAATTGTCCTAGAATGACACAGGACACTGAGTTGGGAAGAAATACCATTCACGTTGGCGAGGTAAAGAAGAATCCTGGAGAGCAGTATAGGTTTTAGGTTGAACTTCTCCATATTTCAGTGGCACTCTGGACAGTCTTAAGAAAAACAACATCCTGACTTTGTAATTACAAGCTGATAATTAGAAGCTGAGCTTTCAACTCCTACAGACATTGCCTTGAGGATAAGTTGTCTAAGTCTAGCTATGCAAATTTAGCCACCAAGTTAGCATTGTACCTGCCATGAAGAAGGTGCTCAGTAAGATTTATTGCATTTATCTTTCTTTATTTTCATTTCCTCAGCAGCCAAATAAAAAGTAAAAAGAGTACCTAACCTCTTAACCATTGAGAAATGTAAATCACTGCACAGTAAAGCATAATGAATGACCTGAAAGCTAGTGTAATTATCCTGCTACTTATTCTCATGGAGCATGCTTGAAAGCCTAAACATATTAGCATACTCCTCATTTTTCCAAGTGGCACGCTGTTCATTTTTCTAATACCAGTTTTTAAAATCTTCAGTGTAGCTACCATAGAGGGAAAAGGGACCCAAAGGTAGTGACCAACTAGTCTAGGTCACAGTGGGGAACAGAAGACAAGAGACCTGCTAGCCCAGGGTAGAGCCTTAGGTCTGGTTTTCACTTGGCAGGTGACTGAACCTCCCATATCCCTAAACAAGTAGGAGATCGCCAATCCATTGAACATATTGCAAGAATGGAGGAATGGAAAAATTGAACAGAGGTGCCCTATTGTATGTTAGATTTCAACCCTTCTAGGCTGAGATAAGTTACCAAGGACTGAGCAGGACTGAGAATATGTGGCAAGAGCTGAAATGGGCATGAGTTAGCAAACAATGTCTTTGAGTTTGTAAATGAAACCCCATTATCATAATAACATGCATGCCACCATTCTTTACAGAGAGATAGGTGATCTTCCTCTGGGTAAGAACAGAGCCCTTAGGGGAATTAATGTCTTTCCTCAAAACACTGTATGTCTATGATCTTAGTAGTTTCCTAAGATATTTGAAGGAATACTGTGTAAGAGGTTTGTGTAGACAGCAGTGTTCCTCAGGAGAAAAGGAATAGCAGAATTAGTTATCATTACAGCTTTACACACTTAATTTCTATATCATATGGCAATGAGTGTTACATACTAACATTTTGGTCCATTTGTATATCAAAGTTCCCTGAGTTTGTTCTCCAACTTTCATATTACATAAAGGAATTGCTCTATATTTTCTCATCATGAACTGTTTTCAAGAACATTTCAATCATGAGTTCAAATTGTTTAAATCTTTTATTAAGCCACATGCTGAGCCAGCCACAAGTATGCAAAGATAGCTATTGACATGTTGGCAGAATTGTGAGGAAAGAATTTATAACTCAGCTCTTAACTTGCCCAGAGCCAGGAACAGAACAGGAGCCTAATCTGCACATGTGCTTTAAAAACCGGCATTGACATCAACCTAGAATAGGTTGGAAAGATTCAAGGAAGGATTTCTGTCAGAATGAAGATATTTAAAGGTCTAGATTGGAAATGCCACTTATGACTCTCTACCTGAGATGAATGTGAGAGATTTCTTGGTCTTGGAGAAGAATTGCTTGTGTAGACAAGGTTGAAGGTTGAATTGAAGGCTTCTTCCCTGACTTGTGAGTGCTTCAGTTTTATAAGCCTATAAAATATTTGGAGAGGATGATGCTGATCAAGGAAAAAATACTTCTCCCTGGAAAAATAAACTAGAAAGTCCTTTAATAATGTTATTCTTTAGACCCTAATAGCATTGTTCTTTAAACTTTACTATCACTGTTCTTTAAACTCAAAAGTCCTGGACTAATTTTTGAACACTAGTGAATGATTGGCTCTTATATAGAGATTTCCACAGTTGGGTAAGGAAAGGAGGCTGCATATTCCTTAGCAAATGAGAGGCTATAGTATATACTTGTTGGGGCCTCTGGGACCCCTTTTCCCCTACCTCCAGGGGAAAATGCCTGAACCCCAAAAATATGAAAGAGACTCAGCCCTACCCCTCCCACTGGCAGAAGGAATACAGCATATCTTTGTGGACTTTGCTGAGTCTCCTTCCCTGCCAGCCCCCCTCATGTGTCTGACGCAGGAAGAGAATCCTGGGGAGACAGCTTGATGGTTCAATGGGTCTCACCCACCCAGGGGGCGGGCAGAAGAATTTATTATGGTGACAAAGGCTGAAGGGGAGGGACTTGGGGTGATTAAGTGATTGGATGAGCTGGGCTGCCCATCAGGTGATGTCATGAACCTTCCCCTGTGGGCGGGGATTACAGCCCCCCAAGAGCTGGGTCTCTGTAGATGGCACACACGTGTTTGCCCCCCAGGGGTGGGGGCTTCTCTTCCTGTTACAGACGTAAGGGGAGGGGACAAGCTAAAGCCAACTGTGGCCTCTTAAAGGCACAGCTGTCCCCAACATATACTGCTGAAAATTTCAGCAGCTTTGGGGGCTATGCAAAACTATTAACTTGAATGGCTTAAGAGTTATACTATTGTGCTAAACTTTGTCTTTTTTACTTTATTTTTATCTTATTGCTGGCTCTTAGGCTTGAACTCAAGGCTTGAGTGCTTTCCCTGAGCCTCTTTGTGCTTAAGGCTAGTGCTTTACCACTTGAACCACAGAGCCACTTTTGGCTTTTTTCCATAGTACTTTGTTGGAGATAAGAGTCTCATGGATTTTTCTGTGCAGGCTGGCTTCAAACCACAATCCTCAAATCTCAGCCTCTGAAGTAGCTGAAGTAGGCATTAGCCACCAGCACCCAACTTGAACTTTGTCTTTTAACAGAGTATATTCATCTTTAATGTTGGGATAGGTGTTGTATGTGTTTTACTTTCACATAGAAAAACAACACCAAAATAACTACTAAATTTTCCTTTAATTCGTTAACATTTTTCACCTGAACTTAAACCTATTTTAGTGTTATTTGTGAAAGCTTGATTTTGATCTTTTCAAATCATGTTTATATAATTACTTAACTCACATTTCCATTAACCATGAAATGAGAAATCTTAAACTTATATGTGCATCCTATGATGAAGGAAAATGTGTTTTGTTTACTGTGGCATTGATAGAAAGTAAAGCATCCCTTCAAGCTTTATAATCAGGCCTGAATTTGATCTTGAAAACAGTGGCTCAACTTCATTAGAAACATGTACATTTGTATAATCTGTAATGTTTATTTTAGATTGTAGAATAATTTGGGTGAACTGAAGCTGTCAAGTAAAATATTTAAAATATAAAAAGGATTTAAAATAGGGAAAAAGAAGTAAATTAGATAATATAATGACAATCCATGATATATGAAAAAGCTGTAATGATAAATAGAAACATAGTTAGATTCTGTTCACATTGGATTATAAATTTTCAATGATGATTTTGGTTTTCTTGCTGTTGAGGATTAAGGGGCTTGAACTCATGGCCTGAATGCTGTCTTGGAGCTCTTTTTTCCCCCAATGTTAGCACTCTTCCACTTTGAGCCACAGTCCCACTTCTGGTTTTGAATGATTGATTGGAGATCAGAGTGTCATGGGGACTTTTCTGCCTGGACTGGCTTTGAACCATGATCTTCAGATCTCAGCCTCCTGAGTAGCTAGGATAACAAGCATGAGACAGTGGCCCCTAGCACCATGATGATTTTTTTAATGATTTCCCTTCCTTACTCTTATCGGTAACTATTGAATTATACAAATTGCCAAAGTGTATAATATATATATAATGTTTATATATATGTCTATATGAATGTTCTATGTATAGAATTTATATAATATGTAATTGTATATATAGGTGTGTGTATGTGTGTACACAGACATAGCCTTAAGTTCTCATGAAAATGTAACGTATAGTAGCAGAACCAGCCATGCAGCTCATACTCAGTGGAGTCTATGAAAGACTAGTCAAGTTTAGGACTGAGTTTAGGTCCAGATAAGAAAAATAAAGGGGAATAAAGGTAAAATAATGTTCACAGAATCCCAAGCAATATAAAGCCAAGAAAACTCATAAACTAGAACACCAGAGAAGGAAATGGCAAAGTAAAAATAGAAACCTGCTTTCCCAATATTAATAGAAAAAATATATTGATTTTTAAATCTGAAACAATGTTAGTGACTATTGCTATGTGACTATGTTAGTGACTATCACTATGGTTAATCATTTTACCTTTGTGTCCAGCATCACAGAATCATCCTGATAGAAAATGGCTTCAAAATTTATTTTCAAATCATGTTTATTACTTGGGATAAATGCCTGTAATTCTGTGGCATCCGGTATTGATTTTGTGTGTGCTGTTTTTCTTTTAAAGTCAATTGACCCTGGGCAGCAGTTCACATGGGAACATTCAAACTTGGAAGTAAATAAACCAAAGAACAGATATGCAAATGTAATTGCATATGATCATTCCCGGGTTCTCTTATCAGCAATAGAAGGTAAGGAAATGCTCCTATTCTTTATACCACTATTTTCTGAAGCTTAACTCTGTATGTGAGACATTGATGTAAGTAGGCTCAGATCCAGGTACTTTTTTCTTTTTCGTACAAATATATCCCCAACTGGAGCCCAGTATCTCTGCTACCAAAGGATACATGGAGGGTACCAGAACAAATGAGAGCACCCTTCATCACCTTACTGCTTTCAAAGAAAGGGTCACCAAAATAATTGACATTTTGGTGTTGAAAGCAAATGAGGTTGACTATTTTCCTCTTGACTATTAAAAGCATCATCAAGAATTCTATGTTCAACATTCAGCATTTTGCAAGTCTTTAGCCTATAGATTGAAAAGTCCGAGTTTATAATGCCACTGAAATCTTATCCTGTGTCATATGAGCCAAACCTAGGCCAACTCCTGCCCCATATTCCGTCCATCATCATTGTGTGTCTAGAAATGTTCTACAGTGTCTTCATGTTTGAAATTTCACTACTCATCCTCTTACAGGTCAGTCATAAAACATTAAGTTGTACTAGCTTCAGGCACAGTCTATTTAAGGATTCTAAGGTTCAAATGTTTGCATCTATACTGGCTTATATGTCTCTTTCCTCTTTTTAGTTTTCCTGCTTTCTAAATCTATGATAGCTGACACTTTATCTGCTAACTCTAACCATGTCCTACCTGCCTCTTTAGTGCCCAAATTTATTTGAAAGCAGGACTCTCCTTAAAAGCTTCCCTAGTAAGCATCAAAGTTAACAATACATTTATCTCCTGATTTGGGGGGATTAGAGAAATTTTTGAGCATTTGAGCAAGCTCATACCCAAATCTTCCTGCATCAAAATGGCATTGTGTGATTTTCAAAATCCACTTATTCTGCTGGTGGGAAAATGCTATCATCTCTTTACCAGAAGACAAATATACTAATTATTCAAAAGTTAGCAATATTCCATAGTCTAAAAATTTATTAAGTCCATCAAACTTCACCACTGTTAATTTAGGCAGGACAGTGTCAAGCACATAGTTGCTTCTTTTTGAGATGTTCTTGTACTGATTGCCTTACAGATGAAACTGTAACCCCTCTATACGTCACTTTAAAAATAAAGAAATGGGGAAAAAAGAAAAAAGGTATATGTGTAAGAAAGAAAATACAATTAATATATATGGCTAATTAGAATATAGGGTTTATATTTTCACTCATGTTTCCAATTTTAAAGTGTGAAGTGAACCGAAAAGCAAGCATGAGATCACAAGCTCTCTGAGAGAATATTGAATTAAACTTTTCCAACTTACAGGAAACCAGTTGAAGTGGCTCACCAAGTCATAGAATGGCACGAGATAGGACTTTTTGGTTTTGATTAGCTCACCCAAGAAATACTAATAGGCTTCATTCCAGCCTAAGGTGGGGCAACTAGTAGTTCCTGAATGTTAAATTCCTAAATTACCCAGGCAGGCTAGTCAAGCATAACTTAGAGGCCAAAAGCATTTCAATAAACATCCATGGAAAGTGGAAAAGAGTTTGCCCAATGAGATCGTCTAGGGAGAAACATAACCAAGTTCTAGTCCCTTAACCCATCTACAAAAACTTGTGCTATGCTAAAAATAAGTGTGCTTCTCACCCTAGCCGTGACCTAATTAAAAGTGTACACCTTTCCTAAAAACTATCCGAGCACTTACAAAATAAAATGTAACCAAAAATTAGTGATTTCTTATCCCAAGTCTTGTTAAATTATCTCCATAATACATATAAAAACAAAACCAAATCACAAAGAGAAGAGCTCTTTTTTTTTTTCATTAGCAAAGAAAGGTAAATTACACAAATAAAATAGTTTAAACTGTATCCAGGGTACTTAGATGAGATACAGTGGTAGGGGGGATTCAACCACAGGAAAGGAAAACAAGAGAAAAAAAAAAAAACAAGGGGGTGGGGGGGGTGGGGGGAGAGGTGGGAAAATGAGGGAGGAGGTAACAAGTAGAACAAGAAATGTACTCACTGCTTTTCATGTGAATTTGTAACCTCTCCGTACCACACTTTGACAATAAAGAAAAATTTTAAGGTATTTTAATGTTTTATATTGTTGGCTAGCCTTTTCTGTATTACAGTATTATTTCCACTCAGAGTTACATTGCTTTCCACTACAACTTTGTCTACTTTTGCCAGTATGTCATTATTTTCTTAACCTGTTATTTCCCACACAGAGCAGAGAAGTATGTTGAAAGTCCAAAAAATACCTCCTTATACATTTATTATGATGCTTAGAAATTTATGCTCATTTTATTCATACACTGTTTTTGTGTGTAGAAGCAAAAGCACTCAACTCGAGTTAAACCTACCTTTTTATAGTTCAGTGCTCACAAATACACCCTAAATCTAGAGCTGACCTAAAAACTTGAAGTCTTTCTATTTGAAGTCTTACACAAAAGGTTAGGAATATTTAATTGAGGTTTATGGGGTATGCAGAGAGCTTTAATCTAGATTGCAACCATGAAGAGCATTTTATTTTACACTAAGCCCTAACCAGCCAACTTCTTAGTCATCCAGGAGACAATGCTTCATTTGGAACCACACAACCAGCCACTAACTGAGGCTGTTCTAGAAACAGCTTTCATAACATAGAGCCATGGTTTCAGTATAATAGAATGTAAAGGGGCTGGGGATATGGCCTAGTGGCAAGAGGGCTTGCTTTATATACATGAAGCCCTGAGTTCGATTCCTCAGCACCACATATGTAGAAAACAGGGCAGAAGTTGCACTGTGGCTCAAGTGGCAGAGTGTGCTAGCCTTGAGCAAAAAGAAGACAGGGACAGTGCTCAGGCCCTGAGTTCAACCCCAGGACTGACAAAATAAATAAATAAAATAAAATAAAATAAAATAGAATGTTAAGTGACTTCATGCACATTTATAAAACTTGATGTGATTGTGATTTGTTGGTGTTCCACCTCGAGGACTAACTTAAATTAAGGGAGAAGGTTTTAATTTGGGTGTTGTGGGTATTTTTGAATTCTGTCCCAATGAATCTAGAGGCCTTTTTTATCTGATTTTTCAAAGGAGTTGATAGAGGTCTCCATTCTTGGTGTCTTTGTTTAACAGAGTAAACTTTTACCTTTCTTCCATTTGGAATATGACAGGAAAAATGAAGGAGTCAGGAATTATATGTGGGCATCAACTTGCTTATAAAATTCTTTCAAAGTGGTAACATTTGAGGACATTTTTCCAAATTATGCTCATTTTATGAATGCTGGGAAAAGTAGAAAACCAGCTGAAATGAATCATGAAAAGAAAGGCCTTTCAATTGTTGAATTTTAGGGTAACAAACATAAAAGCACAATTAATTTTTTGACAAATTCATTTGCCATTGGGATACCCTCGATGTTTAAGCAGTTGTTAACAAAAAAGAGTAATTACTGAACAAGAGAAGGGATAGAAGTTGCTTTAATGATGTAAGATGGATATTTCCAAATGAAGACTGGAAGGTAATATTAGTCTATACACAGACAAAATGTTAATAGTGTATTTCATCTTATAAAATCCAGAGTTGTTCAGAAAATGAACAAGTAAACAGGCTAGGAAACAAGGAAATCCAATGAGCTAAGCAAACATGACTTCTCCAAGTATTAGTTTTCTCAATTATTATCTCTTTTATTTTTGACTTGCAAGAGTTATCTCTATGTGGGTTGATATCTGTTCTTTTAGGTACTACACATAAGACACGAATAAATATTTGCTTAATATGTAGTTATCCATTAGCCATGAGAAAACAAATGCAAAGCATTGGCTCAGAGTAGTCTCCTGTATAAACAACATATCCCATGATAGAATCCAGCTTTGGTGATTTCTCCAAGGCTTCCCATCACCAACATCACCAACAGTAACCAACAGTACCTTTCTACTGGTAGAGTTAGTGGCCATTTCTGAGTCTCATAGTGTGGGTGCAAAAGCTAACCTTAGCTATCCACCTAAAAAAGACTATGTTGTCCTTTGGCATTAGGCTGATAGATACTACAAACATCACATTCTGTCTCTTCATCTTCTATTTCCTGGTATAACTCACCTGAAAGAGTGACACAGCATCAAGTCATCAGTGATCCAAATACATGAGAGCCATTTCACTGCAGAACTGAGATCAAGTGCATGCATGCCTGCATCTAGAGGTGACCTGCTCAGCTCAGCTTCCTTGGCCTGTATCTTCAGTTTTTTCCAAGCCCAGGAATATCCAGGAGTGGCAGAATATCATAATACCTTAAAATAAGCAAAAATGAATTACTGCATTCTTTATTTTTTCTTAAAAATAGGTCTTGTTATAAAACATAATTCCATTTTTCTGCTTCCTATATTATATTTGTTAGCAGGACTATAGTTAATGTATCATTTAAAAGTTATATATATAACTGTTAACTTTTATATAAAAGTTATATATCTATATCTATATCTATATTTATCTATCTATCTATCTACTAACTATCTATCTATCTCCCAGTCTAGAGTGAACTCAGGGCTTGGGTGCTATCTATGACCTTTTGTGCTCAAAGCTAATGCCCTAGCACTTGAACCACAGCACCACTTCCAGCTGTTCTGAGCAGTTCATTGGAGATATGAGTGTTACATCCTTTCCTGCCCAGGATGGCTCCACACGTTGATTCTCATCTCTTTCTCCTGAGTAGCTAGAATTACAGGTGTAAGCCACTGGCACCCAGCTGGTATTGACTTTTAAATGTTTTTGGACAAGTATAAATACAAAGGAAAATTAATATGGTGCTTTTTTCTTCAGCAAAGAAGATAACTTCTACTAGACATGACTATCATGGTGTCTATGCAATGGGTGATATCATGCCATACATTTGATGTGTATAACCTATCCTATTAAACACTATTTCAAAAGCTAGTGCCATCTGAATTTACAGATGAGGAAACTAGAACATTAAGGAAATCATTTTTAATAATTGATAGCTAATAAATGGAAGACCCAAAATACAAATATATATTACTGAGACACAAGGCTGATTTTCTCCTCCGTAGACCATTGGGAACCACATTACTTTTGAAGTCATGATGTCTGAAGTCTATGCATGTTATACCTAATTCAAAATCAATGGCTAGAGTGACTGTCTTGGAATTTTGAAACACACATTTTGAAACATTTATGATTGAAACCGTAAGGCTAGGGTTTTCACATTCTTGTCAATGTTTATTTTTCTAAAGAACCAACTACATCTAAATGCATTTCTGATGGGTTTGTTATTTGCTTATTATCACTTTGTTTAGTATCTTGAGAAGAATACTAAACAATAAGAATATTACTGGAAACTGAGTCTTAGTTTAAGCAGTTACATGGCCTTGGCGGTTGTCACTTAGTGAAGTTAACAGTAACTCTTTGGAAGAGCTGGGTGCATTGTGAACTTGCTGAACATTTAAGGTTTCACTCATAGCAAGGATCACTAGCAGGTTGAATTTGCACACTCACTTCATGGTGTGCACTCACACCCAACTCTTTGTGTCTTTATTCTGTTGATTGACAAAAATGACAAATAACAAAAGAAAAACACATGTGGTAGCCATTCTGTAATGTACTGTAATTCTAGAGCTTATTACACTGTTTTGTTTATTCTTAGTAATATAGGGGTCTGTGCCTTAGTATGCTTGTGTTGCTACAATAAATTGCCACAGATGGGGCAATGTATAAACAACAGAAATGTATTTCTCACATGTCTGAAATCTGTAAAGTCTGACATCAAAGTTCCAGTAGGTTGGGTATCTGAGGAAGGCCTAGACCTTCAGCTTCCTAAAAGGTGCTTTCAGAGAGAAGTTCAGAGTTCAGATATGGGGTGGTAACCAGTCCATTTCGTTCCTTTCTAAGAAGCTTAATCCCATCCACAACAGTGCTTCCCCAAGATTTAAAGAATTTCTAAAGTCCCAATTTTTCAAAAGCACATTGGAGATTATGCTCTAGTACATAACTTTCAGGGAACATAATTGGACCACAGTGATCTCTGGCTGACTTTTTCATAAGGGAAAAAGAATATGTTTAAAGTTGTGCAACATAAATATGTTTACTCACTGTTTTAACAGTGCCTTCATTAAAGGGTCTAGGTGCTTCTCAAGAAGAATCCATCTCGCAATTCTTGCTTCTGTAAAAGTTACTAAAATCAGTTACCTTGCTTCAGTTTCCTCATCTGTGCAATGGAATTAAGAGTTCCTACCTCTGACTATTAATATATAGGTTAAGTGATTAATGCATGTGAAACCCTTTAAAGAATGCCTGGCAACAAGAAAATAATATGTAATAAATATTGGGAATTATTCAGATGATCATTAGTGCTATGAATTTTAGTGCTCCTCTTACCATCAAATGGAATTTGTTTTGTAATTGATCTATAGAAAAATTAACTATCAAAATGAGAAAGCTTGGGTTGGGGATATGGCCTAGTGGCAAGAGCACTTGCCTCATATACATGAGGCCCTGGGTTCAATTCCCCAGCACCACATATATAGAAAAGGCCAGAAGTGGTGCTGTGGCTCAAGTGGCAGAGTGCTAGCCTTGAGCAAAAAGAAGCCAGGGACAGTGCCCAGGCCCTGAGTCCAAGGCCCAGGAATGGCCAAAAAAAAAAAAAAAAAAAATGAGAAAGCTTCATATATACATATGACTATTCTGTGAAGCCAAAAAAAAATTAGCTGGAGCTTGATAAATGGAAACAAGATTATAATAAAATTACAAATTTCAACACAGAAGAATGTTTTCATTTAAAAAGCAATTCAAAATATATCTTTTGCTGTTAGATTTGCATAATAGCAATTCAAAAGAATTCCAGTGTAAATAATATAGATGATGTTAGAAAAACTTGATTACTTGTGAGAAGGGGAATTTAGCACCTGTAAAATGAGAAATTGTCTTACAGGAAATTAACCTTCCTAATTTAATAAATAAACAAACACCCCAAACCACTGTTATTTCTCCATAGTGTTGATTCACCATGTGCCACTCCACCCGTGGCCTATGGCTCTGTGTACTCTTGGTCTGTCTTTTCCCACTCCACCAAGTCTTTCCCAATCCATTCAAACAGCTGGCAGCATATGTCAACCTGCCCTTTGATTTTACTTTATCCCTATGCTGCTATCTTTTTTCTTTTCAGGCCATATCCAGTAATCTGATATACTGATATATTTTCCATAAGTCAAAACAAAACAAACTAGCACAAGAAACCCAGGAAAATAAGATTGTACAATCTACTTCCCATTCTAGAATATAATGTTAATACTTGTGACTGTAGATGTCTTATATGAAGCTTTGACATGAAAAAATTGTTAAATATTTGTCCCAGTAAAGAATTTATTTGTTAGTTTCCATGTTCCTTTCTTATATCATCTCAGTAAATACCTTTCTCCCTCACCCCCCATTCTCTCTCTTCTGTTCCCAGTGACTAGTAAATAGTTTGTGGACACCTTAGTGTTTGTTTTACTTAGTCCTTAATATTCTGTTAAAGTACTGAATGAAGTTTATTAGCATATATACCCCCTTATTGAAAAATCCTACTTTTGGGCTAGGGATATGGCCTAGTGGCAAGAGTGCTTACCTCGTATACATGAGGCCCTGGGTTCAATTCTCCAGCACCACATATACAGAAAACGGCCAGAAGTGGCAGAATGCTAGCCTTGAGCAAAAAGAAGCCAGGGACAGTGCTCAAGCCCTGAGTCCAAGCCCCAGGACTGACAAATAAATAAATAAATAAAATCCTACTTTTATCAATTCCATGCAATCATTGGTTGAATTGAGTTCATTTGCCTCCACTTATTTAGGACATCAATCACTGGTTGATGAAGATGGCACAGTTCTTCTTGCGTTTCCAGTCTTCTATGTTTCAAGTTAGTTATTTACAAGTGTGGCACAGTTTAATCCTTTTATTTTATAGTTATTTTTTAATACATAAAAGCACCTCTTTGTGAGGAGCAGTGCACAAACATATTTTTATAGCTTAATTTGTCTTAAGAAGCCAGCTAGATGGGATTTAGCTTGGAAATTCAGATCAATTTCACAGGGTGTTTGCAGTCTTCATAAAAATGATCTAATTAGTGTTGTGTGACTGGCTTTCTTCTTCATGCAGCTGCGTACATGATACCAGAATATATGACTTCCTGCCTCCTGCTTTAACCTATAACCCAGAAAAGACAAGTATATATTTAAGAAATGTCTGGTTGTATTTTATTATTGTTGTTTACTTTTTTATTTTTTCCTCATGAAACCAATCAAAGTTCAAATCAGGCTGAGTTTATTTTTTTCTCTACTGTCTTATCTCAGTTATTGGATTTTTTTTTCATTTCAATTGCACATCTTGGCAGATTTTTTAAATGATCTACACTTGATTTCTCTAAAGCAGTGGAGAAACCTACATGGCCTATGGTATGGATCTGTTGTGAGAATGTATACATGGTTTATAAATGGCTGAGAAATTGTAAAGGAGGAGGAGGAGGAGGAGAAGGAGGGGGGGGGAGGGAGGGAGGAAGGGAGGGGAGGGAGGGAGGGAGGGAGGGAAGAGGATTTTCATCTACTCCACTGATGTTTCTTTTCTGAAAAAAATATAAAATCTAGAAAGGAAGCTTCCCAGTTTGGGAATTACATTTCATCAGTAAAGTATTTAGGAATGAGTGGGCTTATTTCATTTCTATTTGTTACATCAGTTATAATAACAAGATCCATATGGCATTTTGGAAATTTCAAATGTGCTCACTCATTTGACTCTCATAAAGAGTATTGGCTCGAGGGTTTTATGATGATACTATCTATTCATCTATTTGTGATGAAGAGATAGGATCTGAGAGTTTCTTTTAGACAGACTTCTGACTGGCATATCCATACTTCATTCTGACTATCTCACTTCTAGAAAATAACTATCAATTTGGCTATGTAAGCTAACTGAGCCCCAATTTTGTGATGTAGCTAAAAAAGTATGCTGCCTTGACCCAAGCTCTGCAAATATCTCTGTGATTTGAAATGACTTCTTTATACCAGGGGTGATCATTCTCCAACCTGTATAGCTAATCTTGATGCATATTCAAAAATAGTTCAACCCCCAAGTTCCTCCTCTATGAGTTCGCTGAGCCCAGCCACCTCATAGTACAGAGGTGTAGAAAGTTACACAAGATGACAAAGAATAATGAGAAGGTACAGTTGTGTTCATATATGCTTTGAACATTAGCTCTTGTTCTATTAGCTAAATATGGAGATGACACTTCCCACAGAGCAAGGCATCTTTTTGAAGAAATTCCTATGTGTTTTCTAGAAATGAGAAGGGTAAATTGCCAAATTGAAGTGACAACAGGGGATGTTATAGTACTATGTCTTTGCAAGAAACATGTGCCTTTTGTGATGTGTCCCATCTGATGTGCTGCATTTTGCCAGTCCTCATGGTGCTGTGGGTGCCTGTAGTAGACAAAGGAAGGACAAAGAAGGAATATATCTTTTGAAATTAAAAAAAATTTACTTGTAAATGATTATTGACTTTTGTTTCTCTTGTTTCTGGTTTAGCTAGTGTCAGCAAAGTAAGTATTTTTCTGTATTGCAGGTTATGAACATTGCAATTTAGGTATTAGTTAGCAATTCATTTGGGGGACGTTTGCTTGATTACTTACGTGTTAGAGTTGAGGAGGGCCCACAATTTACTAAATAAAAGGTAATTTATGTAGATATTGGGTTGTATTTAGGTTATATTTAGGTATTAGGTTTAGTACTTAGGTTGTATTGGGTCTGAGTCTTTCAATAGGGAATTAACTGTTTTACCAAAGAACAATTCCTTTTTACACCTAACTTTTACTTCATTAAAAATGTATAGAACTTAAGGGAAATTACTTACCTGAGTTTTGGAGCCACACTGTGAGGTGGAGCAGGTCAAAGTACTGGGCATATAGGACCTCTCCCTCTCCTAGTATATTCTGCCTCCTAGTCATGGCTGTCTCAAATTCACCCTTACTTCCTAAACTCTGGGAAGAGAGCTGCTTTCCAGGAACATTGACTAATAGCCACTTACTGGCCAATTCTTCTAGTTTTTAACCCTACCAGCTTCAAATCAAGATTCAAAGTATCAGTCTTGCTCAAATATCCCATCTCAGCACATCAGTAATAGAAGCAAGAGGAGGCAGTTTATAAGACCAGAATGTGTTCCTAACTAAACTAATCAGAGAGACAAAAAATCTATCCATTTGCTGCTAAGTAACTGAAGAAATGTCCAAATCCAAGAAAGGTAAAAAACCTACCATAAAGGCTGGGAATATAGCCTAGTGATAGAGTGCTTGCCTCGCATACATGAAGCCCTGGGTTCGATTCCTCAGTACCACATATACAGACAAAGCCGGAAGTGGTGCTGTGGCTCGAGTGGTAGAGTGCTAGCCTTGAGCAAAAAGAAGCCAGGTACAATGCCCGGCCCTGAGTTAAGGCCCCAGGACTGGAAAAAAAATACCATAAAGTGACATTTTAGGACTCAAAAAACCTTGAAAGACTCAGTTCATCACACTTTATTTAGCAGATAAACGTTCACAGGCCTGGAGAGGTAGAATGGGTAAATGTCAAAGAGCAAACTATCTGCAACCCTGGACAGTCCTGGTTTCTTGATGAGTTTCTCTAGATCTTTAGCAAGTGCTTAATATTGTCCCAAGACTCTAAAATTCACACATGATTTTTCCCTATGTACATACTGCAGTACCAAGTGTGAACCTTTCTCTTGTGATTACTTAAGTTCACATTGACAAAATAATTCATGTACTACTTGGGGTCCTGCTAACGTCAAGGTAGGATTTAATATAGATTTTTCATAATTACAAACAATAAGGGAATCTTTAGAGGTCAGGTGATAGTGTGACCAAAATATTTATTCCACAGCTAGTTGAGTGTTCTTATGGGTACTGTTGCTGCTTATAAGAATGCCTCAACCTACTCTTCCTCAAATCAGTAGAAGAAAAAATACCTTGTTTTTAACATTGCCATGACCAAATAGTTCAGATAGTATATTTCTTGACATTGTACCATGTTTTCAAGATTTTAAGCATTCCTTAATAATTAATTATTCCTTAATAATTAATAATTAATTCCTTAATAATTAATTCTTTGGATTGGAAGAGTTTCTTCTTTCTAGGATTTTCTCTCCTACTGATATCCAAGCACACCCAGTGTCAATGTTTGGAAGCCCTGTGTTCTGTAGCTCAAACTTATATGAGAAAAATGGATGTCCTTGCATTTGAACCCACAGTAGCTTCCCAGCCCCTTGTGGACCAGAAAGAGAATGGTTGAGTCTCAAGTCCATTCCAAGGTTTATTATTCTGCTGGGAAAACTCTGACTCGTAGTTTATAGCAAATAAAAAGAGAGCATACACTTTTGTTCACGTTGCCTAAATAGCTGTTTGGCATAGTCTGCTGTACCTGAAGAAGAGAGGAAACTTTGCCAATAATTCATCTGATTACAATCTCTCTATTTAAAAAATGGATCGAGTTTACTCTCAGACTTAGCATACAACACAAACATTCAGTCTTGAACATAAAGTAATGTTTTCCAGTGTCTCAGAAAAATACAGTTCATTAAGTGATGACCAAGCTGAGACAGAAGACTGGAACATGTTGGTGTAATGTGAAGTTGGAGTCTAGGTCAACTACTACTACTTTTTATATTGGGACCATTTCCATGGCTATTGTTAACTGAAGAATATCCATGAAACAATACATGGGAAGTCATGAAAACCTCAATTTTACAAATGCAGTAGACTGGCAATGAGCATCTGTTTTAAGAAGAACTGACTTTAAAACACATTTCCAACAGCAGGGCCAATGTCCTAAGATTACTCCAATTACTAGCCTATGCCATTTACAAGCATCTTTGTCACATTCCTGTTATTTTAACTACTTCTCTCCCAACCAAAAATGAAACATAAACCAATCAATGAGAAAACTTGACCCAATCACTGTTGTTGGAGAATTGAAACAAGGTCTCAAGAAATAAATTAGTAGATCGTAATTATATATTCTTTGGTCCTAGATTTTATGTCAAATTTCCATCATCAGAATCTCAGGGCAATACAATTAATTCTCACACACTTTTAGTGTTACTTTCACAAGTGCAAGGCACTGTTTGGATGAAGTAGAGAATTGAAAATTAAATAAATATGCATTACATAGATAAGGTTACACACAAAAATGAATGAAATTTTGTAGATCTGTCTTCCTAGCCAAGAAATTCTAATGAAGAATTCCTGAATGCACATATCTTTGTAGCACTAAAGCATTTAGAAAGGCAGCCTATTGTGTATTTTTACAAGATTAATTGACAAACTCTTCTAAATATGTCACATTGCAAGCTGGGATCTCATCTATTTGAAATAGACTGCTGTTTACCTTTAGCATCCAATCTGGGATTGCTATCTTTTAGAAGGTGAAGCCATCACCCTTTGTGATTTTTTTCTCATTTATCTTTCCCTAAAACTGGTTATATGCAGTTTCTGGATACAGGAGATCTTAGAGCTTCTGTGGAACATAGCATCTCTCAACATTTCCAAATTGCTAAGGATTATGGAAAGTTGCTAAGGATTATAGGAGAGTTGCCTCATCTGCCCTTCTGCCCAGTGGTCAAGGAACTGGCCAGAGGGAAGCTTTCACTGTGGGTATAGGTAAAACCCACAGATAAGTGTCAAAATACAAGAGAAACCTCAACATTGATGTTATTATTTTCAGGACAAACACATTAGTCTAGACATTAGCTCTCGTGGGTATTAAATTCTTATTTTCAATTTTCTTTTTTTCCATATAGCGAGGCCTAAATTCTTTTTTTTTTTTTTGGCCAGTCCTGGGGCTTGGACTCAGGGCCTTAGCACTGTCCCTGGCTTCTTTTTGCTCAAGGCTAGCACTCTGCCACTTGAGTCACAGCGCCACTTCTGGCCATTTTCTATTTATGTGGTGCTGGGGAATTGAACCCAGCGCCTCATGTATACAGGGCAAGCACTCTTGCCACTAGGCCATATCCCTAGCCCTGAGGCCTAAATTCTTAAAGCATATGATGATGTAGTATTTTCCCCAAGTGCCTAGTAGTCTCCAGGCAGCATTTTTGTCTTTATATCCCATGAAGTACAACCAGTTTTCCATAGCAATTCATCCCCATTACATTTTTTTTATATTCAAACTTGAGTAGTAGTACATCTAAATTATCCAATTCCTTACACGATGACTGTTAAAAATATGCAAAGTGGACTGGATGGGTCTGATTCTGTTCCATTAAAGTCACTTCATCACTTCCTTATCCCCAAATAGATTGTGCAGGCAAATTTATTACCCTCAATGATAAGGGAAATGGCATTGTGCTCCGTTGGTGCAATGTTTTAAGTAATTTCACTCAGATACCTCCATTCTGAATCTTCTTGGACAAAGTTTTCTGTGTATCTGCAGCTGAATGAGGTCCTTAGTGAGAACTTTTTTTTAATTTTAATGAATTCTTTAATGTTAACTGCTAAGCTAAAATACTGAAAATGGGTTTTACCTGTGTTTCCATTCTTGGCTCAGGATCCTCGTGACATGTGAGCCTTTGCACTTCCCAGGGACTGCCACCAGAGGATTTTATTTAAACTGCCCTTTGAATCCACAGTAATTTGGTGTCAGGGAGGAACACGATCTTATCAGCAAAGGGCTGCCAGAAGCCCAACTGCTTCTTGAGTAGCTGCAATCAATGACTAACGTTACAAGCAACCGTGTATTTCAGTTTCCGCTCAGAAGGCTTTTTAGCAAATTTTGGTGACAGTCCATATCCATGTGTGCATCTCAAAGCACAGTAGTTTCATCTGATATCCATTACTCTTCTTGAGAAGATCAGTTTTGTAACTGGAATCAGAAAAGCAGTCAAAGTAATTCTAAGTGGCAATCAGTGAAATATAACCATCTTAGCTTGGGAACATATGTTCTATTATAGAAAAAATATCTTCCTCTAATCCTAGAATACATATTTTCCTAGAGGTAGAAGGGATCATAGTAAGGGCCTGGTGCTTCCTTCCATAAACTCTACTAGCCCTACAAAGAAGTTGTTTCCTTTTAGAGACAGGTAACTCATGTCACCTTCCAAGGAAATCTACTGTTTTTTTTTAAAAATTATGATCATTTGAATGCCTTTGAATTAGAAATGAAATTCCTCTCTCTGTACTTAAATCGTTCAGAATTGAAAAGATGAACCTTCACATAGTAAATCTAAACCCCTTCAGATACTCTAAGGGCAGCTCTTATCCCCAACTTCTAATCTTCCTCTGTTACTTTTAAATGTAGTCTTTTTTTTCATAAGGAATAGCTTTGATTGCCTTAATCACTCTGTCACTCTTCCCTAAAAGGAGCTCAATTTGCTTATCTATCTCTTAAAGGAACTAAGCTAAAGGAAAATTAAACTTTAAATCTGAAGTAGGGCTCTCCTATTTACTAAATGTTGGAAAGTTATTCCTTTTGTCAGGAGAATTAGCAAATGTGAATAAAAGACATGTCAAAACAGACAATAAGGAAGATAAGCAATAAGAAATGGTATTATTATGGCACATAAAAGTAGTATAAAGGGCTGCCAAGGCATCCCACATGTGCAGAATAGATGTGAGTGTTTCATAGTGGGAAGGACACAGAGTGTGTTTAGGAATGGAAGTGGTTCTAAATAGGATGTCTGTGTTTTCTAATGGGAGCAGGTCAGTCTCTACAGGATCGATCCTAGAGGGAGTCTAGAGAAATATTGAGCCTTATAATCTCAACATAGTTGAGAGTTTGTGTTTTATTTGAAGTGTAACAGAAAGCCGTTGCTAGATGGCTTTCCTAAAGAAAGGAAGTAATAGTCTCTGAAGTGGATAGAGAGTAGGCTACAGAGGATAAAATAGAAGTGAGGTGGGTAGGAGACAATTTTCATAATCCAGAGAGAGCTCCATAGGCTACTTATAACAACCTCACAGGGTTCCAGTTAGAAGCAATCCTCTGCAGAGAGTAAGACACAGAGCAAGCAGAGTACCTAGGATTAAACCCAACTCCATCAATTTAGGCAACTGGACTAAACAAATTCTTTTTCCTATCTTTTTCACCTGTTGCTTCCTTTGTGAAAAGATGATCATGACAGGACTTTCACATGGCTGTTTTGTGATGAGTAAACGAGTTTATATGTGAGTTATCTGATAGCTAAATCTGCAATTAATTATAAGTATTGCATACCCCATTTTATATTGTATTTTCACTCTTAGGTATTCCTTTATTTGCCTTTGGTGTAGAAATGGGCAAGAGTGAGGAATGTGACCAGAATTATTCCTTCACAAACAAGTTTGTCCTCATGCAACAGGGAAAACAGAGGCCCCATGAGAGGAAAGGCATGCTATGAACCATCTGTTGTAGTTTCCTTTCTTTGACAACCTACCTTATCATATTATAAAGACTTGACATTTTAATGTGGCATTTTTTTAACAAGTTGATCCTGGTATGAGCCATTCTTAATCTTGCTTAAAATCTATACCTCAATATATTGTGACTCATGTGATTGTGACTCCAAATGTCACAAGAGTGTGGAATAATATCATAGCATTGGCATTAGCCCATAGCCAAGCTGTTTCATCTTGTGATATGTCCACCTAGTTTAATAACACTCCTTGTTTTACAGGCATCCCAGGAAGTGACTATGTGAATGCCAACTACATAGATGGCTACAGGAAACAAAATGCTTATATTGCAACACAGGGATCTCTTCCTGAAACATTTGGGGACTTTTGGAGAATGATATGGGAGCAACGGAGTGCCACAATTGTCATGATGACAAAATTAGAAGAAAGATCCAGGGTAAGAATAAGTATTCATCCCCTCAAATATCTTTCCATGTAGTGCTTCTGTTATATATTGTATTCTTTTCAGAATGTCACCAGTTTCTAAAGGTTAATTTTATTTGACATGCACTCATTGTGAATGGACATCAACAATTCTGATTAAACTATTTTTTTTTTTTTTTGGCCAGTCCTGGGGCTTGGACTCAGGGCCTGAGCACTGTCCCTGGCTTCTTCTTGCTCAAGGCTAGCACTCTGCCACTTGAGCCACAGCGCCACTTCTGGCCATTTTTTGTATATGTGGTGCTGGGGAATCGAACCCAGGGCCTCATGTATACGAGGCAAGCACTCTTGCCACTAGGCCATATCCCCAGCCCCTAAACTATTTTTTAATACTCTTCTGGGAGGGCTGAATGTAGTGATGATGCATGCCTATAAAATGCTTATAGATGTCTATGGATTCCTCCCAGCTACTAATAGGAGAGAGACAGGGAGGATCACGGTTCAAGGCCAGCCTAGGAAAAAAGTTAGCAAGATCCCACTCAGCTGAGTGTGTATGAGTAAGGTACGGAATGAGTAAGAGGATTGTGTTGTAAAGTTGATTCTAGGGAAAAATGCAAGATTAAAGCAGAATGGATTGGGGGTATGGCTTATGTGGTAGAGCATCTGTCTAGCAAACAAAGTAATTAGTCCTAATGTCAAACCCTGAACTGGAAATAAAACAAACAGCATCAAAAAGTATTACCTCTATAATGCATGGCTTAGTTAGTGATATATGCATGTAATCCCAGCAGTTAGCAAGATAAAACAGGAGGATTGCAAATTCAAGGCCAGTTTGGATTCCATAGCAATATACTGTCTCAACAACAACAACAAAAATATGCAAAAATTCTGAGTGTTTTCAAAGAGGAAATTCTCCCACACTAGGATGTTGGACAGGAAAAATCAGTAGCATTCAAGGACATGGTTTGAGAAAATAAATATTAACTTGAACCACTTCTTAAAATTCACATTGAACAAGAATCTGAGAACTTTAGGGAGAATCCCTCCAATATAGACTTTCCATCATTTTCTTTCTCACAATCTACAGTGTAAAATCTAAAATTCGATAATAGATGCTTTTATTTCAAATTACTTAAATTAACAAAACTTAATTTAGGGCATCCAGAAGAAAATGATGTGGCTTAACACTTGGCATCAATGTATAGAGGATATTTAACTTGTTTACATTTCCCTAAAAGGAATAGATTTTAATGATAAATTAAGATCCAAGAAAGTTTTATTCATCATTTGGGTCTAATATCATAGTGCATGGCATTTTAGTTAATTGCTCTTGATTTGGGAATTTAAAACATAATGCATAAGTAGTCTGCCATATTTCTCAGTACATTGACAAGTTTTGTAACCATAGGATGAAAATCAGTCTTTAACCTTAGGAAGTTAACCAGCCAGTGGCACAGCCTATCACTGAAGAGTAAACTTATTCAAAGTGGAGTTTGAGATCACAGGTAAGAGTCTGTTTCAAACGATCTCCACAGGAGAGGTAGAAGGAAGCCAAAACTCAATTCTCTACTTGTGAGCTCTGAGAGCCTGAAGTGTTCCTCTAAGCTCAACACTGCTAAGTAGTGCCTCTTGGCCCAGGTGTGTATGTGAGGAAATGCATAGGCTGCTCAGAGGCTTTATAAAGGAAAAGCTAACATATGGGAAACTATTAAAAAGCCACATAAGCTCTTACACAGGTGGGGGATGAAATGATATGACATATAGCTGGTTTAATAAAAATTCATTAGATTTTTTACATACATGAATTCTGTAGAGATGGTGAAACCTTGTCTCACATGAATTTAGAAGACAGTATCAATGAGTCTGAAGACAAACCTTTGTTTCATACTTTGTGTGAAAACCCGAGTAAAGGGATATAAATGGGTCCATCATTGATTGGTATTCAGCTTAACCCCTGTTATAGCAAGCAGTTTCTTTCACTACAGTCCTGGACCCCAGTGATCCTTGGCTACAACAGTTAATATTTAAAGAAGTATAGAACACATAGTATATTGGTGTTTCACTAAAACCCTGTGAGGTAAATGTGACTATAATCTTTACTTTGCATATGTGCACCAAGATCCAGAAAATTGCAGAAGGTCATTTGAGGTCATTCAGCTTACCAAGGTCAGAGATAGGAGTTGAAGACAGACAGTCTGGCTCCAGAACCAGGTGCTTCCCTAGAAGGCCATACTGAGTGCTAACACTCCTGTGAAGCAAAGACAGCTGAACTATTATATTACGGCATGTATGTAAATCCAACCTACCCAGTCTGCTCTGCCTAAAGATACCAGCTGGTAACAAGCAGTCATTTGCAAAAGCTGTTTTCAGTAAAACACACATTTTATCTTGACACTGCAGGCCTTCATTAAACTGCACAGAAACTTGTTTTTTGAAATAACCAAATGAAAACCTGCCCCCTTTCTCCCTAATTGCTTCTAATAATAAAGTTAGTTCTAACTGGCCCCACTCCCTCTGCGACATCTGATGGTAATGAACAGTTCTTGGCACAGGCATTGTGACTTAAATACCTGCAGTTTATCTTTTGGTTGCAGACTACCTTGCCCACCCCACCCCCTGCTTCCTTCTCTGACAGAAGAACTTATTTGGAAGTTACTAAATGAACCTTTGTTTGCTTCCTTCATTAATTACTCCTTGCTCTCTCAAGTTTGCTTTCTCCTTTGTTAAATGGCCTAAGGAGACCAATTAAAATGCTGTCTTCTGATTTTTATTCTGTGGTGGTTCAGCCTGTATCCAAACTTGTGATGACCTGCATCAGCCAATAAGCAGTTGGGAAACCTCAGTCATTGTCAATCTGAGGGTACAAATAAATGGCAACCCAACCCCAAAGCATTTTTCCCCATTCTTGGTAAAAATTGCCACATGTCATGGGCAGATTTAACAAAGCATTGATGTCTCAGATGATCTCATCTGTTTTTCTATCTTCCTTCTATATCTACCTTCCTACCTCACCCTTTTCCTTGTCCAATTGCACTTTTTACCCAGAGTATCAAGAAGAAAGAAGAAAGCATTTTCCCACTCTAAAACAAGAACTTGGATTGAATTTCACTGTAAAAATAGTGTCATAAATAGTAGTTATTACTGAAATCTATAGCTCCATACTTCAGGAATGTTGTGGGTTCTGTGGGCTGACCTGAAAACTCAAGAGAATTCCTAACCACTAACTTCAAAGCAGACATTTGAACTAGCCCAGCTACACCAAGGAGCTGCCTAGAGTCTCCCTCCTAATGAAAGGTGGCCCAGGGAGTTTAAACAAATCGTCTCCTCAGGGGCTAATGCCTTAATTTTCATTATTTAGTTTAAGGATCTGGTCTTCAAAGTAATAGTCATCACAAGGTATAGGAAAAAGTGTGTGTGTGTGTGTGTGTGTGTGTGTAGAGTGTGTATGTGTCAACACTTGTGTGAATCAGTAGTATATTAGAACACCTGTTGACTATAGATTTAAGATGAGAAATATAGATGGAAAGGAACAGAAAAATAGTTTGAAGTTACTAGCATCATATGACTGTATGGAGATAGCACCATTGGAGAAAGGCACCATCAAGAATACATAAGATGAAGTACTTCACAATCAGATGTCTTCCCTCTGTCCTCAAGTTTATTCTGCCTAGATAGATGCCAGTGAGCACATAATTTGATGCCGCCAAATCTTATTCTTCCTTTTGGGTGACATAGATGGGTTAATGTGGATATTGACTAAGATAAGAAATGGAGCAAGGTCTCAAATATTGTTTTGTTAAGTTGTTGGCTAATTTACAACTTCCATTTTCCTTAAAATTGGCCTCAAAACAATTCCAGTTTTGTTCCTAAGTGAACTAAATTTGTTTCTCTGAAGATTCCGTTCCCAAATCCCAAGCAACTTCACAGAGCCACTGCAAATAATAAATTCTGCCCACTGTTCTGAGTGCAGCATAGCAGTGAAGTTTGGTCAAGAAGAAAGTGGATCTCAGACCAGAGTCCTTTTGTACTGACTTTTCTCCAGGACAGTCTCCAGAATGTAGAACCTGGCAGAGAAAACTTGTTCATCCATCTGCAAGTAGACCAGAATAGGACATTCTGGGCTGCTACTTTCACTACAATTCTATCTTGAACCAATACAAGGAAGAAAACCATGAGTAATACAGATTTGGGTGACATGTAGTGATAATTGGCACAAAAGATAATACATTCTCAACACCACATTTCCTTTTAGTTCAGTTTTTCCTCCCCTCCACTCTCCCTTTCTTGTCAATTTATGATACTAAGGAATTGTTCCCTTAGAACTAGCCTCTGTTTCTAGCTTACTATTTTGTCCCAGCCTTCTTAACTCTTTCATTGGGGTCTGAGCTTTAAAATCAGTGTTTGTAACTTTCCCTGACTTAGAAAAGACCTGCTGAGTTAAAGAGAAGAGCAGGTAATGCAAATTTCAGAGGCCTTTTTCTTTTTTTATTTCTTTTTTAATTTATTGTCAAAGTGTTGTACAGAATATTTACAATTTCATATGTAAGGCAGTGAGTACATTTCTTACCAAACTTGTTTCTTCCTCCCTCATTTTTCTCCCTCCCTCATTTTTCTCCCTCCTTCTCCCCTCCCCAATTGCATCCCGCCCCTCCCCCACCATGAGTTGTACAGTTGGATTATGACATATAGTTTTGTAAGTATTGCTGTTGCATTGGTTCATCTGTTATTCTTTGTCTCTCCACTTTGATGTTCCTCTTCCCTTCCCTAATTCCCATAAACATATATATAATACCCAGGGTAACAAAATCAGTTACAGTGATATCGGGTAAAACCATGGGGAAAAAGGCTAAAGAAAGTGGCATAATTTAAGATAGTACATTGAAAGAAAAACAACAGTGGTAAACCAGTTATTTCTATAACTTGGTGTTCATTTCACTTAGCATCATCTTATGTGTTCATATGTACATAGCTATTGAGCTATTGTGATCTTCTGCTAGGACTATCCTAGACCTGTATTAATTATTATCAATGAGGGAAATTTTCTAGAGAACTTTAAGTTTTCCACCTTTGCATGGCTAAAGAAGCTCCCCTTACTAGTATGAAAAGTGACTTCAGGCTGACTGTGGTCATTTCAAATTTCAAGTTCTTTGATTTTCAAATTCACTGTCCCTCAACAGTAACCTTGAAAGAAGTCTCCACTTAGAACAATTGCATTCATAAACTGCTTTGTTAAATAGAAACTCCTTTGTACAACTACGTGAAGATAATAAAAAAGAATTGAAAATAAATAAATGAAATTTGTTTGGCATATTAAGAAAAAGAATACTTTAGAGTATTTGCATGGTGTGTATATTCAGTTATTAACCCTGCAAAGACAACTATTGAGCTGAATATTTTATATGAGCTTCATTAGAGTATAAAAAGAACATTAAAAACAATCCTTGCTGAAGATTTTGAAAGTAAAGTATGATTGCTGCCTGAAACACATAGATCACTGCAAAGCCATTGTAGAATGTGATATAAGATCCTGTTAGTGGGTTTTTACGTAGTTTCCATATGAATTGCCAAGTCCTCTCAATTTCTGCCTCATTCATTGATTCTCTAGCAAGTCATTCCTGTGCCCTACAATGTGGTCTCTAATTGTTTCCATGTTTCATAACATGCCAATAAGCTCATGGATTGGTCTGGGCAACCACACAGAGGGAAGAAAAAAGTTTGGAAAAAATGAAACACTGGAAGGAGAGTAAAATATATGCAGCTGGGATTTCTACCCCAAGGATATTATTTGTGGGTGACTAAGTAAATGGTTGGCAGCCTCTCTTGAAGAATTAGTCTCTGATGTAGGATTTGCCAAGGAGATTCCTGGCCCAGGAAGTGCCATGATTTAGAGGGTGATTGTCCACCTGTATACTTTTCTTTCATCTGTCTGCTTCGGCTATTCTCTTCAACTTTGAATTGATCTTGAGGTACATAATACACAGGGAATGTGAAAACTTGCTGTTTGGCAAATGCTGTGCTAGATGCTGAAATAGTTGAGCCAAGGTTTGAGGTCATCTGTCTTACACTGTCTTCTGCCTGCCTTCATTCACAATGCTGATAGTTGAAATTGTTGTTGGTCATACTGTCTTTCAACCCTTAGGGTAAGAATTGATAGGTTTTGGCTATTACTGTGGCTATAATTAGTGCTATAAATTTTAGTGATAAGACATTTGACACCCAACTAATGGGACATGATTTGAGTTGTGTGTGCATGCGTGTGTGTGTGTGTGTGTGTGTGTGTGTGCAATGCCATTAAGGTTGAACTGAGGACCTCCTGGTCTTGCTTATTTTTTCTCTGTCTGATGCTCTAGCACTTGAGCCACACACCTCCACTTCCAGCTTCTTGAATGGGCTGGCTTCAAACTGCAACCCTCAGATCTCTGCTTCCTAAGTAGCTACAATTACATGCCCAATCTTGTTGGTTTGTTGTGAAATCCGAAATATCCTCCTAGAAATAAGGAATTCCATACATGATTTTTAAATTATCTAAACTGAATTTTCTATTTTAAAATGGAGTATCATGCCAGAAAATCTTGCATTATGTGCCATCTAGAGCAGCTCAAATGTTTTCTGTAACATGATCAGATCATTTCTTATGCCAGAAAGTAGCAAATCCCTGGACCACTAAATCTCATTTTTTGGGCTAGAGAATGGAAGTTAGTTTGTATCAAGTCCAAGAAGACTGAGGCAGTGCAATCAAATTCCATTACCAAAATGTGACCTTTGGCCAGCTGAATCCTTCCTACCTGACTGCATAGTCTTCCTGACCTGGAATATCACCTTTGCAAACTTGCTCCAAAAAAGTCAGTGTGAGTTGGCCTCTCATTCACATTTTATCCTGTGGCTAACAGGATCATTTTAAGCAAGAACCAGGGAGGGGAAAAAGACTTTGGTCAAATATTTTCTTCTTTTTCTGTAAAACAAATCTTGAGATTCTTTTCAGATTGCGAGGTCTTTGTGGGTTAAAATTTGACAGAATCACATTGAAGATTATAAATGGCAGTGTTACTGTTTCCATTGCTGTTATCATTTTTTGGAAGGCCCAGCCTTGGCCAGTGGCAAACCAATTCCTGGCCTCTCTGTTTTGTTAGGGTTCGGTAAGTTTAATGGAGAGCAAACGCTTTCCAAATGCCAGGTCTGTGTCCTTTTTCCAAATAGAACTAGAAGCGCCAAAAGCCTTGAACATTTAATTTCTCCAACTTCAGCCTAAAGGCCTGCCTATCTAGGGCAACAGAAACTGATTTTTTTCCTTAAACAACTTTGGGAACGCCGGCACAAATGTTGCCTTTGGAGCCAGCATGATGTATGGGATTGTTTTGAAAATGGTGGATTCTTAATGTAAATAGGACACTGGCAACAAAAAGAATGATACTCCTGTTGGCGATCTAAAGGATGTTTGGGTTCTTATCTAGCAAGTTCCATACTCGTGGTTTTCTCTTGTCAGCAGACACAGTGTCTGATTAAAGAGAAAGAATCCCACCAGATTTGTACTGCGTATATACGCTCCTCAATTCTCCTGCCTTCCTACCTCTGGATTCTTCTAACATCATCCCCTTCCTCATGTATTCTCTTTACGAAGGCAGCCTATTGAGTTTGGCACAAAGCATTTATGTTAAGGCTTTGTTAAAATTTCTGATGACTCACAGAAAGCCCTTTTTCTTCCCTATTCCTGTCTGTGGTACCCCAAGATACAGCAGATCACCTCTATAGGATTTTTGTGTGTATTTGTGTGTGTGTGTGTGTGTGTGTGTGTGTGTGTGTGTGTGTGTCCTAATCCTAGGGCTTGGGCACTGACTGTTCTTTATCTTTTAAGCTCTTCCACTTTAAGCTCTTCACTTCTGCTGTTTCACTGGTTAACTAGAGATAAGAGTCTCACAGAATTTTTTGCCCAGGTTGGCTTGGAATTGCGATCCTCATCTATCAGCCTCCTGAATAAATGTAACTACAGCCGTGAGCCACCAGTACCTGGCATCACTACTGATTTTAGAAGTGCACATTAATCTCTTTGCTATCTAGTAGCAGAGTGTACTTTATCTGTTTGTCAGCAGAATTCCAAGGAAGGTTGATGTCCTTTTGGCATACATTAATTAGTTGTTACAAAGTTCGGATGCACCTATCTTTGCTGGTATATATTGTCCCTGAATCAAAACACTAAGTTACTTAATAATTCTGGTTGGATAATGGTGATGCTGGAATATTAGATGAAAGACAGCCATTAGTCAACCAAGGCAAAGGAGAGATAGTCGTAGAAGTATACTTGAGGAACACATCTGAAACCTTAGAAGAACTGATACGTAACTATTATAAGGGCACTTCATGTAACTACCCTCTGGTTAATAGCACAGTGCCACCAACACTGGGGACATGATGCTGATCAGTTTAATGGTGGAACTCATTAAAAAAAGCTCAGGTTAGCTTCCCCATTTCAATTTCTGGCAGACACATCAAGCAATAAAAGAATAATTTTTGAGTTAAGAAATTTGTACATATATATGTATATGCATATGTATGTTTTTGTGTGTCTGAAGTTATTATAACCTGCATAAATGAATACCTCAGCATATACAATTTTTCTGTCCACTAAAATTTTCCTGACATTCATCTATAATTTTTTTTCTTTCTTTTTTTTTTTTTTTGGCCAGTCCTGGGTCTTGGACTCAGGGCCTGAGCACTGTCCCTGGCTTCTTCCCCCTCAAGGCTAGCACTCTGCCACTTGAGCCTCAGCGCCCCTTCTGGCCATTTTCCATATATGTGGTGCTGGGGAATAGAACCGAGAGCTTCATGTGTAGGAGGCAAGCGCTCTTGCCACTAGGCCATATTCCCAGCCCCTATAATTTTTTCTTAATTTGGTGCCACTCTATACAGCATATTTGCAATTGTTTACCTCATATAACCACTTTTTACAGAAGAATCGTGACTCTGAAACACTATGCTGAAGCTGCCGGACATGGATTTATGGTTCATCTTGGTGACCTTTATGACAGCCCTCAGATTCCTAATGGTTTAAGACGCTTCTTTTGCTAAATAATATGGCCTTAGACAGGCTTCTCCAAATATCATGTGACAAATGCACTCTACTAAGGATGCTACAGCGGGTATTCTAATGCTTTACCGTGTTTATTAAAGTGAAATGAGGAATGTTTGTATTCACAAAGATTCAGGGAATTTAAAAATAATCCAAACAGACCTTGGCCACAGCATGCTTGTTAAGCTCATTGCCTATGTTGAATTCATATAATATACCAGGAACTCTAAGGTAAGCCATATCGTAGTCAAGGTGGCTTATAGTGAGAGCATGTCCCTAAAGCACAGTTAGTACATCTACTTCATGTGTATTCTGTTGCACATGGCCAATGATGAGGTTTTATTTCAGATGCATCCAAATAGAATGTATCCTATCTTCAACTTACTTTTGATAGTTTGATGTGAAAATAGTAAATGGACGTATTTTATAGCATCAATTTAAATTCAGTAATGGTCAACTCACTCTTCCTATAATTATAGAAAAATGAAGCTTCCACCTAAAGGGTGGTGACTTTATTGATAAAAGGAAACAAATCTCCCACATTCAACCCCAAGTCTGAGTTGTCTCTGGGTTATGCTTCAAGTAAAGCTACTCAGTGAGATTTCTAAAGTACAACCTAGGTAATAAGTTCTGCTGTGGGTATTTTCCACTTCTGAGTCTTTTACAGTCTCTAGTTCTCTACATTGGGTTTAGGACAATTAAGGGGTTATTGGGAACTTCACACTTGCTTGAAGAAGCAGGAGGTTTAACTATACCTCCAGACTTAGTCATTAAGACTGATGGATTAGGGACCTGAACTGTCTCTTTCATCCTGGTGACCTCACAGCCTGCCAACACCTTGCCCTGCACAAGTTCCGAATCAATAACCACTGAGATAAATAACATGTCCTCTTTCTTCTCTTTCTTAGAATATTTTAGATGCTTTATAATAACCATACTCACAAAAGTAAAGAATAAAATTTGATTGTCAGTGAGGGCTACTTACTGCTTGTTGAATGTACAGTTAAATGTTTCTAGAGAGTAAAATAGAGCCGGTTAATTTGCATCAGCTAATTAGGAAAAAAGTCATTTCTGATTTTCTCTGTCCTTTTCTCTTTATATTTCAAACTTGCTCTCAACTATTGAGAGTAGTTATTTATATAGTTTAAATTTATATAGTTTATACAAAGATGAAAATGTCAGTACACGTAAGTGTACCTGTAAAATGAGATGAGCCCTGATCAGGCTACTCAGAGAATGAACTGAAGAAAGGCAAGGCTGATGTCTGACTAGCTATGAAAGCCTATTCCCACTGTTTTTTTTTTCTTATTTATTGTCAAAGTGATGTACAGAGAGGCTACAGTTTCATACGTTAGGCATTTGATACATTTCTTGTACTGTTTGTTACCTCCTCCCTCATTCCCTCCCCTCCCCCTTTACCTTTCCCCACATGAGTTGTTCAGTTGGTTTACACCAAACAGTTTTGCAAGTATTGCTTTTGTATTCATTTGTCTTTTTATCCTGTGTCCCTCGATTTTGGTATTCCCTTTCACTTCTCTAGTTCTAATACCAGTATATACAGTTTCCAATGTACTCAGATAAGATACAGTGATAGTGCAGGTACAACCAAAGGAAGAGGATACAAGAGGATCATCAACAACAGAAGCTACAGTTTCACATGGCATGTTGAAAGTAACTACAACAATGATATATCACTCATTTCCATAACATGGAGTTCATTTCACTTAGCATTATCTTATGCATTCGTAGGGGCATAGCTAATAGGCTCTTGTGATCCTCTCCTGTGACTAGTCTAAACCTGTACTAATTATTCCCTATAAGGCAGACCATAGAGTGCATGTTTCTTTGGGTCTGGCTCACTTCACTTAGTATAATTTTTTCCATGTCCTTCCATTTCCTTATGAATGGGGCAATGTCATTATTTCTGATAGAGGCATAAAATTCCATTGTGTATATGCACCACATTTTCCTGATCTATTCGTTTACGGTTACTCTTCAGATAGGGTGGGGAGAAGGACATATGATCTCACTGTTGACACTGTATGTGGGCATGTCCACATGCCTTAGAATACCTCGTTTTCATAGGCTCCCTTTGATGCACATTTCTATCAAGAACAGAAATTTAACCATGTTTTCTAAAAATGTTGCTCCTAATTGTTGCATTAGAATTTGAAAGATCTTTAAATATTTCTCTTTTCTTGGTAAAGAGAAGAAGGTTATAACAAAATATTTAAATTGAGTACAAATGTTACTGTACATCATTGAAGTTGAATATAAAAGCATTATTTATTCTTTTAGATGCCAATTTTTACAGCATTTACTCATTCTAGTAAGGTTTTCTGGTTGGGTTTTGTTTTCAGTTGTTTTTGTTTTCCTAAATGAGTGTGTCTCACTGAATGATAGGTATAGTTTCTAACTTTTTATTAGAAGCATGAGAATAATTCATATAATTTTAGTTTTTTTCTGCATCAGAGGACTGGGGCAGATTTATGGGTAGAGAATTATTAAACAATGGGGTGATTATTTTCTAAAAATTACATGAGGATTGAACATCTGTTTCTTCAATGTTTTTCTTATCCGTTGTTTACCTTTGACATACAATTATATTTAGTTCCATTCAATGCACTGAACTGACAAGATAGATCATTTTACTATATTAGTGTGATACTTTTGCATACATGATAACAAAAACTGTCCTTATGAGATTTGTCAGTTGGTTTTATTGAATATAGTTGTTGTCTGGCTGAAACTTCTAAAAATAGGTTTGAGTTCCTTTCCTAATTTTTTACCTCAGCACATCAATAGCATCCTCTTGAATATTATAATAGGTGGCCTACAAAGTAAATTTTTGTTTATTGCAATGAGACCCACTTAACATCTATTTTATGTTTTAAAGAAAATCATTTGGCATAGGTTTTGTGATATTTTTCATTTGAATTGTTCTGCCTAGGTATTATTGGTTGCTTTCAAGTGGAAGCCTTTGCTATTTATGTCAGACATGAAAACATGTAGACATAGATAATAATCTTATATTGTCATAGTTTTAATCCAAAGATTGTACTTTTTCTTTTTAGTAATAAATATGTACATAACATAAAATATGACTAACATCTTTAATTGCCAAAAATAGTATTTAATTTGATTTGCTTAAAAAATCACTTCCAGCTGGGTACTGGTGGCTCATGGCTACCTAGGAGGCTGAGATCTGAGGATCCCAGTTAGAAGTCAGCCCAGGCAGAATAGTTCCCATGAGAATCTTATCCAATTAACCACTCAAAAACATGAAGTGAAGCTCAAATTGGTGGAGTGCAACTCTTAAGCAAAACCTCTCAAGGACAGTGCCCAAGCCCTGAGTTCAAACTCCACGGCTGGGGAAAAAAAATCACTTTTATTTTTCTTTTAATCTGAAACAGGAAGGTTCAACATATTCTGACCTCTGGGACTACTAAAGTGTTAGTGCTGGTTTACTACTTTCCAAAAGGCTTCTTATGCCAATTTACACATTTACTAAATTCAAGGCTTACTGAAAACTTGGAATTATTATTATTTATTCTATGTTAAACTAATAGAGTTGAATACTTTCTGTGATTTTATACCACTCTACATCAAAACTGTAGATTATTCATCTCAAGTGGATGAACTTTAAATCATTTAAACTTGTACTTGTTGAGTGTGACCCTCTGAGGCTACTTATTAAAACAACAGATATTTTGCTCCTAGACATTACAAGTTTAATTTGTTTTGGATACAAAGTGCTTGTCTTTTTTTTCTTAAAAAACATATGCTTTTGGTGTTCATTATCCTTTGATAGTTTTTCAAATTATTTCTACTTTTCTTTTCACAAACATATTTGGAAATTGTGGTCACTTGAGATGAAATAGCTTGATCTTTGTCAATCTTGATGGATGGACACTAACTATGGCACTAATGTGTAATCTTTCTGATGTAAATCATAATATGTATCCCAGGACTAATTTGTGGGTTTTCCCCCGAAATCCTCTGAAGTTTTGAATATCCCCTCTTCTTATGTTACTCAACAACAGTCTGCAACTTATTTTTCTCCAGGAAACCTGAATCTGTTAGTGCTTAATATTTTTACCAGTTTGAAAAAAATGTGGTTCATATTGGCATCAGAGTAGTCATTTACATATATTGGGATAACAAGAATGCATGCCAGGAAAAGATAAACATACAATGAAATATAGAAAAGCTGTTTGTCTTCAGCAGCAACCAAGAGAAAGCTAATACAGAAATTGACAGATGCTTTTTCTCTTTTTTTCTCTCTCTCCTCTCCTTTCCCTCTTTTTCTTTTCTTCCTTTCCTCTGTCTCCCCACGCCTCCATCTCGTGCAGGCTGGCAGTTTGCTCCCCCCCCCGCCCCCAATAAACTCTTTTCTGCCTGAAAAAAAAATTGATGAACATCTGCCTTGAATGTGTCACTTGTTTCTTGTAGGTGAAGTGTGACCAGTATTGGCCCAGCAGAGGCACAGAGACCCACGGACTAGTCCAAGTGACACTGCTGGATACGGTGGAACTGGCCACATACTGTGTTCGAACATTTGCACTTTACAAGGTTTGCAATTTGTCTTTGTTTCCTCTTACCTTTCCCCCTTCATAATAGAAAGGAAAGCTCCTTTTGAGAAAGCAAACCTCTTAAGCCTTCACTTAAATCTTGATTCCACTGGCAACAGTGAAGAAGGAAATAATTCTTTGCATTAGGACCCAACCATTTTTCTCCTAGTCTGGTGATTTATCAGTAAATATGAAACTTGTACTCTGAACAAAACTTTCAGCAAATGAAGAATAGATGAAATCATTCATTCTCTCTCTCTCTCTCTCTCTCTCTCTCTCTCTCTCTCTCTGTGTGTGTGTGTGTGTGTGTGTGTGTGTGTGTGTGTGTGTGTGTGTGTGTATGGAATGCTCCTGATAGTTAAAGCTGAACAAAGGAATGCTTCCCACCTAAGAATTGTATCTTCCTGAGAAAAGTGTTGGTTACTTCAGAGTAGCTTGGGGTTTGTATCTCCAAAGACACAAGGGGAGGGAGGAAGATGTTCACGGAGCACCTTCAGTGTTAGCCCTTCCATCATTCTTACTTGAGATTGGGAAAACAGAATTCCAACCTCTGTTCCTCTGTCATAGAATGGCTCAAGTGAGAAGCGAGAAGTAAGACAATTCCAGTTCACTGCGTGGCCCGATCATGGTGTTCCAGAGCACCCCACGCCTTTCTTAGCTTTCTTACGGAGAGTCAAAACCTGTAACCCTCCTGATGCAGGACCCATGGTTGTGCACTGCAGGTAAGAACCATTGAGAACACTCATTCTGTTTATAATCAGAGAACTCCTGAGTAGACAATGCTCAGTTCATTCTCTGTGGATGTCCCATGTAAACTTGTTCACTCTTGGGGCAGTAAATACCTTGCTAAATTTCGCAGCTCACTTTGGTCAAATGTGGTTTGTGCTGATGTCAGATGAAAGGCCTGAGCGATAATTATTCCTTGGGATCAACATAAAGAAATAGATTAATATGACCTTTTAAATTTAGTTAATAAAAATATATAAATACTTATAATGTAGAAAATTCAATATATTCTTAGAGACAATGACTTGTGTTTCTCTTTAAATGTAAAATTTTCAGATTTTACTTAGTTCTGTCTAATATATGATAGATCATCACTCAAACCCTGTTATGTGTTTATACATTTTTATAATATTACACTGATTCCTTTCAGTTGCTTGAGGTGTTCTCAAGATTTGTTAGTTACAAAATATTAAGGACTTCTTCCTGTATAAATGTGCAACTTCATAATGGTTCCCTAAAACCGGAGTGATGCAAATATGCAAATAATTTTGAATGAGTAAAATCAAAGTATGGAAGTTGATTTTAAAAAGACAAGAAAGAATCTATCATATGCCACTTATAACATGAATTAGTGCCATATCTTTGTTTCCCACTTTTGTAATGCTATAGCATAATACAATAGAAATTCAAAATGGGACTATTTTTGCAAACAATGAATGTGAGGACAATAGATCAGTCAAAATAAAATAATACAATTCACCTGGCCAATCCAGCCTACAGTGAAGATTACTAAACAATGGTCTGGCAATTTTCAAACAGAATAATATTTCTTTTCTCTGGCAAATGTGCTCCTAATAAAAATCAGTAATAGCATTACCTTGTGCTTCTGCACAATCTTTCATAATTCCAAAGTACTCTCATACAATCTTTTGCTTCATATTCATAGCAGTGCTATTTTGAGTCTAAAAGAATGTGAGAGAGAAGTTGCAGTTTTGTCCAAATAATCATAACAAACATCACGTTATACAAGCAGCCTAATATTTTGTTATGTAGTTCTTGATCTTTAATACCCAAGACAAGGACCTTTGGCAACTGACCACCCAGTTGTAGCTCACTCCATGGTTGTGAAACAGTAAAAATTACTTGTACTAATTTTAGCAGACTTTTGCCTATGAAAGTAAATTTCATATCAGGCACTAATTGCACCAGTTTGTATCCTCTGCTATGTGGACATTTTGTCAGGCCTTCGTCATTTTATGTGGTTATATGGCTTCCTTGTTTGGCACAAGCTGAATTTGATGAGAAAGGTTACACATACAACAAACAAAACTTTTTATAGCAAACCAAGAAACAACCTCACAGAAGAATATGTTGGAATCATATGCACACACATATATACAGAGAGAGAGAGAGAGAGAGAGAGAGAGAGAGAGATTACACATATAATAATAGGAGCAAATGTTAGAGAAATCAAACTTAGAAATCTTCACTGAAAAACACCAATATGATATTTGCGCATTTGAAATACAGTATCCTCCCTCTCTCAAATGGGTTTCCATTTCTGTAAATTAGAGAAACATGATGACCTAGATAATTTTAATATAAAATTTACCTTCTTCTGATCATAAGCAAGGTGGAAGCTTTACATGTGGCACTATGAGGAATCCAAAGAAGTTTGGCTGCAAGCAAGAAAACAATAGCTATAGTTATCTTATTTTGTGAACATATGTATACACACACACACACACACACACACACACACAGTTCCATGTTAAGCCACCTGGACTTACTTCTGAGAGATAGAGGCCACTCAAGAAAAATAAAGAAACAAAGATGAATGTGCAGTGCAAATATCTGCTGACATCTAGAAGTGCCCAACCTGAGGCTCTGGAGAAGCTGTGAACTGAAACAAACAACAGAAGCGTAGGCATATTAATGGAAGAAATTTGTTAGCAACTCTACCACAATAGGGAAAAGATACAGCATAAACTGAGCTTTGTGAAATCACCTCTTCACCCTCAGGTAATTTCATGTGTATGGCAGAAACAGCCTGTTTAGGAAAGAGTCAACCATCATGAATCCCTAACTCTGATATATGGATGTTAAAAAACAAAAGCAGGCTGGTCACCAATGGCTCAAACCTGTAATGTAATCCTACTCAGGAGGCTGAGATTTGAGAATCATGGGTCTACATAAGCCAGGGCAGGAAAGCCCAGATGTCTCTTACCTCTACTATACTATCAAACAAGCCAAAAGTGAGGCTATGGATCAAGTGGCAGAGTGCTAGCCTTAAGCACCAAAACTCAGGAACAGCTGCCATACCCTGAATTCAAACCCAAGGACTGGCGCACATGCTCATACACACACACACACACACACACACACACACACACACACACACGCAGGAGCAAAAGTTACATTAGCTGATTAACACCACTCAAAATAAGTTATTCAGGGCTGGGGATATGGCCTAGTGGCAAGAGTGCTTGCCTCATATACATGAGGCCCTGGGTTCAATTCCCCAGCACCATATATACAGAAAATGGCCAGAAGCGGCGCTGTGGCTCAAGTGGCAGAGTGCTAGCCTTGAGCAAAAAGAAGCCAGGGACAGTGCTCAGGCCCTGAGTCCAAGCCCAAGGACTGGCAAAAAAAAGTTATTCATATGGAATCGCAGAAATCATTGCTAAGCACTAAGAATTTCTACAAGAAGCCTTGGTAAGCCAACTCACAAAGTGATGCTGATCTCCATGATCATAGTACAAATGATCACCAAAACACTCTGCAATGTAAATACTCTATTTCATGTTTTGGTTTCTCTTTTGATGTGCAGAATGTTTTTGTTTTTTTTAGTACAAAATATGTACAGATAAACTCAAAATACACTCAAAGCATTTTGCAATGGAGATCCAGTGAGGATGGGGGAGGATTTTGACAAGACTTGGAGTGGTCAAAAAGTTCACATTCCTTCTGTGGTTCTTCTGAGTAGTTAATTAGCTCAAAGTAATAAGAGCTGTTCTAAAAGTCACTAGTACAAAGGTGATATTGTAAACAGCACAGATCAGAACTTTGAAGACCAAGGAAAAAGAAGAGCCTCCCACATCCATAAAGGAAGTGTCTCCCATTTCCTGTGGTTCAGTGCACAGCCTCCATACTGAGAGCACAAACTGACTAACTGAGGCAAGACTACTTACTGGCTTTGTGTCATTGGGGAAATCCTTTAATTTCTCTTTAGCTCTTGCTACATATCTCATAAAATGAGCAATATAGTGGCAAGATTTTTATGAACTCAAATATGATTTGGAATCAATTTTCTATGTATATAATGTATGCATGCATAGCCTTATATAGAATAGATATGTTTATATTTGTATAGTATAAATAATATAAATATAAACACATAAATGTGTACATATATTTGCATTTATATATTTATATTTTATATCTATATTTATCTTTAAAACTTTAGGGAAATTCAATGTGCATATCATCTATAAGGCCTCAGTGACCATCTACATGTTTTTAAATATTTTCCACCACAGTATTTCCAGATATTTCCTAGTAACAGAAAGCATCCTAATGCTGTGAATTAGAAATAATTATTTATAAAATCTGTAACTACAAGAATCTAACTGGCCTATAAACTCTTAAAACAATGCTATTAAACACACCTAGAACTTAGGGTTTTTGTTTGTTTGTTTTTGTTTGTTGATGTGGGTCCTGGGGCTTGAACTCTGGGCCCACGTGCTGCTCCTGAGCTTTTATACTCCAGGTAAACACTATCACTTGAGCCTCACTCCAATTCTGGCTTTCTTGCTGGTTAATTGAAGACAGGGGTCTCAGAGACTTCTCTGCCCAAACTGGCTTCAAGCCACGATTCTCAGATTGCAGCCTTCTGAGTATCTAGGATTATAGGTGTGAGGTACTGGTACCCAACAATCTCTGTGGTTCTTGGCTTCCTCAAGGTAATTTGATCTTAGTGCTTTCATATCCTGATGTTATCTAGTCTCACTTTAGATGAGACTATTTATTTGAACAAATAGTTACCAGATAGACTTTACACTACTTCCTTTATAAAATTTGATTTTGGAAGAGGCCGAGGAAAAGAACTTTAAATCTATTAAGGTTAGAATTTCTTAGAGGTCATGCTTTTCATTTTCAGACTTCCTCATTGAAAAAGAAGTTGTATTCTTGTTATCCTTTTTGTTCTATTTCTAATTTTTATTTAAAAATTGTGATTCTGATTCCAAACTATATATCCTATAACGTCTATATTCTAGTGCCAAGAGAATAGGGTGGCTAATTTTCTCTTGGTTATTTGTTTCTGGTTAGGAGTAAATAAAACTGAGATAAAACTATAATTTCATTTCATCAGTCCTTGGCCTAGCATCTTGAAGGATTTTTTTTATACCAAGGGAACCTTTCTTTTCCCAAAAGAAATATATTCTGGTGTGAATAAATATAGGTGGGAACATGGGTCATGAGCTATGAATCTGTCCTCTAAATGAAGTTTTGCCAACAAGAGTAAAGTAGATCTCATGAAGACCCCTTAAATCTTTTCAATTCTAGAATCAAGCCAGTTTCAAAAATTAGAATGAGCAAGAAATACTGGTCAAACATAGAACAGTAGTTTTCTGGAAACATCAGTATGGCCTAATGGAAAATCAAATGACATGTTCATTGGATAGATTTTTTTAGGTCCAGTCTTTCTTTGAATTTTCAATTATACATATGAAAGCACAACCAAGAGACAAACTTCACTGGTCATATTCACAGTATAACTGTTTACCCTTAAGGCAAACGGTTGAAAAATATAGACTTCAAGTTCAAAAGATTTTGGAAAGCATTGTATGTAGGTATCACAATAAAAGCTGACTGTGCTCTAAAAAGCTACCCAATCTAAAGAAACTATAATTGTGTTGAAAATTGTTTGATTCATTTTAACCATTCATTCTAAATCCATATGTGATTCTCCCCAATATCCCACTGAAAAGTCTCTTTAGATCAGAGACCAGTCATGCCAAAGCATGTGATCATTTAGTGATGATGACAGTTGAGAAGCACAGACTCATATTTGCCATAAACCTGGGATTCACTGTCAGGTATAAATTAACTAATGGAAAAAACAGCCTTCTGTAGATGAAAGTGTATTGTTGAACAGTACAGGATAAAGAAGATAGGTGGATTATGCAAAGTGTGTCCTTATTTATGGAAGCATTTTAAGGTGAGGAGAAATAATTATACCATGTGGAAGCTATTATTCCTGCCTTTTTTCTTTTCTGCATAAATTTCAAATGTTTATAAATTAAGAAACATGTGATAAAAAAATAGGAGGCAGGAGTCTCGATATGTTCTCTTATAGGATTGTGCAAAAGTATTTCCCAACCACTGAAATAGTTTTAAAGTAATTAACATTTCCCCCACCTAAAAAAAAGCAGTAAAAGAATTGCACAATGACCTCAGTAGGAGTAAAGTGTAAAAGTCAATGGAAAAGGTGTCTAAGGTCCTGGAGGAGCACTCTGCCTGCCTGATGAAAAGGAAATTTTGTTAGGAAAGAAACATCATAAATACAAAGCCAGTGATGAGATATGATCTCAATAGCTTAGTAAACTGTCTAACTTCAAACTCATAGCAGGACTGGAATATACTGGTTCCTCCAAGGGCAACCCAAACTATTACATTCTTGTTCCCAGGCCATGCTCGGAGATAGCAGTCAACCATTTTGTAGTAATTTGTGGTTTAGATAATCTCCAGTCACTTACTTGATTTGGCTGATCTGCATTATGACTGTTCTGACTTGTACAGATAAGGAAATTGAGACTTGCAAAATTAAGAGATTTGGTCAAGACTAAGTAGTAAATAGGCAGTACCGTGTGGATGACACTGGTCATGGTTTTTTGATTCTTAGTTCTTTCTTTGTATGGATAACTTACAAGTATTTTCTATTTTGTTCAATGTATATTATCCAAATTAGAGAAATACTATCCCTCGGTCACAACAAAAATAGTTCCTAGCAGCAAGAGCTGCTGTCTGGGGGCCACAATGCATTGTGTTTTGGATGGTGCAGTTGGAATCCTTCCATCAGACTTCACATTCTAACTGTACCATGACTACATCGATGACCCACTGCACCTCATTTGACCTTTCTAAGTCTCAGTTTCCTAATGGGAAATGGGAATGCCAATATTATTATTTCTTCCAGAGAACTGTTGATAAAGATAAAATAAGATATGTGGAAAGAGATTAACTAGACAGGTTCTCACCACATAAAGTTAATAAATGCTTGCCATTAGAGATGTTCTTATTATTTTATCTTACCTATCATAAAACAAGTGGCTGTTGGATCTTACTAATTAAGAAAAATGCACCATATTTTCTGAAATGTTAGCTTGAGTTTTATATAATTTTTAACTTCGAAAATCAGAAAAATATATATAGTAATCCAGAAGACTGGTGGTGATAGAACATTTAACATTTAAGAACATAGAACAACTGAAATAATTAGTCACTGCTGCATAAACTTTCTTGATTAGAAGTTTTGTAGGGCAACATGTCTCAAATTAGCTCTATTGATATTGTATGTCATAGAACTATGTCTGTGAATGCCGTTCTATACATTATAGTATATTAAACAGTGTCCTTGGCCTTTGACCACCAGAGGCCAATTGATCTCCAATCAAACAGACCAGATACTTGATTCTAGATACCTTTTGGCATAAAAAATGAAATAAAAATCTGCTTTCCAGGACATAGATGTGCTACCACTAGTGGTTTTAAAGGAACAGGCCACTTGGCCTTTACTGCCAAGAAGGAGTTCCAAAAATGCTATTTCTCCATGGCAGAATTGCTGCAATAAATCTTCACACACTTTTTGGAGTGGAAGTGGGTAAATGCTAGTCTTTTACAAGGATATCTATCAGTTACACTTCTGTGTATTCATACTTGGTGTTGATGTCCAGCGTTTTTATAGAAAACCATAAGCCCCTGCAGAGCTCTCAAGTAGCATATGATGTGGTGAGTGAATGTCCCTCTTTACATTGTTAAGCAGAGCCAAACATAAAATTTTAGATGAATGGAAGAAAGGAAAGGAAATCATAATGTCAAACCCCCTTCCCAAACTCGCCAACTCCTGAAATATATTTCTATTTGATCTTGGGGAAGGGAGGGGGAATATTTCTGGAAGGAACAGCATTCTATTTTAGTATTTTATTTTATTTTCCTTGTCCTGGGGTTGAACTCAGGGCCTTAGAGTATTCAGATTTTTCTTCTTGTTTTAATTTTACTCAAAGCTAGAGCTCTACTGCATAAGCCACAGTTCCATATCTAGATTTTTGGTGGTTAATTGGAGATAAGAATCTCATAGACTTTCCTACTTAGGCTGGCTTCACTATGGGATAATCAGATCCTCCTAAGTAACTAGAATTATACCCGTGAGCCAGTGATACTCAGCTCAGGACTGTAGTTTTAAGCCAAAAGAATTTATGAAAAGTAAGTTTCTCATGGAATACATCTTATGTTTTCTAATACCTTATAGAAGATTTGAGCAGTCTCTTTTTCCTTCTTTCTCTTCCCATCTCACTACTCCACAAAAACCATTCACTATTATGTAAGTTGACCAAGGGAGGGTCAGTAATTGAGTCTGTTTGTTAGTAGTGTGCTGTGGTGCTTGTAGAGTACGATGTATAATGTTGTCTAAACAGGTATAAAAAATAAACTATGGGGGCTGGGGAGATAGCCTAGTGGCAAGAGTGCCTGCCTCGGATACACGAGGCCCTAGGTTCGATTCCCCAGCACCACATATACAGAAAACGGCCAGAAGCGGCTCTGTGGCTCAAGTGGCAGAGTGCTAGCCTTGAGCGGGAAGAAGCCAGGGACAGTGCTCAGGCCCTGAGTCCAAGGCCCAGGACTGGCCCCCCCCCAAAAAAAAATAAAAAATAAAAAAACTATGTAAGATTAAACAGGATTAGCTGTCACCATATACTTAAATTCATTTTCACATTGGTACAAAGATGATTATGGGAACTGTAATTATTTAGAGAAACTATGCTTTTCACTCCACTTTTAATTTGCTTTGGATTGGTTTTGATCATTGAATTATGATGTTTAAATTACTGTCTCATAAATGTGTTTCCTAGATGCCTTAAAACATGGCAGCCTTTCTGAAAAAGAGGGTATACCTATCAGAGACTTAAAAGCTGCTATTTCTGAGTATTCCATAGGTTGATTTGTGTGGGGATATAGACTTTCTGCTGATCTCTTCTGAGGCTCATTTTCCTTTGCAGTCAGCTAGAAAGATAGGAAGCTGGGTGAGGTCTGCCTTTCCCAAGGCTTTGCATCCAGGCCCAGTGGTTCTGAGGACAGCCACGAGGAAGCTACAAGGCCTTGAAGGCCATTGCTTTGTCAGTGGGCCCAGATTCAAGAAGTAGAGAAACTAACTCTATCTCTTGAGAAGAAGGCAACAAATAATTTATGGTTTCATTTGTTCTACCACATGGTTGAACATTTTTCTGTCTGATTAACCTCTTCTCTCCATTGTCATTAACATTATGAGGTAATGTGACTTCTCTTCATGAGGCTAGATATGAGCATCAATGAATATTGAGCCTATGCCAAAACACAGGCCTCATAACTTAGTATGTTCCATAGATTAAAAAAGAAGAGGGCTGGGGATATAGCCTAGTGGCAAGAGTGCCTGCCTCGGATACACGAGGCCCTAGGTTCGATTCCCCAGCACCACATATACAGAAAACGGCCAGAAGCGGCGCTGTGGCTCAAGTGGCAGAGTGCTAGCCTTGAGCAAAAAGAAGCCAGGGACAGTGCTCAGGCCCTGAGTCCAAGGCCCAGGACTGGCCAAAAAAAAAAAAAAAAAAGAAGAAAATTCGATTTACTTCATTTTATAACTGATACTTGCTTTTTTCTGTTGAAATATCAGCAGTGGTTAGGAAAAAACTATATTTTAGAAACAAGATATATAGGGTCCAATAAGACTGACATAGACTTTTCAAAGACTTTTACTGGATTGACAACTCTGACCTGCTTGTCCAGTATGTTTCTCAGTGCATTGTGGTCTTTTAAATTTGGTTAAAATTAACTTAATTAAAGAGTCCCTTAACTCTCTCCTAAATACATTAAGAAAATAACCAGGAAGTATCTGCATAGTGAGAAGAAATGTTACGTGTGGCACAAAGATGATTGAACTAGGTAATGTTGATGCATGAGAGACAATTGAGTATGACTGGTATTCAAAAACCATGACTGATAAAAAACAGAGTTGATGAGAAACCAGAAAACACCCAGAATTTACTGGACACTACTGTGGTCAAGATGCCTGGGGTAGCAGAAATGTGGTATAAAGATGGAGAGAGTGTGAGGCAAAGTCCTCCTTTGTATTATTGCCTACAGCCACCATGGTGGAAACCACTCCAGCCCAGTAAAAATGACTGTGCATGCTGTCTTGGCAGTTGTGCTTTGGATTGCAGAGGCTTCCTTGTGTATCTGCTGCTCCCTTCTGAGTACTAGCCCAGCTGTGCCATGGCTGTAGCATGAACTTTTTAGTGTCCATGTGCCTGAGAGGCTCATTATCCACTGTTTCCTCATGCCAGATTCCAGCCAAGTACAGCAGATGCTATTGTTCCTTCTTCTATTGACTAAAATGGAAAGCACAGATAGAAGGAAATTTGTCAATAGTATGTTTCCACTGTAGCTGAAATTAAAACAGTGTGGGGTATGTTGTCCAATAGCAACCCATGTATGTGCCTAATCCTCATTTTGTAGAACACATTTATATAAGACCAGAATCTGCCCCAGTATTTTTTAACAGAATATAAATGACCTTCTTCATTTGACTGTAGATATGCTACAATTATAGCAATTCAGACTTCTCAGTTTGGATTTGAGCTATTTCTTGCACTTAGAACCCATTACTTCTGACCATGCCATCTGCTGGAAACACTTAGATTTCTGCCACATCCTTACACTGTTTGTTATATGTCTAAATCTAGCTGTACAAAACTCTGAAGTCTTTCATATAAATAAACAAATGTTTAGCAACTATTTTTAAATCCTTTGCCTTGATAAGTAGCATTAATAAGGTACATTTGTGCTTCTAAAATAAGTGCAGCTGTGCAGAGAAATTCTGGCTGCGGAAATGGATGAAGAGAAAGAAAAATCCGTAGAGAATCCCTTTAGAAGCCTGCATACTTAAGCAGGCTCTGTGTTGAAGACAAACTAAAGGATACATTAAGCACAGAAAGGTTCTTTTAGGACACAGAACATACCTTGGTCAGGGAAGGTCTTAGGACTCTACAAAGTCATGGAACTTTCAGAATGTGACTGTCAAGTTTCTGTTTGAGCCAAACATGGCATGAATGGCTCCATAAAGTCTCCTTGGCATTTAGATTTCTCCTTACTCGACTCATCATCCTCGTTGCTCCCCAGGGCTGGTTAAGGAAAGCCAAATGGCTAACTTCAACCAAAAATATATCCCTTTGTCTTCTTCTGAGACAGGTTAACACAGTAGAAGAAAATGTCTTCTCATTTCTTTCAGCACGTTGTCTGATTTTTCAAGTTTTGTTTATTTATCTGTTTGTGTAGTCATTGTCACCTAGTTTCCTTATTTTTCTTTTGGACACATAACTGCCCCCAGATTCACAGGCAAGAGATGTGAATTGATAGGTCTGGGCCTCTCTGTTATTGTAATCTCACTGCATTGGTGTGAGGCCATGAGGAGCAGAGCTAAATGGGCAGAGCCCACTTGTCTCCGAAGTCAGTCTTATACTATGATTCAACCTGTTGGTTTCCTAAATGCTGTCTGAATCTGCCATTATTTTTCTGTTTACATTATTCTTTGTGACCAAGCTCAGGTAAAATATTAATTGCTATAGAAGATACATACATATATGTAAGGTGCAATGTTATTTGATCACAACCATTGTCTGTAAATCTTACTAAGAATTGAAAACCAACATTCCTAAAGAAATTTATATATAGGAAGGAATTTTAAAGTATATAATGAGAGTAAAATTCCTGGACCTCCATGCCTTAATTTTAAGTGTATCTTCAAGTCCTACACTATTTCCACTATTTAGCTTTCAGGATAAGAAATGCAAAGGGATAGAGAATTGGAGGTCCTGAGTTCAATCTTCAGTACTGTAAAGCAAACAAAGAGAACAATGAAAAAAATGGGACTTGAGTAGAGAGAGAAATATGAAGTATTGGACTGCTCTAAAAAAACGACATGATCTTGTACAAATAACTCACCACAGTTTCTGTTGCTCTAGGAAAGTAGAGGATTATCTTAACTTGCCAATGGTGTATTCTTTATAAGCAAAGCCAGATAGAATTTAGTAGTAAAGCGCCTGTTTACTGTAATGATGGTAATGATCAAGGTGATCATCATAAGTTTTGGTTTAATGGAAACTGTGCTTTTTTATGATAAGAAGAGAAATGTTATGTTTCTGAAGAAATGAGTTCAAGCTGACCCTGGGTTTGTAGATGGTCAGTCATTCCATACATCTTACAAACTCACTTCGTCAACCTCAACTTATCTCTGATTCTAATCAATTGGGCTGGGAATCTGCCTTAGTCTAGAGGCATGTTGCTACTTAAATTTGAAAAACCATAACCAATCATGTTACAAACCACCAAAAAAAAATCCTTTAGAACTTGTGGTTAACATTTCATCCCTCTTTTGTGTGTCTGAAAATGATTGACCTGGTTTCACAGTATTTTCTCTTATGTGCACCAGCCTGAAATTCACTTGTTATCTTGGTTCAATTAAATGCAGACTTATTGGTTTGTGGAATACAATAGTATAACCACAAGCTTAGCAAAATTCCTTTTCCAGAATTCAGCAAGAGGCTCTGCGAATGTAGTCCATTTATAAGACATAGGTATGTATGCTTTTGTTATGTTTATATCTCCTAGAGGCTCAGGATAAACACATTTGAAAATATGAGATAATAATTCTGCATAGAAATCATTTTCAGTGTGAATCTTTGTGGCATACATAATGTACAAGAGTACAAAAGTTCCTAAGGTGGTCATTATACCCCTTGCTGAACTGTTGGCCTGGCTTTCCACATGGCCAGTCTTTATCAAGTAGCACTTAAGGAATTATCACTTACATCCACAGTCCCTAGTAAAGCTTTAGCATTTCACAGTCTGGCTGTGATACAAGTAACTTAGGTCCTATTTGAATTACTGGAAGTAGATTGATGATCTCAGCAGAATCTTGTTTGTTATTTCTCCCCTACAGGGTACTCTATATTCTGACAGAACTTTTATCTCAGGCAGAGAAGAGACTGTTGATATAAACTTTTTAAAGGATATTTCAAATAAACCCATACTATAGACAGTGCTTAATGAATCCACAAGCATTCATTACCCAACATCAATGATCAACACTTCCGGCAGTGTGTGTTAAATGGCAATTTTATTTTATTTTCTGTTACTTTATAAAGAAACTCATTACATAACTGCCATTCAACACTTTGAGATTTTAATATTCTGGGCAGCCTTATCTCTAGTAAATATTCCAGTTGCATGATATATTTAGCATAACGGGCACTCATTACTAGTCTCAGCTCCAGGCTTAGTGTTCCTGGCCTGGATCTTTTAAGCTGTCTGACCTGATAAAAAAAACTTTCCTAAGTTAATGTCGTAAAGCATCAAGTTTTAAAATAAGTCCAGAGTATTGAAAACACCTCCTTTATGGAAAGCTTGTACCCAAAACCATCTTAGCAACACTTGAACACTTGGATTGCAGGCTTTTTTTTTTTAATTCAGCATTTTTATTTTTAAGTTAAATGTTAAATTTGTATGACCAGTTTATGGTAGCCTCCATGACTTCCTGTTACTTAACACACTGTACTTCATACTTCTCTGTTAAAACTTTTGTTTTAATCTGTGAAGTAGATCTGAATTACTCACTACCTGATTTAAAAAAAAAAAGAGGAAAGAAGTGTAGCAATTCTATATATTCAAAGGCTGACCATTTTCCAACGGTTTTCTGACAAATGATGGTCTTATCTCCTGTGGACCTACAAGAAATATGAGAAAGTCTATGGAAAAGTCATGAGTTATTAAAAGTGCTTAGTGGAAGTTCTAAAGTAAAAACTATGGATAAAAATAAGTAAGATGAATTGTTACAACAGATTTTTCTCAATCCTATATAAATACTCATTTGTATTATAAATTTCCAAGAGTGAATTTATGTAATGGGTTGAAACATGGAACATTTTTTTTTCCTTGACCATAGGAAGTGCTACCATACAAGAACATTCTTGGTGGCCTGTATAATTTGACTTCCAATGGAACTAGAAATATAATATATAGTAAATATAGTAACATATACAGTAATATAGTTGGATATCAGTCAGAAATGCTCATTATGTGTTAATTTAAGTATTTATTAAAAACTAAACTATGTAAATTCCAGGCTATGCAGTTTGTACATGAAGCAGTATGTTAACTACTCCAAAGAATTAATGATAGCATATGTAGACAAATCTAAAAGAATAGAAAAAGTTCCCAAGAATCCTTGATCTATAATGAACTATGTCTTTTAAAGAAAACCTTAATTAAAGCAAAGAATCCTGAAATATTATGTATATAAATGATATTAACTTCAAATACACAATTACATACCAGACTCATCTTTATAAAAAAAATTCAGGACTAACAACTTTGAGTATGGGATGTAATTAGTGGATTTAGTATATGTAAAATAAATCACAAGCTTAATAGTTTTGGTGTAACTTAAGTTTAGAATTGTTCTAGATCTTTATTGATTTTTCATTTATTTGGAATGTATTATATTTTCCCACCTTAACTGTAGTTTTTGGAGGGACAATTGGGGGAGGGGAAACACAAATTACTATTATTAGACCTATCCAAAGCATTTAACTTAAGTTTTCACAGAAACAGCAATTATTTAGTTCTGTTACTGTATCTCAGTTTATTTAATGCTTAATTAAATTGTTTAATTAAAATAAGAGGTTCTTTGGGAAAAAATACAGTGGTATTACTAAAATTAAAACACTGAAGTGTGGCTTTCCAGTCTGGAGCTCCTGTTATAAATGAACATGCACAAGCTTTGGAGGAAAGGGAAAGTTTGTGTTTGTTTTTAAGTTAGAAGTCATACAACAGCATGTGTGTAGTGTAGAGCTTTCTGCATATGGGAATGGGCTGTCACAGACGTAAACAGTTTACATGAAGCTGAGAGAGTCTATTCAAATCTTGAATCACTCTTTCCTCACCTGGTTCATCTGTTAAATGTTAGCACTTGGCAAGAAGTGTGGTTCTTGAGCCGTAGTTCACATCAAGGTCACCTGTGGCTTATTCAAACACAGGTTGTTTGGCCATACTCACAGAGTATAGACTAAGGTGGAAGCCCAGAAATTGTATTTTTAACAGATTCCAAGATAAATGCTGACCACAAAGCCAGACTTTTAGAACTACTGGATTCAATCATCTCAAATCTCTTTCAAACCTGAAATTAAAATCAATGGTACATTTTTCCCTGTGATAATAGCAACCAGGAAATAAAGTAGATTGTTGGTTTTTTTGTTTTGTTTTTCGTTTTCTTTTTTTCCTCTTATTTATTGTCAAAATGATGTACAGAGAGGTTACAGTTTCATACGTTAGGCCTTGGTACATTTCTTGTACTGTTGTTTCCATAAATATCTTTAATATATGCCATGTAACAGTAGAAAGTTTGTATATCTACCCTGCCATTAGGTGAATTGAATTAAAGTAAGTACTGAATACTGAAAAAAGAGAGTAAAGAAATTACCATATTATTAGCAAGGACCCATTATGTAAAGAACATTTTTCAGATGAGGAAACAGAATCAGGGCCCACAAGGAAGTGACACAGTATCAGCTAGCCTGTGGGAAGAAGACATAGATTTTCAATACATGAGGTCCATTCTCTCCTCCATTTGTTATACCTGACTTGATCAGAAAATTGGCACATTGTATCAGAAACCAGTTACCTTGTCATGCTATGTTTATACGAAATCATTTCATCCATTCAGTCAGTATTATGATTATATTTAGCTATTTTAATTAGTAAAAAGTAAACCTTCAAGAAAAAAAATACAGGAAGTAGGGTTAAGTACTGCAGATTTTTAATATCATGGGAAACAATTTCCTCCCTTAAACTCTATCTGTGTCTGTGAGTTCACATCCCACTGTCTCCAATTGATCTATCCTAGTAGTGAAAGAGATATTTGCTAAATATCTTATAGGCAAGTAAACATTAGAGGAGAGCCATCCTAAACCAAAACAACACCAGGAAATAAGCCAAGTGAGAATTTCAAAGGATGTTATGGGCTGCATGTGTAAGTCAAAACAATAACAAAAACAAACAAAATCAAAGGAGTAGCTTTATTCTTAAATGCCAAGTAACATGGTTTCCCCAGTCCCTTGAGTGAAAGAGATGTGGTGTAGGCTATTGACCAGATTCTGTAGGTAGCAAATTTTTTAGGATACTTTCCATTCATTATGTTAGACTTTGCAAATGTTGAGTCTAGGGCTTGCATTCTAATTAGCATTCTGTCTGGTATTAATGGAAATGTATGCTGCATCCCTGAGACTTATCAGGGTAATAAGCATCCCATTCACAATATCTTCCTCCCTATATGAGGTAGATTAAATCTGCAAAGAGAAGCATTTCATGCCCCTAGAAAGGGAAGCAGCATATAGTGTCCCTGGTGTTAGGAAAAGTTCATTTTCGTGAATGAGTTCCTTAGTAAGGAACAGTTTGCTCATCTCTGATCACTGCACACTCCCTCCATCTCCTAAGCTCACAGAGAGCAATAAAAGGAATGATTGCTCTTCTCAAATGTAGGGCATTTTCTGCTTAGATGGTCTCCAATGAATCCAGCCCAGGGTTTACCCCTCTTGGGGGAGGAGGGAGTTCCAGTCCACTAAAGAAGGCAGCTTGGGGTCCTCAAATTAGACCTGACTCCATGAGCGAGATAGTGGAGGCATTTGATAGAATGAACATTGCCAAGCTGTTCCTACATCTCTTGGGGAGCTGCTAAAATGAGACATTGCCTTTGAAGAGAATCTTCCAGAGGAGAAAACTTATTGCAAAAGAATATTTGTCCCTTTCCTATCAACATAGGAGAAACAGCTCTCAACAGCAGTGGTAGGAGACTGAGGAAAAGAAGCAGTGTGTCCTAGGAACTTTGCCTTCCAGAAAAGTATGACCTTCAGGGAAAAATGATCCCACACGTAGTGGAATGTTAAATATGGAAGGCATATCTGATACTATATACAATAAAGTTCATGTCAAAGAGATATTCTTGACTTAATCTATCAAAAACAGATTAAATGCCCTGTCGATTACCCAAATATAGTAATTTATAACTTGCTTCACTAAAAGGATACAGTTTAATGTGCCACTCATCATCTATATATTTTAGTGCTTGTGAATATTTCCATATAATTATGTTTAAAATCATATACTATAATGCTGTAATTTCTTTTGACCTGCATTGCAGCTAGATACATTATTTGATCAGAGCTCTCAATGAAATATCTTGTGCTCACATATTTAGTTAATTGGTTATTTTTTTCCTGCCTGTGTTTATAAGCAATATACTTTACACTGGAAAGAAATAAGCCTAGATACAGCTCAGTCTGGTAGGTTCTATCAGAACAAACAGCTGTCAATAATGAGTTCTGAATTTAAAATTACCAGCAAAGAAAGGAATCTCAACATCTGCAGGAAATATGGAAATATTTGTACACCCTAATAGCTAAGATTGGGATGTGGATGTCACTGAATTTTCCCAGCTGTACCTAGAATATTATTTTGAAATATCCTCAGATAGAGAGAACACTGGAATTCATTGCATAAATAGATGGCATTTTTAAATGCCTTTGAACAGTGTGAATCTTGATTTCATATAATCAGCAGGAACACATTTTATTTCAAACTATTTTTCTGTGCCTCTTGTTCATAATAAGAAGCTTAAAAATACTTCTGCTATCTATGTTTTGTGTCTTTCCAATCAGGGTTCTATTACTTGGATATTTTCCTTTCTGTCTTTGGAAAAGTACGTTTGGGTCTCATTATACAGTCCTATTTGCTTATATTTAGGGTTGTTTCTTATGAAGGAAACTAGCAAGGTGGACTTCTGGCACTGGCAGTTTATTACAAAAGAATTTCATGCAAATATCTAGAGAGAGAAAAATATTTGGTGCTTAGACAGAAAAAAAATCAAAGTGGTTTTAACAGTGTCCCCTTTCTGATAATTTTTTTTTCTGATCTTGAGGCTTGAACTCAGGACCTGGGCACTGTCCCTGAGCTCTTTCACTCAAGGCTAGTGCTCTATCACTTTGAGCCACAACTCTACTTCCAATTTTGTGGTGGTTAATTGGGGATAAGAGGCTCATAGAGTTTTCTGCCCAGGCTGGCTTTGAACCATGATCCTTTCAGCATCCTGAGTAGCTAGGATAACAGGCATGAGCCATTAGTGCCTTGCTGTCCATGAAGTTTTAAGATCACACACACAAAAATATCTCTGTAAGGATATGCATGTGGCTGGTTGCCAGTGACTCATGCCTGCAATCCTAGCTTCTCAAGGAGGCTGAGCTCTTAGAATCAAAGTTCAAAGCCAGCCTGGGCAGGAAGGCTGTGAGATTCTTATCTACAATTACCCACTAAAAAACTGGTTGTGGCACTGTGGCTCAAGAGGTAGAGTGCTAGACTTGAGCTGAAGAGCTCAGGGTCAGTGCCCAGGCCTTGAGTTCAAGACCCACAACTGACAATAATAATAATATATATATATATATGCATGTACACATATGTATGTACATGTGTGTATGTAGTGCTTATAATTGATGCATTAATTTGCCTTTATATACTTATAAAATGCTCAATCTATCTCTGTATCCATGTTACCTAAGTGTAGCCTGACACCAGCAGAATCAAGTCACTTACCTTGGATATTTCTGGAAATTCATAATTTGGGGTCATACCCAAGACTGCTGAATCTGGAGCTCAACATTGTCAAATTTTGTACAGACCACTTGAATATACTACACACAGATGCCTGGTATTGGAATGCATGGTAATATTAGGATACAGAGAGCAGCCACTCATTTTAAACTTATTGAATTGAATTATTTAACATTAACTTTCATCTCTTAGATGTGACAGTCCTATAACTGCTTTTCATCTTCCCTGCCTATACTCTCTACTCTCATCCTCAAACATGACCAATATGTCATTCTAGATGCACTTGACACTACTTTTCATTAAGTGGTCATCACGTATGCATGCCACACTTACTGAAAGTCATCCATAGACCAGAACACTTTACAGGGACAGAGCTGACAGAAATATAACTCCCTAATACATAACTGGGTGTATGGAGACTATTTGGGAATTGCTTCAAAAACTACTTATTTCATTTGCCTTTGAATAGTTAAGTAGGGCAGGATATCAAATGTTTTATGAGTACCTAGCAGTTTTATGTATAGTATTTCTCCAATATTCTTGGATCATATGCTAATAGAATGGCATATACTCTAATGAAAATCTCTGTTTCTACTCAGTGAAAATTCCCATTGATGGGAACTATCTAGCTAACTAGAAACAGTTACATTTTCTCTTAGTCAAATTTTTTATGCTGCTTAAATTTCACTTTGCTCTTTCCAAACTATTCATAAGTGCCAGGTGCTGGTAATGGTAGCTACTCAGGAGGCTGAGATCTAAGGACTGCGAATTGAAGTCAGCCTATGTAGAAAAACCTGTCAGACTCTCATCTCCATTTAACTACCAGAAAAGCCAAAAGTAGAGCTGTGGCTCAAGTGGTAGAGCACTAGCCTTGAGGAAAATGAAGCTCAGGGACAATTCTCAGGCCCTGAAGTTCAAGCCCTAGACTGTCCTAAAGAGAAAAGCAAAGAAAGAAACAAAGCAAAACAACTTACCCAGAATTGTTGAAAGAGGGAGTAAGAATAGTACTGATTAATAAGCACAGGAATGTCAGATTCTAAGAAGTCATATCAGACATACAGAGAAATGAGCACGAAGTCTTCTGGTGATCATAGGGTGAACAGGGAAAGCAATCTCTGACTGACACAATGTTACTTGACCATATAGATAGTTCAATCATATCTTATTAAAGCTTTTGAGAGTCAATGGATCAAACAAAGCAATATACTACTATGTAACATTAATTTAGAGCTTTCAAAGTGGCTAGGCTTTTATGCTTGCTTATTTTTGTTTGCAGGTCTCTTGTTTGTTTTGGTGAGGCAGGGTCTTTGCTATGAGCCCAGGCTGGCCTTAGTGTTCTTAGTTTATTTAATGCTGGGATTACATGCTTGTACCACCATGCACCAACTATATTTTAATGAAGGAAATACCATTTAAAAAAATAAAACTCAAAAGCCCTCCCAAATCTTAGCCATTGAAAATAAAAACCAGCAAAGTTGCTACATTTTGAATTTTTTCTAAAGTTCTTGCAGTGGGACTTGACCCTTCTTAACCTGAGTCATGATAACAGCCCTTAATACATTTGTATTATTTATCAGGTGAGCCTTTTGTGTGGACTGAACATGTTGTGCTAATTGTCATCTATGTGGTTATTATGTCTATCGAGTTAAGCAGTGCAAAACCTGTGTACCTTTATGTTGCAAGCCTGGTAAATGATATCTTCTTTTCAAAGTAGAAAAATTGGTATCCTTCTGGATAAAATTTAGAGTATGGACTAAACTGAGAGGACCATTTGCAAAGAAAACTGAGTGCGAATGCTGTCATTTCTTTTTTTTTTTTTTTTTTTTGGCCAGTCCTGGGGCTTGGACTCAGGGCCTGAGCACCGTCCCTGGCTTCTTTTTGCTCAAGGCTAGCACTCTGCCACTTGAGCCACAGCGACACTTTTGGGCATTTTCTGTATATGTGGTGCTGGGGAATTGAACCCAGGGCCTCATGTATACGAGGCAAGCACTCTTGCCACTAGGCCATATCACCAGCCCCTGAATGCTGTCAGCATATTCAGCAGCAATATTCAATTGATCTCTATTCAGATTTATCAACCTCCAGTTAACAGAGGCATCTGACTCGGTTTCTATTCATGCCTAATGCTTCCTCCATCATTCCATAAAATGAGATCTGCAATGGCATATTTAGGATATATATATATGTGTATGTGTATATATATATATATATACATATAGGATATATGTATATATATGTAGAATAGCCTTCTTATTTATCTTGCACATCGTATTTTAAGAATAGGGGATATGTTTGATAGATAATGTTGGGTGACAACCAAGATCATGCAGAAGTTTTTGGAGATTTGTGTTTATGTCTGAATTTTTGAGATAATGGGAATCAAATTAGTCCCATGTGAATTTTTTTTTTTTTTTTTTTGCCAGTCCTGGGCCTTGGACTCAGAGCCTGAGCACTGTCCCTGGCTTCTTTTTGCTCAAGGCTCTCACTCTGCCACTTGAGCCACAGCAAGACTTCTGTCCGTTTTCTATATATGTGGTGCTTGGGAATCGAACCCAGGGCTTCATGTATAGGAGGCAAGCACTCTTCCACTAGGCCATATTCTCAGCCCCCCCACCCCCATGCGGATTTTTTAATAAATTCATTCCTTTCACAATATTACCCTTTACCTATTATGGACAAAAATGACCTGGGGGAGTGTAGTCTATGTATATTAACCTTTGACCATATTCTTGAATAGGAGTCTTATGTAATCTCCTTTTGATTAGTAAAGCTTTCCACCCCAGCATCTGGTGTACTTTGCCTATCTAATGTGATCTAGGGTGACCCCAATTGGCTCTGGATATCTCAGCAAGACTCCTGCTTGTTCTAATTCTTTGCCAAGCATTCTCTCCATGATGACTCTTATAACCCCTACATTCTGAAAGTCCTTTAAATCCAGAAGTATAAGGCAAGAGCAAATCTGGACAACAAGGTACTGACTATGTTACCCAGACTTTCTGAGAATCTTCTCGGGCAAAGGCCAGTTCACTGAATGTGAACAGGATTCCACCTCCCCTACAACCTCTTTGGAGCATCTTCATTGATCTTTAATTGTGATTTTAAAAATTATTTTATTATTTCATTGTAGGTCTTGGGGCTTGGACAATGTTTGTGAGCTTTTTGCTCAAGGCTAGTGCTCTACCACTCTGAGCCACAGCACCACTTCAGGTTTTCCAGGGGTTAATTGGAGATAAGATTTTCATGAGCTTTCCTCCCTGGGCTGGCTTTGAAGTATGATCCTCAGATCTCAGCCTCCTGAGTAGCGAGGATTACAAGCCTAAGCCACTGGTGCCTGGTGGTAATTGCAATTTTTAAAAAAATAGTAGCTCTTAATCTATTGCTTTATTTTTTTTTCAGTGTGATTCTGTTGTCCTTAAAACATTTAAAAAAATTAAACACACCAGTTGAAGTTTATTCACATCACTCTATCACCAATTCTTCCTCCTGGAAGTAGCATAATCCATGTGTCTTTGCAGATCATGTGTGTGAACATGGGTATTCAGTGACCTAAATGATCTTGTGTGTACTTTTAAAAATATATGAGTACATATTCTGAGGCATATATAGGTGAATTTAACAATGCCTTATAAACTTCTTGGTGGGGAGCCAATACCCCCTCAATTCTTTTTAACTGTTAAACCATATTGCTTATATAGATAGATCACAGTTTCACAATTCCCCTCATCAAAGTGATTGTTTAACACAGTTAATTGTTTATTTTACATAATACTATCTGTATACATATTTCTATTCTATTGTATATTTCATAATACTATTTCTATACACATATCCTCCTTCACATAATGGACTGTTTCCAGTAAACTTTTCACACGTGTACACATATAGACCTTCATTACAGAAGCAGAGGTAGTGTGTTAAGAAATATGTGCATTTAAAATTTTAATGAACACCACAAAACTGTCCTCCAAAATGATAATATTGCATGGGCAGATGTTTGTTTAATATCATGAGTAAATTTTGTATTTCGATAATCTATGCCAAAATGACTTTTATTTCATAATAGATATAAATGAATTTTAGAAGGCAAACACTTAGGTCCAAAATCTCTGTTATTTCTCCATTCACTCTAGATGGAAGAAATGCTAGTAAACACCAAAAGGTCAATAGATCAGTCCTAAATAATCTCAAGATGGCCAGCATGGCAGCATATTAAGTCAAATGTTGATTTTCAATGAATAATAAAAGTCTCAAAACAGCAGCCTTGTTAGAGACACTCACAGTTTTATTAAGGTGGTCAGTAGATTAATCCTATAAACTGTGGTCATAAAATTCAAACAGTTCTCATAGATTCCTTTTGATATATGTTTGCAGTTCATAAATGTCATTTTTAGAGCAGAAATATAACATCCAATCAAATTCAGAGCTGATACACGTATGAAATGCTCCCAGTTCTTTGGAGTCCATGTTTTACTGAGTGCATCCAACTCAATGATCTATGAAATATCCTAATTCTATCATCCTTTTTTGTCAGATCATTGAAGTATCAGTGAAGGGCCAATATTAAACCTCCCGTAAATAAATCAGAAAAGCCAACTCTACACACATCTCCAGGATGATTGTAGCAGCAAAGATTCCCCTTTGCCTCTTTTCTTTTCTTTATGCACATTACTACTATAGTATATCACGAGACATTAAGCATATTTCAACTCATGGGACTAACTTAATCATGTTTTTAGAAATTGAAAACAAATGTTTTAACTGGATGAATGATAATATTGAAGTAATAACAATTTTCTAGTAGGCATACTTGTTTAATGGGTTGCATATCTTGCAGACTGTAAACACTGCCGTGCCTATCATTCTCTGAAATTGTGTGGTTTTTAAAAGCTAAAGTTTAGCAGTAATTGGGTTTGCTGCAGAAGTCACTGAAAATAAAGTTCATTTGTATTCTGATTCTCATTAGTGAAATCATTATCCTTATTACAAAATGACTTAGAAAGTTGATTTTTTTTCTGACTTTGGGGATAACATGGACCAACATAATGCTAGGCTTGATTTAAGAGTGCTGTCTCCTTTCCTCTGCTGGAATTTTCTGTGCCATATAAATGTACTGAATTGTGCTGGCCTCTGTCTGATGCATAGTGTTATTCACTCCTCTTTTGAAAGATATTTAGAAAAATCTGTCTCCATGCTTGGCAACTACTCCAACAGAAAACAGATAAAAACGAGGGTGGTTTATCAGTCTTGCTGTTCTTATCATGTTTCAGGTTGAAGGCTGTTGAAATGAAGAAAAACAAACAGCACTAAATAGGGTTCCGTCATTATCACTGCTCAAGGGAGCTGAGGTTTTTAGGATCAAAGAAAAATGCATTTGCTTTCAGAACTACAATCCTTCATTTTGAGAGGTACACTGAGCTCAGATACTGATGGGTAAAAAAAGAGAGTAAATTGGAAAAGGAAATAAAATATGTGCTGCTATGGGAACTTGGAAATTCAAACAAAAGTAGGCCGGCATACTTGTTAAGAAGCTCTGAATTTTCAACATTCTCTTCTTCAGAATGTGGTGCCTGATGATTGTGACTTGTGAACAAATGGAGCAGAGCATAAGCAAAGTTGTTTCCATCTCATCAAATTATAAGACATTCCTTTGTCTTTTGAAACATACATGAAAGGAAAATTCCAGGGCCAGCAGCTTTGAAGGATATTTCTGTATGTCTTATAGATCCAGGAGAAGGAAAGCCTAGGATTTTTAAAAAACTTGTGTTTTTGGTTTTGCAACTCAAGTGGAGCACCATTAATTTAGCTGGCATGACTTCCATGCCAGGAAATAGAGACAAGAAAGTTGCTGCCCTTTCCTTCAATCTGATTATCACCTAGCATATGGGTAATAAACAAAAATAAACCATAAAGAGAGCCAATTCTTATAGCATGGCACATATTATCATGGGAGTCCCTGGAGTAACAAAGCAAGAGGAGAGTCTCCTTCAAGTTTACAAGCAGTTGAAGTGAATGTTAAGGAAAAAAACATCAGCTTTAGGCCCCACTTAGACTGCATTTGATCTTAAATATCACCCCAATGGCACTATTTCCCATATACAGTTAAGTAGTGGACTAGTAATTTCAGGGATGAGTTTTAAGGGGAGGGACACAATTTCATCAATAACAGATCATTTAAATGATGTTTTTGCAAAGGTGTTCTTCTAGCATCCTTAACATTTCTCACAGAAATGCTGTAAATTACAAATACATGTTTAATCATGTGCTTATTATATGCATAATTCCTTCAGTAAAGGATTGTGTTTGTTTTGACCAGATCTTCAGTGTACTAGGGATCAGTGTACTAGTGTAGGAAATCAGTAAAAGTATCCCATGTAATATTATGAAAACGTATCCAACAAATATGGGAAAATGAAGCAATAGACACTTTGCTATCTTACCTCTGGGTGATTCAAATAGACAAATTAGAATAGTCAGTATATGCTGATGTGTAACAGCCAACTCACTGGGAAGGTTCATATCATGTTTGCTAGTTTCCTTGGTATAAATATTCCCAACCATAGGTGTTATCAGAGGTCATTAGGGAGAGATGCTCAATAGAACATCATTATATATGACCTTCACATCAGGAATGTAACATAAAGTAATTCAAACTGAACGTTTTAATAGTTATCTTTATATTTGTATTTAATAAAATGTAAACTTTAATTTACTCTTGCCATATCCAACATACCAGTGAAGGAGAATCAAAGGAAATTATAGAAATTGAATGCACAAAAGTGTAAGATATATTGCTGTACAAGGCAAAAGGCAAAACCAGGCCAACATGATTCTTTCTTTTTTCCCCCTTTGGTATCAAGGAGAGAGGGTGATAGTCAGAGGAATTTTTTCTAAAGCATGTGTTTGGAAGGTCATTAATGGATCAGAAAGAGAATGAAAGATGGAAAATGGAAGATATTATCTACATTTGAAAGACTAGCAGAGTGCATAAATAGACACACGTGGAACAATGTAAAAAGGCAGGTAGATAATGAGCACAAGGATCACTTTTTTTTAAAACATGTGCAGTGATGATTGATTATCAACTTGATAGGGTTGACAGAGATAACAAAGCACACCGCTAGGTGCTTCTGTGGGACAGAAGATTATTAACTAAAGACAGAAAAGCCCAAATGTGGTGAGCATGGATGAAATAAAAGGAAAAAAGTCTTCTCTCTCTCTCTCTCTCTCTCTCTCTCTCTCTCTCTCTCTCTCTCTCTCTCTCTCTCTCTCTCTCTCCCTTCCTCCTACTCTGCTCTTCTGGGCTTTGTTCTGCCATACCTTCCACATCCTGATGGAATGGCAATGTGAGCCAAACCTCAGCCTTCTTCCTCTTAGGTTATTTTCTCAAGCATTTCATCAAAGGGACATAAACCTAACCAACATGCTGAACCATGGTCTAAAGGGGCATGGGGAAATGGAAGATCTGTGAAGATGATGTTTACAGTTCTTCTTTGTTGGTTTGTTTCTGACTTAATTCTACAGTCTCAGAAGCTGTAGAACCCATGACATGATTCTTCTTTTAATTTAATTTTGTTGTCAAGGTGATGTACAGAAGTGTTACAGTTACATCCAGAAGGTACTGAGTATATTTCTTATCATACTTGTTACTCCCTCCCTCATTTTTCTACTACTTTCCCTCCCCTCCAGTCCCTCCCCTCCACCCAGACCCAAGTTGTACACTTAATTTCCATCATATTGTATTGTGACAATATCACTTTGGGGTTGATTTGCCCTTAATCCTTTGTATCAGCATTTTAATGTTCCATTCCCCTTCTCTAATTGAGATAAATGTATATACTATACCCAGGGTACCAAAATCAAATACAGTAACAACAGGGGATAAACCATAGGGAAGAAAAACAAAAGAAATAATTTCACATAGTACATTAAAAATAACAACAAAGAATAAGAGAATACAGGAAATGGACACAAAACCGCATGTACTATGCACAATGCTGCACACAAAACTAAATGGTTTTATTTTTTAAATATATATAGTACACCAAAAAAAAAAAATAACAACAAAGAAAATCTTCTTGTTTCCATTTCTTGGAATTTATTTCACTTAGCATCATCTTATATGACCACACGATTCTTTTTAGTGGGTTTCATGTACTACAAGTTTGGGATTTTTATTTGATTAGGGTTGGTTTCAAACCCATTCTGTTCCTAATATCATACACAAGAGTGCATTTAATGCTTCCCATGCTTTCCCCAGCATTTTCTAGAACAAGAAAGACAGATGTTAAAGGAACCTACTTGCTTCATGTGTAGTCAGATGCTGCTACCGGTATGTTCTAGAGCAGTAGACAAGATCAAGCTCCTCATATCTGAACATTCCTACTGCCCCAAATAACAGGAAGCCTAATGATGCTATAAAGAGGCATGCTGAAGTGTAGCATCTCAGAACCTGCATTTGACTTCAGGAAATACCTCAATTTTATATACACAAGAAGCGACAGGAAAGCAGCATTTACTGAGTACTACATGGGCAAAAAGGACTCTGATAGAAAGGCTCTCAACTGACAGCTTAGTTCCCCATCATAATGTAAAAGTTGCTTGAATGAAAGCTATAATTTGTTGATTGGAAAAAGGGGAGAGTAACTTGAACTTGAGGTAGAGTAAAGCCGGATTTTTAAAATGACTGCATTAGTATTTTCCCAGTTATGCCAGCTGCTTATTGTTAACCTCAGACCTAGGTTTGAAAAAATAGAGTTCATACCTACAAAATGTGACTACTTCTTTCTTCATTTTCATGGAGCCTTTGATACCTTCAATTCAGCTTTAAGATTTACTAGATAATTAGACTACATAACCAAATAATGTTCATTATCAGTATCAGATTTAAGAGGGGGGGGAAAAGAGGTTAAGTAACTTTCTTAAGGTCACCTTAAACCCAAGAAAATCTTCTTTGCCCTAGAGAAGAGACAACACATCAGTTCCAAGGTCGATTCCTTCCTTTTCATGGAAAAAGTGAACAATAACCAATGTTTTGTGCTTTATGAAGGGAAAATAGGTATTGTTCAAGTCTTATCCTCTAGTGTTTTACCTCTTTTATTCCTTTGGGCATGAGTACATATTTGAATTCTTTGGCTGCTTCATTGTTTGAAAATATATACTGTTATTATAAAAAATGATTGATACTATTTACATTTGGAGTTATTTATACCAATTTTTCAAGATTCTTTTGTAACTTTCTGCCAGACTCTACCATGCATCAAGCAGACATTTGAATATTCCCTGAAGCATGGTTTAGGAAAACACTCCTGCCATTACCTAGAATTGACAGGATATACAGCCTTGTGTGATTCTTATGGTGTGGCTTCCACTCAGAATTGCTGCATGTTGTACCTAATTAGGTGTCATGCCCCATTAAAATGAAGACAATTTAGAGAGAGTGCATATAAAAAAAACCCAAAAGGTTGTTATTCATACTTTTAGAACCTGCCAAAATGGGATTTGAAAGGATCACAGAAAATTGAACTCTTTGCAATTTAAATCTTATTTGGGTTCTTTTCACTGCACTCTAGCTGCATATAAAGAGAACAAGATTCAGAAGCTACTTCAAAGTTGCTGTTGTTGTTGTTGTTGTTGTTTTCATCATAGATATTTAGATCCTGCCTGCATAGTCCAAAGTTGTGTCAAATTCAGGATCTCATTCACAGACTAAGGATTCCTGTTTCCCAAGAATGATTAACTTACCTCAGTGGGTTGAATATTGTATAATACACTTTCCAATCATTAATTCATCCCACAACTATTACTGAATGCTTGCACTTGGTGTAAAGGCAGATTCTCCTGCCCAGATGTACAGTCTTTCATGAGTGATTAGCATGAGTGATTAGTTGTTTATGAGTGATTAGTTTGACTAGGGCTGTAGGGGCAAATTGATTCCTGTAAAAGGAATCTGGAGAAGCAAGTGAATAGTCCAACTGGAGGAGTAGAGATGGAGAATGACAGAAGAACTGACCATCTAGCAAGCAGAATAAAGAAGTATTAAAGGATTAAATGACTGGATTCGGTAAAGGATGTAAAATGAAGTCTCATGGCGCCTTTGGAACCCAGCTTCTTGGGCTTTGTATTAAGCACACATTGGTTTTCTCACTGGTTTTGTGCTAAGGGAGATGCTATCATTACTAAGACTATGTACCCAGAGGCTGTTTCACAACATATCAAAGTCCTATCAGTTTGTCCTTAAATGAAGCCATAGAAGCCAGAAGACCTTTGGCATAAGACATAAAGCCCTAGGCAGTTTTAAAACAGTGCTTATATCCAGTTCTCACTTAGCATCATCTATAAACCACAAGTCCCTTTAAAAAAGCTGAATTTGATTTACAGTGTTCAGTAATTAAATAAATATCATTTCATTTGAACAGATGTTCTCATACTACTCTACAAGCAGGTGTCATTAGAGAAATTCCAAATTCATTTGAGACAGGTACTCTCATGGACTCATTTTAGAGTGCCGGTATTTTCCTTGCACGGGTACTATGCCAAGCCTATGAAAAATTACACCCATGAAAATTACACCTGTAAAAGAATTGCATCTCCCAGAGCCTGAAGTACAATTACAAAATCATTCCTTCATTTTTGTTTTTTGAACATCCTAATTTCTTCATCCTTCAAGTCTCATTTTAAATGGTATATCACCTACAAAACCAACACATCAATTAATTTCCTGTATTATAGAGTTATGGAGAGTATTACATCATTTGTTAGACACTCGGATCTTTAAGAATAAGATTAAATGATATTACTGATATTCCCTATTCCACTTAGCAAAGTACGTGATTGTTCATTGTCTGAAGAAGTAGCTTGTCCTGTGGTTGGTTAGACGAATTAATGAGCACAGAGATAGTGATGTGTAGAGAATGAAGGTGGGCACCTGCTATTTTGTGACTAAGGTGGTAATACGTATCTGTCCTTGTGGATTACATGGTTACCCGACTAGTAAATAGGTATTAAAAAAAAAGAAAGCATTTTGGAGTGAACCATTCTTGACACATAAACCTTTCAGCCTGAAAAAAAAATTGATAAATGGAAACATATAAGGCTTACTTTTAGATTGTCAGAGCACAGATGTGTTATTTTCTTGGTATCCTTTTCAACCATAGAGGATATTCCAATGTTTCTAGGACCTAGCTCTAATCCAGTTCACTAAATCAGATTGTCTCCTTGGAACACAAAGATCTTGTCTAGCCATTGTTCTTTGTTGATTCATCTCTTCTTCTTAGAATCTGTTTCTACCAACTGGAAAATGACCCATACATCTCCAAATAATGGATTTTGAAAAATGCCTTGAAGCTTTTTCAGTAACAGAGATTGAGACCTTTCTTTTCTCTACACAGAATACTTAAATTTCACCAGAAATTTTCCTTCTACTTTGGAAAAAAAAGGGAATAAATTCAAGAATCATATCCTTATAATAATTGCTTTTTATTAAAAATTTCTTTAAGAATATGCAGAACTATTTTTAATATGCAACAACATTTTAATATTTTAATTATAAAGATCCCATTAGGCTGCCTTTATAACCTGTTTACTGAGTTTTAGAATGTGAAATGTTTTAGATGGAAAGATTTAATAGATACCTTGTCATTATTATTTTAATAAATTTAGCTAAAATATACTGAGAAGTTTGATTGTCTTCATATTGACCAATACTTAAAAAACAGCTTGTGAGTATAGCAGCCTAAATGCATTTTTCATAATGTTTTTGAAATATTATTAGTTGTATAACATAATTAAAGAGCACAGAAATTATGGATTTAGTTTTCTACTTAATGAAGTGAAACTTGTTTTACTATTGTTTCCTGATAGTGGTGCCTTAAAAATAGCTTTTGATCAGGCTTGGGCTTGCTTGGTTTATGCCTATAATCCTCACTACTCTGAAGAGTGAGATCTAGGGATCTCAGAATCTAGGCATGACAGGAAAGTCCCTGAGACTCTAATCTATAGTTAACTATAAAAGCTGGATGTGGAGATGTGGCTCAAGTTCTAGAGTGCTATGCCTTTAGCAAAAACACTAAGGTATTGCCCATAGGTCCTGAGTTCAAATCCTAGTAACAGCACCAAAAAATAAAATCTCCTCTTACTTTAGAGTAGTCAAAAGTCAGGTTGAAGATGTAGATTAGTGATAGAGTACTTGATAGAGATTAGTGGTAGAGTACATGCCTAGCATGGACAAGGTCCTGGGTTAGATTACTCTCAGCACTGCAAGGAAACAAAAAGATTATATAAGTAATGAAGAATCATCATAATAGCTACATGGATAGAATGAAGGGGTAAAACAAGCTAGTTAATAAGAAAAATATAGCACATGTTGGTGTCCTCATAATTGTATGTTGGCTTTTCTTTTCTCTTTCCCTTACAGTGCGGGAGTTGGCCGGACTGGTTGTTTCATCGTAATAGATGCCATGCTAGAAAGAATAAAGCATGAAAAAACTGTAGATATTTATGGCCATGTAACCTTAATGAGAGCCCAGAGGAACTACATGGTTCAAACAGAAGACCAGTACATCTTTATCCATGATGCACTGTTAGAAGCAGTGACTTGTGGAAATACCGAAGTGCCAGCTAGAAACTTGTATGCCTACATTCAGAAGCTGACACAAATAGAAACAGGGGAGAATGTCACAGGAATGGAGCTTGAATTTAAGGTATGGCATTCGATGAGATCTAGCTACTCAGGAGCAAGTCATTCTGGGACTGTCTGAGTAGTTGTTTTACTTTCCTAAAATTTTGAAATACAAGTTTTATAATCAATCTTTCTCAAATACCTGATTATAAAACACTTTCTTCTTCCATTGCCTCCTCTATCTTTGCTTTGTTAACAGTGCCTTGGGCCCTTTTGTGTCCTAATTTAAATTGAGAGGTCATACTCTCAGAACTTAATATTTTAAAACTCAATAGACTCTCTGAATAATTAGGGAAAAACAGTGCTGTTTGAATACTTAAATAAATAAAAGGTTTATATTTTTAAAAAAAGATATTTGGGTATATTGCATTCAAGCTGTTGCCTAAAATTATCTATGTCAAATTATTCTTTTCTTTACAGCGTCTAGCCAGCTCAAAAGCTCACACCTCAAGATTCATCAGTGCCAATCTTCCATGTAATAAATTCAAAAATCGCCTTGTTAATATTATGCCATATGAATCCACAAGGGTATGCCTACAGCCTATCCGAGGGGTAGAAGGCTCTGACTACATCAATGCCAGTTTCATTGATGGATACAGGTATATAGTCTTGTTTCCTGACAACCCAAAACCTTGATATTTACATGTGCTCTAGTTTCATGACCACAAAAGTTTCATTTCAACTTAAAGCCATTTTCTTTCTGTCTAGGTCAGCATTTAGTCCCTTGGTATTTTTATTTTTTATTTTGGATAGGAGTAACAAGAACCAGTTATGAAGGCTTTCATCCAGCCTACATTCTTATTTCTGGTCATCAAGCCCCAGTGGCTCACATCTATAATCCTAGCTACTCAAGAGGGTGAGATCTGAGGATCATGGTTCAAAGTCAATCCATTAGATTAATACTTCCACTTAAACACCCAAAACTTAGAAGTTAGCAGAATGCTAACACACACACACACACACACACACACACACACACGTACACACTAGAAACAATTTTCATTTGGAAGGAGGTAATAAGCTATTTCATTCAATATTTCATAAATCTAATCATTTTATGAGCCTAATTTCTAAAAAATTAACTCATACAACTGCTTAAGTGATTTGCATGACACATGAACTTGAGCTATTAGTGTTGTACTAAAATTTGGTAGTGAAAGAGACAACATCATAATATTATCAAAACAATTTATTTTGAAAAGTACTCAACATGTGTTAAATGCTCTTATTTGGTTATGTAATCTTAATGGGGGCTTCCTTCAAGTGCAATTAATAATGCTTATTTTTCTATTGTCATATTTGATTTTGACATACCAAGTCTAGGTTCTTGCATGTCCTCAAAATTCTTTTTCCATTCTCTGTAATTCAGACAACAGAAGGCCTACATTGCTACCCAAGGGCCCTTGGCAGAAACCACTGAAGATTTCTGGCGGATGCTCTGGGAACACAACTCCACCATTGTCGTGATGCTAACCAAGCTGCGTGAAATGGGCAGGGTAAGTGTATCTGCTGATAAGGTATTTATGCACTAGGGAAACAGAATTTTCCTTTCATGATTGAATGGTTTCTAATTAGCAAAGCCACATCAAGGTCTTAAATTTGTATGTTTTGAGGATAGGTTGGGTCTTTCTTGTGTCCCCTGAAACATAATATTAGAAACAGTGGGTCAGCAGGTGTTTATTTCACTTTATATCTAATTCTCAGCATATTCTTGTTTCCTTTGGTATGGGGTAGACTGGAGTTCATTAAGTCAATGTGCTGTCAGTTCTTTTCCTTTCCTGAGGAAAAAATTCACTTCCCTACCTCTCATGTCCATTGAATAATGTGTTATAAATTCACATAGTTTTTCTAGGAATAGAATCTTGTAATCCAAGATCCACTTTAAGAATTTTGTGGGGGTCCTAGTCCTGGGATTTGAACTCAGTGCCTGAGTGTTATTTCTGAGCTGTTTTGCTCAATGCTAGCATTCTACCACATGAGCCACAGCTCTACTTTCAGCTTTTCTTGGTGCTTAAGTAGAGACAAGAGTCTCATGGACTTTCTTACCTGGACTGGCTTTGAACAGAGATCCTCAGATCTCATTCTCCTAAAAAGGTAGGATTACAGGCAGAGGACAGTGGCACCTGGTGTCTTCAAGAACATTCTTTGCAAAAGAATGTTATTCTGAAGTATACATATAGTAGTATTATTAGAGCTACCTAAGGACCTACCACTTAAATTCAATACATGCAAACATTCTGCAAGCATTTCCTTGAGATATATATTTTTTTCTTCTCTCTTTGTGGAAATTGGAATAAGAATGACTAAACTGCAACTGTTATATCTAAATCACTAAAGCTACTTGGACTCCATCTCCTCATTCTATAAATGAAACTGGACTAGATTGATTCTGAGATTTCTTTCTACATTCTTTTTATGTCGATGATGCTCTTTATTCCAGACCACAATGGTAAAAACCTGCTTTATTGGTGCATTATAGGACTTAAATGGTCAACCCTCCCCAAGGAATAATGTAATTTTGTGAATAACTTACAGACATAAAGACACCTACCCTTTTAAAGTATTCAGTTCAACTGATGCTTATCAAGTAGCTACTACATGCCAGGTTCTGTGCTGGAAACCATGAGCCAATATTAAACCAGAGGGTTACCTTAGCCTCAGGAAGTTTAGGATGTCAAAGTAAAGGTGAGTCACATGTAACTGGAATTATTGCACTTCTTAATGTTTTTTCAGTGAGAGACAGAGTTTAAATAGATGACAAGCAAAATCTTATTTGAACTTTATATAGTTTAACATTAATATCTCCTTTTAGGAGAAATGTCACCAATATTGGCCAGCTGAGCGTTCTGCAAGATATCAGTATTTTGTTGTAGATCCTATGGCTGAATACAACATGCCACAGTATATCCTAAGGGAATTCAAGGTCACAGACGCCAGGGTAAGTTGGCACAATCTTCAACTCTTCATCATTAGCTAAATTAGTTTAAAATATACTTTGCTGCGAAAAGCATTTGCCAAGTGACCATACTCCCAAGGAGAAAAGAAATCACCCATTTTGGATGACATTATTTTAAAAATATAAGAGCAAATTTCCTCTGTCTGGCAAGCCTGCTCATAAACCCAGATTTGGCTTCCATTCAAATGTAACATCTGGCAGCCCAACTTCGGGGATGCATTGGTGAGTGTTTGTGCTGGGAAGCATTTATGTGATTGGCTGGCTGTGCTTACATTCACCTTCTCAGCTCAGCTCTCTTTGGAGGTTTTTGGAGGTTTCTTCATTACTTGAGGCTGTAAATATGTTGTTGTTTTGCAAAGCCCTTTAGGTCATGTGGGCTTAGAGGTTAATTTGGTATGATTTTAAAACTGCATAGCAAATGGCATTCCTTACAAGAATCTGACAAGCTTTGCACATTCTAATTTGATTCCTGGCATAGTTTATTCCTCTGTGTGCTAATGTGTCTGTCCATGAGATCTGTGCACCCTTGACCCTAGTTGGCTAATTTTCATTCTGTGTTGCTTATCAACATTTCCAAGTCCAAGGTTCAGCCCTGATGTAAGATGTTCTGTGCATACACTCTAATATCTTTGCCTTTGGCAACTCTCAGACCATAATGACAAACACATCTTAGGGGCAACTGGATTAGATCAAAGCCCTGCTTTATTTTTGGAACTGTCACAGTGGGTGGGTTGAATAAAACTTGAGGGTAGAGCCCTGGACTGGATCCATTGTTTTTGCTGGAAAGCAGCTTTCTCCAAACTCATGTTTGTACATTTTCTGCTAATCCCCAAAGCCTGATTCTGGCTGTTGACCTAAAGCAAAATAGAAAGTGGTTAATGGAAGCCTTGGCCCAGGTGACAAACCTGTTAATCCTAGAAAGTTTGAAATATTAACTACCCTAAAGGTGATTTCACTCAAGATAGCCATTAAGTTCCTAGGTTTCATTTGTGCGTTTTCCAAGCAAGCATGCCTTGGTTATCTGACCTATCATTTTTTGTTTTTGTTCTTTTTAATTTGGTGTTGTTCTTTAAACTATCCTTTCGGCATTTGAAGCCAAGTAAGTGAGTAAAACTTCTAAGTGCCCTAGAAACAAACTCACCAAGTATTTCTAATGATAGAGACCAAAAGTCAAATTCTACCAGTGTGGCATTACTTTTACTACACCCAGCACTACCAAATTAAATCTGACCATTATAGGCCAAAAATTGAAACTTGTTCACATTATTTTTTTTTAATTTCTCGTGCTTAGTTGCCACAAGCACCTACTTGTTTGTGTTCCTTCTGTGCTGTGCTTCTACTCTCGTCTCCCCAGTTTGGAAAGCAAATTAGTACTGAAGTCTCTAAATGAAGTAGGGAAGTTGTCTGTCCTCGAAAGAGTAAGAGTGTGTGCCTTACCATTCCTTGTGACTAAAAGTAAGATTTCAGAAATGAAATCTCCAGGACTTTCAGAAGAGAACAAATGTTCTTCTACCTAGCCTTTGCCTTTCCTTCCTGTGCTTTCTAAAACTTTTCAGGAATCAAGGCAAATATATCCTGCTTCCATAGTAACCATCCAGTCACTGGCTTAGGGACAGTTATTTCTGCACTCCTCTGTTCTCATAAAGTTCGTGTGATCTTCCTATTTCATCTTTATCTCTAAATGATGTCAGTCAATAATCTACCAGGAGACCCTGGCAGTCACGAGACCAGTTGATAGGTGCTAAACTCAAATTGAGCCCCACCTATCTTCTCAATATTACTTGATGAAAAAGACTGAGTCCCAGTCCATAATCTTGGGAATTTGTACGCCTGTCTCCAAAAGGATATTGAAAGAGAAAGATGTTAACAAGGGCTGGAAAAACAGGATGCTTTCTCCAGTGAAAGAAGCAATTTGGCCTCAAGTCTTCATCAAACAGGATCAGTCCTTTAAGCTTGTGGTTTGGCTATCCCTTTCCCTCTGATGTGTCAAAGAAGAAATTAGATGGACACCATTGTTATCTCTGCTTTTGAAAGAAAAGTTCCCTTTTGCTCTTCCTATGTTTCAAAAAATATTCCTGAATCAGAAGTGCCTCAGTTATCTTCTTTGCACACCATTCAATTGCATGAGTCAGAGCAATTTTATCTGATCACTTTAGAAAGCTTCCTCTGACGTCTGGCTTGGTTTTTTTATTTCTTTTTTTTTTTTTTAAATCTGCCCTTTGGGTTGTTTGTATAAAAGCCTCCCCCGTGATATACCTAATTCCTATGGTCAGCCAGGAAGCTTCCTTTTTAAAGAGGAGGGCATTTATTTACAAAAAAATACGTTTGGTCTCCTAAAAGTGTGTTTCACTTCCTTCTCCACATTAGCATCACATGGTACACACTGTCTTTCCTGCCATGGCTAGATGCTGTATGCCTCTGAGACATATGGGGCATCTAGGTTAAAAGCAACGAGACGGTTTATGTCAGTTCCTTTAAATGTCACCATTTGTCATTTGACAATGCCAGAAATAAGCAAGCATGGCAGACTTGAAGTTATCAAAACCTCTGGTCTAGATGATATGCCTGGATACTCCTTGCAACATGAAGTTATTGATTCCAGAGTATCTGTGTTCCATTTTAGAAAGAATGGAGTCATGATCTACAGTTTTGAAACCCAGACTTTGAGTCTCAAAAGCATTTGCTAATAGTAAATAGCTACACAGTTCAAACAGAAAACTTAGCTCTTTGATAGGGCATTGGGAAAGTAAATACATTTATCATTTAAAGATATATATGAACATGGACGCTGGTAGTGCAGATAAGACACACATAGTTAACTTTCCAATTGAATGAGTTCCTAACTTCTTCTACCCATTTTCTTTTTGGCAAAAAATAATATGTGTATATGATGATTGCTCTTGTGGTGTGCGGCTTGCTGAATCCTCCTGGCACCCTCTTCTGTGGCGGGGTATGTGGCTTTCCCTCTGAAGGACGGCCAGTCCCGAACAGTGAGGCAGTTCCAGTTCACTGACTGGCCAGAACAAGGAGTGCCAAAGTCTGGAGAAGGATTTATTGACTTCATCGGCCAAGTTCATAAAACAAAGGAGCAGTTTGGCCAAGATGGACCCATTTCAGTCCACTGCAGGTAAGAATCATGAGGACTAGCTTTAGATGTATGATTAATGCAATGGCAACTTTGAAAATAAGTATTGTCTGGTTATATTTTATACAAGGCTGCAGTAGAGAATCTGTATAGCCCCAATGTTAAAGATTTATTTCTTGTTCTTTACATAAGATAAAAGATTTTTACTCCCTAAAATTTCTCTCTTGTAAAGAAAACATAAATGAATTACTTTTTGTTAAGAAACAAATGAACAAACAAACAAAGCTGATTTTCCTTGTCAATTTGCCTTACTGAGAACAGTTGGTATATCCCAGAGTAATAATTTATGGTGGTAATCATTTTTTACTTGCTTTGCTTTGAGAGAATTGCACTTATAAATACTTCTCTGTATCTCTTGTGTTTGTCTTCTTGGAAAAAAACATAAATAGCTATCAAGCCTTAATGACAATACTAATTCTTGTCAGTCAATAAAAGATTAGAGTGATACCTCAGTTAAAAATGCAATTTGCTTTAAAATTGTTGCTATGCCAGAAAATGAAGCACCTTCAATTTAATTATTTTCTACAGTTTTTACAGCATTTTATAATTTAACTCAATGAAGTTAATAGAAATACCAAGTAAATGGTTAGTCATTCAACATAAATTTAGTGCTCTAGAAATCACAATACAAAAACCTTGTAATAAAAATAATTCAAGTAGTTTTATTTAAATGAGTATATTTCCAAATTCTAGGAGAATGAAATCTCAGTGCCTATATATATATTTTTTTTTTTACTTTTATTTATTTATTTATTTATTTATATTTATTTATTTATTTATTTATTTTTTTGGCCAGTCCTGGGCCTTGGACAGAGGGCCTGAGCACTGTCCCTGGCTTCTTCCCGCTCAAGGCTAGCACTCCGCCACTTGAGCCACAGCGCCGCTTCTGGCCGTTTTCTGTATATGTGGTGCTGGGGAATCAAACCTAGGGCCTCGTGTATCCGAGGCAGGCACTCTTGCCACTAGTGCCTATATATTTTTGTGGTCAAAGTCTTCAAAGTGACTTGAAAAAGAAAAGATATATTGTGCTTCAGGATTTAATTATTTTAAAAACCACTATGTACTCTACTACATTCTAGTAGTGCTATGCGGAAAGCATCATCACAAATAAGACAAATACTAAAGTTGAGCTTCAAGACATGTGTTCATGTCCTGAATCTTCAATTGAACAGCACTATAATAGTAGAGAAATTTCTCTAGCCTTCACCTTTTTTTTTCCTTCTGATCTCTAAGATCCTTTCTAACACCACTTTGTATCTCAGTCATGGTATATTATAGGAAAAACACATTTTCTTCATAGTATTAAAAGTTCTTTGTACAACCAGAGTCTATAGAAGTGACACACGGACTGAAATATTCAGAAACTGGATGTTTTGTACTGGGCTTGAAATACCGGTGTTTCTTTGAATTTTTCACATAATATCCCCAAATGATTAGTTAGCTCCTTTCAATATCATTTATAATGGAGAATATATTTAACATGCCTTGGACAGTCCTATAAGCAGATGTGTTAATATTAAAACATTGTTTTTGTCATCACAAAAGAGTATGGAAGGGCACACTCTTTAGTATAAATGTTGAGATAGTATTCATATATCATAAACATATCTTGAAAACTTCTAGGTGTTTCTGTACGAAAGGCCTGCAGATATTTATATTCTATTAAACTTATTTATCTTACTTATATCATATTTAACTAACATGGTAAATTTAAATGCAGAAGTTACTAGGCCAGTGCCTGTTCTTTTCTTGAAAGTACTTAAAGAAAGCCAGAAACATTATGTTTTACATTTAAACAATTGTTCAAAGTGAGATTCTGGAGAACCTAGCCCATTCAACAATAAAGTGGTAAATCTCAGTTTCTCTGGACCAGAAGACTTTGAAGGCTAAAAGGACTTTTAAGGTCGTCCTCTCCATCTTATCAGAAGCTTTGACTATCATTGGAGATCGGCTGTTTTTTTAGGAGTACCCACGGTTTTCAAAGCTTCACTTAATATATCTCTTTAAACTCTTTAGAAATTGCAGTTTATAAAGGGATACACTATTTATATATGCCTGTCAGCTACATCATCAACTAAATGACTCCATCCATTTTCTACAGCCTGTGCCCAAGCGTTACACATGCCATTTAATTCGGATCCAAAAATGTAGGGATTTTTCAGATTATGCACTGTTTTTCTCATTACCTAAACCTCCAGATGCTTCCTACTTAAGAGTATAAAAGTTATAAATTAATTTTCTCTCTTACTGCTGTGAAGTCTCTGGAATTATTTTTAAAGCTGAAAAGGCAACTGAGAGAAATCCAAAACCTTGTTAATATGGTACAGAGACTATTGGAGTGTTACCTGTTGACCAACCAAAAAGCAATAGATAAATGCACAGATCAATGGCTATGTTTTTTAGACTAAAGATTGCTTTTTAAAGATTGAGAACCTGTTGAAAGTCATGAGCCTCATTAAATGAAACAAAATAGGGCATTTAAGTACAGAATAGTCACAGACCTTCCTGAAGATTGGGTAAAAATCCTCCTATAATCAAAAACCACATTATGTAGAATTTTATTTTTTTGGTATCTAAACCAGCACCAATATTTAGCGAAATATTTGCCTTGTTACATACTTGCATGAAGGTTTAAGTGACGAAATCTCCTGCACAGACTAATTACCAAGTAACTAATGCACTACAAGGGTTGGAGATGCCCACTTTTTCCCACCTTATTATGAATTGTTTCTTGCTCTGAGCATAGGCAAGGTCCAGTTTCAGGATCTTCTCTTAGAGGGTTATCACCTATATTTTATTGACTCACCCTTTTAACCACTTATTTTTATCCCAAGTGGGGTTCTACACCATTTAGAAAGTCATTGCTTTATGTTAGACTGAATTCTAATTACTTATTTTTGTATGTTCTTACAACACACTCCCAAGAGAAGTCAAGTGATGAGCTCAGGTGCACATAAACTTGAAGAATGCTGTGGAGAAACTTGGGAGGTCAAAGCTGGCAAAAATGTGTGCACCTCCAGGATAATGGGGTCAAGACTATGAGGAACCTCATACAGTAATGTGACCATTGTTATTTGGCAGTGCGGGAGTTGGAAGAACGGGCGTCTTCATAACACTGAGCATTGTTTTGGAAAGAATGAGATACGAAGGAGTTGTAGACATCTTCCAGACTGTCAAAATGTTAAGAACACAAAGACCGGCCATGGTGCAGACAGAGGTGAGAAAAATCTCCGTGTTGTTTGTCATATCTCATAAGACTAGCTTTCAGTTGAGAGACCAGGAACACATAATACTAGATGCAAAATACTGCAGGAAAAATTTAAAATTGCTTAATTTTTTAAAATTTCATTTACTTTCTTTAAATGGGATGACACTATCAGCATCTTCAGGCTTGTGGAAATTACCTATTATTCAGCACTAAACTGAATCATACTTTGCTAACCCCATTTGACTTGTAAAGCAGCAATTTCACATATTTCATTACATGCACATTAATATTGATAGTATGCCATTTTATAGGCAAGTATAGGAAATATTCCTTCATATACAATTATTTCAAAAGCATATTTGGCACCTAGGATGCATCATCGCTCTTTCATTCTCTGTTCTCTTTCTGTGTGTCTACAGAGATATCAACTGTTTTCTATTTCATTTTTTTACTACCTATTGTAAATATTTGGATCCTGAATAATCATACCATTTTCCATTCTTCTAATTGATATTGAAATCTCTCAGAATGTGTGCAAGATTTAGATAACCTGGCTTATTGATAAATTTGAAGTATAATATTGAGTGACTGTGTTTAGTTGCCTCAAGCAGCCATCAGATCATACAATTTATATGAGTTCCTTACTTAAACACTCACAATATTGTCTGGACTTTGATTTAAAAATAATATAAGAGTTTGGCCTGCAAAAAAAAGATTGTGCTAACCTGACAAACTTCACGGGTATTGGGGGTGACAAAGGGAAATTAGACATTTAAAAATCATTTACCCTAGCCAAGTAACTTACTATGACAAGATAGGGAAGCAAACACCATTTATTTCACATTACCATTTTTATTGTAGGGGAAAATTCACATTGAAGCAAAATAGAAACTATCTACTTTCAGGCACCTTGGCCACTAAAAATATGCTTCTTTTATGGGGAAAATCCTACTTTTTCTCCTCCCTAGAGTCATCTGTAAATTGTAATTTTTTCTTCTGCCCAACAATGCTCCAATTTATTCTGGCATGACAGTTCTCTTCCTTGTCTGAAAAAGGGCACATTTCAGGCTGTTTCAGTTTGGTGTGGGCCTTTCTAAAACAGACAACTTGCAATCACACTGAATTAGGCCAAGTGGCACAGGTATATTTTAATGTGGGCAGTCAACTTTTTTACGTCATTTTGAAACATGAATAGCTTCAAAGTCCCAAGCCCTGTGTTCAAGTATTTGTATGCCCGGTGTTCCTCACAGCTGCCTTTGGGCTTCTTCTATCAGAAATGATAGTGAGTAACTCTTACTGCAAGCAGTAAGGATCCTCCCACCAGAATCTGAGGTTTTTGTTTTGCTTTGTTATGTTGTTCTTGCTCTAGTTCCGTTGGCAGTAACAGAAAACATAAATCCAGATTTCCATCAGGACAATTTGCCTTTATTAAGCCCCTCAAATTTTTTTTCATCTATTTGTTATACAAGTGGATTTCATTCATTTACACATGTAATGTATGCAATAAAACTCACCACCTCCTCTAACCAATCTCAACAGGCTTCATTGTTCCATTTTCATACATGTACAGGAAGTACTTTGAACCATATTCACCCTCCTTCACCCTCTCTGTTTGTCTCCCAGCCTCTTTCTAGTGCTCTTTCCCTAGGAAGGACCTGGTTTATATTTCTGGCTTTCCTTTCATTTTAACTATATAATAATTGTCCAAATAGTTTCCATAGTGGTATTAGCACACATGAATATACAGCATTTTAGTCAGATCAAGTTCTTTTTTTTTTTTTTTTTTTTTTTTTGCCAGTCCTGGGCCTTGGACTCAGGGCCTGAGCACTGTCCCTGACTTCTTCCCGCTCAAGGCTAGCACTCTGCCACTTGAGCCACAGCGCCGCTTCTGGCCGTTTTCTGTATATGTGGTGCTGGGGAATCGAACCTAGGGCCTCGTGTATCCGAGGCAGGCACTCTTGCCACTAGGCTATATCCCCAGCCCCAGATCAAGTTCTTCATCTCTGATTCTCACTATTATTCAGTAGGTTTCAGGGACTGTCATTTTTCATTCACAGATGCAGCATACTTCAACATTTTTATCACCCTCTAGCATTGTTTCCCTCATCTCTTTCTTTGAAACAGCAGTTGATGTTTTGTTTGCATAGTATTGAGATTTGGGCTGTGGGCCTTGAGCTTGCCAGTCAGGCACTCTACCACTTGAGCTATACCTCATTCCTTTTTGCTTTAGTCATTTTTCAGGCATGGTTGTATGTTTCCAGCCAAGGGTTTTTCTCAAACTACAATGTACATATTCAACCCAGTAGCAAGGATTACAGGCACGAACTACTATACCCAGCCCCCAAGTTTGTTTGGTTCTAATGTCAGCTTCTCTCAATTTGCAAACTGAGAAATAGTTATCACAAATATAAAAGATGACCCACGCACATAAGAGGTTGGAACGTTCAGCTGTGCGATGGTAACTGGTTGTTACTCCTTGGAAAACAGTGTGTCCTTGTCTGGAAGGTAATTTTCACTGAAGTTTACACTACTTCGAGTTAGGAGACTATATTTAGTCAAATTGATTGGTGAAGTTAATAAGCACCCCATGTGGCTAATTGTTTTTGTGTGTGTATGTGCATTCTCACTGATTGGTCATTGGGTTGAATTGATTTATTTTTAAAGCAATGATTTTCTTCCCATATAGTAGTAATGATTTCTTTTTCTTTTTCTATTACAGTTTACTCACAGCCCCTTCTCCTCTTGTCCCCATTGTCTCTTCCAGGATCAGTACCAGTTCTGCTATCGAGCCGCACTCGAATACCTGGGCAGCTTTGATCACTATGCAACATAGGAACCCCTGACCCTTTCTGGATTTTTACTACAGGCCCTTCAATATCCACGGAGTCTCTTCTGAGCCATACAGGGCATTTGAGAAGTCCTTCCTAACTTCTAGCTAACAACCACTTAGTGGAACTATTACACATAAAACAAATTTAAAACAAACTGCTCCAACTGGACCAAGCATTCACAGTTTAATAATCTAACCTGAAAAAAAATAAGGAGAATCCTGACTTACGAGGAATCTGGAGGATTTTATTTACAGATACCTCAAGGATTCAAAATAACAGAAGAACTCACAGCAAAGAACCATGGCCCTGTTCAGGATTGCTTGATTAGATACAAAGAGAGATTGCCAGCAAGCTCCATTCCCATAGGGGTTTGCTGGTGTGGCTTCTCACAGTGAGATGGACTCTGCTTCTCCATTGCCCTTCCCATCATACTGCACATAATAACATTTTAGGGGTCAGGGTGGGAAATGTTAACAAAAAAAGAAAGTCCTTGATTTAGTTTTCTAGTATTGTAAAGATACTGCTGACCTGTGTTTCATTTCTAACTGTGTAAAACTTTTTTTTAACAAAATGTATCATTCGATAAAGTGAATTTTAAAACGAGTTACATAACTCTTCATTTTTTTATTTCCAAATTGTAGGGAGTCTTTTTTTTAAGCTGTAGAACTGTTATCTGTAATATCCTGTAGAACTATCAAAGAATTTGAAAATTTGCACATTTTTGTGCAATACTGTTAATCTACAGTCTCAGTTTCAGCAACTGTTACTTTTTAGACTTCTGTTTAGTTGTAACCAATGAGCAATTACCTATTCTCTTCAAATAATCAAAGCCAAGTTTTGTTGTGGTTTTGGAATCAACAGGGAGGCGCAAAGTATAAAGTTGCTACTTACATATATACATATATATCCATATTTTGTATAAGGGTGTCTATGTATATATAGTTTCCACACAAAAACCTATTTAGCTATCATTCAGTTCTTCCATGATTTAGGTTTCTGAAGGGTAGAAAAGCCAATGTAAACATCTTTTTTTCAGTTGCTTCTTAATTTTATGACATATTGGTCTTTCTTAATATCACAACTTTAGTTTTTTTAAGGGAAATGAGGAATGCACATCAATGATGGTCAAACCTCACCCCCTATTGTTCTACCCAAGATCCCCTCACTCACCCAATCATATTCAGAAATACCATTTTATTCACCAGGCTTCCAATGAAGTTCAATATCTCTAACACTCTAGTGCAATAAAGATTATTAAATATCTAAGAGGTGTGCATGTGGGAAAAGGTCAGTGCAAATCCCTTTAGGAGGGGAGAATGTTGTAATATATCAGCTACCAAGTTGTTTTTTAAAAAAATGTATTCAATCGTATATTGTCTATAGTATGTGCTATGAAATTTGCATTTATGATATGTAACAGGGGCAAAGCCAAACTCATGTTACTTCCTTCAGTCAGAAGCATTTTGTGGCATACAGCATTCCTGGGAAGTGCTGTACTTTTGTTTTGTTTTAGTTTTAGTTTTGCATTTAGAGTGCCTTATAATTGATGCCTATTTTAATAGCCTTTCTTTTTAGCTTTTGGTTCATATTTCCATTAGTGTTCGTATCTGTTACTCTTTCAATTAAAGCATTATCTGTTTACCACATGTACAAACACTCTTTGAATAATATGCATTCCTAGTTTTCTACCAAGTCGGGGATGTTAGCAATTGTACCAACCCAAAGCACTTGGATAATCAGGGCCCTTCTGTTCCTAATCATCGACATCAGGAAAAAAACAAAAAACACCAACTATTGATTTATTTGTAATCCCTTCCAAATCAGTTCTGGAACATGCAGTAATTGCACCAAACATTTTTTAGTAGCGAGCGTCACTGGTGACTTTGGGATGCACTGGATAGTATACTAACTGGGATTTTTTCTGAAAGAGGAAACAAATATTATGGACTTCCCCTGAATCTTCCAAGGGTATTTCTCTAGGAAGCTGTGGGTGACATCATTAGTTGGCCATAGATTCCGTAATTCTAAGAAACCCTCAGAAAAATCTTAAGACCAATAAATAGTTTCAATATAGTTCCATTTTGGTTAGCTTCCAGGATGTTCTGAACAAATGGATGTTTGTTTTTGCATTTTCCCCCATCACTGGCAGAGTGAAATCCAAGAGACCAAACACTTGCAAGCATCGTATTTGAGCACTTTTGTAAAAAAAATAAAATTAAAAAAAAATAAGAAAGAAAGAAAACAAAAAAGTAAAACCTATATATATATGTATAATACTTAAAAAAAAAAAGTATCTAGAAGGCTACCTCAGAATGAGACTCTCTAACCTTCATCAGAACCAGAGAAGAATGTGCACTATGTGGGTCTGTTGTTGTTTTCTTTTAGGTTGTATCTTTTAAAAATTTATCCAAGTGCCAGATTCCTCAGTGCTGTAACTTTCCTTTGGTGAAACAAGGCGGGGAGGGAGGGTTGTCACACATCACATCATCTACCCATGCCATGCTGCACATGGAGAAATGATGCAGAATTACACACCAGAACAATTGGCCCATGAGCAGTTTGTCTCTCTGAAAAACAACAACAGCAACAAAAAACCAAACCTGCCCCTGGGGCAGAAGGAAAGAGGGAAACATGTTCATGAATGGGATGCATACCACAGATGCATGAGGCGGAGACTATTCCAAAAATCTTACTGTTCAAGAGCTGTTTCTAGAACTAACTCCCTTACATCATCGATGTGCATTCCACTCTAACTTTTCTGTATAACCATCCAAGGTTTTAATTTCCCTGGTAAGCATCTTTATCTACCATTCTGATCCACTTTCAAGTTTCCAGTTATTTTCATCATCATAAGCAGTACGGTGCTATTATTTACCTATGTACGTGTAGTTATGTATAATTTTGTAATTAGTTACAATGGTAAAAAAATCAAAATATATAAAAAGTGATTTGTACAGAACTTTATTTTAGCTCTTTTTTAAAAATTATTTGCATGGTTAGACAACGGCAAGGACAGCCAGGGGAGGGAAGGGCCTCTAGGGAACTTTGCACTTTCTCTACCTTTGTACTATGCACTGCCCTATTGATTCTACACCCAATAATGTTATTACTTGAACCCATCTGTAAGAAACTGCTTCAGAAATTCATTTACGTGTATGTAAATAACACAACATAGAAACAGGAAAGACAAAGGCTATGTGCAGTGATGCACAGAAAAATATGTGCATCTGTGCTCCTACTTTTGCTTTCCTGTTTCTTTTTGGTTTGTTAGTCCTTCTTTTTCATTTTTTTCCTCTTGTTTTGTTTTTCTTTTTGGATTATTGTTTCCTTTGGGTTTATGGGTGCCCTGATACTCCAGCAGAGATCAGAAGGCTACAGATCCATCCTATCCATCCGTTATGTGGCTTTGCCATCCAAGCTTGGAGTGTCTTTACAAAGATAAAAACAGTTGTGTTCTTTGCTCTCGTTTTGGATGCATAGACTGAAAACTTAAAAAAAATAACTTGTAAAATGGCTTGTTAAAAAATACAATTACCTCTAATTAGTAGTACGCGTAAATGTTTTACAGAATGAAAGGCGTGCTTTTTATTTTCTTACTTCGTTACATTGGTGGCGAAAGAAGTCTGTATGAAAATCAGTTCTTTGCTGACACAAGTTCCATTTGTTACAAATGAATTCTAATAAAAATGTCAGTGTTATGCAGCCCTGGCCTATGCTTTTGTCCACTCGAACACATAGCTTTTGAACCCACTGTATGTTCTATCTTCCCTCCTTTGAATCTACTTAGTTTGGGTTTTTTTTTTGTTTGGGTTTTTTTTTTGTGTGTGTGTGTGTGCTGGTTGTGAATCAGTGTACCAAGAGCCTGTTATTTACAAGTGCCTACTTTGAGGTAAGCACTTTCCACTCATAAGCAAACCAAAGCTCGGAGAAACAATCTTCCCAAATTCAAATAACAAAGAAACAGACTATTTCATTCATATTAGAAATTATAAATAACACTCAATTTTGTGGAAGATGAAATGCATTGGATTACACGCACCTTGAATCACCTTTTTGGAAGGACACATGTACATTAAAAATAGCTTCATGGTATAGTAGGTGACTAAAGCCTTTGAGAATATGGTTGAAAAAGTATTTGGTTTGGATTATATGTTCACTCATTCAGTATTACTGAGTACTATTAACAAACCAGAACTATTTTAGGTATCAGGAAAGTGACTGGAACAGTCTAGACACTGATGCTGTTTGCACAGAGACTACAGTGTGGTAAGAGAGGCTTTGGATTGGGAGGTATTGAAGGAATGATGAAGTTATACTTGATAAATGCTGTGCAAGAAACCACACACAGTGTCATCAAGGTTGTCCTTGTAACTGCAAGTGACAGAAAATCTGCCTGAAACTGGTCTGGATAAGAAAGACACTTATTAGCTCACAAACAAACAACAAAAAAAATCTAAGAACAGATTCATACTAAAAGAGCAAGAAGACATAATCAGCTTTACGCACATGGATATTCAAGGTTCTGAGGATGACTTGAAGACTTGACATTCTGTTCCATAAATATGCCAGTTTCTACTTTTTCATGTCTGTGTGTTTTATGTGGTCCCTTGAAGCATCAGAATTACAGTATCACACGCCAAGTGGCCAATTTTTATTTTCAGGATATCACAACAAAAATACCTGGGTAGAAAACATTCTTGTTGACCTAACTGATCTCTGACTTGGAAGGGGTGATCATCTCAGAAACACAAATACAGTCAGGAGAAGGAAATGCACTGAGTTATCAAATCAAGAAGGTTTTAGATGACTGCCACTTTGTCCAATAACAATGACTCCTGTGAGACCAACAACTGGCTGTAAGTTAACCTAATGAGTACATGCATGTACAAGTACATTTGTTACTCATCACCACAGAGAAGCCTTGTTGCCATGGAAATAATGATAGAATGAAGCCATTCTATTATTCAAACAATACCTTGGAAGTCCTTATATTGAATAAACACATAGTCTTTTCCTCCTGTCTGTCTAATTTTCCAGAATTAATCTTGCAGATTGATCACTTGGGTAGACACTTAATTCTTTATACATCTATTCACATCCAGAAAGTATTATTTAATAGTTTAGTTGAAATATTAGTAAGTTTCACTAGGTAATAACTAGGGCTCTTTTACTTAATGTTATTATGTTTCAACTTTTAAGGAAATACTTCTAAAATTCTCATAAAAGAATTTCAAAAAATATAATGGAAAGACAGTATAATGACATCTCAGCAAAATCCTCCAGGAATCTCTCCATACAGAACAAATGAAAAGAATTCATCTCTAAATATATTTTCCCAAGAGCCTGATTTAAGTATATGAAAGTGGAAAGACACATTGAAGAAGGCAAAACCAGGAAAGAGTTGTCTATGTTGCAGCTCACTAACACCAAGCAGCCCAGAAAAGTGACATCTACAACTTGTTTCAGGAAACAAGATATAAGTCCAAGCTCTCGACTGGAAACTCAATGCTAGACAAAGGCCCACCCTTCCTCCAGGTAATACCCATGGACGCAGCCACTGGATCTGTGAAGGCAAGGCAGATAACTATCTCTACTTCTCCAAGTTTGAGTAGAAAGAAACAATATGCTGGGTAGTGGAACAAGAAAGCAAACACTTTGTCTTAGAGCAAAGTCTCAGGCATACTTGAGTGAATCTTAACACTTGATAGAAATTGAAGGCTCTGTATTCTGGTCAGAGCTTGTAGATGGTGCCTCTAGGCCAGCCAGGCTTGAAGCAGAGTGTGGGACATACCTGTGTTTCTGTTGCATCTGCTTCAGCTTTGGAGCAAATGTGGAGTACATCCATCCTCTTCCTGAAACTAGACAGGCTTATATGACTGTGAAACTCAGATATGACCCAGATTAACATCAAGTTTTGGCCAGGGCCTTCTTTACCACCAATCTTACCCCCAAACACAGCATAGCTAACATCAAGCAAGTGTTCACAGGTGGGACTCCAAAAGTGACCTGGCATCAGACAAAGGCCTATGTCCCTGAGATAGTTTTCATAGTATTGTCTGCATTATCACCAGATGTGGCATGGGCCTCCATGTACTTCTGTGATATTTCAGGTTCTTGCAGCTGTGAGACACAGACATAATCCATCTTAATCTCAGCTTTTTCTGCAAAGGGACAATTTTCAACAATATTATTTCAGCTTTATTCATTGTACAAGACTCTTTTCACTGGTGGTAGCATATAGTAGTAAGTATAAGACTTTGCAATGGAATTTGGTGCGAGGATGGTACAACTGAACACTAGATATATCCTAATGGTTTCCATTCCTCAGCCTGACTGGAATCCCTGAAACAGGTCTGATGTCCAAAGACATGAAGCCCCAGTTGACTGGCTTCTATTCCAGCTACTATCTATCACTATGGCTGGCTGCAGTAGTCTTAGGCCATGAGTCCATGTCAGGAATAACCACCATTCACAGCACTGGCCTTGATCCTATCCAAGTGTCATGCTAGTCTTTATGGGTGATAGGTTCAAGGGGTGATGCATTAGCTGCATTGGTGGTCACATATATGACATAGGATCCTGGGATGGGTCTATCCATAGTGACTACACACAACTAATAAGAATGCCATAGTATCTGACCATTGGCTGGTAATGTGCATGAAATATCTGGTTCTACTCCATAGAGAAGCTTGTGAAGACAGACAGTTTTATCTAGGTACTCCTCTGTTTTCTTCTGAACAACACATCAACAGTTTATTTAGAATACACCCTAGTTAGGTTGCCCTCTGTTACTGAAAACATGACCGTATGTTAAAAAAAGAAAAGAAAAGAAAAGAAATGGCAGATGTGGATATAAGCACCATCCAGCACTAAAATAGTAGAAATGACTAAAGTCTTAGAGAAAATAACCAATGTGCAGAGAATTTTCTGAAATCAGGACCAAACAAACCAGATTAGGAAGACCCAGTCCTTCAGTAGCCTACAGTGTCATATATAAACAAGTATAAAGAGCTTTCTGGAAACAGTGATATCACCTTATGCTAAAATTGACCAAGTAACCATCAGTTTGGGAGAACTTGCGGGTAGAGAACTTACAAAATGATTTTAAGGAAATTCAAGAGGTTTAACAAAACACAATCTTTCAATATTTTAAAAAGGAAACTTTTTAAGAAAGAAATTGACATCATCTTTAAAAGTCAAATAGAAATTCTTGAGCTGAAAAATATACTTAGCAAAATTTAAAAAATAAGTGGCAAGGGAGATTCAGAAGAAAAAAGAATTATTGAGCTTGATGACAATGTACTTTAATTGCACAATGAGAAGTATAAGAACAGGGAAGAAGGCTAAAGAGCTCACAGGAGCTCTGTGTCAGTATTAGAACGAACAATAAGCATTCAAGTCATTGAGGTTCAAAGTCTTCAGAATGCCAAAAGTATAGAACATTTATTCAGAGAGAAAAAAACAACAACAGAAAACATCAGGCACCTAAAGAAAGATACAAATATCCAGGTACAGGAAGGTGAAAGGTCACCAGTCAATGTAACCTAACCCTGTCTCCCTAAGATATCTTATAAAGATATCTTATAGAGATATCTTATAAAGACTGTCAGATATTAAAGATAAAAGGAAGATTTGAAGGTCTACAAGAGAAAAGAAAGCAATACGAGAGGGTATTCCAACTCACCTGAGAAAGACTTTCCAACAGAAATTTTACTAGCTAGTGACAAAAGGAAGAGAAGGAAACAAAACCATCAACCATGCCTTTCCTGACAGTCTGTTGTATACTTGCTCTGCAAGAAATGCCAAAGAAAGTTTATCAAACCAGAGAGTCTTTAATGAATAAGACAAAAAAACAAGCATTCTGGCAGAAAACAGCAATTATACCAATCAGGATGCATAGCATTGTAAGCTAAGAGAGTACAGGAGTAACAGTTGTTACATTGAAATGGATTTAGCCAAATTCAGCAGTCATGCTTAAACAATGGGTTTGACCCAAAGTGACATCCATATTTAATGGACTACAATTTAGCTTGTCTTAAACAATTGTGATCTAACCTAAGAGATACAGAGATACCAGTTGTTATGAAGCAACTGAACCTTAACCAATCTCTCATGGCAGCAAAACCTTCGCCCAATCAGAAGCACAAATGTGCCAAAATATGACCCTATATGAAAAAATCACGTGGTTTGTGCCTAGTTCACTTTTTCTGGTGCCTATAAGTATTATCTGTGCTTACGGCTCAGTTTTTCTCTTTTCTTTTAATATACTTAGGATCTTCATAATTTTAACTATTATAACTAAAGCTTTTATATTAGGAGAAATCAATTTAAAAAGTTGAATAACTCAATACAAATGAGGGATTCAGTTTGAATGGATATTTTACAAAAAAAGATAATGAAAATTGCTCATAGTATAAAGGGAAAAAAAATCACACAATTGTATAACCAGTAAGGCATATTAACCCCTAGTGATCTTGAGAAGAAAAACATAGGATAGTGAGTGCCAAGGACCATTTGGATAACATAGTTCACATGCCATAGAAACTTATCAAAATAGGCAGATGGGCTTCAAGCAACTGTGGAGAAGTCTTCTGTATATCTTTTAATGTGTCAAATGATTTTGTAAGCCTTATATAAAACTTTAGGCCAAATGTTCCTCCCCAAACAAATGATCAAAGGTACTGGTAATTTCTTGATTTATATGTAGTTCCATAAGTATTTATCCTCCTCTCTATCTCTCTCTCTCTCACTCTCTCTCTCTCTCCTCTTCCTAACCTTCCTCTCTTAGTGGTACTTGGATTTGAACTCAGGGCCTCACAGTTGCTAGGCAAGCATTCTACACTCAAGCTGCATCCTCTTCCCTAAGTATTTTCTTAAAAAAAAAATGAACTAGTGAGCTAAACTTTTATGCTGGGTACATTTCCCTGTTTATTATATTCCAATAAAGTTTTAAGTAGAGACTTCTGCATATACACAGTCAGATATGTAAATTAAATTGGTCTTCAAAACAGGACCTTGCCATACATGAAACAGTGAACATCTGTTTTGCATGATTACTAAGAATGGGGAAAAAAGCAGAACTGTGTTTAAGTCAACTTAAGGATATGACAGTCAAAATGCGGATGTCCAGCTGAGGATGACTGTCATTGCAATGAGTTCCAAATGAAGCTGCAGGCCTCATATTCTTTGGGGCAGCTGGCAAAGACATAATCACAGAGTCAGACTGAAAATAGTTGATGAAAATAGTTTTTTAAAAAAGTAACTCCAGTTCGTATTCAGCTGTGTTTGTTAGTACACAGGATCTAGCACAATGTTAGACCACAGGGGATAGTGAAAATGGCCCACAACTGTAATTATTTCTTGTTGACTATGAGATACTGAATCCAGGACACTCCAGGGATACACAAATCTGTGGGCCCCTAATTCCTTTATATGATATGGTACCATATCTGTATATGGTTTATGCACATCTTTAAATCAGCTCTAAATTACTCACCATACCTAATAAACACTATGTAAACAATCCTATATTATTTACTGAGTGACAAGAAAGAGCCTGTATATTTTTCATATAGATGCAATGTTTATAGATTTCAAATAATTTCGCTCTTTCTTCTATTCTCTTTTCTTTCTTTCCGCCTGGTAATACTTGGGTTGGAACGTAGAGTCTTGTACTTGCTGGGCTGGTACTCTACCACTTCTACCATTTAAACCATGCTTCTAACCAGCTTTTTGTTGGTATTTAGATATGAAGTCCAATGAACTTTTCTGCCAAAAAAATGGATTTTAGCCATGGTCCTCCAGATTATCAACCTCCTAATTAACTAAGATTTCAGGCATGAGACATGGGAGCCTGCTTTAATGTTTTCTAAATAATTTTAATCTACTGTTGACTACATCTGCAGTTCTGTCTAGTGGTGCTTGGCATAATTTTTTTCAAATAATTTCAAGCTGCAGGCGGTTGAGTCTGCAGATATGGTATGGGATTCAGAGACAAAAGGGACAATTGTTCATAAGTGATTGTTCAGATGGTAAATTATACTTATGTATAACTCTGTGTACCATTCAATATTACTCTATATGCCATTCAATATTGCTAAAAGTTGTTGCATAAACTTTTGTCAATAAACTTGGTACAACCAAAATAAATTAGGTCTCTCTAGTACTTTGTATTATTACTAATTATGCCTACTGAAAATTGGAAATAAAAGTCAATGTAGGTGGAAGGTGAAGACATATAATCAAGGTTGGATCACAAAGGCTAATCAAGTCTTTGCGTTGAGTTATTATTTCTATGAAATGTCATACAAAGAAAGAGAACAGTATCTCCCGTGTAGGAAAAACTGCAGACCTGGATTTACTAGAAAAAGACTTAAAAGTAAGATGTATGAAAAGACAAGATATATATATATATGAAAACATGGAAGTATCAAAAGATGGACAAGCCTGAAAAGAAACTGAAGAGAAATATTGAAGCAAGAAATGTACAATAATTGAAATTAATACTGCTCTGCAGGTTTTCAAAAGCATGTATGACTAAACAAAAAAGAATAAGAAATACAATGATGATGGCTCAAGCTTGTAATTGTCAGGGGAGGCTGTGAGGATTTTGGTTCAAAGCAAGCCTAGGCAGAAAAGACCACAAGACTCTACATCCAAAATAACAAGCAAAAAACGAAAAAAAGGAAGGAAGGAAGGAAGGAAGGAAGGAAGGAAGGGAGGGAGGGAGGGAGGGAGGGAGGGAGGGAGGGAGGGAGGGAGGGAGGGAGGGAGGGAGGGAGGGAGGAAGGAAGGAAGGAAGGAAGGAAGGAAGGAAGGAAGGAAGGAAGGAAGGAAGGAAGGAAGGAAGGAAGGAAGGAAGGAAGGAAGGAAGGAAGGAAGGAAATGGGTTGGGGCTGTGGATCAAGAGACAGAGTACCGGGGCTGGGGATATAGCCTAGTGGCAAGAGTGACTGCCTCGGATACACGAGGCCCTAGGTTCTATTCCCCAGCACCACATATACGGAAAACGGCCAGAAGCGGGGCTGTGGCTCAAGTGGCGGAGAGCTAGCCTTGAGCGGGAAGAAGCCAAGGACGGTGCTCAGGCCCTGAGTCCAAGGCCCAGGACTGGCCAAAAAAAAAAAAAAAAAGAGACAGAGTACCAGCCAAGCAACCCTAGTACTCACAATAAAAACTGAAGATAGGACAACAGAAATCATCTTGAAGAAAAAAAATTAAATAAAGAACTTGCTTTTGTTTTCCAGTCCTGGGGCTTGGATTCAGAACCTGAGCACTGTCCCTGGCCTCTTTATGCTCAAGGCCAGCACTTTACCTCTGGCCTTTTTCTGTTTATGTGGTGCTAAGGAATCAAACCCAGGGCTTCATGCATGTTAGGCCAGCACTCTAACACCTAAGCCACAGTCCCAGCCCAGCATTTGTTTTTATAGACAAGAAAGGAAAAAGTGAATAGAAGAGTGATTAGCATCATTCAGACCAACATATATTTCAGAATATCAATAGTTTTCATTCTGAAAGATGAATTCTAGATTTGGGTGGTAGTGATGGTTATATATAGTGGATATATTTTATATCACTCAACTAAATTCTTCAGTCCCAGCTACTTAGAAGGCTGACATCTGAAATTCACAGTTAAGAGCCAGCCTGAGCAAAGAAATCTAAGAGATTCTTGTTTCCGATTTACCAGAAAAAAGTCAGATGTAGAGTTGTGGTTCAAGTAGTAGAATGCCAGCTGTTAGCAGAAAAGCCAAATGAGAGACTGAGACCCTTAGATCCTCAATACAAGCCCCATTTCCAGCACTAAAAATAAATAAATAAATAAACAAAACAGAACAAATCAGTTGGTAATATGTCAAAGTCTATATGACACATATATTTACCATGATTTAATAAACAACTGGAGGAAAAAACCTTATGATCAAGAAATTAAAAGGAGAACTACCCAAATCCCCAAACTGGGAGATCTTTACTAGAAATATATCAGACAAAGGCCTAACATCCAATATATACAAAGAGATCAAGAAACTAACCTCTCCCAAACCGAATAAACCAATCACTAAATGGGCAAGGGAGCTAAGGAGGAACTTATCAGAAGAAGAGGTAAGAATGGCAAAGAAACATGAGGAAATACCCATCATCCCTGACCACAAAGGAAATGCAAATCCAAACAACTCTGAGATTGCATCTCACCATAATTAGATTGGTCAACAATGTGAACTGGAACAAAAGCAAATGCTGTCAGGAATTTGGGGGAAAGGAACCCTACTTCACTGTTGATGGGAATGTAAACTAGTACAACCACTCTGGACAGTAGTCAAGAGGTTCCTCGAAAAATGAAACATAGACCTTCCCTACAACCCATAACACTGGGCATCTAGCTTGAACATCATGAGTCAGGATATGATAAAGACACCTGCCCATCTGTGTTCATTGTGGCACTATTCAAAATACCCAAGATATGGAAACAGCCCAGATGCCTCACAATAGATGAGTGGATCCAAAAAATGTGGCACATTTACACAATGGAATTATACACAGACATTAACAAGAATAAAATAATTTTATTTGCAGGGAAATGGATCGAACTAGAACAAATCATGTTAAGTGAGGTAAGCTGAGCTCAGAGAGACAAATGACATGTATTTTCTCTCATATGCAGAAATTAGATCTAAAATATACTGGGATATGATAAATTATAAGGGATTCTAAAATACAAGAAGCCATACTGAAAGAAGATACTCTTAGGAGAGAAACAAAAAGGTGCAGTGCCTAAGTGCCTCTTCATATAAAATAATGTACATATTGAAATGAACTCCAAGATGTGGGGAAAAAAAGAAATGTCCTTTTTCTTCTTTCTTCTTTAGTTTTATTTTTTGATGATTCTGTCTTCTTTGCATTATGTATGGTGTACCAAGAGTACATCTTTAGAAGGGTTTGGCGGAGAGCACAAAACTTGAGGAAAAAGGGGTAAAAAAGTACAGCAGTGGAGCTCACTGGACACTGATGAAAGTGAACTACACAACCTGTGGGTGGAGATGGGAGAGAGGGACTATAGAGAGTGAGGGAACAGAAAACACTGTATGAAAGGAAATGTACTCATTATCTGACTTATGCAATTGTGATCCCTCTGAACATCACCTCTATTATAACAACAAAATAAATAAATATTAATAAAGAGAGAGAGAGAAGTTGAAAAGTAAAAAAGAAAAAAAAAAAGAGCTACCAAATAATCTTGCTATGCTACTCGGGCGTATATCCAAAGAAATGTGAATCAACATTCAAGAGAGGTATCTAAATACCTATGCATCAAAATGGAGAGACAAATGATAAAAAGACAAACCAATGCAACAGCAACACTTACAAAACTATGTCATGTAAACTAACTGCACCATTCAGAGGGCAGAGAGAAATGGGGAGGGGGGAAAGTGGGGGAGAAACAACGGAGCAGGTAACAAGTTGGATAAGTAATGTATGCACTGCCATACTATGAAACTATAGCCCCACTTTACATCACTCTGATAATAAAAAATGAAAAAAAAATACCCATGTGTGCAGCAGAATCATTTACAATAGCCAAGAAATGGAACCAGCCTAAATTCGCCACAAATAATGGTTGAATAAAGAAAACACGGTGCACATAAGCAATGGAGTCAGCAATAAAAGGAATAAAAGTATGCCATATTCAGGGAAATGAATGAAATTGGAGATTATATAATGTTGTGATAAGCTAAGCTCAGAAAGACAAATATTACATATTTCCACTCATATATAGAATCTAGTCATTAGAAAATCATAACTGAGTGGTAGGTAAACTAGCAATAGTTTAGGAGGAGGGGGCAAAAGAGGGTTATGGTTGAATAAAATAGAAGTAAATTTTTTACATACACAAAATTCCACTAAAAAATCTTAAAAAGGATGGGGCAAGTGGGAAAAGATATTATAAAGAGCAATATAGAGTGAAAATTTGATCAGAGTATTTTGTAAGCCTGTATGTAAATATAACAATGAAGCCACTATTTTATGCTAGTCAAAATAAATATCAAAAGAAAACCCTAGTCAAATGTATATAATATATATATATATATTCAGTTGTTACCTTCGTAACTTCTTATCCAAAATGGTATTAACCAAATTACTTAATCTTCTGAGCCTCATTTTGTACTATCTAAAAAGTAAAGACAGTGGCATCTGTGACTCACCCCTGTAATCCTAGCCACTCAGGAGTCTGTGATCTGAGGATCATGATTTAGAGCCAACCTGGGCAGGAATATCGGTGAGACACTTATCTCCAATAAACTACTCAGAAAATATAGGAAATAGTGCTGTGACTCAAGTGGTAGAGTGCTAGCCTTGAGCAAAAGAAGCTCAGGGACAATGCCCAGGCCCTGAGTTCAAGGCCCAGGGCTAGTTTAAAAAAAAAGTCCTTGTGATAAATTTATATGCATAGTTTGATTCTCATTTCTGTGTGAAAAAACTTTTTTTAGCATACAAAGGAAATGGGCATTTGTGTCAAGTCATGTAGAAATTGTTCTATTAATTTCTATCGTTCAATTTGAAGTTAACTACTGTGAAATAAACTTGGTTGTGTCATATTGGTATTTATACAGGGTTGTATATTGCAGAGACTTTTATAGCTAATAATTATTGTCCTTAAAGTCACTCTGGGAAGCAGACCACTACAGCCTTCCTGGAGAATTAATTAGAACTTTGGCCCAGAGAGATCCCCTAACTTGCTAAGGGACACCCTATAAGGAAGGTACTAAGGGCTGCAGGCAAAATGGGGAACCTAATCTGTGGAGAACTAACTGCAAAGCAAAACAGACCTCAGGATACAGACTCAGCTTCCACCACTCACTTTGTAACCTCTATTACTCATGTAAAAAGAAAAAAAAATCAGAAAGGTTCATACAGTTGCTGAAGGTCTGGGTTCTTTTTTTTTGTTTTGATTTTTTGTTTTTTTGGCCAGTCCTGGGGTTGGACTCAGGGCCTGAGCACTGAGTCTGGCTTCTTTTTGCTCAAGGCTAGCACTCTGCCACTTGAGCCACAGTGCCACTTCTGGCCATTTTCTGTATATGTGGTGCTGGGGAATTGAACCCAGGGCCTCATGAATATGAGGCAGGCACTCTAACCACTAGGCCATATCCCCAGCCCCAAGGTCTGGGTTCTACAATTATGAAAAGCCTAAAGAGTCATCAATTAAAACATAGAGCAACAATTTTATCATTAAAATATGTGTTCTTGTGAGGTACCGAAGGCTCATGCCTATAATCCTAGCTACTCAAGACATTGAGATCTGAGGATCATGGTTCAAAACCGGACTGGGAAGGAAAGTCTGTGAGATTCTTATTTCCAATAGCCACCAAAATAAATCAGAAATGGAGATATGGCTCAAGTGATAGAGTGCTAGCCTTGAGCACAGAAGTTCAGTCCCCAGGTTCAGAGTTCAAGCTCCTGAAGAAAACAAAATTTAAAAGACTGTTATTTGAATAAAGTCTATGAGACTCCATTTCCAGAATAAGTAGGAAAATGCAAGACTGAAGGCATGTCTCAAGTGCTAGAGCACCAGCTGTGAACAAGAAAGCTGTGCGTTCAAAGCTTCCAGTTTAAACTCCAGTATCATACAAACTAGCAAACAACAACAAGAAAAACAAACACAAACCTTGATATGCATCTTCTAAATCCCAGTGAATCTGACGATATGAAATGAGTCAGTACCTTGTGCTCAAACTCAAACTTTAGCTTTCCTGTTTGCCTTCAAAGAACTTTGATGTAACAAGAAAACTACACCAAACTGAACGTAATAAAGTTTAAGAGAGATAAAACTAGAACATGATACAAATTAGGAATATTCAGACCACTGAAGCCAAAGGGATTCTTTTGGCATATCAAGTTTCAACTGCATTTTTGAATCTCAATTAGAAACATCTACTTTGTGCACAAATGCTTTACATTTCAGATTACTGTAAAGCATAAAAGATAAAGAGAACTTCAATAGATAAGGTACAAGGTGAGGGAATTCTGCTGTAGGGTGTATGTAGAGACTAAGTTTGAAGACAGGAATACCTCATTCTTTACAAATGGAAACACCAATCCTGGGTGCAGAATACCTTTTCCCCTGCCACCTTTCATATAGTCTCACTTTCTCCAGAAGTATACAATGCCTTTCCCAATTTTTCCATGATCTCCCAACAAATCAATGCATCCTTTGGCCTTTTCCACTTTTTATCCAGATGGTATTTTATGGGCTGGGGGTATGGCCTATGGCAAGAGTGCTTGTCTCCTATACATGAGGCCCTGGGTTCAATTCCCCAGCACCACATATACAGAAAACGGCCAGAAGTGGCGCTGTGGCTCAAGTGGCAGAGTGCTAGCCTTGAGCAAAAAGAAGCCAGGGACAGTGCTCAGGCCCTGAGTACAGCCCAGGACTGGCCAAAAAAAAAAAAAAAAAAAAAAAAACCCAGATGGTATTTTATGAATTGTCTTTTCTGCTTTTCTGCCTCTCCTGCTTTTCAACAATATTGTTTACCCTTGTGTAAATATCTCTTAGGAATTCTCTCTCATGCTCTCCCTCTCTTTGGACAGATGACTGGAAAATCCACAAAATTAAAGATCCCTACAAGAAATGCCAGAAAAATTGTCTCTGTGGAGAAGTCAAAGAAATACAAGGAAATAACAAATCATGGGTTGTTGAACAACGTCACTAAATTACTTAGAAGGGCACCTGGGATGGATATCAAGTTCTTCTTAAAGTAGGGTCTGTAATAGAACTAGCAGCCTCTGACCTGTGAAATTTCCTCTGGCTGGACACACCACCAGCCCATTCTCTGTGGTTCTATTCAATGTCAGCTCCATTCTCTATGTAGTAGAGAGGGCTTTTGTTTAACCTCCCAGGATATTTTCCAGCCTATTCTCGGAAGGAAGCCAGGCACCAGGCAATCTTAAAAGTTCCCATTCTTCCCTTGCTAAGAAAGGCCCCTTGCATACACCTGTCAGACTATACGATGATAACCTGAGAATCCAGCATTGTAATGAAGAGAGATCACTTGACAGTGAGGCTATAAATAACGTGTTTTAGAACCCATAGTACATTAGCCTGCTTCTGTCAGCAAAGAGTAAGAAAGGAGGCTTTACTATTATAGCAAGAAGCAAGCAAACAGGCTTTCCTTGCCGGTAAATGCAGTATATAATACACTTAACATGCCTGTTGGAGCCGGAGCATAAATCACATGGTCAGCTCTGAATGGCATAGAAAGGGCTTTCCCTATCACAGCTACTAAAGCTGAAGATCACAAACAGGCAAAGCATTTTTGGGAATAGAAAATTAAACGTTTTACCTTCTATATGTTCTTTGGATGCTTTTATTCATTGTATAGGTTGAAGGTAGACATAGATTTCTAGTCTTCATTTAATATCTCTGGACAGAGAAGAGGGCATAAGTGAGTAAGATCCTGGTGGCATTGGGCAGAATATAAAGACAGAAGGGGTCATTGAGGAGTGAAACTAGAGCAAGAAGCTTCTATTTATAATCCAGGAATCTTGCAGGGAGGTGAATAAAAGAGGAAAGAGGAAATGGAAAGGGTGATCTGAGGAGAGGAGACAATTTGTTCCCCCTCCACATCACCCTCCCCTACTCCCATTGGTTGTACTGATATTTGAACTCAGGGCCTCATGCTTCCTGGAGATTAGATGCTCAACCACTTAAGCTGTTTTTCCTTACTGTGCTTTACTTTTCAGATAAGGTTAAATTAGGTCTTGGATTTGGATTGGCATTGCCTCAATCATGATCCTCTTACCTACCTATGTCTCCTAGATAGCTGGGAAAATCCATGTATGACTCTATGTACATCATATTTCTAGAAACATGGATTTAATGAACTTTTCCTCAGCATTGACCCTCACGTCATTTTCCTTGTACTTCATGCCCCACAAGTAACAGGGATTACAGTTATCAGCCACCACACCCAGCCTCAAACTATGAGCTGGGCATAACTTTAGTTCAGGTGCTAGGCAGTATCTCACCTTGACTTTAATCTTTCTCTCTCTCTCTCTCTCTCTCTCTCTCTCTCTCTCTCTCTCTCTCTCTCTTTTTGCTAGTCCTGGGCCTTGAACTCAGGGCCTGAGCACTGTCTCTGGCTTCTTTTTGCTCAAGGCTAGCCCTCTGCCTCTTGAGCCACAGAGCCACTTCTGGCTGTATTCTATATATGTGGTGCTGAGGAATTGAACCTAGGGTTTCATGTATATGAGACAAGCACTCTTGCCACTAGGCCATATTCCCAGCCCCGACTTTAATCTCTTTATAAATATGGTTCATTAAGTTTTCCATCTACCTCTGAGGAAGATAACATCTTTCCACAAATTCTTTATTTCTACTTATGTTACCCAAAGTCAATTTCTATTGTTTGCAATGATAAGCCCTGAAAGTTGAATACTGTATGCATGTGTTCATGTTCTTTTTGCCATTCTCTCTCTCTGAAAAGAACTAACACACCTACAATCATAAGTATAGATGCAAGAGTAATACAGCTTAACTTTAGCTTTTCAACAAGTCTTTATCATATTGCAAAGTAACTGTATTGGCAATAGTGATATATTCTAAAAAAAATATTAAAAAAGCAAACAAAACCCTATAAATCCTTTGTACTCATCAATTACAAAAACCATTTGTGTTGACACAATTGAATTCACACCCAATCTTGTCTTGACAATATTTAGAAAATGATTGGTGAAAAAATTCCTTGTAGAATGCAAGGCACTATATTAGTGAATCTACAGATAAGTGCATATCCACACATAATCAATATTTTCACAATCCAAGATTGAGTCTGTTGCCAGAAATAGCATGAATCTCCCCTATAACACCTGGTTAAATGTGATGTTTTATTGTTATTTCTATATAATATAACCCTGAACCTTGAGGCTGCAATTACTGGAAAAATAACCTTCTGTATTTGCTATTGGATGTTATATTTACTCTCTGTTGGTTGTTAGATGAAACTATTTGTTAGAATATGTTTGTTGTAGCAAATTGATTTCAGTCTTCTAAGTTACAATGTACATATTAGTTCTGTGGTGGCTTTGTTGTTACAAATGATTGCATTAACTTGAAGTTCTGTGCTTGTAGAAATACCTTGAGGTTCTCCCCTAGTCAAAGAATATTAGGACCTTTGTTTAAGCTTTATTCCTCCATGTCAGTTTGAGAAAGGTAAGCTTGTAGAGTTAAAAGAATTACTTATGAAGGCAATAAGAATGGCCTTTCATTCACAGTGGAAAAGAGAAGTTATTTCTCTCTAATAATAAATAGTGCAAAGTTAAATTTATCCTTGTTTATAGAGAGGATCATAGTACAATTTTCTGAGACTAGATACTAATAGTTCTGAAAATGGTATATATATTTCTGTAATTTTTCATGGAAGATGTTAAAAGTGATAATATATTGGGCTTTCATAGTGTAACACATAAGCTCAAGAGGTCTGAGTAGAGGTGCCTTTTGCATGATTTTGCCCCATAAAATGACAGTTTTCAGCAGATTGAGGGACAACTATGGAATTTAGCAAGGTGGTAGAAATCCTAAACATCAAATGGCATCAGCCAAGAGCTTTTTTTTATAGTTGTTTTTTTTTTCCAGAGCTGAGGACCTAACTCGGGGCCTTGCACTTGCCAGGCAGGCGCTCTTCTGCTGAGCTAAGTCTCCAACCCCAAGACTTATTTTTTTAAGGAAATTTTAACTTCAACCTCAGCTCCTTGACAAAGGACATTCCATGTCACTGGTGAAGAGGAAGCAGGAAAGTACCAGCAACCCCAACCATAACCATCAAACTAGAAAACTTAATGGCAAAATTCTCTGGTCCTTTTATGTTCTAGTCCAGTTTGGATGGATGGCTGGTCTCGACTAAGTGCTCTTCCCGGAAGAGTGAGCTGTCTTTGAGTCTCCTTTTACCTAGAAGGTACTGCATCTCCTACTCCAAGATGCTACCTTACATGACAGCTTGGTAACCAACTCCTTAAAACCAAGGGCCAGGGCATACCACATTGAGCAGAAACCAGCCTCCCTCATTTCCTTAACAATCAATACTGCTAGAACTTCAAGCCCAAGGTCCACCATCCATGCCCACTCAGCAGTAAGTAGGAAAGGTTTCCTCTATATCCCACAGTCTTGAACTGTAAGCAGTCCCTCAAATGTGGCAAATGTACCTGCTGCATCTCACAGTTTCAGTAATGTTATATCACTTGTCCTGATTGTTGGCACTATCTAAACTCATCTGGTGGGAACCAGAAAATGTCTTTTGCACAGCTATGGTAATAGGACTGCAACTGCTGGTACCAAAAGCTGAGGCATCACCCATGTTTTTCCTTAAGAATGAGGAGGGGGCATTGTCCAGTTCCTACAGCTCCAGCACCATGGCTACAGATGGCAAAAGCTATTGTTCTCACTAGAGCTTGCCCATGTGACCTAGGGAGATTGTTATCCAAATCCATGTGCTCTCACACAGTCCATCATGGAGCCACAATACACAGAGAAGGTCTTCTTCATCTCCTTTTCATCCAGGCATGTTCAAACTAGTGCCATAAGCCCAAATGTTAGCTGTTCATGCCACAGTAGACCTAGAGAACACCTTTACTGTTCACAAATGAGATCAAACATACTAATACCACATGTCCTTAGCCTTTGGGACCTGAAGAAGGTATCTTCTTGGTCCTACAGCTCTATGATTGTTCTACAAACAGTTCTACAAACTCCAGCACTAACCACAATCATACCACAGAAATAAGAAAAGTCTCAGTTGTGTTCCACACCCTTGAGTCTGTAATTCCTGGCAACATAGACCCCAGCATCAACTGTTTCCACCCCATGTGAACCGAGAAAGGTCCTATCAAATTCTATGTTTTCTGCTTACAAAGACCAACTCATCTCACATATTCATCCTGTGAGTCATGGGGAAGGTTTCCTTTACAACTCATGCCCCAGAGATCATGACTACTAGTGCTACAACCCTTGGTATTACAAGTGTTTGTCCTGGGGACAATTTTTGCCACCAAGTGCCAAGACTGTGGCAGCTGTATTGTGAACAGTAAGTCCACTGAGCAGTTGTTCAACTACCTTCATAATCTGTTGCAATCTAGTTTAACAAAGCATGTATAGCCACTGCTGACACCAGTGATGAAAAACTACACAGATCACAATTTTGGCTCCCCTACAGATGACATTCTATACCCCAACTAAATGAACAAATCTTTTCTTTAATAAGCTACTGAAGGTAAGATTATAAAATTGTATCCTGAAAAAGTATATGCTAACAAATTAGAAACATGAAAGACATTTGTGAACATATAATTTAAAAGATAAAGTGGTAATTGAAAGTCTTCCATCATAATAAAAAGTGCTGTCAGATTATAATGGCTCACAACTGAAATCTGAGCTCCTTAAGAGGTTGAGATCTGAGGATCATGGTTCAAAGCCAGGCTAGGCAGGAAAGTCTGTGAGACCCTTATCTCCAACAAACCAAGAAAAAAACAGAAAGTGGAGCTGTGGATCAAATGGTAGAGTACTAGACTTAAGCACAAAAGCTCAGGGACAATGTCCAGACCCTGCACTCAAGTCCCAGTACTGACACAAAATAAATTAAATAAATTAAAATTTTTCCAGAACCTGATGCTTTTACTGTTCACTTTTAGAAAACGTTGAATAAAATCAATTCCACATCTACATAAAGAAAGAATATTTCTGGCATTGAAAAAAACAGACATAAGTCTCTGGAACAGAACATGGAATCTAGGAGCAAATCCAAATATTGACAATCATCAGAGTCTTGACAAAGATGAAAAAAAAATATACATTGGAGAATAGATAGCCTTCTCAAATATAATGTTGAGAAAACCAGATATTGACATGCAAAAATGTTGAAACTTGACCTCTATCTCTTACCCTGTACAAACTCAAACCAAAATTGATTACTAGGAAAAGAAAGAAACAGGCGTGACTTAGCTGCCTTCTTTCCAGTTTTCAGATGGCATGTATGGAGAAATCTAAATGTTCCACTAACAGGTTAATAGAATTGATCAATTCATCAAAATGATATACTAAAAAAAAGGTGAACACTTAAGATTCTGAAATGGAAAGGTTTCTGCCCAGCAAAGGAAATAACCAACGAAGTGAAGAGATAACCTATAGAATGAGGGAAACTATTTGGCAGTTATGCATCTAATGGATCATTAATGTCTTGAATTTCCTTTAAATTCACTAATTTAAAGGAAAAACTTAACAATCAAGAACAAGAAATCCAATTAAAACTGGATAGATTATTTGAATAGATGGATTTCAGAAAAAAGCACTCTGAATGGTCAATAAATATATGAATAAAATGCTCAATATCATTAGCTATCAGGGAAATGCAAATCATGAGATAGAATCTCATTTCAGTTAGAATGACTATCACTAAAAGGACACAAAATAAATGCTAGTAGAATTCAGAGGAAAGTAATTTTAACATATACACTGTTGGTGGGAATGTAAATTAGTGCAGTCACTGTGGGAATAAATATGGTGGTTCTTCATAAAACTAAAATTAAGAGGAACTTCCGGGAAGATGGTGGAGGAGCAGCAGAGCCATAGCTGAGCTCCCTCCGACATCGGAGTTTTGTCACCCCATAGAAACTTTTACTCCTAGAAAGACAGCCAGAGTAAGTTCTAACAGTACAGGGATTCTGGACAAGAAGGAAAAATTGACTTTGCTCATCTGAAAACACAGATTTGAGCTCCGGGCGGCCTCCCGCCGCCCTGCCATGCCGGCACCAGCCCAGCGCCCAGCACAGCGACCCGCACTCCGTGCGGCTAAAGCACACAGCATAGACCAGGGAGAAATCCTCCGGACAGCGGCTGAGCACGGACGACCTGAAATCACAGAGAAAGCATGCGTACCCCACGAAAGATATTCTCACTCGTGCCCACAGAGCAGCTTCTGGAAGGCAGCCCTTCCCCCAATGCCAGAGCAAAGCGCCATCTTTGCCACTGGCATAGGGTTAGACCAGATTGGAACTAAATCGGGCCTGGGGAAAGCGAGGTCAAAGTAGCCATCTTTGAAAAGGGCAAGAGGGACTGAACAGTGAGAGCCAGCTCTGCCCAGGAGAACTACCCCTGCCCTGGTGGGAGGCAAGTCCTGGGCCTTGGCTTGGCCAGAGGTGCCCCGCCTTGCCCGCCGGAATTTCTAAATTTAAAGTGAAAGAGGCGAGCAGCTACCAGCGGCACGGAAACACTAGATGGGAGAACAAACAGTTCCTGAGACAGATAAACGGTCCCGTCACAAAGGAAGCCCAATTCCCAGCACGAAACAGAGCTGAATTCCATAGCCAGCTCTGCCAGGCAGCCGCCCTGCCCAGCAGGGAGGAACCTCCTCCAGGCAAGCAACTCTCAGCCAGGTAAACTAGGCCAGAGGTTCCCCGCCCTGCTGAGTACACAGCCTATTCAAAGCCAGGCATTCAAGGCCACGTCCCCACAGCAGACAGAGGAGCCACGGTTCCTGAGACTGCTCACATCCCCACGGCCTATCTGCAAGCTGTGCGAACCACAGAGACCCAGGATTGCACCAACAGGGGAGAAGCGTCAGAACAGATCCACCCCCTGCAAACTGATCGCAAGTCAGACCAGCCCATCAGGAAAATACACTGCAGACCATCTCAAGGAAACCAGAGACTGGGAAAGACCACCCAAAAGAGGAGGACTTAATTTTTTCTTTTCAATCATTTTTTAAACTTTAAAAAAATTTTGTTTTAATTTTTTCACTTCTGAAATGTCATTGGTTTTTTGTTTTCCATTTTTACCTGTTTGTTTTATCAACTTTTTTTTTTGGTTGTTCATTTTTCTGTTTTTTTGTTCTTTTTATTATTTTTTAAAAATAATTTTTCTCTGTTTTGTGCATCTGTCTTCCAGTTTTTTTTCTTTATTTCTCTATTTGCATTCTCTTTCTTTAAAAATTACTTTCCTATGAATAACACCTCCACTCTTTTCTGCTAACTCTCCATTGTCTATCATTTTAACCTTGTTCTTTCTACTGATTCTACTCTTCTCCACATTTCCATGTCACTGAAACTAAACCAAAAACATCACCCCTCCCCAATACATTTTACTCTATTCTCTTTACTACCTCTAGCTTTCCCTCCTGACTTACTGCCAGGACCTCCAGGTTCCATTGACTCCTGGTTATTGGATAGAGGGTATCTGCTTAATCCGAGTGAGTCAAAGGGGTTCACAGAGAAAGCCAGTCCTAAAAGAACTTAATATAAGAACAAGAATTGCTCATAGGGTTGTAACAGTAAATAAGTAACTACTGAATGCAGGGCCCAGGGTCGGTTGTTATATTGAAATTGTATTCTTTAGGAACACAAAATCTAATTTTATAGACAGGTATACAAGGTATCTGTATATAATTGTGAACTTATAAGATTTACATAACAGTGCTTGGTAAGGTCTTCTTTGGGTCTTAAATGGTGCTCAAAGGTGCTTGTAGATTGGCATTCCCAATCCAAATGGGCAGAAGAAACACAAGAAAGATGGCAAACAATGGAGTCTTATCTTCCACTCAAAACAAGAAGGAAAGAGAGCAGTCAATCAAAGACATAGAAGAGAACCCTCAAAATGTTCTACAAAGTCTACTGATAAACATGTTAAATGAAAAGTTTGAATCAATACAGCAATCCTTCCATAAAGTAATAGATGATTTCATGGCCTCAACAAATAGATAAATGAAATTCAAGAGTCAAATGAAAAGATAGCTACCCAGGTAAAAGATTTGAGAGACAGCACTCAAAACCAAAGTAATGAAGTAAAGAAGTCCATGCAAGACCTAAGAGATGACATGGAAATCATCAGGAAAGACCAGTCAGAAGGAAAAGAGATTTGAAATCAAGTAGCTAGCCTACAGTCCCGACTAACTGAAGCAAAGGATCGAATCTCAGGAGCTGAAGATTCCCTAGAATCTATGGAGAAAGATAAAAAATCAATACAAATCCAGTCCAATCAACAAAACAGATGGCTACAGGAGATTCAAGACATGATTAGGAAGCCCAATTTAAGGATAATAGGTATTGAGGAAAACTTGGAGAAAGAAGTTATTGGGATAGGCAGCCTATTTAACAGAATATTAGCTGAGAACTTCCCAAATACCCAGAAGGATAGGCCTATACAGATAAAACAAACATTTAAAACCCCAAATCGACCAGACCAGAATAGGACATCCCACTGACACATTGTGATCAAAACAGGTTCAGTAGAGTTCAAGGAAAGAATCCTTAAGGTGTTAGGGAGAAGAAAACAATCACATATAAAGGAAAAGCAATAAGAATTACCCCATACTTCTCAGCAGAGACCATGAAAGCAAGGAGAGCCTGGAATGAGGTATACCAATCACTAAATAAAAATAACTACCAAGCAAGAATACTGTACCCAGCCAAACTCTCATTCATAGCCGAAGGTCAAATAAACGTCTTCCACAGTAAGGAAAAACTGAATCAATATATCTCCACCAAATCAGCTTTACAGAAAATCCTCTAACAGAGAAATGAACCCTAAATAGTAAACATCAGATAACGAAATGGGAAGACACAGCTTTTAACAAGATAGTGATAATGAAAGGAATAAACAATCATCTCTCAATCCTAACTCTCAACATTAATGGACTTAATTCTCCAATCAAATGACATAGGCTCATAAGTTGGATCAAAAATCAAGATCCATCTTTCTGTTACCTGCAAGAGACTCATCTATCTAGCAAAAGTAAACATCTTCAAAAAGTGAAAGGCTAGAATCAAATCTATCAAGAAAATGGCCCCCATAAGCAGGCTAGAGTTGCAATCCTAGTATCAGACAAAATTGACTTCAAATTAAAAAAGGTAAGAAGAGACAAAGAAGGTTACTACATACTAGTAAAGGGATCTCTCCTACAGGAAGATATAACCATTCTAAATATCTACACACCAAATGCAGGAGCACCCAACTTCATCAAACAAACACTACTGACTCTAAAAACACTCATAGACCTAAACACTTTGGTAGTTGGGGACTTTATCACTCCACTATCACCTCTGGGTAGATCAACATGCCAAAAACTGAACAAAGAAATCACAGAACTAAATAATTGCATAGACCAACTAGACTTAACCGACATCTACAGAATATTCCACCCAGCAACAACAGAATACACATTCTTCTCCGCAGCACATGGAAAATTCTCCAAAATAGATGACATCTTAGGGCACAAAGAAAATCTTTACAAATTCAGAAGTATCAAAACCATTCCCTGCATTCTCTCAGACCACAATGGAATAAAATTAGAGCTCAACTCAAACAGCCACCACAGAAAATCCTAAAATTCATGGAGAATAAACAACACACTGCTGAACCATCAGTGGGTCATTGAAGAAATTAAAACTGAAATTCAAATGTTTATAGAATTCAACCAAGATGAGGACACAAAGTACCAGCTCCTTGGGGACACAGCAAAGGCAGTACTCAGAGGAAAATTTATATCTCTGAGTGCATACACCAACAAACTGGAGAAACAGCAACTCAATAATTTACGGAAGCACCTTAATATCCTTGAAAGAGAACAACAAGCCAAACCCCAAGTCAATAGACGGAAGCAAATAATTAAAATCAAATCAGAATTAAATCAATTAGAGACGAAAAAAAACATCGAAAGAATCAACAAAGCAAAGCATGGTTCTTTGAACAAAATCAACGAGGTAGACAGACCCCTAGCAAACCTGACCAAAAAACGAAGGCAGCACACTCAAATAAACAAGATAAGAGATGAAACAGGTAACATCACCACAGAAATAACCGAAATTCAGAAAATAATAAGGGACTATTTTGCAAACCTTTATGCCAACAAATTCGAGAACTTGGAAGAAATAGATGATTTCCTAGAAAAAATTCATAAGCCCAAACTCAACCAAGAAGATTTAAACCTTCTAAACAGACCCATATCCAGTATTGAAATAGAAACAGCAATAAATGATCTCCCATCCAAGAAAAGCCCAGGTCCAGATGGATTCACAGAATTCTACAAGGCCTTCAAAACAGAACTCACACCAATATTTCTCAAACTCTAAAGAGAACGTTCATTACCAGACACATTCTATGAAGCCTGTATAACCCTCATCCCCAAACCAGGCAGGGACTCATCACGGAAAGAGGACTATAGATCGATTTCCCTGATGAACATAGACGCAAAAATTCTCAATAAAATTCTGACCAATCGACTTCAACAGGTCATCAAAAAAATCATACACCATGATCAAACTGGATTCATCCCAGGGATGCAAAGTTGGTTTAATATACACAAGTCAATTAATGTAATCCACCACATCAACCGGAGCAAGGTAAAGAACCACATGGTTTTATCTCTGGATGCGGAAAAAGCATTCGATAAAATCCAGCATCCATTTATGCTAAAAGCCCTGGAAAAACTGGGATTCCAGGGAACATTCCTGAATATAATCAAGGCAGTTTATGGCAAACCAACAGCAAGCATAACTCTAAATGGTGAAAAACTAAAGCCATTCCCTTTAAAATCAGGAACAAGGCAGGGATGTCCACTCTTTCCCCTGCTCTTCAACATAGTACTAGAATTCCTAGCCAGAACAATTAGGCAAGAAGAAAATATAAAGGGGATCCAAATAGGAAAAGATTAAGTTAAACTTTCTCTCTTTGCATATGACATGATCCTATACCAAAGAACCCCATAGACTCTGCCCCTAAATTAGTAGAGCTGATCCAAAACTTTGGCAAAGTTGCAGGATATAAAATAAACCTTCAAAAATCAATGGCCTTTCTCTATGCTAACGACCCGAAGACCAAGGCTGGAATCAGGAAAGCAACTCCTTTTGCAATAGCCCCCCAAAACATAAAATACCTAGAAATAGGGGCTGGGGATATAGCCTAGTGGCAAGAGTGCCTGCCTCGGATACACGAGGCCCTAGGTTCGATTTCCCAGCACCACATATACAGAAAACGGCCAGAAGCGGCGCTGTGGCTCAAGTGGCAGAGTGCTAGCCTTGAGCGGAAAGAAGCCAGGGACAGTGCTCAGGCCCTGAGTCCAAGGCCCAGGACTGGCAAAAAAAAAAAAAAAAAATACCTAGAAATAACCTTAACCAAAGAAGTGAAAGACCTCTTTGATGAGAACTTTAAAAGCTTGAAAAATGAAATTAAGTCAGAACTAAGGATTGGGAGGATTAATATAATCAAAATGGTAATATTGCCAAAGGCTATGTACAAATTCAATGCAATACCCAATAATATCCCACCACCATTTTTTAATGAAATAGAGGAAGCCATCCAGAAATTCATATGGAACAATAAAAGACCTAAAATAGCAAAAACAATCCTAAGCAGAAAGAAAAGTGCTGGGGGAATTACAATACCAAACTTCAAGCTGTATTATAAAGCTATAGTAATAAAAACAGCTTGGTATTGGCACCAGAACAGGCCTGAAGACCAATGGAACAGAATTGAAGACCCAGAAATGAACCCACAGAACTATGCCTATTAATCTTTGATAAAGGAGCTAAAACAATAGTTTGGAAGAAAGATAGCCTCTTTAACAAATGTTGCTGGTAAAACTGGTTCAACACATGCAACAAACTAAAAACTAGATCCTTATATATCACCCTGCACCAAAAACAATTCCAAATGGATTAAAGACCTTGAAATCAAAACAAACACACTGAAAACACTAAAGGAAGGAGTAGGAGAAACACTTGGCCTCCTTGGCGCAGGACAGAACTTCCTTAACAAAGACCCAGAAAGGCTACAAATCAAAGACAGGTTGGACAAATGGGCCTGGATCAAACTGCAGAGCTTCTGCACAGCAAAGGACATAGCTCGCAAGATAAACAGAAAGCCCACAGACTGGGAGAAGATCTTTACCGGCCATTCAACAGACAAAGCCCTCATGTCTAAAATATATGCAGAACTAAAAAAATTACCTTCCTCCAAAACAAAAACACAAAGAACCAATAGCCCCCTCATCAAGTGGGCTAAAGACTTACAAAGAGACTTCTCTGATGAAGAAATGAGAATGGCCAAGAGACATATGAAAAAGTGCTCTACATCACTGGCCATAAAAGAAATGCAAATCAAAACAACACTGAGATTCCATCTCACTCCAGTAAGAATGTCCTATACTACGAAAACTAACAATAATAAATGTTGGAAGGGATGTGGCCAAAAGGGAACCCTACTTCATTGTTGTTGGGAATGTAAACTGGTTCAGCCACTCTGGCAAGCAGTATGGAGATTCCTCAGAAGGCTAAATATAGAACTCCCCTATGACCCAGCAACCCCACTTTTGGGTATCTATCCACGAAACCACAAACAATATCACAGTAAAGCCACCAGCACAACAATGTTCATCGCAGTGCAATTTGTCATAGCTAGAATCTGGAACCAACCCAGATGTCCCTCAGTAGACAAATGGATTAGGAAAATGTGGTACATATACACAATGGAATTTTATACCTCTGTCAGAAAGAATGACATTGCCCCATTTGTAAGGAAATGGAAGGACTTGGAAAAAATTATACCAAGTGAAGTGAGCCAGACCCAAAGAAACATGGACTCTATGGTCTCCCTTATTGGGAATAATTAGCACAGGTTTAGGCAAGTCACAGCAGAGGATCACAAGAGCCCAATAGCTATTCCCTTATGATCACATAAGATGATGCTAAGTGAAATAAACTCCATGTTATGGAAATGATTGTTATATCACAGTTGTAACTACTTTCAACATCCCATGTGTATCTGTAGCTTCTACTATTGATGATGTTCTTGTATCACTTTCCTGTGGTTGTATCTACACTATCTCTGTAATCTTATCTGATTATATTGGAAATCGTCTATACTGGTATTAGAACTAGGAAATTGAAAGGGGATACCAAAATCGAGAGACACAGGATAAAAAAAAAGACAAAATAACTACAAAAGCAATACTTGCAAAACTGTTTGGTGTAAGTGAACTTAACACCTCATGGGGGAAAAGGGAAAGGGCGAGGAGGGAGGGGGAAATGAGGGACGAGGTAACAAACAGTACTTGAAATGCCTAACGTATGAAACTGTAACCTCTCTGTACATTAGTTTGATAATAAAAATTTGGGAAAAAACCACTAAAATTAGAACTACTATATATGATCCATATATCTCACTCCAAAGCAAATTGACGCAGCACATAAAAGAAATACCTGCATACTCATTTAGTTTGGCATTATCTGTGATATCTAAAGTACAGAATAATTCTAGGTCCACACAATGGAGTAACACTCAGATATTAGGAAAAAGAAAACTTGTCATTTTCATCAAAATTGATGAGACTGTCAAACATCCAGTAAAATAAAATGATACAGACACAGAAAGACCAGCATTCCATGTTCTCCCACATATGAAGGAAACTAAAAAGTTGACTTTAAGTTAGAATCGGGATTACTAGAAAGGATGGTAAGAGGGAAAATGGGGAAAAAATGGAAAGATGGTTAATTATGACTGATCCACACACTCTGCATACCTAGAAATATCACACTAAGTCCAATTAACAGGTATAATTAATATGTATTCATTTAAGAAAACTTGGACACCATTACCTCTGCCTATTCCAATTAAAAACAACTTGTAGAATTAAATATAAGTCCTGTAATCTCCTCTCCCCTAAAAGCTGCTGCTCATATTAGATACCACTATCATGAAAACATCCTGAGTCTCCATGTAAACATTTCCTCATTGAAATCTGTTCCAGTTGGACATCTTAGATTTTTTTGCACTTCAGTAGGTTACTTTTAACTTACTTTAAACAGGACTGAAGTAACCAGAGTTCATGGTAAATATCTTGGTTAAGGGGAAAAGAGGGAGGCTGCAAATATATTTTTTCTTAGTGTCAATGAAATTTAGCTGAAAACACATTTGCCCCAGTGTAGCTACTATTAATTTCCTGCGGAAGTCTAATACTCTAAGGTACTTGGTGTAGAAAGTATTGGTAAATACAAGAGTCTCAAGAGAAAGAATATATCCCTGTGTTTGATTTGAATATTTTTCAAAGAATATCTCTTGGAAATGTATTTAGGCATAGTATTCTTTATAAAGGGTTCCATGGTTCTATTTGTTATCCACAGGAGAGGTGCTCTTAAGATCTGTCCAGTAGCACCTGGAACATAGTAGATATTTAATTAACATTTGTGAACTTAAAAGAACAAAAGTTAGAGTGAGAGCCATTGACAACAGAAGTCAGTCTTGGATGGAAGAAAAGCTGGAGCCTATACCAATGCTGATGACAGGTACACAGTCATGAAGAGAGCACTGCTACTCTCAGCCTTTCCCAAACTCTTCTAAAAACCACAATATGTTTGTCACTACCTCTGAGGTGTACATTCTGCATTTATCTGGAGAAAAAAAATCAAAATCCTTTGACTAGATTAAATGATGTCCAGAGGCTAAAAGCAAAGCTTCTGGGATGTTGTCCAAGGTTGGCCTAGTGTTCAGCATTTTTGCCTTGAGGACTGGCGGCAATGTCTCATCTGTGGAGATAATTGATCCTTAGCCCAGTGAACAGATGTTACCAGAATGATGACATGTGTGGCAAAGGAAAGCTCCTGGCCCTTGATAGCTTCCATGGTGGTTTCCACAGGAAGCAAAAGAAGTTGGCACTGGTGAGAAGGTCATTACCCTATTACTAATATCATCCTTGTGCTAAGGAAACATCCACCACTTAGCACGATGAAACTTTCACAAAGAAAGCCACAATTTTTTACCCCAGAAGTTGGGGAAGATGGAATAAAGGGTGAAGAGGAGTAAGTAATTTTATCTACATGTCATTCTGTGCTGATGAGGACACCTGCAGCTAAATTTTTTCTGTGCTACAGACATGAGTGAGTCTTCCTATGCTTGCTATACCTAGTCTGTGGCTGGCATGCAGGCATCCACAATTCATTCACAGGCAGCAGCTAGAACTGAGGGTCAATTATAATAGCTAAGCACTCTATCAGAGTAAACTACTTTCACGGTGACCACCAAAATCTCTCAAGTATACATTCTTCACTTCCCTTCACTGGGGAAAGACTGGTGCTTTTGTTTTTAATTTTGGAATATCTATTCTAAGTATCTAGGTGGCCTGGTTTGATCAGGCGTTTCTCTTTAATAAAGCAGACTTGTTGAGAGGGAGTTGTCTTGGGAATTGCCTTATGACCAAACACTTGAAGAAATCAGCTTAACAGATAAAAGATTTATTTTGTCTCAGGATTCAGAGGGTTCATTCTTTGATCACTCTAGAGTGGTAGCAAAGCGTTATATCATAGTGGAGAGTACATGGTGGTGAAAATCTACTTATATCATGGAAAGCAAGAAGGAAATGGAGAGAGAAAATGAATGAGGGGGAATGAAGGCAAGGAGGGAGGCAGAGAGAGAGAGTCCCAATTTACCTTTCAAGGCCAGGTTCTCACTGGATGAACTTCTCTTCCTTTTAAGTCCCATCCCCCATCTTTGGGTATTTCCACCATCTCCTAACAAACTAGTGACCAACCAACCACTCAATACGTAGTCTTTGGGAGACAGTTAAGATCTAAATAATACATTACATAATCAAGCCAGATCTTAGAGCTCCTTATCACTGGATTATTTCTACCAAGATTAAGGGAAAAGAATTAGTCTTTCCCAATGGACCTGTCCTATGACTACCACATGTTGGAAGGCCTTCCTTGGAAAAGGGGACTCATGTACCATCATCCCCCCACCGTACCTATACTGTGGTTTATGTGCCTGCATTGCTGAAGGAACCCCAGGATAAAGTTCAGAAAGATGGTTCCTTCAGCCCTTGACATTCCAGCTGTAACAGTCCTTGAAGTCATTCTAAGTACCCCAAATAAATCATTCCTTTTGCTCTACAAGTACAGAGTTTCTTTGTGTCCACTGGAAATTTAAAGTAATACAAATAAATTACTACACATAGAAGTATAAGATAGATCTGAGCCTATGTTCAGTACATGCTCTATAAATGTTAGCTGTGATAGTTGTTGTTACTATTGATAACGTTAGTGCAAATCATGAAGGCTCCTCCTCTGGATTTCATGTCAACTATCATCAAAGACCATTTCATGGTTGTTCTAGCACAAGAGCAAGTCTCTCTTAGTGTGAATGCCTGGCAAATAGTCCTCTCTTGAATATTGCCCTGAGGATAAAGCTTCTGAAGTACTGGGAACTCACATTTACAACAGCTTGCAAGCATTTGCTCTGCCGAAAGGTCTCTAATACCCATGTATTAGTCTCATTCTTGAATTAGACATAGTCTGTGTTTAATCTCCTGTCACCAAAATGCTTCTGGGACTCTGCCCTGAACTGAACTCAGTTGGGAAAAGAAAAGTAATTTTTATAATTAGCCCATGCAGAGCATGAACAAAAAGGTTAATGTTTGACTCCCCAAAGCACACAATACAGATAGAAATGGTGATTACATTTTCTACCCATTTCTTGCTCTTGCTGAACAACTAAGGCTTTCTGATTTAAAAAGAAAAATCTGAATTATTGTTTAATCAATGAAAATACTGGAAGCCATGATCTCTAGGGAGTAGAATGAGAGATGATTTTTGTTTTTTTTCCATTTTGTTAACACTTTTTAGATTTAAAAAAAAACATTTACTTTGTTTAACAAGAAAGTTCCTTTCTTCTTTGTACCTAAACACTGTTTAATTGTGTTAGAATAAATTTCATGGTTTTCATAATGACTCTAGAATACATTAATTAAAATTAAATAAACCACTATGTGGCCTTGATTAAGTTATTTAGCTTCATTGTGTCTTAATTTTCTCATCTGTAAAAGTAAAATAATTTCACTTAAAAAGCCAGTGTGAGAAATAAACAGCACATAGCACAGCCCATGATTCACATTCTTTGAATTTTTTTTCTTTATTGTCAAAGTGAAGGACAGAGTGGTTACAGTTTCATATGTAAGGAAAGTACATTTCTTATCCAACTTGTCACTGCCTCCCTCATTCCCCCCATCCCCCTTCACAAGTTCCCTCCCTCCTCATGAGTTGTAAGATTGATTTACACCAACTAGTTTTGTAAGTATTGCTATTACCATGGTTTGTCTTTTTATCGGTTGTCTCTCAATTTTGGCATTCCCTTTCCCTTCCCTGGTTCTAATACATGTCTATACATTATCCAGGGTACTAAGATCAGTTACAGTAATAACTGGAGTAAAACCACAGGAATATGAGAGAAAGAAAAAAGCTACAGTTTCACATGGCATGTTGAAATTAACTACAACAATGATATACCACTTATTTCCATTACATGGAGTTCATTTCACTTAGCATTATCTTATGTGTTCATATGGGCATAGCTATTAAGCTATTGTGCTCTTATGCTATGTCTATCCTAGAGATGTACTAATTATTCCCTATGAGGAAAACCATAGAGTTCATGTTTCTTTGGGTCTGACTTTGTATAATCTTTTACATGTCCTTCCGTTTCCTTACAAATGGGGCAGTGTCATTCCTTATGATAGAGGCATAGATTTTGATTGTGTCTATGTATCACATTTTCTTGATCCACTCATCTACTGAGGGGTATCTGGGTTGGTTCCATATTTTAACAATGAAAAATTGTGCTGCGATGAACATAGTTGTGCTGGTGGCTTTACTGTGGTCTTACTTGTAACCTTTTGGGTAGATGCCAAAAAGTGGGGCTCCTGGGTTGTAGGGGAGCTTTATGTTTAGCCTTCTGAGGAACCTCCACACTGCTTTCCAGAGTGGTTGAACAAATAAGTTTACATTTCCACCAATAATGTAGTAGGGTTCCCTTTTGGCTGCATCCCTTCCAGCATTTGTTGTTATCAGTTTTCCTAATAATGGACATTCTTACTGGGGTGAGGTGGAATCTCAGTGTTGTTTTGATTTGCATTTCATTTATGGCCAGTGATGTAAAGCACTTCTTCATGTGTCTGTTGGCCATTCTCATTTCCTCTTTAGAGATGTCTTTTTGTAGGCCTTTGGCCCATTTGTTGAGGGGGCCATTGGTTCATTGATGATTTTTTTTTTGGAAGAATTTAATGTTTTGAGTTCTGCATGTATTTTAGATATGAGGCCTTTATCCACTGTATGGCCGGTAAAGATCTTCTCCCAATCTGTGGGCTTTCTGTTTATCTTGCAAGCTATGTCCTTTGCCCTGCAGAAGCTCTGAAGTTTGATGCAGTCCCATTTGTCCAACTTTGATTTGTTGCATTTCTGGGCCTTTGTTAAGGAAGTTTCAACATGTGCCAGGGAACCAAACCCTTTCTCCTATTCCTTCTTGTAGTGTTTTCAGGGTATCTGATTTTACTTTGAGATATTTGATCCATTTGGAATTCATTTTGGTGAAGGGTGATATATAAGGATCTAGTTTTAGTTTGTAACAGATGTTGAGCCAGTTTTGCCAGCACCATTTGTTGAAGAGGCTGTCCTTCTTCCATCCTATTTTTTTTTAGCTTCTTTATCAAAGATTAAGCAGTCATTGGTCTGTGGGTTCATTTCTGTGTCTTCAGTTTGGTTCCATTAGTCCTCAGACCTGTTCTTGTGCCAATACCAGGCTGTTTTTATTACTATAGCTTTATAATACAGTTTGAAGTTTGGTATTGAAATTCCTCCAGCACTGTTCTTTCTACTTAGGATTGTTTTTGCTATTCAGGGTCTTTTATTGTTTCAAATGAAGTGCTGCATTGCTTCCTCTATTTCATTAAATAATGGTGTTGGGATGTTGATGAGTATTGCATTGAATTTGTAAATAGCTTTGGCAACATTGCCATTTTCACAATGTCAATCCTCCCAATCCAGAAGCATCTAGGTTTTTTCCATTTCCTTAGTTCTGCCTTAATTTCCTTTTTTAGGTTTTTAAAGTTCTCATCATAGAGGTCTTTCACTTCTTTGGTTAATGTTATTCCTAAGTTATTTTATGTTTTTTGAGGCTATTTATTTTTTGAGGCAGTTTGAGGAGTTACTTTCCTGATTTCAGCCTTGCTCTTCAGGTTCTTGGCAAATAGAAAAGCCCTTGATTTTTGAGGATTTATTTTATATCCTTCTACTTTGCCAAAGTTTTGGATCAGCTCAAGTAACTTGGGAGTAGAATCTATGCGGTTCTTTAGATACAAAATTATGTCGATTGCAAAGAGAGAAAGTTTAACTTCATCTTTTCCTATTTGGATCCCCTTTATGTCTTCTTCTTGCCTTATTACTCTAGCTAAGAATTCTAGTACTATGTTGAAGAGAAGAGGAGAGAGCGGACAACCTTGTCTTGCTCCTGATTTTAGAGGAAATGGCTTTAACTTTTCACCATTAAGTATAATGCTTGCTGTGGGTTTGTCATTGATAGCCTTTATTATATTCAGGAATGTTCCCTGGAATCCTAGTTTCTCCAATGCTTTTATCATAAATAGGTGCTGAGTTTTATCAAATGCTTTTTCCACATCAAGAGAAATAACCAAGTGATTCTTAACTTGGCTCCTGTTGATGTGGTGGATTACATTAATTGACTTGCGTATATTGATCCAGCTTTGCATTCCTGGAATGGGTCCAATTTGATCATAGTGTATTTTTTTTTTGATGACTTGTTGAAATTGGTGGGCCAGGATTTGGTTGAGAAGTTTTGTGTCAATGTTCATCACAGAAATGGGTCTAAAGTTCTTTTTCCTTGATTCCCTGTCTGTTTTTGGGATACAGGTTATAGTAGCATCATAGAATATGTTTGGCAGCAAATGTTTCTATTTCATTGAAGAGTTTGAGGAGTGTTGGTGTGTGATCTGTTTTGAAGGCCAATAGAATTCCACTATGAATGCATCTAGACCTGGGCTTTTCTTGAATTAGAGATCACATATTTCAGTTTCTATTTCATTGCTGTTCAGTAGGTTTAAATCTTCTTGGTTAAGTATGGGCATATCAATTTTTACTAGGAATTTGTCCATTTCTTCGAGGTTCTCAAATTTGTTGGTTTGCAATATAGTCCCTTATTATATTCTGGATCTTTGTTGTTTCTGTGGTGATGTTTCCATTTTCATCTCTGATTTTCTTTATTGGAGAGTGTTGTCTTTGTTTTTTTTTATCAGATTTGCTAGGGGTCTGTCTAGTTTGTTAATATTTTCAAAAAAACAACTCTTTGTTTTGTTGATTCTTTCTATGGTTTCTTTTGATTCTAAGTCATTTAATTCTGATTTGATTTTAATTATTCGCTTCTATCGTTTGACTTGTGGTTTGGCTTGTTGCTCTCTTTCAAGGAGCTTAAGGTGTTTCTTTAAGTTGTTGAATTGAGATTTCTCTAATTTTTTTATGTAGGCACTCAGAGTTATAGTACTGCCTTTGCTGTGTCCCAGAGGAGCTGGTAATTTGTGTACTCCTCTTGTTTTAATTCCATAAATATTTGAAATTCTGTTCTGATTTCCTTGATGACCCACTGGTGGTTCAGCAATGGATTGTTCAGTCTCCATGAGTTGTAGAATTTTCTGTGGTGGCTTTTTGTGTTGAGCTCTAGTTTTTTTCCATTGGGGTCTGAGAGAATGCAGGGAATGATTTCAATGTTTCTGAACTTGTACAGATTTGCTTTGCACCCTAAAATGTGATCTATTTTGGAGAATGTTTCATGTGCTGCCGAGAAAAATGTATATTCTGGTGTTGCTGGGTGAAGTAATCTGTAGATGTTGGTTAAGTCTAGATGGTCTATACAATTATTTAGTTCTGAGGTTTCTTTGCTCAGTTTTTGGCATATTGATCTGTCCAGAGGTGACAGTGGTGTGTTAAAGTCTCCAACAATTAATGTGTTTGAATCTATGAGTGTTTTTAGAGTCAGTAGTGTTTGTTTAATGAAGTTGAGTGCTCTTGTATTTGGTGTATAGATGTTTAGGATGGTTATATCCTCCTGTAGGAGAGATCCCTTTATTAGTATGCAGTAACCTTCTTTGTCTCTTTTTACTGCTTTTAACTTGAAGTCAGTTTTTTCTGATACAAAGGTGGCAACTCTGGCCTGCTTTTGGGGGCCATTTGCTTGATAGATTTTATTTCAGCCTTTCACTTTTAGAATATGTTTGCTTTTATAAGCAAGATGTATCTCTTGGAGGCAGCAGAAAGATAGATCTTGTTTTTTTGATGCAATTTGTCAATCTATGTTGTTTAATTGGAGAGTTAAATCCATTAATATTGAAAGTTAGGATTGAGAGGTGATTGTTCTTCCTTTCACTATGTCTGTCTTTATTGGGGCTGTGTCTTCCCATTTTTGGCTCTAATAATCTGGAGTTCTATTTTGGGATCCTTTCTCTGCTGGATCATGATCTTGGTGATTTTCAATGTGTAGGGCATCTTTGAGGATATTCCGTAATGCTGGTTTGGTGGAGATAGATTGTTTCAATTTTTCCTTGCTATGGAAGACTTTTATTTGACCTTCAGCTGTGAATGAGAGTTTAGCTGGGTACAGTATTCTTGGTTGATAGTTCTTTTTCTTTAGAGTGTGGCATATCTCATTCTAGGCTCTCCTGCTTTCATGTTCTTCACTGAAAAATCTAGGGTAATTCTGACTGGTTTTCCTTTATATGTGATTGTTCTCTTCTCCCTAGCAGCTTTAAGGATTCTTTCCTTGGTCTCTATTGATGCTGTTCTGATTACAATGTGTTTATGGGATATCCTATTCTGGTCTGGTCTGTTTGTGGTACTAAATGCTTCTTGTATCTGGATGGGCCTATCCTTCTGGATAGTTGAGAAGTTCTCTGCTGGTATTTTGTTAAACAAATTGCCTATTCCATTAACTTCCTTCTCTAGGTTTTCTTCAATACCTATTAGCCTTATATTGGGTTTCCTGATTGCATCTTGGAGCTCCTGAAGCAATTTGTCTTGCTTTCTGGATTGATTTTGTATTAATTTTGTTCTTTCTCCATAAAATCTAGTCTGTCCTCAATTCTTGATATTTGATCCTCTGCATCATTCAGTCTGTTTCCTAGGCTTACAACTTGGTAAGCCAGTCCTTCTGATTGGTCTTTCTTAATGACTTCCATGTCTCTGCTATAATTCTCTCTTATGTTCTCTATGGATTCTTCACTTCACTAATTTGGCTCTGAGTGCTATCTCTCAACTCTTTTAGCTGAGTAGCTATCTTTTCATAGGCCTCTTTTTCCTTCTGTTGGAGTTCGTTTATCCTTTTGTGTGTGGAAGCCATAAATTCCTCTATTCATTTAAGGTTGACTTCATAGCATTCATGTATTATTCTCACCTCCTCACCCTCTAGATTGTCTGAGGAGAATCGAACTTTTCATGTATCTTTTTTTTTGGCCAGTCCTGGGGCTTGGACTCAGGGCCTGCGCACTGTCCCTGGCTTCTTTTTGCTCAAGGCTAGCACTCTGCCACCTGAGCCACAGCGCCACCTCTGGCCGTTTTCCGTATATGTGGTGCTGGGGAATCGAACTGAGAGCTTCATGTGTAGGAGGTAGGCACTCTTGCCACTAGGCTATATTCCCAGCCCCACCTGCTTGTTTTGAGTGGGAGATAAAATTCCCTATCTTGCCATATTTCTTGTGTTTCTTTTGCTCATTTGGATTGGAGATGCTAGTCTACTAACCCCCCTTGGCACAGTTTAGGACCTTAACAAAGCCTTATCAAGTTCTGTTGTACCAATCTTAGAGGTTAACAATCATAGACAGGTAAATTCCCTCTCTTTTTTGTATATAGGAGCAGATTTATGGTCCCCACAGATTACAATTTGAAAGTACAGATCCACCCTGAACCCTGTATTCAAGGGCTAGATTATGTAGTTACAATCGTGAATGAGTTTGTTCTTAATTTTTGTTCTTTTGGGGCTGATATGATTGCTCTATGAACCCTCTGACTCACTCAGATTGACCAAAGATGCCCTCTATCTAGCCTGCCAATAATAACCAGGGACCAATGGAGTCTGGAGGCCCTAGGAGTATGTTTAGGAGGGGAATTTGGGAGTAGTGAAGTGATTAAAAAGAGAGTCGGGTGAAGATTTTGATTTAGTTTTAGTGAGATGGAAAAGTGGAGAAATGTAAAAGAGAAGGAAAAAGCAGGATTAAAATGAAATATGCCTGAGGATCAACAAGAAAACAGCAAAGGTAATAATCAGAAGGAAGTGATTTTAAAGAGAAAAAGTATATAGATAAAAAAGAAAAGATAAAAATGAAGAAGAAAAAAATAAAAATGGAAAAAAAAGCAATAAAAATAAAACAAAAAAAAATTAGAAGATAAAAAACTTCAATACCTAACAAACAGACGGAGAGAAAGGAGGTCTTCCTTGTTTATATAGTTTTGTCTCTGTCTTGTGACCTCTTTCTAGGCTCTGGTTTCCTTCAGATGATCTATGGTGGGAGCCAGCTGCAGCAGTGGCTGTAGCTTCTGGGCTCCTCTGATTGTTAAACTGCAGCTAAAAATCTTGCACCCTGAGAAAGATATCATCCCACCTGGACGGGGAGACCTTCTCCTGGGTGGAGCGGGCTGTGTGGTTCACCTTGGTTTGGGCAGAGCCAGGTCTCATTCACTGCTCCATTACCTTTTCCCCTTTCAAAGATGGCTCTTTTGAGCTCTCTTTCCGCTGACACACTTTATTTCTGCTCTGCTCTGGACCAGTCTATGCCAGAGTCAAAGATGGAGATTCTACGTGGTTGGAAGCCTTCCTGGGCTGGTTCAAAAAACAGAAAATGACGTTGTGGCTTAAATTGGAAGAGAGCTAGCCTTGAGAGAAAAAGCTCATGGACAGCAAAGATAGAGCTCATCAATGAACATACCTAGACTACAGGACAGTTCATGGCTTTAGTGCACACATAGTACAAAGATGCTCATTCTTATAGGAATGAAGAATGCCTTCTTGCGGCCATTGCCAGAAGGATAAAAGAATTTTGTAACACCTGTTCTGCCCCTCCCCCTGCTCTCTAAAGAGACTGGGAAGTGGTTTCTAAGCCATGTGGATTGTGAATGCTGTGAACAGCACCTGTGCCTGCATATAGACTAACAACAGACAACAGAGAAAAATTCTCTATATCCAACAATTGTGCACTCTAGGATTGCTGACATTGTCAACAAAAGCAGGTCAGGAAATTTGTGAGGAGTCACAGCTTCTAAACATAATGTTTAATAGCTCACCCCAACATTTTGTTGGGCGCAGTATTGAGGATTAAATTTGCAACCTTCTGTTTTCCAAGCAGAGGCTCTGCCATGTCTCCAGCTCTTTTTGCTTTCTTTAGTTACTTTTCAGAAAGAGATTCATGCTGTGTTTTTTCTTTGTTGTTGTTTTGTATACTTTATTCTACAGTCTTCCTACATATATTTAGTTCACATAAAGGGGATAACAGACATGAACCACCATGCTTGGTTTATTGGACTCTCAACTTTTTTGCCAGGCTTCCTTGACTAGAGATCCTTTTCATCTTTACCTCTCAATTAGCAAGGATTTTAGGGAAAGACTCTGAGGCCCAGTGAATATTTTTGAGTCATTACTACGTGCCATGCAGATATTGATTGCTGGCATGTCCCACAGATTAACATGCCAACAAACTAATGCCACACATGATGGTATTTGATCGTGGAGCTTTCAGGAGACAATTAGGTAAAAAAAAGCTTGAGCTCTTGTGAATAGGATTAGTGCCCTTCAAAGAAGAGGTCTGAGAACTAGAAAACTCTCTTTTCACTATGAAGGACATAATAATAAAACTGCTGTCAGCAAAGGGGTGTTCCAGAAAAGATGGTTCTACCTCCTGGCTCCACCCTCCACAGCTGAGAGCAGACATACCTGATTTTTACTAGAAACTTAGTTCATGGTACTTTGTAAAGCAGCTTGAAGAAAGCTAAGACACACATTGTACCTTTTTGCAGATCAAAACAAAAACAAAAATCCTCAAGTTTTGAAAGGTTAAATGACTCCTGGAAGATCATACAACTACTAACTGTCAGGACTAGATCTGTCTGTTTCAGGAAGCTGAATAACTGGTATGAGGAAAGAATTATAAAGACCTTGGATGCCTACAAAATGGCACTAGATAAGAATAATGTAGGGAGTGTTCCAAGCTGGATGAGGGATACATCTTTTGAACAAAGCACTCAATATATATCTAGTAACTGCACATAATCTGGGAAGCTATTTCTGAAGATATTGTGAAAGATTATTTTTATGCCACATGGGGCAAGCACTCTTCCACTGAGCTTTATCTAAATGCTTGTTTTTCCATGTCTTGGATGCCCCAAGGCTGCCTCTGCATAGTGAAAAATGATCCATTATAAGGGATCAGCCAGGAGATGCACTCAGGGATGCTACCCAGCAAAGACAAGCACAGCAATGGTCACCACACAGGTATGTGGGTCCACACGGAAGCTCCTGCTGTAGACATAGTGCTCCCTAGGGGCTTCACTGTCTAGGTAGATCAAAGGTGTCTCCATGCTCAAGCGTTAACTTGGAAAATTTTAGGTGGAAAGGTCACAGGATAGAATGTCTCACCCTACACTGGTTCAATGTGAGCATCACAGGATCATAATCAGCAAGAGACAAATGTCTTTTTTCCTTCATTCATAGAAAATAGTTTTCCTTTATGACTTGTCACTGTGTCCTATCAGAAACAAATTCTCATTGTAAAACCTAAAGCTGAAGATGTGACTTAGATAGTAGTAAGGGTCAGATTATAAAATACTATGGCAAGGAGTGAAGGAAAGTACTGAATCTAGGAACTTGGGGACTCCTAAATATTAAAAATATTGAAAGAATATGCTGATCATAATTGATAGTTGGTTTCAATGCTTGGACTTATGTTTTTAGGTTGCCTTTCCAGCACCATGGGACCTTAATACACAGATTTTTTTTTCTTTTTTTTTTTCTTTCTCAAATTTTTATTATCAAACTGACGTACAGAGTGGTTACAGTATCATACGTTGAATACACAGATTCTTTGAGGTAGAAAAATTTAAGATATCTTGATCTAAATCCACTGTCTTCAGTGGCAATTCTTGCTGCGCTAGGGTGAGGTGGAAGTGGGATTTGAACTCAGGTAGTTTGAAGGTGAAATCCACTTAGCTATTGTCATTAGCATAATTTCTTACCTTCTTTGAATTGGCCTATTTTCTTCCCATCACAAATTTGATTTTTTTCAGCCTAGACGATGACTAGAAATTGAACTCCTCCCTCTTGGAACTCTTCCAAAAAGAAGAATAAATTCTATGACAAACGACGGTAACAACACATTTTTTCTGAGAGAAAAGTAAATGTATTCTTTAAGGGCACGGATCTGTTTTGTGTCCTAAAGGGATTTTTAAAAAACTGAGCTCTCAGCTCCTCAGGTCTGTGAGAGATTTCTTTCATTTCTGAACGTTCCATAGGCTTCTGATTTATAATGTGTGTTCTCTGCAGATTGTCACAGAACAAGAAACTTGCCTAACCAAACTTAATGAAGGTGCCAGACCTCTACTGAGATTATGGGGGAGAATAACTTTGCCTGCTAGTGTGTGAACAATCATCCAAAAAAGAAGAAACTAACACAAAGAAGGAGGAAATGACATCTTCCAAAAGGAAGGCCATGGCCCTCAATCGCAGTTCAGGTTGGTTTCCCTCCAGAGTTTATCTGTGTTCTGGTTTGCCTGGTTCAGGATAGAGAGGATAAGAAGGGAAAGGTATCAGTGAATTAAAAGTAAGTAGTATTAGGTTCTAGCCTTGTTTCTTTTATGAGTTAGTTTTGTAACATTGAACAAGAAGGTCCAGAACAAGTAGTACCAGAACATCCTCCTAAAATCCCTTATTTTTCAAATGGATATGGATAAAACATGCTGTGAGAACAAAAATGAAAATGACAGAAATGAGTTTCAATTCATGTATTCCACAAACAGGTAAGGAGTTCCAAGGAAGAAATGGTAGTAGAGAAAAGCTATGTTTCAGTACCTGGGATGATGCTTTTTATCCCATTGAGAATCCACTTTCCGGACACCAGCACCTGGACCAAGCTGACAAGAAACCATGATAGGCAACCAGAGTTACCCAAATTGTCATTGTATAGAACTTAACAACCACCTGACTAAGAGTTCCTGCTATTTTCCTTAGAATAGAAACGATGGAAATAACTTTCCTTTTTCTAGGGAAAGTTTTCCAACTCAGCTTCAGAGAGTAAATACATCAAACATGAGAAGTAGTTCATAGGACAGTCACATTCTTTCTTGGCTACTTACAAACATAAACTCACCTCTGAAGAAGGTTTTTCCTTGTTGCGAAAGTGGCATAATTGTGATAACTTAAAGAGGCACCATGGAGAAGGGCTGATAAATGGAAAGAAAATGTCTTTCCTTCATTCACTCACTGAACAAGAGTATATTGCTTGGCTAGTTAGCAGTTTTGTGTGCATGAACCTATTAATCTACTTCTCTGAAATTCAATTTCCTCCTCCATATAAAGGAGGAAATAATACCTGCTTTACAATATAGTAGATGTTATTATCTTCCATAATGGAGTTCAAGGTAATCTAGACAGACTACCTGACAGACTAGAATGTAGATGTAGGCATTTCCCCATACAAAGAGAGCCATAACCTCTCACCTTATGATTCAGGGTGAGCAGTTGTCTGTAGCCCTCCAGAACATGTCACAAAGAACAAATTTCCCTTGAGCTGACTGATGTACATTACAATGTGAAGAGAAGCCCTCTACCTCCCACAGGCCTACTATGAAACCTGAAACAGATTTTTGTACATTTAAAAATCAAAACATGCTTAAGAAAATGAGAATAGCAAGCCTGTCAGTTAAACAAGACAGACAGGGATGCATTCTGGAAAAATCTATCAGATTCAGGTTAATTTAAAATTTGTATTGTATATGTGTTTGTCTAAATCCAGAAGGGAAGGGGAGCATAAAAATGGTGAGACAAAGGGTAAAAGGCAAGCCAATGCAACAGCAATACTTACAAGACAACAAGTAGTAAGCCAACTGTACAACTTGGGAGAGGGGGTTGAAGAGGAGGGAAGGTGGGAGAAAAATGAGGAAGGAGATAACAAGCTGGACAAGAGATGTACTCACTACCTTACATATGTAAATGTAACCCCTCTGTACATCACCTTGACAATAATTTAAAAAAAATACAACCAGATCCATCTTTTTTATCAGCTATATTTTCCCTTCCAACATTTTATCAGTTAAATGAAATAACTAGGCAATTAGGAAGTTCAGTATTGAAAGTAAAGACTTCAAAGTATATCTAGATAAAGTATTTAGAAAATTAATGATAAACATGTTTTATTCTTGCATGCAAATGAAAAAGATGGTTCTTAGCCTAAGTTGAATATTATCTTGTTGTTCATTATCCAATTAACAACCAAAAAGCCGAAATTGGAATTGTGGCTCAAGTGGTAGAGTGCTAGTCTTGAGTGTAAAAACCTCAGGAACAGCCCTCAGGCCCTTAGTTCAAGCCTCAGGAATGGAGAGGCAGCGGAAAGCATGGGAGACAGACAGACAGACATAGACTGAGAGACAGAAGCAGAGAGAGAAACTTTGGCATTATACCCATGTAGAATTTATCCCAGCGTACAAAGCTAGTTTGACATTTGAAAGTAAGTTAATGTGATCCATTTTTGTAAACATGATAAAGAAACATAATATGATTGTATTAACAGAAGTGGGAAAATCATTTGACAATATTCTCCACTCATTTCTGATAGACAAGAAAAAATTCTCAGTAAATTTAAGGAGTAGCTTCATCAACTTATTAAAGAATAGCTACCTAAACAACAACCACAAAATATGTGTACAGAATAAGATTAAAGAGGAAGCCTGGGAATGTGGCTTCATGGTAGAGTACTTGCCTAGCATGCATGAAGCCCTGGGTTCAATTCCTCAGCACCACCTAAACAGAAAAGGCCAGAAGTGGTGCTGTGGCTCAAGAGGTAGAGTGTTAGCCTTGAGCAAAAAGAAGCCAGGGACAGTGCTCAGGCTCTGAGTCCTAAGCCCCAGGATTGGCCAAAAAAAAAAAAAAAAAAAAGATTAGAGGATAAGGAACTTTAGATCTCCCAAGAAGACTAGAATAAGACAATTGTATTGAACTACATGTACTTTATTTTATTTTTATTTTTTTGCCAGTCCTGGGCCTTGGGTTCAGGGCCTGAGCACTGTCCCTGGCTTCTTTTTGCTCAAGGCTAGTACTCTGCCACTTGAGCACAGTGCCACTTCTGGCCGTTTTCTATATATGTGGTGCTGGGGAATCGAACCCAGGGCTTCATGTATACGAGGAGAGCACTCTATCACTGGGCCATATTCCCAGCCCCTACATGCACTTTAGTTTCATATAATGGTGATAACATGAACATTTTCCTGTGAATTTAAAATATCTTGGGAAGCATGAAGATCTCATTTCTTCAAAATACTTAGAAATTGTTGGTATGTGTCTGTAGCCCCAACTATTTTTCTATGTGTGTGTACTGGTGCTGAGGCTTATACTCAGGGCCTATGCTGTATTTTTTTCTAACATATATGTATAGTGAATGCAATAAGAGAAGAAAAAATAAATGATCGAAGTTGTACAGAAAGAAATAAAACTGACTTTGTTCAGAAATGTCATGATCATGTATTCATAAAAATGGAAAAACAGTGAACTCCTTGATGTAATTAGTTACAGCAATGTTTCTAGATAGAATGAAAAGCAAAATCATCCATTTAGAAACTGTGAACACAACACCATCTACCCTAGTAGTCCCTATTACAAAATGCTTAGGTATAAAACCAACAACATATGTACAGGATTTACATGAAGAAAATTATAAAACTGTGAGTAAGAAATAAAAGAATTAATTAAATGGAGAGCTATTTCATGCTCATGGACTTTAGTGACTCAAGATCATCAAGATGTCATTCTTCCCAAATTTTTGTCCTAATTTCAATATAAGACCATAAAAAATTCACTTTTTGCATATCAAAAAATGATTCTTAATTTCACATAGAAGAGTAAAAGAGCCAGGTGCTAGTGGCTAACGCCTATAAGCTAGCTACATTAGAGACCTGGAGAGATACAAGTCTATGAGATTCTGTCCTCAGTTAACCAACAAAATACCAGGTGAGAGGTCTGGCTGACCTGATAGAATGAAGAAATCTCAGAGAGAGCACAAGGCCCTAAGTTCAAGCCCCAGTACAGGCAACAAACAAAACAAGAAAAGTAAAAGAATAGGACCCGGCAACACAGTATTGAAAGAGAATAATGAAGATGGAAGACAAATAGTATCTGAATATGACTTCAGAGCTTATTATAAAGCTACAGACAGCATGGTATAGTTCAAACAATGAAAAAATATCTCACTTTTCTGTTCATTCATCCCTCTCTTCTCTTTTAACCCCACTATAGATTTCTTTTTTCAATTCTGGGGCTTGAACTCAGGGCTTGGGTGGTATCCTTGAACTTACTTTGCTCAAGGCTAATGCTCTAGCACTTGAGCCACAGGCACAGCTCCACTTCCAGCTTTTTCAGTAGTTAATTGGAGCTAAGAGTCTCACAGACTTTCCTTCCTGGGCTGGCTTTGAACTGCCATCCTCATATTTTAGCCTCCTAATTAAATAGGATTGCAGGCATAAACACTAAAAATTGGGGGAGCATTAAAACTACCCTATATGATATTGTAATAGTGAATACATGTCATTATACATTTGTCCAATCTCATACCATGTACAAGGCCAAGAGTGCATGTGAATATAAATATTAGGTTTGGGCGATAATAGTTTATTTAAAGAACTTCCTCAATTGTAATGAATGCACCATTTTTGTAAGAAATGCCAGTAATGGGGGAGGCTGTGCCCATGAGAGGCACAAGGATACATGGAAATTTCCCATCCTCCTCTAGATTTTAATTTGAACCTAAAATTCTTCCCCTGAAAGGTGTGTGTGTGTGTGTGTGTGTGTGTGTGTGTTTGTGGTTGTGTGTGTGTGTGTGTGTGTGTGTGTGAGTGTGTATGAATGTGTTATTGGAGCTTGAATTTAGGGCTTGAAATTGCTTGGCCTATTCATTCAAATCTGTGCTCTACCACGTGAGCTACAGCTCTACTTCTGGCTTTTGGCTGCTTAATTGCAGATTAATAAGTTTGACAAGAACTGTACTCACCGCCTTACATATGAAATTGTAACCCCTCTGTACATCACCTTGACAATAAATAAATCAATTTAAATAAAAATTTTAAAAAACAGTCTCATGGAATTTCCTTCCCTGGTTAGATTTGAAACTTGATTCTCAATTATAGCCTTCTGAGTAGCTAGAATTATAGTCATGAAACACCTATACCTAGAGGTACTTTTAGAAAGAATCTAAATACTCTTCATGGATGGTCAGCTGACATTCAAAAGGTATGTAAGAAAATTGTTTAAGCAGTCTATCATTCTTCTCTGAGAAAATATGGTGAGTTAAATTATGCCAAAAGTACCTGATGAAATTGTAAACATTTCTTTGAATCTTCCTAGCGCAATGCCTGATGAGTGGAAATAAGTAACATACCAAAGGCATTCCTGTCAGGTAATCTTGTGGTTGGCTGGAGGACTATAGTAAAGCATTTAAACCTCCAAAATAAAACTGTCTTTAGTATGCATTAGCACAGAAGATTTGAAGTACAGAAAATGCAAAACTGTAAAAACGAAAAGGAAAAAATAAAAATACCAGGACATAGTTTACAAAGCTAAATAATTGTGCAGCAGAATTAAATTATTGTCTGTCATATTCAGTCAAAAGTCATTGAGTGATCATTCCCTTTATACATACCAGAAAATGGTGAAGGACAGAGGGAAGAAGTTTTGCTCTTCATATTACCTAGGCTTCAAGGAGAAAACGTGCATAAGTAAGCAATCAAGATTACCTACAAGCATTAGAAATTCTGAGGACTGGTGGTAACTCCTTTTACCTGTGCCAACAGGACTGCCAGGGATGAGGTACTAGATCAACAAATATATTGTGAGAGTGGATTCTCTTCCCAAAGCTGTCGACCTCCCTCAGAACTCTTTCACTTTTTATTCTTCCCAACTTCCAAATGCAGTATCATGATGCCATTCTCTGTGGATCCAACCATGCCTTGTTTCACTTGGGAAACTTTTAGAATTGAAAATGTGGTCAAAGTAGATTTTTCTACCCCTAAGCCTTCAAAAATGATAAATTACTATGACTAAGTTCCTTTAAGTCTACCAGAGACCAAATTGAAGAGGATATCTGAGGATCTCACAGCCATGCCCACTTCTATTTCATCTTCTTCCATTTGGAAACAGGAAGAAGTCTAATAATCTATGCATTCTTTTTCCTATCCATCATGCAAATCCAGGGGCTGGACTTCACAATTCTAAACCAATCAGAGACCTGATGTGACTTCGTGGTCCATGTATCGGCTTTCAGTTGTTGGTCAAGCCATCAGTTTTAGTTGTTCTGTTCTCTAAAGTAGTTCCAGAGCAGAGCACAGATTTTGACACCAGGAGACGGTAGCTAGTGAATGAATGTGCTTGACTGATATCTATATGTCATGAACATGGAGTTCAGAATGCATATGATGTCCCAAAGACTTCTCTAGCTACAATCCTTAAACCACAGCATTTGTGTGGTACATATAGCAGCAAACTCTTACAAGGTCATACATGTGAAAGCCCACATTTCTCTCTAGAGCAATGAAATGCACCAAAAACCAATCATTCTGGTAAAGCCTGATTTTTCAGAATCATTCTCCACACATGACTTTAGAGACCTTCTTCTAAATTTGTTGACAAAACTTATTCGCTATACTGCTACTTGAAAAGGAATGTGCCATGTTTACCCCTGACAAATGGAAAAAAAATCAGAAAGCCTCCCAACAGAAAAATTTCAGTTCCAAAGCAACTAATGTCTCTTTTAAGTGTTTGCATCTCACTTACCCCACCACTCTGGACATGTAAAGGTGGATGTGCACGCATGTGCACACCACACACACACACACACACACACACACACACACAAAACCCTCTCATGAGACATGTAGCTAAATCTCCTGGGCACTTTTCTCCTAAAGTAGGCCATGGAGCAAGAGAGAACAGACATGTGAAAAGTCAACAGCTGCATTTGATGACTTGGCCCAACTTCCTCAGCCAGCTCACCAAGGTGGATATGTTCTCAATTCTACCCTCAGACTGCAAAAGGAGAAAGGTCAGCTAGTCTGGGATCTCTTATACAGCCATTACAGATGTTTATGAAAGAATTTAATATGCTGAATCTTTCCCAAAAGCAAAGGGGAAAAAAGTCCTGTGAACTGGATATTGAGAACTCTAAATTAGTGGTAGTGAGAGAACAGAGTTCTTTGTTAACTGACCCAGAACATTAAATTGATTATGTAATTTAACATCACTGTCCTATTTGATAGCTACATATTAATACTGCATCCTCCTCCCTTATAGTGAATTGCAAACTCTAGAAATGGCAGAACATATTTATTTAGTTCAGATTTTGCAATTTTCTGCCATATGAACTATTAGTAATTTGTAATTTCTTTCTCCAAGGGGAGCCTATTACCCCAGGAGAAATGATGAGCCTCTGTATTTGAAACATGCAGTACATGGCTCCTTTCTCTTCTCTTTTCCAGCTGCAGAAGAATATAAGAATTAGAGTGCTTGGACAACTCATATTTGGGGAGGTACTTTCATATCCTGGGAGTGATTGTGCCTTACCAGACTCTTTGTCCTCTTTCTTAGGGACAATCAAAAGGCAACGGAAATGGAACTTATAAAGGATCTACTACCAGCTGACTGACTGAGGGCAAAGAGTTCAAAGAAGATACACAATTGCCATTATTAGGTGTTAAAATGTGGTTTCAAGACCCTATGAACTCAGTCAAACCAGTTTTCATTGAGATAGACAAATGTTTCCAATGAAGATTGAATTTGACGGTGATAGGGTTCTTTAAAAACCACAAAGTAGGGAATATGAATTATCTTATTCAATAAGGGAGAAATCAGGGCCAGGTAACCCTTATCAAGATACATGTCAAGAATTTGACATGTTGAATTGAAACCCCTTTGTACAGCTATTTAAAGATAATAAAACTATATTTATTGTAATAAGAACAAGGATTTATTTTTGAAAGGGAGAATTTGCAAGTAAACCAACTTTTTGGTGTGTCATTCTCAACAGAATTCCTACTCCAAAGATCTTACTCTCCCATCATTTTTCATTCAGAGAACCAGTTTGGTTTGTGGTTTCTCATCCTGACACACCTTTTAGTTCCCTCTGGATGCCTATAAAGAAAACCCCAAATTCACACATTTAAGTCTGAACAAGGTTGTCCTGTTTTTAGCTGCTCATAGGCTGAATGAGCTGAGTCCATAAAGATACTCTTCATTCTTACTTTTCTTATTTTATGAAAATTCCTCTTGTTTTCATTCCATTGTGGGCATTATTTTTCACATTCCATTTCAACCAGTAATGACGACTGTGACCTGACCCCAAGGAGAGCGCTCCAAAGAACATACCACCAAATGATGCTTTCAAAATTCCAAGTAACTGTTGAAAAGAGCCAAGGAGGCCAGGTGCTGGGCAGGAGGATATTTTAGGCTTGGCTGATGGTCCAAATTGGATACTTCTTCTGCCTATTGAAAATATCCATTAAGAGAGAGTTCTGTATCTTCCTTTCTGCCTTCTCAGGATTGTATTCCCTATTCCGCACTCTGTGAATTCTGATTTCTATGTGAGTTTATGTGGCATACTTCCATGTAAAGTTCTGCATGTATGCAATCCTTTCACTGGCAATGTGTAGGACCTGAGGGTCAGAAAGGAGAAATGTGTGGCTGGTTCTTCTATTGGTATTTCTTCTCCTGTGGCAAAGAACATAAATACTAGATTAGCAGTAGGTTGTGGAACATTGATGAGTTACAATTAGAAGAAGCTAGTGTAGTCCTAAAGTTTATCAAGCTTAGAACTTAAGGACAGAGCAGTTAAATCTCAGGCATTAAAGATGATCAACTATGAAAGGAAAATTTAGTCTCCATTCCTAACTGTGCTGAGGACTTTTTCTAGAGAATACAAGATTTCTCCTTTGCCTTGTATAGCCTACTGTATCTACCTGCCACAACAATTTGGTCTAAAGATATTTGACAAATTGCCCACCTCTTTGCCTTTCTCTCACTCCCATGATCACATTTTTGGCTTAGACATGTATCACTCTTAGGAAACCTTTATATTTATGACTTGTTAAATGAAAATAGATTGTATGTTGGCTCTGGAATGACCCCATCCAGTCCCCACTGCTGGCAGTGGGATATCTTGTAAAACAATCCTTATTAAATTCAGGCTTACACACCTTGGGAGCCTTTCTCATTGTTCAAAGGAAAATGTTTGAACACGGTAGTCCTTAATCAAGTTCCAAGGTGCTTTTTCAGACTTATTGCCTGAGAATTCAATGTCCCAGCCTCTCCTCAAAGGTAATCCCTTTCCATTTTTACAATCCTGCTTTTGGATGACCTTCTAACCCCTCTTAACATTTTGAGACAAACTTTACTTTTTGAAGTTGACAAGCAAAAATCACTTCTGTTAAGTTTCCCTGATTCCTGGATACTGAGTATTCCTCATGACCATAACATTTATTTCCTTCTACACTTTAATGTTTTTGTTTAGGTTTGGAGGATTTTTTGTTGGTTTTTGTCAGCATCAGAGTTTGAACTTAAGGCCTCATATCTGTTCATCTTGCTTACATGGCTGACTGTTTATCAATTGAGTCAGATCTCCAGGTCAGATTTTTGCTGTTTATTTTAGAGATGGCGTCTAGGGGAGAGTTCTGTCTGGACTGGCTTTAAAGTATAATCCTCCTTTCAGCCTCTTAAATAGCTAAGATTACAAGGTGGGAGCTACCTATACCCAGCTTAACACATCTTCTATTAAAGCTTGTTGGTTGCACCTACAGGATAGGAAGGGTTGTATGTATCATTCAAGTTTTCATCTACCACAGTACTTGTCTGGGAAACAGTTCAATATATGTTGGTCTGAAATAAATGAAGGATTTGGCCTCAAAGCAGGCAGCTTCTCTTCACTGCCTGTATAATTGAGTTGTAATTTTCACTTTTCAGAAAGCCTATAGGATGGATTAGGGAAAGCAAACCCAGGGTAGAAGGCAGTGGAAAATTTTGAAAGACACATGCCCTTCAAAACCTAACTTCATTACTCCCTGCAAGACCCATGCAAAGACCTTTCTCTGTTGTCTCCACCTCCTCCGAGCTTCTGGATTTCTTTCATATTCTTATCTCCGTTGCACATGGCTTCTTGGAAGTAGTTTTATTAAAATGCATTTGAGGCAGTTGCTGGTCCATTAGCACCTTCTTGCATCCAGCTGTGTCAGATAAGCAATGAGAGACTTTTATTTTTCTCAATTAGGAAAAGTTAGAGCTGCAGAGACAACTGAAAGGATTCAAGTCTACCCAGGATGCAGTTTCACCACAGCCAAAATGCCACAGTTGCTATGCCTGGGTGACTAATAGGCATGTAGTTATATCAAGGTCCTGAGTCTAAGCTAAGGAATTTTTTCTTGCTGCAACCAAATGTCCCCAGCAATCCATAGCAGGTTCTTGATGTTGAAGACCACTGAGAGTATTCACCTCCAAAATTGAGGTTAAAAGGTCAAGTTGAAAGATATAAGAGTAAAGTTACTGCATTGGGCCCATATTGATAGTGATCATTTTGATCATCCTCTAGGAGGGACAGGATTATTAGGTATACCTTCTTCCTTTTGTTGGAGATCATGAGAGCTTGGATAGTAAGGTTTAAAACAGGAACTGGAGGAGGCTCTAATATTTTGCAAAACAGAAAGGAACAAAAAGTCCAGCATTGTGCAACATGTCTGCAATTTTAGCTTCTTTAAAAGTTGAGATATGGGGGCTGGGGATATAGCCTAGTGGCAAGAATGCCTGCCTCGGATACACAAGGCCCTAGGTTCGATTCCCCAGCACCACATATACAGAAAACGGCCAGAAGTGGCGCTGTGGCTCAAGTGGCAGAGTGCTAGCCTTGAGCGGGAAGAAGCCAGGGACAGTGCTCAGGCCCTGAGTCCAAGGCCCAGGACTGGCCAAAAAAAAAAAAAGTTGAGATATGGAAGATCATGGTTGGAGGACAACCTGGGCAAAAAAAAATTAACGAGGTCTTATCTCAACTAAGAATCCAGAAGCTATAAGCTTCATGAGAGGCCATTCATAGAAGGACCATACTCTGGATCTCACCTTAACAGAAACAGGAATCAGTGAGCTGAGGTGTGCTTCATTGGGTGGAAATCTGGCCTAGCCAATGCCATCTCTGAGGCCCTGATTTTGAACTCTAGTACCACAAAAAAAAAAGAAAGAAAAGAGTTTGCACACAGCATCCTTCAGAAAATGGAAAAAACAAAAACAAAATCACTAACAGACAGTGGAAAACCATGTTTTCTATCATGTAAGGACATTTACAGAAATACATTTCTCACCTCAGATTGAAAAAGAAGGAATTGGGGCTGGGAATGTGGCTTAATAGTTGAGTGCCTGTAGAGCTTGCAAGAAGCCCTGGATTTAATTCCTCAGTACTACATAAACAGAGAAAGAACTAGAAAGAACCAGAAGTGGTGCCTTGGCTCAAGTGGTTGAGTGTTAGCCTTAAGCAAAAAGAAGCTCCAGGACAGTGCCCAGGCCCTGAGTACAAGCCCCAAGAGAGGGGGACAAATAATATATATATATATATATTAATATATAGTATATATATAAATAATATATAAATATAAATAATATAATATAATATAAATATATAATATAATATAAATATATAAATATAATATATAAATAATATATAAATAAAAATATAAATATAAATAATATATAAAAAGTTATATATATAATATATATTATATATATAACTTTTTTAAAAATGAAGGAATTAAGAGTTGTCATATACAGATACCACAGCCAACAACAGAGAACACAGAGCAGGGAAATCTTATCTGAAAGGCCCAGCACAGACCAGTGAGGTGCATGAAAACCATTTCTTAATCTGAACCCAGTACAGACAGTATAAATCATCACTGAGATTGGGGAAGTATAGTACAGTGATGTCATTTGCATTCCTTGTAAGGGAAAAGAGAGAGAAACTATGAGATATTCTACAAGTTTTATTATGCATTTGGATTATATCATGATGTTTCTCTTAAATATAGGTCTACATCTTAGACACCAAGATGGTAAGGATGTAAATGGATGTCATTTTGCAGAACCATCTCTTCTATACCAAGTTAACAGTCGGCCTTTTGTTGAGAAGCATTGATTGTATGTTTCCCTTGGATTTATTATTTACTGACATTCTATTTATTTTTTAAATTTAGTCTGCTCCTCACATAGGTGAGATAAATTTCTGCTGTTTCAATTTTTGAAGCAAAATCTCTAGCAGAGGCGGCTGATGATTCAGTGTGAGAAATGTCCTACTCTGACCTGATATTCTCTTGAAACCAAAATAAATCTATTCATGAGCCTATATTTTAGTGACATAGACATTTGCTCAGACCAAAAAGAGCCAACTAGTTCAATTCAGTCTTAATGAGAAGGGAGTCACTTTTGACTTTTTTGTTATCAGTGATCATCTCCAAAGGCCAGAGGGACATTAGTCTTTGGGAAATGCTAGGTGTTACCACCAGGACCTTGTACTCTGTCACATTTACATTAGAGGAATGAATCAGGTACATCTAGAAACCATGAGGAGTGGGCCCCAGATGACATACATGTAAGAAAGATGAACAGGCTATGAAGACAAAGTCATCATAGAAGAACCAGATAAAAATTTGGGAATTGGCAGTCATTGGACAGCAATAGAGAAAAGCTAATGCAATAGGAGGACTTGATATTTAAAGAAGAATTTCATAACTAGAGGATTACAAGAGTTCAGAGAGGATTTGTAGATTAAGAGTACGATTTTGATGTGTATGTCTTATTTCTCCATACCTCTCTAGCCTTAGGTCATTTGAGTAATCATGTGGTAAGTCTGTTACCAGTTTGTGTTTGTGCTGCCAAGCCTTGGGTCATGCATTCGATCCTCCTCCATGTTGCCAGGTGAAAGGGGTCCTCCCAGTTTTCATCAAACTTGCATTGGACAGGCTTTGCAGCCATTGCTGATGGTTAGGCCTCCCAGTGTACCTAAATATAGCAGGAAACTGATTCTGTATATGTTTCACAATCTAGAATTCTCCTCAGTGCTCAAGGAGGCTACAGATCTGATCTACAGCCTTCTTTTTTCCTGCCCCTTCCTTGGATAGCAACTCGGTTCCTTTTCCAGGTGCTTATGTATTTCTAAACATTACTATTACTTATATATGTATTTCTAAACATTATGTTTTTTTAAAATCTGGTCTTAGGAAAGCAAGTGTTCATTCTAAATGTGTGTGTGTGTGTGTGTGTGTGTGTGCACATGTACAGATGCCCTAAATAACAGAGAAATATAGGGCTCCAAGCAAGGCAGTTAGCGTGGACCTCCTGGCTTGTATTCTCTACATATCATTCTAATCCAATACCTAGCAGTTTCCTTTCTTCTTCCTCTGGTCATGGATACCTTCTCTGACCACCATCCGTTCTCTTGCTTGGTTACCAGGCTATGAATCCCCTGCACTTCTAAAGCACAATGGACTTTTTGCCTCTGGTCCTTTACGCTTCCGAATATTTTGGCAAATAGGCCAAATCCAGCATAGACCAATTGACCAGAACTCCGGCTAGGGAGTCAGACAGGATCCTAGAGGATATTAGGTGATGGGGGGATAGAATGCAATTTTATTGCGCTTGGACAGGTATTTTTACCGTTCTGAATAAAAAGAACATCACCCAAAAGAACTCACAGAACTGAGCTTCCACACTGTGGGAATAATTAAAAAATTAAAATGCCACCATGTTGTTTGTAGATGACACAGTCTCTACCATCTATAACTCATGACCAAGCTCAGAAAATGTCTTATAGTCTTTTACGTTTTTTTTTTTTTTTGCATTTTTTTTTTTTGGCCAGTCCTGGGCCTTGGACTCAGGGCCTGAGCACTGTCCCTGGCATCTTCCCGCTCAAGGCTAGCACTCTGCCACTTGAGCCACAGCGCCACTTCTGGCCGTTTTCTGTATATGTGGTGCTGGGGAATCGAACCTAGGGCCTCGTGTATCCGAGGCAGGCACTCTTGCCACTAGGCTATATCCCCAGCCCTTACTTTTTTTTAATGCAACACTTAGAGTCTGTTGAATTTCTCTTTTCAAATTTGCACTACTACTTCAAAATCATTTCAGGAACCAACAAACAGGTGAAACCCCATAGACTGCTGACATGCTGTGACAGAAGCAATATGAGATAAAGGATCTGGGTGTAAAGATGACAGAGAAGAGAGATAGGCCACAGTTGGAGCAGACATGGAGGGAATATTGAGACCCCCCAAAACATTGTAAAACATTGTACAATTGCAGGATTCCTTGGCCTCAGAAGACCCAGCAGCCACAAGTCACAGTAATATGAGCTTGGGAGAGCTTGGCTCAGGGTTCAATCTACCTATTTAAGGGCCAAGATCTGCCACTGATCAGCTGTGTATCCTGTGTGTGCCTTACCCTCTGACATTCTCACCTACAAACTAGGGTGGGAGGAGAAGGATTTTTTAATAATAAGTGCTACCTTATGAAAACGAGTTAGAACTGGATGGCTTAAGGTAGGGAAGGTACTTGGCCTACTGCTTGACAGAAGGAAGTATTCAGAATATCAGACAAATAAGGGAAGGCATGCTGGATGGGGGTTGTAGCAGATAACCAGCACTGGTAACAGAATAGGGAAACTGGAAGTTTGGGAGTGAATTCCTCATTCCCTTCACCCTCATCCCCTGTTCAGACTTCTACCAGTAGCACCATTCCTACCAAGGGAAAGGTTAGCTACTAAAGTTGGAGCAGCTTACATCTCTCAGAAATTCCAGGATATGTATCTGTTTTCCTAAGCTCCTCTTAGCTATTCTGTCCTGTTTTAGGGGCAAGGTCCTTCCTAAACCAGAATTAGTGAATATAAAACTATGCAGATTCTCCAGGACAGAAACTTCTGGCAAATTCTCATCAGGGAAAAACTAACTTGTAACGAGGGATTGGGGATGAGGGATACTAATGTAAAACAGCAGGCAACATCAGCTTAGTGTCTGAGCTGCCTCATTGGTAAGTGGAGAGCTAAGAGCAACACAGGGAATATTTTGTCAAGAAAGATCAGGAGTTTGCAGGCTAGACAAATATGAGTTAGAATTAACACTCTGTTTTTTATTTGTACCCTGAGCAAAGCTCTTCTCAAAGATATAAATTTCCACCGGGTTTTGAGTGGCTCATGCATGTAATCCTAGATACTCAGGAGGTTGAGACCTGAGGATAGCAGTTTGAAGCTAGCCAAGGCAGTGAAGTCATGGGCCTCTTATCTCCAATTAACCAACAGAAAATCAGAAGTGGAGCTGTGGCTCATAGTGGTAGAGTGCTAGCCTTGAGCACAAAAGCTCAGGGACACAACCCAGTCCCTGAGCTCAAGCCCTAGACTAGCACACATAGCACCTAGGCCCTGAGTTCAAGCCCCTTGACTGGCCACAAAGCAACAACAACAAAAGGTATCAATTTCCTTATGAAATAAGTACAAGTTGATTATATAAGGATTAAATATGATTGCATCAGGAGTGCCCTAGTTTCACATGTGTCCTCACCATTTTGTCCATTTCTAGAATGTTTCCTGTACTCCTGCTTACCCTAGTTGCACTCAAATGGCATCATTGCTTTGCCCAAATCACCCCTGATTAAGTTTTCAAACTCACTAATTCCATTACAGAATATAGTAACAGGGTTAAAGTGAACTTTGACTTTTAAAAGTGAATTTCTAGCTAGTTGCTGGTGGCTCACACCTGTAATCCCAGTTATTCAGGAGATTGTGATCTGAGGACTGTGGTTTGAAGTCAGCTCAAGCAGAAAAAACCATGACAGTTTTGTCTCCAGTAAACTAAAAAAAAAAAAAAAACAAAAGCCAAAAGTAACGCTGTGGCTCAAGTGATAGAGAGAGCTGGCCTTCAGCCAAGAAGCTCAAGGACAGTGCCTGCATTCTGAGCTCAAGCTCCAAGTCTGGCACACACATACAGAAAAAAGTGAGTTTCCAGCAAAGTTATCTACTAGGCAATTTGTTGAGCCTTGTCTCAGTGAAAGAACAAGACTAAGTACCAGCTTCAAGTCATCCAGACAGTGCTGCAGTAAAATTGTCACTTGAGCCCTCAGGCTTCAGGTTTGTGATAGTCATTTGCATGCTGAAGTGGGCCTATTTCTTTTTCCCTGTATTAAATACCCATAGGCAATAATCCTCATTATGGGCCAATGGCTTGGAAAATGTTATTATTAAATCAAAGCCATTTGCAATAAGGGGAAAAATTCATCTACAACTATAAACTCTGTTGCTGATAGCTAAGCATTATGAAAACAAATGGTCACCCAGTCCTTTAAGCCCAATACTTATACATAACCATGTGATGGGCTCTCCTAGGCCATATTGCAATCCAGGAAAGCTGACCTGAGACCAAGTTTCCAGAGATGTGGGTGGTTTCTCCTCAGAGATCAGGTTTGACCCCAAGTCTCTGGGCTGTGGCACTGGAAAATGATGCATTAGCTCTGACTCAGAGAGGATGTTAACCAGTTTTCTAAAATGATATTCGTTCGCTTTAACTTGTATGTGGTTCTGTTTCCAATTATCTAAGATTGTGCACAACCTTTGGAGTCAGACACTCTGAGGTGGTGATTCTAGCTGCACAACTGACTAAATGACCTCCATGTCTGCCCTTCCAATTTGGGACACGTCTCTCGAGACTGCTGGATCAACCTGTGTCACCAGGTTACAGATTTTGCATCTTAAGAGGAGTCAGCAATTTCCTTGACTGGGCCCATGTTGTGCTTACATGTGCTGTGCTAGGGTAGGGGCTGATGAAACTCACTGGAGACATGCTGCTTTTCCTCTGTTGCCCAGTGGTCCAGATGTTGAGCTAGGATTGATCTCTGCTGAGTCCTGAGAATCCTAACCATGGCTGATAATTAGAATCTAGGGCGCTAACAGGCACACTGTATCCTTTCCTCAAGTTAATTAACTCAGTATCTCTGAAAATGGAGACTAAATTATCTATCTATCTATCTATCTATCTATCTATCTATCTATCTATCTATCTATCTGTCATCTCTGTGTGTCTTTATCTATGCATCAATGAATGCTTTTTAGACATTAAAACTTAACTCTTAGATTCTTTTAAAATGTTAGCTACTATAATCTCACAGTGTGATATCGCTTGTATATTTACATAAGAAATTTAAAGTAATAACTGATGAGTTGCCCTTCCAAAGTAGAAGTTCCATAGTTTTGAAATAATTCGATTTCACTAGATTTCCTTCACTAGATTTCTCCAGGGTGAGAAAGATTCTGGTCATTTCACTACCCAGAGAAGAGGAAACTGTGGTGCTGGAATAATGTGATTTTCAAATTCTGGGTAGGCAAGTGGGAAGGAAAAAATTGCAAAGCATGGATGTATTTCACATACAACTAATTGTTGTCTGCCTGCCATATGTTAGACACTGCTGCATGCTAGAAATATGTAGCAAACAAGATACATGTTTTCCTTGCTAAAAATGTAATTTAGTTGGAGAGATGACATAAAAAATGAGTCTATGAGTCTATGTGATCTAAGGTATTGTATCTATGAGCAACACTTCTTTTTTAGATGAAACATGAGAAACTCATCAATAGGCAGCTTAACAAATCTAAAGCATCAGGAGAAGAAAGATAGAGATGCTATGCATTTTGAAAGCCCCTGTTTTGCAGGTCTGCGTGTAAGCGAACTGATAGGGGATAGATGCCTCTTGCCACTGTTGTAGGACAGTCAGCATTCCCCACACTGATCAATGACAGATGAAAACACTGGAGGCCCCACTGAGCTGTGAGGAGCATGGGTTAATCTGCTGCTCGCTTCCCTGGATGAACACTGGATTCTAAGCCTCAAGGATGCTGTCTGTTGATGCCATTCTTTTGGGGCTGTCCTAATGAATTAGAGCCACACCAAGTTCCCCCTTCATCTTGACACTTTTAAATGAACTGATCTATTGGCACAATGCATGCTGGGAAGGTCTTGGCAACATACCTTCACTAGTACCCAGTGTTCTCTTGCAAATTTCTTTGTTCTTGAGTGGCTCCTATTCCTCCCCAAATTCATCTCAGGGGACCATTTTATACTGTTTATTGTCCTTCAGTAGCCTTATCACTCCTCCTCATGATGAATTATCAAGTTTTCTTCCCAAGGTTTGTCCTCTATGATGAACATTCATAGCACCTACCAGCCCCACACTATCCTTGTTTTGTCCCCAAGATCATGCTATCTCTGAACTCGCTTCTTACCTGATTTTCACATGAGTGGTAGAAGTAGTGAAGGAAGGAAATACAGAAGGTTATGGTCTGGAACCCAGAAGAGAATTCTCTTTGTTTTTGGCCTCCTATGAATTAGAAGAAATACAAAGAATAAGACTACTAACAATGACTTATAAGTTGTCTGACAAGAAATAAAAAATGTAGATCTTTAACCTGGAGGTCTTCATCATTCATTCTATTTACTCCTTTGTTCTACAGAGGATCTAAGGAGATTATTGAATCAAAGTTGAATAACTTAGTTCCCACATTAGCCAAAAAGATACTAAGTTTTCATTTATATTTTAAGCACTAAATTCTTTAAAAGCAGCAAGTTTCTTTTTGCCCTGACATTTCTGGTGCTAAACTGACTGCTGAGGAATGAAGTAGACTCCTCATCCCTGTCTTCCAAAATCCTGTCCCAGGAGCCAATGGAAATGACCAGCATTTGCAAAATGCCTTTAAAATTGATACATATGACTGTGCCTAGTGATAAAAAAGAGATAAGTGATACATAGTGCCCACTTCACCTCCACATCCTTCCTTTGTCTTAGAACAGATCTTTTTCTAAGGATAGAGGTCTCTCATGTTGTTCATAGTCTCATGCTCTTCCTCCCACTTAAAAGGCATGCCCAAGGGAAACTAGAAGGCAAAACAAAGACTTAGTGTCATCTGTTGGAAAGGTTGCAGAGCAGAAGAATAACACCACTTAAGAAGGGCTTAGCCCCAGTCTTGTAGGAAGTGAGACTAATTCTCATAGGTTCCCCTTGCCAGTGTTATCACCTTATTCATTAAATCTTTCTTCTTATTCATTTACAATTAAAAATCACTGATCTTTCTCTCCTGACTCTAAACCAATTGAGAAATAAGACACAATGAGGTGACACGAGATTTAAATGTCAGTTTTTAGCACTGAAGCAGATTGGATGCCTTGGCCTTCAACTCTAAACTGAAGAGCTGGTCTCGTTCTATGGTTCTCAGTGAGTTTTAGTGACAGATCAGGTGAAGAGATGTTTGATTTCAGGAAATAGTCACAGCCAAGATGGGTGTCTCTGACTGGCCCAGGATGTTTTGTTTCTAGGCTGCATGTCAACAGGATTTGGAAGAATATCTTTTCTGTATTAATGTATTTTGCTTATCCCTTCCTCATTTCCGCTGAAGTTTTGGTAAAATACTTCTGTGTATATTTGGATGGGTTAGAGAGAGAGAGAGAGGGAGAGAGAGAGGGAGAGAGAGAGAGGGAGAGAGAGATAGATAGAGAGAGAGAGAGAGAGAGAGAGAGAGAGAGAGAGAGAATTATGTATTTATATTTGAGTGAGTTGGCTTTTTCAGACCCGTAACTTGAAGGAGTACAGAAGAACCAAGGCAACTTTCTAGACCATCAGACTTTTACAGTAAAGGTCTCTCAGTACTCATATAGTCTAATTTCCATTATATATGCTTTTTTTTCTTATGACATTTGTGGGAGCTTAGCTTCTTTCTACTTACCTTAGGAAGTTTCCACGTAAAGTTAACTATTTTTGCCTGCTTTTGAACATATTTTATATTCTATTTCCCAGTTTTACCAGAAATGTGGATTTTTATATTTTGGATATTTTCTGTTGCTTTCACATTATTTCCAGAGGAAAAAAGGAAATTCAAGACTTATGCAGCATTTTTAATGCTGATATGAGTGCTAAAATACTACATATTTGAAGGAAATGGTTAGCACAAAGACAAATATCAAACAAGGAAGAAAAACCCCACAGATAGCTTTTAGGAAACAGGTACAGAGAGTAAACAATTTTTTTACAAATTGCCCTTAGAGAAAAAAAGAAAATGTCACATTCATAAAATAATACCATGATGCTTGCTACATGGAGAAGTAACCAGTGAACTATAAAATGTTATTGAAAATTAAAAATTAATATTGGAAAAATTTTTAATTCAAATGTACAAGAGCACTTAGTGAAAAAATATTTCCTCTTTGCTGGAAAATTGAAGTTTTTACTTTAAAGGAATATGTAAGTGTAAAGCTCAGGAAATTTCCCCAAAGGAAAACAAACGAGAGAGTAGACAAGAAGGAATATGAGAAATCAATTCATAAGGCAACAGAGCTAACAAACAGGCATTCTAGAAAATGAATTCAAGGAAAACTCAGGAAAAAATGATCATAAATGATTTAAGGAAATGCTCCCAGCATCAAAGGATATGAACTTCAGTTTTTGAGAACCTAGCCCCTGATAGCAACATAGCTACACCAAAACATGCTGTTCTAACACTGCAGAACTAGTGGGGAAAATTCATCTTAAATGTCTGAGTGAAGAAAAAAATAACAGTAAAGATTTTTAAAAAGTGAAAATTGCATTTGACTCTTCAAGTTTATCATGGGAAGCTGGAAGATAATAAAGTTTTACAGGAAATGATTATTTCAATTTAAGATACCTCACCCATACAATTTAATTTTCTCAAATGTGAGGATAGGATAAATGATCGCAGACAAAATAGTTTTTAAAAATTATCAATATCAAAATGGAGAGACAGAGGGTAATAGGCAAACCAATGCACCAGCAATACTTATCAGACAATATGCTGTAAACAAACTGTACAACTGGGAGGAGGGAGAATTGAGGAGGAGGGAAAGTGGGAGAAAAATGAGGGAGGAGGTAACAAGTTTGATAAGAAATGTACTTACTGCCTTATGTATGAAACTGTAACCCTCTATACACCACTTTGACAATAAATCAATTTTAAAAATTATCATTCATTTTTTTTTGCAAGAAACTGCTAAAAGAGCTGTGTCCCACCAAAAGTAGTATCTAAACTAAAAAATAGGGAATTTGACACTGTGGATACTAAGAATTTCTCCAAATGATGGTAAAATTATAGAAAGAGAAAAAAATCAGTGCCTTACCTAACTATTTCCAAAACAGTGGTTAGTTCTGTGCAAGACAAATTTTATGAGAAACAAAAGGGAATCATGAGATGTTAGACCCAGTGTTAGTGAAACACAAAACTAAAGTGGTCTTGAAACTTTAATTTGAGCAAAATTCTTATCTAACCATCACTTCTCTTCTCTATTTTCATTCCCTGCTTCTTAAAATACACAATCACTGTATTTACCTGGTAGTTTGTATACATATGTATTTTGGCTGTTACTTTTCTGCTTCATTAAAATATAAACTGACAAAGGCAAGAACTTGGTCTATTTATGTTACTCGTATGTCCCTCTCCCACATTGCCTAAAGCAGCACATATCTATAATTTTCTGGTATAAGTAAATGCTTAAGAGTAGGAATAGTAGAAATGTATATGCTGGCATGAAGTTATGCAAGAAAGCTAAAACTTTATTCAGATGTACAATAGGTGATGTTCTAAAATTAAAAAAAACTTAGACTCAGCGTAGTAAATTAATGTTACATGGCAGTGTAAAGGTGAGGAGGTGAAAGGAATGAGAGTACTAAATCTTATAGCCTACCTGGGAAGTATGGACCAGAGGCTGCTATTCTTTTGTTGTAACACTTGGGGAATTAACATTTGACATTTGAACTGAGTACATGACTTTTTTTAAAATAAAAATATTGTTTTAAAAAGGAAGATCTATCTGATAGAGGCATTGAATTTTATGCCTCTATCAGAAAGAATGACATTGTCCCATTTGTAAGGAAGTGGAGGACTTGGAAAAAATTATACTAAGTGAAGTGAGTCAGACCCAAAGAAACATGGACTCTATGGTCTCCCTTATTGGGAATAATTAGTACAGGTTTAGGCAAGTCATAGCAGAGCATCACAAGGCCCAATAGCTATACCCTTATGAACGCCTAAGATGATGCTAAGTGAAATGAACTCCATGTTATGGAGACAATTGTTATATCACAGTTGTAACTACTTTCAACGTCCCATCTGTATCTGTAGCTTCTATTATTGATGATGTTCTTGTATCACCTTCCTGTGGTTGTACCTACAGTATCTCTGTAATCTTATCTGAGTATATTGGAAACCGTGTATACTGGTATTGGAACTAGGAAATTGAAAGGGAATACCAAAATTGAGAGACACAGGGTAAAAAAAGACAAACAACTACAAAAGCAATACTTGCAAAACTGTTTGGTGTAAGTGAACTGAACACCTCAGGGGGGGAAAGGGTAAGGGGGAGGTGGAGGGGGGTATGAGGGACAAGGTAACAAACAGTACAAGAAATGTATCCAATGCCTAATGTATGAAACTGTAACCTCTCTGTACATCAGTTTGATAATAAAAATTTGGGAAAAAAAGAAAATAAATACATAAATAAAAATAAAAAGGAAGATCTAACACTCATTTCTTATGCATATCATAGTTAAGAGATTTATATTTCTTTTCAAAGTGGACATTCTAGTAAGTGATTTTTTTTTTTTTTTTTTTTTTTTTTTTTTTTTGGCCAGTCCTGGGCCTTGGACTCAGGGCCTGAGCACTGTCCCTGGCTTTTTCCCGCTCAAGGCTAGCACTCTGCCACTTGAGCCACAGCGCCACTTCTGGCCGCTTTCTGTATATGTGGTGCTGGGGAATCGAACCTAGGGCCTCGTGTATCCGAGGCAGGCACTCTTGCCACTAGGCTATATCCCCAGCCCCTAGTAAGTGATTTTTGTTTGCTTGTAAAGTAGGATTAATTGCTTCATTTGAAAAACTAGATTTCCACTACAACTGAGAATAAGCACTTTTGTCAATCTTTTCCTCTCTGTCTCTCTGTCTGTCTGTCTGTCTCTTTGTCTCTGTCTCCTGTGTGTGTGCATGTCCTGGGGCTTGAACTCAGTTCCTGAGTGTTGTCTCTCAGCTCTTTTGCTCAAGTCTACTGCTCACTGTGGTTCAGGAGCCATAGCTCCACTTTCTCCTTTTTGGTAGCTAATTGGAGATAATAGTTTCATGAACTTTTCTGATCAGGCTGACTTCAAACCATGATCCTCAGATATCATAGATAGGATTACAGACATGAGCCACCAGTGCCCAGCTAATCTTTCTAAAGAAATAGGAATGTCCATTTCCACTGACTAGCTTGCATTTTTTCTCCACATTTAGATTTTTTTTTGACTATCACATTGAAGACAATGGAAAATCAGGACTGTGTAGATGACTCAACGCCTCCAATGTTCTACAATGTTCTTAAAATTTCCAACCCTCTCAGTTCCTCTATCTGTAAGATGGAGATGATCCTATGCAGCTTACCAGAGGGCAGAGTTTATTACATAAGTTATTTCTACAAGATTCCAGTATAAGAAAAATATTTGATATCTGCTTGCTTACTTTCCTACCTTCTTTCTTTCCCAAGACTGATTGACATGGCTGAATTTATTATCAGAAAAGGAAGATTTATTTGCTTTATAAATGATGAAATTTAAACTTCTGCTTATTTATGGAGACTTTGAGGAAAGTTACTACTTCCTTCTAAAATATTGAATATTACCAGGAGAATACACATTCCATGTGTTTCAGTATCTGATAGGGGGAGCACATGCATGATATTTCTCATTAAGGCTGCCATGGGAGATCAAGAGCATTCCTACCAGGTATTGCCCATGGCACTAAATGTTACCTTAACAGTTGGGCCATACCTCTGGATTGGCTTGTATATTGAGATTCTTTAATACCAACCACTTTGTAGGCTCTCAGGCATTATTTCAGACAAAGGCAGGTTCAATTAAACTATAACTGTGTAAACAAATTCAAATATTGAATTAGGCCACTTTTTTATCAAGGAGATTATATGGACCCCTTTTCTAACCAGTCCTGGCTTAGTGAATTTTCTAACCAACCACAGAGCTTCTTTACAAAATGTTAAGTTCATTCTCCATTACAGTCTCGTGAATGGTCCCCAGAGGTGTGTTTGATGAAGGAAGAGGAACTCTAGTTAAGCACTAATGATCACAGTGGCCAGTGCAACATCAGCTTCTCTCTGGGAAAGAAAATATCATATCATTGATTTATCAAGGGATGTATTTCCATTGGAGACAAAGAGCAAAGCCACATTGTTCTTCATTATAAATACAATGGAAAAAAGTGTTTCTCGTCTGATATTTGATACCGTTTTCTATACCAATAACAAATAAATCTACACATTGATAGCATACATGTTGTAACATATATCATAACACATGATATAATCAGAATTTCATTGCAAAGAAATCGGAAGACATATTTTCTTATTTTCTACATCTTTGCATGGAAAGGCTTTTCAGTATGAGGGTTTTTTTTCCCCTTCATCTGCCAGGTCCTTTTTCTGTTGCTTACAATGAAAAATACTGTGTGGTATATTATTAGTGGTGATAAAGCAAAAGAGTGACCTAGCTAAACTTGTTTCTTAAGGATACTTTTTGTTGTGGTACTATTTTGTTGTTTAAACAGGTTATTTAAGAAAGAATAAGAAAAGAAACAATTTTGAGATTCAGATTTTCAACACAGGCGAAAATCTGGGAATTCTGATACAAGTCTTAAGGATAGTAGTTTCAACATATTCCTTGCATAATCATGTGATATCTCTCTAGTGATATATATGAAGTCATATCTATTGAAGAAAAAAATCATAATGAATACATTAACAATGACAGTGATTACTTCAAGAAAGTACATTTGAAATGGGTAATTTCATAAGAACTAAGATTTCAATATGCAAGCATGTGTACATATACACACTCAGATACATACCATGTGTACTTGCATGGTCTAAGAACAATGATGACTAGTAAACAGCTACCCCTACCCTAGTGGTAGCCATAGCAACTGAAACTATTCATTTTTCTGTCTCAAATAATGTGTGCAGGTCTATCTCACTAACAATTCAGAAGAGGACATTGACAAATGATCACTATATTCACCCAGCCATTTTAAATAGGAAGGCATTTGGCTGAATTCTAATTTGACCAATGAATATTTAACTGATAAAGCTGCCAGATAAGATATCAGCCAAAAGAGAAAGAAGAGAAATGAAACTGGAGTTGCTAGCATGCAAAAAATCCTTTAATGAAGGACATGAAAGGAATGTTGTAATTCTGGGCTAAAAATCTGCTCAGGAGAAAGAAGAGCAGCTGGCCTACAATTTACAAACTTTGAAGATTCTGTGGTCTCCAGAATATCTAAGCCACAGAGGGCATTTTCCCACTTTACATAATGTCTTGCTTTTCAAACAAAGAGGAAAAATTCCTTCACCTGTTTTAATTTAAAAACAACTGAAACAAAGGAATAATGGAAAAATCAAAGACTGTCCAAATTCTAAACTTATCAAATATATCCTCTGCATGTATTTATGACATTGTTTTGGAACATCCTAGATGAACTTTTTGAATTATTCTGAACCTCCACTGGCCACAGGAGGTCTGTTCAGGGCTAGCGCCAAAGGAAGATCTAAATTCAGATTAATTTTTCAAGCATATTTCATTAGAATATTTAATATTTATTGAATGTTCATTATTTATCAAGATCTGTTTTTAGTATAGTGGATATTTTAATTTATATGAATTGTCTGCAGTAGATTCTATTTTTAGTTCTATTTGTGAATGATGAGGCAGGCCATTCTTCAGAGATGTTGAATATGTTGCCAGTGTTTGTGCTGTAATTAAATAGAGAACGATTTGAAAGTAGAACCCTGGAGTAACTCTCCAGAAACCCACAGCTGACCAATTATATTCTACCACCTCCTATTTTTCCATTTATCTGATCTCGTTCTCTTCTGACATTTCTTTCCTCCTTTCTTCAATGGTTTTCATACTTTATATAGAGATAAAAAAGTAAACCCTAAGAAGCAGTTTGTAACCCATAGTTGTGTGAAGTTCATAGTGCCTGACATATTTACTGAATGAATGCTACTGGTAGTAATTATTTAAATAAATGCATATCTATTATATGATATTAGGTTTGTTCGCTTAGAATATTTTCTTTGTGTTAGAAGTAGAGTGAATGTTCAAAATACCAAAGTGAAGGTTGCTTGGAAAACATTAAAAAGAAGCTAATAATTTAGTAGACATTCATAATGGGCTGGTGCTATCAAGTTAAGAGATATGAGGGCACCAATCCAGGACTATTCCAATCTAGTGCATTCAGCGACAGAGTGTCTGTGTCTGGAAACTTCTCAAGATCCCATGACAGTGATTGAATTGAAACAAAGTTGGTTCCAAATGCAGAAGAAAACTAAGATCAAAATGCTTAGATTTATATATCTATAAGATGAAACATTATGTCAACTTCCCTCATTATTATGTTTTCCCTCAGTATTATGATGAGATTAAAAAAATACTTTCTAGCCTCATAGAGAATGCCCAATGATTTCTAAAGAATTGCAGTCAATGGTGAGTGACCAATAAACATTTAGTTTTGAAGCTAAAAAATTTCTTATCCAAAATGTTCATGCCCAAAGTATATATTTAATGAGAAGATAGGTGATTTTAAATATTTTTGGTTAAAAAAAGGGGGTGAGGGAGGTTTTCAGAAAATGACCCTGTGTCATTCTCTTTACAGAGGTATTTCCGTTGCTGTGACAAAACAGATTCTGGAATCAAATGGTTGCTAACTTTTCCACTTGGAGACACTTATGGAGACATGATGACCACATAATTTTGTTGAAAAAAAGTTAACTTTCTTCCATGATTAGTAACTATGTATGTTCAAATGTTACATTTCTTTTTCTCTTCAAAATTCTGCCTCCCAGTATTTGTCTTTCTTTAGTCCATGATGGGCTTAAGGTTGGTTAGTTGCCAAATAGACTAATGATGTCTCCACTCCAGCAAATACTATTAATTGGTTCATAGAATCTAGCTCCCACACACCTTAACATTCTGTAAAGTCCCTTCAGTATTAGCAGAGGATACATTAGCACATCAATAGAGGCCACATTAAACTGCCCAGGAAAGAGATTGCCAGTTTAGTTTCAGAGGCAGAATTCTGCGTAAAAGGCTCAATAAGCAGATTTACTGTGGGATATTCAGGCATAAATGGTGGTCAGTCTGGTTCACTGAAAAGCAATTCTTGGGTAACCAAGCTGTGGTTTCTAAAAAAAATATCCAAATGGGGCTTTTGCTGCTTTCCAATTATTTAATGCTCTCCACATATGTGATCTGTTCTTGTGCCTCTAAATCTCCTTAGGAAACAATGTCTTACAAGGTCCCAGAGCTCCGCATTGAAGATCAGAAGACTGAGCCATCACCAACAAACATGGCCTGAGAGAGTCTTCTAAATGAGGAAAAAAGGTATTTGAAAGTTCCAGAAAACATGCTTAAAGAGAAAAGAAAACAAATCAGAAATCATAGTTAAGAAGCATAAAAGGAATCTGAATAATTGGAAGGAACAAAGGAAGGAAAGAAGGAAGGAAGGCAGGAAAGATGGATGGAAGGAAGGAAGGAAGGAAAGAAGGAAGGAAGGAAGAGGAAACTAGGGCTTTAACATTGGAGCTGAAATAGTAAGCAGGTTTATTACATAACTTTAAGCATAACTAGTAAGCCCACATTGGACAGTTATACTACCATGATAGATGTTGGAAGTGACTACTCTTCCAAGAGAATACTAGTGGTCTTAATATAGACTAGGAGGTCTAAAAGTTTTCTGATATAATTTCAAGATGCTATCTCTGTAAAATGGGAATAATAACAACTTTTCATAGATACTTGTAGGATAATGAATGTAAAGGCTTTAGCAAAGTTCTTGGACATTAAGTGCCCGATAAATGAGTGGATTTAAATGAGTATATTTAAACCACTGGATATCGTTATATAGCATCTAAATGTACTATTTATGAAACACATTAATATTGGAAGTGGGAGTTTTCTTATTCTCCCAAATCAAGTCCTATTTTCTTATTTTTAATGTTAAAGTAAAATACTTACCTCTACCAGAATCTTCTCTTTTCTCCCCAAATAAAAACCATTTATCCATCTTTGAGTGTGTAGTCTTTCTTGGAACAGTTACTACATTTATATTTCCATATGCTTTGGAGTTTCATTGCATAATATACATTATTATTTTTCTATTCAATTAAAATGTGCTTTTTCTTATTAGTGAAAATAAGTTGTCAGTCCTGAATGCAAAAGATAATACCGATACTTCTTACATGAGTCATCCTAAGTAAAATAATATTTAGAAAAATAGCTAGAAATGATAACCAAAATGGCCTTGACTGATGGATTACAGTGGCTGTTCTCACAGCACATGTGTCTGCTCTATAGCACTTTAACAGTTTAACATTTGTATTTTTTGTGCAATGACTTGATTAATGTCTATCTGACCAACTGCAGTGTAAGCTCTACAAAGGTAGTCACCACTACTTTTTTGGGTACTACTTGTAGTGTATTAAATAGTATCCTCCCTTAAAATTCCATTTTCTATCAGTAACGTTACTGTGATCTTATTTGGAAATAGACTCTTTGTGATTGTTTTTTTTTTGGCCAGTCCTTGGCCTTGGACTCAGGGCCTGAGCACCGTCCCTGGCTTCTTCCCGCTCAAGGCTAGCACTCTGCCACTTGAGCCACAGTGCCGCTTCTGGCCGTTTTCTGTATATGTGGTGCTGGGGAATCGAACCTAGGGCCTCGTGTATCCGAGGCAGGCACTCTTGCCACTAGGCTATATCCCCAGCCCCTGGAAATAGACTCTTTGAAGATACATTTTAAGACTGAGATGAGATCCTATCAGATGAACATGGATGCTCCATCTAATGAGAGTGTGTTTTTAAGAACTAGAAAATACACGGAGTTAAAAAGCACAAAGGAATATGAAGCTAGATGCAGAGATTGGATGGATCAACATGCTGGTGAACACCAAGGATGTCTAAGCAACCAGCAGAAACTAAAGAGGTGGGAAATAGCTGCCGCCTCAAAGCTTCAAGAAAGAACTAACCCTATGGACACCTGGATTTGGGCCCTCTGGTTCTTTGAGCTGTGACATACTATGTTTCATTTATTTTAAGCAAAGACTTGTTTTAATTTCCTTAAGAAGCTATAAGAAGTGAATGTCTTGTGGTATCCATAAACTGCCTGGTACACTGCAATGTTTCAACAGATATCTATGGGAGGAAGGAAGGGAGGTCATGTTTTTTGTCTTCCTCTACAACTTTTCCTTATTCACTATTTCTGTGAAATATAATTCTCAGACCTTGCTTTCTCAGAATTATGTAATGGCCAGATTCACAAGACAATCCTAAAGCAACTAAGTGAAAAACAAACAAACAAACAAAAAAACCTCAGGGAATTAGAGGTGGGCCTTAGGCTCAAGAAAACTTTTGAACTGGTGTTCTTTTTTAAATTACAATTCTTAAGGCTCTTTGAGTTGTATCAAAGACATTTCTCTAGCCCTTGAGGACAATGCACCTGGTGGGAGGAAGTGGCCTTCTTGCAGCAGGTGTGAGGCTGACCTCTTCATTAACGCTGCTGGGAATCTACAAGGCAGAATGCTCCAGCTGTCACATCCTTTTTTTCTTGAGGATACATCTGGCTGTTTGACATGACCCCAAATCCTGTCTAGAGGTTAAGTTTCTATTTCCATAGCTGTTTCCTCAAGAAAACAATCAAAGTCAGAATAAAATAGATGGAGATCCATCCATTCTAAGGATAATTTTCTCCAAAAAGGAATGTCTGAATAACATCAGAAGCAAACTTGTGCAAATTTCAATCAACTTCGGTTCTGTTCCTCCACTTACAAAATATATATATGCTTCTCAAAAGCTAGGTAATTGTTTATGACGAACTGGATGTTTTGTGTTCCATATTCATCCTCTCATTTATGACTATCTGATCTGACTTGCTGAGTCCTCAAATCAAAACACATACCAGGCTGCAAGCGCAAATTGGCAACTGCAGATCAAACTGTGAGCTTTCTGCTGTGCATCTCCCCCCAGGAATTCTCAGAGACCTGCAGTTGTCATTGGTGTGAGTTTGAGAAGCTCTCTAACACCCTTGGCAGGGTTGGCTACCTTTCCAGGTGTCTTCTTTTCTGATTTTAATCCTGTTGCTCAGGAGCCCATCTTCCTGCACACCTGAAAGAACAAGCAGAAAGTCAAAAGAAGAATACAGAAGGTCAATTCGGCTCTGTGACTTATGCAAAGTCTGGGAGGATTTGTGGGCTTGTCAGGAGGGATTTGTTACAAAACCCAAGTGAATCATGGAGTGGAGGTGGATATTAAGTCCAAGAGTCAGAGCAGGATGAAAGGGAAGTGTCAGGGAACATGTAGAAACACATTGAGCTAGCTGGGGCGCCTTGACTTCAAATAATCCACTATGTGCACTATTAAGCCTCTGGCTTTGAATAATAAGCAAGAGTAGAAATTTAAGACAGAATAAGCAGAAGACACTGGAATTTGAAGCAATATTTCCAGTGCTAGAAAAGTAAGGTTTAGCCAAGGCCTTTCTAATTTTTTCTTTCTCACATCAAATGCACTGACCTTCCTTGTCACAGTGTCTTGAAATCGCTAGGTTTCCTTTAGCTCGGCCTTTCTGTCTCCTTTCCCATATCATGTCTGGCACAAATTCATTTTTTTCTATGAGACATTGTTCCCATATGTCCTTTTCCTAAGTCAGGGTCCAGATGCCCTGGGTCAGAAACATGGCTCTGCTAACTCTTTGACCTTTCAAACATTTGCTCTTGGTACCATTTAAAAAGAATTCAATCATGTCTTGCTTGTCATTCATTCAATTTGGAGTTGTCTTTGACTCCTTTATTTTTCTTTCTTTGCTATCAAATTATCAATGCCTTTTCTGTATCTTCATTATCACAATTATCTCCCTCACCTCTAACTTCTTTCCTAAGCTTCTATTAGTGCTGCCTTGATATTGTCTTCAGCAACTGAGGGAAATCTTACCACGGGTTTCCTTTTCTTTTGAAAATATATAATTTGTTTAAAAATTTGACCTCCTCATAGTAAAAACACCTGTTATTGATTGAGCACCTAATATGTCCCAATATAGGAACTGATATCCAATAGAGTATTAAGGAATATGCATTTTGCTGGTCCTGGGGCTTGAACTCGAGGCCTGAGTACTGTCCCTGAAATTCAGTTTCTCAAGGCTGGCACTTTACTATTTGAGCCATAACATTATTTCTGGCTTTTTCTGAGTATTTTAGTGGAAATAAGAGTCTTACAGACTTTTCTGCCCAGGCTGGCTTCCAACTTCAATCCTCAGATTTCAGTTTCCTGGGTACCAAGGATTATAAACATGAGCCACAGGCACCGAGCTGGGAATTGGCATTCTTGGCTAGCTTTCTTTTAGAAAAATTTGTACACTGTGGGAAGACAAATACAACTCTTAAATATATAATTTTTATCTATTTAGTGGGGATAAACAATTGTTAGGGGTTTTGTTATTGTGTTGTTCTGGATTACTTGTTTAAAAAATGTTTTCACTTTGCACTTCAATTTTTTTTCTATATTCTTTCTTCCCTATCCACCGTCATTAAAAACAGAGTTGACATCAGTCAATTAAAGTGAACGGTAAGATTATAGCCAGAAACATATGATGGAAAGGTTTGTAATCATTTTACTTTAGAACAACAACAACAAAAATGGTGTGCTAGAAGCATAGCTCTATCTACCATATAGAGCAGAAAACCCGGTTCTGAGAAAAAGAAATTAAGTATGGCCTTCAACTTCTAAAAATAGAGGGATATTACACTTTAGATCTTCTCATTGCAGAAAAATTGAACAACTCTCACTACATTTTTGTTAATATATATTTTTTTGTTGTTGTTTGTTTGTTTTTGCCAGTCCTGGGGCTTGGACTCGGGGCCTGAGCACTGTCCCTGGCTTCTTTTTGCTCAAGGCTAGCACTCTGCCACTTGAGCCACAGTGCCACTTCTGGCCATTTTCTGTATATGTGGTGCTGGGGAATCGAACCCAGGGCCTCATGTATACGAGGCAATCACTCTTGCCACTAGGCCATATTCCCAGCCCCTTGTTAATATATTAATATGATGATGAGCTGGCTTAAAAGCAGTGTAGGGCAGGGTGCTGATGGCTCACATCTGTAATCCTCATTATTTACAAGGCTGAGATCTGAGGATCATGGTTCAAAGTCAGCCTAGGCAGGAAAAATCATGAGACTCTTATCTCCAATAAACCATCAAAAATCCAGAAGTGGATCTGTGGCTCAATGGTAGAATGTTAGCTTTGAGCACAAAAGCTTAGAGACAACTCCTACTAGATTCTGAGTTTAAGCCAAAGGACAGGCACATACACACAAAACACTGGATACTAAGCTGTGACTAGGTAGAGAGAAGTCAAGAGAGAGGTCGTGTACCTGTCAAGAATTAAAGTTAAATGTGAACATATCATTTTCTTTGACAGAAGAAATACGAAGAGAAGAACCTTATTTTATTTGGTTCAAGAGTTCAAACACCTTGTGTGATTCACCAAACTTTCTTTTACTTGGTCACCAATCATAACAGCAGATGACTAAAAGGAGCCTCTATTAACTTGTGCTCTAAGGAACCAGGATGTTATTTCCTCTGCTGATGCATGGTTAAGAAACTAATCATGAGGTTGTGATGATAGGCATATCCTGGCCTATTCTGATCAATATTCTTTCCCTGATCATTTAATTCACTAGTAGGGATTCAGGTAATGATGATGGTGACAAAAACTAATACTGAGACATTAACTGTGCTTTAAAGGTTTTATGCCATTTAACCCTATGGAAACATTGAGATAAGTGCAATTATATGGCTCATTCTATAGATAAGAGGTATAGAATATTTAAATTAGAAATGCAGTTTCTTATTAGAATTAAGTTAGAGAGCAGGCTCACATTCAAGCACTCTGATTCCAGAGTTCACTTGCTTAATAATTAATTGTTTTAGACAGATCAAAATATAAAATTTAAATCCCCAAAGTATGTTCTTCAAAATACTAGCTTTATTGAATATTAGCTGGCCTTATTTAAGAAGTACATCTCATCTATGAAACATTGAGTTAGGCTAAATCTCACAATTCTTAGACACCTTTAGAACTGGTTCTTATGCTATTTTTCTGACTCATGCAGATGTTCCACATCTCCATATCTATTTCTGGTCCTATAAAGCACCATCACCTTCTATGTTTCCCTGCTGTTTATTTCAATCCCCACAGTCCTATATGATTTTTTGTTTGATTGCTCTTTGGACTTCCTTCTATTTGGGGAAGAATTCTCCAGGATAAACTTCTGCTTCATTTGGTCTAGATCCCTTTGTTTATTACTAAGCCCCACCTACTAGTAGAGAGAAAAATAGTGAATTCAATAGGGATACTTCCTGGGGCTAGGAAGTGGTTGAGTGGTAGAGTGCTCTCCTAGCATGCATGAGGCCCTGGCTTTGATTCTTCAGTGCCACCTAAACAAAAACTGACAAGAAAGTCATAAAAAGAAATGTTTCCTTGTCTTCTTTCCAATTATTATCCCTTCCATATGCCCAGGAGCTTCATTCCTTGCTGTTCTTTCCATGGACTAATGGAGATCAGAGTTCCCAAGTCCCTAATATTTCCTTCTCTGTGTTCTGCTGTAAACTCTAAAACATGTCAGTCTTTAAACAAATATGCTTTTCATAGGTTTATGAGTTATAAATACATTAAGTATTTGATAATGGTAATAAAAATTTGGGGAATGGATTTTCCTGTAGTTTGTGGTCTTTCAATAACTTTCCATGAAGAAAGACTAATGCTTTCTTCAATTCTATAGAAATTCTATAGTTTTACCTAGGTCCTGGTAGCTTAGTCTCTGTAATCCTAATTATTCAGGAGGATGAGATCCATAAAATGACAGTTCAAAGGGAGACAAAATAACTGGAAAATAGCAGGGCTAGAGATATGACCCAAATAGTACATACCAGCTGAGCAAATGTGAGGAATTGAGTTCAAACACTGGTACAGGGAAAAAAATGATCATGTTTAGAAAGATGAATTTGTCAGTAATGATAGATTAAAGGACTTGAAAAAGTCTGGAAAGGAGAGACAACTTTCAAAATGTTTTAAATCTCAGATGTAGGATTGGAAACCAGGAAGAAAAAACAAACAACAACAACAAAAAAAAAAACAAGCAAACTCTGAGATCTGTAGGACATTTCAGTTCTTTATTTATATCACTTTTAAAAGGGAGTAGATATTATCAAATCCATCTCTATCCATGTCATGTACTGCTCTGTTCAGACCCCTGAGATCTATTATCTGATCCATTAGGTAAACAATGCCTGATGACTGGTGGAAGTGATGTAAATATAAATTGCTTTATAAATGAAAATAAACCGAAGCATACTGACCTCCCAAAATAGAGGACTGGGGCCAGACTATGCTCCTCTAGACTAACGAGAGGGAAAACACGCTCTCTTTGTAGTCTGTGTCTGGCAGCAACATGTTGACAGCCACAATGAAAAAAAAAGAGAGATGAAAATGCTTTAGGGTTATTTTATTTTTCTGTATGTCTGTGAGCCAGTACTGGGCAATAGGAGCATAGGAGTGTCTACACTCCTTTACTTTCTTTGCTCAGTGCTGGCATTCTACCTCTTGAACCATATCTTCCTTTATGGCTTTTTGGAGATAAGCATTTCTTTGATTTGTTCTCTGCTTGCTGGTTTTGAACTAGGATCCTTGAATCTCAGTCTCCTGATATCTAGGTTTATAGGAGTAAACCACTGGTTTCCGGCTAAGGATTATTTTATTATTAAGGTTGTATTGAAAAAAAAAAAAATAGTCTGGCCAAATAATGCATACAGTGATTTCTTTTTTTTTTTTCAATTCTGAACCAAAGCATTCAACTAATCTGAAATAAACAATCCTTGTTTTCTTTCTTCCTATTTAAATCTTGTTCCTTACAAATACCCTCAAAAGAAACTATATATGGGTTACATGTAAACATCACAATGCTTTGCTAGTGTGGCAATTTGAAATAGCCACTTTTCTGCCATTGAAAATCACTGATTATTCAGAGCTAGTTATAGAGAGCAAAATATCTATGTGATTGCATAGTTTCGATTACCATCATCAGAATGCTCCGTACAAAGGCTGATTACCTTCCATTTTGTTAAAACTTCATGTTGAAACTGGGTTAATAAGAGACTTCACAAGGACTTTCTTCTCCATCTTTTATGAAGTTTTTCACAGGAACTCAGTGCAATAATTAAAATTATTTGATTGTTAAAGAAAGAAATGGCATATTCAGTTTTGTGATAGTAGAAAACATCTTGTAATTAATGTATTTACTGGATAGGAAAATAGCCTTAAGTCAAGCAATTTTTTCTTATATATAGTCATTGTCTCAGTAAAACTTGTATCTAAAAAATTGGAGCTAGCTTCAATTTAAGATTAATAGGCTGAAGGTTAACTAATAAACTTTTTCTATTACTAGTAGTAAATTAGAAGTATTTGATTTCAAAGGTAGTTTTGTCTGGAGCGATACTCAGAGAGATACTCTGAGGTATTAGAAACTTCATATATTCATTTAACTGGAAAAAACTGGAGTGAGGAAAATAAAATGTAGTTAGTATAATTTTTTTGATTCATAAAGAATCAGGGAGGAGTGGGATGAGAAATAAGAGGTAACAATTTCACTTCTAATTCCAAATTCAAGAGATTCTACTCTTATCTAGTACATAATATTCCTGCATGTAAATGAGAGTAAGGCTACTTGCTAAAAGAAACTCCCTAGCTCAGATATTCTTGAAAGGAGCAACTACAGCAGAAATGAAAGACAAAAGTACAAAAATGGAAGAGAAAAAAGTTTTCAAGTTTTCTCTGAAAATCTTTAATAAGCCAAATCATTACAAGCCATTGGTCTTAAAGAATATAGGTAAACTACTTATTAGAAATTTTGGGGAATTGAAACTGGATCAGCATGATGTTCATTCTACTTCATCTTTATCTACATGGTGTTTACTGCAAAGCACTGCTGTCTGCCTGATGGCGTTTATTTGAGAGATCTCTTACAGTCTTCCTATGGCATAGTTATCAACTATTTGTCCCACAATAATGAACTGAATCATACTAAACAGTTTATTGGTGCTCAATGCAGACATGTCATTTCTTACTATAAAACTAATAATTTTAGATCCATTCTCAAATAATAAGAACTATATTTTATAGTCCTATTTCTCATTCTGGGGACAAAGAGACCTAGAACTCTGTAAGTTTGAGAGATGGAATTAAGCATCATGCCAAAACTAAAAGGTAGGCGAGTCATTCTTGAATGACAATGAATGAATGAAGTATCCCATCTATAAAGACATATGAAAAATATTGTTTAATATTCATTTTCTATATCCATATATTTAAAATACATATTTACATGCAGTTCAACATCCCACTTATATGAATCTGTCCTATGAAGTAGTGGAAATTACCAAATAAATTAACTTTTATATGTTCATGGTAGCCTTATTTATAGCTAAGTACTGGAAACAGCATAAATATAGGTAAATGAATGTTAGGAATTGGAGGTTATAATTATAATATATATATACACTCATAATAATAAAAATCACAATGAATAATGAGGAAAAGACTTACCAAATAGCATTAGGTTAAAACAATAGAAATGCACAGTTATATAAATGGCCTCATTACCATTGCATAGTGTAAACCTTGGCATAGAAAAGCAATAGAAGGGTGAGTACCTTAATGTTGGCACTGGCCAAGTGTGAGAGATGAGGTGAGCAAGGATTAAAGAAGCAGGTGAGACTACGATTCCTTTCTAATTGTCTGCATTTCCAGAATGTGCTACAATGTGCATTCATTTCAATTAAGTTGGAAAAAATATAAACATTTCATTTAGATTTTCATTTGAATCCCTTCCAGTTCTTAGGTAGCAAAGGAAGTGGATTTTAAGCTCCAGCCCCTGTGCTCATTCTCCCTCACAGAGTCTGAATCTTCCCTCACATCCTCCATAAGCAGCTTAACCTTAAAGCTGGCCCTGAGAGCTTCCTCCCACTCCCAGCCCCACTGCTCATCTCCCATCCTGAATCACATTAGCAACTCTTTCTCCTAGCCTGGGCCCTGTTCCCCAGAGGCCCAGCACCGCCTTTCTTGTCTCCTTTCTTGATTTCCCTTCTGAATCTTCCTGGCATTCTCAGTCCAAGGCCAGATGGCTGATTTTCTGAAGCATTAACACTTCCCCTGTGCCGACTTCGAGCTGTTTCAAACCCATCACCCACACCTTCATGGAAACCAGGTTTCTACCACAGCAGGCTGCCTGATGGGATTTTGGCAAGTGGGGCAAGGGTAGGGGATGGAGAAACTGTCCAACAGAAAATTAGCCACTACACTAGTTTGGTTTTACTTCATTCATGTGGAACATTTTGGAAGTATAGGAAGTGCTTATTCTGGAGCTTTTAATGAGAAAACTGGGTTTAAAGAGTGATCAAATGAGTTCTGCCTGGCTCAGCAATTCAGAACTTGGCTAATAGATTTTCAGTTTTTGTCTCAAGAATCGATATGGCAAACTTAACCTTCAGATAAAGGATTTCACTGACACTCTCCCCACCCCACACATAGGGAATGGTTGCTAATTTGCTTCTACTACTGGAGAGTCTAGAAAATGTAAAAAGAAATGTTCAGTCCTTCAAATAATGGAGAAAGGAAAGTGAACAGCATGCCTTTGGTTTCAAATAGTCATGAGTAAATTTCACCTGCTTTGGACAAATCACTGTGCAAGGAATGGTGGAAGATAAGTATGAGTAAGGAGAGAACGCAAGGTCTCCAGGAGGTCGAGGTCATGGTGTAATGACTGGGTCTCCTGCATCTGTTCCCTTAAAGGTCTGGAATTTGGCTAAGAACCAACTAAAAGTATCTGCTGAAGATGGCTAATTGAACAGTTCAAGGACAAATTTCCTTTTGTCTTTTGTTCTTGCCAATCTCAAGCATCGGTAACTTCACCTCATTGAATTTCTTAAATACTTTCAGAAAGCTGAATGTTGAAGTCAACATTCAGTGTTGGAAAGGGGAACTTGTCTTTTTCTTGTCATGCTTTGAAAGTTCAGGATAAAACTTGGTTATCAAGGATCTTTTATATAGTTCACTACTAGAGTAGTTTCTCATAGAACACTAGGAATGCTCTCCACCTGCAGCAGAGCCACCATGAGCTGGATCTCATATTGGTTCACTGCCACTGTAATTGCTATTGGCCTTTGATGCTCAATCTCCTCTTCCTTTTGTAAATCAAGATCCTTGGAGGGAAGGAAGGCTTCAGAATGAGGAAAATTAGAAACACTAGAAAGCTCCCAAAGGACTTATTCTCTCAAGTCTTTGGTTAATTAGGAAAAATAACTTAAATGTAAAAAAAATGACAAGGTTAAAAGTGAATTTCATAATTATCTAATGAACTCTATATTACCTCATGTTAAAACCATTAAATTGCCAGGTTCTTGGTGGCTCATATCTGTAATCCTAGCTATTCAAGGAGGCTGAGATCTGAGGATTACGGTTTGAAGCCAGCCTGGGTAGGAGAGTCCATGATACACTTATCTCCAATAAAGTACTCAGAAAACAGAAGAAGTGATGGCATGGCTCAAGTGGTAGAGTGGTAGCCTTGAGTACAAAAAGGCTCAGGGACAGTTCCCAGGCTCAGAGTTCAAGCCTCAGGATTGGCAAAAAAAAAAAAAAAGACAAACATTAAATCATTAAATGTAAACCTTAATAATATACTGCCATTGCTACCCTATTTTATGATCTTGTTGTTTTGACCTTTTTCTTTTCTTTCATTTGTTTTCATTTTTAAGCTCTGTGGGATGGCTCGACCAGCTAGGAAGACTTCATATAAAAGTAGGCCAACTGGAATCACTTGGACTAATAATATGACTTAAGCCATAGGAAACACAATACGTCTACCAATAGAATCCCAACCAGACTTCCAGAGTCTCTGGAAATTATGAAATGTCTCTAATGCTTTGGTTGCTCACACTGAATTCTGGTGTCATTCTGGCAAATTCAGTGAGAAGGAAACACAGATTGAATTCTTTCATGCCAATAATGAGCATAATGGAAATTGACTTCTTTCCATTCCAGCTGTAGCAGCAGGAGTAGGTTTTGCTGCCAACAAAAAAAAAAAAAACCTACATCATGATTTAGAGTTAAAATATTGGTCAAATCGAAGGGCAGAGACAGTCTTTACTGTAGACACTGCATGTGAAACTGCCAGTGTCTTGCCTAAAGCTTTCTCCTAGTGTCACAAACACCTGCTTTGGTATTGTTTGCCCCCATCTAGCTCTTCAACTAATGAGCTATCTATCAACTCCTATTGCTAATATGAACAGCCTATCTGCACATTTCTTTGCAAAATTTATTTTGCAAAATGCTTTTATTTTTTCTTTTACACTATCTTTATTCCCCACAGCCACTCAGTGAGCTAGCTATTATCTCCTCTCTACCTCAGTAGAAATCAAATTCAGAGATCTGACTTGGGTAGCTTGCCTAAATAACATATAGGACTGTAGCTGGAAGTTGAGTCTATTAAAACTCAAGACTGAACATAGTTGGTTGAAATACAGTTCTGGTCCTGACAGAAAGTCCTTTTAGCTGGAAATATATATAATGCAGACAAAGCATATTCATTGTGCTTTTCTCATGTTCCCTTTATGAGAAAAGTACAATGCAAGTACAGAAAAATAAAAACCAATAATTTACTAGGGTACTCTAGAGTAAATATCTGCTATTTTCCAAGGTAGAAGTGAATACCAACCTGGTTATTCAAATTTATCTCTGTTGAATGATAATTGGGTACATAGTAGAAACTAGTCTGTCACACAGGAAAATTTTGTAAAACATCCCAAATACCCTTCAATCTTGAAGAACAAGAATGTTAGTGGCTGTTGAACCCAAACCTATCACAATATCTTGAGGAAAAATACCAACTCAAGTCAGAAAAGAAAGTTTTCTGAGAAGTATCCATTTTCCATAGAGTCTTCTGCTCTAAAACAATGTAATAGATAAGTGATAGCAGAAATTTGAATAAGAAAGCTTGCCATGGGCAAAATCGTCTTTACCAATGTCTTCACAACTTAGAAAAGTGTGTGCTTATTTCCAGGTCTTCCATGAGGCATTATGTAACTACTATGCATCCACTCCAAAGACTCAAAAGATGGACTCAAGAATGAAAATAGGCACTGTATCTCATCTGAGTACACTGGATACTGTATATACTGATATTAGAACTAGGGAAGTGAAAGGGAATATCAAAATTGAGAGACAAAGGAGAAAAAGACAAACGACTCCAAAAGCAATACTTGCAAAACTATTTGGTGTAAACCAACTGAACAACTCACGGAGGGAGAGGGAAAGGGGGAGGAAGGAATGAGGGAGGAGGTAACAAACAGTACAAGAAAAGTACCCAAGGCCTAACGTATGAAACTAACCTCTCCATATATCACTTTGACAATAAATAAAAAAAAAGAATGAAAATAGGGAGACTATACCATTTACACAGCATTGTGTTGTATTAAAGAACCCGGGTACATTAAAGTTTTAGATTTAATAAATGTGCCAAGAGGGTTGGGAATATGGAAAAAAAAAGAAAAGTGCTTAAACACTGGCCTTTTCCTAGTTGTGTGTGTTTTGTAAAGGAAATAACAAGATTCTCAGTTAGTTAAAAAAATTATACAATTTAAAATATGTTGAGCTGTATCAGAAGTTTAGGAGATGGATCAGTGAAGGGGGACAAAGGGGTATTTGGGGAGTGAAAATTATAAAAGCATATTATACATACACATGAAACCATCACAATGAAATCCTATCTTAAATAAATGGAAAGGAAAAGAGGGGAGGAAGTTAATAATCAGTAATATAGAGTAGTTGAATCTAATCAAGTATGTGTTTAAATATCACAATTCATACCTTCTGAACAAATAATTCATGCCCATTTAAAATGTATGATTCTAAAAATATAAAAGGTTTAACTTCCAGATTGGTGTTAATATCCAAAGCCAATTTCATATCTGCACATATAATATAAATTTATACTTTGAAAAAATAACAAAACAAGGAATGGTGGAAGGACTATCATATAGTCATTATAGTAATATATCCATTGACAACTTTTTAAATTCAAAAATTAAAGAAGAAAAGTTTCAAATTAAGTTAAAGTTTCAAATCAACTTGAGCTAAATTAACTGGCAGAGTATTGCTTTCAAGACCTTAACAAATCAACTGACACTGAAATTTTCCTACGATTAAAAAAGATGTCAACTTTGAGTCTATTTATCCTTAATGCCTTGACATTAAGGACAACTTCTGTAAAAGTTTTCTATACTAACATAGTAAAATAGAAAACATGCAGAACAACGGCCTACACTGAGAGCTTATATTTGATAATGTTTATTTTTGTATTTTTTATGGCTTAAACTTGATTCAAGGGTGAGGCATGAGACTGGTAGACACTGTAAACTGATCACACCGTTATCAGGTTCCAGATCAGGGTAGCTGAAATCTCTCTTCGTGGTACAAAGAAGAGCAGAGGGCAATGAAATGGACATGTGCAAAAACAGGCTTGGAACAGCAGAAAGTTTTAATTGCCATCATAGAGTTTACTACTTTTTCATCTAATATTCAATCCCCTGCTAATGTGCAGAAGGTAAGCTTCAGGAAATCAATAGGATCTTTATGCTTAAAATTGTTACAATCATCTTTGACTATAGGATAAGCTTTGTCTTCCTAATACACTACAGTCATTTGGCATCAGGGTTGTCATGAGAAATTACAAAGACAATGTGACTTCACTTAGTTCAGTGCTGTTTAAATCTTTTTATATTTTCCTGGAATCCAAGAATGATAAAAGGCTGACAGATTTTTAACATAGCCTAGATCTTTCCTTTTACTTTTTACTAAATACATTTATAGATTGGAAAGGAATTCCCTTCAAACCTGCCTTATGACATTTTTTTTGTCAGAATTCAATTTTGCAAAGACAATAAAAGACAATGAGATGTGGTTGCAATAAAGTAATAATCACTAAGCAGCCTCATTTTGGAATTTTCTTAAGTAATAATTCTTGTGAAGAGGTGTCCAGTATTTTCAGCATGTTAAATAAAACGTAAATATGACTTTTTGTAATAAAAAGGTGACAGCAAAAGTAATTTAAGACAAATTGCCAATAAATACGATGTGTAAAGTTTTAGATCTACACTAGTGCTGTTATAATTCTGTTCACACAAATGCTGCATTCAGTTACTGGTGGACAGTTAATTACTTCTTTTTTCCTGTATTACTTTAAGGGTGACTTTTTTCCCTTCAGCAAAATATATAAGTGGAGAAAAGTCTGAAATTTGACTTTGAAGCAGCTTCCTTCTCAAATTTCCCAGTCTGTGAGCTCTTCTTTCAAATAATTCCTGTTCCCATTTGTATCCATTTTCTGTGCTAGAAACTTCAATTGTCCTAAATTCTTGAATTTCTACCACATCCTGGACACTGGCTTTAATTAAGGGTTGCTTGTTCATCGTATAAACCTGTTTTCATTTAGAGTACGATATGTTTAGCTGTTGTTAAAGTCTCATCCGAGTCTTTACTTCTTCAGAAAAGCCTCTTCTAACTCTCTGATCTAAGCGGAAGTTACCATTTTCTATAGTTTTCTGTTCCTTTTTTTCACAGCTATAGCTGCTGTTTCTTTATGTTTGTTTGATTTTTATAATTCCTGACTGACTGGAAAACTCCCTTTTATTTATGTTTAATTTTTGTAATTTCTTAATGCCAAACTCCCAGCTCAGCCCTAAATGCAAAATGTCCTCTCTACTATATGCACATAGTAGGCACTCAATAAATATTTGTTTAGTAAATAGATAAACCAGGAAGTTCTTGTTTAGAATAACATTCATGTCTAAAACATGTAAACAGCAGAAAGGTCAAAAGTGAGCTCTCAGTCTTCCAAGTTCTTTCTATGATTCCCTTTATCTTGGTAAAGGACAACTTACTCTTTCTTAATTCTTGGTCCCTTTGTGTCCTGGTTGGCTTCTCTTTCTTTCATACTACATGTAGGTGAAGAACCATTAGCTTGGTCTTCAAGATTCTGTTTATCCAAAATTCAATCACATTGCTCCAAATTAATTACTAACATTTGGTTCAAATTTATTATCTCCTTTGCCTGGGCTAGTACAATATTCTTGCCTTCTTGTAACCTTATCTCACAGTGTTTGTTTTTCATGTGGCAGAGTATTCTTTTGAAAACATAAACCAAGTCATGTTATACTATTCCTTTCTCCCAAATGGTTGCACATCTCACTCATGGTAAAAGCTCCTACAATGACAAACAAAGCCTTACACAAACTGACAATAGGGACCTTGCTTTATTAGAGTCTGCTATATCAGCAGTGCACAAAGCAAACACTCAGTAAATATTTGTTCAATGAACTTGTACACTTACCAGTCAAGAGTCTGTTATTTAACAGAAAAGTATTCTCTTAACTCTTAAGCAAAAGGACCTCTTCTAATGGGATTCAATAGCTATAATTACCCTTTAGTTAACTTATACTACTATGAGTGTTCAATACATACCGTGTCATTATGAACCTTTGTTCCAAGTCTTGCTCTTGAAAAACATGCATAACAATACTTGCATTGTGAAATCAATTTTGACTTGTTAGGGAAATCATTATTGCAATCAATATTAGCTTAAAGAATCAGTCAAGGGCATTACTCTGTCATAAGGCTGACTATTGTGTTTGACTGAATTTAGAATTAGAAAGAAAAAAGTTCCAATTGGTAATTTAGTCTTGTTTTTATGCACTAGAACAACTGCTCAGCTGGGTGAGGAGTTGGTAACATTTTTCAGGTCATGGAATTATAGCCTTTGAATAATTTTGGTGAAGATTTTTCATTTGCATTTTGGCTATCAGTAAATCAATAAATATATAATTCTATACTGAACCAGATATCAATTATGTATTTACTTCTTTAGGCTTTTTAAAGACAATCTAGTGTTGAACTTTAATGAAGGAAGACAACCAAGGAGATATAGTCACAGTAAACTCTGAAAGCAATTATAACATTTTTTCTGTATATCCAAGTATTTTTGCATATGCAAGGAAAATGAGTGAATTATATTGATAGAATATTCATGGAATTTCATAAAATTGAAAAGTACAATGAATTTTTATCTTTCTTTGAGCCTAAGATGAATCCAGAAATTATCATGAAACAATTGGAATCATTGTGATGAAAAATTTTGTGGTAAGGTAATGATGTTAAGGGTGTTTATTAAAGTTCAGCTTCTGAAATGTTCACTTTTCCTCAGGCCCATTGAATTTTATACATCTAAACTTGATGGTGAATGTTTAAGAAAATCTGTTTTTGTTACTGAGGCTGGTGAAGCTTTGCCTTTTTGTTAATACTTTATCATTCAACAAATATTTATACAGCACTTAGTATGCAGCAAACTATTCTGAGCTTTGGATATTTGAATGCTGTTTCTTATTATTTGGTGAAGAGACTTTACAGGTCATTCAGAACCATGTTTGGAGGGAAGACTTGTCTCAAAGATTAACCAAGTTTAAAGTAAAAAATAAGAATTTGTTTTCATTGAATAAAAGAAATTAGAAGTTATCAAGTGATTTCCCGGAAGTCCACATTGCTTTGTTCTCAGAAACTTGAAGGAACAAAAGAAGAAATTTTAAATATATTTTGCCACTCTTGGATGATATTAATGCTCTTATGTTAAACTAATTGGGATATATTTAAAAATCAGGTTTTTAATGGTCATATAGGCTCTATTATATCTGAGATTGGTATTCTGTTACAAACTTGTTTTCTTTAGAGGTGGTCAATATTTTAGTTGGTTTCTTTCTGTGCTTTTCTGTGCTGCCTTCTACATGCACAAGGCAGGTTTTGTTAGTTTTTTTGTTTTTCATTGGTTCTGTTGTGACAGTCTAAGCTGCTAGGAGGCTCAAATGATTTGGTCAGAGATGTAAAAGCTTTTCCATGGAGGACAAAAGGCTTCCCTGTTGTGAGTAAGAGTCGGAATGTGAGATCCAGAATTTTACAAAAGGATTAAAACATAGCTGAAAAAAATATAAAGTTTCTTTTAGTTGCTTTCCCTTGTAAACCTGGGAAAGTAGATCAATATATCAATAGATGTAGCTGCTACCATTCACCATCTTTAAAGAAAATCCAAGAAAATAAACTCTTTTTGCTTTTCATTTATTTATTAAAATCGTTTCTTTGTCAGTTAATTCAAAGAGTTGATACTCACTCAAGGGTAAAGAAGAAGTCATCCAAAACCAAAGGGGAAAATAAAGCAAAAAAGAAAAATCAAAGAAATGAAACAGCAGAATAAACACTCGATCATGTTTTGCAACTACTGGAGAAAGAAACATTATGATCTCTCTAAAACTAGGTTTCATAGAAACATAGCACATCCATATTCAACATTCGGATAAGCACATTAGATCCTGAGGCATCCTTTAAAGACCCATATGTTTGTTGCAATTGCAGTAAACAAAGATAGATTTCCAAAGTCTGCAAATGTTCCATTTCTTTCATCCAAGGAAGTAACCTGCTTAAGCAGTAAGACCCTCTTCAAAACCCTCTTCCATTCAATAAGGGCCTGGAGCCTATGCTGCTCACCCATAGCAAATGCCTTGCTCATGAATGGAAGCTATTAAACTACAGAAAACGGACTCTAAAATAATAAAAATTACTTATCCTTAAAGAGGATTAAGCATACTCTCAAAGCTGAGAACTCCACACAGATGAAATTCTACACATTTGCATGCTTACATCCAAGTAATAACAATTAAACAAAATGCAGGCTATCCGAAACACATCACTGAACAACCTAGGAATTTTGCTCTCAGCTATGATAGTGCAGTGGGAACTTTATATTGTATGCCACCCTGTCTTGACTCCCAGAGTCCTTCACCAAGCAGTGAACATTCCCCAGGAGACTGTTAGCTGTTTTGTCTTAGAAAACTACCATGATGCAATGTGTGATGATATCCTAGATTGGAATTTTTAAGATCTCCCTCCCCCCACATACACATCACAATGAACTTGAACTTGAATTGTTCTTCAGACAACACAGCTAAGCAAGTCTCACCAACTTTTCTAAGTGTGTTAAAGGAATATCACACTAAAACCTAAAAAGGAAAATCAATCAATTCAGGAAAAAAGGAGTCTAAAACATAGGCAGTTTCAATCCATTTTCTTGGTCTGTATGTTAATGATTACAACTCTTGTAAAGAAGTTTCAAGTTTAAATGATTTGCAGTTCACCTATTGGTTGGCTGAAGGAAGTAGATACAATGAGAATTGGCATATTTGGTGTGACAGAAAAGGCAGAGGCTCAGTGGAATCTCAGTGAGTTCTTTCTGTCAGTTTTTTAGATGATATTTTCATTTCTTGTAAGCATTTTTCCTGAGGGGAACAAGATTTCAGCGAAAACTGAAGACACCATGTTTAAATGAACAGGAGAAAGTACATTAGTAGGATTAGATAGCCATCTGTGACAGGAATCTCTCCTTTTATGTGCTGAACAGAACAAGACACCACCTTGAGGCTTCAAGAACTGGTGATTTCCTATTGCTTCTCCTTTTCAGAGTCAGGAATATATTACCCTTGGATTTTACAGTCACCGAAGGGTTTGGTGACTTACCCACATTCCCAAGGCCAATGAGCTGATATGTAACAAGGAGGCAGGAATTGGCCAGTAGATATTGATCCATTTCATGCCCATGGCCTCACCAGAAATCTGGCTGCTGGCCACAGGACACAGTTCACCATGAGTCAAGCGAAAGTCTTTTCACAGATTGGCAGAAGAGCAAGCATGTGCTGGATTTCCTGACCTCAGAAATTCCTCCCAGTACGTATTTAAGTTGCCTTGATTTATTCTCCATATGGCCTGTGTGGTTAACCACAGTTTTGTCTTTTCTTAATAGCAGTAAAGTAAGACTCATCATGACCCTTCTTCAGGCTCATCACCCTCTCACTCAGACCTATAATTTATTAAGAACATCCTCTGTGGGGAAGAATGTCTCAGCTATTTGGTAATTGGATATGGAGCTTTTACACACTGTGAGCTATGTGCTTAGAGCCAGATGACAGTTCTGGTAAGTCAGCAAAGCAAGTGAGAATCTGTCTTCTTTTCTGATCCACTGAGCAGACCAACTGGATCCCAAGCTACATCAAGAAGGGTCCAGATTTTCTCCCTTTGCATGCCTTCCACTCTGTCATAGTGGCCCAGCTATTTGAGACATACTGTCTTGGATTTGACTTCAGGCCTATGACTCTACTGGAGTGGTTTTCAACTAAAGTCTGTTTGGTCCCCCAGGAGACATTGGCAAAGTCTGGAGTCATTTGTGATTGTAAAGATGGGATAGTGCTATTGGAAGGAAGCCAAGGATGCTGTTACATACAATGTCCAGGAGAGACTTGCTCAACCACAGCAGTATAGAATTACCAGGTCAGAACATCTATATTGGTGAAGTTGAGAAATCTCACTTCATTATGATATGATGTACTGAATGATACCAAGCACTTTTCTAAACATCTTCCAAGATGAAAGATAATTATTGGTCTTATAAAGTAATGCTGTTTAAACACAAGAACACAGCGTACCCATACTAAGTACAGAACTAAGGCAATTTCCTTGGCCTTCTCATTGGAATTCGTACATTTTGAAGTTCTCTATTTCATGAAAAACAGTTCTCAACTTAGCTTAAGCTTTGCATGCTGAATCTCTTCATTATCTTGAGGACTCACACCAATGAGCATTAAGTTTTTACTTCTGTACCATCTGCCTGATTTGCCCCACTTCCACATGGAATGTGGAATGAACTTCCACATGGAATATTGTGAAGACTAAAGGCAAGACTGGATGTTGGATTTGAAAACTTTTATACAGAGTTGCCTCACATCTGAAGGGCATGTCTTCATAAGGTTATTACTTTACTTTACAGGACTTTAGGTTTCATTATATCTGTTATACTTGTATATTATATATTTTAATCATATTCCCTATAACTTCTTATTCTTTTCCTCTTGCCTCTTCCTTCCTCCCATTCATCCTGTGATTTTCCTCCATTTGACTGTCTTCTGCTAATTCATCAGTGTTTCCTCTCACTGCTCTTATTCATGAAGGGGGGATTTGCTCCCTAGGGAAATGGAGATGTCTGAACACATGACACATGGCAATGGACAGATGAGATTGAAAGCAAACTTTTAGTCACATATTGTCCTTTTAGGCTGTACTCAGGGACAGAGTAGATAAGCAGAAGCTATGGAGGCAGATATTGCAGTGTCAAGAGGATGAGGTGGCCTCAGGTCCACACAAAAGGGTGTAATTTACTTATTTTAATAATTCCATAGACAAGCATGACATTGGAATCTGTTATTCAGGAATAAGCAAGGCTGGTTGATAAGGAAATTTGTTTAGCTAAAGGACCTTACCTGGGGGAGTAAGATGCAACCTTGGTCCTTTGGAACGGATTTCTTTTTCAAGTGTCAAGACAGTTCATGACATCAAACCTTAACTTTAGGCTATAAAACCAAGTCACCTCTGATTGCATTTCCTCTGCCTGCATTTGTCCCATTGAAAACTAACCTCAGTGACAGAAAGTAAATGAAAGACCATTTATCATTATAAGCCAGTTGTTTCTAATCCTAGATTTATGACCATGGACACTTTCATTGAATGAGATCTTATCTAGACATTATCACAACAATAAGGGTGGTGTTAGCATATTTCATGCTAATGGACATGAGGCAGGATAGGCATCTAGGCAGCCCACACTGTCTTCTCATCTGCTGATACAATCTGATTACAGGCCACACTAATAAGAATAAAATTCAGAAAAGGAGGATAACTAAAAGAATTACACAACAGAGTTCATATCTTCTGGTGTGAATTTAGGTTTCCAAGCTAGAAACAACAAATTCCATGGTGAAAAAGTATAGGAAGAACAAAATGAAAGGCCAGTGGATTGTGAAAGTACCTCTATATAGTAAAGGAAGATGCAGAAGGGGAAAGGCTCTAGAAAAGGAAAAGTGGAGGTAACTAAAGAGATGAGAGAAAAGGAAGCAGAAAAGCCACACTGGAGGCAACAAGGAAAATTGAATGTGCACTGTGCTTAGGCTGGGAATGCATCTCGGTGGTAGAACACTTAGCTAAAGTGAGTACATATGTAGGTTCAATTCCAAGCCCCCTAAGAAAAACAAAACAAAGGAAATGAGTATTATGCATCTTTATATCTTGTCCATCTAGATCCCTGAGGTTCAGACATATTTATTCAGTTATCCACTTGACACATTTGTAGGTTTCATTGCATCTTAGTTTTTTAATTCCAAGAACTCTAGATTCTCTATCATATCTCACCTGCTCCCTAGTCTTTGTGATGTAAGTAAGCTATACCATGTACCAGTTTTCCCCAATTAAATTTATAAAGTTAGCAACCGAGCATCTTGTTCATTTAGTTCACACTGCCAATTAATTAACAGGGCTTTTGAGTCCATCTTCAAAGCTTGTCCATGATCCCAGCCTCTCTCATCATCTTCTTACCTTCCCCTGTTTTTAGAAGCATGGCAATGGCCACCTGTTGTGCAGTCTCTTTGCTTTCACCTTTGGATCTTATGATACATTTTCTTTCAGAAATGTTAGTGATCTTGACAAAACATAAATTAAACCTTACCACTCCTCTACCTAAGAATCTAACTCAGGTCATTTTTGTGTGTAAAGTCCAAACTCTTTATCAAGTCCTCCAAGCTCCTTTGGTCAGAACCCAGCCCAGCTCTCCTAGCTGATGCCTTATTTCTTACCTCCTGTTATTCTGCCAATGCCATTTCAGCTACATTGACATTCTTGCTGATGCTCGAATACTGCAAGATGGTTTTGTTATAGAGGCTCATCCCCTAGAATTGCATAAAGCCGTACCTTTTTCTCACTCACTAACTCACTTACTCATGCATTCATTTACTCAATTAGTATTATTTTAAGGTTTAAAGATTTAAGTGGCAATGTCTCCACTGATAAGCTTCTCGTCTGAACTGTGTTTTCCTCAGAAAGACCTTTCCAGATGTTGGCCATTACTTCCATCACTTTTCCTCCCTGAGATTGAGCTCTGAACTTATTATCATTGTTACACTCACTACTGCATATATTTACATCACATTTTTAAAGTTGGTTTTGTTCTTTAGTAGAATGTGTTTTAATTGTAAAGTGTACTTCAGAAACATCAAATCGTTCTATCTTATATAACTCAGTGTTATAGGAAATAAGAGTTTCAATGTTTGAATTATGTTCATATAGGCCAATAGAGCTAGATGAACTGAATCAAACATGGATATCTACATATCATAATATGATGGTGATATGGTGGATTATTTGATGTAGTGAATAGTTAATTTACTGAGCTAGGTGGTTCATGATTCACCATGTTCTACTTTATGCACAAAGATAGAAATAAATGAATAAATTCAAGGATATATAAAGTGAAGTAAATCCTTAATCCATTTGTTGCATCAATAGAAAGAAGTGGTTTACACAATTGGTTCTCAGAACTAGTTTCACACCTATGTCATTTGAGGGGTAATTTCATATGCACAAGTTTGTCAGCTCCTCGTTGGTATCAGAGTATTGTAAAAATGAGTGAAGTGTTCTCACAGTTGGCCTCACATGGAAACCACTGACCACCTAACTTGCCCATCCTAGGTGTAGCACTTAATGGATGAATTGGCAAATAGGTTGCTTCAGGTGTGAGCTTACATATTTCTTATTTGGAGATGTATTTTACCCATGGATGCATACTAACTTTAAATTTATTAATACAAAGAAAACCTAGGTGAGGCTAAATCCATGAAGCCAAAGTGAAATTCTAGTTATCTCTGTTTTTTGCAAGTTTGTCTTCTGAAAGCAACAGCTTCCCATGGCTAAGACTAAGAAATATGGGAAGCTCAGCACCAAGACCCACTTCTTCCACCATAAAAAACTGACCCCATAGGTCAGTCAGTCCTTGGTCAGTACAAGTACCCACTAACTGTGGAACGATGGCTCATTGTATTACTGTACACTCTGAGATTTGCTAATTATAGCAATTATTATAGTAATATAATTTTCAAATTGTAGCAAGAAGGAAATGAAATTGGACTAAATCCTTATGCTAGGTTTTTTTCCTTCAATTGAGTGTTTATTCTCTCCAGAGAAAGAAGACAAATACAAAATAAAATTATCCAATTTACATCAGGCTGGTACATCTTATGCTGGACTCTCTCATGCCCTAGTAGCACTTGTTGGTTATATTTACAGGATAGAAATGACTGAACTCACAATTAATTGGAGAGGTAAACCTAATTGTCATGCGCAGAGCTAACTTCAGTGTCAGGGAACCTAACTATTTCCACTTCTTATAGCTGAAGTTTTCCCAACTAAAGACTGGCACAGAAGTACATGGATTTCAGTTTTATGGGGCTGGATGAAAATTTTATATTACTGTAAAACAGAAAGAAATAAAGATTTTTCTTAAATTGTGTAGACATTTTATTTGAAGTCAGATTATGTTCAGTTCTAAAGCTGTGCTTATAAATCCAGAACATGGCCATGAATCTAGGTACAGTAGGATAAGAGCATACTTGCATTGGGTCCTTCTGAAAATGAATAATGTCTTCAGCTATCAGCTGACCAGCTGAAGCAATTCTATAGGCCAGCTTAGTTAATGGAAAATGTAAATTCCAGTGCCAGACAGCCCACTTTCCTGTGAATTTGTTTTCTTTGAGAAGAACATGGCTAGAAGCTGCAGTTCTCCTGCTTCTATCTAATAATGTATTCAAATACCTTAAACTCATTTCTCAGGTCAGATGCAGCAAATGAAAACCATCCTTGTGATTCCTCATAGTATTCCTAGCAATAGGACAGGGGAATTGTTTTATACTTCCAAAGCCTATCTCCTCTTGGATATTCTATCAACAGGATTGCTTGCTATAAAATAAAAGCTTCCTCTAGAATATTCAACAGCCTCTATCCCATTGCTGCTTTGATACGTTAAAACATAAGAGTCATTTACATACTGATGCATAATTAATGAAAGGGAGAGCAGAATTGCTGACAGAAAATATAAATAAATAGATAAGATGACACAAGATATCTCTTCATAGAATCCATACAAATTAACTGACAAGAGGAGAACATTAGAAGTGACAGGCTAATTTTGGCTCAAATGAAGCCCCTTAGCTACTGTGTCAAAATTTCTAAATCAATAAGAAGAGAAGAGATGCAACAAACTACAAAGAATTAAATAAGGTGACAAATGCCATAATCATATGAATTAGTAGAGCAGTTTAGAAATAACAATAATCCAGTTTCCCCTTGGACAATTCATGACAGAAGTAGTATTTAAGATCCACTGTGAACTACAGAAAAGATATGATTAGATGGAGTCTGAGAGTGGGGAAAGTACTTCAACCTAAGAGCACAATGATCAAAGGAATAAAATGAAGAGAATAGAAAGTTTAAAAAATACAGATTAATCATGTCCATGTCTAATTATTTGTCTTTTCTCTCTATTGCATTAAATTGTAGATTTATAGACATGTTCTAGTTATGAGGGAAACCACGCAGGGAAGGGAATCACAGAACCAGTGAGGCAAAGGGTGAACCAATTCCATGGTGAAACTCAGTAGACACTATGTTGGAAATGAACTTTACAGCTTGGGGGGAAATGGAGCCAGGAGGGGAAAATGAGGGAGGAGATAACATTGTTCGAAAATAAATGTACCCATTACCTGACTTATGTAACTGTAACCCCTCTGTATACCACCTTTACAATAAAATTTAAATTAAAAATAGTGAATGGAAATAGTTTCTTAGTTGGGCTTTGTTTTGAACTTAGAGAATATGTCATGAACAGAAATGCATGAGGTTAGATTCTAGCTTTGGAAAAGGCAACTACATGCAGATCACTGGGGAATTTGAACAGTGGAATAAGAACTCTGGGAGAAATAAAAAGAAATGGAGAAAATTCAGGGTAGGTGGAAGTGATGTGATCAGGGTCTTAGCAGCATGAGTGGGAATAGAAATGTGAATTAACAAAAAGACCTTGCTTGCATTTCTTATTCTCCATCAGTGACTGAGTATTCTGCCTCTCTATATCTAAAGTTTGATGTTGAGAAATTAACCACTAACACCTTAGTTTTTCCATCTAAAAAATGAGGAATTAAAGAACCTTTCTCTAATCTCTAAAAGTCTTATTTTTATCGAATAGAAAAAGACTGCAAGGAAGTGGCACTGTGGCTCAAGTGGTAGAGCGCTAGCCTTGAGCTGAAGAGCTCAGGGACAGTGCCCAGGCCCGGAGTTCAAGCCCCATGACCAACTAAAAAAAATTGTAAAAAGACTGCAAATAGAGAAATTTTCAGCAATAAAGAGCAAAATTGAAATCATTTTACTACCTTATTGCTAAACTAAAAAGCTATAGTAATCAAAACAGTATAAAAATAGACATCTAGGTAATTTCAGTAGAACATAGCTCAGAAATAAATCCGCATATATATTATCAATTGTTTTTGAGTAAAGTACCAAAAACCGTCAGTAGAGAAAGGACAGTGTCTTCAATAAATGATACTGGAATAAATAAAAAGCATATGTAGAAGAATGCTAGTAAGCACCTATTTCATACCATGTAAATCAGAACTCACTGTTGATTAAAAGTCTAAACTAGAAACCGAAATTATAATATTATTTAAAGTCTGGAGAAAGTTGCATTAGTTTGTAAAGTAACTATTTGGTTACCAGCCGCAAAGCATAGACAACAAAAGCAAAAATAAACAAGTGGGTTTTTTATAAAATTAAAAAGTTTCTAACAGCAAAAGGAATAATCATTAGAGTAAAGAGACATGAGGGAATAGGAAAAATTATTTGCAAATCACCTATCTGATAAAGATGAGGTGTGTGTGTGTGTGTGTGTGTGTGTGTGTGTGTGTGTGTGTGTGTGTGTGTATGTGTCTGACTGTCCTGGAGCTTGAACTCAAGGCCTGGTTGCTGTCCCTGAGCTTTTTTGGCTCAAAGTTACCTCTTGAGCTACAGCACAACTGCCAGCTGTTTGGGTGGTTAATTGGAGATAAGAGTCTTAAAGACTCTTCTTCTTGGGTTGGTTTGAAACTGCAATACTCAGATCTCAACTTCCTAAGTAGGTGGTGGTATAGGCATGGCCCACCAGTACCTGGCTTCTGATAAAGTTTTAATATCCAAACTATATAAGAAACTCAAACTGCTCAGTAACAAGAAACAAATAACTCAATTGAAATGGGGAATGGAATTGAAAACAAATTCTCAAGAAAAATACAAATGGTCAGTAGGTATATAAAATAATAATAATCACTAATTACCAGGAAAACACAAACTAAGCCACATTGTATTTCCACCTGATTCACATCAGGATGGCTTTTATAACAAAGGAACAGGTGATATTGTTGAAGAAAATGTAGAGAAAAAGTAAGTCATACATGCAGATGGTGGACATGTAAATTAGTTCAGTGCATTATAAAACAAAAGCATAAAATTTCTTCAAAATGTTAAATCTAGGTCTGTAACCCAGCAGTTCTAACAAGTGATCCAAGCAATCCCACCCCTGCATTAATATCTAAAAGAAATGAGATTAGAATGTCAGAGACATCTGTACTCCTATGTTCTTATAGCATTACTAACAATAGCAAGAACATGGAAAGAACCTAAATGTCTATAAATGAATGAGTGGATAAAGAAATGTGGTTATTATATGCCCAGTAAAATATTACTTCACCTTAGAAAAGGCAATCCTGCCATTTGTGGCCATATGGATAGATTTGAAAGACATTATATTAAGTGAAATAAGGTAGGCACTAAATGACATTCTATACTGTCTCATCTCATTCATATATAGAACTTAAAAAAATTACTGCTGTAGGAAGCAGAGCTGACTCCATCTTGTTTAGGGAAACATGGTAACAATTGTTAAAATTAAGTTAAATATTAATTAGGTCAACCTGACGCCAAAATTCTGCTTCTGTAAATGGCTTGCTTAACTTGTTTGTTACTTGCTCTGCCCTCTGCATCAACTGCCTACATCTCTGCTATGCTTTTCCTTTATAAACCACGGCTTGAGGACTGTTAGGGGTCACAGTATTAGCTCCCGAATCTGCACTGTGTCCCTGGCTGTTTAGCCCTCTTTTTTAGAGTCACAGTTTCAACTACCAAGTCTGTGCTGTGTCCCTGGCTGGTCAGTTCACTTTTTGCTTACCCAATAAATCCATCTTTTTGGTTGAGACTGTCTCTGAGTGGTGGACTCTTGGAGGGATGTGGAATCTCCTCCCTGGAACCCTGGAACAGTTACATTCTCAGGTAGATGATGGAAAGATGGGTTTAGGTGAGTGGAAGCATTTGGTAGATGTTGGCTAAAGGATATAATTTTTTACTACAAAGACGACTGCAATAGTAACATGTATTCTTGAAAATGACTTAGTGAGTAGATAGTATTTTCAAAACAAAAAAAAATGAACTGAGAAGCAATCAGTTAATTTCACTGAGCCATTCTACAAAGCATACATATTTCAAAACCTGTGGTACATAATAAATACATGCAATTTTTATTTCTCAAATACAATTAACTAAAATCTCTTTGAAAGTAATTCATTACAACTTCAAGATTGCACTAATAGTCCTTTAACTGTTAAACTAATATTAGTTTCATCCATTTAGAAGATATTCATTGTATTATAACATCCTTATAATGAGGTAATACCTCCCATAGATCATTATGCTATGATTAAAATACCTAACCTAACTAAAAGAAAATGGTGACAATAAAAACAAACCTTCCAACTAAAACCAAATTAAAATAAACTATAACAAAACAAAATATTGGATTCGTTTTTGTCTTATATATCTCTTTTAGTTATCATGGAAGCTTTGGTTAATTTTCTTTTTGGATATCTACTTTTTCAAAGAAAACAAGGTTAATCAAAAGCAAAAATGTAATCTATATTCACTTTAGCCTTCTTTTCAACCATCCATGAGTTTCAGCCTAATGCACAGCGATTGAAATTTTAATTTATCTATTGGAACCAGAATTATCCTTAGAGAAAGAACTGCCTTTTGTTGGGAATAACATTTTGACAAACACCCTGGAGAACAAAACAAGCCCTGAGGGTATTGATGAGTGGAAGCCAAGGCCCCAAAGGAATGACAACTTCTCTGCATTAAAATAAAATAAAAAACAGGGAGAAGAGACAAGCCAGGAGCACATAGAAAAATGATGGGAGCTGTCCTAGCTTGTTGGAGCAGCCATTACAAAGTGGCACTGAGTGCGTTTTGAATGCCAGACACTTGTTTCACAGTTTTGTAAGGGAGTAGACCTTCATAGTGTCATCAAGGCTTGGTTGTTCTGAGGCTGAGGGAGGGAGGGGAGAGGTACTGTACACTTCTTCCAGCTCTGATGGTCTGCTGGCATCTTTGGCATGACTGGACTCAGCTCCATCACTGGATCTTTGCCCCCTTATTCCATGGAAACAGTTTATTTTGTGGTTTTCTGTATCCAAATTTCCTCTTTTAGGACACCAGTCATATTTGACTTGGAACTTCCCCAAGTCTAGTATCTTAGTTATGTCTGTGATGATTCAGTTTCTAAGTTAGGTAACTTTCTGGGGTACTTTGAGGGAAGGATGTAGCACATGAGTTTGGGGGTGATATAATTCATTCCAAAACAGAACATGATTGTTCTGTGGAAACAAATCAAATATTTTTAAAAATAAAATGTCACCGACACTGGCCCGTCATGGTGCTAGAGGGGGAGTTCAGGAAACATTCTGTTTGAGGCCACAGCCCAAACACAAAGTTCTTGAGACCTCACACACCAATAACCAGAGTGTGGTGATTAATGCCAGCTGCACTGGAGGTGCAGGTAAGAGGGTCATAGTCCCAAGCCACCCTTCCTCTCCTCCCACATCCAGCCAAAAGTGTATGAGAACCTCTGTAAAAACAACTACAAAACAAAAGGCCTTGTGGGCATGGCATAAGTGGTAGAGCTCTGCCTACCAAGCACAAAACCCTGATTTCAATCCCTAGTATTAGCAGCAACAACAACAACAAAGATGTCACTAAGAAAGAGAAAACTTTGGATCATTTCTATGGAAGATTATAACAGACAATGAGCGCCTACACTGAAATAATTTAGGAGGAAAAATGAACACTCAAGGATACATGAGAAGTGAGTTCTATGAACCTTGTGTGAGGGTGCCCTAGGAAGACTCCCCACTTCCCCTGTATCTGCACAGAGATTTCAACATTAAGAGACAGGTGACACATACTTGCCTATGCATTAGGGAACTGTAAGTTATACTTTTTATTTCTCTCTGGTGTCTATAATGAAGCCTGATAATAGAAACTTAGGCTCACAAGGAGCCAGAGAAAAAGCTAGAATAGTATACTCTGAACCAGGTTGTGAAGTATTTCTTCAAACTTCTCTGCCATGTGATACTGCTGTATGCCCTGTCCTCCTTCAGGGCTGAGGCACAGCCCATTTCTGTGGGCTAGATAAGTCTACATCAGTCCCTCAAAGATGCATGTGTCATCTCCTTGGTCCCCAGCATGGTGACATGGGGGATGATGGAACAGTTAATGTAGTTCTGATGGGACTCTGGATAGTTTTAACAGCAAGACTGGTGGCTTTCCCTTCTCTGGCTTTGGTTTCTAACTACGTGATCTCTTGCTGTCCCAAACCAAACAAAAGGAATTATCTAATCTACAAGCAGTGTGAAGTCCACACTTATTCTCTTGTGTAGAAATCTTATTGGACTAGTAGCATTTGTTTTAGGTTGATTTTTCTGTCAATAGTCTTGGAAGTCTTGTTGAAATCAATTAATCACAAATAGTATTATGTCTACACTTCCAAATTTGCTCCATTGATCCATATGCCTAACTTTATGCTAAACACACTATTGATTTGTAGTAAGAATTAAAATTCAGGAGTGTTCTGAAGTTCTTCTACTTTGTTCCTCTTGGTTCCAGTTTCTTGGCTTTCCTTGTGCCTTTCATGTTATATAAATTTAGTATTAAAAATTTAAATATCTATAGAAATCTAGCTGAGATTTAGTATAAATTATGTTAAATCTGTGAATGGAATTGAAATTTATTATCCTAACATGTATTCTTCTAATCCATGAATACTAGGTATCTTTCCACTTATTGGGTCTTCTTTTTTTTTCTTTTTTTTTTTTTTTGCCAGTCCTGGGCCTTGGACTCAGGGCCTGAGCACTGTCCCTGGCTTCTTCCCGCTCAAGGCTAGCACTCTGCCACTTGAGCCACAGCGCCGCTTCTGGCCGTTTTCTGTATATGGGGTGCTGGGGAATCGAACCTAGGGCCTCGTGTATCCGAGGCAGGCACTCTTGCCACTAGGCTATATCCCCAGCCCCTGGGTCTTCTTTTATTTTCTTGGAATTTTGGTTGTCTTAAACATTTGCTTGTTAAATTTATAACTAAGTACCATATTCTTTTTCCATACTATTTTAAGTGGAATTGTTTTTGAATTTCACCTTCAGAAAGTTTATTGCCAATACAAACAGGTGAAACTGGTTTTTGTATAAATTATGTCCTGCAAACCTACTTCTTTTTTAGTGGGTTCCAGGATTATCTGCATGCAAAATAATGTTATCTGTGAACAGTGATAGTTTTACCCCTTCATTTCCATTCTGAGTGCCCTTTATATCTATTTCATGCCTTGTCACCCAGGATAAAATCTGAAATGTAACAGTAAAAGGAGTAGGAAACAAAACAAATCCTCTTATTCTCATTCTTTGGGGAAAAGTATACAGTCTTTTACTCCTAAGTGTGATGGTAGACAGACACTAGTAGATCAGGAAGACTGTGATTCAAGAATAGTTTGAACAAAATGTTTGAGATCTTATCTCAAGCAACAGCTGAGTGCAATGGCATGCACCCATCATTTAAACTATGTGGAAGACTGACATTGAAAGGATCATATTCACAGGCAGGCTGAGCCATAAAGTTCTGTTGGGATTTTATCTCAACAGAGAAATCTAGGCATGTTGATGTCTACTTGTCATCTCAATTACAGTGAAACATAAATAGGAGAATGCAGTCCATGCTGTCCTGGGCAAAATGTGAGATGAATACACAAATGAACACATTTTTTAAAGAGTTATATGGAATTCCCTGACTTTGTTTTCGAAGCATATCTAGTCCTAGTCTTAGTCTCAAAAATAATGAATCAAACTGGATGCTGGTGGTTCATGTCTGTCATCTTAGCTACTCGGAGGCTGAGATCTGAGGATTACAATTCAAGGCAGAAAAGTCTATGAGATTCTTATCTCCAATAAACTACTCAAAAAAAGCTGGAAGTGGCTCTGTGGCTCCAGTGGTAGAGCACTAGCCTTGAGCAAAAGAAGCTCAGGGACAGAGCCCAGGCCCTGAGTTCAAGCCCCAGGACCAACACACACACACACACATACACACACACACGCACACACACACAATTAATAAATGAATAAAAAAGTGAATAAATTGAATTCAAATTGAGAAAAGCTGAAACTGTAAAGCTTTCATCTTACTAATATTTTATAATTACTTTTAACCAACCCCATTACCTCTTTTTCTCATTTGTTACCCTGCTCTTTATTCTGTCAGCAATATGTTTTCATAGTGTAATTCCTGTCTTTAATGATGGCTAAAGTCTAGAAAGTTCTTTCACATTGTTCATTATTGAAGCCTGATAAGCTCCAGGTGATGATGCAGTCCAGTTTCCTCAGAAAGCATTAAGAGTTAGCTATTAATGAGGAAACTTTAAAAAAAATGAAGCTCCAAAGAGACTATCTTCCAGTAGTTTCTTACAGGCTTCATTAACACGAAGAATTCAATGAACAGAAATTTCTATCTATGATTAACATGAAAACGGCATACAGATGATTTCAAATGAATTATATTCAGAAACATATTCAGTTCTATAAAGAAGGGGATCTGGCAGGGCTGGTGCATCAGTAAGAATGTCCAAAGTCCACTGGGTAACTTAATTGTACACTCTCTGCCACCCCATACACATATGCACATACTCCCATATACACAAACCACATATACCTATATACACTCACATACACACATACACAGTTGATGTCCTATTCGTGTAGCTCATCACTCTTTACTTATTTCTACTCAGTTTGCTGACCGAATATATTCAGTAAAGAAAAGCCACAGTTAGGATACACAAAAGAAAGGCTTGAAACAATCCATTAGGCACTGGGACTTTGAAAGAAGGATTTTTTTTTCACCTAAACTAAATGTAGAGTTTTCTAAGAGTATTTTACTAAATCATACTATACAATCATGTTTTCTTGTTCTCTGGATTTTTAATTGAGAAATGAAACTGCAAAGCAATTTTTGAGAATTATGGTTGAATATGGGCCCAATAAATTAACAATTAAGATTCTTAGGTGAGTATTTTAGAAGATACCAAATCTTACCTTAATTTCATCTAAGATTAGTAATATCATCTAGCCAGAGAGCTTATGTTTATTTAAGATTTGTGGAGCCTTTCTGTTAGATAATATAGAACAGGCAATAGTTTTGAAAAATTAGAATCACCTGAACTATCTTTTTAAGTCTTTTAGTTATCTAAAGAGAATCTTAGACTAATACCATAATTACCTAGGGAAAGGTAACTACAAGCATATTTTTAAATGTAAATGTGTAAGATTTAAGAAGACAGCAATCCTCATTTATATCTGATGCATGTTGTTATATACTTGACCACCAAGCAAAGCACAAAAGGCTGCCTTCAAGGTGGAATAGAGTATTTCTTCTTTAAAAGAGCAGGGAATCCTAGGAATTCTTGAGTGGAACTCAGAGGTCTTTTGAAATTGTGTAATAAAGGCATTATATTATCACATCACTAATTATAACTAAAAGTTTTTTAAATTATGAATTGAAGAAAATATTCCATGGAAGTATTAAAAAAAAACTGTCACTGTGATCTTTAATGTTACACATTAATTGAAAACCCCACATAATATACAACACAAATTTACTTTTTAAACTCATATTACTGTTTTGTTAGGATGTTTGTAATTATATGTATTTTCTTTTATTAGTTCATAAATGTACATATGAAAAGTGGTCTGTTGGAATCATCATACTGCTAAGAGACCCACAGAACTTATGGAAGAACCCCTGGCCTAGAAGGGAAAAAAGGGTGTTTATACATACATGCTCCCTCCTGGACAAAGGATGTTTGACACTCACTCGATGTTAACTTACCTCCCTTGTAACTCTGTCCCTGTTCTGTCAAACATCTCTCCTTTCACACTTCAGGGAGGTAACTGATAGGAACAAGGACCAGATTCAAGGTCCTGGATTTAGTCATTTCAGAGAAGTTGCTCTCAATATTGAAAACAAATCACCTAATTTATTCTGGCTTAAACAAAAAGAAAAATAAGTCACTCCTATATAGCTCCAGTGTGAGAGTGGCTTCAGAAGAAAGATAGGAAAACTGTGGGCTATGATAAGAGCTCAACATTCTGGGCTCTTTGGTTTTTTTTGTTTTTGTTTTTTTTGTTGTTTTTCCATGTATGTTTCAACAACATAAGAGTTTTACCAGGAGTCCTTCAAGTAGTCTGGTCTTGATGTGCAGATACTTCAATATCCAGAAGAACAGAAAGAGTTACTTTTCTTCACACTGACTACTCAAGAGCAAGAAAATGTTTCATAGGATACTTACCTTATTTGTATAAGATACTCTTCCCTAAAAGATTTTTCATTGACCAAGAATTGATCATTTTGCTTTTTCTAGGCCAATCATTAGTATAGAGCACCCTAATCTGTATAGATGCATTAGATTGATCTTTTCAGGATAGAGTGTAGACTCAACCTGAACCAATGATTGACTCATAGGTATCCATTTAGATCAGTCACTTTTTACTTGAAATGCATCCATCCACTTTAATTTCAAAAGCATACAGTAGTGTATTCATTAGAAGTTAGCAATATTTAGTAGGCAGACAAATATGGAGTGTGGCAAGTACATTTTTCCCCATTTTCTTACATTTTATCATATTTATTTTGGGGGAACCTTTTTAATCTTGTAACTTCTGGATGAGATTTAAAGTGTGAATCAGTGGTAAAAGCTATATAGAGATGTTATAAAACCAAATAAAATCATCTAAAAGCAGGGTGACTCTTTTGAAAATGATGCTAGGCCTCTCTTATTGTTCCCACTGACTGATGTCCTGCTGAGAAAAGGGCGGTCAAAATTAAACTCTTAACATTCATCAGACAACATTGAGCTAGAATATGCAAGAATTCAACACCTTAGAGTTTCTCTAATTTCTAAGTATCAAAAAATTCTACAAAGTAAGGAAGTGCTTAATGACTTCAATTGCAACATATATTCTACTAAGGGAAGGAGTAAGTTCAAACCTAACAAAAAATTTGGAATTGTAAATGTTAGAGTGAAGGCTGGGATTTTAAGGAAACTCTGCTCTTCTATGGATCCTCGAAACTCTTTTCTAGGGTACAGGAGAAAAAATTGAACATAATATGAGAAACATTGATCAATATGCCAACTACTTGAAAACATCACTGAAAAGGTAAACAAGAGATCACTTCTTCAAAGTAAATTGGAGAAACAAAATATGAGTGGAATAGGCAAATAGAAAAGCACAGTAAACACCTTGAGAAATTGTCCTGTAGAAGGTTTGGTGAAGTATGCCTGATGACTCAGGAGCTCACTTGAAGTTAACTCCCAGAAGTGAACTCCTTGAAGTGAACTCCCAGAGAGGAGGGTGCAGAAGCCCTCTCAGGACCTCTTTAGTAATGTTCAAGCTATCAGACTTGGCTTTGCCTTTCTCTAGTCACATTTCTGGATCTCATCATAAGTTTTTCTAACAAGCTGATTCTGAAACAGGTAAATGTTCACAAGTCCAAATAAGCTATTATTTATGTATATTTCTTCATAGCTGACTATAGGAGATCCAAAGGGAAAAGAATTTATGTTTTAGAGATGTATTTTGGAGACATCTCTTGGAGGCATTTTGTAGATATTTTTGGTTCTATGCTTTCAATGCAATTCCTTCTGCCTCATTCACCAAAAAGCCCCACTTCCTTTATCTGTCATCTCTCCCTATAAAATCTCTTCACTTCTTCCATGCTAGTCTAGATGATACTTATCTTCCCCTTGTACTTTTAAGCAGGTCTCAAACCACCTTGGTCAGAATTTATCCAGTGTTTGTATGTGTCTCATACCAGAATGTGATGTGAGCTTTACCAAAGCCAGCATCACATCTTATCCATTCATATACCCAACTCCTGACAAAGGGCCTGACACATATTAAGTGTCCAAATAATGTCTGAAGTCCCTGGATAGGAATTGCTAAGATAATAAAATTAAACCTTTATTTTCCTGAAATGTTCAAAGTACCTTTCCAATCTATATGCTTGTTATCGTTCACTCTACAATGGATTTTGTGACTTGTTTTCAATGGTCTACAGCATGCATTTGTGTAGCTTTTCTCCACAAGAGCCGGGAAAAAGGGAAAAGAAGAATTTCTAATGTGTCAGCTCAAAATGCAACATCAAATACATCCAGCTATTAGTATGCCACTAGGATGATGATTAGACTTCACTATTGATATCATTATGCTTTTGTTCATACTAAGGTCATTGATATCAATCTCTCAATAAAACAAATCAATATAAATATATACCAAAGACCATGAAAAATAGTAAGGATATACTATCAACTAATAAAAGCCCCAAATGTGAATTTGAGATAAACCAAAACAAAAAAATTCAACAAGAAGAAAACTATTTGAAAGGCATTTTTAACTAGATGGAAAAAGAAGCAAACTAAAATTACACCATTTATTATAATATTTCAAATTCAAACATCAGAGTGGCTTTTCTAGGAAAAGAACTAAAATTTCATCCATCTCCTTAAAGAATAGAAGTCACAAGGTTTTCCAATCCATTCATGTCAATTACTCCTCTACTCAAGTCTGATTAGAAGCAGCCATTAGAAAATGTTGCTGTGGTTTCAGAAAGGTTAGAGCAAGGGGCTTTGATTTGGGTAGCAGAATCTCCTTAAAGCAGTATCAGCTATTTTCTAGAGGAAATGCTGACATGTGGGAACATCATGGTAGCTGTTCAAAGGAGAAGATGGAGCCACAAAAATACATGAAAATTTGACAGTTGTTAACATGTGGACTTTGCGAATTGACACAATAACCAGCTACTCAAACCTGTTCTCTTTTTTACCATTTTGAATCATGTATCCGAGACGAAACTACACAAAAGTAGGACTCTACTTCTTCCTGGTGAAAACAGTCATGAAGGTAACATAATGCCTTAATCTTCTACCTGTCCCCTGAGTCATTTTCACATTGAGCTACAGATTCAACATTTTTTTTCCTACCAGGACAGTGTATTTAGGAAAATCGTGGTCCAGGCTGGTATAGCCTACCTCAGACATGACTCAAAACCCTATTCAAAAAATAAATAAAATGAAAAAAATCTGAGTGGCTTAAGTGGTATAGCTGCTGCCTCTAGCGAGTGCAAGGTTCAAAATTCAAACCCCAGTGTCAACAAAACAAAACAATAAACCTAAGAAAAACACAACTCACATTCAGTTCCTCCTACTTTACTCTTATGACACACTTCTCTTACTAGTTCCATGTGGTTCTTCACCCACCAAACTAGCGATACTTCATCAGTGAACACTCTCAGACCTACTTCAATCCAGTTTAGAAGCAATCAATCAGGAGAGAGTGTCAAGTTTGACACATTGAGGACACTCTTCCATTTCAGATGCCAGTTACAGTGTGGGCCTCTGGGACTTCTGACCAGCTGTCTATAATTTGGAGTTCCCACACTGCCCTTCTTGAGTTTCATTCATTTTTTGAGAGCTGTTTTCAGAACTCAGAATACTTTTGTTTCTGATTTATTATGAAAGATGTCACAAAGGACACAGAGAAAGGGTAAAGCATGAGGAAAGGGGCACATAGCTTCCATGCCTTATCCTGATGCACCACACTCCAGCCACGGCCATCTGCTAACCATAAGCTTTCACCCCTGTGATATTTAGGGTTCTTGTGGAAGCTTTATCATGGAGACATAGCAGTCCATACCTTTCACCACTAAAGACCAACGTTTAGTTTTCTCCTGTCTCCTAGGAGCTGAACAGTAGAGTTAATAGCTCTGACCCTTTGAGCATGTGGGCTGTTACTGACATGCTTCTAGAAACAACAAGGAGAAAAATCACATACAATTGGAAATAGTTACTTATGATGGCTCACACCTATAAGCCTAGTCACTCATCACCAAGGGATGAGGAGGATCACAGCTAAAAGCCAGCCAGTGCAAAAAGTTCCTAAGAACCTCCCGCCCCCGACCCCCACCTTCTCACAGCAATATGTGGGAATGGTAGCATATGCATCAATCCTCCAACTACAAAAGAAATGTCAGTAGGAAGATTGCAGTCTAGGCCTGGTAGGATGTAAATGGGTGACTGTATTTAAAAATAACAACTAAAAGCAAAAATGGTTGAGGATGTGATAAAAGGATGGAGTTCTTGATTAGCAAATGCAAGGACTTGAGTTTAAACTCTACTACCTCCTCCCTCCCACCACAAATAGTACACAAAGGATGTTGAAAATTTCTTAATTCAATGTCCTCCATGGCAAGTATTTCATAAAATATTTTCTATAAAATTCATTACCAGCTATTTGAAACATTTTCCCTCAATGCAACTTTAAGTTATCCTAGAAGGCTAGAATACCTTAAATGGAATGACTCAGCTGGGTCAAAGATTCACTGTCCAGCTGAATGTCAAAATGACAAAACCCTGGGCTTCTAAGTTAGCACTAAGCAGGCCTTATAAATTAGGCTTCTGGATTCCTTTCAGTGATGGAGAAGGGAGTAGACATTGCAGTGTTAGGAGAGACAGAGAGAAGAAATTAGATTATCATTACAATATTTCCCTTTTAAGATAATCGTTCTGAGAGATGCATTTACATATGTTTCTTGTATGTTCTTAGCATCTAGGGGAATTCAGCCTGAGTTCCTTCCTATGTCCAGCTTCAAAATCATTTTGTGAGTATAGAAACTATACAAATATTATTTAAATTAAGATGAACAGATCTACAGACTGGAAGCTTAAAAGTGATCACAGTATTGTTATGTTTTCCAAGGCCTCTGGTATTTTCTAGCTTCTTTCTTCTCCATGCAAGTCCTTCCTCTCCAACAATGTTCCTCACTCTAAGGACCTTGTTTTAAGCATTAATTGTGCTTGTGAATGGAGCATGCCTATTGATGGCTGGGTAAAAGAAGAAATGAAAGGAATGAAGGACATTAGATCAGTGGTTTTATGGTTTTCAACATCTAGAAACATTGTCCTATTTCTTTCCTGGAGCAAGGCCCAAGGCCCGAGATAACTAACTGTGCTCTGTAGTTCATTTGAATTAAGAGTAAACAAAATTATTCTTTAATCTCTTCAGTGAACTGAACCATTTCAAATCCAAATTGGCTGCAACTATTAAAAGAGTCAAATGAAATATGAGAAGCAGAGAAGCAAAGACTTATGGTCATCCAATATAGATCCACAAGGATGCAGCCTGAAGATGCCAGAGAGGAATCTAGGTTTGTCCAGAAAGTCTAGTACTGAAGTCTCAACATTCATGTATAAACTAAACATTCTTCTGCAGTTTGAGACAGGCTTTCACATTGTACCTAAAAAAATCGCCAGACATAGGTAGGGAAGAATAACTTGGTGTGACTGGATGGTTATGACACCTGATCCTTGTATTGCCAAGGGCCTCTTTCTCTGCCCTAAGTCGTTTTATCAATTTAAGCATCTTAAGCCAACAAGCATTATGAACCTATTTAGAATTAGCTTGCATGTCTATGTGCATGCATTTATGCATTTCTAACAGACCTAGTCAAAAATCTTGCAGCCTGTCATGTCCTATGCATCATTCTAATTAGTTACTTAATCTCTATTTTAAAAAATCACAAATACAAACTTCAATATTTATTGGAGAATACTTGAGATATGATATAACTCACATTAAATACTCTGGGAGATCTTTGTTCTTCATTCTAACCACTAAATCATAATTGATTCATGCAACATGAGAGTCAGGGCCTTGCAGGGCCACTCACATTTCTTAATTTTTTTTGTAATATGAATTAGGAAATTGAATAGTCTTCCTAGGCTAGCTTTATAAAAAGAAAAGTGACTCACAGAAACTGATAAACATAAAATAAAACCTTGGTGTGAAAAAACAAAAATGAAGCTTTATTACTCTGGATCTAAAGCAACCAGACAATTGGATTAATTTATCCAAGCATTAAATCAAGTTTAAAAAAATCATTAGTGAAGCAATTTGCTGAATGATCAGTTGAGATGATGCCATCAAAAGAATTCAAAGCAGAAGGCTGCCGTGAATATATCTTGCTTTTATCATTCCTGCATTCCTCTCTGTCCCAGTTGTTTGGTTATAATTTGGGAGAAGTTTAAAAAGTGATAAAGAAAAAACATAAGCCCATTGGGAAGCCAATAAGCAGAACAAGACTATATAAAGTAGAAAAAGGTATCTCTTCTGTCTTACTCTAGAATATTTTTTTGAGAAAACATTTTAGTGAATTTTTGAAAGAGCTACATTTTTATTTAGAGATATATTTTGATATTAGGGTGAAATAAATTCTATATTCACTTCATCTACATAATGTGTAGGTCATTATTTTGTGTGTATGTCAGTCCTGGTACTTGAAATTAGGATGTAGGTGCTGCATCTGAGGTTTTTTTTGCTCAAGGCTAATACTCTATCACTTGAGCAACAGCTCCACTTCTGGCTTTTGGTAGTTAATGGAGGATAAGAGTCTCACGGACTTTCCTGCCTAGGCTGGCTTTGAACCATGATCCTCAGATCTCAGGCTCCTCAGTATCTAGGATTACAGGTGTGAACCACTGGCACCTGGCCAAGAGTATGTCATTTTAAAATATATCCTAACACATCTAACCAATCTCCTGGCCAGTGGAGATTTTCTTGATCCTTAATGAAGTTCTACTCAGTCATTCTTGGGTGTTTGTATCAGAGGAAAAGTTGGAATAACTCTGAGAAAGTAGGACTCTGGGTCCTTGATTACTAGAAGGTCTGAGCCACCCTACAACTACTTTTCTAACTAGTGAAATGATTAATGAGTAAAGTATTATTGGGCTATGTGATTGCAGCCAAGGTACATTTTGAGAGCTAGCCAACATTTCTGTGTGCTTGATAATTTTTGGAAACACCTCAAAATGCTGTTAGATTTACTATATGTTATCTTTAGCTCTCACAATGTTGTGGTTCGTGATCGGGCTTGTGTCCAGACTCAGTCTCACTCCTTCACACACTGTTTAAGCTTCGCTTTTTCTAAGTGTGGGCTGCTAAGCAAAGAGACATCCTTCATTCCTCCTTACCACTAGACCTGCTGTGTTCTGTGTTATGAAATTTAAACTTCCTTCTAGTCTCTAGTAAAATACAGTTATTCCTTGGTATTTGTGGGAAATTGGTTTCAGGACCCCTGTAAATAACAAAATTCACCCCTGCTTGTCTTTTCTGTAAAACAGTGCAATGTTTGCATGCAACCTTTGCACATTCTACAGTATGCTTAAAATTGTTTCTAGGTTATTGTGTGTGTGTGTGTGTGTGTGTGTGTGTGTGTGTGTGTGTGTGTATGAGAGAGAGAGAGAGAGAGAATGTGCATGCACTATTTCTAGAACTTGAACTCAGGCCCTCATTCTCTCACTTGGCTTTTTCAGTCAAGCTTGGTGTTCTACCACTTGAGCCACATCTCTACGTCAGGTATGTTGGGTTTGTTTTTGTTATTGTTAAATGGAGATAAGAGACTCAAACATTTTTGTCTGTGTTGGCTTTAAGCTGTGATCTTCTGATCTCAGCTTTCTGTATATATAAGATTATAGGAGTGAGCCACCAGTCCCCAGCCTCTAGGTTACCTAAAAGTCCTAAACTAATATTAATACAAGATAGATTGTGTTATTGTTTAGAGTATAATGACAAAGAAGAAAAATCTCTATATATTCAGTACAGATGCATTTTTAGTACTTTTGATTGATAATTGGTTAATTCTGTCTATTTAGAATCTTCCCATATGGAAGATTACTTTATTATTTTATGTGCAAATCTCTTCCTGCTCTCAGTTTACTGCACAAACTGAACTATTGTCTTCCCTTTGTTTCCATTATACTATGTCCACTTTTCAGGCAAAATATCTTCAATATCCTACTAGATTGGTGTGTTTGATAGCTGGCTTTTCTACAGAATAAGGTGCTTCAGGATGGAAACTTCCCAGAGACCATTCAAGCCAGTGGCTAGCTCAGAGAAAGCACTGTTTAGATTTCAGGTGACTCTAAATCTCCTGCTGGAAATGACAGCAACCTAGAGACCTATTTTTCATCTAGCATAGGATGTTGATGAGAGAAACAGACAAGGACCTACTATATTCTAGAAGTGTGTGTAGAGGGCAGTTTTGTATTTTTCAAATTTGTGTTTGTGTCTAAGTTGCCATCACACTAAGACTAAAGCCATCCATCTTTTACTTCATTTTTCAGTGCTAAATAATACTCTGGAATGTACTGTAGTATCCAATGCCACTGAAAATTCCATGTGACTCCTCACATATTTACTTTTCTATTCACTGGCCACTGTGAATAGCATTGCTTATTGTATCCCAGATTTTATCCTGGCTGGAGCCTATCCAAGAATGTGTACTTAAACTGTCAGAAAGTGAGAAAATGACATTGGGTATGACTTATTACTGTGCAATAGATATGAGAGAACATTGCAGGAGGAATCAGCTTTAATCAGTGTCAGTTGATGTCACGTGGCTTTTCCCAGCACTGATAATGATGCATTAATTTAGAAATGACAGCTGCTGGACACTAGCTATTGTGTCATTTAAGCTTCAAGCGTTAGTCTTTGATTTAATTTGCTTCTGTTCTTCAGGATCAACTGTGATAACAATATAGATACAAATAAATACCCTTTCTAAAGAAATGGGCATGCCCGCCAGAGTGAGTATTATGACCATAGAAATTGAATACTGGCATTCACAGTAAAGTTTTTGCTTCCCACTGCTTACAGTGAAAATATGAGGTTTTTCCCATTTTTTTTTTCAAGATAGTTCTACGGGCACACCTTATTGTTCTCTAGTAGATTGTCTCATCTACACGTTGTACACATGCTGTAAGGTTTATCAATACCATCATCTCCATGTTGCACATTGACTGAACTTAATAATTAAATGGTGTTGCTCACTATGAATCAGTGAAAAGTCAGGAGGTGTTCTGTCACTATGGCTTTCTGTATCCAATCATACAAGAACCCAGATGGCAAATACTCCAATGCTTTAGGAAAGAGTGTCACCAGGTAAAGAAACTAAAAGAAAACAACTCTCCCCACGGATTTCCATTTTCCTGTCATTGATCCTATATTTCTGGCATCTTGAAAGACAGGAGAACAAGAAATGAAAGACATTGGTCTGGGAATATGACCTAGTGGCAGAGTGCTTGCCTCATATACATGAGGGCCCGGGTTTGTTTTCTTAGCACCACAAAAACATAGAAAGGCGGAAATGGCGCTATGGCTCATGAGGTAGAGTAGTAGCCCTGAGCAAAAGAAAGCCAGGGACAGTGCTCAGGCCGTGAGTTCAAGCCCCATGACTGGCAAAAAAAAAAAAAAAAAAAGAAAAGAAATGAAAGACATCTTTAAGTTTACACAAGTTCAGAGAAGCACATTGACAGCATCTTGAATGACATAGCTGCTACCATAAGACATTTCTTGTACAGTTTTCATACATAAACACCATTTGCAGTTTTCCAGAAGGAAATGACCAGATATATCTATATACAACACAGCTTTCAATAGGTAATCATTTCTTCTGATAGTACTGCAAAAAAACCCCAGATTAAATGATAAATGATAGACCCTATCTCTAGAAATGGCTCCAAGCAGAGGAAGAAACTAAGAAATTTTGACGATACTTGGCCCTTGTTACCTAGCTTACATAGTGTAAAATACTGTTCTCTCATTCCTAGATATTTCCTTTTAGGATGTGCCTTAATGTCTCTGAGAAATTAATAATCTAAAGGTTCCAATTTACTGGTTGTTTTTTAAATCAATATCAGGAGGTCCTCAAAGATCTTCATCTATATAGGTGAAGAGTTAAACAGGCTCTTAGACTCTCTTCTGCTTTCCATAGTCAACTTTGACACATATGCATATATGTGCTTAAAGCAATGTTTACTAATGGAAAGATAAAGTGACTCCTTAGTGATTTGATTTTTCAAGATGTCATCTTATGAGCTTGGTAACTATTAATGAATTATTTTGATGTAATAGTTTTAAGTGCAGATTGAAAAAATTGAGTAAGTAATAGGAAGAAGTTAATGATTACAAGAAAGTTTCTTTTGCTGTAACTAAACAATTGGCGGGTACTGAATGATGGCCTACATATGTAATAGTTGAAGATTTTTAACCACCTAAAATATTTGAACTGGTAGTTCAAAAGTATGCCTAAATTACTGAAAGACAGCCAGATCCCTGTATAAGTCATACCACCAATGGAAGGGTTAAAGGCTGACATAGGACATCTAACATTGAAGTCTTCCATATGTTCCAGAGATTGAATAAAGATCTCACCAGTTAGAGAGCACAAAGTATGGTCACATGACTAAATGTGTACAATTGGATGTGAACAGAGGTAGAATCACATCCCAGGCAATACAAAACCATTGTTCTTTCTGTACATTTTCTTTATCTTTCCTCCAGTTTGATAGTCATGAGCATGAAAAGCTTTGAAGTCACATTATCACCAGAAATGATGGGAACAAGATCCCTAAATCATAATGTAAAGTACTTCCCATTGATCTAGAGTTGCTATCAATATGTGATGAATGATAAATATCTGTTCTAATGAATTACTGTTATTTTGCCTTGCTTCGTTTTCACCAGAGCTGTTATTTCTCTTAGTAATATAAGTCAAAGCACTGTAAAAGTCACAGTTTTGCCCATTAAACTAGAGAAGTCAATTTGACAGTCCTTGATTTCTAAATTCTTCTCACTCACTAGAAAATAGTTGACCCAGTATCTGGAAGGTCAAATTTGCCAGGACAAATGTCCCTTCTTCTCTTATCAACTGCAAATCTATGTGAAGAGGTGCATTTCATTCTTTGTGTTGTACTAAAATCTTGAAAATTTTGGGGTTCAGAATGGTTTCTGGAAATACATTGCAAAAATGTCTAAATATGAATTTTTCCCATTTAAATCATATTTTTTCCACACCATGGAATTTAAGGCGTGCCTTAATTAAAACAGCAGGGGCATATATGAATTCTCTAAATATTGATTCTGCATTGTTTTGCATTATTTGTTTCCAGCTTTTCTTCCATTGCAGCTTGATTCTGTGATTTGCTTTGACTAACATGCCATCAGAAGGAAAGTATGCTATGTCTGATCACAGACTTAAACAGAGTGACTTGACTTGATTTAAAGGTATTTCTCTTTACCATGAGATCAGTTTCCCAAGATGTTGTCTGGTGCGACAGTGAAAGGCTGAAAACCAGACCAGAGTCTAGTTCTAACCCCAGTAGCACCACTATCCTAGCCAACCCATAGTTCTGTGAGCTTTAAAGACAAACACTTGGTGATGAGAATGAAGAAATGTGTTTGATGAGATAGTATGTAATAGGCTTCTCCAGAGAATTAGAACCAATAAGAGGATGTATTCAGTATCTCAGTTCAGTTGACTATGGAGGCTGAAACATCACACCATCTCCAGTCTGCTAAGTGAAGAAACAGGAAAACTGGAGAACTAGGGAAGCCCAGTGGCATAACTGTCAGTCTGAGGAAAACATCCTGTAGGGCAGAGTTGTGGAAGACACTTGAATCATTAAGTTCCAGAGTTTGAGGCTTGAGATCTAAAGTTTTGATGTACTAGGCAGGCAGAAGAAAATGGATATTCTAGCTCCAAGCGATATTGACTTTCTCTTTTCTCAGGCCCTCTATTCAGGTCCTCAGTGGATTGGATTGGCACCATCTTGGTGAGGGCATCTTCCCCACTCAGTCTACAAATGCAAATGCAAATATCTTTGGGAAACATGTTCACAGACTATCCTAGAAAATATTTAACAGGTCATTGGATAGCCTTTAGGCAGCTTAATATCTACCGCATATATTATTTCTATACTTGAGATAGAGACAAAAATGAAACATAGAGATGTGCTCATCCTTTCTTTTCCTCTAAATTCCAAACATCTTTCACAATTGATCTTCCTAGTCATATCCTGCAGAAAGACGTCTCTACTCTCATCCATAGGTGATTTAGATGAATTCTCTCTCAACTTTCTCATTGTTCAATCATATGTCTATGATCTTACTGACATAAAACCTTATAATCCAATTTCTCTATCCATTTTTGTCTAGTCGCCTATAGTTTTTTGTTGGGAGCTGAGCCTGCAGCTAATCTCATTCTGACATCTGGCTGTGTTGTTATCACGAGGATATGCTAAGTGCAAGGACATTTGTCTACTAGTAACTCAGCCCCTACCCAGAATTGCTTTACTATGCCCGCTGGAGTCCATTCCTATGTTAATCAACTCATCCTGTCTTTACTGCCATTAGATGTTGAGAACTTCAAAGCCTTTTTGTGTTCTTGAGTTTTAGCAACCCTATGCTATTCTCTGGTTCCTAAACTGCATATAAGCTGGAAGTCAAGTTAAGAATAAACGTGGCTGCATCAGGCTGGGAATATGGCCTAGTGGCAAGAGAGCTTGCCTCATATACATGAAGCCCTGGGTTCGATTATCCAGTACCACATATCTAGAAAACAGCCAGAAGAGGCACTGTGGCTCAAGTGGCAGAGTGCTAGCCTTGAGCAAAAAGGAAGCCAGGGACAGTGCTCAGGCCCTGAGTCCAAGCCCCAGGACTGGCCAAAAAAACAAAAATCAAAAAAACGTGGCTGCAGTCTTGAGTTACAGTCTTGAGCTGCAGACCTCCCGGACCACCCCATCTTTGTCTCTTGTCTTTTTTCTCTTGTCTTGTATTTTTCCTTTTCTTTAATCCCCCCTCCCCCCACCTTAGCATTTCCCTAGCCTCAGGTCCTCAGCTCCTCCCACTAGCCCCAGATCCACCCATACCTAATGAGCCACCCCTACTCACTACCTAACTACTTCCCCTTTACCTCCCGAGAGAGAAGCTGCCACCTGGATAAGGTGCAGACGCCTTGTAGCTCCCTCTCCTGTGGGAACTATGGCCCCACTAATAAACCTCCTTATGAACCTTCTTCTCCTGCCTGTGATTATCTCCTCATGGTCCTCTGGGATGGCCAATACCTACGCTTTCACCACCCTCAGTCAGGATTCCCTTTTCTTTTCTTTTCTTTTTTGGCCAGTCCTGGGCCTTGGACTCAGGGCCTGAGCACTGTCTCTGGCTTCTTCCGGCTCAAGGCCAGCACTCTGCCACCTGAGCCACAGTGCCCCTTCTGGCCATTTTCCATATATGTGGTGCTGGGGAATCGAACTGAGAGCTTCATGTGTAGGAGGCAAGCACTTTTGCCACTAGGCCATATTCTCAGCCCCAGGATTCCCTTTTCATTGCCGGCTGGCTCCGGCAGTTTTTCTTAGGGTGTCTGTCTTGTTCAATTCTGTATTGGAATACCTTAATACCTTGTCTTATTTATAACCTGTTTTGTTCCAAGACTAATTTTTCTTGATTGATAACCTAAATTAATGAAAGATTAAGTCAGCATTTTCTTTCTTTAAAAATCAATAATCACAAATAACTTCAAATGAATGGGGTAAAATAAAAGTGATACTAAGGCAAAATTCCATTAAAACATATAAACAAGCTGGGCATTGGTGGCTCATGCCTGTAATCCTAGCTACCTCTAGGAGTCTGAGATCTGAGAACTGCAGATCAAAGCCAACTCAGGCATAAAAAAGTCCATGAGAGTTTGATTTCAAATTAGTTACAAAAAGAAAGAAAATAAAATATAAGGCAGAGAAGTGGAGTTGTAGCTCAAGTTTTAGAGCACTAGCCTTGAGCACAAAAGTTCAGGGGCAGCACCCAGGCCCTTAGTTCAAGCCCCAGGACCAGCACAGGCATGCACGCATGCATGCGAACATCTCCCCCCCGCCAAAAAAATTCCAAACATTTAAAATTTCAAGAATTCAGATTCCAAGTTTTTTAAAAAATGGATGCAAAATAATGTAAAGTTTTAGAGGACTACAAATTCAAAGATTCAAAGGATAAATGTATAAATATAATAGAGGGTCCGGGTCAGCATGGAATTAGTGTTCTATGCTCTCTGGGATGAGAACATATCTATACTACTTATCACATTTACTTATGTTGTTACTCAGGCGAAATCAGAAGACAGCCAGGGGAAAATGGCTAGGATAGTAAACACAGGACAGATTTAGGAATATGTTGTAAATATCTAGGTTGTCATGTATCTAAAGGACTTGAGTCACCCTGTTGGATGGTAGGGGAGGCATTCAGTAGCAAACACATAAAAGCTACAGAAAAGTGGTTTTATGTTTATGGAGAAATGTGTTCCAATAATGTTTATTGGAACTAGGGGAGGGGAATACCAAAATGGAGAGACAATGGGTAAAAGGTGAAGCTATGTAACAGCAGTACTTAAAAGACAATATGTGGTAAACCAGCTCTACAACTTGAGGGAGGGTGGGGAAGGAGCCAGGGATGGGGGAAGGTGGGAGAAAAAGGAAGGAGCAGGTAACAAGAACAAGTTTGATAAGAAATGTACTTACTCACTGCCTTTTGTATGAAACTGTAACCTCTGTACAATACTTTGAAAGTAAATAAATAAATTTAAATTAAAAAATAAATTGCATTGTTAAAATAAAAAAGTAAAAACACATAAGCGTAATATATTTTAATATTATTTATGTATAAATGCTTACGAATCATAGAAAAGTAAGGCTTACTGACATGCACAAGAAAACATTTATGAAATTGAGAATCTTGGTTACTTATATTGTACTACATGGAAAATGAAACCGTCATAAAAAAGATCTGAGCTGCTTGGGTAAGTTGTAGAATGACCTTTTTACCAGATTGATCATAGAAAAGATTTCTGCATTGGGAAAAGGGCAAATATTGTCCACTTAATGCATATGTCCCCTCAAATTTGTTTATTCAAATCTAATTCCTAATGTGATGGTATTAGGAAATAGAGGTGACTAACAAAGGTAGAACCCTCAAAAATTAGGATTAGTGACTTGATTAGAAGAGACCAAAGAGAAGTTCCTCATTTCTTCCATCTTCACCAAGTAAGGTCACAGCAAGGTTATCAGCCCTCTTTGAACTACTAACCTGTTCGCACCAACCATTGAGTCTATCCACACTTACAAATACAAATCTCCAGAATTGTGAGAAAATATTTCTATTGTTTCTAAGCCACTTTGTGAATGGTATTATGTTATAGAAACCCTAATGGACTGACTGTATACTAGATAAATTCATTATCATTTACAATCAGAATATTCTCCATTAGGTACAGTGACACTAATCAATCTTATTTCAATGTGTGATTTTCATCCTTCTCTTCTGCCTTTCTACCCCTTCATCTCCCCTTCTCTTGCACATTGACTCCTGTTTCGTTATTTTCAACATTTCTTTCATGTAGATTTTTACCAATAATTACCCAGTCAAATATTATGTGTCAGGCAGCATTGTAAGTACTCTGAGTTCCACAGTCAACATGTTAGGCAAGGTTGCTGCTTTTATAGTTTACCATTCCCCAGAAATATAGATAAATAAACAGGTAAATATAATACATATTGTAAAAGTATATGATGGAGAATTTGGAAAGTTAATAGGGAACATTAAGGAAAAAATCATTCATCTAGGCAATGAGGAATAACATCACCTGTGTAGGCTTCTTGAAGTAAGGTCAGCACATTGTAGCACTGAAATAGCAGACCCCAGGTTCTCTATACCAGCTATTCCCAAGATGCAACAAACATTCAACTCCATTTTACCTCATGAAATGTTCCCATGAGAGACATTTATTCTATCCTTTTGTACCCATCTGACAACTGTCTGTCTTGGGCAAGTAATGTGTAAGGTGTGTGTGTGTGTGTGTGTGTGTGTGTGTGTGTGTATGAGAAAGAGAGAGAGAGAGAATTGCCTAATTTCTCAGGAGACATTGCCCCTTGTGATGAGATAGATTTTAATTTCAGGGCTACGTGTAAGCTAGCCTTGAATACAAAATGGCTAACGTGATTGCCTACCTAGCCAGTGTCAATCCAGATCTGAAACTCATTACTGTAAATTGCTTTGGGATACCTTGAGCATGAAAAATGCAATAAAAAACAAAATCTATTTTTGCAAAGAGGGTGGTAAAATGGTATGAACAGTTTTAAAGCTCTCCTTATGGAAGCAAGTAGCAGAAGAGAATAGTGGGACCCTGGCTCTGCCCTTAGGGAGCATTGATATGTGTTGGAAAGAAGAAAAACAAGTTCAAATAGTTTACTTTGGTTGCTGAGAGGCAACAAGAAACTAATTAACTGAGCTGGTTGCAAAACACTAAATTTTATTATTTGTTGTCTATTAAGATGTTTCTATGAGAAGCAAATGGTGACACACACTAATTGTCTCCTATTTGTGTTGACTGTCATGCAGCCTATAATGATCATTTGTTTCTGTAAAATTGCTGCATGTCAGCACTTCAACCAAAGAGTCCAGTTAGGACACATATGACCTCCAGTAATAATAATTTGGGATAATTTTCATTCTTTGTCATTCTCTCAACGAAAGGCAAGGAATCCGGCCAGCACAACTGGAAATGACATATATTTAGTGCTAAAATTGTACCACAGCTGTTTTTGTCTCATCTTTGCCCCTACTATAGTCCCTTATTTTATCCTTTTTTCCCCGCACATAATTTCTTTGGCCCAACTTACTGTAAAAAGACTGTGAGTGACATAATTTAAGCACACACACACTTATTTGAATTGGTCAAGAGACATAAATGTGTTTTGGAGGAACAAATTCTTTACTAGGAATTCAGATTGGCCCATGATTTTTCCAAATCAAAATGAATAACTTCATCCAAGAGCTTGATGTTCATTTAATGGGGAAAGCAGTAAGAAAGAGTTCAAGAGAACTGGATTTCAGTTTTGGCTCTGAGATCAAGTAGTTGAGAGAACTTCAGGAAGGAAATCTTTTTGATATGACGTTTTCTCATTTTTTTTAAAAAAGCATAGCCAATCTGCCATCTATCTTGGGCTTCACATTTTCTTCATCTCATACTTTTGTAGCTCAGTGGACTATTTTTTCTTAGTATTTATCACACAGTTGTATTAGAAACGTGTGTGTGTGTGTGTGTGTGTGTGCGTGTGTGCTGGTTATTGAATCTAGGGTTTAGCATATGCTAAATCTTTGCACTATGACTGCGCCGCCACTCCAAGCCTCATAGTTTGTAATGTTGCATGATTCTTTGACTAGTGACTTTCTTCTTTACTGATGCTACATAAGAATACGAATCATGTCTAAATTTGTTCAATATTTCTTCTTAGCTTTTTGTACCAGATCAGCACTAGTATATACTCAGTGAGCATGTCTTGGAAAAACAAATAGAAGAGCAATACTGAAAGAAGTTTCCATTATTTTATGACTCTTAGACATAGCACTCTCAAAAATACTTACTGAATTATCCATTTTACATGATTGTTCTGAATTTCCATGGTAAATCATTTGTCTTAAAGAACTTATACCAATCTATTTACATTATAATTATTTGTGTAAAGGCTTCTCATCTCACCCAGAATTCTGAAAATCACCTTAATGATTTTACATTGCCTTATATGTAATAAGAATTCAATCAACATATGTTAAGTGTGAGACAGAGTCTGAGCCTTATTTATCATATCCAAAGGCAATAGATGCCTTATGGTCTTTATTAAATTAAAGCTGGTGACATTTATTGTAAGTAACATTAAGTCTTACTCTAGCTGAGTTAATCAATAAAGATGTAGTTATGATTCACATCATTGATAAGTCTGAGGGGAGAGTAGGTTTAAAAGAGTTAATACTGTTGCTGAAACCAAATTTTCAATATCTTCTACCAACCACAATTTCTAGAATTTTCCTAGAAATCATATTTAGTTTTTTTCCTAGAATCATATTTAGTTTCCACAAAATGTTTACTATGTGCTAGGTACAGTTTTCAGTGTCTAAGACATATAAGTTCATATAACCTTCAAGCCAATTTCCACCCATGTGTTGGAATTCTTAAATATCCTCATTTTTAGATGATAAGACCTAAGGTCAAACTGATTAAATAACTGGCTCAAGGTCACAGTAAATGGGAAAATTACGATGTAAATCTAGACAACTTTGTCTTCTGTTTCTAACCAGTATGCTTCTTTGTTCAGAATAATAAGAAATGAAATTTATCCTGGATTAGATCAAAAGGAGTACAATGGAAACATTACTCTTTTAAGGACCAAGGAATTATTTCCTTGTATCTCATTAGCCTGATTGCTTTAAGTGCTCATTCTGGTCATAATTTGGGTGGAATCTGAGGGTTGGTATAAACTTATTATGACCAAGTACTGGAGTTCAGTCGCTGAAATTCTTATGGTCTGAATAAGACAAGGTCAAAAATCAGATTCATTGGTTCAAACTTGCATTGGCATGAGTGAAGATATGTTGGTTAGGAAAAAAAAGTAATTGTATACTGTGATTTGTAAACCACCAAATGTGTTTAAGGACAATCAGAATTAAAATCATTTGGGTCTTCAAAAGTTAAGTAGAGTGTTAGATAAGTTCATTGAAAGATAGGAATGTTAGTTTGTGTTCAATGGCTGTTGAACAATTATGATCAGAGAAAGTCAATCTCTATGATATCTAAAATTAACCATTACAATGGTTGGGTAGACAAGATAACTAATTTGGTTAAACACTAAAACAGGCTTATTTTATCCTTTCTTCTATATAATTGGACTTTTGAACAACATAACAGATTCTCGGTTCCATAAAACTCGAAGGGAACTTTGTTCTGAAAAAATAATACAGCAAGTAACAGTCAAATGAGATTTTCAGGTATCTTCTTGGATTTTAAAAATCAGACAAGAAATAAACATACATCAGCAGTTAATAAACAAGATAATTTTCCAACTGGCTTTGGATGTATGCTTCTTCATGAGTGACTCACGTAATCTAGAATATGCTGAACTTGCAATATATTTAACAAAATAGATAAGGGATCTGAATTAAAGAATAGCTGGCCTGACACAAAACCAAATGCTTGTAATTTCTGGGCTAAATAAATTATGAACAAAAGCAACATTTTGGAAATTCTAGTGTCAGTGAGCTAATAGACAGCTCCAGACAAAGGCCTTGGCAGAAAAGAATAGTAATAGAAATTATCTTTGTACCAGGAAAAAAAATAGAACTAAAAGACCATGATGAGTCTATAGAACAAATCAACAAAAGAAATTTTCTAGAATTATTTGACCTAATTACAACAGAGGATTTGCCCAGGAGTTTTTTTTTTTTTACAAATTTAAAACAAAGTTTATTATACTAATCAATATCTTATAAAGAATGTTTTCATCAATTATAATTATTGATATGATCACATTAAAGTTGTTACCTTCTTTTCTGTGTTCTCTAACACTTCTCACTTTTCTTCATTTCTTTTGATTGTATGAATATTTTATATAATTTCATCTTTTACATATTTTTGTATAGTTATCTTAGGTGTTTTGTTATGTGAGACAATCAACACAAATTATCACAATCAAAAATTCCTAGCACTTCATTATATAAAATTTTATGACATGTTATCACACAAACAATGGTTTCTGATATTGTAATATTTCAAGTAGGATACTATAGATTTGTTGTTGTTGTTTTACTTTGGGGGATTTAACTTCAAAATTCTGCAGATGAACACAAAAAATTATATAATTTAACTTAATAAAAATTATGTAGAGATCAAGGAATACAGTGAAAATATTTGAATGTTAAATTGTAAAAATGCAGAGCCCAGTAGTTTTACAAATGTCTTAAAAATGTAGCATTCACCACAAAATGGGGTAGTATCATTAATAGGTCACTCAGTGTAAAACTCAGAACTAACATGAATCTAGCGACTCTGGACAAAGCACAAAGTATAGAGACTAACATGAACAAATCAGGCAAAGAGAAATTAAGACACACTGATGAGAATAGATATGAAGAAACAATTGTAGAGTTTGATTTAACAAAAACTGAACTATAATAAAATAAATGCAGAGTCAGTAATGAATAACTTTTAACTCTTAAGTTGAATTATTCTCATCAGCTTCATTATCCAGTTAGTCTTGATTCATTTATCATCTATACATGTGCAATTGTAAAATTTTTGGGTTAAAGGTGATTGCTGCAGAATAATTAGCAAAATATATTAATATATTATTCTTGTCCCTAAATGAGTATTGTAAATGAGTCAACAATCATTTCCTAGGAGCCCAGATCTTTGAAACTTTATAACTTTTTTAAAGAAATTACTTGTGGTAGGAATAATTATTCCAAGCATATTTTAATCTGTGTGTATATCAGATTCATTTTCTGGTAAAATTATCTTTTTGAGAATTATTCCCTCATAGGGAATAATTAGTACATGTCTAGGGTAGTCCTAGCAGAAGATCACAATAGCTCAATAGCTATGCCTGTAGGAACACATAAGATGATGCTAAGCAAAATGAACTCCAAGTTATGGAAACAAGTAGTATATCATTGTTGTAGTTATTTTCAACATTCCATGTGAAACCATACCTTTTTTTTCCTCTTGTATTCCCTTCAGATGGTTTTACCCCTACTATCACTGTAGCTGATCTTAGTACCCTGGATACTGTATATATGTGTATTGGAACTAGGGAAGGGAAAGGGAATAGCAAAATAGAGAGACAAAGGATTAAAAAGACAAACCATTGCTGCAGCAATACTTATAAAACCATTTGGTGTAACCCAGCTGTACAACTCAAGGGGAGAGAGGAAAATGGGGAGGTGGGGAAAAATGAGGGAGGAGGTAACAAGTTGGATAAGAAATGTACATAACTTACCTATGAAGCTGTAACCCCTCTGTGTTTAACTTTGACAATAAAGAAGAAAAAAAAAGAAAGAAAGAAAATAACGGAGTAGTTCTTTATCCTGACAACCGAAGACATCTGGTCGTCTCTGATACCGTTTAGGGTTGTTGAGTGCTACCTGCCCAAATTATATTTCCGCATCAGTTGGTACCCTTATAAATTTGTGATTTTGGAGTTCACTTTCTTCTTTTGTGATTTTTAACAGTTACACATCTCTCTTTAATAATACTAACATTTTACTGCTCAAAATTGTACTAGTCCCTTAACATCTTTTCAATTTGTCATTTCCTGTTATTTTACTTAATGTTAACATTTATTTCACCATAGCATCAACACTTTAGGAATATCATATCAATAGAAGCATATATATATATATATATATATATATATATATATAATTGAAACAAATTATATGTATTTGGACTTGCCATTGAATAATATTTTGAAATCAATCATATTGAGTATATATATGTATACATACACATATATAGGCATACATATATACACAAACATACATATATATATATTTACTTAATTTACTTTATTGGTCATGGGGCATGAACTCAGAGCATGGGTGCTGGCCCTTGACCTTTTTTTTTTGCCAGTCCTGGGCCTTGGACTCAGGACCTGAGCACTGTCCCTGGCTTCTTCTTGCTCAAGGCTAGCACTCTGCTACTTGAGCCACAGCGCCACTCCTGGCCATATTCTGTATATGTGGTGCTGGGGAATCGAACCCAGGGCTTCAAGTATATGAGGCAAGCACTCTTGCCACTAGGCCATATCCCCAGCCCCGGCCCTTGACCTTTGTTGCACAAGGCTAGCACTTTATCACTTTGAGCTGCAGCTCCATTTCCCAAGTTCTGGTAGTTAACTGGAGATGAGTCTTTCATGGGCTTTCCTGACAGGGCCGGCTTTGAACCTCAGTTCTCAGATCTGAGCTTCCAAAATAGTAGGATTACAGGTGTGAGATATCAGTACCTTTCAGCAGTATATATTTTGAGGCACGCACTCTACCACTAGGCCATATTCCCAGCCCAGCAGTGTAAATTTTATAGTAATTTATTAATGATTTCCCCCTGAGTAAGCTACCTGACTACATCCTTATCCATTCTCCTATTGATGAATGTTTTACTTATCTCCACTTTGAGTTCTTGTTTGTAGAAGGGATAAACATACTTATATGTACGTCTCTTCATAGATATGTTTTTATTTTCTTCTAGGTATATAAATATAGTTGGTTGTTGTTGTTGTTTTTGCTAGTCCTGGGCTTGAACTCAGGGCCTGGTCTCTTTCCCTGAGCCCTTCTGTGCTCAAGGCTAGCACTCTACCACTGGAACCATAACATCACTTCCTGCTTTTTCTGAATAGTTTATTGGAGATAAGAGTCTCATGGACTTTCCTATCTGGACTGGCTTTGAGCTGCGATCCTCAGATTTCAGCCTCCTGGGTAGCTAGGATTATAACTGTGAGCCACCAGTGCCTGGTGATTGAACGTTTTAATCACAAAATAAATTGATGTTTAACTTTATGAGAAAGAAACTGCTTTTCTAATTTATCAGTAAGATTTTACAAAATCTGAGAATTTTGATTGCTGTGTATCATCATAGTTTTTGTTGACAACCCTTGTAGTGCTAGCCATTTATTTGGGATTTTAATTTATATCTCACCAATAATAGAAAGATTTTGAAGATATTTTCACATTTGTTGTTGTTATTTCATCTACTCCAGAGTGGCTTATGCCCTACTTTCCAGAAGTCAGAGTGGCCTAGAACTCCTTTTGCCTTTCATCCAAAATAATATTTTTCTATTGCCTTTGTTCTTATCTTAGAAGTAAAGAGATGTTGGATGTACATCTCATGATTTTCACACTGTAGACATTTGGGCCAGAATTTTTTTTTGCTTAGTGTGCATGTTTAGCAGCATCTCTATCCCATAGGGTTAATAGTACTCTCTCAATCCTGTCAACTCAAAACATCTCTAGATATTGTCAAATGTCCCCTTGAGAACAAAATCACCCCTGGTTGAAAACCACTGTTCTAAAATTGCTAGTTCCATTTGTTTGTAACCTGATTGCTATTTGGATCAGGGCAATGCAATTTCTGCTCTGGCAATACTAGACAATCTGTTCAATTACAAACCACCAATATTCTAATGTCCCAATCCAATGGCCTATTTTCACTTTCATATTTTTTGACATTTGACTTTGTAAGTGGCTTCTTATGGAAACCTCCTTCCTCATTGGTTTCCAAGGATTGCTTGGAAATTCTTTTATTGCTGATTCCCTTTTTAGACCTTACTTTAAAATTCCAAACAGTGCATCTCTTCTTAAGGGCTCAAGTGCATTCATAACTGAAATCAACTGCATATAAATCACTGACTTTCTAAATTTGATTCCATCCTAGAATATTTTCCTGAACCACTGATACACATTTACAACTGTAGGTTTATTTCTATTAGACAACCAAAAGGCACTTCAAAACATGACTTGTCCAACTTGACTTCCTTTTTTATAATTAATTTACCTTATTGTTATTATAGAGGTGATGTACAGAGGGATTACAACTACATGAGTCAAGTAATGAGTACCTTTCCTTTCATTTTCTTTCTGTTTCCTCACACTTTCCCAGTCCCTCGCTCCCATCTCCACCTATGCATTGTATAGTTTACTTTCATCTGTATCCAGTGAGCTCCAATACTGAACTTTTTACCCTTTTATCTTCAAGTTTGTACCCTTCCCACCCTCCTGAAGATATACACCATAAATAAGAAAAGGAAATACAAAAAAGTAGAGAGGTCTCTTGTTTCCATATCTTGGAGTTCATCTCTCTCTCTCTCTCTCTCTCTCTCTCTCTCTCTCTGTATGTATGTATATATATTATACATATATGTGTATATATAATTTTATGTAAATATGAAGAAGCACATAGGCATTGTACTTTTGTGTTTCTCTCTTAAGAGTATCATCTTTTGGTTTCACAGTGTATCTAGAATCCTGCATAATTTATCATATCCCAGTATATTTTAGATCTAATTTCTATATATCAGACAGAAGATGTATCATTTGTCTCTTTGAGCTTAGCTTACCTCACTTAAGATGAGGTTTCCCTGTGAATAGATTTATTCCATTCTTTCTAATAGTCTAACAGCTGTGTAAAATCTATATAGATACCACATTTTTTGAATCCACTCTTCTATTGTGGGAATCTGGTCTGTTTCCATAGCTTGGCTATTGTAAATAGTGGGGATGGGGAGCCCTACTACGCAATTAGTGGGAATGTATACTAGTACAACTACTCTGGACAGCAGTCTGGAGGTTCCGCAAAATCCTTAACATAGGCCTTCCCAATTCAGCTTCTTTGGAATATACTCTAAAACAAATCTCTCTACATCTTTATAGTCAATATAAACTCTCTCCATGTTAGTGAGTCATCAGATCCTTTGTATTTTATTTAAAATCTAACTCTTCATTTATGTGAAAAATTTCCCTATCCATACATACCACTTTTCCCAGGAAAAATGCAGGTTAACTTGTCACTAATCTAGCCTATGCATTTCCTGTTATTTTTCTAAAACATTTAATTGATTTTTGCCATTTCTATGTATTAAAATATATTTCAATGTTTCCTACTGTCTATAGTTATATTTTCCAAAACTTTTTTTTTTTTTTGGCCAGTCCTGGGCCTTGGACTCAGGGCCTGAGCACTGTCCCTGGCTTCTTCCCGCTCAAGGCTAGCACTCTGCCACTTGAGCCACAGCGCCGCTTCTGGCCGTTTTCTGTATATGTGGTGCTGGGGAATCGAACCTAGGGCCTCGTGTATCCGAGGCAGGCACTCTTGCCACTAGGCTATATCCCCAGCCCCCCAAAATTTTTTAAAAGTTCTTTTTCAAAGAAGATCATTTTGGCAAAGTACACATCTAAGTCTTAGAAGTAACTCTAATGAAAAATACTGATAATTAATAGTATACAACAGTGGTGAAAGCTGTGCTATCTGTAGAGCAGCACATGTCAGATAATCAGCAAACACGAGCATACTAAATTAAATGAGAGGCTTTACGTTTTCATGACATTGCTTTCATAATCTGGTCAAACCTCCCTCTAGTGAGTTCTCCAAAAATCTCAATATCTACTCTATAATCAAGCCACACGAGAACTTGTTACTAGAAATTTTTCCTGACTTCTTGTTTTTGTTCTTGCTGTGGTACTGTGGCACATCTATTTGGTGTGTTCCCTCTGTGTGTATTCCATCACCTTCCCAATGAGTTTTCCTTTGCAGCTATCTTCATGAATTTTCCAGCCTCCCTTGCAGCTCCATGTCTTGATGTGGTATAAGACAAGCCAATTGGAAGCATATACATGAGATTTAGAAATCAGATAATGACTTCTGGATTTGATATTCTGTTACTTCTATTGCTCTGAGTCAAGGTATTGGACTTTGTTAATGGCCTAATATGGGATGGTCATCGGGACAGAATTTAATTATTTGTGGCAGGATTAAAACAGAGATGGAATGGGCCTTGGAAATTGTGATGTGAAAATTTTCACAAAAAAGAGGCCCAACATCTTGTTTCTCTCACCAGGTCATGGACCAGAACTGGAACTTGTGACTGGATCTATTCTATAGCCCTCCATGACTATAGTCCTCCATGACTGCTTTTTTTTTTTTTTTTTCTAATTCATAATTCAGTGAATCCATGACTGGTCTATTTTCTGATGGTAGAAGATTTAGAAAATCTCTTCACTCTCGATCATTCTCTAGATTCTCTTTTAAAAATTCATTTTATTATTCTAAAATTATCTTTCAGTAGTTGTACAAAGGAGTTGCCAGTTGATAAAAGAATAAAATGCATCTTGTTTAATTTCATCTTTTTAAATATTACCACCTATTCTTCCACTTCCCACACCATTCTTTCAGAAAACTTAGCTTTATAGGAAATTCATTGAATTCTTGGCTTTATTTTCTTCCTCTTCTCCTTTTCATTCACCTATCCTTTTCTCCTTGGCCCTATCCTATCCCTTTCCAGTACCTCCTTCCTCCTGTTTATTTTGTTGAAAGTTGACTTTGCCTTTCTCTAGATTCTTAATGATGACAGAGGTAATTATTTGTTACTCAATCAATTCCATTGTATTGCTTGGAAAACTAATCATGGGAACTCAGTCTTCAATTGATATTCCTGCCCCTGCACGGTTTCTGTGAACACCTAATTCTTTACATTGCATGACTTTCTATTTAAACTAACTAAAATATTAGTTGACTAAACAAGGATTTTCTTTCAATTACACTTCCCAGTTTCAGTTTTGCTCTACTTTTCTGTACTTTTAAAAAATAATGTATATTCACTACTTGATAAATAAGAAACTTTTATATATAACATTGCAAAGGCTTACATTCACATGAGTAAAGATAACTATACAATATGGACAAAATCATATGAGAAAATAGTAACAACAATGAAAGGGTTTCTGTAGAGGAACTTGAATATCTTCACATTATACAGAACCCAAAGTTGATGTTTTTCTCACTAAGTCGGGAACCCAAACTGGACCTTGTGGTTGGATCTCTACCACAATCCTCCACAACTCTTTCTTTTTCACCCATAATTAATAGCATCAGTGGGTGGTCTGATATCTGCCATATATTCTCAAATGTTGATTACGAATTTCTACTCCCTCTCTCTTTCTCTCTCACTCTCAAAAAGGAAGTTGTATAGAAAAAAAAAAACCCAGATGAGAATCTATATAATCCTTCCAAGCCACTTCCTAAATTAGACAGGAGGCCTCTTTGCCACAGGAAATTTTAAAATTATATTTGCATCCAGAGTGAACAGAAAGAATTCTATCCTTTCTGGCACATCATACTATTTATTTCAAAGCCTTGGAAAAGCGACGTACTTATTTTTCTGTGTTAAGTTTTCAGCACAGTTCCACCAGTCCCTGTGTATTTGAGTTCTACCTCTTTCTTGATGTTTTAATTTACTGCCAGTAGAGCTGCGTTTCTTAGCAGCATGCATGTTGAAAGGCTGACCTTGGCTTGGATGCTGCTGCTAATCAGAACTCCCTGGCTTGGTCCTGAATTTTAATTCCCTTCAGTTTTTTTATTTATGTTTGTTTATGTTTCCCCTGCTTAGAGTAATCTATGGCTATATCTACCTGTCCACAACCCAGTGAGTAAAAAGTCAAGGAATGGATCTCTCTGTCTCTTTCTCTCTCCATATATATGTGTGTGTATATATATATATATATATATATATACACGTGTGTATATATACACACATATATATACACACATATATGTGTATGTATATGTATATATGTAAATATATGTATGTATATATGCTATATATACACATACATATATACATATGTACATATGTATGTAGGGAGAGAGAGAGAGACAGATCTGTCTGTCTATTCATGCACAGTAAATGAGTTTTTCTAAAAATCTGTTTTCCTTCCCTGTCTCCTTTCTTATTTGGGATTCACTTAGACATCCTATTACTCTAAGGGACATAAACTGTGATGTAAATAGCTAATATTAATTGAATACTGAATACATTTTAAATGAATCACACACAAACCAAATCATCTAATTCTTGTACAAGTCCTATGAGTTAGATCCCAATTTCACAGTTGAAGAAACTAAGGCTTAGGAAAACTAAATAAGATTTCAAATGATTATAAGAGATTCCCATGTTCATATTTATGAACACTATGTCCCAGACCACATTACTTTAGGAATACATTTGCTTAGAGGCTGAGATGAACTATATATCTATTAATTTGGTTGTATCCTTAGAATTATGGGTATTTCATACTCAAGATAAACTAATCATCAGTACTAGGAGTGGTCTGAGAGATTCTTGTGTTCTTTGTTCTCTGGGATAACAGGTAGTCTTTTTGATGGTTTTTCCCTGTCTTGTTCTTGCTAATGCTCTTTTTTTTTTTTTTTTACAAATTTTTATTATCAAACTGATGTACAGAGAGGTTACAGTTTCATACGTTAGGCATTGGATACATTTCTTGTACTGTTTGTTACCTTGTCCCTCATACCCCCCTCCCTTCTTCCCCTTTCCCTTTCCCCCCCTGAGGTGTTCAGTTCACTTACACCAAACAGTTTTGCAAGTATTGCTTCTGTAGTTGTTTGTCTTTTTTTTTACCCTGTGTCTCTCAATTTTGGTATTCCCTTTCAATGTCCTACTTCTAATACCAGTGTACACGGTTTCCAATATACTCAGATAAGATTACAGAGATAGTGTAGGTACAACCACAGGAAGGTGAAACAAGAACATCATCAATAATAGAAGCTACAGATACACATGGGACGTTGAAAGTAGTTACAACTGTGATATAACAATCGTTTCCATAACATGGAGTTCATTTCACTTAGCATCATCTTATGTGTTCATAAGGGAATAGCTATTGGGCTCTTGTGATGCTCTGCTATGACTTGCCTAAACTTGTACTAATTATTCCCTATAAGGGAGACCATAGAGTCCATGTTTCTTTGGGTCTGGCTCACTTCACTTAGTATAATTTTCTCCAAGTCCTTCCATTTCCTTACAAGTGGGGCAATGTCATTCTTTCTGATAGAGGCATTGTGTATATTCTGCAGAAGTTTCCTGCTGCTATTTCTTCATACTCTATCCCCTTCTACTACATTCAGAATCTAGTAGTATGCATTTTGCCTGCAAGAGTTTGTGAGAACCGAAGAAAAGTGAAGTAGATCCCCTTAAGCAATGCATCACAAATAATAGTTTAAAGTAGGTCAAACCCAGGTTTAGAACCTAGTAGAACAATAAAAGATGGACTCCTAGTAGAGGTGTGGCTAACAAGGTAAAAATTATGGAACCTTTTTGTGGAGTATCCAGAATAAAAGGACATGGGATCAAAACTGGGATGTACCCCTCTATTTCAAATGCACTTACAAAGTCCTCTTCCCAAGCCAGAAGAGCTTATGTGCCCGTTCAGAGGATGTGCATGACAATCAGCTGGAACAGAAAAAAGCAGCTTATGTTTGCCCATTTGATAGAATAGTGCCTGATTGATTCACAGCAAACACTCCATAGATAAATATTATTTGAAGTAACAAGCAGGCATTCCAAGATGGGAATGCTCATCTAGTAAAACCAAGGACTGCTTAATCAGATAGAGGAGGTATGGATTACTCAGAACAGATTGCATTGGTCTTCATCCATTCTGAGCTCAGAGATGCATTCTTTTGGTGCTTAATTTCTATTTACGGGTGGATGAAAAAATATATTGGTTTATAAGGAGATGTCATGCATACCTCCACCCATAGAAGCTAGGAAGATGTCCCCAGATAGAAAATAATTATAACAATGGCTTGCTGAGTTAAGGGTAAGGGAACCTGAAATTTATTGATACAATTTCTTCTGTAATAGGGAAGGATTTGAAATTTCAGGGAAGAGCTTTCCACATGGTGACAATTAGAGAAAAAGACCCAAACCAACAAATTATTTAAATTCTACTATAGTTGTAAGTTAACGTTTCTTACTCATTAAAAAAATTGTTATCCATTCCATGTTTCTCAAAGCACAAATATTCATGATAAAATACATGAAAAGATAATAATTAAATATTGAGGACAAATATGACCAAAATAATTTGAAACTAATAAACAAAATAAAATAAATTCAGAACATAAAAAAGACTGGAAGCAAATTAGCTAAAATATTAATAGTGTTTATCACTATGTTGTTAAAATAATGCTATTTTTTCTTTTAAGAAAATTCTCCAAATTTCAACAAGCTTATCTTTATTATTATCAATAAAATTTCCTACAATGAAGCTTATCTTTTTCATCATCACGAAATATAAACCCAATTTTAAAACATAAATATACATTAAGACTCTTTGAAATTGTTAACAAAATCTTTACTAGCATAAACATTTTTGTGAATGCCCTAATGGCAACATAATATAGCAGAAAAAGATATGTAAGTAGCAATATAACAAAAATAATAATTGAAAACAGATACATTATAAATCAGATGATATGGTTTCTTGTGTTTTGTTATTCACTAGTTTGGTAGCCTCAAAAAACCATTTAACCTCTCTGAGCCTCAATTTCTTCATCAGAAAAGCAGAGATAATAATATTTGCCCTGTAGACTACTGAGAGTTGTGAGGAAGATGAAATGTGTACAGAAATACTTTGGAGGGTTTGATGTAGCATACAATAGAACTTCTTGAAGAGCAGTAGTTAGCTATTGCAATCTCTGAAAATAATAGAAGAATATAGGAATTTCAAGTGACTCTTCCCTCATTACTATTACTTTTCAAAGTGGGATGATTGTTAGCAGATAGTTTTGTCTCTGTGTGCTACAACTGAAAGCTGGACTTCACCAAGTTCTTGAACAATTGGGGCTAAATTGAGGAATGGGGCTAATGTGACACATATGGGGACGATTTTGTTGAGGAAAACCAACACAGTGAGTCCTCAGAGGCCAAAGGATACTTTGTGAGACAGGATGTCAGGAAGAGAGGATCATGATATCAGAGAAAATAGCTCTTCTTATGGTACAAACATGCCTTTGCAACCATCTTAACACTGAGCTTAGTACTATAGGAGCAAGTGCTGAAGGTATTGGGAAGGGTATGCCAACCCAGACTTGTGGGAGCTGAAGATGCTCTATAGATGGGGTAAGGATGGAGCTGACTTGTGCAAATTAGGTATGGGGAAGGACAGCAAAGGCCTGTTCATGTGATTGCAAGGGATCCTGGGTTCACAGCATGCAGTTAATTGGGAGCAAGGGAGTGGAAGATGAGCCAGGCAATAATTCTAGCCTGTATGTCTTTAGAAAACATCTGTGTTTCAATCTGAAGTTATTGTAACTCAACTAATGTTTTAAAGCTATAGAATTAGTTAATTGAAGACATTTGAATTTATTGGGAGGGTAGACATAGGCCAGATAGGAAGCTACGTATGTAAAAAGATGCTAAAAATCAGAAAGCAATATCAGAGTAGAAACAGGAACCAAGTGGATAAACATTGAAAAGATAAATGGAATAAAATAAAACTACCTTATAGTGATAAATTGGGACAGCTGTGCCTTTAAGAGGCCACAGCTGGCTTTAGCTTGTCCCCTCCCCTTCCGCCTTTAACAGGAAGAGAAGCCCCCAGCCCCTGGGGCGAACACGTGCGTGCCATCATGGGGGGACTTCTACAGAGACCCAGCTCTTGGGGGGCTGTAGCCCCCGCCCACAGAGGAAGTTTCATGACATCACCTGATGGGCAGCCCAGCTCAGCTAATCAGTTACTCACGCCAAGTCCCTCCCCTTCCACCTTTGTCACCGTAATAAATTCTTCTGCCCACCCTGTGGGAGGCTGAGGTGCATGGACCATCGAATCGCCTCCCTGATGTCTCTCTCTCCACTGCCGTTCCACATGTAAGGGGACCGGGGAGGGGGGTCTCGGCATTTCCCCTCAACTTAGTGCAATCCATTAGAACAAGCTTTGCCTTCTGCTGGCAGAGGGACAAAGCCGAGTCTTCTTTCATAGTTTAGAATTCAGGCATCTCCCCTGGAGAAGTGGGGAGAGGGGTCCCAGAGAGACACCAACATTATGGCGCCCAATGTGGGGCACAGGCGGGAACACAAGGCCGGGAATTTCGGGGTTCTGCAATCCCACAGATTATGCTAAGTGAGTGGGTTTCAGAGGAGGAAGTGCCCTCTCAGAGAGGGGGAAAACACATAGAAGACAGGCATGGGCTCTCGAGGCTTCCCAAGTCCCGGGACGTGGCGCCGGAAAGAGTTGTTCCGCCATCGCAGCTTCGTGCCAGGCGGGGGGGCGGGGGGGAGGGAATGGGGCTCGTGTCCCGCGGAGACACAGCAGGGGAGTGCTGGGAATGGCGGCGACACAGGCGACTAGGGTAGCTGGATCATGTGCCGCCACGTCGCTCGCAAGCCCCAGCCCACCTGGCGTTTCCAGGTCCCTATCTGAGAACAGGTGCAGAGGACGATCTGGGCTCCGTGTGGCCACGGGCCAGGGGCTCTGCTCGGGTTCACAAGTGGCGGCGTACATGGAGCCCCGTCAGCTGTGGGCGGCACCAAGAGTGTAGCGTGAGAATCTTTGGGCCGCTGAGCATGCCACGCGCCAGGGCTGGCGATGTATGGGGCCGCGACAGCTGCGGGCAGCGCTTAGCGCTGCATTGTCCCAGGGCACAGAGCTGTGCGCGCTTTCTCTACCCCCAAAGCCAGCCCTAAACCAACTGCTTTATACTGGCTCCCTCCCCTCGCCTCTGAGGCCTGGGAAGGCTGAATAATCTGCTTTAAAGGAGACAAAAAGGGTTTTTGGTTTTTGTCAATGTTCGCTAGTCGGAAGTTCGTTAACTCTGAGTTTGCAGGCTAAATTCTAAGCTTGGTTAACAGACAAAAGAGAGATTCCATATTTTCCCGCCGCAGGCAGCTTGGCGGGGACTCAGACTAACAGACCTCCCTCCAGCGATTGCGCTGCAGCTGGGCGGGGCTAGCACCCCGCTGTGCTTGCCTGAATGTTTTCTCTCTGTGTCAGACTTACAGCTGCAGGCGGGGTTGGAACCAGGAAAGTCTCAAATTATAAACTAAAACGGGATATTAAAAAGGTAAACAAAGAGTTTTGATACAGCAAAAAGTAATTTGGTTGGATTTCCTATAATTACCAGTTCAAAGATACCAAAAACTGGAGGAGTTTTTTTCTGGATGGATGGAAGTTTGCTTATCTGGTGTGATTTGAAAAATTGTCATGTTGGGAGTCACAGATTTGTCTTGGGATTGGGTGACTAGGAGAGGTTTCCTTTTTTTTTTATTCAATCACGTGGTTCTATTATGGGCAAATTAATACCATTTGCCACTGGAATTCAAGAAAACTTAAATGGCCAATCAGAAAAGCAATTTTAAGAGCGCTCAGGGTTCATATGTGTGTCTGTGTGAATGTATGTCTGTCTGGTAAAACTTAAAAGCAAAACAAAAATAGGTTTTCAACCCAAACTGGTCATGTTCGGGTGCAAGTGAATATGTATAAGAAAAACTCAAAGGTTCAAATAATACAGCATGTGGTATAAGTACAATGATATAAAACCAGTGTGTTATTTTTTTATATTCAGTGTGTTAAAAGTCAAGTGTACATCTAGCCCTGACAATTCTTTGGCATAAATTAAGATTTTACCTTCTCATTTTTCTCTCCTTTGTTCTCATAAACTCTCAAGATCAAGAAATTGGAATCGTTTCATACAAATGTGACTATTAACTTAAATTTTCCTGACCCAAAATTGACATTTTGCTTCCTAGGATACAGGTCCAACGCGTGTGCTAGCTGTCTGTTCCCAAGCTCCCTGATTTCACTACTAACGATTCCTTGGTTTCTCTCTCTCTCACATTGGAAACTGCTCAAACAATTTATAAATCTTGTAAAAATTTAAATAGTCCTATCATAACAGTTACTCCAGGTTAAAATATCATAGTTATGTTGGTGGTCACAGAGCTAGCCATGTTCTCCTTGTGTTACAGCAAAACTTTAACAAGTGGTTCTTAGTCAGCTCTCAACAAGTTACAAATGGATTATCTCTGTTATTTTCCTTGTTGCTCAATTGGAGATAAAAAGGGTTTGTATGACTAAGACTCCCTGAATACAGTTCAAAGCCAGCCCGGGCAAGAAGAAAAAAATCTCTCTAAAATTCCACCTCCCAGTTAACCAGCAAAGAGCCAGATTAAGAGCTTGGCTTAAGAGGACCAGCAAAATGTTAAAAGCGGCACTGTGGCTCAAGTGGTAGAGCAGTAGCCTTGAAAACAGAAGTGCTCAGGGACAGTGCTCAGGCCCCGAGTTCAAAACCCGTAAATGTGGATGGGAGCATGCCATCCCAGCAACAAGTGCTGGAAGTCCTGGGACTTAGCCAGTCCAGGAGACGGGAATGTGGAGTGGAGAGAGAGGAGAATGGTGTCATATCCTAAACGGAGCTGCCTTGTCTCACCCTTTCAAAACGGATCAGAGCCGGGAAATCGAGAGAGGTAATAACGGTCCATTTTCCTTTTTCTGCCAGTTGTGTGTGTGTATATATATATATATATATATATATATATATATATATATATATATTATATATTTTTTTTTTGTTTGCCTCTGACTGGCTACGCCAAACTGGTTTTCTATCACTAAACACTTCTTTCAGTCATTTCTCCTTACCTGTTCATTTTACAATTGGGTTTATGCTCCAAAAGGAACTTCTCCTGGCTTATGCCCAGGGTGTGTTCTACGCCATTCATGTTAACTAGCCCTATAAACTTATCAATCTTTTGCCTGACCTTTTCAAAAGTCTCTTTTGACAGAATAAAATCTCTTGCTGAGATCAAGATCTGGGAATTTGCCGTTCATAACTGTCACCCTAACACAGACCTGAACCCTGGAGGCCCCAGCCCTGGAAACTTCTGGGTATGCCCAAGATGCAGGAGTTAGCCAGAGGAGACCATACCACCCTCTGGCCCTAGTGACCATTCTCGTGGTAATGATGGGAACTTTTGCCAGCCACACTGGACGGTGCCAGGCTGACCAGGGGCCCTTGATTACGTCGCCCCCTTTCAGCAGGAAGTAGCTACAGAAGAAGAGACCTCCACCCATACTCCCTGCCTGGTGCCCGCCGGTGTCATAATTTTAAAAAACAAAAGAGGGGGGTAGCCCCCAGGATTAATTAAGGGTAGTTATGTTTATATTAAATATCAAAAAAAAATTTAAATCACCCCAAATCATAGTGGGATGGAGCCTTGCATATGCTTTTCCAGATTGAAAAATTAAACCCAGAGCACCCGCTCTGGAGAAATGTCTCTTCTTGTTCTCTCCAGGTAAACAAGGACCATGTTGGACTTCTGCTCTTCCATGGAAATATGGAAAGCCTGACTGCATACGGCAGGAGGCCGGTAGGAGGTAACCAAGCTTCCTCTCCTATCTTTGCTTTCTAGATTCTTTCTTGAGCATCTCATGGCACAATGTTTTGCCATGGCGATACTGCCCACAGTGTCACACAAAAAACACAAAAGAAATTTTGCACCGTGTTTCTTTCTTTCCTCTCTCCCTGCTGCTAGACTTGGGGAGTCCCGTTGGAAAGAAAATAGGAGCTGAGGGTTTTGACACTCAACCCCAATATTTTATGATGGAAATATTTTTAAAAAAGTAAGTGCAAAGGTTTAGTGCCTTCGCTTCAATGTTTATAAAAAAAAAGGAAATGTTTTACTAATCACTTATGTTTAAGTTATTAGCTACTGTGAACTACCAGAGATGCCAGAGCTTCAGACTACTTCTACCTCACCACCAAAAGAGGAATGTCTGCACTTTTCCTGTACTTGGCGTGAGACCAGCTAAGGACTCGAGCTTCTCTGGACAAAGCCAGATGGATGGCCACTTTACCTACCCCTTATATATCTTATGTCAGCATTTGCCTTATGCCTACATATGCCATATGTTCACAACATCCCTTGCTAATTTAAACAAAAAAAAAAAAAAGAAAAGGAGCAGATGTTGGGGACAGCTGTGCCTTTAAGAGGCCTTTAAGAGTGCCTTTAAGAGCTGTGCTCTGAAAGGCACAGCTGGCTTTAGCTTTTCCCCTCCCCTTCCACCTTTAACAGGAAGAGAAGGCCCCAGCCCCTGGGGCGAACACGTGCATGCCATCATGGGGGGACTTCTACAGAGACCCAGCTCTTGGGGGGCTGTAGCCCCCGCCCACAGAGGAAGTTTCATGACATCACCTGATGGGCAGCCCAGCTCAGCTAATCCGTTACTCACGCCAAGTCCCTCCCCTTCCGCCTTTGTCACCATAATAAATTCTTCTGCCCACGCTCTGGGAGGTTGAGGTGCATGGACCATCGAATCACCTCCCTGATGTCTCTCTCTCCACCGCCGTTCCACATGTAAGGGGACCGGGGAGGGGGGTCTCAGCATTTCTCCTCAACTTAGTGCAATCCATTAGAACAAGCTTTGCCTTCTGCTGGCAGAGGGACAAAGCCAAGTCTTTTATAGTTTAGAATTCAGGCATCTCCCCTGGAGAAGTGGGGAGAGGGGTCCCAGAGAAACCCTGACACTGGGGGACTTGCTTTACAATGGAGTACCTTCTACTCTTAAATCATTGTGAGGAAGGCACTTTATTATTGCCATTTTACAGATGAGGGGGAAAAGGGGGGCAAGGATTTTCTGTGGTAGCACAAAGGACTCAGAATGAAAGAGGTGCAGTATGAAACCAGACTGTGCCATTTTATTTGTTTATTGTAGAGATGGATTGTTTGAGAAAGGTCATGAGAAAGTGAAAGGAGAAACTTCTTTGATCCCAAATTGAAGTAATGGGTAGGGAGAAAATATAAAAGAGGATGTCTCTGAGGAGAATGGTAATGTGCTGATACTAGATCTGTTATGTACAAAATAGTAGCGATTCCTAGAGCTAAGAAGAAATGATAACGTGACACCCTCCCCCCCAAAAAAGAGACCTGAGTTGGAGATAAATATTTTATTCACTGAAACTTTAAACTATTACTAAAAGAAAATGTCTACTAAAACTACATTCTATTAATTGAAAGAAGAAAACACATAAAAGAAAGAAGGGAGACAGAGAATCTAGAGGTAGACAGATTCTTAAAGATGAAGGAAGAAGGGAGGAAGGGGGAAAGGAAGGAAGGAAAACAGGAGGGAAAGAGTAGAAAGGAAGAAGGGGGGAAGGAGGAAAGAAGTGGAGACTATAAAGGAGGAAGGGAGAGAGGGAATATATAGGATGGTGTCACACCATCAACAAGAGAAGCAGAGCCACAGTTAGAATGCTCTTGCCAAGCTACATTGAGGTTATTGGACCCAAGGGACACATTTTACCCTCCTGAGAGGGCAAAGAGGTCTAAAGCAAGGCAGGCTCTGTGGTGAGTACCCCAGTGTGATCTGAAGTTGACAAAAAAATGGTTGGCTGCCTCTTTGCTTTGGGGGATTCCTGATACCCTGAGATATTTGTTGTAATCTATTATTTTCTCCCCACAAAAGATCGTTGCAGTTCCATTTGAACTCTGTTTGATCAGTTAATAAAGAAATCTAGTGTTTATTCAGTGACTGGTTTTTAAAGCCACATCTTGACTTATTGACTGTTTGGGGCTTTGACAGAGCAAATTACACACTATCCTCATGCAATTGGAATACCTCCTCAACTCCCATGATGCTCTCTATTGATTCTTGAAAACAAAACAAAAAAAAAACCTTATGATATCTAGTCTAAAACAATAAAAGCAGTCCTCCTGTACTTCAGGGAGGTATTTTAAACTGTTTATCCTTTGTAACATAGTCCAATGCTAGAGCGATTAATCCTATTTGAATTTTAACCAACCCTAAAAGCCTCTCCATCAATTTCATGTGAAAAGGGCTAGTTAGGGGGCACTTTGCAGCACAAACCTTAATTTTATAATAGAGCTCTTCAGCTCAGATTGGCTTTTGACCCAGCTAATTTAATTGTCTTTGTTATTGATAGCTACAAAGTTGTAAATAAACAGTTGGGAAATGTGCTTGCTAGGTTTACTTTCAAAACAGTATTTTGGATGACCCTCCAAGTGATAAAATTCCCTTTGCTTCTTGCTAGGGTATATGGTTTATTTCATCATTACCAGCCCAAGAGGGTCATATAAAGTGTTTATTATGGCTAAATATGAGGCCCCAGAGTGGTTTCCAACCTTAGAAAACTATGCCCTTCCTCAGATCTCCTAGGGCTGACTCTGCAACCACTTTGTCAGGGAAAAAGACACAAAGTTTAGCAAATTTAAGCATTCAGTTTGTGGAATCCTTCTGTTCCCTCTAACTCATCCCACTGTCAATGGGAGGAAGACAGGAGTAGACCTCTTGAGGAGAGTGATCTTTGCAGAGGCAGCCCTCAGAGGGGCAGGAGGAAAAGGAAACCCCATTCCTTCCCCATAGCCACTGAAAACTGGCCTACCCAGAGTTTCTAGACTGTGGGGCAAATAGGGGCACATGGCAGCCATGTAAGTGAAAGGAAAGAAAAGAATTAGGATCCTAGGTCTTTGCATTGTCCAGGGTTGTTTGGGCACGTGTGTGTGTGTGTGAGAGAGAGAGTGTGTGTGTGTGTGTTTGGATTTCACTAGTGATAGTTGAAGGGTTTGTAGCACGTTGTCATGCTTTTCTGTTCAAGGCCCCATTTTTCCTTCCTTCCTTCCTTCCTTCTTTCCAGCCTTCCTTCTTCTCCCCTTCTCTCTGTTTTCCACCTTCTTGCTTGTTTTCTTCTTTTGTTTCCCTCTTTCCCTCCCTCCTTCCTTCCCTGTTTTCTTTTCCTCACTCTGCCTTCCTTCATTTTTTCCTTCCTTGCCTCTTTTCTTTCCTTCTTCCTTCCCTCAATTCCTCTCCGCTCTCTCCTCCTTCCGTCTTTGCTATCCCATTCTTCCTCCCATTTTCTACCTTATCCACTGATAGGCAGGCATTCAAGTGTGTTCGATGTGTCTCTCTGTGTGTGCTCTTAAACCACACACACACACACATATTACATATATGTACTTTATTGGAAACCAAAGCTGTTATGCTCTGTGCTTTTATTCCCTTAATTCCCTCAGCGCTGATTTTTAGCACTCTCTCTGTCTCTGTTGCCAGGTGTACATTTACTTGGTGGCTTCTAAGTGCTCCACTGTATTCCAGGGTAAAGTCAGTATACTATACTTGTGTAGTTTCTTGGCTGGATAATGTGTGTCAGAAATGCTGCTGGTAAATACCCCTGTAAACACTTTTCTGTGCTTTCGGCTTACTCTGAACAGCCAGGAGGTAGCCGCGCTTCGTAATGCACTAATGCATGCTGTGTGGAATCGTTTGTTTTGATGCACTTCTCCAGGCTGCATGCCACTTGCATGAGTCCTATTCCCACAGGCCTACCAATGTTTGTCAGGATGGTAAATTTTTTTAAATCTATTTTTAAAATTGGTTTTCACATTCCAGATATCACCTTGGGATGTTCTAGGACTGTAATCTTCCTACCTGTACCTTTTAAATAGCTGGAATGAACTATCATGTCTGTTTTATATATTGAGTTGACAATATCACTAATTTTTGGCCCAGGTTGGTATGTTTCCATACCAACCTGATATCTTCTGACTAGATGCACCACTATATTTAGCCCCCTTGTATACTTTTGATATGAGAAATAACTTCCTCCAAATCTCTGATTTCCATGTTAGCTGTATTTCCTATTTAATCACCAAATAGAAACCTTTCATTTCAATGTGATAAAAGCAATACTTTTCTTTTGCCTTTAAAATCATACTCCCCTTTCTTATAAGATATTTCTAATAGTACCTTTCATAACTAGGTTTTAATAAGAAAGAAGGGAAGAACAGAAGAGAGAGAGAGTTGTTCTGACATATATTTGTGTGTGTGTGAGAGAGAGAGAGAGTGATTTTCTTGCTAAACTCTAATTCTGTTCCAGAAATCTATGACCATGACTATATATCAGTATGCTAACAGTTTTCACCACTAAGCATTTGTAATACATTTTAGCAGTTGACAGGTCCAGTTTCCTATTTGCCTTAGCTTTGCAAGGATTTCCCCTCCATAAACACTTACAATTATCCAGTAGCTTAATAATGTTGCTTATTAAAACATCATCCTGGAACATTTTTAGGAATTTCATGTAACAGAAAGATACATCAGAATGTCTAATATAAAGTTAGCCCATTCATGAATGTCAGTATCGCCTTTGGATTAGGTTCAATTGTTTTTTAAAAACAGTGGTTCTATAGTTTCCAACAGAAATTTTGTATGGATACAATTTTCTTTTTGTTAACTCATAAAGCTGTTTTCCATGGAATTTGCATTCTGCTTTTAGTACATTTTCTATTTGTCTTGTTTCAGTGACTCATCATTCCTTAGTGGGTTCAGGAATATATCTGCAAAGCCACACATCAACACAAGAGTGTCAGCATTCTCTATCTTGTCGATATAAAATATCACAGACCTCAAATCTGATTGAAGGTAAAACTTTTATACCTGGGTCTAGCTTGGGATTTATAACAGCCATGGTTTTTATCACTAGAGAGATTTGAACTTTGTTTTAGGGAGGCTAAAACAGTTTGTGAACATCACTAACTTAAATCCTCACAGTAATCTGAGACATAGAGAAGTAATTCAGATCCTGTCTTACCCACGTCTCCTAAGGCCATATCCTGGCATCATTTGAACTTCCAGTCAGTGAGAGTGATTTCTGACCCTGTCTGCAATGAAGACACTCTTCAGGGAGTTCACCAGTATACACACTTTGTGGTACACAGGCTCACAGGAACATAGGAACTTGTAGCTAATCCTATACTGATGTTCGGAGAAGAAAATACATGTTTTGTTTATATTGCTTTAAATTTTGATCACACTATTTTCCAACCAACCTCTTTCCCCATGTCTTTCTTCTTTTTCCAAATCCCGATTATAGAAAAAAGTCATTCCAAATCAAATTGCCAAATATATTTTACAAGCTTCAACGGACCACTTAAAATGTCCAACTATGAAACACCAGAGACAGTGTGTGTTCTCTGGGCCAAAGACTGTAGGTGGAATGTTTTTGTTAGTTTTTAGCCCGAAACTTGTGACTCCACTGTTACCAAGCATTATTTTACCCTGTAGGGGAAAAAATAAAACGTCTTTGCCTTTGTTGTCTCTTCTTCCTCTTCTTTTTTCTCCTCCACTTCCCCCTTCTTTTTCTCTTATTCTTCTTCCTTTCTTCCCTTCCTTCTTTCCACTCCTATCTCTGCTTTCTGTTCTCTTTCTTCTTCCTTTGAAAAGAAGACAATATAGGCAAAATAATTATTTATTCATTTATCTTTTATTATGTTTAAGTAATTGAACAAAGGAGTTGCCATTTACTGAAGCAGTTTATGAATACAATATATCTTGATCTTTATTAATGTCACACTGTTCAACATTCTCACCCATTTCTCCCTGATCCACCCCTTCCCTTGCTGTTCTTAAAATGTTGTAGAATATACATTGGATTCTTACTCATCTGTTAGGAAAGATGGTGTACCATTTGTAAGGAAATAGAAACAAAGGTTGCAACATTTCCCTCATTTGTGGTAGATGGGATGTATCTATAAATAAACAGGCGGAGCAGTATGTAAGTGGTTCAAAATAAATTAGGTGAAGTACACTAGACTCTATGGACAGCTCAAAAGGCATAATCTTTTAGAAAGACTAGGTCAAAACCCAATAAAATCAACACCTAGAAATGGGTACATTCAAAGAAAGGTGGAGCTAAGGGGAGAGGTGGGGAGAATGCATTCAAGAATTCATTGTCTATATCACAAAATTGGGTATGGAAAGTGGTGAGTTACAGAGAGTGAGAATGTTGAAGAGGGTAACACTGATCAAGATGTATTGTATTAATAATCTGTTTTGCTAAATGTCACCTCCTTTGTACAACTACTCAAAGATAGTAAAAATATTGTTTTAAAAGGCATGAACACATTAGCAATTTATTTTTTACCAATAACATCAAAAGCAATGTTTATCTGAATTAGGGAAGGGAAGGGAAACATCAAAATGTTGAGCCAAAGGACAAAAGGTGAACCAATGCAACAATGATACTCACAAGACAATATGTGGTAAACTAACTATACAACGTTGTGGGGGGGGGGGGACAGGAGAGGAGGGAAGGTGGGAGAAAAAAGAGGGAAGAGATAACAAGTTTAACAAGAAATGTACTCACTGCCTTATGTATGTAACTCTACCCTCTGTATATGACCTTGACAATAAAATAAAATTAAAAGAAAGCAATTGCTTGAAGTAGGAAAATGAAAATGTGTGTTCAAAATGTATCAAAGTTCACTTGGAAATACATTCAAAAACATATAAAATAGTATTTTTTGTTTGTTTTTCTCAAAGTTAGACCAAGCAGTAGACTTGGGATGGATTGATCCTTAAAGATATTCTCACAAATACTTCTCAAATCTTTCTTTGTAAGATGAAAACCTGCTCAACACAAAGTATGATTTGGTACATAAAGAAATGTATAAGTTAACCTAGCTTCATCAGGTCACTCTACAATGGATATAAACAGAAGTTCTCCCTTACCCATAAAGATGAAGTTTCCAAGAATCCCAGTGGAAGCCTGAAATACAGATACTCAGAATCCTTTGAATACTGTGCTCTTTCATCTAACTAGTACACAAACAAGTGCTTCTTATCCAAGCACTTAACTACACTCTGTGGCTGTTATTGTTCTAGTTTTTGAGGTGCAGTAGTAAAACTGACACAGATATATTTTTTTTCATTTTCACAGTTTCACAGATAGCTCTCACTGTGGCTCTTGGTATATTTCTTGTCTTCCTCTGTGAAGCATAAAAACTTTAATGCTTTCCATCAAAGAAAGTACTCTGGCATTTCTCTGGCACATTCAAGTCACCAACATCACTATTCTTTGGGGATATTATTAATTAAAACAAGAGTGACTGACTTAACATATGCACTGTGTCTCATGATGATGAGTCTGATAACCAGGATGTTTGCAAAGTGATTAATGACAGGGCAGCACATACAGTGGGGATACAGTGCACATAGGTAAGCTATAGCCTCAAGATGACAGAGTGATATAACATGAGATTTCCTCACACTTCTCAGAATAACATACAATTTAAAATTTAGGGATTGTTTGTCTCTGTAATTTTCCATTTAATATTGTCAGGAAATCAAACCCCTACATGAGTGTAGACTACTGTCTTTCAAAAAATCATCTCTCACATCATAAGTGCATACACATTTTTAACCTCCACATTACTTTTCTGGATTTATAACAATTTAGCTTTGCAGAAAAGAATGTTTTTTTTTTTGTTTTAGAATTCATTCAGCTTCTATCTTATAGAGTATGAATTAAACCTTATAGAGAAAGAACATATGGCTAAACCACTCAATTTTGAAATTTCTGTGTGTTCTGGAAGGAAATTATGATAAACTGTGCAGATACTCTAAGTAACACTGTATGTGAAAAGAACATTCAAGAAGTATAAGTAAATTTATGAAATAAAGATTGCAAAAGTATCTCCCCATTCCAAGATATATGTTTCCCCATGCCCATAATATAGATGATAGAACTCAAGAGGCAAAACCAGCAATTTCAAAACAGAAATCAGAATGATACTAAACTTCCAGAAATTATGCCAATGCATTTTTAGTACATGTATAGATCAGATTTCAATTATAGGAAATGTTGAACCTTTTGAGATAACCGCTTTACAAAAATGGAACATCTTGAAAAGTAGGCTCCAGTCATTTGCTCGTAAATCAAAGCAGATCTGCAGAACTGACCCACCAATGAAGTAGCTACTTTGGCTGCACTAAGGAAGGTAGGGGATAATCAGTAAATTAATTGACTGGGAAGCAAGCATCTTAATTGCAGTCTCTGGATCGCATTCCTGACACTGTCTGAGAATCATGTCCAAGATCTGTCTACAAAACAATGAAAATATAACAAAATGGATATCCTATTCAACTCTCTACTAACATAATACTGAACTGGCCAATAGTACTCCTACTTCTGAAAAGCCAAATGCATCCTTGGCTTTCCCACCACCACAGGTCTCTCACCTTCATGCTACTTGTGAGAACATATATCCTTTTTGTGGGAGCCCAACTGTGAATGTTACAGAAGACAAATTCAATAAGAAGTATCATCATTTATTCATTTTTATTTGTGATACTAGGGATTGAACTCACAGTCTTGCACATATGATACAAATATTTTGCCACTAAGCCCTAGCCTCTTTTTCTTTTCTTTTGAGATGATAGGGTTTTCCTAAGTCCCCCAGGGACTTGCTTTGAACTCAATCTACCTGCCTCAGCCATCAAAGTAAGTGGTGCTTAGCTAAGAATTATTTTTGTTAGTAGAGAGTGTTACATATCTAGAAAGACAAGACCTTGACCTCTCCACCTTTATGCTTCCTTTCTTTCTGCTACATGATAGCAGGGCTACATGGTAGAGGGCTTTTCTCTTAATCAGTTAGAGGTATAAAGGCTGTTCTCACATACATTGGAAAATGAAAAATGAAAGGTTGTTTCTAGAAAGACACTCGGGCCACCTACCTAAAGACTTAAGTAACATGGCTGGAGAGAATGGAGTTGGGTGAGACTATCAGGGAATTCTGCCTGACAGGAATAAAGGGACAGGATCTGGAGAGGAAAAGATTAATGTTGTCCAAGCCCCATTACAACTTCCACAAAAAGCCAACTGGAAATCAAGCTAAAACATATAATCCCTAAAAATGTCTGCAGAACTTGTCATCATTATAGCAAGTCCAGGCATCATGCAGGCAGTAGTGCAGGGCCATTCGAGTGAGGGTCCTCTCCCAAACCCATGAGAAACGAGATCATGAACATTGCATGACTTTGCTGAGCTCTGTGTCAACTGCCCTGGGATAAAACGTCTCAATTTTCATAGCCCAGAATGCTCATAGTCCTAGAGTCCTAACATTACCTATTAGCTCATTGGTCATAGGTTTATTAGTTGGGGAAGCAGCTGCAAGTTGAGACAATCTTTACACAAGTACTTGGCCCTGGCCATAAGAGCCACTTAGAAAGTATCCTGCACTTGACCATGTTTAGCATTCACTCCAGAGCAGAAGGCACAGAATTAATGATCCTCCTTGGGTAGATAAATAAACAAAATCCAGAGATTTTGTAAGTAACCCAAAGTCATGTTGCTCGTAACTGGCAACACAAAACAGAATCAAATATTTTACTCTCAGTCCTGCATATTTTTATTACATTGATTCTGTTGATAGTCATCCTTTGTATAGTAGAAGAACAAAACAATAACAACAATAACAACAAAAACCTATACAAAGATGAATTCAGTCAAGTGTGGCTCTGACTGCAGTGGGTTGAATTCTGCAAGTCAGTTGTCTTGTTATAAGGAATAACCTAAATTCTGTTTGCCTGGGTAGGAATATCCTGAAGTTTTGTGTTTGTTGTTGTTGTTGTTGTTATTTTTCCTGTGCCAGTCCTGTGGTTTGAACTCAGGGCCTGGGTGCTGCTCAAGGCCAGCACTCTACCACTTGAGCCACAGATCCAATTCCAGCTTTTTCTGAGTAGTTTACTAAGGATAAGAATCTCACAGACTTTCCAGCCTGGGTTGACTTCAAACTGTCATCTTGGTAGCTAGGATTACAGGCAAGAGCCACTGGAGCCCAGCTCTGAAGCAATGTTATTGTAAAAAAATAAAAATAATTTTAAAAAACCCACAAATATTTAGAAAAATATCAGTATGAAAGCAATAACTGACATAGTCAATTCAAATAAAGGTGGGGGAAATCATGAAACCTGGAAAAGATACAGCCAAGGTATTACTTGACATTGTGAAATCAGATCAATAATCATCACATTTCCTTTTTTCCACCTTTCACATACACAGCAGAGTTAGCACAGTGCAGGGAACTAAGAACTTCTGGAATTCTTTTTTTTTAATATATATATATATTATTTTCAAACTGAATTACAGAGAGGTTACAGTTTCATACATTAGGCATTGGATACATTTCTTGTACTGTTTGTTACCTCCTCCCTCATTCCCCCCTCCCCCCTCCTTCTTTCCCTTCCCCCTCCCCCCCATGAGTTGTTCAGTTGTTCAGTTCATTTTCACCAAACAGTTTGTAAGTATTGCTTTTGTAGTTGTTTGTCTATTTTACCCTGTGTCTCTCGATTTTGGTATTCCCTTCCAATTATTGATGTTTTTCAGTACATTATGCACCATTTATTAAACTCTACACCAAGGCTGAAATATGAGTTCTGATTTTACTACTTTCCTTTGCCTCTTGTGCTCAAAGATTCATCTAGATGATTTATTTTCTCTTTGTTTATTCATTCATTCCATACACTTTTAAGCACTTGCTAGGTGATGGGTACTGCATGATTGTTATAATGAAAATTTAACAGCATTTCTGCATGAGCGAAAGCTTGACCCTCTGGGACTGTACAGGATCCAGAGAAGATGTGGTATTTCTTCCTGGCTCCAGGCAAAGGTTCACAGGAAACTCCAAAGAGAATACTAAAACAAAGATATAATTAAGAACATTGGCTATGATAATCAGGAAAAAAAAACTGGCTGGATAGAGGCAGCATGTGATTCTTATAAAGATATGGAGATCTTTAGCTGTCCATATTTCCAGACCCGGTCTAGAAATAACCCAAGCAAATATCCTTCCATGACTGAATGTATCCACTTACTGAGAAACATACCTACAATGAAATCACACTTAATAAGAAAGGGCCATCCATTACCAATATGTTTTTTTTTAAATGTTTGCTTATAGAGTTTTCTTTTTCTTTTCTTATTTATTGTCAAAGTGATGTACACAGAGGTTACAGTTTCATATGTTAGGCCTTGGGTACATTTCTTGTACTGTTTGTTACCTCCTCCCTCATTCTCCCCTCCCCCCTCCCCCTCTCCCTCTCCCCCCATGAGTTGTTCAGTTGGTTTACACCAAATGGTTTTGCAAGTATTGCTTTTGGAGTTATTTGTCTTTTTATCCTTTGTCTCTCGATGTTAATATTCCCTCTCACTTCCCTAGTTCTAATAACAGTATATACAGTATCCAGTGTACTCAGATAAGATACAGTGATAGTGCAGGTACAACCACAGGAAGGGGATACAAGAGGATTATCAACAATAGAAGCTATGGTTTCACATGGCATGTTGAAAGTAATTACAACAGTGATATAACAGTTGTTTCCATAACATGGAGATCATTTCACTTAGCATCATCTTATACATTCATAGGTGCATAGCTATTAGGCTCTTGTGATCCTCTACTGTGACTAGCCTAAACCTGTGCCAATTATTCCCTCTGAGGGAGACTATAGAATCCATGTTTCTTTGGGTCTGGCTTACTTCACTTCATATAATTTTTTCCAGGTCCTTCCATTTCCTTATGAATAGGGCAATGTCATTCTTTCTAACAGAGGCATAAAATTCCATTGTATATATGTACCACATTTTTCTGATCCATTCATCTACTGATCCATTCATCATCTGGGTTGGTTCCATGTTTTAGCTATGACAAATTGTGCTGTGATGAACATTGTTGTGCTGGTGGCTTTTTAATATCCCAACACTGTTTTTTAATGAAATAGAGGAAACAATCCAGAAATTCATATGGAATAGTAAAAAAACACACAAATAGCAAAAACAATCCTAAGCAGAAAGAACAGTGCTGGAGGAATTACAATACCAAACTTCAAGCTGTATTATAAAGCTATAGTAATAAAAACAGCTTGGTATTGGCACCGAAACAGGCCTGAAGACCAATGGAACAGAATTGAAAACCCAGAAATGAACCCACAGAACTACGCCTACTTAATCTTTGATAAAGGAGCTAAAAAAATAGGATGGAAGAAAGATAGCCTCTTTAACAAATGGTGCTGGCAAAACTGGTTCAACACCTACAACAACCTAAAACCAGATCCTTATATATCACCCTGTACCAAAATCAATTCCGAGTGGATCAAAGACCTCGAAATAAAAGCAGATGCCCTGAAAACACTAAAAGGAGTAGGAGAAACACTTTGGCTCCTTGGCGCAGGACGAAACTTCCTTAACAAAGACCCAGAAATGCTAAAAATCAAAGAAAGGATGGACAAATGGGACTGCATCAAACTGCAGAGCTTCTGCAGACATAGCTCGCAAGATAAACAGAAAGCCCACAGATTGGGAAAAGATCTTTACTGGCCATACAACAGGCAAAGGCCTCATATCTAAAATATATGCAGAACTAAAAAAATTACCTTCCTCCAAAACAAAACTGCAAAGAACCAACAGCCCCCTCAACAACTGGGCGAAGACTTACAAAGAGACTTCTCTGATGAGGAAATGAGAATGGCCAAGAGACATATGAAAAAGTGCTCTACATCACTGGCCATAAAAGAAATGCAAATCAAAACAACATTGAGATTCCACCTCACCGCAGTAAGAATGTCTTTTATCAAGAAAACTAACAATAATAAATGTTGGAGGGGATGTGGCCAAAAGGGAACCGCACTTCATTGTTGGTAGGAATGTAAACTGGTTCAGCCACTCTGGAAAATGGTATGAAGATTCCTCAGAAGGTAAACATAAAGCTCCCCTATGACCCAGCGGCCCCACTTTTGGGCATCTACCCAAAAGACCACCAACAAGAATAACAATATCAAGATGAAGGTCAGTGAGTTAATGTAGTTGAAATGAAGAAACCAACCTAAAAAAGTTGCATGTGATTTGGGCATGTATCTTAGTGATTGGGTGTGCACTTGTATAGTATTTTTCAAGCCCTGGTTTCAATCCCCAGGACTGCAAATAAGAAAGGAAGTAAGTAAACAAAAAAAGCAAAACAAAAGTAAGGAATGAAAGCTACATGTCATATGATTCTTTTTAGTGACATTCTTTCAAAGAGAAAGCTATAAAGAAAGTAGGCAGATCAGAGGTTGCTAGGGGCTAGGAAAGGGAAAGGGTTGATTCCCAGAGGAGTAGAATAGAATTTGGGGGGAGATGAATAAACTTTTCTATAGCTTCTTTGCGATAGGTTTACATGGTGGGGTGACTATCATATCTCATAACTATATTCTAGTAAGGAGAACTTTAAAGTGCATAAATTATACCTAAAATGATGCAAGGTTTGGGAGTTTGATATGTTATATTCAAATCAAATTATTTCTTATTGGTGCACCTTGGGCAAATTACTTTGCTTATTCAGGCCTATCTTAGAGACATCATTTATAATGGAAGTATCATAATAATACTTACCTCATTGAGTTGTCATGAAGATTAAGTGAGTAATCTATGTGAATTTCCTAGCACAGTGTCTTATTTGCATTAAGTCTTGGCAAAGAGAAATTAGGAATTCACACAGTCATAGTGTGTCACTGTCTTCTGATGAATGAATGCATGTATGCATGCATGTGTGCATGTATGCATGTGTGTATGTATGTATGAATGTATATGCTTCACCAGTGATCCATTTAATATTCAATCATTTCCATACAGGTACTTCTGGAGTAAAATATCATGTCTAGGCTTTCCTAGTTACCACCCAAGACCAAAAATTGTCTTCTGTGGACATATCAACAAACTATACTTCTGCTTTGACCCATACCTGATGCTCACAATAAATGTTCCATAACCTGCTTTCTCTACATGACAGCCACACACTGCTCTTGTCAAGACCCCAAAGGAAGAGATGACAGCACACAATTCAATCATCATTCACTACTTAGTTATTCAGAATGCCTGCTTTTTTCTATTTTTTCCTCATCAAAAATATCAGGGAATGTCATTTACAAGCAAAAAATAAGGAGTGTGTGTAATGATATATGCAACTACTTTCTTGTAATCATTTCACAGAATTCCATTATTAAGTCCTTAAAACTCTGACAAGCAGCATTATTTGGAAGTTTACAGACTTCAGTTAGTTTGGAGGTCAAAAAAATTGAAATTACTTTCTTCCAATAGCAAGGCTAATGGTGAGGAACCATGGCATGAATTCTCTAAAACAATGGATAGTACCCAAATTCTTGACATGGTACACTACTTCATTTTGGAAAGCATTATCATTTCTTTTTCCAACAGATTGCTTTTCTAATTATATTTTGCTTATGTCATTGCCATTATTTTGCAGTCTGTGAGAACTCAATGAAGGACAAAGAGGATGTGAGGTACCAAAATGACTTAGAAGGGTAGTGGATTCATTTTCTGGAATTTTAGAAACTCCATTGCACAATTTTACTTCTTCCGATTGCTTAGGGGTGATCAAAGATAAAAGAAAGGTATTCTTATCTTAAGCCTAGCCTTATGTTGAAAAAAACTCCAAATGATTGTGAAGAAATTACAGTATTTACACTTGAATGTACATGATGATTGTTTTGGGGAATGGGTTAGGGAAGAAAAACAGAGCTTTACGTACTGGTAGGGAAGATGAGGGTATGTTTTAGTGATGCAGAAAGAAAAGGTTTGGGTTACTAAAGCTCAACTTTTTTACTTATGGTTGTCTATACGTTGAACTTTTGCATCACAAACTGGTATGCTTTTAAAAAAAACATACAATTGGAAGGTAGCTGTGTGCTGAAATGTTTTTGAACAGTTTTACCACATAAATATTGCTTTTTCTGGTCTTAGCTGCAAAAGAAGTAAGGTCTGGCTACCAATTGGTTACATACTCATATCCAAAGCTCTATAACTTCTCTGGAGACTTTTAGAGAGCATAAACGTGTGTGTGTGTGTGTGTGTGCACACGCGTGCACAATTCAACTCTTACCTCTCTCATACATAGAGCAAAGTTCATTCCACATATTACCCTTAACCTGTGCTTGATTTAGTGTTTGGGTTGATCATTAAAAAGGGAAATAAACACAGATTATAACAGTGTGCTTTGGTAACCTCACACTTCAGTCTTATTCCAAGTATCTGTCAAAGTCCTTTATTCTTTGAGAAGAGAATTTCCTGGCAAAACTACATTGATGGCTTGCTGAGTAAAGGCAAATCATTTGGAAACACAGGTCTTTGTAAGAACAGAAGTCAGTACACATTCTGTGGTATTTTCCCAAGATGGCCAATGGCAATTTCTCTCTCATATTCCCCTCTGCATGTCACAGAGCACAGGGTATTGGTCCTCCTCTGAAGTCTTTGTGAAACAAGCACCTCGTTGTCACCAACCAAGGCTGGTGATTAATACTGAGTGCTTCAGAGGTCAAACCTTAAGACTGACAGACCCTGCTTCCTCTACAAGACAACACACCATGCAGCAATACCAGGACATTATGCTAAAGACCATCACACTGTGAGGAGGTGGTACACAAGAAAAGACTGATAGAGAATGATTAAGAAAGATAAATGTAAGTGCATACTAGCACGTGACCTAGATGACCTTATATTAAACAGAAAACTGCCCAGCTACACCCATTCAACTCTCATATGATTGATACCAAATCATTGTGGCTATAAGCCACTATGTCTTGAAATGACTGGTATATACAGCAATATGTAGCTAAAACATTTTTCTTCCACTCTCATTTTTGCCTCCAAGAAAAATTTAAAAAGAAGAAAGTCAAATGGACACACATGCCAGTAATTAATAATATTGCAAATACATTCATAAGTAATAGTTTATGTTGTCAAGATCTAAGTGAATAAAATTTAGTTTAAATTAATCTGTCATTTTAAATTAAACAATCATGATCAATAATTTTTATGTTAAGAACCAGCCTCCACATTTATTAAGTTTGGGACATTCCCTTTCTAGGTGGTATCTTATTCTTTTAATATAAACTGAAGATAGCAATAAAACCAGAAATGCATGTAATTGAAGAATACATCCATCTATTCATTCATGTTGTTTTCTCTGGTGCACCTTTAAAAAAATGTATGATCTAATTTGGAAAATGTGAAAGAAAAAAATCAATAGAGTAACCGTGATTTATAAAGGTGAAACCTTCATGTCATGAATATTTCATCAGGGAAACGTGGAAGCCATCAGATTTCATCTATGTGGATTTCTCTATCTGATGTGATTAATTCATAAATGAATTGACATCCATTACTAAAGGAGATAATAACTGGGTACATGAGAATGGCATGGGGAGTACAAAACAAATACTTGTTTCAGAAGGCTTCTGAGAGTTTGGCATAGTTTGGGGCAAAGGTGATCAAAGCCATTGGTGTGGAGAGAAGTTACCATTTTCCGCATGTCTTGAAGAGGAACATGGAAATGAGTTAAACCCTACAGTGCAGATCTGGGTAAAAGAAATTCTCTTTTTCTCTCTCTGAGAAACAGGATGAGATGCTTCAGGGATGAACTATTTCAGAGATGAACCTTTTCATACATATTTGTCAAGACTATACATAGCTCAATTCCCCTTCATATTCAATTATCTTGAAGCTCCTCTACTCAGTTCAAGAGGCTGTGGAGAAATGTATGTGAGGTGAAGAAGGAAAATTTACACATTTTTGTGGAAAAATAAACCAACTACATTCAATAAATTCATAGTCAAGCAATTAGTGATACAACCAAAGACACAATAAGCACCCATCGATCCCCCACAGAGTGGAAGGCAGCACAATGAACAAGGCAAATTAGAAGCAGATCAAAAGAGAAGCATATTCAATAAAGAACTCAGGCAGAATGCTGCCAGGGCCAGCTCAGCACTGAGGTTTCAAATGACAAAGTCCTAAGGGACTAGATTGGCCATGTTATACGTATACTACCCTCAATACGATTTTCAAAAGCAGACCATGGTGAAGTGATTTCATTCGCAAGCTATTGATTTCATGGAAGAAACCCCAAGTTTTCCAAGAGCCATCAAGGAGGACCCAGAAAGGCTCAGAAGTTAATTTAGCATCAGGGACACTCATTGAGTCTAATGTGTTTCCTTGCAGAAGAAATTAATCATGGGTTTGAAGGCAGTCTTCTTTGGCTCCAGCTATCAAAATCTACACAGGTGTTAGTGCCTTCTTTAAGTGAACTCCTCAACCTACAGCTGAAAGCAATGTGTCGGCACTGACATCTGATCAGCATAATGATATGGAGAAAGTGGGGAATGTATTCAATTATAAAGAAAGAGACAGAGGGCATCATGAGAGAGAGGAGAAGGCACAGGTACAGTTTTGCTGATCCTATCTGACTAACCATCAGAAGGGAGAATCAGTGGACAGAGCATGCTTGCTCAAGTCAAATGTGGAGAGTAGAGACATTTAAAAGCATGCAGCTCACAAAATTACTCCTTTGTCTTTCATTTAATATGTTAGATAATATTTATTATAAGTATGGGCATATAAGCAAATTTTCATCTTACTATATGCTCTTTGTGGGGGGAAATGGAGTCTGTTTTACCTACTCTTATATCTCTTCTTCCTAGTAAGCACTCAGTACCTATTTTTACTAGATGAACAAATGAATGCAGTTTTAGAAGTCTTACAAATATTAAAACACCCCTCATCTTTTAGTGTACTTAGTTTTCCTTTGTTGATTACAGTAGCCAATGGATTGATTTAGAACAAATGTGGTACTGAAAAATATGCAGCAAGATACAGCAACAGAAAACAATGAGATGGACAAAGAAGAATTTATGTCATATTTCTGGAGTTACACTAATTTTCTGGAGCCCTGAGGATTTCACCTTCTAGATTCTAAATTTAGAATAAAGGGTAAGGAGATAAGTGCGAGTGTTATTGTATGAAAGTGCTTTTGGGAGAGAGTATCTGTAATTCCACTAAATTCTACTTTTAGAGCTGTTATGATACTTATTATTAATTATATGAGACAAAGAATCAATGTGTGAGAGTAAAATGATTTCAATTCATAACATAGAATAGGAAGAAGATATGTTAAGATATCTAGTCTAGCACATCATACCTTCAGAAAGATAAATTATTGAAACATTCAGGAGTAATGGTGGTCCCATCTGTCTTCATGTTCAATTGACATGTGAATTTAAAAGTTCCTGTCGTACCCCCTCTCTATATTTCTCTCTCTTTTTTCTTTCTCCCTCTCCTGTCTCAAGGTCTTACACACACACACACACACACACACACACACACACGCACACACACACACACACCCTAGTACTATATAAGAAAATCCCTAGGGCCAGGCTGCAAACAATCAAGGAATTGAAACCAGCTCACAGCCTTTGAGATGTTTCTCTGCCTGGTTGCTAACCAACCAGACCTGAAGAATGGCGTCCTCCTTTCCCTTGCTGCTATTCATTCATGCAGCAGCAGGTTGTCTGAATTCTACACAAATAGTGAGAGAATTTGTTAATAAAAATTCTGTCTATCTGTCTGTCTGTCTTACAAACCTCCATATAATAAACTGCTAATTGAAAGACCGCTTGTAGCTAAAGTAGCTAAAATAGACTCAATAAGAACAAAGCCTAATTTCTTTGGCCTCACTCATTTCCCTTATCCTTCTATTATTTCTTGGCTGCTAAAATGGCTCAAGTTGTAAACCTGAATGAGAAGTGTGCAAAATGTCCTCTAAAACAAGACACTGGCAGTTCAGAATTTGTCATCTTAGACATATGGCCTCCTATAACATTTGATTCACCTATCAAAAAGCAAAGATCTATGCTGGATTTTTTTTCCTTTCATTAGTAAAATCCATTTTAAGGTCTCCAGGAGGTAAATTATTTTTAAAATTAGTTTTTATTTTATTAGTCGGGTTGCAGAGTGCCAAAATTGCACTGAAGCCAGTGGCACTTCACGGAGCTTATTAATATTGATACGATCACTTCGTGTTCTGTGCTGAGTGACACTGCTAACCTTCTGGGATGGCAAGAATTGTTCTTAAAGGGACCACACCATTTTAACATAGATTCCCAGGTTTTTTCTTTAGGTAGTCATGAAAAGGGCAACTAAAAGGTCTGCATCCCCTTTCTATGATTGGATTCATTCAACTCACATCTCCTAAACATGGGCTGTGGTCTCACCCTATGCCAGGTGCTGAAGCTGCAAGCAAACTCAAAAAAAACATGACTTGTCTATTTGAAGAACTCAATCTATTCTGTGCCAGGTTCTGTGGCTCGGAATTGCAGAATATTTGAAAGAGTTACAGTGTTGTCTTTAGTCAAGGACTTACTCAGCATTGGAAGAGCTGAAAGAATTATTCCATTCTAAAGAGCACCGAGGGACCAGTGAAGTGAGAGATTATTTTGTTTAAGAGAGATTGCTTCAATGTCTAAACAAGGCTTTGAAAAGATTGGTAGATGCTGAGAGACAGGTACAAAGATATCAGCAGAGAATAAAGGACAAGGAGATGCTCACAGTACAAAAAGAGGCAAATAGAATTGGGGTCTAGTTAGAGAATGGCAGGTACACCATGGAAAAAGAAAAGCTATTAGAATACAGTAATAGACAGAAAATTAGGCCATGGCCTTGTTTGCTGTAGCTAGAGTGCCAGCTGGAATAGTCTCAATTAAATTTTCACAGAATAAAAAACTTTCCAAGCATACCATTGTTTATAATGATAGGTGGGCTTTGTTTGTTTTTTGTCACTTGGGCTTGAACTCAGGGCATGGGAGCTGTCCCTGAGTTTTTAGCTCAAGGCTAGAGCTCTACCACTTTGAGCCATAGCACCACTTCTGGTTTTCTGGTGGTTAATTGGAGACAAGAGTCTCACAGATTTTCCTTCGTGAACTATCTTTGAACCTGGCTCCTCAGATATCAGCTTCTTAAGTAGCTAAGATCACAGGTGTGAGCCACCAGTGCAGGATGATACTTTTTTAAACAAAGTTGAATTAATCCTCGAATAGACAGACTTCCTATGTGGGGGTCATGGTGTTTAGTAAATAATTAGCACAGGTTTAGGCTAGTCACAACAGAGGATCACAAGAGCCTAATAGCTATGCCCTTATGAATGCATAAGATGATGCTAAGTGAAATGAACTCCATGTTATGGAAATGATTGTTATATCACTGTTGTAATTATTTTCAACATGCCATGTGAAACCGTAGCTTCTATTGTTGATGATCCTCTTGTATCCCCTTCCTGTGGTTGTCCCCATGCTATCACTGTATCTCATCTGAGTACCCTGAATACTGTATATACTGGTATTAGAACTAGGGAAGTGAAAGGGAATATCAAAATTGAGAGACACAGGATAAAAAGACAAATGATTCCAAAAACAATACTTGCAAAACATTTGATGTAAACCAACTGAACAACTCATTGGGAGAGAGGGAGAGGGAGAGGGGGGAGGGGGGAGGGGAGAATAAGGGAGGAGGTAACAAACAGTACAAGAAATGTACCCAATGCCTTATGTATGAATCTGTAACCTCTCTGTATATAACTTTGACAATAAATAAGAAAAAAAAGGAAAAGATTATCTGAAAAAAATTCTGAATTACTATTTTGTTTTGGAGTAACTGGAACTCCAATTGCCACTGCTAGTACAAACTATGACTCACATAATCCTCAATAATCAAGGAAAGTTCAAGTCAACATTCTTTTGCTGGTAGAAGAGAAGGTGATATTTTACAAAATATATTACACATACAACCAGGAATATAGAATGGAGTATTTTCTTTTGATGTAACTGGCTATTACTGACAATACATTATATCTTCACCTGTTGAATATTGGGGTGTCATATCTGAATCAGGAAAACAACTTGAAAGAAACTTGAAAAAGCCAAGTTTACTTCTGCAGAAGAGTGTGCTACTAACAAGAAAACAAGTGTGCAAGCATGTTGGGCAGGCAATCTGCTCATCTTTTTATCTCTACTGCCTTCCTAGCCTTTGTTCTGATTGGTCAGAACTTAAGTTCACAATCTTGTGCAACTGGCTAGTTTCAAAGGGATTAAAAGTTCATCCAAACAATCCACCAAAACTAGGATACCTGGCCAAAGCATTAACTTGTCAAACAAGCAATTCTTAGTTGGCACTCTACCACTTAAGCAATGTCTCCAACCCCAAGAAAAATAATTCTTGTAACAAGAAGTGGCTTGGGGCTGGGGATATGGTCTAGTGGCAAGAGAGCTTGCCTCGTATACATGAGGCCCTGGGTTCGATTCCCCAGCACCACATATACAGAAAATGGCCAGAAGTGGCGCTGTGGCTCAAGTGGCAGAGTGCTAGCCTTGAGCAAAAGGAAGCCAGGGACAGTGCTCAGGCCCTGAGTCCAAGGCCCAGGACTGGCCAAAAAAAAAAAAAAAAAAAAAGAAGTGGCTTAACTAAAATAGTTTCTTGCAAGATGGTGACTACCACTAAAATGGTGCTGCTGATGTCAAGCTACTACATTGATAGAAAAGATTTAAACTCCTACACCCCTCTGATTTTAGGGGAAAAAAAGCTTCTTGCACAGCAAGAAAAACTGTAGAGTTAATCATGTTTTCAATTTCTCAAGAATATTGTCTGTATCCAAGAAGGAACATGGGAAATCTAATATTTAATTATAGTGTTTCACTTTGTTCAATGTAAATTAGGTAAACGGTTACAAATTTTTGTTCTTTTAATTTGTTCTGGTATTTCCCTGGAAAGTAGAATCAAACACACCTTGTACATTGAGCGTAGACATAGGAGTTGAAAGATTGGAATCCAATGTAACAAACAAACATTAGAAACAGAAATGTTTTATTTTTCAATTATCATGGATGATTCACTTTTCTTTCCCCTCCCAACCACTCTAAGCCACAAATTTAGGATTTGAATACTAATTTTGCTAAACAATTATTATTCCAAAAGCGAATGTACCAGTAAACCATTCCAATTTCCACTTTTCCTACCTTGGTGATGCTTAAAATAATAGCAAAAATGGTAATGAGGAAAAAATGACAGAGCTGGGAACAAAGAGTATATACAACAATGTATTTATTTTTCAGTTACCTGTCTACCTAACTTCATTCTAAATTAACAGTCAATAAACACAAGAAATGACTGTACTTGATTCCATGTGGTACATATCTTGTTTGTCATAGCTAGAAATTGCTTCTTCACATGAAGTGGAAGAAAATACTGAATATGTAGCACAGAAGACAAGGACATTGGAATAAGAAATATTGCAAGTTGGGTGCAAGTGGCTCTCACCTGTAATCCTAGCTACTTAGGAGGTTAGATCTGAGTTTTGAGGTTCAAAGCCAACCTAGGTAGGAAAGTTCATTAGACTAATATCCAATTAGCCATCTGTCTGTCTTTCACTTTTAAGTATTGAGATAATAGACATGAACCAAAACCAGTCTCTAAGCTCTGCCTTTGAATAGAGGGAACTCTTGTCTTAATGATATTCTATAGGACAATGTGGGAATGTGCAAGGAAGTGTCTTGAGATAGAAGCAAGCACTGGAATTTATCTATTTAAAACTAAATTAATTTAATACTTCATTCAACAAATATGCACTGGGAAAAGACCATATAAGAAGCATCAAGGTAACCTTCTAAAAGGGCTTGTAACATGAATAAAATTAGCTCCTGACTATGTTAGTCTACTAGAAGCTTCTGTAACGAAGTTCCAATACACTGCCTTATACATTAAATTTACTTTCTTGCAATTCTCAAGGATACAGGCAACAATGAAGTTATAGTTAGGATGAGTTTCTTCTGAGGCATCTGAGGCTTCTCCTTATGTCACACAGTCTTTCTTTTGTGCATGTCTCTGTCTTAATCTTCTAAGTATAAGGACAGCAGTCACATTGGAAGAGGCCCATCTCAGTGACTCATAGAACCTGACTCATCTTTGTATAAATCTCCATTACCAAATGCAATTCTATCTCAGGCAGGACTTCATCTTATAAATGTGGCTGGTGAAAGAATTCAGGCCATACCATTTACCACTCTGTTTGAAGAGACATACATGGACAAAATAATGAGTTGATCATTGCTACAGAACATACACAGGTGTGGCTTTATGAAAAATAGATGAAAGACCAATGAGCTTGCTGCATGTCTCATTGATGGAATGCTTACTGTACCTACAAGATGCTGCTCTGGCCTAAGTGTAGTTAAGGAGTGTTAATGAATACATTGCTAACACTTTTTACTGAAAAGACCAGCATCTAAGCCATCTAAGCCAGGGGTCTCTATCCGTTCTTGATTTAAATAGTCTGCTGTAATCCATACTAAAAGGAGCTTCCTGACTGCCTTGCACTAGAAGATTTTTCTGCCCTCTGAAACATACAGTGCCCTCCAATTGTTTGTTGGGATGTTATATGATCATCCCCAGAACCAAGGCCTTCATTAACCCTCTGGGTAAGTGTGCCACGGGGTGACACTGCACAGAGGAAACAAGTACTCTTATTTTTCAATAAATGATAAAGGCAAGGACAAACACACAGGTCATTATAAAAATTGGATGCATACATCCAGGTCAAGTCTAAGCTAAAGGGACCACTTCACCTATACTCAAGAGTAAGACTGTAGATAAGCCAGGGACAGAGTGCCAGAAAATCCACCCATTACCATCTCTGTACCCTAAATTTGACAGGGATTCTAGAGGGCCTATCTACCATGTAGATATTCTTGTCTTATCTGTCTTTAGTCTTCTCTTACGGATTTTCCTCCTAAAAGGTCTGCAGACCAATTCAATATTCCCCCAGATAAAACATGCACATCTTTGTCTTTTTCTTTTCTGTTGCTGTCTCTAGCTCTGTCTTTTTCTCTCTCTGTCTCTGTATTGTATCATTTATTTCTGTAAAGGAAGCTGAAATTTTCATTATCACTATAAAAATGAGCATGTAGATTTGGCTTTTGTCATTTTACTGTTTGGTTCCTATTCTGATGAAAGCTGTGAAGGCCCAACTCAGAGAGGAATTAGACTGTGTAAGACTAGAGAGGAAGGTAAGTGATACTGAATAAGAAGGTATGATTATACAAGAGCCTCCCAACAAAGAAAAGCCCAGGCCTGGATGGATTCACCAATGAATTCTATAAAACCTTCAGTGAGGCGCTAATACCAATATTCCTCAAACTCTTCTGTGAAATAGAAACAGAGGGAGAAATCCCAAACTCATTCTATGAAGCTAATATTATACTCATCCCAAACCAGGCCAAGACCCAACAAAAAAAGAGAATTACAGACCAATATCAATAATGAACACAAATACAAAGCTCCTCAACAAAGTATTAGCTAACAGGATCTAGAAACTGATAAAAAAAAAATTATACATCACGATCAAATAGGCTTCATCCCACAGACCCAAGGATGGTTCAACATCCGCAAATGAATAAACGTAATTCACCACATCAACAGAGCTAAGACCAAGAACCACATTATCATCTCAGCTGAAGCTCCAAAAGCCCTTTAAAAAATACAACACCCATACATGTTAAAAGCCCTGGAGAGAACAGGAATAGAGGGAACATTCTTTAAAACAAAAAAGCCATATACAACAGACCAACTGCTAATATCATATTAAATGGGGAGAAACTAAAACCATTTCCCCTAAACTCAGGAAAAAGACAAGGATGCCCACTCTCCCCGCTTCTATTCAATATTGTGCTGGAATCCCTAGCCATACAATAAGGCAAGAGGAGGACATCAAAGGGATCCACATTGGCAAAGAAGAAATCAAACTATCGCTATTCGCAGATGACATGATCTTATATCTGAAGGACCCAAAAAATTCAGTCCCCAAGCTCCTAGAACTAATAAACCATTTTGGCAAAGTAGCAGGATACAAAACCAACCCACAAAAATCAGCAGCTTTTTTGTACAACAGCAATGTACAAGCAGAAAAGGAAATTATGGAAATAATACCATTTGCAATAGCTAAAAAAAGAATAAATTACCTAGGGATTAACCTAACTAAAGACATGAATGACCTATTTAATGAGAACTATAAAAATCTAAAAAGGGAAATCAAAGAGGACATAAGGAGATGGAAAGACCTCCCATGCTCATGGGTAGGCAGAATCAATATAGTGAAAATGGCCATATTGCCCAAAATGTTATACAAATTCAATGCAATCCCCATCAAGATCCCAACTATATTCTTCACTGAAATAGGGAAAACAACCCATAAATTCATATGGAACAGCAAAAGACCTAGAATAGCCAAAGCAATTTTAAGCAAAAGAAGCAGCGCAGGAGGAATCACATTACCAGACTTCAAGCTCTATTACAGAGCCAACATAACAAAAACAGCCTGGTATTGGTATAAATACCTGAAGATCAATGGAATAGAATTGAAGACCTAGAAATAAAGCCGCATTCTTACAGTCAGCTGATAGTCAACAAAGGAGCTAAAGACATACAATGGGAAAAACATAGCCTCTTCAACTACTGGTGCTGGGAAAACTGGGAAGACACATGTAGAAAACTCAAAGTAGACCCTAGCCTATCACCATGCACCAAGATCAACTCAAAATGGATTAAGGACCTCAACATCATATCTGAATCCTTAAAACTACTGAAGGACAGAGTAGGAGAGATGCTAGAACTTATAGGCACAGGTAGGAACTTCCTGAATATATTCCCAGAGGCACAACAGATAGGGGAGAGTCTCGACAAATGGGACTACTACAAAATAAAAAGTTTCTGCACAACTAAAGACATAGCCACTAAACCAGAAAGACAGCCAACCATATGGGAAAGGATCTTTACCAGCACAACAACAAAGGCCTAATATCTATCATCTACAGAGAACTCAGAAAACTAACCCCCTCCAAACCCAGTAAACCAATTATGAAATGGGCAAAGGAGCTAAAGAGAGACTTCACAAGAGAAGAGATAAAAATGGCAAAGAAACATATGAGGAAATGTTCAACATCCCTGGAAGTAAAGGAAATGTAAATAAAAACAACCCTTAGATACCACCTAACTCCAGTTAGAATGGCCTATACTCTGAACTCAGGCAACAACAAATGCTGGAGGGGCTGTGGGGAAAAAGGAACCCTTCTCCATTGTTGGTAGGAGTGCAAATTAGTACAACCACTTTGGAGAACAGTATGGAGATTCCTCAAAAAGCTCAGCATAGACATATCCTAGGACCCAGACATAGCACTCTTAAGCATCTATCCTGAACAACAGGTCTCAGGATATCATAAAGTCATCTGCACATCTATGTTTATCGCTGCACAATTCACAATAGCCAAAATATGGAAACAACCCAGATGCCCCACTACAGATGAATGGATACAAAAAATGTGGTACCTATACACAATGGAATACTACATAGTGATTAGAAATGATAAAATATTGGTATTCGCAGGGAAATGGTCATAACTTGAACAAAAAATGTTGAGCGAGACAAGCCTAGACCACAGAGAACAAAGGGACATGGTCTCCTTAGGGTAGTGGTCGGGGAAAAGTAGAGACCAGGTGTGCAAAACAACAAACTTCTTTTCAAATGGTATTTTCAGGTTTGGGTCAGCGACATTACATTATGTACCTAAAGCCAAACAACTACTAAACATAAAAAGGTCTCAAATAGACCGATCAGTGGATCACAATAGCTCAACAACTGTGTACACATGATCATATAAGATGAGGATAAGCAAAAACAACTCCAAGAGAAGGACACAGGAGGATTCTATTGTTGACATTACATTTAAAGTTCTAGGTAAATTTCCTTTGGCGTACCCTACGTGGTTACTGTAAGTGATTTTGGTACACTGGATATTGTATATATGTCTACCTGATCTAGAGAAGGAAAAGAAAAACGAGGGTGTAAGATATCACAAGAAATGTATTCACTACTTTGTTCTGTAACTGTACCTCTTTTGCACAACACCTTGTCAACAAAATTTAATTAATAAAATAAAAAAGAAGGTATGATTATAAAATGAAATGGCATGATACAGAAACCCCCCCCTTTTTTTTGCAGACATAATCATTTGTGTCTTGTGATGTGTTTGTTGGAAGGGATCAAATTTTATTACCGTAGCGGATGCCAAATAGCACAGATTAAAAAAAAAATCTCTGATATGAGTTGAACAATGTGGACCTTATTTTTATGATGTAATTGTGAGTTATGTACTATATTCATTGGTAATTAGAGAACAGAACAGATGGAGAAGGTTTAGCTTAAAGTGATGTGTCCATTAAAACAACCAGCACTGCCAAATACCTACTCATATTCATGAGTACAGCAAATTTGTTGTATTAAAATGTGATTGCAAAATAAGGACTCATTGTCATTGTGTTGGAGTCATCTACCTAATGATGAGAATAAAAAATCCTGTGTTAATGTCAAATCCACCTATTTTTCTGTTTTGCTCTGAAGAAGATCTTAACTGGATATTTTAGCTGCTATAGAAATTCAGTTACTGGCATATCAATCTGTTTTCTTACTATTTAGACATTGCTGTAAAAAGATCAAACTAACCCTCAAACAAAAGTAATAACTTTATGACATTAAGTGTGTATCTTGTACTGCAGTTTAAAAATATGAATATTGTGTTTTCTATTTTCACTAGTTATGTTTAGCTAGGTCTTCCATATACTTCCATTAACCTTTTTGGATGGCATCTAGAGCCACTTTTCCACTTGGCTTTAATCTGCATTTAATGAAATGGGAAAATAAGAGTTTAGCCACATGTCAGTAGCTTTTATGTCTGTAATCATGGCTTTATAGGAGGCCAGCCCAGGCAGAAAAGCCAACAAAACAGCATTGCAAACAAGTAGAGTATTGTAGTGCATACTTGTAATCACAGTGCTGAACTGAAGGCCAAAATAGGCAGACTGAAGTCCTGTACTGGGCAGGAAGCAAGTCCCTAATCCACAAATATCTAGTGTTGAAAAAGGCTGAAATGTGGTTCATTAGGGCATCTGCCTTCCAGCAAGTACAAGGTCCAGAGTTTAACCCCCAGAGGAGAGGGAAGGAAGGGGAAAGAAAGGGGAGGAGAAAAGCAGAGTTGGGAGAAGCAGAGCATAATGGAAGAGAGAGGAGAGGAAATAAGAGGAGAATGTCATAGCTAAGTTACCAGGTCAGAATGAGGCAGATCCTCTCATACATTAGGGAGAGTCTAAATGGTACCCTCTTCTGGGAAGAAATTTGGCAATATTATAGCAAAGGCCTTAAACAATTCATTGCCAGCAATGCAATCCTGTAATTATACCATAGAAAAATAATAAAAGTTACAAACACACACAGGTGTCAGTACAGCTAAAATACCACAAAACTCTTTGCCTAAAAGCTAATATCACATTCAATTCATGATAGCTAATAAAGCAAATTAAGCCAGACTATAGAAGAGATGCTTTAGAAAATTATGGAGCAGACACATAAGAAAAGGAGTGGAAATTCATTTATTGGAAGAACTTGGTAATAACATAGGAAAGTATATTATAAAGTGGAGTAGAAAACTGGAACCTGGAACAAGGGGGACACTGATAAGTAAAAGTGATCAGTGATTCCTAAATACACTTGGTACACTGGATATTATCCTCAATACATTATAAGACAAATAGTCTATTATATGTTATTCACTGAGATAGGATGTAATAGACCTGTTAGAGCTGAGAGGAGCTGGGTTTTGAACTTTGATTTTATAGACCCTGCTTGTAAATTTTACATTACCTCTTTGGTGAGTTACTAGTCTTCTAGACATAAATACTAGAAACACTGATAGTAGCAAAGAAAAACAATATGCAATTTTTCCTATCAAGGGGTGATATATATTTCCCTTCCCTTGAATCCATGACAGTCTGACACTTGCTTTGAAGACAAAATGTACTGGAAGAAATCCACTGAGGCTTCTGAAGCAAAGCCTTTCACCTTTCACTCTCCTCTTCCTAGAATCATACTGCTCTATCCCATTGGAGGATTATAAACCATGTGGAGAAAAATCAAATTGTCCCAGCGTCAACTGGTATCAATTGCTAGGCATGGGAGTGAGGGATCTTGGATCTTACATCTAAACCGACCTGGCAGCTGAATGTAGTCACATATTGAGTCCAGGTGAAATGAGCATTAAAAATGACCAGTGGATCTACACGTTAAAAAATTCACACTCGGGCTGGGGATATGGCCTAGTGGCAAGAGAGCTTGCCTCCTATACATGAGGCCCTGGGTTCGATTCCCCAGCACCACATATACAAAAAACGGCCAGAAGTGGCGCTGTGGCTCAAGTGGCAGAGTGCTAGCCTTGAGCGGGAAGAAGCCAGGGACAGGGCTCAGGCCCTGAGTCCAAGGCCCAGGACTGGCCGAAAAAAAAAAAAAAATCACACTCCATTATATTTAATGACATAAAGGTGGTTTGTTATATGCTACAATAGATAACTGATATGGCCCAAATACTTTCAGATGTCTTTAAGAATTATTATGTGGTAATTATGTGCCATATTCATTTTATATATGAAAGGAATGAATTCTCATTATAGAAATGGTATTACTTATTTTAGAGGAAATGACTGTTTTGAGACATTAGTGTGCCATTCAGTGGTTACTGAAAATACACCTTCCTGGGAGGGCACTTTGTAGATGTCACAAAAAAATTGTGAGCTGTTGAGAAGTTTGGTGGTTAGGTGAGAAATTTGAAGTGTGTATGATAAAAGAAAATGACATGACTATTTCATCTTTCCATAAAGAAGAAGAACAGATCCAGCGCAGGATAAACAATCTGGCAACCATACCACATGGCATCCTATCCCTAATTAGTGCCTCTGTAATTTCACTGTTGGTGCCTCTCTCATATGAGACAGAAGCTTCAAGCCAACTCCTGTCTGCTTAGACCTTGGCAATTCTGCCTCCTTACTGAGTCATCAAAGATCTGAAATTATAATTAAGGCAGGGCAATTCTATTGTCAACATGAAAACTAGGAAATGCATATTTTACTAGAGAGTTATGATGGGCCTCAAATGCCAAGCCTAAAAGTCAATTGTCAGCCAAGAGACATTCGTTATTGTGATTATTTCCTCTTCTTCAAGCAGTATCTCCTCCCTTTGCTTCAAGAAACAGTTCTTGTAAATTTGTTTATGCCTCTCTAGCCATTCCTTCTAAGTGCCTATCAGTAAGTGTTCTTTAAATTATCATGACAAAATTTTGGTCTCTATCTTTTACATCTTATATCCTCTCTTGGAAAGATATAATCTAATTCTGTGTTTATTTGAATAATGATGACCTCTCAACTTTCATTTTGGTCTACTAACTTAAATTCAACTCTTGACTAGATGTCTTTATCAGAAACTTTCCCAACATCTACAATCTAAATGTAATCAAACTAAATTTTCTTTATTCCTTCCCTCCAAAATCCTTATCTCCTCCATTTTTTTTCATAGAGCCTATTTAGAGTCTTTTGACCTTCACATCTAATCAAGCTTGATCTGTTCATGCTTAATATTTCTGATAAGCATCCAGTCTACACACACCCCCTCCTTAGTATGGTACATGTGGCTGTTCTTGGGCTGACTCCTGCACACTTCTGTACTTGCTCAATTCCACTTCCTCTGTTGTTCTCTGAATTGTAGATATATTTAATAAATTTTAGATTAGAGAATGGCACCCACCTTCCTCCCTGGAAAAATGCACTTTCCTTTCCTTCTGCCTTCCCCTAGCCACCACCTCCTCATCTGGAAAAAAAAAAAAATAGGCAGCTCAGAAGGCCTTGTTTGAGGAAGCTTGTCTGACCTCCTGTCCCTGCAGCTGTGGAAATTAGGCATTCTTTTCCTCACAGTGCTGAATGCATTCTACACAATATTTACCACACTGGTCATAACTGACTCAGTACTTGTCTTACCCAGAGGAACAGGCTGTTTCTGAGATAAGTGATTATGTGTTCTATCCAAGGAAGTTTATTATTTCATTTAATACTTAGCTCCTGGTAGACACACATGGTGAGTGCTGTTTGTGAACCAAGTGAACATAGTAGAACCAGTGCAGGGATCTCTGTGGAACTTACCCAAGTATTGGGTCTATGTTACTATACAGGATGAGATAGAAAAATAAGATTTTTAAAGCAAGACTAAGTGAGTCATGGTACTTAAATATGAGGGCAGCATGTTTCAGCATTAGTTATGTAATAGTTTCTATCCAGCCTGTGAAGCTTGGCCAAATAACCACATGAGTATTATTTTGCTTACACATACTCAAATATAACATGGGAATCCTATCTTAGCCCCTGGATACAGGGTCAAGAGCCTCACTAATTTCAACTTACCCTCTTTCCATCACAGTAGCAATACCTACTACTTTCCACAAAGAGTCTTAGAACTCTACACCAACAGAGTTCTCTCTCCTCTGGGATCTGGCATTCACCACATCTATCTAAGGAAAATTGCTTTCCTCCCTCCCCTTCAAATCCCAGAATCCCCAGATTTACACTCTGAGTATCTGTGAGGAATTATCTAGCTTTCATTGACATGTTGAATGAACCAGAAAATCTGCATAGAAAATTGCTTCTTCAAGGCCTACCATTCATTTTCATCTATAGTAGGTGTCTTTTTTCACTTTATAAACCTTTTTCTTCCTACCAGAATAGCAAAAGCCATTGTGCACTGTCTGTGTCATGCCATGGCCATAGCCACTGTGCAAAGAGTGATGTATTTACAGACTGCATCTGTCTCAAGAATATAACTCTGTTCTTTCTACTCAGGTCATTTACATTGATTAAAACATCAAACCATCAGTCTATACTGCCTGGGCAGCCAAGATTTGCAAAGCACTAAAATAGGTGTAAGAAGGTATAAACGCAAGTAAAGAAGACACATGATCCTGATGGAGCTCAGAATCTCCTTAAGAACAAAGAAGATATTAAAACTATAATAAGTAACAAGGGAAGGGAGGATATAATAAATTGCTTGAGACTTTATAAGGTCAAGTATTTACCTAGGCGTTTAAAATGTAATTTTCATAACCATTTGATAGGTGAAGTAGTATTAGTCTCGAATTCTATGGGAGAAAATCAAGAATCAGGAGAGGCAAGTTTCCCAATACTATCAAGCCAATCTGAACCACAACTGAACTGAGGCCTTTGCCTGGTTTGATAGCTATTATATCTTTGCTGCTAAAGCCCTAGGAGTTTGGAAAAGGATACAGTTGCTGTGGATTGGAGAACTCAGGCAATTCTTCACAGAGAAGGGAAAATTGAATCTTGGCTTCAAAAGTTGGCCAAAATTTAGAGAAATAGAAAATATAGGGACATGAAAGACAGCAGCAACTTCAAGAGCATACTATTTCAAGTACTTTTGTGAAATAAAGGATGAAAATGAAGATAAGAATTCCATGGCTAGCTAGTGAGTTTTGAGAATATTTCTTCTTCCCAAATAACAGTATTCTTTCAAAAGTGTGTATTATTCTCTCCATAGTACCATTAGGATCACCAGGTCCTTCCTTCAGTCCATCATAAACTGAAGTGATATTTGCAACTTGACTCCACTCTGATTCTACTCTGATTACTCTGCTTGCTTGCTAAGTCTGTCATCTTGATAGCCCCCATGAACACTGCACAGGATTGAAAACAAATGTGTCGGATAGCCATTGTTTGCAGTTTTATGCAATATAAAAATGAAATCCTCTTCAAATAACATAAGCCAAAGAGATTATCCATTAAATAAATGCAGATACTTCTTTTCCTGATCAATAAGCATGGCATTGAGCTGGGAGAGGTCTTTGTTAGAGTGAGTCAATGTTGACTGAATATGACAAAAGGCTAATATTTAGCTTCAGAGCCTTAGGTCTATCAGTAAGAAGACCCAAAAGAGTCCTGTGGCATCTGAGCTGTAGTATTGTTTGCATGGGGAAATGAGTTCAGTGGCAATGTCTTCTTGGGTACATCTCAGCAGTGAATCTGACTCCCACTCTATACTGTGGCCAAACAAACTCTACCCTTTGGTAGAGTGTGACTGAATTTTGTGAGAGTGGGATAGAAAATTGATCAAGTAGCTAGGGAATACAAAGAACAGCGAGCAGTATACTGGCATGGGCACTTGTCTTTCAGGGAATTATTGTTCTTTCTAGAAGCAGATTCTTTTCAATCTAACTTGTTTTTAAAGAAATTTTATTTGATTCCAATTATTTTCCTTTAGTAAAAATTTACTTCAATAATTTTAATTCATTTTTAGAATGACAGGTATGTGTGCTATTTGATGGCTATTCAGAGCAATAACCATAATCCTGAAGTATAAATATTTTATGTGGCTTGAACCCCAGCCTCATGGTTCTGTAGTTTCATTTACCTCAGAAACGTGCATTATGGGTTCCCATCTTTCTCTACAAACTGAAAGACTCATATAGAGAGGAGACCACAGGGTCTCTGCTCGCTCATGTATCTAAATTGACTTCAGCCATGATATTCATGACACAGAAATTTCAAGTACCAACTTGTTTGATTTGGTCTTGGCTTAATTTTCTGAGTTAAAATAGGTGAATGACATTCATCACTTTTGCTATTCAAACCACCCTTTCCATCAGTTCTCTATGAATAGAAATTATAAAATTGACTTAAATCAGATTAAGGTGTGCTAGAAGGCGTGCTAGAAGGTATCCTGAACAGAGGCGTGCTGAGAAGTGTGCTAGAATCCTGAACAGAGGTACCATGCAACAATATTTTAAAAACACAAACTACTGGAGAAGTAGCATTCACTTACAGAAGCAAGAAATTCAGGGCTGGGGATATGCCCTAGTGGCAAGAGTGCTTGGTGCATACATAAAGCCCTGTGTTCAATTCCCCAGCACCACATATACAGAAAACAGCCAGAAGTGGTGCTGTGGCTCAAGTGGCACAGTGCTATCCTTGAGCCAAAAGAAGCCAGGGACAGTACTTAAGCCCTGAGTCCAAGCCCCAGGACTAGCAAAAAAAAAAAAAAAAAAAAAAAGAACATTGAGATTGAACATGTAGTTGCACACCTAATGCATATTCCCTACTTCCTGGCCTCCTAGAACTTCTTAGAAAAATAACACATTTGACTCTAGTAATGTATGCAAGTTACATTTTCATCCACCAGTAAGGCATACTCGTCCATCTCATAATCTACTAGTTGCCCAGTATCTGGAAAGTCATGTTCAAATCTCAATTTCTTGATAGAGACTTTACTTTACTTCTGGGAAGTGCAGACAGAACAATCAGAATTAAACCATGTGAACCTCTTTAAAGAAATGAACCTTTGTTTTTGGGTATGATTTACATCACTTAATATAATTCTCTCCAAATCTTTCCATTTCCTTATAAATGGTACCATATCATTCTTTCTCATGGACCAGTAAAATTTCATCGTGTATAAATACCACATTTTCTTAATCTATTCATTCTTAGCGGTATCTGGGCTGATTCCATAGTTTGGAATGTGCATGGTACTGCAATGAACATGGTTTGTTGGTGGTTTTACTGTAGCCTTGTTTGTGTTCTATTGTATAGATGCCTGGGAGTGGAATTGATAGACCATAGAGTAGTGGTAGATAGAATGAGCCTATCTATGAATAACTATGCTGAATGGTATACAAACAGTTTCAAATGATTTAACTGAATTATAATAGATGCTATGGAGAGTTCAGATAGTACATTTTTTTTAGAAAGACTAAGCCAAAGCCCAACAAAATAAGTACCAAGACATGGGTGTTTGCAAGAATGGATGTGGGAAGGGACAAGAAGAAAGAGGTATACAATGAAGGAGGATGAGAGAGAGAATGCAGTCAATAATTAATTGTATGTACCACAAAATTGAGATATGTAAGGAAAGGAGTGGGCTGAAGGGTATGAGATTATTGAATTGGGTGATATAGATCAAGATGTGATCTATTCATATAATGATTTGTTAAATGACACCCCCCCCTTGTACAACTTCTACAAAAAGAACAGAAATGTCGGGGCTGGGGATATAGCCTAGTGGCAAGAGTGCCTGCCTTGGATACACGAGGCCCTAGGTTCGATTCCCCAGCACCACATATACAGAAAACGGCCAGAAGCGGCGCTGTGGCTCAAGTGGCAGAGTGCTAGCCTTGAGCGGGAAGAAGCCAGGGACAGTGCTCAGGCCCTGAGTCCAAGCCCCAGGACTGGCCAAAAAAAAAAAAAAAAAAAGAAATGCATCAAACTCAACTTACAGGATACTTATATCTTAAAAGGAAATTTAAAACCCGTGGGATATTTATTTAAATCTTCAAGGTATTCACATTTACAGACCAGTGATTCCCTGTACTTGGTGTCTGTCTCAGACTAAAATGCTTCCCTTTCAGAGGTGTTGCCTAACAGAGATCAGTAAATTAGTGGGTTTCTGAAAATCACAAGGTGATGGATAAGCACAGAAGACAAAAGTCAAAATTCATTCACCCAAATCTGTCATGCATAGACCTTCATTTTTAACTCCCCTTTCCCTCCCAAGACATTTGTGAAGTTTCATTGGAAATGAGTGAGGTAGAAGTAAAACAGACTTAGTTTTAGATAGTATAACAAAAACTGGTAAAAGGTGGTGGGAATGACTGAATTAATTGCAACAACTTGCTGTCTACCTGCTTCTGGCAAGCTGAAGTTGGCAAGCACACAGTATTGTCTGGCTCCAGCATAATCCATGTTCTAAGGTATTGGCTGGTCATATGACATCTGAAGCTCGTCTTATCTGCAAAATTAGGTTAGCATCTTATAGTACTGTGATGAGATTTAAGCGACAGACCATATGTGAAGACATTTGTCAGAGTCTCGACATATTCCAAGTACTCAATAAACATGACTTTCTTCTTCTGTGATGCTCAAAAACAAAGTTTCATGAGTGTTGTCCATCCTACCGAATGAGACCAAAGGCAAATATCAAATTCTGTCTCTGGAATACCAGTATGCTGGCAAATATGCTGTCTGTGCAGGGAGAATGAATTGAAATGGCTCATGCAAATTCTATTGAGATAAAAAAGAATCAAAACTGCAGGCAGGATATACAAAGAAAATGATTTTCTTCAGATCTGAAGCCTGATTTTCTTTCAACATTCTCTGATTTCTTTTAAGCCCTAGGCAGCCAGGCATATGCTTATGTTCTGGCTGCTTGGAAGCATAATTGGTTTCTCTGGTGACTTGGCATCTTTCTTTGCCCACATTTCTCCTTTATTCTCATCTCACAGAAGCAGTGCCATCCTTCTTTCAAGTGATAGGTGCTTGATACATACTTCCTAGCTGTGATCTGTGGTTAGGCGCCTGGCTTTGCCTCCTTTTTCAAGCCAAAGGTAGAATATGTTCTTTTTATGGTATATGAACTTGAGATGGTGGAACGTTTGATCATTCTTTTATGGTTTTACTGTGTAATGGGTAAAGGATTGGAAGTGAGGTTTGGGAATATAGGAATGGGAAATTTCTTTCGAATTCCATGAAAAAAAATCCGATTTAGAATATTTCTCTTTAATCCTGTCTAGAGAATGTTACTATGATTGCAGGTTGGTTTGATAAAACATTTCTTTAAAATGCACTAAAGTGAATTCAAAATCCTATTCTTCCAAAAGTAAAGTAAGTCCAGAACATTTATACACTTTTCCCATTTACTAGTTAGAAGAATTCAGCAGGATTTCAATACAATGATTTACAGATGGTTAAAACATAGGCAACTTTAAGACATATGTGCTTAGAACTATATTTTGATTCATGAATGGTTGTAGCTCATTCTGAGCCTATCCAAGGCCATCTGGAAAATCACTGGACTTCTACACTCTTATAATCTGTATCTTGGTTAATAGGTTCCTATTAGTGCGAAGAATAAAAAACCATAACTATAACCTCTGACTATGTGTCAGCCTCTGTTCTAAAAGCTTTAAATAAGCTCACTTTGATGAAGGTATCAAAGCCTTGGAAAATAAGACATTTTTTTCCCCACAATCACACAAGCAAACAAAATTTCTATAATCGTCTGTTTCCAGCTATGCCTAGGTATGCTTGAAACAAGAGTAACATTTTTCAGCTTTTCTTTTTAAAACAAATTAGTTAATGAAATAAAAATATATAGATCGTGTTTGCAGGTCTACACTGTGGGGTTATTTTGCCGTCTGGCCTTCCCTTCCCTTACTTCCCTTTCCCTCTCCTCCCCTTCCTTTTTTTTCTTCTGTATCAGTACTGGAGCTTAAACTGGGGCTGCTGCTATACATCTTGCTACATCTGCTCTCCATCTGCTCTCTACATCTGCTATCTCTACACCTCAGAGATAAGAGTCTCAAGGACTTATCTACCTGGGCCAGCTTCAGACCTTTATCCTATCTCACTCTCCTGAGCAAGAACCAGCTTTTGTTTAGTTTTTATAGATGGATTGCAAAATCAACCCAATTCCCTGTATTCACACCCATCTACTTTTGCAGATTTTCTCCCATATCCATCATCCAAGCTGGATTGGCCTATGACTTGCTTTGATGAACAGAATGTGACACAACTAACGATGGGCAAGTTCTTAATCTAGTCTTTGAAACACAGTGAACTATCTACTCCAGACATTTTCTAACCTCCTGTTACCACCATGTGAATAATGTTAATGAAATGGATCAAGGATTTGACTAGGCTGAAGGAAAAGGAAGGATGTTGTAGGAAGTATAGCTAACTCCATCTTGATTAAGGAAACATGGTAACAATTGTTAAAATGAAGTTAAATATTAGGTCAATCTGACCACAAAATTCTGCTTCTGTAAATGGCTTGCTTAACTTGTTTGTTGCATGTTCTACCCCCTGCATCAGCCCCCTACATCTGTGCTATGCTTGCTTTTATCTTTATAAACCCTAGCTCGAGGACTGTTAGGGGTCACAGTGTTAGTTCCCGAGTTTGCACTTTGTCCCTGGCCAGTCAGCCCACTTTTTTAGAGTTGCAGTTTGAGCTCCCAAGTTTGTGCTTTGTCCCTGCTGGTCAGTTCGCTTTTTGTTTTCCCAATAAATCCATCTTTTTGCTTGAGATTGTCTCTGAGTGATGGACTCTTGGAGGGATGTGGAATCTCCCCGCTCGAACCCTGTAACAGTGATCAAGCCTCAGACAGCTTGGTGGAAGATTTTTTTTTTTTTAAATACAGCATGTTCAATAAAAGCTAAGTTATGTTTATGCATCCAGGAATCCGTAGCCTCCTATCTGCCATCAGCAGTAAATCTACACAACTGAGTCAAGTCCAGACCCATTTAGCAGTACATCCTTGTCATCTTCTAGCACCTCCTGAAATAATAGTTATGCTTTAAGCTAGCTGAGTTTTGGGGTGGTTTGTGAAGGGGAAGTGCTAGGCTGGTGGAGGTGTGTTTGATGGGTTGTTTCTGCTTTCAATTCAATAATCCTAACATATTCAAAATTCATGTAATTAACTTTCTTGTTCAAAAATATAAGCAAAAAAATGAAAGACCAATATTAAAAAGAAAGAAAAACCAAGAGAGCTTTGTATCACTCACTGTAAGCATCCTTACCCCCATTCCTGACCTGTCTGTTGTTGAGTTTATGTCAGTTAGAATTTATGAAAGGCTACTTTAAAGGTTAAAAACTATCTAAATTTCTAGGTACAGGAAAATTATGCTGAATGGATTTACCAGAAGTCCTGGTTTAACACATTTTGTGCTGCACCTTTGCACACTTCTTTAGCACCACCTTTTTGCTATTCTTTGGTGATTGTCTGGACACATGACACTTGTTTTTTATTCTTCTATAGGGACCTTATGAATGGATTTGAAATATGATTGCCAACTACGCTTAGGAGACCTCATAAAAGAAATGCATTGTGGTATTTATCCATCAACTTAACACTCCCCAACCCCTTAAATCATAGAAATTCTAGAACTGGTATTTATTAGCTTGTTCATTCTGTACATCAATTACCTTAGGCCCTCTATACCGAAGCTCCATCAAAAGCATTAAATAGTTCCCAGTGGCAAATTCCTGGTTATCTTTAGCTCATGCTGTTAAGTAAGTTTCCACAGCCTTTATAGCTCCAGCTTTTATTGTATTTTTTAAATGACTTAGTTTCAGCTGTTAAAGCTCAAGATGTTGACTTAAAGGAAAATTTCTTGCTGGCATGTGAGTACAGAATTTGACTTTTCAGCTGTAGCCAGGCTAGTAGGTTTGGGGCATCCATACTAAACTTGAGAATTTGCCCAAATCTCTTTGGCTTGAATTTCTGATGCTAATACATTACATCGAGGTATCTTAATAAGCTGTTTGGACTTTCTACCATGCTGGGACTTAAACCAGGTGTCTTTTTTGCCTCAAAATTCTGATCATCATGATCATCATCATGATGATGATCATCATCACCATCATCATCATAGTCACTATTATTATCTTTAAGTAGTTGTACAAAGGGATTTCGAGTGAACATATCAGTATCAGTGTACAGTTCCTCTTGATCAATGTTACCCCTTACATCTCTCCCAAGCTAATTCATCCTTTGCTTCAGCATTCTTTATCCAAGGGAATTTTTACTTCACAAGCAAACTTTCTGTTTCTTTCAGGTTTGCTTTCACTGGATTGTTGACTAATGGTGAATTGCCCAATACCTTTTGCGCAATTCCTTTTTCACTGTGTCCCAGTATTTTTCTTTTCTAGGCTCTGATGACCAGGGGACGTCTCTACTTAATCAAGTTACGGTTACATGATACTGTACTTTCTCCAATTTTCTCAACAATATGAAATTTACCTCTGAGATGTATTTTCTTCTTATTGTTTGTTTAGTTGTTTCATTTTTTTTTTTTTGTGGTCCTGGTGTTTGATCTCAGGGCCCTGTCCCAGAGCTTTTTTGCTCAAGGCTAGTTCTCTACCACAGGAACCACATATCAACTTCTTGTTTTGGAGGTTAATTATAGATAGGAGCCTCTCATACATTCCTGCCCAGATTGGCTTTAAACCACAGTCCTCAGATCCCATCTCCCTGAGTAATTAGAATTACAGGCATTAGCCACCAACACCTAGCATGATCCTTTTCTTGCTTGCTTGCTTACATCCTTGTTCTTTCTCCTTCCTTCCTTCCTTCCTCCCTCCCTCCCTCCCTCCCTTCCTTTCTTCCTTCCTCCCTTCCTCATTTCCTTCCTTTTTCTCTTCTTTCTTTCTTTTTAGTGTACGTAGGGACAGTTTAACTCAGTCTTAATTATAAGGTGGTACTAATATCTTCAAATTTCTGCCTGAAGTTTTAAAATTTGTTGCACTGTTCATGTTGATTTCTAAGTCACTGTAGCAAAGTAAAACGAACTGATCAAGTGTGTTTATAACTTACCTCAAACAATGTTGTACACTTTTAATACAATTCCCTTTCCTTTAGATAAGGTATTTAAACCATTCTAAGTATGAAAATAGACCAATCAGATAACTTAATAATTATTCTCCTTGAATTTTGAATTTCCTATTAGCATAATTTGTCGTTTCCTTCATTTAGGTATGTCGAGAAAGAAAACCTGTACTTTGGGGGCTGGGGATATGGCCTAGTGGCTAGAGTGCCTGCCTCCTATTCATGAGGCCCTGGGTTCAATTCCCCAGCACCACATATACAGAAAATGGCCAGAAGTGGCGCTGTGGCTCAAGTGGCAGAGTGCTAGCCTTGAGCAAAAAGAAGCCAGGGACAGTGCTCAGGCCCTGAGTTCAAGCCCCAGGACTGGCCAAAAAAAAAACAAAACAACAACAACAACAAAAACAAACACAAAGAAAACCTGTACTTTGAATTGATACAGTTTTGTTTCCAGGTAAGTTTGTTTCAGTTCGTAAGCAAAATTTCTCCCTCCTAAAAGCCTACTTAGACAAGAATGGCTAAGCTATGTGCATATTTTTCTTCTTTTGTTCACATTTTATTGTTTTGGAGTCATGGTTCAAAATCCTTGAGCAAACTATTCTGATACATTTATGTTTATTTAAATTTTTGTTTGCATATGATATGTAGTATTTATTTAAAATATGCATATGAATTTATTATTTATTCAGAGGTTTTGTAATCATTTCATAATTCACACTCATTCAAAACTTTGGCTAATAAATATAAAGATAAACTTTGAAGTAAAACTCAAATAGCTCAGACCAGTAAAGTTATACATATGCTCATCACTGAGACTTACTGCAAATATTTGATGTAGACCATTCTTGATTACTTTTAGGCATAACATTTTTATTTAAAGCACAACTATTTGTAAAAATAGTACATATTTCACTGACTATTTTGTGTCTTGTATTCTTATTTTGGCAATGTATTATAGTCATATGAAAGAAGTTTGATTTTTTTCCTAGTTTTCTACATTGAATTTTATTTTGTATGTCTTCAAAAATTTTTTTTTGAACAGTTTCAATTTTGAACATTTCAAAAGACTTGGAAAAATCATATTAAGTGAAGTAATCCAGATTGGGGAAAAAAACCCATAGATTCCATGGTTTCCCTCACTGGTAATAATTGGTATGTATCTAGGATCGTCCTAGCAGAGAATTACAGTAGCTCAACAGCTATGTACATATGATCATATTGTTATGAGGTCCAAAGGAGGAGATTCCATGTCCCTCTAAGAATCCACCACTCAGAGACAGTCTCAGGCAAAAAGATGGATTTATTGGGGAAGCAAAAGTGAACTGACCAGCCTGGGATGCAGCACAGACTCAGGAGCTGAAACTGGGACTGAGAAAAAGAGCGGTGTGACTGGCCAGGGACACAGTGCAGACTCAGGCACTGACACTGTGACTACTAACAGTCCTTGAGCTGGGTTTACAAAGGTAAAAGCGCAGCACTGATGTGCTCCATGCAGGGGGTAGAGCAAAAAACAAACAAGTTAAGCAAGCCATTTACAGAAGCAGAAATTTGGGGTCAGGTTGACTGAATCTACTTCATTTTCAAGATGGAGTCAGCTCTACTGCCCCCAACATTTACTACCTACAATGTATGATGATGCTAAGCGAAATGGAGAAAGAGGTTTTTCACGTACTATGTAAAATTATTTCTGTTTTCTTTCTTTTTTATTTCCTATGGCTTACCCCTGTTGTCACATTATTAGATTTTGGTACTGTGCATATTATTCTGTATACATTTATCTGAATTAGGGAAGGGAAGGGGAACATCAAAATGGTGAAACAAGAGACAAAGGGTGAACCAATTCAACAGCATTCTCACAAGAAAATATGTCAGAAATTAACTGTACAGTTTGGGGTGGGGGAAGGGAACGGGGAGAAAAATGAGGGAGGGGTAATGCTTTTGACATGAAGTGTACTCATTACCTTACATACATAACTGTAACCTATCTATGCATCACCTTGACAAATTAATTTTTTAAAAAATCTACAGTACAGAGGGGGGAGGGGGAATGAGGAATGAGGTAACAAACAGTACAAGAAATGTATCCAATGCCTAATGTATGAAACTGTAACCTCTCTGTAATTCAGTTTGATAATAAAAATATATACATATAAATCTACAGTACAGTAATATATACACAGAGGAAAATTAAAATCTTGAACCAAACAAAATACAAACCTAGGGAGAAATAAGGATAAGTTGTACCATCTTTTTAATTTTTAGGAGGGGATTAAGATATTGATAATTCTGATTTCTGACAACGGTTTGCTGAAATTCAAATAACATTCTTCTGATAAAAGAAAAATATTCACTGTTCAAAAAGAAATGTACTCATTATCTGAGTTATGTAACTGTAACCCCTTTGTCCATCACTTTTACAATAAAAAAGAAAAAACACAAGTGGCAGAGATTATATATTCCCATCACTCTATTATACATGTAGTTAGGAATATACTCACAATTTCTCTGTGTAATGTAAGTTGATAGTTACTTCTGCATCATTAAATGAAAATATTTTGGAAAGCTGTACAGTTTTCCAAGGAGGAGGGACTTTGCCAGATTGAACCTGAAGGAGTTCATCACTAGACCTGCCTTCCAAGTAATACTAAAAGGAATTCTTGAAGCCGAAATGGAAGGATGCTAATTATAACATGGAAGCAAATGAAGTATAAAACTCACTGCTAAAGGTGAGTCAGATTCAGAATAATACAGGATCATCAGAGTGATGAGTATGACTCAGTCACCATTTATATAAAGAAAAAAAGACAAAAATATTAAGAATAAACCAAACTAAGTAAAATTACTTGTAAAATAAACTTAATAAAAAGGTAGATTTAATGGGATAAGGCATTTTTAAATCATTAATGAAAGAAATTAATATGTTTACATATAAAGTACTCATGTCAACAGTAGAGAAACAAATAACACAATTAAACATGACAGAATATACCTAGATACTTGTCAAATGAAAATACATAAGAGATATTTGAATACAATATAAAGCATTGCTTATTATCTGGGGAGTGTAAGTTAAAATCACAATGAGATATCATCCTAAATTTGCTAGGATGACTATTATTAAAACATGACAGACAGTAAGTGTTGGTGAAGATATGAAATAAGGGGAATCTATGTCCTGTTAGTGAGCATGTAACTTAATAATGCTATCATGGAAAACATTACGGACATTCTTCAAGAAATTAATCCTAGACTTGCCATGTGATCTAGTAACATATATTCAATAGTAATATATATGTATATATATATCCAGTAGTATATATATATCCAATAGTATATATATATATCCAATAATATATGTATATATATATATCCAATAGTAATCAAATTAGTATATCAGAGAGATATCTGCACCTTCATGTTTACTGTGGCATTACTCATAGTAGCCAAGATATGGAATCAACCTAACTATTCATCAGCAAACGAGTAAAGTAAATATGCCATAAAACCCAAATGAAATATTATTTAGGATTAAAAGAAGAAAATCCTACCATTTGTGACATTGTAGAGGAATCTGGGGAACATTATGCTCTGTAATATAAGCCAAATAACTATGAAGTCTAAAACAGGGGGTCTCACAGTAGTGTGTGAATTTATGATTGCCTAGTGTTATAGAGGAGAGAATTGGAAACAAATAATTTTTGGTCAAGGTTACAAAGGATTTGTTAGGCAGAATGAGGGAGTTCTGTGCATCTCTCATACAGTGTTCTGGCTAGCTCTTTGCTTCCTCATGAGTCTTTAATACATACACTTACTCTTTTTTTTTTTTTTTTTTTTGGCCAGTCCTGAGCCTTGGACTCAGGGCCTGAGCACTGTCCCTGGCTTCTTCCCGCTCAAGGCTAGCACTCTGCCACTTGAGCCACAGCGCCGCTTCTGGCCATTTTTTTCTGTATATGTGGTGCTGGGGAATCGAACCTAGGGCCTCGTGTATCCGAGGCAGGCACTCTTGCCACTAGGCTATATCCCCAGCCCGCATACACTTATTCTTAAAAGTTAGAATTTACTTTATAGACCCAGAGAGTCAACTTGATACATCCTCTATTGCATAATGCCTTTCTCAAAACCTCATCTATTGTAGAATTCTGACAGTCCATCCTTCAATGCTTTTTCCAAGGAGAAATAACTTTTGCTGGAATCTGGAATGACTAACAAGGAGGAAATGGGAAATGTAGAATTTGAAAGCAAGTAAAACATAGAAACAAGTTCACTGCTTTCAATTTTTGTATTTTACAGACCAAGGTTATACCATTATTCCAAAATACGTTTTTCACCTATTGTTTAATGTGGACTCTGTTTTCATAATTGAACATTATCAATCTCTATTTATGTAAATAGACTCTATGCTAATTGTGTCCTGAATACAACATTAGGAAGAACTGTTCTATTTGAGATATTTTCAAAATTGCTCACAGTTATGATGAGTAAAATGAAAGGTGATGAATGTCAAATGACTTACCACCAGTCCTGGTGTACAGCACTCAAAGGTATTTGGGGAAACTAATTCTGAGTCTTTCACTGTGCACCAACGTGACAACCTCTGCCCATTCTTTTTACATTTAGGAAACACAATTCTGGTACATTAAACTGCTTGTTAGCTTGTTTACCTGCTGAACAAATTACTAGCATGATGTTAACACTTGCAAGCAGGGAATGCCTTTAAGTTCTCATATACTGTAAGAGTTATCACATCTGCAGAAGCTCTTGAATCAATCTTCTATCTTTATGGTTTATTGACATTTATGAACAGATGTGAATTCTTTTTCTGTGTGAAATTTCATGACTGGATTCAGCAATACTTTTCTCTAAGCCTTATAATTCGTCACTCTATCAGGCTATGTTGAATTTCAGGGTTGGAAAATTGCTATATATTGCAGCAACATAATTCTTTGGCTCACTTTTGGTATAGAAAGGGACAACCATGACAACCACGAATAGGAAGTCTGCACCAATATTTAATTTAAACCTCACTATATTTCTACCCCTAAGGTATGCCAAATCTTGACTCATGAAATAAATTATATAGCATCAGTTCCTTATTTACACTGTTTACTAAACTACCTCATTCTAATCAAGTGCCAGTCCTGGAGTTTGAGCTCAGGGTCTGGGCACTGACTGTCATTAATCTTATTTTTTTAAATTTTTTTCCTTTTTTTATTGTCAAAGTGATGTACAGAGAGGTTACAGTTTCATAAGTTAGGCCTTGGATACATTTCTTGTACTGTTTGTTACCTCCTCCCTCATTCACCCCTCCCCACTTACTCCCCCTCTCCCTTTCCCCCCAATAAGTTGTTTGGTTTACACCAAACAGTTTTGCAAGTATTGCTTTTGTAGTTGTTTGTCTTTTTATCCTGTGTCTCTTGATTTTGGTATTCCCTTTCACTTTCCTAATTCTAATACCAGTATACACAGTTTTCAATGTACTCAGATAGGATACAGTGATAGTGCAGGTACAACCACAGGAAGGGGATACAAGAGGATCATCAACAATAGAAGCTACAGTTTCACATGGCATGTTGAAAGTAATTAAAACAGTGATATAACAGTCGTTTCCATAACATGGAGTTCATTTCACTTAGCATCATTTTATGTGTTTATAAGGGCATAGCTATTGGGCTCTTGTGATCTCTGCTGTGACTAGCCTAAACCTGTGTTAATTATTCCCTATAAGGGAGACCATAGCGTCCATGTTTCTTTGGGTCTGGCTCACTTCACTTAGTATGATTTTTTCCAAGTCCTTCCACTTCCTTACGAATGGGGCAATGCCATTATTTCTGATAGAGACTTCTCTGATGAGGAAATGAGAATGGCCAAGAGACATATGAAAAAGTGCTCTACATCACTGGCCATAAAAGAAATGCCAATCAAAACAACATTGAGATTCTATCTGGTCCCAGTAAGAATGTCCTATATCAAGAAAACTAACAATAATAAATGTTGGAAGGGATGTGGCCAAAAGGGAACCCTACTTCATTGTTGGTGGGAATGTAAACTGGTTCAGCCACTCTGGAAAGTGGTATGGAGATTGCTCAGAAGGCTAAACATACAGCTCCCCTATGACCCAGCAGCCCCACTTTTGGGCATCTACCCAACAGACCACAAACAAGAACACACTAAAGCCACCAGCACAACAATGTTCATCGCAGCACAATTTGTCATAGCTAAAATATGGAACCAACCCAGATGCCCCTCAGGATACGAATGGATCAGAAAAATGTGGTACATATACACAATGGAATTTTATGTCATTAATCTTTGTTGCTCAAGGCTAGTGCTCTCAAACACTCAGCTTGTTCCACTGGAGCCACAGTTCCACTTTCTTTCCCTTTTTTTGTTATTAATTAGAGGCAGGAGTCTCAGATTTTGCTCTCTGGGCTGGCTTCAAACCATGATTCTCTGATCTCAGCCTCTTAAATAGCTAGGAGTGCAAGCCTGACCCACCAGCTCCATAAATTATTTAACATAATTAATTCAATATTTAAAATCTTGAAATAAATATAGAATTTTAAATGGTATTAACTGATAAATGTATAGAAAAATTACCTACAATTTGGCCATTATGTAAAATTCTCTATGTTGAAACTAATATTATAAATCTACTACCAACTATATCTTACTCCTAATAATCAATGTGCAAGTGTTTACATAATGGATTTTCTATTCCATATTCTTCTGTTTTATCATTAGTTTCCATCAATATCATTGTCATCATCTTGGCCATTGTTACTATTGCCATTATCTTTATCATCTTGTTCTTCATGACTAATCCTTAACTCATATACACCAGGAGCTCCTTGAGGACAGAATCTACATCACATTCATCTCTCTGCTCCCTATAAGGCCAACGAAGGCTTTTCACATGGTAGGCATCACTATCACCAACTATCTTTAATAGCATAGGTTGTATTGCACACTAAGAACACAAAATCAGAGTGACAGGAGATGGCATGAATATCCAGCAGCCAAACAATGAAAATCCTAGCTAACTACCCTGAATAAGAAACTTGGACAAATTTTGTTTTGTTTGTGAAAACAAATGAAAGAAAAGAATGACAGAAGAACAGAGGTACCAGACATATGATAATGAGGTGGGATCATGGCTGAAGGAACAAAGATCTCCTGTATTCAAGTTGAAGGTCTGTGTATTGCTGCATAGTGGACTTGACAATTATCCTCATTTCTTTGGTCATGGCAGCTGGATAGTAAGTGGCCACAATGTGGTAGAAAGGCTCTGTGGTAACTGAGAAGAGAATGAGTTTTGCATTTGGGTTTTCCCAAGCAGAACAAGAAGAGAATCTATATCTTGAAATATTTTAAAGGTGGTATAAACTTAACTCAAAAGGATACTATAAAATGTAATCTCTTAAAAGACAACAAATCTAGGGGAGAGCTTTGAATTTTTTGTAGTGTTTAATTGAGTTTTAATTTCATGAGAGATCTCAAAGAGCAAAGAGACTGCTGTTAATATCCTGAATACATTTGCAAAAGACAATATAGAAATGTAATTTGGAAAGACTGTAAGAATCAAATGAGTTTCCTCAACGTTAAAGCAATGCTGAATGAGGAAATGCTGAATTTGAAGAGAGTCAAGGATGGACTTGAATAAGAAATGGAAGTGGAGTGTGTGTGTGATGTAATTTTACTCATCCATCTGAAAGAATTACAAAGAAATTGATGGATCTGGTAAAAAGCTGTAAGAAGTAAGTCAGGCACAGAGAGACAATGGTCACATATGGAAATTAGATCATGCTTATAGGTTTATATATACATATATATGTGAACATATATATGTAAACAGATATAGGGATATATGCATGTAAACATAAATATATGGTATGGTATATTCATTGGAGAATTCCAATGGGATAACTTTTTGAACAACTCTCTTGTAGTTGAACAAAGTGAATGCAAGGAAGCTGGAACTTGAGTTGTCAGGCAGGGAAGAAGTGAAAGGGAGAGGGATAGACAAATATAGAGAGGATGCATGGGGGAATCCAGTCATAATATTATACACATATATATGTATACATATATATGCAAATAATACTAGAAAAACTGAAGGGATGAGTGGGTTTGGAAAAGATGGGGAAAATGATGAAAGGGGTGCCCTTCAAGGTGCCTTGTACTCATAAACTGACTTGAAACATTTGTATAACTTGTACATTTGCATAATAACTACATAATCTAGGCTGGTTTTGAACCTCAATCCTCAGATCTTGGCCTCCCAAGTAGCTAAGATTACAAGCATGAGTCACTGTACTAAAATTCATTTAAAAAATACCTAGACATAGATTTTTAATGCTGAGGATCTTCTAATATACAGACTGCTCTTTCATTGTAGCCCTTGTCAGAAGAGTAGCTCATACTTTGCTTTCCAGCAGTGGGTAAGTTGGAAAGAGCTGACATGAAGACTGAACATTGTAACACTGTTCCTAAGGCTCTGAGGTACCAAGAACTGCTGCTGTATCCTAAGAGGCAAGCTGCATTCAGATGAGTTTGTCAATAGGTGTAAACACACAGAGAGGACTGAGTAACAAAGGAATGTGTGCAGCACCACTGAGCACACATAAGAATTCTCCTGATTCAGGAATAGCAAGACTATTTAGCATTTATATGGAACTTTTCTATCATTAATTAGTTCATCCACATAACTCCCCCATGAGAAGAGTATTTTTAGTTCTGTTTTTCAAGATGAGGAACAAAAAGTGTAGTGAGGTTAAGTAACTTGCCCAAAGCCAATCATCAAGTCAATAATTAGCAGAAGTGTGATGGGGAAACACAGAATTCTTGCATCCTCATGTTGCTTGGTTGTAAGTGCCATGTGGTCTTTGACAAAGATGGTAAAATGTATTGGAAGAGAAACTCTTCATTGTAGTTATTGGCATACAATTGTAGCAATAAGACCCTATTGGGGAAATTCTCTGTTTCAAGAGTTAATTCTTTTTGTCAGTAATGAACCTGTAAACCTGATAGAACTTTCACTGTAGTAACACTTGGAGGTTGCTGAGCTGAGTTGCAGGAATTGCCAGGGTACTTCACCTGCCCCAGTACATGTGGATCCATCAGTCATTATTCCTCAGGGGTTCAGTATTCCCATTTATAAGTAAAGGGGAAGTATCTATTGGAGCAAAAAGAAAAAAAGAGGCTACGTAGAAGAGGTGAAGAAAGCACATAATACTTTATATATTTTTGTGTGTGCCAGTCCTCAGCTGTCCCTGAGCTTCTGTGCTCAAGGCTAGCCCTCCACCACTGGAGCCACATCTCCACTTATGGCTTAGGGTGAATGGGAGATAAGAATTTCATGGATTTTCTTGCCCAGGTTGTCTTTGAACTTTAATCTTCAGATATCAGCCTCCTAAATAGCTACAATTACAGGTGTGAGACACTGGCACCTGATACTGCCTATATTATGTTTTCCATTTTAAAATTAGCTTCAAGTAGTTGTACAAAGGAGTTGCCATTTAACAAAACAGTTAATGAATACACAGAATCTCAGCCAGTGTCACCCTTTCATCATTTGCTCCCATTTCTCCTCAATCTATTGTTTCCCTCATGTATCTTAATGTTGTAGGATATACTGCATTTGCAGTCAAGAATTTAATGTTTGCAGGCTACACTAAAGCCACCAGCACGACCATGTTCATTGAAGCATTGCTTACCATAACTAAGATATGCCCCTCAGTAGATGACTGATCAAGAGAATGTGCAATATATGCACAATGGAGTTCTGTGCTTCCATCAGAAAGAATGATATTATGCCATTCAAAAGGAAATAGAAGGACTTCAAAAAATTATATTAAGTGAAGTAAGCCAGACCCAAAGAAACATAGGCTGCATGGCTTCCCTCATTTGTAATAACTAGAACATGCCTAAAGATCGAGTAAACACACTAGATGGTAAAAGACAAAAAATTACACTTAGAAATGGTAAATCATACAGGACTCTAGACATCCACACAGTGATACCAAAGGAGGATATTCTTAGAAGACAATCACAAAGGCTCAATAACTATGTGCATAAGATCGTATAAAATCATGCTTATTGAATGAACCCCAAGAAATGGTACCAAGAGAGTATTTTTTATTATGCTGTGTATAGATCTTTTTTTTCTTTTTTTTTCTTTTGGTTTATTCTCTTCTGTCTGTTTTTGATTCCTATAACCTTTGTCTTGAATATAAACTTATCTGAGTTGGGGAGGGGAGAAGGAAGCACTGAAATAGCAGGACAAAGGGTAAAACAATTCAGCAATGAAACCCACTAGACACTCTGTTGGAAAAGAACTATACAGTTTTGGGGGTAGGGAAGTCAGGAGGGGAAAATCTAGGAAAAAATGAGGAAGTGGTTAACACTGTTCAAAAGGAAATGTACTCACTACTTGACAGCATAACTATAAACCCTGTGTACATCACTCATAAAATAAAATTTACAAAATCTGAAAAAATAAAGAGTGAGGGAAGGAGTGAGTTGGGAGGAATTGGTGAGAATGTTGAAAGGGGTGACCACTTGTGTTCCTTTTCGTTGATATCACTGTGTTTATGGCGGGTTAAAGATTTCAGTTCCCAGCCATTGCAACCCAAGAACACAGACAATATCAAAGGAGCAGGATAAGTATCTTGGTCTCTTGATTGTCACCCCTTTCAACAGTCTCACCAAACGACTCCAAAAGCAATACTTGCAAAATCATTTGGTGTAAACCAACTGAACAACTCATGGGGGGAGAGGGAGAAGGGGAGGGGGAGGGGAAATGAAGGAGAGGTAACAAATAGTACAAGAAATGTACCTGTGGACTTACGTATGAAACTGTAACCCCTCTGCACATCACTTTGACAATAAATGGGTAATTATTATTTTTTTTTAAATGCCTTCCCAAGCTCTCCACTACCAATTCAAAGGGTCCCATGGGATCTGTCCCAACCTGCATTCCAGAAACAGCCCCACACTCAGTGAGCCACATTCTGGAAACTAGATGGGACCCATATCCAAGAAACTTGGTGCTGGTACTTGCCTCCATATGGAGGGGTAAGATTTTGATTTTCATACATACCAATATTTACGGGTGTGCATGGACACCCGCACAGTTATAAAAGTCCAAGGCTCTAAACTGTCACCCTCTATCAAACTGAGGTAAACGTTCACTAGTAGTAATGTAAATACACGTGACAGGCTCCTCACAGTTGACAATCAGTGCTGGGTGGCTCCACAAAGACTAAGAATGGCAGGATATTGCATGAGATCCACTTTCAGTGACTTCCTCCTGGGCCCCTTCTTGTTTTTGGCCAGTCCTAAGGGCTTGGAGCTTGGGGCCTGAGCACTGTCCCTGGCTTCGTTGTGCTCAAGGCTAGCACTCTACTTCTTGAGCCACAGCACCACTTCTGGCTTTTTATATTTATGTGGTACTGAGGAATGGAACCCAGGCCTTCATGCGTGCTAGACAAGCTCTCTACTGCTAAGCCACATTCTCAGCCCTGGGCCCCTTCTGTGCTTTCCATTCCACCAGTCTTTTCTTCTGGGTTATACCCTGATTATGTACACTCAGACACCCTACTCAAAACAAACTGCCTATCTCTTTAATGTTCATCAAAACAAAGCTGCTTAATGAGAACAATCACACAACTTCACACACTAGGATCATACAGGATTTATCCTAGGAATGCCAGGCTAGTTCCATCTATGTAAATCAATAAATGCCACACATGAACAGACATAAAGACAAGAAACACACATGATCATTTGGGCAGATGCAGACAAAGTCTTTTCAATGGCTCCAACATCCTTTGTGATGAAAAGCTGTGGAGAAGCTAGGAATATGGGAGATCTTCCTGCACATAATCCAGGCTGGTTAGGAAAAGTGCCCAATGAAAATATCAAGGCTGAAAACCTAAAACCATTGTTTCTAAATGCAGGAATAAGACCAGGGCATCTACTCTCTCCACTCCACTTCCATATGCTCCTGGGATTCTTTACTGCTAGAGCAAGAAGGGAAGAGGGAGACCTCTTCTTTATATTTCTCCAAAGTTATTCATGAATTTTCTCAAATTTCCAAGTGAATGATAATTCCAAAGGATTGATGATTGTGATGCTCTCAAATTATAATTTATACTTATATCTGAAAAGATTAAGAAAACATCCAACAACACATTCTTGCTTAGAAATGCTATTTCAATGTGGATTAAATGCCAATAGTTTTTCCTGTGTTTCATATCCAAATTGTCCTATAAAAATTTGCTTCTTGGAATTAGTAACAAGAAGGAGAAAAGGCTTAATGATTCAGGGGTGGAGCGGGAACAGAAAAAATTATATCCATAATTTTGCCAAAAAAGCAATGGAGCTTTAGTTATTAAACCACCTCTCCAAGGTCAAACAGCTAATGAGTAGCACAATAAGCATTGACTATGGAGCCATTTAAAAGCTGTTTAATTTTAGAAGCTAAGCTCTTAACCATTGTTTCAAGAAACCCTTGGTCTGAAGAAACTATTTACCTAGATCAATTTGTAAAGGATTTGGAGGAGGGAACCCCAGGTGCTCATAGCAGTCAGTATTCCTTAAATTTTATTGAAAAGGTGAGGTAAAGAAGGGTTACAGTTATGTAAGTCAGATAATGAGCACATTTTCTTCCTCATTTTCTCCCAGTTTTTCCTCTCCTATCTATACTCTGCACACACACACATGTTGTATAGTTCATTTCCAACAGAGTCTAGTGAATATCATTCCTGAATTATTCCACTCTTTGGCTCACCTTTCCTGTGCTTTCCCTACCCCTCCCCAACTCAGACAAACTTATATACAAGACAAAGGGTTTAGAAATCAAATACAGAGACAAAAGAGAATAAACCAAAGGAAAAAGAAGAAAGAAACATAAACAGTACAATAAAAACAAACCTCTTGTTTTTATTTCTTAGAGTTCATTTAGAAAACCATCATTTTATATGGTTAGATGCAAATAGTTATTGAGCCTTTGTGATCCTCTCCTAAGAATGTTCTCCTTTGGTCTCGCTGTGTGAATATGTAGAAAGCTGTTTAATTTAATCATGTCCAAGAGTAAATAGTTGTCTTTTACTATCAATTGGGTTTACTTGTAGATTCATAGGCACATTCTAATTATTACAAAGGAGGTAAAACACGCAACCTATACTTATGTGAATCAGGCTTATTTCTCTAAGTATAACTTTTCCCAAGTCATTCCATTTTCTTATGAATTGGGCAATGAAATTCTTTCTAACTTGAGTAAAGCATAGAATTCATATATATGTATATGTATGTGTACAATATTTTTGATCCATTTGACTGAGGGGCATTTAGTTTGATTCAATTTCTTAATTATGGTAAACAATGCTCCAATGAACATGGTGGTGGCTTTAGTGCAGCCTGGTTTAGGCAACTCTTTGTTTAGCCCTTTGAGGAACTTCCATAATGCTTTCCAGAGAAGTTGAACAAATTTACATTCTCACTAACAATGTAGTAGCATTTCCTTTTGGCCACATCCCCATTGGAATTTGTTATTCTTAGTTTTCTTGATAATGGACATTCGAACTGGGGTGAGCTAGAATCTCAGTGTTGTTTTGATTTGCATTTCTTTCATGGCCAGAGATGTCAAACATCTCTTTATGTATCTATTGTCCATTCTTATTTCTTCTTCGAGGAAGTCCTTCTTTAAGTCTTTAGTCCACTTATTAATTGGGTTGTCTTTCTTTATGGATTTGTATGGGGGGAGGTTAATTTTTGATATGAGGCCCTTATTTGATGTGTAGCTAGTAAAGATCTTCCCCCTGTTCTGTGGGCTTGCCTTCTTTCTTTCTTTCTTTCTTTCTTTCTTTCTTTCTTTCTTTCTTTCTTTCTTTCTATCTCTTTTTTCTCTCTCTTTCTCTTTTGTTCTTTCCTTCCTTCCTTCCTTCCTTCCTTCCTTCCTTCCTTCCTTCCTTCCTTCCTTCCTTCCTTCCTTCCTTCCTTCCTTCCTTCCTTCCTATCTTGCTAGTTATGTACTTTCCCCTGCAGAAACTCTTCAGTTTGATCCAATCCCATTAACCCAGATTTTCTTTAATTTGTTGTGATTCTGGATCTTTACTCAGGAAGTTTCTACCTGTGTGTGCCAAGGATCCCTTGTGTTTCCCCTATCATTGTTGTAATATTTTCAGGGTATCTGGTTATACTTTGAGGTCTTTGATCCATTTGGAATTAATTCTGGTGTAGGGTGGTACATTAGGATCTAACTTCAGTTTTCTACATACATGTAGCTAATTCTGCCAATACCATATATTGAAGAGGTGTTCTTTTTTTCCATCCTGTGTTTTTGGCTCCCTTATCAAAGATTAGGTTGCTATAGGTCTGTGGGTTCATTTCTGAGTCTTGTGTTCTATTCCATTGGCCATCAGGCCTGTTCATGTTCTAGTACCAAGCTGTTTTTATTTCTGTGGCTTTGTAATAGAGTTTGAAGCTTGGAATTAATAGTCTTCCAGCATTATTTTTCTTGCTAAGAATTGCCTTTGCTGTTCAGGGTCTTCTATTATTCCATATTATTTTTTTGGACAACATAAGTCAAGTTTGTAGCTTCCATGTCAAAAGGATTTCCTGGATGTACTCCTTAAAGGAGTATATCAATCTGCTCATTTCTCCAGACCTTTTAGATTTACTAATTCAACATTCCTTTAATTGTCCTGGGATTTTGCTCCATTTTGCTCAATTCTCCATAATCCTTACGTGGAATTATCTTCATAATCACTTGCACTTATGATAAGAAGTAGAAATGAAGCCAATAAACAAAGCCTAAGGATACTATGTGATTTTTGGTATTGTAAAATATGTTCCTTTGGAGGTGAAAAAGTTGGGTCTTCCCACACTTTTTAAAGGGTTCTTGCTTTTCCTCAAGGTAGGTGGCACAGACTGGGTCTGGGCTATGCTATTTAGTCATAGCTGCCAACAGGAATCTGTTGTCTAACAGATAACTTATTTCTTTAAATCAAATAGAATGGAGATAGGGATGTCCCTTGATGGTAGAATACTTCCTCAGTAACTGAAAGGTCTTAGCCTCAATCCATAGCACTGCACACAGTAAATAGACCAAAAAGAGGAAGACTGAAGCTATACAAAATTCTTCTGCAAGCAATTAATTACCATTGACAGAAAAAAATTGAACGAGCACTTAATACTCATTACTTAGAGATAATTATATAAATACATGATGCTTCATCTTTGGAAGCATATACTAATTTGGTTACATTTGAAGGGAACACATAGGCACTAATGAAACATATTACAAAAGATGTGGATGATTTGAAAATAATTTGAAAATGATACATACTCTCCTGTATACATATATGTGACCAATAATAGATATGTGGCTAGATGTTAGATGAGTATTTAAAGAGACTATCTACAAGTCATCTGTGTGTGTGTGTGTGTGTGTGTGTGTGTGTGTGACTACATATGTAAATTGTTTTCAGAGGTGGATGTTTTAAAAGAAGAAACTATAGGCTTATTATCTAGGTACAAATATTTTACTTCCAGTTGCCTAAAGGACATTTGTATTTGGATGTTCCGTACTCACATCAATTGCAACAGAACTGAAACCAACTTTCTTCTTCTAATAGACCTCTTTCCAATATGATCTTCAAAATTTCAGAGTTTAAAGTAAATTTTGCCTGAGTCATTCAACAATGTGCAGACTCTTGTCAAGCAGTTGATTTCAGTGGTGACCAGACTCTGCTATTTCCTTCAGGGCAACTTGAAATTTAACTGAGTTCACAGACATTTTTGCTAAGCAGTGATAGGAATAAAGGAATAGAGTTCAAGTGACATGAGGGGTGGCTCCAAGGTATTAAAATAAGATTGAAAGCTAAGTGTAAGTCTAATAATCTCTCCAAAATACTATTGTTGGAGAGAGTAAAATCAAGTTTGAAGTAATTGAATCAATGTAGAAAATTCAAAATTATAAGAACTCTAAGCATTCACACACAGTGAAAATAAAGGAGGATACTCTTTGAGAAAACACAAAGGCACCAATGCCTATGTGCATCTGATCACATAAAATAATTGTTGGGAAAATGGAGGAGAACAGAAAAGGAATAGGCCAGACTCAATCCTCAACAAGTGATTGAGGAACAGCAAGTGGCACAGACCTTCCCTGAGGATTGGAGGTTGTGCCTGGGGGTGAATTTGGGGCCAGGTTTTTGTTTTTGTTTTTGTTTTTTTTGCCAGTCCTGGGGTTTGGACTCAGGGCCTGAGCACTGTCCCTGGCTTCTTTTTGCTCAAGGCTAGCACTCTGCCACTTGAGCCACAGCGCCACTTCTGGCTGTTTTCTGTATATGTGGTGCTGGGGATATGTGGTGCTGGGGAATTGAACCCAGGGAACCCAGGGCTTCATGTATGGGAGGCAAGCACTCTTGCCACTAGGCCATATCCCCAGCCCCCAAGGAGGCAGGTTATTGAAAGCCTCACTAGGTCTAGGAAGTTGGGGCACACAAAGGGTTGTTTATAGATTGGCCTAGGTGAGAAGTCCTGTCTGCATATTAAAGCAGCTTCCCATATTGAGGTTCCGCCTGGTGTCTGTCTGTATGGGACTGAGGCAATAGGTTGGGGGGCAATCCTTCAATAATGTTTGTCAAAATGAACTCCAGGATATGGAAACAATAAGTTTTTTTTCTTCATTTTCTTTCTTTTTTTCTTGCTTGTTCCTTTATCTGTCTTTGGGAGGATAAGGGCAGAACAGAAATGGAGGGACAAAGGGTGAACAAATGTAGCAGTGGAACTCATTAACACTAAGTGGAAAATGAAAAATGAACTATACAACCTGTGGGTGGAGACAGGAAGGAAAAACCAGGAAAGAGGGAGGAAAGGGATGATATTGTCAAAAATTAAATGTACTCTTTACCTGATTTGTGTAACTCTGCACATCACTTTTATCAAACAATTAATTTTTTTTTAAAAGAAAACACAAAACTGTTTTGAATGGGTTCAAAACAGATTGAGTTACAGATTTTGCGAGGCTAAGCTACTATGAGGGAGCTAATGTTGGCTCCCTATACACAACTTATATGAATTAATTTAAGGGTCTAATAACCTTGAGAAAATATTAAATGATCTGAATCTAACAGTGTCCGGGAGGGGAAATTAAAGTGTTTTTCCTCATAGGCTAATACTTTGGTAGTATTTTTGCCTGTTTATTCGTCATCAAATTGTTTTAGTCAGCTTTTCTCCTGCCATGACAAAATATCTGAGATAAATAATGAAGGGAAGCAATTCATTTAGAGTCACAGATTAAAGGTTTCTGTGCATGGCTGGCTGACTCTGTTCCTACAGAACTGTGATGAAGCAGAAGAAGAGATGTCTAGATTTATGGCAGCCAGGAAACATGGAGAGAAAGAATGGGGACTAAAGATGGGGAGAAATCAAAGACAAGACCCACCCCATGATATACTTCCTCCAACTAGGTCTTCCATCCTACTAGCTCATTCAGTGCTGAACTCCACAATGGACTAATCCACTGATGTGATTGGTTGTCTTCATGATCCAATCACCTCTCAATAGTGCTATGATCTGACAACAAACCTTCAACACAGATGTCTTCAGGAAACATTCATATCCAAACCATAACATTTATTATCCCTCCAATTATTTCTATACCTCTGATTTTTCCCCCAGTGATTTATTTTTATATTCACAGTAAATTTCTCTAAGTTCTTATTAATGTTTTCTCTGGAAGATGTATGATTACTTGTCTCCTTTTTTACTGTTAAGGGCTTTGAAAAAACAGTTGTACCTTCACTGACTTTCCCCTTTTCCCTTTCTTTTGTTATGTAGAATATACCCCAAAATTGACTAAAGACTAATTCTACTAAAATCACTGCAGGCCTCCTGAATACTAAATCTAGTGATGTTTCTCAAACATGACCCTAACTCATGTATATGCATAATATATGTATATATGTATGTGTATCTCTGTGTGTATGTATATGTATATATGAAATGAATTCCATTATTCATTCTTCTCTATATTTGGCTTTAAAACACCATTACCACTGTCTATTTTGCCAAGTCTTTATCTTCTTCAATGTTATTTATCTGGTTTAGCTGTTACATGATTTTATTTACTAGACTAGAATGCAAGCCTCAGTTTGTTTTCTATGATCTCAATATGAATTTCATTGAATATCAGTGATGCAATATTATTACCATTCTGTGGATAAAACTCACTTATAGCCTTGACTTTCCTTCTAGCTTCCAAGCAAATACTTTATCTTTTAGTCATTTAAAAGTAGTCTATTAATATACCTCAAATGAAATATATACACAATGGAATTCATTATTAAACTTTCTAATCTGCCTTACTCATGTAATCTCTATTTCAGAATATTAATAGCTACTTACTATCGAAACTAGAAATTCTAGTTTATATGTGGATATCATCTTGAAACTCAACTTTCTGTTCAATTAATAATCAAGTTTTCAAATCTTCCTTTTGGAAGGATTCTTAAATTATTTTCTCCATTATGACTATCTTCATACTTCCCAGAAAACCTTATTCCAAGTGACCTTCTCATCACTAATTTCTCCTCTATTTCCTTCCTACAATTTATATTGGATGCTTGAGTGGAGATATCATTATCATGCATAGATTTAATCAACTAACTTCTCTGTTCACAAATTTTTATTACTCCCTATTTTCTTCTTAAAAAATGTCTGAGTTCCTACTTGAGATTTAGATCTTCCATAATTTTATGGGGAAGGTTCCATTTATTGCACTATCTTTTACTTCTTCTTTCTTCCTCCCTAAGCCAATCTTACATCCAATCTTTTCTGATAGTCATAGTGATCCTTCAAAAATTCTTGCCTAATTACCTGAGGTAAAATAAATGTCTCCGTCCTCTGCATAGCTTTAAGGGATTTTTGAGAAACACAAATGGATAATGTTGCTCAGCAATGTATTTATTGCTTTTCTTTATTGTCTGTAACTCCAGCTCCAGGATTCACAGTCATGAAACACAGGGATGTCAGGTTTACCATGTTTTCTTAATAACTTATATAAATATATAGCAATGTTTATTTATATAAAATTTTATTGTTGTTTTCCTTCCATTCATTTTTTTTTGGGTCAATCTTGGGGCTTGCACTCTGTGCCTGGGTGCTATCCCTGAGCTCCTTTTATTTAAGGCTAACATTCTACCACTTGAGCCACAGTACCATTTTGGATTTTTCTGCTATTAATTGAAGGTAAGAGTCTCACAGATTTTCCAGCCTGGGCTGGCTACAAAACTCCATCCTCAGATCTTAGCCTTCTTAGTAGCTAAGATTACAGGAATGCCTGGCTTTCCATTCTTTTTACTGTGGACACTAATAAAGGACACTAGTTATAGCCCACTTTACTAAGTCCATGGACACTTACATAAGTCATCTGTCTCTTTTATTATTGTTTTTCACATCTAGGCACTGAATGACCTTGATAGACTTTTGCACCAAAACTACACTTTCCTGCTCATTCTCTACAGGTCATCTTATTTCCATTTTCAAACTTTCCAAACTTAACTATCTACTAATATTCATACTGTTCAACTCTAACTCCCACCTCACCCCCTAAATTCTGTAGGTATGGCCTAATCCCACTTTCATGCCTTTGTTTGTTTTGCATCTTTTATTTGGCGCATTCAGTTTTCAGTCATGTGAAGTCTCACTCAAATTTCATGTTCCCTCTGAAGCAACTGTTGACTACTATTCTATGTATGACTAGTCTACTTAAAATCAATGTCACAGGTCAATAGTCAATAGTTCTCTCATTGCTGTGGGTTGGTACATTCTCTGATAAACAAGATTAGGATCATGTGAGCTCCAAACCAATCATTCATCCTCTCTGCATTCCTGGTTATACTTTTAGCACGCCCCTGGTCACATATACCTTACCAAATGATTAAAGTAGTTGGAAAATGAAGCTCCCATCCATAATAGAAATGAACAACATAACTCATATAATGCTACAGGATAATAAACACATTGAGTAGCTCTTAGAAGGAGTTCCATGAAATGGAGTGACATGCCTAGATCAAGACTCAAGTAAACACAAGGTAGGATCAGAGAAGCACCCAGCAGAGTCTGCCCAACTCAGAAAAATGGTTTCTTGTGCCAACATCATCTGCTGATCCCATCAACACTAATTATCATCAGCAAATTCTATTAGTTTCCCAAATCTATTTCAAGAGAGAGTGAATTATACTGAGCAACCATCATCGAGTAATAGAGTTATGCTTTCTTCATCAGGCTCCATTCTAGGCAGCCAAGCAGAAAGAACATTTTGCGTTAATGTCCTCATAGAACTGTACAGTTCTCACTTTTTAAAACTTTGTTTCTCTGGCCAATTACGTTGGCCTGTAAAAAACCATAACAGGTGTGTTTTTATCTGCTGCCTTTTAAGAGGAATGGGCAGAATATAAAAGGAGAGTGTTTTATTTCAAGGAAGAACCAACCTTGAATCTGTAGAGCTTATTAGCTGCAGGTAATAAAGGAAAGGGGTAAGAATGTTGTAATTGCTTCTTTATGCAGTTATGCAGAACATTGTGCCCCTGGGCTATTTAAAAATATTTCTCCAATCTAGAAAGATACTGTTATACTCTCTTCCTCAGAGCTCTTAAGCATGTTACCTTGAAATTTAATATGAGTATTAGGATGAGATTAAGCTATAGGAATAAGAAAAACAAGCATACTGTCTAATTTATCTATGTTTGGGCAAGTGACATTGGTGACAGAGATATTTTCCAGGAGAGAACCACTAATCTGCAAATCAGAAGAAAGCATTTTCATGCTATAGAGATAAAAGAGAGCATTCTTAAATTGTTTTAATTGAACACTTTTAATGAGGAAACTTGTCAGATATTAAAACTGGTTTAAACAAAAGTCCAATGCACAGACACAGTTGTGGACTGGGATTAGAAAGAGTGGGTAAATAACTTGTCCTTAAGGTAGACAAAGTCAGTTGCAAATCCACTTGGGAGAATTTGCTCATTGTAGACCTAGAATAATTTCCTTTCTCTCAGCTTTCCACCACTTACATGTTGTAAGGGATGAGGTAGATAACACATGGTTTTCCCCAATGTATTCATTGTTCTCTACAAAGGAAATCTAGGGCAATGTGTGAAATTTAGTGGGCTTTTTCTGAATTGAGCAGTAGAGATTTCTCTAAGAATCTTATAAAAGAGAAGGTATTAGAATTGATTCTAGGTGAATGCTAGGTGAACAGCTAAGTGTCCAGATCATTTCTGAAATTCATCCTGAGGGTTAAGTCCTGCACATCCATATTTAGGAAGATTTCTAAGTAGTAGAGGTAATTTGAAATGCTTCAGATCCTTTTTTCTTTTTCTATTTTGGGTTGTTATTACCCTTCTGTTCTTCCACCGTAATGAGACTGCTGTCATGAAGCAATGATTAAAATTATCTCCGTTGAAGAAAGAAGAGGATGGGAACTAAGAGATCAGCTCCATAAGATCAGTCACTCTCAACTGGCTAGAACAAGCTTGGCCCTATCTACAGAATTAATGAAGTGTCCCTACCTAGTCTAGATCTTAGTTTTAGACAGACAAAAACACCCATGAACAGAATTTTTGACAATTAATCCAATCTCTACTACTGAAAGAGGGACTAAACTGATAGCAGGGAAACATTTTTCTTAAAGTTATGAGATCTTTACAAAACAAAATCATTCCATGTGTAGTTTTTGATCCCATGATTACATTTAATGCCTGAAATAGGGACTTCACAAATGTCTTTGATGATAGTGGGAATATGCATGTGTGATAGCACATCATTAATACAAGCAATAATTCTTCATCACTGATGAGGTACTGGACTCTACCTACTCATACTTCTTTATTCATTCTTAGCTTCCATAAAGTAAGATCAGGCTGACTTGTGTTGCTTACATTAACTGACAAAGTTTACTATATAACACAATTAGAAATCGCTTTAAATGGGCTCTTTATCACTTATTACCATATTCTTCTCCAATGATGATGTTTGAACTGCCTCCCTCCATAGGTCCTATGACCCTTTCCAACAGCTTTTCTCTCAGAAATGGGTTGTTTTCCTCCCCGACATACAAATGTTTTCCTTACAGTCAGTTTCTGTACCAAGTCACACAACATGGACCAGAAAGAATCTCACTTTAAAAACAGGAATGAGGGGCTGGGGATATGGCCTAGTGGGGAGAGAGAGCTTGCCTCGTATACATGAGGCCCTGGGTTCGATTCCCCAGCACCACATATACAGAAAACGGCCAGAAGTGGCGCTGTGGCTCAGGTGGCAGAGTGCTAGCCTTGAGCAAAAAGAAGCCAGGGACAGTGCTCAGGCCCTGAGTCCAAGGCCCAGGACTGGCAAAAAAAAAAAAAAAAAAAAAAACAGGAATGAGAAAACAAAGGTTTTCCTAGATGTGGTACATAATCTCTACCAAGGTTTAGACTTAGGGCCTTGTGATTTCTTTGCTTGCTTGCTTAGATGGTGCTCTTAACCCTTGAGCCATATTCCCAGTTTGGCTTTTTTGTTGGCTGGTTATTTTGAAGATGAAGTATTGCTGACTTTTTTTTTTTGCCTAACTGGCTTTGAGCTATGATCTTCCAGACCTCAATCTTCTGAGTAGCTAGGATTCCAGGCTAGTTTTAATCTAATCTAAAACTGAAAGTCAAAATAAAAAGAATTTCTCATGACATATAACACTGTATGTGAAATGTCAGCATTCATATTTACAAAGAAAGATTAATTAGATCCAGCCTTGTTTATTTTGTCATATATTGTTAGGCACATTTGCTACATAAGGGTGCAATGGAGGTGCTATTACAGATTCCAGCTGTCCAGAGAAGCCTAAAATATTTACTACCTGGTCTTTTCCATGAAAAGCTGGATGACCTCTGGTTTAGATGTCTCTATCATTTACTGTTGTAGTACTTAACCTCTCAGTCCCTTTCATTAATAAATACAGAAGAGAAAGAGTAATAAAAATTACTCATAATTCCCTTAGCAGAAAGTGCAGCATGCCAGGCATGCAATAAATTTTCTATGAACACTAACAATAATCAGTATTATTTTTATATTAGTTTTCCCTTTTTCTGTTACATTTATTACTGCTGCTATATCTCTTACTGTTTTGAACTCCATTGATGGGATACCTTCAGTATGTCAAGTACTGTACTAACAGTAGTAATGTTTAATATGCAATTTCTGTCTTAAACCAGAGAGAGCAAAGGTCTGGTAAGATTTAAGAACTTAATGAAAATACTCACCAATTATGTAGATTCAAATCAAATTCTGATAGTAACCCTCAAGTCCATCTCATTATACCAGTGATATTTTTAACCACTTTTAGTTTTTGTAATGGAACCCTAAATTTCTCCCAAACAAATGTGAGCTAGGATCTTGATTCTTCTGATAGTTAGTTAGGGTCTTGATCCTTTCAATAGTTAAAAGCACATTCATCTATGGTTGATTCAGAGTCACCTACTTTATCTCTTGCTTCTTAAATGGCTTCTGATAATTGGGTGGTTCCTTGAACATAATAAGGCAATGACTACTTGGATTACCATACTGTTCCACACAGTAGCATAAAGATTTTAGATATTGCAGAAAGAAAACCACTTATTTTCTGTGGCTATACAGATGAGTTAAGATGTCATATCTTGTTTTCAACTGCTGTGCTGCTATCATTATGTAAACAAGGAAATTCAGTTGAGGTGGCTATATTCAAACCATAGACCTAGGATTTTCTAGCTGAATGATACTAGACAAAGCATTTGTTGCCTGTGAGCCTTGATTTATTCATCGATAAACCTACCCCTAATATTTCTGCAACCTGGGATTCACACCATAATTGTGTTTAAAGAACAGTGGCACACAATTATATCTGCAATCATTCTAGCAAGACAAATTTCATATTTAGAATTTTAAGAAGATTAGGAGAATGCATGATGGCATAAGGACAGCAGGTAGCCACCATATGTTCATTTCTTTTACCACACTCTTCCTCTACAGTGACAGGTTGCAATTGCACTCTCATGTACTACCCTACAGTACGTCTGAACTGTCACAAATAGTGATTTGGTGGCATTTCTTGGCCATGTCTCTGGCTCCACTTAGGTAAGTCCACTTGGGACCATATAGTTTTCCTCCATGCAAAGGACATGACTAAAGATGGGCCTCAGCAAGCCTATTGTCTGTGATGTCCTGCCGCAAGAATGGTGCCATTTATCTATACATTGGAGATCACAAGTGAATACTTACTGCAGTGAAAATTAGTAAGCTAATAACTTTAATATGCTTAGAACAATGACTCCAAGTAAATGATAGAAAGTATGTCCATAACTGTCTGGTATTATCATAACCTTTAAGCTTTTGATATTAATCAATGAAAAATAGGATTGCCCTCAGATATATCTGGGAGACAATTTTAACTTGAAAAATAATAAATGCATAAAAGGTAAAATGATCTCATGTAAAGTCAATGTTAATTCTTGACCAAGTCTTCTTTATAAAACAACCAAAAAAGCAAAAAAAAAACAAAAAAAAAAACAAAAAAAAAAACCAAATCCCACAACCCTATAGCTATATGAAGTACCTAACACTATAGAATAAATAATATGTACTATGGCAATGGAGGGTCTGTAGATCATTAAGGCCAGAGTGTCAGTGAACCAATAACAATCAACTGAGATATACAACTCAGACCTGTGGGACAAAAGTAACTACAGATTTGTTCATGTTTTGAGATTCTCCACCTATATCCTTAGTGATGGTATGCAATGTCTTTTTTTTTTGCCAGTCCTGGGGCTTGGCCTCAGGGCCTGAGCACTGTCCCTGGCTTCTTTTCTCTCAAGGCTAGCACTCTGCCACTTGAGCCACAGTGCCACTTCTAGCCGTTTTCTGTATATGTGGTGCTGGGGAATCGAACCCAGGGCCTCATGTATACAAGGCAAGCACCTCTTGCCACTAGGCCATATCCCCAGCCCGGTATGCAATGTCTTAATCCTTTCTCTACTACTAGGCCCATTAGAACTTATCTAAGAGCAACCTTTATGATAACCATTATGAAATATGTGTGTGTGTGACACATGGCCAGGGAAATAAGCAAATAACAAAATAAACAAAAACAATGCTAATATAACTGATGTAATATTTTAGTTAAATAAGAGTGTGCTAATACCTGCCATTTCTTATGTGCTTTATATACTTACATATACTTATGTACTTTATGTAATTAGTACTGCTACTATTAGTATTTTTATTTTACAAATGAGCCATAAAGATTTAGTGACTCTTTTTGTCACTAAAAGAGTGAGGATCTAAATCCAGAGCCATCTGACACATAATCTGCATTTTTTAAACTTCTAGTCTCTTAATGCACAATGTGATTAGAAGCGAGCATAATGTATGAATATCATGATGTTTAATGACTGTCACCCAATGCAACAATTCCAGCCTTGTGGCTAATTTCATTTGAGTTGGTTGTGCCTTTCTATATTCTAATTCCACATTCCCATTGGGTTAGGTCCCTTCACTAATATTTCCATCATGTCCTCCCAATTGTCTTACTAAAGTTTTATACCAGTGGCACTACCATAAACATGAAAGATTCCCACTGGCAAGTAGATTTTGAAAGACTCTAGTAGAAACCACACTGCTGACTTTATACATTCTATAGGGTTTCTTGACCACATTCCTGGCGTGCAATGTTGGTTATTTTCTTTCATTTCTTGGAAATGATGGCTAGAATCAACTCCCTTGGACCTGATGCTTTTCCCACAGACCTCTTTCCCTTCTGCTGAGCTACATCCTCGTTCATCCCATGTCTGCAGTGTCTCTGCCACCTGGCTGCTCACAGAAAAGGAACAGACTCTAGAACATCACTTCCCAAGGTGAAGTGTATACGTTTCAATCTCTAAATGAGGAAACTGCTGGTGCAGAAAATCACCAAACAAAAAAGTATCTCCTTAAAATGCCCCAATGAAAGGACACATATCCTGGCAAAGGTCTGAGGATGCAAGCAACCATTACAAAGGAGCACCAGCACAAGGGAATTCACTCATTCCAAGTTTTGTGCCAGTATGGCAGACTAACTAGCCATTGTTTGGAAAGCAATCTCAGCAGAGAGGCACTGGTGATGAAAGAAAAATTCCAGGATAGATTGTAGTGTTGCAGAAGTGTTACCAAGTAAAGTATTTGTAGTTATTAACCATAACCTCTGGAGTTCAAAACTCATGGTAGTTGAGATAGGCATAGCAAATAATGGAAGGGGTGACATTGATCAGGATGCATTATACTTATGAACTGACGTATTCAACTGAAATCCCTTTGTACAACTATTTAATTATAATTTAAATTTTTTTAAAGCAAAACGTACTTCTTAGCTAGGGCAAAATCACCTCAACTTTTTCACAAGCACAACCCAGACTATAATGGTTTGATCTCCCAGATATTATTTCTCTTCAGATTTAGTTTTCCAGAAGGAAGCTATGTTCTAATGGCACGAATATTCTAATATTCTAACTTGATGTAATGTGTCCCATCAGTTCTGTTTATCTCCTACTATTTTTATAAGCCCTGCCAATTCCTTTGTGTTTGTTTCCTTATTGACACACGGACGTAATGATTTCTGTCTTGATCTTCTTTGAAGAAGACTGCAATGCTAATGAAAAACTTTGCAAAATGGCTAACATTACACAAGTCTTTTCTGGCACCCACTAGTCACTTCGGTTTTCTTCTTAGAGGAAGTAATTGCAATTTCTGTGGTGGAGAGTTTGTCAAGACATCTAGATTCTAAACCTCCTTTTCTCCTCACCCTCTAGCAGTGTTGCAAGCCAAAAGCAGTTGTCACCAGTTTTCTGTTAAACTGCCTATAAGGGTTGTGTTTAGTTGAGAATGAGAGATGAGTAGGATTTGTTAGAGAGGCCATCCTTCTTTCACATGGGGCTTCTATGACATACTGAACTGAAATCATACATTGCAATCATACCTTGCCTTGACTCTTCAGTGTCCAAAGAGAGCGAAGCTATCATTCACTCACATGTCTTTAAGGACTTTCAGCAGCATGATTATCCACTGATAAGACACACAGTTCTGAATATTGAGGCTGGTGAATGACTGGCATTTTTATATGAAGTAAACATGCAGACTTTTCATCCAGAAGATACTGACTTCATTTCTGGCAGTGATGAAGGATGGGTCCCGTCAAAACCAAATGTGAATCTACAGTTCTGGGAAGACAGACTCCGCAGAAAAGGAAACTTAGAACAGAACATGACTTAACTCGTCTTCTTTCTGAATCTGTCTTGTCTTCTTTTTTCTCTCCCATTGCCTTTTCCTTTAGAGTTGACCTTCATGTGTTCCTTTCTTCTCTGATCTCCCATCACATAGTAGAAGATACAATATTGAGTCAACACATAAAATACAAACTGGCTTACCTTTAGTGTCTCCTGAGAAATTGTGTCATTCAAGGCTCAGCTCAGTCAATGATATAGTAGAGTAATCCTACAAAAGCTTATTTTGCCATTCTTTGATCTGGAATTGGCAATGCTGGGCACTTCCTCTGTTGAATTGCTACGACCATATTTTGCACTACACTGGGGCAAAACGGAAGAGTATCAAATTAAAAATTGATTTACTGAGGCTGGAACTCAGGTTCTGTGTCCTCCAAACAAACAGGAAATAGTTGATCAAATCTAATTAGTTTTCTGCTCAAGAAAAGCAATGGAGCTACACAGGCAAGGGTAAGGATGAATGACTTTGAAGAGAAAAGAAAATAGCTCCAATTGAAGAAGTTTCTTTGGTATTTGTTTGCTTTCAAATTTGCAGATTTTGCAAACACTAAGCACATTTTATGCCAGGCACTTCTTCCGTTATTTAAATTCACTGACATTTATATGCTATAAGCTGCCTTACCAAGTTACTTTTTAGCCACTTAAATTTATATTTAGAATAGGGTAGATATGATCAAGTAGAATCTTCAGGCTTTATAGGTGAGTAAACTGAGGTCTGGGGGACAGAGGGAAATGCAGAAGCTCAGACAGTCCACAGCAGAAAGGAGGCTAGGTACTTCATTTATGGAGTTCTAAGTCAAGATATTTATCATCGCGCTAAGTTGCCAGAAAATCTGGTATAAAGAAGCCAAATGTTTTGGTGGAAACCTGTATAACCATCCATTTCTTTCCAAAGAATGAATGCAGCAAAGGCCTCTCAGCAAAAACTCACTGAAAGTTAGTATTCCTAACTTTTTTGAGGCCTTAGAACATGGAAAATGCTTCTTCCTGGCCCAGAAGACTTGTGCAATTTCCAAAAGAATAAATGGATGGTGACTCAATTAAATCAATCCTGGAAGAAAGAAACTTAGGAAAGTGTGACCACAGATGCCCTTGTCTTGCACAACCGAAATTCTACATGAATCTCATAGAGAAAACAGTCTTTCAGTTAGGGCCAGCTGAGCTGAAGCAGTGACCTAAGAGGCTGCCTAAAATTCACAGCTTGCAATCCACAGTGAAGCCTTTGAATTTTAAATTCTGTGGTGTGACAATGACATAAAACAAGTTTGTTTGTTTCCTTCTTTCTTAAAAGCCTAATAAAGCCATAGTACAGAATTCATGATCAGATCTTGGCTGGAGTATTTGATCTTAGCGCTAATGCCTTAAGAGTTCCACTACCATCAAATATTCACCCTAGTTGGTTCAGTGACCTGAATGGTAAATCACAGAGTTTACAACATTGACAAAACAGTAACAGCTACAGATGCACACACAAACAGAGACACTATACCATGTGGGCATGTGTGTATATACACAAGCCCACTACATTACCTTTAATAATAAGAATCTTTTACCCTCTGTAAAACCACAGAAATCTGAACTATTACTGTAGTCCTGTTAACAACCAACTCTGACAAGGGCCTACTCAAAAGAGAGGAAAGTCAATAAAAGTAAAGTGTAAGTGTGCTGTTAATGACAGGTTCTCTCAGGCACTTTCCCCCAAATTATACCATTCCTATTCAAATACCATCTCAAGAGTCTCAGACAGTGTCAAGTGCAATCATTGTTATTGCAGTTGCCAAGGTAATCAATTGAAATCATAATGAAGGGAACAGAAGGAAATCAATAGAGTCTGAAATTACAAATAAAGAGAAGCTATCGTTTAAGAGCATTTGGCTGAAATCTTCCATATTAATGGAGTCAGAAATGGCTGTGTCATTCAGAAGCAGTGTGGTGCATAATTCAGCTGAGTGCATTAGAACACCTAAAAGTGATTGCAACAATTAGGGCTGCCTACCAAGAATCTGTCCACCTTAGAATGCACAGTGCTGAGTTGTTTATTATAGCTCCAGCATGTTTTCATATCTTAAAATTTTCAATCATCTCCTAGGAATATCGTTAAGCAGGAGCGAGGATGAGCTTACCCCGATACATTAAGAATAGGTTGTTAGTCCAGTTTGATTCCGGATAGGAGGTATGAGAAGCTAACCACACAGTTTACTTTAGAAATAGCTTCTTCAAACTCTCTATTTGTGACAGGAGGTAAGGAAAGCATTAGATAAGCATAGAAACAGATTCTGAGGAATATAAAAAGAAATATTTCTATTTCAATCATAGCTGTAAGGTCAAATGAGTATTACAGAATTGCATAATATTACTCATGATTAATTTCTCTAAGGAAGAAACAAGAGCCAAATGACAACGAGGATTGAGTAGCTGCTTATTTCTTTTATTCAGAAATTGTCCATAAAAAGTTATAAGGAAGTATGAACAAGTAATGTAGGCTTTGTTATATTATCATTGGGATCTGAAAACGACAGGTTTAAGGGTTTCAACAGAAATATGCTTATTACATTGGTCTATATTCTATGACAAGCATTCCATATTATATTTCTCTTCTGTTCAGGCCTTGGCTTCCCGACTTTCTGAGAAATCCAGAACCTTTGATCTCAATCCACAGATGGCAGGAATACCTAAGAAACTTCCATGTGTTTGGCACTGATATTAAGAGAACACTGACACTACATGTGATATATAATATATATATATACATATATATATATCCACTCAGTCAAAAATAAGAAAGGAAACAGAAGTAGATAGCAATTAACCTAGTGTGACTGCTACCCCCCTACCCCAGGATCCTGGCCCAAGAATGGACCTGAGCTGAGAGCTTAAGAGATGTTCGCCCTTAACAGTTTGAGTTCCCATATGCTTCTCAGAGTGAGATCACTCTAATTTCAGTGTTTACAGATATTTATTTGTCTTCCTACTTAAGAAATCACTTATTTTGTACACGATTTCCTGAATTGCATAAATTCCACAATGCAGTGTATAACTAAAGATAATAAAATATTTTTTTAGTTATCTATCAGTAAAAGAAATACTGAATGCTCACATTGAAGCCATATGGAACTTATTAAGAGAAATTGTATTTAACCAGGCACCGGTGGCTCCCGCCTGTAATTCTAGCTACTCAAGAGGATAAGATATGAAGACTGTGGTTCAAAGCTAGCTCAGGCAGGAAAATTTGTGAGACTCTTATCTCCAATTACTCACCACAAAACCCAAAGTGGACTGTGACTCAAAGTGGTAGACAGCCTTAGTTTAAGTCCTATGACTGACAAAACAGAGAAATTGTACTATTTTTTCTACCACGACATCCTCTAAAGAAAAAAATTTTGGTTGGTTTAGAATCTACACTTTATCCCAGGTATAGGTTTTTATTGATAAATTTCCATCTAAGTCTTAGTTTTCATTGTTCAGTCAATCCATAGTAATCCACATATAACTGCTGCTTCCTCCTCTTCCTCCTTCTTATTATTATTTTATTATCTTTAAGTAGTTTTATAGGGAGGATTTGGGTAGTGGAATATTGGTTAATGCTGCTTTACTTGTTGTTGTTTGCATCTACTTTTACATAAAATAATATACCATTTATAATTTATTAGTAGAAGAAGATGTTCAACAGACAACTTTTCTTAAAGGAGAAATTTCAGTTTAGTAAACAAAGGCTGATGTGAAAGAGCTTACTGACTTAAGACATGGGTTAGAGGTAACCCATGTAAAAGATAGTTTGGAGAAGTGGGTCCTTGAAAGGAAGGTCAAGTTGTTACAACCCGTTCTAAAATTGTGTTTATGAAGTGTAAGTTCCAGAGTTGGTACCTGGGCAAATACCTATAGCAAGTACTGTACTATCATAAAGCATCATTTAACCCATATTTAACATAGCATTTCCAAATTCATCTGACCATGGAATCACTCTTTTCTAGGGAATAGTCCTCACATGATCTGTCTTCTTTAAGCCATATTTTGAGAAATTCTGTTACAAGAAATAGTGAAATTTGTGAAAGGTTGTAGCAAGTATATTTAAACATGTTTTATTCTGTCTAGGAAAGGAAATTATAGAAAAGAAGAAAATGAAGACAAAAGTACTGTCTCTTTGTCAGAGTTACAGAGAAAGCACAAAAGGATGAAATCTAACACTTTCCTCTTCCAAAGTCTAATTTCTAAAACAATAACATCAAGAACATTTTATAAAATATTTTAACAAGGACCCCAGGAGACATGTTTGTGCATTCACATTTATGAACATTTCTCAAAAGGAATGGGATCAGAGGCCTAAAAAATGTGTGGGAAAAGATCTGAAACAGCTGCTGTGGGGAATGTGATAGAGAGTTGACAGGGATCATTTGGTACTGATTCTAATCAGTGTTTTGCTTTGGTTCTTACTTAAATTTCTCAGTGAAACTCAAAACCCAGAAGAGACAGAATTATGGTTGTGACCCAGGGTTATGGTTTGACAGAGGAACATGACTGAAGATAAAGTGAACAAGCAGTCCCAAAATGATTGAGGTGATAGCGTTAAAGTAGCCCAGTTAGTGTTCCTTAGAAGATCAAGTAAGTCTAGAAGAAGGCTGATGCACAGGGCTCTCATGGAAAATCTTAGGAGGGATGGTTGGGCAAAGGGAAAGAAAAGTTCTGAGTTGTCAGTCATGAATGTAGAACAGCTTTGCGGGATGGTTTTGTTTAACTCTGAGTAGCTGAATAGAGCTGAAAGGCAGATCGTAGAAACTAAAATTCTCACAAAGTGAGGGAATTTAGATGTTAGGCCTCTAATTTACTCATCAACCTGAAAAGTGAGGCAATTTTTAACAAGTCAAGCAATGGGATAGGAAAGAAAAGAGCTGTTGGTTAGACATGGAGCTAGTCACACCATTTTCATACACAGAGCCAGACACTTCTTTGCTGTGTACAGCTCTTAGGAAGATGAACATAAGGAAAGGATAGAAATCAATTGAAGAGATAAGAAAAATAGGGTAGTTGAGTATTGATGGCTCACACCTGTAATTTTACAGGAGATTGAGATCTGAGGATCGTGGTTCAAAGCTAGCCCTGGCAAGAAAGTTCATGAGACTCTAATCACAACTTAACTATAAGAAAAAAAGAAGTGGGGGCTGAGAACATGGCTTAATGGCAGAGTGCTTGCCTTGCATGTATGAAGCCGGGGATTTGATTTCTTAGCACCACATAAACAGGAAAAGCCAGAATTGGTGCTGTGGCTCAAGAGCTAGAGTGTTAGCCTTGAGCAAAAAAGAAGCCAGAGACAGTGCTCAGGCCCTGAGCCCAAGCCCCAGGACTGGCAAAACAAAGAAACAAAAAACAGAAGTGGCACTGTGGCTCAAAGTGGTAGAGTGCTAGCCTTGAGCAAAGAGCTTAGGGATGAAGTGCAGATTGTTAGTTCAAACTCTGGGACCAATAAGAAAAAGAAAAAGAAAGAAGAAAAATAGTAGAAACAGGGTAAGAAGAAAAGATGGCAGGAAATCTTTAGGTGAGAGAGTTTTCTAGGTATTTACGGAACTGTCTTGCAGAGTTCTCAGTGGATATTTGCATCACTTCTGTTATCCCAGTTTGGGTTGTTAAACACCACTAAAATCCCTAAGAGTATATTTGTATATTTATAAATTTTATACGTGGCCTTCAGCAGTTGACAGTATGATTCTTGAGTTTATGTCATACTGGCTTTGAGTGGTCACCATGAAAAGTGGCATTGCAGATTAAAAGAACAAAATTAGATCCCAGTTTAGGGAGACATGAGATTCCAATTAAGGAGGAGTAGCAGATAAGACTCAGAGAGAAGTTTCAGTGTGGCAAGGAATTTGGCCACATTAAAGACATATAACCCCCCTCAGTAGACAAATGGATCAGGAAAATGTGGTACATATACACAATGGAATTTTATGCCTCTATCAGAAAGAATGACATTGCCCCATTTTTAAGGAAATGAAAGGACTTGGAAAAAATTATACTAAGTGTGAGCTAGACCCAAAGAAACATGGACTCTATGGTCTCCCTTATAGGGAATAATTAGCACAGGTTTAGACAAGTCACAGCAGAGGATGACAAGAGCCCAATAGCTATACCCTTATGAACACATAAGATGATGCTGAGTGGAATGAACTCCATGTTATGGAAATGATTGTTATATCACTGTTGTAACTACTGTCAACGTGCTTTGTGTAACTGTAGCTTCTATTATTGATGATCCTCTTGTGTCCCCTTCCTGTGGTTGTACCTACACTATCTCTGTATCTTATCTGAGTATATTGGAAACCATGTATACTGGTAAACAGTGGTATATAGGGTAAAAATACAACTACGAAAGCAATACTTGCAAAACTGTTTGGTTTAAATGAACTGAACAACTCATGGGGGGAAGGGAAATGGGGAGGGGGAGGGGGGAATGAGGGACGAGGTAACAAACAGTACAAGATATGTATCCAATGCCTAATGTATGAAACTGTAACCTCTCTGTACATCAGTTTGATAATAAAAATTTAAAAAAAGACATATAACCAATATCTCTCTGTAAAGATATTGATACTTGTATTACTTCTGCTACTTTGGACCTCAGTGCTTAGTAACTTTCCCCCATAATATCTCAGTAAAACTGATGATAGTAACACATTCTCATTTTGCTGATAAAAAAAAAAACCTGAGGTTTGGGCTGGGAATGTGACCTAGTGGTACAGTGCTTGCCTAGCACTCATGAAGCCCTGGGTTCAATTCTTCAGTACCATATATATATATATATATATATATATATATATATATATATATATATATATATATATAAAAGCTGGAAGTGGCGCTGTGGCTCAAGTGGTAGAGCACTTGCCTTGAGCAAAAAGAAGCCAGGGACAGTGTTCAGGCCCCGAGTCCAAGCCCCAGGACTGGCAAAAAAAAAAAAAAAAAGAAAGAAATATGTGAGGTATTATTTTCTGAAGCCATGTAGGTAGTAGGAAGTATAACCAAGTTGGATCTATATAGCTAGAAGTCAATAGTCTAAAATCCCTCATCACCCATATTACCTATAGGGACATGTGGCATCCATTTTCATCAGCAGCCTTTGTGAAATGTCACCATAATCATCACCTTCACCATCACCATCATTTTTTAGTCTTTGTCTGTTGGTTGATAATTTATGAAGTGTTTCCACCCTGTGATGGAGAAGGTTCTTGGAGCTTAAATCAGTACATATAGTCTCAATAGCCAATTCTTTGCTCTCTGTGTGCTTGTTCTTACTGCAGGTGTGCTCTGGCTGAGGAATACCAGAATCACTGGAGAGCTAGTTACAGAATAAAAATCTGAATTTCAACAAGTTCCCCACAAGGGTCTATATTAATGTTTGAGAAGTTCTGATCTATGTGATGCTGTGTTGCAATGTATTCCCAGGAAGGGCTATTTCTCAGAGAGAGAAAAAAAAGACAGAAGTAAAACTTTTTATTATGAAAATCTTGCTTTACCTGGCATGATTCTACTTTTGCCTTCTGGGAACCAGTATCAGTTGAAAGCTGTTGGCAGAAAACCTTAAGTGTAATCAACTTCATCTATGAGGGCATTCATTATCTTCTGTAGTAGAAAGCTAACACGGTGAAGGCTTTCCCATCCTGCCAACACTCCCGTGCCATCACAGATGCCACTTCCTTCCATAAACTTTGACCTCAAGATGGTTTCCTGTGTTAGAAAAAAATCTAGAGTTCTCCCAGGCTTTACCTCTTTGCATGGAGCCATTAGGAAGGATAGGGGAAAACTCTTCTTTATTTTCTCCTTTATTTTCTTTATTCCTGAGAAAACTTCCAAGGTATTTCTCCTCATATCTCACCAGAAAAAAAGCCTATTCTTTTTAATCTAAACTATGAGGCCAGAGAAAAGGATTATTTGCACTGCCCTCTAGTTATATCTGTGTAGACTGGCATTCAGGAATCAATCTGTGTGATCACTTCAGAACCCCAGACATCTCTTCTGCCACTAGATGCTAAATGAATGCTCAAATCTGCCACTCCACTGACCTGGCTCTCTGCCCTCTTCTCCTACCTACTTTCAGTCTGCTGTCATGATACTCCTAAGAAATCAGTTCATACAATTTTATTAACCAGCCAGGCTTTGCCAGCATAACACAGCTAAATTCAATTCCAGGTGCTGGTCCTAGTTCTTTAGGTATTATCCTTTACATGGAAGTACACAGTTAGACAATAAATAGATTTCTAAAATGATTTCTATTGCTCTTGACGCAGCATGGAATGTCAAACACATAGGATTGAGGGTCAAGGATATAGCTACTAGTCTGAAAGGACGCTGGAGTGACACTAAGGTACTTGAATCACTTCTCCAGGATCAGGTTCCAATCATTGATTGAAAAGAGAGCATGCTTTGGCCTTGCTCCTCATCCTACGAAGAGGATAAGAACAGTGCACAGGAAGAAATCTTAGAAAGTGTAAGTAGACTGTGATTACTACTTCTCATCTGGACCCCCTCTCCAACCCCACTACCATGGATGCTGAGTATGCATTTGTTAAATGAATGGTTGGCTTTGTAGTTATCTCTTCAGGAAGAAGCAGTTGAATTTAACCTCACCAAACATATTTACAATGATGATTGTAGATATAGTGCCAGGTATTCAGAGGCCTTGCCAAAGCTCTATTAATCACTCCAGTCCATTTAAAAACTGGGGAAAGGGGTGATATGGATTAAGACATCCTGCATTCTTAAACTTCTTAGTTCAATGGCAACTCCTTTGTACAAATACCTAAGGATAATTTTAAAAATAAATTGAAAATAAATATTTTTGTCTACTCTAGTTACAAACAAAAGAATGTAGGAAGGCTTATATTAATTTGAATTAGCTGAAATAAGTGTAAGATTCATACAAAGTTAAAAACATGTCTTCATTTTTTTCAAAATAAATACATTTTTATTATAAAACGTAATCTTTAAAAAAAAGTAGGGCAAAGTGTAATGAAACACATTTAACTCATAAAATTTATTGTACTATTCAGCTATGACTACCAGTAAAAATTGTGGCACTTAAAACTATTGGTTTTGGATATATATGAATTTAGACTCTACTGGTATACACACACATACACACACAGAGTTGTATAATTAAAATATAATCATATTATACATCAATGAGCTTTTGCAGTAACCAGTCATATTGTGACTATACATTGCTCTACATCGTCATATTTTATGGTGGCTTGGTAGTTCTTTTTGTGGATAGAGAATGGTGGCTTAGCCAGTCATCTTCCCATGGAACATTAAGCTTTTCTACATTTTATCTTTTTCCCCTCTTCTCCTGAGTAGCCTGAATCTATGGTTGTTTTAAGAACAATGATTGGAGGAAAAATTAGCTTCCGAAGTCCTTCTTTTTCCCACCTGGATGGCAATGTATGCTGCTGCTGGAGAGATCAGATGTTCAGGAACCAGAGAGATGCATGGCATCTGACCAAATAACATCTATGTAATGGCAATTAAGCAGGGACCATTATTTGAAGTGCTTTTGTGGCTCTGAAGAGCAGTAGAGAAAAAAACAAAACACATAATGCAGCCGGCCACCAGCTTATCAAGCAGAGCATGCTTATTAGAGCACTACAGAAATTAAGTCATTTCAGAAGGACAAAAACAACAACAAAAAGACAAATAAAACAGAACTCTTTTTTTCTGCTTCTGGCCCCTTCTCTTTAAAACAAAACTTAAGCAAATAATTTTCAGACGACTTGCTTTATCCATCAGAACCACGATTCCTCCACAGAGCAAAAGACTGAATACAGAGCTTCTCTAGCCTGTTTGATTCTTTTTGTCTCTGAATTTGGATGGTGAGTTGTATCAGTTTCAGAGTTTTCAATAACAGGCTTGCCTGCATAGTCTCTAGCATTCTCAATTGTTCCCAGGCCAATAGGTCTTATCTTTGTTCATTAAAGACCCCCAAGGAAGCTATACAGACACCAAATTGTACATAGGTACATGTTCTCTTAATCCATAGACTCCAAATATTTAATTTGCATATTTTAGATAGCTTAGGTCTTCAACTTGTCTCCATAGTTAATCAGATTTTCAGACTTCTTCTCTAATTTCTTTACCAGAATATGTCCAGTTTCCCAAGCGCTTCATTTTTATAACTACCCAAACTTTCCTTTAGAAAGCACCATACTAATACACAACCTACTATGTTAAATGCTGCTGCTTAGTTAGATCCCTAAACTCAGTGACTTCCATTAAAAATTGCCAATCCTGGGTCTATAGGTCAACAAAGCTAGACCAGGCTGGGCAAGGGCAGCTCAACATTTGGCTAAGGTTGGGTTAAAGACTATTCCACTTAGATTGTTACATACCAGTCATGTTCTACTGATGATGAGTATCAAGAATGTGACAAGACCAGTGATAACAGGCAATGTCTTTTGTAATCCTAGCCTGGAACTGGCACACTGTTCCTTCTTCTCTTTCTGTTGGCTGTATGAAGTTACAGAGTCAAAGAAAGAAAGAAACTACTTCTGGGTATATTCTTGGATTTGGGATTTTAAATGGAGATTTATGTTTAAATCTCATTATTGCTAGCTACATGGCCATGTTCATAAGCCTGAGTTCCCTTTAAAGTGTTAATAATAACTCTCTTTTAGGACTGATGAGAGAACAAAATGGACTAAGATATATAAAATGCCTTGGCTGAAAAATTCCTGGCATTTCAAATGTGTTCTTTTCATTTATGTTTCACCTTTTGAGCAAGAAATCTTGTGCTTCTTGCATTTCAAAGGTGAAGGAAACTATACTTACTAAATGATTGGTGCAATCCAGGAGTGATGGTGCATTCTTGTAATACCAGATATTTGGGAGGCAAAAGTAGGAGGAATGCAATTTGAGGATGGTGAGGCAAAGTTCGTATCACACACAATTTAAAACAAACTAAAAGCAATAGGACTAGGATTGAGGCTTAAATGGTAAAGTGCTTGCCTAGCAGCATGAAGCCCTGAATTTAACAAAATTCGATTTTTAAAAAAGGTTGGCATAGAAGCACACAGTAGGCCCTCAATTACCTACTGTACTTCCTGGATTCTGTTGTCATTCTCCCTGAATATAGCCCTAAGAGTGCTTTTGTGCCTTCATAAAAATAGATGCTGGCAGATGGCTTTTAGGTACATATTAGACACTTTTTATTTCTTGCATCTGAGCTCTGATCTTAGATCTTACAAAAGGAGATTTGAGTTTTAATCTCATTGCTAAGGTTTTCTTCTTTATTTTCAAAGCTGCTACCTATGTACAACACTTCCTTCTCAAAAGCACTCATTCATTACTTTTATTTACAACAACCCTCATAAATTATTCAAACTGAATTTTTTTTATCCTTATTGCAAAATTCAACAAAAACTCCCATGGTTTACATAAGAAGTTTCTAAAGAAATAGCCCAGTAGAATGTTTTACATGGGACCAGAGGTCAGGAAAACCTGTTTGAATTTGGAAGATGACTAAAGCACCAGATTAGAATCATTGAAAAAAATAAAAGAACAAAGAAAGAAACTGTGTACAAATGATAGCTTGCAGCACAGGAATCTATATAAATGCCATTTTCAACATAGTTGAGATATTCTTTTTAAATTGAGCTTACTCAGAGAGGTAGAAAATTTTATCAGTGTCACCGAGCAAAAAAGAAAAAAAGTTGGAATTACATGCAAATAATCCCACTCGAAATCCAATCATTTCCTCCAATCTCAGCTACAACCTTGCAGGTGACAAGTTGCTGATTCAATGTTGGGTAGATCACAAAATTACAGAAGTGCACAGGATGACTCATACTCTACCCACACCCATTTTAGGAAGGATCTGTTGTTTTTAAAGAGCCGTGTGCCTTTCCTTAGCAGCCTGGCTCACTCAGCAGCCAGGAACGCGTGACATCAATAGAGAAAGACAAGCTTGACAGGATGCTGGATTTGATAAGAATTGTTTTGGATAATTTTGTAGGTTTGGAGACTGGGGAAATACCTCCTACAATTTGCTGAGCAAGTTCTTACTCTAGTTTTAAAATACAACCATTCTGTGGCAATTTTGATTCTTCTGTCAGTATGCATGTACTCTATTCAATGAAAGGAGCCGTCAGTGTTGTGTAAAATAATTTCAGAAAGTTAATTATCATATACATGCACTGGGGTTACTGACTTCTCCTGAACAGCATGCATCTTAGAGCTAGCATAAAATCACAGGTTTTTATCTATTGCTCCATTGTATGAACAAACATTTAAACCAATGGGTGGAGCAAAGGCCTAGGTACCAGAAGTTAGTGGTAGATCAGAAACCAAGGCTCTCCATTACAGCACAACCTTTTCCTCAATGTGATAATACCTGGAAAAACAAACACAACACAACAAAAGCTAATGAATAAAACTCTTACCAAACGATGGTCAATAATTTGGGAAAACAATGGTTTTTGTCATCTTTAGTATTACTATATCTCCAATTCCAATTACTGTTATATCTTGAAATTAAGTAGGATGACTAAGCATTGTGAGTATGAAAGCATGCATCTATATTTATTTTGTGTTTGTGTTGTAGCTATTACTTGCTTGAAATCATTAGATCCGCCACAGCATGGGCTTATCCTTGCTAATCCCTAACAGGGCCCAACACATTTATGATATTGCTCCTTGCATACTGGGCACTTGATAAATATTTGTCGTTGCTAGTGAAACTGTTCCTGCTGGTAAACGACTGTTGGAAAAGCCTGAGGTCTACATTAGAGAGAGTCTTTTCCCTTCTAAACTATCGATTGACTCTTGCATGACATTTAATAAAACCTTTCCATTACCAGTTGCATAACAGCAATTAAAACCCTCATCAAATCTATCTTAACTGCTAAGAGTCTTCCACCGGGGAGCATTTTCCTTGGCAAACATCTGCAATAAAAGGCTATTTAATCTTCATAACTGAAACAGTCAGTTATGCTAATTCGTCTCTTTTATTGTCAGTTTACATTGGAGTCACACACAACTCTGGTCTGCTGGAGAGGCAGAAAAGTGTACAAATCTCCCAGCACAAAGCAGCCAGTAGTGAGATCCCTGCCACCAAATGCAATCCAGTCTGGCCCAAGTGATGGTTTGTTGCTAATGCTACAGCAGAAACTTCTCAGTGAGAAGGAAGTTAGACTAATGAAGATCTATATTGCTTTCAGTTGAATCTTCATATCCACACTCTCCAGCCTAAAAATAATGCTCTCAAACACTGCAGAAAGCCATCCCATGAGAAAATTCTGGAATTAGCTTTCTGAGATAGATTAAAAGAAGTGCCATTTATGCACTTAAAATATTTAAACTGTGTCTGCCTTCATGATAATATGGGAAAAGACTTACTTGAAAGCATATTAACTAAAAACAAGACCAAAAGGAAAACTGTCTAATCTTTTTTTTTTTTCTTTTGCCAATCCTGGGGCATGAACTCTGGGGCTGGGTGCTGTCCCTGAGCTTCTTTTGGTTGAGGTGAGTGCTTTACTACTTGAGCTGCAGTGCTACTTCTGGCTATTTTTAGTAGTTTATTGAAGGTAAGAGTCTCAAAGAGTTTCCTGCCAGGGCTGCTTTGAGCCACGATCCTCAGATGTCAGCCTCTTATGTAGCTCGGACTATAAGCATGAGCCACCAGCACCCAGCTTTTCAGGCTGGGTAGCTAGCACAGGCTGGTTGGTCTCAAACTTGTTATCTTCCTGCCTCATTAAAAAAAAAAAAAAAGAGTAGCTGCCCACATATGTTGAGCGAGGTATGCATCATTCACTGTGCCCTGAACACTAGGATTCCACCATCAGTTAACACATAGTCCCTGTTGGTGACTGAGAGTTCACACACCAATCCTGGCTTAGGTCTTGGGAATAAGTTACATTAAATTGAGAACTCAACAATGTGAATAGGATGTAGTCGATTCTACTTGGTTGTTTAAATTGGTAAGAGTTTAGTGCAATAGAGTTTTAGATAGCTAAGTATGTTTCTATTGTCAAATACAAGTAACAGGATTAGGGAAATTAGACACATTACCCAAGATTCATGGCTGCTAAAATTTCAAACCAAAAATACATTGTTCTGAAGTTTATAAAAACCATGAAAAAATCTTAAAGATAAAACATAAAAATAATGATAATGGTCATAGCTTCACATTTGTATCTTAATCCCTTCTGTATGTGTTTTTCCCTCACCATCCTTATAAGGAACTGTACCCATAACTTCTTAAACTATAGCACGTTATGCCGCATGAACACCCTGGCCAGTAGGACAGCATAGCTTGCTTACAGTTTATGCAAAGCTACAGACCTCTAATTTTTACAAAGTATTAAATGTCTTTCTAGAAAAAAGTTATGAGCTATTTCATAAAAATTAATTTAGTTGAGTACTAACTCAAGAAGAAATAGTTAAGTATTATCTAATATTTCAATGACATCACTATAACATCAACTACAAATTATGAAAAATACCATTATCATTCATAGATTTGCTATTTGTTCTTTTCCCTTGTGGTTAACATGTATAGACTTTCCTCTATTTTCTATAAGAATCTATTATATTTTCCAGTATATACATCTAGCTCTATTGCTCATTTTTTTATCATTCTTGAGTACAGTATACTTTGCTTTAATATTAAACTACATCATGCCTAGGTTTTCCAATCTGAGCATTTATTTTTTCTATATTTTAGGAAGCTTGTATAACTGACTGAAAATATTTCCATGCAACTAATGTATTCTTGAAGTGATTCTTTGAAATATGCTGTGAATCTAACTTGAAGAGTATCATTTCCTTCGATTCTTATTATATACTGATACATCTCTTTTCAAAAATACTTTGTCAGTTTAGAAATGGTAAGTAGAATATTTTTCTCACATCTTCATAATAAGACATTTTAACCTGTTCAACAAATATCTTATACTTATTAATTCATGGATTTATCAAATATTAAGCATCTATCTCCTCTCTTTTCTTCTTGGATGCTATGCTCCTGCTTCTCACTCCCTTCTCTCTTCCTCTTCTCCCTTTGTCTATTTCTCTCTGCCCCTCTGTCTTTCATCATTGCTGTCAAAGTTTATGTTTTTGTATTTTGATATGTGGACATGTTTATCCCTGTGACAGGGTAGTCATTGCCATTTCAATCTTTTCATGCACGTAGTTCAATTTTCTTGAATTATTTCTTTGAGTTCAACTTTAATTTCTATATTCTTTCTTCCTAAAACTTCTTTTTTAAGGTATTTCCTACAGATTATTATCCCCAAACTTCAGATTCCTTTTTTCCCTTTTTTCTGGTTATCTTTAAATAGTTGTATAAAGGAGTTGCCATTTCAGAAAGCAGTTTATATGTAAAATATATCTTGATCAGTGTCACCCCTTTCAACATTCTCACTCAAGTTGACCCTTTCCTTTCTTTTATTGTTTCTGTAATTGTATATATACTACATTCTACTTCATTGTATATATGCATATGTACATACATAAGTATATATGAATTCTTAACTTCATTCTCTCTCCTTCTCCCCTGATATACAAGTTGAGCCCCTAGACAATTTTGTCAGTTACCTACCACTTGCTCTTTAAGTTTTCTAGGTAATAATCTAGGAGATTTTTGTTAATTTTAACTTCAGACTTTTCCATTCAGTTTTGCATTTCTTTAGTGTATTTTTAATTTCCAAGAACTTTTTTTTTTACTCCATAATGAACTTTTTGCTACAGCCTAGTCTTTAAAAAAAGAAAAAAACTTTATACTATCTTTTAGCATTCTAGGTATATTGTAATTGATTTGTTTGCTTTATTTATCTTTTAAATTTTATCCATTCTTCATGTTTTGATTTATTTTTATTAAAAATTGGGGGCTGGGAATATGGCCTAGTGGCAAGAGTGCTTGCCTCATATACATGAAGCCCTGGGTTTGACTCCCCAGCACCACATATACAGAAAATGGCCAGAAGTGGCACTGTGGCTTAAGTGGCAGAGTGGCAGAGTGCTAGCTTTGAGCAAAAAGAAGCCAGGGACAGAGCTCAAGCCCTGAGTTCAAGCTCCAAGACTGGCAAAAAAAAAAAAAAAAAAAAAAAAAAAAAGCCCACAAAAATTATTTTGGCTCCTTTTTCTTATAGTTAGAAGACTTTGTGCCTTTGGTGATTACTAGCTCTCTAATCATACTTAAGAATAGAGCACTAACATATTTTACATGTATGGGTCTTTAACTAACTATGACCTTAATTTAAAGTGACTTGGCTATTTTAAAGTGGCACAGTATTTTATAGGAACATAATTTTGTGCCAGTCATTTGCACATTGCCTCCTGAATCATCACTGGGAATTAAGTAGGCAATAAGGCTGGGTAGTTATGTATTATTTCTCAGTGATTACTATTCAAGAACTTATGAATCTCTTGTGTTTAAATACAACAGTCCTACTCTCAACCCTGTGGAGTCTTCTTGTCCAAAGATTTCTGTTGTCCTATTTCAGATAGTAACATGCCACCTTCTGCTCAAAATTGGCGAAGAGACCTGATAATTTAATTGTGTTTCACATAAACCTTTGATTGCTCTTTCCTATGCCGTCTTTGTCTCCCACTTTCCTTACCAATTCTTGCCTAATTCTTTAGCTGTTTCTAGGACACCATTAAGTTCTCTACTTTCTGATTTCTGTCTTGAATTTAGTTTTGCTTGGACTAATCAAGTTATCACTCATGAATCGTCCTACTTCATAACTAGAAAATGGGTGCCTATGTTTTCTTTTTCATTCTTTTCATGTGGTTGTGGCTTCATTACTTTTTAAATTATAACTATATTGGTCTATGTTTTGAAGAGTGTATATAAGAACCTTCTTTAAGTGATTACAAATGAATTAACAGACGCATAATAAACTATCAAGAGCTCAAATAGTATAAATTTTTAGAAAGTTTGGGTCAAATAAACACCAGTATATAAGTACTTATTGGGTGGGGTCAAGAGGAGAAGAGTAGAGGAATTAAGGGAAAGTGGGTGGGGGGAGGGAAGAATGCAGTGAATAATTCATTGTACATATATTACAAAATTAACAAAAGTAAGGGAAGGGATGGGTTGAAGTAGGGGGGAAGAATGTTGAAGAGGGTGACACTGATAAGATACATTGAAGTTATATACTGCTTTGTTAAGTGGAACCTCCTTGGTACAGCTACAATAGCTCCATAACTATGTACCTATGATCACATAAGATGATGCTAAGAGAAATGACCTCCAAAATATGGAAGCACGTGGATTATAATTGTGGTTATTATTGTCAGTGTACTATGTAAAAATATTTCCTTTTTCCTCTGTTCATCTTCCCTATGATTTAGCTCCTGTTTTCACTGTATTTGATTCTGGTACCCTGGGTATTTTGTATATGTCTGTCTGAATAAGGGATGGGGAACATTAAAATGGCAAGACAAAGAGTAAAATGCAAAGCAATGCAAAAGCAGTACTTAGAAGAATATATGTGGTAAACTAACTGTACAACTGGGTGAGGGGAGATAGGAAAAGAAGGAAGTTGGGAGAAAAATGAGGGAGGCAGTATCAAGTTGGACAAGAAATATACTTACTTCCTAATGTATGTAACTGTAACCCCTCTGTACTTCTTTTTTTTTTTTTTTTTGGCCAGTCCTGGGCCTTGGACTCAGGGCCTGAGCACTGTCCCTGGCTTCTTCCCGCTCAAGGCTAGCACTCTGCCACTTGAGCCACAGAGCCGCTTCTGGCCGTTTTCTGTATATGTGGTGCTGGGGAATCGAACCTAGGGCCTCGTGTATCCGAGGCAGGCACTCTTGCCACTAGGCTATATCCCCAGCCCCCCTCTGTACTTCTTGACAATAAAAAATAAATTATTTTCTTAAATGTATTAAAAAAAAGTAAATATCTTGTTTTGTATTTTCAATGTTAAAAACCAAGATGCAACCCAAATTACAGATCCTCATTGTTAAAATTTTAAGAAATACATACAAATTGTTTAAATATTTCTAAAAGAAATATTTCTTAATTTTCCTATTAGTAATTACCATTAAAATTTGTTAAAAATTGTATTCATGTGCTTTATTCAGATTTACTGAATTGAAATCATCTGGGGAAATTATTTCTATAGTAAAAAAAAGTACATAAAAAGAGAACTATTGTCATTAAATCTTCACAGTCTTTTCAAGACATTTGAAAAATGGACATTTTTACTAATAATTCTAGGATACTTGCATATCCCTGTTATTAAAAATTAATAAAGAAGTTCATCTCTCTTGCTATATATGCTCAACTTATTCTTAATTAGAAGTGAAGATACAAAACCTCTGACTAGATGCAAGTTGAATGTAACATTATAACTGAGTTTTCAAGTATTCAAAATAATTACAAAGATATATACTGATTAGAGACAGTAGGTTTCCCCCATATAAGCTATAAAATTAACATTAAAAAAAGACCTATTTGGTTACTTCAGTAAATATTAGCAATCATCAAATAACAACATGAATTTCAATAATAAACAAACATCATTCCTCTTGGAATAAAAAGATAGGCTTTTGGCCTGGGGGTTACCTACCTAAAATCAACAAATATCCTACTCAATTAGTAAACATTAGGATATTTAAAGATGAGAACAATTTGAGATGTCACTATTATTTCTAGTATAGCCCTGAAACATTTCACTGATTCAATATAAGAACAAAATAATTGAAGCAAAGAAAGAAATTCTCTGGTGAAATTCTACTTGGGAAATCTAAGAGAATTAACTAAAAAGTAATGAGAACCCACTTGCCTGGACACAAAATTAACATTAAAATATCAATAAAGTTCTAAATAATGACAGTAACTGACTAGAAAATAGACAGCTAAATGATGAGCAATGAGAAGTTAGACACAAGCTCATGATTAAAGAAGCTCTACAAGTCACTATCGAAATGATGAAATATTCATAAAATTATCTGGAGAATATTATATTTTAAATTTAGTAAAAAGTACATCTAACAAAATGACAGGAAGTGCGTTAACTATATAGCTATAAATTCTGTGGTAAAAGTTATGGAAGTAGTGAAAATGTGCTTTCAATTATTAAATTTTGCAGGCTAGGAATGTGGCTCAAGAAGCAGAGCATGTGCCCAGCAAACAAAAGGCCCCAAGTTCAAATCCTAGTGCCAATAAATAATAGATAAAAAAGAAATACATTTTTACTGTATGAGGGAAATGAAGACTTAAGTAATAATCAGATTTTCCCCCCTTAGCTGGCTAAATATCTGTTTTTAAATAAATAGTACCCTGTAGTGGTAAGAATAATGAGAACTACCTTCCAATCTATTCTCGTGCCATGCAGAATTTTAAAATCCATTTAGAAGAATTCAGTGCCAATGCGAAAAATTAAAACGTGAAATATTTGCCCAAGTGGCTACATTTCATAATCTCTCATGTAGAAATACTTTCACATAAGAACAAAAATCTATGTTCTGAAATGCTAGTCATTATTTTTAATGACAAAAAAAATGCTGAAAATATCCTAGGCACTAATGAGAAAGGAAACTTGTAGTTACTTTGTACACTCATAGTAAGCACTATTTATTTTTTCAGAAGAACGATGCCTGCATTATCAGGGGAAAATTCTCAAGTATCTTATGATAGAAAAAAAGCAAATCACAAAGAAAAATTTGCACAATCACTTTGCACAATTGATTATAAAAAACTAAAGCATAAGTAAAAGGTTATATATTAATAAACAAGTGTGTGGGTGTGATTTTTGTTTTTATTATATTTATTTTTTTCTGGTCCTGGGGTTTGAACTCTGGGCCTGTGCGATGTCTCTGAACTTCTTTGTGTTCAAGGCTAGGGTTCTACCACTTGAGCTACAGCAACACTTCTAGCTTTTTCTTCATAGTTTATTGAAGATAAATATCTTACTTACTTTCCTGCCCTGGCTAGTTTTTTGTTTGTTTGTTTGTTTGTTTGTTGGCCAGCCTGGAGCTTGAACTCAGTGCCTGAGCACTGTCCCTGGCTTCTTTTTGCTCAAGTATAGCACTCTGCTACTTGAGCCACAGTGCCACTTATGGCTTTTTCTATGTATATGTGGTGCTGAAAAATCGAAACCAGGGCTTCGTGTATGCAAGGCAAGCACTCTACCACTAGGCCATCTTCTCAGTCCCTCCCCCTGGGCTAGGGCTAGTTTTGAACTGTGATCCTCTGATCTCAGCCTCCTGAGTAGCTAGGATTGAATTTTTTTTCATTCATGTGATCCATGAGTTTTTTCTCTGAGGATTTCCAGATAGATCCTTTCAAGAAGCCTTGTCTTAGATGGGGGGAGAGGAGGTGGTTAGTCTGAGGAGGAGGCCTTCCTTGACCTTGCTTCTTGGCATCAACTTTGGAGTCTTCTTTACTTCTTACAAATTAATTTTAAATGTAGGTGTGCTAGGTAGTAGCCTCCTCTCCTTTATCTTCTTCTTATGAGTTGCCTTTAAAATGACATCCAAACAACCAATATCTTGGTACTGCTTATGTCAAAACATGAAAATAAAGATGAAAAAGCCAAACAAAAGAGGCAGATTGTATTAGAAATGTTTGGATTCATGCCCAAAATAAATCAAATCGGTATTTACACTTTAAGTAAAGTACTGAATGTTTCTCTACTGCAAACCCTTCATGGCAGATCAATACCGTTTACAGCACTCATTCACAGCAAGCAGTAAGTGTCTTTTACCTCACCTGTTTCTAACCATTTAACATTGTTAAAAGGATGGCTAGAAACATCAGTGGGGTGATTTCTCTTAAACTGAAATGGATCCATTAGTCTTGATGACATTCATTGTATGGAAGTAAGAACGACAGAGGGAAAGTGGGAGGGAAATGTCTCCAATGAATGTAATTACATTAGTTTTCCAACTTCATGAAAGTTAAGTTGAACTTAGATTCAGCAACATCTGCTGGAAAACAGAAAAAAAAGATACATAGTATTTCTAGCTAGTTTGGTATGTATATACTATAGATTGGCTAAACATTGATTATGCTATAAGCATATCAAGCCCAGCAATAACCCTGAACTTTTTCTCTGGACATTAGTCTTGTCAAATATCCTCAGCAAGGGTGGAAACTGGTGATCAATGCCATTTAAAAAGGAACAGAGATTCATTATTAATAAACATGACAAAGCTGAAATAGGGTAATTAAGTAGAAATAAATTAAGTTTTACTTTATTCCAAGGGGAAAACCTGCCAGGATTGATTGCTGCCTTCATTTAATGAATGTTTCAGTGTAATTCAGAAATAGAAAAATTGAGGACTGGCACGTGCTACATAAGGTTCTAAAAAGAGAATGGAGATATTTTGGGATTAAAAAATTTGCTTCCATGCCAAACTTCACATTCCTTATACTAATTGCTTAATTTTGGCAATGTGATGATTATTTCAGTGGATTTTGCTCTTTGGACTTTACCTGTTTCTGTTATATAACTAGCTAAAGGAAGGAATGAGACTTTCACTTGTTTGGCACAAGTAAATTATGATATAATTGATGCTTCTTTAAGTTTATGAATATGATTAACTTCCCTGAGCTTTAAGAATAAATAGTCTGAATAATTCTTTGGCAACCTAACCTCATACCCATCATTACCTCCTTCTAAGTCACTCTGCACCAAAAAGAAGTCGCAAATTATATTTTCCTGAATTCCATTCCTTTTATTGTTCCATGTTAGCATTAGTGAGGAGGAGGCCCTTATAGAAGGGTCAGAAAGCATTAGCAAAGGAAGCTCATGTTTTACTTATAGATATATGGGATTATAGCCTCTTTACAGCTGATTCTTGGAAGTTACCTATTTTGCTCATCCATACTGGTTAGTTAATGCAAATTTGTCACAAATCTAAATATTTGCAATGGTTTCCAGGTGAGCTGTTAAGAATATTCTGTTTTAAGGTTGATATGCACTGGTATTTTCTAAAGCTTATTCTTCTGTGCTATCCAATCATTGGTGTCTAACTTCTTTCATTAAAACGATTTATAGTTATGACACAGAGTCACTTCTATTTTCCTTGCCAAAGTCTCCACGGATCATCTATAGGTCAAAGAAATTTGTTTCTTCTCATCCAAATTTTGCCATGTACCTCATCCAGAACTGAGAGCTGAGCCCTCTCCTGGCTACAAATCTAGATTTATTCATACTCTAATCATTTTAGATCTCACTTTGGTTATTCTAATAATAATATGACACTTTTTTATGATTAATAAAAGTCACATGGTATGGCTCAAAGTGATAATTTCTACTGACTGTCAAAATCACTCTGTCTTGACCAGCAAAGGGCACAGGTGAATTCAGGATAACTAAAGGGAAGGAAATATGTGGAGAGAAGATTGAGGAGAGGGCGGATATATTTATCAGAAAAGATAATTACCAGGGATGATTCCAAGGGAGGGGAAAGGCAAATAGGAGAAAAATAAGAGGAGAGAGACCATGAACAAGTGGATCTGAGATGAGAAAGAAATGTGAGTGAAAGAGAACAAGGATGGTAAGTATGCCATCTTTAGTCCATACAAAATTTTATCACTGAAAATCAGTGAAGTTGATTTTCTTCTATTGATACAATCTGAATAAATGAAGTTGGAGTCACATTTTATTCATTTGGTCAGGGAATACTTACTGCACATGGTCTGTGCTCCAGTAGCTGTGATAGATGTCAAGTTTACAAAGTCACACAATATAGGCATGGTTTTTTTTGGGAAAGTATTTCCTAAGTTTGGTATAAAATAGAGGAGCTAAAAATCCCCAAGCAACTAAAAACAATGAGAAGAAGCAACACTATTTATCACTTTTTCCAGTGGTTATAAACACATAAATAAGCATAAATTCAACGGCAAATATCAGCATTATAATGAGCACTGAGGTAGAAGGTGTAGTAGAAAAAATGCTAAGCCAAAGTCTGGCAAAAAAGTCAGGAGTTGAGCCTGAGATTCCATTCTTCAGCCAGGAGCAAATCCAATGAGGCTAAATTCAGAATAGCTAGGACTAATAGGTGTTACTACCACTGACTACCAATATACTTTCTTTAAAGGAATCTCTAAAACAGGCACTTTTGAGAGAAAAGGAGATTAATTCATCTGAGATGACTTGAGAAAGAAGAAGAAATAAGGAGCAAAGAAATATTAGCATGTAGTAAATATAGACAAGTCTTGCTTAAATAGAGTAGAAATATTAATGATTATGTAACATTTTAAAGATTTAATAAGCATAAAAATAAGTACTAGACAATAGCTGCTTAGCAGGTTGAGGCAAGAGTTCAAGGCCAGCCTGGAAAAAGTTAGAAAGATATATCACAAAACAAATGTAAACAAAAATGATCAATGAAAGAGAAAATATGCACAGTTGTCTAATTTCACCACAGGCAAATCTTGATTTCATTTTAGTTTTTCTGTTTTGTAGACTTCTAAATAAACTTCTGTTGTCATATCACATAAACAACAGAGACACATACCAAAAGGAAAAAAATGAAAAAGGGTCAAAACTAGAGAAACCACAAAATAGGAGAATACTTAAATGAACAGTAACTACAATTTTTTAAAATCTAGTTTTCAAAAGCTCATAGTATTTAAAATTAATGATTAAAAATGAAAAAAATGGGGCTGGGGAGATGGCCTAGTGGCAAGAGTGCTTGCCTCGTATACATGAGGCCCTGGGTTCAATTCCCCAGCACCACATATACAGAAAATGGCCAGAAGTGGTGCTGTGGCTCAAGTGGCAGAGTGCTAGCCTTGAGCAAAAAGAAGCCAGGGACAGTGCTCAGGCCCTGAGTCCTAGCCCCAGGACTGGCAAAAAAAAAAAAAAAGAAAAGAAAAAAATGGGGGAATGAGGGAGGAGGTAACAAACAGTACAAGAAATGTAGCCAAGGCCTAACATTTGAAGCTGTAACCTCTCTGTACATCACTTTGACAATAAATAAGTATTAAAAAATAGTTTATAACATGATTCTAAGAGAGCTCCTGAATAGTCCTGTTATGATTAAAAATGAATAGGTTGTGAAAGTTGTCTCCTGAATTACTATGCATAGCTAATTCCACAGCAAGTTGTAAGAAAAAAAATTATAATTTCAGACGAACTGAAAAATTATAAAGGATGGATATTCTAAACTCATTTTTGAAGCTACATGTATGGTCAAGGCAATGTGGGGTAAAGAACAGATCAGTGGGAGCACAGAGAGAGTAGGGGGAGTCTCACACATCTTTCTTAAAGCTGTGAAACAGGAAGGAAGAATGCATCACATACTTTAGCTCCTTCTTCCCTAGCAATCTGGAAAATACAATGGGAACCTTAATTTTAATGAATTCATCATTAGAAACCAATCAGCAAGTGAGATTTAATGTTCAAAGTAGAAAATACAAGCCAGCAAGCTCTCACATAAAAATTTTGCCTTCTAAAGAACAAATGTTCCCCACTTTATACAAACATAAAATTGCAGAAGACATGAGCAATTGCTTTACAGCTAGTGTACCTAAATGGATGTTGATATAAAAGGAAATTAACTTTGCTCTCTGTTGTTTGAAGCATGAAGTTTTTCAGTTTTGTATTACATAGTCAAGCATGTGCAAAAACAGAACTTTATTTATTTATTTATTTATTTATTTATTTATTTATTTATTTTTGCCAGTCCTGGGCCTTGGACTCAGGGCCTGAGCATTGTCCCTGGGCTTCTTTTTGCTCAAGGCTAGCACTCTGCCACTTGAGCCACAGCGCCATTTCTGCCTTTTTCTATATGGCAGGGGAATCGAACCCTGGGCTTCATTTCATGTATATGAGGCAAGCACTCTTGCCACTAGGCCATACCCCTAGCCCCCAAAACAGAACTTTAGGACTGAAGCAATTACTACTTATCTCCTAAGAGCCACACAGAAGAAAGTGGCTTCATTCTGTGAGCTTAGTGGGTGTAGTCCTAGGATGAGACTATCTAGGAGAAATCTATCTACCCTCTTAAAACTGAGTTATTGAGCTGGTCATTGCTACAGGATGGTTCAAACACAAGATACAACATTGTGCTCGAAGATAAAAGGCTGAAATGACATAGGACATAAGTTCACAGCTGAACTGATGGTAAGTTCACAGCTAATGGCATGGTTGAGAATAATAAATCTGAAGTCATTCTTCTAAGTTGGGTAAAGGTGTGTGTGTTGTGTGCGTACATGTGTGAGCACACACGTGTGTAGATTGTTTCACTGATACAAGTTTCCTTATCTAGTGATTTTGGTGTTCACTTTCTGACAATGGTCAGGTAAAACCTAGAAGGTATCCAATTTAGAAAGAGAGTTTTTCGATGATATATAAAATATTAAAGATAGATGCAGATGAAAGCATGCAACTCTAGAAATAAGGAAACTAAGTGTACATTGCTACAATTGCTATTGGGATTCTGAGAAATATTACTTAATGAAATGTGGTTTTGAGCATCAGAAATATGAAATGGGAAATGTAAATGTTAAGACAATATTTATTGCTGTTCAGTTGATTTTCTAGGAACTCTTATCGTGGAGTTCAGTCTGTTCTAGAAGAAGATCAATACTGGCCTTGATCCAATCACTACACAAGCATAGCATTGGCTCTGTCCACTACCCTGCTGCCAGGAACACATTTTTGTCTGGAACACATAGCACTTGCATCTCAATGCCCAAACTTAGTTATCTTACAAAATAGTGACATCCTGGGGAGGAAAGTTATCTAGTCATTTGAATCATGGAAAAGGTCAAATCTTTTCTGACAGAAACAGCTTTGGGGAATGAAAGAGGACAAAAATAACAGATAGACACTTGAAGACGTTTGTGGATTTAGAATGGTCCGGGGTGCCATATAACAGTCTCTGTCAATATCTCTTCCTTTGGTGTAAATTTACCTGATTGTTGGACAGGATTTTGCTTGTACTACTAGAAAAAAATCAAAATAAATTGAATACATCAATCTGTTAAAGTTTGGGGGTTGTAAGGATATAACATTCTGATTCGCTTAATGAATCATCAATTATTTGTATATTTCTATATACATTAATTATTTGCTATGTATCAGACTGACTTAGTACTGGGAATATAAAAATAAAAAACTGCCTTAAGGAATTTTAGTTTAGTACAATATTTTCCATTTTGTTTCTTTTGCTTTTTATTATCTTTAACAATATAAAGGAGTTGTCATTTTAACAAAGTTGTTTATGAATACTATGCATTATGATCAAAGTCACCTCTTTCAACATTCTCCCCATCCCTCCCCTACATGCCCCTTCCACCACTCAAATTTTGTGGGATACACATTCCCCACCTTCTCCTCTTCTTTTGTCTAACTCTTTTCTCTTGACCCTACCCTCAACCCTTTCAAGTGCCTGTTTCCTGGTGGTGTTTATTTTGTTGAACTTTGCCTTTGCCTTTCTAGGGAGTTGCACTATTTGAGTTCTCCCTTGAATCTACCACATTTAAATTAATCCATTTGTATTCACTTGCAAATAAATGAACTAAAACAATGCTATGGTGTAACAAAAGCACAGTTTGACTTGTGAGCTCCAGAGGTGGATGTATGGCTGAGTGGAAGGGGTGGATCAGGAAAGAATTCCTGGAAAGAAAACAAGAAGGTATTTTGACTAAAAGGTAGAAATTGAGATGAAACCTAGCTTCGCATTCTTGTAGGCAGCTGTGCTGTGAAGAAATAACTCCTGTGTTAGGCTGGTTGTCTCTGGTTGTTACTGACTCCATTCCCAGCTTCCCACACCTTTCTTTAATGACTGACTTGTTATCCTCTGAACTGAGTGAGACATGCCTTGTGAGTTCACTGGAGAGTGGCATGTGAACTTTTCTTCCTTCCAGACAGGTGAACATCACAGCATGGAGAAGAGGTAGGTGGTGTTGATGGGAAACACTTTCAACAAAATATCTCACACAAGTTTCTTGAGGTCATTTCAGGGAGGATGCCATAGAAACCCAGTATATCCCTAGACACAGGGATTCTGTATGAATACACCCAACCAAAATTAGTATATATGAACTCTACATATATATGTACAAACAATGCTCCCCCTCTCTCTTTATATATGTATAAATACATATATATGATATTTGTCTGTCCAAACATCTCCGGAACTTCTTTATCCCCATGCTAGATGATAGTTTTTCAAAATAACTTTTTGTTTTTTTAATTGAGAATATAGAAGTTGAGAGAAATATATATGCATATATATGTGTGTGGAGGGGTGTGTGCATGTGTTTATGTGTTTGTATCTATATATTAGGGCAGAACAAGCACATCACAAAGTAATTTAGACAAACTCATATTTTATAATAAAAGGGAATGTGTACATATGCTTATATAAATCTGAAGAAATACTTCTGATGCATTTAGGTACTTATAAATATTTATTATATAATATACACACACACACATATATACATATATATATATGTATATATATATATACCTTACTCGTGCACAAATGTAAATATGCCTGGAAGGATGCCCATACTGTTAACCTTTACTTTGAAATTGGAATGGGTGGCTGATTTTCATATTTTTCTTTTCTCTTTTTGTAGCAGGCATGTAAATAACTTTGTAATGTAAAATGTACATATATACAAGCACATACATACATAGCATGCACTAACTAAAATATAAAAAATTATGTATTGAAAATATTTAACTCCATGGGATTCTTTTTACCCCTGTACAAATTATTGATGCTGAGAACTAAAAGGAGCCCAAGAGACCACCAGCCCAGACAGGGCTGTGTCTGGCCCATCTAGCAGATGGTTGCATGTTCTTTCCTTTCTGTTCTCTGGGAAAGGAAAGATTCCCATGGTAGTCTATTCTTGGGTTCAATTATCCTTCCTCTCTTGAAATTTCCGCTTCTGAAGAAATCGATTCCCAAAGCTAAAAGACATAGTTAGTAAAGGATTATTTTTAGATATTATTCTGAAGCATATGGGTTGAATGATGAAGGGTAAGTCATTCAAATACCTGATATGTGTGCCAAGCAGAAATTATCTGTTGAAGGACTTCCAAGTAACCTAGTATAAGTCATGGCATCTGAGACGTTAGTAAATCCTAGAGGAGGAATCTGACAGCGAACTGGACAGGGTTTTAACTATGACTAAAAACAGAGGTCTCCAGAGTCTTGACTTAATTCTATCATTTAAGGATGCTTGCATAGCCTAGCATCTATCAACAGGATGAAAAGCAGCCATTTCTTGTAGTCTACAATATATTCATAGATAAAGACAGAAAATCTAAAATCCTACAACACAGGAAAGATACCAGAAATCTCTTCCTATTCGCTAATCATCTTCTGAAAAAACACTTTTGAGGTCTTTTACTGTAAGTAGGAATTATTCTTGGGGCATTTTCAGCTGAAGACCTACACATTCCAAGAAAGCCATCTCTGGTGAATGTGCCACTACGTACAGAGGAAATAAGGTTTAACAATGAAAGGATCCTGGCCAATGACTCATGTCTATAATCTCAACTACTCAGGAAGCTGAGATCAGAGGACTAGGAGATCAAAGCCAGCCTAGGAAGAAAAGTCCATGAGACTCATGTCCAATTACTACCAAAAAGCCCGAAATGGAGCTGTGGCTCAAGGCACTAGGAGAGGACTAGCCTCGAGCACAAAATCTCAGGGACGGTGCCCAGGCCCTGAATTCAAGGCCCAGCAATGTAAATAGATTTGAAAATAATAAAAGGGAAGGAAAATGACAATCATAAAGATCACCTTTAACTCAGTCTTGATTAAGGAAGTTACACCAATTGACAAGCAATCGTCCTTCTTGTTTTTTTCTCATAAAAAAATAGTAACTCTAGAGAAATCTTTAAAACATGGATTTTGATAGGTAAAAACCTCTCCAAAGCATGTGGCCTTAGAAATTATAACCCATACCTTTTCAGAAGAATAAATCATTTAATACTGTACAAAGGTTGGAAAATATTTGGAGAGGGCTGACATTGTATATTTTCTCATTATTTTCCCCGACCATTGTAAACTAAATTAGATGAACATATTTTAGATAAACATTCCACCAAACCCTCATGAATACTTTTCAAGTTTCAAATTTGGTGGGGTTTTTCTCTTTCAAAAATGTAATTCATTTTAAAACTTATAAAAATATTAAAAGAATCATCGTTTTTTAATTATAGTTAATGTAATGCTCTAATATATATGTATATTGTATCATGCTTAGATTAGAGGCATATATTTTTAGAACACCTATTTCCCTGTGTGTGTGTATGTGTGTGTGTGTGTGTGTGTGTGTGTGTATGTGTGTATTAGCAACATTTGAACTTAGAGCCTTGTGCTTACTTGGCTTGCTTGTTCAGTTGGCACTCTACCACTTGAGATATACCTCTAGCCCATCACTTTGCTGTTGAATTGGAAATAAGAGTCTCACAGACTCTTCACTCTGGTTAGCTTTGAACATTAGTCCACTATTTTCAGCCTCCTGATTTTCTAGGATTATGGGCATGATCCTCCGAACCCATCTACAAGCATCCATTTCCTTATAATGAAAACTTTCGATAGACTTTCTTCTACAGTTTTGAAAGGTGTAGCTCAATTCAATTCAATTTTCACAAATAATAAATACAATGCTTGCTTAATGAAATTCAGTAACTGTTAATCTTTATGAGTTTAAGGGAAAATATGTTCTGATTTCTTCCCAAATGCTTATGATGCATACTGTTAGGATCATAGTTTAGTATTATGCACATCACTCAGCAAAGCAAAAGCTTTATGTTTAATGTGAATAATAAGGACACTGGTCACTGCCTAGGCTTTCTGTTCTGATCAGTAGATACATGATGGAGCCAAATAATTGGTCAAGAAAGCCTTAGGAGTATGTCTTAGAAAGAACTACTAAGGCCCTCTCCTTCCAATACTTTTTATTCATGTAAACCTACTACCTACCTTCTCATTTGTGGGTTAATCCAATGGATCCCAGGGAGGAAAGTGGGGGAGAATTTTGGAACTATACTTGGTTGTCAAAATTGGGAGCAGCTTGTGACAAGTGTCTGATAGGTAGAGGCCAGGGTGCAGCTGAGCCATCCACAGAGCAAACTCCAATGAACTAATTACCAAGCCCAAATGGCAGTGGTATGCAGGCTAAAAAGCCCTGCACTACCAATTGTTTTTTTTTGTGTTTTTTTTTCTTATTTATTGTCAAAGTAATGTACAGAGAGGTTACAGTTTCATACATTAGGCCTTGGGTACATTTCTTGTACTGTTTGTTACCTCCTCCCTCATTCCCCCTTCCCCCTCCCCCTTTCCCTCTTCCCCCATGAGTTGTTCAGTTGGTTTACACCAAATGATTTTGCAAGTATTGCTTTTGGAGTCGTTTGTCTTTTTATCCTTTGTCTCTCGATTTTGATATTCCCTTTCACTTCCCTAGTTCTAATACCAGTATATACAGTATCCAGTGTACTCACATGAGATACAATGATAGCGCGGGTACAACCACAGGAAGGGGATAAAAGAGGATCATCAACAATAGAAGCTATGGTTTCACATGGCATGTTGAAAGTATTTACAACAATGATATAACAGTCATTTACATAACATGGAATTCATTTCACTTAGCATCACCTATGTGTTGTTCACAAGGGCATAGCTATTAGGCTCTTGTGATCCTCTGCTGTGACTAGCCTAAACCTGTGCTAATTATTCCCTATGAGGGCGACCAAGTGAGCCAGACCCAAAGAAACATGGACTCTATGGTCTACCAATTGTTTTATTTCTTGAAAAATCCAAGGTTATTTCACAAGCTGTTCCCTGCTGAAGAAAGGCTCCATGCCTGGATTTCCATGTGTTGGGGAGCCTCCCCTCACCTCTGCTCAAATGTTGCTCCTCACAGGATGTTCAGTACATGTCTACCCCAGACTCCACACCCAAGATCCATCCATTTTTTCACCTTGTCACTGTCTCTTCCATGGTGAATAGTATTTATCACTTATCATCCTTGGCTACTGCTGTGTCTTTTATGAGAAGAATAATGATTGCCACTTAATAAACTCTCAATAAGTGTATGAAGTAAGAGTAAATATCTACATGCTTATCTCACTCCATATTCATATTTGAAATTAGCTATCCTAACTTTTATCCATGAGTAATTATGCACAGTAAATATCTACTATGCTCTGTCAAAGGAATATTCACATTCTTCTCAGAGTTTTTGTATGTAGTCTCATGTAATTCTCACAATTCAATGAGAACAGCTAATTTCCTTTTTACTGATGAAGAAATGGGCAATTGTTTAACTTACCCAGATCAAATGATTACTATGGGTACAGATAGATTCTACCTGGGCAGAGTACATCCTCTTAACCAGGAAGATGCTTAAGCTCTTTCATTATGAAACATCAACCAAAATTTGCCTGAAGGACACATACGGCTTCCCATGGGGGTGGCCAGCACCATAATCATATGCATGTTACTCAATTTATTTCAATTGAAGAGAAATATTTGGACTGTTTTGTTAGGTGACAATGCTGGGCTTGCTGCTACTGACACTCAGAGATGAATGTCCACACCAGATAAATGCAGACAGACCCAAATAATTATCTGACAAATAATACCCATAATACTGGCTGGCCTAAGCATGCTGTTGCAAAAATGAAGAGTTAGACAAATAGAATCTTAATCACCATGAAAATATAATGTCCATATTGTGTTTGAGTTGGTATAATGGTTTGAATAGAATGCAGCAACTTAAAGTTCTGGGAGAATAGAGTTTACAGAAAAAAATTACTCCCCATGTCTCTAGTCCTTCACATACTTTTTAAATTAAGAAACTTTTCTCTTTCTCTTTCAGCCGTTTATAAATACAGTTCACAATTATATTGAATAAAGTCATAGGCTGTTATTTGGAAACATAAAACAGGCACTCGAAGAAATTCACAGCAGGCTAACAATTTTCTTTTTCTTTTAACCTCTTGCAAATGCCAGCTCACCCATTCCCTAAATTGCTCTTTGCAGAGGATAAAGGCACAACAGTTAAAACACCCTGTCTGTGAACTTGTAAGTGTGCTGTCAGGAGCAAAGTGCTAAAATCCACACAGCCATCCAACTCTCTGGGTTATTTCTTTTTTCATTATGGAACAGAACTGCTTTGAGGGTCTTTGCACTCACCCAGAAAACCCAGTTGTACATAGAAGATCAAACTGTTACCTTGACCACAGAGAAATTTTTCTAAAATATTTGTGACCACCATGTTCTACACAAGGACTCCTGGCACGTATGAAGTAGGTACTTCAATGAATTATTTATTGTCAAGCTTTCTTCTCTTTTTCATTTCAAACAAAAGAAATACATGAATCAAAGCATTGGAATCTCATCTAGACCCTTTATTTCAATTGGACCTTCCATATTTATTCTTTCTTCTTCAAGAAGCCAACTATACTGTACATTTTTTCTCATCTTAACATGTTTCTGACCAACCATTACTTTAACATATCATTATCATCCAATTCTCTGCGGCATCTTTCATCATTATCAAGAAGTTGATTATTTGGTCAAGATATGATGTTTTCCCTACTAACGAATGCATTTTCTCTGCCCAAAAAGATAAAGAAGTATAAAATTTTCTCTTAGCAAAAAACCACATCAAACCAAACAAAAGAACCCTACCCCTCATTTAATAGTAGTGAACATTTCTGTAGTGCTTAAGTTTTTCCTGAAGACTTTTCTGCACATTGTCTTACTTGCTAGTCAAAATATATCTCATTTTAGACATGAAGAAATTGATACTCCCAAAGGCCAAGGTCACGTGGCTTTCACAGCAGAAATGGAATTCAACTTTACTTATTCTAGCTCCTTTTCATGGTGAGGAGGAAAAAATTATCTTTCATTTGTTTTAAATGGTATCACTTTCTCATTTTAGGAGGATTTTTTTTCTTCAAATTTTACCAAGGGCTACACATTTCTTAAGTTGTCCAGATATTGTGCTGATGATTATAGGTAACAAATGTATACATTTCACACTCCTTATCAATCATGTTCAAGTTTTAGTTAACAGTACATGAGTGGTATAAAATGACAGTTTGTAAAAAAAAAAAAATGACCTTTTTTCTACTAGTAGTTAGTCATGGAAACTTGGCAAAACATCTTGAGGCCCAAGGTTATCATTTGAGAAATGAAGAGGGAAGTTTGGAACCCCTGTTAGTGAGATGTGAAGCATAGGTAGAAGCCATGTGACCTATTCCTTCCTGGAACTCATTGCCAGTCAATTTGGTAGAATTTGTATTTTGTGTCTTAGAAGCCACGAAAGAGGGAAAACTACAGAAAGTCTGCAGGATTCCTGGTTCCCATTTGTTTGTTTGTTTTTTAATCCTATAGTCTCACTCTGTGATTTCTCCAAAACATCTCCAAACAGCCCACTTTCAAAATCTCTGATTATTAAATGTTCTGTCTAGCTAGCTGTTCTCTAAATTGTATTCCTCTCATTATTTCTCTCTTTAAATGTCTTGCCCATTGCTTGTCTATAATGAGCTCTCTCCTGCTTACTCAGACTACAGCTTTATGCTGATACTTTCTTTCCTTCATTTCCAAGGTACAAGTCATTGACTCCCACATAGAACTATTATCAGACTTACTTTACATTCCTGGAGACAATACAAACATACCTTAAAGCCTTACTTAAATTATTTAAAAAGCTTGTTGTGAAAGAACACCTAACAATGCACTAAAGAAAGAAGTTTCATCACAAATTCTACTACATCCAGAATTATTTTTAATTAATTTATTTTGATTTTTATTGTGATGTACAGAGGGGTTACAGTTACATACATAAGGTACTGAGTACATTTCTTCTCAAACTTGTTACCTCTTCCCTCATTTTTCTCCCACCCACCCTCCTTTCCAATCTCACTCACTCCCCCCTGCAAGTTGTACAGTTGGTTTAAAACATATTGTCTTGTAAGAATTGCTATTGCATTAGTTCACCTTTTACCTTTTGTCTCACCATTTTGATGTTCCCCTTCTCTTCCTTGATTCAGACAAACATATATACAATACTCAGGGTACCAAAATCAAATACAGTGACAACAGAGGCTAAATGATAGGGAAGATTATACAAAAGCAATAATTTCACATAGTGTGTTCAAAATAAACAATTTTGTTGCTGCTACCTTTAATGCACTACATCCAAACAGTTGAGAAACAGAAATAATTTTTCCTTTCTATTTCATTCTTTAATTCAATCCTTCATCAAACAACATACTGTCATTCTTAGGAGACCAGCTCTGTTACATTCCTTTAACATCAGGCAAATCATTGGTCAAATTTAAGCCTTAATTTCCTATGCTATAAAACTAGAAATGATACAGGAACCTAAAATTGGAATAGGTTGAAAGGAAAACACAAATAATACATATAAGTTATTCAATATAATAGAGGCTTTAATAGTAGTTGTTCAACAAATACTAGCTATTATTATAAATGATAAATATTTATAAGACACCTTCCACACACTTGAGTCTATGATAAGCACCTTGGTCATAGCTATGGACAACATGAACAATATTCACTCTGTGCCCTGCAGGAATTCATCCTGGAAGCACAAACAGGGATTCAACTTATGATATTCCAAAGAGACTGAAGCCCTGGGAGACACAGGTGGCACCAGGCCCTGCCATGACATAAAAAAAGATGAGAACATCTTGCTTTTAGCAGACTCAAGGAAGAAGTGATGAAGAAAACGTAGCCCTCTCCACCACTCCTGGACCATTCTGACATGTAAAATTATATGAAACTATTATTTCTCTTAATCTTTATTTTTTGAATATTTTTATTATCTTTAAAGTCATACAAAAGAGTTGCCTTTCAATAAGAAAGTTTATTAATATAATGCATCTTGATCAAACATCAACCTTCTCGCCCACCCCTTCCTCCTTTTTCTTAATTTTTTAGGTAGTGCATTGATTTTTTTTGCCACTTAATAAAACAGTACAGGTGTACAATGTCTCCTGATCTGTGCCATCCTTTCAACATCTTCACCCCACTCCTTCAAGCCATCCGTTCCCTTAATTTTCTCAGTTCTGTGGTATATACAATGCTTTCTTCCCTGCATTCTATTCTTTCCTCTTCTTCATTCTTCCACCCTTCTCCCCTTGTTCTCCCTCCATTCCCTGCAATTTCCCATTTCCTGGTACTTATTTTGTTAGGATTTCACTGAATCTTTCTAAAGAATTACGTTATGTGTGCTCTCCATAGTCCATTATACTTCAGTTAGTTAATTTATAACTGTTTGAATACCACAAGGTGTATTTACATATAGATTTATAGGCACATTCTTACTGCCACAAATGAGAGAAACCATGTAACCTGTGTTTCTCTGGGTCTCACTTACTTCACTTAATTTCTAGGCTTCTTTATCTTGTTATAGTGTCTTAAGCATACTCACTGCATTTGAATGAACTTTTCATTCATGGCTATACTTCATGAAGACAAAGGCAAAAATTTCCTATTGCTCGTCATTGAACCCCAGTACCCAGCACACAGATGCTTCATGAATAAAATAAATGAAGGAAAGAATAAATTTAGTAAATAAAGTTTTAGAAAGATACAAGAAAGTGTCTTCTTTGATGTATATTCATGATACAATAATACACATTTTCCATTTTGAACCAATGTACACATTTCTATGTTCACTATATGAACAACAGAAACATGGATTTAGATTGCAAGCTCAGTCTAGTCTCAAATTATCCATATCATTATAGTTTTTTTTTTTTTAATTCCCATGGTTTCTGAAGTCAAATCCTGTCTATGCTCAGATTCCATTCCTTCCTGGACATTGTTAAATAATCAAATACACTAATATTTTTCTCATTTATAACTTAGAGATAGTGACTTTATGTCACAGGCTGATGAGAATATTAACTAATATTTTTATAATATGTTTGATGATAGTGTATAGAAACAATCTACACAAAAGTATCTGCTATTTTAAGCACTTTTAATAGTACCTAAAAGATGAAAAGTTTGTAAAGTTTAAAAACAACTAAAAGGGGGGCTGGGGATGTAGCCTAGTGGCAAGAGTGCCTGCCTCGGATACACGAGGCCCTAGGTTCGATTCCCCAGCACCACATATACAGAAAATGGCCAGAAGCGGCGCTGTGGCTCAAGTGGCAGAGTGCTAGCCTTGAGCGGGAAGAGGCCAGGGACAGTGCTCAGGCCCTGAGTCCAAGGCCCAGGACTGGCCAAAAAAAAAAAAAAAAAAAACAACTAAAAGGCCATAATTGATGATGCTATTCTTCTGAGCAATGAAGTAACATAACCAGCAAGAACAAAGATTTTCATCAACCTAGTAATTGTTTTTTATTAACATTGATCCATATAGATACCTAATAAGCCAAAAAACTTAAAGAATGAATTTCTCAACAAAAGACTAAGCAGCTAAAACATATACGTTGAAAATGTTCTGAATACATTCCCATACTTTAGGAGGTAAAGCTTTGACAAAAGAGAAGTAGACATAAATCAACTAGAATTTGGGTTGATTTTTGACATTTCATTTACAAAAGATGTAAAACTAGTTTCACTGACTGGGAAAAAATGGCAAACAGTTACTATTGGTCCAGAAATATTCCTTTAAAAGTTAGCAGTTCATTAATATATCAGTGTATGGCTCTAAAAGTTAGAATATAATAGGGAATTTATTCATTTTGTAAGCACTTTTAGATAGACAAAGACGCCATAATGTCCGAGAATCTCTTAGACTCTTCTAATGATAGATGGGTATCACTGAAGCAGATTAAATTGTGAGTGGAAGAATTCAGGGAACATTTAAACTGTACTTTCTGTACATGAGTTTTGCTGTTATTTTTCTGGTATCATGATTAGAACTTAGCTTGCTTTTTTGGCTGGTGCTTCACTATTGGAACCAAACTTCTAGCTCATTGTTTTGCTGGTTATTTTGTAGATGGAACATCACAAACTTTTCCACCCAGGCTGACTTTGAACCTCCACCTTCCAGAGTTCAGTATTTTGAGTACTAAATCACTGGCACCGTGCTGACACATGCAATTGTATGTCTCGATTAAGGGGGCTAATCTTAGAGAATCTGGAAAAGGATAGAAAAGCAATAGGACCTTTGAACACCTGTTGTAGAAATGTCCATATACTTTGTCTACTCTACAGTCTACAATGTCTAACATTTAAGTGATCAAATGCATACAATTTCATATATATGTTGAACATACATATTGTACACGTTATGTAAAATAACATTGTCGTCATTATAAGCTTCTTTCAATAACCTGGCCAAAAGGTCTTTGTGAGCACAAGTAGTATCTTTCATTTCTTTTGTATCTTTAACAACTTTTGGCAATGTTTAATGGAAATGATAAGTAGTTGTTATTTGCTGATCAAGTTGGTTTTTTAATATTGTGAAAGTTTTATGAGTTTAAAATTGAAACACACACACACACATTTCTGCTTCAGAATAAAGGGGGGCGTTGTGTGTGACGCTGGGAGGGACTTTATTCATGAGCTGCAACTGACCTTTGGGAAGGAGAAAAGAGAAGGTATAGCTGGAGGGATGGGGCAGTGGGTCAGGTCAGCAAAACCTGCTCTCAGTGTGATATAACTACCCTCTATGCTGTCAGCTGCCAAATTAGTCTTCCTCCAGTAATGATCCCCAAGTTAGATTTAGTTAATGAACTGAGAGGAGCGGCAGGTACTTCTAGCCATTAACAGCCTTTCTTTGTAGCTCTGTGAGCTTGCAAGCTTTCCCTCTTCCCAGAGTCTGATGGCAGCCATCTAAGGGGCCTGCTGAGAGGCAGATTGCAGTGAGACAAATGTGTGTGAGGCAGGTTCTCATTTGAGAGCCTTGCCTGAGCCAAGAAGCTCATGCTTTAAGTTTTAATTAAAGACAAACAGAACCAGTTTGGGGAAAAGTTTGGGCATCCTGGCCAGGAAGATAGCCATCTACTCTGTGTAGCTGAGGTGACTGTGGGCTGATCTCCAAGTGAATCTTTGGATGCTAAGTGTAATACAAGTATTCAGAAATGGAATGTCAGTCCAATCTCCAAAGAGACTTAATAGTTCAAAGTGGTTAAAGGATAAAAAGAGCACTTAGCAATGTCTTTCCCATACAAACATAGAAAAAGGAAAACAAAAACCAAAAACACTCCTACTTATTTTAATAATCATGGATAGTTTGTTTTAAATAAGATTTACTCTGTTATCTAAGGATGAAAGTTGAGATCTATGAATACAAACTTAAAAAGTCGTACTCTTACAGACTATGTCACTTTGAGGTTAAAGTGTTGATATCATTGGAACATTTGTATTTATACAGCCCATGATACATAACCACAGCCTAAGTCACTTTGTGAGTTACTTCGTTTTTATTGTTATTGTAAGGAACATGTATAGATGGGTTACATTACATAAGTCAGACAATGTGTACATTTCTTTTTGAACAGTGTTAACTTTTCCCTCATTTTCTCCTAATTTTGCCCACCCACTCCCAAGTTGTATAGTTCATTTTCACCACACATCCTGTCTAGTGAGTATTACTGCTGAATTTGTTCACTGTCCCACCATTTCTATATCCTCCCTTATCCTCCCCAAACAAATAAACTCACATACCAGACAAAATGTACAGAAATAAAAAACAGTGACAAAAGAGAAAAACAAAACAAAACAAAAAGAATGCAAAATAACATAAAACCTCTGGTTTCCATTTTTGGAGTTCACTTTGATGAACATCATTTTATGTGATCATATGCCTATAGTTATTGTGCCTTTGTCATTCTTTCCTAAGAATATCATCCTTTGGTCTCACTGTGCAAATGTCTAGAATCCTATCTAAATTATCATGTGTAAATTTTTCTTTTCTTTTTGCCATCCAGTGTTTTTACTTGTACATTTATAGGAACTTTTTAGTTATAACAAATGAAGGAAACCATGTAACTTATGTTTCTTTGGGTCTGGCTTACTTGGCTTATTATAAATTTTCCAATTCTTTCTATTTCCTCATGAATGGTACAATATCATTCTTTCTGAATGAAGGGTAGAATTTCATTGTGTATATATGCTATATTTTCTTGATCAGTTCATCTACTGACGGGCATCTGGGTTGATTTCATATTTTGGTTATGGTAAACAGTGATTATAATGAATATGGTTGTGCTGGTAACTTTGCTGTGCCAGTCACTTCTTTTAGTTAAAGTTGTTCTTTGAAATCTGGAGAACTCTTCTCTCTAGACAATCGATGGGCCTCAAATCTACCTTAGAATACCAAGGAAACAATGTGAAATTTATACAGAAAGAAAAATAAAGTCAAGCATGAGACCTCACATTAGGTGGATATTATTCCCTTGAAAGCTCACAGAGTTGTAACTCCTTTGAGAAAGAATTCTTCTGAGGGAATTCTTATATTCATTTGAACAGTTTGTTTCTTCTGTCGATGCTCCTATCATTAGTCTATTACCATTTCTGATTAGTCTATTACCATTTCTGACTTAAATTACCTTTGTGGATTGACTCTTTCTTCTCCCCGCTAGAATTAGACTCATTCATGAGTATCTTTAAGGAATTCTGGGCACATAAAAAATTCATAGACATGATATGATAAAATATCATAGGTCATTCTGGAAAGTGTAGAGGTTTCAATAAAATACACAATTGGGAACTCCTTTTCTGAAGGTTATTGGCTCCATGTTTAGTTGATCTTCCTTGCATGCCAAAGGTTGACTCTGAGCAGAATCATTTTACCTCCTGGAAGAGTAGCACAGCCACTTCTATCCATTAGCAGCTTTCTTCAGCCTTTAAGAAAATCTTCACTACTTCTACTTGCAGATGGAATGATAGGAGTCCAAGCTATATTAAACATCATTTTCTAAAACAATTACTTTCCCTTATAAAGGTACTCCAAATGCTACTATACATGAAAAATAAAATGCACTGACACAATTAGATAACATGTCATATGTGAATCATAGCCCTACCACATACAATTGTTAGATACAGACAAGCAATGAATGTGATATAAATTGGCTAGTTTTCCAGAAAACCACTTTTCCTCCTGCCCTCACAATTAGAATACACTTTTCATCCATCTATCAGTTAAGTAAAGCTACCTGAATGTCATTTATTTTCTCTTTAAAGGGATGAAAGAGAAAATAATGTACATAACATATAATTCTTTATTTTCTGTTTCTGTTAATCTCCTGGAGAGATGTCCAAGCTATTTCCAGCCCACATCCCTGAGTTCCATTCTAAAGGATTGCCTGACCAGGAAAAAACCATGACAAGCTATTATTTGAATAATAAACAATATTATGCTTTGTCAAGGCACTAAACATTTTAAGGTTATAGTTTATGTGACAGTACTCCCTAAGTATCAAGTGCTTTGACTCTCTGAAAGTTCATTAGCAGCAGAAAAAGGATGATATTTTCTATGATAGTTCTGAAGATGATAGATGACATTAAATGCATCTGGCTCTGTGTCTGGCACATTGTATCTACTTAAAAATAGAAGTAGTTATGAAGCTGTAGAATTGTACATCCTTCAGGACCATTTGGTCCTCAGTGATTATGTTGATTTTTCACTTCAGTTTCAGGTCAATCTGTGAGCTACTTTGGGCAGACAGTGAGAAAGATAGCATTTGCCTCTAATAAAATACATACAATAGAAGCCTTACATGGTTCCCAATCTCTAGTTAATAGAACTTCCAACAATTTTAGGTATCAGACTCTACTCAGATAATGGACAGTTAGGGAAGGATTTTGGTACCATGAGATAGAGGTAAAGATAAGAGCAATCTTAATAGAATATGCAGTTCAAGATTCATTTATTGAACTTGAGACAATGTGAAGGTAATAAAACTTCAATGAGTTGGGAAGGCTGTCAACAGGTTGCATGGGATAACTAGCACTCACCTTGGAAGATAGTACTCTCTTCTTTATACTTCTGTTGACAATATCTAGTATCCTAGTACCCAGTGTAGAGTTAGCCTTCAAGGTATATTAATTGAATGAGTGAATACAGATGGCATAATGTCTGTAGGTCCTGGTAGAAAACTGTTATGAGTTTACCCTGGGAGAATGAAGATCTTCAACCTCACACAAAATGCTGTGCCATTTTATAACCAACTCTGTGTTCTTGGCCACAGAATGAGAAAACACTACAGCTGAATTTTCCAAATTATAGATAATCATGTACTTTAAAATTTAGATACTTAAGCCCAGGCAAATTTGTTCCCAAATCAGCCTAGACATAAAGTTTTTTGTTCTGTTTGAAATATTTTCAAGGAAGAAGACTTAATGAGCTCCCTCAACAAATGACTCTAATATCTGAACAACTTATCTGATTACCTACTTTCCCTTGAAGCTGTTTCTCCTTGTTCTGTCCTTTGTGGTAATAGGAAATAGCTAATAACAACCATCTACACATTCAAAGACCTTTCAAGGTAAATTATAGAAGACACAATTCCCACTTCCAAAGAACATACAATCTACTAAAGGAAAAGAACAAATGCATTAGCTATGCTTGAGTGAGAGAGAGAGAGCTATTTGGGGTAAGGCAGATTAAATGATTCTTTATATATGGCAGCAGACTATGGTGCACTGTGAAGAGATCATTGTTTATCAGTAAACCTACATTACTCCTCAGTGTCTTATAGGAGAGAGGACAGGTCATATGTCCCAGTTATACCTAAGAGGACAAGGAAATATGTATAACTTGAGATTTAGTCTTTTCAAAAAGAATACTTCTGTCTTATTTAAGCCACTGTAATGTAGTATCTGCCATAGCAGCTAAACTATAGCCAAACTAAATCACATATATCATAAATCTAAATCTATCTATCTATATTTAGATGTGTGTGTGTGTGTGTGTGTGTGTGTGTGTGTGTGTATGTGCAAGCAGAATTGAGTGTGAGGAAAGAAATGACCTGAGTATTTGTAAGGATTTTTATAAGCAGAAGATACCCAGTGTTATTAAACCTCTCTTCTTTTTTCAGTTTGTGTCTTAATAAGCAATGGTAGTCTGGAACCTACCAACTTGAGTTTGCCATTTTCAGTTCACAAAACTGGTACTAAGTGGGTGGGGAGCCTACTTTCATTTTTCTGCTTGCTTTTACAAGTTGAGGCTAGGATCTTAATTTAGTATAAACCATCAGAAACTTGACCCCGAGTTCTTCATTAGTCTTCCAGCCTGTATAATGAGGTAGTCATGTGCTAGGTTTAAGGGATCACTTTAAAATCCAAATAGCAGAGGATCATAATAGCTTGATAGCTATGAACATATGAGCATATAATATGATGATAAGCAAAATGAACTCCAAGATATGGAAAAAAGAGGTTTTTCATTGTTATTGTGATTTTTAATGTACTATGTGAAATTATTTCTTTTTCCTTTTGTTTTTCTCTCCTATGGTTTATCCACTGTTATCACTGTATTTGATTTTGGTACACTGGATATTGTATGTATGTAAATGTATATACAATTAGCAAAGGGAAGGGGAACATCAAAATGGTGAGACAAAGGACAAAGGGTGAACTAAAGCAACAAAACAATATGTTAGAAATGAACTGTGCAACTTGCGGGGAAGCTGGGGGCAGGGAAAATGGGAGAAAGATGAGGGAGAAGGTAACAAGTTTGACAAGAAATGTACTCACTATGTTTTGTATATAACTGTACATCACCTTTAAAATAAAATTAAAAGAAAAAAGAGAGGGAGAAAGCACATCTATCTCAGAGAACAGAATCAAAATCTGATGGTAGAGACCAAGTTGTGAGAGGAAGTGAAAACCAGAATTTCTCCTGACTGCTAACATGTCTTCAAGGATTATATTTAGCATCAAAATTCAGAAACAACTAGTATCTAGCTGGAAAACTGAGACTATAAAAAATTAAATAAAGGGAGAAACAACCAGATGGTATATGGTATCAGCTACCCAGTCTCAATCTGAATAGAATTTGAGTTTGATATTGAATATTTGCCCTGGGAAAGAAGCAACCAAAGTCTTACATGTGGTCAGGAGACAAGTCTGGCTAAAACTGGGTGAGTGAAAACAACTTTGGCTGTGGAGCAATGTATTGAAACTGGATAGGAATAGGGTTGACAACATTCTGGCCCAGCCAGAGCCGACATCCACTTTTGGCATGTTCATTAGTTTCAATCTTTCTTCCTCTAGATAAAATCTAATAAGGGATTTGAGTTTTCCATCTTCTTTTCCCTTTACTAGACCTCTGATGGAGCTATTAATGAGTGTGAAATAGCCAGAGGGCAGGCAGCCTCAGAGAAGAATAGCTGAAACAGATGGCAAAACTAATCCACAAATGGGATGAGGCCATCAAGAATCCACTCATCATCAGTATTAAACATTCAAGAGGTGGTTTTTCTATGCATTAACTTGACAGTATAATATGAGTCATACAGCCTTTCTGGGGCTCAGTTTCAATATCTGTACAATGTGAAGCTTGGACTAGATCAGCAGCTATTAAAACTGCCCTGAGGAGCCTTAGGATTCTTAGATGATCCTTAACATCACCTGAAATAAAAAGAGGAAGTCTTGGCCAAGCCATACACATGCTCACATATACGCACATACATATATAAACACATATATGTATGTATGCACACATATACATCTATACACAAATATACATATATATGTATGCATGAATATATATGTATACATACATATATATGTGTATATATATATATATATATATATATATATATTACTGTTTTTTGCAATGAAGCTGTGGCCATAATTTTCCCCTGTAAAAACAACAAAGGTCCCATAATTAAAATAAAAAGGTTTTGAATCACTGGGAACAGCAAATTCTAAAGACATCAGTGAATCACAAGCTATGTTTCTTCGATAAGCAAGCATTGTACTGCCCGTCTACAGTTTCTTTTGGTTTTGGTAACACTGGTAAGATAATGCGAGGAGAAAATAAGCATCAACCATGAAAAAAGCCCCTCTGTATAACTAATTTTAGCTAGTAAAAAGGGAAGAAAAGAAATTATCGATGACAATATTGTATCATATAGTCGTGTTGATAATGCAATCTGTTGCCTGATTTTCTTCCTTTTAAGAAGAAACACTGTCAACATTTAAAAAGAAAACAAGAGGACTGAGGAAGAAGATGGCGCTGCCACAGTAGGGAGGCACCCTGACTCGCTCTAACTGAATAGCGAGCTGGGAACTCCAGCACCCAACACCCCATCAAGAACCCAGCAAAACCAGCAGCCAGAAGCAGTGGAGAAATGCAGGAAACAAAAAGGAGCAAAAAAGAAGAGCCTATAGAATGAGAAAGATGGCGCCGAGACAATAGGGAGGCACCCCGACTCGCACCAACTGAATAGCGAGCTGGGAACTCCAACACCCAACACTCCACCAAGAACCCAGCAAAACCAGCATCCAGAAGCAGTGGAGAAATGCAGGAAAACAAAAAGGAGCAAAAAAGAAGAACCGAAAACCTACACGGAGCCGGAGATTAATCGGGGCACCCTCCCCCCACCAGCCGGCCCTGGCCCAAACAGGGTCAGGCTGGGAAAGGGAAACCCGGCGATCGGCAGACAGGTTGCCAGGAGCGCAGAATCCATATAGCGGGAGACCCCACGGACACAAAGCAGGGTGCGGACCAAGACACACCCAGCAGCGACGAGAAGTTCGGGTCCACACCGGATTCGGACAAGGGAACCCAGCGCGGCAGAAAGAGGGAACGGGGGAGCCACCACGACACTTCGCCAACCCCTGAAGGGCCAACGGCGGTGCGGGACACACACACAAAGCAGCAAAAGTGAGTCCCCCATAATCCCTTCCCCCAACGGGAGACCCAAGCCCGACAAAGACGATATATCTCCCTCCCTCCCCCTCCCCACTCCCGTGGGAACAAAGATTCCCCAAATCAGGCGGGAAGCTCCCAGCAGGCACTGGGAAGCCAGTCTAGCAGGGGAAGGGCGGAACAGCCCCAAGCCCCCAAAGGTTCCTGAACTGGCAGAACCGGCCCCGTCCCCTTCCCAACAGGGGCCAGGGACGGCCGGCAGGGCAAGCCCCACCCGAGGCGCCTAGACCTTGCGGACTCTTACAACTAAAATCACAGGCGCTGGTGGGCAATACCAGCCCAGCAGGGTCACCTGAGCCTGATCTCGTTCCCCCTCCTCGAAGCGGAGGCGAGGTCTGAGGGTGCCAAGCCACACCCGGACAGTCGATCCCACTGGGCCCCACACATACTGCTTCCCCCCCCCAACGGACTCGCGGGAGGGCGCAAGCACAACCCAACAACCCAGGGCTCGCTCTGGGAGGCAGACCCCACTTAAGTGCCTGTTGTAGGGGACTCACAGTGCACAGGAGGGTGGGGCCCCGGCGAAAGCGCCCGCTCTGATAGGCGTGCCCTGCACTGGTGGGCGGGGCCACAGCGACAGCACCTGCTGACGCAGACACGCCTACACAGAAGGGAGGGAAGATCTACACAGACTTCCAGATGCGCAAATCACAAAGAAACATAACTCAGTTCATCAAAGGACAAGCCAACTCGCCAGCTCCAAAAAGCAGCACGACTGGAGAGGAGATGGAGAATAAAAAAGCAAATGAGGACATGTTAACAGGAATGATCGAAACCGTCAGAAATGAAATCAGAAAACAATTCCAGGAGTTTAGAGCGGAAATCTGGAAGGACACCCAGGAAGCCAAGAAAGAAATGGAAGCAAAACTGGATACAATGCAAGCCTCGTTTAAAGAAATGGAAGCAAAAATGGATACAATGCAAGCCGCCTTTAAAGAAAATCTCCACACCCTGAGAATTGAAATGCATGAAAAAATAGATTTAAAATACAACTCTTTAAAGGAAGAAATTTCCACGATCAGAGCTGATATGACAACCATGAATAGCTCTCTGACATCCATAAACTCCGCAATTGAAACCATAACACAAAGAGTGGACCATATGGAATCCAGAATCTCTCGCCTGGACGATGAAGCAGCTGACAACAACCAGAAAATGACCACACTCCAAGAAAAGGTGAAGCTTCAGGGAAGATTACTCCAGGAACTAATGGACAAAGACAAGAGATATAATCTGCGCATAATTGGAATAGAAGAAGGAGCCGAATATCAGAGCAGAGGGCTTAATCATGTTCTCAATAAAGTTATTGCAGAAAACTTCCCCAATCTCACAGGGGACCCCATCCAGGTAACCGAAGCCTATAGGACACCTGGCAGGCCAGACCCCAGGAAAACCACCCCAAGGCACATAATATTCAAGACTACAGACCTCAAGATTAAAGAGCAAATTCTGAATTCAGCCAAAGCGAAGAAGGAAACTTTTTTCAATGGGAAGAGGATTCGAATAACATCCGACTTATCCACACAAACTTACCAAGCTCGAAGTGAGTGGAAGAACACCATCCAAGTACTTCAGAATAACAATTTACAACCTCGGATCAAATATCCAGCGAAACTGGAGTTCACATTCGAAGGGAGAACCAGATCTTTCCACACCAAAGAGGAGCTAAAGGAGTATGTGAATAAAAAACCAGCCCTACAGCGAATATTAAGAGGGGAAGCCCACCCAACAGAGATCGTAAAAGACACACAGACAGATTCAGAAAGAAACTTCAATAGCCAAAGTCCAGCAGAAACACAAGCTCACTAAAGACAAGAAGAAAAAAAAAAAAACAACAGGAAAAAACAGCCCAACAAGAAAATGGAAGGAGAAAAAACACCCTTATCCTTGATCTCTTTAAATATAAATGGCTTAAACTCCCCGATCAAGAGGAGCAGACTGGCAGAATGGATCCGCAAGCAAAAAGTTGACATCTGTTGTCTACAAGAGACCCACCTTACAGCAAGGGACAAAAACAGGCTTCGAATGAAAGGATGGAGCAAGATCTACCAAGCAAATGCACCCACCAAAACGGCAGGTGTAGCCATCCTGATCTCAGACAAGCTGGATTTCTCTTTAAAGTCCACTCAAAAAGACAAAGAAGGACACTACATATTGATACAAGGAAAAATCCAGAATCAAGACATCACGGTGATAAATGTATACTCACCGAACAAAAGTGGCCCGACATATGTCAAGCAAATTCTCACAGAATTACAGAGCAAGATAGATGCAAACACAATCATAGTGGGTGACTTTAATACTCCTCTCTCTCCAAGAGACAGATCCAACACCCAGAGGATTAGTAAGGGAGCTGAGGACCTAAATAACACCATTGCCCAAATGGATCTAACAGACCTATATAGAACCTTCCACCCTACAGAGACCCAATACACCTTCTTTTCAGCAGCCCATGGATCATATTCCAAAATAGACCACGTCATAGCCCACACAAAGAACCTCAGCAAATACAAAAGAATTGACATCATCCCATGTATTATATCTGATCACAGTGGATTAAAGGTAACCCTCAACAACAAAGGATACCACAGAGCCTATACACACTCTTGGAGGCTAAACCCCACGCTGCTATCCAACACTTGGGCCACAGATCAAATTAAAGATGAAATCAACGAATTCATAAGCCACAATGACAAAGAAAACACATCACAAAGAAACCTATGGGACACAGCTAAGGCAGTACTGAGGGGCAAGATCATTGCACTCAGTACCCACATTAAAAGAATGGAAGCAGAGCAGGTGAATACCCTCACGATGAAACTAAAACAACTGGAGAAACAAGAAATGACAGAATCTAAAACGACTAGGAGGGGAGAGATTACAAAGATTAAAGAAGAGATAAATCTGATTGAAAATAGAAAGACCATTCAACAAATAAATAAGACTAAAAGCTGGTTCTTTGAGAAAATAAACAAAATTGACAGACCCCTTGCAAGACTCACAAAAAAAAGAAGAGAAGAGACTCATATTCGTAAAATCAGGGACTCCACAGGAAAAATTACAACAAATACACACGATATTCAAACAATCATAAGGAGCTATTTCCAAAACCTCTACTCAACAAAAAACAATAATTTTACAGAAATGGATCAATTCTTAGAGAAGTACAAACTGCCCAAACTGAACCAAGAAGAAATAAATCAACTAAATAAACCAATAACTTACGGTGAGATACAGGAGGTAATCAAGAACCTCCCTACTAAGAAAAGCCCAGGCCCAGATGGATTCACCAATGAATTCTACAAAACCTTTAGTGAGGAGCTAATTCCAATACTCCTCAAACTCTTCCGCGAAATAGAAACGGAGGGAAAAATCCCGAACTCATTCTACGAAGCTAATATCATACTCATCCCCAAACCAGGCAAAGATCCAACAAAAAAAGAGAACTACAGACCAATATCACTAATGAACACAGATGCAAAGCTCCTCAATAAAATATTAGCTAACAGGATCCAGAAAGTGATCAAGAATATCATACATCATGACCAAGTAGGCTTCATCCCTCAGTCACAAGGATGGTTCAACATCCGTAAATCAATCAATGTAATTCACCACATAAACAGAACTAAAATCAAGAATCACATTGTTATCTCAGTCGATGCCCAAAAAGCCTTTGACAAAATACAACATCCATACCTATTAAAAGCTTTGGAGAGAACAGGAATAGAGGGAACATTCCTCAAAACAATAAAAGCCATATACAACAGACCAACTGCTAATATCATATTAAATGGAGAGAAACTTAAATCATTCCCCCTAAACACAGGAACAAGACAAGGATGCCCACTCTCCCCACTTCTGTTCAACATAGTACTGGAATCCCTAGCCATAGCAATAAGGCAAGAGGAGGACATCAAAGGGATACACATCGGCAAGGAAGAAATCAAGTTATCCCTATTCGCAGACGACATGATCTTATATCTCAAGGACCCAAAAAACTCAGTACCCAAACTCCTACATCTAATAAACCAATTTGGCAAAGTAGCAGGATACAAAATCAATCCACAAAAGTCAGCAGCTTTTCTGTACACCAGCAATAGACAAACAGAAAAGGAAATTATGGAAACGATTCCATTTACAGTAGCCAAAAAAAGAATAAAGTACCTAGGGATCAACTTAACCAAGGACGTGACGGACCTATTCAATGAAAACTACAAAAATCTAATAAGGGAAATCAAAGAAGACACAAGGAGATGGAAAGACCTCCCATGCTCATGGGTAGGCAGAATCAATATAGTGAAAATGGCCATACTGCCCAAATTGTTATACAAATTCAATGCAATACCTATCAAAATCCCAGCCACATTCTTCACTGAAATAGAGAAACCAATCCATAAATTCATATGGAACAGCAAAAAACCTAGAATAGCCAAAGCAATTCTAGGCAAAAAACATAGTGCAGGAGGTATCACCATACCAGACTTCAAGCTCTACTACAAGGCCATCATAACAAAAACAGCATGGTATTGGTATAAAAACAGATCGGAAGACCAGTGGATTAGAATTGAAGACCCAGAAATAAAACCGCACTCTTACAGCCAACTGATATTCGACAAAGGAGCTAAAGACATACAATGGAATAAACATAGCCTCTTCAACTACTGGTGCTGGGAGAACTGGGCAGCCATATGCAGAAAACTCAAAGTAGACCCAAGCCTATCACCATGCACCAAGATCAACTCAAAATGGATCAAGGACCTCAACATCAGACCTGAATCCTTGAAACTACTGAAGGACAGAGTAGGAAAGACACTAGAACTTATAGGCACAGGAGGGAACTTCCTGAATAGAGTCCCAGGCGCACAACAAATAGGGGAAAGACTCAACAAATGGGACTACTACAAATTAAAAAGTTTCTGCACAGCTAAGGTCATAGCCACCAAAATAGAAAGACAGCCAACGATATGGGAAAGGATATTTACCAGCACAGCAACAGACAAAGGCCTGATATCTGTCATCTACAGAGAACTCAAAAAACTAAGCCACTCCAAGCCCAATAAACCTATTAGGAAATGGGCAAAAGAGCTAAAGAGAGACTTCACAAGAGAAGATATAAAAATGGCAAAGAAACACATGAGGAAATGCTCAACATCCCTGGTAGTAAAGGAAATGCAAATAAAAACAACCCTGAGATACCACCTCACCCCAGTTAGAATGGCCTATACTCTGAACTCAGGAAACAACAAATGCTGGAGGGGCTGTGGGGAAAGAGGAACCCTTCTCCATTGTTGGTGGGAGTGCAAATTAGTACAGCCACTTTGGAGAACAGTATGGAGGTTTCTCAAAAAGCTCAATATAGACCTACCCTATGACCCAGCCATACCACTCCTAGGCATCTATCCTAAACAGCAAAACCCAAGATATCAAAAGGACATTTGTACTTCCATGTTTATCGCAGCACAATTCACAATAGCCAAAATTTGGAAACAACCCAGATGCCCCTCCACAGATGAATGGATCCAAAAAATATGGTACTTATACACAATGGAATACTACATAGCGATTAGGAATGGTGAAATATTGTTATTTGCAGGGAAATGGTCAGAACTCGAACAAATAATGTTGAGTGAGACAAGCCTAGAACACAGAAAACAAAGGGGCATGATCTCCCTGATATATGACTGTTAACAAAGGGAGATGGAGAGACAGTAGAGACCAAGTCTGTGATCACTGTATATGTGCTTGATACATTGTATACTGCATATGGGTCTACCTGACCTAGACAAGGGATGGGAAAACAGGTTGTAAGATACCACAAGAAATGTACACAATGCCCTACTATGTAACTGCACCCTCTTTGCACAGCACCTTGTAAAAAAAAAAAATTTATGTTCAATTGATAATAAAAAAAAAAATTTAAAAAAAAAAAAAAAAAGAAGAGCCTATAACCTGCACGGAGCCAGAGAATCCCCGGGGTACCCTCCCCCCACCTGCCGACCCTGGCCCTAATAGGGCCTGGCTGGGAAAGGGGACCCAGCGAACGGCAGACCGACTGCCGAAAACTCACACCCACACCGGGAGTGCAGAGTCCAGACAGCAGGACTCCACGGACCCCAGGGAGAACGCAGACCAAGACACACGGTAACGACGGCAATGGGAAGTTCGGGTCCACACAGCCCGAAACAGACGTGAGTGGCTGGGGAACTGAGTGGTGCAGAAGGGGAGAGCCGGGGACGCCACCACAACCTTTCACCACACCACAGCACTCCACCCCCGAAGGACCAACGGCAGCACAGGACACACACACAATCCAGGACCAGTGAGTCCCCCATTACCCCTTTCCCCAACAGCAGATCAGCTATCAGAGACCCAAACCTACAAAGAAGCTAGAACTCCCTCCCTCCTCCTCCCCACCCCGAGGGAACAAATAACCCCCAAATCAGGTGGGAAGGTCCCATCAGGCTCTGGGAAGACACAGGAGCTAACAGGGGAAGGGCAGAGCAGCGCCAAGGCTGCAGAGGAGCCTGAACTGGCCACACCAGCCCTACCCCCTTCCCAACAGGGGCCCAGGGACTGCAGGCAGTGCAAGCCCCACACGAGGTGCCTGCTCCTTGCAGACTTTTTCAACTAAGGTCACAGGTGCTGGTGGGCAATATCAGCCCAGCAGGGATACCTGGGCCTGATCACGCGCTCCCCTTGCAGCGAAGGCGCAGTCTGAGGGCACTAACCTGCGCCCGGAATGTTGATCCCACTGGGCCCCACACATACCACCCCCCACAGCGGACTCTCGGGAGGGCGCAAGCACAACCCAACAACTCGGGGCTCGCTCTGGTAGACGTACCCCACTCAGGTGGGCAGGGCCACAGTGGCAGCACCCATTGTAGTGGGTGCACAGTGCACAGGTGGGCAGGGCCCCCGGTGACAATGCCCGCTCTGGTAGGAGCGCCTGCACAGGAGGGCAGAGCTCTCCATCGGCCATACCCACTCATTTTGGCGCATTTTGCACAAGTGGGTGGGCCGCCCCTCAACAACACCGGCCCTGTAGCGGTCCACACAGGAGGGCGAACCGCCTGAGAGGTGAGCTCCTCTGACCAAGATACAGAGTGGAAAAAATAACCAAAGAAGAGATAAGCCTCCACACCACGCTGAATCAGCGACCAGCAAACCTCCACCAGGGGCACGCTAGGGTCAGCAAAGCACAGCGGCAGGACACTGTCCCGCAGAGAAAGACACAGAACCTACCGGCCCCCAAGTGCAGGGAGAGTGACCACCTCAACAACAACCAAGAAGGTCACGCTCACCCATTGGGAAGCAAGGTTCAACAGCCAAACCCAAACCCAAAGCCAGGACACCAGGACACAAGGCTCCCACTGACGGATCAGCGGGAACCAACACAAAGCCAAACCAGGGAAGCCATCCACAGATCTCCAGATGTGCAGATCACAAAGAAATATAACACAGTTCATCAATGGGCAAGCCAACTCGCCAGCTCCAAAAAGCATCATGACTGAAGACGAAATGGAGAATAAAAAAACAACTGAGGCCATGTTAGCAGAAATGATGGAAAGCTTCAGAAACGAAATCAGAAAACAATTCCAGGAGTTTAGAGTGGAAGTCTTGAAGGACATCCAGGAAGCCAAGAAAGAAATGGAAGCAAAAATGGATACAATGCAAACCTCTTTTAAAGAAGACCTTAACATCCTGAGAAGTGAAATGCATGAAAAAATAGATTTAAAATGCAATTCTTTAAAGGAAGAAATTTCCACGATCAGAGCTGATCTGGCAACCATAAATAGCTCTCTGACATCCATAAACTCTGCAATTGAATCCACAGCACAAAGAATTGACCATATGGAATTCAGAATCTCTCTCTTGGAAGATGATGCAGCCGGTAAGAACCAGAAAATTACCACACTCCAAGAAACGGTGAAGCTTCAGGGCAGACTAATGCAGGAGCTAGTGGACAAAGACAAGAGATATAATCTGCACATAATTGGAATAGAAGAAGTAGCTGAATACCAGAGCAGAGGGCTTCATCATATTTTCAATAAAGTTACTACAGAAAACTTCCCCAATCTCACAAGGGACCCCATCCAGGTAACCGAAACCTATAGGACACCTGGCAGGCCAGACCCCAGAAAAGCCATGCCAAGGCACATAATATTCAAGACTTCAGATCTCAAGAATAAAGAGCAAATTTTTAATGCAGCCAAAGCAAAGAAAGAAATTTACTACAATGGGAAGAGGATCCGTATAAGAGCAGACCTCTCCACACAAACCTAGCACGAGCGAAGAGAGTGGAAGAACACCATCCAAGTTCTACAGGCCAACAACTTGCAACCTAGGATAAAATATCCAGCGAAGCTGGAGTTCACATTCGAGGGGAAAACCAGATCTTTCCATAGCAAAGAGGATCTAAAGGAGTATGTGAATAAAAAACCAGTCCTACAGCGAATTCTAAGAGGGGAATCCCACCCAACAGAAATCATACAGGACACACAGACAGAAACAGAAAGAAACTACAACAGCCAGAGCCCAACAGAAAGAGCAGCTCACTAAAGACAAGAAAAAAGAAAAAGAGGAAAAACAGCCCAACAAGAAAATAGAAGGAGAAAAAACACTCTTATCCTTGATCTCTTTGAATATAAATGGTATAAACTCTCTGATAAAGAGGAGCAGACTGGCAGAATGGATCCTCAAACAAAAAGTTGCCATCTGTTGTCTACAAGAGACCCACCTTAGAGCAAGGGACAAAAACAGGCTCTGAATGAAAGGATGGAGGAAGATCTTCCAAGCAAACACACCTACCAAAACAGCAGGTGTGGCCATCCTGATCTCAGACAAGCTGGACTTTTCATTAAAATCAACTCAAAAAGACAAAGAAGGACACTACATATTAATACAAGGAAAAATCCAGAATCAAGACATCATGGTGATAAATGTATACTCACCGAACAAATAGGCCTTCCATATGTAAAGCAAATTCTCACAGAACTACAGAACAAGATAGACCCAAACACAATCATAGTGGGAGACTTTAATACCCCATTCTCTCCAAGAGACAGATCCAACACCCAGAGGATCAGCAAGGGAGCTGAGGACCTAAGTAACACCATATCCCAAATGGATCTGACAGATCTATACAGAATCTTTCACCCTACAGAGACCCAACACAACTTCTTCTCAGCAGCCCGAGGATCATACTCCAAAATAGACCATGTCATAGCCCACACAAAGAACCTCAGCAAATACAAAAGTATTGACGTCATCCCATGTATTATATCTGACCACAGTGGATTAAAGGTAACCCTCAATAACAACGGTTACCACAGAGGCTATACACATTCTTGGAGGCTAAACCCCACACTGTTATCCAGCATGTGGGCCACAGACCAAATTAAAGAAGAAATCAATGAATTCATAAGCCACAGTGACAATGAAAATACATCACAAAGAAACCTATGGGACACAGCTAAGGCAGTACTGAGGGGCAAGATCGTTGAATGACGGGCAAGATCAAGAATGGAAGCAGAGCAGGTGAATAACCTCACGATGAAACTAAAACAACTGGAGAAACAAGAAATGACAGAATGTAAAATGACTAGGAGGAGAGAGATCACAAAGATTAAAGAAGAGATAAATCTGATTGAAAATAGAAAGACCATTCAACAAATAAATAAGACTAAAAGCTGGTTCTTTGAGAAAATAAATAAAATTGACAGACCCCTAGCAAGGCTTACAAAAAAAAAGAAGAGAAGAGACTCATATACGTAAAATCAGGAACTCCACCGGAAAAATTACAACAAGTACACACGATATTCAAACAATCATAAGGAGCTATTTCCAGAACTCAGTAAAAAACAATAATTTTACAGAAATGGATCAATTCTTAGAGAATTTCAAACTGCCCAAACTGAACCAAGAAGAAATAAATCAACTAAATAAACCAATAACTTACAGTGAGATACAGGGGGTAATCAAGAACCTCCCAACAAAGAAAAGCCCAGGCCCAGATGGATTCACCAACGAATTCTATAAAACCTTTAGTGAGGAGCTAATACCAATACTCCTCAAACTCTCCCGGGAAATAGAAACAGAGGGAGAAATCCCAAACTCATTCTATGAAGCTAATATCATACTCATTCCCAAACCAGGCAAAGACCCAACAAAAAAAGAGAACTACAGACCAATATCACTAGTGAACACAGACGCAAAGCTCCTTAATAAAATATTAGCTAACAGGACCCAGAAACTGATCAAAAAATTATACATCATGACCAAGTAGGCTTCATCCCACAGTCACAAGGATGGTTCAACATCCATAAATCAATCAACGTAATTCACCACATAAACAGAACTAAAATCAAGAATCACATTGTTATCTCAGTCGATGCCCAAAAAGCCTTTGACAAAATACAACATCCATACTTATTAAAAGCTCTGGAGAGAACAGGAATAAATGGAACATTCCTCAAAACAATAAAAGCCACATAGAACATACCAACTGCTAACATCATATTAAATGGAGAGAAACTTAAATCATTCCCCCTAAACTCAGGAACAAGACAAGGATGCCCACTCTCCCCACTTCTTTTCAACATAGTGCTGGAATCCCTAGCTATAGCAATAAGGCAAGAGGAGGACATCAAAGGGATCCACATCGGCAAGGAAGAAATCAAGTTATCCCTATTCGCAGGCGACATGATCTTATATCTGAAGGACCCAAAAAACTCAGTACCCAAACTCCTACACCTAATAAACCAATTTGGCAAAGTAGCAGGATACAAAATCAATCCACAAAATTCAGCAGCTTTTCTGTACACCAGCAATGTACAAACAGAAAAGGAAATTATGGAAACAATTCCATTTACAGTAGCCAAAAAAAAGAATAAAGTACCTAGGGATCCACTTAACCAAGGATGTGACGGACCTATTTAATGAGAAATATAAAAATCTAATAAGGGAAATCAAAGAAGACACAGGAGATGGAAAGACCTCCCATGCTCAGGGGTAGGCAGAAACAATATGGTGAAAATGGCCATATTGCCCAAATTGTTATACAAATTCAATGCAATCCCTATCAAAATCCCAGTCACATTCCTCACTGAAATAGAGAAAGCAATCCATAAATTGATATGGAACACCAAAAGACCTAGAATAGCCAAAGCAATTCTAGGCAAAAAAAAAAGCAGCGTAGGAAGTATCACAATACCAGACTTCAAGCTCTACTGCAGGGCCATCATAACAAAAACAGCCTGGTATTGGTATAAAAACAGATCGGAAGACCAATGGATTAGAATTGAAGATCCAGAAATAAAACTGCACTCTTACAGTCAGCTGATATTCAACAAAGGAGCTAAAGACATACAATGGAATAAACATAGCCTCTTCAACTACTGGTGCTGGGAGAACTGGGCAGCCATATGCAGAAAACTCAAAGTAGACCCAAGCCTATCACCATGCACCAAGATCAACTCAAAATGGATCAAGGACCTCAATATCAGACGTGAATCCTTGAAACTACTGAAGGACAGAGTAGGAAAGACGCTAGAACTTATAGGCACAGGAAGGAACTTCCTGAATATAGTCCCAGGTGCACAACAAATAGGGGAGAGACTCGACAAATGGGACTACTACAAATTAAAAAGTTTCTGCACAGCTAAGGACATAGCCACTAAAACAGAAAGACAGCCAACCATATGGGAAAGGATATTTACCGCACAGCAACAGACAAAGGCCTAATATCTGTCATCTACAGAGAACTCAAAAAACTAAGCCCCTCCAAGCCCAATAAACCAATTATGAAATGGGAAAAGGAGCTAAAGAGAGACTTCACTAGAGAAGAAATAAAAATGGCAAAGAAACATATGAGGAAATGTTCAACATCCCTGGTAGTAAAGGAGATGCAAATAAAAACAACCCTGAGATACCACCTCACCCCAGTTAGAATGGCCTATACTCTGAACTCAGGCAACAACAAATGCTGGAGGGGGTGCGGGGCAAGAGGAACCCTTCTCCATTGTTGGTGGGAGTGCAAATTAGTACAACCACTTTGGAGAACAGTATGGAGGTTTCTCAAAAAGCTCAATATAGACCTACCCTATGATCCAGCCATACCACTCCTAGGCATCTATCCTAAACAGCAAACCCCAAGATATCAAAAAGACATTTGTACTTCCATGTTTATCGCGGCACAATTCACAATAGCCAAAATATGGAAACAACCCAGATGCCCCTCCACAGATGAATGGATCCAAAAAATATGGTACCTATACACAATGGAATACTACATAGCGATTAGGAATGGTGAAATATTCTTATTCGCAGGGAAATGGTCAGAACTTGAACAGATAATGTTGAGCGAGACAAGCCTAGGACACAGAAAACAAAGGGGCATGATCTCCCTGATATATGACTGTTAACAAAGGGAGACCGAGAGACAGTAGCGACAGGTCTGTGAAACCAAAAACTGCTTGTCAAATGGTATTTCCCACAGCATTGGGGCAGCGACCCAACAGTATGTAACTAAAACCAAACAACTACTCATCATATAAAGGTCAAAAATTGACCTCTCAGTGGCATACAATAGCCCAAAAGCTATGTATGTACATTCATATAAGACTACTGTCGACATATTGTCTAATATCGACATTACATTTAAAGCCCTAGGCGAATTTTCTTGGGCTTGGCCATGTGGATACTGTATATGTTCTTGATACATTGTGTATTGTATATATGTCTACCTGACCTAGGGAAGGGAAAGAAAAACAGGGTGTAAGATATCACAAGAAATGTACACACTGCCCTACTATGTAACTGTACCCTTTTTGCACAACACCTTGTGAAAAAATTTGTGTTCAATTAATTAATAAATTAAATTAAAATAAAAATAAAAAAATTAAAAAAAATAAAACAAAAAACAGAAAACAAGGTCTTGAAATGACAAAAATGAGACCACGTTTATATTTTTCTTTTGCACCTGATTATTAGAGCTGTAATTTAGGATTCACTAAAATAAAATTGGGCAAACTGTGGGCAAACTACTTAGACATTTCAGAGTTTCCAGGAACTTGAATTTTCAGGGAAAATGTGGTAAGCAAAATGTCAAGAGATGAATTTTGGTGCATGCTAGTACTTATGATGCATTTACCTACAATAAATGTCTCTATTTATATGCTCATGTCTTTTTTATATATTTATTCATTATTATACATATATTTAATGATCATCTACAATGAGTCAGGTAATTTCTTTCTCATACACATACAGAATTTATGAATGTAAGTATGCATGCATGTATGCCTATATGCCTGTATGTATGCACAAAATTCTCATATATGTCCAATTATGCTCAATATGAGAAAATTTCTGTGTTCTTAAAAATATCATAAGCTTATTTTTCGAAAAATCAAATTGAATGTTGACATCGATAAAAAGAAAAATTGACAACTCGTATTTTTCCCTTTCATATATAAGAACTCCATTATTTATACTATTCTAGAATGCTTGACTATCTATTGGGATGTTTATATGAACATACTATTAAAAATGGAAATTTTCTGCACATAGTCTTTATGAATTCTGATTATTTTCTTTCTTTCTTTCTTTTTTTTTTTTTTTTGGCCAGTCGTGGGCCTTGGACTCAGGGTCTGAGCACCATCCCTGGCTTCTTCACACTCAAGGCTAGCACTCTTCCACCTGAGCCACAGCGCCCCTTCTGGCCGTTTTCCATATATGTGGTGCTGGGCAATCGAACGGAGAGCTTCATGTGTAGGAGGCAAGCACTCTTGCCTCTAGGCCATATTCCCAGCTCTGATTATTTTTCATAAGTGGTAAATTGTAGGTATTTGAAAATATATGCTATGTCAGGTCCAATTTGGTCAGTAATATGAAAGTAAAACAGAACATAAGCATATACTTGGGCATAAAACTCAACTCAAAATGAGTTGAGAAGGTGAAGTAGAAATATGGGAGAACAGGGGCACAGTTCTAAGACAAAATCAGATACAAAAATTGGTACTATTGCTATACATTAACAGCAAACTGTTTGAAAAAGTAATCAAAAGAACAATCCTAGTTACAATAGCATCAAAAGAAATAAAATGGTGATAAATTTATTCCAAAAGGTGAAAGATCTTCACACTGACAACTGTGAAATATTGATTAAAAGAAATGACAAATGTTCCAAGATACATTGAAATGTTTTCAGATTCCTAGATTAGAATGTACTGCTTTTAAAATCTCTGTACCGTCCAAAAAAATCTACATATTCAATGCAATATCCATCAAAATGTCAGAGGTATTCCTGAAATAGAAACAGTGACTCTAAAATTTAAGGGGTACTATAAAAGTCCCTGTATCGTTAAAGTGAACTTGAGCAAAAGGAACAAAGGTAAGGATATCATCATCATACTGGATTTTGAAATATATTTGTTATAGTAACCCACACAGAATGATGTAGGCATTAAAATAGAACTGTTAATCAGTAGAGTAGATTAGAAAACCTAGAAATAAATTGACAATAAAGCACATTAATAAATCAATTTATTTTCAACAAAGATGTCAAGAACACACAATGGGGAAGATAGTCTCGTCAATAAACGGCACCGAGAAAGCTGGTTATCACGGTCAATTAAAAATGGACTGAATACTTAATAATAGTAAGACACAACATTATGAGTTTACTAGAAGGAAACAAAAGGTAATGCTCTATCAAGCTGAATAATTTGGACAATGCATTTGTAGATATTACCACCAAAACACAGATAACAAAAGCAAAAAAGGTCAGATGAGTTTATATCAAACCAGTAAACTTCCACACAATGAAGAGACAGTAAAAAACATGAAAAGACAGTCTGTGGAATGGGAAAAAATATTTGCAAGCTGTACACTTAATAGCATGGTTTAATAACAGAAAGAAGAAAATCAAATAAGGCAGCAGCAAACAAACAAACAAAAAGACCGTGTATCTCCTTTTAGATGGAGAGATACTAGTTCATTGATCACAAAATTTCTTAGTCTAGACCAATAAATCTAAGAGACTTATTTTGCATCATGATGACCATAGTTAATAATTTATTTTCTTATTGGATATACCAAAAGTTTATGTGAGGTAATGCACATAGTAATGGGTTAGATTTAGTCATTCCACAATGTCTGTATATTTCTAAATCTCATACTGTAACTTGATGAATACAATTTAATCTGTCAGGTCTTAAGGATTTTAAAAAACAAACATGAAAGAGTAAAATTAATAAATATGTTAGAAGATAAGGTGTGGAGGAAAGAAATTCCAAATTAAAAAGGAAAATGGATTTCTGAAAAGGTCAGGACAGGGAGGCTACTGTATAATTCTGACACTAATTACCTGAAGTCAAAGTGCAGGGACTCCCAGATTCTTAAACCTTATGGTCACCTGGGTAGATTTTGAAATTCCTGATGCTCAACTTGCACCCTATGCTAATTAAATCAGAATATCTAGAGATAGCTGCCAAGTATCAATAATTTTTAAAGATGCCCATATGATTCCAATGTTCACTAAGGTCTGGTAACCACTCCCTCAGTGTCTTTGAGCACATTATTTTCTTTGCTTGAAAGATCTCTTTCCTCTTAAATATCCACATGACTTGATGGCTTGCTTCCTACAGGATATTCTTCCCCTATGAGGTATTTGTTCTTAGTATTGTTGAACTACACTGAGAAACAGTTGTTTTCTTTACATGGGCCGTGTGTTCTGTTTGCTGCTAAGTAGTGCACTTTTAAGTTTACTAAGTCTTATGAATCGGTGTCTCTAAGTTTAACTATTATCTGTATTTCGAATAGACATAAAAGTCAAAAATATTCACCTGTCTTCCTTGGAATGTTAAAGAAGAAAATACATTAATAAAAATACATGAGTAAAAATAACACTAAAATTCAAATTTGAGTGTTTCTTATTTCTGAGTTACAGAAATGAATCATGATATTATCAAACTCTCTCATCTCAGCATTGTTTGGTACTTGACATACAGAAAATGTGGTGTAATTCATTTAATTAGTATTTTTTCTTTTTTCTGCAAGGGTTTGAATAAGTTATTCAATCACTGAGCACTGATCAAAATTCTTTGGCCAATGACCAGGAGTTCTGCGATTAACTATAACATAAACAAAACTATTTTATGGACTTTAAAGTTCATGTGGCTTGATGAAGAAAAAATATATCTATCCTGCCATAAGTTAATCTAATATTAGATCTCTTCACATTGAATACATTTTAAAGTTAGTGGGCACTGTGAAGGGAGAAAAAGGAAATGGGACCATGAAATAGAATAAACAACAACTTGGCTAGCTCTAGTTCTATTAGTTCATCATCACACAGTATTTATTCAATATCCCCCTGCAATAGGCTCTGGGTAGAAGGTTCTGGGGTACAAATAAAGAACAAAAGAATATTTACCCTTCAGCATTTATATATTACAGTAAATGCCTACTGCATTTCTGCGAAGAGTCTGTATCGCAGACTACTAAGAACCACATGGATAAAAACTAGATCAAATTATAAATAAAATAAAAGAATTAACAACTGACCAAATCACATTATGAATCTCACAGGAATGGCTATATAAAACATTATGAATTTTGAAATGTGTATTCCCTTTTTAACTAGTAAAATAGGTCAACACAGAAGTGGCAGTAGAATATGCTTCCATGGGAAGCTCTGTTGACAGTGGAAGAGTGTGGGAGTATATATTCTGTGTCAGATATTTTATAATTCTAAACATCTATTCTTATGCATATAATATACTAATTTCCTTAATGGTAACTAAGTAGACATGTGCATATACCAGTCAGCTCTTTCTTTCCTTCCATACAGATCCTTTTAATTCCTCTTTCTTAGCTCTGTATTGTAGAGAGATGATCCTTATAAAAACTCCATTGCCCACCTTCTGTACCCAGCCAGCTTTCAGGAAATCTGGGAAGGAAGCCCTGGTGGAAAGTAAGAAGTTTCAGAAAATGGAGCATCTAGCATGTTCTTTCCTCTCTTGACTCAGATGGCTTCATCAGCAGTGCTTCGTGTCCTCCTGTGCACCAGCTGCCATCACAGCCTGACTCTAAGTTACAAGGGGAGGTGAAGAGAGCTGGGGAAGGTAGAGTGGTAAGGAGACCATGCACATATTGATCAAATGAATAATAAGTTTATTGAAATACAAGAATTTAATTCAAGAAGTCTATTGTACAAAATGGTGACTTTAGCTAATAGCAATAATACATACCTTAAGTTGCTAAAAGAATAGATTCTAAATGTGCTTTCCACAGAAGAATGAAAAGCAGGTGAGGTAAGACACGTGATCATTAACTTTGCTTTAGCTTTCCTACATGGTATGTATATTTTAAAATAAAACATAATACTCTGTATGATATATACACAATGTCTTTAATGCCTAAAAGTAACTATTAAAAGTTAAATTCAGCTGGGCTCAAGTGACTCACGACTGTAATCCTAGCTGTTCAGGGGGCTAAAATCTGAGGATGATAGTCCAAAGCTAGCTAGGCAGGAAAGTCCATGAGACTCTTATCTGCAATAAGCTACCAAAGGAAAAGAAAGGAGAGGGCAGGGCAGGGCATGAAAAAAAGCCAGAAAGGAAGTAGAACTGTGGCTCAAGTGGTAGAATGCTAGCCTTGAGCAAAAGAAACTCAAGGATAATGCCCAGACCCCGAGTTCAAGCTACAGAAGCAGCAACACGCACACACACACTATAAGTTGACTCTGATCACATAGTGTGTGTGCATGTGTGTGAGTGTGTAGGTTGGCAGTACCTGGAGTTTTGAACCCAGGACCTTTCTTGCTAGGAAAGTGTTTTGCCACTTGAGCTATACCCACCCCTACTCACAAAGATGTGAGTCTCACATCTTTGCTCACACCAGTGATCTCTATCTGAAATCTATACAGGATTGCTAGTCTCCTACTAATACCTTCTGCCTGTATAAGATGGCAGGCACATGCTATACCTAGATTATTGAGATGAGATCTTGCTAAGTGCTTGCCCCTGCTGGCATTGAACCACAATCTAGCCCTATCTCCTCCTGATTCTCTAGGATCACCATACCTATAATAAATGCTTTACTTAAATTCCCCAATAAAATAATTCTACACTGCAGAATTCTCTATACAATAATATTGAAATTCCTCTGTATATCATAAAGTCCTACAAGATTTAGCCTTTATACACACATATCACACCTCATTTATCTCTTCTTTTCTCAGCTTGCTTGAAATGCTTGAAATCCATGCTTTTTGCTATTTCTGTGTTTGCATGTGTGAAATATCCTCCTCATCTTGGCCATGAGAAAGCCTTTCCCACTAACTCAAAACTCAGTTTGCCTACTTCTCTAGGTGATCAATTAGACAGTGAAGCACTCTTTGGTATTGTATATTATTTTCCAGTTCACTTCTGCACTTATGTGCTGTTACTCTTACTGACTTGTAGATGTTCCTCCTAAGCATAAGTCTTGTCTCTATTCTGCTTACAGTTTTATCTTTAGCATGGAGCCCAAAGGCTAGTACTACTTAGGGTATTACTCTATATTTGTTAACTGACAGACTGAGACATATGGTAATAATTTGATGTAAATTTCATTAAAGCTTCTCTAAGTTCTCACATAGAATGAAACAGAAAATTCTCCAGCTATTTCTATAGTGATTCAATTATTTACTGGAATTGTCATTATCGAGTGCAATGCACCCTAGTTGTGAATCTACTCTCAAATATTTCTGCCCATTCTACATGGCATACCCCTCTCTTCTTTGAGGCCATTCAGTAGATGAACGAAACTATCTACTATGATATAAAAAGTTGTTAGAAGACAACCTTATATGTGTGTGTGTGTGCTGCTCTGGAGCCGTTTATGGATAATGTATTGTTTCATACTCAACTACTTACACAAAGAAAGCACTCAACAATTAATGACTGAATAAATGACCTCTGCTCCCACATTCTCCTATATATATAGACCTGAAGCCATCAGATAACAGCCTCCTCAAAACATCCATAGACATTTGAACCTCCAGTCCTTTGCCTCTTTATTGTTACCTCTGAAACATCCTTTCCCTCCTTTCTCAACTATGCATCCACCAGAGATGAAGTCAAATGTCATCGCTTCTGCAAGTGTCTTTCTGATCTTTCAAACAGAATAAACAGCTTTCCCTTCCTCCTCCACATAGCTTGCTGTTACCATCTCCATGTGTCATTACTCAGGTCTAACTTGTATGGTAATATCAGGTTCTTTCAAATATCTGTCTTCCCAATTTATTGTTTACTTTAGGGCAAAGCACCTGTTTCCTTATCTTATTTTTCCAGAATGTGTCCTTTGGTTGACAAACAGAATATAGGCAACAAACTTTATCAAGTTAAATTAACTGGAAATCCATGATAAAGGAATTCATAGATGGCTTATTTTTGAACAATTAAATATTTTACATTACACGAGGATATTGGAAAGCTAGTGGGGCTCTTAACTAATTTGTAAAGTGTCTGGACTTCAATGTGGCACCTTTGAACTCTTGTTTTCCCACTACTCTGGGCCTTACCCTCTGTCTAACATGACACTGATGGGTCTCAACACCTTGAAGGTCCCTTATAACAATGGCTACTAAGTCTTTTATGAGACTTTATAATGCATAATTTCCCGAAGAGAAGTTGCATCTTAATCTGATATTTAACCAGAAAAAATATGAGTACAAATAACCCTGGAACTCCAGACAAATTGATGGCTGGTAAATGAGCATAATAAATCAGGGTAAGTTTCAAAGTGTCTTCAAAGCATGCAACACCAGCAGTGACTGCCTTGCTTTCTTGTCAGAAAGGAGTGTTTGGACTTCAGAGTGAATACAACAAAGATTTCTAAAAACAAACATTTTATCAGATATGGCATCATCAAGTTTCAATCTCCATCACTGTAGTTTTCTTCAAAAGAAGAGAAAATTATTCTTAACCTTATTGAAAAGGGAATCCTATTATTTTATTTTGTTTTTCCTTTCTGTTACCAGTCCTGGGGCATGGACTCAGGGCCTGAGCACTGTCCCTGTTTTCTTTTTGCTCAAGGCTGGCATTCTACCTCTTGAGCAACAGAGCCACTTCTGGCTTTTTTCTACATATGTGGAGCTGAGGAATCAAATCCAGGGCTTCAAGTATATGAGGCGAACACTTTACCACTAGGCCATATTCCCAGCCCCGGAATGTTATTATTTTAATCTCACACAATTTATAGGAAAGGAAACAAAGCCAGGACATGCCCTGTACATGGTCCATTATGCCACTGTGTTGCTGGCCTCCCCAAGGAGCCCTAAAGCTGAAGACAAAAATGGGGAATGGCTCATATTTATCAAGCAGGAGCAAGTTAAAATGGAAGGAAAGCAAAATCAAAAAAGTAAGATATGAGGTACACTCTCCAGACATTTGTTTTCCAGGGCAATGTAACATTCACTATCCTTTAAAGCCCTATTTTATTAACCTCAAACATCGTGTCTGTACTTATAAATATCAGTAGTTTTAAATGAATGAATGAGCCAGAATATATTAGTGAGTTTATTGAACAATTAGAACCATAGACTTGATATTTTAGTGTTTTTTTAAAATTCATAACAACTTTTTAAGTGGAAACCAATCTAGAAATCATCTCAGTGTTCAACATATTAATGGAGGAGTGCATACCCATCCAACAGAAGGCCAGGCAGCAATAAGGAGTCAGTTATTGATGAACAAGGAGGAATCTAAACATTGTATTGTGAGCATTTTGATGTGTATTTCTATTTATATGAAGTTCTAGGCCAGGTAGGGATAGATATGCCAAAGGTAACCATCTGTGCAGGGCACATTCTATTATTCATTGTAGAGGAGGCTCAATCGGGTAATGTTTACCAAAACTCCTTAGTGAACTATGTGCTTTATTGAAAATGGATTTTACCTCAATAAAAATGTGTATTATGTGCAGGAAATGGTGGCTCACACCTGTAATCATAGCTACTCAGGAGGCTGAGAGTTGGAGGTATGCCAGCCCCTGAAGAAAAGCAATGCTCTCTAATTAATGAACACAAAAGGACTGGTGGCTCAAGTGGTGGAAGGCCAGGCTTCAAAGGAAGGCTGGACAAGAGCACCAAGCCCTGGGTTCAAAACTTGTCTCTGTCTCTGTCTCTCTCACATACACACACACACACACACACACACACACACACACACACACACACACACATTCTTGGTCATTTCAAAAGCTATCCAGACTATTGAGGTGGAGAAGGACTGCAATCCAAAGCCAAGGGACAAGTTAGCAAGATTTTCTGGAGAACAAAGAAGTAAAGCAAGGCACAACAGAGGCCTGGCTTAAAAGGCTGCACAGGAGCCTGACTAGCAAGCGCCAGCCCCTGAGTTCAGGTTACTACCAACAACAACAAAAAGGTTCTACTGACTAAAGAGGTATAGGTGACACCTAAAGACACAGAGTAAACACTACCAAAAGCTCCCCAGAGCCTATTTTCACATAGAGGCTATGGTTCATGGGGTCTATGGCTGCTGCCCACTTCCCCCTCACCCCCTAGGGGTCTGTGGAGCCCTCTTGTGGGAACCACTTCTCCAAGCCCCCAAGCAATGCACGGGGTTGGTGGACTCCTGTTGGCCACTCCTCACACCTCCACAGGGCCACACCCAAACTCAGGCAGCTCTCACCCAAGGCTCCCTCCTGCCAGGCTCACCCTTCCTTCAGCAGCTCAGACTTTGTGCTCCAGCCACTGGCCCGACCCCAGACCAATCTTTTAGTTTTCACCTTAGAAAATAGCCAGTAGCCAAGTTGGGGCTAAAAGAAGAGAGTGGAAATGAGACAGAAGAAGTAGCTGGACTAAGAAGGGATCAGGCCCAATTGTTCTGCTTCTGTGGGTTGTCAGGTGAAATTAAAGCCTTTGGTCTTTTGTGTTTAACAAGCAGTTTCTCCTTAGAATCTTGCTTTAAGGTTGCTGCATGAGATTTTCCCCTTGTATCCCATGTGTATAAATCAGAGAGATGAGACAGGGAATTCACAATCTATTACTCTCAGATCATCTGATTTAGGCAAAAAAAAACAAACAAATCAAAATTCACTCTGGTTCTATCAAATCTTCTTTTTAACGATGGTCTCCCACACCTCAAGCTTCCCTGAGATAGCATATTTTCCTATAACCATAGATAGTTTGAACAAAAGATATAAACACTAAAAAGAGTATCATCCCTTTCAGAGTAATCAGAGTCCGAACTTTTAAAATATATATCTTTATTATCTTTAAGTAGTTGTACAAAGGACTTGCCATTCAACAGTTTATGAATATAGTATATTTTGGTCAATGTCACCCCTCTCAACATTTCCATTTCTCCAAAATTTTCTTAATTCTCCAATTTTCTTAATTTCTCCAATTTTCTTAATTTTGTAGGATATGCATTGAATTTTATGAGTACATTCTATCCCCATTCCTCTCATTATTTATCTACTCCCTCCCCCTTGATCCTACTCCCCTTTTAAGTACCTATTTCTTGATGCTGTTGGACTGTGCTGGCCTTTCTAAGGAATTAGACTGTTTGAGCTCTCCCTTGAATCTACTATGCTTTGGTTAATATATTTGTGAATACATGGACAACATCCCAAACTGTTCACTTATATATTGATAAATTAGCTCTAACTTTCATCTATGAACAAAAACATATATCCTTTGTCTCTTTAGGCCTGAATTATTTCACTTAACATGATACTTTTCCAGGAGGAAAGAAATGAATGCAGGTGACCAGGACTTCTGATAGCAGAAAGAAAGAGGATATTCATTCTAGGGGCCATATAATTGATGGCCAGATCTTCAGTGCCTGAGCAAGTTCAGCTACTAAGAATAGATTAACCAAAATACAAATTTGGAAAGTCATCATGACTTATGAGCCACAGTTGTCTGTGTAACACCAAAAGTACTGATTTTGTTGTCAGTAAACCTCAGGACTCTTGTCCCTTTGATGTATTTGTGGCCACAGCTTAGGTACAAACAGCACTCCCACAAGTCTGCTAATAATGTAAGTGGATTCTATCTTCAAAAGAAAATAAGCTCAAGCAGAAAAAGCAGAATAATTAAAAGTAATTATTTAGAATTCTAAAGAGAAAAATAAAAGAATAAGAAAAATTACTATACCCACGGGTTGATAGCAACAAATCTAACATCTATGCATGTGAGACAAATATTTACACACCATTATGCCCTAAGAAAAGAGTTGAATGGCTTGGGAGAGTCTATAATTAGGACTTAAGTCACATAACAGAAATAAAATTTTTCTAAATATAATAAGAGATGTTTCCACTATTTTCTTTAAACTTTTGTTGAAGAATATGTACCCTATTCATACTGATGAGTAGAATTTTTTTGAACCCTTGATGAATTTTGGTTTGAACCCTTGATGAGTTTTTGTTTGTTTGTTTTTACTTCCTTATTTGTGCCTCAAGGCCTGGGTGCCAACTCTGAGCACTTATCTCAAGATTGGATCGCTACCATTTGAGCCACAATCCCATTTCCAGCTTTTTGGTGGTTAATTGAAGATAAGAGTCTCATGGATTTTACTGTGGTCTTTAGATCTCAGTCTCCTGAGAAGCTAGGATTACAGTGGCACCCAGCAACATTAATATGTTTTAATCTCCTGGTGGGAGTTAATTGTTCACCCCACATTGAATCTGGCTTACAGTTATCAGAAGCGTGGATATGGTCAAAGTCTCACAAAAGTGCTTCTTGAGACCTGGATGAACCAAGAACATGATTTTAATCTTTAAGCCTCCAATTCTTCTCCTTTAAATTAAAAACAAATAAGTGGATGATATTTTCCCATTCCCTTGGTTTTATTAAAATTCTTGCATTCTACGCACTTGTCAGAGTTTTATAACCCAAAGATGAACATGAAATTGGAGTCCAGTAAACTTCAGCAAGGCTGAAAGATACAATCTTTAAATGCAACACCAGAAATTAATTTAAGGTAGAGAGCTTTCAAAGCTGCATGGACCCTGAAATCGGTTTAGATGCCTGAAGGTGCAGTCTGGCAGGAATACTCTTGGTGCTGAGGCTGCAATGGGCATATTACAGATGATGCTTCACAACAGATGTTCGCAGAGCATGTTAGTAAAACACTTCTCATAAGAGGAGCAAGAAACACAAATGAATGAGTTCTACATAAGGCATGAAATCTAAAACACTCCCAAACTGAACTCCAAGCAACTGAAGACAAAGAGAAAGTTTTACACTTTAATTTTCATGTTTAACATGGGAAAAAATGAAGTGTAATATGCAGCAGCATTGAAGGTGGAAACAAACTCCTACTCTTTACGTGTACAAAAATATATGTTTCCATTCTACTGTAAATATTTCTTTTTTTCTTTATTGTCAGAGTGTAGTACAGAGGGGTTACAGTAAGGCAGTGAATACATTTCTTATTTAACCTGTTACCTTCTCACTTATTTCCCCCCTCCCTCCTCCCCCTTTCCCTCTCTCCCCATGAGTTGTATAGTTGGCTTACACCAAATGGTTTTGTAAGTATTGTTTTTGGAATGGTTTGTCATTTTATCCTTAGTCTCTTGATTTTGATATTCCCTTTCCCTTCCCTAGTTCTAATACCTGTATAAATAAATAATACTCAGATGAGATACAGTGACAGTGGGGGAACAACCACAGGGAGGGAATGCAAGAGAAACAAACAAACAAACAAAAAACAAACAGACAAGAAAAAAACCCAAAAGGGACGGTTTCACATGGCATGTTACAAATAATTACAACTTGTTTTCGTCATGTGGAGTTCATTTCACTTAGCATCATCTTATGTGTAGCTATTGGGCTATTTTGGTCTTTTGCTACAACTAGCCTAATCATGTACTCACTATCCCTATGGGTGCTGGATTTTATCAAATGCCTTTTCCACATCTAGGGATATAACCATGTTATTCGTTACCTTGCTCCTGTTGATGTGGTGGATTACATTAATTGACTTGCGTATATTGAACCAACTTTGCATCCCTGGAATAAATCCAGTTTGATCATAGTGTATGATTTTTTTTTGATGACTTGTTGAAGTGGATTGGCCAGAATTTTGTTGAGAAGCTTTGCATCAATGTTTATCAAGGAAATGGGTCTATAGTTCTCTTTCCTTGATGTGTCCCTGTCTAGTTTGGGGATTAGAGTTATACTAGCATCATAGAATGTGTTTGCTAGTGAACTTTTACTCTCTATTTCATTGAAGAATTTGAGGAGTGTTGGTGTGAGATCTGTTTTGAAGGCCTTATAGAATTGTGCTGTGAATCTATCTGGACCTGGGCTTTTCTTGGAAGGGAGATATCTTATTGCAGTTTCGATTTCATTGCTGGATATGGGTCTTTTTAGTAGGTTTAAATCTTCTTGGTTAAGTTTGGGCATATCAATTTTTGTCGGAATTTGTCCATTTCTTCCAGGTTCTCAAATTTGCTCCCATATAGGTTTGCAAAATAGTCCCTTATCATATTCTGGATCTTTGTTGTTTCTGTGGTGATGTTTCCTGTTTCATCCTGACCTTGTTTATTTGGGTGTGCTGTCTTTGTTTTTTGGTCAGATTTGCTAGGGATCTGTCTACCTTGTTAATTTTTTCAAAGAAGCAACTCTTCATTTTGTTGATTCTTTCTATTTTTTTTTTTTACTCTAAGTCATTTAATTCAGTTTTGATTTTAATTATTTGCTTCCATCTATTGGCTTGGGGTTTGGTTTGTTGCTCTCTTTCAAGGGGCTTATGGTGCTTTGTTAAGTTGTTGAACTGAGATTTCTCCACTAATGTAAATATTTCTGATGACATGAAAGGTAGTCAGAATAGAAGACATATGCACAATGGAATTCTATGCCTCTATCAGAAAGAATGACACTGCCCCATTCATAAGGAAATGGAAGGGCTTGGGAAAAAAATCATACTAAGTGAAGTGAGCCAGAAACATGGACTCTATAGTTTCCCTCATAGGGAATAATTAGTACACATCTCAGATAGTCCTTACAGTGGATCACAAGAGCTATGCCCATATGAACACATAAGATTGTTAGGTTTTTAAGATGCTAAGTAAAATGAACTCCAAGTTATAGAAACAAGTGGCATATCATTGTTGTAGTTATTTTCAACAAGCCATGTGAAACCATACCTTTTTTTTTCTTTTTGTATTCCCTTCCTGTGGTTTTACCCCTGGAATCACTGTAACTGATTTTAGTACCCTAGATATTAAACATTAAATATATATGTATGTATCCATTCTACTGTAAATATTTCTGATGGCATGAAGGGTAGCCAGAATAAAAGACTAAGGCACCCAGCTTTCAACAACAATCACTATGTTGTATCCATTACAAGAGTGGATACCCTCCCTTTCATGAGCCAGCTTGTTTCTGACATGATATGCTGACAGATGCCAGGGATGCCACTGTTTCCATCCTCACCCCTCCCCTTGTCTTCATTTTACCCTAATTGGGTAGCAAAGAATTCAGAGATCCCCTTTCTATAGACACAGAGCAATGTAATATGTTCCTTATCGTAAATTCCTGATGAGAAGAGGAAAAATATCATGTGAAGAAGGCCCCAAGAGAATATCTCCCATAGATAGAGATAGTTTAGCATTTTATTTAGATGTATGATTAATTTCCACAGTTTACTGATGGCCAACTTTTCATCAGAGCAGATAAGATCAGATGTAGACTGGGATGTCCACTCTTGGAGAAGCTACATGAGATTTAGCTATTTAAAATCCCAAAGTTCCAGAGGCACAGTTAATGAGATTCACTAATACTTGCAGGCCCCAGGGCTGGGAAGTTGTTGAAGGTACACACAATGGGGAAAATTTCACAGACAATTGTATGAAGAGGCATCAAACAGGCAGCTGGAGATTAGCTAACAAATGTGAAGAAAACTGAAATAAGGCAATCAACCACAGGCCTGATTCATAATACTAGTGCCACTTTTTCTGTTACCAGAACTGAGGATTCTGGTCTCATGGGAATCATTAAGGCTGTCACCTGACTGGTGGCTAGGAATGTTCCCAGGAGGAGTTCTCCACAAGGAAAGAGGCTTTTAACCGGGCTTTAGCCTTCAAGAGTTCTTGATGCTGTCCAGATTTGGATCTAAGCATGTCTGATAACAGATGCAATGAGTATGTTAGCAACACAAGTATTTATGGTAAAAAGTCTGTGAGGGTGTGGTTTTGACTCCTTTGTTCTGACACGTAGTAGATTCTGTGATTCTTCTTATTTCATTGTTTTATCAATTGAGCCAGAGACATCAAGGTCAGCCTGCTAAACCTGGGTCACTGATGTCACACACATCCCTGAGATAACTATTTTTCTTAGCAAATAATTTTTTTGTGCTGGAAGAAGTTTTTTCCCAAAATAACAGTGTCTTTTAGGATATTCTTTTGTGGTCCCAAAGCATGCTAATCAGATGAACAAGTGGGCAAGGTCAGCAAGAGAGAACTGCTCTTTTAATGTAACTGTTCTTTGCTATAGCATTTGTCTTGGAATTCCTGGCTGCTGCTTTCTGTGCCTCATTTTTCCTGTTATATCCTGCCTAATTCTTATACAAATCCAATGAATTATACATATGTGGAACAATAAAAAATACAGCTGAAAAAAAAACAAAACAGAAACAGTGTCTTAATTAGAAATATTTCTCAGCTGGACACTAGAGGCTAATCGCAGCCAGTCAGCAGGCTGAGATCTGAGAATCATGGTTCAAAGCCAATTTGGGTAGCATTATCTATTAATCAGCAAAGAGCCAGAAATAGAGGTATTGCTAAAATGGTAGAATGTTAGTTTTGAATGAAAACAAAATGAGAGTACAAGACCTTGATTTAAAGCCCCAATATTGATACAAAATAAAAACTTTCCATATACATGTAACATAAACCTTAACAAACAGAAATTAGTGTTCTCATGTAAAAAGAAGTTCTAGTAGGAAGTTGTTTAATTTCTCATCTCAGTGAAATTCTCTGAGCTTTCCTTCATGGCTGCAAGATAGCTATTCAAACGCCAAGCATCAATGACACGTTTAAGGAAGACAGTACAGAGAATGGGAACAAATAGAAATGTTTACTTTCAGTGGAGAAATAAAGATGGTTTCAGGAAGTGCAGAGCAAATTTTTGCTTTATTCTAACTAGACAGAACTGGGTGCCCTGGATTATCTGCAAGAGAGGTAGAAAAGCTCTTAGCTTCTTCTTCTTCTTCTTTTTTTTTTTTTTTTGCCAGTCCTGGGGCTTGTACTCAGGACCTGCGCACTGTCCCTGGCTTCTTTTTGCTCAAGGCTAGCACTCTGCCACTTGAGCCACAGCGCCACCTCTGGCCTTTTCTACATATGTGGTGCTAAGGAATCGAATCCAGGGTGTCATGTATACGAGGCAAGCACACTTGCCACTAGGCCATATACCCAGCCCCAGCTTTTAGCTTCTTTAACTGTTACAGTAGATGAGCAGCTATTCAGTTGCCTTCTGAGACTGAAAGTCTCATAATGGAGATATGCCTCCCCACCCTCTTGGTGCACCCCTGCCCCAAGCAGAAGAGGCAGAGATAAAGATGAGTAGAGACACGTGACAGGGAAAGGGAAGCCCAACTCCTCATTCACACATAAACACCTCTGATGCTGACTGAAGGCAAGAGATGGGAAAGAAGAGTGGAAGAGAAAGGTCTACAAATTATATACATACATCATACAGTATCATAATGAACAAGAAACAGCCTCATAGAACCCAAATGAGATAGTTCTGCTAATTGAAAGAGACAAAAAGAAAATAGAATTGGAAGAGAAGTTGTTAAAAGATTTGTCTAATGAAACTGTAACCCTTCTCAACATCACTTTGACAATAAAGAAATAAAGATTTTTTAATTTTTTTTTTTTTGCCAGTCCTGGGCCTTGGACTCAGGGCCTGAGCACTGTCCCTGACTTCTTTTTGCTCAAGGCTAGCACTCTGCCACTTGAGTCACAGCGCCACCTCTGGCAGTTTTCTGTATATGTGGTGCTGGGGAATCAAACCCAGGGCTTCATGAATTAGAGGCAAGCACTCTTGCCACTAGGCCATATCCCCAGCCCCTAAATAAAGATTTTAAAAAGGTCGTTTACCAGCTGGAAAGAAGGCTTTGACTTAATATATTCAGTAGCAGTTATTAACAGAAAAACAAAGCAAAATAGAACAGAACAAATAAAATTTATTTCCATGCATGTGGAGGTTTCTCAAAAAATGAAACATATAACTACCCTGTGATCCAGCAATTCATCTTGAGCATCTGTCCAAGAGTACACAAACAAGAACACAGTAAAACCACCAGCACCACCATGTTCATTGCAGCATTATTTACCACTGCCAAAATACTGAACAAGCCCAGATGTCCTTCAATGGAAGAATAGATTAAGAAAATGTGGTGTACAGAATGGAATTTTACTCATCCATTAGAAAGAATAATATTGTACCATTCATAAGGAAATGGGAAGACTAGGAAAAAGTTATATTGAGGGAATCCAGACTCTATGCAAAGCTCAAATTGTATAATCTTTTAGAAAGACTAGGTCAAAACCCAACAAAATTAGAACCCAGAATTGGGTACATCTAGGGGTGGGGCACGCTAAAGGGAGAGGGGAAAACAAATGAAGGGGAGAAGGAGGTAAGAATGCAGTCAAGAATTCATTGTATAATACCATAAAATTAAGAAATTTAAAGGGAAAGGTGGGTCGAAGGGAATGTGATTGTAGAAGGAGATGACACAGATCAAGATGCATTATATTCATATACTGCTTTATTAAATGACACTTCCCTTGTACAACTATTTAAAGATAATTAAAAAATGAAATGAAATGCCAGGAAGTAAGTACTCAAAGAGGTGGGGTCAAGGGGAAAGGGGCAGGCAACTGAATAAGAGAAGAGGGGGAAAATCTGGTCCAGAATCCAATGAATATCCTAGGAATTTAAGAAGTGTCAAGGGAACAGGTGGGCAAGGAAAGGAGGGTGAGAATATTGAAAGGGTGATATTGATCAAGATATACTCTACCCATAAGTGTTAAAACAGACACTCCTTTGTAGAACTACTTAAAGGTAATAAAAATGTTGTTTAAAAAAACCCTACGTACAATGTACCAGTGTGTAAAATTCTAAAATGGATTGCTAATTAATCAAATACTTGCTCTATAGGGTTTTACTTATCTGATTAAAGAACAAATAGGATCCTAAATAGTTTCTTTTAGAAATACTATCTATTTTCTATATGATAGATTAAATATGACAGTTTTCCAAAACTAACTTAGAGGAATTTGTTCCTATCTATTCACCTTCAGAATCTAAAATTTCAGCAGATTATTCAGTCATTTCCAACTGTGCTACTAATATAACCTTGTATAGCCTTCCTCAAAGAGATAAATAGAGCCTTTCAAGTCTAACCTCCTACTTAATAAAAACTCCTACTCATTTTCTAACGTTTACATTTGCTCTAGTTAATTTAGGACAGCTAGCTACTCTGGAGCCTGGTGTTTGTATGTAACCCATAGAATCTTGGGAACATTTTTTTTAAACACAGTTTCACTTTCTGCCTAGGTTATGCACCTGAGATGCAATCTACCCTAGCCTTCCTTTTGTTGCTGACATCAAAGACACATACATACCATTGTGTCCACATTCCTTCTAGGGAGACTGAATATATGGCTTTTCCATTCTAGGTGGTCTAAAACTTTAACCTTACCATTCTCAGTCTCCCACATAGCTTGGAATGACAGATGTCAGCTACTGTGCTTTGCTGTGCTATGCTGTGCTGTGCGGTGCTGTGCTGTGCTGTGCTTTGCTACTGTGCTTTGCTACCCATGCCAGTTATGAGCCATGATCTCCCCATTCTAGATTTTCCAGTATTTTGAAGGAAAATAAATGGACTATACCTAGATTCATTGAGATACCTGATACTCAACTCCACACACACATTCCAAGTTTTGAACATGTGTAGACACTGAACTATGTGTTGGGGACACACAAAGGAAGAATGTATGCCCTTTTCTTGAGACTTTTAAAATTAACACTGGATATACTAGTTTCAGCATAAACTAAGATCTACCGCACAATAATGTTGTAAGGTAATTCTGAGTATGCATCTATGGATCTATTGAGAATCCATTTTGGAGATTAATCAATTGCAAGTTTGATGAAATCTCTAAGGTCATTCATGTTTTCATTCATATTCGGTTGTTGCTCAGTTGAAAGCCTCATCACCAAGATAAAGTATTCTATTTTCTGAAAAAGAGATCTACTACACATTGTGATCATTACTATCACAAAGTAATTTATAAAAGACTATGAAACACAATATACCTGTGAAGGTATATTGTTCATTTATGAAGAAAATAATCTTAGTGAGTCCATCAAGGTCTCAATCTGTGGAGTTCTTCTCCATTGGGAAAAAAAATGTCCTTCTAAGCATGAAGGGATAAAATCATTTCTCAACCAACGCAAGAAAAGATTCAGTGCTTGTTTTCCTGCAGAAACTGAAGGGAAATTTTCTTATCCTGCCTCAGGTGAAACAGAAGGAAACAGCTACACACTGAGAAGCAGACATCAGCGGGCCCGGTATGACTGAAGAGAACTGGCAAGGATAGGAGCACCCTCTTCCTCTGCCTTTCAGCAGTACCTCATGACAAGTGATGTGTTTAGTCTTCCAATTATGAACTATAAGAGTTGTCAGTTAAAAAGTGGCCACAGATCACTTGTACGACTGTGGCACTCTAAAATAAAATTGGTGCATGTTATTTCTAAGTTTCATAACATACCAGTACAAAGTAGACATCATTATTACCTCCACTTCGCAGGTGAAGAAATCATAGAAGAGAGAAAAAAACTGTTTAGATATGGTCGATTGAGGGAGGTGAATTCAGTTTTGTCTGACTTCATTACATCTACAATTCTCATTCTGCAAGGTCAAAGAATAGTCCTTACTGATACCTGGGTAGAGCAAGAACTTATATTCTTCAGTGTGCTAATATAGCTCTCCATAGAAATGTAAGCAAAATGTGTCTGCCTCTCCTTTATATATCCTATCTAGATGTTCTAGGCTAAAGGTAAACAGTGTTAGAGTTGAAAACAGTTTGGGGTTAGTAAATCTTCTTTCAATTGTTGCCAGTTAATCCCCTTCCCCTAAATCTCATTTTGCTTTTTCTAGTAAATATTGTGTCTTTCTCCACCCTCACCAACAAACACAGCTGGCTCTGGCTGTCAGAGACACAAATTAGATTTCTCATGTAGCTTTAGCTATATGAACAGAATGAAAATGGAAAAGAACATTTAATCGAAGGCAACATCTCAAAATATAGGTTTGATTTTTCTTGCATTTTGGAAGCCAACGAGTATTCAAGAAGAATTGGTATTTTATTGTGATTTTTATGTAATTCTAAGAAATATTCCAAGTGAATGGTAAAGTCGGCAAAGCAAGTGTTTATTTCCTGTTTTTAGTATCTTACCACAAACAACTTCAAGTACTGTCGTGATAGCCAATAGCCCTCAAACAGGTCTCTGTCCCTGAGCTTCCTCAAGTATCATTTCTGGAAATCTGCAACACCTGGATCAGGTCCTTTGTCTCTATTGTCTAGAAAATGAGTACAAGGATACAGAAGGAGAGGTCAAACAGAAAAAAAAAATTTGAAGATAAAGATAAGCAAAGTCCCACTAGATTCTAGGGGCCCCAAGAGAGGGAAACACCTGGAAAGCATTGTGCAGGGGTTAATAATAAGAAGAGCTATATAATTCGCAAGATCACTGGATAGACTATGGGTCAGATGAGTCCCCAGATCCAATCAGAAGAACCATATAACCTGCATGAGCTCTCTAGACTTTTTGACTGGATGTTCCTTCCTACACACACCTCTAGGGGCTAATCAGTCCATTTTCATCTATGTCTTCTAAAGGCAGTGGTCCATAAAACTATTCAAGGCCATGATGAAGGATGTAGAACCTCTACGGGAGGGAGGCCTTTGTCCTGATGGCCTTGCCAGACTTTTACTGCTCTCCATATGAGAAAAGTATGAAACGTTAGACTCAATGGTTGAGTTCTAATGATAACATTCTTTTTATTTTTTGCTTTTCCTTTCTTTAAAATAAATTTAACCTTTGTTATTTTTTAACTTTCATGTATTCCTTAGATTTTAAAGTTCTGTACCAATGAATGAATGAACTTTGTGCTACAGACAGCAGAATGGTAGGAAGAGGATCAAATAACTCAATAATTTGGAGGGCTAAGGATTCTTTAAATTGTCTTTATATAGATATAAGGACATGCAATACATTATAGATGTTTCAAAGTCTTATTTCTTAAATTTTGATAGATGTATACGTTAGTGCAACCATCTTCCACAACAAAGGGAAAAGGAAATAGTTCCAATAATCTCCAGTTTTGTACTGCTTGTAGCCCTTCCTTTACCTTTTACTATCCTGTCCCCACTGAATTGACTTCTCCTCCTTTCTTTCTTCCTTCTTTCCTTCCTTTCTTCCTCCTTTCTCTTTCCTACCTTCCTTCTTTCCTTCCTTTCTTCCTCAGTTCTCTTTCTTTCATTTTGCAAATTTGTTTTCTTATCTTTAAATAGTTGTGCAAAAGGGTTTCAGTTCATGTCAGTTCATATATACAGTGCATCTTGATCAGGTTCTTGGCCTCTATATACCCCTGCTGTCATTCTCCCACCAACCACCCCAACCTCTTTATCTCTTCAACTTTCCCTGTGCCATGTTCACATATACACACTGAGTGCTAGGAAGACCTCCAATAATCATTCCTCTCTCCATTCTCCATTTCTACAGATGTTTAAAGACTAAATATAGAATTATAATTATTAGGCTTTCTGGGACTCCATTTTCCCCTTCCTTTCTGTTTGTAAGTTTTAAATGAAGCACGTGAATACTTTTTAATCATAAAGGTACATAATAAAAGTAGTGATGCTAAAGCATCATTTTGTTTTTCACTCTTCACCTCTTGTATCATCTCTTTTCCTACCAGCATGATAGATTTCTTCCTATTTACTGACATATATGTGTGCTATGAAAAGAGTGAGTTCACTTACAGTTAGATCAATAAAAAGAAGTGTTTTGAGGTCTGGGTCTCTTGTGACAGATCAATGACTTGACTTGGGGAACCTGGCCGAAATCATCAGAGACCACATAGTTTGCTACCTGAACAAACCTAAGCAAAACACTAAGTAATCATGGGTTCCAATTTGACAGGTTAGTCTGGGATAGGCTATGATAATAATCATAATTCAGTAGCAAATAGGTTCAAGGGGTCTGGAAAACCAGTTTGTTTCTGAGGAAACTTACAAAATATGATAGTGAATTCTGGGATATCTTAATCACAAATTTCTGAATCTGTGAGGACTACAGAAGATTAGATGGGCTTCTCAAGTCTATTCTTTCTTTTTTTATTATTTGCCTGTTTTTGAAAAAACTATTTTTATTGTCAAGGTGGTGTACAGAGGGTTACAGTTACATACATAAGGTAATGAGTACATTTATTGTCAAACTTATCTCCTCCCTCATTTTTCTCCTACCTACCCTCCTCCCTACTCCCCCCCCCCAACCGAGTTGTACAGTTGGTTTACAATATATTGTCTTATAAGTATTGTTGTTGTACTGGTTTGACTTCTGCTCTTTGTCTCAACATTGTGCTATTCCCCTTCCATTCCCTAACTCAGATAAATGTATATACAATATGCAGGGTAAGTCTAGTCTTTTGTGAGTATTAAGCAAGAGAATCTGGTATCACTTTCACTTTCATATTTGAGCTGAGTTTATTGATTTAGTTTTAGTAAATTGTGTTGTTTTCATCTAGTTGTTATGTTGTCCCATGTCAAGAGACCAAGTTATATGGTTTTGTCTTAAAAACTACTCTACCAAATTTTAAGTAGTGGGAAGATGTGGAAGGAGAAATTTATTAATGAACTTGAAGATAATGTGACATAGTTGAGAAAAATCAACATTTTTAAAGTTAAATTCAACTTCTAGGGCTGGGGATATGGCCGAGTGGCAAGAGTGCCTGCCTCGTATACATGAGGCCCTGGGTTCGATTCCCCAGCACCACACATACAGAAAATGGCCAGAAGTGGCGCTGTGGCTCAAGTGGCAGAGTGCTAGCCTTGAGCAAAAAGAAGCCAGGACAGTGCTCAGGCCCTGAGTCCAAGCCCCAGGACTGGCCAAAAAAAAAAAAAAAAATTCAAGTTCTAGCAATAATAATAAGTGACACTGAGCAAAATCATTTACATCATGTATCCTCTCTGAACTTCCAATGCTTTTACTTATTACAGAAGACTGGTAATTATCACTAACTCATCCACATATTATAAAAGAGCAAATGTCATAGTATGTGTGAAGATTGCATTGTAATCTATGAGGTCCTTAAATAATTTAAAAAGCAAGGAAGAATGGATGGTTTGCTTAACAAGAATGAAGCTCTGAGTTCAAGTGTGAAGCTCTGAGTTCAAGACGCAAATATATATTTGTTAACCTTTTAATGGTTTTCAACCTATTTTGGCATTAGGAAAGTAAAATAGAACAAAACAATTCTGATCTTTGTCCCTGTGTCTCCTCCCACTTTTCCAGTTAAATTCTAGCTTTTTCATTCAATTCTAAAAACATGGTGCAAAGTAGTCAGCAGAGAAATCTTTCCTTCTCTTTAGGATAACTCCTATCTGTTCTGATGAACTGAAGCCCCATAAACAACTCTTCAACCTTACCTTTCTAGGAAGTCCTTCGGGGGTAGTAGGTAAAGTATGTGAACCATCTGGAAGAGAAGTATTATGATATTCTGCAATCATAGGTCTTCGAGCAAGAAGCAGTTATTTTTCAAAATAAAAGTCCTCATGAAAAGGAGGCATTTTAATTTTCCATAATCTATATAATTAGTAGAGCCTTCCTAGGAGAAAGTATAACAGGAAGCTTGCTCTGATACAGTGGAGATCTTCAATTACTTCTTGGTCTTGACCAGGTCACTTTCCTTTACTAGACTTCAATTTCCACATACATAAAGCAAATAAAATAGTTCAGTCTCCTGAGTTTCATATAGTACTGAAAATCAGATTCTGAGATATTCCCGTTTGCCAGTACAGTATCATATTATTAAAAGCAAAACAAAATTATAAGTCTGGTAACCTTCTTACCTTCATGACAACTGAGAAATCATACTTGAAGTTTCATTTATTTCAGTTATCCTTAAATGAAGGTCTATAGGATGATTTGGGGAATAGGTGTCTTTAGTAGTCACAATGACTCTTGACATAAGCGGGTCAAGGGAAGTGGAGAGAGGGATGGGAAACACAGTAAGAGAAAAAAAAGCTTTGTACGTTAGAATACTTTTAGATTTACTGAAAAGTTGCAAACATTTTGCATAGAAGTTTTCTCTTATGCCTCTCATCTCTTAGGAAAATTATGCCCCAGAAAGAATTGTCCTGTATAGCTATCATGCAAATACTGAGAAATATTGATGAGAAAAAGCTCTAACTTTGAGATATCCCTAAGACAGTTGCAAAGTATTTATTAACAAGTTTGCAGGACTCCACTATACAGTGCTGGCTTTTCAGAGGATTATTGTCAGAAATGAAATTCTATTTGTGTATATTTTCTCTATGAGTAAGGGAACAGAAAGAAAGCAAATTTCTGGCAAATGTAAATCTCAATGACAAAAATAAGAATAGCCACAAATACATATACAGATTTCATGAATGGATTCCTTTCCTTTGTGTATGTCAGAGCTGTAGCAGAAATAATTATGTTCTGGTGTTTGCCAAGTTTCTTAATGTGTGTAATTGTTTCAAGTAACTCTCTTAAATTAACAGAATTTGAGGAACAAATATCATTAAACATAAAAATGCTTTTCATGATTTTACATATTTTCTCTCTGGTATTAATCTATCTTAACGGGACTCTAAAAGTTTGCCAAGGGCAGGAGTTCAACATCATGGGTGCTTTGAAAGATGTTGAAATTTCACTAATTTGCCAACTTGACAATGAAAGGATATACCAGGTAGCAATGTAACTTTCTAGAATACAATATACTATGGACTGAACTTGCTACTTGAGCCACCACCCCAACCTCTTTTAGCATTGGTTGTTTTCAAAGTAAGGTTTCATTTTATATCCAGACTGGCTTCTTCAGCTGCTGGGGATGACAGGCATGAACCACTGTATCCAGTCATTGTGCTTTCCCATGGATGAAATCACACAGGCCCTAGATACTGACTGAGAAAACTTTTATTCCTGGTCTGGACTTGAACTGCAGTGCTCTGATCTCTGCATTCATCTTCCTTACTTTTTTTTTGGAAAGAAGCACAAAAACTTGCCATGATTCCAAGAATATTTGGTAGAAATTTGTCATCATTGGTTTCAATTCATATTTTATAGGGTTATGGAAATAAGGAGGGTTGATTCTCTGTTCTTAAAAGTATACTTTACAACAAGTTCCTTCTCTGTATGTGAATTGCAAATACAGCCTTGTTTAAACCCTACTCCCAGAAATCCAGATATTTAGTTATTTTCTAGATATTATACCCTGAGCTAGACTGGATTTACTTTCTTATAACAGCATAAACTGGTCATTTCAATTCCTTTGCCACCAAACTGCAACAGACTTAATTTTGGCTCTAAAATTTATGAATTTAGTAGAAAACAAGTATGATTAGGATTCTTTCTATTTCCATGAACACAAAGTTAACTGTGATGTAGGAGAGAGAGAGAAATGATACAGAACCTCCACAGAATATCAACAAAAGAGAAAATTATAAACTGAACTAAGACTTAAACTCTGCTGAAATCTTTTGGCATTCTTGGCATGAGTTTTGCACAGTTAATTTATTGCTAGATATTGAAAATACAGAAAAATCCAAGTTTTAACTGTGAATATTAAGTGCTACTAAGCCAAAAGTATCTTTTCATTTTTCAGTTAAACAATTAGTTCCTAGAAGATTAACTTTACCATGAGATGGATTCCCTGCCTGCTCTGACAAAGAATAAGCACCTGTATCAAGGTCCATGCAGGATAAATGTTCTTTTTTAAAGATATTTTTTAAGATTATACTGTCTTTCATGAACAGAAGCAATTAGAAGTTATCTATGATGCCCCAAAAGAATGTCATGTGTCTACTCTCAGAGACAATGGATGAGTTACTAGGAAATAAAAACATTGTCCTGATTATAATATCTTGACTGGGATTATTAGTGTTTTTAAAATAACCTGATCTTGTACTGATATATAGCAATATCTTGAAATCAAAAACTCTCTGTGCTGAAAAAGTCACAGAGAACCACTTGAATATTTCCTTTTTTTGTATATAAGAACTGAGGTCCAGGGAGTACCAACATGATCAAGACCATCAAAAGTGATTTAAAAATTAATAAAAATTTAAAAAGCAATGGAAGTCCTCTCATAAAACTTTCTTTTTCAAAAACTCAATTGTAAAGGTAATGTTCAGAGGGGGTAGTTACAAAAGTCAGGTAATGAGTACATTTCTTTTTTGAACGGTATTACTCCACTTCCTCATTCTCTCCCAGTTTTTTCCTTCTCAACTTTTCTCCCTGCCCCCTCCCAAGTTGTATAGTTCATTTCCAACATAGTGTCTAGTGGGTTTCCCTGCTGAATTGGTTTATCCTTTATTCTACAATGTCTGTGCTTCTCCATCCCCTCTCCAAATCAGATAAACTTATGTATAAGACAAAGGGTAAAGAAATAAAGAACAGCAGCAGAAGGGAATAGACCGAAGATAAAAAGGAAAGTAGAAAAAAATCACAAATAGTACAATAAACAAAACCTCTTACTTCCACTTCTCAGAGTTCATTTCGATAAGCATCATTTTATATGATCATATGCACATAGTTATTGAGCCCTTGTGACCTCCTAAGACTATCCTTCTTTGTTGTCACTATTTGAATGTTTAGACTGCTATTTGCTTAATTATGCTTTGGTGTAATTATTTGGCTTTTACTATCCATTGGGTTTATTTGTAGATTTATTGGTATACTCTAATTATTACAAATGAGTGAAAAGAAACCATGCAACCTATGTTTCTTTGTTCTCATAAAACTTTCTAGATTTAAAAATATTTTTATTATCTTTAGGTAGTTGTACAAAGGAATTGCTATTCAACAAAGTAGTTTATGAATACAGTGTATCTAGATACTAATCAAGAAATTCTCTATTTTTTAGGACAAAATAAAGACAATCTTTATAGGAAGCAATTGTAATATTTAATGCCACAAGTATATTTTCTGTTGATGGATTTTGGTATAGACACTTAAGGTAATGTAGAAAATGAGAATGTAGAAGTAAGTACTTGAGTTCTTACTTACTGAATTAGGACCATGCGTCTCAAATTTATGGATGCTGTTTTGATGGTGTAATTACTCAGTTCTCTGGGTGATGGTGGCTCAAATCATGTCACTTGTATTTTAATCTGTGCCCAACTGTTTTATTTGTCAAATTGCCTTAAAGATGTTTTTAAAGATTATACTGTCTTTCATGAACAGAAGCAAATACTTACTTATTGCTATTGTATATTTTGTAACTGAGCTGACTTTGTTAAATTGGTCTCATATGGAACTCACACAAAATTCTCCCCCCTATAAAAAAATGTGTATATCCCAAAGAGTCATAGTTAAGATTCAAGTTTTCAAAAGGTATGTTCCTGATTGTTAAAGTCGAAGTGCAGAGTAGTATTTTGGGTCAAGTTGGCATTTGTATTTTTACTCATCTAACATATATTGTTACAAATTACTTTGCAAGTTATATATTATTAAATAGGAGGGAAATTGCTCTGATGAAGTATCTCATCTAAGCATTTATAATGAATGTGTCAAGTCATAGGCTTAAACTACACAAATTTCAAAGAATTTCAGCACTTGTGCCTTTCTCTAGAGGTTAATGTTGCCCATAGACGTAAAAAAGATTATATTTCTGAGCCTGTAGACTTATGACTAGGAAAAATAAGCAAGTCTATTATAGAAGGGCATTAATAGGAGGATAGTAATTAAAAGTCTTTTAATGTGTAAAGTTCAGAAATAGGGAACATTTCAGCTGATTTCTCAATGGGATTTCAGGACTTTTTTTTTTTTAAGTCAGTCATCAATACAGTGATTCCTAGCCATCCTCTCTGTTTTCAATTGAGTGAACAGGTGGCAATTTGACAAACAAAACTGTTGGAACTATTGGAAACCGTGTATACTGGTATTGGAACTAGGAAATTGAAAGGGAATACCAAAATTGAGAGACGCAGGGTAAAAAAAAAGACAAACAACTACAAAAGCAATACTTGCAAAACTGTTTGGTGTAAGTGAACTAAACACCTCAGGGGAGGAAAGGGTAAGGGAGAGGGGGGAGCGGAGTATGAGGGACAAGGTAACAAACAGTACAAGAAATGTATCCAATGACTAACGTATGAAACTGTAACCTCTCTGTACATCAGTTTGATAATAAAAATTTGAAAAAAAATAAAGTCAGTCATCAATACAGTGATTTCTAGCCAATTTCCAATTGAGTGAACAGGTGGCAATTTGACAAACAAAACTGTTGGGGCACAGATTAAAATACAAGTGACATGATTTGAGCCACTATCACCTAGAGAACTGAGTAATGATACCATCACCACAGCATCCATAAATTTGAGACACATGGTACTAATTCAGTAAGTAAGAATTCAAGTTTCCTTCCTAGAAGGTCGGTTCTCTCATGGATCTTCTCCTTGTGGTAGAGGCTCAAGTGGGTCCATCCAGTTCTTTGGTAATGACAGGCAGGCTGTGGAAGCCAGACATTCTGAGATCAGTTCACCTAGGAATTTTATATTTAGCTAAGAAAGATGAGGCAACAGGAAAATAAGAAATAATTATTAAAGCATCAAACTCAGAAAATAAAACAGAATCAGAAAGTAAAAAAATGAGAAGCAAATAAACAAGCTTTCCTCACATCATCTTCTCCTTTTAGATATGAAGTTACAAGAATGGGGGAGACACATATTATCCCCTCTCCTTCTTTCTTCTTAGTGATTTGAAAAAACTGCGCACTCTTTGGGTAGACAGACAGAAAATGGGAGGGCAAATCTGCAAAGTACAAGTCCCAAGGCTCACATTTACTGTCCCTGTGGTTGGAGTAATAAAATCACCCAGATTCATTGTCTCTAATAACTAAGGGTTGCTAGACAACATGACACATCTAGCTCTCCTCTCACCCCTCCACACTTAAAAAGTATGGAGATTGCAGATAAGAGCCACCATTTTGATTCTTCACTTCCATTTCCTATATAGGAAGCAAGACTTGTTCGCCTTTTTGCATTTTTCCCTACTTGGTCTTACTTTACTAAAATAAAGCTTTGCTAAAATTTCTACTCGGTGAGATTTGACTTTTTGTGAGACTGTCTTGAATATTTTCCTTGAGGATCTCAAGTGTCTGTGATTCGTGTGGAAACTGGAAAGCTGAGGGACCTCAGCATCTTTAGTAACAGTGTAAAATTACTCCTAAATGATAGCCACATATTTAAGTTACACTAAGACTGAAACTGCTTATCTCGAATATTTGTTTTGTTTTGTTACCCTAGTATTCAATTTATCTCTGAAGCTCATGATGAAACACTCCAATGTCTCATAAATTAAAACCTCGTTGGACATAATTCTAGCCCTGCTGACTTTTCTGTAAGAAATTATCATTAAAATGGGCCTCATCACTGAGTATCTTAAAGACACTATGATCCTACTATCTATTAAGTGATTATGTTTTTCTTCTGAATTTTGTTCTACTAACCCAAGAAAGGACACAATATTTAGTTTTAAAATTAGAAAAGGAAGAAACCAATGAGTTACTCTCTAAAAAACAGGGGCTACCTATGGTCCTGTATCCTAACATCCTGCCCCAGAGCAAGGGGAAGGGGGACAATACTTGTAGAGAACAGTGATTTCAACGCTGCTTCTTTAGGTTGCTTCACATTGAGATGTTTTGAAATCTGAAATTCTGCTTTGCCATTTTCACAAGTTATTTAAAGCACTCCTTCTGCACACTTGAAACGATGGAGGTTTGAGTGAGCCAAGAATTGGCTTAAGTTGACTTGGGAGTGAATTCTTGTTTTGGAGTTCTGCTATCATTCCACCAACATCACACTCTCTTGAGGAATGCCAAGAAATTGTGTGGACTTTAAGAACTTTTTTTTTCACATTGCCTTTTTATTTTCTTAAGGATCATGTTTGATTTCACTTTCCTCTCATTTTGGAAAATAATGTTTTATAGAAAGCTCATACTTTCATAGTCGATGAAAGATTCTCTCTTTCCTTTCTTCACCCCTTTATCTTGTTAGGATGTGTGACAATACAGAAGAAAGTAGACCAATGTAAGGCTTCAAGCCAATAAAATGAGAGGCTGGCATGTGTAGTCAAAATCTGAGAACATTTCCAGTTCTCAGTGAAGAACTCTGCTTGCAGTGCTCTGTTCAGGACCATTCCCAACACGATCCCTTTACCTGTGTACTTAAGAATTGTTTTCTGATGGCTCTCCTATTTGCACATAATCCTTAACTGTCAACAATCTTTACTTAGCTTATAGCAGATGTTTACCTTCTTGCAAGGAATATGCCTTTAAGAATTGTTACAAAGTTCTCTAGTATGGGAAAAGAATCACTGACTTTTCTTTATCCCTGAATGCTCATCCCCAAATATCTCCTTTCTTTCTCTATCTGTCAGTCTGTCTGACTCTGTCTCTCCTCTGTTTCCCACATACACACACATATGCTACACATGAATTTTTAATTAATCTCAAATGGAATAGACTGTTTTGATATCACCAGTTACTTTGGATGTTGGCTTTCCTTTACCATTTAAATGTGAAATCATCAACTATCTTTCAAATATGTATAGATGTGTAGACAATGCAGCTAAAATTACTATAAATGATATATTTTGCTAAGTATAAATTTGGGTTGTGGTCAATTTTGTTGGCTGCCTTCTTTGTTTTCCTATTTCTTCAATAGCTCAAAAAACATTCATTGTCTTAACTGTGGCTGTTTTCTAAAGTACAGCCCCCAAAATGATCCCGAAAATGACAACGTTGTGTTAGATTTTTCTTTAATCTTGCATTGACTTCCACATCAACACAGCTAAATTTGAGACAAAGGATGCTTTTAAATGGCTGGCAGCACAAAGCTCCTTTGTATTCTGAATCTTCTCTTCCTCTTACATCAATATCAATGAGTATTTGGTGGGAGAGACTGAAATGTCAGTCTTCCTAAGGAGCAATCAAGTCCAGTTTATTCTTTGCTCTGTAATTAAAGCCTGTTTCTGTGAGAAAAGTAAAGCAATACCCTAGCAGCTGGAGATAAACTAGCAGGCTATTTTAATCTACACCCACCCTTTCAACAACCTGAACCTTTTGAGACAGTTTTGCATTCTTAAGGCAATAGAACAAAGATTCATGAAAGACAATAGTGAATAGTTAAATAACATTAAATTTAAGTGTTTTCTTTTTAAAGCTTGTTTTCAAACAAAATGCACTACAAAGGAGCAGGATGAAAATGAAGGCATTGACTAATGTGTTGCAACACCTTAAAATGCAGTTACAATTTTGGGGACTAGAAAGTTCAAACCAAATTCCAGTGCCTGATTTTGTGACAGACTAGAATACAAGGGAGAAAGGGAGATCATAATGTTAGATATTAGATATGACTGTGTGTGTGTGTGTGTGTGTGTGTGTGTGTGTGTGTGTGTGTGTGTGTCCTGGTCCTATAGCTTGAACTCAGGACTTAGGCCCTGACCCTGACTTTTTCATGCAAGGCTAGCACTCTACCAAGACTTGAGCCAAAGCTCCACTTTAGTTTCTGTTGTTGTTGTTGTTAATTTGGTGGGGATAACAATCTTATAGACTTTCCTGCCCATGCTGGATTCAAACTGTGATCCTTAGATCTCAACTGCCTGAGTAGCTAGGATTACAGGCAAGAACCACCATTTCCTGGCTTAACATGGCTTCTTTTCATGCTGCTCTGAAGGAGGCCTTATTCTTTCCTGGCTTGCTTGGTATCATCCTTCTCAGAACTGTAGATGTTAGACTCAGCTCCTTCCTGCCTGTATCTCAGGTACTTCTTTCTGTTGGTGATTCATGGCTTCCTGTTCTGGAAAAGAGGAAAATTTTAACACTAAAATACCTTATGGGCCCAGAAAAGCAGTCTTTTTGTATCTGATACTGGGATAGTTATTAACTTCATTAAGTTGTTCTTTCTTCTAATTTGATGATTTACCAAAACCAAAATGTATGTTGAAAGGATTTACCATCAAACTACAGGCTGAGCCTAAAGTTACATTGATTAAACCTATCTGTGACATATTTAAATACCAACATTTTAAGCAGGTACAACTTTTCTCCTGAAGTCCTGAGTCCTAAAAATGTGCCTTCTGACTAGGAGTTGGTCCTTCCTGATAAACGAAAGAATTTATATAGAATTTCTCAGGAGAAACACCACCTCCACCATGAATCGTCGCTATGCCACTACTCTATTCCTATGCTCCCCAAAGGAGATAGAAAACAAGTCACACATTCAACTCACATATTAAACAAAACATCCTCCAGACACAAGAAAACAAAGGAGAGGTGAACTTAATTTTAGTAACATCTTAATCTACATACCAGATGATGTTCTTTCTACCATGTAAAATCAATACAACACACATAGAATGTCCTCCTTTTTCCAATTTCATATGAAGGCTTTTGAATTCAGTGCCCTTTGTACAGTACGGTTTATTTCAGGCCATCTGTACTTCAAGTGCTCAATAGCTGTTTAAGGCTAGTGTCTGTACTGGACAGTTCAGCTCTACCCTTTACTGGCACATCTTTGTACAAACTGAAAGGCAAACACACAGATGAACAAAGGCCAGACTACATATGAAAATATACTCTGATTTTCAATGAGCATCCCAGGAAGCTAAACCATACCACTTGAAGCAGTACTTGGTACACAATGCTTAGTCCTTGCTCAATAGTTACCAGTATCTTATTTTTCTCCTACCCAATCTTCTTTTTCACCTCAGGTCAAAACAGAAAGCACACTTTCCAACTAGTCACATGGGTTGTACTGCTTCCAGTTAGCTGCCCTGTGTTCTTATGCCAAAAATTTCAAATGAAACACCTTGGGTCTCCCCTACCTCCAGCCTCCTTTCAGTATCATAAAGCTTTCCCACCCTCTGCTGGCCTTTCAGTCTTTGCCAAACACAATTGGTGGCAGCTGACTACAAGCTTTGTCAAGCTCTTAAGTAGCCTCAGCCTGTGATCATTTGAGTGGTCTTGGGCTGTCTCTACATGACTTGTGCTTCACTTTGCATGATGCAGAAATCCGCTTAAATTGGAAAACCTAGAGGTGTGTGCTCCATGGGGAAAGGGTAGAGAAGGGTCCCGCGGTTGCTGTTACTGAAGGCAGGAGCAGATTAGACCAGCCATTTTTACCTGGAAGTGCACTTGATGGAGCTTTCCTTAAAAAATAAATTAAAAAAAAATAAAAAACACCTTTACATATTAAGGAAAAAATGTTCACCAAGATAATGGCAGAACGTATCATGGTGCTGGTAGAGATTCAGGAAAGTCTTTCTTCATTTGTACGTAGAGGGCAAATGCTTCCATCCAACAACAAGAAGAAAGCAAGACTCTGAGCAGGGTTTTAGAGTACCCTGATGAAACTGGCCAATGATTAAGAGTTCTAGAAGCAACAAGATGTCTGCCTGAAATGTAGGATTAGCACTTATTTGGGGACAAAAACTAAAGGGAGGAGAATGCTCAAAGCAAAAGTCACTCTGTGGCTACATAAACAGCAAAGTAATATGTGTAAATGTTACCAAGAAAACCCAGAGTGTTTGCAAGCCCAGAAGTGGATATGTTATTTTAAGACTCTAATTAAAAGAAAATTTAATTAAGGCAAATAGAAAAAGATGTTTCCTTTTTTTCAGAGTTAAGTAAAAATATATCCACCCTCTTGTTAAAGAGATCTGAGGAAATGTTTTTCCCAAACAGTGACTGTCTGTTTAGCAAGTCACTAAGGCTGATTTAAAATGACACTAAAGTGGCCAAACTGAAAACCTTTGAGTGTTAAAAATTGCCATTAAATGGAAAGACTTTCTTTCAGGAAAAACTAAAATGAAATACACTTTCACAGATAGGCAATGGAATCAATAGGTTTTGTGGAATATCACATCTCATTATTTGAAAGGTTTTACAGTCCAAGAGTCCAGAATTCCAAAGTCCCTCTTTTTACCACATTATAGCCATACCTTGGCATAAGGAACTCTATGAATTTGAACAAGACTTAAATCCCTCCCCACAGTTCAGCACTTCCCACAGAAACATGTTTCAAAATTTATATGAAATGCACTATTTCTCTGCCTCTATTAAAGAAAAAAATCTTCCTTTCACAGCAATCCTGCTTTGAGATATTATTGCCTGGCAAGATTCTGTCATTTCTGTCCTCTGAAACATTCACAATGCAAACATCAGGTGAGGAAGAAAATTGCATCACCTCACTATGAAGGGTGAGCTTGAGTTCCTAGATCACTAATTGAGAAAGTTAGCCAAATATTAATAAAAAAATGTCATATCTCTGAAGGACAGAACAAAGAGTAGAGGTTTTGATTTGGTCATAACTTACATCATGCACAGGCCTTGATGTCTGCTATCTTACCCGTGCAGCAAGGGTCTTATCTAGCATGTGAATTTCATTGGAAAGCTGGCTGTCTTGAAAAGGAATGAGAGAATGAGGAAGAAAAACTGGACTCAGAGGACTAACAGTTTCACTCATGAACAGTTCAGATTAACTCATAAACAACAGCAAGTTTTCATGAGCAGACCATGGCCCTGTGTGCTGTCTCCATTTCTCATCTTTTGGCAGTAGCCTGCCCAGCCAGGGTGACCTCCTCCTACAGTTGAGTGGATATTCAAGCCAGTTCTACACACAACCCTCCTCCTAGTGTTGCTACATAGGGTGTACAAATGAGGAAGCCATTAAAAACATGAAGTACTATTCCTTCTCTTTTCTGTTTCAGACTTTTTGGACTCTGTTATTGATATTTATTGACATGGAAATTAGTAATGAGAGTGAGAGAAATCCCTTTCTACTGCCCATTTTATATTAATGGGAAAGAAATTTACAGATTAAATTTATGAAGATGCATCTACTTTGTCACATATTCATATGATCCAAAGTCATTACTGCTACACTGCTTGGAATTTAAGTTGTCATTTATGAAGTCATGATGTTTTATTCTATACTTCATGGATATTTCTTGACCCCATCATGTGAAAGTCTTCCAGTAACATGCTCATTTTCTCTATTAGATTATAGGTGGTAGAAAAGACAGCCATACATAAACCTCTCTCTCTCTATATATATATATATGCATATATACTCTCTGTATATATGCATATATACTCTCTTTATATATGCATCTCTCTTTATATATATATGCATATATATTCTTGTATATATCTTCAATGTAGTTAGTAGTTTATTTTGGTCCTTTTCTATATATCCTTCTCAATTATTTCCTATTTCTAATAAGTAAACTGATTATGCCATGTCACAGAAGGGAAGATTGAAGCATAGGGTAGTTAAGTAACTAGTGGAAGATTTCACTGCCAGTAAGCCATGAAGCCAAGTCTATTCCAGAAGTTTGGCCCCAGACTCAGAGCTGCTAATCACCTACATGCAGCACTGTCTCCAAGGGCCAAGCCTCTATGTTCCTTATTGCTTTGTTCACAGTGTGAAGTATGAGGCCTGGAATGTGAAAACATTGAATTAGTGTTGGTTGAAAGAGGGATGACATTAAGGCAAAGTCTATATGCAGTACTCACCATGTAAGGTATAGATGCTCAGCTGACATGATCCTTGAAGCTTACTAAAGGCTAAATTCTCTCAACAGACCAATCTGGCACCCTCTCTTCTATACCATCCTAGTCTCCTCTTCCCTCATAATCTGGTCCTTCTTGGGGTTACCAATAAACCAAAAATGATCAAAATACCATGATCATAGATTTACTTTCTAGTATATCCTCATTCTGAAACTTATATCCTTAAGTCCTTGTTTTGTTTGTAAATAAAACATGAAAGTGCTATGTAATAAGCAACAAAAAGAATAACCTTCTCTCTCTAGTGAATTCTATAGCACAGAGGATGACCTAGAACAATCTTCCTGTGTCAGTCAGTTTCACTGTGAGTCAGTTATAATCTTCAGGAATTTCACTGGTTAAAGAAGTCATCATGATCACAGTGCAGTGGTATCCCAGATTAATCTCTGCCAGTGGCCTAAATCAGCTCCTTTCCCTCACAATATGCTTACCTCATTGAAGCAACTATCATGTTTCCTATTCTCCTCAATATTCTTATTTTGGAACCCAATCAAAGTCAAGGCACAATGCACATGCTTTCTATGTGTTCCTGGAACAGAATTGAGTGCTAATAGCTTCAATATTGAAAAGCAGCAATTCACTTCCTGGAGCGGATATCCAGGTTGCCCAGAGGTCAAGCACTTTTTTCTTAATTGAGAGACTCTTCTTGAATGATGAAAGAAGTATTCACAGAAACATGGGCTTCACCACAGATTCAAGAAATGAATCATGAGCCTCCAAACTGAGTTTGGCGGTGAGAATACAATGAATAAGGCAAACTCTGGCTTCAAGGGCTCTTAATCCATTAGACAAGACAGACTCTCCCCATGTGTTATTGCTATAAAACAATCCATGCAACATGTAACATGAATAAACACACACACACACAAACACACACACACACAAAAGGAAGAAAGAAAGAAAGAAAGAAAGAAAGAAAGAAAAAGAAAAAGAAAGAAAGAAAGAAAAAGAAAAAAAGAATACTTTCAAAGGAACTAATAGTGTGGGGCTTATGTAGGGTGATTAGGAGTTTGGTGTATACAAAGGAAAGAAAGGACATACTAGATAGGGAAAGAAAGTTAGTGAAATAAGAAAGCAGGGTAGATAGGGACCAGATGTCAATATGTTTGCAGGATGATCATCTATATGGCCAGAGTAAAGTCTTGGACTGAGGTAAGTGGAGGCCAGGATTTCAGGAGTTATTAAAAAGAAACTGAAAGTATGAGGGAAACTGTTGTGAAGTTATCATTTTACCAGTCACTGCTCTGAGATTTTGAGTAGGTGATTCTCTGAGTTTCAGTAGTTTTCTGGTTGTGTATGTGTGTGTGTGTGAGCTTTCATGCATATGTGTGCTTGTACTGGGGCTTGAACTCAGAGACTGCTGCTCTTGGTTGGCTTTTTCATTCCAGTCTGGTACTCCAGCATTTAGCCACACCTCTACTTCCAACTTTTTGCTCGTTAGCTGGAGATAAGTTTCATAAACTTTTCTGACCAGACTAGCTTCAAACTTCCATCCTTATAACTCAGCCACCTGACCAATTAGGATTACAAGTGTGAGTCATCAGTACCCATTTATTTCATCTTAAAGTTGGAAGATTTTGGTTTTTGCTCAGCCATTAATTATCTATGGGATCTGAAAGACTTACTTGTTCCATTCGAATCTTAAAGTGAAAGATTAGGGCTAGAAAAGTGGTCTACAAACATCTCTGAGGAACACAGTTCACTTTGGAAGGAAGGCTTACAGGCTTCAACCTTTCCCTCTCTCAAACAACTTTTTAATTGAAGCTATATATGGGTGCACATGGGTGCTTATGTACACATGAATATAAATATAAATATATGTACAATATGTATTGTTTATAACAGTTTATGTGTTACAGTACTCATGCATATGTCATGGAACATACAGTGTGTATACATTTGTACAAAACAAATGTTTTATACTGCACTGTATATACTAAAAATAATTTGAATGTTTCATTAATAGAATTTAACAGGATCCATGTAGTAAGAAAAATGCCTCAGTCTCTACATCTGAAAAAATGGGGAAATGAAAATTAAACATCTAAAGACAAAGGACTTTAAAGAATTATCAGGCACAGAGTATCCATTGCCAGTTTTTTTTTTTTTTTGGCCAGTCCTGGGCCTTGAACTCAGGGCCTGAGCACTGTCCCTGGCTTCCTTTTGCTCAAGGCTAGCACTCTGCCACTTGAGCCACAGCGCCACTTCTGGCCATTTTCTGTATATGTGGTGCTGGGGAATTGAACCCAGGGCCTCGTGTATACGAGGCAAGCTCTCTTGCCACTAGGCCATATCACCAGCCCACGTCCATTGCCAGTTTAATACTCACTTTTTGATGAACCAGAAGTGGAGCCCAAGAAATCATATTCATGGGCATTTTTTCTCATTTTCCAGTGCTTAGAACTCTATGGTCACTAAGCAGATGCTCAATGTATTTGATGAATATGTGCATAGGCTACTGTGCAGTTTTCTAGACGAGAGCTGGAAATGCAAATAAGATGAACTTAGATAAATTAAGATACACTTGAGTTTGACCCTTACAGATGTTAAGCATATAAACACAAAATCACAGTTGGAATTAGTGTTGTTTTTTCTTCCTTTCCTCCCTCCCTCCCTTCTTCCTCCCTCCTTCCCTCTCTCCCTCCCTCCCTCTCTCCTTCTCTCCCTTCCTCCCTCTCTCCTTCCCTCCCTCCTTTCTTCTTTCTTCTGCCTTCCTCTTCTGCCTCCCTCCTTATTCCTTCTACTTCCCTTTCTCACCACCCTCCCTTCTTTTCTTCCTTCCTGCCTGCCTTTATCTTTTCCAGTCTCTATGGATCTCTTCCTCCGTCTCTCTATCTTTCTTCTTTACTTATTAGGTCAATAGATACAATTTTGCTTGAAGACATGGTTTCCTCTTTTCTAATAGCTTAAAACTTCCAGGAGTAAATGGTCCTGTCTTCAAAGTTAGACATTGTCAGATGTTGCTGATAAGTGAGAGAGACTGGGAAGGAGAGAGGTCTTGTCAGGTAGCAGAGATCAAGCTGGCTAAAACTTTGGGGAAACGGAACTAGAAAGTAAGAATTGAAATGACTATTCTCTTACCAACTGCATTGATGATCTTCCTTCTGTGTTAGCCATAGGCAATGAGGCAGCACTCTGGAATGGAGGAGTACGGGGATGCAATAAATCAACAGTTGTAGGGTAGTTCTTTCACTCACACCACCAGTAATGAAGACATCTCCAGGGGAGCAATATGATCAAATAAAATCAGACTTTTCCCACAAGGTTTAGGAAGCATGTGACTTTAGAATATAAGAGAGAGAAATAACTCTGGGGTGGCAGAAAATCATCATGGAGCAGTTGGTTAAGTGGCAAGCCTTGCTTTCTTGGAACAAAGGACATCCATGGGTACAAGGCAGATGGATTAGCAGCAAATCAGCATTTTAGGGGCAATTGAACAAGCTGAGAAAAGTACTCAGGATCTTTTCCTGTTACTCAGAGACTGAGTATTTTCAGCAGTAGCATTTCTTTGAACCCACAAGGACATGTAACTAGATCCATTTGTCAATATCTGTACTGCAGTAATCATTTAAACCTACAAGGCAAGGAGAAGCAAAGCCAAGACTCTCAGGGCAATCATAATTCAGGCACACAGCTCATATGTACTCATTTGCTTTCTAAGAGGATAGTTTATTTTATGGCATGCACTGTATGTAAGAGTTTTTCTTAGAATTAGTTTAAATTGTCCATAATCAGAAATATGTCTTGAAACAGTCTTTTTCTCCAAATGGGAATTTTGCTTTATGCCACACAGCCTGTCTTTAAGCCCAAAATTAAAGAACATGAACTCTTTTTTTCATTACTTCTTGTTCTATTTTGCTGTGCTTGCTTTAGGGGAGGGGGAATAGTTAAGGTTCTCAGGGAGTCTTTGAGTAATGTTATCCATCTCACAATTTGGAAATCTTATCTTCTTTAAACCATGTCATTGTGTACTAAACAAGGTAGAAGCAAACGCCTTTCACAGACATTTTTCTCAGTGCAGACTGTGTTGAAATTGTGACTGGAGAGATTGATGTCTGCTAGTTTGACAGCCATGTTATATTTACTTTGCCTCAGAGATTGAAATCAGATACTAGGCTCCCTACCTAGGAATGTGTTTTTTGTTATCTAAATAACTGTACAAGAGCAAATAAGATATGGATAAGCTGTTTCCATTATCATGTGTTAGTCCTGACACAAGAGGTCCTGCCTTCATCTACCCTGACTGTATTCAAGATCTCTTTTAACTTATGTGTATTTGTAATGGTTGGGCAGGAAATTTAGTCTTATTAACTTCACAAATAATAATGACAAAGGAAAATTTAATAAAAGAAAATGCATTTGTGTACAATCTTGGTACGTAAGCAAACTCATTCCTTGTTAAGGAAGAAGAAAGTTATGTAGGATTCATGAAATCAACATAAATTTATTTTGTTTATCCTGTACAAACCTCAAATTCCAGAATGCCAAGTTTAAGACTACTTCTAATTCCATTTGTCATTCTGGATCCTGTTGCTTATTTACTACTAACAAGCATAGCATTAGGTTAAAAGGTAGAAAGAAAAGAATAGGATGAGCACCTTTTTCTGGTCATACAATTTTGTGAACTCTGATTGACCTTACTTTTGCCAATAGAAATATGTACACCTACCAATAGTTATAGTATCAGTCAATGTCCATGTCTGAAAATTGGGAGATGGTTTTACTATTTTAAACGAGGAAAAGGAATGTTATCAAAAAGCAGCACAGGAAACACAAGACTCATAACAAGTACAGTCTTTCCCCTATTGCCGAGCTTTGAGATGTTCTTTCCTCTCATAACTACCAGGAATCAATCCTATTCCATCTTTCATTAAGGAATTTCTAATCCCAGGTGGGATGGTCCAGCACACAGGGAACTGATCTTATAATTACCTGTGGCCTGCTATAAAGTTAGGGGCAAAGGAGAACTTTCCAGTTTCAACTCCATTAGAAAGTACTATGAAATATTTATGGTATTATCTCTCCAGTGAAAAAAGGGTTTGTAGACTGTATAATGCAGTCTCCTGAAATAATAGCTTTGAATACTTGAAATGTCTAACTCTTGCCATTTAATTCCAATCTTCATCAATACTATGTTCATTTTTAAAATTTTTATTTGATTTGTCAGTCAAGGGGCTTGAATTCAGAGCCTGGATGCTGTCCCTGAACTCAAGGCTAACACTATACCACTTTGAGCCACAGCTCTACTTCTGGTGTTCTGGTGATTAATTGAAGGTAAGAGTCTCATGGACTTCCTTGCCTGGGCTGGCTTTGAAATGAGATCCACCGATCTCAGCCTCCTGAATATGTAGGATTACAGGTGTGAGCCACCAGTGCCCAATAAGTACCATGTTCATTTTTAAATGGACTCCCTGCCCCCAGTACCCGTAAGGAATTGGTTACAGGAACCCACTCCCCCTATCCTCAACAGATACTAAAATCTGGGGTCACTCAAGTCCCATATATAAAGTGTCATAGTATTTATATGTGACCACAATTATCTTCTCAGATAGGGTAAATACATGTAAATTATTTGTAATAATACAATATAAATATTATGCTTATACCACTGTACCGTACTTTTAGGAAATTTTAACAAGAAAAAATAATCTGTACATATTTAGTATAGATGCAAATTTTTCTTTTTCTGAATTTTTTTTTTTTTTTTTTTGGCCAGTTCTGGGCCTTGGACTCAGGGCCTGAGCACCATCCCTGGCTTCTTCCTGCTCAAGGCTAGCACTCTGCCACCTGAGCCACAGCTCCCCTTCTGGCCGTTTTCCATATATGTGGTGCTGGGGAATCGAACCGAGAGCCTCATGTGTAGGAGGCCAGCACTCTTGCCACTAGGCCATATTCCCAGCCCTTTCTGAATATTTTTAATCTATTTTTTATTAAATGAATGTGCCATGGATGTGGACTCTCATGAGTCATCAGAAAAGTTCCCATAAGGGGTGGGAATATGGCCTAGTGGCAAGAGTGCTTGACTCATATACATGAAGCCCTGGGTTTGGTTCCTTAGCACCACATATGTAGAAAAAGTCAGAAGTGGATCTGTGCTGTGGCTCAAGTGGTAAAGTGAGCAGAAAGAAGCCAGCAACAGTGCTCAAGCCTTGAGTCCAAGCTCCAGGACTGGCCAAAAAAAAAAAAAAAGGTTCCCATAAATAGTTAAAAAAAAACAAACCATTATGAGTTTCTTTTCTCCCTGAATGATCCAACATAGAGATTAGAAACATTCATCTTTTCATAGAGAGGAGTTTGCAGGCAACCAATTTCCAGTTCATAATATGTATGCAGAATTTAGCCAAAAGGGCGGCAAGGGAAGTTTTTGTTTTCCAAAATAAACTACAGATAAACCTGAAGCACAGTGCTTCTCAGATTCCTTTCCTGTCTACCTTCTGCACAGAAATGAATCCCAGAACAGAAGTAAAAAAGCCTTTGGGGAGTAGGCAAAGAACTGAGCAGGTGTAGTCTTAACTACTGCATGTGACATTGTTGAGCCCAGAACAGTTCCTCTCCAGACTCAGACCTCTTGTCAGAGTGTAAAATTACCCCTCCTCTTCTTTGCTTCAAGTCAGTTGCAGCTGAAAGCTTTTCTAAGTGATATGATGGGATCAATAATATGAATCTATTCGTAACTGAACACTTGGAAAAAACTTCAAAAACAATCCTATTAATTACGTGGCATTCAACAAGACTAGCACCATAAGAAGTAGTGAATATTAATACATATCCTTGAAGAGAGAAATAGTGCTGAGATATATAATTAATGTAATTTAGTGTAACTGAATTATGTTCACTGAACTGTGAGAACACACATTAGGATATAATTAATTTGGGACAATATTTAATAAAAATAGAGTAATCCGATAAGGATTTCATAGACCAAGTTGTGGTCTAATGTATAAGATGAAAGAAACACCTAGTATTTTACAATATTATAATTTAATAATGCTTGTTATATTTTTAAAAATATAAGTAGTATTAGTTTACTTAGAAAGTGTTTAGCAAACACATGTATATGAGAGAAATGCAACCTCAGAAAACTTAAATCAGGGTTTTTATTGGCATAGATTTATATTGGATTAGTTTTAATTGTCAAAGTCTTTCATTGCTAAGATGCTTAGAATCATACCTGGCTTGTACATACTCACCCTACCACTTCCTTAGGTTCTACCTTTGTCGCTATCAACTTGAGGAGTAACAACCCCAGGTTCCCTGGAAAGTGTGAGTGGACAAGATACCACCATTTTTTTCAACTGAGATGTATAAATTTACTCAGAAAGTGTAAGAAAATCAAAACTAAGACCTATTCATCCTGGTTCTCTGTATTCCTGTGAATCTGAGATTGTCTAATTACTAAAAGAACTTTAATACACACAACTTCCCAGAGATTCAAAACATGAGCTTTCTAGATATAAAATCAAATCAAGTATCAAAAAGATACCCAATATAAGTGTAGGGTTTTATATGAGAAGTCTTGAGGAGAATTGCAATAATGCAACCCTTACTTCATCTGGTTGTTAATCAGATTTCTCAGAATATCCGCAACTGGGCTACCTACCCCAGATTCTGGAGCCAAGCATATTGCAAACAGGAGAAATTTAAAAAACTATATGTCAGTAAATCACTACTACAAGGTTAATTTAGCCTTTGCTGATGTTGTACTCCAGTTCAGGGCAAAGCTTTTGTCAAAGGCCAAATAGTAAATATTGTAGACATTGGAGACATATGGTCTCTGTCACAGCTACTCAACTGCCTTTGTAGCTGGAAAGCCATCATAGATAATTAATGTAGATGAATGGATGTAGCTCTGCTCCAACAAAACTTTATATGCAAAAGCAACTTGGACTTGGCCCATAGGCCGCAGTTTGCCAATGTCTTCTCTAATTCAGTGAACTAGTTTATTTATCTAACTCTCATTTATTTCTTCACCCATTTTTTCTTTTCTCTGTTCCAGAACTCAGATTGTAGTCCATGAACTCAGAAGCACAGGAAGTAGAACTTTAATTAACATGTTAAACTAATTTCTGATCATCTGCAGAAATGGTGGGGCAAAGGGTGAAGAAATGCAGCAACAATACTCACTAGACACTATGTTGAAAATGAACTATGAAACTTGTGGGGGAGGAGTGTCAGAAGGGAAAAACTGGGAGAAAGAGAGGGAAGAGGTGACACTGTTCAAAAAGCAATGTACTCATTATCTGACTCGTGTAACTGTCACCCTTCTGTATATCTCAATTAACAATAAAAAACAACTAATTTCTGCATTCTGGTGACTGGTATACATTAAATCTGAGTCAGTTCAGATTCACCTCAAGTTATTTACAATCAATTTGGAGTCAGCTTATTGAATTGAGAGTTTCCTTTTTCTGCGCAGGATGCTTCCTTTCTTTCCTAAGTTGTGTCTATATATTGGAAGCCTCTGGGAATGGCTGGCACCAATAGGAAGGAGTAACTCACTGTCTTTTTTCACCCTGCTTTCTTCACCCACAAGCCTTAATATTCCTCCTGCTTTTTGCTGTGGATCTACTACACACTCCTTGTTTTAATATAAGTTTTATTATAGCTATAGTGTTTCTTCTGTTCTTTAGGTAAGGTATGGCTAGCAGGTCAGGCAATGACTGCCAGTGAAAAACTAATTTGCTATGCTCACAAAGCTCAAGAGGAAGAGGTTCATGGAAGCAATGGTAAAGACCAGTGTTGGTCAGGAGGCAGGGATGGGAGAACACTGTGAACAAGACAGAGACCACACTGTGGTTTCATAAACAGAAACAGACATGCTAGATGCAGTAGGTTTAGGATAGAATACTTGGCATAATACCTGTGTGTTTTGGTAAGTGTCATTGTCTCTGATTAGCACCTGTCCAAGGGTCAGGTAGTTAGTGGCACTGCCCATGAGTTGATTAACAGGCTGTGGATTGGCTAATTTGCATTTTAAAAGCCATCTGAGATTGTACCTGAGTGGTAGAATACTTAACCTAGTATGTACAAGGCCTGGGTCCCAAGTTCCCAGCACAGCAACAGAGAAAAAGAAAGGAGAAAAAAAGAGAGAAGGGAAAGGAAGGGAATGAAGGAAGGGAATGAAGGAAGGAAGGAAGGAAAGAAGGAAGGAAGGAAAGAAAGAAGGAAGGAAGCAAGGAAGGAAGGAAGGAGAGAAAAAAAAGAGAAATAAAGGAACAAAGAAACTCCATATAAGTTTCTAGGGAGGGGAAGTCTTGTAGTTTCAGCATTTAGAAGGCTGAAGTAGAGGATGGTGAGGTCAAGGCCAGCATAGGCTATGTATCAAAACTCTGTCTCAAAAGCAAACAAAATAAAAATTTAATTAAATTAAAACTAAAATAAAGCATCTAGTTACATCACCAGGAATTGGCCACTCCTGGTTGGGATCATCTTCTAAAGATCAGCAAAATACAAATATCAAAGCATCAGAATACAAAAAACAAAAACTATGGCTACAACATTCTCCTTTTTGGACTGTTTCCTGGGATGTATCTATACTGTTGTCAGGCATATAGTGGGAGTTCTGAGGACCTTCATTCCACACATAGGACACTAGAACTTCAGGAGGTTACTTCATACCAAGAGAGAATGATTCTGGAATTCTCTGCTCTTCTTCCATACAGAAGGAAATAGATAGATCTAGAGGGCTATTCAAAGTCTACTGAGGAAGCAAGGCACCCTTGCCAACTCGGTATACTTTCCCATCTCTTGTTTGATACATAAATGTTATGCCCTGTGTCCCTCAGGGATGTGGATTTAGAAAATCAAAACCAAAGATTTCAAAACTCATCACTCTTTTTCTCATAATGCTGTCTCTGCCACAATATTCAAAAGTTTATTTTAACACTCAAAAGCTGAACTCTGACTCCTGCAATTTGCATTTCCTTTCATAATATATCAGAAGAAGAGTCCATGGACAGAAAAGCATATTGAGTAATACAGGGAACTATTATCTCACCATGCCAGTTATACAGCTGGCACTATCTTTGCTCAACTTTGGCCTGGAGTGCTTTGCTGAACATGCCAATCTCTGTCCCTCTCTTGCTTGTAAAATCTTAAACTCTTCCTATCTCCTGTGGACCTGAGCTCCTGTTGTTGAATAATTCTCTGAGCCACACAGATGAAGAGTTTCTACCCTTAAGGAAATTATGAAAACTATGGCTTGAGAAACTTTAACCCAATAAAATTTGCTTTCTCTCAACTATTTTTCCTCACAAACATGGCTATTAGAACATATAGATGAGGAGGTAAAAATTTATTTATTTATTTTTATTTTATTTTTTGGGCCAGTCCTGGGCCTTGGACTCAGGGCCTGAGCACCATCCCTGGCTTCTTTTTGCTCAAGGCTAGCACTCTGCCACTTGAGCCACAGCGCCACTTCTGGCCATTTTCTGTATATGTGGTGCTGGGAAATCGAACCCAGGGCCTCATGTATATGAGGCAGGCACTTTTGCCACTAGGCCATATCTCCAGCTCCGAGGAGGTAAAAATTTAACATTGTACTTCTATACCTTGTGCATATCGAGTGACTTCAGAAATAAAAATTTGAAGATAGGTGAAAACCTAACACTAACCAAGCCAGTATCTTTGTGTGCAGCCAAATGTGGCTTCATTATAAACACTGGTCCTTGCCACAAAAAGGCCTGCCTGCCTTTCCATGCATTTGTTCTTTTTTCATTCATTTGTTCAATAAATATTTATTGGGCACTTTTATGTGCCAGGAACTAATCTTGTCACTGGAGAGAGATACATTAGTGAACAAAAGAGACAAAATCTACCACTGCCATAGAATACATGTCCTAATGACAGGAAATAACTGCTTAATTGCTAACACTTGATTGGAGATTATTGTGTGCTAAGCATTGATCTCATCCCTACAATAGCCTGATGAGATAGTTGTTATTGTTTCCATCCTTGGGATTTGGGGTTAGGTTGTTTTTTGTTTTTTGTTTTTTTTGTTGTTGTTGTTTTTTAGAAAATGTTTAGTAATTTGCCCAAGATTTTGGAGCTAGTGGAAAACAGAGACACAACTTGAACTTAGGCACACTGGCTGCAGAGTCAATTTCTCAACCACTCAGACTCCAGATAAAAGAAAATCATAGAGGATAATAAAAAGTAGGTATCTTAATGGATTTTTAAAAAAAGTAAGTAGGTAAAGGGTGTAGAACACACTAAGGGAAATTGAAATCTTAAATAGAATGAAGAAAAACTTGACTACGATGTCTCATTTGATTAGAGCTAAGGAAGTGAGAGAGCAAGAGAGATAAAAATCAATGGTAAATGTTTCAGGAAGAGGGAAGAGCAACTGGAAAGTTCTGACTTGGGATCATGCCTAACACTGAGAAGTATAACTTTGCACACTAATTTATCCAAGTGGAACACACATGCTCATCACAAAACACCCATCTTTGAACCCTGTTACTGCATTGCAAAATGCCAAGATTTAAAAAATCTACCATGTCTCTTTCTAACAGTTTTAATCAGGTTTTTTTTTAAATTCCCTTTCAAATTGATTTAATAAAGGGAATTATTAATTGTAGCAATGCAGGCCTATAATCACAGCTCTTTAAAAACAGAAGCAGGAATATTTTTAGTTCAAGGCCCTCCTGGGCTACATAGCAAGACATTGTTAAAGGAAAGTGCGAACACAAATAAAAGAAAAAGGAAGGAAAAAGACTAAGAAGATTAAAAAAAGAGAGAATGAGGAAAAAAGAATGATATGCCTTGTTATCTTTGTATAATATTGCTGATGTTAAGTTCTGAGTTTAACGTATATTTCCTTTGAGAAGAAAATGATCATCCTCATTAAACTTTCTTAAAAGTATTAAACATTTTGGCTTTACTAGCATGACAATTATTTGACCACTTCCAGGAAGAAAAAGAATTTGCAGAGCTGGTCTCAACTAAAATTAAGTTGGTGTTGTTGCATTTGCTTTGTTGTAGACTCTTCCAAACTCTTCACCAGTTGATATTGTTCCCGATTTATAGGAATTAGAGTCTAAACAGCTTGCAACAGAGGCTGCCCAGCCAGATTCTGGCAGAACTGATGTGAGGCTTATGAATGCCTGGCTGTTTCGTTCTGCTCTGTAACAGATGGCTTGTTTCTAAGGACAAAGCTCTTTATTTTCTTTCAAGTTTTCTTTGGGTTGTACAAGGAATGAGGGTCCTGGCAGCATAGTATTTGCCCTCCTCAGTTCTAGAAGACATTCATCAAGGTCTAATGAGAAGTGATTTTAGATTCAGAACCAAGAACAGGACATAGATTCCAGCTTTTATACTATGAGTGTAGTGTATAAAACAGTTTTTTAATCCTCTCTAAATTTTATTTAAAAAATAAATGATAACTACTATAGTTTTCATAGGGCTTAATAAGACAATAGATTGAAGTGTATTAAAAATTAAGGGCTTTCATAATAAAAAAACTTGCTATTGTCTTCTTTTTCTCCCTTGTTTATCTGATAATTCTTGTTTGTATCAATCTTTTATTTTCTTAATTAATTTCCTAAATTTTCCTATCCTCTGTCTCCTTTACTGAGTTGTGTTACTTCAAAATGTTCTTCTTTGAATTGAATTAGTTTTAATCATCTCATACACATTCCTTAACACAGTGGTTTAAATTTTCCCTCTGATATGTCCTTATGTCTGCAAATAATCTGTACATATTCTGTGTGACATTGGCCGGTGTTCACTTTGACAGACTACAAGGACCCAGCAGTCAACTTAATTTAAATCTCTGAATGTACTTCTTTCACTGTGTTGCTCCCATCTGCCTGAACCCCACAGATGAAATGTAAGCAGCTGCTTCTCCTGAACAGAAGGGATGCTTATGCATTTGGGTAGAAGTATGGGATCCATGCTGAGTAAGGCTACAGGAAGTGAGAGCAGCCTAAGAAAAGCTGCAACTAAGAAGACACAAGAAAATGTTGCTATTCTGAATGTGCTGGAAAGTCAACCAAGAGTCTTTAAGGAGACCAAAAGGTTTTCTTTCTTCTGCTCTTCTTATTTTTGTGGCTATTATGCTCATTTTCAAGTGGAACACATAATCAGTTCCCTTATAAGAAGAATCAAATGCCAAAATACTAATAGGAAATATTGAGTCAGGAGAAAAAAAAATTCTTTTCTGATGAATTCTTTTGGTATGTAACAACACCAATTCAAACTTACTTCTATTTTCTTTGGCTCTTCATCCCCCTTTGTTTTTCCCCCTCTATTCTGTCTATCTTGCCTCTTCCTATGTCTTCCACATGTTTATTTTATAGACATTTTGTTCTTTGCCAGAAATTGCATGTGTTTTATTTCTCTCTCCTAGATGGTGAAATTCATGAAGTTAGTCATTCTCCATTATTTATGTAGAATTACCATACTCAAACCATATACTAATGTGCATCCTCAAGAAGATGATGACTTTCTGAGCTTCACTTCATCCTTTACTATCGTCCCTCAGCAGCTTAACAAATTCACTGTATTTCTCCTTCTGAACTTCAGTGCAATGACTACAGACTACCTTACAGCCATGAGGCTCTTTAGATTCCAGAAAAGAAAAATTGAAAAGTAAAATCCCAGTGAAAAGGTATAGCCACATTCAATTGCAGATTGGGAGATCCAGAAGCACCTGATGAGAGAAAGATTTTAAGAGGCAAAGTATTTTTCAGTGATAGAGATTTTGAAAGCACTACTGGAAAAGAATAAGGTGCTAAAATGTGATCCTTGTTCATCCCACCATGTCAGAGGAGGAGGAGAAGGATACTGGTAGAAAATATGAGTTGTTAGGGAGTTGGCTGTGTCTTTATACCCAGCTCCCCCACCACCACACACACACTTTGTCCTGACACAGACTTATAGGCTGTGACTCCAGGTGAGGAAAATCTTGGCAGGTAAGGCTATAGCTAAATGCTAAACTGTTTGCTAACTATACTTTTCACCCTTGGGGAACAGAGTAAATCTTTGTGGAATATCTCTTCATCTGCTAATTGGCTTGTCAAAATTATGATAATCTACTTGGATTAAAAAGTCAGATATTGCTGTCAGCCTTGAGGAGCTTAATTCTGTAATGAACAATATTTAGTGTACTTTGAGTGGTGGAAGTGTCTCAGGATAGTGACGTATCTCATAGGAAGGACAGAAACTCAAAAGAAACTCAGCAAGGTGAAGTTTACTTATTTACATATAACAGCATGTTACTCACAACTGGCCAAGTAACAAGCATGCTGAATGGGTAGTTCATCCAGGTTTTACCCTGATTCTGTCTTATCCTTTGTCCTGATTGGTCAGAATTTAGGTCACAATCTAGTATGATTGACTAATGTGAAAGGGGTTAGAAGCTTAGCTAAGCAACCAGCTAAAACTAGGACATTTGACTAAAAAAAAAAAAATCTTACCCAGCTGGTATTCTACCACTTGGGCTATGCCTCCAGCTCTTAGAGAAACAATTCTTATAACAGGACATAGCTTAACTACAATAACTTCTTGTAAGATGGCTGCTGCCCTTAAAATGGTGGTGCTCATATCAAGAAACTACTGTGACAGAAAAAAATTCTAACTTCAACAAGAGTTATCTACAAAAGATCTCTGTGATTATTTCTTTCAATCTTCCCTCATCACATCCTGGTTATTTTTTCCTTAGAATAGGTTATTAAAAAAAAGTTCTAACACTGAAACCCTTTTCTTTTTTTCAATTGCCCACAACAACTAGGTGATCTGTTATAAACACAGTTGCAGAAAAGGTTGATATTATTTGGGGTGATAAAATTGCTAGCTAACCACCTCCTATGCTCAGTATGATTGCCCTCAAACATCCAATATTAACAAAGGAAATTGGGTCATATGGCTGCCTGGAATAGGCTTCACTGGACATCTGCTGTTAGCCATATTAGCAAGAAATGAACAGGAACAGTAAAAATTAATCATAGACCTTGTACTAACTGAAATATTTATGTGAGAGAAGTTATAAACCATTGCAATATGGTTTCTGCTTCTACTTTCTTTCTCTCTCCTCTGACCCTCTGTCCCTTCTCCATGTGGTGGTATCTTCCTTCTGTGTTAGATACTTTTGGTTTTTACAACTTATTCTCCTGTGAGAATAAAGAGGGCAGAGAGAATTGGCCAGTGTTGATTATGTGAACTACACTAAAGGTCATCATTCTATTGCAACTGCATCTGTCAAAATTTGAAGCTGTTCCCAGTAGTCCAAGAGGATTGTGTGGTTTCCTGGGAAGACCTTACCAAATGCTCAGTATTGTCTGAAAGCACTTTCCTCCTGGGATTTCACATATGTACAGACATAATTCATTATAGCTGGAGCAGAAGGATCCAATAGCAATTAAAAAACCACAGCATCTGAGCAAAACAGAAGTCATTGAGCCTTTGGAAGATGTTTATTTTTTTTTTCTATTTCAGACTAGTGATTACAATGGACTTTTAAGAATCACAATAAGGGGATTCACATGGCCTCTGTTGTGACCCTAGGCTGCCAGGATTTAATGCAAATTAGAAGGACTATTGGATGTGCTCAAAAGTTTAGTGAGGGAGGTCACCTTAGGCATTGTCTATTACTTTGGATCGGAGTTGTGGGCCACTTTAATAACTGAAATCATTACTATGCACATGTAACTTGAGGTATAGTCTTTGTATTTGTACATCTTCTATAAAGGTTCAAATGTCTGTGTGTTTGCATAAGTGTGTAGGCACACTCATCCAGTCATTGGGTAGAAAGGTATCATGTTTCACTTGCTCTGTAAAATGTCATTCAGCACAAATAATATTCTAGACAGTTCGTCGTCTTCCTGGGATTCTAAACATAGTTAACCCCCCAAATCTTTAAAACTTACTAAATATTTATTATTTATTAGTCTCTGTCCTGAAAGCTCTATATCTATGTCTTACTTTTAATTGTATTATTATAATAATTTTTATGGCAACAATTTTACCATGATTAAAGACTCAGAAGTTTAATAACTGCCTAGGAGCACTCAACTAGGAAGAGAGAGATGAACCTAGGTCTGTTGAGTTCATCACCAATGTTTTTAATTCATTTTACAGTCTTAAATGTTAGAAACAAACCTTTGAAATATGCAAGTGATATATAGAAGCTGAGTCCATACTGTATACACGTGCACCACCAAATAAAATATATATTAGTTAAGTGCCCTTTGCAGAATTCATATTGCTCACAAAAAGAGGAAATATCTTGTTATCTAAAGACTTTCTCTCTTTTCCCTACATGAGCTCAACAGCATTAGGCTCTACATTCTTGAGCCCCTTTTGGAGACTCAGTTATGTGTTTTCATTCCAAGATAATTGGGACATAAGAACTCCTCTTTCTTCTGCTACATGGCTTCTGATCTCCCCAACATTCCAAACTCAGCAGAGGGCAGGTAAGGAGAGAGGAAAGCCTTGCCTTATCCGTGGGCTTGTCCATGTCCAGTTTTCTTTTTTTCCTCAAGAGGCACAAAAATAAAAATAAATAAAACAATCAAGCCTCACTACCACTTCTAAAACTCCCTAGGGGATTACTTTTCCAGATTTCTCACTTATTAATTTGGTGACCCTTCCTTTTGATAACAGAGCCAAAGCACCTTCCATTATTGCTGTGAGTTGTGCCCATAGAAAAACCCAGGAGGAAATCCTTTCTTCCAAAGCCACCAGTAGTAGAAATAAAGAAAGCAGGGGATTTTGTAAAATGCCAGCCTCCTAGAATGAAGTCCAAGAGCCTTTCTTACCAAGACTATTCTATGCTGGAATCAAGACAGAATATGTTGCTATTTGATCGCAATCTGAAAATCAACAGCTTTTTGTAATTCTTCAGATCTCACATTTTGATCTGTGTATCATGTCACAGGGGCACAGGGGGTTGAGGCTGCTGGACAGCCACCGATGAGAAGTAAATAGTCTTGTTACTGTTATTTTTCCCCTAGATGACCCTTCCCTCTCAAAGAACAACATTCCGTGATCTCTGGCTATTCCAGCTTTACATCATCCACATTACCCTGTGGCAGGAACAGATTGATGTGTATTCTTGCTGCCCCCAGAGAGTTACCCTCTCATCTTTCATGTGCGGCTCCAGCACAATTGTTCAGAAGCAATACCAAGGATAGAGTGTGCACAATTGATTCCAATCTATCCATCACTTAAACCACAGTCTAGCACATCAGGAGGTCAAAATTTAAAGAAAGGGAAAGAAAGAAAGATTTGAATCAACAAATCCTTTGTCTATTCCAAGTCAAGGGAAACCATGATCCAATTTGGCTTGATTCTTTGACTTTAGAATAGTCTACTGTTCAGTACAATGTTGAGTACTTACTTGTGAGTATTCAGTAGTGAATCAGTAGTGGCAGTCATGGGCAGTTTTTTTCATCTGCATTTCTAGAAGCATGTTTTTTATTTGTTTGTTTGTTTCACTTACCACAATCTTTGGGTTTTACCTCTGGTGCTTCTGACTGGGGCATATGAGATAGTAAATGTGACAGACACTAAGTGAATTTTTGGTGCAAAATAATGAAAATCTTTTCTAAGGTATTGATTGGTCTCCTTCCTTGCGAAGATCAAAGAAAACAAGAATATTACCCAATCTTGCAGAAAATGAAAAATCTTATTTGTATGATAGTAATAAACACAAAGGGTTCTAAAATGGGTTTCAGAGTTTACTGACTTATTCATAAAATTGTATGTGAGCAACTGGCTCTAACTTTAAAATTTCTAAATCCCTACCCTTGCATGGCTGTCAGTATCCAGAGTCAATGCTAGAAGAAGGAAAGTCAGTCAACCAAGAAACAGTGGCTCATGCCTGAAATGGAGGAGGAGGAGGAGGAGGGGGAGGGGGAGGAGGAGGGGGAGGGGGAGGAGGAGGGGGAGGGGGAGGGGAGGAGGAGGAGGGGGGAGGGGGAGGGGGAGGGGGAGGGGGAGGAGGAGGAGGAGGAGGAGGAGGAGGAGGAGGAGGAGGAGGAGGAGGAGGAGGAGGAGGAGGAGGAGGAGGAGGAGGAGGAGGAGGATCATTCCCTAAATCTTGAGATTGCATGAAGAGAAAGGGAACAAGAACAACACACTAGGAAGAAGGAACAGTGGGAGGTCAGATCCTACCACAATGCTCCATAGAAGGTGTTAAGACAGAAAGGAGGCCTTGGGCTGGGAATATGGCCTAGTGGCAAGAGTGCTTGCCTCGTATACATGAGGCCCTGGGTTCGATTCCTCAGCACCACATATACAGAAAATGGCCAGAAGTGGCGCTGTGGCTCAAGTGGCAGAGTGCTAGCCTTGAGCAAAAAAGAAGCCAGGGACAGTGCTCAGGCCCTGAGTTCACGGCCTAGGACTGGCCAAAAAAAAAAAAAGAAGGAAGGCCTGATAGTTGCAGCTTCTTCAACAGTTATCCATAGTTAAACAAAGGGAGAAGCATTCACTACAAAGAATAATGCACTGCATAAACACTGAAGCATTTTCTCCCTCATACTTCTAAGAAACAAGTCTTCTCAGCCGCAATTTGATTTTAACTTTTTGAATGTGAAAAGAAATTCCATATGTGTGTATACTTTGCCGCTTGTGTGATTTTAGGGGAAAAAAAAGGCAAATCTATTGCTTTCATACTTACATTAAAATGCCAGATGTATAACCACAGTTTGAGTTTGATTTTTTTTCCCCCCTCAGCTCAAACAATAGTGTTCCCTTAAGCAAAATTGGCTTGGCTTTAAGACTAAATGCTAAAACTTAGTGTTTTGAAATCTTGCAGAATAATTTGTTGGCAGCTCAAGATCTTGTTTTGCCAAGTTTTATTCCAAAATAATTTTCTTACTCAGAGTTGATATGAGGAGTGGTGATTCTCACTTGAATATATGGCACTTACACAACTGAGCCAATTAACATGCAGAAAGAGAGAGAAATCACATTAGACTCCTGGAAAGGATTTAGGATTTTTACCGATAAGGACTGGGGCTTGAAGTTGAACATCAACCCCAACTTTCATTGTGGATAAGGCAAGTTATCTATTATCTTCAAGTTAGCAAACATTAAAGAAAATATTGTCCTGAAAAGAGAAAGCAAGAAAGAACTTTGGGATGATGGTAGCTGGAGAAGTCCTGCATCCTCCGGTAGAGAATTCTGTTTCAACCCACCTACTGCCCATGGGTCCCATAGGCAAAGGCAAATCAAGATTTGTTTTCATATTTTCTCCTTATTAGGTGAAAATTATAGGCTCCAGCCCCCAAACCAAAGCAAAGATACCAGCTTTTTTGGGGGGTGGGTGGAGAAAGTCAATGAAGCTCTCGTGAGTTTCATCTCTTCTAAACTTCAGGGTCTCCCTGATCCTAAGAATCTGAAGAAGAGTAGAAAGGTTGAGTTTTCTCATAATCCCCACCACCCTCTGCCCTGAGACTTCAAATACCCAAGAGATCACCTCATGATATTCTGAAGGAGAAGAGCTTCACAGCCTGCTATGTGCCGAGTGAGCCACAAGTAGGGATGTTTGTATAGTCTACCAGTTTGGTGAAGATTCCCATAAAGGTTTTGGAAAGAGTTGACAGAAAAGTGATATCAAGAGGCCTACTAGCCAGAGAATGGGCTAAACAAAAATTTCTAGTTTGAAATAAAGCTGCTTTTAAAATTAGACTTCAAAGAAGTAGAAGAGCACAGAACTAAAGTTACTTGGTTCTTTAAACTTAAAGGGTGGATGGATGAACTGGGAGAGAACAAGGGAAGAGGTGACACTGTTCAAAAAGAAAAGCACTCATGGAAGTGGTGCTGTGACTTAGAGTGGTAGTGCCAGCCTTGAACAAAAAGAGTTCAGGGATAGCGTCTAGGCCCTGAGTTCAAGCCCCATGACCAACCAAAAAGGAAAAACAGAGGAATGTGCTCATTACCTGACTTATAAACTGTATCTCCTCTGTACATCACCTTTAAAATAGCAATAAAGAAGGTTGGATGGATTATATGAAAGAGAGGGCTAGCACTGTGATACAGTTGGAGACTTGGGTGATCAGATAGAAGAGTATATTAAAGGGCAGAGGAAGAAAAAAAAGCTATAGAAATATGAGAGGAGATCTGTACATGTTTGAAGGAAGATTCATGAAAGAAATAGAAGTGCCTGAATGAGAAAAAATACAGAGAAGCAGGAGAGATAATAATTAAACAAATAACAGGGGAAAGTTTCTGTGAAGAACAGCTGAGTCGGCAGGTTTGAACAACCCATGAAGTTCCAGATAAGACAGCTGGGATAATGCACATATATAACTACACGAGTCCTTATAAAATTCCTGAACTCTCATGTTAAAGGCCAAGGAATATATAATGCACCCAGACAGGATATATTTTGCAAAAGAAAGAAATTAGACTGGTAATAACGTTTTGTAATCACAAAGCTATGAAGTGGTAGAAGAATGTCTGTAGATGCTCTTGGATGAAAAGCTAGGACTGTGATAAAATATTACTCACTGACAGTTGATAAAAACATTGTTTGCAGAGATTTCTTCTCCCAAATACCCTGTCTGAGCAAACCAGGACTGTAAACAAAGAATAAATAAATCTGAACTTCATGATAGATGGGACAGAAGAAGAGGGGAAATGAGTGAGCAGAGAAGTTGGAAATAGATTTATAATGAAATGTAATTGAATAATGATAGATTATCTGAAATGAATAAATTAGGGGATGGGACTACTGCAAGGAAAATTCTAATTAGTATCTGTATCTAAAAGTACTAAATTATTTAAGGCCAACTTTAGATGGGAGAAAGAAGAAAAGATAAAAGCATTCCAGAGGTCTTGTATGGAACACAGGAGGAATTCAAGGAAGCTGTTGGGTAATACGGAAGTTTCCTTATGGGAAAGAGAAAAAGAAGCGTTACTAAAGGAATAAAGAACCTTAGTGAAGCAAGAGTTATGATCTTCTTTTCATAAACTATTAAATAAATATGCATAAATTATGAGCCTGAAGAAAGGGAAAGTAACCACTAATGATAGATAAAATTATAGTCAAACTTCCATGTTAACAGAGAGAAGAATGGAAAGACTAATAAAGTTTATAACAACTTATTCCTACAAACTAAGGAAAAGGGAAAGCAATAAATCAAAACAATAAACCTAGTGTGAAGAATAAGCATTAAAATAAAGTATATCAAGCTGTAAAATATAAAATGCTTAGTTTTCCCAACAAAGAGAATATTAGGATAAAACATCAAAGCTGTGATACCTCTCATTACTAGTCATACAAATGAAATTGACAATATTGAAAATGAAAGGATAGACAAAGCTCAGGTAAATATCAATGTAGAACCAGGACGGATAATATTTCTACACACTAAGTAGGATTTAAAATTAAAATCCCTAAATAAAACAAGAAATTACATAGTAAGAAAATACATGAAGCTGGAGATACAATGATACCTGTAGATCCCAAATAGCATGAAGTTCATGAAGGACAAACTATTAGTCCTACAAGAGAATTGCACCAATGTAAGTGATAGAGGAGCTTTTTTTTTTTTTTTTTTGGGGGGGGGGCCAGTCCTAGGTCTTGGACTCAGGGCCTGAGCACTGTCCCTGGCTTCTTTTTGCTCAAGGCTAGCACTCTGCCACTTGAGCCACAGTGCCACTTCTGGCCATTTTCTATATATGTGGTGCTGGGGAATCGAACCCTGGGTTTCATGTATGGGACGCAAGCACTCTTGCCACTAGGCCATATTCCCAGCCCATAGGGGAGCATTTTAATTGTATGTTTTAGAATCAAGAACTGTTGAAAGCAAAAACACTAACAACAAAACTTAGTAATACATTCATTAAAGTGAATTAAATGGATGTTGAATCTTAAATTTGGGGTTAGAGAATAATTTTGTTGCATTGCAGACATAAAATAAGTATGCAAGTCTCTTTCATGAAGAATTTATATGGTTAATTGAAGAATTTATGTAGTTAATTGTGAAATATAGCAAGATAAAGTGATCATCTATGCTATTTGAATCATGGCTTATTATTTTAGTTAATCTGGAGAGACTAGATTTGAAAATATTGAAATCCATTCTCTTGCAAATGTAATAACATCTTTCTGTAGTATGCTACTTTACTGCTCTTATCTTTCCAAGTAGACTTGCATTACAGTTGTCCTCCTTATTTTGGGAAAAAAATGTGACAGAATGGATATTCTCTAGGTGTATATATTATGATATATAATTCATCATAGTTGTTAGAGATGCTAGCTTTTTCTATCATATTATTAATGAACAGGTAATGAGAACCATTACAATAATTTACTTGCTTATCTATTCTTTCATTCACATATGTGAATTGCAAAATGAAACTTGCTGAATTCCTACTAGGTGCCAGTATTCTGCAAGATGTTTCAGGAGATACAAAGATGAAGAGTTTGCAATCTAATGAGAGGCTTATATTGTAACTCACAGAATATTCAGAGTTTGCAATATGAACATGAGCTATGAATGGAAAGCAGTCCTGACTCACTTGCTTATATCTGTGTTGACTGAGAATAACTTACCTCACAGTCTTACCTAGCACTCATAAACACTCTATGCTTTCATTTTCTCATCTGCAAAACTGAGAGAGTAGCAATAATATTCTCATAGAAGTCCTGGGAAGATTTGCTGAAATCATGTGTGTCCAATGTTTAGTACAGTGCTGGCACTCAAGTTTCAAATGGAGTGTTATAAACATATGCATCAATAAAAAGGTTATTAATATTAAATTGGGCAGAAGTGATTCTTTCCTATTACAAAGAGGCGTAAAAAGATTGATCTCTCCTGTCAATATCAGAAATACCCTCAAGAGAAGGGAAAAGAATGTAGTTATCCTGAGTTTTTTTTACCCGCAGAGTAAAGCCTCTTAAGTGAAATCCTCAGATGAAGAGGAATCACAGTCACTGTAGTTGAGCAAAGGCCACACCTGATCATATTAATCCACATGCTTCCTTTCCACCCTGGAAAGTCCTGGGGTCTACCTTACAGTGATGACTAATTATTAAATCAGTTGTAGAAGGAATTGAACACAGAAGGGTTGGCTTTTGTTTGCCACCTTGAAGGGAACTCTGATTGTGCTGCCTTTCTCAGACATTCTTCACGTCTGGCACTGGACAAAGGAAAGCAACCCTTGCTTAAGAATGGCTATCTTGTGGGTAGGGATAGGAAGGAAAGACTGGGAAAGAGTAGAAGACTAGGGAAGCAGAAGGGGAAACATGGTTCAAAAAGAATTGTACTCATTACCTGATTTATGTAACTGTAACCCTTCTCTATATTAACTCTACAATAACAATTTTTAAAAAAGAATTATCTCCTGAGAATATCTGCATATTACATTATTTGAGACCATGTTAATTCATCCTCTGCATTACCCATTGCATTTGGAAAATCCTATGGACAAAATTACATTTCAAAACAAAAACTAAAGCTGGGTGTTGGTGGTTCACCCCTCCAACCTTCCTTACAGAGTAGTCTGAGATCTGCCCAGGTAGACAAGTCCCTGAGACTCTCATCTCTAATTAAATAATAAAATCCAGAATTGGAGCTGTGGGTCAAGTCATAAAGCACTAGATACACACACACACACACACACACACACACACTTTCAAAATCAAGAGTAAGTGCTTTCACTTAACACTTCCAACTCAGCACTTCTGCTCCATGTTGGCCAATCCTATGTAGAGAGAGAAAAAGATAAAGAAGGCATCTACTATTGATGACACAGTTGAGAGAGGCACCTTTGGAGGACACCTTCTATATTATTGTACTTAAGTGTCTCTTCTATTTTCTTAAGCTACAATTTTATGACACAAACTAAACATGCCCCACGGCATTTTAGCCCACCATTTTTATGATGAATGCTGTTCATGCTTGCATGAACAAATATTCATATCCACAGAGTTGGTCTTTTGAATAGGGCTCCATGACCTTGAGATAATCCTACTAAAAAGCTGTGTCTGTCATCTTTCCTTCTTGAACAATGATATTACACTAAGCAAGCTCAGGAATGTGTCTGCCCCTAAAGGCCTTCTCTTTATGAAAATATATAAACTCTCCAAATAATACCCCCATGCCTCCTTCATTTGAGGAAGGCATTACTTTGGAAATCACTCCCAGCCTCTTCTTACCTGCTACACATCATAAATCTTTTTCCATTCTTATTTCTTGGCTCTGCTTATATTGGCTTTACATGCACCATGATGTGGACAAACTTAGTTTAATTCCACTGACTTTTGCTGATCTATGACATCCCACAGAGAGAGAAACCAAATCAATGCAAATAAAAATGAAGCTAGTTTTTGTTTCCTTTCTCCACTCATTGCTTACAATTGTAATTCCCTCAGCCCTGCCACTAACCTCAGATACAAAGAGTCTCAGACAGAGGAGAAAGACTAGTAGTTCTAATCTGGTCCTAATTCTTGGTTAATTGTGTGTATGTGTGTGTGCATGTGTTCAGATAGCTAGCTACCTAGAGATAAAGATAGATAGATGATAGATAGATTATATTATGTACTATTTATTCATTTATTTACCTATTTATTTAAATAGAGTTGCACTATGTATCCCAGGCTGTTAATAGAACTCAAAGTTGATACAGAGTTCTGCTAGCCTCAAATATGCAATTCTTCTGCTTCTGCCTTCCTGTACTGGAATCACAGGCCAGTGCCACCATGCCCAACTAAAATTTTGTACTAAGTTATTCTAGTTATTTGAACCTTAGTTTTTAAATTGTAACATGAAACTGAAATCTTTATAATAGTTGCTTTGTAGATTAGAAGTAGCAAATGCAAAATGCCTGTCATATGGAATGAACTGAAAAGCTAGTTTATTATGATGAAATTAGGAGCTGAATCAAAGTGGGTTGTATATGAGAGGTCATGGGTTTTCATGAAAATACCTTGAGCCTCAAGTCATAGGGCCTGTTTAAAAACAAACACCAACTTCAAAGAAAACAAACATCATTTTTCTCTTCTGTTCTCCCTTTCAGAGTCACTCCTCTCGTATGTAATTATGGAATGAAGGGAGGATAGAATTAAACTGTTTGAGATGCAAATAAACTCTGTTAACAAAATCATGCTGTGAGTTAGTGATCATCTTTTCACAAACTCTGCCTACTGTCATTTAGAACAATATACAGACTCATCCAGACTTGCTAGATGGGAAGTGAAAGATAAAAAGACTTCAGCACTGTCCCTTTGCAAGAACACAGCATTAATGGCCATGCGCAGAACACGGACAGCAGCAGTCTAGCTAAGCAGCCACCATATGGTGAGCTGGAAGAGGAAAAGCCTCCAGGTAGGAGGGCAGAGCTGTTCCAAGGACACAGAAAAGTACAGTTTCAAAGCTCAGGGAAGTAAACAGCATGTTAGGGCAGAGAGGTGAAGACCAATCCTTTACTTATGCAATCAATATATCATGGGGAAGACTTACTCATTTCTATTACTGTTGCAACTTTTATATAATGTCAAGTAGTTGACAGTGTAATTATTATCTCTGTGTGTGTGTGTATATGTATGCATGTGCATGCATATGCCAGTCCCTAGTCTTGAACTCAGGGCCTGAGCACTGTCGCTAAGCCTTTGTGTGCCAGGCTAGCAACTTTGCCACTTCAGTCACAGTTCCACTTCTGGCTTTTTGATGGTTAATTGGAGATAAGAGTCTCAGACTTTCCTCCTCAGGCTGGCTTCAAACTGCAATCCTGAGATCTCAGATCCTGAGTAGCTAGGATTACAGGTGGGAGCTAGCAGCACACAGCATCATTATTGTCTTTAAATAAGACTTGGTACTACAGGAATGCGCTAAAAGATCTGTCATGTGAGTGTTAGGAGTGTTGGGAATTAAATTAGGTTAAGATAACATTTATGACATGGTTGATTCGGGCTTTCATCTGTACACAAGAGACAGTTGTCATCGTGTAGACAATGCAAATATCTGAAATTAAACATTCCTGGATTGGTTCAAGTCTACTTCTTTTCTGGTAAGCCTGGAGATATATAATGTATATGCCTGATTTTGTATATTACATGTATGTGAATGTCTGTGTACATGTATAATTGAATTATGTTGAGAATAATTGGTAAATGAAAGCATGTGTTTATGTGTGTGTGTTCATGTGTGCAAGTACATGTGGGTGTGCATGTGTATGTGGGTTTGGAGGTGATGCTGGCGATCACACCCATTTCTTTGTAGATGCCAGGCCAATAATCTTCAACTGAGCTACATCTCAACTCTGAAGGTGATGTAAAGACACAAGTTCTGGGCATTCAACTTTATTATTGTAATCCATCTCTGGGTATGGTACTTTACAATGATACCACACAGCCTGATTACTTATAGCATTATCACATAGGAAACTGTATAAATCTTCTTTGTTCTTCTTTTTCAAGTATTTTTCTCTGATTCTGGATCCCAGGCAATTACAGATCTATCTCTGAAACAAGAACAAGGAGATAATAATTTCCATAGGATTTAAACTGGATCTCTACATCACTTTAGTAGGATTGCCATCTTGACAATATTTCCTATAACCATGAACATGTATGTCTTTATTTAGGTCTTGGTTTCCTTCAACATTGATTTTGAACTATTTCAGTGCAAAAGTTTTTGTTTTTGTTTTTGCCGTCCTGGGCCTTAGACTTAGGGCCTGAGCACTGTCCCTGGCTTCTTCCCGCTCAAGGCTAGAAGTTCTGGCCGTTTTCCATATATGTGGTGCTAGGGAATAGAACTGAGAGCTTCATGTGTAGGAGGCAAGCACTCTTGCCACTAGGCCATATTCCCAGCCCTCCGTGCAAAAGTTTTGAGCTTCTTTTTGTTTGTTTGTTTGTTTGTTTGTTTGACAGTCGTGGGGCTTGGGCTCAGGGCCTAAGCCCTGTCCCTGGCTTTTTGCTCAAGGCTAGCACTCTACCACTTGAGCTACAGTGCCACTTCCGGCCATTTCTGTTTATGTGGAGCCAAGGAATTGAACCCAGGGCTTCGTGCATGCTAGGTAAGTACTCTACCACTACCACATTCCCAACCCAGTTTTGAGCTCTTTTGATTAACTTTAACACTAAGTACATTACAGGTTTTAATGCTATTATAAATGTAGTACATGGAGATACATGTTGATTAGTAAGTTTTTTTTAGCAGATAAAAATGGATATGTGATGAAAAGAGGAATCCCATCCTTAGCTAAGGTAGAATGTTAGATTTTGTAAGAGCTTAAGATATTGTGCCTCTGTTTCAAGTCTAACTCAGCTCTAGACTTTTCAATTCTCTACAAGGCTTACTTCTGCTTTGTCATTTGCTCCTTCTGAAAGCTGCCATTAGAGGGCACGGGAGAGAATCTGCAAAGGTGGCAGAGGAGAAGCAATTGGTGCCTTCCCATTTGTTCCCTCTGGTCTTCTTATCTCATCACAACTTCCTGCAAGCATCACTCAAGCCATGCTGCTTCACCTCAGCAGCAGCTAAATTCAATTTGCAGTTTCTGAAAAGCTTGGAACAGACTCCAGTAATAGTAGAATGGAGTCTTTTCTTCAGAGGTTTTTGTTGTTGTTGTTTTTGTTTTAAATCTGGGTTCTTAAAATTTAATTCTAATCTCTACATTTTCCTCTAATCCTAGCAATAGGACTTGTTGCTATCTCTATGTACCCTAACGATCTAGGTAACAACTTTACACCTTTTTAAGAATTCTTTATATTAAGTTCTCGATGTTCTTACTATTGCTACGACTCTGTCACCTAATTTCCCTGGTTGATAGAGGGGCTCATTCTTGCTGAACACGTGATATTTGCCAAATACTGAAACAATCTTTCCATTTCTTCTCCCAGATAGGTAAGGAATTTTGTGCAAAGGTATAAAATATGTTTAGCAGGGGGAAAAGAAAGAAAGAAAGAGATTGAAAGAGAGAGAGAGGGAGAGGGAGGGAGGGAAGGAGCGAAGGAGGGAGGGTGGGAAGGAAGGAAGGGAGGGAGGGAGGGAGGGAGGGAGAAAGAAAGAAGGAAAGAAAGAAAGAAAGAAAGAAAGAAAGAAAGAAAGAAAGAAAGAGAGAGAGAGAGAGAGAAAGAAACAAACTACTTATAACGTTTTCCTTGTCCTAACCCATATATTTTGCTTAGCTGATGCAATATGAGTGTGAAAAGGCTCTAAAGTCTAGAAAGTTGGATTTTACATGGTTCCCCCAATCTCCAAGAGAGAATGCTGTATGCAGAAGACCCTGAGTCAGGTGGAGAATGGTATCACCAGCTACTGGCCTAACATTGGGTCCAACAGAGTTTTCTGCAACAATGGGAACCTTCAATATCTGTATTGTCTGATATCATAGTCACTTGTCACATATGTGCTACTGAGCACATGGATGTAGCTTGTATGAGCCAGGAAGTAGATTTTTAATTTTTATGAATTTCAATTTAAAAACAATCATGTGACCAGTCCAGTTAGACTTCAGAGCAGCAACAGACAGGTATAACAGAAGAAGTTCTGCGCGTTCTGGTCTTCTGGATTTATATTTTCCCAGTAAATAAAAATGTTCATTGGAATTGTTAAATCGTGTGCCTAGGTGACTCGTCAATGAGCTTTCATTTATGAAAAGACTGTCAAAAACAGATCATTCATGCTGGGGCTCACCTCCACAGGTGCCAGGGAGCGTCTTGCCTTGGGGAAGAAAGCAAATCTATACTCCATGATTAGGGTGTGATTATATTTTACAGACAGGAATCAATGCCTGGTGATTTTGATGCACTTGGCTTTTATCTTGTGAGATTTATTTAAAGAAGCACACACATGGCTTAGAGCCTCAGGGAATGGTAACATATAAAAATAGGAGAGCATAAAGGAAGAAAAAGAAAGCCCGCTTCATCTGTAAAGAGGCTTGCTTCTCTTTGGGGTACCTCCAATTCTTACCACCTGCACATCCTGCTTTTTAAAATCCCTACCCCAAATCATCTCTTAGAGAAAGTCTTTTATTATTGACATAGTAAATAAAGTATAGTCCCCAACACTAGCCAAAAGAAAAGTGGAAGGAAGAAAAGAGGAAAGGAAGGAGGAAAGAAGAAAGAAAAGATGGAAGGGAAAGAGAAAGGGAAGGAGGAAGAGAGAGAGAGAGAGGTGGAGGAGGGAGAGGGAGAAAGGGAAAAGGGAGAGGAAAAAGATTGTGACTGTATTTGTAGTGCTTTATTTCATTCCAAAAATGAAGTGAATAAAAATGTCACTTATTTCTAGATGATTGGTGATTGTATTAATATTCAATATTGTTTTAATTTCACGTTGTCAAAATGTTGCAGTGGTGACAAAACCAATGACCTCCACAGTTTCTTAGTTTGCTTTTTTTGTGCATGTTGATATTTTCAACTGTTATCATTCTGGAACAGATGGATCTTTATAGGGTCCATGTTGTTAAGTTAATGCTATCCCACAACTGTTATGTTTAACTCTTTTTCAAGTTCATTTAGTATTTATTTGGGTATGTCCTCGAATAAGATTGTTTCCATTAAATAGTCACAGGGGCACTTAGGACAGATTGTAGAATTGGCCTCAGTTTAACCTTGTGTAATATATGTATACATTTATACATTTCTTTATGTAAGTTTACATCGTACTTTATAGGCTGTTAAGAGTAAGACTCTTCAGCAAAGTGCTTACCATGGAAGTCATGGAGAATGAATAAGGTAAAAGTTCAGAACTAAGGGAACAAATACACAAAGGCTCAGTAAAACTTCACTCAAGAGTAAAGGTACTAACTTCTTTGGGTTGGTTTCAAGTATGAACATTTCTCTTATGGGCCCCTGAGTTCATTTATATTTAGCAGATTATGAATGGCAATTTCAGCTTGGAAATAATGGATTTTCATATCTAAATATCAAATACAACATGTCTATTCTTTCTGAGTGGTTTCCTTCTGGAAATTGGACAAGATCCAAAGGTGAGAAGAGTAAAGGCTCTCTTCCAAGAACAGCTCAAAGCTTTAGCTGAAACATGTTACTTGCAGTAATAACCTTTTCTGCCTGTCTCCTATTTTGCTGATATTTGTTATCTGATGGTCACACTACAAGTGTTCAAGTTGTGTTTGTGATAGAGAATAATTGTAATCTTTTTGCTGAGTTCTCATAGAGAAATGTACAAGGGCTATCATGGATGTTGATTGGTAATGACATTCTCATTCTCATTTCTTTGAAGTAAATAGGGCTGGTACATCCTGAAGTAGGAACAAAGTCATAAAACCAGACGTTATTCCTACAGAAACAGCAGGATGTTATTGCTTTTTATATAAAATACCATTTTGGTCTTGCTTATCGTAATGGATTTTTATTGAATATCAGTCTACACTATGTTTCTAACCATATGGTACACTGATCTTTTCCATAGGATGCTTTCATACATCCTATGCTTCTTGTTTCATACATCCTATACTTCTTGTTGTAGGTATTATTAACAACAGACAGACTTTAAAATGTTAATTTAATAGATACCAATATGTTCAGGTAACAATGTTTCTTGAGAGTACTGGAAGTCATTTTCATAATGTTTATTCTATTTTTGATGTTACTTTCTTCATTACCCTTGTTGCTTTAAAAGCTGTGGTTTGTAATCAATAGTTCTTGGTTTCAAAACATCTATGGTATGAAAGGATTCTCTTATAAGTATTGACACATTGGAAAGAGATAAGACAAACATAAATGAGGATCCTTCTTCCCCACCTCCATATTAAGAAATTCTTTGGATTGGTGGGGATTGCACATCATTTTCTCACTGTTAGGCCATGTTTCACTATAAAGATTTTCTCTTGCTTAATTGCTACAACTCAATCTTTAGAAAGACCTGCATTTTTTAGAAAATGATGCCAATTCCTTATTTGATGTTTTAGTGAAAATAAGGCATTTTCTAGACAATGATCTGCTTCATTCTGCTTTTGTGAGCACAGCACTTCAGTGGAGAAAGGTAACAAGAAGGCCTCTGCCTAGCCCTGCAACTTCTTGAGACTGGAGGTGAGTTTTCTCATTTATAAAATGACTTAAGCTAGATAAGACTATTCCCAGTTTCTGTGGAATACTACTATAGTTTTCTGCTTAGAAAACTGTACTACAGTTTTACTACAGTTTTATGCTTAGAAATATCTATACATGAAACCTTCAGATGAATTATACTTAATAGGACATATTAAGGGCTCATTAACTTATAATTCTTTTTCTAAATGCATTATCTAGTTACATCCTATAATATTCATGATAACACAGTAAACTTGATGTGACATTAAAAATATTTCTCAGTAGTAGAAATAAGCTCTAGAAAAGGTAATCAAGAAATAAAGAAGCCAGGTGCCAGTGTAATCCTACCTACTTAAAAGGCTGAAATTTGGTTATCCCAGTTCAAAGCCAGCCCAGGCAGGAAAGTATATGACATTCTTATTTCCAAACAGCCACCAGAAAGCTGGAAGCGGAGCTGTGGCTCAAGTGGTAGAGCACTAGCCTTGAGCACAAAAGCTCAGGAACAGCACCGAGGCCTTGAGTTCAAGCTCCATGACTATTACACATGCACACACAATAAAGAAAAGTCATAAGCAAATTACATTAAGAAAAAAACAAAAAGAAAAGTGAAGAAACATGGTGGATTCAACTCTATCTGTAATGTTTTAGTGCTTAAAAATGTCTGAAATAATGCCAATATTTAATCAGGTTTCCTGGTTAAGTAGATGCTATTTTTTACAAGCCAGAAAGCTTTAATATTTTATAGTCAAGTATTTTTCTTATAAAAAATAAGGTACAGTGAAATTTGTGGAAATCAAATATGAATAAACACATTGGTGGATTACTGCGCTGGTTGTTGATGTTTTACTTGGATCTCAAGGCTATGATAGCACTGCCTCTAATTTTCCCCCAACGCTTATTAGATCCATTTTGAAAACTCCTCCTGCTTCCCCAGCTTCAGTCTTTGGTCTCCAACTTGGCCTATGTTCTACTCTTTCCCTTAACCCCCTTCTTCACCTCTGGCAGGACTCCTCTACAAAGCTTTCTGACATCAGAAGCTCCTCGTTTATGTATGTTTTGAGTACTCATATCCCTTGACATCCAATCCCTTCCTTCTGCTTACATTTGCCCCTGGGTACGGGTTAAATGTAGAATTTTTACACTGTTAAATACTTCTTGGCAATTAAGGTAAATGAACTCTAGCCATATAGCTCAACATAGATATAGCAAAACATAACAATAACCATTGATGTTCCTCTTGTGGTATATAGAAGATGGCCACAGCCTGGACTCAGGCAGAAGTGGACATTGCCATTCCTCATCTGGGGCAGTGACAGAGTTTGAAACTACATGGACAAAACTTCTGGCCTCATGCTTATTGAAAAAGTATAAATTGAGTACAAAATTATACTTCTGCTAAGATTTTAGCACTGTAAAATATATGTACATATCCAAGTTTGAAAAAGAACAGAGAGAAATGAAAATAGATTTTAAAAAATATGTCAAGGCCATGGGTAATTTTCTCCCCTTTCTTTGCATTCCATCAATACTGTTATGTGTTTGTGTAACAAGTTATTTTAAGTTGTTAAAAAAAAGTAGGCTGTTGGACAGATAGAATCAATCTGTAATCTTTTTTGTAATGAGCAGCGAGTTTTCTCAGAGTTGGTAATGGGCTCCAATTCTGCTGTCAGAAACATAGTTTATCTGCAATTCCAGGACAGTCATTTCCTACTGGCCACAAAGCTATGGAATAAGAGGGACATAGAGCACTACTGTTGGAAATTTTAATTTCAACTTGCTTTTCAAAGCTTCAAACAGATTAATTACTTCATTTGCATTGCAGGAATGGGCAACAAAAGCGTAAAATATTTCAGAGGAAGTTCGTGGATTTGGTTTGAAGAAACTGCTTGCTACAACTTTTTGGAGGTGTTGATTCAGCTTAATGGTGCAGGACCAAGTAAATACTGTAATAGGAAGATCATGAAGCACATCAGTCAAGATGTAGCAGTCACAAGTCCTGGGGTCCAGTTCTAGCTCTGCTGGTAGGTTATCATCAGCATGTTATTATTGGCTTCAACTTTCCCTGGCTATCAGGGGTGGTAATGTCTACTTGAAGGCAGAGATTTGAGCATGAGGTGAGACAGTGAATGTAAAACAGATAGCTAGAGAAACAGACCATGACAGATGCCTAGTAAATAGCAGATTTCATTTTTCCTCAGTTCATTTTCCCTGAGTTCTGTCATGAATGATCCCTAACTAAGTAAACCTTTCTAAGCAAATGATACATGAAGTATGCTGGATAAGAATGTGGCAGTCTGGTGAATGTTGGTATTTGAAGAGAAACCAAACTGAATTTATAGTATTGCCCAACTCTTTTCCATAAATATTTTCCCACTTGGGACAAATCTATAAGTGTATATCTATATAACAGTGTTACTCTGAGATCAATACACCATGCAGCTCTCTCAAAAATACTTCTGCAATCTTGTGAGTAATACTATTTCAATACTGTAGTTTCTCAGGCTAGTAAATCATCCCTAAACTGGTAGTTTGTCAAATATTATTTATAGTAAAAGAATAAAAGCAAAGCACTCTGAAACAAAGGTCATCCTACAGCAAAATATATGAGTTTGGCCCATTGTTATGGAACAGAATCCACAGGGCTTAATGATGGACCACTGGAATAGAACAAAGTGCTTATTGCCCCTGCCACAAGCATCATAGACTCACTGGTTTATCTCCTTTGTTTCCTTTTCCCAGAATTTGTGCGAGTTTATCCATAGATGCTGCTTGGTAATTAAGGAAGTAAGAAGAAAAGAGGCAAGATAAACCAATGATGCCAATAAGAGCTAAGAAAACTCTTGGATGGACAAGGTACCTGTTTCCACAGATACATCTCCCATAAATCCCAGAGACTCTGTACCATGTCCTCAGGAATATTCTCCCTTGTTGGGAATGTGGCTTAGTGGTAGAGGGTTTGCCTAGCATGTAGAAATAGTCTCCCTTATGTCTTATTGCTATATTCTTACTGATGGGGAGCCAGATTGTCTAAATGACTCTTCAAGAAACCACCTTTCCTTCTCATCTTAGGTGTTTGGTATTTCTGTGTGTGTGTGTGTGTGTGTGTGTGTGTGTGTGTGTGTGCAACAGACATCACATTAACGTGGTGTTTTTTTTTAAATCTTTCTCCAGGGTATTTTTTTTTCTTCCATTTACTTGAGGAACAGTGCCTAGAAAATATTTTGAGAATGCATTTATACCAAGAGTGAAATAACTTACAGAGCCACAATCTTTTGGGGCGTGATTTCATATTAGTCATTTTAAATAACTGCCAGTGTATGGGATTGCTACAGATATTTGTCCTGTTGCGTCATTGTGGGACATCTGAAAAACATTTTCCCAGCTGCTCATGAAAGGAAAGATGAGTGATCATGTCAAGGCCATGGAAAGTATGCAGAGAGGTCTGTGCAGATTTCCAGCTCTTCTGAGCTCTCAGGATTTACCTGAGGCAAGCTGGTTTCACACTCACCATACTCCCTTAGGTTTCCTCTCTGAAAAATGGACAACAAATTTTTTCCTATTTACTTTATGTGTTATTCATGAATCACTTTAAGAAATCTATATAATGATACTTTGGGGGTGGGGAATTACAGATTTACAGTTAAGTCATTATTATTTCCATTCTTCAGTTCCATTTGGAAACTTACTCCATTCAAATCAAATTCCATTTTCCACAATGTCATCTCTCTCTTGCCTCTGCAAAACCATAAGTATTGAAAAGCATTATGTTCTGGACTGTGCCCCCCTAAAATTCCTAAGGTGAAGACCTAATTCTCAATGTGATTGTATTTGGAGATTAAGTTTCGATGCTGTCTAGGGGTGGTATTCATTTTCTCTGTCCATTGAAGAATTTAAAGGCAGAAAAGTCTTTAGAGCAGACAGAGCAAGTATATTTGAAAGTGAAAAGAAAGCAGTAAGACTTTCTGAAGAAAGGTGCTGGAAAGAAGACTACAATGATGTGTTCTTAGGTAGGTGTCTAGTATCTCCCCCATTTGGCTTTGTCCTGATTGCTTTATGACTGTGTGTGACACTTTGGCTCTATTCATTGATTTAGAGGGCACCAGGGCATTATGGGAAGAAGAATTTGAGCAGGAACTTGAAGTATCCTCATGGACCACATGTTATCTGCCATGTGTTAGGTCCAACACTTTTTGTCCTTTTCTACCTTTTCCTAATTATGTGTGAGTCTGTGTGTGTGTGCGTGCGCGTGAGCATGCATGCTGGTTCTGGGGCTTGAACTCAGGGCTTGACCACTGTCCCTGAGCATTTTTTTTGCTCAAGGCTAGCACTGCCACTTGAGCCACACCTCTACTTCCAGCTTTGTGGAGAAATAATTAATACATGTCTATGAAAGACATGTACCAGAAGATCACAATAGCTCAATAGCTATGCCCATATGAACACATAAGATGATGTTAAGCAAAATGAACTTCAAGTTATGGACACAAGTGGTATATCATTGCTGTAGTTATTTTCAACATGCCATGTGAAACTGTACTTTTTTTGTTCTCTTATTCCCTTTCCTTTATATGTGTATTGGAACTAGGGAAGGAAAGGGAATACCAAAATCAAGACACAAAGGATAAAAAGATAAACCATTGCAACAGCAATACTTACAAAACAATTTGGTCTAAACCAACTGTATAACTCATGGGGAGGAGAAGGAAATGGGGAGGGGGGAGGCGGGGTGAAAATGAGGGAGGAGGTAACAAGTTGGATAAGAAATGTACTTGCCTTACATATGAGACTGTAACCCCTCTGCACTCCACTTTGACAATAAAGAAGGAAAAAAAATAAAAGAATCTCATTCATTTTCTTGCCTGGCTGGCTTTGAAACATAATCCCCATATCTCTTCTTCCTGAGTAGCTAGGAATACAGACATGGGCCACCAGTGCCAAGCAAAATACAATATTTGATAATTCACTGTATTCTATGTATTTTTGTTTTTTTTTTTTTTTTTTACTGTTCTTGGGAGAGATAAAGGGAATGGGATATGTCAACATAAACATCTGAGCAGGTTATTTTGTGTTTCAACATAGCCCTTGATGTCATCAGACCAAATAAAGCATTCATTCCATTTTCTACCCATCCCTCTTGCCATGAAACCACCCTCACATCAAGGGTGACTAAAAGAAACTTCAAATCAGTGCCTAGAAATGGTGCCATTCTGTGTCCATCAGAGTTGTTTCTCTTTCCCTTTCCAGCTGTGCTTTTCCACCTGCAGGAAACACCTACTTCCTGAGCAGTATGTGAGGAGGCATGGCTTTCCTAGCAAGAGGAGTCCAAAAATAGCTGTAAATTCAGAATCTGGTAGGCCTTGTGTGAAACCTGGGCACCTGGTGCCCAACCAAATGGTCGATCTGTCCTTCTCTTTGTCTTCTGGGCTTGGTCCACATAATCTGGCTTTCTGCCCTCACTTCCTGCTGAGATTTGAGCCCTTTGCTGAGTCACAGCACTCTGCATTGAGGCTCTACACATTGCCTGGCTCCTCAAAAAACTTTCCCTATGGGGAGACAAAACATGCACAGGCTTGTGCTCTCTCTCTCTCTCTCTCTCTCTCTCTCTCTCTCTCTCTCTCTCTCTCTCTCTCTCTCTCTCTCTCTCTCTCTCTCTCTCTCGCCTCCTTCTCCTCCTCCCCCTCCCCTCCTCCTCCTAGTCCTATCTTTTGTCACTGCTGACACTTGTTGACTTCCCAACAACTGGCTAAGCCCTGTGTCTGAACACAGATGCTCAGAGGAAAGTCACTGCATTAGACAGACTGTGTATTCATTCCTTGCCAGGCTTCAGTGTATCTTGGTTGAGGGAAGATGACTGAGCCAATAAGTGTGTCTTCATCTGTCAACATGTAGGATGGGAGCAAAGAATGTTCTCATCTCCCAAAATGTATTCTAACACTGATCTGTGACAAACTCTATACAGATGAGGAATCTAGGACTCAAGAGAAAGGCTGAGGCAGGACTCAATGAATCATTCATTATGCATTTTTTGATTCAACAAAACCCATTGAATACTTAGTGTGTAGAAAGTATGAACTAAGTTCTACCAATACTGTACAAAACTTCTAAGGATATAAAAACAAAACAAACAAACCAAGGTGGTCACAGCATTGAAAATTGTAGGAAAATGGAAAGAGACTATCTTTTCTTCCCAATACACAGGAGTAGTTTTGGAACCTGATTAATGACTTGAGTCCTTTTACCCAACCTATTCAAATAGTTTGCATACTTCAGAGTCCACAGATTTTCAACAGGAAAGGAATGGGAGAACAAACTCTAAAAGGGAAAAGGGGACTCAGTGACAAGAAAGCTTTTGAGAGGAAATTGTGAAATACCACAAAAACTTGAGGAAAAGTATTCCTTGGACTTTAGCTAGAAAAATATTTAATGACACTATTTCAACAGCTCCGATATCATCCAGGCTCCCAGTGAAGGCCTTCTGGCAATTCTTAAATCTAGGGTTTTCTTGTTAATCCGCATGCCACAGACTCAGCACAAGATTTCATGAAGGTTTAAAGCAATAATCCTCAAACAATGCTATGGAAAATTATGTAGTCATGAGAAAATGGGGTCTGGCAAAATACATGTTACTGGAACAGGGCTTACACTTGATTAAGTAAAATAGCCTCTGCACTCTCCCATGTCCATATGTCCAGTTCTCACACTCCTTTGCTTGGAAAGTAATTGTTACAAAATGAGTGGACACCCAAGGTCTCACTCATTCTATCCTCTGTGATATTCAGAACTATTTCTCATTGTTTCTGGTCTCTATTTAACAAGCATGTTGTTTTCTCTATATTTGAATATAATATCAATGATCACTCAACAGAAGAAACAATAAAGTTCCATTTTTAAAAGTATACAAATATGTATGTGTACATGTGTGCTTTTATAGTAAACCCCATACATTACAAATACACAAATATATTAATTCTCAAAGTTAAAAACATATATCCATTAGGTTTTGTGTTAGTTTACATTCAGACAATATTTTTTGAAGTAATACACATTTTAAAGACATCAGCGTCAAGCGTCTTGTTAATTGCTTAATCACAATAATGTTCTAAAGTAAGCATTCACATTTTCTGTCTTGGAACACTGAAGCCTAGAAAATTAAAGTAACATATCCTCAACAATATAGTGGGTAAAAGAGCTAGTCACAATCAAGCTACTCACAATTCTTATTTGCAGAATTTATCCAGCTTGCATAAATAAAGGTAACACATTTTCATATTTATTTGATTTTTTTCACTTATGGGAGAGGATGAGAGGTTTTCTACTAGGTCTTAAAGAAGATAAAATGTAACTCCTACTTCTTGTGATTGTGGTGATAATCCTCTTAAGTAATAGAAATTGCCCAGGTTTCCAGTACATTCTAGTACACATGACAATGGCCTAAAAAAGAGGAATAGAGACACCCAGGCCCTATCATCCCTGAATAGCAGTTTTCTATCTAAGAATATAGGGGGAAAAAAAGATCCTGACTGTCATTTGCACAATGGCAGTACTGTAACCTTAATAATTTTAAATACTAGCTTCAATTTGAATGAATGAAGTGGTGAGAAAATTCAATGTTGACCTGCTTTCTGCTTTTTCTGCTATGGCATCAGTCCTTGTTGTGATAATCAACTTCTCATCATCTTCCAGTTTGCATTTCTATATTTTGGCTCAAAGTATGTAAAGGTGACAATGCAGGAAGACAGAAGTGCATGTTGGGCAAGTGTATCTATTATTGGAGCAGTCACACCAATAAAAACATACTTGAGTCTTCACACAAATACAAATACACTTGAGACAGTAGTGAAGTTTTTCATTAAGAATGAAAGAAATTTTACCCGAAGACATGGTTCAAGATGTAGAGTACTAACCGAAAAAGCACAAGGTTCTGAGTTAAAATCCCAGAAAAAGATGAAAAATAATGAAAGGAGTTAATATGGATGATATTGTCCTTATAGCTTTAAAAACAGAAAACAAACATTATTTCAAACCCCAACTATATTGCAAACAATCAGCCTCTCTGGAATCTACCATGTTCTATACTATGTTCAAGTAATTTCCTTTAGACACATAAATTCTCAGATTTAGAATTATTTCCAAACATGAACTGCACATTCTGCCTGAGGAAGAAATTCTGGAGGTGTAAAGAGGATCCTAAACCATCAGCCTTCATGAAATTTTAAATTTTCCTCTGGATGTTTTTTTTAAATTGTATTTCAAGAAGATAAGAAAAATGGAACATTTGCTCAGTGCAACTTCAGGCAGAAAAAGATGAACTCTTAGATGAAGCCACTTGTCCATAGGCAGTTTCTCTTGGCTTTCTCTGAATGATTTAGAAATAGTACTTCTTTCTTCACATCGAGAGATTCTGGTACCTTTGATTTGCATTGCTTTTGGAAGGAGAAAAGTCAGTTAATTAAAATCATAAGCTAAATGAGTGGAGTTAGTATTGTACTCTCCTAATAAGATAGATATTTCAGCCTTACTCTGCCAGTAAAGAAGTTTCTTCCTTATAAGGAACTCAAGTATAAGGGTTTTATTTGGTTTGTTTTTAAGTGACAAAGAAATGCTCATGCCATTAAGAAAAAGTAATAAGGATATGGAAACATAAAATCTATAAAACAAACGTTTTGTAAAATGTTTTTTGACACTGATTTATCTGGCAGGAAAAATTCCCTCCCTGCCACCCCACCCCCAATTGGGAACAAGACATTTTGTTGAAGAAACTTTCCCTATCCTAAAACTGATTGATTACAGAAATTCAGGGGATTGTTGAGCCAGGAAAAAAGAATCTACTTAGCCATCAGATGATGCTTATGTCCAAAGTTGTCTGTATTTGTACTTGTATTACCCCTTATGCCTTTACTGTCAGAATTCCATTCTTACAAATCAGGCAGGTTTCTGTTGGTGATGTTTTGAGTCTTTGTCCCTGAATGGTCCATACTCTAAAAGCTTGGTCATCAACCTGTGGAACTATTGGAATGTAGTAGAATGTTCCAGAGTAAGGTCTGTGGAGGGAAATTACTCATTGAGGGTGTCCCTTGGGAATATCAAGTCCCTGGCCCCTTCTAATTTTCTGTTTCCTATCTAACATGAATGAGTAGTTTGGTCCATCAGGATCTCTCCATCTTGATCCTCTGCCATGTTGCAGACATATAAACAATGCATCCAAGTGACTGCAGGCTGACATCTCAGAAACTAAGAACCTTTTCTCCTTTTAAATTGATTTCCTCAGTTAGTTTGTCTGTTGGTTCCAGAATATTGCCATTTTGCCTAGAGAAAGGAAAACATGCCAAACCAACTTGAATGTCTTTGTTCTTCTGAGTCTTAAGATCTGTGTGAATTTAAGGAACTCATCCCCCAAATAATTGTAAATTATAATAGTCTATGTTTAATTTTCCCCTGCCTTTAATTAGACAGGAAACAAAGAAAATATTCATCATAATAATTATAACTGCTGAAATTTCTTTGGAATTGTTTTTCTATTCATTTAAGGCAGAAGAGACAGATTTCATGGACTTGCCTGTTAGCTCTAATATTTAATATATGGTGAGCCAGCTTCAGTGTCTTCACTTGTAAAACTAGTCTATAATGCTTGTCCCATCTACTTTCCTGGACTGTTGTATCTCCAGAGTTATTGCAAGAAAAAGTGTTTTATAAACATACAAGCATCCCTAATAGTTTTAGAATTATTATCCCTCCTTTCAGATTCTTTCTCTCTTTGGTCATGGTCATTGATGTTATTGCTATTGTTGTTTAGAATGACAGCTTCCCAGGAGAACTATTTCCATTTTCACTGAGATTCCAGAGACAAAAATCAATGTCATTCAAGTAATCTTTGTGTCATACAAGCAGGTCTGCATAGACTACAAGGTAATCAATAGTTCTTATTTTTTGATCCTGACAAAATGAGTGATCAAAGCATTCTAAGCAGGCAATGAGCTGGACTGTCTTTAAAGACATCATGTTCCTTTGCTACTTTTCTCTAGAGGACTGCCCAAATCAAGGAAGGGCAGGGGCAGAAAAACCCACAAAACTAGCCAAGGAAGTCTCCTCTGGTTAAAACTTTTTGAAGCAGAACTGTTAACAAAGCATGTAGCAAAGCATGTAATGCTAGGGGCCTGAAATCATATCTAAAAATTGTGTATCTGAATCTACCTGCAGCTCTTTGTAACAGTAAAACATTCAGGAAGGTAAGTAAGGTAAATGGATGGAAAGCTGGATGGACAGGAAGATGGAGAGGAGACCAATGGGTAAATAGCATATAAATATTAAAATACAAATTAAAAATACATGCTACTAGGACAAACTTTAACAATTCAAAATTATGACAATTCAAAATGCTGCTAGGACAAAATTTAACAACTCAATCAAGTGGGAGAAAGAAAAATTTTTTTTCTAGTGGTATACCCCAGATGCTGTAAATAGAGTTCTTTTAACATTTATATTCCTCACAGAATTTTCACACTTAGCTCCTTGTGGGTTTCTCTTTTACAAAATTTGGGTTAAGTAGTCTATGGTTTAAATGATGTGTCCTTTCAAAATTTGTAGACTCAAATCCTAATACACAAGTGATGATACTAGAGGTGAGGCCTATGGGAAGTGACAAGGTCATTGTAGTCATGAGGGAGCATGAATGGAATTTTTGCTCTTGTAAAAACTGACCCAGTCCTGTTAACTCCTTCTAAGATTTGAAGACACCACAAAGAAGGTGTCAAGTGACATCTCTGTATCAGACAGCATGCCCTCAGCCCACACCAAAGCCACCATTGCCTAGACTGTAAACTTCACAGCCTAAAAACTGTCCAGAAAAATACTTCTTGCTTAAAAGCTACCAAGTTTGTGATATTTTGTTATAGTAGCTTAAAGTAACCTCTTAGATATCAATACCAATTTTGTGGGTTCTAATGGGTCACTTCTGTAAGCCCTTGCTGACATGCATGATACCCTGAGTTTGATCTCCAACATAACACCAAAAGTAAATAAAATGAATTTTAAAAAGACACTATTATTTAACAAAGCATGCAGCTTTTAAGAATATATATTGATGGTTTCTGACAAAATGCTGTAATGTGTTCATACACTCTGTGGAAAACTGGACCATTTCTATCAATGCAAAATGTGCCTGTGCCTCTGGGCAATGAGCCCCTTTTAGGCCAAGCTGTGGGTCAATTCTGGACTGTATTTTATAGCCAGAGAAGAGCTGTGTTTATTCCATAAATTTATAAATGGAAACATAGTGCATGCGATTTTTCCATTAAGCTTTTACTCTCAGCATCAATTTTGTAAGACTTATTCATGTATGAGTAATTTGTTCTTCCTTATTGTTGACTAGTATTTGTTGTATGAGTTCACAATTTACTTATCCATTTGCTGTCTGAAGAACATGTAGATCACTTACAATTTTTTGTATAAAAAATAAGCATTCATGAGTAAAAATAAGTTATGCATATTCATGTATTACATGCAAATATTTTAATATAAGTCAGGAATATTTATTTATTTATTGTTAATTGTGGGGCTTGAACTTGGAGCCTCGGCACTATCCCAGAGCTCTTTTGCTTGAGGCTAGTGCTCTACCCCTTTGAGCCACATTTCCACTTCTGGTTTTCTGGTGGTTAAGTGGAGATGAGTCTCATGGACTTTCCTGCCCAAGCTGGCTTTGAAACATGATCCTCAGATCTCAACCTCCTGAGTACCTAGGATTACAGACCTGAGCTACTAATTTTTTTTTTTAATGTCACTCATGGGGCTTGAACTCAGGGCCTGGGCACTGTCCCTGAGCTTCTTAGCTCAAGGGTAGACCTTTATCACTTTGAGCAATAGCTCCACTTCCAGTTTTCACGTGGTTAATTTGAGGTAAGAGTCTCACAGACTTTTATGCCCAGGCTGGCTTAGAACTGTATTCTTCAGAGTTAAGCCTTCTGAGAGCTAGGATGCCAGGCATGAACTTCCAGCACCAGGCTTATCACTTACTTTTAAAATATTCAAAAATGTAATCTGAAATGTTTAATTTTTAGCCAGTGAATATACCATGATTTACTTAACTATAGTCCATATTGTACATTTATAATGTTTCTAATTATAGTAATTTACAAATAATAATATAAAGAATGTCTTTGCTTTTTCTCTTGTTTGGTTGCCAGTGAAGTTTTCAGAATAGTATAAATTTAAATTGTATCCAAAATTTTAAACAAAATGCTCAGCAATATCCTTTTCATTCTTTGATATGCAATGCATATGAAAACATTGGGCATCCTATAAGGATAATTAAACATGTATTCAAACCTCTAAATGCTTTCTAAAAAGTTTCTTCTATTCCTAGCTTTTTGAAAGCATGTTACTTTAATTTACTATCTCCCCCTTTTTCAATTTTACAATTGTCATGATGAATACAGGTTGCAATGCATCTCGATCTTCTTTGGATTAATTATGAGAAAAGAACCCGTTTAATGTGGCCAAATGTGTAGGTGTTGTTCATTGTTCCTTTTCTCCTGAGTTTGGGAAACGTGCTTTTGCAACATAGCAGTCAAAGCCCACATCAAAGAAGTAAAATATACAATAACAGGAAAAAAAGAAAATCTCTTTTTGGAGCCAAAAAATGATCAAAACAAAGCTTCCAAAGTATTGCCTATAATGTTACAACTGCTGGGAAATGAAGTATTCAAAATACACCTGTGTTTGTGATAATTGAAAAACTCATATCCACAACCTCAGCAGTCCTTAAACAAGCAATAAACTTAATGTGTGTTTTCTGTTCTCAATGTTGTCCCCAGTAACAACTTTTCTGAGGAAGAGACTATTGGATCCATTTCCACATTTTATTTTAAAGAACAAGATCATGATCAAGATATATCAATTTTTAACTCATGTAGAATGGCCATGTTCTCCAATTCACTTGTGTATTTTCTATACCAGGAAATAGAGTCTTGAAATGCCTTGCTTCTTTCCCCTCAAATTTCCTATACAATGGTTGTATTGGCACTCATATGTTCTTGATTATTGTATGCTTATAGATCTTATCTCTCCAGGATTGTGTAAGACATCATTGGGTTTGTATTACTCAGTCCATCTCTCCTCCTCTGAACCTTCAGAGGATGATTTTGCACTGGTAGCAAGCATGTGGATCTGACACAGCTTCCATGGAAATGCCTACCCAGCCCATAATAGGAGCTCATAAATACACAAGATGTATATACTGGTATTAGAACTAGGGAAGGGAAAGAGAATAACAAAATCGAGAGACAAAGGATAAAAAGACAAATGACTCCAAAAGCAATACCGACAAAACCATTTGGTGTAAACCAACTGAACAATTCATGGGGGGAAATGGAAGGGGGAGGGGGAGGGGGAAATGAGGGAGGAGGTAACAAATTGTACAAGAAATGTACCTACTGCCTTACATATAAAACTGTAACCTCTCTGTATATCACTTTGACAATAACTAATTATTAAAAATAAATAAATACACAAGAAGACTGCATCTAATCAATGGTTGGTCTAAAAAGATAGTAAATTAGTTCAATCAAGCAAGTATTCTACCAGTTGAATCACATCTCCAGTTCTAAAATACCACTTGTTAACACTTAGCTGAAAAAGATGGTATCACCAGTGCTTGAGCAATTCAGACATACCAAGAGACTGAAAGAAGAGCGCCAGAATGCCCATGGTATTGTAGTTGAAACTTACAGCTAGCTAACTTCAATGTCAAGTAGAATGATGAAAGAGAAGTTTGGGAGAAAAGGAAATGAAGGACTATTAATTTTCTGGTAAATTAAGGTATGCAGAGAACTTAATGTATTATAATGTCCAAAGACCACAGATCCATCTGTTGGAAATGGCACCAATATTAATTCAAAATGGATTACAGATCTCAAATTAAGAGCTGAAATCACAAATCTATTCCAGGAAGGAATACGAGAAAATTTAGGATTCCATGGCACAAACAGGAACTTTCTGAGTAAAGATCCAGAAACACAGCAAATCAAAGCAAGAAACTGATAAATGAGATTGGATCAAACTAAACAAAATTTTCTGCATGGCAAAGGTCACAGTCAACAAGCTACAGGAACAGTCTGCAGAGTGGGAGAAGATCTTTTGCCAGGTATCTATCAGACAAGTCCTAATATCTAGAATATCCAGAGAGTTTAAGAAACTAAACCCTCAAAGAATCAACAACCCAATTAACAAATGGCCAAACAAGCTAAATAGGAGACATGTGGGCTTTAAGAGCAAGCCCCAAATCTCAGAACCTCCTGGATTGTTTATCTCCTATTACCATAAATGTCTGTCCCTATCTTCTTGGCACCAAAGACTGAGGCTGAATCTTGCTACCACCAAGCCTGCTTTTGATGTTGAGTCTTGCTCACCAAATCCTGCTGACTAACCCTGCTAACCCTGCTAGAAGCTAGGGGCATGATAGCTCACCAGGTAACAGTGTGATGGGCCACTGTAAGAATGTTAATCTGATCAAGATGCATTACATAAATTGACAGATTAAATTGAAACTCTTTCCTACAACCATTTGGAGATAATACAATAATAAATAAAATAAAAAGAATGCTAGTTTGAATTTCTCAATGTAAGAAATGGGAGTGAGATAACTATAACCACAAGAAGGAAAAGAAATTAGACTTCAGTAACTGCATGATTCAAATTGGCTGGTGAAGTGATACAGCGGCTAAATTGGTGACTATGATTATACTTAGGTATCTGTCCTGTTACATTTTCCTCACTGTTGGTCTCAATAAAGGGGCATTGCCTTTACCTAAGGTGGAGGATGATAGGGACATTTTCTGATGGAATAAATGTTCTTAGTAAATCATTTCTAAGAAGATAGAAGCAAAAGTCAAACCAAAATTCATCCACTGGTGGCAAACATTCTATAAGCTTACTAAGATATCTCTTAAACTTTTCAAAACACTTTTCATTATTTCATTAAAAAATTGTTAATGGCCCTAGGATTTCCAATAGACAACCACTATATATTACAAAGATGTCTATGTTTGTTACAAGTATGTACATGATTTAGGATAACTATTTTGAAATTGGATTATTTCACAGCCTTCACAAAGCCTTACTTTTGTAATGGTTTTGTTATATCTACTTAAATACCTTGATGGGGAAGAAGAGGAGAAATACAGAACTTACATAAAACACTGAAGTAAAATCTAATACAAAAGCAAGATTGCTGACACAGCAAAGAGATGCCAAAACTGCATGGATATGTGATTCTGCAAACCATCAAATCGATATTCCACAAGATCAACTATCATGCAGTATGCCTGAGAGTAATGAGTGATTTTAGTCCAATAGTTATTTAAAATCCCTCAGAGAAAGTATTTCCTTCTACTGGATTCCTTCTTTTATAGGTGAATATCATTTTATATATAATTTTTATCATGCCTTTGTTTTCCTGGTTTAATTATAAATTCTTAGTTTAAAAAGTTCTTGGTGTGACAAAGAAGAAAATCGACTTGAGACTGGAGTAACTTGGAGTCAATGACAAGGGTAAAAGTACACCAGGAAAGATAAAAATCAAATGAAAGAGATTAAAGAGATTCCTTCCTTCCTCCCTCCCTTCCTTCCTTCCTTCATTCCTTCCTTCCTTCCTTCCTTCCTTCCTCCCTCCCTCCCTCCCTTCCTTCCTTTTTTCCTCTCTTAGTGTTTTTCTTTCTTCTTTCTAGATCTTTTTTTTATCTCTTTCTTTCTTTCTTTCTTTCTTTCTTTCTTTCTTTCTTTCTTTCTTTCTTTCTTTCTTTCTGGTAGTGTGTGAATATTTTATCCCATTCATATGACATCTTTTACAAGCAAAACAGCCAAATTTGATAACATTCTGAAGTTATGTATCATGCAACTATACATTCTTTGATAATTAGGACTGAATTTGCTACATTGATTACAATAACTTTCTATGTTAACTGCACCAGAACACCTAAGTGAATAAAATAGGGCTTATTTTCTGGGTAACATCACAGTCAACAGCCACAAACTTGCATAGCTAAATGAACTTTGTAAAATACTTCATGCATATGATATGAACATGTTCCATATGAGAATTTCATGGGCAATTGTATGGAAGTCTAAAATTGAGTAAGCACTTAATGGTTAGTGATAGACTAACAAGAGATGATACTCTACCTTGAACTTGGACAAATATTTGTCAAACAGATATGCCTTTAAGCCTCAAGTTTGCTATTTAATGGCCTATATATTAGAAATATACTGTTATGATTTGGATCTTAAATTTTTCCCAAAAGCTCATGTTTCAAGGGCTTGCTCCTCAATGCAGCAATGTTCAGAAGTAGGGCCTTGAGGGCTCTAACTTATAAATGGATTGATCCATTAAAGAATTCATAACTGAATGGGATATTGAGAGGTGATAGAAACCTTAGCAGATAAGGCCTCTTTGAAGGAACTAGATCATCGAGGATGAGCCCTTGAGAAGGTATTGTATTCTAGATGCCTTCATCCTATTCTGTCTCTGTTTCCATCAGTCTCTACCTCTCTGCCTATTGTCTGTCTCATTTTTCCTATAAAATTATATTGCATTACCAAATTATTTGTCATATCATATATACTGTACGCAGTATGAGCACAAAGACTGTCAGTCAAGTTTACCACCTAAGCATTAACCTCAAATATAACAGGTATTCCTTAGATATTCATTTGTGATATATGTTATTAGAGGATAAACCTGATTTTCTAGCTTATACTAACATGTAGTGGCTTGCCTGTGTTCATGTGTACATGTGCATGTGGTTTGTGTTCATAGGAACTATTCTCTTGTTTGTACTTACACAAAAGTCTCCTATACAACATGCATCAAAAGCCTTATCCAATCCTACCATGCTTTAGCTAAGGAACAAAGATAGTATTCCAAAATCTAGAGGATGAGTTGAAAAGGTTTAGAATAGCATCTGCTGACCAAAGAAAAACAAAGGTTTGGGTAATAACAACAAACACATACTAGTTCCCAGTTCTCACAAAGACTTGGAGGTATTCTATTTGATTCTTGAATTGTACTTCCTTCATCTGTAGGGTCAGTTCTTTTGTTTCCTTGCCTTTTTCTTCTTGGTCAACTGTTTTTCTGTCTTATCCTTTGGCCAATCCCCCGGGTCCTGTTTCTTATTCTCCTCCTGTACTTACTTCCTTGCTAACTTGATTTATCTCCCTTGCCTGGTATCAATTTCTAACCTTTTCCAGTATTTTCCTCTGGCTTCTTCTTATCCCCCCAGCTAATCTTTTGACCTTTTTGTAATCTTTTTTCTCCCACATTATCTTGTTTTCAGAGTTGTCCTTATCTACTTAGCCCACAGTCAAGTTCAGAGGGAACATTCAATCTGAAAAGTCTTTAGCCTGTAAATGGATTACCAATTGTCTCTAAAGGGTTGCATCTCCAAGATACCTACCAGAGAGCCTTGCAGTTGCCAAGGCCTTTGCAGTAGAGATACAGCTTCTATAAGCTCTGCTCTTCTCTCTGTCCTTACCTATCAAGGCTTTGAATTCTTCAGGCAGAGTATGTAAGTGAAAAGAGATGCAGTGTTTAACTCTGATTTTACCTAATCATCTATCTCCTTCTCTACATTTCTCCTCTACCATCTGTCTTAGGGCATTTTAGGAGAGAAGGGCAACTTAATGCAGGCCTGCCTGCCTCTTCCAGATTTCAATTGATATTCTCAAAAGCTAGGCCACCTCCAAGGCAAATGTTTCCCAAGTTTCAATTTAGTTTTCATTAGGAACTGGGCAGCCCAGTGCCAGCCTGCCTGCCCATTTAAACAAGGCCTCTCTCTAGGGATTATGCAGTTGCAAGCTGAAACATCTATATGCAAATGAGCCTTTCTGTATTTGCTATCAGCTACCACAGAAAATTTCCATTCCTTCAAAGCTATTTAAAAAACCTGAAAGACAGAAAAGAAAGAAAAATCTCTTTAGCATAGACAGAAACCCTGAAGAAAGAGTGGAAGGTTGGGCCCTAGTCTACCTACCTCAGCTGCTGCTCCACGGACTCTTTCACACACTTATGAGAGATAGAAAACTCCATCCTCAAAACATATCCAATGGCAAGGTTATGTTACAATTCTAATTGTGCTAAGGAAAGAGCTGTAGCACATCAGAAAGTGGAAAGATTTCCTTGGAAAACATAAGGGAACTCCAAACAGATTGAAAGTCCCTGAATGAAAAGTCTACTGGTTTTTTAAAATGTAGAATTAACCATTCCTTGCACAGATAGAGGGGAACAGTACTTTGGATTTGGTAGTTTACATATGATACAACATATTTCATTTTAGATAGCAAGGCACATTTATGTGAATGTTGAATCTTATAAAATCCCAGTGAACTTGGCTATTACTATTTGAGAAGAACAGCACTGGTGACCATTTGCTTATTTTCCAACAGGCAATTGTAAATGCTACTTTGGTTACCCCTGAAAAAAAGTGTTAAATGTTATTAAGAAGGCACATAACCTAAGGATGGGGTTCAACGGAGAAAAAGATAATCAAGTGGCATTTTAGATAGGCCAATCAAAAAAAGATTTTCTGAAATGTCAATTACACTCATAATTCTGGTTCTTTATTACCTCAGGCCATTAGAAAGTGAAACAGAATCTCAGAAGGTCAAAGATATCAGAAGCATATTCCTCATATGTAAAGAAAATTCAGAAGTAAACAGTTCTGGGCTAATAGCACCTGTATTAGTATAAACATTAAGAGTCTCAAATTTCTGTGGTTTGGTTATGCATCTTTATCACATGGTTTCTAAAATTAACCTTATGTCACACATGCCTATTGATATCACAGTATACCCCAAATTATTCACCATAAAAGCATGAGGAATACAGAGATCAGCCTTGAGAACCTACGTCCAGAAGCACACTTTGCTTTTACTAGCAATTTTGCTTTGCTTATGTGTTCACAAAATATTTATGATTATCATTTGGCTTCTTAATGATACAGAGAGAGAATGGATTGAGCCTGAGGCCTCCAGCCCTGACATCTATGACTTTCAGGAAATAGAGATCATGGATTCTCTACAGTTTCATATTGGTTGTGGGAACTGCATTGAGGAAAGTGTATACATGGCTCATTTTCACTGTGATTGGCTCAGTAAGACAGTGGGACAGGCCAAGATGCTGTTATGAGGGAAGGTGCCTTCTGTGATCTCCAGCACAACCCCCATGAAGTTGTAACACTACTTCATTGACTTAAAGTCACATTTCCTCTCTTCTGGATTTCATATAATCATTCATTTTCTAGATTGAAAAACTGAATCTATGATGCGAATATTGTTCTCCACCTAGACCATTTTGTGTGGGTTATTATGTATAGGCTTTTATTTTAAACCCTGGGCATTCTTAGCTTAACCAAAAGTACTTGGTTATTATCTATCACCCATATTCACAAGATTAGATCTTAGATGCAAGTCTGAGCCCACTTATTTCTTAGTACAGTTTGATTAGTGGCATAAAAAGCATGAAAATTCTTTGTTCCTTTAAGTCCTGTGTACAACTTTGCTAGCTACAGTACTGCTTTGAGTTATGGTATGAAAAGGCGGTATATTCTTCTTGAATGGATAACTCAAATGCTACAGGAAGCACTGCTTAAGAGCATAGTTATACTTGAATTGTATTTTAAACAATGTTGTCTCACCATTTTTATGTTCCCCTTCCCTTCCCTCATTCAGATAAATGTATATACAATACCTAGGGTATCAAAATCAAATACAGTAACAACAGAGGATAAACCATAGGAATGAAAATAGAAAAAAATTCACATAGCACATTAAAAATAACAACAACAATAAAAAAAACTATTGTTTCCATATCTTGGAATTTCATTTCTCTTAGCATCAAAATGGTAAGACAAAGGATAAAGGGAGAACAAATGCAATATCAATATTCACAAGACAATTTGTTGAAAATTAACTGTATAACTCCGGGGAGGGAAGGTTGAGAGGGAAGGAAGCTGGGAGAAAAATGAGGGAGGAGGTAACAACTATGACAAGAAATAAACTCACTACCTACGTATGTAAATGTAACTCTTCTGTATATCACCTTGACAATAAAATTAAATTTAAAAAAGAAAATAGAATAATAAAACATTGTAACATTGAAAACAAACAAAAACAATTTGGTTAGAGAGATGCTAGCTTGGTTCTTCAGGAAGCAGATCTACATTTCCTGCTTAATTTTCTCAACTTCAATCCCCAGGTTTTACACAGGAGTACTTCTCCCATTACTGTCTCAGCAAGAACTCTTATCTCAGGCTCTGCTTCTGCAGTTCTGACTTAGGGTAAGCTTGGAGACAGATGATTCTGGGAAGAACCAGGCTAATGCCTAAGAGGAAAATCATTTTGAATGAAAGAGCAAGAGAGCTAGGATTAAAAATAATAATTCAATATATACATATTGATGTTTCCTCTCATTTTAAACAATGAATATTTTAAATATAAGTTTGCTGAACATTTGATGTTTACTCTTTTAGTGCTAAGAATTCTGAATGTAACTAACAGAAGAAAAAGATTATATACCTTCGAATGAGGGTGCCTAACAGCACATGCATCTTCTTGCTGTGATATTCTGGCATGCAAACTTCACTGGCTAATTTTAATTAGAATCTTAGAATTTTATAGCTGGAACAAACTTTAGGGATCATGTAGTCCAACTCTCTCAGGTCATGAGCAAAAGGAAGCCAACAAAATCCAATTATCATCCAGGGTTATTCAGCTACCAAATGGCAGAATAGGGATGATAATCCATTCTCTTAGGCACCAGTCCAATGTTATTTGTACTGAACCACATTATCTGGCCTTTACCAAACTCCATACATTTCCGATGAAGGACAAAGAGTTTCCAACTCGCTTAGTCATTCCTTATTGAGTTATATCATTTGGCTTATAAATGAGCTACATCAGTATTTGCTTTCATCTACTAATGAGTAATACTAAATTGAAAACTTTTCTTACTCTTTGTAAACAATTCCTTATTTATATTAATAACAATAAACATGTCACTATCCATCAGAGAAAAGAGTTCACAGGCAGAGCTTTGGAATGTTGTATTATTTCATTGAAATTATGGCTAGAATTCACCTGGACTAGACTTAAACACTTCCATTTGTACTCATTGTTGTCTTTTGCCTTAAGACATGAAATTGCACAGATTAAAGGAAATCTTGTAGGTCTCAATCATTTTCATAGGATCTAACAAAACCACTGTTTTCTCTTCCTTAATTATAGCTATCTGAGAAAACTGGCCTTTATATTCATTAGGTTGGTCTTCAAGCACAAGTAAATCTGCCATCCTGAAAGATTACCAACCCCAAAGCCACTGGGCATTTGTTTCTTATTGAATTTCTTTGTTCCTGTTTGCAACAAGAATAAGACATCATAAAGAAAACATTTCTTCTTTAAATGATACAGGTTGCCTATTCAGAACATACATTAGATTTCCTCCTGTAAAGAACAGTTTTCCAGAAACATAACGAATATTCTCTCCTCAGCTGTTTCAGGCTAATCATGACATAATCTCTCTCCTACTTATTAACTGCCCTTACTAAGTAAATTTAGTGCCATTTTTTTTATGGTAAATCATAGAAACCAATATTACTTCCACCAAACAAATAGGATGTAACAGTTGAGAAAGACCCCTTTATCCTTTCAAATGCTTATCCAAGACGGCCTTCAATAGCTGCATTGTTTTGGTTTGGCTACAGCAGCCCCTTTAGAAAAGAGTGGAAGTGGTTTGTTATTATTTTCAGAACTCTTAAATTATGCTATTAATATTCACTGAAAATTAATAGTGATGATTATGTCATTGAATATCATGTGCCTGCCATTTGTATGCTCAGAGGCAGACTTACAAAGATTGTCCTTTTGAAGTCATTAATTCATAAGAACAAATGTGCAAGATTTTTCTGGCCAACTTTCTCATTTTGCAAATATTGAGAATACTGAGTTTTCTTCGCCTATATTAAGTATTTAGAAAGATAGATAGGTACACACAAATACATATATATGTAGTTTTACATATATGTAGATATATTAGATGACATATACATATATAAATATAACTACATGAAAATAACTATCTTTGATTTTTGTTTGATCTTATGGTACTGAGTTTTTAAACTCAGGGACTCTTACATGCTAAGTGCAGGCTCTACTGATTTAGAACTCCCAACACCTTTCGGTGGATTTAATCATATAATAAATTTAATCATATAATCATGAATAGAACTTATTAGTATCTATATGTTAATTTTCCTATTTTCAGTTTCATCAGTGTGCTCGTTTGAGTAACTAATTCACAGGTATGATAACATATAATTTCAAAAGTTGGAAAAGATATACAATGAAAAGTAGACCTTCCTTCTTCCTTTCCTTCCAGTCTTATCTCCTAAAGCAACTGCTTTTTACCACAGTCCTATATTACCTTCCCCAAATGTTCTGTCTCTGAATATTTGCAATGAGTTCACCAAAGATGGTACAAATGCACTCAGTGTTCTGTATCTTTTCATTCACCAATGCATAATTTCATATTCATATTTCCATCACATGTCTATATAGGCATTTATTAAGCTTTAAAGTATTTGATGTCTTTTTAAAATCCTTTGTTATGTCTTTATACAACATCCCTGAACACGTAAACACATATGAGCACCCATTGAGTTCAAAGAAGGGGGTTATTACATCAAAGGGGGTGCATACGTTGCATTTGTGTAACTGTTGCTCTGTTTCTCTCAAGTTTAAATCTGCTCTGAATACTTTAGCTAAGTACCATAGACTGGGTGACTTAATCAACAAGAATTTATTTCTCATGGTTGTGGAAGCTGGACGTCCAATCTCAGATTCCAGCATAATAGTTCCGGTAAGGGTCCTCTTCCAGGTTTTATACAGACTGCTTCTGTTTTCCTGCAGAGGAAAGAGAGAGTAATGAAGCTGTGTCCTGTCATTTTGTCATAAGAGACAAATGACAATGTCTCAATCTCACTGAAGGATTCAGGGGTAGATGCACAAAAGCCTTTTGATGGAGCAAGATGTATTCAAACAAAAGCTAGATTTATGAAAAAACAAAACAAGAGTGCATATTGCCCTTTGCAAAGATGGAGGGTAAGCAGCTCTACCAAGCAGAGGAGTGTCTCTCATCTATCCATGGTATCTTAGATACTTTTATGGGTGGTAGAAAGTTAGGCATGGTACATTTACATATGTAGTTATGAAGTCTTTCCAGAAATTGGAGTCTTTTTAAAGATTCAGAAGACAATACATCATTTTATCTAACAAGGAAGCCTCATAGAAATTTTGGAGAGTTACATGAGTGAAAATGCAGGAATAATGAGTTGTAAACAAGGCTTCTGTATCTCCTTTAAGGTTGGAAAGATCCCTGAAAAATGACTGTTAGCCTCTATAACAAGAAGTTTCAAACATCATCAAGCATTACTCTTGGATAATAGAGCAGGGTGATTGTCAGAATGTACCCATGTATGCACCTGTTCTCTGCTCCTTTTGATAAGTTGCTTTCTTTCTGCCAGTCTATGCTATCTCCATTTTGTAAGAGTAGTAATCCCATGCATTTCATAAGTGCTCCACATTCCTGATATAATTGCCTCACAAAAGTAACTTCCAATACTCATCACATTGGAAGTAGGGTTCAACATATGAATTTTGAAGGGACACATACATTCCACCTGTTGCACTTGCTCTAGAAGTTGCACTATTTAAAAAAAATGACAACCTAAGTGAAAATTGTATGAGATTTTTCATTTTTGTTTCCTTTATCATGAGATATGTTAAATGATATTTGTGCTTTTTACTCTAGCTAAATTTTTCACTATCTTCCTATTTATTTATTGGAGTTCTTTACATATTTAGTAGAGAAATTTATGGTTTTATATATATATATATCTAAAAGCATACTTGGGACATATATATATATATATATGTCCCAAGTATGCTTTTAAATAGTGTCTTTACCTCTGCCATACCCAAAGCGGATAGTTCTGTTTCCCACAATTACTATATTATAATGGGACTCTGCTATATAACTGTCTGTCTGAAAAATGTTTTGCAAAATATGGGTTATTTCTATTTACCTTTCTATAGCCACATTGGTATTGCTAAAATTTTGTTCAATAGAATGTTATATATACATGATTCAAATGGCTGGAGGGGCTAGATGGTGGATGAGAATGTTAGTCATATCATCTTGGTGAAAGCAAGATTCCTTAAAGATTTATCAAAGTCTTAATATGCTTTATCGCTACAAGACAAATAGTATAATTGTTTCAAAGTTATTTTCTAGCATGTCTCTTGGGAATAGTGTTCTGCTGAACAAATTTGGGAAATACTCCTATTACGTAAAGACTTCCACTTGGTTATGATAACTGCTTTGTAATAAGCCTTAAATTTCACAAGTAGTAAATTTTTTGTCATTATTCTTGACAATTGTAAGTCTGACAATACTTAGTTACATCAAAAGCATTCATTTGAACTGTGATTTTTAATTTTTACACTAGAACTTAAACTCTTAGGTGAGGATATCAAAAAGTAGGAAAGTGAATTGGAAATGTGGCCTAGCAGTAGACTGCTTAGTGGCCTAGTATGCATGAAGCCCTGGGTTCGATTCCTTAGCACTATATATACAGAAAAAGCCAGAAGAGTCAGTGTCCCTGAAGAGGTAGAGTGCTAGCCTTGAGCAATAGGAAGCCAGGGACAATGCTCAGGCCCTGAGTTCAAGCCCCAGAACTGGGAAAAAACAAACAAACAAAAAGTAGGGAAGTGATTAGGTTATTAGTATACCATCCCCGCTAATGAGACTAGTGCCCTTATGAAAAGTCTAGAGGAAACCCATTCATTCCTTCCTTGCTCTTCTGCTCTTCTACCATATAAAGGGTTGTTTCTTTTCCTTTCCATGTGGAGAAGACACAAGCAACAAGCTCTTCTCACCTTTGAAGGAGAGAATGGAATCTTAGCAGATACTGAACTTCCCAGCCTCCAGAACTGTGAGAAATAATTTTCCATTGTTTATGAATTATTCAATCTAAGGTATTTTGTTATAGTTGCACAGATGGACTAAAAGAATTTGATCTTCAATTTATTTTTCCTCAACACAAATAGTAAATTGTGACCCTATACATATGTACATACTGTCTATCTATTTAATTATGCTACAATGTCTGATTTAATAATATTAGAATATTTGATTATGTTCTCATTTCAGAATTCTTTAGCTCTTTTGGGTTTCAAGGAAATATGGAAACAAACACAAATAAGACTTTGTCCTTAAGGGACTATTATAAAAATAACCAAAATGTTCTTATATAAAAATGTTAACATTTCCTATCACCATCACTTTTAGTATCACAGCTAGATCATAGCTCTGGGAAGTGGAACATCATGCCCATTTAGCAAGTGATGACTTAGAGACAGGAAAGATAATCTACTTAAGCATCAGTACTCCAGCAACCTGAGTTGCCACCAGGATTGAACCCTGCTTATATCTTCGTCTAGAATGGACCAAATAAACAAGATCATAGTCAAAATTATCACAATAATTGCCATTGCCTATAACAAGATGATTTTCTTTTATATTCAAGATACTAAATCACCAGGGAATATTAAAGGTATAGAAACATTCAATGGAAAACAAAGAACCCCTCCATTGTAAGAATTGACATCCCAGGTGAATAGGCATAAGAGATGGCTGTGAAACCACACCCAGAGAGTTTTAAGAACTGTGAACTGGTAGATCTGGGCCATGCTTTGGAATCTACTAACTTGAACTCACTGGGTTTCTCCATTTGTTATTGTGTGGCCTCTGGTAAGTTAAGTGTTTGCACAACCCCTACTCCTCCCAGATGGGTACAAACCACCATTTCAGCTAACAGCCTTTTCAGCAATTCCTCCTGTTCTTTCCTGTTTCCTCCCAATGACATCTGTGACTACAGCTTGCTCTGCCTGAGGTTGCAAATCTTCATCACAGCGCCCTCCAGGCTGAGCATGTTATCCTTGAATCCCCAGACAAAAAATATTTCTCTCTAGTGGACTCAGAGGCAAAAGTCCCCTCTGGAGAAACTGGGCATGGCCTTCATCTGTGTCCTATCCTCCTCAAAACGGTCCTTGTCCTAGGCATTGGTAAAGTTAGGTGCTTGCTTCCTTTGAATTCTCTTACCACCAGCAGGTACTTGGAGAATAACATTCCCCAACTGTGTCCAGTTATTTTTCCCAATGTAATGGTCATGGGGTACATTTTCCACTGTATCTAACACCACTGACCTCGTTGAAGTGTTTTTCAAAGCACTGGGTGCTGTGATGGAAGCTGATTCCTGGATGGACAGACTGGAGATGTTTCTTCACAACCTGGTCTCCTCATAACCCCCGCCCCCCAGATATACTCTTCCTTGTCCTATGTGTTCAGCATCGGATTCCTGTACCTCCATTCACCCACCTTCTCCTCCCAGGTGTCCTGTAACTCGCTGCCAGAACTCCTTGTCTAAGGCTGAGGACAGTGACTAAGAAACCATCAGGAGCCACAGACAGATGACACCCAAGGAAACCATAGCCCTGGGGCCATGTATTTCTATGTATTTTTTTCTTTATATGTTTTTAAAGTTTTTCCCTTTAGGAAAAAATATTTTAGTGAGGGAAGAGTGACATAGACTTCTCTGATCTCTGACAACCTCAGGGCCATCTGCTTTTCCTTTTCCTGACACAGGGATACAATTCTCTTATCAGCTAGCCTGGAGAGTGTCAGGGCTGTCATCCTCCAGCCAAAGCTCCAGTGATGTGCTCAGATGCATGGCATGCTTTGATAACCTATAACCTCAGTTATTCCAAGTGTCTGCTCCAGAGGCCATTAATTGAGTCCCCAGAATGTCAGGAAAAGTGGGTAGCTGGGCAGCGTGTGTGTGTGTGTGTGTGTGTGTGTGTGTGTGTGTGTGTGTGTGTGTGTGTGTATACAACAGTGGAATGGGACCATTACTATTCAAGGGTTCTGTTTTATGGGGAACAATGTGTCCATCAATCTTATTGGAAATTTCTTCCAAACAGAATCTGGCTTAAGTTAATTGTAGTCTGTTGAACAACACCAGGTAAATTTTCACTTATATCCTGAAGCCAATATGAAAATTAAGAATTTTGCTTCACCGTGGAGCAGGATATTTCACACTTCTTTATTGTTCTAATTTGGGTGACTTCCATTTCATTTTTCCATTTTCCAAGATGAGCAGGAGAATCTTGTCAAATAGCTCTTCCTCAGAATTAGATTGTAGAAAAGCCCCTGGGGTTTATATGTCTTAAGATATTGGAGAGCATCCTGGACCTACAGCTATTGTAGCCATGGTGGAAATCCATATAGTTCATTCAGAAGCTAGCTGGTCACCAGATCTATAATACTGGAGACAGTCATTGTGCTTAATTGCTTTCTAGTGTCCTCTGAAACACAATGTTAATATCTTTTTCCCTGGGGTAAAGAGAAGTATAAGGGAGGAAGATACTTTCTGGAGTCTCATTGTGTCTATAGTAGCCAACCAAGCAAAACAAGACTCCTTGTTAAATACGCAGCAGGGTTTTATATCACCTTACTTGAGTGACTGGTGATAATGTGGCAAGAGGTGATGCCTTCGCCCCTCCACTACCACTCCCTGTTTTCTTTTTTTGGCCAGTCCTGGGGCTTGGACTCAGGGCCTGAGAACTGTCCCTAGCTTCTTCTTGCTCAAGGCTAGCACTCTGCCACTTGAGCCACAGCGCCACTTCTGGCCATTTTCTGTATATGTGGTGCTGGGGAATTGAACCCAGAGCCTCCTGTATAGAAGGCAAGCACTCTTGCCACTAGGCCATATCCCCAGCCCTCTGTTTTCATTTTGCACAGCTCTCCTAGGGACATTTGGACCTCTTGTGGAATGAGGAGATAGAAAACTGAGACTATCTATGATTACCAAGGACCCAAGAATTGTTTCCCCATGCCTCCCCCTCTTCCCCAGAGAAATTTATGAGAGTGCCTTTAATCCTTGTTATTTGAAAGTTTCAGTTGATCCAGTGACATTAATGCATTTGTTTGGACATTATCACCAAGCATAATACTATAGGATTACTTATAATATTTTAATGTAGCTTACCCTTGGCAGCTTGAGATCTGTATTCTCATTTTTCATGGGAGCCACTGATGTTTAGCTAAACACATGCTCTTTAAAAACAAGTATAAACAGAAAAATGTTGTGTTATGGTAGGGATTATGACTGCTATGGAGATAATTGTGTCTCATACCTGAAGTTTCTTTTTGACTTTTCACTTGACAGCTAAGTATAAAAAAGGGAAGGAAGAATGATATATGTTGGATATCAGGCAGGAACTGTACAATCTTGTGGATTGAAATTGGGAGTCAACATTTCTTGGTTTCAATGACAGTTTCACTTGACAGTAGCCTCATATCTCAGTTTTTCCAACCTGTGAAGATTTATGAGAGAGAAGCTCTGACATGTCATGAGGGCAAGTTTGAAATATCTGTGACTCTTCTTTCTTTAGTCTCTCCCCACTTCTTTCTAGTTCCCATTGAGTGACCACCAAGGACCATATTGACAGATAGATAGCGACTGGGGCCAAGTAAAATATGCTTCCTCCTTTGTTGATATTCCACTTTCTGCTTTAGCAATTTTACTTTCTTCCTTCCTCTCCTTTGTTCTCCATGTCCCTTAATTAATCTCTCAAGTTCATACCTGTGTCAAACATATTGTCTGTTGTTCCACAGATATTTTGATTGTGACCTTTCACCTCACTTTCTCCAATGTCAGGCTTCCAGGTATTCTTTTATTTTTTTTATTTATTGTCAAAATGATGTACAGAGAGGTTACAGTTTCATACATTAGGCCTTGGGTACATTTCTTGTACTGTTTGTTACCTCCACCATCTCTTTTATTTTATTTTAAAATTAAAAAAACTATGAATATGATCATATAAATAAGGATAAGGCAATCTTTGTTTAAAACTAGCATTTACTATATAATAAACAGGTTTGTATATTTTTCCCCAAGCTGCTGTAACAAACTGTCCCAAACCAAAAGCTTAAAACCTGCAGAAATTGGTTCAGAGTTGTGGAGCCCAGAAATTGGAAATTAAGATCTTGGGAATGGGTATACTACCTTTGTTAGCTATAAGGAAAGGCCTTTCTTGACTTTTCTAGCTTCTGGGTGCCATCAGCATCAGCCAGGGTTATACCACTCCAAGCTCCCCACATGCTCATGTTTTAGCTCTATGTGTGTCTGTGTGCTGATTATAAGGGCAGTTGTCATTGGATTCCAGACCCACTCAAATAATTATTATGACTTTATCTTGTGTTCCATATATCTGTAAGACTTCTTTTCTAACTAAAGTCAAACTTTCAGGTTTTGAGATGTAAACAAATCGTTTTGTTGGGATATTATTCAAATCCATTTAACATTCATGAAGTCTGCTAGACAGCTAATAGAAACTCCAGATTATGCAAGAAAGAAATAAGGTTCAGAATAAATAACTCAGAAGGAAGTGGTAGGCTGACAATACAGGACAGAGCACTATACTAAAGCTTACTGAACTGTATCTGTATAACACCTCAGTTATTCCCCCCGGTCTTCCCTTGACGTTGAAAGGTCAGCACAAAACAAATAGATGCTAACATCTCAAGTGATACAAACCCTTCTCTAGTCATTTTCTTTTAATTTTTGGTATCATGGATCTTTTCTGAAAGTAGTAAGGACAGATTTCAAATCCAGGTTTTTAATTTACAGAAATCTACCTTAAAGGGAACATGGCCTGCAAGTAGATATTAAATTTCTGATATAGAACTGCGAAAGAAAAATAAAAGTATACTTGCCTTTTGGTTTCTGTGTGATTTTTTTTAAGAAAGAAAGATAAAAGATCAGTGACCACAAGTACGTTGTCTGCTAAATGGAACTTGGAAATCAAAGGATTTTTATCTAATCAGCGAGATTTTTCTCTATTAGAGGACAAGACACTGGCAGTTCTTTATAGTCTACAGCCCAATTTTTCACTGACCTTCTTCATACTTCCATATGGATATCCTAACACCACTTCAGATTCCACTCCTATGTCGTTTTTCTTCCAACACTCCCCTTTCTACTTCTCCTGTTTCTATGTGATGCTTCCACTTACCAAACTAAATTTCTATGGCTCTCTAAATTTTACTGCTCTTTTCTTCATTTACATGTGTTCATTTATTTCCCAAGTGTTCTGAATATTTCCCCTGGGCCAACCAATATTTCTAGGTCCTAGAAGTATTGAGCTCTAAAAAGACAGACGTACTCATGCTCTTGTGGAGAATTTATAGTTACTCAGGAAAAAACAACAGCAAGCACATGATTATAAATTTGACTCTCAATGTAAAAAGGGGAAATGAGGATTCCATATAAAACTATGTTGTTGGAAAGTCAAATTGATCCCTTCCTTTTTCCCTTCTCTGGCCTGCTCTGGCTAGGGTCTGGTCATACTAGGATTCTACAGACAACCCCTCTACCTTCAATCTGGTCTCTTCTGATCCATCCTGCAGGCTACTCCTGTTTGCACTTTTTATATGGTACCTCACAATCATATGCTACCATGCTCTTAGGATCTGCCTTAACACCTTGATGCTTACAGTTTCTACCCATTGCTTTCTTGTGAATGGCAATTTTTTTCAATCCTAAATAGAGGTCTTCAGGAACTTAAAGAAGATGTTAGTTTACCATTATTCCCCCTTCAAATGTTGAGAAGTTAGCATTGCTCTGCAAGTCCTATTAGCCTTGTGAAACTTATAAAAGCTAGCTTGCCTACTCATTATTCTATCCTAAGGTATTTAACTTATTCCTACCATTTCTCACAGTATATACTCTTCCTCCCTTTTCATCTTTCAAAAGTCTGCCTTCATCACTTTAAGTCTTCCTAACCCTAAGGGCTTTCTATCTTCTCACTTCAATTGCTCATTGTCACACCTTTCCATGAAGGTGTCAAACTTTTTCTATAATGCTATGTTTCTGTGTTGCAACTATGCCCTATTTCCTCAGAGAGACTGTTGGCTTCCTAAAGACTAGTACTGTCATCAGCCCTTCTCTTACTTTCATCTGAGTGAACAGTCAGTATTTCAAATTAGCACAGAGCTAAAAAGCTAGATCTGGGTATAATGAGATGCAGAGGGAAAGGATACACAGCTAGTTAGTGGTATGATCCAAATCAGAATCTAAAGCTCCTGTAGTGAAAAAATACATGTATATATATATATATATAATACATATTTACTTATTGCATTATATATGTATATAAAATGTAATAATATGTATATGTATTATATATTATATCATACATTATAATATATAATGCAATAAGTAAATGAATTTAAGGAGAAATGAAAATTTCCCTCTCATCAAATGGCTCACCATTGCTGAACTCTTTCCAGCCAGCAGCCATCATCCAATTGATCTGCAGATGCTGTGGTGGCAGAAACTCAGTTCAAGTACTGTTGACCCACTCTGACACATCAACTGCAGCTATTGACTCTTTTTCTACCCGCTGCCCACCGCTCATTCACACTCAGGCTTGCTCTTTTATAAGTATGGAGAACAAAAACTTTCAGAAGTTGAATCCAAAGTTACAAACTTGGGCTGGGGATATGGCCTAGTGGAAAGAGTGCTTGCCTCATATACATGAAGCTCTTGGTTCAATTCCCCAGCACCACATATACAGAAAATGGCCAGAAGTGGCTCTGTGGCTCAAGTGGCAGAGTGCTAGCCTTGAGCAAAAAGAAGGCAGGGACAGTGCTCAGGCCCTGAGTTTAAGGCCCAGGACTGGCAAAAACAAAACCAAAGTTACAAACTTGAATTTGCATGCTTGAGATTTGTGGTATGGCATCTTGGGAAGACAGAAACACACAATTCTAGGCTATTGTATGAGACAATGAAGGTAGAGTAAACATCAGCTGGTGTTAGCTCTTGCTTTTGAACAACCCTGAGCTGGTGCTGTTTAACTGAGCTTCGAAACTGTCAATAAGGAACCCAGAAAGTAAGATGGGAGAGGGCTCCTCAGGAAATGACAGTAAACTCCATCATTATCTATCTGCTGACAATGACAAAAACATTTCATTCTTTGGCTCTCCAGAGAACAAGGTGGGGGTAGGGACTGTGGAGAAATAAAAGCATGAAATTTTTTAATGAGTGCAATTACTGAATCATCAGTCACACAGTCCATCTGCTTCAAAGCTTTGCGGTGACTAGTGAAACCCTAAAACACTGCATTGCATTTTCACATTTGTGTAATCACATAAATGTTCTTTAAGGACCAGCTAATGATATTCATATATCATGCCCATCCCTTCCATAGCTCAGCACTATCCTGTTGTCTGCTTCATTTTATTGGTCACTAATTGCACATTCTGACACCTCTTTGATGGGGATGTATAAGCAACTACATAGGAAGGAGGAAACCTAGAAAGATGAAATATTCTGTGGAATATTCATTTGAAAAATTTGTCTCAAAAATCTTGTTTAGCGTGAACTTCTGAGAGCAAAATAAATTTGCTATTAGAGAAAATGGAAACTATACATTCTTATATTCTTTTCCTAGAAAATGTGTTCTACTTTAAAGAGAGCAATAGAAAGGTATGAGTAAGAAGACTGAATTTGCTGGTGTGGCTCAAATGACTTTCTAATTGGAGTGAAGAGGAGAGGAAAAAGGAGGAATTTTATAAAGGTGGCTATGATCATGGAAGGGTGTATTGGGAGAATGGGCTTGTTGAAGGATGAATTGTGTCCTCCAGAAAGAAATTCTGAAGTTTAATACCCAGAACCTGTGAATGTGACCTCACCTACACATAGGGTATTTGTAGATGTAATAAAGTTCAGGTGATTAGGGGAGTCTTTTAATCCAATGTGCTTAGTGTCCCTGTCAGAAGGGAAGACGGTCTTGTGAAAACACAGAGAGAGGGACAGCTAGTGTGACAATAGGAAAGATCAAAATGTTGTGATTACCAACCAAAGGAAACTTGAAACCACCAAAATCTTGAGAAGGCAAACAGTAAATAATATTTCATTATGTAGATAGATTTATATCCCTCTAGATTAGTCATTCTTTCATGCTACTGAGGTTACTTCCATACACAATGAAATAGTACTTAGTCTTAGAAAAGAAGGAAATTCTGTCATTTACAACAATATGGATAAACCAGTGGCTATTGTGCTAATCAAAACAAGCTGATCACAGGAAGACAAATATCACACTAACCTACTTATGGGGAAATCTAAAGAAAGTCAAATTCATAAGTGTATAAAGAGGGGAATGGGAAAAAGGTGAGAAAGGAAAGGAAAAGATGTTGATCAAAGACCCCAAAGATTCATTTATGAGCTTTAAAAACAAATTGCACTGGATAGTGAACATAATAAATAATAATTCATTACACATTTAACACTTGGTATGACAAGAAGTTTTTAAGTGGGCTCACTGCAAACAATAATAAAGTGATGAATATAGCAATTAACCTGACTTATTCAAATGTAAGACTATATCAAACATCACATTGTATCTGATTGATATATGCATTATTTTTCCATTAAAAGATTTCTTTAAAGCATGGAAAGAACCACACCTGATGCTTTGCAGGAATTATAGTTTTGCTGACTTTGATTTCACACTATAGCCTCTAGAAGAGTGAGGTAATGCCCTGCTCACGTTTGAAGCCATCCTGTCTGTAGTACTTTACTGAAGCAGTCTTCCTGAGTAGCTAAGACAAGGAAAACAGTTATTCACAGGGACTTAAGAATCTATTTATTACATCTTTATCAAGAATGCTCATATCTGTATTACATATGGCCTCAGCTCTGCAAACCTGAATAAATATGGTGCCTGGTGCCCTTACTTTGCTCCAAAGGTCAAAGGCATCTTGGGGTCACTTTCATCAGTATGGCCAGGCACACAAATGTCTTCCATTTCTTTGCTTACTTTTTTATTGCCTTATAGGAAAATTCAATGATCCTTTGGTATAATACCATCACCAGGGAGATAATAGGTTTGAAAAATTTTTGAAAAAATGTCATCATGAGGACACCACAGAAAAAGTATCTAGCTATGAACTAATGTTCTGAGAGGGCACAGGGAGCTCATAGTGAATGCATTCTGCCTGCTTAGTCAGAGATGCTTGTCTTGCAATATATCTCTTGAAAGAAACAGACTGCCCAGGTTCCTACTTGTTCGTCCACTTATTTTATGTATAACCTTAGGAAAGTCACTTAATCTCTTTGTGCCTCTGGTTTTTCTATATTTACCTGAAAGGTTTGTTGGGAGAAAAACTTAGTTAATTCATACACATTGTCTATAACTTATCTCACAGTAAATACTCCATAAATGTTATTATTTGCTTTGTATCTGTCACTGAGATATATGAGAGGAATGTTTTTTTAGAAAGAACTTTCCTGTGACTAGAATTTTTGTTATGATAATTCATGACCAATCAGATATCCTTCCTCATGAACTGATAAGAATACAAACGAATACCCAAATAAGGTTTACATATTATTCAATGAAAGATTTTTTTTTGGCCAGTCCTGGGCCTTGGACTCAGAGCCTGAGCACCATCCCTGGTTTCTTCCCGCTCAAGGCTAGCACTCTGCCACCTGAGCCACAGCGCCCCTTCTGGCCGTTTTCCATATATGTGGTGCTGGGGAATCGAACCGAGAGCTTCATGTGTAGGAGGCAAGCACTCTTGCCACTAGGCCATATTCCCAGCCCAAGATTTTTTAAATATCTAGAAACCTAACAAAGTCTGGAAAGGAGAAGAAAGACATAAGAGGAAATGTGTAAGAAAGTAAGCTTAATAGAGAATAAATAAATGGTTGTATACGTTATATGAATGTATGTGTCAGGAGTTCTATGTTTGAGGAGATGAGAGTGAGAAGATAGACTATTATATAGACGTGGAAACATTTTTATTGTTCCCTCTATATCTCTCTGTAACTTAGCTGATTTTATCATTACCCTTCTTACCACAATGATCAGAAAACTAATAGAATATGCCTGCTTTTAGAAATCATACCATGATTTACACAGTGTGAATTCCATAAATCTTGAATCTCTGAGTAATTGCTAGATCAAGTAATACAATGTTTCTATCATTTCAGGAAGTTTTTCGTGTAGTCCTCTTCAGCTAATAGTCTATGAGAAGATGATACCTAAGCATTTAAATGATAATATGTGAATGAAATAAAAATATGTATACTTCCTTAAAGCTGTACTTTTTAGCTCATTTATATTGTTCCTTGTATAAGGAGTATAATTTAATGCTGAATAGTATGCTGTTATATGAATATACTACAATTGATTACCCATTTATCTGTTCAGGGATGTTTGTGTTAGTTCCCATTTTGTAGTTCCAACTTAAATAAATGAGATTAATTGAATGGTCTTCAATCTTTTATAGTCAATAGAATTCACCAATTCATTGCCTACTTGGAAGTCCAAGATAGAAAAACTATATAAAAGTAAATCTGCTATAGATAGAAGGTTAGAATTTGGAGTTACAAATTCCTACTTCAGTTTTTCCCATTCCCGTTTCTCCTGTAATACCGCATCCTTTCATCATCTCTCAGAACAGAGTTCCATGGAGATTTAAAAAAAAAAAAGAAAAAGAAAAAGAAAAACCTTGTTTCAAGCCAAGCTGGTATTTCATGTCTGTAATCCAAGCTACTTCAGAGACTGAGATTCAGAAGATAGCAATTTGAAATTAGCCTGGGAAGAAAGTTAACTAGTCTCCATCGCCAAGAAACCAGCAAAAAGCAGGACTGCATGAGTGGCTCAAGTTATAGAGTTCCAGCTGAGCAAGTAAGCTGGTAAGCAGAAGGAGTGCAAGGTCCTGAGCTCAAACCCCAGTATTACCAAAACAACAGCAACAAAACCTCCCTATTACCTCACTAATGTATCTATTATATTTGCTTAAGAGCAAAGGTGAATGGCAAATCATGATACTCATAATTTCAAATCAATTTTAAGCAGTTGTTGCCTGAAAGAGGTCAACAATCTCACCTCAGGTAATATAGCAAGATTACTTTGCATACTACCTAGAACAGTGAAAGAGACTCAAAGCCAGGATTCCTGAATTCCAGAACCTTCTGCTACATGAAAACCAATTCATGCTAATAATACATACTGTCTGTATATCTACATGGTTCTCAGTATACATATATGACAGTGTTGAGTTTTTGTCCATATGGGTTTTACTGTTTGACTTTAACCCAGTAATTATTCAAAGAGCATTTATTTGGCATCTAAAAAATACAAGATACTTTCTGGGGAAATCAAAGCATCTGTGGATCTAAACTGGACAGGTGAGTTTCCTGAAAGTGTTAGTTCCAGGAATCTAATCATACTTGCGAAAAACACTCCAATTACCTCCCACTACATTCCAATTCATCCTGGGGTGCTGGGGAGTCCCAGTGTTCTTTCAGTGATGGACACAGCAGCGTTTCCTCCCCCCTCATTCTATCTAATCTTAGCACATAACATGGAATTGCTTAGCAATCAGGGTTTCCTGTAAACATAGCTTTTCCATTTCCATTTTAAAACATTTAAAACTATAATAATATTTAAAGGCACATTCTTATGCAAAACTTTGCTATCCTTTCCAGATCATGTGCCATAGTAACTTTTCCAAACAAGCTTCTCTGGGAACATGACAATCAGGTGTCTGGAGGTTCTGGATTTGTCTCTAAGTCCTAGATCTCAGCTATAATGAGATATAGCGTGTAGTGCTGTGTTTGGTTCATCACCAAAATAATTATTTGTGAAATTTTCAAATATCCTAATCTTGTGAAAATAATAAAGATTCACAGTTCCTCCAAGATTTCCATCACTCTGTGAAAAGGTATCTGGCTCCCTGGTGGTCCATGAACATATACACTACTTTTCTTTTCATGTTTGTCTTGACCTGTTAGGTGACTACCAGGAAAGAAGCTGGGAACATTCACACAGTTCCAGGAATTCATCTACACTGGCCCAAGGGCAGTTTTCAGGAAAGATGAGAATCAGTTCGGATGTTTCCTTTTACCTCTGGCTTTGCAGTGAGGGCCTCAGGAAGTGGCAGTCCACCATGGGACAAAAAAAATTAGAACAAGTTTGTTTTTAAAAAAAAAAAAAGTCTACTGCCTTTAAGAAATATAGTGAAAAGGCTAGTATATTGGAAGAAGGGAATGATGAAGCCCCCTGGGTCACCAATATCTTATAGAACCAGTATGGCAAATGAGCCCTAAAATCTAAATGTTTTAGAAATAGAAGAAAAGGCAGCATTCAGGGCCATTTTACAGTAAATGCCACAACTTAGTGCTCCAGTTTGGCTTTTTTTTATGTATTTATGTGAGTACACTGGGTGTCCATCTGGATCTTTTAATCGGTAGATTATATGCTTGGGCGTGTTCTCTGCTTAATACCCTTCCTTACAGGCCTCAGGAAATGCATGAAGAAATACTGACTTGGAGGGGAAAAAAAAAAGGATTTTTGCTGATTAGAGAATAAAACAAGAATGTTAAACCCAGCTGGGGATTTCTACTTCCCTGCTGTGGAATGGTTGAATGTATACTTTCAAAGCATGTGGGCCCTTGTCAGTCCTTGGAAGTTCAACCTGGTGAACCATCATAAAGAAATCCCAAAGCCTTAGCAAGCCAGTCACCATTCACTACATTTTGAAGGCTTCATTTCCTTGAGAAGCACTATCTTCCATCTTCAGATGAGGGTGCAACGTTCCCACACACATCTCTGCAGGTCCCAGGAATGCAATCAAAAATAAATGTTGCCACTTGAGAGACATGTGGGGAACATGGAAGGCAGAGAGAACCCAAAGTGACATCTAATATCATTTTTTAGCTCTTAATGGCTAGCTCAATTTCTAGTTTCAATTAGAAAGATTGAAACTTTTATCTCCAATTAACTGCAAAAAAAAAAAAAAGCCAGAAGTGCAAGTGTGGTAATCATGAGATAAAACTGAAAGGACAGCATGCCCAGTTCCTAAATTCAAGTCCCAGTACCCCCCGCCCACACACACACAAAGAAAAAGCCCCAAGTGACAGCTAGTATCTATTGTTACCAGTGTTAAGTGGCTAGCATATATAAACTCAACAAGAGTTGATACTGTTAGTATCAATTCAGAGATTATGGATATCCTTACAGTTTTATGAAATAAAAGCATTTATACTAGCAATTCTGGAGGATTTTTCAATGTCACTTTTCTATTAAAACAAAAACAAAGGAAAAGAAAAGCCACATTTTTCTTCTTTCCCAGACTAGGCTCTATCTGCTAGTGGTGCATTTATTTTGAGCAGTCATAAATGCACCCTCTTCATATGGTGAAGTAGATTAAGAAAAATGCTTGTTGCAAGCCAAGAATCTGTTTTTGCTTTTTTACAGGACTGATATCATCCATGATTTCTTTCTTTGAATGTGCTGTATCTATGAGCAACTTTTCCAGTCTTCTATGAGGATATACATACCATCTGTCTCCTTCATCTCACTTCCCTCAAATGAACATAGCATAGAGAAGTTTCCTCATAAATTCTTTTGATCAAATAGGTCAGTTTCTTGTTTCATTCCCTCTCTTCATACACAGTCAGCACACACTTATATTTGACCATCCTTCTATCGCTTTTCAAGTGCATCTCTCAGCCATTTCTCAAATCTTAAATCAGCTCTTCCAAAATATCTTTCTTCATTTCCCTACCTTAGTATGTTGTTTCTTTGAACTACAGTACCTATACACATGATTTCCTGTCTTCATTACAATCCTGTATGGAAATGGAACCTACTCCATAATAGACCTATGAAGTCAGATCCAAATATCCTCTTACAAAGAGGCTACCACTCAAAATGTACTTATTAAAAACAAAAAGCTTTAATGAATTTCATTAAAGTCTGTTATGATTTAATGAACCCACACATTTGTGCTCATGCATCCATTTCAGACAATTTCAAACTACAATATGAACTGAACAGGTATTATAACTTTATTCTTAGAATGAAATTTGTTTTCAGCCTTCTGATTTGTAATATGGTCAACAGCAATGTATCTACTCTATCTAATTTCATTTTGAGGAGTTTGGTAATGTACTGACTTATCCATTTGATTTTCTAGTGTTAGTCATACTTGGTTGCTATTAAACATAATGAAATGTGAAGGGATGTTTGTGAAATATTTTCCCAACATGTTTCTTAAAAGATGTAGGTACGTTTATTGCTTGCTCCTCATTTTGCTTTTTTCAGTTTTATCTTGTTGTGAACTAATATTGATTTGTGACAATAGGTTACTTTCTTTAGAGCATCCTTTTCTTTTGTTGTAACTGCTTAGTTATTGCTAGTATAAATGTTTAGCAAAATTGCTGCTGGTGAAGTCAAAGAACTCATGGGCTCTCCACAGACTGTACAACCAACCACACCTCCAACAACAGCCATTGGGTCTGGAATCACTCATCAGGTAGCAGGCATACTTGGCTCCTTCCTAAGACCTATTAGTCACAGTGCAAGAGAGGCTGATAATGGTTCCTACTTCAAGCATTCAGCTTGACCAAGCAACTCTCAATTCTTGTTGGGAAAGGTATAAATTATAAATAAATTGATTAATGGTGCCAAAATAGTTTGGCAGCTATTGATGTTAGCAATGCCTTTTTAAAGTCATTTGATGAAAGCAAACTTTTTAATGGGTACCTCAGTACTACTCCCATCATGTATACCATGAAGTAATTTGTCTTCAGTATGCAGTAGAGTTTCTTCCTCCTTTCCTCCCAAACCACATTGTAAGCTCCTCTAACAAGTTTCTATTGCTGCTGGAAGAAATTGATACATATATAGTGGCTTAAAACAGCACATATTCCTTTCCTTTTAGTTCTATAGAGATCAGAAGTCTAAAGAGGATCTCACTGATCTGAAATAAAAGTGATGTTACAACCAGGTAACAATGGCTCACAACTGTAATCCTAGAAACTCTGGAGGCTGAGTTCTGAGGACTGAGATTTGAAGACAGCTCAGATAGTGAAAGTTCACAAGACTTTTATCTTTAAATAATAAGCAAAAAGCCAGACATAAAGATGTGGCTCATATGGAAGAGCTGTAGCCTTGAGCAAAATAATCTCAAGGACAGCACCCAGACCTTGTGTTCAAGCCCAGGAACCCTCACACCCCACACCCCTCCACATATACACAGTATTGGCAGAGCTAAGTTCTCTTCTGTAAGTCCTAAAGATTTTGTTTTTGCTTTTTCTACTTTCAGAAGGTTGCCAGCTACTGGAATGGCTGTGGGCTTCTTCCTCCATTTTCATAACCTGCGATGACTGAGTCTGGAGTTCATCTTTACAGACTCTTCTGTCTTCCTCATCTGCATTCAAGGACTTGAGGTTACATTTAGTCTTCCCAGCTAATACAGGCCAATACTGTTATTTCAGGGTCAGTGGATCAACAGTATCACTATTTTAAGGTCAGTGGACCAGCAATCTCAATTATATCCCTAAATGTAATCTTCTTTTGTCATTATGTAGCATAATATCTTCATAAATTCCAGGATTAGGAGCCAAACATGTTTGGAGATGACTATCTATTATTATTCTATTTCTCATGGTTCTCCAAGGGAAAGCTGGATCTCAGTCTTTGCTAGTTGACTCCAGAAATCTAAACATGATCCTAGGTACTGGTAGTCTGCACATTGCAAAGAAAATTCTGGTTCAAATTACTGATCCTGGGATTATAGGCCTAGGATTAAGTAGTACTAACACTCCGAGTCAGTTACTTCTTCGTGTTTGTATGTCTTCATCTGTAAAACAAAGCTAACAAGAGTAATAAAAAATTATAGCTTGAATAGCTCCTATTTAAAATGTTTGGGATGAAAAATATTTGTTGTTCTCTTTTAGATTTAGGAATGTGTGTTGTGTGGAAGAGGAGAAAGATGTTGGGGATAGTATAAAAACTAATACAAAATCCACTTATGCTTTATATATACCATCTATATGCATAAAGTAAAGGTTTCTTTTTTTATTGCTGGTCTCGGGGTTTGAACTCAGGGCCCAGGTGCTGGCCCTGGAATTCTTTTGCTCAATGCTGACACTCTAACACTTAAACCATAGCTCCACTTTCCAGATTTTCAGTAATTTATTGGAGATAACCTCTTGAGTTTCATGGACTTCCCTGCCCCCTCTAGCTTCAAACCAACCACGATCCTCAGATCAGCAGCCTCCTGAGTAACTAGGATTATAGGCATGAGCCACCAATGCCTATCTCTAATAGTAATTTTATATAATGCTTTTGCATGAAGCAAAAAAAATTGCAAACTTTGCAATTTTGAATTGGGGTTGCTCAAAGAACTTGCCATGTATCAGATACTCTTCTAAGCTTCTTTATATATATTTATTCCTATATGGCCAAAAATAGTCCTTTGTGGTAAGTATAATTACCATTCCCATCTTAGAGATGTGAAAACAATGAAAATGAGATTGTCATTAACCTGTCCTGGTTCCCATAGTTAATAGAGAAAGAACCGGGGATTGGGCCAAATTGAGAAACATCATTCTAGAATCCTACTGTAACTGAAAACATTGACTGTGCAATCACTGGGGAATTCAATTGCCTTATGTTTAGAAATGCATCTGGAACATTTCAGACCCTAAATGTTAACTATTATTATTATTATTACAGGCAATATTCTATTTTTAAAAATTATGTTGAACTGATGTACTTGGATGGATACATTTAGTGTTAGATCATCTTCTGCCCATCATCTTTCCACATGATCATCATTATACTTTTTTTCTGGCCTTTCTACTTCAGACTTCTAACTTCTAGGCCAAGTTTCTTTTTTTTTTTTTTTAATTTCACATGGCATGTTGAAAATAACAGCAACAATTATAAACAACTTGTTTCCATAACTTGGACTTCCTTTTGCTTAGTGTGTGTTTATATATGTACATGCTATTGAGCATTGTGATCTTCTGCTATGATTTTCGTAGGTATGTACTAATTATTCCCGATGAGGGAAACCATAGAGCCCATGTTCCTTTGGGTCTGGCTCACTTTACTTAGTCCATTTCCTTATGACTGGGGCAATGACATTCTTTCTGATAGAGGCATAGAATTCCAATGTGTATATGTACCACATTTTCTTGATCCACTCATCTACTGAGGGGCATCTGGGTTGGTTCCATATTTTAGCAATGACAAATTGTGCTGCAATAAACATAGTTGTGCTGGAGGCTTTAGTGTGGTCTTGCTTGTAATCTTTTGGGTAGATGCCTAAAAGTGAGGTTGCTGGGTCATAGGGGAGTTCTATGTTTAGCCTTTTGAAGAACCTTCTTACTGCTTTCCAGAGTGGTTGAACAAGTTTACATTCCCACCAACAGTGTAGTAGGGCTCTCTTTTGGCCACATCTCCTCCAGTATCTGTTATTAGTTCTCTTGATAATGGATATTCTTACTGGGTGAGGTGGATTCTCAATGTTGTTTTGATTTGCATTTCTTTTATGGTCTAAGCCAAGTTTCTAAACCATTTCCCCAGATTTCCATTCCATCAACTCACAACTAATTCTCAGTTTGTTTTTTCCTGAGTCTAAACTGCTAGTTCTGATAGGCTATTTTCCTCTCTCAAATATGAATAATCTTCAGATCTGCATGAATTCTCACTGCTAGACCATGGTATTCTTCACTCTAGCTAGCACAACAGACAACCTTTGAATTTAATATACTACTAAAGGATTCCTTCATAAGAGATTTCTTCTTCTATTTCCCACTGGTTTATTATTTCAAGTTATTCTCTTGTTGTCCTTAGATAATGATGACTTTCTTATCTCCTTACATTGGTAAAGGAATTTGTCAAAATTGTCACACATAGGACCTTGAAAACACCCTCTCAAAACTTTGACGAAAATGTGGCAGTGTTGTTATACAAACCTTAGATTATTCCCAAATTCATCATTCGAATAGGATATAATTTGTCATAGATTATTTAGGAATCACATGAGGTAATGCATGTAAAGCACCGCATTCATAGAAGTGAACTCACAAATGTCAGCAGATATTGGCCATAGTTGAGACTAAACATAGGTTTTGAAGAAATCTACAAAACCCATTTTGTGTAAATGTGACATCTCTATTATGATTACCTATTTTTTTCTCATGTTCCATTATTTTAACAAAAAACAGAAAGAAGGGGTTGAGAATGTGGCTTAGTGTTAGAGTGTTTGCCTAGCATGTGTGAAGCACTGGATTTGATTCCTCAGTACCACATAAACAGAAAAAGCCAGAAATGGTACTGTGGCTTTACTGGTTGAGTGCTAGCCTTGAGCCTCAGGACTGGCAAAAAATAAAACAACAAAAAACTAACAAAGTAAAACAGAAAGAAATAAAGTATGAATCAAGATCCAGTAATTAATTTCTCTGAGCCTCATTTCCTTACCCTTAACATGTAATAACTAGTAGTCACAAAGACTAAGTAAGCTCAGGGATATGGCGAGCTGTCAAGTCTAGAATTTAATGAAGTGCTTACCAAAACCATCATCATGACCTATACCATAATCATCATCACAACCTGTACAAGAAAGTTACAAGTAGGAAATAAAAACATGTTACTTTGAGAATACAGCTCAAATGCCACTCATTGCATTAGTAATCTTTTGCCATAGGTGAATGTCATCATTAAGTCATCCTGGAGTCTGTTTTTATTCTATTTTTTAAATTGAATGTTTTAACCCAGACAAGAGACAAATAAAGACAAATTCTCTATTATCCAAGCAATATGATCTAGGAAATATTTCAAAATTCTACTTACCAGAAGCGTTTGTACAATAAATTCTTCCCAGTTTATCAGTTTATTTAAATCTCAAATCAATGTTTCCTGCATTTATTTATTTATTTGAGGCTGGCTTCAAACTCATAACCATTCTTCCTCAGTTTATCAAGTATTCAGATTACAGATGTTTGTCCCAGGCCTAGATTCATTGTTCCTAATCTTGAATCTGACTTCTGTTCAGGAGTAACTCTGAGATGAAAACAATAAAGGAGAACAGTGGGAAATAAAAATGCATATAGATTAATATTGAAAGAACTTCAGTAATATTTAGTGTCATAATGTAAAAAGAAAAATTAACCTCATTTTTATGATTCTTCATGCACAATTGTCTTCCACCAACCTATCCATCTGTCCATCCATCTACCCACCATTCACTTGCTTATTCATTCTTTATTATGCATCTAGTCAGCTCTTGGCACATAGTAAGGTCCCTGAGGAAAATACAAATACATTTATGCACAGTGTTGGCTGGCCAAGAGCTCATGGCCTCCTTTCCACATGAATTGATCATGATGTAATCAGACTGACTGAGTAACATTTTACACAAAGTTATTCATACTTTCAGGGATCTGTTGTGTATTATCTGGCAACATTATCCATTCATTTATAAATTTCTTCATTCAACAATAAAACATAAAACAAATATTTATTGGTTACAGGTTATGTGTTGCTATTGTGTTGCTGGTCTCCTGAGATGCAAACAGACCGGATCCTTTTTAGCTCTTAAAAGTAAACAATCTGATAGAAAATGAATATTAATAAAATTTATGCAAGGTACAACTGAGAACTCAGGATGAATAAAAAAGAGGACGTTCATTCAAGATGAAAGTAACAGGATGTGTAAAGAAGGAGTATGAAAAAGGGGGGAAAGAGAGCGTAGAAGTGATTGAAATAGGACTATCTTAAGTAATGAGATTGGAGGAACACAGGTGTGAAACCACGTAGTGTCTTATTGGTCAAACTGAGGAGTTAATTTTTTTTTTTAAGAATAATAGAAACATTGAGGGGTATGTAGTAGTGAGAGCCCAGAATGGAAGTGAACTTTGGAAAACATCTTGTTGACTACAAATGCAGAGGCTAAATTGGATTAAGGCCAGTCTGGGCTCCCTTAGACATTTAGAATGTGTTACAGTAGTTCAGAAAAGAAATGGTGATAATTTGGACTAGTGAGGTGGTAATGGAGATGGAAAGCAGTGGGTGGGGTAAGAAATATCTGAGAGATAAAGTCAATGGGAATTGTAATGGATTATGTGTGGTGGATGAGAGCTGAGAACGTGGCAATCAATTTCACTGACCAGTTCCATTGAGACAGAACAGAGAAAAATGTGAACAGTTTCGCTTTCAGTTTCTTTTTTTTTTTTTCCAAATTTTTATTATCAAACTAATGTACAGAGAAGTTACAGTTTCATACATTAGGCATTGGATACATTACTTGTACTGTTTGTTACCTCGTCCCTCATACCCCCCTCCTTCCTCCACCTTTCCATTTCCCCCCATGCAGTGTTCAGTTCACTTAAACCAAACAGTTTTGCAAGTATTGCTTTTGTAGTTGTTTTTCTTTTTTTACCCTGTGTCTCTCAATTTTGGTATTCCCTTTTATCGCTTTCAGTTTCTTAGTCACTGGTTTCCATTCCTTATTCCTGCTCTGTGGCACTGTTTCCTTAGCTTACTTTAGCTGTTCTAGTTTCTGGAATACATACACACACACTCACACACATGCACACACACACACACACACACACACATTATTCTCTTTCTCTGTGTTTCTTTGTATCTTTCTCTCTGTTTCTCTGTATGTCTTCCTGTGTGTCTCTCTGTGTCTCTGTCTCTGTCTTTCTCTTCTTTTCTCAAATACTTTCTCATGGCTTGTGATTTGTTTTTACTCACTTCTACTGAAAAGTTCTGATAAGGATTAATGTTTTGTTGCTCTTAGTACTATTTTACTCTTTATAGGGAAATGTGTCTATTGTTATGGGTGTATATTTTTCAAGGTTCCAGAAATCAGTGCTTTTAAAAGATTGATGATATTGCAAAACAGGTATTATTTGGCAATGTCTAGGGACAATTTTTTTTGGTCAGCTGTGGAGCTTGAACTAGGGCCTAGGCACTGTCCTTGAGCTCTTTCACTCAAGGCTAGCTAGCACTCTACCACTTTGAGCTACAATTTCACTTCCAGTTTTCTAGAGGTTAATTGGGGATAAGCCTCTCACAGACTTTGCTACCCAGACTGGCTTTGAACCACCAGCTTCAGACCTCCTGAGTAGCGAGGATTACAAGCATAAGCTACCAGCACGAAGCTAAAGACTCTTTTGATCATGGTAAATGCAGGCGATTGGATAAAGAAAAAGGACAATGCCCAGGATAGCTCTTTACAAAAAATATAATTGGCCCAAAATACCAATGACTAAGATTACATTTAAGCTAGGTTGCTTAATGAAATTATGCTTAATGAAATTATCTTTATGAAATTAGCCTGCTTTAAAGAAAAAAGTACTATGATAGCTATCTCTAATGACTTATAAATTCTTGCTGTATTATAAAAGAAAGAAAAGTGAGAGTAAAATAGGGAAGGAGGAAGGAAGGGAGGACAGAAAGAAGTGGAAGGAGGGAAAGAAGGAGAGAGATATAAAGGGAGAGAGGGAGGGAGAGAAGAATGAAAGGAAGGAACAAAGAAAAAAGGAAAGAAAGAGAAATAAAAAAGGAAGAAAGAGAGGAAAGCAGGAAAGAAGGAGGGAGGGAGGGAGGAAGGGAAGGAAGGTTCCAAAAGTTGGGAATATTGTATGTACCAGGTTGCTGCTCTTGACTTCTAACAACTAATAAAAATGGATGAAGGGTGACTGGAAAAACAGTCAGCAATTATAACATTTTTAAATTGGAAGCAGGAGCCAGTCCAAGTCAGAGAAAAGTATAATTTAGTGTCTAATCTATTAGCTGATTAGATTTTCCATGAGATTGGGTTTTAGACCCAAATGGATTACAGTAGTGATTTTAGGCACAGCCTTGTGCAAGTATCAGTCATGTATGTGGGAGGCTGGAGTAGTGGAAGATATCAAATATTTAAAAGCTTCTGTAATTAATTTAATGAGTTATAACAATAGAGGCAAGATATAAAATGCCATAGTACAAGGCTACTCTAAAGAGAAACTGGCAGACAATTCCAGCTCATCCTGTACAGTCTGGAATGCAGCACATATGGCCCTGTACTAGGGGCTGCAAAACAGTGATTTTCACACCATATGTGTGGAAATCCTGCACCTCACAGAGAGTGAAGGGGCAGGGAAAGTTTGTCCTTGAATTTTGGACTTTTATGGCCATTTTCTTTCTGGCTCAAGATCAGATTTGATCTGCTCCATATGGTATTTCTAACTTATTGTAATTCATCTTTAATACAATCTTCTTGGGAATTTTAATTGCTTACTTCCAACACTAATTTCCATTTCTGTGAAGACAGAGGAAGTAGGCTTTCTTTCAATAATGCTGGAAGAAAACACAAACAACAACAAAACAAAACAAAACTACTCAGCATGAATAGTATTTAGTTTTACAGCAAAAGCTCTGCACTATGTCAAATATGTGCACCTGAATGCACATGAATCTTTCTAATACTTTTTTCAGATTTCTGGAAAGGTGCCTGGAACTGTTGGTAGTATGTAATGCTAAGCTACTACTATTATTTTACTGTTATTTATCTAATAGAGTAGGACCAGTAGATTGTGGAGTTTTTTGTTTGTTTTAACATTTAAGAAAAATTCTAATTATTCTTCCTTCCACATTAAGTTAAAACTGTTAAAGAGAGCAAAAGATTAAGAAGTTCAGTCAGTTAAGTTTTAAAGGGAAGTAGCCTGGAAATATTTTGGTGATTTTTTTTTTTTTTTTTTTGGTAATAGCACCCTAAGGTAAAATAAAGAAAGTGGAAGAATTAAAATGGCCATCCACAGGAAGAATTCTTTCATTAATGCTTCGGCTCTATATTTGCCTGTATCTTAAGCAGTTGGTATCAGCCCATCTAACAAAACACCACCTGCTAGTAGCTACTGATGCCTTAAATTCAGAGCCTCCATTTTGAGTTAGGCTGCTTTATAGTTTCTTCTTTTTTCCCCACATTTGCTATCCTGAGCCTTCAGCCATTACCTCAAACCATACTATCTTCTCTCCCACTTGCATTCTGATGATCTCCTCATAGCCACTGCCATGAACCTTTTCATTTAGAGGAATTCCCAACTACACGTATACTTATTTTTTCAATCAGGTTCTCTGCTTTTCTCCAGGCACAAATAAGTTATTCAAGATTAGGCCCTTGGCTTTCCTCTGAAATACTACATGCTCCATCAAGTTCACCTGTCCTTTAATCTGGTTCTTTTTTTTGTAGCCTTTATTCATGCTCTACTTTCTCCCATACTAAGAAAAATTATACTCTTTTCTTTGTCTGAAGCCTTCCTAATTTTTCCCTTCATAGGAAAGATTTTCCCTCTTATAGAAAAGATTGGAATACATTCCATTCTTCTCCTTCCACTCATTTTTCAACCCATAGAAATCTGTCTTTTCTTCCCATCACTCTATTTAGCTTCTCTTGCTGACATTGTCATTGGACTCCTTGTTGCTGAGCACCATGGACAAGTGTAGGAGGCTTCTTTTTTTTTTTTTTTTTTTCTTATTTATTGTCAAAGTGATGTACAGAGAGGTTACAGTTTTATACCTTAGGCCTTGGGTACATTTCTTGTACTGTTTGTTTCCTCCTCCCTCCTCCTCCCTTCCCCCTCCCCCTCTTCCTCTCCCCCCATGAATTGCTCAATTGGTTTACACCAAATGGTTTTGCAAGTATTGCTTTTGGAGTCGTTTGTCTTTTTATCCTTTGTCTCTCAATTTTGATATTCCCTTTCACTTCCCTAGTTCTAACACCAGTATATACAGTTTCCAGTGTACTCAGATAAGATGCAGTGATAGTGCAGGTACAACCACAGGAAGGGGATACAAGAGGATCATCAACAATAGAAGCTATGGTTTCACATGGCATGTTGAAAGTAATTACAACAGTAATATAACAGTCATTTCCATAACATGGAGTTCATTTCACTTAGCATCATCTTATGCATTCATAAGGGCAACCTATTAGGCTCTTGTGATCCTCTGCTGTGACTAGCCTAAATCTGTGCTAATTATTCCCTATGAGGGAGACAACATGTAGGGGGCTTCTTAAACTCTTCACTCTTTGGCATTGATGATTCTTTATTCCCTTTGGTTCTTCCTTTGCCTTGTATATTGTGATTTGTTCCTGTTTTCATTCTACTACTGTTCTTTCTAAATCCTTTATAGGTTCTTTTTCTCTTAATCTTGACCTACTACCCCTTTTCTTTCCATGAAGTCTTTGCCCATTCTAGTAAACTGTTTTAGAATACTCTCATCCATATGGAGATAAGTCTCACACTTTGCTCTAAGTTTTCCAGCTTTCGGTGAACTCAAACCTTAGATGATTTAGAATATGTCCACTGGAAGCCCCCCTGGCTCTTCAAACTTACTATAGTCCAATCTGAATTCACTATATACATTAAATATCTATGCTTTCTTTCTCCAACACAGTCATTGCTCTTCTTCTTATCTTCTGCCCCCTAGCAATAGCGCTTGAATTTACTTGGGCATCCAAAGTAAGCACATAAGCATTTATTTTTTTTCCAAATTTTTATTATCAAACTGATGTACAGAGAGGTTACAGTTTCATACGTTAGGCATTGGATACATTTCTTGCACATAAGCATTTAGACTCTCTTCTCCATCTCCACACATCAGATTCTTTAATTTTCTTTATTTTGCAAACATATATTAGATGTAACTCTGTCTTTATCCTTGCAAGCATTACCATGGTCCACCCCTATTCACAACCTTAATAGAAAAGGACTAGTGTTTCTATGTGAAAGGGAATTCTGCCAAGAAATTGTAGTTGTAATATAAATTACAACTTTTTTGTTCTCCAGTCTGTTGATTAGTCTCCCAGACTTTTAAATTTTAATTTGGTTATGTTTTTACTTTTGTGAACAAATTCCTTACAATAAATGAATATTTCTTCCTCTCTCTTCCTCTCTCTCATCGTCTCATATATCTGAGAATATATGTATATATATACGTATATATATGTGTATATATACATATATACATATATACGTATATGTACGTATGTATATACACATACATATATACGTATATATATGTATATACGTATATATGTATATACGCATATGTACATACATATATATGCGTATATACATATATATGTATATATATATGATGTTCATGATCCTGTTACTTAGAGAACTGTGACTAATACAGGACTTTTTCCTTGTAGTCTAGGTTTACGAACATGGAGCTAGAAGAGCCATCCTTTATTTTATCCAATACCTTTAAAACATCTATTTTTATATTACCCTTTTATATTTTAAAATCCCACAGAAAAGCTCTCTAGGCTGTAAGTTTCATCATACAATGACTCTCTCACATTTAAATCAACATTTTCTCTCAGACAGAGAATATTTGGAAAAATGTTCTTCCATTATTCTATGGGTGGTTTTTCTTTTGCATTGCTTTTCAGGGTTCAGTGTCTTCCTTTACTATCTAGAGAGGAATGTAGGTTAAGCTTTCTTCATACTTGGTATAAGAAGGTTTGGCAGCCACTTTTGTTTTCATTACAAATAATGCAAATGATAAAATATTTACTCTATATCTTTTGCTAGTCTACACTTTCTCCTCCACATACAAATCCATACTCAAATCTCATTGTATCTAAATGCAAATCATTAAACTTTGTTCCCTCTCTTTTTCATCTCTTTGACTAAACTCATTTTTCATCATGTAACATCAAAAATGAGCTAATTCATTTCAATCTTTACTTTTCACCAATTAGCTTATAAACTGTATGAAGTTAGGGCTATTTTGCATTCCAAGACTAAGCATCAAAACACACTTTAGGCCCCTTTGTACAACCACTTACATATAATTTAAAAAAATTTTAGATAAGTACACTAAAGATTTAAGTGTAAGTCTACAATGCTGGTAGGGAATGATTAGAAAGATATGGCTCTTGTTGACTGAATCTCTTCCAGGGTATTTGGTATGTTGAAATTAACATGGGTAAAATTCTCAAGGGTTAGAATGAAGCAATATAAATGATGAGTTATGTGATGCTGACGATGACTGATTTTTGTAGAAAAATATAATCTATGGGGAAGTAGATACCAGGAGGCTGGAGACATCATACCTAGTTTAGTCTGCTTGAAAGACTGAAATTAGGTGAGTACAGGAGAGGGAACACATGGAGACCAAGTGAAGGAAAATTAATATGACAGTGAAAAGGCAATACATCTATCTCTCTATAGAGTTTAGTAACAAGAAAAAAATAGCAAAATTTACCTTGGTTAGAGAAGGTTAGACAGCTGACAAAATGTCATATATGACACATATATTTATGTGTATGTATGTGTGTGTGTATATATATATATATATATATATATATATATATATATCAGCCAAGTGAGATCTACTGAATATTTTTATGAAGAGAGACTTGATAGTGCTAGGCAGAATGGACTCAGTGGTACAAATATGTCCCCCAAACAGACCTGTTCATCCCTCGAAAACTTGTCCTTACATTAGTCCACATGTACCTCCTCCTTCTGGAGCAAAGCTTTCAAAACCCTCCACAGGACTCCTTCTGAGACCTTAGCTCAGAATCCCAGGGAAGATTTGTTATCTCTAGTTATCTCTAGTAATGCTTCCTAGAACCTGATAGTGATCTCAAGTTGACTACATAATTGTATTCTCTTACCTTCATTATCTGTTGGCCTAAAAGTGTCAGAAATCGCTTAGCATCCTATCTTCATATCTCATGGAGATATGATTAAGGTTACTTAATTTTAATGTAGAGTTTCGTGTTTGTACACATTTCTGGGAACAAGCATCCTTTGTTCAGGTTTGAGAAATCTAAATACAACATTCTACCAGTTCAAGTTAAAGACAGGCTTCTTGCCAGAGTAGATCTGACTGCATAGATCAATGCTTTTAAACCTGTTTTCTGACTTTCTTCATGGTGTCATGAGTCTAGCAACATATTTTTGTTCATATATAGATTAAAATTTTTAGTATTATTTGAACCAAACTATTCCACTTTGAATTGGCAAGATATTATTGAGATCTTTTGAAATGACTAGAATAATCCAGGTAAAACTAAATGATCAGAATATGTAATAATATATGGAGACAGAAATATTTGCTTTTATTCAAATTGGTCCACACTGGCCAGCCAGTTTAAAACAGTTTGATCCAGTTTTCAGCTGGTTATATTTTAACTAGCTCAATTTTGTTGAATTCAATTTCAACAGGCAAGGATTACTTACTGTACCCCAGAAATAAAAATTTATTCCTAGTAAACATTGTTGAATCTCCAGTGACTAATCAGGGTTCAACATAGAGTATAATAATTGGATGAAGATTAATGACAAGGATTCTTTGTATTTTTTAGAGTATAATAATTGGATGAAGATTAATGACAAGGATTCTTTGTATTTTTAATTATATTTTTGTTATCTTCAAGTAGTTTTACAAAGGGGTTACAATTCAACATGTCACTATAGGAATGCAATACATCTTTATCAATATCACCCTCTTCATTATTTTTCCCAATCCCTCCCAACTCTACCCCTCCTTGCAGGTTTCCTAGTTTCATAAGATATATATTGGGCATTATACCTTCTTTCTCTTCCTGCTTCTCTCATCATCATATATATATATGTATGTATACATATATACATACATATATATATACATACATATATATATATCACCTTACCACCTCCCTTCCACCCATGGCAATGGTACCTCAAGTACCAGCTTCTTGGTATTTATTTTATTAGACTGTTAGTTGTTTTAAGGAATTACTATTTTAATTCTTTCCTGTATATACCATATTTTGGTAAATATGTATATGTACATGTGCATATGTCCCTGTATATGTTTTGTATATTCAGATCCTTTCTCTCTGTGCTTGAATTACTTCACTTAGCATAATTTTTCCAGGTTCATCCATTTTTTTACAAATAATATAATATAATTCTTCCTAATGGATAGGTAACATTCCATTGTGCACAGATACCACATTTTCTTGATCTGTTCATCCATCAAAGGGCATCTGGGCTCTTTCCATACCTTGGCTATGGTGAATAATGCAGTAAAAAACATGGTTATGCAAGTGGGTTTGCCACATTCTGACTTGTAATATTTGGGATAAGTATCTAAGAGTGTTATTGCTGGATCACAGGATGGTTTTATGTTTAGTTTCTTGAGGAATCTCCAAACTGCTTTCCACAGGATTCTTCTCACTGAAGGTACAGAGCTGCTCTAAACAGAACCATAGCCAATAATCACTTATCTGCCATGCATTTGAAATTTGCTCAGTCTGAATTAAGTGTGTAAAATACACATTAGCTTTCAAAGACTTAGAGTAAAGAAGAAAGTGAAATATACCTTTTTTTTTTTACGCTTGGTTACATTCTAAAGGGACATTTTGGGTATATTGGTTTAAAATGAAATGTATTATTAAGTTCATTTTATCTCTGTTGCTTTATTTCTTTTTAATAAAATTGCTTGAAAATTTTAATTATGTCTATGACTCTCATTATGTTTCTGTTGTTGCCATTATCCTCCCTTCAACATCTGCGATTACAATATGCCCAGGTTCCTTTCCCATAAGCATGAAAAACTTACACTTTGGTAATGACAAGACTCAGCATTCAAGGACTATCTTATTTGGTCCTCAAAAAAAACAAACACAAAACAAATAATAACCGTGTGTGTGAGTGTGTGTGATATTTAGGATTAAAGTCAGGGTCACCCATTTGCTAAGCTGATGCCCTGTCACTTCAGTCACACCTCTAGCTTTGTATTACTCTTCAACTGGGTTGGCATACTCTTTGCCTCCCCAAACTCTTCCATTCTAAGATTTATCCTACACCTGTATCTTATGAATATCTCTTAAAAGGAAAAATAAAATAAGTTTTGAAGTCCAAATCACAGATACTTGGTGACCTTGATAATATCCTGTGCTTTCCTGGACTACTATCACACCCACATTTCACTCAGCCAGTGTGATGATAGCACACACGACTCTAAACATTTTTCTAACAGCAACTAATTGGTTCCACACAGATGTGTATGAGACTCATTCTATTATTATCTCTATTTCATGGATGGGAAAATAGCACAGAAAGGTTATCATTGGTTCCAGAACATGTAGCTCCAGCAGAGTGTTGGCAGAGGTGGGATTTGACCTGTGACCCTAAGCGCATTCTCCCTGTGACTTATTTAGCCTCTTGCAAAAGAGGTAGTCTGCTTCTCTGAATGGATTTATTACCATAACTATTGATACCAGGGAGAAAAAAATAATGTATCTCAGGTTTTTCTTGAAGCTGTATCTCCTTTGCAATTAGAATTTAAGTCCTCTGCCTCATTTTGCCAGGCTCCTTCCTTTTGACTTCCAAGATAACGACCATCTCATCTAGATTAACCCAAATGTGGCACTAATGTTGCATTTACAAAGGGCTTTCAGTTTACAAAGTATTTGAAGATATAATCATAAATTATCAATGTGTTGATGGGAAAAAAAAATGTGCTCATTCTGAACCTGCTCATCTCAATGAATTCTCTCTGGTGGTGAGATTCCAGGCACTGTGATAAATCATTGTGTGGGAGAGCCTTGGCATCTGTGGGAACAGGGTTTACTCTCTCCTCATTTTCATTATAGTGCTATATTCTTCCATGCATGCATCTGTATCCTGTTTTGCTCACAAAGGGACTCGAGGCAGCTTTCAAATATAAATACAATCTAATAGGATCCAATAAATAGATGAGGAAATTATGGCAGCTATTCATGTCCTCTATGGCACGGATCCAAACGTCTGTGCTAGCTTCCTAGCGCCACCGGTGCTGGTGGAAGACATGGATAACAGAGGCAGCCTCCATGTTCAACTCATCCACTAGCTGAGCCCAGGCCCACGATCCAAGATGGCTAATCAGACCCAGCAGTCCAAGTTCATGAGCTGCAAAGTGCACGGCAAGTACTGGGGGTGGGGGTCCAACTTCACAGCAGCTGTCACCCTGAGGATACCCAGGACACCCGACATCCTGGTGGGGCCAGGCTTCCTCGTTGCCCCCTACTTCCAGAATACACTGTGCCTGGCCCTGGCTGGAGAGGTTGTCTGCCACTGGAGGCCAGGGGAGGAAGGCACCCTCATACCTCCAGTCAGGAAATACACAGGGAACAACAGGCTGCTGACGGTCACGCTGGGCCAGGTGGACGTATATGCATTGGCCATTGGCCAGCTGAAGGAGGGCATGGAGTTCTAGGCCAACACGAGGATGTAGGGCACCAGCATCTCCTTCAGGCATCAGCTGGACCTGCCCAAGGACAACTTCTTCAAAGGTTCCCTGAACAGCAACTGGATCCTGAGTGCCATTCTGGAGAAGAAGCTCCCAGCCCGGCCTCTCACACTGGCTCCAGCGGCCATGAACCAGTTACTGTGCAGCTTCGGCCTGACCATCGGCTGAGTCTAGTGGCCTCAGACTTTCCCCCTTCCCCCCTATACATCCCTCCTTCCGGGGGCAGGAGCAGTAGGAAAGGGAGTTGGGGGAGTGTCTTGCCCTCTAGCAGCCTGCCAGGGGCTTCAAGATCCTACCTGGGGCCTGGGGTACTGAGGGGAATTTTGGAATATTCTAAGCACCAAGGTCGAGGCAACCAATCTTAGGAAAATGTGTCACGGTAGCTCAACCTCCACAGGACTTCACTGAGCCGGTCCCATCCACTGTCCTTGCTAACCCTCGGTATAAATCATGCTTATAAGTTAAGGAGAAACCGGGACATTTTAGAGAAAAAATATATAAATAAATAAATAAAATATAAGGGGAGGGGGGAGATGGACAGAAGCACAAGGCATGCTCCAAGCCTACACAATCATTTTTTTTCCAGTTACAGTTTTATCCCCATCACCTTGGTAAGCAGAACCAGAGCAATTGAGGATGCTTAGCAACCCTGACTTTTTAAAGATGAGCCCAGAGATGAGCATCATCAGATATTTGAGTTTCTTTTCTTCAGGGTTCTCTTCAGATTTCTACCTAGCCTTTGAAACCAGGTCCCTGCAAAGCAGAAAACATTTATTTCTTTTCTCTTCTTTCACCACACTAGTTTCTTGGAAAACAAAACAGCAAAGAGAGAGAGAGGGAGAGACAAAGAGAGAGAGAGACAGAGAGAGAGGGAGAGAGAGATGGAGGAGGAGGAGGAGGAGGAGGAGGAGGAGGAGGAGGGGGAGGGGGAGGGGGAGGGGGAGGGGGAGGGGGAGGGGGAGGGGGAGGGGGAGGGGGAGGGGGAGGGGGAGGGGGAGGGGGAGGGGGAGGGGGAGGAGGAGGAGGAGGAGGAGGAGGAAAGAATTCCCATTTTGTTTGGTTTGTAATTTGATGAGTCTTCTCACTAAGATCTCCACTTCCCCCTGCCAATATGGTAGCCTGACAGGTCACCTGTGAATTCCACAACTTATCACATTTGACTTACAATATTTTGACTTTACAATGGTGCCAATGGGATATGTGCTCAGAGCTTTTTAAAAAAATTTTTTACTCTCAATACTGAGCAAAGTCAGTGTTCCCACAGCTCCCAGTTAGCTATTCAATTATGACAGTAAACCACAAACATACTATGAAATATAAATTATGTTTGGTAGATTGGGTATATTAAAGGCATCTTCAACTTAATATTTTCAACTTACATTATGACTGAGTATAGCCCTTTCATCAGAAGGAGAAAAGTCCCAATGATCTTTTTGGAAGTGTTTATTGAGGACACAGGTAAGTTTGCCTGAGTCAGCAAGAAAGAAGATTACAAAAGGAAAACAGGAAAATGAATTAGATAGAATATGAACAAACTAGAATGTGTGTTAGAAAGAACTAAACTGCAAACATGGTTCTGAGCTTCCTAGGAGACAAAGAGAAGGGAAAACACAAGGTTTTACAATAGCTAAAAATTCCCTAATATAAAATAATCAACAGTTACTCAGTAGAAAATAATTTTTCCTAGAACTCAGACCACTGAAGTGAATGGTGTATTAATATCTCAAGATACCACTAAAGGATCCTTATGGTATAGAGAATAGTGTTCTCCACAATAATACACCTTGAGTAAATTGCCTGTGTATTGACACCCTGGCCCTGAAGCAAAATTGTAAAAACATTCATAAGGACAACTTCTTTAACCTGCTCTTTAATATAGCCAGTATATTTCCATAGCTGATAAATCATTAGTCATTAATAAATAAGGTTTAGGTTTTATACGTTTACATTTTTGGATCATCTGTATCAAACAGAGTTAATTATTGTAAGTAATTTCAGGGATGCTTCCTAGGCCTTTCTCCTACTTTTAGGAGTTTCCTCTACTTATCCTTGGATATGGCTGACAACTCCGGGTAAACCCCTCACCCCACCCAAGGGAAGCCCCTTGCTACATTAAGCTGAGTTAATCAAGTTCTCTCCATTGAGAAATTAAACCAAAAAACATAAATCCTTCGTCAGTGATTCATTATGGAGAAATAAGAGCCAGAGTACATGTAGCAGTAGTGTGTGATTCTTTCTGAAAACAAAATAACGCTAAAGCAAAAAAGGCTAGAGGCATGGCTTAATTAGTACGTGTGCTTCCTTAGCAAGCACAAGGTACTAAGTTCAATACTGCAAAAGAAGAAGAAGAAAGGAGGAGAGGGAGGGGTGGGAGGGCACCAGAGTTGGTAGTGGGTGTTATATAATTTGTAGTAAAACCAGAGACACAGCAAAGTTGCAGGGAAACAGTAGCCCTAACCCTTGAGGAAGAAGCAAACTCCATCTCCCATGAATTATTACAGTATTACTTTCCTGTACCTCTTGTCAAAAGAAAGCAGAAATACATTTCCCCATTTCCTAGGTCCTCTGTTCTTTCACTCCCTCCAGCCACTGTTCTTTCAGACATGTCCCATCCTTCCTAAGAAAATGGCATGGTACCCTAGGAGCCATTCCCTGGGTGAGGACAATATTAGGTCCTGTAGTAAACTAATAGCCAGTTGGGTGATGACATCTAACTAATATTTATGCTGTTAAATGTGTACACTTACAAACATGGGAATGGAAAACTTTGAAACTTTAAGAGTGCCTCTCTTTCACTATGGGAGACAATTTCTCAAGTACCTTAAGGAAGAAATTGATACTCCACTCCCCAGGAAACAGGATGTCAAGCATTAGCCCCAGCTCTTGCAGATTAAGTTGGCAGTTTGCTGTAGCAGGAGACCTAGGGAAATCAATACTGCAACAATTACCACTATAGCCTGAAAGCACTAGCCAGAACAAGCACGGTGGAGATCCCATTTCATGCTACAGACCAGCAGCTCCATTTCCTAAGGGATGAACATTTCAGCTCCTACTACTTAGATTTCCAAAACAATGCTATTCTTTTAAGAGAGCCACAAGACCCTCATGATATCCTGCTAGCTGGCTATAAAGCAGTATGCTCTGGTAGAAGTTGCTGGCCAGAGTAAAAGCTTGTCCTATCAAGAAGCGGTGTCTTAGTCAGCCACAAACATTGGCCAAAGTTTAAGATGCTGTCAGGTTTCTCAACACCATACATCTCAATGTCATACAGCTCTCCCAGCAAAGGACTAGAGTCTGCTGAGTACTTCTTCAAAGTGGTGGGTTTGTAGGACAGTTACAATGTACCAGAGAGGGCCCTTGTTGAACTGAAGGATCCTCAGTGCTAGAGCAATCACAACTGAAATCTCTGACACATGTACAAAACACCTATTAGGTCTGGGCTCAGAAAAACAGACGGTCTCCACATCTCTTAGCGAACATGTGTGGAGTTGTGGTGTGATTATAGAAGGACGCTGAAAGGGTCATGTATTAATTGAATGTGTGGTTCCTAGATGGTGCTGCTATTTGGGGTAATAGTAGGAAGTTCAGGAAGTAGTTACTAGGTGGAAGAAGTAGGTCACTGGGAGCATGCCTCTGAAAGTTGTGCCTGGTCATCAAGTTCTTCCTTTCTCTGCTTCCTGACCACCTTGAGGTGAAAGGCTTTCTCTTCCCCAGGCTCCCATCACATTATATTCTCGAACACTGTGAGCCCACAATCAATGGGCCAAAGACTAGGGACCGAAATCTCTGAAACATTGAACCAAAATAAATCTTTCCCCTTTAAGTTGTTTGTCCTGAGGAGAGAAAGTTAACAAATACACTATTCTAACAACTAATTTCAGAACTTCAGTAAGAATAGTAACATATTTTTGTCATTGAAGTGCTATCCTTAATGTTATGCTTTCTGGGTTAGTTGGAAGGGATGTGCGGTGACCATGGTAGCAGTTTAGAGTGGTTGGATAAGGATTAACTTTGGTAACTTCCAGAAAGCTAATGGATAGGGAAGGTGTTTTCAACTTAAATGTACATCAAGATCTCCTGAAAAATTCACATAACATTCCTACTGTGAAAATATACTTTCTCTTGATAATCTGACATGGAGAAATTGTCAGGTATTTAGAAAGGACTGCTTTGATTTCTCACACTAGCTTTGATTCTTAGTTGCCTGGGTATTCTGTGAAACACTGAAGAAACACTTTTCCTGAGTTAAATACACTGATTGGACTTTATAGGTTAAATATCAATAAATTGAAGAACTGTTCTGTTTTTAAGAAGAAAGAGAATACACAGAGATAATACACAGAGATAAGAGAGATTAGGTAGCCCAGGAGACAGACTCTGAAAGAAGCTATCTTGGAATCTCTCTATTCCACAATCAAGAAGTTTTGTGTATCCTTAAAATAATTTCCTTTCTAACTTAAATCAATTTATGTGGGATTTTTATTACATCAAACAAGCCACCAGTGCAGCAAGAGTCCTAAGATGCCAACTACTAGAAAGCCAGAGGAAAGAAACCAGTTTGGATAAGCTTGTCTGGAGTACATTCTGTCTCTGAATAATGGGAGATGGAGGAATTGAAAGACATTGTTGAAATGGAGTGAAGTATTAGGTGTGCTACACACCACATTATTCTTTTTAGAAAAAAGCATATGTCTTGTGGAGAAAGGTAATTTAATTCAAGTGATAATGGATACTGGCTCTTAAGGTAGTCAATCTTCAAAGTAAGAATCCAAAAGATTTGTTTTGGTTTGTACAAAACTGTAGCAGTAAAGTGTCTTGAAAAGTACTTTATCTTTTGTGAATTCTAAGCTTCAAGAGAGTTCAAGCTGGGCACAGTGGCTCACACATGTAATCCTAACCACTTCAAAGGTGGAGATTAGGTGAATTGTGGTTTGAAGCTAGTCAGGAGAAACTTAGCAAAAACACTGATCTCAACCAATAAATGTTGGATACAAAGGCATAAATGTGTCACCTCAGCTACACAGGAAACATAAATATAAGACTCACAGTTCAGGCCAAAAGTGTGAGACTATTAAAAATAATTACTACAGTAAAAGGGATTGAGAATATGGCGCAAGTGATAGGACATTTGCATGCACAAGGACCTGACTTCAAACCTCAGTACCAAAAGTTCAAAAGTGTTTTAAATTAGATGAGCATGAAATTTGATAATGGCAGACACTACTTGTGGCTCTGAAAAATATTTTAAGCCCAAGGTAGCTTAGCTATGAAGAAAGAGTACTGGAATCAAGTCTGTCTCCTAAACAAGCTCTAGGACACACCATGGGTACTATCTCCTCCCTAGTATCCCCTATAGCCACTCCTTCTTGGGACTAATTAGTGGGTTGTTTACAATTAAAACTTCTCTGTAGGGATAGAAAAACTTTGGGCCAGTTCCAAACTGAAGCACCTGGTCAGGGATACTGCTTGGGTACTGAGCTTGACCTTTGTGTAACACATTTCTGCTTAAGAATCCATGCATATGTGTTGCTTTGTGGACATATATTTATAACTATGTTGTTTTGTACGAGTATAATCTTTTCCAATAATCACCCAAGCATGACCTCCATTTTCCTAAGATCAGCCCACTATTATTATACATCTATACATCTATCTATACATATATAAAGACAGACAGATGTATAGATACAAATGTCTATGTAAATATATTAAATTCCTTGCTTTGTCACTTAACTACTGTGTGTGTCTCTCCATTTAGTTCTTTGTAAGAGACACCATGAATCCGAGATCTTCCTTCACCTTTGTGACTACTAACAGGTAACAAGACCAATGAATGATCCCATGGTTCCAGTCAAATCTATATAAAATAAAAGCATAGAGGTAAATATCAACATAAATTAAGCTGCATTCTCTAATTAAAAGGAAAGCGTGACAGAGGAGAAGATCTGCACCATGGATATTGTTTGAATTGGCTCTCACCCTCACAACCTAACCACAGTTACCACAGCCACCAGCTACATATTTGGAAATAAAGACAGTAATAAATTCTACCTAAGAGTGCTGTGCAGATTAAGTTAGATCAAGGTTGAAAAGGAATGTTCAGTGCATGTGTATTTCCACATTTTGATATTGGTTTGCTCATTTAAAAAATGTATAAACATCACAGATAGTAGAACCAAAAAAAAATTTAAGACTTCACTACAGAAGCAAAATGTTTTCTGTAATAAATTCTTCCTGATAATCCCCAAGAGATAGCTATTTCTACAACTCAAATGAGATTGGTCTTTTGTTTTATATGAAACAACACAACATGGTGACTAGGGCATGAAAAGGATATTTCCCTAGTTCTCACTGATCTTTTCTGGGATACTATTTCTATGTTTGAATGCTTTAATTCATAGCAAAGTTACTCTTCCTATTTCCTGCAGGAATCTTAGACTCTTCCCTAACCCTGGTTCTCTCTCCCTGTAAGATTATTTTTTCAACATTCCTTTTTAGCCAAATACAGAATGATAATATGATGACATTTAAATGAGAGCATACCAAAAAAGCTCTCAAAGCTCCCTCACTTTTAGTAAGAAAAACTAATCAAACAGTCATACTAATTTTCCCAAGTATTCTTATGGACTTGCTTTTTTACTATCTTTGTTTTGTTATATGCTTGTATAATTTCAAATACTATGTTTCTCCAAGTTCCTTCTAAATGCAGGATTTTTGTGTCCTTACTGTATATATGACTTGTATTTTCACTGTCTATGTGTGTGTATATACATGTGTATATGTATTGAGTATATGTGTGCTTTGTTGAAATATAGATGTTTGCTTTCACTCAGATTTAATGTAAAAGTAGTTCTCTAGCCTCAGGATACTTTTCAAATCCCTATGATATCCAGCCAGAATTATGTGCTCTCATTTTCTAAATTCTGCAAAGAAAACTGTTGAATTCTCTGTGACATTTACCACAACTCTCTAAATTTAGGCTTCTTTTTTTCCCCTTTTCCCACCTTGATCTCTTCAAAAGCATCCTTCTGGCTCAGTCCCCTTCAGTGCTTTCTGAACCTTTCATTTTTATTATCAACCATCATGTTCTGTTTTATTTGCCACAGTATTATTTCATAGTCTAGGCTGATTCTTGGTTGTAAAAGAGAATACTATTATTTGGGCTGAGATTCTGTCCTGGGTGAATTAAGTTTAACTGAACAATATGAAAAACTACCCCGATGGATAACATGCACTCTAAAATCCCAAGGTAAAAGAAACTCATTGCATAGCACTCTACAACCCCTTCCCCTGTTCTACCACTTACATGCTTCTTTTGGCTCTACTACCTTAACAGAGATTCTCACAAATTGTAAAGTATCTCAAAATTCCTTGGAGAGATTATAAAACCTGTGAATTGCCCATGGCCTACTGTCAGGGATTCTAGAAAAGGAAGTGTGAAAGGGCACTCCTGGAACTGAGCTGCCTAAGAAGGGCTCCTGGTGATTTGGATGCAGGAAGCCTAGAGATCACATTTTTGGAAAGCACAACTACTGGGTAAAATCCATACTCCTTAACATTGCACATCTTTTATCAACCAACCCCCACCTATCACTCTTCTCCTGGCCTGACACTGCCCTAAATGTCCACCGTCCATCTTTACTAATCTTTTTGCAACTCCTCCAGACATCCCTGTGCCCTTATCACTTCTTCACCTTTGCATGCCCTTTTATTCTAACCCAGGGGAGGTCTAGTCATCCTTCAAGATCTATAGGCCATATCACCCTGTGTAAGGGGGAGTCCTGTTGCTCCTTGCTTTGTGAATGAACAAATGTATAGATACACAAACATCCAATACCTGCTGAAAAAGTCCTAAATGCTTAATATATACCATCTCATTTTCTTTTCTCATTTTACAGATGAGGATTCTGAATGTTGATTTTTTTTACCCTGTCTTTATTGCCTTTCATTACACCTATATACTGAGTTTACTCATATGATTTAAAACCCATTGTGACCAAAATCCCAATTACATTGCAGTATTCAGTCTTCTCTTACTCACCAGATAGTGAGTGTCCATTTCAAGGTTAGGGGCTGAGCTCTTAGCCTACTAGGTAGACTTAATAGAGTCATCATGACATTCTACTGATTGAATGAATGATACACTGAGTGAATATAAGCCTGTATTTCTGAGCATTGCTTATGTTTGGTGTTTGTTATTTTGTGCCCAATGAGTATGAATTCCCTGGTATTATAGGACTACAACTTACTACAGTGATGCTATCTTTTCCTCATTGTATGTGATTTTTGTGGTGTATATAAGTCTAGGCAACTTGCCTTATACAAAAGGAAGGGAACTCCAATGAGTGACTGAAGGACTAGGGACAGTTTGCAAGATTATTCATTGGCAAGCATGGAGTCTTAACTAGACAGTGAGGGTTAAAGCTAGCTGCAAGTCTTCTTGCCTATTTAGGGCTTTTCTGGTACCTGTCTTCTTCTAGGTCCCGTACCTTCACCATCCCCGAGTTCTGGTGAATCCAACATTCCTAGGTGATAAATTCTCTTTTATTAGATGAAGATCTTTTCTGTTACTTGTCATCAAGAATCATAACTGAAAGGCCTGTCATTCAGAGAAGCTATTTTAGCTTTCTTTGAGGCACAGTACATTTTTTCCCCAACGACTGAACCCTGTGGGATAGAATTTAGTAAGTAAAAATTGGATACTTTTATGGATTTCAGCCATGATAAACAACCTTTAACATCAAAATGCTTTTAAAGACTTGCTTTGAGTTGATTATTCATACTGATCCTTCTTATGAGAAAAGAAGCAAAATCTTTGCTCTCATTTTATGAGAGAAGCCATTTATGATGTCCAGAGGCCATGTAAATTTGTGATTCATACTTATAAATGGCAACGGTGGCCACCGAGTTTGATATCATTGGTCTTCGGGGAATAATAAGATTTTATGAATTTTTGCCAATATTTGCTTACTTACAGATGTGATTAGACAAGGCAAGAACCTTCCTGCTACAGAGACTCTGATAGAGAAAACAAAACACTGGAGCACATGGCATATTAATAATCATAATAAAAAGCATATGGAAATTAATGTATGTTGAAGGGGTGTATGTAAGCTTTCGATGAACTATTCAAATTTGAAGTGTTTCTTGTTCCAGGGCTAAGAGATTTAAAACAAAACAAAACAACATTTTCTATAAAATCTAGTGAAAATTTAGTGATAATAAGAGCTCTCAATGCAAAAGATTAATTTGTTAATTCCTTCATTAATTCATTAATAATTCATAAACAATGAATCCATTTTTTAATTCCTTCTCCCACCCAAGTTTTATTGAACATTCACAGTGGTACTGGGAATGAAAACAACAAAGCAGAGCAACTAGAAGTCAGACAGCAGATTTTTTTCAATCTATACAACTTGAACAGTGGAACTATTAATTCTGTTTCTCAAATCAGTGCTCCCTCCAAAAATGCACAGATCGCTGCTCCTCTGACCCCATTGCGATGTCAGGTTTTTGGATGAAAAGTGACAAGGAGCATCACAGAAGACTAAATCAAAGCTCTGACCCTACAGAAGTTGATGGTCTAATGTCAGAGGAACTGTGAGAAGTTTATATGGCCACTAGAAGGATGTAAGAGAATATGTATCTCAGTAACTGAGTGTATGAATTTCCAGTGCCATAAGAATTAAGAGAAATGACATTAGAGTAAGCTGATACTATTGAGGAAGGCATTATAAAGCACACAAAACAACATGAAATTGAAAGTGGGGAGCAAAAATATCCTCACTCTGAAGAAAAACTTAATATCTTATGAGCCTTCACATACATGTCCTTCATTTTCTCTCTGAATTTCACAGATTTGTTTGTTTAATTGTTTGTTTATTGATAGTCATGGTATTTGAAGTTAAAGCCTCACATTCCACTGTGAGCCATGCCAAGCTTGACCTCAGACAGCAATTCTCCAACCTATGCCCCTATGTCCAGCTTATTGGTTGAGATGGACTCTTGTTAACTTTTTTGCCTGGAATCAAACCACAAATCGTCTTGAATCCTACTAGTATTACAGGCATGAGCTCCCATGCCCAGCCTCTATTACATGGATTTAGAATCTGAAGTGACTTGTATAATCATAAACATCTAGAGAGACTGAACAAAACCATAAAGGATTTTGAGGCAAGTGCAAAAGAGGTGTTATTAAGAATATGTTTGGGAGTCATGAGAAATAACAATGCATAGGGGTCATTTCCTAAGTAACTGATTGGAGGAGGGGGACTTTAAAAGTAGAGAGAGTAGTAAAATCTTTGAAGTTTTAGGAAGACACAAGGAAACTCTGGTCGCTACATTAGTCTCAATAATTTGAAAAGCTAAGCTATTTTATAAAGATTAAAAAATGGGAGGAGATTAATTGTAGAAAAATTTAATAGAAGGTCATGGCAATGGATTAGCAAGCAACAATCTAGGCTCGACCCACCAATACATTGCTGTCTGAATGTCAACAATTGGCAATAGCCAAGACAGTTTACTATTTTTATATATAATTTAGTGTTTCACTTAACCCAGAATAAAGGTATAGCATCATCAAATAAAATAAGAATCTGGTGGGTTGGATGAGAACACAGAAAGTGTTACAAGGATAATGCCTTGAAAAGACAAGTGGTGATAAAAGTTCTGCTAACATGCAAAGGTGTTATAAATAGTGGGAAAAGCAAACTTTCTTTTTAAACAGTTACATTACATTATCATTACATCATTATCCCATGAACATATTTTTTGAAGACTTATGGAAGAGGCACTGCCACCTAAGGTGCCAGCACAGAAATAAAAATTGCTCTGGATACATTATGACACAGTGTGAAGATTCTACTGATTGAAAGATCCATGCCAATTTTCAAAATATTAAAATATGACAAAGAAAACTGATTAGAACCAATGAAACACTGTAGATGCCTGGTATTCATTAAACACAAGCAATTTGTTTGCAGTTTTATGGTTTTTTTTTTTTTAATTTTACTAACCGTAGACCTTGCGTGGAGAAACATGGTGTGGCTCAGCTGAGACAGACACAAGAACAATCCCAGATTGTCCCTTAAAAGACATTAAACACTATCTTGCTTTGAAAACCAAATTTTGTGTTTGCCTTCACAACTTATAAAACACTTCATTCTTCAAATAGATGCCAAAAAGAGGAAGAAGAATAAGGGCATTTTTTGTTTCTGTTTTTGTTTTGTTGTTTTTACAGGTCCTGGGGATGAACTCTGGGCTGGGGCACTGTCCCCAAGCTTCTTTTGCTCAAGGTGAGCACTCTACCACTTGTGCCACAGCACCACTTCCAGCTTTTTTGAATAATTTACTAAACATAAGAGTCTCATGGACTTTATTGCCCAGGCTGTATTTGAACTATCATCCTCAGATCTCAGCCTCCTGTGTAGCTAGGATTACAGGTGTGAGCCACCAGTGCCCAGCTAAGAATAATATTTATTTAGATGTGATTGGTACTAACTCGATGGCTCTCTTCTAATAGAATGGAAACACAAACCATTTGCTCATGTAGTTCAGAAAGATAAGCTTTGAAATAAAATATAAGCATTTCAGTGGAATGTTTTTATCCTAAGTAAGTATACTTACCTAGTTACAATTTACTATTGGTTGCATTTGAGATGGTCGGCAGGCACAATAAAAACATGTTCTCAAGAATACATAATGTTTCTATGATAATATGCTTATATTCCAAAGAGAGAATTTGAATAAGCTAGTAGAAAACAAATAAGCAGCACCTCCAAGAATAAATACAAATTCCTCCCAAACTCAGGAAACTTTAAGCATTCAGTAGCTACTTTGCAAAGGAGGCCTCCATAAGATTAGGTACAGAGAAACCATTACTGCTTTTGCTTTACCGGAATACTGACTTGTTTGCCATAAATGCTTAGCTTGTCTAGTTGCCTTTAGTAACCATAAAATCAAATTATATAGTAGTTACCAATGCCAGTTTGAATTTATTTCAAATAACCTAGATTTGTGCTATACTATGTGGATCCTAAATCTCAACTGAGCTCTTGGAGTAATCAATATTTTAAGTGATAATTATTTATAGCAATTTCCTTTTAAATGTAAATCAAATGCTACCTGTGGCTACATGTGCTTATTGCCAGAATTTATCCTTACTGCTTGTGTATTTATATTCACAGAATATACATAAATTTGTAGAACATTAAGGAAAACAAGGCACTAACAACAGTATTGTTTCTAATTGTCTAAAACCATAATTCAGAAGGAGAATAAATGTTTTTTTAATTCAGCAATTGTGATCTCACTTTGGGGGACACATTGACTGCTTGCTGCTTAAACTTCCCATGGATTCAAAGGAATCCCCAACTCACTTACTCACAGCAACACCCTGGTATTCTGTACTAAGCATTCTGGGCCCAGGTGTGCAAAGATTACACTGATCCAGTTGGGTAGTTGCTCTCTTCTCGCAGCTTTCCACTCTTTAAGAGCTATAGAAATTCCTTCAGGCCTCAGGGTGTCATCGAGGAAATAGCTGCTTCAGTGAGCGAGATAATACTCTGCGGGTTCGAAAGCATTGATCGAGAGCCCAGAATGGCAGGCCTTAAATGGAAGAGGTAGCCTCAGACAGAAGTTTGGAAATGCCTTCTAACTAGGTGAGAGGTTGCAATCAGTTTCATGTCCTTGATTACCTCCATGTTGCAAGCTAGATGGCTAGCCTGTGATATACTCATTAATAAATTAATTTGCTACGCAGTGGGGAACCATAATAATATTTAAAGAGCTTTCTTTTTTTTTTTTTTTCTTTTGACAGTCCTGGGGCTTGAAATCAGAGCCTGGGCACTGTCCATGAGCTTCTTTTGCTCAAGGCTAGCACTCTACCACTTGAACCCCAGAGCCACTTCTGGCTTTTTCTGTATATGTGGTACTGAGTAATCAAACCCAGGGCTTCGTGCATGCTAATCGAGCACTCTACCAGTAAGCTACATTCACAGCCCTAAAAAGCTGTCTTTACACCTAAGAAAATAGAAACATGTTTGCATTGTGACTAAGCCACATTTAAGGAGATTGAATTCAAAGATGTCATTCAAGGAAATGTCATAGTTTTGAGTAGGAATATTATGCCTCTACCCCACTAAAAAATAAGGATAGCAACTGGCTATGGGGTCAGGAGAGGCTTCACTTGTGAAGATGTCTTTGAGTGACACAAATATACAATGGCATATGGCTAGTGACACTATATGCTTTCCTGTGTTGAGACAGGCAGAAAACAGAGGACTGTGATGACCAGGTGATAACATGCCTCATCTACTGGCAACTGTAGCGTGTACTAACATTGCTAACTTCAGCCAACTGTTTGCATGCTATCTTCCAATTTAAAAAAATTACAGCAATGCACATTTTTTTTGAGAATCCTGATCACATGGTAGAGTTGAAAATTTTAAAAATACTATATAAGCTAGTACAAAGCTAGCACAAGTCAAAACAAAATACAACCCTGGTTCCATCTGGCTTGTAGGATGGGCAACTAGCAACCTTTGTTCTCTTCTGTCTAGTACATCACTTTTGCTCCAACTCAACGGCCTTGGAATAGACCTACAAGTCCCCTATTGTTCCACACCCATTGCTTCTCTGCAGTACTCCTAGAACAAATCATATTTACTGGCTTAATTCCTCCAGTGTTTCTCTCTTGTGCTGAAAACCAGAATAAAATCAAGTTCCTTGGTGAGAATTTGATCTAGAGCTTATTCTTACAATCCCATGGCCCAAGAATGCTATATTTTTAAAACACCAGTTATTTGACTTTTCAAATCTGCCATGGTATTTTACACAAGCATGTGATTAATTACACATGTTACACTATACATGTGAAATGGTTTTTTGTTTCTTTCACGTGGAAAAGTCCTATTCAATCTCCAGGTCCTACTACAAGTAATTCTACCTCCATAGAGATCTACACATTTGTCCCACCATACTCTCCTTCCACTGTGTTTCCATCAGATTGTAAATACATGCTCATGAATCTTTTCCTATTGGATTGTGGTTTCTTTTATTTTTTGCATTCCTAGTGCAAAACAGTATCTGGTTTTTATTACTATTTTATGAATAAACAGACAAATCCAATATTAACACCCTGATATTTCTTTGGCAAAGCAGAGATCTTGTAAAATATGAACTGTAATTTTGGGATATGCATTAGGTGTGTATCTGTCCACAGAAGAAATGAGTTTAAGAAGTTCAATGGGAAGAAGTATATTAGCCAAAAGATAGCAGATGGGCTGTGAGCAGTATATGCCAGGTACTGGACATTCCAGAGATAGACTGAAATAGCTTTGAAGTAAGGTTAAAGAAGATGGCAAAGTAAGTCTGGCTTTTTAAGGCAGAATTAATGCCTACATGATAAACTCACATGGAAGAGTTTGAGAAAGCCATAAACAGTGTGTGGAAGAATAAAGTGCTAGACAGTATCCAAGTTTTGATTAATCTAAACATTTCATATCCTGCCAGGCAGTAGAAGGAATGTCTCTGGGATTTTGAATTGATCCTTGAAATCTCGTCATGAATAAAGAAAATAGAAATAGAAGCCTGAAGTCTTAGGGAAAAGAAGGATGGGGAGAGAGAAGAATGAGAAATGATTAAGAAGAATGGTCAAGTTTTAGCCCAAGTGCTGGACTCAAATCTGGGTTTACTTTACACTATTGGGGCAGGAAATTTGGATAAAGCACTTCATTTGTCCTAGATTTATTTTTCTTCTTGTAAATAAAAGAATTTTGATTAGACATTCCCTAGGATTAATTTTATCCTGCCAGCATGAAATTTGTATTTGGTTTATAATGTCTAAAAATCAGCTGTCAGAAATTTCTCTCATCTGGTGCTGTTCACACCAGAAGGTGATGTTCATGAAAGCAGAGAATGTTAATGGTAAAGGAACCAGGACCAAAATCACCAGCTTTCAATGCCACAAAATTATGCTTTTGAAATCTCTTGATATTGATTCTGCAATATGCGTAACTGAGATAACTTTGTGTGTGCCACTCACAACAGAAGTCTCCTTGAGGGCAGGGATTTTTTTCTATTAGGTTTTCTCCTCTGCATGCAGAATATCAATTTACTTATAGTAGGCTCCCAGTAGAGATTTGTCAATTGAATGAATTAGGGAAGTATCTCAGCCATTTTCTCAGCATAGATATCCTATCTTGTAAGCCACCATGAGTCCAGGGGTAGTTGAATCTTCACTCATCTGAAAACCAATGCAATCCTTCATTTATTAGTTTTGTGGCAATAAACACCTTATTTTGGAATGATTCTGTGCAGTAGGTGGTTATTTTTACTCTCCAACTACAATAGGAGTAATGTCTTGTTCTATCCATCTCCAAGTACTCAAAAAAAGTAACTGAAGCTCTTGGTTCCATTTCCAGAACTTGCAAGAACTCAGACAAATAGAAGATAGTACCTTCCTCAGCAGTAAGTAGGATTTCAACAATTCTTCTCCAGTGGTTTTCAAAGTGTCCTTCTCATGGTTTTGAATTGCATGCTTCGTCATGGAGAGAGGAGTGGGTAGGGCTTTGGCCATTCCACTCCTTATTAATTGGAGTGGTATCAGGTTTACCATATATACTGGCATGTTTCTTACGAATTTTTAAATTAAAATAAAAGAGTTCATGCAGGTGTCAGTGGCTCATACTTTTATTCTTAGCTACTCAGGAGGCTGAGATCTGAGGACCACAGTTTAAACCCAGCCCAGACTAGAAAGTCTGTGAGATTCTTGTCTCCAGTTAACACCAAAAACCTGGAGGTGGAGCTGTGGATCAAGGGGACAGTACCCAGGCCCTAAGTTCAAGCCCCAGCACTGGCACACACTAAAAAGGGGCTCATTGTTTTTTGTTTGTTTGTTTGTTTGTTTTTAGATCTCAGCTTTCTGACTGGTTGGAATTACAGAGGTAAGCCTCCAGTGCCCATTCATATTCATTGTTTTTTATGTGCTTCAAAGCCATAAGTCTAGACTTTGAATATTCTACTCAAATGTCCAAGTATTTGAAAGTGAAGAATACTGGTGACTGACATTAATGAGTGTTTACTTTAGCTAGGCTTTTGTTTTGTTTTTGATACACTCCGTGATTTTTCTGGCTTCTTCAGGCAAATGAATCTCTAATTCATTAAAATCTCTGAGGAGTTTCATTGGCTGGAAGAAACGCAAATGCAGACAGAAGTCACATTTTTAAACTGAAGGCTTCATTGGTGCCTCATTGCATGGTCAGTCTTTTCTCCAGAATTGGGGTTTCTACCATCCTTTTAGAACCTTTTTCTCATAATGGGAATTGTGATTTACAAGCTATTGTTCACTGAGTTCTCATAACAATCCTATGGCATAACTATTTCTAGTATATGGCAAAAAAAAAGTAGATGTCTCATTTTCTAACCTGATACAATTTTGGAAAGGTTTGGGAGATGAATAAAGGGTCAGGGAGAAGGGAAAGAGAAGTGTGTGAAGGTAAAACTTGTTAATATTGCAGAGTGGGCCATTAAAAGCAGCTTTCACATAAATATCAATGATGTAAATATTTCTCTAATTTCATGTTAATCTTAGAAGTTAAATGTTTTCCACTGAAGGCAAAAATTTCAAAACTGTCAGATTTTATAGTTGGTGAAGCAGAAACTGCTACCCTGATAAGTATAAGGGATAATATTAAAGTCTTATTTAATGTCACTTTTCAGTCCCTGAATTATGATGTTTCATCTACAAATCCTATCCTAATAAATAGCAATTTATATATCTCCTTTAGAACTGTAGGTGGTCTCAGAAATTCTATTTGTCTTAAAAAATACTTTTATTATTTCTAAGTAGTTATACAAAACAAATATTTATTGTCTTTTAGTAGTTGTACAATGTAGTTGCTATTCAACAGAGCAGTTTATAAATATGATGCTTCTTGATCAATATCACCCCGTTCAACATTCTCACCTATCCCTCCCAACTCATGCCTTCCCTCAATTTTTCTTAAAATTTTTAGGATATACATTGACTTTTTAACTGCATTCATGCAAATTCTTCTCTTCACTCATCTATCCCCTCGACTCCATCTACCCAAAAATTATATTTCAATTAATTTTTAATTCAAATATTTTCAGTTTACCCAGTTGCTAGTGATCTTCAATTCTTCAGCCAGAGAAGAGAAAAATAATTATAGATTATGGCCTGGGTAGATATTGCTAAGTGTTGAATTTCAAAAACTTATAACTGTATTTCTTAGCTCTAAGTCATTCAACTCATTCACAATGATTTAGAGTTATGAGAAGGGCTGGGAAGGTGGCTTAGTGATAGAGTGCTTGCCCAGCATGCATGAAGCCCTGGGTTTCATTCCTCTGTACCACATGAACAGAAAAGGATAGAAGAGAGATTGGAAAGATGGCACCGTCACAGTAAGGAAGCACCCTGACTCGCTCCAACTGAATAGCGAGCTGGGAACTCCAACACCCAATACCCCATCAAGAACCCAGCAAAACCAGCAGCCAGAAGCAGTGGAAATATGCAGGAAAACACAAAGGAGTAAAAAAGAAGAGCTGAAAACCTACACGGAGCTGGAGAGTCTCCGGGGCACCCTCCCCCCACCAGCCGACCCTGGCCCAAACAGGGCCAGGCTGGGAAAGGGGAACCCGGCGATCGGCAGACAGGCTGCTGGGAGCACAGAATCCAGGCAGCGGGACTCCACGGACACTAGGGAGGCTGCGGACCAAGACATACACACACAGCAGCGACGAGAAGTTCTGGTCCACACCGGGATCAGACGGATGGTGGCTGGGGAACCCAGCGCGGCAGAAGGGGGGAGCCAGGGATGCCACCATGACACTTCGCTACCCCTTGAAGGACCAACGGCTGCGCGGGACACACACACAATCCAGGATCAGTGAGTCCCCCATTACCCTCCCTCCCCCAATGGGAGACCAGCTATCAGAGACCCAAGCCCTACAAAGAAGCTAGATCTCCCTCCCTCCCCTCCCCACCCTGAGGGAACAAAGAATCCCCAAATCAGGTGGGAAGCTCCCATCAGGCGCTGGGAAGTCAGTTTAGCAGGGGAAGGGCGGAGCAGCCCCAAGGCCGCACAGGATCCTGATCTGGCCGAATCGGCCCTGCCCCCCTCCCAACAGGGGCCGGGGGATGCCTGGCAATGCAAGCCCCACCCGAGGCACCTGGACCTCGCCGACTCTTACAACTAAAATCACAGGCACTGGTGGGCAATACCAGCACAGCAGGGACACCTGGGCCTGATCACGCCCCCCCCCCCCCCCCCCCGCAGCGGAGGCGAGGTCTGAGGGCGCCAATCCACACCCGGACAGTTGATCCCACTGGGCCCCACACATACCGCCCCCCACAACAGACTCGCGGGAGGGCGCAAACACAACCCAACAACCCGGGGCTCGCTCTGGGAGGTGTACCCCGCTAAAGTGGATGGGGCCACAGTGGCAGCGCCTGTTGTAGCGGGCGCACAGTGCACAGGTGGGCGGGGCCCCCGGCGACACCGCCTGCTCTGGTAGGCATACCCCGCACAGGTGGGCGGGGCCACAGCGGCAGCACCTGCTCTGGTAGACTCACCTACACAGGAGGGAGGGCAGAGCTATAAACCAAATCTGAGAAGCCATCCACAGATCTCCAGATGCGCAAATCACAAAGAAACATAACACAGTTCATCAAAGAGCAAGCCAACTCGCCAGCTCCAAAAAGCAGCACGACTCAAGAGATGGAGAATAAAAAAGCAACTGAGGCCATGTTAACAGGAATGATGGAAAGCGTCAGAAATGAAATCAGAAAACAATTCCAGGAGTTTACAGCAGAAATCTTGAAGGACGCCCAGGAGGCCAAGAAAGAAATGGAAGCAAAAATGGATACAATGCAAGCCTCCTTTAAAGAAATGGAAACAAAAATGGATACAATGCAAGCCTCCTTTAAAGAAGACCTTAACATCCTGTGAATTGAAATGTATGAAAAAATAGATTTAAAATACAACTCTTTAAAGGAAGAAATTTCCACGATCAGAGCTGATCTGACAACCAAAAATCGCTCTCTGACATCCATAAACTCCGCAATTGAATCCACAATACAAAGAGTTGACCATATGGAATCCAGAATCTCTCGCCTGGATGATGAAGCAACAGACAACAACCAGAAAATAACCACACTCCAAGAAACGGTGAAGCTTCAGGGCAGAGTAATCCAGGAACTAATGGACAAAGACAAGAAATATAATCTGCGCATAATTGGAATAGGAGAAGTGTGGGGCACACTGACTGGCCCTGCCTGTCCGTGCCCCGGAGGTGTGTGGTTGTTGCGCCCTGAAGAGCCCCGCCTGCCTCAGTCCCTGGGGGTGTGCTTGCTTGCTTGCACCACCTCCCAGAAGAGGGATCCCGGTTAGCCCTGCCTGCCTTCTGGGTCCGGAACTGGAAAGGCGGCTCTAGCTGGCCACGCCTCCCAGCCTTAAGACCATGTGCAGCAAGATGGCTGCCGGCAGTAACCTTGGGGTGGTCCTGCTAGTACTTAGGCCGCCCATTAGGGAGGTCCCATGGCCTTCCGCCCTTGACTGACAGCTTGGACCGCCAATCATAGCCCCTGGCTAGGTATGTTACACCCTCCTCTTCCTGCTGCCATTGCCCATACTTAAGATTGGGTCCGCCCCACTAAAACTGAGAGCAGTCTTGAACCTCTCCCGAGTCGTCTGATTGTCCAACTGCCGGCGAAAGGTTGGGTTGGGCTGGGTGCGGGCGACTCGCAGCTCGTTACCTATTCTGGGTTCACACTCGGCTGGGTGTGCTTCCTTGCCTCTCCTGCTGGTTGGGAGAGCACCCGGGGTGCAGGGACCCCTGCAAAGAAGGAGCCGAATACCAGAGCAGAGGGCTTAAACATGTTCTCAATAAAGTTATTGCAGAAAACTTCCCCATTCTCACAGGGGACCCCATCCAGGTAACCGAAGCCTATAGGACACCTGGCAGGCCAGACCCCAGAAAAGCCACCCCAAGGCACATAACATTCAAGACTTCAGATCTCAACATTAAAGAGCAAATTCTGAATTCAGCCAAAGCGAAGAAAGAAATTTTCTACAATGGGAAGAGGATTCGAATACCAGCTGACCTATCCACACAAACTTACCAAGCACAAAGTGAGTGTAAGAACACCATCCAAGTACTTCAGGCTAACAATATGCAACCTCGGATCAAACATCCAGCGAAATTGGAGTTCACATTTGAAGGGAAAACCAGATCTTTCCACACGAAAGAGGAGCTAAAGGAGTATGTGAATAAAAAAAAAACAGCCCTACAGCGAATTCTAAGAGGGGAGCCCCACCCAACAGAGATCGTACAAGACACACAGACAGAAACAGAAAGAAACTACAATAGCCAAAGTCCAACAGAAAGAACGGCTCACTAAAGACAAGAAAAAAAAAGAGGAAAAAACAGCCCAACAAGAAAATGGAAGGAGAAAAAACACCCTTATCCTTGATCTCTTTAAATATAAATGATTTAAACCCTCCGATAAAGAGGAGCAGACTGGCAGGATGGATCCGCAAACAAAAAGTTGCTGCCTACAAGAGACCCACCTTACAGCAAGAGACAAAAACAGGCTCCAAATGAAAGGATGGACCAAGATCTACCAAGCAAACGCACCTACCAAAACGGCAGGTGTAGCCATCCTGATCAGACAAGCTGGACTTTTCATTAAAATCAACTCAAAAAGACAAAGAAGGACACTAAATATTAATACAAGGAAAAATCCAGAACCAAGACATCACGGTGATAAATGTATACTCACCGAACAAAAGAGGCCCTACATATGTCAAGCAAATTCTCACAGAATTACAGAACAAGATAGACGCAAACACAATCATGGTGGGTGACCTTAATACCCTACTCTCTCCAAGAGACAGATCCAACACCCAAAGGATTAGCAAGGGAGCTGAGGACCTAAGTAACACCATATCCCAAATGGATCTGACAGATCTATACAGAATCTTCCACCCTACAGAGACCCAATACACCTTCTTTTCAGCAGCCCATGGATCATATTCCAAAATAGAACACGGCATAGCCCACACAAAGAACCTCAGCAAATACAAAAGTATTGACGTCATCCCATGTATTATATCTGATCACAGTGGATTAAAGGTAACCCTCAACAACAAAGGATACCACAGAGGCTATACACACTCTTGGAGGCTAAACCCCACACTGCTATCCAACACTTGGGCCACAGACCAAATTAAAGATGAAATCAACTAATTCGTAAGCCACAATGACAATAAAAACACATCACAAAGAAACCTATGGGACACAGCTAAGGCAGTACTGAGGGGCAAGATCATTGCCCTCAGCACTCACATTAAAAGAATGGAAGCAGAGCAGGTGTATAACCTCACAATGAAACTAAAACAACTGGAGAAACAAGAAATGACAGAATCTAAAACAACTAGGAGGAGAGAGATCACAAAGATTAAAGAAGAAATAAATCTGATTGAAAATAGAAAGACCATTCAACAAATAAATAAGACTAAAAGCTGGTTCTTTGAGAAAATAAATAAAATTGACAGACCCCTTGCAAGACTTACAAAAAAAAAAAAAAAGAAGAGAAGAGACTCATATACGTAAAATCAAGGACTCCACCGGGAAAAATTACAACAAGTACACACGATATTCAAACAATCATAAGGAGCTATTTCCAAAACCTCTACTCAGCAAAAAACAATAATTTTACAGAAATGGATCAATTCTTAGAGAAGTTCAAACTGCCCAAACTGAACCAAGAAGAAATAAATCAACTAAACAAGCCAATAACTTACAGTGAGATACAGGAGGTAATCAAGAACCTCCCAACAAAGAAAAGCCCAGGCCCAGATGGATTCACCAACAAATTCTACAAAACCTTTAGTGATGAGCTAATACCAATACTCCTCTAACTCTTCCACGAAATAGAAACAGAGGGAGAAATCCCAAACTCATTCTATGAAGCTAATATCATACTCATTCCCAAACCAGGCAAAGACCCAACAAAAAAAGAGAACTACAGACCAATATCACTAATGAATACAGACGCAAAGCTCCTTAATAAAATATTAGCTAACAGGATCCAGAAACTGATCAAGAAAATCATACATCATGACCAAGTAGGCTTCATCCCACAGTCAAAAGGATGGTTCAACATCCGTAAATCAATCAACGTAATTCACCACATAAACAGATCTAAAATTAAGAATTACATTGTTATCTCAGTCGATGCCCAAAAAGCCTTTGACAAAATACAACATCCATACCTATTAAAAGCTTTGGAGAGAACAGGAATAGATGGAACATTCCTCAAAACAATAAAAGACATATACAACAGACCAACTGCTAATATCATATTAAATGGAGAGAAACTTAAATCATTCCCCCTAAACTCAGGAACAAGACAAGGATGCTCACTCTCCCCATTTCTTTTCAACATAGTGCTGGAATCCCTAGCCATAGCAATAAGGCAAGAGGAGGACATCAAAGGGATCCACATCGGCAAGGAAGAAATCAAGTTATCCCTATTCGCAGGCAACATGATCTTTTATCTGAAGACCCAAAAAACTCAGTCCCCAAACTCCTACACTTAATAAACCAATTTGGCAAAGTAGCAGGATACAAAATCAATCCACAAAAGTCAGCAGCTTTTCTGTACACCAGCAACATACAAACAGAAAAGGAAATTATGGAAACAAATCCATTTACAGTAGCCAAAAAAAGAACAAAGTATCTAGGGATCAACTTAACCAAGGACGTGATGGACCTATTTAATGAGAACTATAAAAATCTAATAAGGGAAATCAAAGAAGACACAAGGAGATGGAAAGACCTCCCATGCTCAGGGGTAGGCAGAATCAATATAGTGAAAATGGCCATAATGCCCAAATTGTTATACAAATTTAATGCAATCCCTATCAAAATCCCAGCCACATTCTTCACTGAAATAGAGAAAGCAATCCATAAATTCATATGGAACAGCAAAAAACCTAGAATAGCCAAAGCAATTCTAGGCAAAAAAAGCAGTGCAGGAGGTATCACAATACAAGACTTCAAGCTCTACTACAGGACTATCATAACAAAAACAGCCTGGTATTGGTATAAAAACAGATCAGAAGACCAATGGATTAGAATTGAAGATCCAGAAATAAAACCGCACTCTTACAGCAATCTGATATTTGACAAAGGAGCTAAGGACATACAACTACTCTTCAACTACTGGTAGCCTCTTCAACTACTGGTACTGGGAGAACTGGGCAGCCATATGCAGAAAGCTCAGAGTAGACCCAAGCCTATCACCATGCACCAAGAACAACTCAAAATGGATCAAGGACCTCAATATCAGACCTGAATCCTTGAAACTACTGAAGGACAGAGTAGGAAAGACGCTAGAACTTATAGGCACAGGAAGGAACTTCCTGAATATAGTCCCAGGGGCACAACAAATAGGGGAAAGACTCGACAAATGGGACTACTACAAATTAAAAATTTTCTGCACAGCTAAGGACATAGCCACCAAAATAGAAAGACAGCCAACCATATGGGAAAGGATATTTACCAGCACAGCAACAGACAGAGGCCTGATATCTGTCATCTACAGAGAACTCAAAAAACTAAACCCCTCCAAGTCCAATAAACCTATTAGGAAATGGGCAAATGAGCTAAAGAGAGACTTCACAAGAGAAGATATAAAAATGGCAAAGAAACACATGAGGAAATGCTCAACATCCCTGGTAGTAAAGGAAATGCAAATAAAAACAACCCTGAGATACCACCTCACCCCAGTTAGAATGGCCTATACCCTGAACTCAGGCAACAACAAATGCTGGAGGGGGTGTGGGGAAAGAGGAACCCTTCTCCATTGTTGGTGGGAGTGCAAATTAGTACAACCACTTTGGAGAACAGTATGGAGGTTTCTCAAAAAGCTCAATATAGACCTACCCTATGACCCAGCCATACCACTCCTAGGCATCTATCCTAAACAGCAAACCCCAAGATATCAAAAAGACATTTGTACTTCCATGTTTATCTCGGCACAATTCACAATAGCCAAAATATGGAAACAACACAGATGCCCCTCCACAGATGAATGGATCCAAAAAATATGGTACCTATACACAATGGAATACTACATAGCGATTAGGAATGGTGAAATCTTGTTATTCGCAGGGAAATGGTCAGAACTCGAACAAATAATGTTGAGCGAGAGAAGCCTAGAACACAGAAAACAAAGGGGCATGATCTCCCTGATATATGACTGTTAACAAAGGGAGATGGAGAGACAGTAGAGACCAAGTCTGTGACACCAAAAACTGCTTGTCAAATAGTATTCCCCACAGGATTGGGGCAGCGACCCAACAGTATGTAACTAAAACCAAACAATTACTCAACATATAAAGGTCAAAAATTGACCTCTCAGGGGAATGCAATAGCTCAAAAGCTATGTTTGTACGTTCATATAAGACTACTGTCGACATATTGTCTAATATCGACATTACATTTAAAGACCTAGGCCAACTTTCTTGGGCGTGGCCACGTGGCTACTGTATATATTCTTGATACATTGTATATTGTATATATTTCTACCTGACCTTGAGAAGGGATAGAAAACCAGGGTGTAAGGTATCACAAGAAATGTACACACTGCCCTACTATGTAACTGTACCCTTTTTGCACAACACCTTGTCAAAAATTTGTGTTCAATTAATAAATAAATTAAATTAAAAAAAAAAAGGATGGAAAAGGTGCTGTGGCTCAAGTGGTAGAGAGCTGGATAATGCCCAGAGTTAGTGCCCTGAGTTCAAGCTCCAATATTGTCAAAACAAAGAAACAAAAATAAATAAACCAATAAGTAAATAGTTAGAGTTATAAGAAGACAAATCAAGGGTAGAGTTTGTGGTATAGTAAGAGAACCATATTGGCTTGTGCTCTCAGTTTAACTATGCTAACTTTAGTCTAAGTGTACTATTGACAAAAGTCAGTATGCTTAGAAGTTATGCATTAAAGGCAGTACCTGAGTAGTATTTTCAAAAAACAATTAGTTGAATAACTTGCTCCTTGCTGGGCCAGTTTATTTTGCTCTATTAGCCTGTGATACTTAGTGACTGCTGAAAGAGACTTGAGATACTTTACAATTACAACAACAACTAGAAAGACTATGCAATTATTTTGAAGGCATTTGTTTGCTTTGTGAAGAATGCATTAGGTGGAAGTGGCACTACCTTTATGGGAGCTTTACTACTTCTAGATGCTGCTCTAGGCATTTGTCATAGCCATGAAGACATGTCTCTAAGATTTCTCATTGTAAGGAAGACAATTGATCTAGACTTCTGCTGCTGTGCTCTGAAATCCACCTCTGCCTTCAGATGGAGTCCAAGTCTTCCATGGGCTACTCCTAACCAATAACTGAACGTGGCTGGTCACCTTCCAACAATGAGACACTCATCTAGTGGTTGACTTTGACTCAAGGACTTCCTTAGTGCAATCCTACAATTTAAGATTCCTCTTCATACCTACCTTCCTTTTCCACAATAGTATAGTGCAGATTTTCACTGTAGTTAAGTCACAGGGCTCTCCCACTTACCCATGGCCCTTTGCTCATCTCCCCAATAGTCCTCTAATAAATCACTTGCATATCTTATCTTGTCTTAGTGTCCACTTCTTCAGATGACTCAGAAAGACACTCTGGTTGGCATTCTGGTCTTCTAAGTCCCACTCATTTTAGTCCTGAAAAATGGTCTCTAGAAAAGATATAGTCCCAAACACCATGAACCTGAATGTTGACATTCCTAAAGGTCAAACATCTACAGTCCCCAAAAGCACAATCGTGAACAATTAGAATTCCAAATGCTGAAATTCTGAAAACTGAAATTCCCCCAAATCACAATTCCCATTATGAGAAAAAGGTTCTAAAAGGATGGTAGAAACCCCAATTCTGGAGAAAAGACTTACCATGCAATGAGGCACCAATAAAGCCTTCAGTTTAAAAATATGACTTCTGTCTGCATTTGCATTTCTTCCAGCCAATGAAACTCCTCAGAGCTTTTAATGGATTAGAGATTCATTTGCCTGAAGAAGCCAGAAAAATCACTGAGTGTATCAAAAACAAAAAATAACTACGTATATATATATAGTATATATAGTGTTTGTATATATATATATATATATATATATATATATATACACGTCTGGCTATCTGTCTATCCATATGGAAAAGAAGACACTAGACAATTGTGTGATTGTTTGGTTACCATTAGTTACTACCAAATCTGTGGTCTGTATCTTAGAAAATATCTGTACCGCTATGGAAAGTGTGTGTGTGTGTGTGTGTGTGTGTGTGTGTGTGTGTGTGTACACTAAGCAACTGCTCATCATGACAGAAATCCTCAACCTAGGTAATGATCACAGAAGTTAACTATCTCTTAGTAGAGTACCTCAATGCAATTCCCCATAATCTGTCCCTATAGTATGCATGATCCTATGTCAAGTTATTTTTTTAAGTTGCATTTTACCTACCATTTCAGATTGTCGACATTATTTTCACAATATTTGCTAGATTATTTCCAGTGCTAGCTATATAAATTGTGTCAAGATCTCTTTGAAGTTCTAATTGGTTTCATACAAGTTTTGCAAATGGACCATGAAGAAGTCCAGTAGGACAATATTGACTTTTTGTTTAAATATTGTGTGTATGTAAAAATATGAAAACTTCCACAACAAATAATGAAATGCCTATTCATGTATCTGCATTTGTGAAAGATAAAGTAGCTGTAAATTTCGGCTCCCTGGGTGACCAGCTGTGTGGTAATTGTGCCACTTCAGGTTTGGATCAAGCTTGTCAACACTTAAATTGTTTATGATGGTAGGTTAGGTGATCCCAGTCATAAAGCTGGGTGCACAAAATTACTAACAATAAAAACAGGGAACTGCATATTTTAAAAAAGTTTTTTTGTTTTTTTCCCTGCTGGTCCTGGGCTTGAATTCAGGGCCTGAGAGCTATCCTTGAGCTTTCTCAGCTTGAAGTTAGTATACTACCACTTGAGTCTCATCTCCACTTCTGGGATCTATCTATCTACCTATCTATCTACCTAACTATCTATCCATCTTATTTTTTAGGTAATTAATTGGAGAGAAGCATTTCATGGACTTTCCTGTCTAGGCTAGCTTTGAAGAGTGACCTTCAGATCTTAGCCTCCTGAGTAGCCTTACAAGCATGGGCTACTGGTACCAAGCTTGTGTCACTAGCACTCAATTTGCATCTCACTTTTTGATGTACATCTTTACATAAACAGCTCATTTGTTCATAACTACTATACCTATGTGATTTTTATTTATATACCTGTATATGCTTGCAACAATATGTTTTATCACTATTTTATTGACTAGAATGGCTTATGAAATCTATCATGTTTTATGTTTCTTTAATAATCATCCTTTACAAATGTAAAAAAAAATTTCTTTTAACAAATTTTTCAAGATTTTCTTTCCTTTTTTGTTCCTGTGAGGTTTTTTTTTTATTTCTTGTGGAACTAGGGTTTAAACTCGGGGTTCTATCACTTAAGCCACATCCCTGGCCCTTTTTTGCTTTGATTATTTTTCAGGTAAGATTCCATGTTTTTAGCCTTGGACTATAGTACTCTTACTGCTTCCACAAAACTGGGATTAAAGGCATGTACTGCCATACTTTTTGCCTAGGTTCGTCCTCAACCATCATCTGCCTGGTCTCTACCTCTAGAGTAACTGGAATTATCAACAAGAACTACTTTGAGTAGGTAACAAAATATTTTTTAAAGGAGAAATGATGTTTGTCCATCGTTTCTAACTTGTTTCATTTCTGGTCACTTGTGAATTGAGTAGAGGAATTTGCATTTTTTGAAAACTCCTGGGTAATTTTGATGCTCATCTCTCTGCACTTCTTATACTGGGACACTGTTCTGAATAACTAAAAAGTGGCAACTCTTTTAAGCAATTCTGTTTCAGTGACATTTATAAAGTATACGTATAATCTTGCATGATTGTTACAGCAATGCTAGAAAGTAGTAACTATAATGAAATTATCTATTTAAAGTTTCAAAAAACTAATGTTTAAAAATGCTAAGTGGGGCTGGGGATATAGCCTAGTGGCAAGAGTGCCTGCCTCGAATACACGAGGCCCTAGGTTCGATTCCCCAGCACCACATATACAGAAAACGGCCAGAAGCGGCGCTGTGGCTCAAGTGGCAGAGTGCTAGCCTTGAGCAGGAAGAAGCCAGGGACAGTGCTCAGGCCCTGAGTCCAAGGCCCAGGACTGGCCAAAAAACAAAACAAAACAAAACAAAAATGCTAAGTGACTTTTCCAAAGATAGCGACATTGCATAGTAGCAATGCTGAGCCTGAACTCAAATGACTCCTAAAACAAACTTCACTAAGACAACAACCGAGGAAACAACATCTGCCTAAGTAAAATGGACATTAGATAGCTCTGGCCTATGTGATCTGACGTTTAAAAATCAATTCACTACCATGTCCTCAAGATCATCCATGTTAATTAGATATCTGAAGCACATACACGAGCTATAAAAATGGTAATGGTTTCACACCAATTTATAGTGCAGAGCAGAGTCCAGACAATAAAAACAGAGGATGTACTTTCCTTCCATATTTCTTCACCTTGAGTTCTGCTGCTGTTCAAAATTTTATATCTTACCAAATATAGACTAGTCATAAACTGTGGTCTCCTTTTATCTAGTTTTAATGCAGGAAGAAGCACATTCTTAGTAATAACCTAAACCTTCTTCATAAAATGATGCTGAAGAATAATGAACTCTACATTATGAGTGATTTTTTTTCAACTCACAGTAACTTTCCTCAGCATTTTTACTATCTGCTTAATTTCTCCAAAAATCCACTGGCATTGTTCGTCATAATGTAAGTAGTTCAACTACAAGAAGGAATTCCTAGTTCCCTGAAGGGTTTATTGGATTTTAAAGATGAAATTATCGTGTCAGATCATGACACATGTTTGCTCCAAGCACAACCTTATGATTGTAAAAACGGAGTTATAAAAAGTTAATTCTTAGGCTCTGCACAGCCAGTAGTTAAAAGAAAAACCATAAAGGTCAGAAAGGGAAAGAAATGATACTTGAAAACAGAGACTTAAAACTCTGAATATTATGAACCAAGATTTAATTTCAGGAATTCTATTTAATAAAGAATTGCTTAAATTTTTTTTATTCACAAGGCCTATGTTAATCATTGTATGGGAAGGGAAGAATATTAATGTATGGACACTTCTCTCAAAGCATAAGCTTATAAGGAAATTGATAAGCACATATTATACATGTTTGTTTTAAAAATAACTAGCTGAATTTCATACTAGATATGAATAAAGGCTACAGTTAGAATAAAGGGTAGAGTTGCCCAACAGGGCTATTAAAAAAACACAATAGCTCATATAAGACAAAGTGTACTTCTCATGTAAATATTAGAGGTACAGAGCTAGGCTCTTAGAGGGGCTCATGAATGCATAGATACTTGCCATCTTCCGGGTCTCTAGACTTCAGCACAGTGCTATCTGCATGGACAAAGTACCCCCCCGCCCCCATATGCTTGTGTATATTATATATTATATGTCTAAGTAAAGTAGACATTAGATATATGCATATTTGTGTATATATACAAATATGTGGATAGGTAGGTAGGTAGGTAAGTAGATATATATAAAATGTCAAAAAACTATGGTTTTCAGGCACCAGTGGTAGTTTATGGCTGCCATAGTAGCTATTCAGAAGGTTAAGAACTGAATACTGGCGTTCAAAGCCAGCGTCAGTAGGAAAGTCTGTGAGACTCTTATCTTAATTAACCACCACAAAGCCAGAGGTCAAGCTGTGGCTCATGTGGTAAAGAACCAGACTTAAGCAAAAAATCTGAGGGGCAGCACCCTGTCTTCAAATCTAAGTACTGGCACAAAAATAAACCAACCAACCAAACAGCAACAACAAAAACAAAAACTAGTCTATGACCCTGGGACAAAGAGCCATTTATTTCAAGCACCTTATCTTCTGCAAATAATTTCACCCATTTTCTCTTTTACTAGAGGTGAATGGGATGATGATATTATAATCAAGTAATTTCTAAATAGGAGATGTTATTTGGATGCCATGAGAAGGAATTGCATTTAAGGCAGAACTGGCTGTGAACACTAAGCTGAAAACTATAACTGAGCGGCATGACATTTGAAAGATTAGGGAGTTGTTTTTATTGTCATTTGGTTTCACAAGTGCAATTTGATTTCTACAGTCTTTTTTATTCACCATATTTCAAATGTCTGCCACTATGTACCAAAGCAGACAGATAAGAGCCACCCGCACAGGGTATTGTGGGCTGCCTGCCACTTGGAATGTGAAGACAGACTGTCTCTTGTTCCAAAGGGTATTGGCCATTTGGGGAGGGTAACTCATCGGCATCTGTAAGATTGAGAACATAAAGGAGAAAAGAGAAGAGTGGAAGGGTACTGTGTACAGGTCCCAAAAAAGGTAGGAAACCTTGGCAAACAATTACGATTTTTTAAAATAAAATGCCAAAGTAGATATTAAAGAACTGAAAGATCATTTGGGAATTCTCAGGTTTCTTTTGTTTTCTCAGATGAGAGAATATAGAATGCTTTCTTTTTCTTTTTTCTTTCTTTCTTTTTTTCTTTTTTTTCTTTTTTTTAACTATGCAGCTCATTGCCTTCTGCTTGGGAATGGTCTGTGCTGTGCAGTTTACGTTTAGGACTGGAAGGAGTGATTAGCTGGGCTCAAACACCATTGCACACAGCCTGCCATTGTTGGCAAAACACCTATCAGTGGTGCTGCAGCAGCAACAGCAGCACAGCCCTGTCATCTGAGCAAGGAAGCTTGACATCTGGCCATTTATCATTTGAAAAGTTTGAACAAACAAAATCAAGTGCAGCCAAGTACTAGTGGCCCATCGCTGTAATTCTAGCTATTCAGATGGGTGACATCGAAGAATCTTGGTTCAAAGGCAGCCCAGGCAGGAAAGTTGATGAGATTTTTCCCTCTAATTAACCACCAAAAAGACAAAGCAGTACTATGGACATGTGCTAGGTGCTATGGACATGGTGATAGGACAATTTAGGTAAAATGAACAATCAAACTCCCCCTCCACAATCCACACATGAATCCAGAGCAATGGTGCAGACTTGCTGTTACCTGTGGTTTTTCCTGGTGGCCATTACCTTATTTTACAATACTTTGGCTATAAGTGCATAACTGTTCTTTCTTCTCCCAGTGCCCTCCCTAATGCTATTGATTTACTTGAAGAGGCAAGGGAAACAGCAGTTTGTAAGTGACTTTCTCAGAGTAGTCAGGTGTCATCAGTGCAAAAAAATTCACTTAGGATGGGGGAGTGGCATTTCTACCTCTCCACGTTTCTCATTTTTCCTTATTACCTTTTACACTCTTACTTTCCAGTCCGAACATTTACTTCTCTGTGTCCTGTCCAGTTCTAAACAACCCTTTCTGTGAAGTTGTACATGAAACATCTACTTGCTTTATATTTAAAGGATTGTGGGGATTGTCCATGCCTCCACCAATGTAGTGACAATGATCTCATTCCTGTTTTCCTTTAGCTTTCTGAAACATTTAATAGAAAAATAATGTTGGTCCAGCTTGTGTTCCTTCCACATAAAATGCTGGTCCCTATCTCCAGATGATTATCCTACTACCATTCCCACAGCTGTTGTTCAGTCATTCTGTCATTCCATGAGGTAGGTGAATGTTTCCTTCACTGATGGCACAGATTGGAATTTGTAGATTGGACTGTCTTCCAGTAGGTCTTTTTAAACTGAGACTAGGCACCATTAGACTGAATTAATATTCTTTTGTGTATTGGGGCTTCAATCCAGGCATTGCACTCTTGCTTTGCTTTTTTGTTCTAGGCTAGCATCCTACCACTTGAGCAATCCATCCACTTTGGACTTTTGCAAGATCAGTGATAATAAAAGTCTCACAGAGTTTTCTGCATGGGCTAGCTTTGAATCACAATCTTCAGACCTCAACTAAGATTCTTGGTGTGAGCCATCAGTGCCTGGTTTTAAATTAATATTTTTAATGCCCATTAAAAGAGGAAGAGGAAGTCATCTAGTTTCCCTGTATGGGTGTTTCTACTTGGAACTGGGAACAATATATTACAAAAGAGTGGTTCCTATGCGTAGGAAGTATGCATGCTCTTGAGATTATCCTCATGTAAGTAAAGCATTTATTTGTATTTGAAAGTGGTGGCTTACACCTTGGGTGTGGTTATAAAAGTCGAAGGTACATCAACTTCATATTTGGAATGCCTATAGTTCAACCCTAAAATACTTGCCGAGAATATTATAGGTGGCAGGATTGCTCTAGAGTTAGGGACAAGGAAAGAGTCTGCACAATTATTAACTTACCTTGTTGGATGAGGATTAATGTCTTGAATCAAGTGGAAAGGCCAGTATGGGAGTTTGTGGAAATAGTCATCTGAGCCTTGAAAATCAACTCTGATGGTTTATAGAACTTGTTTAATTGATTTGTTCTTGGGAATCTAGGGTCAGATCAACATTGAAAGATGTCTTCATCCAATTACTTAGAATCTAATAGTGTTAAACAAATGTTGTCTAAGACCAATTAAAGGCTGGGAAAACCCAGTAAAAAGTTCTTCCAGAGTTAGGCATTTCTCCAGAAGTTGATCTCCAAATATTTTCTCATCTCATATAGGTAAAGTTAACTATATGTTCTGGGGGGAAAATGGCCATATGTACAGAAAAGTGTCATATATATATACATACATGACATACACACACACACACACACACACACACACACACACACACACACACACACACAGAAAAATGCCTCACAGGCTAAAGATAGTATGAAAACAAAGAGTGGATATTGTTAGATGACAGTTCTCCAAGAACCGTTCACTTTCTGTACATTTTATAAGCAGAGACACTAGCAGCCTTTGGTCCAGAGTAGTCTTTCAAAAATATCTATATAATAGGAGCTTGAAGATGGAGATAATTTGTCCTCTGGAGCAGAGGTCAGTTTTGTTTAGTATACAATATAATACTGATAGTATCTTCCTTGGGCAGAGGTTGGGCAGGTCTGTTTTCCACATGTTGTAAAAGATGCTGTTTTCATAAACTTAAAGTTACTCAGCTGTGACCAATTATGCAATGTTCCCTTGGCCCCTCTGCATTGCCCCTGTGGATTTGGGACACAAAAAGGAAACCAAACAAAACATAAACCTCATGTTGCTTGTAGTTCCATAAGTAAGGAAGCTCTTTGTTTCTGACCCAGGAGTTCTGGGTTTTCTGCTTGCATCCATGAAACCATAGTGGGATGATATGTTGCATTGCCAATAGTGTAAAGTTACCATTCTTTCAAGGTCTTAACAACTGTGTCTCAGTGGTTTTGTCTGCTACTTTAGTCTTAGCTCCTCTCCAAAAACATTCTTCTATCATTTATGTACTTTTGATATTTATTCAAATCATGTCATAACACTTACTGACAATCATTATCCAATAAATGTCTTTTTTTTTTCCCACTTGGCTTTGTACATTTGAGGCAAAGTTCTCTGCCTTAGGCACCATCAAAGCCTAAATGAGTTGTCTAAAACAAAATCTTAACCAAGGAATTGAATTACGGTATCTGAAACAGCCAACCAAGATCCTTTACACAAAAAGTCACCATTTGACATGGCAAATATTCTATTGGCTTAGCATGTATGGATGACATTGTAAGATACTTTTGTCGAACTGTAGATTCAGAATTAATGACAACCTTTAATAAAACCACTCTACTGCATATGGGTTTGAAGTAGGAAGATTGGGCTGGCCCAAGTCATCTTGGCCACATGGTGGATAGTAGGGTCTGGCATCTTGTCTTCATGGTGGGGGAAGGTCAAGCCTCTGCCTCCCAGGTGATGGGTGTAATGGGGACCCCCCCAAGGGAGGGGAACACAATGTAATGGGGTCTAAGGGTGGGGGGATCCCCCATCCTTCCAAGAATCCACCACTCAGAGACAGTCTCAAGTAAAACAATGGAATTATTGGGGAAGTTAAAAGTACACTGACTGGCCAGGGTCACAGCCCAGACTCTGGTGCTGGAACCTCAAGCGTAAAAAGCAGGCTGGCCCGGCCAGGGCTGCAGCCCAGACTCGGGAGCTGGGACTGCCCGCCCTGGGCTAAGCTCAGGGTCAGGTTATAAAGGCAAACACCACATGGTCAAGCCTGCCACACGCTGGTGGCCAATAAGGTTACGACACTTACAGAGCTTGCCAGGTCACACGCAGGTGGCCAATGGAGTTACAGTCTGTCTCACAGTATCTGTTTGAACCAACCTATCATTCTAGTTAGACTTGTCGCATGGATTTGGCAGGGTTCACATGATGCAGGTGGATACGCCTACTTATGGGAGGGCACAGGTTTAACCTTGAACGTTCCTTGAAACTTCCATGCTTCAGGTGGTCAAGCAGTTTACACAATCTTATCACAGCGAAGGGGAACTTCCCTGAATAGGGTAGGGGAAATCTTAGTGAAGATGGAGTCGACTTTTGCTCTAATCTGACCTGGAGTCAATCTGATGCCCCTGCACAGTTAATGATGGTACTGGCCAGATCTGACCTCCCTATTACAATGCCCATGCCTGAATCCCTGGAGGCATGGGCAGGGGCTTGGATAATAGGTGACTAAACCTGTCAATCCAGTGCCTAGGACTCCAGTTTCCTGTGACCCTGCCTCCTGACCTAACCCTATTTAGGCCCATACCAGCTCAGGTGCCATTATGCCAAGCCATATTTCTCCATGTTCATGTCCTGTCTCCTGTCTCCTGGCTCTTCTCCGGTCACCATGGTGTCCCACTTCAGCTCTCCATTGGAGCTGAATTGGTTAGTTGGTATTATTTTTGTTCTTTCTTTCCTCTGCAACTTAATGGGTCAGTTTCCCAACAGTGTTATGTGTATTCGCTGGCTGCTGGTCTGTGAGACAGGAGTCCACCATGCAGTCACTGGTCTTTTAATAAAGATTCCAAGATTTGAGCCTTCAAAGGGTGCCTTCTCTGTTTTCTCATTGTACAACAGGTTTTTTGGGTGGCTGCTGCACCCTGAGAATGAGTTACAGCTGAGCGGCAAGAGACTGTTGCAGTGAACCTGATTGCTGGAAAAATCCAGCAAAAAGTCGACCAGACATGGGCGTTTCTCCAAATGTCTTTTCCTATACTTTAGGGAAAAATAGAGACCCACATCAAACTGTTCTGATTCAAAATATGGCATATTTTCCAAGACAAAAATGTCTCTACCATAGAGAAAATAAGAGGACCATAATTTCCAAGAATTAACTGTGGTTTTCTTACCAGTTTCCCAAGAAAGACAATCTCACTTTCTCCTCTTCCCATAGCTTTGGTTCCCTTCAGCGCTCTCCTCTCCCCTCTAATGGGTAGATTTAAGTGACAGATACTAAAACAGGCAACCAAGTTTCTCACCAACAGAATGTGGTGTAATTTTCCAAAAAGGGGGGCATCAAGTGTGAATGAATCTCTGTGGGAAGGGATTTATAGCTAACATGAAATAGGAAACGTTTCCTTTCTCAAGATTTCTTTTTGTAGGAAATAAAAGTTCCCTCTATGAAAGCATACTTTGAACATAACTATTGTATTTGGCATACTTTAAAAACTCATTTCCATAAAAGTAAAGCAATATATTTGAATCTGCTTCCTCAATCCTCTCCCTCATACTCTCAGGAAAAAGCATAAGACATAAAATTATGCAAATTCTACATTGTCCCTTATTTAAAACAGATTTTTCAAACATGTAAGAAGGGATTTTATTGCAATGGAATCAGTCTCTACGCAGTCTATAAAAGATGTTGATGAGTACTGATGAAAGCATCTTTACTTCACCTTTGAACAGAAATTATACTTTAATTAAATAACCTGGCCTCTCTTTTAAGAATGAATAATTTAACTTTATGGGTTTTTTTTTGCTGATATTCCTTGTCTCTCACTGAGAGTATTCTGGTTGAAATTATTTGGAACATTTCTGCTCCTAATATAAAAAATGTAGGAACACACAAATTATGGAGCATAACAATTTAAGATCCAGAACCTGGCTCTCAGGTCTGTAGAAAGTTAATAAGACTGAGTTTTCTGGTCAGAGTCTCTTCTTCCTTTGTTCTTTGGCAAGTGCTGAATGCAAAGCTTTGAACTCAGTAGACAGGTGCTTTACTACTTGAGCCATGCCTGCAGCACTTTCTTCTTTGGTTGGTTTTGTGACAGGGTATTGCTTTTCACTGGAGCAGTTTGGACCCTGGTTTTCCAATATGCACGCCTCACTATCTATTTACATTTCATTTGTCTGGGATGAGAAACACAAACCACATCCAGCTCTTGCTAACATGGGGTTTCAAGAACTTTTTGCCTGATCTGGTCTAAAATCATGATCCTTCTGATCTCTGCCTCTCAAGTAGCTAGAATCACAGAAATGGGCCACTCGGCCTGGATACAAGCTCCTTTTTATACCTTCCATATGTGTTTGTATTTCTGCCTGAAGAATTTTTGAGGTAAAACTTGGGTTTACGTCTTACAAATCTTTCAAACACTACAGACACAAAAGTGGAAGTCTGGCTTCTTTGCCCTATTATACTCTTTGAAGGCAAATACTTTAACAACTTAGTGTAGACCTTTAGGCTCTTCTATATATAAACACCTATCCAACTGTATCAACCTACGTGTATATGTATGTGTGTGTGTAGTATGTATACTTAAAATATACATAGGTAAATTATTTAGAGAAATAAAATATATTCTATAACTTTATCTCTTAAGTAAAATACAGCATAGTCACGGTTCCATGTCAAGGTAAATAGACAGATCTGATTATTTTTAATAACAGTATGATATCCAGCCACATCCAATTACTATGTTGAACCACTTTTCTACTGATGGTCTTTCAGGTAGTTTCCAGTTTAAAAACTATTAAAAAGAGCCCTGCAACAAATAACCTTATAAATTATAGTATAATATGTACTTGTTAAAATATCTTTATAGGATGAAGTATAATTGCTGAGTCACAGGATGTATACAGCTAAAATATGAATAAAGTTATCCTTTTGCCTGTTTTGTATTCTATTATAGAGAGCTTGGTTTAAAATATTTTAACCTTTTGGAAATCAAACATAACCATTCTTATTTATTATGCCTTAGTAAATTTGAGTAAAACTCAATGCTATAGCTCCAATCCCATATTTCCATGAAGCTCACATTAATTTAATCTAGTTCTCCACCTGATATCACCCAACTGTAAACTTGACCATCATTACTACATTGAAAATACAGAGACTATTTACCATGCCCATCATATTCCAGAAGAAAACAGCAACTGAGGGGTTGGATTTTAAATGTAGTATGACACTATTATTTGGTTTCCATCTTTATACTTGGTTGGCTGAAAAATACTATTGAATATTTTCTCTGTATTTTTCTGCAGATATCATTTATATATCATAGTATGAGAAATAAAATAGCTTTTCAGTGTCTTTTGGGCTTTAATATTGTAATCAACATCAATTTTTATAAATATCTCTATGAAAAATTCCTCCTAAATATGAAGGAAACTTATTCACTTTCTTTTAAAAATTTATTTCATTTTATATTTTTATTCATCATGGGGCTTGAACTCAGGGCCTGGGTACTATCCCTGAGATCCTTCTGTTGAAAGCTAGCACTCTACCACTTTGAGCCACAGCACCACTTCCAGTTTACTTTCTCGGCTGGGCTGACTTGAAAATGTGATCCTCAGACCTCAGTTTCCTAAGTAGCTAGAATTACAGGTGTACTAGCACCCAGCTCCTTTTTATTTTTTTTTTCTTAAATTATTTTCCTTAAGTAGTGGTACAGAGGATTTGCCATTTAGTAAAGCAGTTTACGACTACACTGTATCTTGATCAGTATCACTCCTTTCAACATTCTCACTCATCCCTCCCCTAGTCATCCCTTCCTTAACCTTCTTTATTTTGTAAGATAAATATTGGATTTTGTCTGCAATTTCCCCTTCTTCTCTTCATTTATCTACCCTATTCCTCTTGAGCTCATCCCACATCTTTGTGTACCCACTTCCTGGTGTTTTATTTTGCTGAGCTTTAATTTTAGTTTTCTAAGGAATTCTACTATTTGAGATCTCCCTTGAATCCATTGTATTTCAGTTAATAGATTTGTATACACTTGCATACCACTCAACTTGCATAGTTTGAAAGCTAAATCTAGCTTCCACATTCAAAGGAACACATGCAGATACACAGATTCTTTTCATACTCATGTGTCCTCTGCCTTATTCTTAGGCAGCTCACATTCTCTTACAATTGATAATGAAGCATTTCCCCTTTGTTGTGCTCTTCCACATTCCATTAAATCTGCTTCCTCATTCCCTTCTCTCTGGTTTTTAATGAAGACAGCCCTTCTTTCCAGTTAATTTTTTTAATAGAATTTCACTGATGCTGAAACACCCACTGCCTGCTGTTACCTACAGGCAAACTCCTTGGCACCCATGGGAAATGAATGAATTGGATATTTCAAATAAACATAAACAACTTAACTTGTGACACATTCTGACTCTGGATTCCTATTTCTGTGGCAAAGATGCATCCTTAGTGGGGCTGAATTGAGTTTGGTGACTTGAACTTGCTACCCTTCCTTGTAGAACACAAATGTAATGCCAGTTGTAGGAGGTTAAATTCAGGAGCTGCTAAGGTTTGCTGTTGTCATTCCCTTTCCTCAAATTATACCTTACTAATCACGAAGTCTAAAAGCATTCACTCATCTTTTCTGTTTTATTTTAAATTTTGAAATTTTTAAACAAACATTATTCTCAATCTGATGTATCTATCTTATGATCCAATTCTAACAATTATTAATACATGGCAAATTTATTTCTCTGCCTCTCCTCTCTTAATTATTTTAACCCAAATGATATGATATAATTTCATATCATAGAGCTATTTCAACATGTCTATAAAATGGGATTACCTTTGGAAGGCATAAAAATGCAATCATACCTGATAAATGACCAATAATTCCTGAATATCATCAAATAGGTACACAATATCCAGATATACTAAATTGCCTTATAATTGTCACTTACAAAAGGATAAGAAAGAATAATAAAGGAGATAAATTTGAGCACAGAACATTGTATACACATTCATAAATATCATAGTAAAACCTCTTTTGTACATTTGTATGTATGTATGTGATTTTTAAAGCAAATAACTATGTGTAAATTACATTAGACCATCGATAGGAAGGACATAATTCAGGAACTGTTAAAAGTAGAAGTGTATAAAGAAAGGCTTGAGGAATTAGGATTGGCGTAACATTTCCATGTCCACTCTAGATATCACACTTTCCAGGATATCTGTGTATACAAATAGTCTGTTTACTCTTATCCCATTTAATCTGTCTACAATGAAAGCAGTAGGACATGAAGAAACAAGTGTTCATGCATGAAAGTTCTTATAATTTTTGAAGCAATGATTTAGTTAAATCAAAGTCTGAATAAGGTTCATACATTAATGTAGGTTGGATGTGCCCATTTAGGTATCTTCACTCCATTTTTGTTCCTTGCTATTTTTTGTTGTTTCTGTTGAAGAAACTAGGACATTTATCTGTAGAGCTTCCTGAAGCTCATTTTGCTAATTATAGTCCTGTGATATCTCTTACAAAGTTCTTTTTCATTGTTGTTGAATAGCAAAATCTAGATATCTGGTCTGATTCACATTTTTTTTAGACAAATTTCCTTCACAGGTAATATCCCTCTGGTTCTTTTTTTCTATTTTGATGGTGTCAACTATTAATGTTATAATTTAGACCCTCTACTTCAGTGGTGGTGATGCAAAATAATGTTGTTTGCTACTCTCCTAATTTACTAGCTAAATCTCTTCTATATAGGGAAAATTTCCCTTACCAACTATTCAGTTACTTTGAGGGGTAAACATGAATTCTTTAGAAGAATGGAAAATACATGTATATTTCTTTTTAGAAGTTTAATAAAAAAGTGAATCCCAGAAGTTATTGATAAATAATTTTGGTACCATTAGAAACCCATGGATTTTTTTTTTTTTTTTTTTTTTTTTGCCAGTCCTGGGGTTTGGACTCAGGGCCTGAGCACTGTCCCTGGCTTCTTTTTTGCTCAAGGCTAGCACTCTGCCACTTGAGCTACAGCGCCACTTCTGGCCGTTTTCTAGATATGTGGTGCTGTAGAATCGAACGCAGGGCTTCATGTATACAAGGCAAACACTCTTGCCACTAGGCCATATTCCCAGCCCTGAAACTCATGGATTTTAAGCACATTTAATGCAATTTAGTCTGTAACACCTTTTGTTTTAACTGATGTTCAAATTATTTCATAGCTGACCACAGGGCACTTCATTTTGCTTCCTGAGTCCCTTTATCATAACTCAACTGCCCTTTAATAGTCTCCTTGCTTTCCCAATAGAAGAAGGTACTCCAGGCTCATTTTGTGGATTTCATTTGTTTGATGCTTATAATCAATTATTTCCCTAAAAAATGAATGTGACATTGATTAATATATATTTCACTAATAAACTAACAGCTTGAATTGAAGGTCCTTCGTAAAAATACTTAAAGACAATACTTGCTGAAATGATAGGAAAAATGTAACTGTTTCAGTAGTAGCATTAGAATCTGAAATTTAGGTACCATGAGTAGACATTGATTTTATGTTGGTCATTGATTGTCAGAGAGATAAGAAATATTTCAAAAATAAAATACATCACTGGTTCATGTTGGAAATACTAGTTAAGTTTCAGTTGTATCAAGTTGTACTTCTGATATGAGTATTGCCAATATAAAATTTACATATAAATTCACCATTAACTGTCCAAGACATTTTAAAGAATATTCTGAGTTGCATAACAATATTGATTTTAGAACATTTTCATCCCTATCAAAAGAAGACCAGTACCTTTACCTATCATCTCCAAATGTTTACATTTCCATTCACCAACCAAACCCATGAAACTTCTCTCTCTGTCACTATAGATTTGTGTAGTGGACATTTCATATAAATAGTCATTCAATATATGACTTTGGCTTCTTTTATATAACATGGTATTTTTAAGGTTCATCCATGTTGCAAGATGCATCAATCTATCATTTCTTTTTATTGTTGCATAATATTCTAATGCCTGGATATACCACATTAAGTTTAGTCATTTATTGACGAATATTTGTACTGAATCAATCTTTTGGTTATTATGATTGTGAACTTTCATGGACAGGTTTTTGTGTAATATATAGTTTTCATTTCTTTTGTATAAAAATGAAGGCATAGAATTTTTGGGTCAAATGATGTTCTATGTTTAATTTTTTTTCCTTTGTTTTCTTAATACTGAGGATGAAACTAGGGCATCGTGCATGGTAAGACATCCAACCTGTGTTCTAAATTTTTGAAGTACTGACATGTGTTTTTTTTTTAAATATTTACATCCTTATAATCATTTTATGAGTTCTAATAACTGCACGACTTCTCATTATTTCTGACATTTTGATAGTGGCAATAGTAGATTGAAATGTGATCTATCTTTGTGTGTGTGTGTGTGCATGTGTATTCATACTGGGACTTAAACTAAGGACCTTTCCCTCTTACTTAGCTTTTTCACTGAAGGCTGTCACTCTAACATTTTAGTTAGATCTCCACTTCTAGCATCTAATATTATTTTCAGTAACATTTCTCCAATACTTGATGATGTTGAGCATCATTTCATGTGCTTACTAATCACTTGTACATCTTTTTCATATTCTTTGATCATTTTTTTTCCTTTGCCTTTGGGTGATTTTGAAATGAGTTGCTTATCTTTATAACTGAGTTACCTACTTTCTTTACACATTTTGAAACTTTATCAGGCATACAATTTTATTAAATTCTATTTTTTCCCATTACAAAGGTTGTCCTCAAGTCTGACCCCAATCTACCATGTTCAAGCTTCGTCTATTGCCACTTCTTATATCATGAATTCTATGGTCTATGCATGATTTACTTTCTGGCCCTCTATTTAAAATATCTATGCTCTAACTGAAATTTTCTTTTCCTTCATAAACTAAAGTTTCTGTGCAAAGAAGCCTTCTTCAGATTAATTTAAGAAGATGATAACCCAATTAGTACCTTGTGTGTGTTATCTCCGAAAACCCTAACCTGGCCTTGAACATTGGTAACACAGTAGAACTTAATAATTATAGGTCAAGCTGCATGCCATCCACTCTAATGTAATAGAAGTATTGAAAAAGGTTTAAAAATGCCTGTGGAAGTCACAGAAAATATTTTCTTGGAGCATGTAGAACTTGAAGTAGAATTATATAAATTAGAGGCTATCATTTTAAATATATTTAATATTTACATATTCCAATGGTAGCTAATATCCATCCTCTTGCTAACCTCATTCAAAGTTTAATCTATTTCTAAAGGCAGAGCCTTAGGAAGAATAAGTACAAATTATCCATAGCCTCTTGCAACATATGAAATCACTTATTAAATTACTTACAGTCAGTTTTCACTCCAGGCTATGTTTAACCACCTTTGCAATTCTCACTCACGTTCTTAAAAAATGCCTGGTAGTACCTCCCTTAGTCTGACTGTAGCACTCACTTAGCTCAGGAATATTCTTGTTATAATATTTGAGGACTGAAAACGATTACCTTACTGAATCTGTCAGTTTGAAATTAAGGTAAAGCAAAGCATATTGATTCTTTTGTATCATATGATTTTCCAACTTTCCATAATCTCATCTTTTATTGCTTTTTTAAAAAGAAAAGTGTGCTATTCATTAAGATTAATCTAAAATATATTTTGTACTTATAAATTGATAGGTTGGCCACATCCCCTCCAACATTTATTATTGTTAGTTTCCTTGATAAAGGACATTCTTACTGGGGTGAGGTGGAATCTCAATCTCAATGTTGTTTTGACTTGCATTTCTTTTATGGCCAGTGATGTAGAGCACTTTTTCATATGTCACTTGGCCATTCTCATTTCCTCATCAGAGAAGTCACTTTTTATGTCTTTAGCCCACTTGTTAAGGGGGCTGTTGGTTCTTTGCAGTTTTGTTTTGGAGGAATTTAATTTTTTGAGTTCTCCATATATTTTAGATATGAGGCTTTTGTTCATTGTATGGCCGATAAAGATCTTCTCCCAATCTGTGGGCTTTCTGTTTATCTTGCGAGCTATGTCCTTTGCCCTACAGTAGCTCTGCAGTTTGGTGCAGTCCCATTTGTCCAACCTTTCTTTGATTTGTAGCATTTCTGGGTCTTTGTTAAGGAAGTTTCATCCTGTGCCAAGAAGCCCAAGTATTTCTCCTACTCTTTCTTGTAGTGTTTTCAGGGTATCTGTTTTTATTTCAAGGTCTTTGATCCATTTGGAATTGATTTTGGTGCAGGGTGATATATAAGGATCTAGTTTTAGTTTGTTGCAGGTGTTGAACCATTTTTGCCAACACCATTTGTTAAAGAGGCCCTTTGTACAACCATGTAAACATAATAAAAAATTTTTAAATTAATTTGAAAAGGACTCATATGAAATTATTTTATTTACTTCTATAAATCCTTAGGATCTTCATATTCTGTGTGTGTGTGTGTGTGTGTGTGTGTGTGTGTGTGTGTGTGTGTGTCCTTGGCTTAAACTGAGGGCCTGGGCACTGTCCCTAAACTGCTTTTTGCTCAAAGCTAGGACTCTACCACTTGAGCCAAAGCCCCACTTTCCAGCTCTTTGGTGGTCAATTGAAGATAAAATCTCGCATACTTTCCTTCCTGAGCTTGGCTTCAAACCATAATCCTCAGATCTCAGACTCCTGAGTAGATAAGATTACAGGCATGAGCCACCAGGGCCCAGCATGTCTTAATGATTGAAGATATTTGTTAATGTACAGCCAATGGCACCTTGTTCTGTTCTTTTTTGAAGTAAATTTCTGGGGAGTTAAAAAACAAAAAATAGCCAGGCCCCAATGGCTCATGCCTGTAATCACTGATATTCAGGAGACTGAGATCTGAGGATAGTGGTTCACAGCTAACCTGAGAAGGAAAGTCATTGAGACACTTATCTCCAATTAGCAAGCAAAAAGCTGGAAGTGGAGCTGTGACTGGTACAGGACTAGCACTGAGTGAAAAATGTAAATGTTACCACCCAGACCATGTGTAGCACAATATAAATTTACCAGTTAGTAAAAAAAGAAATGGAAAGGTGGACACTTGAGAACTAAGACAGTGTGTTTTCTTTGTTAGTTCAGACATTCAGTCTTAGTACTTGAGACTCAGCTCACAGTCAGTGTTGACTCCATTTCATCATTCAAGTAAGGAAGCAAGATTAAGCAACCTTGAAGCTTTCCTTCATTCTCAATGAATGTACTTTGCAATTTAATTTAATTTAATTTCAGATATGCTTTAATCATACATATATCATTCAATATACATATGTATGTATATATACATATATGTGTATGTGTAAAATGATTGAGTCATATATAATTATCCAATTTAGACACATCTTTTAGTATTCATGTTGCTCTAAGTCACCATCTTATTTTGGTAAAATCAATTCTAATCTAATTTTTTTCTCCCCAGGTAGAGCTGACATAATAACAATAATGCCTAAAAATGAATCACATTCCTTATCATATGTGGACAACTACGTGCAACTCTTAAGAGATTTTCTTGCAAGAAGTTTCTCTAGAAATTGCTGACCTCTGCATAATTCCTACTATTATTTCATATCTGCCACCAAAACCTAAGTATGTCCTGCCTTATGATGAAAGAAACATGAGAGCTGCCACTTTTGTCTTAACAAATGATAAAAAGCCAAAACCTCAAGTCTGGTTAGATCTCTAAGAGAAGTGGTCAAATTTCCAACCCCCAAAGTAGAGGGGTTTACATAAATAAAGAAACATAACTTACCAAGCAAAAACCAAAAGGAAGAGATGACTTTGGGAACCAGGGTCAAGGTAGGAAAACCTAAGCTCTAATTGACAAATTTCTGGAGGCTAAAAGTGGAGATGTCCTGGACTCAAAATCTCTATGCTTTTGTTTTATCACCTGAATCTTCTCTAACTCTAAAGTTTGTGCAAGAGGCAAAGGACACACAATAGCCAACATAATAAAGAGGAAACACAAAACTGAAAGAACTGCATCCAGTTTCAAAATTTGTTGTAAATCTTTAAGAACCCATGCGTGTGAACCTTGTAATAGAGCAAATAGAATAGTTAAAACAGATTTGAAAGCTCAGAAATAGACACATAGGATAACAGTCAACTGAATTTGACAAATTCTCAAAATCACTACAGTGGAGAATCTTTTCAGCAAACAGTATTAGAGCAACTAGATAACCATATGGAAATATCCAGTTCTAAACAGAACACATATCCTTCACAAAAAATTGCCTCAAATAACAAGAAATAATGCAAATCACCCAGAAGGTAATCTGGAGAAAAATCTAGAGACTTTAGATCTTCCAGCCTTGTTGTTTGAGAAATGCCCTAAAACCCATGATTCATGAAAGAAATAATCATTAAGCTGCTCTTCTTTAAAATAATTTTCTACTTTGAAAAAGATACTATCAAGAAAATGAGGATAATTCAGACAGAAATACAATATTTACCAGTGGCATCATTGATAATGGACTGTTATCCAAATCCAAAATATGCAAAAAAAAAAAAAAAACTCTTAATTTAAAAAAATGGAAAACTTTAAAAGATACCTCACCATGGAAAATAAGAATTTAAAAATAGGTTTATATAACATATGGAACCGAATATGTCTTATATACCATACAAAAATATTTTATATGTCATAAGGAAAATACAAATTTAAACGATCATTCTTCAGCTATTAGAATGTCCCAAATCCAGAACATTGATGGCACCAAATGTTAGTAAGTATACTCTCATGCTTAACTCATGAGAATGCAAAGTGCCATAGCCACATTGAAAGAAAGTTTAGTCATTTCTTATGAAATGGAACATACTCTTACCATATGATCCAGAAATCATACTTATTGGTACTTAAGAGGATCTCAAAACATATCCACAAAAACACTTCACAAGAACATTTCAAGTAGGTCCCTTCAAATCACCAGAACATAGAAGAAATCTGCAAGCGTTCCAGGGGATAAGTGGATAAAGTGTGGTCCAACCAGACAATGAGGTTTTGCTCAGTGGTAAAGGAAAGGAGCATTCATTTCACAAAAGATATGGAAGAAAACCTGAAGGGGAAAAAAAAACCTGGATCTTTGTGATTCCATCTGTATGATACTCCTGGGAAAAAAAGGTAAAAGGTGAATAAGGTGAATAGAATAGGGAATAGACAGGTAGAAGGCAGAGGAAGTTTAAGGAATTGAGACTACCCAGATGATACTGTCCTATCAGAGCCACGCCCTTGTACAGCACACTGTAAGCTACAGATGTTGGGTGAGCTCCAAAATTGCAGCGAATGTATCACTCTAGGAGAAAATGTAGATAATGAAAAGGCTACACATGTAGTAACACAGCACTTATGGAAAATCTGAGCGATGACTGTTTTGGTTATCAATGTAAGAAGCGCTCTCAAAATTGTCTATTGAAAACAGAAAAAGGAAAAAAAAAAGCTGAACAACTTGGGCAATGCAAAAGAGGTTTCTCTGAGGAGCCACGGTTGACATCAGAGTCCAAAAATCCAAGGAGAGACTTCACACTCTTCTCTGCTGTAGAGCACCATGAATGGCTCCTAAAACGCTGTGAAGTTCACTCTTCTCTCCAACTCTTATAAGAACACAGATAGATAATCTGTCCTTGGATTATGATTCTTCCCCTGTTAACTTCACACCACAATTGCACCCTACCCCTGGGAATGTGATTAGATCAGAAAGGACAGCAAAACCAGACACATCAGACTTCTAAAACTAGGTGCCTCAAAGGGCAGAGAAGCCCCAACCTTTTCTTTGTCCATAGCCTATTTAAAAAAAAAAAAAACTTTAATAAGGTACAACTGACATACAATCAATGGAACACAATGAAAATAGGTTACTTAATGTTTGAGTTAATGTACAACTGTAAGGTAGGTATACTTTTTATCCCAAGAAGTTGTTTCTTCTTGACCTTTAACCCCACATCCCATCACTTCCTAATGTAGAACTATTTCTTTCTGCAGGCAATAACTGATGTATTTTCTGACTGTCCTATTTTCCACTTTCTGGAATTTTGTGTAAATGGAAATGTGTACAGTCTTCTGACTTCTTTCACTAAGCAGAGAGGCTTAGTAATCCATTAAATGCAATAACAGTTTAGTTTGAAAGAGTGGTATTTTATAATTTGGATATAGCACCCTTTGTTGATCTTGAATATTTATGTTACTTTCATTTGGACTACAACAAACAAAGGCAAATATCTAGGAGTGGAATAGCTGAGTCATAAAATAGGTATGCATTTCACTTCTGAAGAAACTAATAAACATATTCCCAATGTGATCCTCATTTTACATTGGTACCAGCACAGCCTGAGAATTTCAGGCTTTTTTACATCACTGTCAGACATTTTAGTTTGGTCAGCTTTTTGGTTTTGGTCAGATGTTTTAATATGTATGGAAATGTGCTTTATTGTGATTTTAATTTACAATGATGACATAATTAGTTATTATGTTTTACTAATGACCAATAGTGTGACATATCTTTGCATATGTGTATAACTACGTATCTGCCTATTTTCATTGGTATAATGTCTCTTCAACTATTTTACCCATTTCTCATTGTTTGTTTTGAGTTCTGATACTTCTTTCATCCTAATAAAAGACTGGAGTCTGTGATCAGGTATGTAATTTGAAAAAGATTCTCCTAATCCATGGACCATCTTTTCATTTACCTAGCAGTATCTTTCAGAGAAGAGGTTTTAATATTTTGCAGGTGACTTGTCATTTTTTCATGCTGAATTTAAGTTTTATCCAGCCATTGTCACACTAGCTTTTCCTTCATTATTCATTGTACATTTATGTTTGTCTTACATGTAGGTCTATGGTTCTTTTGTAATTAATTTATGTATATGATAGCCTTTAGTTAACTGTTCATACATAGAAATACAAATTGAGGGTTTTTTGTAAGTTAGTCTTTTATTCTGTAATATTTCTAGCTTCAACTACTAATTTTTATAATCTCCTTTCAGATTCTATAGGATTTTCTTTATAGATAGTCATGGAAATTTGCAAATAAATACAGTTCAACTTCCTTTTCTTCTTCCTTGGGTGGCTTTTATTTCTTTGTCTTTGCTTATTGCACTGGCTCAAAACTATATGATGCACAAATGGTGAGTGGACATCTTATTTCTGATCTTAGAGCAAGAAAATATTCATTCCTTTTTTTTAAAGATATTGCTTACAAGTTTTCCATGAGTGTCATTATTACATTAAAGAAGACCTCTTCTTGTTCCAGTTTACTGAGAATTTGACCCAGGAATAAATGTTTTTGTTAAAGCCCCTTTCCCACTATATCTATTGAGATGATCACATTGTTATTCTAATTTGGTTTGTTTATCTGGTTTATATATCTCTTTAAAACCATTATTAAGCCAATTTGCATTTTTGGAATGAATGCTACATAGTCATGATGTATTACCTTTTCACATGTTGTCATATTTGTTTGCTGAAATTTGTCAACATTTTAGCCTCTACATTTATGAAAGGTATTGATTTGAACTTTTCTATGTTTCCTACTGTTTTTCTGGCTCATTTAAAAGTAATGGTGACTTTATAGAATTACTTGAAAAGTATTTCCTCTTCAGAATTTTCTGTGTGTGAAAATTTGTTTACATTGATGTTATTTCTTCCTTACATATTGGGTAAAATTCTCCATTAATCTGAGCTGGTGATTGCTCCTGGAGTGTTCTTTAAAAGATCCTTAAGAGATTTTTTTTTACAATTCCTGCTTTTACTCTGTCAAAGTGAATTATGGTACTTAATGTCTTTCAAGAGATTTGTTTTTTAATTACTAAATTTAACTGGGACGAATTTTTTGTAGTGATGACGTACCTCTTGCATTCCTGATACTGCTCATTTTTTCTTGTCTCTTTTTTTCTAATCAGTCTTTGCACTCAGATTCTTATGCATGCTAGGCAGATGCTCTGCCACTTGAGCCATAGTCCCAGCATTTTTGCTTTAGATTTTTTTTAATAATGTCTATTTTTTTTGCACATCCTCTCCATTTTTTTCTCAGCTTTACTGACTGTGATCTTCCCATTTATGTTTCCTTTTTTTTTTTTTTCAAATTTTTATTATCAAACTGATATACAGAGAGGTTACAGTTTCATAGGTTAGGCATTGGATACATTTCTTGTACTGTTTGTTACCTTGTCCCTCATACCCTCCTCCCCCCTCCCCCTTACCCTTCCCCCCGCCCCCCCGCTGAGGTGTTCAGTTCACTTACACCAAACAGTTTTGCAAGTATTGCTTTTGTAGTTGTTTTTCATTTTTTACCCTGTGTCTCTCAATTTTGGTAGGAATAACCTTAACCAAAGAAGTGAAAGACCTCTTTGAGGAGAACTTTAAAAGCTTGAAAAACGAAATTAATTCAGAACTACGGAAATGGAAAAACCTCCCATGCTCCTGGATTGGGAGGATTAATATAATCAAAATGGCAATATTGCCAAAGGCTTTCTACAAATTCAATGCAATACCCATTAATATCCCAACACCATTCTTTAATGAAATAGAGGAAGCAATCCAGAAATTCATATGGAACAATAAAAGACCTAGCATAGCAAAAACACTGCTAAGCAGAAAGAACAGTGCTGGAGGAATTACAATACCCAACTTCAAGCTGTATTATAAAGCTATAGTAATAAAAACAGCTTGGTATTGGCACCGGAACAGGCCTGAAGACCAATGGAACAGAATTGAAGACCCAGAAATGAACCCACAGGACTACGCCTACTTAATCTTTGATAAAGGAGCTAAAACAATAGTATGGAAGAAAGATAGCCTCTTTAACAAGTGGTGCTGGCAAAACTGGCTCAACACATGCAACAAACTAAAACTAGGTCCTTATATATCACCCTGCACCAAAATCAATTCCAAATGGATTAAAGACCTTGAAATCAAAACAGACACCCTGAAAACACTAAAGGAAGGAGTAGGAGAAACACTTGGGCTCCTTGGTGCAGGACGGAACTTCCTTAACAAAGACCCAGAAAGGCTACAAATCAAAGAAAGGTTGGACAAATGGGACTGAATCAAACTGCAGAGCTTCTGCACGGCAAAGGACATAGCTCGCAAGATAAACAGAAAGCCCACAGACTGGGAGAAGATCTTTACCGGACAATCAACGGACAAAGGCCTCATCTCTAAAATATATGCAGAACTAAAAAAAATTGCCTTTTTCCAAAACAAAACCACAAAGAACCAATAGCCCCCTCATCAAGTGGGCTAAAGACTTAAAAAGAGACTTCTCTGATGAGGAAATGATAATGGCCAAGAGACATATGAAAAAATGCTCTACATCACTGGCCATAAAAGAAATGCAAATCAAAACAACATTGAGATTCCATCTCACCCCAGTAAGAATGTCATATATCAAGAAAACTAACAATAACAGCTGTTGGAGGGGATGTGGCCAAAAGGGAACCCTACTTCATTGTTGATGGGAATGTAATCTGGTTCAGCTACTCTGGCAAGCAGTATGGAGATTCCTCAGAAGGCTAAATATAGAACTCCCCTATGACCCAGCAGCCCCACTTTTGGGTATCTATCCAAAAGACCACAAACAAAATCACAGTAATGCCACCAGCACAACAATGTTCATTGCAGCACAATTTGTCATAGCGAGAATCTGGAACCAACCCAGATGCCCCTCAGTAGACGAATGGATCAGGAAAATGTGGTACATATACACAATGGAATTTTATGCCTCTATCAGAAAGAATGACATTGTCCCATTTGTAAGGAAATGGAAGGACTTGGAAAAAATTATACTAAGTGAAGTGAGCCAGACCCAAAGAAACATGGACTCTATGGTCTCCCTTATTGGGAATAATTAGTACAGGTTTAGGCAACTCATAGCAGAGCATCACAAGGCCCAATAGCTATACCCTTATGAACACCTAAGATGATGCTAAGTGAAATGAACTCCATGTTATGGAGACAATTGTTATATCACAGTTGTAACTACTTTCAACGTCCCATGTGTATCTGTAGCTTCTATTATTGATGATGTTCTTGTATCACCTTCCTGTGGTTGTACCCATTTATGTTTTCTCTGTAGCTGGGAAATAAGAAACACCAAGCCTGGCTTTTTATTGGTTGACACAGCATTGCGATCTTTTTGCTTGGGTTGGCTTCAACCCACCATCCTCCCGATCTCAGCCCAAGTAGCTTGGATTACTGGTGTGAGTCAATATGTTCAACTAAATCTTTCCTTTCTTCCTTTTAGTAATGCTTTCTTAGGTGAGAAATGTCTCACCTAAGAAATGTCTCACCAGAGGAATGTCTAAACTAGGACTCATTTTTCCCACTATTGAGGCAAAACACTTCTGAACACTTTTTATTATATGAATCATGAATTTTTCTATTCTGGCTAGTGGGAGCAAGAAACATTGTGGTTCCTTTCTGAGATAAGAGACAGTGTTTCTTCTAATATTGGGGAAGGGGGGGGGTTCAAATCGCTTTAGTTTCTTCACATACATACATGTGCCGATCAGCCTCCTCAGCAGAAAGCTTGAGCTAATGCTCATGTGTACAGTCCTCTACTTTTCTCTTCATGTGGCATTCTGCTGTGTAGACCTCTGCCTCGTGAACTCAAGCTGCTTTGCTCTGCCTCCTTTTCCTGTTCTGTTCTGTCTACCCCCAAAGTTGTTTTTGAATAAGTGAGGAAAATAAACAGGACTCGTGTACCTTTCAAGGATCCCTATCATTTATTATTTGTATCCAATGTCTTAAAACATATACTGTGAATTTAAAAAGAAATTATTCTATGCATATGAGTACACAGGATCCTCATTATGCTATTGTGCTCTATGTTCAGGTTGGAATCTATTTAGTGTAGAAGGATAATGTACATTTCTTTCTGTGGAAAAACACTATCTTTGCTTCACTCACACTGTTAATCAGATCTCAGCTATGACAGCAAATATCTGAGATAATCAACTTATGAAGAGGAAAAGTTTTCACAGTTCTGGAGTTTTCTATTCATGATCTTATAGCTCTATTGTTCTGGTGAGATGCAGCACATCATGGCAGGGGGAGCATATAGTGGAAAAAAGACAGAGGAAGCCAGCGTCCCCTTCAGAGTCATGCACACATGCGTGCATGTACACACACACACACACACACACACACACACACACGTGACCAGAAGAATCACCACTTCCCACCACTTTCCAATAGTCCCATGTTTGGCATGGGCCTTTGGGAGCCATGTAAGGTGAAAACCCCAGCACATGCTACCATACATTTTGACCTTCTACTCATTATAGTTACCTCTACTTATGTGTACTTTTTCCCTTTTGTTCACACTCTGTAACACCTGAAATTATTGGGGAAATCTTGTATGGCTCCATCAGTTTTTATGTAAGATTTTTTTAAAACATCTATCCCCTCCCAATTATACAGAATAGCACTTCTTAAAATGAATTGAGAGGAAGACATGAAGGGGAATGTATGTATCAGAATCAATATTCCATGCTTTCCAAAACTCTAAGCCCTTGAGTTCCCTGGTTTTGTTATATGTCCTTAGTATCACCTTCTATGGTAAACTCTGTCTTGTTAGTGAGTAGAATTTAATTCATCTTTTCCTCAATGTTTTGTTTCCAACATATGGTTGAGGGATAAGCTCCGAACTTGTTTAGAAGCATACTTCTTAGAGAATATTAAGGAACAGGGCTCAGACATCTATTTCTAACTCATTCGCCAAATGATTTCTCCTATTTACCAAGGTTTGAAAGCTACTGTCTTGAAGAAGGATCTCTTTTCTCCATGAAATACAGTCCAATCCAGCAGGTTTCTCCATAAAAGCACAGCCTTCATTCCTCTACGTATTTTTAAAATTTCCTTTTCTATAATTTTCAACATGTACTCAGCTATTCCCATCATTCTCATTTATTTTTTAGCTTTCCAAGTAAGAAGAGTCATATAGCCAGAGTCGTTATAAATATATATAGCCATGATGTGTCATAAGAACAGATGGAGATAATATGGCTCTCTGAACTTTATAGATTTCTAAGACATTGTAGAAAGGCTTACTTTATATCATTCAAAATAAAAATTTGAACCATTTCTATATACAAACATTCTAAAAATGCACCATGTCCATTTGCAAGAGACAGGACTTGCCTCCCAGTGCCAGAGAAGTTGAAAAGTAATTGTTAGGTATGCATTGTGATTTATATCAAAATTTCAAATTATGTAGACATCACTGAAGATAGGCAATTATATAGCCAAAGCAGAAAAATCTACCAACAGAGAGAATATATGGAGCTGCCAAAACAATTTTTAAAAATGAAAATGATTTACTTTAGTAATGTTATTAATGTTTGAATACACATACTCTCAATATTCCTCTTTACTTAAAAATTGCTACTGTGACTGTACAAATGGGAAAGAGTATAATGAAATAGATCTTAAGTAAAAATCAGTGGAGCTACACACTTAATACTTAATTATAACTTTCTTTTTACTGTTATAATTACTATTATTTTAATATTACTGGAATATTTATATTCACCCTTATTCTAGTCTCTTAAAAATAATTTTAAAGCAAATCCTGTAAAAGGACAATATCTGGTAAATCCATGTATGTTTATTTATAGCTAACATTAAAAGCAAACTAGAGTCCCACCTCCATAATGAATGCTTTGGATTTTTATCTATTCTTTTAATTATAGCAACCCAGGGTAAATTTTCATAAACATTAAGAAACCTTAAACATCAAGTAGATGCATTATTATTGCACTCTCGGGTAAAGAATAGTACAGTGAGACGTTGGGCATCAAATGGAGTAATGCCTATGGTAAATAATGTCTTCTTTTATTATTGGTATAAAAGTTCCTCTCTCGGAGAATAACCTAGCAGACATTGTGAGTGGTATCCTCTGCAAAGAAATGAAAATAAAATGACTAATGCAGAGGCTAAAATGTAATGCAGACACAGGATTGAGAAGGAATATTTATATTCTCATTTTTATCTTTAGACTGCCAAGGAGGAATTAAGAATTAGGACCTAACTGAAGACTTGAGGGCTTGATGTCCTCTTTCTCAAGTAATAAAGCCTCTGAGATATTTGTGCCACTGTTTAATTGTACATTCAATATGCTTCTCTAACTTATGCTCCCTTATTAAATCTCTATTACAGAATGAAGTACTCTTTGGGATACGATGGGATACTTTAGTGATTTCTTTGTTCTAGAAGAGCTAAACAGGACAGCATCCTTGATCAGAATGTTTTGACACTTCACATTTAACTGATCAAAATAATATCAAGAGCGTCCAACATTTGGTGAGTGGAGGCTAAAATATTAAATATTTTGTTGGGAAGATTCAATCACTTATTTATTCATTTGAGAAGTATTTTGAATAACTCTATGCCCATCCACAAGGGAGTGGGAAATTTAAAACTCCCAGTAGACTTCATTAGACATATTTATTCATTTTGTCCTAAGCAAGAACTGAAGAAATTTTGACTACTACTTGTCATTAAACTAGTGTCTTTGTTCAGGTGTGGTGGTATATGTCCATAATTCCAGCAACACAGGAAGCAGAGATTGAAAGGATCACAGTGTGAGGTTAGCTCAAGCAAGAAAAGCTAATGAAGTTCCACCCCAAATCAGTAAGCCAGGTGCTATGCTTTACATCTGTAATTCCAGCTACATGGGCTATAGGTAGGAGAATCTCAGACTAAAGTTGGTTCGAGGTAATATGACACTCTATCCAGAAAATACTAAAATCCAAAAGGCCTGGGTCAGTCAATCCAGCTCATCATAGTTTTGCTTCTTAAGCACAAGTCTTGAAGTCAAAATCTCAATACTACCAAAAAAAAAATTCTCTTTGGTCATCCTAACTAGAAAGAATCATATATTCTGTCTTGTATTAAATTTATTTTCCTATCTTGCCTTTCAATGTAGTCTATAAGCTTCTGAGAAGCTAGGAACCGGAGTTACCTCAAGTCATTCATTTCCTCAAAAGGTAAAACTTTGTGCTGAAATGTAAAGGGGAATGAAACACAGCTACTTTTACCAATTTGATTGTAAAGTAATTGGTAAAAGTAAAGATGTGTAATTGCCTTCTCATGATGGTTATAAATTTTCTTTCATCTAAAAGTTTATGAAGTTGAGCTGAGAGTGTTTCCCAGAATTCCTAGTGTCTGCATCATTATAAATCTAATGTAATTCAGCACGATGTCATGGAAGATATAGGGGTTAGTGAGTATGTATTGGGTGGATATTTTTTGAAAGAAGTTTTTCAGCTTTCAATATCAGGCCCAACAAATTGTCTTCTTGTATGTGCATTTCATAAAGCTACCCACTATGATACCTCATTGAATTTGCATTTTCAGATCCTAGTGAGTCATAACTAATTTAAGAAGATGGAAATCTTAATGAAAATATTCATCAGCAACATGTAGTGAGCATTGAGCTTCAAATCAGGAGACCTACTTTCAACATTGGCTCTCCCATTTCCAAGTTGGATAAATTGGGTCATTACTTAATCTCTTAAGTGTAAGTCTTAGTTTTCCTTTCTGTAGAACTGAGATAATAAGAGACCCATTTGTTGCAAGGCACATGTGAATCTATGTGCTCTGAAGTGTTTTATGAACTGCAAAATATTTCAGAGTAATACTGTAAGCTCATAGGCTGGTGGGTAAAAGTAGACTACAGAGTCAAAAGCAGTGAGAAGTCTCCTTAATGCTTCATCTCACCAGCCTGACCTGCCAATGATAGCTTATCAATGGAGAAAAGACACTGTCATTGAAACTTAGGCTTTCCAGCCACAGTCTGAAAAGATGGTTTACACATAGTAAGACTAGTAGAATCTCACATTTCAACTCTAAAAATTATTTTCAAAGCTCCAGAAATCTTTATAATGAAAGTAATAGGTAACTGCACCATTGCTATTTGTATATTTTCAAATATGGAATGCTTTTTTAAGTACATAGAAATAAGCAAAACACTTTATAGACATTACTTAACACAGTATGGAAGAAAGTCTTATATTTTTGCCACATTGAGTTAGATTTCACCACAGTAAAAAAGATTAAGAATAAGTTCTGGAGTCTGGATTCAAATCTAAGCTTTGATTCTTAAATGAAGTGATTCTTTTAATGCCAGGTCCTTAATATATGTATTTAAAACAGTGCTAAGGTGAGATCCTGACTCATAAGGTTGTTCTGAGAATTAAATTTAATGTACTTAGTGCATGCGTACATAGTGGTTTCTGTCGTAATTTTTTTTTTTAGTATTTACTCTATCTAACCCTTCCAGACATCAATTTTCTTATCTTTAAAATGAAGATAACAATATCTAATCTAACCATACTCCCTATACTGCCTTGAGTATTAAATTAGATATATATATATACATTTAAAAAGACTATAGATATTTTAAATCATATCACCTCATTGTCTTTCTTTCTCCCTCTAGTTTCCACACAAAGAGCAGTAAACTACCAAGTTATACTATGGAAAGTAATTCTGGAATAAATTAAAATTCCAAGAAAACTGCATTTTATCACCAAGAGCAGTTATCTCCCTTGGGCTGTCCATGCTTCACATCAGAAGCTTCCCCAGAGTCGTTTGACTTGACAGTATGATGTTACGTAGATTACTGTCAGCAATCCTTAAGATACAGAGGACTGAAAGACACCTGGGGCTCATCTCCCTTCTGCTGATTCACCAGACAGCAGAGAACTCCATTCCCAGATGTTCACTTGTGCAATATCCACCAGGCCTAGAAGGATTACAGAAGGGATCGATATGAGTTCCTCTTCATGGTGGAAATAAGGGGCAAGGGAATAGAGAGACATCCTGCTGCTGTGAATAAGCTTTATGAGCAGAAGGAAAATAATTAAACTGGTTTTGGTTGCGTGCTCTTAGTCATTGATTATGAATATATACATATAGTGCTTATATAATATATAATGTACGTGTGTATATATAATGTATATATGCATATTCAAAACAACTTATCCTCCCTTTGAACGATGTGTATATGTTAGATGTCCTTATGTTAAGGAGATTTAAAGACATTATAGAGTGTCATTTTGAGGATAACTCAATGTATTTATTCCACATTTAGTCAATTTAAATGCTTAAACAAAAGGAAATACACTGCTTAACAGCTCACTTTCGATACCTTGAATGCAAGCAACACAAATATTAATGATAGGTCATAACAGCGTTGAACTTTATAAGAATAAAATTTACTCAAATAACACTTGAAATGATGATCTTTGGTTCTAGTTGAAATGTGACACTACAAGGAGTCAATGCCAATCAATATGTAACTGATGTGAATTCCCAATTGAATACAACTACCATTTTTGCATGACATAATATTTTTCATAGACCTCAAATTTTAAAGCCTCTAGTTACACAAACCATCAATTTGTAGCAACACAGTGAAATGAATAGTTATGCGGTGGCATTTAATTACAAAACATTTTACCAATGTTCAATATTATACCTCTTAACCCTGCCTGAAGATGAGGCATTATGTGATATTCACATATTATTCAGTGGTCCACACATTAGTCTTCTTTTAAGGTACTTAAATTCAACCCATTTGCTTTAATCCATCTCTATGTATAGTCTCACCAGATTTTCTGACTACCTCTTTTAAAAGGCTTGGCACAATCTACAGAGATTGGATTTTCTTATGCATGTGCTTAGTTTCTAGATATGATTCCCCAAATCTAGAAAATAAATGAGCCTGCTCATCTCTGTGTGAGTTACCCCACTCCTCACCCTCTCCTCCATTAGGAGTCTATAACTAATCAATATTTAATAATTTTTGTTTTACATTATTTTAAAAATTGTTGCTGGTCACCTCAGAGTTTCCCCATGGTGCAATATTTGCTTACCCTGAACGCAGAATGATTGTTTTCTACCGGCAGCCTGTAGAGAAACACGTGGTTATCCACCAGCCGCCGTATTTATTTTGTGCCTTCCTCTCAGCTTCCCAGGGAATTCCCGCCTGCCGTTCTCAGGGTGATACTTTCCCTCCATGCTGTCTGTGGTAAGTGGCATGCAATGCTTTTCCCTAGTGAGAAGGAACTCAATAGGCTGTATTTTACTGTGACAGCTGGGCCATTTGACTTGAGCCTTATTACACTTGATGGCTACCTTTAGGGAATGTCTTTCTCAATTGTTTATTTTTTTGAGTCTCTTGTCAGTTCAAACTACAGAATACAAAAGGAGAACCCTGAATTTACTAATGTCCACCCAGAACAAGGAAAGCACTTTCTCAAACATAGGTCCAAGATGTAATAGCAGCTAACTGAAAGACACAGAAATTTATTGAGCGCCAATTAAGTGCAAAACATCTTGCTAAAGAATATGAAATGCTTCAATAATGATGAAAGTCTAATAGCCCTTTCATGGATGTTATAGTTAGGGAACAATACATTTATCTATAAAATAATGAAATCTTATGAATTAAAGTACTAGGCAATAAGTATCCAACTTGAACAAGGGTTTAACGATGAGCTTTCACATCAGGAAGGCACTGGCTTTTTCATGAGGGCTGTGTACAATTCATATGTCAGGCCATGTAGACTTTATTGAAGTTACCGAAGACATACTATCTTTGACACCTCAACACTGTCATTACTGTAACCCAACTGCTTCCTTATATTTTTCAAATGTCCTTAAAGATAGACAGAAGCATTGGTTGCGAAGCAAGAACATGAGTCAAAAAGCCTAAGTAATGCTACATGAACAAGCAGCTTGATATTTATTTCCATATTTATTTATTCACTCATTCATTTAGAAAAGTCTAGCTTTCCTTCAATGGAAAATTAATTCAGATCTCAAAATTTCTTAGAGGAACGCTCCTCTTGAATGTCTTGTAATAAAGCAAAATGGAAGCTGTATGAGTAGAAGCAAGGAGAAATGGGACAGTTCATGCACAGAAACAAATAGAAAAAAACCAAGAGCTGCACTCTTAAGTACAATAATCTGCCAGTATTTCCAGAAGAAATTCAAAGGCATAACTCCAGGAACACAGCATATCTGACTAGTGACTCAAGTTAAGGGATCTAGATGCCAGTCATTATGTTCTAAGACAAATGGTTACTGGGATACTTCATTCTAAGAAATAATGGATCTTTCCCTCAATTTATAAATGTTTAAACTTATCTTTATGGATAACCAATCTATAACAGCATAAAAGTTGATATCAAATTTTCACATGAAAGTCTAGAGCGCTCTGTTTTCATTTTGTTAAGCAAATGTTATTCTTTAATATGAGAGGTATAAATTACACATTAATAGGTGAAACAATATATATAGAGAAATATATATATCACTCTTTGCACTAGTTTAAAAATCAAATAATATTAAGAGTAACTTTTTATTTGTAATATATGGGAAAAACAAATGATTAGGCTTCCTATTGTTTATTGTCTGTTTACATAATTAAAGTGGTTTGTAAGTGTAACATCTTTGTGTATTTTATAGTGTATTATTTTAAAATACCTAACAAATTACCCCTTGAGTTTAATGAGTGGAAACAGGGAAAGTTGGGTGTGTTAGACTGTTAAAAATTTCTTTTAAAGCATTGAAATACTTGTGCTTTAGAGAGAAAATAATTTAGGTAAATATTTCTAAAATAAAAGATAATCAAGTTACATAGAACATATGTTGCTTATACCCAGGAAAGGAAAACATAAATAGTAAAAAATGTTATTAAACTTCAATAATCTAAGGGAAAAAGGAAAGAAGAAAGGAAAAAATACTTAAGTATTCAGATAAGCAGATCTAATCATCTAGATCAGACATAAGTTGCAAAATAAACAGGTCTGATTTCAGAATCCTCCACAGCAACATTTAATATCAGAAAATAGTAGAAAGATAACAAATTATTGCTTTTACAAACAAGAAGTTCTGCCCAACAAGTCACACTTTGCACTCTTAAAACAGATTACTAAGTACGGAGTGTGAGACAAAAGTTTAATCAAGTGCAACTTAATAATTTTGTGTGGTTATTCTCATAAATTCCCATAAATTTGGTGGCTTGACATAACAGAAACTTCTTCTGTAAGAATTCTGGAACAAGAGTGGATAGTCAAGGTGCCATCAGAGCTAGGTTCCCTCTGGAGATTTGCAGGGAGCTTTTTTCTTTGCCAGTTCCACTTGGAATGCTGTCAGAATTCCTTGGCTTGTGGCTGAATCATGTCTATCTGTGTTTCTGTGGTCAGACTGTCTTACCTTTTGTGTGTAAGCTGTTTTTGCTGCATGTCTTCTTACAAAGGCTCTTGTGAACAGATAATCTATCACAATCAATGTAATCCAAACCCTTAGTCATATTTGCACCCCTTTTCCCAGGTAAGATAGCACATACAAGTTTCACACAGCATAAATTAATTTACAAAAACAAAAAAGAGACTATTCTTAATTCAATGAAAAAAACTTGAAAACTAATACAAAATAGGTAATTATGCAGGAATGCATCATCTACCAAATTTAAGCCCATTTCCAAAATACAAATAATGAAAGATGATGAAAAAAAAAACAAAAACTTTCCACTTCATACTCTTGCCACCAAAATAATGGGCCTGGACTGGACAATTTCACAAGGAAATTGTAACAAGACTTTTTTAAAGCAGTTGATTATGATGGCTTTAAACTGTTCCAGAGAAAGAGTAAGAGAAAAAAATGCTTCTAGATTTATTTTATTATTATTTTTTACTGAAAGAAGCATACTAGCGATTCTCCATTCAATAAGGATGGCCTCTTTTCAGAAGCTCACCAAAATGCACTAATAATTCAGTGTCAAGATTTGTGGAAATAAAGTGACTCACTATGTTTAAACAACAATCAGGAGTTACAATAGAAGGAAACCTTCCTTATTTTCAATAATAACACAAAGGATAACATTCTGAAAGGAACTGTGTGAAATCATTATGATTAAAATTTCAAACTGCTAAGCTGAAATACAAAAGAAGATAGGAAGAAAAAATAAAAGAATTCTGTATCCTTAGATAACTCAGCATCATAAAGATGTCAGTTCTCCCTAAATTAATCTACATTTTTATACAAGTCTAATAAAGCTGTCAGCAAGACTTTTTCAAAATAAGCAGGCCAAGTCGAATGTTCATGTGGAAAAAGAAGACAAGTAAAATTATCAAAGAAAAAAATCTAAAAGGGTGGATGGTAGTGAAGAAAGAGTCTTCAAGTATTAACACAGGCCAGAATTCAGTAATTAAAAATAGTGGGATACAGGTGTTTAAACAACTACATGGATTATGGACCAGAATAAAAGATCCAGCAATGGACATAAGTACATTTGGCAGTTCAGAAAGGGGGATATTTGAAATAGGAGGAAGACAGGGGATCCTTTGTTAAATATGTGGGGAATTGGGTCAACTCTAAAGGGAAGAGAAAACTTGCTCTATTTCTGACACTTGATTACCAAATAAGTTCTACATTTTGAGTGTTTAAAAATTACAAAATAATAAGACAAACTACATAGCCTTTTGAATTAAAACGTGAAACCCAGAAACAAAGGAAAGACTAGAAAATAAAGTATATGTTTAATATGTACATAATGAAAAGCAAAGCAAGCAAAGTAAAAAAACACAAGTATCAAATTGGAAAAAAATATGTGAACTCAGATGATAGATAAAGAACTAACTATAATATGAAGACAGAGAATGAGAAAAAGATAGTTGGATGGGGAAATGGGCAATGATGTCAGTCACTGAAAAGAGTATATGAATCACACTTAAACATACATTACAAATCCTACTCATAAAAAAGAATCCTACTCATAATAATGCAAGAAGCATAAAACTTTTTTCATTTATTAGATTAAGAGAGATCAAAGCTCAATAGTTCATTGTTTTAGAGGACAAGTTTTCTCATATTTGTTGGTGAGACTGTAAGTTAGCAAAACTCCTAAGGGAAATTTTGGTAATATCCATCAAATGTATAAATTTCATATTTTATAGGAAAATATTCTAAAATATATGTATGTGTGTGATATGGTGTATGCATGAAGTATTTATTGTGTTGTTATTTATAACAGTAAAAGAGCAGAAGGTGCCTAAATGTCCATCAATATAATTCAATGTATGGCTGGGTAAATATAGAAAGCATAGCATTTCCATAAAATAGGATCCTATAGAATCATACAAAAACATGAAGTTCTTTACAAACTCTCTCTCTCTTTCATATACACACACATACACAAATCTTAAAAAATGTTAGAGAACAGAATACACATATACATACAAACAGCTCTGAAAATATATACCAGAAACTGGTACCTGCTTGCTTTAGAAAGAAAGGGACCTGGATGGCTGCTACACAGGCATGTGAAGACCCTTTATTTATAAGTCCTTTTATACATCTTGGATCATTTATATCTATTAATAAATGGTAGATGTTACAAGGCCTTGTAACTTACAAAGTGCCAAAGCATTAAAGTGTTTCACCCTCAATAGATGAATGGATGAAGAAATTGTGGTATATAGAGACAATGGAATTGTACTCATTCATTAGAAAAAGTGATAGCGCATCATTTGCAAATAAATGAAAAGACCTAAAAACATTGCTAAGTGAAGTCAGACCCAGAGAGACAAAGGTCACATGTTTTCTCTCCTATGTGGACATGAGAATAAATTTACAAATATATAAGTAAGTTCTTTGGGTGGTATGCAAGTGTACACAAATGAATTAAGTGAAATGGGAAAGATTCAGGAAAGAACTGAATGTAATGTTTAGAAAAGTTGAACAAAACAAACACCAGGAAATGGGTACTTGAAAGGGGTGAGGTGGAGTTCAGTCAAGGGGAGGTGGTGAGACCAATAAAGAGAAGAAAGGGAAGAAGGCAGTAAAATACATAAAGAAATAAATATCCACAAAATTAAGAAAAATGAGGGAAGGGGCAGATTGACAGGAATGGGTGAGAATGGTGAAAGGAGTGACATTGAGCTAGGTGCATTGTATTCATAATCTGTTTTGTTGAATGGCAACTTCTTTGTATAACCAAATGTAATAAATATATATATGTGAATAAAAAATGAGAAAAGTTGCAAGGCCTTGTATTTCATCAAATAACAAAGACCTGTAGTGATAGTCCTATTTCACTTTATTCTCATTTGTTTATACTTATGGGTTTGTCTATTCATTTTACCGAGCTCCCAACTTCTATACTTCTATATTATTTAAATAGATTTTCTAACTCACTTTGCTTGAGGGCTGGCCTTGATAGTTTTGTCTCTGTTTCTTTAGTAGATGGAATTATAGACCATACTTGGTTCTTATTTTATTCTTATAATGTTAGTATATCATCACATAATTTGTAAATGATAAACATGCATAAGTAGATTATCTTTCTTAATCTATAAAGGTATATAATCAAAACATTTGGCAATTACCAACAAATGACTTTTACCATGTAAATAGAAGAAATTATGCACATAATAGTGTTGTATTAGATATGGAAGCAAGAACCATAAAATATAAACTTTGAAGTAAAATACTATTGAATTTATTTGTTATGGCACTTATTTCAGAGTTATTAAAATATATTTGTAATAGTAGGATTTTATAGTCAACAATGAAAATTAGATGATAGTTGGACTAAATCGCGTTTTCCACATGAGATATTTGGGAGATTAAAGAGGATATATAATATCTCTATGCTAGATGGTCGGTTCATAGCTCTAGAGCCAGGAATATAGCCCAAATGTGCCAAATCTTTGTTTTACTAATATGCAACACATAGAGATATGTAATGTATGTATCTTTATCTAAATATGTACACACACAAAAAAAAATGGGAGAAGATCTCTGAACTTAAATGGCAGGCCAAACTTGAATTCTCATTATTTTATTTTAACTTATTTATTCACGTTATTGTTGCCTTTCCTTAGTCTCCAGATCAACCCTCCTTATTTCTACATTAATACAAAGAATAAAACCTTGAACCTATAGCCCTATCCACTTCCTCTAACAGAAACCATTTCTGAAGTCTAAATCCTTTTCAGTAATCCTTTGAAAAGAGCCCACACAGACGTACACATCCAACTACACCCAAAAATGCAAATATGAAAAGAGCAGGGAATTGCAGGAGTTGATTTGAGAAGATGAAATCACAATTAAAACCTCTTATTATTAAAAGATGATAAGAATGCAAATCCGTATAATGTTTCTTATAATAACTCATTAAGTCCACTATAACATGATTGTTGCAGTTAATTTTCTCCAGAGTTCTCAAGCAAAAAGAAATAATCATGAACTTGACAAAACTGGGAACATGTCTTTAAAAAACAAGGTAAGAGAATTTGAAAGTATTTATCCAGATAATTCACATTAGTTTGTTACATCTTGATCACACTTGCGTATTCCTTTCAAAATATGTCCAGGTATAAGATTTAAGTAGTTTGCCTCTTTATCCACAGGCATAGCTTTCAACTATGACTATGGCACCTAAAATTTTCCTTATATATTAACAAAACTGATGCATTGAGTAAGTCATGTACGTGCTTAGTAAAATATCTACAATATGATTCAGAAGGGATAAATTCTAACCTTTTGATTCTCATGCCTCAGGCAGGGGGGAAATGCAATGAAGGGTAAAACTACATTTCCCAGAAGAGCTTGCGCTTTGCCCGGTGCGCCGAACCGCTCTGCTTTCCGGTCGCCCTGCTTACGTCATTTCAAAGCCTAGGCGCCGAGCGCTGGGCCGCATCCTGAAAATGGGGTCTTCCAGCTCTTCACCCCGGGCTCCGGACCCTGTCCTTCCGCCTCCTGAAGCTACTACAGCCCCTGCCAACCCGATGCCCGCGGATACGGCCGAAGCACCGACCTCTCCCGCACCAGCTGCCCTGTTTAATAACTGCTGGAGCTGTCGCATTCTCTCCGGGTCCGGGCTGATCGCGGCGGGCGCCTACGTGTACCTTGTGGCTCGGAGGCCCATGAAGCTGGGGCTCGCCCCGGGTCCCGGGCCCATTGCGCAGATGGTCGTCGGCATCAGTGAGAGCCGGGCACCATCACTTGGGGTGGGGTAGTGGAGGGAAACGGAGCTCATCTGAGTGTGTCGGAGACTACCCGTGCTCCGGTGCCGGTCACGTGGTGGGAGCCCTTCAGCCCCAGTGCAGGCTGCGGGACGGGTGGGTGTGGAAGGCAGGAAGAAGTGGTGGAAACACCCTTTATAGAAAATCAATATTTCTAGGTTTCTTAGTCTTTGCAATGTGAAATTCTGTTTCCATCTTCCTTGTGAACGAATAGGACAAGAGGAGAGGATGAAACAGGAAGTGATCGCTTTTGATCTCATGATTTTGTGGCCCCAAAGCTAGTAATGGTTTTCTACCTCTCATAAAGAAAGAGCATTTGACCTTGATTTACAAAAATTGAGGCTAGGCATGGTGGTACATGGCTAGAGCCTCAGCTACTCAATAGTCTTGAAATTGTGAGATTAGTGAATTGTAGTCACAGCCCAGCCAACCCCCTTTCCCTCCCCCACCCAAAACTCGTGAAACTTTGCTCAGAAAAGAGTGGGTGTCGTGGTATACAACCACAATCCCAGTTATTTGGATCTGAAGAGAGAACTGTCAGGGTCAAGCCAGATGAAATCTATGTAAAAAATCAAAAAAGATTGGGAGCATTGCTTAAGTTGTAGAGTAGCTCAAACCTGAGGGCCTGAGTTCAAACCCCAGTACCAACCTTTAAAACTGCTAATCTTAGATGTGAGTTCCACTTGTACCAGTAAAGTATTGTGCTTTCAGCTTTTCAAATCTTATGTCTTAATGAGTGGAATTTGGGGCTTAAAGGATTTTTTATCTTCATCCTTCTGCCCTCCTTCCCTTTTTTTTTTTTTTTTCCTGAGCTACGCTTCCCTATACAAAAGATATAGTTATAATGGGGTCTTAAAACTGTAGTAATAGTTAAATTGGATGACCTGTGGCCCCATCTGAGTAAGGTACTCTTTCTTGTTTCTTCCTAGGCATTGCCTGTTGGGGTGTAGTTATCCTGGTAGACCCAAAAGGGAAAGCCTACCGCGTTGCTTGAAGATAACACCAGTGACTTTGTCATCATGTGTCCTTGACTTCGCTATACACAGATCAAGCATGGGATTTATGGATATTCTGAGTAGACACATGGACATGTCACTATTGTGGATACCGACAAGCCTGAAAAGACAGTGAAAACATTGGTTGTCACTCTTTGGATACTATGAGTGTATTTTTTTTTCTGCAATTACATGAGAACCATTAAATCATTTAGAGAAGAAAATGTTTCTATGCTTTATCAGAAGAAGAAAGATAATCTCATTTATACTGAAATATAATTATTAAGATAATTTTTAAAAGCTATCAAAATGGAAGAAATTATAAACCAGTAGAAATAAGTTGTTTATTATTATAGTTCCCTTTATTTTTTGGCAGTACAGAGATTTGAACTCGGGGCTCATCACTCAGCTTGCTTTTTAGCACTCTTACCATTTTAGCCATGCCTTCAGCCTGCTTTTTGCTGTGTTTGGGAGATGGATTCTCATGGACTTTTCTGCCCGAACTGGTTTCAAACTATAGTCAGTATCTCAGTCTCCTGAGAGGCAAAAGCCATCAGTGCCCTGCCCTGGTTCTTTCAAGGCATTTTAAAATCTTTCACCTCATGAGGGCTTCAGAGCTAGTCTGAATTATAACCTTAAAAGAGAATTCAAGTGATTTTATTGGGGTCATTTGGCAAGTCAGAGATAGAGTTAGGACAAGTCCACTTATTCTAGTCATTGAGGAGTAGTATGGTTCCAAGAAGGCAAGAACTAACGTTCTGAAACACTCATAGGTATCAACTTACAAGACTTAAATACCAAATGGTCGAGATAAAGTCAAAGCTTTTAATAAGATGAAAGCCTTTGATTCTTTTTCCACAGCCATCACAGACATTCTTGTGATGGAATGGAGATGCTTTGGGGATAAGGGCTCGATATTTATTCATTTCTATGAGAAGTTGTGCTTGCTATCGATGTTTTTCTCTGAAATACTGTAGTTTCTATGTAAAAGTATGTTTCAATTTTTATTTCTGAAAAGCACAGGTACTTATATTAGACTGATAGTCAAAGTAAGTGATGAATGAAATGTTCAGCCAGTACCTTGAAGGCTGTTACTGACACTGAAAAACTGAAACACTTGGATTTATTTGTCTCAGCAGTGTCCAAAAATGTGTCCATGAACAAAGGGAGAATAACATGGCAAGATTTATTGAAGAAAAAGATAGAGCTCTCTTAGAAAGGGCTCCTACTGGAAGGTTAATGCATGGGACTAATTGTGTAGGTGTTAATAAAGTGTCTTTAAGAAAGATCTATGTGATTTGAGATTTTTGGACAGCTGGTGGTCATATCGGTCCCCACACCCAATCAGAAGCTCCACACAGCATGCACACCCTCTTTACCTGTCTTTTAGTGCCTCTGCCTGGGTGCCCTCTCCAGTGCATATCTTTGGCATCCAGTCTTTAGGACAAGTCTTCCTAAAGGAGTGTACCAGGATGTGGTCCCTAAAGGGCTCTTATGTAATTGCCTTGGGGAGGAATACAGACCCTCCAAAGAAGGGGGCCTGTGCCTTGGCTGCCTTGCCAGGCTCTTTGATTCATTACTTTGGGTATACGCAGAGGTGCCTAAGTCTGATAGGCAACACAGTAGTTCATACTGTGAGTGGTGCTATAATAAGAGTACAACTGAGACAAGACATCGCAAACAACCTAAAAGGTGGGCAATTAGGTGCTTATGTGAAATGTATGCTTTAGTGTCATGACATTAGTAAATGAAGTTTGTGGTTAGATGATAGAACTGCTAAAGTATGTCACGTAAAATGCTTACAGTTTCTCCTTTAGAAGATAAGCTATTCCACCTGGGGACAAGCATAGTCCAAACAATTTCTTACCCTGAGTTCTAGTCCCATGACCCACAAAAATATAAATAAATAAAAATGCTTAGATTAAAATAAAAACAAAAAGCCTAAAGTTATTATCTTAGTTTGACTAACAGTAAACAAAAACATTGACATCTGCAATAAAGGGAATTACTAATTCTTTGTTTCTTCACATATATAAAATGTGTTTATATGGTAGATTTGAAAAAAAAAAAAAAGGTCAGAACTTGTACTTGTTTTTGTTTCAGTCTTTTGAATATTATTCCAAAAGTTCATTTCTATCAATGCTAAGCCTGAAATTCCACTGTGAAATTCACCAAATTTTCTACTGACTCTGTGATCCTGATAGTGGTTACTGGAAAAAAGAGACATCAATCACTACAATGAAGGAAGAGCACTTACAGTTCCCATCTTCCCTTTTGTTGAGTTAACAGGGAACAGGCTCAACAACCAATGAATTTATTAGCTATGTAAGAACAGCTTGATTATGATTTATGAACTTTATGATCCCTTTACAGGATGGAAATCAGTCTAAAGGCTCATAATTGCTTTAGAAGAACAGAGGAAAAAGTACAAAAGTAAATGCTTTAAAATCCACTTTTCCTTGGGACCTGAATACCTAAATAGGAAAGACCTGTAAACCCTGGTGCTTTTCTATCAGTATTCAATGTATTAGCTCAGTCTTTATGCCATGGATGCAAACTGACATTTCAAGATAATCAAGAAAAGCACACCATCTTTTGTTTCTGCTTTGTATTGTGCTGACTAGTCTGGAATGGTGTAACCAATTAACTGTATTAAAAGAATTAAATGTAGCTTGACCCTCAAGGATCTTGGTAGAGTTAGCACATAGTATGAGAGATTTCCTCTTTCTTTGACCAATTGCTGAGACAGATAATGCTAGCAGTCCATGTCAGAAGTTCTGCAGTTTACCTGGCTGTTACTCGAGTGTCTCGTCCATAATTTGTACTCCACCTACACTCTCAGCTTAGCATTTGCCTTTTGCTCCCTTTTATTACTGGTTTCTCAACCTCTGTATGAAGTAGAGGCTTCCTGAACAAACTGCATCAATTTGGCAGCATAAAATGTATTGCTCTTGAATGTGTTTTATGGAAGCATATGTTCAAGACCCCCCTCAAACCAGTATTAGTTTCAACTGACTTATCACCCGGACATTAATCAAACTGACACTTTATCAAATTTTACAGAAAGTAACAGTAATTTGGGGTTGAATAACCTGCTTTTTTCTATTTTAAAATGACAGAACAATCCTTGCCTTGATTCAATGATTATAGAGGTGTTAGAACACAGAGTCATAGGTGAAAGACCTATAACTACACATCATTCAGAGTTATCCTAAGAGCACAGGCAATATTATGTCACACATCTAAAAGGCATGTCTCTTGGCCTTTCAGATGCTCAGCACTTGTCACTCAAATATAAACAGAATATAGAGAAATGTCTAAAAGGGAAAATGATAAACAACAGAACCACTGAAAAGGACAGCTATGATTGAATTTGCTTCAGTAATCTGGTGGATAGGACCTTATGGTAAATCTATTCACTTTAAAATAATCATCCACCTATGGACCCCTTAAATCTTGGTCCAGAAGTGAGACACAGGAAGGTGAAATTACAGAAGCACCAGAGGGAGTCAATGTGCCAGAAGTTTTGGGGTACCTGGAAGAAAACAGATATCTGTGAGGAAGTTAGCAAGGAACTACTGAGACAACCTTTTAAGAGGGGTCCCCTCCTAGCAGCTAAAAGAGGTATAAGAACTTCAGTTAGGCCACTGTAAGGAATTGGATTTCTGCAACCTGGATATCAGAATCCTTTGAGAACAGAGAACCACAACCGTTTATCATTATGCCTGGTGAGACCCTAAACAGGTAGTCAAGTTGTGCTGTGAAACAGAATAGAGTTGTGTTGTTCTAACTGAGTATGCATAGTTTGTTGCACAGCAATAGAAAATAATGCTGGGAATCAGAAGTGATTTGTATTATAATAGATGGTGTGCTAGCCCCAATACCCTCATCTCATTCTGGGTATTCAAGGTGACCATCTGTTAAACAGTATTTGTCTTTCTAATTACTGCCTTCACTTTTACTAGTGTTTTTTTTTTAGATAGTTTTAATGTAAACTTTTGAGTAGTTGGTTTCATTTTCTGTTTTCAAGGTCAATCATTATACTGTTGAATCAGCATTTAGAAAATGACAACATCATTTTAGTCCGCCAAGCATTATGCTAAGTGCTTTACCTGAGTTGCTTTATTTAATCCACTCAGGGACCCTGTTGACAAAAGAAATAATTGAGGCTTGCAGCAGTAGAGAATTTGCCCAAGGAAGTTCTCAAGTGGTGACCCAGTAATAGCTTGCCTGATGACACCACTCGGGGATGTGTGTTCATACAATTGTTTCCTTAGCATCTGCCGCAGTTTGTATCTTAAATGCCCCCAAAAGTCCATATGTTAAGAATTAATCCCCACTGTGGTGCTATTGGGAAGTGGTGAAAACTAACAAGTGGGGCCTAGTTGGATGTTTTGGATTATTGGGGGATATGTTTTTGAAGGGGATTGTGGAACTTTGGTCTTTTCTCTTTTTATATTTCCTGGCTGTGAGATGAATGGGCATCCTCTGCTACTCTATGCTCCTGCCAAACATGTACTGTGCTTTCAAGGAGTCTGAAGTGACAGGGCCAATCAGTAATGAACTAAAACCTCCAAAACAGTGAATAGAAATAGAGTTCTAGTTCTTTTCAAGTTGATTGTTTCAGATATTTTGTTACAGTAATAGAAAACTGACTAGTAGCATCCATTCTCAAAATATTTCAGTATTATAGAAGAAATATTGAACTCTGATTTTTTTCCCATTTTTTCCTTGGTTATTCCTTAGCTGAATAGGTATAGTAACTTCCTGGTTTACTAATCTTTATAATTGAGGTTGTAACTCTAACAGTAATTCACATATTAATCCAGGACAAGGAATTCATTTCAACTCGAATTCCTACCCTTTCATGTTTTTATCTCAGTCCTTATTCTAAGCTTAAGACAATTTGTCTGAACCTGAGGATATATTTCCCAGTCATATTAAGGCATCTCTACCTGTCAGTTCCCAGTCACCAGATTACAAAATCATGTTCTAAGTGATACTTTTTTCTTCTCTATTTTCTTTCTGTTCATGGCATTTCCATCTTATCAACTGGCCAAGGTGGAAGCCATGAAATTATCTGAATTCCTGCTTGCTTTTATTCTTTACCAATGACCTTTTAACAATTCCTGGTTATTTTAATCCTTTTATACTTTCATTACCATTTCCCATTGCTATTGTTTGAGTTGGGTTATCATTATTTCTCCTGTATACTGCTATAATAGAATTTTGATTTTTTCCTCCTTGTTTCCAGCCTTTCTTCTTTCCTCTATAATAAGATTTACACTTTAAAACATGACCCAGAGCTGAGCACTGGCTCATGTCTATATCCTGCAACTCACGAGGCTGTGATCTGAGGCCATGGTTCAAAACCAGCCCAGGCTAGAAAGGCTGTGAGACTCTTACCTCCATTTAACCATCAGAAAACTGGAAGTGGTGCTTTGACTCAAAGTGTCAGAGAGCTAGCCTTGAGCAAAAATGCTCATTGACAGTGCCTGGGCACTGAGTTCAAGCCTCACAACTGACAAAACAAAATAAAACAACAACAACAAAAACATGACCCAGTTTAAAACACTTTAGCATCCTGGACCCACAGAAAATAAATGCCAGACCTCAGAATATGAAATGCCTTTCAGTATTGTTCAGCCAGATCTTTCCCTCTACATCTTCTGTTTCCTGACTTCTCTCCCATATACATGTTCCTGTCACTGTACCAAATTATTTGTTAAATGCCATTCTCTCTGTCCTTGTCTAGGTGATTCCTTAGGCTAGAATATCCTTATTGTTCCTGCTTCATCTGGAGATATCTCACTTGTCTTTCAATACTGAATCCGAATGTCTCCCCTCCTATGAAGACTTCTCCCAAAGAGTTCCATTTTGGTACTCATTAGGACTATGCAACCATTAAATTTATAAAGGTTTCTATCACTGCATCAAAACGTTTTTGTGGTTAGAGTTCAGATACAATGGGTTAAACCTGTAAGCCTAGCTATTTGGGAGGTAGAGATTGGGAAGACTGAAATTTGAGGCCAACCTGGGTCAAAGGTCCATGAGATTCCATTCTAACTAATGACTGGGTGCACTGGCACGTTTTTGTCCTCCCAGCAATATGGGGAAGCACATATAGAGGGATCATGGTTCATCCCCCCTGGATGTAAAGCAAGACCCCTTCTCAAAAATAAGCAATGCCAAAAGGCCTAGCAGAGTGACTCAAGTGCTAGATCATTGCACAATAACAAGGCCTTCAGTTCAAACTCCAATACCATCAAAAGAAAAAGAATAGAGAAGAAAATGTTTAAAAATTGCTTGTTTGTGCATTCATTCCTACGTACAGATTAACTGCAGAATAAGACATTCCCAGTGCCAAACACACAGGACACTTGGTTGTATTCTGTAAACATTTGACAAGAGAGTGTGTAAAGGACTGGAGAAATACCATGAGAACAGAAAGGGAAATAATTGTCCTTTAGGTTTTCTGTATGACAGCAGTAGTTCTCAACTTTGATCTCTCAAGCCTACAAGTTGTAATAGCAGCACTTTAACCTGAGAACTCAATTGGAGTGCAAAATCCTAGGCCCTTTTTAGATTTACTACTAAATCCAAAGCCCTAAGGGTGGAATCCACCTATGTGTATATTAACAAGCCCTTCAGGGCAACATAAAATTTCATAACCCTCAAGTGTAGCTGAACTTGACTGAGTAATCCTTCTCAACTATAATGCAAAGGAATGAACATCTGATTGAAGCATTTAGACTCGGGTTCTAATCTCAGTTCTTCCTGTAGTCCCTAGTATTTCTTGGGCATTTCTTTCCATTTTAGAACATAGATTTCACCCCTGTAGAGTCCAATGATTAAGCTAAGTAATTTCTAAATCCCTTCCAGCTCAAAGATTTTCTTTCCCCAAAATCTTTGTTTGGAGATGATATAGTTTGTTTGATTCCAAACAATAGAGGTGCAATGAGGAAGTAAGCAAAACCTGAAATAGCACTACCTGACGTAATCATACAATGCTGCCACAGAAAATCAGGCCATTACTCCACTCTAAATTTTGCTGCTGCAAATGCCTGATGCTTCACAGGAATTTAGCAACCACTCACCCCAATGTGTGCACCTGGACAACCAAACAATTGCGCATGGGACGGAAGATATCTTTCCTGACCCTTTCATGATCTGATCAAGGCCTGAAGCTTAAAATGTGATTATCTCCCTTAGCCTGTGAAACTGCCCAGGCACTCAAAAATACACGAAGTTAAAAGGTTGGAATTGGTAATGATGCTCTCTCTGTGTGTGTGTGTGTGTGTGTGTGTGTGTGTGTTTCTGAGTGTCCCTTTCTATTTCCAACCTACAGCCCTTCCTTCACTTTTACCCTGAATAAGATTGGCTTAGTGATGTGAATTAAACACTTTATGTTTAGGCTGTGTCTAGAGTAACAAGCATCAGTAGGGAAAAGTTGCAGTGAGTGGGCAAAGCAAACCAATAAAGACACATCCTGACCTAGGACGGGAGGCACTTGATAATATATTTGTAAACCATGTAAAGCAGGGAGAATTCAGTAAAGGCAGGCAAGTGACTTCGTGGGAGCAAGAGTCAGGTAAAGCCCTATATTCTGATAATGCCACCATTACCAAGTTTTCCCTAACAGAGAAATATGGCTTTGTTTTCTTTAAGGAAACTGCCATTTTCAAGTACCTAGATGCATTATGATTCAATTCAATATACATTTATTAGCCCTTGTTTTATTGCAGTATTGAAATAATTGAAAGGACCATAGGCTGAAACAGCTCCAGGCACCTTTGGTTTCTAAATATGCAAACTGAAAAATCAGTACAAATAGACATATCTCAGAAAAGGAATCAGTCAGAAACTACTAACTAACCTTTGTCTGGTGTTTTACCAAGTAGGAACTGCCAACTAACCTCTAGCTGGAGACTTTCTACTTTAATCAAATATTTATTTGTCTTCCTTCTCTTTCCCCTCTCAGTCCTTCAGTGGGGCCCAAACTATTTGTGGTTTGTCACTCATGAAATATCTGAATGCCCAAGTAAACTCTTTTAAACGTTGGATGTGCCTAAATTTATCTCTTTACCCAGGACACACTGCTAAGTGTATTGAAGCATTGTAGATTCTCTGATTCAAGAAGTTGAGAGTTTAGTTTGGGAGAGAGACACCAGAAAACATCAAAACAAAAAGCACTTGTGATTTAGAAAGCAATTATACACAGAATTCTTGGAAACAAAGAGATAGGGTATTTTAGCTCTAAATAAATAAAAACAATAAAATCTGACATTTAACCCAGAGCAAAACAAAGGAACCAGCAGGACAAACTTTTGAACTGTGTGTCCACCAATCAAAGGAAAATCCAAGTAGACACATGTCACAGAACAGTACTCCAGTAATACAGGCATCATCAAACAAACTAAGATGGCATTCTCAGAGTTAGTTGACTTGAGGTTGCTTTAAGCAGCATGCTGTGCAGTCATGCTTAGAACTGTGTGACAGAGAACTGCAAAATGCCTGTCAAAACCCCTGACAAGTGAAAGACAGGCAAATTGGGGGGGAGGCTCACTCTCCATTCTTGCCAGCCTGTGAACACCTGTTACTGATGGAGCAAGCTGAGAGACGCATTTGGCACAAGTTGGCAGCGGCAGCAGATTCAACGCCTCATGATTTAGTGAAAGCATGCTCCTTTCTCTGTGGTTTCGGCTGCACAAGCCCACTGACATTTCCTTTGCTTAATAATTATTAAAAGTGAGAAGGAGAGGTGAGTAAACTCCTAGAGAAATTTATATCATGATTAAATACAGAGAGGCTGGAAGTGTTGGGAACATGCCTTAAGAAAATTATACCCTATTTCACAAAGATTTTAAATCAAGGCATTTCCATCCATTTATAAGCTTGACTTTATAGTAATCTAGGAAAGCAGGCGGGATATTTCATGTGGTTCTCATTTAACCGAGGAAGAGAGGAAGGTGGCCTCAAATCACTCAGGGATGGAACCCAGGAAGCAGCAGATTTGATCACAGGAGCTCTGGCATTTGACACCATTGTGTGATACTCTCTACAGTGTCTTTCAAAGAAGAAAGAGGCTGTGTCTATTCTATCCCAGATTTCTGAGTAGCAAGCAGTTTGGGTTTGCCTTTCCAAAAGCCACAAATTCAATTTGTCCCTCTCAGAAGGAAGCACATTAATCGTTTCTAGTTCAGAAGGAAGCACATTAATCGTTTCTAGTTCAGAAGGACTAAAACAATGCAGGCAAAAGATATACTGCTGCAGTCAGCCAGTTGGAAGTCATTTGGCCCCAAACAAGTTACATTTTCTAAGACACAGCCTTCTAATTTGGAAATATGAATAGAATAGTTGTAATCATCAAGTTTTGTGGAGGACTAATATATTTAGTGACTGTGATTTACTAGGTAGTCAACAATCATCATCATTGTTTTAGTAGTATAAATAATGTGTCATCTCTCCACCTACAACTTATAGAGGGCTCAGAGTATGGATATTTGAAAGAATGTAGGCTTGAAAGCTTAGGTTTACATCGTGCCTTTTAGACAGAGCCCCAAAAGGCAGAATTATAAAACATTCGAAACCTTCACATTGAGTCTGAACAGAATGCAGATGCACAATGATTATGAGTTTGAAGCTAGCCTGGGTTGTAGAATAAGACCTCCAAGAAAATGTAAGGAAAAGAGCCCTGTACATTGCTCAAATTATATTTTTGGTTGTAATTTGATTCAGTTCATTCCCCTTTTTTATTTTAACTTGTGTTCCTTAGTTAGAAAGACAACTTTAAAATAAATAGCACATAAAATTTTTCAAAAAAATTTGAAAACTCTTTCTAGAAAAAAAGTTTTCTTGTGAGGGGGCTCTAGAGCTGGCACTGTGAAAGTGCCAGCTGCGAGTTTGTTTTATTATTACTTGGTTTAAATATATCTGGGGCTGAGGGGGAGGAGGGCAATTGACAGCAGCTCTGACTTCCTGCGATGCTTGGTGCTTGTTTTCCAAGTTGATTGTGGGACTGACATGCTTTTCCTTTGCAGGAGATCTAAATAAAGGCCCTGTGCTGAATGCTATCTCTTAATTTATTGAGTGTGTACTTCCTCATCTCAGAAACACATCAAGACCAACGGATGTATACATGTTTGAAACTGTTCGAAACATCTACTAATGCTACCTACTATTCTCATCCAGTAATAGATTTTTTTGGAACTGTGTAATGTAACATAAAATGGAGTTACTCATGTAGTAGTACATTAGGCAATCCTAACAGGATTTTCTGTACATTATTAGACATTGTTTCTCCTTTACTGTCAGTTTAGCTTTCCAAAACCACTATTAAGTTACTAATCCTTGAATAAACATTATCACTTTGGATTTGCTTTTCAATAACCAGACTTGTTCAATAAGGCTTTGAATCCTATGAATTAGAGGGTAAACTATGAGCTCTACTACTTTCTTTTTCCAATACATCACGAAATAATTAAAAATAAGTTTATATTAATTACTCAGGGAAAGATTTTATTCTAAAATTTCCACATATTAGAAACTGTTTGTATGGATCCTTTTTTCCCCTTCCTCTAACGTTGTTGTTTTTTTTTTAACTTGGTCCTGGTCCTGAGGCTTAAACACAGGAATTGGGAACTTTCTCTGAGTTTTGGTGCTCAAGGTTATAGCCCTACCACTTGAGCTGCAGCTCCACTTCTGGCTTTTTGGTAGTGACTGGAAGAAAGAGTCTTTCAGACTTTTCTTCACCTCCTGGTTTTGAACTGTGATCCTCAGATCTCAGCCTTCTGGGTAGCGAGGATTATAGACGTGAGCCACCAGGTTCTAGCTCTCCACTAACCTTTTTTTATTTTTAGTTTAACTTTTATTGTAAAGGTGATGTACAGAGGAATTATAGCTACATAAATTGGGAAATGAGTACATTTCTTTATGAACAGCAGTTATCCCCTCCCTCATTTTCTCCCACTTTTTCCCCTTCTTCCTTCCCCGTGTTGTAAAGTTCATTTCCAACGTAGTGTCTAGTGAGTATCACTGTTGAATTGGATTACCCTTTGTGCTACCATTTTATGCTTCCCTGTCCCAAATCAGTTAAACTTGCATACAAGACAAAGGGTACAGAAATCAAAAACAGTGACAGAAAGGAATAAACCAAAGGAAAAAAAAGAAATAACTGCAAACATTACAATGAAAAAACACATCTTATTTCCATTTCTTAGAGTTCATTTTGATAAACATCATTTTATATGTTCATATGCACATATCAATTGAACTATTGTGATTCTCTCCTAAGAATATCCTCTTTGTTTCACTGTGCAAATGTTTAGCATGCTGTTTAATTAATCATGTCCAAGTGTAGTCATTTGTCTTTCACTATCCCCTGGACTAACTTGTAGATGTATAGTAAGCACAAACCAACCCACACTAAAGCCACCAGCACAACCATGTTCATTTCAGCATTGTTTACCATAACTTGGTTATGGAATCAACCCAGATTCCCTTCAGTGGATAAATGGGTCAAGAAAATGTGGTATATATACACAATGGAATTCCAGTCATCCATCAGAAAGAATAATATTTTCCATGTCTAAAGAAGTGGAAACACTTGGAAAAAATTATATTAAGCGAAGCAAGCCAGACCCAAAGAAACCTTTCACTTGAAATATGGCAGCTCTCTTCATGACAATTCTACCCAGAGATCTAGCTGTTCTGTGGCATAATCAGAAGCTCTTTCTCTTGACAATTAAAGTCAAATGGTACATCTCACCTGGGTGTGGCAGGCTGCAACACATCCCAGGTATAAATGCATGGTGGTGACATTTTACTTAATCTGTAAAACCATTTGTCATCTTTTAAAAAATATATTTTATTATCTTTAATCAGTTGTATACAATAATTACCAATCAACAAAGCAGTTTATGTAAAATGCACCTTTATCTCTGTCACCCGTTTCCATGTTCTCAGTCATCACTCCCAGCCCATCCCTTCCCTCACTATCCTTGATTTTGTAGGGTATTCATTGGGTATTTGTCATCTTGACACCATTCCATAATGATATTATTTCTCTTACCTCAACTTTATCCTATAGCCAAATCCTACAAAGAAATTCCAACTAAGATTGCTTCTCTATATTTGAAGTTTAGTTGTCTGGTTGATGGTTTTTATTTTATACTTCAGAAAATGCTGATTTCTAGCTTACTATCAAATCTGTTCTTGTATTCAAGACTTTTCCCTATTCAATTTACTTTCACTTATTTCCTTGAATGCACACACATTCACACACTGAAAATAATATTGAATAACATGTTGATTTCTATCAAGTCTATTTATTTTAACCATCTACATACACCCAGACATGGAACAAAATAAAGGATCAGAAATGAAAGCCTCCAAGTTCCAAGTCTATAAGAGTGATTTTGGATAAGTTAATGATAATGGTTCTGAGTTTTACAACTCTGAACTCAACCCTTTCTGCCCTCTAAACTCATATTCAACAATTTCTTGATATTACTGCTTGGTGTTCTTGAGCATAGTATATCTAAGATTGATTTCCTGGCCTTCGTTCTTCACTGCTCAAAAAAGCTTTGTTCCTTTGTCCCTACCTTAACTAGCATCTCCATTCTCTCAAATGCTCAGGTCAGAAGGATTGGGATAATTTATGAATATATCTTTTTCTCCAATATCACACACTTAGATCCTTAGCATATTCTACTAGCTCTATCTTCACAATAGCCTTAAGCTGTGATCTAATATCACGACCAGCTAGCTACCTTACTTCAATCTTACACAACCATGCTGTGACTTATAATCCAGACCCACTGGCTTTTCTTTTCTTACACCTCTACTAATTCAGACCACGTATCAGCCAGAATTATCAAGTATGAACTGGATTCTGTTCCCTTATTTCCTAAAACCCATCAATTGCCAAACATTTCTACCACACTTCAAATAAATCGCATGCTTATCTCAACCTTAGAAGCTTACCGTGTCTATATCCTGCATACATCTCTGATCACATTTCAGGTATTCTCTCTCTTTCACAGAGTTCCAGAAGTACTTCTTGCCATTTCTGAAACACACACAACATCTCACTTCCTGTTTTTATCACTTCTTCAGCCTAGAGCTCACCTCCTAAGGTCTTCCATGGTCTTCCTCCTCATCTAAGTCTTTTGTCTATATGGACTCTATTCAATGGTTTTAGTTTGTATCCAGAAGAGTTTCTATTTTCCTTATGTATGTTTTGACATTCAGCCCAAATACACACACACACACACACACACACACACACACACACACACACGTACTTCACCCTTTGGATTGCATATAATTATTATGAAGCAGAAACTGTGTTTTTTTCACAGTTTTATTGCTATACCTAGTATACTGTTAATAGAATAATTGAGTAGAAGTTAATAAATAATTGCTAATGGAGGGTAACATGCAGGCATTGAGCATATTGCTTTTCTCTTTTTTATTTTTTTAAGGACTCTAATTAGCTTTATTTAAATACTTTATATTGTTTTGAACATTTTTCTTCTCCTGTGAGATACGTTCTTTTTCTTTTATTGTCAAGGTGAAGCACAAAGGGGTTAGTTTGATATGTAAGACAGTGAGTACATTTCTTGTTCAACTTGTTACTTCCTCCCTCATTTTCCTCCTCATTCCCCATCCCCCTTTCCCTCTCCCCCTGTTGAGTTGTGCAGTTGGTTTATACCAAATAGTTTTGTAGTGTTGCTTTTGGAATCATTTGTCTTTTTATCCTTTGTCTCTCGATTTTGGTATTCCCTTTCCCTTACCTAGTACTTTTTTTTTTTAATTGTCAAAGTGATGTACACAGAGGTAACAGTTCCATATGTTAGGCATTGGATATATTTCTTGTACTGTTTGTTATCTCCTCCCTCATTTCCCCCTCCCCCTCCCCCTTTCCCTCTCCCCCCATGAGTTGTTCAGTTGGTTTACAACAAACAGTTTTGCAAGTATTGCTTTTGTAGTCATTTGTCTTTTTGTCCTGAGTCTCTCAATTTTGGTATTCCCTTTCACTTCCCTAGTTCTAATACCAGTATATACAGTTCCCAATGAACTCAGATAAGATACAGTGATAGTGTAGGTACAACCACAGGAAGGGGATACAAGAGGATCATCAATAATAGAAGCTACGGTTTCACATCGCATGTTGAAAGTAATTACAACAGTGACATATCACTCATTTCCATAACATGGAGTTCATTTCACTTAGCATTATCTTATGCATTCATAGGGGCATAACTATTAGGCTCTTGTGATCCTCTGCTGTGACTAGCCTAAACCTGTGCTAATTATTCCTTATGAGGGAGACCATAGAGTCCATGTTTCTTTGGGTGTGGCTCACTTCACTTAGTATAATTTTTTCCAAGTCCTTCCATTTCCTTACGAATGGGGCAAAGTCATTCTTTCTGATAGAGGCATAAAATTCCATTGTGTATATATGTGCCACATTTTCCTGATCCATTCGTCTACTGAGGGGCATCTGGGTTCCACATTTTAGCTATGATAACTTGTGCTGCAATGAACATTGTTGTGCTGGTGGTTTTAGTGTGTTCTTGTTTGTGGTCTTTTGGGTAGATGTCCAAAAGTGGGGCTGCTGGGTCATAGGGGAGCTCTATGTTTAGCCTTCTGAGAAATCTCCATACCGCTTGCCAGAGTGGCTGAACCAGTTTACATTCTCACCAACAATGAAGTAGGGTTCACTTTTGGCTACATCCCCTCCAACATTTATTATTGTTAGTTTTCTTGATATAGGACATTATTACTGGGGTGAGATGGAATCCCAATGTTGTCTTGATTTGCATTTCTTTTATGGCCAGTGATGTAGAGCACTTTTTCATATGTTTCTTGGCCATTCTCATTTCCTCATCAGAGAAGTCTCTTTTTAAGTCTTTAGCCCACTTGTTGAGGGGGCTGTTGGTTCTTTGCAGTTTTGTCTTAGAGGAATTTAATTTTTTTTTAGTTCTGCACATATTTTAGATATGAGGCCTTTGTGTGTTGTATGGCTGGTAAAGATCTTTTCCCAATCTGTAGGTTTTCTGTTTATCTTGTGAGCTATGTCCTTTGCCCTACAGAAGCTCTGCAGTTTGATGCAGTCCCATTTGAAAGAGAACTATAGACTGATTTCCCTGATGAACATAGATGTAAAAATTCTCAACAAAATTCTGGCCAATCGACTTCAACAGGTCATCAAAAAAAAAATCATACACCATGATCAAACTGGATTCATCCCAGGGATGCAAAGTTTGTTCAATATATGCAAGTCAATTAATGTATCCACCACATCAACTGGAGCAAGGTAAAGAACCACATGGTTATATCTCCAGATGTGGAAAAGGCGTTCAACAAAATCCAGCACCCATTTATGATAAAAGCCCTGGAAAAACTGGGATTCCAGGGAACACTCCTGAATATAATAAAGGCAGTTTATGACAAACCAACAGCAAACATAACTCTAAATATTGAAAAGATATAGCTATTCCCTTTAAAATCAGGAACAAAACAGGGATGTCCGCTCTCTCTCCTTCTCTTCAACATAGTAATAGAATTCCTAGCCAGAGAAATTAAGCAAGAAGAAAATATAAAGGGGATACAAATAGGAAAAGATGAAGTTAAACTTTCTCTCTTTGCAGATGACATGATCCTATACCTAAAGAACCCCATAGACTCTATTCCCAAGCTACTTGAGCTGATCCAAACTTTTGGCAAAGTAGCAGGATATAAAATAAACCCTCAAAAATCAATGGCCTTCTATATGCTAATGACCCGAAGACCAAGGCTGAAAACAGGAAACCAACTCCTTTTACAATAGCCTCAAAAAACATAAAATACCTAGGAATAACCTTATCCAAAGAAGTGAAAGACCTGTATGATGAGAACTTGAAAAACATGAAAAACGAAATTAAGGCAGAACTAAGGAAATGGAAAAACCTCCCATTTTTTTCCCATGGAAAAATCCCTCCTGGATTGGGAGGATTGATATAGTCAATATGGCAATATTGCGAAAGGCTATCTACAAATTCAATGCAATACCCATTAATATCCCAATGCCATTTTTTAATGAAATAGAGGAAGCAATCCAGAAATTCACATGGAACAATAAAAGACTCTGAATAGCAAAAACAATCCTAAGCAGAAAGAACATTGCTGGAGAAATTACAATACCAAACTTCAAGTTGTATTATAAAGCTACAGTAATAAAAACAGTTTGATATTGGCACTGGAACAGGACTGAAGACCAATGGAACAGAATTGAAGACCCAGAAATGAACCCCCAGAACTATGCCCACTTAATCTTTGATAAAGGAGCTAAAAAAAAATAGGACGGAAGAAAGCCTCTTTAACAAATGGTGCTGGCAAAACTGATTCAATATATGCAACAAACTAAAACTAGGTCCTTATATATCACCCTGCTCCCTTCCCTAGTTCTAATACACGTATATACAATATCCAGGGTACTAAGATGAGATACAGCGATAGCGGAGATAAAACCACAGGAAGGGTATATGAGAGGAAAGAAGGGTACAGTTTCACATGACATGTTGAAAATAATTACAACAATTATATAACACTTGTTTCCATAACGTGGAGTTCATTTCACTTAGCATCATTTTATGTATTCACAAGAGCATAGCTATTGGGTTATTGTGATCTTCTGCTATGACTAGCCTAAATGTGTACTAATTATTCCCTCTGAGGGAAACCATAGAGCCCATGTTTCTTTGGGTCTGGTTCACACCACTTAGTATAATTTTTTCCAAGTCCTTCCATTTCCTTATGAATGGGGCAATGTCATTCTTTCTGAGAGAGGCATAGAATTCCATTGTGTATATGTACCACATTTTCCTGATCAATTCATGTACTAAGGAGCATCTGGGTTGGTTCCATATTTTAGCAATGACAACTTGTGCTGCAATGAACATTGTTGTGCTGGTGGCTTTAGTGTGGTCTTGCTTGTAATGCAAGATACATTTTTAAAAATTTTTATTAAGTACTTTTGCAGAGAAGTTATAATTCCACAATTCAGATTATGAGTACAATGTATCTTAACCAATGTCACCCACTCCATCATTCTCCCCATTTTTCTCCCTAAAATACAGGTTTTAACCAGATGGTCAAAGATTGCTTGTTTATAAGTTTTTGCTTATGATACTTTATCATATACATGGAAAAACTATTAGGCTAACAGCAATGCATAGAGAAAGTGGGTTGGACCAAATGACAACTCATAGTACAAGTTTCAAGGACTCAGCTTTGTTGTTGTGGTTACACTTTAATATAACTAATGCTATGGATACAGGCAACATGGGTTTGTGAAACTGACCCAATCAAGATCCAGGTGAAAGCTGAAAACATGGCATCATTCTTTGCATTTCTGGAGAGCTTGCACATGTCCTCACATAAGCAAGGACCTTCCTAAAATTTGTTGGGGATCCTAATTTCAAGATGCTTCCCAGGCCAAATTTTAGGACCAAATTGAGAAACCCATTTCTGATTGCCTGCTCCAGCATGTCTTTTGTGTGTAGATAAAACGTAAAATATTTCAGTTTCATCTGCTGAAATAGATTGAGATAGTAAAATGAATATCTTCATATAAAGTCAATTTGTATGTTGAAAGAAGAGAAAAAGACAAAAGAAATGGGAGAGAAAGAGATCTCTTTCACAGTGTTCTTTTTAGCTATCCCTTGTCTGGCTATCTCCACATAGAAAAGCATGTAGTCAATTCAGAGCAACACAACTTTACTAATGGATAATTCATATTTAACCATCATTACTGTCAATCAAGTACTCACATATGTCTCTGAGAAGGCACAAATTCTTCATCAACTTGAAATACAACTTTCATGCAATATATGTCTTTAGTGTCTCAAGTCTTGGAGTGAGTTTTTACATCCTACATTTGTGTCATCTTCCATACTCTTAGTCTCTAGAATTCAAACTTCTCTCAATAGCCATGGTCTCGTTGATCCCTTTAACTTTCTTTGGGTATTTCCTCCTCAACTTTCCAAGATTCTAATGAAATCTTACATTTACTCATATTGGAAGAAGGGAGAATCCTGATCCTGAAAACGGAGGGACAGTATAATGATGAAAGTTGGGTTTTGTTTGTTTTTTTCCAGTCCTGAGGCTTGGAACTCAGGGCCTAAGCACTGTCCCTGGCTTCTTTTTGCTCAAGGTTACCACTCTACCTCTTGAGCCACAGCACCACTTCTAGATTTTTCTGTTTATGTGGTGCAAGGAATCAAACCCAGGGTTTCATGCATGCTAGGCAAGCACTTTACCACTAAGCCACATTCCCTACTCCTGATGAAAGTTTTGTGATGTCAAAGTGACTCTCATCTTTGCATTGCTAGAGTTCCTGCTTCTGACATCATTGGCTCTGCACTATTAAATTCTCCTTTTGTTATTTTGGTTTTAGTGTGCCTAATCCTCAAGGGAAAAAAATGAGAGAAAGAAATAAGTATCTTATCACAATTACCAAGATAAGATGAAATAGGATATGGAAGAGTCTTTCTTATGTGATTGTTTCTAGGAAGAAGTAAGAAAAGAGTAGTAAGAAACTGAAAAAAAAAATCTTGTTGGAGATGTTAAAGAGCAAAGTGTTTGAATCCAGCATTCTCTTTTTTATAGTAAGATCTATAATCATACATAGTTTTAAATTTTATACATTAGTTTGGAATCATATCTGAGGATGTCCTGGATATCTTGTTTTGCTATGGCAAGTTCTGAGAGAGAGGTTCAGAGTGTACAGCAAAGGAAAAGGTAATGTTAGCTCATGACTGGCATCCATGATGCTCAAACCACAGCCAAGTTTAAACCTCAGATTCGTACGGTCTGTTGCTGCAAACTGAAAAGATACTAACACATCTTAGTGCCTGAGATCAGAATGAGCAAACCATTGTGCATTCCAACTGTAGTTCTGAAATATGTCAGGCAGAGTGGGAGCCATAAAAGTGAAGTCAGAAAGCTGACTGAGTTGTCAATGGAAGGTTCATTACTAGCTCTGATGTGCTTCTTGGCATTTATCCAGACAATCCGATGCTCTGACATTAACATGTGGTTCTTTATGTGAATCAAAGGTTTGTCACTTCTCCATAAAGGAATGGGGGTGGAGGTAATTCTGAAACATTTCAGTTTGTTCTATAGTTTTATTTAAAGTAAAATTACCAGAAGTATACACACACACACACACACACACACACACACACACACACACACACACACGAAAGTTTTTGTGTGATTCAATCATGTTTACCATGTAGTGGTAAATCTGTATAATAGTTTTCAAATACTTGTCAAATAAATCCACATCCTCTAAAAGATTTAAATGACTCCTTCAGTGATTGAGAAGAGGTGAATTATTTTCTAATACCACTGAAAGATATTAAATTTAATAACTTTAAAACAAGAGAAAAAAATGGCCTTTCTGCTTTTTGTATCAGAGTAATCCAATGGACTTTTCCAATTGAGAAGAGTAACTTCTAAACATATATCTAAACATATATCTGTATCCCAGGTTTGGACTGTTTTTTGACAACACAGGACATAAATCCTGCTTAGGGAGTAATTGCTTGGGATAATGCCAAGTTACCAGGTCATTCAAATCGATGCTGTGTGCTATTGCACACTTAAAATTATTTACACTGCTCTTATCCCAGCTACAATCTGTTCCCTCTTGCTAATGCAGTGAAGAGCAATTTACTCCAGAATACCAAGTCCTTCTGATTTCATTTTTGCTCCCACATCTGCTGCTGTGAACACAAGTCCTAGAAATAAAACCAAATAAAGGAGCACATGGAAGCTTTGGGGAAAGTGAATTTTAGAGTAAACATCAAGGAAATTTTCAGATTTCTGTTTCTGACACTTGGTTCTAATTAACTTTAATGGTTGGTTGCAGTTGTTCTGGTTCCTTCTCCCCCTCCCTCCTTCCCACCCTTCCATTTGAAATGAGGTTGTGGTCTGATGCACATTGCTTACACCATTGAAGTCCTAATTTCTTTGTGAAAGGTATGACAGTTCTTATTAACAGACATGAAATTATTCACAAGTCCTAAAAAATACAAAACTTCAATGTTCTGTTTAAATCTCCATTTTCTTCTCTATTAACCCTTCATTTAATGTATAGCTACCTTAAAAGCTTCTGGAAAGTTCTTGGTTTCATTTATTTTACAAAACAATGGTAGTTAGAAATTGATGCTCTAGAAACAGATGCTCTGGATAGCAAGTAATTTACTGAATAGTTAAGTAATTCCCCATCTTCATAAGCAAAGATCTGAGATGTGCTATGGCATTGTTTGAGTTCCAGAATGGGAATCTTTGTGTTATAGACGTACCAGAGATTTGGACTTGACTAACTCCATCTTCCAGAAGGTTTTCATTGTAAAGGACCTGAAGTCTTTAAAGTAGCAATTATTATACGATGGTTCCAACCCTATATCTTTCCTTTCCCACTAATAAAGCACCAACTTATTGCAGTGTTCTAGCCTATGGGAAATTTAGAAAGTATTGACTTGTAAGCATTAGTAAAAATAATAACCTGATTCCATATTCACATGATTTAGTTCTAGCCTGTAAAATCCATCCATCTGTCCAGGAGCTTTTCAGAAGAATTTCATCAGTACAAAACAACAACAGTGACAAAAGAAATACAAGAAGATACAGCCAATTGTTGGTCTGTATTAGACAATTGAGACTGCTGCATCTTGTGACCGTGGAGAGAACAGGGATGAGGATAGCCAATGAGCAGTGGGTGACAGAGAAGGAATGCAGAAAACCCCTGTGTCTCTAACATTGCTAATTTAATAAAAAGCATTTCTTTGTACAAAAGCTACTGCAGCCTATCAGCAGAACTTTGAGGTCAATAAGCTTTGCACAGAGTTGAAGAACCAAATGTTTTATTTGAATTGCTTTGGCACTATACCCAAACACTGTGATTCTATCATGAATGACTTGTGATCAATTTCTATGGACTGGGAAGTGCTACCAAATGAGATTCATGTTATTTTCAGCTTCAGCAAGACACTGAGGGTAAAAGCTGCATGGGTTTAAAATCTCAGATGCAGAAAACCACATAATTCTAGCTAAAGAAGTATTCCTCGAGGCCAAGATAGACTGTTGGAACACAAAAATAAAGCTGCTGGGTTCATCAAGTTGGGAGTAGAAAACCAGAGTACTCTGCAGAGCTGCCTTGGTCAGTAGCAGACAAGCAGAAAGTTCTGGCAGATCACTGATAGAAGTGGAGCCATGTATTGCAAGCCTAAAGGAGATGAAGTCACCCAGATACCCCATGTGAGATACCCTGCAGAAATTTCCTCCATGCCTCTGGAAAAATCTGAGGGTGAGGCTGTGTGCTGTCCAGCAAGAAGTAATTCTTTCATTGGCTTTATTGCATCCTATGACTACTGTGATTAAAATGAATGTTACCAAACAGTCAATGTAATTTTGGTTAGGATAGAATGCTGGTGGGTGGAGAGAAAATTCTTCAGTAACTACCAGAAAAGGTGATTTACTTAATGGTAGATTGATGAGATGTCTGTTTGCTTGTCTTCATTTTCTTAAATGGAGTTCATTAACATTGCTTATTTGTAATACCATAAATACATATCAGAAAAGATAGGCTACCCATCTGAGAATTTATAATTTACTTTCCTGAAATAATTTTTAAAACATTAGTATGCCTAAGATTCACCTTTGTTAAAGTTTATAAAGTCTACAGCTTATAAAGTCTGCAGATTCTTAGGACTAGAATGAGAACCAGGAATCTGCATTTTTAACAAGTTCCCCAAGTAACATTAATATTGATGACCTGTCTATGGACCAAACTTTAAAAAATGGTTCTCTCAGAATCCTTTATTAAAGTACACATGTTATAAATAAAAATACGTAGCTTTTTCCTGAAAGAAAGCTTTGCATTTGAAATATTATTCCATTGTTAGGAATGAGGTTGATACTGAATAGTTCCCTTGGGATCTACGAATAGTTCATGAGTTGTGATTTAACCACCCAAGAGCTATTGTATTGCTGACATTTTTCTTCATAAAAGTTCCTTAAACCATATTGAAGGAATCTTTAGTTGTTGTTGAAGAAAGAGGGGATAACAAGAAATCTGTGTAACTCTCATTTCATATTTCCTTGCTTCACTATTGGGAGAAGTATGAGAGGAAGTCAGCACTCAGCCATTCTTGAGACTCGGAAATAAAGTATTAATTGTGATCTTCTGAGAGCAAATATTGAGGCACTAAACTTTGCTTAATGACTAAATGGGTGGATATATATTCATACATATATCAACTTTCAATAATATTTTTCAGACATGAAGGTTTTTTTTAAAAAAAAATAGTGTTTAATCAGCAGAACTTTCCTTTCAAAGGTGGATTTATGCAGTATTCCTCTACTCAAGATAGAAAAAAGCAAAGTCAAGAGACTAGGGATTGGAGACTGTCCTTGAGTTTTCACCTTCTTTAACAATAAATAGCTCCTAAACTAATTCACTTCAACCTGTTTAATACCAACTGCCTCAGAAATCTTTACAAGTTCTCACTCAGTATTTCACACTTCCAGCTTTTATGCATTAATATCCTGGGTTATTAATATGCTAAGCTTTGTGTGGTCAATCTTTTGGTAATTAGTAGCGAAGATTTTCTTCACATGCGGCATATATTTAACCTTATCTCTAGCCTGTACTTTATAAAATCTAAAGTAAGAATATTGTGAATATATAATTGGCAAATACAGTTACCATAAATATTTCTTTTGAATGTATCTTAAAGATTGGTTCGGTTATAAGTTTTAGTTATTTATAGTAGATTAGGAGAGCATTAAACTTTTAAAAATTTGTCTCTGAACATTGTCCTATCTTCCTACTAGTTCCCTAGGTATGGTTGGGGGAATAAAAATCATAGTACAAAGCCAGGTGCCAGTGGCTCACACTTGCAATCCAAACTACTCAGAAGACTAAGATCTGAAGACTATGGTATGAAGCAAACTTGAACAGTAAAGTTCCTAAGACTCTTATCTCCATTTAACCACCAAAAAGGCAGAAGTGGACCTGTGGCTCAAGTATAAAGTGTTAGCCTCGAGGAAAAAGCTCAGGAACAATACTCAGGCCTTGAGTTCAAATCCCAGTACTAGAACCAAAAAAAGGAAGGAAGGAAGGAAGGAAGGAAGGAAGGAAGGAAGGAAGGAAGGAAGGAAGGAAGGAAGGAAGGAAGGAAGGAAGGAAGGAAGGAAGGAGAAAGAAGAGGAGGAGGAGGAAGAGAAGGAAGGAAGGAGAAAAGAAGAAGAAAGAAGAGGAGGAGGAGGAGAAGGAAGGAAGGAAGAGAAGGAGGGAGGGAAGGAAAGAGGAAGGAAGGAAGGAGAGGGAGGGGGGAGGAAGCAAGCAGAGGAAGAAAGAAGGAAGAGAAGAAAGAGAGTAAGCAAGCACATAGCACATCCTGAAAAAGTTCATACCATTATTTACCACCATTGTTTGCCAGCACCATTCTGTAGTCATCTTAGGGCAGTGATAGCCAACAGACTGGTCAATAAGAGAGCATTGATCTCCCTGCCATGATTGATTCCAGAGGAAACATGTGACTTTTGCTTGGTAAATGACTAAAGAAAAGTTTTATTCCCATCCATCTGCTGTGCTGTAAGTATGGGAGTTAAGATGCTAGTGACCATGTTGCTTATCACTCACCCAAGAGAAAGTCTGAATGCAAGTAGAAGCCAAGAAAAACAAGTAGGGGCAAATCTGGAGAAACCCAAAGTTTTGAATCTCTGGATCTGGCTATACCACATACTTCTCTACCTCTGATTAAACCACTTGTGTGAGACAAAATGCTCTTTTTTTCTGGAAAAAAAGGAGTTTGTTTCTATCACCTATTTAAAAAGTCTTTAAACCAAAACACCTCTTTTAAACATAGCTACCTTCCAGGAGAACATGAGGAATTTATAAACTAACAGAGCACTGGAGAACCTTTACTACGTTATAAAGAATTTTCTCTTGATCTCTTTCTTATTTATAATCTCAGAGTGTATAAACTAGATGTGAAATTTTACTATAGAATACTAAAACTGTGTAAACTTCTTTCAAATAGCTGTATAAAAGTGTTAGTGCCACTAGAAATCTAGTATTTTATTCTATTTTGACAAATGTCATTGCATGTTACATGTTACCTGTGCTATTCTAGGTGAAGTGCATGAAAAAAAATCCAATGAGTTTAGATTGTAACTTAGATGTAATACAAGATTTCCATTTAAAATTTCTTCTCTGCAATTTCTTATATTTTCAAAATTGTTAACAGAGATAGCATATTAACTTTCAAGTTGCCTTCAATAAGTTACCAGTGATAATAAGCATTTACTTTTGATCATTTATTCATGACTTAAAGTGCTCTCAACAACTGCCAGGCTAAGTAGTCATGTGCATTAACTCAGGTCCTTATCACAAGCACTTAATAGGGTTGATGTAGCAGCCAGCCACTAAGATGTCCTCCAGCAAAACTTGCCTCCTGGTATCCATGCCTTTGTGTAGTTCCCACCCACACTAAGTAGGGCTCACCTGTGCAACCAATAGAATGTTGTGGGAAGATAACATGTGACTTCCAAGGCTACCTTATAAAGTATGTTACGGATTTTACCTTGTTCTGTCTTGGATAGCTTACTCTGGAGGAAGCTAGCTGCCAAGATGTAAGGATACTTCAGCAGCCCTAACAGCCAGTACCAACTCATCAACTGTGAGTTAACAGATCATCCATCTAGTCCTTGTCAAGCTTTAGAGACGGAAGCTGCACCTAAGACTTTGAATGAAACCAGAACAATCTAAACCAAGACTCTGCAGCAGAGCTGTTCTCAAATCCCTAACCTACAAAAAAGAACTGAGTTCTGGAGAATGTGTTATGGAGAAAAGAATGAACTAGTACAATTGATTCCATTGTTATCTCCATTTACTGAATTGAAAAAAAAAAGTACATGGGTAGAGAGAGCCTGAACTTAATATCAGAAGAAAAATATATGAAAGCACTAATAGTAAAATTAAAACTGACCAGATCCCAAAGCTCCAGAATGTATGTAGACATTCCATAAGGGGAGACTAAGACATTCTTCAATGTTTTCTCGCCCTCCAACAGCAAGCTCTTCATATGTTGTCTCTTCCACTAGTCCTTGAAAACTAAAGAAGATCATACTGTCATTTTTCTAGTTGATAATTGGTATTTCAACTTTAACCTAGCTCTCATTATTAATGTAGTTTTTTAAACTATTGTTATTTTAAAGGTGATCTACAGAGGGGTTGCAGTTACATAAGTCAGATAATGAGTACATTTCTTTTTGAACAGTGTCACCCCTTCCCACAATTTCTCCCAGTTTTTCCCACCCAACACCCCTCCCAACTCCAAGGTTTATAGTCTATTTTCAACAATGTCTAGTGAGTAACACTGCTACATTCATCCACCTTTTGTCCCTCCATTTCTGTGCTCCCCCTTACCATCTCCCAAACAGATAAACTTACATACAAGACAAGAGGTAAAGAAAGCAGAAACAGTGACAACAGAAAAAAACAACCCACAAACAAAATAACAAAAACCTCTTGTTTCCATTTCTTGGAATTCGTCTTGGCAAAAGATCATCTTATCTGATCATATGCACATAGCTATTGAGCCTTTGTGATCCTCTTCTAAGATTATTCATACTCTCTTCAGATTATATAAATAGTTCTGTAACTAATGTGCTCTTGCAAGACCTAAAGCATTCAGTGTGCGACCCAGCATTGATTCTTTCATACTAACAGTGATGATTCCATCACCACCTGTTCAGCCCTATCTCTTATAGGTATAATTTTTAGTACTGTCACTTGAGGACCAAGCTTCCTGCACATGAATTTTTGTGGGGCAACCCTTTGCAGATGGCATGGACAAAAGGTTGAAGATGAGCCCGTAGCTTTAAGGAGAGAGATAGGTGAATGTGTGGAGAATAATAACAACAAAAAGAAATGATAGACTCTATAAATGTTCTCAAATGAGTCTATATCACAGACTGAAGGGGAGAATAAAAATAAATTCTATGTGACTTTTAGCAAGTTTGATTACAATTAGCACAGTGCCCAGTATATACTAAGTCCTATTGAATATTTATCATTATTAATATATTTTATGGGTGTTTGAGCTAAACAATAATATAAGGGATAAATTATTAATTTACTAAATAATTAAATTTGAAAATAAAAATTGAAAGCACAAATAATATTTATATGAACACAACCACAAGAGAAATAATGTAACATTATTAACATTTTAGTTGAGTTTTATAATGACATTTTTACATTCTGAGGTAAGACTAAAAGGCCTGTGCAGCCATTAGAAAATAGGTACCAAGAAAATTGAAAAATCTTAAAGATTTTGGACCATGAGTGGAAGGAACTATTATTCAGATAAAAAGTAATAGGAAGGAGAGAGAGACATATTTGAAAAGAGTGAAAGATATGTTTGGTCAGGTGTGAAATTTAATGGATATGGTACAGAATGTTAATGTGACTAGGATTATTCTTGCTTCTAGTCTTATTCCTTGTTTACTGCTGTAGCAAAATATCACAGGCTGGAAACTTTATAAAGTACTGTATTTCTCACAGTTCTCAAAGCCAAGAAGTCAAGATATAGGCATGTATGTATGTGTGTCTATATGCATCATTTTATTGAATATTATAATATAATTTGAATACAATATATTAATATGATATAAAATAATATTAAGATAAAATATTACATTATTATATATTATATGTATTATATACTATATAATAAAATCCATTATTATATATTAAATCATATGTAAACAATATATAATATATGTAACATATATGTAATATATATAACATATACATAATATATAATACAACATAATATATTACATGTAACATAAAATAAATGTATAATATATAACATACATAATAAATAATATATAATACAATATTATATAATTTTATGCAATAATTTACATTAAAGTTAATGTTGCTTTTTATAGGGTGGATGTTGAAATTAAAATAATTAGCATGATTAGCATAGCTTTCTTTATAGAGACTTTTATTACACATTTAATAAATGATTCCATAGATCCATCACAATAATTCTTGGAATTTTGGATTCTTTTTATCATCACTTTCCAGGTAAGGAAATCAAGGTTTGGACCTAAGGTCACAAGACTAGGAGGTAATCAAGCCAGAATTTGAAGTTGGTGAGACAATTCTAAAATCCTGCTAGAGTTGTACCAGTGGAGATACCACAACTGAGTGATGACCAGGTGCTGGTGGCTCACAGTTGTAATACTAACTACTTGAGAGACCAAGATTCAAGGATTGCAGTTGAAAGCTACCCCACGCAGGAAAATCTGTGAGACCCTGATCTCCAATTAACCACCAGAAAACTGGATGCAGAGCTGTGGCTCAAAGTGGTAGAGTGCTGGCTTTGAGTGAGAGAGCTCACTGAAAGTACTCATGCCCTGAGTTCAAACCATATGACCAATTGAAAATAAAAACATAAAACCATCTGAATGATGCTTGCTATGACTTGAACACAGGTTCTATTCATGAAACACAGGTTCTATTCATGGACTTCTATTCATGAAAAAGTTAAGATGTAATCTGGTGATTACTGTGAAAAGAAAATTCCATTTCCTGCCTGTAAAGATACCTGGTTCTGCATGGAGGTGATACCACTTCTGTATTGCCCTAATACAACCTGATGTCCATGTCATGATATTCTTGTGCTCTGGACTATGATCCATAGAAAGAAAAATATTTCACACATACAGTGGAACAATCCTAACTGCGGGCACTATACTGCACAGTAGATCTGAAGGACATACAATCTTACACCAAAAAACCTCTGCATTCTCTGGCCAATACATCCCTGTTTCCTTCTCTTTTAAACTCTCGTAACCATGTTCAAGTTTCTACTTCTATGAGTTTGACTAGTCTAGATACCTCATCTAGTGGCAATTGGGTAATAGTTGTACTTCTGTGTCTGCCTTATTTTACTTCAGTACTCTCTGTTTTTGTTTTTGTTTTTGCCAATCCTGGGGCTTGAACTCAGGGCCAGAGCACTGTCCCTGGCTTCTTTGTGCTCAAGGCTATGACTCTACCACTTGAGCCAAAGCTCCACTTCTGGCTTTTTCTATATATGTGGTGCTGAAGAATTGAACCCAGGACTTCTTGTATATGAGGCAAGCACTCTACCACCAAGCTACATTTCCAGCCTTAATATTCTGTTTTAATTGAGATTTTTCCTAGTGTTTTGCACAGTTAATGCACCAGTTCCCATCCCAACTAACTATAGAAAGGTGTGCCTCTGACACTTGTCTCTTTCTCTTTTTGTGGCTTGCCATCCCGATGAGTATGAAGCAGTATCTCATTATGGCCTGGATTTGCATTTTTATTTTCCAAACTCATGAGAATAGGCATATTTAATATGCAGAGATTTTTGTATGCCAGTTATACCTTTTGTATGTCAATTATACTGAGGTTAAAGCAAAAAATATATATTTTACCATGCTTTCAAGGGTACACAGAGATAAATACCTAGCAATGAAAACTTAATGACTGGAACACTTATTCACATATGTGATAAAACTCCGGTCACTTATACAAGGATGATCTTTCACAGTCCCAGGCGTCACAAAAAAAAAAAAAAAGAGTATGCAACAAAAAGTACTAGTAAAATGATAGTATAGTATTAATCTTCTGATATATGTGTGTGTACATACATATATATGTGTATGTGTATATATTTACTTATATGTACACTTATACATACAATTTCTCATTGTTCCCCCCCCCCCCCCCAGTCCTGGGCCTTGGACTCAGGGCCTGAGCACTGTCCTTGGCTTCTTTTTGCTCAAGGTTAGCACTCTGGCATTTGAGCCACAACACCACTTCTGGCTGTTTTCTATATATGTGGTGGTGGGGAATCAAACCCAGGGCTTCATGTATATGAGGCAAGCACTCTTGCCACTAGGCCACAGTCCCAGCTCCTGTAATTATCTGTACATCCTATAAAAATATATGGGTACTACACTTTTCACTAAACTAGAAGATTAAATTTGGGATTATCTATCCTAAACTATAGGCTATGTGGCTCATATAAAATCCAATGTGAAGGGAAAAGAGACAGATGTTAAATATATAAACCAAGATCATTCATTGGTTCAGAGACAGCTTCCATATTGAAATGTTATGGACATTGGGTTCAAACATAACCCCAAGATAAAAATAAAAATGTAAGAGACAGATGCTGCAGTCATAGGGGTTGGATTCCAGCTGGAGCCACTTTTCATCCTTTACTGGGGCCTTTTAAGTGGTGCTTTTGAGCGAATGACAGTAAGATTTACTAGCCATCCTAGACAATAAGAATTTTGGCTAATACTGACATGGTAAATTTAAAGGTATCGGGGTTTGTTGTTTTGAATGAAAAGTAATGAGAGTGAGAAAGTAAAATATGAGAGATTAGAGTTTAGATGTATGAAGGGATCCCAAAGCCTTGTTTTGCAGAACTGTCCATAGGACATAAAGATAGTGTACATGTTTCAAAATGTTTAATACTGTTTGTTTCTGAGATATAAATCCTCCTTTCCCCCAAATTTGTTCTATATCCATAAAGTCTTCATGATGAGTGTTTCTTGCATGTTTATTTTATTTCTCGCTGCTGTTCTTTGTTGTTTTTTTGTTTTGTTTTGTTTTGTTGCTGGTTCTGGGGCTTGAACTCATGGCCTGGGCTGTGTCCCTAAACTTTTATGTTCAGGCTAGTCCTCTACCTCTTGAGCCACAGCTCCCCATTTCCGGCATTTTTTTTTTTTTTGTCGCTAATCAGAGATAAGAGTCTCATGAACTTTTCTGCACAGCTGCTTAGAATCAAGATCTTCAAATCTCAGCTTCCTGAATAGCTAGGATTACAGGTGTGCAGAACTGGTGCCCGCCCGGTTGATTGGTTTTTGAATATCAAGAGGACTGAGTTCCACATCAGAGTTGATATACTGAGACCTGGGTACAGTGCATTTGAGATAACAGAGTTACAGGTACAGAATCAGCTGAAGCAGGAGTTGACTCTGTAGGTGACCATGGAAGGCCAACCTTGCTGGAAATTCACAAAAACATCTGTTGCCAGCATTGGATCCTATCGAAGATGTAAAATAGAACCAAAAACAGTCTAATTTAGCTCTGAGGAACAGAAAATCTAGCCAATAGCAAGTATTATTCATTTAAAATAACTATACTTATTTGTGATTGTTACACATGCGTAATGCACAATATTCAATTATTTTGTCTCAAAGGAAGGGTTATGTATCATACATTAAGATATTTTTAGAGGGCTGGGGATATAGCCTAGTGGCAAGAGTGCCTGTCTCAGATACACGAGGCCCTAGGTTCGATTCCCCAGCACCACATATACAGAAAACGGCCAGAAGCGGCGCTGTGGCTCAAGTGGCGGAGTGCTAGCCTTGAGCGGGAAGAAGCCAGGGACAGTGCTCAGGCCCTGAGTCCAAGGCCCAGGACTGGCCAAAAAAAAAAAAAGATATTTTTAGAAGATTAGACAATAAGATTTGGTGACAATAAGAATGTAGGCTCTTCATGATATTAATAAGTGAACATTCTATAGAAATGCTTAAACATGAGCTAGGTCTTCTGCTTAGTGGTAGTACCCGTGCCCAGAGTACATGAGACCTTAGTTTGATTCTAGCGCTGCAAAATATGCCAATGAGTCTCTAGGATTCATTTCCTTATATTTTGTCTAGAAATTTGGTTGTAATGTTCTATTCAGTTAAAATAACAGAAATTGGAGAAATTCCTGTTTTAAAGTAATTCTGTGTACAGGGTAAATTATTTCTTTGTGCTGACAATCAGATTTAAATAATTCATATAAAGATAGTGCACATTTCCAAACCAATTTCTCATATCTAATTTTATCTATGCCCTTTAGTGTTGTGGCCTTTCTGGAAATATGTGTCATATTATAAAAGATCTTTCCACTTTCTAATAGTTTTAGATATATGCAACATTAATCTTTTCTATAAATATCATCCAATCTATGAGAGTTAATCTAATAACAGAGGAACACGAAGGGTAGGAGATAATAGGAGGATAAAATGTATGCCAATTTATCTATTTCTATGTCACAATCATCATGGAAGGAAATTCTGTATATTAATTATTCCATTAAGTTAATTTGGTGTCCCCTCCCTCATCTAAGACAACTGTAATTATCTCTATTTTATGAGAAATTTTCAGAAAATTAAATCTGTTTGTGAAGTTCACATAAGGGTTAAATGATAAACATAAAATTTCATGACCACAATAGAGTTTGCTGAGTGTGTTCAGGTATGTCAATTAGGTATGTCCCCTCCCCCAAACTAAACACTGTATAATCACATGAGTTTGAAAAATGTTGAATTCCCTCATATCAAGAAGTTTTCTTCTCTGAACCATTATTCTGAATATGTTGATTGTCATTTGTATGATGGTAATAGAATAAGTAGAAACATTTCTTAGCTTAAAAAATACTTCCTGCTTGTGGTTTTCCAATTTTGCCAGTACCATTTGTTGAAGGGACTGTCTTTCTTCCAGCCTATGTTTTTGGCTCCCTTATAAAATATTACATGGCTATATATCTGTGGGTTCATATCTGGGCCTTCTGTTCCCCTTAGTTCTTACGCTTATTTTTGTGCCAGTAACAAGCTGTTTTCATTACTATGGCTTTGTAATAAAGTTTGGTATTGTTACTCCTCCAACACAAGTTGCAAGGTCTCCCTCTTTTGTGGTAGCTATAATATGCCTATAAATCTATAAGTAAACACACTGGATGGTATGCAGACAGTTACAAATGAATCAACTGAAGTATAATAGACCCTGTGGAGAGCTCAATTAGTATAATTCTTCAAAAAGACTAAGTAAGGGACCAACAAAATAAGTACTAGAAGATGGGTACTTACAAGAGAGGGAGACAAGGAGGAGGGGTAGAGGAATGAAGGAGGAAAGAGAGTGAATGCACTCAAGAATTCATTATATATACTACAAAATTAAGAAAAATAAGAGAAAGGGTGAATATGTTGAGAGGGATGATATAGATGAAGATGCAGTTTATACATAAACTGCTATGTTCAGTGGTAAAAAATTAATACATAGCCTATAAAATTAAGAAAAGTGAGGGAAATGAGTGGGTAGGGAGGGCTGGGTGAAAATGTTGAAAGGGATGACATTGCTCATAACACACCATGTTCACGAACTGCTCAATTAAATGGCAAGTACTTTGTACAACTACTTAAAATATTTAAATATATATTTATACAAATATATTTATATGTATATATATGTATCTTGATATATGTATATATGGATATCTCCTGAAATTAATATCCAGTGACTTCACTCTGGGAAATAAATGCACCAAATTATGTTGTTTCAAAAAATGTAAAGAATTTGATAGAACTAGAACCAGTATAAGGACCAACCATGATCACAACCTGCCAGAATATGGTTCAGGCCAGATGGCAGGCACACATCACACATGCTCAGAAATTCTGCATATGAGTAAGGAATCTTTATTGATTTTCTCCACTTTCTTGACAGCCTAAGCCATGGGTGGTGGAGGACCACAAATCCCATCAAAACCATAGGAACTTTTCAACTGACTATGTCTGTCTCTCACACTACAGTGATTTGGTTGAATACTTCTTGGGTTTATACATTGATTATAACAATCCACTACAATTTTCAACTTTCTAGCTGAGGAACTGCCCTACTGAGAAAAAGAAAAACTGAAATCTCACTGGAATTATCCTCCTTTCTAGTGCATGCTTATCTTTTTTATCTAGTAGTTATTGTTGCTAAACATGTAATTTTACTATAGTTATTTTATGAAAAAGAAACTATTTTATAACAGAGTTGCAAAGTTTGATAAAAATTTCAAAAGTGTCAAAGCATATATATGCACATATATGCATACATATAAGCTTATACATATATATCCATATATAATTAAGATTAATTCTCTTCCAATCTATTACACGTGTCCTTTTTTTCCAAAGTCAGATAATGAAAGCAGCTTTCTGAAATTCCTTTATATACATTTTTTTTTTGGGGGGGGGGCCAGTCCTGGGCCTTGGACTCAGGGCCTGAGCACTGTCCCTGGCTTCTTCCCGCTCAAGGCTAGCACTCTGCCACTTGAGCCACAGCGCCACTTCTGGCCGTTTTCTGTATATGTGGTGCTGGGGAATCGAACCTAGGGCCTCGTGTATCCGAGGCAGGCACTCTTGCCACTAGGCTATATCCCCAGCCCCTTTATATACATTTTTAATCTAAATACAAATGTATGTACACGGGTATTTACAAGTCACCTTTTTGGAAGGTATATGTATGGAGAATTACTATACACAGTATTATGTTTCCACTGTTTTGGAATGTTTGGAATGTTTCCTGAATGAAGATCTGATTTTTTTTGTACAAAACATTTCATCTCATGAAAAATACTCTGTCTGACTAACTGGGTTGATCTCTATTTTTGGAAATACAAACCATAGTTAAATGATGAACCAGATACCCTAAGTATTCTGTAACTCTATAAACCCAGTCTTTCTTCCCCAAGGAAACGCAAGTGATTGTAGTAATGGTATATTCTCTGCCCTTCATTGTAGTAGCCAATAGCTATATGCTACAAGGGTGAACTGAAATGTGCTAAGTGCAAAACTACATACTGAGAACTTAAAATGGAAAAATATTATAAAATATGTTTAGGAATTTTCAATTGGTTACATTTTGAAATGATAGTATTCTGGACATGTGGATTTAAATAGAATACTATATTAAAATTAAAGTTGTTTCACTTCTTTTGTACAGTATAACAGGGAGAAGATTGTCTAAACAAATCCATACTGGAAATATTGTCTTGTAGAATGGATATGAAGCATAAGATGACCCAGTGTTTGTAAGTGACTAGTTTCAATATGGCTTTGTAATATGGCTTCCCCTTGTTTATGTCTAAAGATGTCTGATAAGCCATATGCTACAGAGAACAATGCCCATAGTCTGCATATAAGGCCTAAATCTGATTGACCCTGAGTATGTTGTTTAACTTCCATGAGGAGAATATACAGCTCCCAGGCTCAGTAAGGCCTATGGAATCATTTGGTACATGATAGCACAGACACAATGTTTCTTGGCTGCCTACAAAATCTGTGCCCATGCTGATAATTTTGTACATCCCATCATGATGTTATAAATATCCAAATTGTTGTTCTTTATATTAACCATAGGATAAAAACCACATTCTGTATATGGCTTACAATTCCTTCCTTTACCACCACCACCCCCAACTTCCCACTCATGCCTCCCACTCTTGCTTCCTTTCCTTTGGCCATGTTGGCTTCCTTTGAATTTCCAGAGTAAATCTACCCCTTTTCCCCCTGTGGAGACTTTGCACATGGCTTATTGTGCTACAACTGGATCTTGACTTCTTATATCATCTTGTACTTACAATTTACAATATGAATTCCACTGTGAAACCTTTGCTAGTTTCACAATGCAAGCAACTGCTGTTTCCTATCCTCACAGAAGTTTGTGTTAGATTAAAAAAATATGTTGACAGAGGCTGGTGGCTCACACCTGTAATCCTTACTACTCAGGAGGCTGAGATCTGAGGATTGCTGTTGGAAGCCAGCCAGGACAGAAAAGTTTGTTGAGACGCTTATCTCCATTCAGTTACAGAAGAAGCTAGAAATGTTTGCTGTGGCTAAAGTGGTAGAGTGCTAGCCTTGAGCAAAAGGAGCTTAGTTAGGGTCAGCACCCATGCTCAGAATTCAAGGCCCAGGACCAGCAAAAGAAAAACCTAATTAATTAATTTTAAAAAAAGTTACTTTCTTTAGTGTTTATTGGGTGCATTACGCTTCAAGCTCCATGAGAGCAGGAAATAAAGGAATCTGACTCTCCTCCAAACACCCAGTGTTTAGCTTCCTTTGTGACACATAGTAGAGGTTCTGCAAATACTTGCAGACTAACTAAATGATGGTTAATTCTTATTGAACCAAAGTGAAAATGTCCCCAAATTTCACACTGGTCATTCTTATTTCTTCATGTTTGTCTGTGTAGCATTTTTTTTTTTTTGCTTTCTTGTTACTGCTAGAAAAATTATAGGTAGCTCATCATGCAGTGCCCCAGAATTGGAAAAGGTAATGTGCAATGCTTGTAATGCTCACAGTTTGGGTGATTTGCCTTCTATATAGTCCTACAGCCATGCATTATGGATGGTTCTCTTAAGTAAAACCTGCCAGGGAAATTAATCAGCAAGAGCTGGAAGTGTGTTGCCTCCATCCAGACACAGCTGTTTTCTTGGCCCTGTTCAATTCTTACTCCCTGGCCACCTAATTCAACCAATCACTTTCTGGAGAGAATGGCACAGTAGTTGGTATTTAATATGACACACAATGCTTTCTTAGAAACAAACAGGATCTGAGTATCTGAGCTGGATTTTTACTTCATTGTAGTTGTTTATTTCAAATTGACAAGTTATATGCTAGCTCTGCCAATACTCCAGCTCAATAAAAATCTAGTGCTGTTTATTGTTATTGTTTAGCAACATGTAACTTTTTACATCTGTTACCCACTTCCTAGACTCTTCTTTAGACTAATGGGCAAAGATTGGAGGAAATAGAAGGGTAGTCCATACTTATGTATCTGTAAGTGACCCACCAAAAAGTGAAATACTTTACACATGACTTTTTTCTTTCCTCTTTAGAAAGGAACTTTGTTGAATCAAATGGTTATTGTCTTCACTGTTCCTATCCTGTGTTTACAAAGCAGAGAACTTGATTAGCTAACCCAAAGTCACACAGCTGGTCAAAATCAGATATGGAGTCTGAAATCCTCTGTACCTTCATCTGAAATCTGCTCTCTTGAGGGGAGAAAAATGAAATTCAGGTTTGATTTGAGTTTTCTGGTTAAAAAACTCCATAAACTTTGTCCAAAGGAAAATTAGTTTGTGGTTCTAAGTGGAATTTCTGAAAAATCCAGATAGCAGCTGTAAAATAACCATGCTTCTCTTCACCTGTGAGTTAAACATATCACATACTTAGGAAAGTCAGATGGAAAGAACTATGACATTTATTTCCCTCATGTATTCTCATTGTGTTTCTGAAAAGTGCTGATTTGGTGGGAAACAAGATATCAATGAATGATTGGCTCAGGAAGAAGAGAACAACAGATGGAAAGTAGCACAGGATAATAATGGTGAGGGGGTGGAGCACACGTTGAACAAGTCAAAGGATATCCTATGGATTTAATGTCTACTGCAAATCCTTCTTGGTTTCAATAATATCCAAGCAGCTACCTAACAGGGCAGCCCTTTAGAACATGTTTCTTTTGTGTGACCAGACAAGAAGTATCTGCTAACATGAAAGAGAGCTGTAGACAATGAGTATTCCTACCAGATCATGGAGTTCAATGCAGAATGTTGGTTCTGCCAGGCACCGGTGGCTCATGCCTGAAATCCTAGCTACTCAGTAGGCTGAGATCTGAGGATCACAGTTCAAAGCCAACCCAGGTAGACAAGTCTATGATACTCTTTCCTCCAATGAACTACTCAGAAAAAGCCAGAAGTGGTAGAGTACTAGCCTTGAAAGAAAGAGGCTCAGGGATAGCGCCCAAGCCCCAAGTTCAAGCCCCAGGACTGGGGCGGGGGGAGGAGGGGAAGAGACAGAGACAGAGACACAGAGAGACAGAGAGAGGCAGAGAGGGAGGGGGGAATCCAGGGCAGAAAAGTCCATGAGACTCTTATCATCAATAAACTATTTCGAAAAGGCCAGAATTGGTGCTGTGTTTCAAATGGTAGAGCGCTAACCTTGAGCATAAAGAGGCTCAGGGATGGCACCCAGACCCTGAGTTCAAGCCCCAGAAATAACAACAACAAAATCCAAAAACAATTTTAGGTTCTAACCTATTTATGCATTCTTCCATGCAAAACTCAGCAATATTCATATTTTCCATTTCCTGCTCAATCTCCTAGTGCTACACCCACCTATACCTTTCAAGGACATCATCCTTTTTTTGTTATTAATATGAAATCTCTAGAACAAAAAAAAAAGTAACTTAAAATGTTTCCAATTACTGCTATCTGCATTTCTATTATAATGTTGAGTGATATGACATATGAACCTCTATTAGCCTTGCTGACTAACATGTTTTTATCTTTCAGCCAATCTTTAGGACATAGGCCCACTTCTCACACCAACGTCCAATCTGATGCTATACATGAGTGGGGGCTGGGAGTAGAAAATAGAGTAATAATATTAATATTGATTCATTTTGTTATTTTCCTCAGTTTCTTCCTTATTACAGTACTGCAGTTATGAATTCAGACAGGGTTTCCTTCTTGCTGGGTAGGTGCTCTAGGACTTGAGCCACACCCCAGCCCTTTATTTTGTCCAGACCTGTCTGGATGGGTGGGATCCTCTCATCTTTGCCTCCCACATAGCTGGGATGATAGACCCGTGCCACCAGCTTTTCAACATTTTATTCACATTTATTTTGGCAGGAAAATATAAAGTAGAGATGAGCAAATGTTGTGACCACTGAACATCAAAAGGTTTTACAGAAAAGCATTAAGACAGGATTTAAAGGAGAATCATCTCCTGAGTAGGTAAAGAATCAAGAAGAGAGGGTTCATCTCAGCTTAATGGATAGCAGTGAAAGAGGGAACAAAAGTAAGACTTAGATAAGAAGATTAAGGAACAGCCAAAGCTGGATAAAAGGAAGGAAATTAAATCAGAAAGACAGGAAATCAGAGAAGATTTTTTAGGTAACTGAGAATGTCAGAGGCTAAAGTTGAAGGAATTAAAGCTTTTTTGTGAAGAAAAAGTAAAAGTTATAATAGTATAGTATACTATACTATACCATATAGTATAGGATAATGGTATAGTGTAGGATAGTAGAGGAAAGGGACTTTTAAGGATTATCTAACCCAAACATTCCATTTTCTAGACAATGAAACTGAGACCAGAGGTTAAAAAAATATATATTATTTTCTTGGTGCTGCAACACAAATAAAATACTCAAAGCAAACCTCCAATTTTTTACTTTTAACTTAGTGATTGGTTCTACTCTATTATTTCTGATAAAAGACCTTAATGAAAAGTAATAATTTGATCTAACTGACAAATGAGGCATATGATTAACAAATTAGATCATCTGAGCACTTAAAGGATAATCATTAATAAATCTTGTTATAAAAAGGTTTACTTGAAATTATTTATAATCACATAAAAATTAGAAACAATGTAATTATCTAGTCATGGTAGTATAGTTAAGTAATATGGTGGCAGTCTAGTTCTTTAAATGGGGTGCTGTGCTTCAAGCCTGTAATCCTAGCTACTCCAGAGGCTGAGATCAAGAGGATCATAAGTAGAGATCATCCTGGGCAAAAGTTCACGAGAAAACATCTCAACAAGTAAAAAGGGAGATAGTGGGACTCAGACCTAACAACCCAGCTCAGCATACAGTGTAATAGAAGGATCACAGTCCAGGCTGAATCAGGCAAAAAGTGAGACCCTATCTCAAATATAACTAAAGCAAAAAAGGGATGGGGGTATGGCTAAAGTGGTAGAATGCCCACCTAGCAAGGCCCTGAGTTCAATTCCCAGTTCCACAAAAATGAACATCTTTTCAAAAACCAAGTTTCTGAAAGACTCTAATGACTACAAACACTATATGATATTAAGAAAAAATTGCCAAATATGAAATTATTGCATCCATGTAATTTCATGAATGGAAAAAAATTGAGAATGTACACATTTGAATATGTTAACAGTGGTCATCTTTCTTTGTGTACTAATAAATTTTGTTTTCTGTTTATGTTTTTACTATTGTCCACATTTTCACATGTATTTATTGCTTTACTAATTAGAAATAAACACCTCTTTTTTGCAAAGGAAAATGTGCTTGCAAATTATAATGAATCATGGTATTACAATTTGAGATTATATTCTGCTTCTATTTTCAAGATGAGGATGATATTTTAATGCCCCTTTTAAATGCTGTAGGCTTTCATCCAGTGAAAATGATTCCTAACTCTGCTCAACAAGCTTTGGGCATTCTCCTATATGAAGTAGTATACAGCTGAGATTATAGACATTGTATGATTCATTCATATTACTAAACTAAAATAACAGCCAAAGGATTGGGAAAAGTTTTTTTTTTTTTTTACCAGCTATATATCCAACAAGGGCCTAATATAAAAAGTACATGAGAAGCTCAAGAAGTGAATCCACCACAATCCATAAATGGGCAAGGGAGCAAAATCAAGACTTCTCAGAAGAAGGCGCAAGAATGGCCAATAAACACAAGAAGAAATGGTCAACATCTCTAGCCATAAAGGAAATGCAAATCAAAACACTAAGAGTCCATCATACTCCAGTAAGATTGGCCATCATCAAGAATTCAAACAACAACAAATGCTGGTGGGTATATGAGGGAAAAGGAATTCTATCACACTGTTCATGGGACTATGAACTAGTACAGACACTCTATAAGGAGATTTGGAAAGGCCTCATAAAACTAAACATACAACTACCCTATGATCTAGTTGTACCACTCTTAAGCACTTACTCATTACAAGTAAGGATACAGTAAAGACACTTGCACATTCATGTTCATTGCTGCATGATTGACAATAAGCTGAATTATGGTAACAGATGAGTGGAACAAGACATATGTACAATGGAATTTTACTCATCCATTAGAAAGAGTAATATTTCATTTGCAGGAAAATGGGTGGGCCTACTTCATGTTAAGTGAAGTAAGCCAGTCTCAGAAATATGAGAGGAAAAATAAAATGAAATTTAATTTAATGTTTTAAAAAAGAAAAAGACTTTTCTGTCCAATAAGCTTTAGGTATTCTTCTTACTAAAGGAAGAGGTGTAGATCTGATGATGTTGTAGACATGATTCATTTGTTCACATCGTATTTACTCAGACAGAATCTACCATGCTCCATCTTCTCACTGTTCTAACTTTTCATGTGGAACATGTATTCAAAGTGAGGCCATTGAGAGAGCTGTAGGTAAACTCTTTGTCCTCAATGTATGCATTTTTCTTTTGAGTTTGAGAAGGTGAGTAATAAACAAATAAGAAAATTAATTTAAAACCAACGGTGTGATCGAAGAAACAAGGTAAGCATGGTAGAATGAAGGGTACAAGGCTAAGGACTGCTTGATATAGCTTGATTCATACTTGATGCTTGATATGTACTTGATACAGTGGTCAGGTAAAGCCTTTGTATTGGATGTAGTAGTACAATACTTAGTCTCTCTTCATAATGTGAGGTCTTACTCTTCCAGCTTCTGGGATGGGGATTGCCATAGGCTGATAGCTGTCACCATGGCAACTGTTCTCACTGAACAGAGCTGCCTCATCTACATTAGTTCCCCTTCCCCCGGTCATCCATTCAATGGCTGATTTATATGACATGTGATGCTGGTCCCCTTACCTTAATGGGACAATTTTGAAGGGGCACCTCAGTTCCAGAGCTTTCTTAGAGATGGGCTGAGACCTCAGTTGTAAGTGTAATGCAGTTCCATTTCTGAATCTTTCCATGCCTGCTTCCCTATCCTTTTCATACGTATTATTCCTGAGAGGATTCCCAAATCAAGTTTCTACAGATACATCTGCACATCAGAGCCTACTTCAGAAGAAGAAAGGCTTGTGCCTGAAAGTAGTTCTCTTTAGATAGAAACTGTGATTTGAGTGTAGGAGCCAGCTGCAGATAAAAATCCGTGAAGTAGTAGGACATGTGGAATTTCAAGGAAAAGAAAGGAAATCATTGCAAATTGATCAAATTCACTCAGCCAGAGAATTGGGATTCAGACCTGGATTTGCCCTAGATTGGCAATTAATTCTGTTAATTCAGAGAACCTACGAGCTTCTAAAAGATAACATAGACTTTTGATGTGAAATCCAAGTATTCGACTTGACTTACAAGCCATTAGCTTTGCCAGTGTAACCATCAACTTAGAGATTCTTTAAATTGGCTCCCTACATACCTCTGTGACCTTGTTCTTAAAGAATCACCATCTAATCTATTTTAGTCATTTAAGTGTGTCCAATTAGATGTTATTTCATAGTATCTGCATGCAGTAGTGAGAAACATTTGAAAATCAAGAACACATCACTAATTCTATCTGTCTAGTGTTTGAATACACCCATACATAATAACTGTATTATGTGATTTCTCTAGTTATGTTACTGATTTAAAAATTAATCTGATGTACATATGTAAAAATGGAACTATGTAATTTATGGCCTTGATTGGTATGGATGGGGAGAACAATGGAAGTGGTAACATTGATCAAGATACATTTGTACACATAATTTGACTTATTGAACTGAAACCACTTTGTACAAGTAGTTAAAAGGGAAAAATAACCTGAGCCTTATTTTCTTATCCTATAAAATACATTTTTATGCTAGTTCTGTGGCTTGAATTCAGAACCTTGAGCTCTTATTCTCCTTACTTTCACATGGCTGGCACTCTACCACTTTAACTACACATCCACTCCAGAATTTTGTTGGCTACTTGGAGATAGGGCCTCACTGACTTTGTTGTCCAAGTTGGCTTTGAATCTCAATTCTCAGATCTCAGCCTCTTGAGTAGTTAGGATTACAGACATGAACCAATGGTGCCAGAATATAAAATGCATTTCATACTTGTGTTCATGGCTCAGCCAGAACAATTGGGCATCAAAAATTTACCTATCTGCATTTAGAAAAACAATGTATAAAGACATTCTGTATTTTTATGCTTCTTTTTATTTAATTATAAAGGTCATGTACAGAGGGGTTACAGTTACATAAGTCAGGTAATGAGTACATTTTGTTTTGAATAATGTCACTCCCTCCCTTATTTTCTCCCACTCTTCCCTTCCTGATACCCTCTCCTCCCCAAGTTGTATAGTGTATTTCCAATATAGTGTCTAGTGAGTACCACTGCTGAATTAGTTCACCTTTTGTCCACCATTTCAGTGCTTCCCACTCCCCTTACCAAATCAGATAAACTTATATACAAAACAAAGTACAGAGATCTAAAACAGTGACAAAGTCATTGTTGAGGTCTAATAGTTTTTTTCTGTCTTCAGTCGTCTGAAATATTTCATCTACATTTACTAATTCATTCCCTCGTTTATTTATCCCCAAACCTCAATTTGGTGCATTTCATAGACCAAGCATTTTGTGATAAGTTTAGAATACACAGTAATGCTAAATTCTTTTCACAGGGTGAATTAATATTTAATGGGATGAAAAGGTCATTGCAGAAGCACAATATTAAATTCTGAGTTACAACGTGAGGATTTAGTGGGAGCAGAACATGGTTCTCCAAATTCTCATGGCAAAGGAACATAATCAGGACCTAGGATGGAAGGAAATAAGAGGCGATATGGGCTGTATGCATTGAAGTTAGGTAGAAACAGAGGTGGCTGAGTTAATAAAGTGAAATGTGGGGGTAGTTGCCAAGGCTCATGCCTGAATTTTAAGATACTTTGGAGAAAGACATTGGGAGGACTTGAGTCTGATACTAACCTGGGGAAAACACTAGTGAGACCACATTTCAACAAACATGCTGGATGTGGTGATCATGTCTGTAATCCTATCTGCAGGAGATGTATTGGTGGAAGCATGTGGTCCACAGGCAAAAACATGAGACACTACCAAATAGAAAGATAGACAGACAGACAGATGATAGCTAGCTAGCTAGCTAGATAGATAGATAGAACTAAAATAAAAAAGAGCTAGGTGTGTGCTTCCCAGGGTTGAGTGCTTTTCTAGTAGGCAATGCCCTGAATTTAAACCCGAGAGGAAGGGTGGAAGGGAGAAGGAAAGAAAGAGTGAAAGAGGAAAGGAAGGATAGAAAGAAAGAGAGAAAGGAGGAAAGATGAAGAATGAAAGAAGAAGGCAGAAGAGGAGAGAAATGAAAAAGCATAAAGGAAAAAAAAAGAAAGCAAAAGGAAAAGGAAAGAGAAGAGTGAGTTGAGATCTAACTGAAAGGGATCTGTAGAGGTCCCAGGGCAGTTAAGGATCTGATAGAAGCCAGTGTTCTTGGGTTTTGAAAACTTGAGTAGAGGATGCTGAAGCCTCACAAGCAGTTAGGAGGAAGAGTATGGAAAAATTGTACTCCATATTAAAGGATGGGGTATTTTTACTCCTTATTGAATTCCATTTGTATACCAAGGGGAGCCATTAAATTCTTCAAGTGCCAAGTTTCATGTTAGCTTTGGGATTCCAATGTCTTCAAACTGTCAGGGTGGATTGACACAGGCCACTCTCCAGCTTCTAGACCATCAACCTGGACTGGAGCTGCATCATTGGTCCTCTTTGTTCTGAGGGCCTCAGGCTTCTTGGACTGAGTAGTTTCTAGGTATTTTGACTCTGGGATATGCTTACAATCATTGTTGGTCTACCCAGCCTCCCACTGTATAAGCCAATCTAATCTATCCCCCAAATTTTAAGTACTGACAGGATGCTGCTACTGGATACTTCTACTCTCATGAGATGTCACATCCAAATGCATGAACACTAAAAATATCTCATAAAAAGTTGCATATGAAACAACTCGACTTAGTGTATAGAATGAGTCTCATCATCAAGATATTCCAGTATGTATTTGTATATACAGTATTCCAAGATGCAAAAATATCCAAAATCAGAAGCACTTCTATCCCCAAGCATTTCATATAAGAAAGATTAACTCCTGTCCCATGCTATGTTGATTACCACCACTTTATAGTAAGCTTTGAAATGGGGAGGGGGGGTGTGAATGCTGTGATTTAACTTTGTGAGAGTAACATGAGCATGCTTTGCTTAGCACCTGTACATTCATGGCCCTTGTAAACATTAAACTATAATGGCATTGATTGAAAATGCTAAAGACCGTTATAATTCATTTCCATGAAATAGCTCAATTTTTCCACTTAGTAACTTAAGAATCATGTATTTTCATTTAGTATAGCAATAAATATAAAAATCGAGGGCCAGCAAGATATCAGTGTCACAAATCCAGAACTATCTACAATAGTTCTCAAATCAAGGCTTTCAACACCAAAGGTACTTTTTAACCACTGTGCTCAACTGAACAGACAAAATAAATGAATTGACTTGAGGCATGTGCTTGTTTATATATCTACTCTGAATGTTGTAGGATATGGATTCCTAAATATAGTCCAAAGTCCTAGATGACTTTTCCTGCTATTCTCTGCCTCCAGTGGCACAAAACCACTTTCCTATTTCATTTTTCGTTTCTGTCCATCATACCCTATGCATGACAACACTTAGATTTGCATCACCATCTTCCTTTTTCCCTCAGAATCTCAGAGTTACTTATCAAGCGTTAGGATTCAGTGGTTCCAAGTTGGCACATAAGATTATTCTGTCAATCATCAGCAAAATAATTCACTATTGCTATTAATAAAATGCCAAAGTTATAAATGATTTACTTTTTAACAAGTATATAAAATAGTAGGGAGTCAAATTCCAACTCTATAATTCATCATTCTCACTGATATAAATTTTGATTTTTTCCCTATAATGCTAGAAGAATGGATGAAAGTGAGGTTAGCAAGCTGGAAATTGTACATATTACTAAAAATAACCATGGGATTGAGCAGTGCAAATGAACTTTATTTATCATGTGTGACAGGTGGACAGAAAGGGCAAAGATCTGGTACAGTATGAAACTCCATGAAGTGCTTCATGTTTCTATTTTTTCCCTCCTATTTGCTGTACTACCATGCCTGGTTTAGATTTAGATAATGTAGCTTCCTAGTTGATCTCTCTGCTTCTCCTCTTTATTTTCTGTCCCATCTGGCAAACCATTGTTGGCCCTGCTATAGATTCACCTTCCTAAAGGATAACTGATCAGCCATTACTTCTTGCTTTACCCTTGCAAAGTATTTGCAATACCAGGCTAGTTTGTCCATCAGGCTAATCTAAGGTACTTTCTTCACCTCTGTAGAGCGGCCAAAGAGAACTTTGCTTTACTCAAACTTTTCAAGTCATTCTCCTAAAGTGACTTTTTCCTTATTTTTTGTTTGTTTTTTTGCCAGTCCTGAAGCTTGAACTCAGGGCCTGAGCACTGTCCCTGGCTTCATTTTGCTCAAGGTTAGCACTCTACCACTTAAGCCACAGTGCCACTTCTGGTTTTTTCTATATATATGTGGTGCTAAGGAATCAAACCCAGGGCTTCATATAAATGAGGCAAGCACTCTACCACTAGGCCATATTTCCAGCCCCGTTTCCTAATTTTTTTTTTTTTTTGGCCAGTCCTGGGCCTTGGACTCAGGGCCTGAGCACTGTGCCTGGCTTCTTCCCGCTCAAGGCTAGCACTCCGCCACTTGAGCCACAGCGCCGCTTCTGGCCGTTTTCTGTATATGTGGTGCTGGGGAATGGAACCTAGGGCCTCGTGTATCCGAGGCAGGCACTCTTGCCACTAGGCTATATCCCCAGCCCCTGTTTCCTAATTTTTGATATGGTCTTTTTCTTAAAAGAATACTGTAAAGCTCTTTGTGTAGTAAAATGTGAAAATATCCATGAAAAATTTTTAAATGGCCATGCACAGAAAAGTGTGTGTAGTATGCTATATTTTGGATAGCAAAGAAGAGTATGTCTACTTTTTATATATTTATTTTTGGCTTAGATGTGCAAACAAATTCTAGAAAGAGAGACACTACATGATTTAGATAAATGGGATGAAAATAATGGAAGAAAAAAAAGGTAATAGAAGCTCTTTACCAGATAACATCTGTGCCAGTGTGATCCATGAGAATATATTACTTCATCAAAATTAAGAAGTAATATTTAGGGGCTGGGGATATAGCCTAGTGGCAAGAGTGCCTGCCTCGGATACACGAGGTCCTAGGTTCGATTCCCCAGCACCACATATACAGAAAACGGCCAGAAGCGGCGCTGTGGCTCAAGTGGCAGAGTGCTAGCCTTGAGCGGGAAGAAGCCAGGGACAGTGCTCAGGCCCTGAGTCCAAGGCCCAGGACTGGCAAAAAAAAAAAAAAAAAAAGAAGTAATATTTAGTCAAATTTTGCCTGGACTCTTTCTAGTTACAACTCCCAAGTAGCTGGGGTTAACATGCTCAGATCTATTTGATTCTTGAAACCACTTCAAAGAATCTGAGCAGATGATCTGAATTATTAATTCTTTTATTTTTTCTACTGTGCCTGGCAACAATGCCTTTCAAGTGGCTGGTGATCATAGTATTTCTGAACTTGAAGGTATTTATTCCCTAGCCTTAAACATATGACGGACAGAGAATTCAAAGGAAACAAAACATGACCTTTTTGGCATAGAGAAGCCATTGATTATATTTCCCTTTCAGTATTGTCCCTTAGCAGAAAATAAATGAATCTTCTTTTACTGACCCTTTCAAAGCTTGTTGGCTTCATTCATTCATTCACTATTTTTTCATTCAATAAATGAATGAGTTCTTTTTTTTTCAAACTTTGAGAATCAAATGTTGATCAAGGAAAGGAACAAATTTATATTTATCTTATACATTTAAATTATGACTAGTGCCAGGAAGACAAAATAAAGGTAGCAATAGAAATTAAAATTTTGTCTACCGAATTCTAAGGACTTACTATGAGCTTCCCTTCACCAAAGTTCCCAGAATTTCAAGATTATTAGTTTGACTAAGTAATAGAAGTCTATGTCTTACTGTTATGAGTATGGGATAGAGTCTTAGAAAATAGGCCTGTCATGTTTGGACCAGTGCCTTTACAAAAAGAGACACAGAAAGCCAGGTGCCACTGGCTCATACCTGTAATCGTAGCTACTTAGCAGACTGAGATCTGAAGATCACAGTTCAAACCCATCCGGGGACAGACAAATCCAAGAGACTCTTATTTCCAATCAACCACCATGAATGTCAGAATTAAAGGTATGCCTTGAGCAAAAATGCTTAAGGACAATACTCCCACATCCTGAGTTCAAGCTTCAGTACCTTAAAAAAAAATTGAAAGGAGAGAGAAACAGACAGAGAGACAGAGAGACAGAGAGAGAGAGAGAGTTTACCTTCTTTCCTTTCTTACACAAAAAGATATAATTACACTGTGATCTCCCACATAGACTCACCACAATCCACTCATGTTGATCTTAGACTTAAAGACCCCATAATTGTGAGAAGTAAATATTTATTTTCTCAACCAACTAGTTTACGGTAACTTTTATAGCAGGCCAAGATTAATCAGTAATAAATTAGAATTTAATACTCTGTCCCTTATTCCAACCTTATATTCTACTGTCTACACAGAACATAGACCTATAAATGAACTTTAGAAGTATTTGTGCATAAGCTAGGTACTCAGTAAAATCTTTCTAACAATGAAAGTCTTGAGACTAGGGTGCCAGAAATGAATGAAGATGATACTATGAATAAGGTAGGATAGGCAAAACTGGTATTCGTAAAGTGGTAAGGTTGCATTAGTGAAATGTAGGTTTACAGGATCTGAGACACCTGTTTCATCAGTACAAAAATAAAAGAAGAATTCCAGCAACACACTGAATGTGGCTTTTAGGTGAGGAAAGAAAGAACTCCAAAACCACAGGATAGATTGAGATGGATGTCTAGTAACGTTTAAAGCACTAAATATGGAAATATTAATGGATCCCACCAATTTGCTTCACATACATAGACATTTCCAGTTATTCACTTTTGTCTCATCCTGGCCTCCCCACAGGTAAGTGGTATGTGCCTGGGAGTAAATGGAATCACAGGTAAATATGACCACATCCTTGGAGCATCACTGGTATTTAAATATTCAAGGAGGATTTACAATGTACTAGAATGATTATAAATTAATAAAACAGGACAACATTACAATAGTTATGATACCATTTACAACTATATATGGCAAAATAGCTTGTGTTTAAAAGAACTAGGTGGTTAAGAATTTGATTTCCTTAGAATGGAGCCACTTTGGTAAAAAGCCATCAGAAAACACAAAGGTATGGGCAATCTTTTGCTCCTAATCATGGTTAGCCACTACAAGGTCAGAATAGACAGATGGGAAGACTTACACTTTTGATTTGACTTAAAGATTGCTGAAAACTCAAGGTTAAATGCAAAATTCATGGAATGTGCTTATGATTGACAGATGGGTGCTAACTCCAGTCCTTTGTGAAACATCTTAGGTTTCCCCATCTACAAACCAGAACTGACAATACATTAAGCCAACCTGTTTCAAGGATTCTGTGACGAACAAAGGTAAACTGTAGGATATTTAATGAACACAAAGAATTGAAAATGCTAAACAGTAAACTATTCTGGAAAGCTAGGACATTGTGCTGGTTTTTATTTACCAGACTTGGATTCTGTACAGTATACTGTTGGACCTCCTTGTAAAAGGGAATAACTGGTAATTACATCGAGAAAGACACCTATTTTCCATGTAGACCACAGAAACTTGTCACCTACACATTTTTCTCCCACTGAACTTTATTTTCTCAAGAAATAGGATTAGGAAGACTGAAATCATCCTCTTACTACTATTATACACAAAGATTGGGCTCCATTTTGTGATTTGACATTATTCCTCCACTACATACATTTTTCAAAACTGGAAATGATCTTTCCTGTTCCCTTAGGGGTCACCTCAAGGCTTTCCATGTCTTTGTGACTTTAAATTTGAGGGATATACCTGAAGTCAAGATTTCATGGACATAGTCATAGGCAATGGTCCAAGTTAGTCAAATATCGGTGTGCTAAGTGAAATGAACTCCATGTTACGGAAACGATTGTTATATCACAGTTGTAACTACTTTCAACGTCCCATGTGTATCTGTAGCTTCTATTATTGATGATGTTCTTGTATCACCTTCCTGTGGTTGTACCTACACTATCTCTGTAATCTTATCTGAGTATATTGGAAACCATGTATAATGGTATTAGAACTAGGAAATTGAAAGGGAATACCAAAATTGAGAGACACAGGGTAAAAAAAGAAAAAAAAACTACAAAAGCAATACTTGCAAAACTGTTTGGTGTAAGTGAACTGAACACCTCATGGGGGGAAAGGGAAAGGGGGAGGAGGGAGGGTGTATGAGGGACGAGGTAACAAACAGTACAAGTAATGTATCCAATGCCTAACATATGAAACTCTAACCTCTCTGTACATCAGTTTGATAATAAAAATTTGAAAAAAACAAAAAACTTTTACATTAAAAGGAATGCAGAAATGAGCTGGACTATAAAGCAGTTTCACATACAGTTTTCATCTAACTATGAGCTTTCAGAAGAATAACAGGAGAGTCCTGCTATCGAAGATCACTTTAACTGCATTTGCTGTGGGAAGCATCTGAGAGCAGACCCTTTCCAAAGCACACTAAGCATCATTAAGTATTGCCAAGTTTAAAATAGACCTCAAACTCTTTGGCCCTCTTCTTTAGTAGATCTCTTGCAATCCTACTTTGACTCAGTAGATGCTCAAAAATATCTTTAAATGATGTTAATGTAACCATTATTGAGAAGATGTTTATTATATGACTGGAACAAGGTGTGAGAAACAGCACACAAACCTTCCCATTATAAGATCTGGGGTGTTTGTCATTTTTGTCTCCTTAGACTATTTCCACTCCTCCCTGATATTTTTTTTCCCCAAATTCTCCTTATAAAACCACCTTTTCCTTCTCCATTTCTTGGGATTTCACTGGAGTTGAACATATCCTAGCTACAGGGTAGGCCTGTGTCCTTGGCCTGAGGTGACCAAACACTGAAGCATACAAATTACAACCAGAGTGTTTATGGATCTGCTGGAGAGGATAAATCCTCTATGAGGGCTCCAGGAAGATACAAGCCAAGGACAAAGCTGCTGGCAGCCACTTTGTCACCATAATCGCAATACTTGAATATGGAATAATTGTAGAAAATGAAGACATTGGAATCCAGTCAGAAAAATCGCTGAACTAACTGTTCTTAGTTAAGAACATCACACTGGACCATCTTAATCACTGGCCCAAACACCCTTTTTTTGATTTAGGTATGTTTAATTTTTTCTCTATTTTATCCAAAAGAATCATCATCAGGACAACATTTCAAATATTTTTATTAGTTGGATATCTGTCTTCTTTTTGAGAATAAAGACTGTGAAGGTACAGGATCACATCTGCCTTTGAATTTTATGTTCCTAGCATCTAGCTCAATATCTTCCATGTATTATAGTTCATTATTTGTTGGATAAATTAATAGGATAAAATAGAATACCTGAACCTGTTAGAAAAAGTCCAGATAATTCATTGTTCTAGGCTAAGCTCCTGTATTATTACTCAACAGACTAGGTTAAAAGTAGAATTGAATAATTTGTACTAAAATTCCAAAACTTTCAAGAGATCAGAAGAAAGAACTAGATTTCTAAATAAGGCAAGGTTTTATCAACATGACTGTGAAGTTTCTTCCATTTGACTCTTGATCAATGAATAAATTAATTAAATTTAAAATTGAAACTGATGTTACCAGATGTTTACCAATAAGCTTTCTATTGTTCTGCCTCCCTTATTGCCCCTATATAATAAACACATATTCCTTTCCCTTACAAGAAAAGGAACTTTGAAATGATTACTCTTCTCTTTGTCTTTGTTTCTGTTTTCTTTCAGTCCCTTCTGTCTATAAAACCAGTCTCCTCTACTTCACTTAACTGCAGTGCTTTTTCTAATCTATGGGATGGAATATTCTCTGTTTCTAAAATTTCAAAATTTAAGGCCAAGTGAGATATAATGTGATATAAATCTGTTTCGTTATTTGATATAGCTATGGAATTTTGTTTTTGACTTGGTTTAACTAGCTAGACTGTAAATTAATTGGTGATATTAGTTTCCACACATAGAGCAGCCCAGGAGACCAAAAGACTTGGGGAAGCATTTGTTGTAATTTCCCTTCTTTTTACTCTTGACCACTCTAGAACATTTTTTCACCATACGCAATCCTTCCTCAACTCAAATAGCCTCAACATTTCTTATTACTGATATTTTAATATAATTTTTATAATAAAGATGAGAAAGATAAATTAGAGAATGTATTCCACTTCCTCCTCAGGGAGACTAGTCTCTTTTCCTATCAAAGCCCTAAATAAACCCAGTCCTACTGAGCTTTGGAGCCCAGGCATGGTCAGGATGGTATGGCCATTGACATCTTTCTTCTTTTCATTGGGTTAAAATCTGTGATTATCAGAACATACACAAAAAGGAAACCCCAAAATAAATACACATAGCCACAGACATCTGAGTGTTGACAGAGGATCCCAAAGAAAAGACAATTTCAATGAATACTGTTGAAAAAAATGGTTATTCACATGCAAAAGACTGACATTGAATCTTTATCTTTTGCCCAGTATTAATATATATGCAAAGCATATCAAAGATCTCATTATAAGACCTGAAACTTTGAAACTACCATAGGAAAAATTAAAATAACATTAGAACATACTGGCATAGGTAGAGATTTCCTGGAAGAACCCCAAGAGCTCAGAAAAAAAAATTTAAATGAGAAGTGACAAATAGTATTATATCAAACTAAAATGCTTGGGCACAGCAAAGGAAGTGACTAGAGAGAAGGGACAATCTACAGAATGGGAGGCAATTTTTGCCATCTGACAAGGATCTACTAATCAAAATATCAAATTGCTATTTCATCTTAATCCTTTAAGAATGGTCATCTCCAAGAAGACAAACAACACACCTAGGCAAGGATTTGAGGAAATAGGAACGATTATACACTGTTAGTGGAGACATACTCTAGTACAACCACTGTGAAAATCAGTATGGTGGTTTTTCAAAAAAAAAATCCAATCACATCATCACTGGGCATGTGTCAAAGAAAGTATATATCAGAATACAACGGAGGCACTTGCATATTCATGTTCATTGCAGCACTATTTATGAATAGCCAAGCTATTAAAAGCAGATCAGATGACCTACAACTGATGAATAAATCAAGGTGTGAGCATACACACACATATGTGTATGTATGTGTGCGTGTGTATGTATGTATATGTGCATATATATAGGACTGACTATAGTCTTCCATAAAGAGGAATGAAATTCTTCATTCTCAGGGTTATAATCCAGACCAGTCTGAGAAAAAGTGAGACCCTATCTCAAAAATAACTAGAACAAAGAAAGACTGGAAGCATGGCTTAATCAGTGGAGCACCTGCTTAGTAAACATGAATCAGGTTCAAACTCCAGTACCATCAAAAAAAAAAACTTTTTAATTGAAATCTCAAACATGAGGGATAGTTAGAATAGCTAAAGAGAGAAATAAGGTAACTCATTATACAAAATATTATTGGATTTTACTTATAAAATTACCTTTGGTATCTTATTGTATCCTAAGTCCTATTGTTTAGAGACTACAACATAGGTGCTCAACAGGTACTTGCTTAGAGAAGGTTGTTTGTCCTATTGATCACTATAGCAATTTAGGCTTAGTCCTAAAAGATATGCACTCCTTACTAGCTCTAATCAGCATTCAGCCTGGGTGTTATTATACTGCCTTGTAAACAACATTGTTTTGCAACCTTAAAGTCAGTAATTCCATAGAAATTAAATTGGGTTTACAGTAAATCCATGATTACCATATAATCTGTGGAGTCTAAATCACGATGTACTTAGCTGTAGAATTGCATGTAAAACACAGAATGATGATTACATAGCTGTTTAGGGCCTAGGAAAGAAAGGGACACCAAATGTTTTGATGGTTGAAGAGCTGTGAAATTGTTCTGTTTTTAACTTCTCATTTTAATTATGATCCTCAAATATCTTGACTTAACTCTGCCTTAAAAATGGCCTTAAGATCTACTGCGAAATCTTTTGACTTACATCAGTGTGTTGAGAGTTTATTTTAATAAGATGTTAAAAATAGAAAACCCATCTGATTTAAAGTGACAGTAAGATGGAAAAAAATTAACCAGTTTTGCCTTTAGCAAATAATCTCTTTATTGAAGGAGATCTTTTGTAATAGTGTTTTGTTAAAGCTCCAGGTAGTGTTTCTAGATATAAGAATTTATCGACTGAGTTTTCATTTAAAGGCTCTAGTTTGTGTCAAGGTCCAGGCACTGCTTGACTTGCTTTTCCAGTGTTTTAGTTGGTTACACTTGCTATAGTCCATTTTATGCTGCTATAACTGAATTCATGAAGCTGGTTAATGTATAAAAGAAATACATTTTATTTTTGTGTATAAATCAGGAGGCTGAGAAGCCCAGGGCCACAGCTGCAGCATGTGGTGAGGGCCCTCATGCTTCATCTTCAGTTGGGCAGTCTCTGATCAGGAGCAAAGATCATAACATGTCTCCATCTTACAAAGCCACTGGTGCTATTATGGGGTCCCACCAAGATGATCTTCTGCAATCCCAATTATCTCCCCAAACCACCCCCTCCAAATATCATGAACAGAAGACGTTTCAACACATATATTTTGAGGACAAAGAGTTAAAACATATTAGCAATGAGTGTTACTCTCCTGATACAGTCTAACCTGTAAGTTAGACTAACTAAGCCCTAGAGACAGAGATATCTACAGAGCTGTCAAAAAATAAAAATCCACTGCATAATTCATGAAAGACTTACCCCAAAACTCATGTGTTCCATGTCCTAATTGAGAATCTCTTTTACAATGACAGGACAAGTAAGTTATAGGCTCCATCTTGAAAGAATTCAAAATGTAGATCCCAAAATAGGAAGAGAACTCAGGAAATCACTATAATTCAAGATCAGTGAAGCAAACTCAGGGGTGGCATTGTGTACTGGTAAGGAACATGGAACTGAAATTTCAAAAGAGGCAAGCACTCGCCACTAGGCCATATTCCCAGTTCTGCTTAAAATTGTCTTTATCAGTCTGCAGTATACTAAAATTTAGCTCATCATACTTTTATATCATGTCATTTTTTTTAATTTTCTAAGTTGCATGTGATCGGCTATTTGCTACTTTTTTTTTTAAATTTGCAAGCTGTGTCAAAAGTGACCTGATCCTGTGGCCATTGTTTAATGCTTTGTGTTCCCCAAAAAGCTTTCAAAGCCAGGACTTAGAATGCATGGAATCAGCAAGGAGCTTCTTCTAATGCATTGTCTATATTTTTCAGAAGCCAAATAAATGCAGATATTTAGTATGCTAATTGTATTAAACCAGCAGAAATATTTAAGGCAATAAAGTATAAACATATTGGGGGGAGGAGAAAGAGGGAAAATATATATTATATAGGTTTACAGGCAGACATAAGAGCCCTAAATATATTTCTCCTGCATTTCTTGGTTGACCCTACAAGGATTTGAGCTTCGACAAGCATTTAGCAGCAAATTACCAAAATTCATTTAGCATAGACCAGAAATAAGCTTTTAGCACGTCTTGTTTCCATAATAAATCTACTTCTGCAATATGTACCCTATGAAATTATTTCCTTCTGACTTTCCATTTCAAAATGTGTATTTTCTGACTATTGTCACAAACTGTACAACAGAAAATCAGTATCGGATACTCTCCCAAACAATAAATTTCTAGGATCAAAAAACAAAAACAAACCAACAACAACAAAAAAGAAATTTCAAAAGACTCCTAACGTCACCAGTTCTTAGAAGTGAACCTTAAAGAGCACACATAGCAATCCCATTTATATTTCTGTAAAACAAATGAGTGAGCCTGGTGGCTCATGCCTGTGACCCTACCTATACAGGAGGCTGAGATCTGCAGATCTTGGTTTGATGCCAGCCCTGGCAGGAAAGTCTATGAAACTCTTTTGTCCAATTAACCACCAAAAAGCCAGAAGTGGAAATGTGGCTTAAGTGGTAAAGTGCTAGCCTTCAGCACAAAAGCTTAAAGACAGTGCCCATGCCCTGAATTCAAGCCCCAGGACAGGCACACACACACACACACACACACACACACACACACACACACACTAACAAGTAGGATTGTCATTGAGATGAAATGACAGGGTGATTGTGTGTGTCACACTCTACACAGTGGCTGGAACATGGGGAGAACTAAAAGAGTGTTTATTATTATTATTATCATTAGAGGAACATAATTATTGGAGTACGGAGGACTGAAAGAAATTGCCATGTTTGTGCAATTTGTGAAGGCATGACAGTGAGATATGAGAGAGAACCATTACCAATTTAAAGGAAAATTGGTGTAGAGGGCAGAATCTTCAGTAGGACTAAAGTATGTAATCACAATGGGGAGGAAAAATGAAGCCCTACATGCAGGGCACATGGAACTGCCTGTGGGTTGAATTTGAATGATGAGAAATGGCCGTAATGGTGAATATTCTAGGTGGGCTCACCATAGAAAAATGGTGAGAAGTGAGAGAATAAAAGTAAAGAAGCAAGTGAGCACTGCCTGACAGTGGTCTAGAGTGTCAGGGATATTGTGTAGAAAGATATTTGAAAACAATGAACAGTGCAGATGTGGCCTAATCAGACATGGAATTTCGAACAAAATTATAGCAGTAATGAGAAGATGATAAATAAGTTAGGGTTCTTCAGAGAATCAGAGCCAATAGTCTATGTGCAGAGAGTTCAATGGAATTGGCTCCTATGATTATGAGCTAAGAGGTCCCATGATAGGTCATGTACAAACTGGGGAACAAGGAAGCTGGTATTTGACTCGGTTCACATCTGATGACCTGAGATTCAAGAGAGCTAATGGTACAAATACTCAGCCCAAGGCCAAAAGTGTGAGAAAGTGATGGGGGATAGGGGTGGGGGAAGGAGGGGGCACACACTGGTGCAAGTCCTGGAGTCTAAAGGCCAGATAATTTGAGGTTCTGATGTCTAGGTCAAACAACCTCAGGGGTGGGAGGGAGGTAGAGAAAGGGAAGAGAGAGGAAGGAGGAGAAAGAGATGGTGTGAAAAGCAAATCCACTTTTTCTTTCTTTTCTCTCAGCTGATTGAACAGTGACCACCCACACTGGGGGAGGGCAGATCTTTCTAAGGACTATGATTCAATTATTTCTGGAATCACTCTCATAGACATTGTCAGAAATAACTTGTTACCAGCTATCTAGGTATCCCTTAATCCAAGTAAGTTGACAATGATAATTAATCATCACAGAAATACTTTATACTTGATGAGATGACCAAAGGAAAGTCAGACACGAAAGTTTTACTGATTGAGATGAAAGACTGAGGAAGGCCTGACCTACGGTTTAGAACAAACAAACAAATAGTATGTAAAGGAGAATCAATGAATGTGTTATTATAATCTCCAAGACTATAATGATAAATGATAACTAGCACTGGTTTAAAATAACATACAATGATTTTCTCATTCTTCTGAGGATAGAAATCTTAAATCAAGGTGTCTATGGGGCCTCTCCTTTTCTTTGAAGTTTCTGAACAAGACTTTACCTCTCTCCTAACTTCTGATTTTTTCCAGAAATCCTTAGTCTTTCTTAGCATGTAGCTTCTATCACAAGTTTTGCCTCCATTTTCAAACAGATACCTTCCTGTGTATGCTTCAGTATCTAAGTATCTCACTCCTTTCTATTACAATGGTTCCCATGAATTTTGGGTCCATCCTCAGTATAAATTTTTCTTAAATTAACTACATCAACAAAGACTATTTCTAAATCTTGTTACATTCACAGGCTCTAGAGTTAGAATCGGAACCATTCAATCTACTTTAGTCAAAAAGTCTACAAACTTGAATACCAAGATATGAGAAATTAGAAAGTGATCTCTTCCTCTATACAAACTCCATGATTTACTTTTATTTTTCTTGCCAATTCTGGGGCATGAACTCTGGGCCTGGGCACTGTCCCTGAATTTCTTTTGCTCAAGGCTAGCATTTTACCACATGAGCCACAGTACCACTTCCAGCTTTTTCTGACTAGTTTATTGGAGATATGAGTCTCACAGACTTTCCTGTTCTATCTGGCTTCGAGCTGTGATCCTCAGATCTCAGCCACTGAGAAGCTAGTATTACAGGTGTGAGCCACTGGCCCCGGCTCAAACTCATTTTTTTTATTTTTTATTTTTTTGTAGTTGAAGGAATAAAGAGAAGCAGCCCCTTTGATACTTGGGTAAGATCAGCCAGTCCTTAAACGAGCAAGAGATCAACATCCCTCTGCTGTTCCTTCCTCTGTGAGTCAGATAGGGTGGCTGCTGCCCTGTGGTTGCCATGGGGTCCAGCTCCCTCAGGCAGAGGCTCTCCTCAGGCAGTGGAAAACCAAAAGGCTTTGTACCTCATTTTTCTGTAGTCATGACAAAATAATGTAATTTTATTTACTATACATGTAAACACTTGATGTGACTAAGTGTCATATACTAGTTATTGTGGGTTCTTCATTCACAAGAGCCATCATTTGATTATTGTTTCTTTAGTTAGACTGCTTTCCAGCCTCAATGGCAAACTTTACTTTTTTATATTGAAGTGATATGTGTGTAACCCTCTCCCACTGTGACTGCCATGCTAATTTTGATGACCTTAATACCACAAACCAAAGGTAGAAAGAGAAGACCTTCATGCCCTGGCCATTGAACAGCTCCAACACTGTATCTATGTTTCACTTTACTCTTTTTTTCAGAAAAGTTTTATAAGTAAAGTATCTACAAACCATTAGGTATATTTTTAAAATTCATAGCTAAAATTCCATTATGATAAACTCCAGGGGACATTTGCAACACATTGGTTGTACTAAAATTTTGTTGTACTAAATGTCATTTGAAACCTAAGCCATAACTGAGAAATACTTTCTGGAATAGATTCTTATAAAAGCACTGCTATAATGGGGGCTCTCGCCATATCACATTAAAAGATCTCATTGCTCCCACCTGGTGGCTCCATCAGTGTGATTCATATACACTTACTAATAAAAGTTATCAGGAGATAGAGCCACTGACACATGAAAATCAGTACATTGGTTAGTACAGTAGGTTGCTGCTCCTCAAGGGCAGGACATATGTATCACTCATCTTTGTACCACCAGGTGTCTGCCAAGTACTTGAGGGTATTAAAATTATTTGATAAATGAATGAATAACTAAATGACTGAGTGCTGATTAAATAGATTCAATTTAGAGAAGCCCTCAAGAGACTGTGCCCTAAATCTGTTTATATATAAACATTCACCAAAATTATTTAATACATACTTAGAATCAATGCAGGATTACGGTCCTATAAGAGCAGATTCTACTGTGAATCATCTGAGTATCTGCAAGCCAATCAAGTCATTATTGCTTCTAATTGGTATTCCTATAAGTGGTTAATTCTACCCCTCCCATCCCCCATGTTTCACTTGTAAGCAGTCTGGTGCAAAATTTGCTCCTATCTTTAAGACCATCTTCATAATTACTCCCCATCTGAATCTTGGAAGCAAAATACTCCAATGATGGGTACAAATGAGGGAGAGGCATGTCAGCACACATGGGCAATGGCTTGTGGCAATGAAGATTTATTTGATCCAGCCAGCCAAGTGATCACTAGAAGCAAGTAATCAAGAGAATAAAATTCCAGGGTGCATTGTGCCAGGACTTTCTTTGTTCCATAGCATGTCCCAGCATGATCTATAACAGAGTATACAGTCCAGGGAATGGTATGCTTATTAACTCAACTCTTACTTGAAGATGTTGACCTTGACAATATTAGAACTTTGGAACTCAATTTTTGTTCATAAATGGCTTTAAACTTTGTTGCTCAGTAGATGTCATTGGGATTTATTTGGCTGCCAGCTCTGAGTTGCTATTTGGAAAGAGCAGTACCATATGCAGTACATGCATATTCAATGGTGCAGTTCTTTTTTGTAGGGGGAAGGGGGGATGCCCAGACTCGTGGCTCACAATATGAATTTGCATCCCACTTTGCATAAATTTGCATATAGACTTCATAAGCCTCTAATTTCAAGTATGTAAAATGAAACGAATCAATGCAATCTACTGCAATTGTTTTCCAAGGCATTAATCATATGAAATACATCCCAGCTTTCCTTAACCAATTAATTTAATCACATCCAAGGTTAGCAGAGACAGGAAAGTAATGAATAATGGCTGCTAAGTGCCTGGCTTAGGGCTGAAAGGATATATACAGCCTCAACACTTCTCCAGTGTGCCTCCTTTCCAACTCTTGAATCTCCTGTAGAAGATGATAGTTTCCCCAATATTCATTTTTTTCCATGCCCCATCTCTATAAGACTATATGGTTCTACCCTTATTCTGACCAATGCAATATGAGCAGAAGTGATGCATCCCATTGAAGCAGAAACTTTATCAGCTAACACATGGCTCAGAGTCTCATTTTCCTTTACCATAATGTAAGCAATATTCCATATTGAAACTTCTCCATTAGCTTGAATCCCAGGGTTAGATCAAGCGATGGAGAACTCCAGCTGACCCCCACAATGGATGTGTAACAAGACAAAGAATATTCCTTTGTGGCAGCTGCTGACATTTTTTTAGGCCATTTGTTTCCATAGCACATCCTAGGCTACCTTGCAACCTATGATGCATGTCCTGAATTAGCAAAATGAGCTATTAATTTGACTTCAGAGGCTTATGTTAGTTCTGTTTATGTGAATAGCATTGGAATAGAGGCAAATGAGTAAAAGATATATTCCATATGGCTAATAAACATCTAAAGTAGTTAGGGGAGATAATGTATACATTCAAGTTCAATTAAATGTCACCATACAAAACAACACAGTGTGTTTTATACTTTCCCTGTTTGAGCAAGGTGGAATGACTATATAGAGTTTTTCAGATTAGGAAAAATTCATACAACTTTGGTCTGTACTTGAGAAACATACCAACTTCTCCTTTGCAATGACTTGGAGTTCTTCATGTTCCACTGGGGGAGAAGTCTCAATTAAATGCTAATTTTTAAATACTTTTCCTTAGTACCATAAATCCACTATTAATTTAAGAGTATATGAACCTAAACCCACAGGAGAGTGCACAGTAAGTAATTAAACAATGAAGTCCTTAAATCCTGAACCTGGAAACCAAAGCTCTCTGTATATCCCAAGTGAAAAATGTGTGAAATAAGTTAAAAATAACACAGCAATATAGATTAAATAAACACAGGGAGCAAATGTTCTTTCAGCCAACCTTTTCTAGTGGGTTGCTTTCTGCTTTCTCACAGTGCTGTCCTGAAAATTCCAAATATGGAGGAGCAGTTTGTCCCTGACCCCAAGAAACAGAAAGTCAAGGAAGACATGCAGATTATTTTAGATTATATCTAGATTATATTTGTAGCCCCATAATGAAAAGGTTACAAGTATATATGTGACAACTCCAAAAAGATAAAAAAGTATTCATAAAACATAAAACTTTTTTTATTCTTTTCCCTAAACACACATAGCCAAGAGATGTCCGTACATTTTTCAAACTACTCTGTACTAAGCACATTTTATTTATGATTTCTAGATTATACTATAATCACCCTTGACTTAAACCCACCTCCTGCTCAGTATAATCTCTATGTAATTAGTATGTAAGTCACATAAGAATCTTACCAGACCTATTAGAAGACCTATTATATTTACAGTAATTTTTAATTGTGTGAAATGAATACTAAGGAGAGAATCCAACATTCAAACCACAGGAAAAGCAAAACAGAGGCAGTTTACTAAAGAATCAAGCTTTCATTGACTTCAACAAATACCTCAGGAGTCTACAAACATCTTTGATATTCTTCAGGAATGAAAACTTGCAGCAGAGTGAGATGGTCCTGAAGGCTCTTAGATTACATATGCTAGAGAATGATGTCTCCTAACCAAGTGCATTCCTTGCCAATAGCAGAAAAAGCTGGATTAAAAGTCTAGTTATAAAACACATTTCTGGGGCTCCATCTCAACTCAGAAGTTTTAGAGTTAGTGCAAAGGAACACTAAACTTTTGAAACCTGCATGACTCTTAGCACAATGGACACCAATTAACCCAACTTTCAGATGGCTGGAGGTATAGCTTAGTGATAGAGATTACCTAGCAGGAAAACTGATCCTTGAATTTGAGGCTGAGAAGGAGTAATATAATGACATCATACAGAAAAAAAGCTATTCCAAGTGAATGTTGCTTTAAAAATTCTTAGGTCTTGTGATTATAGTGTTAACTTGATTCACTTGTAATTAATTAGACACTGCCTTCCAAATGGTAGTGGCTGAGAACAACTCAACAAGTCTGTGGTTCTAGAGTTCTCATTAAAGAAGAGAGAGAATTTCCTGTATCATTCCTACAATCATGTCAGCTGTCTGGGCCTTAGCTATGTATTGGTATGAATAGGCCTCAGTGAGCTTCTGGTCACTAGAAGGGAGGAGAAGAGATTTGGGGGCTTGTAGTACAATTTGGTATTCTGAAGGTAGAAGGGACAGAATATCAAGTATTCAATCTTCTCATATAGAAAGTTTTTATGTTTTGGTCTATGATATTCTAGGATTCCTACTGGAGTGAGACCTCTCTCAAGTTTAGAAACGAGTTAGGCAGAAATATGGCCCATTGGGGATTAAAGAGAGATCCTGATTTTACCCGTGTCTGGGGTAATGAGACAAGGGACATGAGATTCTCTCCCTTGGATCACCATGGTTCTTTCCTCATTCCTTTGCACTAAGGAATTTTCCTGTTCTTGATGATTTTTTTTCCTTCAGATTTTTTCCTGTAGCTTTGCAGTTTTGATGATAGTAATTTTCCACTGGTTTGCAATGAAGCTTTGGATGTGACCTATGGTCACAATGTCCCCATAATTTAGCCATCCCTAATATGCCCATTCTTTGGAACGCCAACTTTTATTGCTATAATAATTCTCACATTATTTATAAATAATATAGTACCATAAATACTGACCTTCAGGGCCAGTACAAGATGTTTTTCATCAGACTTTTGCCTGGTTGAGGTGAAATTCCAGCTCTTCATAACATTTTACTGCAGACAGCTATGTTAACTTCTCTAAAGATGTCTGGGACATTTAGGGACACGGGAATTGCGAAGCCATAAAAGTGACATTGTGTGACCTAACATAAGCACAGTGGCACCTCCTTGTGACCCTGATGTTAAATGGCAAAGAAAACCCCTGTCAGATAGATATTTTCCCCTAAGGTTAGCATGCATTAAACATCAGGGCTGTAGAGAGGCACAAGTGATTGTTGCCATGAAAGCACTGCTTGGACCTTTCAGGGGAACAAAACTTATGACATGTTAAAGATTTCATGTTTTCCCCTCCCTGGGAAACAGGGGACATTATTCTCCCATTTACAGAAGGAAAATAAAGAGAAATGAGCAAACAAACATTTCAAAATGTACAACTAGCTCAGATACCGGGATAGAACTGGAAAAAAAAAAAAGTAAGCATGACTTTTAAGAATCTCTTCAGAAAATTCTGGGCATTTTATTTGAAAAAGAAGTCAGCAAGAAACAATTAAATGCAGGTAGTAAGGATGAGTGGGTTGTAAAGAAAGGATATTTTGCATTAAGAGTGGGGAAGTGATGTGACCTAAATGGGAAGCTGAGGCACCCAGAAATGAGCAGTAGTGGAAATTCATTTCTCCCTCTACACATGATGGGAAAGGAAAGTATTCGTGTCCCAAAGAGAGTTAGCCCCTATCTGGGACCTTTCATTGGCAAAACAAATGAAAAGTTCAAGAGATGAGCTGGTCTGGAGGTGCAGACTTATGGAGCTTAAGAGAGAAGCAGAAAATGACTTAGGAAAGGTGGACAAAAGGCAAAGTGCCACTGTATCCAAGGAGCATAATTGTCTACTACATTTCCTTTCTCTTATCTTCAAGAAATGTATTTCATTTGCAGTGCAAGTAACAAGATCTACACAGCTAAATTGCAATAGACAGCATGACCCCAATATTACCCAGTAGTGAAGAATATGCCATATGTGTGCTTAGTCTTTCTGTGTTTTACATGAAATCATGGAGCATTTCTCTTTCCTTTTATTAGCATCCCCCTTTTTATGCCTGTTTTTGTGCATCATTCTTCTGTTTCTTTCCTCTTATACTGTTTATTCAAACTTAATACTCTTTCATATATACCAATAGGTGGTAGCATTATAAAAGTTTCATCCATACCACATGTATTTCCAATGGGCACCGACATCTGGAATTGTTGGAAAGGTCTCAGAATATTGGAGTGTTACATAGGAATAAGGACATCAACTTGAAAGGAACTCAGCCAGGCAAGATTTTACTTCTGCAGAAGGATGTGCTACCAAGTAGACAAATGCACTGGGTGGGTAGTCCATCAGATCTTATCCTTAATGTGTTACTACCCTTTGTTCTGATTGGTCAGGACTTAAGTTTACAATCTTGTGTGGTTGGCTAGTTTGAAAGAAGTCAAAAGTTTATCTGAGCAACCAGCCAAATCCAGGATACCTGGCCAAAGCAGGAACTTGTCAGACAAACAATTCTTATGCTACTAGCACTCCACTACTTGGGCCACTCCTCTAGGCCCTAGAAAAACAATTCTTATAGCAGGATATGGCTTGAATAAAATATCTTATTGAAAGATGGCACACAGTTTTTAAATGGCAGTGCATATAACAAACACCCACTTTAAGAGAAAAAGAGTTAACTACTATGTTTCCTCTCTATTTTACATTCTTCTCTTCAAATCTGGTCAGCATTGACTTTCCCATTTGGCAGTGTATTACAGGTGTTTGGAGAGGGCAAATTCAGTCTCTGAACAATAACTCACATGCACAAAAAATATAAGCAATTACATCTATTACTCTGAAAGCAAATACTAAAAAGGTAAATATATACAACATGATTCCTTTCCTTTTTCACTTGAGACTGGGAAAGATGATGAAATACCTGCATGAAAGAGATGCCCAATTGAACCAAAGCACAGGTCCCACTCCATTTTTCCAGTAAGGTTCCCAGCAGTGGTACCCTGGAATACCACCAGACAGCCACTGTGGCTATGGTTCGTGTTGATTATTCCCTCAAATATCGGTGCACACTGTATCTGGACTAGTTTCCCAGAAATTCCAATATTTCCCCTGTCAGAAACAACAGTGACAGGGTCTTACAAGTTACCCCAGTCTATGATTTCCCAATAGGGAGATACCATGTACTCCATGCCCATAAGGATCTGAGGTCCATCCCAGCGGGAATGGCCTTTGCCACTCAAGCCTAACAGGCATAATAGTAATTCACTTTTATTTTATGGAGGAACATTTCACTTCCCCCGCCCCCCCCACACACACCTAGACATTCCACCAAGTACTAGTCTCCTACTATTTAGTCTCAATTTCTATGGTCTATCTCAAATCTTTAACTTCACTATGGTTCATGAGAGGACTTAATGGTATGATAAGTTTTCTAATTTGAATTTTTTGTGTGTGTGCCAGTCCGGGGACACCTTGAACTCAGAGTCTAAGCACTGTCCCTGAGCTTTTTACTTAGCTCAAAATGATCACTCTACCACTTGAGCCACAGCTCCACTACAGGCTTTTTAGTGATTAATTGGAGATAAAAGTTTCATGGGCATTCCTCCTTAGGCTGGCTCCAAACCATGAATCTCAGATCTCTATCTCCTAAGTAGCTAGGATTACAGGCATGAGCTACCAGCACCTGGCTATAACTTGAATTTTAAGTCTGCACAGGGGCTTGGCTCCTGAGATGGGGTCCCAATTTTATATATCTTAGGACTAACTCAAGGGTCTGTCCAGGCCTCAGAGCCGAGGATTGGTCAATGCAATTAGTGAGGAGTTTCTTGAGTTGACAATAGACTAATTAGGTCCCCATAAGGCAGTACCCAACAAGTATCAAACTATTATCAGGGTAAGCAAGACAGGGTGATATTTATGACCAACCTAGAGAACTCTCTATCTGTTGCTTGCATATAATTTACAGGAACTGAAGCTACCTTTCTAGAAGTCTTTACAGATTATTATAAGAATCATTTGGGAGGGTCAGTGTATGGAATTACTGTCCCTTGTTCCTTCTGACAGGAATCCAGAGCAACCTTGATTCAGGTGTAATGAGTCCAAACTTGTTCCATCAGCTGTCTCAGTCATAAGCAGGACTTGATATAATCCTTCCCACGTGGGATCAACTTCCCCTCAGTTATCTTCTCAGGCTTTTGAGGATGAGCTGAAAACCTCAAAAAGAAGGGTTTGCTAAAGGCCCACATCTTGAGAGAAAATGAAGAGGGAACAAGCACATAGTTCAGGCAACATTAACTTTTCTAGGACTTAAATGGCAGGTTCCTGTAGACAGTAATTTTCCCCACTGGTTTTAAATTTGGACCTAAATAAGTATGATCAGGTCACAGGTTTGAGCTAATCAGTTATTAACTAGTCATGATCAGTTGGTTCTCATTTATTCAAATACCCTGGAAAAACTATCCATAAAATGTTCATTACCTGTAACAAAACCTGGGATTTTGGTAGGCCTAGTCTAACCTTGGTCTGGTAATTGATTAGTTCTAGGCAGTTATATTTGATAGGATTTGACAAATGCCCTTAAGTATTTGTCTAGGTTTAAATAGCCACCAAATGAAGTGCTATTTTACAAGAAGCTACTTTAGTGAAGCTACATCCTATTATAAGAATTGTTTTTCAGGGGCTAGAGACATGGATCAAGTGGTAGAGAACCAGAGTAAGAATTTTTTTTTGGACAAAGTTCCCGCTTTGGCCACATGTTTGGTTTGGGCTGATTGCTCAGATAACCTTTAACCTATTCCAAACTGGCCAATCATGCAAGATTGTAAACTTAGGCTCTAACCAATCAGAACAAAAGGCAGTAATGTGTTAGGATTAAGACTTGGGCAACCTGCCCACCTAGCACACTAATTTACTTAGCTTCCTGTCAGTAGCCAAGAAGATAAGTAAAATCTTGTCTTGCTGAGTTCCTTTCAAGTTGGTGTCCTTATTCCTTTCCTATGTGACACCCCAATATCCCAAGACATTTCCAACACCTGACACAAAATATTTAAAATTTATCCAGTAGTGGTTGATAAGGAAGAGATCTTTGGCCTTGAAAGATGCAACAGAAAGGAATTCTTCATGGCCATGACATTAATCATGACTTCTGGCAATACCTAGCTTTGGTCCTGCCTAGCTGGGAGAATTAAACACTAGATATTTTATACTCTAACACCATTTCCTCATCCTCAAATCCACAATTCTCAGCATTTACAGGTCATATAAAGTAATATGAGAACATGCTGAACTATTGAGCATAACTAGATAACTAGTTACATCATTGTTAGATAGTTGCACAAAGGAATTGTCATTCAACAGAGCAGCTTATGAACACAGTGTTTCTTGATCAGTGTTACCCCTTTTAACATTCTCACCCACCTCTTCCCTCACTTTTCTTTTCAGGTTATATATTGAATTTTTGCCATTTAACAAAGTAATTTATATATACAGTACATCTTGATCTGTTTCATCTCTTCCACATTTCCTTCCTCTTCTACTCACCCCTTCCCTTAGTTCAAATTTCTCACTTCTGTGGTATTGTATACAATACATTCTTGCCTGCATCCTACTCATTTCTACCATTCATTCTTCTATCCCTCTCCTCTTGATCTCTGCTCCTCACAAGTATCCATTTCCTAGTACTCATTTTCTTGGCCTTTCACTTAGTCTTTCTAAATAAGTACATTAGTTGTGGTCCCCATATTCTATTATACCTCAGTTGATTCAGTTGTAACCACTTGGGTGCCACCTAGAGTGCTTACTTCTGGATTTATAGGCACATGCTAGTTCACACTAATGAGGGAAACTGTGCAACCTGTGCTTCTTTGCATCTGGATTACTTCATTTAACATAATCCTCTCCAGGTCTTTCCATTTCTGTATGAATGGTTCAATGTCATTCTTTCTAATGGATGAGTAGAATTCCAATTTGTGTGTGTGGCGGGGGGGTGACATTTTCTTAACCCATCTGAACTGATTCCATATCTTGGCTATGGTAAATAAAGCTGCAATAAACATAGTTGTGATAATGGCTTTAGTGTATCCTTGTTTGCACTCTATTGGGTATATGTACAGAAGTGGAGTTGCTGGGTCTCAGGGAAGCTTTATGTTTAGTCTTTTGAGGAACCTCCATACTGCTTTCCACAGTGGTTGAATAAGCCTACATTCCCACCAACAGTGTATTAGAGTTCCCTTTTGGCCACCTCCATGCCATCATTTGTTATTGTCAGTTTTCTTGATAATGTTCATTGTAACTGGGGTGAGGTGGAATCTCAGTGTTATTTTGATTTACATTGCCTTTATGGCCAGAGATGTTGAACATTTCTTCATGTGCCTATTGGCCATTTAAATCATTATCCCATTCATTACTTGGGTTGTTGTTTCTTTGAGGGTTCAATTTTTTAAGCTCTAAGTATATTTTGGATATTAGGCCCTTGTTTGATGGACAGCTGGTAAAAATCTCCAGTTCTATGATGTTTCTATTTGGTTTGCTAGCTATGTCCTTTGCTGTATAGAAACTTTTAACTCTTGCAGGGAAGGGTAGGGGAAACATCAGAGCTCCTGGGCACAGGTAAAACATTCTAAGTAAAAATCCAGTATCACAACCAATCAAAGATAGAACAGTTACCTGTTTTTTTCTGACAAGTTCCTGCTTTGGTCAGTTGTTCTGGTTTTGGTAAGCTAGGTAACGAGGGTTTCTCACTGGAAGATGGTTCTCTAATACTTGAATAAGGAGTATCAGGGGCTGGGGATATGTCCTAGTGGCAAGAGTGCTTGCCTCATATACATGAAGCCCTGGGTTCAATTCCCCAGCACCACATATACAGAAAATGGCTGGAAGTGGCGCTGTGGCTCAAGTGGCAGAGTGCTAGCCTTGAGCAAAAGGAGCCAGGGATAGTGCTCTAAGCCCCAGGACTGGTTAAAAAGAAAGTAACTCTTTCTTTCTTTTTTTTTTTTCCTTCAAATTTTTATTATCAGACTGATTTACAGAGAGGTGAAAGTAGCTCTTTCTACTACTTGAATCAGGCCTCCACTTCTAGGTTTTTCCTGGTTAATTGGAGATAAGAGTCTTGAGGATTTTTCTTCCCTGACTGCCTTTGAACCTTGATCCTCAGACCTCAGCTTCTTGAAAGCTAGGGCTACAGATGTGAGCCTCCAGTTGCCAGCCCTTCTCTTCTTTTTAAGGTTGCTCTTTTCTACTGTGTAGCTTTGAAGTAGTCAAATGAGGCTCAATCACTCCCCCTGCCCAAATTAAAGAAAGTAGAACCCGAATTCCTCATATTTTTATTTGCCACTTTGAAATCCTCTTCTTTTCCTAACTAAAGACAAGTCACAAAAAATATGACGGGAAATTTGTCTAATTAAAAATAAAAAATGGCATGCTATGTCAGGGAAGGAAAACTTGCTAAAGGCTTAATTTCTCAGTGGAAAAGGAAAAGAAAAATCTAGAAGGGAGGGAAAAAAGAAGCAGAGATTTTTTTTTCTTTTTACAAATCTGTGAACATGTCATTTTATAAGTCAAAGTGAGGACAAGAATAAGTGCTATTACGGCAATTTTCAGTCTGTTTGCTATTTTGATTGCTGTGAATATGCTGGAGAATGGCAACTACTTTCTGAAATGGCATGTATTTATGTGCTGATAAATAAAGCAGCAAGCAAGTCTGGAGACTTTCAAAACCAGCAGGTTATTTCTCTCTAGAGTCAGGCCTGTGAAGCAGCTACAGAAGAAGACATGGGGTCTTATTTTAGCATCTTCTTCATACCAAAGGCAGAATGTGACCATCATCAGGTTACATCAGCTGTGTATTAGTTCCCTAGCACTGCTACAATTAATTACCCCAAATAAATATGTGTGATAGATTACTACTCAGTGGCTTAAAACAATGCAAGTTTATTACCTGATAGTTCTGGAGGTCAGAAGTCCAAAGTGAATCCATAGGGCAGCATTTGTGCTGGAATCTCTAGGGATTATCCATTTCCTTGCCTTTTCAACCTTCTAAACAGGGCCTAAATTCTTGGCTCATAGTCTCCATCACTTTCACCTCTGTTTCTCTCATCACGGGGGCCTTTCCTTACTCTGACCCTCCTCCCACTTAGAAGGACCCATGCAATTATATTCAGCCCACCTGGATAATTCAGGATAGTCTTCCCGTCTTGAGAGTCTTAAATTAATCACAACTGCTAAATCCTTTTTGCAGTGTAAGGTGGTACATTCCTAGGTTTCAGTGATTAGGCTGACGTCCGAAGAGACCATTATTCAGCCCACCACAAACTGCTTCCCCAAAGTTTCATGACCATCATTCTAGGAATGGGGATCCTGACACTGGAGTCAGAATTCCTTCTCATAAATCTTGTCACCGCCCATCACATCTAGATGTTCTTGAGGAATCTATTCTTTCAAGGTAAATTATAGCAACTTTGTCTCATCTTGCTTTTAAATGCTGGGGATTGGGGGTGGGGAGCTGGTACAAACCCTGAATTGTAGTGACCAACCAAGGTTAATTATGATCGCAATTAGCATTATGAAACAACAAAGGATAAAAACAGATATAACTCACAATGTTAAAATCAGGGAAGCGATGACTGTTTTGTTGTTGTTTACTGTTTTCATTGCCTTGTTAGGTGTAGAATACATTGTTTACCAAGACATACTAAAACTGTTAGTTTTATAAGCCAGAAACAGTTGTTTTCACAAAAACTTCTATAGAAGAAATTATTTGTCCATTCACTTTCCTTTCTTTTCTTTAATTTTTAAAGTTTTTTTTTTCAGTTTTTAATTTTTGTTCATTTAACAATTGAGTCACTATGTAGCCTAGACTGGTCTCAAAATTTGTGATTCCCACACACTGGGACATGATAAATTATATAAGACCCTAGTCATTAACATACAGAGGATGAAGGAGGCTTTGAATCAGAGTAGTGGATAAAGGCTCAATAACTATGGAAAATGATCATATAAACTCTAAGAAAAAGGAGCTTCAAAGAAAGAAAACAAGAGAAATTCTGTAGTTGCCTTTGTTATTGTTTTTGTTTTCTTTTCCTTTTGTCTTGTTTGTTGGTTTATTTGTATATGGGAAGGTAAGAGAGGGCATACAAAAGATGGAATGAGGATGAACAAATACAACAATAATGCTCACTAGACACTGTAGAAAATGAACAAGATATCTTATAGGTGGGAACTGGAGGAAAAGACTGGGAGAGAGCAATAGAAGGGAGACATGGTTCAAAAAGAATTTTACTCATTTCTCATTACCTGATTCATGTAACTGTAACCCCTCTGTATATCAACTCTACAACAACAATAAAATTTAAATAAATAAATGCCATTTACTTGCTCATTTATTGATAAATTCATTGATGCTGGAGAATCTTCTGAAAGAAACTAAATAAACCAACAAAGTAAGGTCTCATGTTTACTTTACTTTGACACACATCATTCTGATATGTTATACTCATCCATCTAGGAAACCTTTATAAAGTACCTCTTCTGGTCCAGGTCCTAAGACCCACAAGCTGGGAAGAAGATAGAGAATTGGCTATCTTTATAAATCTCTGTGCTCTTTATTTTGTTAGTTAGTTTGTTTTTTTGGCCAGTCCTGGGCCTTTGGACTCAAGGCCCCAGCACCATCACTGGCTTCTTACCACTCAAGGCTAGCACTCTGCCACCTGAGCCACAGCGCCCCTTCCGGCCGTTTTCCATATATGTGGTGCTGGGGAATCGAACCGAGAGCTTCATGTGTAGGAGGCAAGCACTCTTGCCACTAGGCCATATTCCCAGCCCAATGTGCTCTTTATTTTGTGAAATAAAGTAAGAACTAGCTGCCATCAGAGAAGGACTCTGTAATGAGGCTAAGACGAATTAAGTGCATCTCTTAGTGTAGCAGCTCTGTGCAAAGGAGATAATGTACAACTAACATGGGACAAAGTAGTAAGTTCCATTTCCGATGGTCTCTGCCCTCCTACTGACTGTACATGGGACTTTCAGGCTCTGGAGTGAAACCTAAAATATTCCATCTTTCTTCTACAACTCTATCAGATGCGTGAAGTTAAGCAGAGCTAATTTATTAGAGACTCTGATGGAATACTTCCTAGAGAAGCCCTCAGAGTTCCCACTGAGAAGGTGAGATTGCACTTTTCCTTTGATTGAGGAACTTTAGTACTAAAATAATGCTGAGGTCACAGGAGTGAAAGCATGTAAAACAGTGTCAAGCAGTTGGAGATCATTAGTAACTCTACAGAAGTTCTGAAAGACAAGGTTAACCCCCTGCTAATGGGTTTAATCCTACACTGGTCATAGTCCATAGAACCAACTGTCTCTTCATTCTAACATCAGACTTGGCACAACCATATATATGGGCACTGGCCATGAACTTTCCTCTCCTTCTACTGGGTCTTTTTGCTCTAAATGTCCAGAAAAGCCAATGAGCCTAGGACATCTTTTGAACTTCTTAGAACCATCTTCACGGAAGATTATGGCTCCAAAAGACTGTGGCATTCAACACAGTTCCTTTTTTGGACTCTTACAGATGTTTGCAGAGATAGTGAGCAAGCAGTACAGCTCACCAAAGAAATACAGCCAGAATGCACTAATAATAGGACTCAGATAGTGGTCTTTAATTCAGATCCCTTCTCCTGTTTATACTATGTATCAGCATTAACTTGAAGGCCTATGCTGATTCCAACACAGTAATTTTAATAATACACCATTGTGGATTATTTCTATTAATATTTCTAATTGAATGAAAGTAAGAGAGAAAACACAGAGACTGCTTTGGTGGGTAAGAAAATACCTCCTAAAAAAATCACAGCTTCCTGAACAGAAAGAATCTTCTCCAACTTGAAAGCTCATTGCCTAGAGCAGTGCTTGCTCAAATCTTCACTCCACACCAGCAGCAGCAGCATCACCCTGGAATTTCTTAGAAATGCCATTTCTTGAGCCTTACAGATTTACATAATCACAAACTCCAATGGAACAGCCCGGGCATCTGTCTTGATATGCATCCCTCTGGGATTAAAAACTTTAGACAACTCACATAGAGAAAGTGGTGATTTCAAAAGGAAGACCTGAATACCCCCTTAGAAATAGTCATTAGGAATGTATATAGTTACAACCGAACACCAGAAAACTAATTTTCTTCTAAAATATGAAGAACTCTATGTCAAACAGTAAGCTACTCGTAGCCCAAATCAGATGTGTGTGAAATGTAGCATTTAGATAGAACTTGCCTAGCTTTCTTTCATGCGGGCAAAGTACATCATGTGGTTTAGAACTTGTATCATTTATTAATTTTTAAACTAATTAAGGTACAAAAATGTAATATCCCAAGCTGTGTAAGACATAGGATTAAAGTAGCCCATAGCCACCAGATTGAGGACAAAAGCTGTAAGAATACCAGATAGGGTTATAGTCACACCACCTCCCCTTGCTATCAAATCCCTCAGCAGGGTATTACAGAAAAATTGCTTGTCAAGGGAATGAAATGAATAGTATGTGATCTGTGGTATAATTCTCTGGTAATTCAATTTATACTGAAGGCAGAAAGAGCCAAGGCAGGGGGTGGAAATGACCATGGAGATTGGTCATGTGCATTAGAAAAATTAAAATTTCAGCATCCAAAAGGGAATCATTCATAGTTTAGTCCTCCATGGCACAAGTGCATCTGGCAACAATTCTCAATGTGCAAGATGAGCAAGTCCCCAGGAATGATGTCAAACCCTTTCCTCACCACCCCCCTCCGCCAATAGGTTTAAATTCAAGACAAATCACAAGGCATGGCTTGTACACCGGTACTACTTGGTTCAACAGTTGTCTCTAAAGTTATCCCCATAAGGAGGTGTGAAACTCTCATTGTAAATTAAGATATGTTTATTTCTCTTCTAATTCCCAGCAATATAAATGTGGTAGACAATATGGGTTATTCACTCAGCAACCTTTCTTCCCTTATTCCTTGCTAAGAAAAATCTGATTTTTGTTTATAAGGAAACATTGAAAGGATTTTTTAAATAGCCAAAGACTATGAGGTATCTTCTGCTATAAAACTGTGTGTGCTTGGGATATTATTCTCCTAACATATCTGATTCTATGTTATTTGTACCCCTTATTGTCTTTGAGCTACTTTAAAATCCCATAGAGAGAGTAGTTAATTTGTAGAGCATGGCAAAAACAAATATTTCTTATTTATGTACATGTCAATAAGTCATATTTGATGGAGGTTCAAATAACTTTCTTTTCCCATGGTGGAAGAAGCAAGTTTTGCATTGATTAAGTAAACTCATTTCAGCAACCATGATGATATTTTACGTTGTTTTCATCTTTGGATTCCCTTTGGAAATAGTTGTAACTTCTTTTTTAATTCTATCATTAAAGAGTTAAGTTAAATATTTGACATATGTTCATTTTTATCGTTGTGTGAAAGTTATGAAGAAGCTTAAAACATAATTATCAAATAAGCTAATTCTAAGGTATTCTACAGCTAATTCTAGAAGATAAATCACTTTAAACTTAGTATAATCATACTAACCTCACCCCTGCCCCCCCTTTTGCCTTCTATTGGTTTGGAGGTTACCATGTTACCATACTCTGGTCAACGATAAATAAGAGAATAACATTCTGGCAGAAATTTGCCATTCTGAAATGAACTCCACGTTATGGAAACAAGTGGTATATCATTGTTGTAATTATTTTCAGCATGCCATGTGAAACCATATCTTTTTGTTGTTGTTGTTTCTCTCATAGTACCTTCCTGTGGTTGTACCCCACTATCACTGTATCTCATCTGAGTACCCTGGATACTGTATATACATGTATTAGAACTAGGGAAGGAAAGGGAATATCAAAATCGAGAGACAAAGGATAAAAAGACAAATGATTCCAAAAGCAATACTTGCAAAACCATTCGGTGTAAACCAACTGTACAATTCATGGGGGAGGGGGAGGGAAAGGATGGGGAGAGGCGGGGGATGGGGGGGTCAATGAGAGAGGAGGTAAGTTGAACAACAAATGTACTCACTGCCTTACATATGAAACTGTAACTCCTCTGTACTTCACTCTGACAATAAAGGAAATATATATATATATATATGAAAATTGCCGCCATTCTGATCAATAAACAAAAGGAAATGAGGAGGGCTGGGGATATAGCCTAGTGGCAAGAGTGCCTGCCTCGGATACACGAGGCCCTAGGTTCGATTCCCCAGCACCACATATACAGAAAATGGCCAGAAGCAGCGCTGTGGCTCAAGTGGCAGAGTGCTAGCCTTGAGCGGGAAGAAGCCAGGGAACAGTGCTCAGGCCCTGAGTCCAAAGGCCCAGGACTGGCCAAAAAAAAAAAAAAAAAAAAAGGAAATGAGGAGCTAATAGTGGGACATCAGAAGTACTTTTTCTCTCTAGCCTTTCTATGTTTTCATGGGAAAACAGTCTTTGAAAATGCAGTTGCCATTCCTAATATCATTTCCAATGAGAAGCCATTGCTGTGTCCTAACATAAATTATTGAGCTTCTAAGCCCAGTCTATCAGTAAACTCATGAACTACTCTCACAATGGGAGTAGTTACAGGAGGTAATAATTTATCAGTGTTCAAGTTATTCTAATGATTATTTAAGCACATGTATGTACAAAAATTATAACAAATACCATCACAGATTGAAAAATAAGTACTAGGGAATCTAGTATTTACTTGTTCTAAGTGGGTGTATGTCAAATGTATATACAGTGGTAGCATTGTTGAATAACCAAGAATGACTGTGGCAAATGGGGCAAAGGATGGGTCTTGACAAATGATACAGGATAGTGAGATGTGATGGGAAGATAGAAGTGGTAGTAGAGAAATTTTATTTTAGTGGTGGTGTCATAGTCTGAATGTCTGTGTTACCCTCCTCCCAGATATACCCACGTTGAAAGCTAACACCCAATTCAACCTTGTACAGAAAAGCTGCACTAGAATCCAAATCTTCAGTTCCCCAGGATAGTGTCCTCAACTGTAAATAAAAATTAGATATGTCTCATTGGCAGTGGCCTGTGTGGTATTATACTCTCTATTATTCCTATTTAATGGATGTTTCTCTCACGTCAAGAAATTTGACACAAACCTACAATCCCTCTATGTGCATTAAAGTATTTAATCTGTACAATAGCTCTATAATTTGGATTTTATAGACCATTGCATTCCTAGTTTTTATTTCTATGTCCAAGCCCTTGAATAGTGATATATCACACAGGCTCTGGGCTTGGCCAATTGGACAATGTATCTTACATTGTTTCAAGAGACTTGAACATGATAAAGCAGAAGATTGTAAAATACTTGTGCCTAAGAAACTTGAGACTGAGTAGGTCTAAAGCAGTCCATTGGAAACATGTGACATATTGGCCCCAATGACTGTAACCAACTAGCACCAAATATCATCTGGCACAAATTGCTCTATGTGGATTTATGGACAAATGAGCTTCCAGCCAATTCTCCCACTGGATGTAGCCATATACTTTCGTTCAAGTGAAGCCAGAAGAAAATCTATGCCACCAAGCTGAACCCAAATAACCAAATCTTAAAAGTATAAGCTAATAATCATTTTAAGCCACTAACTAATGAGCAACAAAGACTAACCCTTATACTAGGGTATGTAACATCAATGTCCCAATTTTATAGATAAAGAAATATAAAACTCAGAAATATTGCCTAAGACCATACAACTAGCAAGGGCTAGACTTCAAGATTCAAATTAAATCTGTCTTCAAAACTCATACGTTTAACAGTAACCCCAAACAATATATTCTGAACAAACTGCCAATTGTAAAGGATGAGTGATAAATTCCTCAAAGCTTCCTACTTCTGTGAATGTCAGATTGTAAGTGCTTCAGCAATGATGTTATCTATTTACTCCATTGGCAGCCTGTACCACCAGTAAAAAAAAAAAAATGTGAGTATATGATCTCTGGTGAAATGTAACACTTACTGTTGTTTTTCCCTTGTGTCTTGAATTCATTTCCTCAAGCATTCAGATTTGTCCTAGTTTCTAATAAAGTAGGATCTTACAAAGGAATCCATATTCTCCACTACGGACTTTACCAGGCCATTCCATATACCTGTCCTATGGTCCTATTTGCAGTTTCCTCTACAGGGAATGTGCCCATCCTATTCTAGTATTTTTCCTTCTCATGTAAAAGAATTTTCTTTCTGATTCAACTCCAATGTTGGACTTCCTTAGCAGAGTTACTGCATCCCTTTATGTTATTTTATTTTTACACATAGCTCTATTACAGTGTTTATAATATCTACTCATAAATGTCTTCTCCAGTAGATCCATTCCATATTGACTCTTCAACACTTAGTGTAGTATTGGGCATATAACATATATTAAATTTTATTGAATGAAGGAATAAAAGAATCATCCACCCCATAATAAAATTGTTCTCAGTGCACTTCTTTATCTTGATTACAAGTGTTATTTTTCATCTCTTGTACCTTATTTTAACCAAATTCAATGACTTGCCTATATGAACTTCTCTAGATGTAGAATAAATAGCCAGATGTGATGGAGTACAGCTTATTCCCACCAAAACCTATACTGAAGCTTAATTCTTCAATGTTGAGAGGCTGGGCCTAGTGAGAGATGCTTGAGTTACTAGAGAAGAATGTCATGAACAGATTAATGCTAGCTCTTAGGAGTTAATTTCTTGCTCCCATGGAACAAGAATGGTTGCTGTGATATCAGATGATTACAAAGTGAAGTTATTCCTGTGTTTAGTCTTTGTGTGTATACATTTACTTACCCTTCTACTTTCCTGACATTCATAGAAGAGCATGAGGTCCTCAACAGAAGCCTACTGAAGATAAGCAGCAGATTCCAGTTCTATGAAAACCTCTTTTATTTGTAGGCTTACACAATCATGTGTTGTGTTATAGCAATAGAAAACAAGCTAAGATGGCTACCTATTTAGTAATCAACCCAATATTCTTTTCTTCTGAGATGCACATTTTATAACCTTCCTGCTTGTCCCCATAGTTAGGTGTAGACATGTGACAGATTTCTTACTAATCCTATATAAGCATAGGTGATTTACACTACCTCTTGGCCTAGCCCACAGATATTTCCTAAATGTTTCACTTCTTGTTTTTTCTTCTTTTCCAGCTTGTGTTCATGAGCACAGTGACTTTAAGGTGTTAAAGATGGAGGGACCAAAAGATCACAAATGCCTGGTCCTTTAATTACTACTTGTTATGTCATCAATTAACAGTGGGAATGTCCGTTTTCTGCCTGATAGGAATAAGAATAAAGCTTCCATTAAGCCACTGGTACTTGGGGGTTTATCTGTTATGCTGGTAAACTTTATTGTAATCATCCCTTAAGATACAACATTATCCACTGTGCCTTCCATGATCCTTTGAATTGGCATTGTCCTTCCTACAAAATATTCAAAGGCTCTATCTGTATTTCTCTCAGACATTAAGCAAGTTCTGCTTGTATTGTCAATATTAACCATACTTAGAAATCCTAAAATTTAGATAACTATTTGACACTAACCTTGTCTTACTTATGCTTGCTTCCTCAGCAACCAGCATAGGCCAATACTAAGACATTTCACTGCATGAATAGTTGTATTCTGTATAGTAATTCTACTATTATTTACTTCAAATATACTTCACTTTTTCTTTATATCCAGGAATATAGATTTAATTTTGTTTTACTTTCTTTTCATCTGATTGTCTTTTTTTTTACATCCTTCTATATAGATAATTTTTCCTTGCTGTTCTCTTTCTCTAGACTCAGAGGGTTCATCAAATCCAATTTTCTGACACAATGCTCCTACTAACCTGCAGGGCTAACCATTAGGGGTTTTGTAGGTCTTTATGAGAGATAACACAATATCTTTTCCTCCTAAGTACCAAAGAAATGGCTCTTTCCGTTTGGGGGAAAACTATTTTCAGTTGATGGAGTATAAATTAGGAGTTTTGTCAAATGGAATCCATTCTGGGGGCTTAGTTTCATTCACTTCATTATGCCACAGATCTCTAAAGGGAGTCATTTGAGGCTAGAAAAACTAAATATAATAGGTTGGGGATTTCCTGAGTTACACTGAAGACTATAACATTTAGAAAAAGAACTCAGAGCATTAAATCTTCTGAGAAGGAAAAAGGTTCAAATTCCTCTAGATCATTTTTTTCTTCTTAGTACCTTAAATAGAAATGAATGTATCATGCTATGTGCCCAATGGAAACTAGGCTTTGGTTTTTTAATTTCTACACATTGAAGCTTGTCCATGGCTGTCTCATATTAGGTTATGTATTTTAAAATGAGCAGAAAGAATGAATTGTTTCTTCCTATGAAACACAAAAGTGTGCTAGAAAATGAAATCTGAAACCTAGATGATTTTCTTTACTCACTTACTTACTGTCTTCTCTTATGAGCCACAGTCACATCCTACTGGAGAGCAGGCCAGAGATGACATGAGACAGAGAAGACACCACATGACTGTCACCAGCACCTTGAGACATACTGGATATGATAAAGGGATATATGGAAAATGATCTTGATAAGTGTTCTTAAATTTCAAGTAGAATTTATATGGTGAACTATTCAATAAATTGAAAGAAATTCTAAAGGATGATTAGAAAATAGTTCGATGGGTATGGTAAAAAAAAAATCCTAAAATGTTCTGCTGAAGCAAATGCAGCTGAGAAAGGTTAAAGCAAAGGTAATCTCTGAAGATTTTTTTCCATTTTTTTCTCAAAGGAAACCAAGTTCAAACCAAGTTATCCTGGGGCTGGGAATATGGCCTAAAGAGTGTTTGCCTCCTATACATGAAGCCCTAGGTTAGATTACTCAACACCACGTATATAGAAAAGGCCAGAAGTGGCGCTGTGGCTCAAGTTGGCAGAGTGCTAGCCTTGAGCAAAAGGAAGCCAGGGACAGTGTTCAGGCCCTGAGTTCAAGCCCCAGGACTGGCAAAAAAAAAAAAAAAAAAAATCTTATTCTGATTTTCCTCTTTCTTACTTTGTTTCTCCACTATTCCTGCTTTATTTAACAGCAAACAGTCCAAAGCACTTGTGATAAACAATGTACTATAGTATAAAACTGCTGTCATCAGGCCACATTATAATTCCACCTCTGCTCCTTAATTACCAGTTCTGTGGCCTTGACAGATATTCTCATCGCTATAGACTTCAGTATTCCAAAGGGTTAGGTTGTCTGATCTCTAGAGTCCTTCCAGGTTCTCAAGTTCTAATGATTCTTTACTTCCAAGTCTTTTTTCTATCATAATGAACATTATTTAGTGCCTGTCTATTACAAGTATAATCCTCTAAGATATAAGAGCCTGCAGAATTCATCACCCAGTAGAGGCAACTGGCATAGGCATCAGAAATCAATGAAGACCTATTGCTTTAACTGGCCTAACTTGAGATGAACTAGTAGAATTTTTTTTTTTTCAGATGGTCTGGTGAATTGAAGTCTCAAAGCACCTTGGGGCTAGTGAGGCAATGAAAATTTAAGAAGGTTAATATTTCTATGTGAAACTCTGGCCTGATGAATTATTTATTATCTTCAACAGGCATATCTCAGAACCACCTTGATTTACTGTTTATATTTGTAAGAAAAGAGCATTTGAGGTTATGAAGGCATCAGGAGACGTTGACTCCCAATCTTTCTAGGGAAGGTTTTTCCTAGATAAAAGTTTCCTGTCTCACTGGCTATCATATATGATGAAATCTCAGCATTATGTGTTCAAAAATGCAATTTGGTAGTACATTAACTCTCAATAAATATTAGCCAGGTTTCCAGAGAATGCTATGTAAAGCTGGATGTTCATTTTATTAACTTGCAGGGATGTATTAGAGATTCTATCCAGGCAGGTAGCATGACTAATACATTATTTCCAACCAACTACTAGTTAAGTAGCTTGAGGAGGAAAAGACCATAGTGAAGGAATAAACAGAAGTTCATCACCTAAAAACGTCTTTAAAAATTCTTTTCAGACTTAGGTATAACCTTACAATGAGAACATTATAAATATTCCATGGCAAACAAATTTAAAACTCTGGTCTTGACTATTTGTGACTGACGTCATAAACCTATAAATGAATTGTGGCATGATTAAAAGGACACAGATAAAGTATAATTCATTCCTACTTTTTCAAAAGTCATGTGCACACTGTGTTTTGCAGGATAATCTTAGGAAATAAAAGGCACTTACTATGCAGAGAGATTTGGGTTAGGAACAAAGTCATCATGAATTCAAGTTTCTAATACAGTATTTCTTTTTAAACAAAGCATAAAACCTAAAAGGTTATATATGAAATATTAGGAGGAGAGAGCAGTGGTAAAATTTAAAGGGATTAATGTGAAGAGGAGTGGTTGCTAGGGGAAGCTGAGCATTTTGTTAAAGTTTGCATTTTCTGCTTCAAGCTCTAGAAGAAACTAAGTTTCCTTATCTTTAACAAATCTTCAAGGTGATATTAATCTGGTCCAATACTCAGGCTTTTGATAGCAAGAAAGGTCCTAGAAATTTCTTATTCCATGAAGTAGAGATGGCCGTCAAGAGAACAAGAGATTAATTTTTATGATACTTAATTCTATGATTTTCTATTTATAAAAATAATATGCTGTTGGGTGCCAACGGTTCTTACCTAGTAGTCCTAGCTACTCAGAAGACTAAGATCTGAGAATAGTAGTTTGAAGCCAACAGGGACAGGAAAGTCCCCTTGAAACTCTTATCTTCAATTAACCACCCCCGCTCCTCAAAAAGCCAGAAGTAGAGATGTGGCTCAAATGGTAGAGGGCTAGCTTTGAGTGAAAAACTCAGGTCCTGAATTCAGGCCCCAGGACCAGCGCACACACACACACACACACACACACACACACACACACACACACACACACACGATATGGCTTTGTTCTTATGGTAGTTGCTTATTTTCTATCTTAATCTTTTTAGTAAAAAAAAAGAGTTGTTTTTAATATAAAGTTTAAATATTAGTGTAAGTGTACATTATAATAGCAAAATTAACAATACATATGTGCATATGCAACTAATTTATGGAGGATAAGGCAGACCCAGATACAAAACTTATACTTACTGCCCTATTATTTAGTTGACATGTTCTGTTCTTATTTTATTTCAGAATCTTATATTATGAAGATGTTACATTTAATATTAGATGCTGTGTAAAGATCCTATTTTAATGTAAGATGTTATATCATGAAGATACTATATTCTGCTTTCTGAAGATCATACTTTAATTGCCATTTTAAAGATGAGGAAATCAGAATTCTACACAATTGTGGATTTTACTTAAGGTTTCAGAACATTAGCTCTCATAGTTAACCTCTATTCACAGAGGTCTCCATTCCCCTTCTTTCTAGGCACTTCTGTATATAGGCTCTCCTTTCCTCACACATTAAACAGCTGTCTTTGCTCTTCCTCATTTGCATTCACATGTGTTAATTCTGTTGGTAAGAAGACCTTCTCCTCATAACTGGCTTTGGTTTAAGTGATCTTTCACATTTTTAACCATACCTTCTTACCAGAAACAGCAATCCCATGTTTTCAAGGGAAAATAGTAGCAAGGTTTTAATATTCACAACCAAAAACCCCTCCAGTGCTGACACAGACCATAAACTTAAGCTTTATGGATCACAAGCAGATTTCTAAAAGTGATTAAAAGATAGGAAAAAGGGAGCCCTTTTAGGGAAAAATTCCTTCTACGTCAGATTTGACACTGTCCAAAGGATTATTAAGGAATGTTAGATTACTTAAGATTTCTCAAAAATGAATTAAGATTGACAGAGTAAGCACTGATGGAAAAGATATGAAATACATGACAGGTTTGTACTTCTGCAAAGTAAGGAATCTACAAAGTGAAACTTAACTTGATTTTACTATAATAAATAAACACTACTAAGTTCCTTAAGGTGCTGTAACTCTGCAGCTCGAGCATAAGAAAGTACCAACTATACCTAATGAGCAAAGGGAAACGTGTACAATACAGCTCATCCCATTTCTTTCTAATCTTTGATGCATGTGGATGAAAGTGTACACCAACAAAAGCTGGGATTCAAATATTTACTTTTAAAAAATTAAGAAGAATTGAATATGCATATTTAAATTAGTTTCATAAACTTGTAATTTTCTGGGGGAAATGAGGAATGTGTAGAAAAGGCAATTTTTCTATGCTACACGTATCAATATATCAATGGACTTTTATTTTCAGTTTTCCTATACACCTATAACGTGTAAATACCATGTTCCATTGAACTTACTGCATACTTTTTGCTGAAATTCTTTTCTGTAAACACAATTGCCTTGTTCAGTTTTCTTGCAAACTGACTTAAAATAAGATGCACTGTTGATATGCTTTCCAATGTGTGTTTGATAAGAGTGATAAAATAAAGCTTAAAGATACAAAAAAAAAAAAGAAGATGACCTTCTCCACCTTGAAAATCACTCTACAACTTCAAAGCGATTTCCTGTATCTCTCTGCCTTTATTCATTACATGTTGATTTTATCATTGAACACTCAGGCACATTACTTTTTCCAATTTCTTTTGAGGTTGCTCTGTGTCATCTATGTATTGGACATTTTGGTTCTAACTTACCCCACTGCTTATCTAAAGTGGATTAGTGATGACAGAATACCAAGCAAACTTTTACCTTTCCCTCAGTAGATAATAACATATCAAAACAATATCTATTAAAATGACCACATTAAGTTCTCCTTTTGTAAGAAGATCTTGATACTGAGCTAAGGCTCTAAACACAAGGGAAGATTGACTCCTTGGAAATGAAGTCATCAATAAGTTTGATCTTACGGTCTTAGAAACATTGAGGTGACTTAGTTTAATTGGGAGAGAGATTCTGCTGACATAAATCCACACAAATTTCCTGAGAGGCAAAGTCATTAAAGTAACCCAAGTGCTTTAGGTACACAAACAAAAGAATATTTCTGCACAAAAGAGTGATACACATTTAAAACAACTGATTAAAATAAGATGGCATATACACTTTGTCCAAAAGACAGTATTAGTAACTGATCTTATTAAAAGGAAAACATTAGTATAGAAATCAACTGCACAGATAAAGATTGCAATAAAGATATTTTTTGCCACTCCTGGGGCTTGAACACAGGGCCTGAGCACTGTCCCTGAGCTTCTTTGGCTCAAGGCTAGCACTCTGCCACTTCAGGCACAGCCCAACTTCTGGCTTTTTCTCTTTATGTGGTACTGAGGAATTGAATCCAGGGCTTCACGCATGCTAGGCAAGCACTCTACCATTAAGCCACATTCCTAGCTGAAGATAATTTTTTTTTAAAAAGAGCTTTAGTTTTCTTTTTCCTAGGTGTCTTCATTAATCTTCTTTGTTCATGCACAGAATCTATGCAGGAGCTGACTTTCAGATTGTGTTATTGAAGGCAATAGACTGCCACAGCACTCTCAGGGTAAGTTCATTTCCTCACCAGGCTTATCAAGAAAAGCGAATGGTAATGTAGCCATAATAAAAAAGACATTTAACTGGAGAACCAGAGAACTGGATTATAATACAATAATTTGCCACTGGCCAATTATACTGAAATGAACAAATAACTCACCAGCCAATGATCTCTTCATTGTTAAGATCATATTAACCAGTGGTCCTAGAAAAATCAAAGCCCTAGATAGGTGCTAGGGGATCATACCTGTAGTCCTTTCACTACTTGTGAAACTGAGAGTATTGGTATTATGCTTTGAGGCCATCCCTGAGAAGAAACATTCCATAAGATTTGGCCATGGTGGTACACACTTATTATCTTAGCTACCAGGAATCCTATCATGGATAGATGACTCCCAGGCAAGAAGCAAGATCCTATCTCAAAAATAACAGTAATAGTCAGGGCTAGAGGTATGTCTCAGAACACCTGTCTAACAAAAGTGAGGGCTGGCATTCAAACCCCGGTACCAAAAGAATAACACAAGTTAATTTAAAAAAATAACAGAAGTTCTAGAGTTGGACCAGATTCTTTCTTAGGGTCTCTTCATATAAAGGAAATTTGATCTTTAATTACACACAAACAAAAATATCTCAAAAGTATGTCCACTCTCATCTCTCTCTCTCTTTCTGCATACATATATGGATGTATATGTACATATGTGTGTATACTCTATGTATGTATACATACATACATACATACATACATACATACATACATACATACATACGGTATACCTTTGTCAGGAACATTTCCTCAATGTTCAGATGCTCAATGTTGTCAGTCACATCTTTAGGTCATCTAAGCTTTACCATGGTTTTTCAAAACCATGCTACTCAAATGGGTGAATGATTCACCAACAGAAATTATGACTTCAATAATCAAAAACAAAACCTGACTCTCAGAAGATACCTAGATGAACTTCACAGTGTGTTTACTTCTATACAAACCCCTCAATCCTATGAGGCCTTTTCAAGCTTGGTTTAGAGTCAGAGCCAAGGGAGCTGGATTATTTTCAGACTTCTCAAAATTTGAAAGTTGGGCACATCTATTTCCATTCTAGGTAGGTAAATATTGAAAGAGCACTTGTGTACCTAAACAGAGTATTTTTCTATGAACTAGGATAGAGACACAAACACATCATCTGTCTCTCCATCTTCTCACTTTTTAAATTTCCTTGGAAACCACCATCCTTCAACTATGATAGTGTTGTCTCTTCACATAGGTCGAAAGTGATCTTATTATTCATGTTAACTTAAAATATTGTCAGTCACATGCTGGTCATGCTAATCTTATTTAGAATACTACATTTGGAATATCATTGAGCCTGAAATTTATTTTATAGATTTGTGATTAACTTTAGAGATGTTTTGAAAAAGTAGGTAGGTATTCCCATATGAGAGTAATAACTTTTCTTTGCTAGATGGACAACACACACACACATAAATGAGCCTGACTCCTTTAACACATTCAAGCAGTAATTTTATTTCCAACTATGCCCCAAGTACTTAGAACTGTTACTGACATATACTAACTATTCAACAAACATAATAATACAATGGCAGAAACTTCCAGGCATGTAAGAACCAAAATAACCAGCTTGTTTTTCCACCCAGGACTTTAAGGGATCATTGGACCATGGATCCAAATGTGCCCAAATGTAAGCCTTAGTACCAGCACTACAATACAGTTGTTGGATCCCAGAGAGAAAGGTAGATCATTGACTACTCCTGTATTATTATTATTATCGGTTACCAATATGAGTATCATGATACAGTGTCCAAGTTGCAAATAGCTTTCCATTGGTGCTAGAAGGGGCTTTCGGCCTATAGAAGAATGGAGATACATATGAATCAGTGTGACATCCACAATGGATAAGCTTTCTTTATCAAATGTTCAAGCTACGGAAGAAATATCTGTCCATGGCTCTGTTACTTGAGATGGATCATAATATAGCAAATTAACATTGCTTCAAGCTTAATTCACAATCACAGCTACCCATTATCCATCTGTACATTGAGCTTGAGGAAACATTTCAGTTTTTCTTCCTTCTTGATATAGCTATGAAAACTGTTCAGCCAATTATTGAAGGTCTGAGCAACTCTGGCCAGTAACAGTAATAGTATAAACTGTGACAAATGCATTGCGTATTAGTGAAATAAAGACAATGTAATTCCATAGCAATATTTATATATTTTTCTATTAAAACTTCATGGGATTGCTATGAATCAAGACTTAGTTTATTCTCACAGGTATATGTATATATAGAGTAATGTAATTTATGTACACAAATATATTTAATGCAAAAAAGCACAAACTAGCCTGCTTCATGGTATTTTCACATTGTTAATCTTGTGTTATATTTCACAGAATTCACATATGCTCAGCAAAACTGGAACTGTTTCTGGTTCACAGGTTTTCCTAAGACATTGAGGTGGTAATGTCTTTGGGGGAATAGTGACTGTGACCTGTCACTCATCCAGCAAACCCTGGTAATGCATCATTTATAGCAAGCTCATTTGTTAGCATCTGCATTAACTGTGTCCTGGACAGTTTGTCTTTTCTTTCTCTGGAGTACAGCTCAATTGCACAGGCAGCAACTGAAGATGTAATCTGAATTTTTAAAAAGTGCTTCTAGATGAGAAATTACTAGACATCAGAGGAACACATTTTCAGTGACCCAATTTGAGATCGGCAATTAATTAACTATACATAGAAATGTCACTTCAAGAAAAACCTTTGTCAATATCCTGAAATTTCTTTTATAGATTTGTGATTAACTTCTAATTATAGACTAATTACCCTCTTCATTACCAGAGAGGATCTTGTGTGTTGACGCAGAATCTATAAATGATGCCAAGGAGACAAGTGTGGATGAAATATGCTCCCATATTGTCTAATGTGTTCCCTTCTCCCTGTGAGAAAAGGCGGGGGAGAGGGGGACACAGGAAGATGATCCCATGTTACTTTTGTAGCAATGCCGACATTTCAAGAATTCTGGTGTTAAAATGCAATGGCAGGATTTTCAACAACCAAGAAAATAACCCTAATGAAATTTCTAATTTCACTTTTTTAAAAAAGTTTAAGATCTAGAGAGTAGAAGAAAAAATAGTTTTGTTTATAGCTAACAGATCCAATCAGAAATGTGTGTATGTGCACATGTGTGTATGTATGTGTGTGTGAAAGATTCAGTGAATGGAGGCAGAGATACTGACACAGAGAAACACTGCCCATGTGTTTCTGAGATAGAAAAACAGAGAGACACAGAGAGAGAGAGAGAGAGAGAGAGAGAGAGAGAGAGAGAGAGAGAGAGAGAGAGATTTGCTAGGAAAATTTTCAGTATAGAAGAAAATGATACCACTACTGAGACAAGAATTCAATCATAACTGATGGCTGCTTGCTTCTGGTTACTTGTTTGCCTCCTTGGTAGAGCCAATCATATTATTCAACAAGTATAGTTCCTTTCCTATAGTAAATAATACCATCATCCACTTCTGTTCACTGGATATGTGAGTTTTATCATTCAATAAACCGAGTCCCTCTTATTTCATTTCAGTCAACTAGGAACATAAAGTACCTAGCTCATTTATGTTTGGCCTAAGAAAATATAAGGCTTTCAACTCTCTGGGGTCTTTCAGCAATGTATTAGGGAGTTTAGAAACCACCCCATTGAAATAGTGGGCACCAAGAGGTGAGGGGATCTTCATCCATCAGAATGTAAGTTTTCAAAGTGAAGGGTTTCCCAAAGTCTGACTAGTTTCCAGTTATAGTTCAATACAGAATAGAATGCCTTGTTCCTATTAAAAGCCCAGTAAGTACTTTTGCATTAAGTGTGTGTGTGTGTGTGTGTTATTTTTGTTTTCTGAGTACTTTTCTGAATTTTACAAAGGAACACTTACAACAATAACTGAATTTTATTGCCTGTCTCTTTCAAACACACACACACACACACAAACACACACAAACACACACAACTTTGTCAAGAACCCACAATAATTTTTATAGCATTTTGGTAGAGAAATACATAAAGAAGCCTTTAAAGGAATGGTCGTCATAATTGTTTATTAGAAGGAGTCACAGAACTGACTACCAAACCCATCACATATGAAAAAAAAAAAAGTACAGTCTTTCCTCTAGATAGGCATCATTTACTGTACTTAAAATACTGAATGTCCTTTACCCAGAAAACTAATAATAACAAATGCTAGAGGGGATGTGGCCTAAAGGGAACCCTACTGTATTGTTGGTGTGAATGTAAACTTACATGTTCAACTATTCTGGAAAGCAGTGTGGAGGTTCCTCAGAAGGCTAAACACAGAGCTCCCCTACGACCCAGCAGTCCCACTTTTGGGCATCTACCCAAAAGATTACAAGCAAGACCACACTAAGGCCACCAGCACAACAATGTTCATTGCAGCACAATTTGTCATTGCTAAAATATGGAACGAACCCAGATGTCCCTCAGTACATGAGTGAATCAGGAATCAGGTACATATACACAATGGAATTCTATGCTTCTATCAGAAGGAATGATACTGCCCCATTCATAAGGTTATGGAAGGACTTGGAAAAAGTCCAACTAAGTGAAGTGACCCAGACCCAAAGAAACATGAACTCTATTGTTTCCCTCATAGGGAATAATTAGTACATCTCTAGGATAGACATATCAGAAGATCTCAATAGCTCAATAGCTATTCCTGTATGAACACATAAGATAATGCTAAGCGAAATGAACTCCATGTTGTAGAAATAAGTGGTATATCATTGTTGTGGTTAATTTCAACATACCATGTGAAACTATACCTTTTTTTCCCCTCTCATATTCCCTTCCTGTAGTTTTACTCCTGCTATTACTGTAACTGATCTTAGTACCCCAGATACTGTATATATGTGTACTGGAACTAGGGAAGGGAAAGATAATACCAAAATCGAGAGACAAAGGATAAAATGACAAACCATTGCAATAGTGATACTTTCAAAACCATTTAGTGTAAACCAACCATACAACTCATGCGGGGAGGGAATTGGGGAGGGAGAAGATGGGGGAAAATGAGGGAGGAGGTAACAAGTTGGATAAGAAATGTACTTGCCTTACATATGAAACTGTAACCCCTCTGTACTTCACATTGACAATAAAGAAGAAAAAAAATACTGCAAGTCTCTAGGATTTTCCCAGGAGAATGATTCACAAATTTGATAAAACTGAAACCCAAAAGTTGCATTCCTCACATAGACACTCACATAGTGATATTCCCTAGAATTCTCACTTCCTCTGGAATGCTACTTAGAAGCTTGTAACTTGCATATTGTGTTGACAAGGTCTTAGAAGTCTTGTGGTAAGGCTGCATATCATGGTAGGAATATGTGACTGAGCATGACCACTCACTCATGGCCAGCAGACAAAAGAGAGAAGAAGAGAAAATATACTCTCAATAGTCCAAAGACGTTCCAGGAGACCCCACCAAATGAAGTTCCCACCAACTCCCAATAACACCAAACTGTGTAGCAAATCTCTAACTCATGGGCCTTTAAGGACACCCAAGATGCCATCCAAGATGCATATGCCAGCCAGATGCTATGTATGACCTCTCCTTCCTCTATTCATTTAACTTCTTTCCTGTTCGTTCTAATCCAATGCAAAGTCAGCTACTGGCTCAGAGTTTTTTTCCCTCATAACTTTAACCTCTTTACATTTTCTGATAAGTTAGACATATTTATGAACAAATCATTCAACACTCTGGCCTCTTTGAATGCTTCAGCTCTAACAGCTTTTCCTTTCACTACAATTCAAACATTCACTTCTTTCCCATGGCTTTCAGGCATCTCTATTTCTAAAATCCTAATTCCATATATCTTTCTCTTTGACCACCATGTGTTAAGCATATATTACCTAGGTCAAGGAACTTTCTGCCTAGTAAGATTCCCAACATTTTGACAAGCTACCTGGTCAGCCCAGATTCATGAACCTTCATTTTTATCATTACTTCACAGAAACACTCTAGACTTTCCTTTCTCCCTCTGCATTTTACATTCCTGAAAAAGCTGAACTTTTGATGACTTCTATTTTCATTTTTCTCCACATTCCACTAAAGCTCTTGACCGCTAGCAAAATCCCTCCCATTTCTAACACACAATTAATTTCAATATAAGTGTATTCCCACACATTTGAAATTTTCCTCTATGCTCCCTGAAAAATCTGCAATTCTCTAATAACTTCACTGCATTTTTTTCTGAAACATTTTTTTTAATTTTCCCCGTCCCTCAAGACTTCCACTGCCACTATTTAATGCTTATACTCAATTAACATGTTCTTTTCAAAAGTTGTCAAAGACTAGTAATGATCAGTTGGGAAGTAAAACATTTTGCTATCATGAATGCTTTCCTCCTCTGCCTCCCACTGTGCCCAACAATGAAGGTCAACTTATCATCTCTTCTGGACTTCTCAAATCCTCTGCTCTTCTTGAACCCACTCTTTCTTATGTATCACCAGTCTCTTTCCATCTTATTTATTCTCCTTGTCATACAAACATGGTTTAGCATCTCCTGCCTTGCATGTGTGCACAAATGTACATATTCGTGTACACACATATATCTGTGTCAATATCTATATCCTCTATAATAGATAGATGATAGAAACAGAGGTAGAGATAGATGAGACATAGATATATGGCACATATGTAGATACATTGATTTATATGCCACTCCTTGTCAGCTTCTGCCCCACTTATTCACCCTTTTCTTAAAAGAGTTGTCTGCATTTAACTGTCTACATTTTCTCACAGCATATTTATCCCTTCATTTCAATCTGCCATGTGATCTAGATCTGCTTGTATTTTATCAAGGTCATCAGCGATTACCATATTGGCTAATCTGGAAGACACTTATGTGTGCTTATCACAAATGAATTCTCTAACATTTTACACACTTGCCATCACTCTCCTTGTCCTGGCATTCTGCTGTCTGGGTTGCAGCCTGCCCCACACACCTGGTGTCTCATCCCCATCTACCATTCTTTCCCTGATCTCATATCTCCTGCTCCTTCTGTCTGACATCTCAATGTGGTAAACCCTAGGGCTTCATCTTAGGCTGTCTGTCTTCTTGCTTTAACACATATTTTCCACATATATCCCAAATCCTTTGGCCATAAGTATGCTAATGAATTCCACTTTTATATCTCTGGCCCAGGCCTGTCCATTGAACTCCAGGCTTAAAAACACATCCAACTACTAATTTGACAGCTCAACTTGGATAATTCCCAGACATCTGAAACCTCAGTGCATGAAATGTAATTCCCAATTCCAATGTCAAAATTATGTCCTCCTCACCTCTATCTTCTCTGTCTCAGTTGGAATGGCTTCCAATCAACACTAGTACCCAAGCTAGCTGCTTCTACATCCAATCTGCTTACAAATATCTTCTATTGTATTTCCAAACATAGTTCACTTCTATCACCTTAGTACAAGGCTTCATCAGCTATCACTGAAATACCCCAATGCCTACAAACTTGTCTATCCTCTTGTAGTCTTGCTCGTCTCAAATCTACTCTCCTAATAATCCCAAGTACACAGCACATGTTGTCACTTCCCATATAAAATTTTTACTTCCTGTCCAATGCAAAGACAGTTTGATTTTCCTACCATTGCTGCCAAGACTGTCTGTGACAGCTCCAAATACACCTTCCAACATGCTATGGTTCACCGTGTTCCCTTCTCTTTCAGTTCCTGGAAAGTCTATGCTTTTATCTACCTCTGAGCCTTTTTACATATTATGCCCTCTACCTGGAATACTTTCTATGTTACCCTCATTCTTAATAAGGTTCCTCCCATTCAGCCTTCAAGGCAATCATTTATTTTTGACCCCTTTTTACTTCCTCTTCCTTTACATCATCATTTATCTTTTTCTTCACTTCTTGTCTTGCTATATCATATATCTATTCTAAGCAATCCTCACTATCAATACTAAAAAATAATGAAGATATATTTGGATTCTTTTCCCTTTACTCCCAATGAAATGTCGGTGAAACAGAAGTTTCTCAGCTCAGATCTCTGAAGTGAATCATTACACTAGGTGCCTGGTAAATGTAATACTTTGCTGGGTCCATGTTGGACTAATGAGGTAGCAGCATCAGGCTGTGCTAGAATACCCTGGGCTACTGATGGACCACTCTCAGACTTGCTATCACTTGTCAGGAGTTCATTGGGGTCCTGCAGATTCAATCTTGAAGTTTTCGTAATTGAAAGAAGTACTAGGAAAAAAAGTTTGTGAGACAAGAAAAAAAATTAGCCTTCTTTGGCTATTGATATAGCAATGATTTGCTAGTAGGATTAGAGAAGCTCATAGAAGGTGTTAGTAATATTGGGATGTGGAAGCTGAACTTTTTTAGTAATGAATACTATCTTCTCTAAGGATTAAATCTGATGTCTGTGTTTGAGGTTTTAACATTATCTTCATTAATGTTAGCTAAGTCTACATAGGATTGTATGAATAAGTCACAAAAAGTACTTTAATGAAACTAAAGAGGAACTATATTGGCTCTAAATGAAACTCCTAATAACTTGTCATTCTTTCTTGAACTCTGCTTTACAAAGGAATCTCGTAGGATTCAGAATATATAGATTTAATACAGGGGCAGGGAGAGATCATTGAACTAGTATATAACAGTAGGGATGATTCATTCTGGCAGTAATTCGTTGAACATTCTTAGAAAAGAAAATCTCTCTTAATTACTGTGGCTTTCTTTCTTTCATTATCAAATGTATAGATAAAATTAAATATATACTAAGTCTCCATCCCCTGTTTTGTTTGTTTGTTTGTTTGTGGTCCTGGGTATTAAACCCAGGGCCTCAAGCTTCCTAGGCAAGGACTCTACCATTTGAATTATACTCCCTAGCCCATACTTCAGATATTAAAACAATAAAAATAATCAACTTAAATTAGAAGAAACCTACTAACATATGCTTTTTACAGTTTTTATTTTGAAGATGCTAATGGAAATTACAGGAAAAAATAGTTCTTTGATAATTTTAGACATAAGCAAAGTTAACTAGGTTTCTTACTATAGGATATGTTTGAGCCATTACTATATAAAAAATGTCTTCTGTGGTTATTTATCCATTGAGAGCTCTTTATTATATCCATGAGGTCCTAGACACTAAAAGTAACCTGTTGAACAAAAACAGACATGGTCTTTGTCTTTATTGAGGTGAAAATCTATGGGGAAATGTAGACAGTTATCACATAATTCAAAGTAAAGTATAAAATCAGACTATTTTGAAGAGGTATATAGAATACACAGGAGGAGATTTAGATCTAGTTAAGGAAGATCAGGGAGAACATTAGCCTTTAAATGGCACTGAGAGTTGAAGAATGAGTTTAGAATAAAGAGGAAATGGAGAGCCATCTGGGCAATAGAACATATTCAAAGACCCTATGGATACCACAACATATGAGAGACTGAGGGAAAGTTCCTAAAAGTGAGAGGCAATCTGTATTACATCTCTCATTATTGCTGTAGAAACCAGAAAACCTCATGGAGATTATGTTCCCTAGAACAGACTGAGAGCAAGAATTCTTTAGAGAAATTCATTATAGATTGCTGTTGGCTTGCATCCCACCTAACAAGACCTGTTTGGAAATGCAGAATGAGTCCTATTTCACAGGGCGATGGAACAGTCCTGAAGTAGAGCAGTTTTCCATTTGTTTGTAATATCTACAAACTTTATAATATGCTGTATAGTATAGATAAGAGGAATGAATGATAAATGTACCTGTAAATTTGGAGGTTTCATAGGAGAACAAAGTGAACATCAGTAAAAGTTTTTACATGATACCTATTTGAATAAAGGATGTTCTCTCTGAGACACATCCCAGAAATCTCCAGACTCATGAATAGGAGAGTGCATGTGAAGGAGAAGAAGATGAACTAAAAAGGGAAAAAAGTGCTTATTTCAAAGCTGACAGCATTTTCAACTCTCTTAAGAGGTAGAGGTCAAACCACGCTTAAAGTAAATTTTCAAAGACAAAGTTCTTCAGTAATTTGAAGGAAAAATGAGATTAAAAAAATAAAACCACAATTCTTTTCCAAACTAGAGACATTTGTAATCATGAGTGGCTAATAGGTCTATATAGTGTAAATGACTATAATTCCTGTTTATATTGAAATGACATTATCCTTACAAGGAGGATAATCTGACATTAGGAAAGCTTTCAGTTAAATAAAACAAATACATAAACAGAAACAGCTATAATGGCCTAAAGTCTGATTTTCATTTTTCTCTAGTCACAAAAGACCATGGGCAGCTTAATATTAACTCTGCTCTAGTCGCTTCTTTAACTTATTTTCCTTCACTTCCTGGGCACAAGATAACTACCAGTTGTCCACTTATCATATCAATATACAAGGAGAGGAGGCAAAAGATGTCCTACCACCCTTGAAAGATTCACTTTAGGTATTGTTGTACACAATTAAGACATACAAGAGGCCCTAAGAGGGAACTAAGAGGAGACGAGATGGTCCGGTTGAATTGAACCAATCCTAATTCATCATCAAAAGCATTTGATGCATGCCCACTTACATGCTGTTCCATCATCAAAGAAGAATGAGCAGAGGAGATGGATACTAGATAGGCAAACAAGGACACTGACTCCAAATAGGGACTCTAAAAGATCTGCTGTTGCTATTTTGATTGTTTTTATTCATACTTTCCCTTCCTTTATTCAATCTACACCTGGAAAGTTGAGGCCCAGACTCCAGGTAATGAAGATGCCACACAATTATTATTCCTTTTGGTTAAATGAAAACTGGTTTCTTCAAGAGAGCATTACCATTCAAATTCCAAAACACTTCCTTCCCAATGTATGAATAGAGACCCTGCTTCACAAGTGCTTCATAGGGAGCTTGTTTAAATGGGAACTCCAAAGCTTTAGCAACAGAGATTCTAGATCTAAGCTTAACAGGGAAATCTATTCCTACCATTTGGTGAGCCTTGCATGAGGAGAGGAGAGTCTGTATCATGAGAACATGAGTATGCTAGCTCTTCTCTACCTCTTGATCTCCCCATCCTCACCTCTGCTTCACATAACCTTCAGAATAATTTTTTATCAGTACTATCTTTGCTGTGCAGAAGGAAATCAGCAATTAGAAGAAAGGAAGTAGAAGGATTAGGAGCTACAGTTTAGGGACAACAGTTGTGTGATGGCAAAGAGGGATTAGAAAGAATCCATGAACAGGCTTAAAGCTGACTAAGGTGATGCGAACAGTCAGAATGGGTTTGTGAAATATGTACACCTTCCCGAGGGATTCAAAGGAAAACCAGAGGAGTGGAACTGAATTGGAATGGGTGAGGTGGAGGTTTAAACTGTTGCTAAAGGGTGTGACTCCTCTAAAGACTGGAGCCATCCAAACTCTGGAATGACAGTGAGGTTTACTGACTTCCCAGGAAAGAAAGAAGATTAAGCAAACACTAAATGAGAGCCCATGTCTGATATATAGGTTCATAGATTCTATGGTATTGATGAGGAATCTGAGGCATGGTTTAAAACAGATATTTAAAACCACAATGCAGTAAGCAGCACTTCATTCCTGATCTCATGATGGCATCTAAACCTCCCTACTTATGATGTCTCATCTGTCAAATTAGAAAGTAACTCTGGTAAAGTGTTAGACTCCAGGATGGATAGCTCTTTATTACTCGTTGCTGTCACCTAGTGAGTTTTGTTCAATTTGTGTTGCTAAAGGTGAAAGTACTTTCCTAACCTCTTTCCCAATATCAGCAAATGTCTTTGATGAATGCACACTACAAGGATCCTGAGAGATTTTTCTGTTCGTAGAGGGAGGTAGAAGATTAGACAAGTGGAAGTGTCTCTGGGAGTTCATGACCCAGCAAGATTTGTACAAATTATTAAACAATTTCAAATGGCTTAACCATGACATCGGCCCTCCGGAGAACAAGATCAGTGTCACCACTGTCCCTGTGGAGAAAGTTGGATGACTTCAATGCTCCCTAGTTCTCCAAAAAGAAACATGTAGAGGGTGGGGGTGGGAAGGGAAAAACAAGTGGTTATTTGCCTGAAACCTGGGTCAGAGCAGCCACTGTGGATTCTCTAAAGCACCATTGCTCTGGATATGTTTGCACACATACACACGCTTTGCTGAATGGCCAAAAATCCCAGAGCAATTGGCTAAGGCATTCTTATAGAACAAGCTAGCTATGAAAAGTGAGATGCTACTAATTCCTACTTTTATCTCAGCCTGCATATTTATCAGCTACTTAATCTATTTCTATTGTTTATACAAAAGTTTTTTTCACATGTAATATATGCCAATGGAAGGCCTTATAGGCTAGGTTATGCTACTGGAAAAAATATTACTAAAGGTCAGTGGCATATAACCACCAGGGTGTTTTCATTGTTCTTGTCCTGTGTGCCTTGCAGGCTAGTGAAGCGGTTTCTCAATGCCATACTCATTTAAGAACAAAATGCTAAAGCTTTTATCATCTGAAATTTGTATGTTAGTGAAGCAGATGGAAAGAGAGTCAGAGAATTCTACATGTTAAATTTAATTTTACTTACACTTCATTGGTCAAAGAGAATCAAATGAGCCAAGCGCTAGTGGCTCGTGCCTGTACTTCTATCTACTTAGGAGGCTGACATCTCTGGATGATAGTTTGAAGCCAGTCCAGGCAGACAAAACCAAGAGACTGTACTCACCAATTGACCAGCAAAACAAAATAAAACAAAACAACAAACAAACAAAAATCCAGAAGTGAAGATTTAGATCAAGTGGTACAGTACCAGTTTTGAGCAAAAAGCAAGAGTGCTAATCATGACATTTTCCCACAGTTTTAATAAGATTTACAATGTATTTCCTCAAAGATTTGTCTGTAAGTGGCCTTTCCTTCCCCATAAATACTATAGTAACATCACTTTTCTCTGTGGCTAATCTGAGGGTCAGACGGTTTGTGAGGTACTTGATAAAAATGTGTTGAATATCTGATAAATAACACACACACACAAAACATACACATCGAAAATATAATCTTTGTTAGAACAAAGGTAAAATAATAAGAGAATAAGCTTTGTTTGTGAACTTAAGTGTATAAATGAAAGTGGTTGAGGGGTACAGTACCCAAGGCAGGTGTTACTGTGTTGGGAATCCTTTGGGTTCATTTAGGCATTTAGTTCATCGCATCTATGTACTATTGAGGCATATCTCTCAGACAGACCGATCAGTGACATCATGGTCTCTCTTAGGAGAGTTTATAGAGCCCACTTAAAGAGAAGAAACTCAAAGTGCAGTAGGAAAAATTTATTACTAATGTTGTAAATAAAATATGTTTCCTTTTGCTTGAATGATCTCAGCCACTCTGTCTCTTTGCTCCATTGGCAGGCAGACGTTTCTGAAGGGAGTCTCCAGAGATGGTTTTCAGAATGGGATCAGACATACATCCTTCACTTGGGCCCAGTAAACATAGACACAGCCCCAATCTGGACTGCAGGGGGTGGGGGAGGAAGGGGAGTTAAACCTTTAAAAAAATATGACCTTTTTGATAAGACCCAAGAGGAGTAAATATATATATACATTTAGACATATTTTATACCAAATAGCATAGCTTCTCTCTTCAAGGAGTCTACATTTCTCTTGTGTTCTCCCTGGGAAAAGAGCTTGTGCTTTTACAAGTTGTGAACCTTAGCCCTGCTCATTCGCACAGCAGGGTAGATTTTGTCAGCCCACACCTGGCCCAAGCCTGCCTGAGAATCACTCAGCTAATGAGCCTCAGCTTGGCAGATTGGCTTCGTGCAAAAATCAGCTTTTCCAGAAGGATTTTTTTTTCTCCTCTCTGAGTGACTTCCCTCAAGTGTGGTTCTTGATTCTTAACATATTTCTTGGAGAAATGAAGGATTTTAGAGTTTGGGAATCTAGGAGACAAAAGGGGGCTAAATGAGCAAAAATCTACGTTAGTAAACAACAGTAAATTCACATGAATACACAAACCTCTTTTACACTCTTGGTTGTGCGCTGGCCTTGTAGCACCCCATATTATAGAAAGGGAAATAATAACTGGCCTTTACTGAGTATTTATTACATGCCTGGCACTGAGTTAAATGCTTCCATTTAACTCTTATAATGAACTGTAGGTGTTATAATCCTCTTTTCACAAGCTTAAGGAAGTTGTTCAAAGGTTACAAAGCTAATAAGTGGAATACTCAGTACCACTATGGTCAAAGGTTGTTTCACTACTAAAATTCATATGTTGAGACATAATCACCAAGGTGATTGTGATGATTTGAGTGTGTGTGAGTTTCAGAGTGCCTGAATGCTCCCAAATTCATTGTTCAAGTGTCATAGTGGTCATTGTAATAACTGAGAGGTGGGCCTTTCAAAAAAGATTAAGTCAGAAAAGTCTGTTCCCTCATTAGTGGACTGGGACCTAGAATCTACTTACAGCAACTGGCTTGCTTTCCCTTCTAACACATACTATGTGAGAATGAAGCAAAAAGACCCTCGCCTGACCAGATGCCCACACCTTAATATTGTACTTCCTGACCTCCAGAACTGTGGGAAAATTATCCTCTTTTTTCTATCAATTATTGAGTCTCGGGTGTTTTCTTTTATCCACACAATGAACTGGGACATCGGTAGTCATTGTAGATGGGGCCTTTGGGAAATGATACAGCTCAGGAGCCTGTGCCGTGAGGTCCCAGCAAAGCATTACTACCTCCAAAACAGAAGGCAAGCCCTCCCCAAACATGGATTCATCTGCAATTTCCCAGACTCTTCACTCATCCACCAAAAACCAACTATCAGAAATGAACATTATTTTTTGGATTAAATTCACTTCCTTATTCCTGAAAGGTAGCACTACCACAACATTACCAAACAACCTAGGATATATCCTCATAAGCCCATCTCACTTTGTCTTCTCAATAAACCTACCAGGTAAAGCAAGTTCCAATCTTATTTGGTATAAAAGGCCCCATTTGCTCATCCTACAGAGCACACTAGCATGACATAGCTGTTTAATAAACACTGGTATAATTAATGAAAAAAAAGCATAATGTCAGTTAAGAATTCCTTGAGCACCTTCATGAAGCCAATGGAAAAACATTAAAGGATTACTTTTGCAAAAATATGTGTGAGGGACTGGGAATATGGCCTAGTGGTAAAGTGCTTGCCTTGTATACATGAAGCCCTGGGTCCAATTTCTCAGTATCACATACATAGAAAAATCCAGAAGTGGAGCTGTGGCTCAAGTAGTAGAGTGCTAGCCTTGAGCAAAAAGAAAACCAGGGACAGTGCTCAGGCCCTGAGTCCCAAGCCCAAGGACTTGCAAAAAATAATAATAATAAATAAATGAGTGAGAAGCAATAAAAGACAGGACACCCAGCCTGTTGTCGTTTTACGAGGTCAGAGACAGAAGTCCAAAAGTAATACTTTTGTTGTGAAAAGGCAGAGATTGTCTGTGAGCCTGTAAAAGGTTAGGAAAGAAAGGACTTGGTTAATCACAAATGAGGAGGAAGAGGAATGACTTTGGGAAATGAATGTCTAGGGTTTGAACAAAAGAAGGTGGGTGGGAGGAATTTTTTTCCCATTCTCATATAAGGCAACCATACTGTGGAAACTAAGATGTTCTTTTGCAATTCCAACCTCCTTATTAGATTTTATCTCCTTGAAGGTGGAGAATACATTTCATCCTAATGCTAAACGTTTGTGTAAGGTAGGTGAAATGGAGATGTAAATGATACATGACTTACCATTGGGGGTCAAATGGACATCAGTTCCTTTCTTTACCATTAGTTCCACAAGACACTTTCTCTGAACCAACTTAGACTTTGTCAAAAAATTATATCTCTTCAGGTTAGATTCTGCCTGAAGGAAATTGCTATTATTGTCATGAAAATTATTGCAGGCCTGGGGGCCTAGAACCTAAATAAAACCAGCCCATGGACAAGTAGTAAAGTTAAGTTGAATTGAGAATACAAGTGCCAAACTGGTGCTCTACTTCTCTAAGCCTCTGAGGCTTGATGCCTTCAGATACATCATTGATAAGCCATAAATGAATAAGGAGAGGTCTGAGCGACAGCTGCAGACTGGTGAGAATGGTGTCTAATGTATACTTTCCTAACACTTCTACAAAACAGAACAAACCAGCCTCTTTTCATTGGCTTGGGCTGAACAAAGGCTCTGTGTGTGTGTGTGTGTGTGTGTGTGTGAGAGAGAGAGAGAGAGAGAGAGAGAGAGAGAGAGAGAGAGAGACAGAGAGACAGAGAGACAGAGAGAGAGAGACTCGAAATACAAAGAAGAAAATTAGCAAATTGGGTTGCTTAAAATTTCAGTTTCCTTATTTTATCCCTTGAAATCACACATGCACACATATACACATACACATACACACACACATACCTTTGACAATGTGGTTTTTCTTTTTATAAAGTTTGAAATTGGCATATGCAGGATATACATTTTGCTCAACCTTTATTTTTCTCAAGGTAGAAAACTGCAGTTCAACAGAACCGAAAAATTGCCTCTATTATATGGAAACTTCAATTTCTAATAACAGTGCAATGGGAAATAATCATTTTCCCCTGTCCATTGAACATGTTTACTGAGCCAAGCAAGATAGCAACTAGAGCTTGCAGCTACGTATTCAGGACCAGTCCCAGTCAGACAGCAAAAGGAAGGTCACAGAGAAGATTAAATAGCCTAATAACTTTTTTTGCAAATACTACCATCTCTTGCCTCTTACCTCTTTCTTTTATTCTTTCTGACTGAAAACGAACATTTATTCACTTGCATTCCATATCAATGCTTTTGGCACAAATTGGCCAAGTTGGTTTATGGTGATTACCTACCTTTTTGGCAAATGCTCCTCACCTAGACAAGGGAGAAATCTCTACTCTAGATAGTTTGATAGTATATCTAATAATGTAGAACTAATCATTAATAAGTGTAACATACTTTGCCCCAACTAAAATATTGTTATAAGCAAACATACAACTGTGTGTTATTTAGTATTTCCACCTGAATCCCAATGCAGAGTTTTTGGGGTCAGCTATATATAGGATCAAATTCATCATTCACCTTCATTAGATTTATAACCCAGAGAAAGTAATGTGAATTTTCAGAACCTCAGTGTTAGCAGTTGTAACTCTATATATTGTGCTTATATTAAGCTCATATTAGATATGCCATCATTGGTAGCTAGTATGTAGTTACCATCACTATTATTATCAAATAAATACACTCCATTCACATTGACAGCACCATTGCTTTCTTCTGTTGGCTCATTGACTACCATGAGGTCTTTTTAGCCACTCCCTGTCTCAGTCACTTAAGCACTCCAAACTTGGCTTTTGCATACATAAAATTGATCTGAAGGCTCCTCATTATTCCTATGTATAGACTTCAGAAATTAGAGCCTTGCTAGCGAACACTAAAATGATACCCTTTGTACACAACTCACTACTTGTGTTGAGAACTTCCTAGCTAATCAATGTTCTCTTTATAAAAGAGATTAGTAACAAGAGAATAAAAAGATTGATCAATATGGCTAGTCTGCTCATCAAAAACAATGGATATTTCCTAGGAGTCAGGCTGTCTTGTCTCCTTTCTGGCTATAAGAATCCAGTGAAGCCTGGCAGCAGTAGCTCACACCTGTAATCCTAACTACTCATGAGGATGAGATCTGAGGATCACATTTCAATGCCAACAAAGTCAGAAAAGTCCACGAGACACTTATTTCCAATTAACCACAGTAAAAGCAAAGCTGGAAGTGGCACTATAGTTCAAGTGGTAGAGCACTGACTTTGAGCAAAAAGAACTTAGGGACAACACCCAGACCCAGATTTCATGGCCTAGAACCGGCAAAAAAAAATCCAAACTTCCCTTCTTCATTGATCATCTACTGAGCATATAATACTGTGAATCAGATATGATGTGAAGGCATAGGAAAAGTAAATATGGGTATGTATATATTATCAGCCTTTATTTAATAACTTGAGTATGACCTAGATATGATATGGCCACATACTATCTTATTAGCAGAGTTTTGAAAGCTACTGACACAGGTAAAGAAAGTCATTAATTGATTGTCATAAAAACATATGACTTCATCTGAAAGTCACAAAACTGATTCTCAACACACGTATAGGTAGTTTGTGGGATAGAGTAAGGGTTGTATATTTTAAGTTCTTTTTTTTAACTTCTTCCTTCTTTATTCTTATTTAGATCCATGTCATCTACCCATCTGTCCAATCATCTATCCACTCATCCATTATTGAGTGTCTCCCATATATCACAGGAAAAGTTGCAATTCTTATAAGATGATTGTCTTCCAGGGTCATACTGAAGATGAAAGGCAGGAGAAGGCCATTGTAAAGTGAAAGGTGATATGGATGGGCCAGCACATAAGCACCAAGATTGGACTAGTGCTAACAGACAGCTGGTTTTGCCCTCTGCAGTTGTTGAGTGTCCCATAGAAGTCTGGGCACTTCATCACAGAACTAAACTGGTCCAGGAAGTTGAGAAACTAAAGGAGGACCCAGGGAATCACAATCACAAATCTCTCAGATGAGGCAAACAGGCAGACACACCACAACATGTTGGAGCTATAACAATAACTGCTACTTCCCTCCCACCCTCCAAAATTCACATAAGAATCTCTTTTGTGGTCCACTCTTAGCAGAAACATTCAGAAAAGAAAGATCCTTTAGCCTAGAGGAATTGATACTTTACAGAACCACTCTAATATGTAATCTCATCAAAATCTTGGAATGATGGTACTATGATTCCCATCGTACAGATGGAAAAATTGAAAGTAAAGAGTTTATGATTGTGAGATATGAGTTAAGTATGGGTACAGCTGGAGCTGAATTACAAAGTTCCCTTCCCACTGTAACATTCTGCAGAGAAGTCCAAATAGATGCTAATAGGAAGTAGTGTGTATGGACCAACACGCTGCTTCAGGAGGCAGTAAAGCACAATAATAGACACTAGGCAAGACTGAACACTGTTGAGGTGCAGTTGTAGCTAAAATCCTTGCTCATGAGGCAGATGTTGGAGGCAATTCTAGGACAATCAAGAACTCCTTAAGCAGAAGTACTATATGAAGCCATGCTTTGGAAAAATAAACACTAAATCTGCTGAAGGACTCAAGGTAGTAAGAGCCATTATACAATTGCAGGAGGCACAACTCATGCAGAATGTAATGTACCTGTACTGTTAGCATTATGCAACACAAAGCTTCTAAAGTCAGCAGGACGTACACTAAATGGTTTAGCTATGCATACACTGCAGAGAAAATCACTACTTCAAACAAGTTGAGGTAATTTCATGAGTAGATCGGTACTCATGAGAAACAGCTCAGACTTACACAGAGTGATTATGTGTTAATCAGTCCTGGCCACTCAAAAGCGCACGAACACACACACACACACACACACACACACACACACACACACACACACACACACACACCTTCTCCAGAGAGGAGAAAATTTATTAGAATTTGGTCAAACTGTTTGGTCACTGTAGCTCTTGATATTGTCATACCTGTGTTTCACAGATCTTTCTGTAGCCCAGTCTAATTTGTCTGGTACTTACTATGTAGCCAAACTAGCCTTGAACTTATGATCTTCTTGCTTCTGCTTCCCAAATGCTAGGATGAGCAGGATGTGCCATCCTAATGACATTCTTGGCAGTAAGTAAACTCTTTTAGTAAGTCTCATCTTATTTTAAAGGACAGTCTCTTAGTAACACATTACCATCGCACATATCTACATTTATTAGACACTATACATCTCCTGTATTAGTAAGAACAGGAAGGAAACATCTGCTATAAATGGAAACATTATTCCATTTATGAACATGATAAATAGCTTCAAGAGAAGTAGGATAATTCATAACAATAGATGTCAGGAGGTTTGGCACATGAACAATATACTGATCCTGATGATCTCAGGAAAGAAAAGCTGGCATTATGACAGGCCGGCAGTTAGTCCCAAGGATGCTGAATTTTTAAACATTTCCTGTATCAGTCTAGCAGCCATTTATGGACCTGAAACTGGAAGGATCCCACTTCCACTCATGGTAGGTGGCTAGAAGAAGGGGGAGGGCATGAGCTCCTTTGTATCTTCACACACATTGTGTTTATGGGATGTATTGTCCACTCTACTCCTCAAAGAATAGATAATCTGTTCTCCTCACCTCTTATGAACTCCTATTTGGGACAACCCATTACACTTGAAAATTAAATCTAAAAAATAAAATTGTACAGATTTATCCCCTCATCCTTGCAATTTCTGTATTCTCAACCAGCACTAAAACACTGCCGGGAATGTCCTTTCTTTACATAAAGGGGGAAAAAGCACCAGATGTTCATAGGGGACTGGAATAATCTGTTCTCTCTCACAACGGATGAACAACTCCTCCAATATGAGACTCATTTTAATTTTGTCCTATTGTAGCTTGTAATGATTAAAGGGGAGAAGCCTCATTAAATATATTGGATATAAAACAAATCCAATTTTATTGTTCTTTCCAAAGTTAGTTTGCCTTTGAAAATGTAAATAACATGAGGATAATGCAGCATAAGTGATCTTGAGGAGCTAGGGTGAAGCATGCAGAAGAGAAACCGAGGTGTGCTAAACATTTGCTCATGAAGCCTTGTGGCATCAGACATGGGTTTGTTGCAGTCATGGCCCAGCTTCTAACTCATCCACCATACTTTTCATGTAAAAAGCAACTAGTCATTTAGGACAACTAACTTAGCCAAAGACGAGACATGAGAATCCCAAGGCAAGATTCTTATTCTTTTCTGGGAGCCTTTAAGGTAAGAATAATCCTTACTTTTCTTAGGAAGTTTCAGAAATTAAGAAGTGACTTTGAAGCAGGGCTTAAGAGACTGTTTTCCAACCATCTTTTCCCCACTCACAATTCTATAACATCATTTTTTCAGATGCTTAGCAGTCTTCCCAATTGTTTTCTACTTCAAGGAACAGAAGAGGAGTATACTGGTGAGTCAAAGCTATATGACTAATTATCTTCACTGAGATAACCCTAATTATACCTGCCTGGTAGTTTAAAGGGCAAGTGACAATGGCTCATACAGCACATTCAGACCAAAACAAAAACTGGAAAATCTTCATGTAAAGCAATTACATTTCACATTGGACACTGTAGTTTTAATTTCTTTGTTTGTTTTACTTCCCTTTTCAAGTAACTAATAGAAGGTTGCTAAAATCTCTAATAGTAGTCTAACCCTACTGTAGGATTGAGGAAAATTCAAATGCTCCTGAAAAACATTGAAATTTCCATTAAAAAATCAGCTTCATTGAGATTTAACTGACAAGCAATAAACTGAACATGTACCAAGTATAAAAATTGAAAGTTTTCATATGCATATGAACTCACGAAAGCACCAACAGATTTGAAACAATTGTCTTAGTCAACCTGAGCTGCTATAACAAAATGTTCTACATTGAGTAATCAAAAGAGCAGGCCAGTGCTGGGAATATGGCCTAGTGGCAAGACAGCCTGCCTTGTATACATGAAGCCTTGGGTTCGATTCCGCAGCACCACATATATAGAAAAAGGCCAGAAGTGGCGCTGTGGCTCAAGTGGCAGAGTGCTAGCCTTGAGCAAAAAGAAGCCAGGGACAGTGTTCAGGCCCTGAGTCGAAGCCACAGGACTGGCCAAAAAACAAAAAACAAAAAAAAAAGCAGGCCACAATGCTCTTTTCCCCATTTTATAACATCAAAATATATCAGCAAGACTGATACCTAAATCCAGAAGAGGGGTGGAAAGCAGTCTGTCTTACATCAGATATCCCCAAAGCTTGTGAATATTTTTTTCTTGCTCACCAGCCATTTAATTGAGGGATGAAGGTAGACTTGTAGGTGCTTTCCTCCACTTCCCACTTCATGTAAACCACTCCTGAGCTGGGAGCTGGGCGATTACTCCTGTAATCCTAGTTACTCAGGAGACTGAGACCTAGAATAGAGAATTTTGATGCCAGCCCTGACAAAAAGTTCTTAATAATCCATCTCCAGTTAACCAGCAAAATGACAAAGTGGAGTTGTAGCTCAAAGTGGTAGAGGCACAGCTGAGAGCAAGCCAGCCAAGGGAGCACCAGATCCCTGAGTTAAAAAAGTGCCTGGTACCAGCAAGGGAAAAAGGAAGGAGAGAGGGAGGGAGGAAAGGAGCTACTCCTGTACTATCCTAATTCTCTACTTGCTTTTATTGTCAAAGATCATCAAACCAATCACACCAGTAATTAGAGCTTCAGTTAAGAATGACATATTCTTTTGAACTCAGTTAATTGTTTTGTTCCCTTCTTGGTACCACTTCTACCACAATCTCTGAACTCTCCTGATTTCTATAAAGAAAGCAAAGCTCTCAATAAGCATTTCTTCCTCCATCCTTTTAGAAATCTCCTTTGTACTCCCTAATGACTATTTGACTTGATTAATCAAAGAACATGTATGAAGTTTGATCTGAAGATTGCAGTTCAAAGCTAGCCTGGACTAGAAAGTCTATGAAATTCTTTTCTCCAATTAACCACCAAAACAAAAAGAGAGAGATAGAGTGGAGCTATGGCTCAAGAGGTAGAGCAGTATCCTTGAGTAAAATGTTTAAAGAATAGCACATAGCCCCCGAGTTCAATCCCTAATACCAGCACACATGCTGTAGATGTGCTGTTATTCTGTTATGTTACAAGTGGACAGACATACTATTATTCTGATAATGATCTAATACAACCCCCAAAAACAAAGCTGATGAGTGCCAATCACTAAGTAATTAAAGCTATAATTTTATTTGTCTCCTCATTTAATTTTTCTCTGCCTCTTCAATTTATCATTACAGGTTTGCAAGACACTGATAGAATAATCAAGGTGTTAATCACATATTGGAAGTTAGAGGAGATATTTGGAATCTATGTTTCACAAGTAAAACTACCCAGCAGATCATGTGCTCCTCAGATGCCCAATAAGTGTTGTTGATCATCTGATTCTTAAAGCATCTCTGGGGGCTCCTTAGGAAAACAAACTCTTGGTATCTTTAGCACGAAGGCTGGAAGACAAAAAGGCACTTGGGAGATGTTTCTTTTGAGTAATGGCATTGAAAAAAAAGTTTTCATATCTGTCTCTGACCTTATACCAAAATCTCAGTAGGATGAATTAATTGGAAAAAATAGGATGGATGATGTATCTCTTGGTAATGATCAAATAAGGAAGCAGAGGGGCTGGGATAAAGCCTAGTGGCAAGAGTGCCTGCCTCGGATACACGAGGCCCTAGGTTCGATTGCCCAGCACCACATATACAGAAATCGGCCAGAAGCGGCGCTGTGGCTCAAGTGGCAGAGTGCTAGCCTTGAGCGGGAAGAAGCCAGGGACGGTGCTCGGGCCCTGAGTCCAAGGCCCAGGACTGGCCAAAAAAATAAAATAAATAAAAAAAAAATAATAAGGAAGCAGAGGCTTATATTACCTAAATGACAAGTTAGGGTAACCACTTGGACTTTGGAAGACCTTCAAGCTTTAAGTGTAACAATGTCATTATTCAATTTTAGGTAGATTTTAAACTTCTGTTAGCACCTCTCTCGCGCTCTCTCTGACTCTCTTCCTCTCTCTCTCTTCCTCTCTCTCTTTCTCTCTCTCTCTCTCTTCCCCTCCCTGTCTTTCTCTCTTGCAAGTCAGAGCTTGGGTGCTGTCTCTGAGCTTCTTTTGCTCAAAGCCAGCACTCAACACTTTGAGCCACAGTACCACTTCTGGCTTTTTCTGAGTAGTTTATTGGAGATAAGAGTTTCAAAGACTTTTCTGCCCAGGTTAGCTTCAAACCACGATCCTCAGATCTCAGCCTTGTGAGTAGCTAAGATTACATCTGTGAACCACCAGTGCCTGGCTCTAATTTAACATGCTCTTATTTAGATAAATGAAAAATGAGTTGTGTTCTTTTGCAACACAAGCCTTCCTATCTTCACATCCAAAGTGTAAATATCAAACACATATCTGGCTATTAAATAGACCTACCTATGTGTAGCATACCTGACCATGCCCCAAGAATAGTAGATTAGAAAAGAATCATTGGAGAAGACAGCTATTGTTTATCTGCAAAGCATGGATAGTGTAGAATGTGCACTGCAGATGAAATTATTTGGCTATGGTGACAGCAAACTTCCCAATGGTTTTTCACACTATACTTCACCCAAAGCTTCCTTTCAACACTCCTATGTCTTGGAATGAGTCAGAAAATTCCCTAGTGCAAACAAACAACATTCCTGTCTGAAACCATGCACATCTGCACAGTGCAACCCCATTTGTGTTTATTCCCATGACACTCATTAAAAGATGATAGCTTCATACGGCAATCTGTACAAGCTAAGCCCATTCTTATCTCTGGCCAGGATTTGTTCTTGTGACATTTTTCACATATCCCAAGGCCTTCTTGACCCCAAACCATAAAGCTCTATCTTATTATTCACTTCATATGCATTCTGAAAGCTTTTCAGGTAGAATTCTTCCTATTTAAAGGCTAAGAAAATTTTAAAGATTTTGATGACAAAGTTGACTGTAGCAATTCAAAACCATGTTACAAATGAAAGAAGGAGTAGTGTATTATGAAGCAAGCACTCTTGCCACTAGGCCATATTCCCAGCCCGGGTAGTGTATTATGAAACAAATATCTCCATGCATTCCGGGACTCAAATTATCCTAGGTAAATGAATTACTCTAAGCCAGTAGCAAAAATCATAATACAAATGAAGCTTAATGAAAGACACTCCCCTGGTTTTGCAGGTTGTATTTCCTACACTGTGAGGTTAACTATTTTGTAAGACACAGAGAGATTACATGACAGGGTAAAAGCAATGAGAACCATAACCCTGGATAGGAAGATGAAGTTTTAGTGATTACCTTTTGAGTGAGGCTAGCTAGAATTTCGTTTAACTGGCTTGCTTTCATTTCTGCGGGTTTTATCCCAAAGATGAAAGCAAGCAGCTGTACCTTGAACCAAAATAGAATACAACATACTTGAGAGGACTGAATAACCTCTATTCCTGTCACCATGGTATGTTTCTCCCTGAGCCAACTCCTAGCTACCATTAGTTCAGGAAAACAAGACAACAACAGAAACATGACCACCAGGAAGTAGTCAAAGACAATTCATTGTCCCAGCTCTCTACTCATTCCTATGTCCTCCATTGACAGCCAAGCATTCAATCAAGAGTGAAAATTAACACTAAACAACTTCCTCAACCTATTCTCAGCCAATTATTTCCCCAGGTAATGATTAGCATTTATTTTTCATTATTGCTTCTGGATCCAGCTGTGCAGTAATAGCTCAAGCACATGTTCCTTCTTTTAAGCTATATATAACATTAACTGGGGAAGTCTTATGTGTATACAATCAATCATTTTAAATATTTAATTATAGTTTTAGTTAAGCCTTATTTACAGTTAATATAGCTAATCTAGAGGAATACAGGATATATATATACACATATGAATATATGTTTATATATGTGTGTATTACAAAATTAAATGAATGCTAACTACAGATGGTGAATACAAAGCAAAAATCTCCAAACATTATGCAATAGTGTCCGTTGATATGAATCCACTATCTAATGCCATTATCGGTAATCTATTGATTTGTTAGAAAAAAATAGCTAGCAAAAAATATCTTCTTTAAGATTCTGTATCTGTAATATGAGTTCTTTTGGAAATTATTTTTTCCTTGTGTTAATAGAATATCTTTTTTGCTGGAGTATATAGGAAGAGAGGCCTAATGAGACCACGGGATGTGGGCAGAAAGATAGAAAGGTGGGCAACAGTCTATTATGTATTACTGGACATTAGCGCTCATTCAACTTATCTGGCAGTCTGAGTAAGTAGAATTCATTTGGGCAACTGGCATGACTAATTTAGAAAATAAATATGAAATGTGGAATACAAGAATATACACCAAGAGAACAGAAGGGAGAGGGTTATGGACCTCATCCTATCAACAGAGTTGAGTTAATCCAATGAGCTAGTTGTTACCTTCAAAAACTCAAGGACTATTTTAGTCTGATGACTCAAGAATTCAAAGGCCTTCAGGAAAAGCAGATCACACAAATGAGTAAGGTCAGCTGACATGAAGGTGCAGCTCCCTCAGTCTAGACTTTATTTCTCAATTTATTTTAAAAAACCTTGGGAACAGTAACTCTCAGCTCTTTCTGATAGCTGTGGTAGCTGCTATAGGAGAAGCAATTGTACAAGTGTGACAACAGGGAGCCAGTGCTCAGCTACAGTGCTGAGGAGTAAGAGAGAAGAATGGAGACTTCAGCATAGCAAGGCCTTTTGCCACCTCTAAAGAAGGCAGCTCATCCCTCAGATCTGCCAACCTTCAACAAAGACTCTGTAAATGAAGCCAGGTTTATCAAGTGCAAAGGAAAGGGTAAGAAAGAAGTAGGCAGAAATGAGGAAGACTTCAATCCTAGTCCAATGTAGACAAGAGGAAGGAAGGCTGATCTAATGTTCTCTTCATAAGAAAATAAAGAAAAAATGACTCTTGATTTATTGTACCCAAGTCCTGATGAAACTATTATTTGGAGTTATGAAGAGCTACAGATGACATCTCAGCAATCAAATTATTTAGCCCTATCTGGGTCTCAAATGCCATTGGGAGGTAATACAGAACTTGTATTGTTAGTTGGAGAGCTCTGTGTGAAAATGTATATAAAGAAACAAGCACATTTCCTCACACACAGACCTTTCATGAATAATAATTTCCCTTGTTTTAGTCATATAGTCTAACATTTCCTTCTTTACATCCTTGGCTCTATGACAAATTTAGAAGTGGGGCCTTTTTTATCTCAACTATACCATTTATAAAATTGAGCCAACTCAGGGAGTGCTTGCTTAGATTCTTGTAGTCTCTCCAAGATTTCTTCTAAATATTCCACCTGAGATTTGAATAACAGTCAGGCATTAAAAGATGGCCTGTGATTTCTTCCTTTCTCTTTAAAAAAAAGTCATTAAAATCGTTGAAGTCATTTTGGAACAGTGATTTATGATCTCATACATCCCTTGACAAAACTTGGAATTTTTCTGGTCTTTGTCATATGGCCATCTTATATAAACACAGAGAGAAATAGGAGAGGGGGGAGAAGAAAGAGAGGAAAGGAGAGGGGTAGAGAAGAGAGAAGGGGTGAAGAGAATAGAGACAAAGACAGAGAGAAGAAATCACACAATTAATTATTACTAGGATTTATTTTGACTTTATATTTCTTCCCATAGCATTTCAGAGTTCTTAGTAATTATGATCTTATTCACCTAACAAGTAGAAGTAGTTCACAGAGGAAATAACTTCCCAGTTGGTAACCCACGAAAATTCAAGTATATTCATTAATAGTGATGGCTGACTGACTCATATTACCAACTGAAAGACTACCATGCTTTGGAACAGCATTTGATGAATTCAATACATGAAAAAAATGAGATCCTCCATACACAAGTAACCCAATGCTGTTTCTATTCAGGGATCAATTACATAATTTATGGCTGCTTGACTTCTAACTTGACAATTCCCATGAAGGCACCATGATGACATCTTCATAATCACTTAGTCTACCCACCTGTACTCCACAGACTTAGGCTCTGAAAAGAAAACAAAAGGAATGTGACATTAGATACTTGCTGAGTAACATTCTGTTCCATTATCCTCATCTTCAGTAGGTTTATAATCATCCAGTGGCCAAGAATCTAGAATTATTTTAGCATATATTCGACGAAGATTTGAATTCTTTAATGTAGCTGTTATTTATCATTTATATCTTTTTTTCCATCTTCATTCAATTCATTCACTTATACTGCATAATCTTCCATACTATTGGCTCATCAGGATCCCTATTTCTGACTTCCAAGGCACATAGCAAAATTGCCAGCATTGGAATGGGATGGGACCATATAAGCAGAGTCATCATCTGGCATATATATATGGATATAAGATCTATATATATCTACATATATGATATATAGAGATATATATTCTGCTTCCAAAGTTTGCTCTTTACCTTGGGCTTTTAACAGTATCACCACACTATTCTTACAAAGGATTCTTTATGGAGTATTACTTGCAGTTGTGGAGTTGGTATGAATTCAACATCTTTTTCTGTACAGATTTGAATTGAAGGCTTTGTATTTGCCAAGCTATACCACCCTACCATTGGAGAAACAACCTCAGATGTTTTTTGTTTCTGTTACTTTTTGAAGAAGGGCTTTCATTTATGACTGGACAGAAATCTCTGGAATTTTCCTATTTAAGCTGGACAGAAATTTCTGGGATCCTCCTGTTTAAGGTTCCCATGTGACAGGGAGGATAAGAACATACCACTGAGCCTAACATTTTTAAGCAGACAAGATAGGATTGTTCTCAGGTACACTTGCATGGGTTGGCCATGATTTAATCCTCCTAATATCTGCTTTTTTTTGTAACTTGAATAACAGATATGAGCCATTTAACTAGGCTTATTTAAAAACTTGTATCTTTAACTTTGTCTTTCATCAAACTTGGAGAATTCCACAGTTTTGGTACCTCAACTTTTTCTGACACAGTCTCTCTTTACTATCCTTCTAGTATTTCATTTATACATATTTTGTCTAACTATTTTCTAGTAAGCCCTTATGTTCATTTTTATAATCTTTTAATCCCTATCTTTTACCTTGGATAATTTCTATAGGTCAAATTTTAAGTTCACTTACTTTGTTCTCCATTCAGCTACTAATAAACCCAGTATATTTTTTTAACTTAAAAAGTATTTTTCTATATTGATCAACCATGTTCCTTAGTGATTACTGGCAATTGTATTTTAAGCTGTTGACTCATGTTCATATTTGACACTGATTTGTTTTTGGAACCCTAGAGATATTTAAATAAAACTTGGAAGAAAAAAAAAGAGGCAAAATGAAAAAAGAAAAGTATTTTTCTAGGGGGCTGGGAATATGGCCTAGTGGCAAGAGTGCTTGCCTCCTATACATGAAGCCTTGGGTTTGATTCCTCAGCACTACATATATAGAAAAGTCCAGAAGTGGCACTGTGGCTCAAGTGGCAGAGTGCTAGCCTTGAGCAAAAAGAAGCCAGGGACAGTGTTCACACCCTGAGTTCAAGCTCCAGGACTGGCAAAAAAAATATTTTTTTTCTAGAATTTCTCATTTGATATTTTTTTCTATTATTTCCTTTATGCTACCAAGATTTCATGATTCATTGAATTGGTTGAAATAGTTTTTTTTTTATCCTTTTGTTAATTCCAATGTCAGTTTCATATCAAAGTTGAAGGTTGGTTTTGTTTTCTTTCAAGTAAATTCTGTTCTTTGCAATTAATCTTTTATTTTATTTTAGTGAATATTTTGGCTTGAGATGTGAACTTGGTTTCTCGAACAACTTTTGTTTCTCTTTCTATCTTTCACCTTTAGTTGAACTGCTTTGTATCAGCTTTACACATGAATAAGAGAAAAGATGTGAGTAGTCAGGGATTGGGGGTCTCATACTTGGATCTTTTCCTTGTAGGATTGTTCAACTCTCTTCATCATTCCTAGTTTTCAGGCTTCTCTTTCCAGTATTTCTGGGAAAACAAGTTATGTATGGGTCACTCCAGGTGTGTTTTTACATCGGTGTTCACCCACATGAAATACATATGGGCCAAATTCAAGCTCAGCAATGTGAACGGATCCCTATCTTCCCTATCTTTCCTCCTCCATAGCAGTTTACTCTCCTAAGCAGACCTGGCATGTTCTCTCTTAAGCGCTTTCAGGGCATTAACTTAGGTTTCAGTCCAGATTTGTCTCTCTTTGGTTGAACTTCTGAATCTGTTCCCTGCTTGTGTGCTTCAGGCATCAGAGACATGAGTAGAATTTTGGAAATGTCTTCACTGGCTCCTTACCTTCTGTAATTCCTCCACTCAACTTCAATTATCTTGCACTTCAAACCAGAAAGAAGGTAATTTTCCCAGGTGTACTCCACTGTTGTGTGAGCTTTAAAGGTTGTGCTACATTACAGCCTAAAAACAATGGAAAAGGGCTGGACATGCACAGCATGAAGGTAACAGAATGAACAGCAAGGCATTAGTTACAAGATAATTCACAGCTTTGGCATCTCCAGTCTCCAGAAAAACTACAGTGGCAAAACAGAGCCCAGAAAAGGAAGGCAATGCCAATAAGAAGCCATGGAATAGTCTAGCAATATCTGTTTAAGAAAGCAATGCATGAAGGAGTTTTCAGAAGGTATCTGGTGCCAAGGATGCTGAAGCATCCATCTAAGGGAGTCGAGCCTGGAAAGGGGAACTATAAATGACAAAATGTATTTTTGAAGACCTTGGAAAGGCCTGCTATAGTTTGAATGTTGGCATCACCACCCCAAAAAATTCATATGTTGAAACCTACTTCCCAATGAGATGGTCTTAAGAGATGGAAACTTTTGGAAGGTGATCAGATCATGAGAATGGAGGCTTCACGGGTGGGCCTGGAGCACTGGTAAATGCCCCTGGAGAGTTAACTAGCCCCTTTCACTGTGTAGTGGCATGGAGAAGAAACTTGCAACAGACACAGAATCTGTAGATACATTACTCTTGAACTTTCTAGCCTCCAGAAACACAACCCAGAAATAAATTTCTACTTTTGTTAAGCAATCCAGGATTTGGTATTTTGTAACAGCAGCATAAATGAATTTAGACAATGCCCTAAGGGGCCTTCTGAAGACTTGGAAGCTCTTTACTAACTGGTGATGGCAGATACTACAATACTTCTTTACTATCAGGATGATTCAGTTTTGAATTACAGTCTTATGTGACCTAAGTAAGTGCAGGTTACAAATACATGTTAGCCAACTGATTGGATATAATTACTGAGCAGTAGAATTGGAATCAACAGAGAGAAGTGAGGTAAGGCTTCAAGGATCCACTTTTAAATAAACAGAACATTATATAAAAATATAGAAGTAAAAGAAGGACACATAGCAATATAAACTTAGAGCTCAAAAAAATTAAACCTCCAAAAATAAATCTTCAATTAACAATATGTCCAATAAATACCCAATTAATAAGTGGGCTAAAGACTTAGAGATCTCTCAGAAGAAGAAGTAAGAATGAGCAATAGACACATGGAGAAATGTTCAACATCTCTGGCCATAAAAAATGCAAATCAAAACAACATTGAGATTCCATCTCACTACAGTTAGAATGGCCCTTTTTCTGGAAAACTATCAATAACAGATACTGGTGGGAGTATGGTCAAAAGGGAATGCTACTATGGGGAATGTAAACTTGTTCAACCACTCTGGAAAGCAGTATATAGGGTCACCAAAAGACTAAACATGCAGCTTCCTATGACCCAGCAATTCCACTCCTGGGCATTTATCCAATAGACATAAACAAGGCCACAATGAAGTTATCAGCACAACCATGTTCATTGCAGCATTGTTTACCATAACCAAGATATGAAATCAATCCATATGCCCCTCAGTGGACAAATGGATCAAGAAAATGCAGTATGGGGGCTGGGGATATGGCCTAGTGGCAAGAGTGCCTGCCTCATATACATGAGGCCCTGGGTTCGATTCCCCAGCACCACATATACAGAAAATGGCCAGAAGTGGCGCTGTGGCTCAAGTGGTAGAGTGCTAGCCTTGAGCAAAAAGAAGCCAGGGACAGTGCTCAGGTCCAGAGTCCAAGCCCCAGGACTGGCAAAAAAAAAAAGGAAATGCAGTATGTATACACATGGAATTCTATGCTTCCATCAGAAAGAATGTTATCGCCCCATTCATAAAGAAATGAAAAAGACTTGGAAAGGAAAGGAAAGACTTGAAAAAATTTATATTAAATGAAGTAAGCCAGACCTAAATAAACATAGGTTGCATGATTTCCCTCATTTGTTGTAACTAGAATGTGCCTATAAATCTATAAGTAAACACAATGGATGGTAAAAGATATGATAAATTATACAGGACTCTAGACATTCACAAAGTGTGACTAAAGGAAGATAGTCTTAGGAGAAGATCACAAAGGCTCAATAGCTATGTGATATGATCATATAAAATGATATTTATAGAAATTAACTCCAAGAAATGGAAAGTAAATGTGGTTTTGGCTATTTTATTTTTGGTTCTTTTCCCTCTTTTGTTGCTGTTTTTGTTTTCTACACCTTTTGCTTGTAAGTTATCGGTTTGGGGGAGAGTAAAGTAGCATTGTGACTGCTCTTCCCAGCTGGTGTAGAGAGAGCTTTTTATGAGTCACCTTTGCAACCCAAGAACCAGCCCATTTTCTGATACATAGGGCAAGTGGAAGCCAAGATAATTTGCAGAACACTTCTTTGCTTTTGTATAACCATTCTTTCTCTTTTTTCTTAGGCTGAAGATGCTTTGCTTTTTTGCATGGTGCATGCTTGTGAGTACAGAAACCAGAAAATAATGAGGGGATCTGGAGTCCCTTTTCCGTGTTTGTTTAATGCTCTTAAAAGCAAATACATTTCAAAGATCCCTACACCCTTTGTTTCAGCCATACTTGTAGCATCTATCTCTCTGGTGCTTCTTCCATAGTCTTGTCATTCGTCTGTTCAGTTCTGCCTTCTTATAGGAATTTTCAAAGCAAGGCAGTTCTATCAAGGCCCCTGCCTCCTGTTAAATAAATATCCAAGATGTTATTTTCTGGCAGCTTATCTGATAGTGCTGAGATCAGAGGCACTGTGATTTTCAGCAATAGGAGGTATGATTCCAATATGACATACAGTAGGGTTTCAGGCTTCAGCAGACTCTCCCTGGTGGCAAGCTGCCAGCTAAACTGGCCTCATCTGACACCCTCTCAGCATGCTGCCTGCACATGCTCACAGCCATTAACATTAAGAATAGTCAAACCAGAAACACACACACACACACACACACACACACACACACACACACACACACACACAGAGAGAGAGAGAGAGAGAGAGAGAGAGAGAGAGAGAAGCAGCACAGGAAAGTAAACTGAATATATGGAATCCATGGCTACAGAATGTATAGTAATGAATATATCTTCAGGGTCATTTAGTTTGGTTATCCTTGGCCATCATTTTTATATTTATTTGCCTATAGGTAATCTAAAATTCCCAGGGATAGGGAAGACTGTGGCAATGTGACTAAACTTCTGAGTACTGGCCTTGGTGTATCACTATCTGCATCTCTGTGGCAATGTGACTAAACTTCTGAGTACTGGCCTTGATGTATCACTATCTGCATCACCATTACCCATTTCCATCACTGGAACATTACTTTGATAAATCCCTGAGGCTAATCTCATTTGTGTTAAGGAAGATACTTTAGGATAGTCTTGTGAGGAAACTACTGAGCAGTACAGGAGCACAAAGCAGGAGCACATTGTTTGGAAGATGAAGCTGCACACATAGACATATCAGAAGGTGCTCTATAGAGGATCATCTTTTATACTGGGCCATAGAGAAGTTTATTTAAGAAATTTTATTTAAGAAAATATAAAAGTAAATGGAGATTTTATAATAAGAAGAAGTTTGAAAAGGAAAATTTATGGCTTCAGAGATAACCACTATTTCACTTCTACTTTCTTTTCCTGACCTCTCCATAGAACAAACTAGAAAATCTTGACCCTAAACCATATAAGAGCTAATGGACCTAACTGTAACAGTCCTCTGTATTGGAAACTGAAACATAAAGGCCAAGACATAAACATGACAGGAACCAATTTGAATTGATACTAAAAAGGAAGTACGGAGAAAGGAGAAAATCTACAAAAGGAGCATAGTGCAGATGAAGAGAGGAGAGAAAAACAGAGGCGGAGGACTGTGAGGAGGGTTGAGAATGTGGCTTAGTGGTAAAGTGCTTGCCTAGCATACATGAAGCCCTGGATTCAATTCCTTAGTACCACATAAATAGAAAAATCCAGAAGTGGTGCTGTGGCTCAAGTGGTAGGGTGCTAGCCTTGAGCAAAAAAGCTCAGGGACAGTGCACAAGCCCTGAGCTCAAGCCCCAGGACTTACCAAAATAAATAAAATAAAAACACTGTGAAGATGTTTTTTAAAAAAGAGAAGCAATATTTGGAGACATTTTGCCATTTTCATGAGGATCAGCCATGTGTTGTACAATTGAGTTTGATTTGAAAATGCAAGAAGAAATCCGTTTTTCTCTGGACTTTCCCATGTGGGGTTCTAGCCTTAACTATGAGGGACCATACTCTATAGAGAAGAACAGAGACTGTGAGATGCTAGTTCTCCCTCTGGCAGTGTAAATTACTGAAGAAAAAGAACCATATTTAATTAATTAGTTCTCATATGTATCTTCAACAAGTACTTTGTTTAGCCATGGGTCCCTGATATATTAGTCAGGTACTCCAGAGGGACAGAATCATAAGCTGACTGGTAGATATAGATAAGAGAGCCATGTGGATACAAGCATAAAAGGTTAACTACATAGTGTTATTTTTATTGCATCCTTTGTGACTTTCCATTGCAAACATTAGATATTATGTAGATATTTCTTAGAATATCAACAGACTCAAGCCACATGATATCATTAGCATGGTAAAGCAATATGATGTCCTTTGGAACAGGGATATAAGGGGTTTCCCAAGGAAAATGTTATATGAAATGGATGAAGAGTTGGTATATTCCTAAGAAAAGCAATGTATATTTAGCTGCCAACTGAAAGAAAATATCTTTTGATGGTTTTCATTAACAGATATAAAAACATTTTCCAGCTTCATAATAGGTACCAGGGAATGTTTTGATTGGATCCAGTAAAAAAAAAATCTGTAATATACTACAAATAAAGTCTAATTTAGTGATACTCCAGAAGCCATCTGTTGTTTGCATGGGCCAAAGAGGACAGTTGGATGAGAATGAGGTTGAGATCACTACCCTTGCATTTTTTCAAGTTGGTTTTTTTTTTAGGGTGACAAGTCTTTTATCCATCCCTCTAAGAATGCAGTAGTGGTTTGGGGCTAGTGTTGAGTAAGATAAAGGAGCTCCACAGGTTTCCATTTTAGTATTTCCATCAAAAAAGACCTCATATGATGTAAACTAGCTGTACAACTCACAGGGAGGGGGGAGGGAAATGGGGATGGGGGAAAGTAGAGGAAAAATGAGGGAGTAGGTAACAAGTTGGATAAGAAATGTACTCACTGCCTTATGTATAAAACTGTAACCACTCTGTACATCACTTTGACAATAAAGAAATTTAAAAAGACCTCATTCCACAGGAAAAGTAGCATGAGGATTCTGCCAGTTGTTTAGTTGTCTATTTCAACTATGCATTCCATACTACGAAGCAAACAATCAACATACATGGTGAGTCATTTACCACTAGTGTTAGATCAATCAATGGTTTTATGAGCCTTTGTGGAGGGGAGAGGGAGATGAGCAAAACTGCAGACCAAACCCAAGGCCTGGTGCATATTACATAACTACGCTACCACTGCACTACATCCTTAGACAATCATTGATGCCTTTAAATCGAGTCAATTAGAGTCAAAATATGTGTTGCTATTTGTTACTTCTACTCTTATAGTACTACCAAAGATTGTCCTAATGTCTAATGGGGATGGTACAGGATAAGGGATTTATTATAGTAATTGGACTTTCCACACTTGTGATAGGTCTGGATAAAATAATATAACATTCAAAGATATCCCTAACCAATCCTCCTAAAGAACTGATACAAATAAACAAGTTGGAGCTTTCAAAGAAACCCCCAAAATGTGGCTCATCCAATCACTAAAATGGTACCCCAAAATGGGAGCCTATTTGTGAAGAATATAACAGCTGCTACTACATCTATGTAGCTACCCTATCTTAGCATCTGTTCTCAACCATTTTGAAATATGAAAGGATTATTTATGGGCATTAGAATCAGAAATCTGAAGGAATAATTGGGTTTAGATTGGAAGAAAACATGAATCTCTGAACCCCAATGGCATTCTTTGTCTTTTATCATCATATCTGGCCCTGAAGTTCTTCGGAAAGTTAGGGTTGTTTCAGTTCCATCTCCTAAATCCCATGTAGATTCCTCTTCTGAACAACTCCATTCTGGAGCTACATAAACTTAATTGAGTTGAGAACAGAACACACTAACACAAAAATGTTGACAGCACATTGAATAAAATATGATGTGGGAAAGGAGGAAGAGCTAACTAAAAACATTAACAACATCAAACTAAAAACATTAACAGCATCAAAGTAGAAAAATCAAGAGGACATGGTTTCTTAGACCCCACACACAGAAACAATAGACATTGATTTTGCCCAATGTAGGTGAAATGTTAGAGAAAATGAAGTCTTAGAACTGGCAACACAGTTTGAGAATATGGCAATTATTGCTGACCTTTTAGGGAGTGAAGTATTGGTACTGATGGAAGCTTGAAGGGATTGGTGTGAGGAGACAGACTGGAGTCAGGAAGATTAGCAAGTATTGCAAGATTTATTATAAAAAGTTATAAAGAAATGGAATGGTTTGTAGGAATTCTATTTAGATCAAGGAAGATTTTTTTGTTTTGATTTGATTTTATAAGGATGGGAGCTATTACAGTATGTTGGATGCGGACAGATAATAGAAACAAAAATTAATAGCAAACAAAATAGGAAAGCTTGGTAGGGTGGTCATAAAGGAGTGAAGTTATGTGAGTAGGCAAAAAAAGAAATGGAACTCAAGCGTATGAATGGGTGATTGCCTTATTAGACATATGAGCAGTTAATCAAAATCATCAGGATGGAAAACAAAGTAGATGAATATAAGTCCTGAAGACTGATAGATTTCTTTAGAAATGTGTTCATTTTTATCTCATTGATTCTATATTGCCAGTAGAACTAAAATCAGACTTATTGTGTAAGGTTTAGCAAAGTTCATCACAGAAAGTTGGGACACATGTTGTCAAGGGAGTGATGGGTTAAGGGGAGGGGAAGGGCAGATGTATGGAGAGAGGAAGGATGGATGAGTGGCAGTCATAATATTCAATGTACATATGTGAGAATGGAACCAGGTGAAGAAAAGAGATGGGTCCAGTTGAGAGAGATGGGGGGAAATGATTGAAAGGGTTAAAGTTGATCAAGAGGCATTTTATTCACAAACTGAATGTTGAATTGAAAAACCTTCATGTAAGTATTTAAAGATAATATTTGAAAAAAAAAAGAAGAGAAAGAGTAACCAGAGGAAGAAGTTCTTGATACTTGAGGAAAGAGAAGACATTATAAAATAATTGTCACAACAAATAAATGTTTCAGTTAATACAAGGAAGAAAACTTACATGCTTAGTAGTGGTAGACCTCATCAAAAAGTTGTGGGCCTGAGAACAAAATACATTGTGTTTTACAGCCATGTATGCTGCTTGGATACAGGAAGGGAAATCCCTTCATCTTAACCTGAGCTGCCTTTGTGTTTTTCCAAGGAACAGAATACCACTCATAATAAACTAAGTTATACTGTTGATTCACAGACAACTACAGACCCACCTTACATGGTAATTTCACCAGGAATGAAAGGTCAGAACTGGAAAATACTTCTTCTTTTGGGCCGTACTATTTTCCCCCTTTTTTTAAACATTTCATATACTTTATTTTTGTCTCTCTCTGCCAACCATATTCTTCCCTTTCAGTGTGTAATTGACAGAAAATGAATGCCCTCTCCTAGACTTGTTTAACCTCCAAGCTCTAAAGCTCAGTAGGTAACCTGAACCTCAAAGACTGCCAATTTCAGATGTCTATGAAGAAAAATCAAATTAGCTTAGTTTAAGTCAGACTGTGGGAGAGAAACTGTAGAGGAAGAACACAGAGAGCAACTAAATTAACTGATTGAAAATCCTTGACAACAGTAACCTGATGTCATTCAGAGAATCCATGGTCAATCTAAAACCTTCAGTGTTGCAGAAATAGAATATCAAAATAAATTTACACATCTAGAGATTCCTATAATCAGAGAATTGAGCTCTACAGGTGAGAGTGGTATTACAATAGTGATTTCATCTTTCTAGTGAGTCCTGATGGATTTCCAATCTCATATAAGTACAGTTTCAACAGATAATAACTGAGAACTTCCAAGAAATTAAAGTACTGAGATAAGGGAATATTCAAGAATAAAGTGTAGTTTACTCTAGTAGAGGCTCTGGGTGTGCTTATAGACCAGAACAGGTTTAAACTATAACTCATTTGTGTCATACCGATTTACAGAAGAATACCTGTCTTGAGTTTATATTTTCAGTTCAAGTGACACAGAACTGCTGCCATGTATTTAACCTGTGAATGGTTACCAGGATCCAATTACAAAGCTTGGTCTGGCCAGCCCTGATGTGGCCAGTAGATGACTGGATGATCTCCATTCACCTGTCTGAACCTGACAAACCACCACATCATCAAGGCTCCTTGAACACCAAAATGGTGATTTGAGGAGTATGAACAATCACAGTAAGATACACCCTAAGAATGTAACGACCACTTTACTCATTTCTTCAGCTTAATTAGGACACTTATTGCATCCAGCAGTCCCCAACGGGAATAACCAGGACTAGATTGAGGCAATGAATGCTTACAATGATATTTGTGAACCAACAACAATCATGAACAGAGAGAATACCTGCACTCGATTTACATTAATAGTCACAAGGCAATATTGAGTGGTTAGGAACAAGACACTCCTTAAAAGAAAAAGATCTTTCTTTGCTCAATGTTTTGCTTTGTATTGCAAGCATTATAAATAACACAAGAACTTTCTTAAAATGTAAGAGTGATATCTGATGCTGGTTTTTCAAGTAATAATACTGATTATCTAAGGCACTGAAGGTTTTAAAATGAGAAATATGTTACGGTCCCCCAAAATATGGGATTAGGTGGTTATGGGAGCCCAATATGCTAAAAAGAAATGTCTTCTTATTTTACATGCAGAAATATGAATTTTTTTCACAGAGATTTTTATTACTCTCCAGTGTAATAAAGATAACATCAGTATAGGGGTCAGAGAATGGGCAGATTGACTAGCTAGTATCTTCTGTATAAAAGTGTGTGTGTGTCTGTGTGTGCCAGAAATATGAATTTATGTACACCTGCTTGTTTGATTCTTTCAATTAAAAAGTGATTCCTCAAGACACACATTACAATAAGACTTTATATGCTCTGAAAGAACTAATCTGTCTGTTGGGCTCTGATCAGATTCAAAACTATGTCTGCCTGTCACTTGCTATTATTGAAGACAGATAGGGTTAATCATCTCCATTACCTGTCTCAAGAATGTACCTACAATCTAGTGTCTCATGCCTGTAATTCTCAGGAGGCTGAAATCTGAGAGGTCACAGGTCAAAGCCAACCCAGAGCAGGAAAACAGACTCTTATCTCCAATCAACCATCAAAAAAAATCAGAAGTAGGGCTGGGAATATGGCCTAGTTGCAAGAGTGCTTGCCTCGTATACATGAAGCCCTAGGTTCGATTCCTCAGCACTACATATATACAAAAAGCCAGAAGTGGTGCTGTGGCTCAAGTTGGCAGAGTGCTAGCCTTGAGCAAAAAGAAGCCAGGAACAGTGCTCAGGCATTGAGTGCAAGCCCCAGGACTGGCCAAAAAAAAAGAAAAATCAGAAGTAGAGCTGTGGCTCAAAATGGTAGAGTGCATTAAAACTTAGAGATATCATCCAGGCTCTGAGTTCGAGCCCCAGGACCAGCACCAAAAAATGTACATATATCTGCAAGTTAGTAAAGATTGACTAGCCCTTTCTTGGAATTAAGGCTGGTAAAACTATTAGGTATCAGAGTTTTTATGGAGAGTGTTCTGAAACAGATAAAGTGCTATTCAAAAGTAATCTTGATATTGTTTAGCCAGATGTGGCCAATGACCTCATCTAAGTTAGTCAGAAGGAATTAGAGATATAATGTGGCAGAGACAAGGGAGACCAGTCCCAGGACTGATAACAACTGTCTCAAAAGGTACACTCCTTGGAAGGTAGCCAAGGTCCTGAGCAGCAAGAAAATGAGGTGTCTTCCAAGAACACTCCATTATGATGGTAACTGAGGAATGTGCTGAAACAATGGATGGATATTTCAGTCTACCTTAGGATCAGGAAAGAAGTCAAACACTAATATAAACATTAGTCAGAATGGCCTGTGAGCTGATAGATGATATAAGAATATAGGCCAGGATTCAGAACAACTTCAGATAGAGAAGTAAATTCACCATGGATTTTAACATTTCAAAGTGGAATCAACAGCCATAAGCTACACTATTGTTTATTTCTTATTTGATCAATCAATCAACCATGGTCTGGGCCTCTGCCATACATGTGAAGCTATCCACTGTGAAGTGTACGAAGTCCTTTTGTAAAGCTGAACTGAACTAGGAAGTCCTTTTGTAAAGCTGAGCTAAGCACAGGGATATTCATAAGGCTGGATATGTTTCCAAAACATTGACTTCTGAATGAGAGAGGAAAATCCTCATCAGGATGATAATAACAAAACTCAGGACTGTAAACACATCCTGATGCATTACTTCCTACATTTCTTGATGAAAGGACAGCTTTTTGCCTACATGAAGGATATACATGAACATTTAACTTTGTGGCTGGCTTAACTTTCATGAAGGAGAAAATATCTAAATTCTAGTCATGAGAGACAGATAGAAAACAAATTAGTTATATATTTTCCTTAGGTTACATTCATGTGTGCATTTGTGGGGAGAGGAAGGGTCTTTATTTTCAGTCCATAAGGAGAAAACATTCCACATTTTTTTTGACTTGACCAATCTGATTGCCTCTTTCTTCAAGAGAAAGTTATGGTTCCAGGATGACCAATAACAGTACTTTAAGAAAGGCATCACTCAATTAGATGGTTTATTCTTTCCCATCCCCATCCATGAGAATTCCACAGCCAGAACTAAGAAATGTCTTCTTGTTAAGTTGAAGGAAGTATGTGTGGTCTGTAGTACTGAATGCAGAATAAATTTCTTTTTTTCCATCTTCCTGAAGCTATTTTTCACAACCTCTTGATTGGAGCTTGAATAAGCTGATCTAGACATCTAATTCCAAAGGAAAGAAAATAGAAAGAATCTATACCATTCACAACTGATATACCAAATTAGTAAAAGGTAAAGCCAGGAAGGTGGTGGCTCATGCCTATAATCCTAGCTACTCAAGCAATTGAAATCTGAGGATTATAGATCAAAGTCATCAGGACAGGAAAGACTGTGAGACTATTATCTCCAATTATCCATCCACAAAAGCCAGAAAGTGGAGCTGTGGCTCAAATGGTAGAACAGTACTTTAAGCAAAAATGCTTAGGGACTGCTCCCAGTTGCTGAGCTTAAGCCCCAGGACCTGACCATACTCCTCCCCCGCCACACACACACAGAGACAGAGACACAGAGAGACAGACAGGGAGAGAGAAAGAGAGAGAGAGGGGGAGACAGAGGGAGAGACAGAGAGAGAGAGAGAGAGAGAGACAGAGAGAGAGAGGCCAAGTCAATGGTAATATATATTCATCTCCAACCAGAAGCTTTATATTTTCTTACTGTGATGTGGACACTGTTGTTGGACCTTGTATAGGATGACCCTGGAAAGTCACTTTTCATCATGATTTTTGGTTTTTGGTGTATTTCCTCTCCTTTGTGTTAAAGGAAAGTCCCACAGGATATGGCACCTGGGACCCACTGCCCTCTTCCAAAAGGTAACCTTCAATGTTGACCCAAAGGTTCCTACACTGCTGCAAATGCTACATCTTGCCTTGCAATCCCAGGCCCCCTTGGTCTCTAGGCATTCAGTGTTTATGACATATACACATGCATCCATACAAGAACATTTGTAACATGCAGATACTTTCTAATTGACACCTCCTCCATGGTCCTGTGAGCTAGGCACTATACCTAACATCATTTATAGCGGAGGCTAAATGAGCCCATGGACCATGCCCACAGACACAGAGCTACAAAGCGGCAGAGCTAGGATTGAACCTTTCATTATTATTATTATTATTAGTCAATTGTTTTTAATCCTCACACATTCCATACTGTCTCTCTGAAATATTTTGTGGAGTCTCTTTTTTTGTAGATGAGAAATGAATGGTTTCAGAGAGGAGAAACCAACTTTCAGAGGAGCCTAACACTTCTTGAATCCTAGGCTGGAGTTTTCTCTCTGATTCAGTTTTGCTTGCTTCACTGTGAAGGTGCTTGGAGAAGAAATATATTGCTACCACAGAGTTTTCAGCATATGTCACTACAGATTAATTTAACAGAGAAAAGTTTCCTGTATGTTACTAAAAGGAATTAAATAGTACATCTGTCATACAACATGATGTTTCTGTGCATTCTCTGGCTCACTGACACTATAGAAAGATTTTGGTTCCGGGAAATGGAAACCAGAGGTTTTTTTTCCCCCCCCTTTGTTGCTGTTTTTGCTTTCTTTTCTTTTTTGTCTTGTTTGTTCATTGATATGTCTTTGGGAAGGTAAAGAGGGCACAGAAAAAGAGAGACAAAGGGTGAAGAAATGAAGCAATGGTACTCACTAGACACTATGTTGCAAAGGAACTATATAAATGTGTAGGGAGGGAGGTGGAGGGAAAAACTGGGAGAGAGTGAGGGAAGGGGGTATCATTGTCCAAACAGAAATGTACTCTTTACTTGACTTATGAAACTGTAAGCTCTCTGCATATTACCTGTATAATAACATCTTTTAAGAAAAGGGTATGATCACAGGAAAGCCTAAGGTAATTCTATGATCTAAAGCAAGAAGATGGCCCTGTGGTCTGACAGATTTGGAGAAAAAATTTGGCCATTCCTTGTTCCTATATAGCCTCTAAAATAAAGACAATTCTTTCCTTGAGTAAGACAAGGCATTTGTTTATGACTAAGTGGCTGCCTTTGAGTGAAGCTAAATGGGGTGCTGGAAATCATTGATATTGTCAGTCGGCCAATGGCTCCACAGTGTGGTGTTTCCTGAAGAAGAGACATTGGTCATGTGCCTAAAGGTCAGAGCTGAGTGTGTGTGTGTGTGTGTGTGTGTGTGTGTGTTTCAAAGTCATCTCTGTCATGTGTTTAACTTCAGGACACTCAGTTTGAAAAGCCCTGAATTATCTTTAAGAAATGAAAATATTTACATCATGGAAGCAATAACTTGTTTCACACAAGTTGTTAGTTTTGATGCTGTTTCAAAAGTGCATTTATAAAAATAAGTCATTTCTGCAAGCCATATGTACTATTTTCTTGTGCTGAGCCATTTGCTATGTTCTGTGCTACAACCATACACACACATAAACACACACATGCATATACACATGTGTAGAGTCATATACACAACATTTAAAACTATATTCTAACCCCATCTCATTGTGTCTCAAATTTCCATTCCACGATCCTACTGACCAAATATCTTATTCTAGCAAGATAGATTTATGCTAGTCCCTGAATTCCAGAGCCTTTCCAAATAAAAGTATTTTCTGTCAGTAGTAGAATTTCAGATCAGGGCCTGTGCTTGCACTTTGCAACTTGAGCCATGTCCTCAACCCATTTTACTTTGAATATTGGTGTTTTTTATCACACTTTTTTCTAGGGCTCCCTTGAACCACAATACCTCTACCTCTGACTTCAAATGTAGCTGAGACAAGAAGCATGTGACACTACAACCATCTTATATGTGTTGGGATACTTAATTTTATTGCTCTTTAAAGCTGAATAATACTCATATATAGTATTATATTTTATATTTTTCATGTATACATAATATCAATAATTACTCATATATACCCTATTCTCCCTATCCATTTATTTATTGATGGGTATCTAGGCTGACTGCTCCATTGGACTACTGGGAATAGCAATAAACCATGGTATGCCAATAACTCTATGTATGTTGGCTTTGATTCTTTCAGTTGTATACACAGGCTTGGCACACTTGCATCCTACAATAGTTTTAGTTGTTTGAGGAGCTTTCTACTGATTTCAATAGTAACTGGACTAATTTATATCCCATGGTTTCTTCCCTCAGTATCATCCTCATTAACATTCATTTCATATTTGTTTTCATCATAGTCGATAATCATTGGGCTAGGAAGAGCAAGAATCTCATGGAAAATTTGTAATTTTCATATGTTTATTGGCCATTTATATTTCTTGACTTGAAAATTTATTTGTCCATTTGTTGATTTGGTTACTTGTTTTTTTCTACATAGTTCTGAAACTCTTTAGCTACATTAGATTTGATTGCCCCCTTGGGTGAACACCTGGGAGAGGTTTGTAAAGCTTTCTGTGCTTGCACCATTCTTGCTTTGAAGCCCAATCTGTCACTTGTCTCTGAACACATCCCTTCCCAAAGTTCCACTATTCTCACTTTCCATCTTACACACACACACACACACACACACACACACACACACACACACACTGAGGAACTGTGGGTGACTGTCTGCCTCTTCATCCTGCCTCTTCAACTCTACTTCTACTCTGCATATTTTAATTTCCTTCAGTAAAAAGGCCTTGTCTATACGTCTTAAATCCCGCTACATTTCTACCTGCCTGAACAATAGCACATCTTTCAAATAGATCTGTTGAGTGTTGCTAAAATGATTGATTGATTTGATTGATTAGATTGAATGAACACATTTACTTATCTTTTCCTTTCCCTTAATGATGAAAATATATTGAACTCTATCAAATCTGCTTGAAAGCAGGTCCTTGGCAATGTTTATTGCCAGTTCCTCCTTCTGTGATAATGAACTGAATCAAGTGAAGCATGGAACCAGTTAAAAGCTCCACCTTCAAGTTCAATATCTATGCTGGTTTATTTCTGATTGCCCCTGTAGAATCATTCTCTAGCCATTCCTGCCCTACCCTATACAAGACAGAATGCCAGAAATTACATCACCCAAGATGTTTGGTCCTCTAACTTCAGTTAGTGTATTTAACTAATTGAAGACACTGGCAGGACCCCTGGAGGGCAAGCCAAAAGCAACTGGATGTATTTCTATCCCTCATTTTTCTATTATTGAATAGCATTATTGAGTAGTAGCTGCAATCCTTTAAGTTCATTATCACCCCTAACAAGTAGTCTCGCTTCCATGGCACCTTAGTTTTTCTATTGCTGCTGTAACAAATTGTCATAAACATTGTAGCTTAAAAGGATACATATTATCTTACAGTTTTATAGGTAAGAAGTCCGACATGATTTCAAAACACTAAAAATTAAGTGGCTGCAAGGCAACATTCCAAACTGGTAGCGTTTTAAAAAAGAAAAATCCACTTTTGTGCCATTCCCTACTTCTAGCATCTACCCAAATTCCCTTGCAATTGGCCTTCTTCCTCTGTCTTAAAAGGCACCTAGCATCATATCACACCTCTCTGATCCTTTTTGTCACAATTCTCTCTAACCATTTCAAGAAAAGGTTCTCTGTCATTTATGGTCCAAGGTGATTACATGGGGCCATCTGGATATTTCAGACTAACATCTGCATCTCGGGATCCTTCACCTTCATCATATATACCAAGTCTCTCTCACTACATAAGATAACACACAAGTATTAGGGTTTAAGATATCAGGATTTTTAAGGAATCTCATTGTTTCTATTGCCATGGGTTAACTCTTGTTGGTTCCAGTAAGACCAGGTTGTTGGTGTTCTTTTTTTAAATATCTCTCTGAAGGCCTGGAAGTGGTCATGGCTTCTGAAGTTGCTAATCTCAATTTGTGTTGATTGCTTGAGAGTTCAATGCATACTCTAAACATTCAGTTTCTTCAGAATGTAATTGGATGTATCTTTGAATCTATCTTTGACTCTAATTCTTAGCAAGACCTTGACTGGTACCATAACTCTTTACTGAGTGTTAAAACATATAAACTATATGGCTAGAGTTCTGTGCTGTTTAGCAGATAGCATTTAATTTTCTATTAACATGTCTTTGGTGATCCCATTAACCTATGAACAACCTTGGCTGAATAAGAGTAACAAGGTATGGGTGACTTGGAATCACTTCCCTTCAAAACTTTCATTGCTTGTATATCTGTGTGGTAATTTAAAGAAATAATTCACTCACCAAAGCTGAAAGCTGGACAATTCTATTATTTGGACACTAAAGATCACCATACTTCTTCCTTCACAACAAGAAGAATAAAGGACCTAAATTTCTGCTAGAAAAATCAAGAGTCTTATCCAGTTACAGCTGGATCTATAAGATAGGCAAATAATGTCGTCACCAACACATCATCCACCCAAGGACTCTGTACATCTTCCACCACTATACAGTTGTTTCATGATTAAGAGTATCTGCTTTAGGGCTGGGGATATAGCCTAGTGGCAAGAGTGCCTGCCTCGGATACACGAGGCCCTAGGTTCGATTCCCCAGCACCACATATACAGAAAGCGGCGCTGTGGCTCAAGTGGCAGAGTGCTAGCCTTGAGCGGGAAGAAGCCAGGGACGGTGCTCGGGCCCTGAGTCCAAGGCCCAGGACTGGCCAAAAAAAAAAAGAGTATCTGCTTTGATACAAGATAAGTCTGAATTTTAATTCCAAATCTGGAACTTGTATACTTTATTTAGTATTATTAAGCCCCAGTTGCATAAGAAGATTGTGTCCACAGCATTGACGAAGAACTGAATGGGATATATAAACCTTTGCATTTTGCCTTGTGAATAGAAGGCTTAATAAATCATTAGTAGTAATATTAAATATGTTCAAGTCCAAAGCCAAAACATTATCTCAAATAATCCTCCAGACCTCAGAAATGCCCCTTTGATTTGTAATGGTTTATTTCTGTCTGAATATCTCAAGTTCACATTTGCTCTGAAAATAAATGTGCACTTAGAGAAATTAAAAACTATATTTTAATCAAAAAATTTCTCTTTCCTTTAAATTCTTACAATCCTTATATATAACACAGTACCTATTAGGATTATGATCATTATTGTAAATTTATAATACAGATTGAGAACCATGGCTATTATTGTTTAGCAGCTCTATTTGTGCCTAACCTATAGGTGGGTATACAATAGGCACTTGGGTAACATTTGTCAATGGCTCATCTTCTAGATGGATTGCTGACATGAAAGGGTATAGTTCTAGCTTCCACTGACTTCATCTGGCATTCTGAAGTCAGGGGTTAATATCATACCAATTTCTTTCAATAACACTGTTTCTCCCCTTAAAAAGCCACAGAGGAGCCTTGGAGTTTTTCAAGTCATGGAAGGTATTCCTCCTTGTAAACTGTCTGATAAAATATCAAACCATGTGTCAGCATATGTGGTATAGACTTGGTGTGTGTGGGGGGGAGAATGATATCTTCTATATTCCTTTTATTAATCAGGATAGCCAAGATGATGCTGTATGAACAAATCAGCCCAAATCCAAGCTGCTTAGCAACTGAGAAAACATAAATGTATTTCTCCTAAGTGAAAAAGAAATCTGCTCCAGGCTCTGATGACTCTCCAGTGTAACCACACAGTCCCTCATCAATTCATATCGGTGCAGGATTTTCCAGCCTCTAGTTGCACAGTCTGAAACATTCTTCCCTTTCAGTTGTGATATGAAAGAGAAGGTTGAGCGTCTCCCACTGACAATTAAATCTTATTTAGCCCAAAGGTGATACACATTATTTCTGCTTAAAGCTCAATGGTCAAAACAGAGTCACATGGCCAGAGTCACAGAGTCACAGAGTTTGAGGGTTCTCTTTTCCCTCCAAAAAATACTGATGTGGGGATCAGGAAGGGTTTGGAGTTCTGGATTGTCTTTTCAGTTTACCAATGGAGGCATGGAGACTATCAAAATGGCACTTTAACCTGAACCCATGGGTAACATTAATTAGTTATCTCTTTTCATACATTTTCAAGCATGTTTTTTATTTTCTTTTCCTTTTTGTTCACTCAAATAAAACTCCTAATCTCATCTGAAGAGTCCATTAATGTGTCATTTCTGTAGGCAATTAGCGGCTTCTTCATGTACTCTCTACCATTCTACTGCAAAATTTCTGCCTTATGAATGATTTATGGGGTAAAAAGACTAAAAATCTGTGACTTAAAGGCTCCTTTGAAGAATGTTCCCACTGTGTTGATGTTTCTTTAATTTTTTCTCTCATGCATGTATACTCTTCACCCCACCCAAGAAATCATCTGAGCTATAGTGTTCATGAAGGCCCCAGTGATATGTATCTTATGAAGACTGAAGAGTCTGTGACATGTGGATGATCTATAACGATCTCCTAATAACTATGCATTTTTCATTAAAAGAAAAGATCTTCAGGGGCTGGGGATATGGCCTAGTGGCAAGAGTGCCTGCCTCGGATACACGAGGCCCTAGGTTCGATTCCCCAGCACCACATATACAGAAAAACGGCCAGAAGCAGCGCTGTGGCTCGGGTGGCAGAGTGCTAGCCTTGAGCGGGAAGAAGCCAGGGACAGTGCTCAGGCTCTGAGTCCAAGGCCCAGGACTGGCCAAAAAAAAAAAAAAGAAAAGATCTTCAGAACTTTCAGTCCCTTTTCTTTTTTTTTCAAATTTTTATTATCAAACTGATGTACAGAGAGGTTACAGTTTCATACGTTAGGCATTGGATACATTTCTTGTACTGTTTGTTACCTTGTCCCTCATACCCCCCTCCCCCCTCCCCCTTACCCTTTCCCCCCCTGAGGTGTTCAGTTCACTTACACCAAACAGTTTTGCAAGTATTGCTATTGTAGTTGTTTGTCTTTTTTTACCCTGTGTCTCTCAATTTTGGTTTTCAATTTCCTAGTTACAATACCAGTATACATGGTTTCGAATATACTCAGATAAGATTACAGAGATAGTGTAGGTACAACCACAGGAAGGTGATACAAGAACATCATCAATAGTAGAAGCTACAGATACACATGGGTCAGTCCCTTTTCTTAACAACTATACTGCTTAAATTTTCCTCAAAACAAGAAGGGTAGAGAGGGAAGTAAGCCCAAGTCCTGTCGCCGGGGTCTGCTTTTGAAGTGGATTTTGTGATTTTTACTTTGTTTTCTTCATTTACTGGTTGCTTATGCTTTTATTGGTAAATTATTAATATCCCTTTATCAAGTACTTAATTCATTTTTGTGAGTCTATCCAGGTATTCTATTAAATATTTTACAAGTGTTACTTTTTGTTGTGGTGGTCAAAGCATGTAACTAGGCCAAGAATGGCAGCTGATGCTTACTTGGAATCCTCACTACTCAGGAGGTGAAGATCTGGAGGGTTATAGGTTGCCAGTCTGGGCAAAGGTTAGTGAGACCTCAACTCATAGGAAAACCAAACACCTAGATGTAGTCGTATGTGCCTGTCATCATAGTTAAACAGAGGCATAAAGTGGGAGGATCACATTCCAGGCTGGCCAGGTCAAGAACAATAACATTCAGGAAAAAAACTAAAGCAAAATGGGTAGGAGGCATGGCTCACATTGAAAGGCACATATCTAGTAAGTGCAAGGCCATGAGTTCAACCCACAATATCACCAAAATGTCCTAAAATGACCATCTTAATGATTTTCAAGGTATTCCCTAGTAATACTGAACATTATTGTACAAAAGCTAGCTAGATCATTTTAGTCTTTCAGAATTAAAACTCCATACCCACTGAATAAAAACTCTCCTTTTTCTCCTGCCCCAAGGTTTTGGAAATAATCATTCTATTTTATGTTTCTAAGCATCTGGTTATCTTAGGTATCTCATGTAATATGAATCACATGGTATTTGTACTTTTAATTGGCTTATTTCACTTAGTATAATTTCTTCAAAGCTTGTACTTGAAGCATGTGATATATTTTCTTTCTTTAGGCTGAAAACATTCCAGTATGCATATATATATATGTATATATATATATATATATATATATATATATATGATATTTCCTTCTTTCAGTCACCTAGAACACTGAAGTTGTTTTTCCTTTTTGGTCATTGTGAACAATGTTACAGTTGATATGAGTATAAAAATATTTTTTGGAAGTAATCTTTAAATATTTTGTATACATAGGTGATTTTGCTCACTTCAATATCCCAAGGAGGTTTACTGTCAGGCAATAAATACATAAGATATATGTAGATAGGTAGGTAGATAGATAGCTAGGTATAGATGACATAAAATGTATATAAATATGAGTTTATCATCTGTTTCCTTACCTCTTAAATCTTTAGAAAGAATGAAAGTTCTAGCTAGTTATAATGGAACACACATTAAATCCTAGCTATTTGAGAAACAGAGAAAGAAGGACTGAGGTTCCAGATAAGCTGGGGGAAAAGTTAGTGGGACCCTATTTCAAAAAAAAAAAAAAAGCAGCGGTGCATGATGGTTCATCCTATAACACCAGATACTTAAAGGAACACAGGTAAGAGGAGACTGGCCCAAGATGGGCCCCAGGAAAAAGTATTAGATCCTAGCTGAAAAATAAAGCAACAAAGGACAACGAGTGATATAGTTGTGATATAGTACTTCAAGTAAAAAGCTCTGAGTTCATACCGTAGTACTACACAAAAAGGTAGTCCTAAATAAATAAGAATATTTAAGCTTTACTCTTTCCACACTTATTCATACCATATGTCTGCTGTGTTCATTGGTAATTTAGTTTGTCAACTTTGTGTTAACTTTCTATAATGCATACAGGTTTTTACCCTTACTGCTTTCACTATCTTGTATGGCATGAATTGAACTACATTACAGATGTGTGTGTGTGTGTGTGTGTGTGTGTGTGTGTGTGTGTGTGTGTGTGCTTGCCAACCCTGGGGCTTGAACTTAGGGCCTGGGCACTATCCATGAACTTTTTTCCTCAAGGACAATGTTCTACCACTTGAGTCATAGCTCTGCTTCTGGCTTTTGGTGATTAATTGTAGATATGTTTTTGTTTGTTTGTTTGTCTTTTCTTTTCCTCTGGTCTGTCTTTGAACCATGATACTCAGATCTCTCAGCCTCTGGAGCAGCTAGAATGACAAGCATGAGCCACTGGTACCCAGTTTACAATACATATTTTTAACAGATCATAAATATTGGTTGGCTTTGATGGCCCTGATCTTTCTCTAGACTAGTGCTTCTCCATTATGTAATTTTGCCAATAAGGAAATTTGTGATATCTAAGGCGTTTTTGCTTGTCAGTGCTATTGGCATCTCTAACATAGAGGCCAGGGATGCCACGAGCTCTCCAGTGCACAGAACAGACACTACAATAAAGACTTAACCAGGTAGAGGCATCATATGCTGTCTCAGCATGCCCTAGTCCCACTAGGAGGGATGTGGGACATTATCTTTCAGAGCCACCTTCCCGCCCCTGCCCTCATAGAGGCAGAAGTACACAACTCCAGGGCCTTTGATCTCAGTCATTCCATTCAGTCAATACCATTCAGTCAATACCATTATCTAATCATAACACATTTTCTAGACCATTCTGATACTTCTAAAAATCATTTCTCTTCTTGTCCCATTCTCAGATTCTCACAGATGACTGACAAACCAACTTCATGTATTACATGCTTATAACTTGATTCTGAGTTTGCAACAAGTCATATTGGCCAATTACTGTTTGAATGACTAGGATGAGGAAAACATAGAGTCAATGTTTTACATCATCCTTCTCCCACCCCAGAATATAATTTCTTTTGGTCTAAATGAAGCCCATCTCCCAGACTTGTCAGTTAAAAGGAATGTATCCCATACAATAGCAGGAGGTAAGTGGGTGTGATTCTCTCAGAGAAAAAAAAAGGTTGAATCTCTTCAAATTGTCAAGAATTTTTCCTCATATAATTAAGAAAATGCATCCAGAGACTATGTAACTTAAAATACTGTATGTGCTAGTTTAAAAAGATGAGAATGGAAATAAATCTTTGCTATAAATAATCAATGCTATCAAAATGTCAGGTTCAAACTTTGTCTCCTTCTAGGAGCAAAGAAGTAATTTTATGGTGTGTATATGGAGAATGTCAGGCTGGGCACACGAATGCTTTCCTATTCATTTTACTTATTTATTAGTTTAGATGTCTCTCTCCAACTACTTCTATAGCATTTCATCCAGATATAAAGTAAAATTCTATCTCTATACTATGTGATTGAGAGAATCAAATTAGAGCAAATAGCTATGGAAACATAATAATCATTACTGAGCAACTGAGAGTCATACTTCTCCGAAGTCCTCATCAAGTGATCATCACAATTATTTACACAGTCATCTCACCAGTAGAGTTGAAAACAAGTTTTGTCTTATTCATCATTGTATATACTTCTTGTGCCCAGCACAATGGTCAGAAGATAGTATGTATATTGGTTTTATGAATTAATACATAAGTATATTAATTTAACTGATCCTTAATTTCCAAATTTTCTGGAAGCCTGAGGTTGAAAACAAAACAGGGAAAATATATTAGTAGGACTAGGAATAATGTGTTTTGATGAAAGAATGATAGGGTAAGTATATGGTAAACTTACATAAAAGCTGAAGGGAAAACATCCCGTAGTAAGACAGAATCATTTGAAATACTGAAGGCATGAATAAATACAGTAACAATGAAGTGCGTTCAATTGTTTAAATCCTGCCAAGCAATCCCAAACTGAGTGCCTATAATGACATGATAAGTGTGTTCTAGGATTGCAAAGAGAAATAAGACAAAATTCCAGCTTTTATAGTACTTTTAGTATTTGTTTTCAGCCTTTGACTACATATTTTTTTCTTATTGTCAAAGTGATGTACACAGAGGTTACAGTTTCATACATTTGGCATTGTATACATTTCTTGTACTGTTTGTTACCTCGGCCCTCATTCCCCCCCTCCCCCTCCCCCTTTCCCGCCTCCCCCCCATGAGTTGTTCAGTTCATTTACACCAAACAGTTTTTGCAAGTATTGCTTTTGTAGTTGTTTGTCTTTTTTTTACCCTCTGGCTCTCGATTTTGGTATTCGCTTCCAATTTCCTAGTTCTAATACCAGTATACCTGGTTTCCAATATATTCAGATAAGATACAGAGAAAGTGTACGTACAACCACAGGAAGGTGATACAAGAAGATCATCAATACTAGAGGCTACAGTTACGTATGGCACGTTGAAAGTAGTTACAACTGTGTAGTCATTTATCTTTTAATCCTGTGTCTCTCGATTTTGGTATTCCTTTCACTTTCCTAGTTCTAATACCGGTATATACAGTTTCCAATGTACTCAGATAAGATACAGTGATAGTGCAGTTACAACCACAGGAAGGGGATACAAAAGGATGATCAACAATAGAAACTACGGTTTCACATGGCATGTTGAAAGTAATTACAACAGTGATATATCACTCGTTTCCATAACATGGAGTTCATTTCACTTAGCATTATCTTATGCATTCATAGGAGCATAGCTACTAGGCTCTTGTGATCCTCTGCTGTGACTAGCCTAAACTGTGCTAATTATTCCCTATGAGGGAGACCATAGAGTCCATGTTTCTTTGGGTCTGGCTCACTTCACTTAGTATAACTTTTTCCAAGTCCTTCCATTTCCTTACGAATGGGGCAACGTCATTCTTTCTGATAGTGGCATAAAATTCCATTGTGTATATGTACCACATTTTCCTGATCCATTCGTCTACTGAGGGGCATCTGGGTTGGTTCCATATTTTAGCTATGACAAATTGTGCTGATGGCTTTAGTGTGCTCTTGTTAAATCACATATGGGAATTCTTAAATACAAATACCCCATCATTTTCTTACCCAGAGCAACTAAATCCTCACCTGTGGGTCTGTGATCTACCTGGCATCAGTAGCTTTTAAAAATCCCCAAGTGGCTCCATTATAGTCAAAGTTGAGAACCACTCACACCTTGGTTTCAAGTGAAACCAAGTTCACTTGAAATATTGTTCAATCATCTATAGTAAAGGAGTGAATGAGAATTAGCATATAATCAGCACCTACTACATCCTAAACAAGGTATGTGTGTTTTCCATTTGTCTCATTGCATTTTCATGACAGCCCATGAGGTAAGTATTATTATCTAGAGTTTTAAGAAAGGAAATTGAGATGTACTTGACAGAGGCATGGTTCCTGACCCAAGGGAATTTTCAAACCTAAACTAAATGGCAGAATACAGGAAATTGACAAAGTAGTAAAAGGTAACTCCAATTTTTATTAGCTTATAATACTTACCCAAGGAGGGATGACGTTGTTACACTTCCATACATGTTTATAAAATATTCCAATCAATCTTACTTCCTCTATCACTCTCCCTCAACCCTTTCCCCTTTCTCAAAGTAATTGCAGCAGATCCGGCAGTTCTGTTTTCATAGTTGCAAACAAGCTATTTCACTGCATTTTCAAATAATGTATTTCAACCTTATTCATTCTCTTTTGTCCTCCTTGCTAGCCCAGCCTCCTCTTGCTAGTGCCTCCCTTCTGATATAGTCTATTTCTCTTTCCTCATCCCCTTCCCCCTATTGATCAGAAGCTTTCACTGAGTTATTTATACTGCTTTCAAATATATTTCAAAATTATTAGGTAAAGCAACTTCTAATATAATACAAGAGACCTGGTTTGTAGTCTATAAAGTGTCACTAACTTTTCATTTGAGAAAGTCTCTTAGCCTCTCATTTTTAGTCCAATGAGTTGATGTATGAACTAGGTAGCAGGAAAGAGAATGAAAGATAATGTGTGTGCGTGCGTGTGTGTGTGTGTGTGTGTGTGTGAGAGAGAGAGAGAGAGAGAAAGAAAACCAAAGCCAGAGACAGAGAAATATACAAAAGAGAGAGAGAAAAAGAGAGAGAGAACAGTAAGGAATTTTCTTTCTGGTGCTCATGATGTCATTTCATTTTCTATCTTCTTTCTTGTAAAGGCTATGCACTTTTCCAGAACAAAGCAGATGAACATTCTATTTCTTTCTGATTTCTTTTCCCACTTATTCCATTAGTAGTACACCCTTCAATTAATATGGTATCTCTCCAACACAGCTACTGTTTCAGCTTCATGTTAGTCAAATTCAGCTGCTTCACTGTTAGTCAGTTCTTCCTTGATTAGATTATCCCTTCAATCATATAATCAAATAGACATGTATCAGGGTACAGTCCTCTGATGAGTTCATTTGGTACAGTCCTCTGATGAGTTCATTTCAGATGAATTTCTTAAGAAAAACAGAAATAGAAACGAGACTATGAAAAGACTGTCCATTCTCCATACTACTTCTAGCTGGGAACTTTTTTGGTAAACAGAAGAGAAAATATGTCTCCATATTTCTCTCATCTCTGAAAAGATACAAATGATACAAACATTTCCATAGGACAGGTGGACATATTAAATTTTACCTACTTCTTTTAACTACCTTCATTGTGTTTGAGCACCTTAAACTATTTCCATCACTGATTTATTGCCACAAACTATTAGTCTAATTTGTCACACTTAAATTCTCCTTCATTATGCTTTTAGGACTTGATATTCCAGGGACATTTCACTGGTTACTGAGGTTATGTGCAGAGCTTTCTTTTTTACCATTATTTCTAATGGTCTCTACTAAACAGGAAGATACCTCTAGAAACAATATACTGTTACTCCCAACAGAGCAGGTAGGTGATAGACTAAACCCATATTTCGATCCTAAGTGTTGTCTCCACTGGATATACTGTATTCTTTGATTCTATCAGTTCATCAATCCTCTGACAGCAGGAATATTTATTCCATTTCTGAGACTCTACTCTTCTCTGAGGCTAGTCAGTTATTTCTCAATGACACCTGGCCTTGATCAAACGTTTTAGAGCAACACATACAGAATATAATAGAGAAATGGAGAAAGATTTAAAATATTGCTGTCAACTGAAATTAGAGTCTCTAAATCAGACTCATAAGAGAAAAGTACTTAAGAGGGCAAGTGTGTTTAAGACTTGTATATATTCATAAGATAGGAAGATTCCTAAAGGAATGAGGGCAAGACTTGTAGCAATTCTTTGTTTCCTAAATGTGAGGGCAAGAGTAGAGAGGTTGTTTTAAAAAATGATGGTTGAGGAAGAAGCACTTTGGAGTCAGAAAATGAGTCTAAAAAATTCATAGCTCTTCCATATTTGGGGTCCTAATACCAGATTTTATGAACTCTAGATGATGATCATACAATTAAGCAGCATTTAAAGACCTAAACTTAAGTACGTGGGGAAAGATAAAATATAATCTCTGATCTAAACAAATATACCAACAAAAAATTATCTAGTGTTAGATGAAGATAATTGGTAACAACAGTGGATGGAGGATGCCAAATATAATGGATTCCAGATATATAATTGTTATGTAATAAGGAGGTATTGGGCTTGAGATACACTGAGTTAAAGAAAAACGTTCCTTGAGCACAGTAATAAAGAACATGGGTTTGGAAGAGAGTGAAACAATAAGAAAACTCCATCACAGGTACAAAATGCAACTCATTGACAAGTGATAGTGTCCGTTACCTCAAACAAGTTTATCTTTTTAAAAAAAGTCTATCCACTAAGCATTAAATACTAGGTATTTGTTGAAAATGAAACTAATGTAGTTCTTTAAATTTAGGTCACTTAAACTGTTGTGGGTATGCATTGACATGTTTCTTTTTCTAGAATAATCCTACTTCTTCCCATGAGAGGAATAGATATATGGAGAGCTTTATTTTTAAATTTACTCTGTATTGGTCATCCATGTGTCAAAATAATCTTAAATGGTTTTTACAACATAAAGCTGATGGTTGTCTTTTCTTCTTCTTCTTCAGCTGCCCAAGTGTCAAAAACAGCTGAACAGATGTTTCTCTCAACATTGAAAAAAACAAAAACACTCACCTTTGGAGTGAATTCAAGTATGAAAACATAAATCCCAAAGGATGCATTTTCAACAAGTTCTAAACAAGTGAAACAAGGAAGGCAATGATTCTTAGTCATAGGCTCTCTCCTGGCAAAGAACCTGAAGACCAAAAGCCAGTCACAGCATTTATTTAGCATATGTAGTATCTATGTGATAAGAAGATGTATTCACTACCCTCAAGGAACATGAAAATTAATAATCTAAGCAACAAATATCAATAACTGAATACAGGTTTGTTTGTACACAACTCTTTTAATTATATATGGCTTCAAAAAGTTGGACACAAATTTGTGTTATATCACTCATCAAACCATGGAGGAGGCAGAATCAAGATACTGAGTGGTGTGCTTCACACAAAATATGCTCATGAAACTACATGTGTGTTATATACAAAGCTGAAGGAGATTCACGATACCAATTACAGCCTCCACAAAAATTGAACAATGCTATATAATTCTTTTGATTGGGTGTCTTAAGATACCCAATTTTCTGGTCAAACATTAGTCTAAATGTTTCAGCAAAGGTGTTTCAGAGGAAGACAGACTGATAATGAAAAGCTGATTTCTCCCCTATAATCTGAAAAGGACTTACCTAAATAACCAAAGTTCTCAACTGAAAAAAATACTATACTACCTCCATACCAAGTAAGAAGAAATTCTTAATCAGTCTACTTTTGGATATTATCTGCAGTCAATACTGGCTTTTCCTCTTTGATGGCCTAGAGCTAGAATTTTGCCTCTCTTAAACCTGGCAATTCATCTGGACATTTTAACTTGCCAAACTCCATAACTATAGTATATGATGTTATATGGTAGATACTCTTTCACTTCATATAAAACTATATATTATACTACATTATATAAAACATTTCCCTAAAGAATTCTAACTAGTACAGATGTAAAGGCAATACCTGTATGTTGAGGGTAAAGTGAAGGATACTTTTTTTTAATAATTACTTATTTATTGTCAAAGTGATATACAGAGGGGTTACAGTTTCATACATAAGGCCATGTGTACATTTCTTGTACTATTTGTTACCTCCTCCCTCAATCCCCCTTTTCCCTCACCCTTTCCTTCTCCCTCCATGAGTTGTTCAGTTTGTTTACATCAAATGGTTTTGCAAGTATTGGTTTTGGAGTTGTTTGTCCTTTTACCCTTTGTCTCTCGATTTTGATATTCCCTTTCCCTTCCCTAGTTCTAATACCAGCATATACAGTGTCCAAGGTACTCAGATGAGATACAGTGATAGCACAGGGACAACCACAGAAGGGAATACAAGAGGATCATCAACAAAAGAAGCTACAGTTTCACATGGCATGTTTAAAGTAATTACAACAGTGATATAACACTCATTTCCATAACATAGAGTTAATTTCACTTAGTATCAGATTATGTGTTCATAAGGACAGAGCTATTGGGCTCTTGTGATCCTCTGCTGTGACTAGCCTAAACCTGTGCTAATTATTCCCTATGAGGGAAACCATAGAGTCCATGTTTCTTTGGGTTTGGCTCACTTCACTTAGTATAATTTTTTCCAAGTCCTTCCATTTCCTTATGAATTGGGCAATGTCATTCTTTCTGATAGAGGCATAAAATTCTATTGTGTGTGTGTACCACATTTGTGAAGGATAATTTTTATATTACTCTTTTCATTCTTCTCACAGCCTGCCACTGCCTAGTAGCAAGCCACATAGAGTTGATCTTTTGTGTTTTACCTAACATGGGTTCCCCACAATGAGTCAATGCTTGGGGATGGACAATAATATATGGGTGTATCTGAAACATTTTCAGGACAGTTTGCAACTACATCAACAATTTTGTCCAAAATCAAATGTACTCATTGCCTGACTTACAAACTCTAGCCCTTCTGTGTATCACCTCTATAATAAAAATAAAAAACAAAATTATAAAATAAAAGGAAAATTACAATACTTATGTTTATATTAAAGTAATCTTGGGAAACTCTAAACTAAGTACTCTTGGATTTAGCCTTCATTTGTAAGAAATAATAATGCGCACAGTGGGATATCACTTCTTTTCCAATTTTCAGTTTTTATGTCAGTGAGTACAGATATAGATGGCTGACTATATGATGTACTGACTCCCACAGAACCATTTCCCATTGGTATGATTAGCAGAGCATAGCCTTATTCCCAGTTCCATCTCTTGATGAAAGTAAGTCCTAGTTAGATTGTAATGTTTTTTAATGACATGTCTTCATTTCTGATTTATTTCAGTTGACAGGGTCACCACAAGCGTTAAGCTCTGCCTCCTCAGCTTAGAGTTAATGGTAAACAACTACTTAGAAGTTGGCTATTTTCCAGCTCAAATAATTTACATAGACCACCAGAAACCCTCACAGTCATCTTTCTTCCCCAAACTCTCCTTGGACTTTGCCACCTTGGCCTTTTCTATTCTTTAATAAAAAAGGAAGAATGCCCATCCCCTTGACAACAAAGAATATTTTTGATAAGACATTGTACTGCTTCTTAGATTTACTATGAAAAAGCTTCTTGGGACAGGGCATTTTATGTAATCTAAAGGAAAGAAGAAGTCTTATGACCTGGTAGACAGCAATATTCTGAGCATTTGATAAAAATAAGAGAAAGGTCTATAGCAAAAACAACAAGTAAATAAGTAGTGAAATCCAAAGGAAATGACTAAAGGTAGAGAAGAACTGGCAAATAAATGAGATATGAGACAACCCACCCCTTCACCCTGCTACCAATCCCTCACCAATGACAGATCTTGCTAATTGATTAAGACAGGTTTTAGTACACCCCAAATACCCCTCAACCTGAATTCCAATGTACACACCTCCAGTCAATTGAAGATAGTACATTCAGGGACACCTATTTGTCACCCTAGATCGAATGCAACATGCCACAAATATCAATTGAATATCCACTTATTGCCACTACTTATACATTGAGATAGATGCTGTGGATAACAGAAAAGGGGTGAGGGGAAATTCGTTACCATACCTCCAAAATACCTGTAATATAAAAAGTAAGAGTGAATGAAGACCTGATTATAATAGGCAAAATATGAAAAGTATTTCCTAAGAATTACAAAGTAATCAGGTTCAAGGAGCTACAGTTCTATTTGTGTGTGTGTGTGTGTGTGTGTGTGTGTGTGTGTGTTTGAGAATCTAGAGAGGCTTTTAGAGAATAGAGGACTTGTGGTGGATTTTAAAATTTAGGGAGAACTTCAAAGATGGAGATGGCCCAAGATGACACAAAAGGTATGATTATCCCAAAAAGGGGGGAGGGAGGTAGAAGAAGAGTGTAAGTGTCTCCCAAATGACCCAGAGATCCAAATAGAGATGGCATAAACTAAAACTACTGAGAAGAGTCTGAGCTGTAGAGAATCGGATATTTATATGAGAGAAGCAGTAAAAGTAGCAGGCCACATGGAAGGCAAAGGTAATCATCAAGATAATGGATTATATAGATGGAAACCAGGAGAATACAGTTTTCACACAGCAATATCCACATAATTAGAATTTTGATGTTTTATCTCACACAGGAAACTGTTGAATTTCACTGACTGATAAGGAAACTAGAAGTAGGAAGAGAAAGGATGAGGGTCTTTTTTTTTTAAGTGGAATATCTTAGCCCTGTCTATAAAAAGGAAAAACCATTCTTTCATTCACAACATTCCTGACACCAAACGTGTGAGTTTTCCATGCCAAGCAGAACTCTGTTTCTCTGCAGACACCATCTGGGTGTCCTACATCTTAATTCAGTTCTGATACCAACCACTTAGAGGTAGTATATACCCACTCTTAAAAACTCAATTAGCCAGGTCTGAGGTTTTCAGGCCTGTAATCCTAGCTACTCAGAAGGTTGAGATCTGTAGGACTGTGGTTCAAAAACTAGTCTAGGCAGACAAGTCCATAAGACTTTGTTCCAAAAATAACCAGCAAAAATCAAGGCTGAAGGTGTGGCTCAAGTGGTAGAGTACCAACTGAGCAGAAAGCCAACCGAGCCTGAAGCCTGAGTTCATACCAGAGCATTACTGAAAAGAAGAAAAACAAAAACAAAACTTCAATCTCATGAGACTGGGATGTCCAGCCTATGAGCCATATAAGGCCCATAAAATCCTTTGATATATGATAGGATAGACATGTATGTTTTGCAATAGCTTCCCAAGACCTACCTGCCTGCATTGATACTTGTGTATGGCCCTCAAATAATGTTATAATATTCAAATGACCCTTGGCAGATAAAATGTGAGTTCTCAAGTCACTCAAACTTCTGTCTGACTTAACTACAAACTACAGATTCCTGAGGTTCAGTAATTTACTATCTTGGCTCAAAGCAGTCAGGAAAATAAAACTTTGTGATTACCAGTATAAAGAATTTTCCAAAGGATACATATGGACAGCCAGATGAAGAGGTGCATAGGGCCAGATCCTGTCCAGGATTCAGTTCTCTGCCTTCACCTACCTGTAAGTTCTTGACCCTTGTAAAGCTTTCCCAGGGTCTCCATCCCAGAAGAATGATAGATCAAATCATTGACCATTTGTAATTAGCTCCATCTCTGGCCCCTCCTTATCCCCAGAGGCCAGGGATGGAGTTGACAGTGCCACTGTTCTAACCATATGCTTGATATCTCTCACAACCTTTCCCATATTGAAATTGTCTCTGGAACACCATAACTTATCTCATTAGCACAAGCTCAGGTATGTTTGAAAGAGAATTGATAGGAATTTTAAAAAGATATTCTTCTTTCCCCTATCATTCATGAGCCCCAAATTTTATCAATTCTATGAGGAGTCTGAGTCAATAAGAAAATATTAGAATGAAAGACATCCCTAGTGTTCCCATCACTTGAGTTTTGGTGATCTGTGTCACAAACCAATGCAGATACCACAAGTTTATTTCCAACTATGCCATAGCTGCTCTAGCAAAATGATAACTGTGGCTTGAACAATGTATATCATTTCTCACTCTCATGGAGCCTGGGTAGTCCAAGGTCAAAGTACCAATGTGGTAGAGTGGTGGATGAGGGTCCTCATCCCTGCAGGTGCTTAACTTCTCAAGCATATTGAGTAGTCACAGGTTGAAGGGCTGAAGGGTACAAATGTCGCCATGGAGACTCTAATCTTATAGCATCATTTCCTTCCTGATGTCCTCTCCCAAGGGCTCCAACATACAAACTTCGAGGCATACAAGCATTCCTTCTATAACATGGAGGAAGTGACCCAGTGTCCAAGTGGACATTTCCCAAATCTTGTAGGAAGAACAAAAAGCTAAGACAAGATAGCAACCTTGTGTATTCAGGGATAGGCCCAAAGTCAAGTAATACTTGCCCTCAAACTATGTTAGGCACCACTATAGCCAAAGAAAGCTTCATGTTATCAGTAGTATCAGTTTAATATTATGCAACAAAATACAAGACAAAGAAAGAGCAAGATATGTGGTTAAGGAAATTTTAGTGTTCTAAGATGCCCCTATCCAGATTCCCATCACTAATATCCTATTGAGCATTGCTGGAAGTCTACAGAAGAGCTCTTGACCTTTATTTGAGTGGTGTGATATTGCTGTCTTCCTATCACCCATGAATTATTACACTTCTGGCCTGGAGTATAGGTTTACCACTATCCATATGACTGCCTGAAACACACAAAACCCTCAAGCATTCAGCTGGAGGAATCACCTTGAAAATTAAGTCATTTCCTTGAGTAGTTATGAATTAGTTTGCTGAATGCTTACTATGAGCCAGGTTCCTTTATAGTCACTAACTATACAAAGGTAAATGAACAAAAATCCACAAAGCTCATATTTTAGTAGTCCAAGAGTTATGTAAAGGCAGTTGAATTGTTGTCTGGATTGTATCTAGCTTCATATAAAAACCATAGGGAAATCTATCTACTTATATACCCATTCATTACCAATTCAGCCAATGTGCACAGACATGTACAACATACAATATAACAGTTTCAAAAAAATGTATTTATAAAAAACAATGGACTTTCATAGCAAGAGTACACCTATAATGAAGAATCATAGAGAGATGTGGAGTAGATGAAACAACCTTCTAAACGAAAGGCATGTGACTTTTAAGAAAAATACTCAGCCCTTTCTTTTCCCAGCTATGAAATTCTTAAGTGCTGCTCTTCTGATCGAAGTATACAGGTGAGTTGGAAAGTTAGAAGCCCAGAGCCCCACTGTAGTTTTCCCCTTGGTCCTTGTATCATTACCCAAGATCCTTGTGCTAAATTTTCGGTGCTCACATTGTAAAAATCAAAATCTCTTCTCTCTGGAACAAACAGTATGAGAGGTTCTTCTGGGCTTCCTTTCCAATTCCTGGGGCTTACTTGCTAGATCATAATGCCAACATTGCTTAACCACATGTACTTTAGAGCCTCAATAGGCAAAAAGGAGCCTGCAAGCAGGTCCATGTTTACTAACTCCCTCCCAACAATCCTGGGAGAATAAATTAGGCACCACCTGCTAACCTGTGAGCTTCCAAGAACAAACGAAGGGGGAGAATATGGGCAATACCTAAGGCCCTATGAAGGCTTGGGCAATCCCAAAATGAAGGCATCCTGAGAGACACAAGGTAGTCCCAATTACCACAGGCAACAGCTCACCTCTGCAGTAGTTTACATTCTGGGGAAAAAAAATTGTTTAAACATTTTGGATCACGGTAGAGCATTTTTAGATTAAAAAAAGATGGTTTAAGAGACAAGAATGTAGTGATTTATTTGAAGGTAGAAAGAAAGATATGAGGGAAAACTGTCTTTTAAAAGACCAAATCTTCCCCAGAAGACATGCACTCCTTTCCTTCCCAAGCTGAGGAAGGCAATTTAATTGTTCATAACTCCATTGACTGGACAAGGCAAATCAGCCTTGCCAACGACAACTCTTTGTGGACCTGAGGAGGCTAGCATCATAGGGAGGAGACTCTGCTGTGTAAGTCCTCTCTTCTCAGACCTTTCTCTGTGCCATCTGGTGGCATGCTGCCCCATATAATGAGGTTCCAGCATCACACTTTGCCTCATTCATTTTCCACTCCGCATCCTCTTCCTCACTCCTGGCTTGCAATATGCACTGTTATTTTTGCAGTGTCACACAGAAAAGCACTATGAATAAAAAAATAAATAACTAAAAGTATGCAACTTTCTCTTACCACCAAGTTTATTTCACACTAAGATATATCTTCCAGTAAACCTTCATTTCATCTCTTAATTCTCAGAAGAAAACAAAATTCTTCCAAACGATCTAGAGGTGTACCAAAATTCTCCAAAATAAAATTTTAAAAGTCATCTGTTTAAATCAAGGTCATGAAGTACACATTTGTAGTTCTTGTTTTTGTTTTGTTCAGTTTGGATTTAGGTTTTGTTCAGTTTGGTGAAGTTTTATGCCAATACTGGGGCCTTGTGCTCTCGAGCTAGTTTCAAACCACAATGCTCAGATCTCATCCTCCTGTACTTCTTAACCTTTCATCTATACACTTTGATTGGCATCATTTTTCACAGGTATATGCTGACCTTCTACTTGTAAATAAAACTTTATTCCAATTCAGCTATTTTTAATTTCTGTAATCTCTGTGGTTGCTTTCACACTACAATGACAAAGCTAAGTAGTGACAACAGATTCTGTCTTGTCTTCAAAGCCTAAAATACTGATTATTGACAGTCTACCAACCCCTTATCTCAGTGTCTCTGGACATCTTAATTAGAATGCTTTGTAGCCACCTTAAACCCAGCATGTCCAAATTTAAGTCACTATCTTTCTCAAAATGAATTTAGTAAATTCTGAAGAATTACAATCATTACAGTCAATCCAATTGTTCTCATCAAAACATTAACCTGTTCTTCCTTCTCCCTTTTCCCATATCCTCAAAATCTATCTCTAAATTCTAACTGTGTCATTTTCTTCTCTGAAATCAGGAAATTCATTTCAAAACATAAATATGATTATGTCCAGCCACTTCTGTCATTAATAGACTTTAATTAAATTCAGTTTATACTGCCCATGAAGACATTTCAACCTTTTCAATCTTTTTTTTTTTTTATTAAAAGCCAGGAAACACTTCACTCTTGCCTGAATCTTCAAGTCTCCCATCTGCCTGGTTGCTGTCAGTTACTTGAAAAACTCAATGAGGCATCCATTCCCTCACCCCTTAGATTTCCAGTATACTATTTCTTACCAGTCTTCCCTCTGCAGAATACTTTCCTAACCACACTTCAAAAGCCAGCAGAAAAGCTACTGCTTTAGGAATGTCTTCTCTTACACCTGGAATATCATCTTCCCATTCATGACTGTCTCCCTGCTATAGCATCTATCACACTCCATCTCAACACTTGTTAATTGTCTTTTCAGCTACATTCTCTTGAAGGTAGCTATCTTTTGTCATTTGTAATCAGATTACTTGGAATTGAAAATATTGTACATAGCATATGACTGCGCTATACAAGTGTTTTGGGAGATAAAATGGAGGATGGGATAGGAAAGAGAATGATGGAGGATGAGTAAAAACCACATACAATGTTATATGCATGAACATGCTAAAAGGAATCCCACTGAAAGCCCTTAAACAACAGGGATGGGGGAAAGAGAACAATAAAGGTTATTGTGATTTAAATATAATATATGCAAATGAAATGCCATGACAAATCCCCTTGGTACTATTAATATAAACTTTAGAAAATGAATGACAGCAAAGTAAAACAGACACTGTTGGGGAGGTGGGTAGCAGAAGGATGAAGAAGGAGAATTACGAGGGCAAATAAGAATGAATGTGATTGATGTACTTTGTATGAATATATGAAAATAGGACAATAAAACCAGCTAAAATTGTTCTTGGAAAGGGTGGGGGTAAAGAAGAGGGACTGCAGTCTGCAGCTGAAGGTGGTACTCAATCTCATTGTAAGGAGGTGCCACAATAAACCCCACCCCCTTGTACAATTAAAGTATGCTAATAAAAATCAATGGAAAGATAAAGAAAATACTGGAAACTCACATGTTAAATGTATGAGTAATTCCATTTTACTCCAGGAAACAGAAGTTTGAGAGAGAAAAAAGAACACAGGGAGCACTTACAGATTCAGTGCAGACAGCTCTGACTTCCTTTTTACCTTTTCTTCAGAGGAGACTGTCTTCAGTGACTCTGTTATGAGCATGTGTCTGCTCTGACAAGGAAAGGAATAGCTATCCTAGGTGTGAGCAAGAGGGAGACTTAAGAGAAGAGAATAGAAAGACCTGGTACTGCATAGACCAGAGCCTTGAGCCATGTTACCAGTGACAGATGGCACTATTAATACATTCAGAGTGGATCTCATTCTTCACAGCAAAGGAAGCCTTTACAACATAAGCTTTCTTCTAGTTAGACTCTTGCTCAGCTAAGTCAAGTTGAAACAGAACGATGTATCCAATTAAACTTACAGGTCAGAAGGAGCATCTGTTAGCTGGACATACAGGCTCTGTGATGCTTCTGAACATTTATGGCTTCTTACAGAATTATACTGCCAGGAGTGTGTATAGGAACTTAAATCAGTCTCCAAGGTATGTGGGGAGAATTATTTCTGACTTTTTCAAGTAAGTACCCTAAAGGCACATTGGTTTACATTTATAGCTAATCTTGTGATTTTAAGTTAGACTGAACGAATAGAAAACAGTAAAATATAAAACTGGACACAGAAAGCATGATTTAAATGCATTTCACAGAGAAATGTATAAGTATTGCTATTTAAAGTTATAAAGATTACTTATAAAACTGAAAAGATCAACAGTTCCAGGTAGCTGTCTTGCTTCACAAAGTAACTGCAGAAGACAATAGGAGAAAGAATACAAAATTCTCCTCTGGGTTCTTAGCTCATACTACAGCATGAACATAATGAAGACAGAAGAATTGGATTAGAGTATGCTCATAACTCTGAGAAGTAAAGTGGCAGAAGTGAGACTTGAGGATTAAAGCTGATCTCAATCCATAAAATACTAGCCTTCATAGACAGTGTTCCTGGGATTCCAAGTTTCTAATTGCCTATAGACCAAGTGCAGCTGTGTTGATTCCTTAGAGTAGGGCTGTCTGGGAAGAGGAGGAAATTAGGATAGCAAAGCCTTACTCTCACCTTTGGATGGAAGTATCCTAATCAAAATATTGTTGAATTTCTGAAGGTCATAGTTTTTTCCCACAGTACTAATATTTGGAATTGTTTGCTTTGTTGAAGGATAGTTTCTCTGAGAAGATTGGAATGGGGTTGACCCATGATGAGATGCAAGATATGATATCCTACAAGGAATGATCATATCTTCAGTAGAATATAATGGATATGTAGATAGTCTTTCATGCCTTAGATGTAGATGTTAGCAAATATTCACTGGTGAGCAGTCATTTAAATTAAGTGGTGTAACATGTTACAATTTCTACCTTCTCTTGAACCATGTTCTGAGTTTAGGGATATATAACCCCAGGGGATCATGGTTTTTAAGAGCATCTCTCATTTGCTCTGTTTCCTCCATGTGTAACCACTAGTAAAGTTTCTAACAATACTTTCTTGAACCATTATGATATAAAAGATATTTTCCAGATTGAACTATTTGATGGTAAAGTAGAAGAACAATATTACAAAACCTAAGAGAAGGAAGGGTATTTGCACTTGAGAAGTTACAAGGAAGTTCAAAGGAAATGGAGCTTTGATTATAAGTGAGAGGATCTACCCACTAAAGTGATTAGGAGAAGTTCCTTTATTTTTTCAAAATCAATATGGATAAATTTCAAACTAGGTGAAATGAACTACCAGTGGGTCCTCAAATCAATTCATAGAGTCACAGCCAGGATTATGTTATTCTTTTGTATTCTTAAAGATGTTTATACAAAAATAAATGCTTAAAATTAAGCCAACTCTATTATTATATTTTTTATTTTCATAGGAGCTTAAGCATTGCTTGATCACTGTATCAGTAATATACCACATGTACATGCATATCTCACAAGCTATCTATTGGGATATAATATAGAGTCTGAGTGCTTTCTAAGAATGGAGTCTAGTGGCTGAGTTACTGCCTCATTTACACATGAGAATCAGGCTACAAAACAACTTGAGTTGATGTATTTATGATTTCTTATACCAGCTTCCTGGTATAACCAAAATAATTAAGGAAAGAATATTAGCTTTAAAATTGTTCAAAATTGTCCACATATCAAAGAGTGGAGAAAGGCAGAAAGATAGAGTATGAATGGGGATGCTCCTGCAAATTCATCTTGGTCTTAGCCAACACTCTCTAGTAGCAGAGAGAGAGATTCATGGGGATAATACTAACACATGCATAAGAAAGACTATGCAGAGAGACTTTCTAGGTCTTCAATAGTCTGGGACAGAATGATTTCCTGGTATCTAAGTGACCAATGCAGAATTGATGGATATACAATTTCTAAGTGATTATTTTTCTTTTCTTTCTTTCTTTTTTTAAAGCTTGGTTGAATCTAGTGGATTGGGAAAGGACCTCTCAAAACTTTAAAACACAAAGACCTAGGAGAAAGGGAACATATCATGGATGAACTAGTCAGCATAGAAATGAAAGTGTCAACAAGTGCTGGGAAGTAAGGGGAAGAGGTGGGCCTGTTCCTCTGTAGGCTTCCTGTGGCCTTGTTCCATGTATGTACGGTAGAACATGGATGGCTCAGGATTTGAGAGAAACACAGGCTATCACTGAAGTATAATTAAAATTCTTGACCAGAAGTTTACAGTAAGGCTTCACAGGTTTTGTGTGTTACAAATAGACTTTGTAAATGATAGCCTTTGCTAACGTTCAGTCTCTTTCTCTCTCTTCACATTCCTTCTCTGGTAGAATTATTTATAGAAAAAGGTTTCCAAAGTCATAAATATTTTATGCATTCTTTTTTCATTTTATTTTTAAATTGACATATATTTATAGTACAAGGAGGTTTTATTGTGATATTTCCACACATGCACAGTGAACCTTGAATACATTCAACCTCCGTACCATATTCTCACAATTTAAAGATTCTAAACAGATGTCTGCCATGTCAATAAGAAGAACCTACTAGCATTAGTAGTTTTAAATAGGGATAGAGAATCATATACCCTATATTACCACTGCATTTTCATCTACCTAGAAAGGTCATATCTATTTTCTAATAAAAACATTCTTTCTTTTGCTATTTAAATAATGACTTCGTAAAGATGCTTTGAAAGATTTTTCTTTGGGGAATATGGTTGTATGTAGGGTGGAAGATGGTTACTATTTACTATAAACATTTCTGTGTGATTTGATACTTTACAACATACATTTATTACTCTGATAAAATTAAATCCAAATACCTCATTTTATATGAATTCAACTAAATGTAACTATCATTTACCTACACTTCTTTCTCCCTCAGTACCAAAGAGGCATATGAAAATATAACACACCAATTTATTTAAAAATTTTAATAAAACTAATGCCCAGTGTGAAGTAAGCAATTTGCAATCTCTACATCTATCATTAAATTATTGTAGAATGGTTTTTAAATTTTGCATTGATTACTCTGAGGAAATGCAAGTGATCACTCCATATTACATTTTAGTGATTCATATTTCTCATATATGCTCTGTGAAAATTAACTGTACTCTAACCAGCCCTTGACTTTTATACACTCATTTCAAGATTTTCCCATGACTATCCCAAATTTGATGCAGCTGAGCCTTCCAGCATTAGCCTTGCCATCTTGTGTATGCCATCTAGTGTTCAGCTCAGGATCCAAGACATACAGGTCAAAAGATGATTCTGATATAAAACTCTAATAGTATCTTCTAGAACCCCATTAGTATCCGGATATCATCTGCTTCTGTAAGCCTAGCTACCGAGGAGGCTGAGATCTGAGAATCATGGTCAAATCCAGGCCTAGCAGTAAGTCTCTGATATTCTTATCTCTAAGTAACTACAAAAAAGCCAGAAGTACTGCTTCTGTGGCTCAAGTGGAGAGCTCTAGCCTTGAGCAGAAGAGCTAAGGGACAAGGCCTAGGCTTTGAGTTCAAGCCCCATGAATGGATTCCTGTATTATACAATGGTGTCAAAAGTTAAATAGAGGCTGATAAAATTGAGAAAGAAACTTAAGCACATTAATAGGCTTTAACTAACCAGCTTATTGCCAAAAAACCAGTGACTACTTATTTTGACCAAAAAAAGAAAATACTGCCTTGGAAAATATTCAAATAATGCAGATAAGAATCATTAAAATTATTCAATCCATCATGAAACATCCTCAAAAATAGTCACTTGATTGATTAAGTTCCTATGTAAAGTTGTGAACAAACTGTATTAAAGTGTGGGGCTGGGAAAGCATGAAACTAATCACAGAGCTAAAATCCCTATAAATGGTTTCCTAGAAACATTTTTATTGGTTTTTAGTCCCTACCCAGCATCAATCCATTCTGAAGCAAATTTCCATTCATCTAGCAACTACATTTTATGTAACTACCACGTGACAGGCATTCTTCCAGGGGCTTAGATAAAGCAGGAAACGAGGCAACTAAGATGGTTCTCTCGTGAGCATTATATATCAGTGTAGGAAGACAGGGAGAACAATCAGTAAGACATCATAAAATAATTTTAGATGATGATAAATGCTTTCAAGAAAATGAAGTGGAGTACATTAAGATAGAGAACAGTGGAGGAGGTTGGGGGATTTTTCCTTTGAGCTTTGACCAAAGGTTGAAAAGGAACCACCAAAGTGATGAGATAGAGAAACAGAATTCCACATGTGGGGGAAAAAAAATACCTTAAAGTTAGATTGAATGTTGTGTGGTTGAAGAATTGATAGACAGCCATCATTGTGGCTTGAAATTAAGAGGGGGAAAATGAGGGCAGGAGACAAATAGTTGCCATGCTAAGAAATAATACTTTGTTTTAAAAGCAGAAAAAACAAGAAGACAAAGGGTAACTTGATGAGCATCATAGGGTATAGTATGTTTTTTAATAAAATTATTCTGGCCACAATGTGAAGCCAGATGGAGGGAGCCATGAATGGAGACAGGGATACTAGTAAGGAGCTTGCTGAAGTTGTATAAATCAGAGTTGTTTGTGTTTACAATGGTTGACGACAGAGGAGGTGTGAGAACAATGATATTAAATGTATTTTTAAAATAGACTCAATGTACCTGGCTGATGGAATGGATTTGAGAAAGGAGAAAAGGAAATAATCTAAAATTGAAGACGAAGATTTGAGTCACTAAGGAGGACCTCTGGGAGATTAATAGATTATGTAAATGTAGGGGAAAGAGGGTTTTATGAGTCAGTTTAGACAAGCAAAGTGTAAAGGACTTGTTAGTAACTCTTAAGGTAATTACTACAATCAAAAGCCTCTGGCCAGATACAGAGGCTCATGCTTATAACCTAGATTACTCAGGGGTGAAATCAGGAGGATCATTGTTTGAGGCCTGAGGAAAAAAGTTAGCAAAATCTCATTTCAACTTACAAAAGCTAGACATACTATGTAGGTAGGCTTACATGCCTATGGTTACAATTACATATGAGACATCGGTAGGAAAATCATGATTCAAAACTAACCTGGGCAAAAATTCAAGACCCTGCCCGAAAAATAACTAAAGCAAAAAAATACTGAGAGCATGACTCAAGTGGAAAATACTGAGAGGGGATTGCTGAATAAGTGAAAGTCCCTGAGTTCAAACTCTAGTACAATAAATAAGTAATATTCTAAAAACTTACTATATTTTTCATGTAACTGCTTAATTAGAGTCTTGAGCAAAGAACAAGGCACTAATTTCCTTGTTTTGCTTTTTTCATTTTAGGTTGGCTTTTTGTTTCCTTGAGTCTGAGTCTCACTGGATAGCTCAGGTTGGATTTGAACTTGCAATTTTCTGGCTCAACCTCTTGAATCCTAAGATTGCAGGTATGAAATCTCCTGTTAGACCCACCTAACTCCTTTACATTGATCCTTCTCTACTGCTTTACTCCAGTTCCTTACCTAGATACATGGAAGCATAAATGCCTTCCATTCATTCCATCAGCATATACCAAGCATGCATTAAGCTGGTACTCTGAACCATACTAAAATAATTTACTCTTCCATGAAGGAGGCAGAGTTGAGTCAAATGATTCCACAACTGTGTACCCACATCTGAGGTGTTAAGGAAAAGTGTGGGAGCATCTGAACTCATCTAGACTCCTAGGCCAGGGGTTTGCAAGCAGGGAACATTTGAGCTGAAATCAGAAGCACCCATCAGAATATGAAAAAAATTCAGAGAAAGAAGCAGAAGAGATTTTTTGTGAAAAGAGCAAATTACAGCACATCTCATTTGGAGAAACTGAGAAAAATCATATGGCTGGACACAAAACTATATTAGGAAAATATGGTAGGACAGGAGACAAGAGACGTAGTCAGGCACCAGAGTATTCATGACCAAAATAAAGGGTTTGGGCTTTATCCTAAGGGCAGTGGAAATGAGAAGCTCAAGTCAGGCTTTTAGATAATGATTCTGCCACACGATGGAGAATGGGTCAGAGGCTGGGTCAGAATCAATCCTTTTCGATTCCCTAAAATAGAATTATCCCAAACAACAACACCTATCACCATCACCAAACACATAGGAGACCGTTTGTAATGCAAAATAAAAACGGCACACAAAGTTCCATAAAATTGCATTTAATCTTTTTTTTTTTTTTTTTTTCTTTTTTTGGCCAGTCCTGGGCCTTGGACTCAGGGCCTGAGCACTGTCCCTGGCTTCTTCCTGCTCATGGCTAGCACTCTGCCACTTGAGCCACAGCGCCACTTCTGGCCGTTTTCTGTATATGTGGTGCTGGGGAATCGAACCTAGAGCCTCGTGTATCCGAGGCAGGCACTCTTGCCACTAGGCTATATCCCCAGCCCTGCATTTAATCTTTACATGACCCAAACGTATTTGAGTTCTGATACATAAGTTGCCTTTTCCTACATGTTTTTCAATCCTTTTTGCATGTTTAAGGTAAAAAGTGCTTCCACGGGCTGTAGCTAGGCAACTGCATAAATGATGCCATTCAGTGAGACAGTGAAGGAAGTAGAGAAGGACATTTAATAATGGTCTGTCCCAGGGTCATTAAATGGTAGGCCTGGAATACTTCTTTTCTCCCAGAAGTTGTGAGATGTTCAGATAAGGCCTGTTTACCACTCCAGCTCAAGTAGAAACCTCTCATTCAGAAAGCCCATAGTTGGGCCCCAGTGGTTCACATTTATAATCCTAGCTACTCAAGAGGCTCAGATCTGAGGATCACAGCTCAAAGCCAGCCCAGGCAAGAAAGTTCAAGAAACTTACCTCCAATTAACCACTAAAAGAAAAAAAAAGTGGAGCTGTTGCCCAAGTGGTAGGGCACTTTGAGACAAAGAAGTTCAGAAACAGTGCCCATGCCCTGAATTCAAGCCCCAGAACCAGCATACACACACACACACACACACACACACACACACACACACACACACACACACACAATGTAAGTGGATCCTCTTGAATTTGTCTTTTTTAAATTTTAATAAAAACTCACTCAAGCTTCTACATATCTATATCATGCTATACTATTGTCTTATGCCTATAATGTAAGCATCTTACCTGGATCCATATTCAGGAGAAATTGATAAACTGTTGGAAAAATAGAAGTAAGGCAGTATTAAATATAAAGGTATTATTTGAGTATAAATAGCAATGAAAAGATACAAACTAATGCTTATATCTGATGGTATTCTTCCCCACAGGATTATATATGAATTTGGGGAAGAAAATGACCAGTTATCTAGTCCATCATTTTGAAAATGAGGATATAGAGTTTCAAAAAAGTAAGACTTCAAGCTCAGTGACAGAGCTCAGGCAAAATCCAATGTCACCTGATTTTCAGAACAACACCTTTTCCTGTGGACCATACTACATAACACAAGTACCTAAAGAAACACACACCTAGAACCCACATATGAAAAATGTTGAAGTTAACTACCCAACCTAGGAATAATTATTGCCATAGTAATAGCCTATTCATAATTTCCTAGGCAATACTATTTTAACTAAACCCCTTTCTTGCTCTTCCTTCTTTTCTATCAGCATGATAAACCAATACCTGACTGTCTAATAATCCATCCACAGAGTAACAGGCTTTGCTCCTTCATCTCCCTACCAGATGGTAGGAGAATGAGAAAATACAATAAATGTGTTGGGTAAAGTTAGGACTCCATTTGAGAAATTTTAATATTCATATGCCCAAACTTATAAAGAAATAAATTAGGGGAGATTATTCAAATAATAGCGGACTTTCTTCTAAGTTTGCTTTTAATAGCATGCTCCATTAGAACTTTCTAAATATTTATAGATCATTAGCTATTTGACACGAAGATTGGAGGTGGAGGGAGAAAGCCTTAAAATTAGAGTGTTAAAATATTCAACTGACTGATAGAGAGGAATGTTGTAAAAATAAAAGCTGCTTAAATTACATTGTAAAACAATGAAAAATGTAGTGTCAACCATCAAAATAATCTCATATGAATTGAAAATGATGCTTCTTCATGAGGAGAGGGATAGGAATTGATCACCTGGTCCTTGTCTTATGTCCTTCTCTATCTCAGGGGGTGTAAGTGTGAACAAATGCTTTGAAGAGATCAGGGACATGTGTGCTAGAAAAAATCAGAAATAGCTATGTTTTTCACTATGAGAAGAGATTTTTATTTTTGACCTGTTTCAACATTAGATAAGGTTTTAAATACTGTTATATTTGACACGTAAGTGTGCTGATTTGAAAATACCGTTCATTAAAATTCTGTCTGACAAGTCACACAGGTGTTCACTCTCAGAATCTCACACTCAGACACACTTCCCCCCAGTAACATACTTGACCACAAAAATCATACTCTTCTATTTTGGGCTTTGTTAATCTTACAAACCTTTCAGCCAAAGCAATCATGTCTGATCTAGAATAACAACTTACGAAGTTTTCCATTGGGAAAGTGAGAAATTAAAATCTAATTTTGACTTTTTATACATATATTTTTATTATCAAACTGAATTACAGAGAGGTTACAGTTTCATACATTAGGCATTGGATACATTTCTTGTACTGTTTGTTACCTCGCCCCTCATTGCCCCATCACCCTCCCCCTTTTCCTTCCCCCTCCCCCCCATGAGTTGTTCAGTTGTTCAGTTAATTTTCACCAAACTGTTTGTAAGTATTGCTTTTGTAGTTGTTTGTCTTTTTTTACCCTGTGTCTCTCGATTTTGGTATTCCCTTCCAATTTCCTAGTTCTAATACCAGTATACCTGGGTTCCAATATACTCAGATAAGATACAGAGATAGTGTAGGTACAAGCACAGGAAGGTGATACAGGAATATCATCAATAATAGAGGCTACAGTTACATATGGCATGTTGAAAGTAGTTATAACAATCGTTTCCATAACATGGAGTTCATTTCACTCAGCATTATCTTATGTGTTCATAAGGGTATAGCTATTGGGCTCCTGTGATCCTCTGCTGTGATTTCCCTAAACCTGTGCTAATTATTCCCTATAAGGGAGACCATATAGTCCATGTTTCTTTGGGTCTGGCTCACTTCAGTTAGTATAACTTTTTCCAAGTCCTTCCATTTCCTTACAAATGGGGCAATGTCATTCTTTCTGATAGAGGCATAAAATTTCATTTTCCTGATCCACTCATCTACTGAGGGGTGTCTGGCTCTGGCTATGACAAATTGTGCTGCAATGAACATTGTTGGGCTGGTGGCTTTAGTGTGATTATGTTTGTGGTCTTTTGGATAGATACCCAAAAGTGGGGTTGCTGGGTTATAGGGGAGTTCTATGTTTAGCCTTCTGAGGAATCTCCATACCGCTTACCAGAGTGGCTGAACCAGTTTACATTCCCACCAACAATGAAGTAGGGTTCCCTTTTGGCCACATCCCCTCCAACAGTTGTTATTGTTAGTTTTCTTGATATAGGACATTCTTACTGGGGTGAGGTGGAATCTCAATGTTGTTTGGATTTGCATTTCTTTTATGGCCAGTGATGTAGAGCACTTTTTCATATGTCTCTTGGCCATTCTCATTTCCTCATCAGAGAAGTCTCTTTTTAAGTCTCTAGCCCACTTGATGAGGGGGCTATTGGTTCTTTGTGGTTTTGTTTTGGATGAAGGTATTTTTTTTAGTTCTGTATATATTTTAGATATGAGGCCTTTGTCTGTTGAATGGCTGGTAAAGATCTTCTCCCAATCTGTGGGCTTTCTGTTTATCTTGTGAGCTATGTCCTTTGCCCTGCAGAAGGTCTGTAGCTTGATGCAGTCCCATTTGTCCATCCTTTCTTTGATTTGTAGCCTTTCTGGGTATTTGCTGAGGAAGTTCCGTCCTCTGCCAAGTAGCCCAAGTGTTTCTCCTACTCCTTGCTTTAGTGTTTTCAGGGTGTGTGTTTTGATTTTGAGGTCTTTGATCCATTTGGAATTGATTTTGGTGAAAGGTGATATATAAGGATCTAGTTTTAGTTTGTTGCATGTGTTGAGCCAGTTTTGCCAGCACCATTTGTTAAAGAGGCTATCTTTCTTCCAGATTATTGTTTTAGCTCCTTTATCAAAGATTAAGTAGGCGTAGTTCTATGGGTTCATTTCTAGATCTTCAATTCTGTTCCATTGGTCTTCAGGCCTGTTCCAGTGCCAATACCAAGCTGTTTTTATTACTATAGCTTTATAATACAGCTTGAAGTTGGGTATTATAATTCCTCCAGTACCGTTCTTTCTGCTTAGGATTTTCAAGTTCTCATCTTACAGGTCTTTCACTTCTTTGGTTAAGGTTATTCCTAGGTATTTTACGTTTTTTTGATACTATTGCAAAAGGAGTTGCTTTCCTGATTTCATCCTTGGTCTTTGGGTTGTTAGCATAGAGAACGGCCATTGATTTTTGAGGGTTTATTTTATATCCTGCAACTTTGCCAAAGTTTTGGATCAGCTCTAGTAGCTTGGGGGTAGAGTCTATGGGGTTCTTTAGGTATAGGATCATGTCATCTGTGAAGAGAGAAAGTTTAACTTCACCTTTTCCTATTTGGATCCCCTTTATATTTTCTTCTTGCCTAATTGCTCTGGCTAGGAATTCTAGTACCATGTTGAAGAGCAGGGAAGAGAGTGGACATCCCTGTCTTGTTCCTGATTTTAAAGGGAATGGCTTTAGTTTTTCACCATTTAGAGTTATGCTTGCTATTGGTTTGTCACAAACTGCCTTGATTATATTCAGGAATGTTCCCTGGAATCTCATTTTTTCCAGGGCTTTTAGCATAAATGGGCGCTAGATTTTATCAAACACTTTCTCCGCATCGAGTGATATAACCATGTGGTTCTTTACTTTTCTCCGGTTGATGTGGTGGATTACATTAATTGACTTTCGTATATTGAACCAACTTTGCATCCCTAGGATGAATCCACTTTGATCGTGGTGCATGATTTTTTTTGATGACCTGTTGAAGTCGATTGGCCAGAATTTTGTTGAGAATTTTTGAGTCAATATTCATCAGGGAAATCGGTCTATAGTCCTCTTTCCATGATGAGTCCCTGCCTGGTTTTGTGATGAGGGTTATAGTGGCTTCATAGAGTGTGTCTGGTAGTGAATGTTCTCTTTCAATTTCATTGAAGAGTTTGAGAAATATTGGTGTGAGTTCTGTTTTGAAGGCCTTGTAGAATTCTGCTGTGAATCCGTCTGGACCTGGGCTTTTCTTGGCTGGGAGATCACTTATTGCCTTTTCTATTTCAATACTGGATATGGGTCTGTTTAGAAGGTTTAAGTCTTCATGGTTGAGTTTTGGGATATGAATTTTTTCTAGGAAATCATCCATTTCTTCCAAGTTGTCGAATTTGTTGGCATAAAGGTTTGCAAAATAGCCCCTTATTATGGTCTGAATTTTGGTTGTTTCTGTGGTGATGTTACCTGTTTCATCTCTTATCTTATTTGAGTGTGCTGCCTTTGTTTTTTGCTAGCGGTTTACTAGCTGTCTGTCTATCTTGTTGATTTTTTCAAAGAACCAACTCTTTGTTTTGTTGATTCTTTCAATGGTTTTTTCGTCTCTAATTGATTTAATTCTGATTTGATTTTAATTATTTGCTTCCATCTATTGACTTGGGGTTTGGCTTGTTCTCTTTCAAGGAAATTAAGGTGCTTCCTTAAATTATTGAGTTCCTGTTTCTCCAGTTTGTTGATGTATGCATTCAGAGATATGAATTTTCCTATGAGTACTGCCTTTGCTGTATCCCAAAGGAGCTGGTACTTTGTATCCTCAACTTGGTTGAGTTGCATGAACATTTGAATTTTCGATTCAATTTCTTCAATGACCCACTCATGGTTCAGCAGTATGTTGTTTAGTCTCAATAAACTATAGGATTTTCTGTGGTGGCTGTTTGAGTTGGGCTCTAATTTTGTTCCATTGTGGTCTGAAAGAATGCAAGGAATGGTTTTGATACTTCTGAATTTGTACATATTTTCTTTGTGCCCTAAGATGTGATCTATTTTGGAGAATGTTCCATGTGCCGCTGAGAAGAATGTGTATTCTGTTGTTACAGGGTGGAATATTCTGTAGATGTCGATTAAGTCTAGTTGGTCTATGCAATTGTTTAGTTCTGTGGTTTCTTTGTTCAGTTTTTGGCGTGTTGATCTGTCCAGAGGTGATAGTGGAGTGTTAAAGTCCCCAACTATCAATGTGTTTGGGTCTATGAGTGTTTTTAGAGACAGTAGTGTTTGTTTGATGAAGTTGGGTGCTCCTGTATTTGGTGTGTAGATATTTAGGTTGGTTATTTCTTCCTGTAGGAGAGATCCCTTTATTAGTTTGTAGTAACCTTCTTTGTCTCTTCTTACCTTTTTTAATTTGAAGTCAATTTTATCTGATACTAGAATTGCAACTCCGGCCTACTTATGGGGGCCACTTGCTTGATAGATTTGATTCCAGCCTTTTACTTTTAGAAGATGTTTTACTTTTGCTGGATAGATGAGTCTCTTGGAGGCAGCAGAAAGATGGATCTTGATTTTTGATCCAACTTATGAGCCTATGTCATTTGATTGGTGAATTATGTCCATTTATGTTAAGAGTTATGATTGAGAACTGATCATTTGCTCCTTTCATTATTCCTATGTTGTTAAAGGCTGAGTCTTCCCATTTGTTAATCTGTTATTCTGGTTTACTAATTAGGGTTCATTCCTCTGTCTGTATTGGGATCTTGATTATTTTCTCTGTATAGTACATCTTTGAGTATTTTTTGTAAAGCTGGTTTGGTGGAGATACAGTGTTTCAGTTTTTCCTTACTGTGGAAGACTTTTATTTGACCTTCGGCTATGAATGGGAGTTTAGCTGGGTACACTATTCTTGGTTGGTAGTTATTTTTATTTAGTGTTTGGCATACATCATTCCAGGCTCTCCTTGCTTTCATGGTCTCTGCTGAGAAGTCTGGGGTAATTCTTATTGCTTTTCCTTTATATGTGATTGTTTTCTTCTCCCTAACAGCTTTAAGGATTCTTTCCTTGGATGCTACTGATCCTGTTTTGATCACAATGTCTCGGTGGGATGTCCTATTCTGGTCTGGTCGGTTTGGAGTTCTAAATGCTTCTTGTATCTATATAGGCCTTTTCTTCTGTATATTTGAGAAGCTCTCAGCTAATATTCTGTTAAATAGGTTGACTATTCCATTAACTTCCTTCTCCAGGTTTTCCTCAGTACCTATTATCCTTAAATTGGGCTTTCTGATTGTATCTTGAATCTCCTGGAGCGATCTGTTTTGTCCATTGGATTGGTTTTGTATTAATTTTTTTTTATCTTTCTCCATAGATTCTAGGGAATCTTCAGCTCCTGAGATTCGATCCTCTGCCTCAGTTAGTTGGGATTGTAGGCTAGCTACTTGATTTCGAATCTCTTTTCCTTCTGACTAGTCTTTCCTGATGTTTTCTATGTCATCTCTTAGGTCCTGTATGGACTTCTTTACTTCATTAACTTCATTAATTTGGTTTCAAGTGTTGTCTCTCAAATCTTTTAGCTGGGTAACTATCTTTTCATTTGACTCTTGAAGTTCATTTATTTTTCTATTTGTGGAGGCCATGAAATTCTCCATTAATTTTTGCTTTGCCTCCTCACGCTCCAGAATAATTGACTGAAGAGATTCAAACTTTTCATTTATCATGTTTATCAGTAGACTTTGTAGAGCATTTTGGGGGTACTCTTCTATGTCTTTGATTTACTGCTCTGCTTCCTGCTTGTTTTGAGTGGGGGATAGGACTTCATTGTTTGCCATCTTTCTTGTGTTTCTTCTGTCCATTTGGATTGGGAATGCCAATATATAAGCACCTATGAGCACCATTTAAGATCCAAAGCAGACCTTACCAAGCACTGTTGTGTAAATCTTAGAAGTTCAGAAGTATATACAGATACCTTTTATACCTGTGTATATAATTAGATTTGGTGTTCCTAAAGAATACAATTTCAATATAACAACCACTCCTGAGCCCTGCGTTCAGTAGTTACTTATTTACTGTTACAACCCTATGAGCAATTCTTGTTCTTATATTTAGTTCCTTTTGGAGTGGCTTTCTCTATGAGCCCCTTTGTTTCACTCAGATTAAGCAGGGATATCCTCTATCCAATAACCAAGAGTCAATGGGATCTGCAGGGCCTTGAAGTAAGTCAGGAGGGTAAGTTAGAGGTAGTAAAGAAACTAGAGTAAAATGTATGGAGGGGTGATGATTTTGGTTTAGTTTCAGTGACGTGGAAATGTGGAGGAGAGTAGAATCAGTAGAAACAACAAGGTTAAAATGATAGACAATGGAGAGTTAGCAGTAAAGAGTGAAGGTGTTATTCATAGGAAAGTAATTTTTAAAGAAAGAGAATACAAAGAGAGAAATAAAGAAAGAATAATGGAAGACAGATCCACATAACAGAGAAAAATTATTAAAAAAATATAAAAAGGAAAAAAAATACCAGAAAAAGAAAAAAGAAAAAGAAAAAAAAGAACAACAACAACAAGAAGAAAAAAAAAAAACTTGATAGAACCAACAGGTGAAAATGGAAAACAAAAACAAACCAATGACATTTCAGAAATGAAAATATAAAAAAAAAATGAAAGCTTAAAAAACTTTTGAGACAAAACAAACAAACAAAAGTCTTCGTTGTTTGGGTGGGCTTTCTACAGTCTATGGTTTCCTTGTGATGATCTGCAATCTATTCTGCCACTTGGCTGGTTTGACTTACTTTCAGTTTGTAGGGGTGGATCTACTCTGACCCACTTCCCCGGTTAGTGAAATCCTGGGCTCTGTTGTTCCCACAGCTTGCAGGTAAGACTTGAGCATCCTCTGTAGGTGCTGGATGTGAACAGTCTTGGGAACTGTGGCTCCTCCTGTCTGCTGTAGGGCAGCTGCCTTTAACGCCTGGCTGTGGACTCAGCAGAGCATGGCGCCAGCTTTACTCGGCTCAGGGTTGCTTGCCTGGGGGAGGTTCCTCCCTCCTGGGCAGGGCGGCCTTCTGGGAAGAGCTGGCTATGGAATTCAGCTTCGTTTCGGGCTGGGAATTGGGCTTCTAAGTGGAACCGTTTATCTCTCTCGGGAAGTTTGTTCTCCCATGTGGCTGTTCCGTGCCGCCGATAGCTGCTTGCCGCTTTTGCTTTTAATTTAGGAATTCTGGTGGGCAGGGCAGGCACCTCTAGCCAAGCCGAGGCCCAGGACAAGCCCCCCACCTGGGCAAGGGTCGTTCTCCTGGGCGGAGCTGGCTCTCACTGGTTGGTCCCTCTTGCCCTTCTCAAAGATGGCTGCTTTGTCCTCACTTTCCCCAGGCAGGCTTTCCCCTGTCTGGTCTGGTCTGATCCTTTGCCAGTGTCAAAAATGGCGCCTTGCTCTGGCAGTTGGGGAAGGAGTGCTTTGAGGGCGCGAGTGAGAATGTCTTTCATTGGGTACTCACGCTGTCTCTGCGATTTCAGCCCGTTTGTGCTCAGCCTGCACTCCGTGTCTGTATACTGCTGTCTGGAGGATTTCTCCCTGGTCTCCATTGAGCTGCGCGGGATGCGCAGCACTGTGCCAGCACCGGCACTGGTGTGGTGGCAGGATGCCGCCCGGAGCTCAAATCTGTGTTTTCAGACCAGCAAAGTCGATTTTTCTTTCCTGGCTGGAATCCCTGTACTGTTATAACTTATTTGGGCAGTCTATCTAGGGGTAAAAGTTTCTCTGTGGTGGGGAAACTGCGATGTTGAAGGGAGCTCAGCTAGGGCTCTGCTGCTCCTCCGCCGTCTTCCCGGAACCTCCCCAAATTTTGACTTTTTGATCAATGTTTCATCTGATAGCTTTCAACTACTTGGAAGACATAGTGTGTAGCCACTGTAAGAGCCAGATGAGAAAAGTAGACCTTTCTTTACAAAGGAGAGACCTTGAAGGTTAGGGATATCTAACTTCATGTGTGGAATAGCACAAAATCACTTGGTGGGACAGAAAAGAGTAGAGACTTGGGGCTGCAAATTAGTGGCACTATATAAGTAGTACTAGGAGAAAAGAGAGCCTGGCATAGTAAAACCAACCTATAACTTAGCAATTTGGAGACTAAAACAGGAGGATTCCAGTTTGATGCTTAGTAAGAACATGTATCAGAAATAAACAAAAACAGAGTGTGTGTGTGTGTGTGTGTGTGTGTGTGTGTGTGTGTGTGTGTGTGTAGTTAGGGGAGTTTCATGCTCAAAACACATAATGAGGCATACTAATCAAATGCAACACCTGGTCCTCAACTCAATCCTGTATAGAAAAACAAAAAGACAAAAGGATAGAAAGGAGGCACAGACAAAGGGAGAAAAGGAAGAAGAAAGAAACAAGAGAGACACTTGTGCTAAAGTAAATTTTGCTCAATTGGGGAAATTTGAATGTGAAATAGTATATGACTGTGTACCAGGTGATGACATTGTATCAACACCAAATTTCTTGATTTTTGTGATGTAGGATAAGAGCCTGTCTTTGACCTTCAAAGACACATGCTAATGTTTTCAAGAGTAAAGGGTCCTGGGCATACTGGCAGACACTTGTGGTCCCTTGAGGCTGAGGCAAGATCCAGAGTCTAAAGTAAGGCTGCACTACATAGCAAAGACTTTATTTCACAAGACCAAAGAGACAAATAGCAAAAAATCAAGTAAGAGGGAGAGGGTGAGAAAGATAGAAATAGAAAGCAAAGGGTCAAGATGTTTTAAAAATGATAACAATGATATAGCTGTACATAAAATAATAAGTTTAGCATACATGTAAATGTTGAGACTAAACAAAAAGTGTATGGTAACCAGGTGCCAGTGGCAGAAGCCTGTAATCTTGGCTACTCAGGAGGCTGAGATCTGAGTATCACAGTTGGAAACCAGCCCCAGCAGGAAAGTACATAAGACTCTTATCTCCAATAAACTACAAAGAAAAGACCAGAAGTGGTGCTGTGCCTCAAGTGGTAGAGTATTAGTGTTGATCACAGATAGGTTCAGGGACAGCACCCAGACTGAGTTTAAATTCCAGGACAGACAACAACAAAAAAAAGTGTGTGTGCTTTATTGTATTATTCTTGCAATTCTACTATAAGCTGAATTTATTTTAAATGAATTTGTTGAAAAAGCCAGTAGCAGAGAATTTTTAAGGCTTAAAGTGCAATAATATTTTAAATATAAATTGGGGGTCACAAGAAAAATCAAACTAAATGTATACATGCATCTTTTTCCCTAAACTATTTAAGATGGCTTATATTAATACATAGAAAAACTAAATGCTAAGCCAATGTATTTGGATATAGATCACATTGATATTGGCTAAAAATACTGACTTCGAAGTAAGACCGTGCTCACATTGTGGCTCTTTCACTACAAGTTGCATCATCTTGAGAAAATTATTTTTCTACTCTATGCCTCAATTCTCCATTTGTAAATCATGCTAACAAACTGTTAATATTGTTGTAAAGAATCAATGAAATAATCCCCAGTAAGTGGTTAAATTATGTATGGTTCATAATAAACAATAAATAAATCTTAAGTGTTCTCACTATAAAATATAGTCAACTACATGAAGGTGGCTAAACAACTATATAGAAAAGTAATCAATTCCAAAATTAAAAAAGAAAAGGCTGATCAAATGACATTACATAAATATTATTGATACACTTCAACCTGAATGTCTCAAATATGAAAGTAATAAATAAAGGATATAGACAAGTACATGAAATTAATCCTCAGAGAAGAGAATTCCTATGTATTCCTGAAGGGACATAAAACTTTCTCTACAATTACATTCTAAAAGAATTAATTTAGGAAGCATTGAATATTTTAGAGGAAATAATGTCCTAAGCAAGACTGCTACAAAAGAGATAGTTATAGATTTGATGTAGCTTTTAAAAAGTACAATTCCCTGATAAAAGCTAAGGGAAATGTCATTAAAAGGAAACTCAATTAAGATATTAATTCCAAAAGGAGACAAGGTAAGAAAGAGTTCAGCTGCGTGTGATTCTGAAAATAACTCTATTCAAGAATAGAACCTATAGTATCTCTGGGAATTGGTGAAGAGTAGATAACTTTGTATGCTTCTTCCTCTATATCACTTCTCTGAGCAAGGTTTTTACAAAGCAATAAAGATTCTGCCCTCTGTCCAATGGTATAAAGTGCAATCGTGGGCATTGCTTTTTGAAGCCGAATTTCAATGTTTCAAAGCAGGGAAGTCCAGGATTTGAATATCTCTGAAAATGATTAGCTATTAAATTTTGTGTCTCACCTTACCCTACCAAGAGCCCTATTTGAGCAAGCAAAATAATTTGAGTAAGAATTGACAACAGGAAGACTAACCATATTTTATATATGTGACCATTATTAGGAAGAGACAAAACAATGTTATTCCTTTCACCCCACCAAAAACAAAAAAAGACAAAATCTCTTCAGAGATAGAAATAGAATAATCTGTGAATAAAGAATCTTGAAAGTGGCACTGTGGCTCAGAGAGATAGAGTATTAGCCTTGAGCAAAAGAACTCAGGGACAGTGCCAAGGCCCTGTGTTCAAGACCAATGACCACCAACAACAACAATAACAACAACAACAAAAGGAATATCACCTTCTATATTTCATAACTGAATTACAATATTGATTGATTACTAGCTCAAAGGTTCAAGTGCTTTCTTAACATAGACCATTGTTTTCCTCTTAACAAGAATTCAGAACACTGAAAAAGGTTTCATGGCTGGGAATGTGGCTTAGTGGTAGAGTGTTTACCTAGCATACATGAAGTCCTGGTTCAATTCCTCAGCACCACAAAAAAAAAAAAAAGCCAGAAGTGGCACTGTGGCTCAAGAGATAGAGTGCTATCCTTGAGCAAAAAGAAGCCAGGGACAGTGCTCAGGCTCTGAGCTCAAGCTCTAGGGCTGGTTAAAAAAAAAAAAAAAAAAAAAAAGTTCTATCTTTCTAAACTCATGTCTGTAATCCGAGCTACTCAGGAGGCTGAGGATCACTGTTTGAAGCCAGACCAGCAGGAAAGTCCATGAGACTCTTATCTCCAGTTAACCATAAAAAAGCCAGAAATGGAGCTATAGCTCCATTGGTAGAGATGTAGTCTTGAAGGATGGGGGAAAAGCTCAGGGATAATACCCAGGCCCTGAGTTCAAGCCCCATGACAAACCTTAAAAACTAAAACTTCCACTTCATAAATAGGTTGGATGTCTTTACTTAAAAAAACATAATTTAAGAATCTATGTTTTAATCTTGAGATCACAGTTTGGCTAGATTATTAAATTTTTAAGAGGGTGGGATTTCTGCTATGCTGTGACCATGCTATCTATTCCTCAAGTTCTGAGAGGACTTTTGTGTCTGCCTAAACTCCCACCTTAGCTGTTAATTTAATAAGCAGAAGGTTATTGGCCTGAGGCTGCTCCTTTACTTTGAGTTCCAAAAAAGGAAATGCAACCTAGCTTAGTACAGATACAAACCCAAATATAACTTAGGAATACAATTTCAGGAACACATAGCCACATCTTAGCCAATGACAAGCTGCCAACTGATCTGACAGTGTCTACATAAGACAAATGCCTACCTATAACAAGTCAAGCTTTTCTTGTACTTCTTTTTCCATTCTATAAATCTTCACTGCCAATGTTTCAGAATAGACTTCTCTGGACTCTCTGGGTCTCTTTTGATTCTGAATACTTTCCTATTAATAATAATTCTTTTCTCTGTTAAAACTATTTTCATGAAATAATTCTATTTGTTTCATATATCCCATACTTTTACTCAGAGGCAATGTGGCTAGAATATCTGAACTACATGATATGTCTGATACTTGGAAGCTAGTAGAGAAATGCAAGCCACTTAACTTAAACCTTCCTGTATTTTCCCAGGGGCACTTTGCCAAGAATCATATGTGCCCCACCCCGCACCAAGGTTAAAGAATTAATTATTCTGATACTTGTGATAAGGAAGAGAGATCAACCCCAGTTGTCAATACAACAAAGACAGTAGGGGCTTTAAAGTCAAGAAACAAAATATGAGAGCTTTTGAATGGGAAATTAAAAAGCGACATTAAAATTAGGGGTATTGTTGCCAAAACTGGCCTAACAATACTTTTGCTGAAGGCTAGCCAAGGGCTTATACATCCAAACGGGGAGATGAGAAACTGGATGTAATATTAAAGGCTATCATATGTCTAAGACACAGAATTCTCCCCAAAATGAATAACTATGACCAGGTGCCAGTGGTTCATGCCTATAATCCAAGATACCAGAGTGGTGAGATCTGAAGATCAGAGTTTGAAGCCAGCTTAGGGAAGGAGAGTTTGTGAAACTCATCTCCAATTAAGCATATGTGTGTGTGTGTGTGTGTGTGTTTATCTGTGTGTATGTGTGTGTATATATATATGCACACACACTTATACATATGTGTGTATAGAAGTGGAGCAATTGCTTAAGTGATAGAGTGCTAATCTTAAGCAAAAAAGCTCACGGCAGTACCCAGGCCCTAGGACTGGTATACACACACACACACACACACGCGCGCGCGCGCGCGCACACACACACACACACACAGTGAGTTAGCATGATTCTTGCTACAACAACAGGATCAAGGTCAGACCTACTTGGGAAAGGTTCTGAAGAACCTGATTAAAGTTAGGTCAAGAGGAAATCTTTGTCAAAAGACTTACTCATGATGTAGCCAGAAGCAAAGCCTGGTTCTGGGTTTTCTGATCCTAATTGGGGGGGGGGGGGGGGAAGGAAAACCTAGAGTCACACTAGAAAGAAGTGTTTAAAACTTGGGAAAGACAATGAACTTCACCCAAAAAAGAGCAGTCTAAACCCTCAGTGTACTTAATAAAGGTGATATTCTTTAATGTATTCTATTTAATCTACAATCTATTATAATGAATTTTAATGGTGCCAACAAATGTGCAAAGACTTACTTCCCTCATGCTTGCCTAGGATAGCAGAGGGGACTGATTTATAATTACATTTTCAGTATATTAGCATTTTAGTTAGAAATTGTGTGTGTGTGTGTCTGTGTGTCTGTGTCTGTCTGGGTGTGTGAGAGAGAGAGAGTTTATGTGCTTGTTTGCTTTCACTTATTCAAATCATTTCTAAATATTGCCATATGGTAATTGAGTTGTAATGTTACAGCCTCTTTGAAAGGAAGATGGAGTATGAAATGAGTCTCCAAACAGATCAGCTTAGCCAATGTGGACCATAAAGGGGAGGGAAAAGGAGGGAAATATTCTATTTACCATCTTTCCCCTTGGAAAAATGCCGTTTCCGGGGAGGTCAAAAATCATACAGTCCAGTGCCAGTCAGAATTAAAGCAATCTATTTGAGTGTCCTTTATGAGCCCAGAACAACTTACAGAGCTCTGTGGAGATTGTGTGGATCAGCAAGTATTTGGAATAAAACAGCTGTGCCTGGTAGTTGTTCGATTCTGTTAACATGGCTAATGGTTCAAACAGAAAACACAAGAGCGGGGGAAACACCTTTCCTTCCTCTCTGAAGGGCCCCATCAGCCCTAACCTTTAAAATCATTCTTTCTCCACGTGGATTTAGCAATGCATGAGTGTCTGTGTTTGTGCATGAATGTGTTGGATTTGTAAATTCTCCTGGAGTGCATGGGGTCTGGAGGAAATAGTAGTGTGTGTGTGTGTGTGTGTGTGCATGCGTGTGTGTGTGTGTGTGTGTGTGTGTGTGTGTGTGTGTGTGTGTCTGGCCTTTTTCCCTTATGTTCTTTTCTATGCCCTATCCATCCTGGAAAAAAAATCAAAAAAGTATATACAATAGCTTTTTTTGTTTAGTAGATAAAGATAAACCAAAAAAGATAATACACATTTTCTCAATCTTGCTCGCTTTTTAGTGCATTCCTTATATCTCCCATGAAGCCACTGAGTTCTCCGAAGGCTGGTTGACTTCAGAAGTTCCAGTCAGCTTAAAGCGAAACAAAATAAAGCACAGAGCTGTCTTGCTGCTTTGGAAATAATAACTGCGACCAAGCAGCAAAGTTAATAATCCAAAAACAACAGCTGGAGCTGAGGGAGAAGCAAGGAGGTTGGGGTAGGCCAAGGTTTACGCTGGAGGAAGACTTTTGAAGAGCCCTTTTGTCTATACAGCAATCATTCAGGGTGATGAAATGCTATCTGCAGTCAAAGACATTCTACTGCATGGATTCTGCCTGCTAATGAGCTCCTTCTCCACATCGTCTGGGCTCCGAAGCCAGTAGAAATGTCCCTCCAAAATCACACTGATTCTTGTGTTGCTCTTAAGTATTTCCAATGGAAGAGCAGATTGACTTGCCCTTGCTAATCGGCAGCAGAAGCCTTAATGCAACATTCTGCAACAAACAGGAAAGCAGTGGTAAGATTTCTACTTAGCTGGCAAGATAGCCAGTGCACCCTCACCCAGCAAGCTAAGGTCTTTGTCCAACGGATAAAGCCCAGGTACCTAGTCCAACTTTGAAACTTTTGCTTGCCACAATCTTTGGAGCAGGCCTCAGTGAACAGAAGACCATTGAGCAAATGCACTTCAAGTTTATCATTCCTACAAGGGCTCCAAAACAGTGTTAATCCCTTAAGTGAAGTCATTTGGACAGGTGTCTATCAATGTAGATGGGAATAGTACACCGAAAGAAATAATAGCTAGGGATAAGGTGATAGAAGTGGGGGTCATATATTCTTCCTCTCACCAAACATAATTTTAGTTTTAAAAAAATCACTGTCTACCCACTCACATTCAAACACATTAACCTTGAAATCTGTGGTGGCATTCTGCTTTCTTTTGAAAAACAAAAGCAAGCATGTTGGGGAAGGGTATTTGTGTTCCATCTCTGCACCTTTTCCTTCCTACACAATGTACTGAAACAGTAGCTGAAGTATTCTCAAGTCGGAAACTCTTTACTTGCAAGAGCCTAAGATCACATACTAAGAGCAGTCCCATTGATTCTATTCTTTTTTGTAATTAAAGTAAAATGAACTGATTACATGTTTCAAGAAGTACTAAAATTAGGCCTAGGAGGATGAACACCTCTTCGTAAGAAATGAGAGGTGAGCTCAAGGCTAAATTGGGGGATAGACCTGCTGCTCCAAGCAGGAATGGAGGCAGCCACAGTGGAGAGGTGTGGGCAGAATTAAAACAAAATGCTAGGGGACAGTCACATGGGTCACATTACATGGACCATGGGAATGGAGAGTAGAGTCAGTTCTAGGCAGGAGTTAAGTGTTAAGTGGGCTATGGGAATTGCTGAGAGAGTCATGTTCTGAGGAGTGTAACAAGCCTGTGGCAACTGGGGCAGGAGTTTGTTGGCACACCCAGAAAACAGGAAAATAGAAACTTAACAGATATTTGTAAACAAGTAGGGACACAGGGCAGGGGCTAAATTGGCAAGTTGACTCCAAGACCATAGAATCTTCTGTATCATGTAAATCATACACGCTAGACTATCTAGTTATCCCATATCCTTCTGTTTCAAATCCTGGGATTCCTATGTCTGCAATGAAATCATCACCTGCTAAGCCATCCAGATCATAGCCTGGAGAGTTGAATCCTTTTCCTTCATCTCCTATTCTGTAGAATAGGTGCTACCTCCCTTGTCAAAATCTTGTTAATTCTATGTCATCTCAACTGTTATATTCACAAAATCATGGATCATTGATAATGCCACCTAAATTATTTAGAATATGCTATGTGTTCAATAGTACATAGAAAAACTACCAAAAAAAAAAAAAGAGTAGATCACACTTCTATCTTGTACTACTTTTCTACAACTGCCATACCACAGAATGGGTGTCTTGAACACCAATTTTTTTTTTTCTCACAATTCGAAAAGGCTAGAAGTCAGAAATCAAGGTGTCAGCAGCCTTGTTTTCCTCTAAGGCTTGACTACAGAGGTTCACATGGTCTTTACCGGCTGGGATGTGTGTCTATGTCCTAATTTCCTTTTTATAATGTTATCAGTCATACTGAATGATTAGATACAACTAAATGATTTTGTTTTAATTTAATTACTTCTTTATGTCTTTTGTCAAATAAAGTCACATTCTAAGACACTGGGGGTAGTTCTGTGAATGAGAATTTAACATGGGAATTTACAGGGAGTGAGGAAAAATGACATAATTTTGCCTATAACAGAGTCGTTTCTTGCTTCTTGCCCTTTTTATTCTCATAAGTTCTCAAGGTAATTTCAGAGGACCACAACAGTTACCAATACTGAACTGACACAAATATTGAAACTTAGACTGTCATGCCCAAAACCTTTTGGCAATCAGCACTTTACGGTTACTTTTTCCTTTATCTAAAGCAAGGCCATCTTGCTCTCATTGCAGGTCTAGAAATTCACATAAATATGATTATACCATACTCTCTGTAGTTGCCTACATCATACTCTACTCATTCTAACATCTTCTAATCACTCCATTAACTTCATATTAATATTAATTCTTGGAAAGTCTTCATTCTTTTTAGATTAATCTTTTTTTTCTATCCAATGTGCATGAATTCTTCCTGCCGTCATTCCTATCAAAGTTCAACTACAATGTAAAATCACTCCAACTACAGTTCAACTTCTGTGGTGTTTTTGTTAAAACAGCATTTTATAATCATGATGTGTTACTTACTAAAAAAGCAGGCATACTACATACCTAATAAACTTGCGCTCTAGTCTCAAATACAGCTCCAAGAACAGAAAGGCACATATATTATGATTTTCATTTCTTGAATGGAGAAATAATCACTAAAAATTTAGTGAATTTATCAAAGGACATGTTTCTTCGACTGTCAGTCTGTTTATAGGAATATTAACTTTATTCTTTGTATATTACAATGGCTTGGGTTCCTTTATTTTATTTCTCATTTCACACAAGAGCCTGGAAATAAAATGACACAGATTTGTGAAGAAGAAGAAAACTAGCTTCTATACAAGTAGTTGAAGTGGGCAGCAATTGGAAAGCAGCTATGAAATGCTCACCTAATGATTGTAACAAATAATAATAAATACTACTTATTGTGTTCCCATGTGAATCTTACATCGTACTGAGCACCTTATTTTCTTCCCACCTACCCTTAAATATTTCAATCTTTGTAGTTTAATTCAATGTAAAATTATTATTCCACAATAGGCAAAGTCCATTTGGTTTTCTTGACTGCTTTAAATGATTCCTCTGGGTCACTGACAATTATTCTCCAAGATATTGTATAAAGTAGAAAATAGAATGAAGAAGATAAGACCATTGTTACATAGCACAAATTAATGGGCTGACCCTTTTGCTAGGGAACATATAGATGTAGCTAAATCCTCTGTACCTAATAGTGTCTGACAGATCATAATGCTCAGTAACTACTTGTCAGTGGTGTGAAAAAGATGGAAGCAGTCTACTTTGTGCAAGGGCAAACCCAATAAGACATTACTTTTGCCAAGAAGCTATTGAGTATTATATGAAGCATGGATAAAAATTGCCCATAGGGATAGGTGCAAATCAACATTTAACCTAATAGGACCTATTTCCTAGCTGAATTCTTACCTTATTCATGGTGCCTAAATGTAAAAAAAATGTCATAAGTAAATAGCAAGCCTACAATACAGTTTTTAAAAGATTCAGAAGCCAGATTCTTAGACAAAGGTGCATATGGCTGGATGCTACACTGGAAGGAGGCAACCCACTCATTAAATCGGCTTTCTGTTCAGCCAAGCAATCTTCTTTTCCAAAGCAAGAACTAATCACTGATCCTTGAACAATTAGTTCTGCACCAGGAGTCTGGGGACATTCTTGAGAGTCTCAAAAACATTGGCAAAACTTTCCAGTTTAATTTATACACCTCAGAAAGGAAAATATTTTTGCAAAGACGAAATCAACAGCAAGTGAGATGTCTTTTGTGAGCACACACACACACACACACACACACACACACACACCAGGTTATTGCTTGGTTAATCTCAGGAAAAGACAACTTTAAAATTCCTTGTACTGTATATACTAGGGAATAAACATCCCAAGATGAAGTAACCATGGTGAGAATAGAGTCAAATGCTCAGCCAGTGTCTCCTCAATCCTTCAGTAAGATTCTCCAACACAGGTGTGATTTACAAAACATTCAACAATTTATACAGCACAGGCACTAAGTAAGCAGAACAGATCTGCCTAAATTCAAAACAAAACAATAGTTTGGCCACTTGGCTGGATGTTGACTGGAAAACAGATCTGCTTCCAGCCTCTTTTCCAATTCTATTTCCAAGCCTATTTCATTGGCGTAGGCCACTAGGTGAAATCAATCATACTCTCAATGTGACAAGGGAATACATCTGCCAGGGGCCTGGGAAACTGGGGGCTTGGGTTTCAGTCTTTTCTCTATATGTTTTATAACAGGAAAAGTGTTTAATCACCCTGTGTTCCTCTTGCTACTTTGGTAAAACAAGGCGACTGGTTTAAATGTTCTCAACACCAATGCTGTGGCTATTAACATCAGCAGATAAAGAATCATCAGATGTTGCCCAGCTCTGTGGCTCACACCTATAATCCTAGCTACTCAGGAGGCTGAGATCTGAGGACCAATGTTCAAAGCCAGGAGACTGGCTGTGAGACTCTTATTTCCAACCAGCCACAAAGAAAGCTGGAAGTGGAGTTGTGGATCAAGTAGCAGAGGTTAGCCTTAAGTAAAAAAGCTCAGGGAAAAGTGACCAGGTTTTGTGTTCAAGTCCCAAGATCAGCACAAACAGCAACAACAACAACAACAACAAAAAGAACAAAGAAAGAGTAATCAGATGTTCCTGTCCCACAAAAGGGAAGAAGGTAAGTTAAGCATCACTATCATTTATTTTAAAAAGTCAAGCTGGGTGCTTATGGCTCATGCCTATAATTCTAGCTACTCAAAAGGCAGAGAGTTAGCATCATGGTTTGAAGCCATGCCAGGTTGGAAAGGCATGGAGACTCTCCAACACATTACCAAAAAGAGCCAGAGGTGGCATGGTGGCTCAAGTGGTAGAGCACTAGCCTTGAGCAAAAGAAACCCAGGGATAGTGCCCAGGCCTTGAGTTCAAAATCTAGGACTAATACACACAAAAAAATTAAAATCTTTTCAGAAATTTCCACAGAACAACGGTATAGATGGTTTCTAGACTCCTTTCAGGGTTATCCTTTCCACAAGCAGAGTTCTGTACCAGTGAAGTCTGCTTTGGCCAGGACTGCAGTCTTAGATGCTTAGTCAGCATTTCCATCTTAGTGAATGAATATTCTTCAGTGAGATTCATCAGCTCTATCAGCCATCAGTCAAGCAAATAGCACCCTAAACTTTTCAGAGGTGTCTCAGTAGAGTTTGGTTGTAAGAAACAGATACTTGATTTAATAATGTAAGTGGAGTAGGATTTAATGTAGGAAACTAAGTAGTTTCAAAACTTCAGAAGTTCTAGTTCAAGCCTATATATTGACTCCTAAAAATAATTCAATAAGTAGTCTCTTGGGAGCTAACTTTCTTGGCATCTGTCAGAAAGGTAAGGCAGAAGAAGGCTACCTCTAGAGGTGTGGTCTCTATAACTGTATTCTCATATTAGCAATGCCACTGCCTTCACCACTCTCACTGCCCTGACTCTTAACACCCATGATTTTTTTTAACTGGTCCCTGGAAAGACAATGAACAAAACCCCACAGACCAACATGAGTGATGCTTGCCAGCAGAAAATAATCAAAGCAGTGGAAATATGGCCATGGCCTCATTTCTGCCTTCTAAATCTCAAGCTAAAACATATAGCCAATGATACTAAATTTACATCCAGTAAAACAATAAGTGACTTTTGGGAAATACAGCTTTTAATCACCCACTGTCTACAATGCACAAAGCTTTTCTTATGAAAAGCTTGATACTAAGTGAAAATCTTCCATACCCATCCTGAAGATCATGGGGCTCTGTCATAACTGGCAGAAAGTCAGGGATCTCCCTCAGAGAAAGTACATGCTACACATATAATATCTTGTTCTGTGTATATAGATCTCATAAAGTCCATGATAGACCCTAAGAATGCTTACCCTAAAGCAAAGCTTCTGAACTTTGTCACAAGTAACATTTGGCGCTAGATCATTCTTTGGTATAGGTAAGCATCTCCGTGCATTTCCAGCTGATAGCAGCATTCCCTGTCTCTCTACCCACTAGATACTGGAAGTCTTTCTCATTTCTGTATAATGAGCAAAAGATGTTTTGAAGACATAGTCAAATGTTCCCTTGAAGACAAACAACAAACCAAACCAAACATAAAATAACCAAGTTGTATCCTACTTAGCTTTAAAGGATCAATATGAACATAAAACAACAATCATTCAGAGAAGCATTATATGCCTAATACTTTCAAGGATATAGATGAACAAGAGAATAAACAGCAGTATCAAAAAACAGTTCTCAAAGACTAAGTATTTAATTGAATGAGATGAGCATGGAATTTTAGTCTTAAAAGGCCTTGGTGATAATTAATTTTATATGTCAACTTGACTGCGTCACAAAGTGCCAGACACTGAGCTAACCATTATTTGCCTGAGTCTGTGATAATTACACAGACTCAGAAGACTGACTAGAGCAAATTGTCCTCCCTGATGTAGATAAATCTCATCCAATCAACTGAAAACCTGGATACCGTAAGCTCAGTAATTCCTCCTGCCTAACTATTGGGCTAGAACATTCATCTTTTCTGGCTTTTGGACTTGGACTGAAGCATTGGTTCTTCCTTAGTCTTTTTTCCCCACTCACAGCTCTAATGGTTCTACCACATGAGCCACACCTTCAGTTCCAGCTTTTAGCTGGTTAATTGGAGGTAAGAATCTCATTGATGTCATTCTTTCTGATAGAGGCATAAAATTCCATTGTGTATATGTACCACATTTTCCTGATCCATTGTCTACTGAGGGGCATCTGGGTTGGTTCCATATTTTAGCTATGACAAATTGTGCTGCGATGAACATTGTTGTGCTGGTGGCTTAAATGTGTTCTTGTTTGTGGTTTTTTGGGTAGATGCCCAAAAATGGGGCTGCTGGGTCATAGGGGAACTTTATGTTTAGCCTTCTGAGGAATCTCCATATCGCTTTCCAGAGTAACTGAACCAGTTTACATTCCCACCAATAATGAAGTAGGGTTCCCTTTTGGCCACATCCCCTCCAACATTTATTATTGTTAGTTTTCTTGATATAGGACATTCTTACTGGGGTGAGGTGGAATCTCAATGTTGTTTTGATTTGCATTTCTTTTATGGCCAGTGATGTAGAGCACTTTTTCATATGTCTCTTGGCCATTCTCATTTCCTCATCAGAGAAGTCTTATAAGGAAATGGAATGACTTGGAAAAAATTATACTAAGTGAAATGAGCTAGAACCAAAGAAACATGGACTCTATGGTCTCCCTCATAGAGAATAATTAGCACAGGTTTAGGCTAGTCACAGCAGAGGATCACAAGAGCCTAATAGCTATGCCCCTATGAATGCATAAGATAATGCTAAGTGAAATGAACTCCATGTTATGGAAACGACTGTTATATCACTGTTGTAATTACTTTCAACATGCCATGTGAAACCGTAGCTTCTATTGTTGATAATCCTCTTGTATCCCCTTCCTGTGGTTGTACCTGCACTATCACTGTATCTTATCTGAGTACATTGGAAACTGTATATACTGGTATTAGAACTAGGAAAGTGAAAGGGAATACCAAAATCAAGAGTCACAGGATAAAAAGACAAACGACTACAAAAGCAATACTTGCAAAACTGTGGTGTAAACCAACTGAACAACTCATGGGGGGAGAGGGGAAGGGGGAGGAGGGAGGGAGGAATGAAGGAGGAGGTAACAAACAGTACAAGAAATGTATCCAATGCCTAACGTATGAAACAGTAATCTCTGTGTACATCACTTTAACAATAACTAAGAAAAAAATACAAATAAAAAAAAAAGAATGTCATTGATTTCTCTGCCTGGGCTAGCTTTGAACTTCGATCCTCAGATCTCAGCCCCCTAAGTATCTACATTATAGGCGTGAAGTACCCAGCTTCTTCCTCAAGCTTACCCATCTCTTCTTATCTACATACATTCAATATTACACTAGAACTGCATACAGCTCTTTTAGGTCCCCATCTTTCCAACTGCAAGTTTAATCTTTATCCATCTCCACAGTGATGTGAGCCAATTCTTTAAACAGAACCTATACATCCTGTTGATGCTGTTCCTCTATAGAGCTCTACTAATACAGCTTGGCTCAAGTGTTACTTCTAATGTCATTCTATGATCTTGGACCAGTCGGTTAACCTCTCTGAGCCTCATTTTTCTTACCAATAAAATGAGGATAGAAATATCTATGTCCTAAGGACATAGGCAGCATAAGCTTGGTACTATTCTTTACATATGAGATATAAAAACTGTGTGTGTTTTTTTAAATTCTTCTTTCTATCACAGACACCCAGAGTCACTAGGAACAAGTATCGATAGTCATCTTTGTCCTCTCACCTCATAAATGAAATAAAGTATATTATGTTCCATTTAATGAAGGCTCTTCCATGTCAGTCAGTTTAGAACTGTAAGAAGAGAGGTTTTTTCCATTTGTGATTATTCTTAAGGATGCATTCAAAAGAGTTAAACATTCAAACTTTAGTAAGTCTCATCTTTTACAAAATAATTTTGTTTTTTGAATCAGAGACATTAAAGAAAACAATTATTGGGTATCAAAAAAAAAGTTCTTTCACTGCCAAACCATAAGCAGTGAAATTGTTTCTGTCAATGGAAACAGTCCAAGAATTTGAAAAACAATCACAGTAAAAACCCACAAAATCAAGTTAGCAATTACATCTTTTAGATTTTTAAAAAAGATACCATAAACTAGAAGATATAGAGTTTTTTTAAGATGAAATTCTCATCTTTCAACAAGGCCCTTTATTTTCACAAATCAATGCTTACTGCTAAAAAGAGAAAGCTTAATGGATGAACATTGTGGTAAAAGCAAAAAAAAAAAATCCTGCAAACAGATTTCAAAAAGAAACTACTTTTCAGTAAATTCTCTTTCCTCTCTTGTTCTGTTCACATTTCCATTCTCTGCTACTGCTAATTCCAAAAGCCAGATTCTCACTGTGGTACTCATTCTGTTCATCTTTGCAACATGGATAAGCTGTTCTACACAAAAGACTTTATGTCATGGGAAAAGAAGTTTTGGCCCCTGGATTAAAAAAAAAAAATCTGATTTGAAGCCCTCCTATGCCAGATTTATCCACTTCTGCAATATGTAGTTATAAACTAGTGAAGGTATTATTAAATCTAATATAATCCACAGTTGTTCAAATAGATCTGGAGAGGCAAAGTCTTTCTCCTTAGGCTCAAATTGGCATGAGGACAAAGATATTGTCTTAAAACAAGAATAAACATTCAAACAATTAAGTCAATCAAAACTACGCCTTCATCTCAAAGGAAGTACTCCCTCAGGTGTATGAGCAATTATTTGCAGAATTACATCTATTCCCCTAATCAATTTCACCAATGTAAATTCATAAAATGTACAAATTATTTAGAACTGATTCCCTAAGTGGTGTTTTACATGATATTATTTAATAACTATCCAAAGAAAATAATAACAGGCATCAGTATCAATAGCATTTGAAAAATACAGCTTATACTTCGTGTTTGAATTGTGGCTTAGTGGTAGAGTATTTACCTAGCATGCATGAAGCCCTGGGTTTGATTCATCAGTACCACATAAACAGATAAAGGCAGAAGTGGTACTGTGGCTATAGTGGTAGATCCTTGAGCAAAAGAAGTTCAGGGAAAGTGCCCAGGCCCTGAGTTCATGCCCCAGGACTGACTACTCGCCTGTCACAGGGTCCTATGAAGTCCTAAAGTGAAGAATTCTAACTTGATTTCCTGAAGTTTTGCAATATTTGATTTTAAAATTTCTTTTCTATGAAATATGTCCTAGCAGATGCCAAACCAGAATTCTTTGCAGTTCAAACAAAACCTCTCAAGTTTAGAACCTCCACTATTGTATCACCTCTCTCATTCTGGAATATATGCATTATACACACACACACACACACACACACACACACACACACACACACACACACCAGGATCATAACTGTTCCTTTAGAAGGAACCCATTATTCTCTTTCTATGGTAGAATCAACTCACTCTCATCACTGAAACACATTCTCCCACTGTACACATTCTCGGGATGCTTCGTCTGCTAAAAATCAGCTTACCCAACCAACCAGGGGGAAATTTAAGGACAAAAATGAGAAACCTGGAATGAGAATAACTAGATTAAAAATCATGTTTTTGTAACTTATGAGAAGTGTTTTCTTAGGCACACTACGTAATCTCACTGTTATGGCTTGAATATGAAATGTCCCCATAGGCTCATTTGTTGAATGCTTGGTTTCCAGCTGGTGGCACTTATTTGGGGAGGTTGTGGAAAGTTTAGGAGGTAGGGCTCAATGGAAGAAATGGGTCACTAGGCATGAAAGAAGTAGGTCACTTTGAAAGTTAGACCTGGCTCATGGCCCCTGGCCCTGATAAGTTCTGCTTCTAGTTAGGCATGCCTCACACTCTACCACCATGAGGTTCTGCCCAAGGTTGTGGTACTCAGTGACCATAGACTTGACACTTCTGAAGTCATGACCATAATAAATCTTTTCTCTTTAAACTCTTCTCAGGTATTTTGGTTGTAGTTTGGCAAAAGTAACTAATACATTCACTAAGTCCTAATTTTCTTGTCTAAACTGAATATGATAATGGTGATATGATAATGGTGAATGCTCATTGGGTGACTGTGATGTTTAAATGAGGTAATATCTGCCGCAACATACCTAACATAAATGGTTTAAAACATAAAGAAATTAGCAAATGCACACATGAATTATGCCATTCAATCTTGTTTGATACACACTTATCTCTCTACTTTACAAATTTTCCTTTCAGGTAAGGCTGGCATATCAGTTCTTAGGGGACAAGTTTTAACAGCATTGCTAATAAGATTACACCAAGACAGTATAGATAATCTGGCCTCTTCAACTCTCCAGCCCCAACTCATACATCTCCTTCTTGTACTCTGTGTCAGTCTACATGAATCTTTCTCAGTTCTTTAAAATGTGCTCTACCGATTTTCACAGTGCCATTCCTTATGCCTGAAATACACTTCCTGCTTTACTTTGAAGTAAGCAGAGTTCTGTTAAATTGGTTCTTCTCTGGGAATTTTCCTTGACACTGCTTCCCAATAAGACCAGTTGAGTGTCACTCCACACTCTTCTCCTGTTGCTCATATGATATTAATCATACTTTACCATGCCCTTATGCCCTTATTTACTTCAAGGGCTGGGTCTGTTTTCTATTTCCTCCCTTACATTTATCACAAAATAAAATATATTTTTTTCATGGGGAAAAAAACTTGAATGGGAATCCTCACCCAACTTCCAGTCTCATCCTCTCTTCTCTCCAATCTTTGGGAACAATTTTTCCATGAACCAAGTATAAGCTTACCCAGTATCAGATTTCAACTGATAAAGAAAAATATGATGGCCAGGAATCAATATCTTATGCCTACAATCCAAGTTCCTCAGGAGACTGAGATCTGAGGATCATGGTTCAAAGCCAGCCCCAAACAGGAAAATCTGTGAGACATTTTATCTCCAGTTAACTACCAAAACTTGGAGCTGTGGCTCAAGTGATAGAGTGCTAGCCTTACACAAGAACAGCTGAGGGACAGTGCCCAGGCACAGTTCAAATCCCAGGACCAGCACAAATAAACAAACAAAAAATAAATAAATAAATTGGATGACTAACTTGCATTTATTATAAAAATTAATCCTGCCACAATGATAACAGTATTTCCATTTTAAGGACATAGTTTAGACAAGAAAAGCAGCTTGCCCACAGTCATACAACTAGTAAATGCCAAAGCTGGGATCTAAATGCTAGATTTTGTAACTTTTAAGCAATTCTACTTCAATTATCACAATACCATCCTGTCTGGTTTAGATATCATGCCAGTCAAAAGTAAGATGCCCAGAAAAAAGTTCTGAATATAGATATCTCAAGACATATGGGGCACAAAAGTGCCAACAGATCAATGCCAAGAAGCATCTATGGATAGGAGGGATTTGAAGTGTATATAAGCAGCAGTAACCACTAGGATGAGCTCCCAGCAGACTCAGGAAAGCTCTGCCCCTGAGAACCTTCTCAGCATGACAGTATGGAGGGGTGGGAAAAGTCTAGATTTTGATCAAATCGGCCACTGTGCTATATAATTTGGTGGTGTGTGATCATGGCCTGGTCACCTACCCTTGCTCAACCTCAATGTTTTTATAAAGTAATGATATTTCTGCATATTTTAGGGGTAGTGTAAAATCCAATAACTTCACTGCCATTAGATATACTCCCTCAGTTCTCTTCTCTTTGGTGAATCAGCCCTGATACACAGAAGCTATCTTGCTAGGCAGTAATCTCTTTGCCATGTGGATAAGCTCCCAGTTACTGGATGCTACCACAGAAACTAATTCTCTGTGCTAGTATCTCAGCCCTGGAAAAAGGTCAAAGCTTAACAAAGTAGTGAATCCTACTTCCAAAACAACTTTGGACCCATTGGCTAGAGATAACATGAATCTCTGTATAATGATACTTCATTGGAATCTGATGTTTCAGATGTGGCCTAAAGCCCAGCAGTATTATTTTAAAGGGCTTTCAGATCGAAAAACTCAACTCAGGATACCCTTTCCATAAAAACCCTGGTGGCTGTGTGGTCCTGTATAGCTATCATTATAGCATGTATCTATCTCTGGCCCCAAACATCCCAAAACCAACTGAAAACCAAAGGCTTTCCCTGGCAAAGGCTTGAGTGGAAAAGGACATTGACTTTGGGCCCAGAAGTTGGTAAAGTGAAATTTGGTAAAGACCCAACAATGGAACAATCGGGAGTCTCTCATCCTGACACTCTTTCTGCTAAAGGGATATCTTTGGCACTGTAGCTCTACAGATCCACTTAAAATATTGCAAGGGGATCTCATTCCACAAAGACCTGCCTACTGATTTAATCACTAATTCTTAAAAAGGTCAAATTAAGGAAGAAAGCAAAGCAACACCATGTTCAAACAGTGGGAAACCCAGATCTCCCACCCTCCCTGAAAAAAGTGAAGGTGAAATTCTCACCCTTCAAAACTGTGGTAAGGAACAGAATATAAAAGATACAATCAATTCTGCCATGAAAGGGAAGAGAAACTTCCAGAAAATGGAAAGGAGAAGGGAAAAAAATCCAAAAGAAATTACTGGGAAATCCAAGAAGACAGTGTCTAAAAAAGTTGATGCTTATAGCCTGTGTCTTCTCCTTCAATGTCCTCATCTTATCTCATCTTGATAAAGTTATAGATGTCCAACTCAAACCCTTCATTTCTATTATTCTTGCACTGATCCAAAAAATATGACTGCAAATCCTAGCTCCAAAGGAGGCTGAGACCTGAGTATCATAGTTCCAAGTCTAGGCAGTAAAGTCAATGAGGCTCTTACCTTCCACTTTTATCTTAACCACCAAAAAAGTCAAAAGTAGAGCACTGGCCTTGAGCACAAAAGCTCAGAGACAGTGCCCAGTCCCTGAGTTCAGGACCCAGGACTGGCACACACACACACACACACACACACACACACACACACACACACCACAGGTATGACTACATAATCTGAATGAAGAGAACTTGTCAATAGAGGAAATATTGGCCTCCAGTGTCTAGACAGCATTGAAAGCCTCTCCAAGGAAAGTATGAATACAGAAAGTCTCTATTATTCATGACTTACTACATGCAGTTTGACTAAATATGATCAAAAATCATTATTTTAAATTTCTGTAATCAAAAATTTAAATTCCCACAAGCATTATGCAGCTCAGTTGGGCAGAGAGCTCTCCATCAGTTCCATGTGATTGTGGGTTGTGTTAAACTCATCGTGTAATCTTCTGTGTGTTTTCTTGATGTTAGTTTTATGAAAATCCACTTTGCAAAAATCAAATGGTGTCAGGGAGCTAAATAAAACTCAATATGCTTAATTTAAATGATAAGGTGGAGATTTTCAATTTGCTGAAAGGCAGTATATCTTTAGCAAAAGTTGGATAGAATTATAGGAAAGAAGTGAGTTGCACATCTAATGTACAGTACTGAACTGTGTATATGCTGAGTATTGGCAGTTTTCCCTCAATGTGATCTCCTTGCAACCATATCCCTCCAGATATCAGATACTATTGTATTGATGAACAATATATCAAAAAAGAAACATGAAGAAGGTCTCTGGTAATGAATCAAATTGTTAATGTAAAATCTATTTATTTAGAAATACACAGAAAAAGATTTGCAAGAATTTCCTGCTTTGCTGATGACACTGGATACCTCTGAGAAGGGAGAATAGGAGTTAGGAAAAATGGACTTTAAGAAACTTTCCCTCTTCTAAAAAGTGTTTGAATAGTTGACAGTAGAAATATAGGTATATTTACTTATGTGATTAAACATATTTAAGCAGTGGGAAAAAAAGAATTTCCTCTCTCAGGAAAACTGGTAATGACCCAAATTAGCTGAAAGACATGAGGAATTAATTCTAACATGCTAGGAATCAAGGGAGGTTAGTGCCAGAAACACTTCTGGCCTGTGCCCCAAGCACACAGCCACTCCCATCACTGAGGGCAGCAGTGGAGACCCAGAACTGCTCTGTTCTTTATTGCTAACTCAAGATTTCTGGTCAAAACAGGAAAACAAGCCTAACTGAGGTACCCAAGGAGGCTCCCATTCTTTAGACTCATGCAATCAGAGTCCCAAAACTCATAAGATGGGTGGAATGCTGAATGACAAAAAAAGAAACATCTTCTATGGGGTCAAGATAAGGAAATAGAACATCATGGCAAGTTAAGATGAGCTGTGCAGGGTTCCTTGCCCGAGGCATTAGTGAAACTGAAAGAGACAAAGTTGGAAATCTATATGCAAATACTGACTCCAATCTTTGTAGATCATATAAAATGGATTAGTAAGCAGGGAGAACATAGAAAATTCCCTTCTAGAAGGGTAGTCAGAGTACCAGGCAGCACGAGCGAGGTGGAGGCAGTATTATGGATGCTGTGTTGTTGTCCCAGGTTTCCCCTTCAGGACTGAGGTGCATGTCCCCAGTTACAGAACTATTGGTTGTTGATAGCTCACAGTTAAGTCCCTCTCTGAGAACAGCCATTAGTTCAAGGAAGCCACCATAGGGAGTTTATGTTTCTCCCTAGAAACAGTTGATATTGAATGACTGATCAGTACTGTTACAAACACTCCCATTTGTTTGAGCCATCATGAGGTGGCTCTGAAAGGTAACTGGAAATTCAGGTGGGAAACTGAAGCCTTTCTGTAGTTGCACACAGTTATACTTTTGCTTCCTCTCAATCCCATTATCCTCTATCTTCATAAGTAGTGACCCCCAGGACACTTGCTGGTTTTCCTGCACCCAATGCCCACCTCCAAGTGTGTTTCCTGAAGCACTCCACCCAAGACTGGGGTGGAAGGGGCAATCAGAAGATTGCAGGAGCCCAGCTGTGAGGAGCAGCGGCCTCCATGATGGCAGCAATTCATATAGAGGATAGAAGTATATGGACTAAAGAATTTTCAGGGGCCCCTAATAATGAGAGAACAAACCATTTAAGGAACCAATGAAAGAAACTCATTCCTTCCTGGATTAGATATTTTCAACATCCCTAGCACCTGAATAGAAGAGAACAGTTGATCATGACCATTAGGCCCCCAATACAATTTTAAACCATTTCCCTATTGTAATAACCAGTAATGCTCCCGCTTTAGTCAGCACCTGTCACAGTGTGCATGTGCTCAGGACAGACTGCCTCCAGAGATCAGATTCTTAAGGCAGGAGCAGCTGTTCCAGCTCTGGTTCTCCTGTTTCTTTGTAGCCATGTCACTGAATTTCCAACAATCAGTTCATGTTATAGCCTTTTTCCCTCCATTTCCCTCTCTCATCTTTTAAAGCGGCTGCTGCCCAGTGAAGAAGCTACCAAGAGACTTGATTCCAAACTCAGTGCTTTTTAAAAGGTGACAGATGAGATTATGTCAAGACACACACACACACACACACACACACACACACACACACACACACACACACCCTCTCTCTTGCTTCCTCCAGAGTGGTTTAACCAATAAAAATTAATTTGCCTGTCCAAAATTTAAATAAAGACAAGATGGTTTGATATTTCAATAAAGAAGTTTGGCAGGAACAAAGGGAGTTAATCGCATGCTGATCAGGCTGATTGAGAGCCAACATGCAAACATATATTCCTGAAGCTACACTGAAAGGCCTCTCCCCTTCCTGCTGTTGCTTATGCAGAAAGATAACAATATGAAGTTTTCTTCAGAAGGGAAATGGGCAGGGTGGAATGGGAGCTGGTGAGAGCTATAGGTTTTGTTCAGTTGCCCTGAACCATTTGGACCATTAAGAGGTGACCATATCACTACCATGCTCAAAGTGCATCATATGAGCTCAGCAGTGACATTCCCCAGCACCCTTCCTTTGTTTAGCTAAGACCCAACTCTCTTTGTCATTTGAGGTAACCATCAAACAGACGAATCTTGCCAAGCTTTGTGAATTCCTGGCAGCAGCTCCTCTCTCTCTCTCTCTCTCTCTCTCTCTCTCTCTCTCTCTCTCTCTCTCTCTCTCTCTCTCTCTCTCTCTCTCTCTCTCTCCTCTCTCTCTCTCTCCTCAACTGACTATTGATGAATCAGCATTCATCAGATGGCATAGCTGAGTCCCAAAGGAGTAGTTCCATGATTTTACCATCTGCATCACCTTCCAGCTTCACTATGACCCACTGTTCAACAGGATGGCTATACCTCTCCTTCACAGGAAGAGGATGGTGACATTGAATTGATATTCAAAGTTAAAGAGACTTGGAAAACCCCACAGAATCATAACAACTTACCATAGGATCTCACCTACTGAAAACCAGGATATAGTTAAGACTTGCAAAATTATAACAGATTCTGTCTTAACAAAAGTCCTCATATATATTACTGCATTTGATGCAGTAAGTGGGATGAGAACATGTTTTTTAAGCCAACCTATGCATTAGAAACTAGGTAGAAACTTTATTCCATAGTGAAGGACAATCACAGTAAGACACTCCAGGGAGGGAATTACATCCCATTTATAGATGCAAAAGGGAGAGAGAATTTAAATGATTATATAAAATCATCTAGATAACAATGGATTCTTACTTTGGCTAGGTTATTTTTAAATCCTTCCGTACATATGATTAAAGGTTTACCTCACTTTCCTGGGTAAATCTATTTGGTCCATTCACTCCTTAGCTGCCCTTTCAAGCTGGAATATCTAATAAACTCTTCCCAGTCAGTATCTTTCTCTGTGCACCTGTTAAACCACACAGGCACCCCCTCCCCCGCAACACACACACACACACACACACACACACACACACACTTTTAATGCACCTGGAAAGACAAGCTATTCACAGGTTCTCATCTTCATTCGGCATTAAAACAGGGAATAGGGGCTGGGGTATAGCCTAGTGGCAAGAGTGCCTGCCTCGGATACACGAGGCCCTAGGTTCGATTCCCCAGCACCACATATACAGAAAACGGCCAGAAGCGGCGCTGTGGCTCAAGAGGCAGAGTGCTAGCCTTGAGCGGGAAGAAGCCAGGGACAGTGCTCAGGCCCTGAGTCCAAGGCCCAGGACTGGCCAAAAAAAAAAAAAAAACAGGGAATATATCCAACATTGTCATCACCATCATTGCCATCTCCATTACCTGGTTATTACCATCATCATCATTATCTTCATCTACGCATGTCTTTGGCTCTCCCTCAAGCACTTCTCCTTCCTTTGTGAGCATTTTTTTATAACACGAAGTGATATGGTCTTTTTGCGTTTGAGTTACATTTTGTGGTAATGTTCAGTGAGAATATAGTCTCTAGAGCTGGTTGAAATTAATGAACATTTAGGATATGTGACTTGCGGAAATTCAATAGTTGAAGTAAAGTAATAGGAATCTGTTTACAAGACAACCCTCATAAATAGCATAAAATGAATATGCTGCTCAAAAAAAGAATTAATTAACATTTAACTCCAGTGCATTTTCTACCCATTAACTGAACATCTCTATAAATGGCTTGCAGGAGGGACAATTTATTCCCACCCTTTTGGTTTTCATTACTAATGATGGAAGTGAGAGGAGGAAAACGCTGAGTGCATCAGCCAAAGAAGCACTCAGTCCAGGTTCAGAAGAGTTCTGTACAAATGTGAACAACACAGAATTGGATGTCACCCTTTCATCACAGCCTCCTCCCCTCTTCTCTGAGAAGGACAGAAACACTTGCAAGAAATTCTGGCACTCCAAACAAGGCTAGTGACACCAAGTAAGGCACTTCCTGTATCATATGAATAGAGTAAATATATTTTAATTAACTAGTGAATGGTCATATTTGCTTCTTCTAATTGTTCTGATCAAAGTGTCTTGGCCGACATTATTTCTCCCTTTATATTCCAACTCAAAATAAAAACAACCCTCAGCCATGTGATAGGGGTTATAGTAAGCACTTCTCTATTTTCAATTTTTACCACATTGGCATTCTGAAAACAAACAATTACTCTACACTCATTCTACTTCCTCAAATTGCTCCTCAAAGGACTTTTTTCCCCTTTCTTCCCAACTCAGGGTGAATAGAAGACAAGGATTGTAAACAGTGGCATCTTCAGCTACTTGTCAGAAACAAGCCCCTACTGGGTCCTTGAGGCAGACTATTCTTTCTTGAATGTAAACAAATAGTTCTTGCCTGGAAATCTAAAGGGATTACTTATTTGGAGCCTTTGAAATGCAGTCGGTGCCCAAAGTGAAGCAATGGCTTCCTCAATGACAATAGTCTGCCCTTTCCTACAAGATATGTTCTACTCACACCATCATTAGTGAGTTAAGGGTGAGGGAGAGCCAATGATGCGATCCCATCTTGCAGGTCTTTAGAATGTGTAATAATCCTGCAAGCTGAGTTAATGGAGCCCCATGACTCAATGATGTTCCATGTGACCAAAATACAACAAGAAAGCCATCCAAGAGACTCTGTGGTTTGGTAGAGAGCAATGAGGTCTGGAAAGAGGGCAAGAGAACTGATTAACACCATTTCCATTGAATTGTAAAGAGCCATTAGTGTAACTTTTGGACAAAAACTTCCTTCTGGCTATGTGAATTCATTGCCCGGGTTAGGCTTTTCTGTGTGGTTGTGAGCACCTGTGGACTAGAATATCCGGGCATCTTTTTCTATTCTGCTGCATAGTGGATGTGTGCATGTATCTGGGATTCATTACATGACTGGAAATAGAAAACAGCTGGACACTTGTGAAGTCAAAAGGCAGATCCTATTACTAGAAACATTAGTGATAGGGTCCATTGGGAGGGAGATTTGAACAATGGTAAATTCATAGAATTATTTGGACTTTGACCCAGCTGACCACCCTCTCAGACTTACAGGCATTTATTTAGGGCTTTCATCACCCTAAAGTCTCTGGGTTCACTCCTTATCCAACTGTTAGACCACCACCCATCTGAAGTTTCTTTAATACTCTTATTGTCTACCTACCTAGTTTCAATAGTTAATCCCATAATTTCCCAGGATGCATTTCACACCATCTGAGACCATCTTCCAGACAATGCACATACTGTAAAAGCCCAAAACCTTCTCTTCCTCTTGTGTTCCTGTCAGTTGATGACCATGGCATGCACTCTGCTTCTCAAGGTATGATCTCAAATCTACCTTCCCCTCTTCATGTATTTCCATCCCTAATATATGATCAACTAAAATATATTTCCTGTCATTAATAATATTTTAGCCTACAAATGTTCATCATTCTTCAACTACTGCCTTATAGCTTTATAACCCTGGCACTATAGACATTCACAATTTAGAAAAGAAAATGAAGTAGGAACCAGCTTGCTGAAGGTCATGGAAATGGCAGAGTAGTTTGGGCATCTAAGTTGGTTAAAACTCATCTCACCCCATTGTGTCCTGACTATTGCCCTCTCATCAATATTACAGATGAGAAAATAAGAGAAGCAAAGGAGAATATCTTACTACTCTAAAGCTGCTGTAAAAATAATGCCATAAATTTTACACATTATGGACAACAAGAACGCATTCATCACATTTCTGGAGGCCCAAGATGAAGGAAGTCCAAGATGAAGGCAGATTTTATGTCCAGGAAGACCTGTTTCCTGGCTCATAGACAGAGACTTGTTGCTTTCTATTCACATGGTGGAAGGGGCTAAGGGTTCCTCTATAAAGTTTCTAAGATTCACAACTTTTGTTTTCTTTTAGAACATTTTCTTTTCTTATTGATGAGCAGAGCCCTTATTTCCCAAAGGCCCTACCTCCTAGCCCCGTCACCTTGAGGGTTCACATTTCAACATATATATGGGGAAGTAGAGCATAAATAAGCTTTCAGCTCATAGCAGAATAGCAGAAGTGAGTGAATGAATAGTATTCTAGTAAAGTACTAGGCTGATATGTGTGTGTGTTGCACATATGTCCTCTCAATCTTCAATCAGTCAATGAGGTCAATGGTACCATTTCATTTTTCTGATGACAAAATAGAAGTTCAGGGACATCCAGATACATGCCTGAGTACAACACAGGGATGAATAGAAGGAGAATCCAAATGGAACAATCCTTCCAAAGACCACGCTAAAGGTGGGCAAACCATGGCCAATGAGCTAAAATCCAACCTATCACCTATTTTTCCTTTCTCAAAAAAGTTTTATTAAAGTATTTGTTTAAAGTTTTATTAAAGTATTTGTTTAAAAAATTATGTGTGCCTGTTTTTATGCTACTGTAGCAGAGTTGAATGGCTGCTACCAAGTCTTTGACAGACTTTAAAGCCTACAAAATACTAATTATCAGCCTTTTATAGAAGGTTTGCCAACTCCTGCTTTAGCCATATATGATTTAAGATACCAAGAAAAGTCTGGACTTCAAACCCCATTACAGTAATGTAAGACTCTTTTTTAACCTACTCTTTTGAGATTAGAATCACCTATGGCTCTTTCAAATCCAACGTATTGAAGCAGGCCTTAGAAGTTGGAAGCAATTCAAGAGAGATTAATTTCAAAACTCCTCATCAGTGTAAGTGGCAGAGAAGAGGTTCTGAAGTGCAAACATTGTATCAGGAGGCGCTGTGATTTGTTGAGGCTCAAGTAAACTGCTTTAGGAACAAACTTAACTGATCATAAGACAGTGGGACACTCCTTTTTTGTGGCACAAGTGTTATAAAGGGTTTGTGATTTTCCAGTAACACTGACAATTCAGTTGCCCAATAATATCTTGATTAACACTAGGTACTCAGATCCACCAGCATTGACAACTGAATGGGAAATGGAACAAATTCACAACTAAGATTGGCATCACTAAGGAACTGGCTCAAATAGAGACTGAGCACTTTGCTCAGTGAAGCAACAAGAAGACACTAGAATGTCTTCTTAAGGTACATTGTAGAAGCTGCTAGAAATTCTTAGAGGCAGGGAATCTCTAAAATAATGAGTTTATAAGTATTTTTAAGGTTTGGAAACCGAGCTCAAATCCAGTGACATTAGGTTAAAACAATTGCAATATGTACTTAAAAGCTGAGGAAACACAAGGAATTTGCCTTCTACCTCAGACAGCTGAAACAATGAGTACTCTATCACCCACCACCTCTCAAAAGTTAGAAGGGGGGCTGGGGATATAGCCTAGTGGCAAGAGTGCCTGCCTCGGATACACGAGGCCCTAGGTTCGATTCCCCAGTACCACATATACAGAAAACGGCCAGAAGCGGCGCTGTGGCTCAAGTGGCAGAGTGCTAGCCTTGAGCGGGAAGAAGCCAGGGACAGTGCTTAGGCCCTGAGTCCAAGGCCCAGGACTGGCCAAAAAAAAAAAAAAAAAAAGTTAGAAGGGAACTCATTTTCAAGACATTACCCCATTCTTTTCTGTATATGATAATTCTTGCTGCTAGATCAAGCATCTTTTCACTCACCATAAATCTAGAGCAATGAAACCTAAAATTTTCTGTTACCTACCATCAAAAATATCTACAACAAAGATAAACCAGGCTGACCTCTTTCCTTCATCCATTTTGTTCTCATTATACTTTGACATTTATAGCTATGGAAGTGACTTAGACCTCAATTTTAATCCAAACTATTATCGTTATAAAGTTGTGGAAGGTCAGTTGGAGCAAGTCATACAGCTTCTTTATTTTCTTAATCTAAAATAGTTTTCATCTAAAAATTTCTTAATCTAAATTTGAGTGAGATGTTGTGAGATGGGACACAAAACTTATGTGTATAGTTATCTTTTACTTTCTAAATAATAATATATTTAATAATAATAACAAATAATATATTCTCTTCTCAGAACACCTAAATAGATCAGTGATCCCATAGGTAAAGAGGTCTAGGGCACCTACCTCTTTCTCCAAGCATATCTTTGTTTTTACTATTCTAGTTCTTCAAGCCTGAATAGTTATCAAGAAAGCTCCATTTCATCACCGCTAACAACTCCATGTTCTTATTTTCCTGTTGCTTCCTAAGTTCCTTGACTTTTCTTTTCTTCCCAATTTGCTTGCACACTAGCAGGTGCACTAGCTACAGAATGATGCCATGATAGGCTTCAATATTCCTAAATTTACACCTCAGAGAAAACAATCACCCACTATTACATATCTGCAGTAGACCACCAGGTAATACACAGACTCAGAATATCCAGAAGACACAGCTCCTGTCTTCTCTTTCCCATTTGCTTCATGCTTTTATTATGATAATGTTGGTTGTGGTGGGGGCTGTGGTGAAGTGAGGACAATACAGTAATCATTTGTTCACATCTACCCTATTTCATGCATTATATTAGTCCATAGAGTTTTTTAAACTTCTCTACGATAGCTATTACTATATTCATTTTAAAGGACACAAAGATTGACTTGTCTGACAGATTATAATAACTGAAGTTCTAAATTAAGTCTGACTCTGAAATCCATACTCTTTGATATTTGCAACACTTCCACATACATGACAGGTTGCCATATCTTTTTTCCTCCCTGTTCCCTCTACTTTTTCTTCACTCTTTTTCATGCATCAAAAAGAATAATATGTGTAAGCCTACTTGTTTTTCCCCCTGTTTCTTTTTCCCCTAAGAAACACATTTGAGAAATCATTTTAATGGTATCAAAGTCAATTTTTTATTGCTGCTCTGCAAAAAATGATCGCAGTATCACACTAGGCACTCTCTGAAAGGCTGGTATATTTTAGAGGGAAACTGCTCAAACTACAGCCTCATGCTGGGGTGCTGCTCACAACTGCCTCTTAATCTGCCGCCCTAGGGCTATGAATGACAACCTGTGAAAGTTCCTAGAAAGTTAAAGCTAGGGAAATAAAAGATCCAAATCCACATTCATTGACTCCATTTAAAGGATAGATGTTAGATCAGCATTAAGTTTGAGACTCTGTACTAGGAACTGGAGATGAAATGATCATCCAGACATGAGATTTCCCCTCATGGAGCATGTCATCTACCAGAAAAAACACAAAATTGCTAATTAAATATAATAGGGTTGAGTGTCACCATAGGTTAGTAGAAAGTGCTGTGGAGAAGAAGAAATAATAAAAGGGGAGTCACTGGTGAAGATTCACTGTATTCAGATACTACTTTATTGAATGGCAATCCCTCTGTACAACAACTTAAAAATAAAAAATAAGAATTTAAAAAAACAGAAGAAGAGGGGAGAATGCAGCCAAAATTGAATATATATCTTACAAAATTACAGCAAAGTCAGTACTCAGAGGAAAATGTATAGCTCATCATATAATTTGGTATAATATATTTGAAGGGGTTAAGGAGTTCCACAATGGGGAAATCCAAGGAAATGGACTCTGTATGATTGAGATTTGCACATGGAGGGGCAGGATAAGAATAAGAAACTTCTGATATTCTTTATATGACCTCAGTAAGAAGCTCAAGTTATGTAATTCCTTAGGCCAACTCACAGTCTGACAAAATAAACAACAGGTGTGAGGTACTTGAAAATAGGGGGTTGGATAAAAGGGATGTGGGGTAGATGAATGAAAAGAAGAAGAGGAGGAGAATGCAGTCATAAAATTCAATACATGTCCTACAAATTAAGAAAATTGAGGGAAAGGGTGGGGTTGGGAAGGATGGGGAAGAATGTTGAAAGGGGTGACAGTGATCAAGATGCATCCTTCTCATATGCAATTTTTGTTGAATGGCAACTCCTGTGTATAACTACTTAAAGATAATAAATATTTTTTTAAGAAAAGGATTTGAGTTAGGGACACAATCTCTCAGGATGACATTTAGACTGAGAATAGAATGTTAAATTCATATTAGTCAGGCATACCAAGTATCTTCTTCTCTTTGACTCTTGTTCTGGTTATCATTTGCCAAATAACAAACTCCTCCCTCCCCCCGCCCCTGACTTCAGCAATTTAATAAGAGCTATTCACTCCCAGATCCATGACTGTGGCAATAATCTGCAATATACACACTAGAAAATCTTATTGCAGTCACATCTGGAAAACTTCAGTCATCATGCTTCATTGTACTCAGTGTCCGTACTTCATGGTTAAGTGACTACGTGGGTTGCATCAAAAGCAGGCACCTTTGTCCTGTTTCCTGTTGGGCTTGACTAAAGGGAAAGTTTGGGATATTCATCCCACAGCCTCAGTGGACTGTGCTTCTCAAGTAAAAGCTAGTTTGGGTTCAGATCTTAATTTTTTTTTTCCAGTCCTAGGGCTTGAACTCAGGGCCTGGGTGCTGTCTCTGAGCCTCTTCATGCTCAAGACTAGTGCTCTACCATTTGAGCCACAGTGCCACTTCTGTTTTTTGTTTGTTTATTTGTTTGTTGCTTGAGTAGCTTTTTGGAGACTTTTCTGCCTGGGCTGGCTTCAAAACACAATCCTGAGATCTCAGTCTCCTGGTATCTAGGAATACAAGCATAAGCCACCCAGTGCCCAGATCAGAACTTGATTTTTAAATGTCATTTTTAACTAGAAAAATTCTTGGCTCCTTGAAGAAATGGCTAGTTCTCGGACAATAAAAATAAAGATTAGGCAAGTGCCTGTAATCCTAGCTATTCAGGAGGCTGAAATCTGAGGATTGTGGTTCAAAGCTAGCCAGAGCAGTAAAATCTGAGACTCTTATCTCCAATTAACAATCAAAAAAGCCAGAAATGGAGCTGTAATTCAAGTGGCAGAGTCCTAGCCTTGAGGAAATAAGATCAGGGACAGTGTCCAAGTCCTGAGTTCAACTTCAGGACTGACACAAATATTTTAAGTAAAAAATGTACCTGAAATAGATTATATATCAGCAAATATGAAAATAGTTTTGTTTGTTTGTTGTTTTTCCTTTTAGTTCACTGCTAGTGATCTACCACTTGAGTCTTGCTTCCAGGACTGTTTTTGTTGTTGTTGTTGTTGTTGTTGTTTGTCTTTGTTTATTTATTATCCTGGGGCTTGAACTCAGATCCTCCTCCTAAACTCTTTTGTTCAAGGCTAGTGCTCTACTACTTGGAGCCACAGCTCCACTTCCAGTTTTCTGATGGTTAATTGGAGATAAGAGTCTCATGGACTTTCCCTGCCTGAATTGGCTTTGCACCACAGTCCTTAGTTCTCAGCCTCCTGAGGAGCTAGGATTACAGGCATGAGTTACTAGCACCCGGCTGGAGCAGCTCTTTGTACAGCAGTGGGTAGATTGTCTCCTGCATTAAAATTAAAATAAAATGGACTTAGAAAAAATCTGGATAAAATAAAGTCTCCCAAGTTAAACAAATTAAGTTCATAAATAAATAAATAAAAATTTGTGTTGCTTCAATAATGGAAACCTAGATAATAAAATGTGGCTCCTGTGACCAGGGATTTGAACGATTAATTATATTTAATTATGATTAATTTAAACTGAAATAGCCACATGTGGCCATCAGTACTAAACTGAGCATCTCAAATACCTCCCAAAGCTATTTCACAGCAGGCATGAATGGTACAGACCTGTGCCCTCATTTTCCTTTTAACCTGTAACACGTAGTTCCAACTTCTACACTCTCCTCTGTCCCTGATTTTAGTAAAGGCGGTGGAGTATCACATAAGATATGAAAGTACCGCAGAGCTTAGGAAATAAAATTAGGTCAAGGCTTCCCATTTCTAAAATGTAAAGGTCGCTGGAAGCATCAGAAGAGTTGAAGCTCCCTTGAAAACTAAGCAAATATTTGGAATTCCAGTTTCTTTCCTTAAGCTCACCCTCTTCCTGCTGTAATGAAGTCTATAGCTCCACTGATCAAAAGCTGGCAGCCTTCTTCACAATGGCCTCCCACTGAGGCGCCTACAAGAAGGACATGGAAGGGTCATGAAGCTGGGAGTGCTTTTACTCTGATCTTAGCGCCTTGAACCCCAGGAGATAGAAACAAATTAAGCTGCCCTTCTAAAAATTCAGATCCCAAAATTTTGGCACATTTGGGCTTTTCCTTGGGTATAAAAATCCTTCAGGCCCTTATGCTCAAGAATGTATATTTTCTATCCTAAAAATAAGTGAGCAGCAGGTGCCATACCAAACAAGTCTTAAATGATTTAAGCTGCAGTTGGGAAGGCTCCATAGTGTAATTCATTCCAGTTACTGCTCATTTGGAGCTGGGGGAGGCTTTTGATCTAGCTGCATGAATTTCAGATCATTTCTATTGGGCAGATATAATTTTCTTATGAGTTTTTGCAAGTTGGACTTAGAGTCCATTTGGAGTAATGGGCATGCACAAGCAAACACACACATCCCTATCAAAGGTCAACGTCAGTCAATGTTGCTAAGAATAGCTAATGTGCGCTATTTAAGGGTTACTTCCAATTTTTTTCCACACATTCCTTATGACATTTTATGTCCTGGCTCTATTTTATCACAGCTAGAAAAAAAATGCCATATGTAGTTGACTTGGGCTTGGCAAGAGAATGTGAATAGACTCTCTTCTGATTGTAAAATAATGTTGAGTGCTTTGTACTAGAGGCATGACAAGCGCCTTCTTGTATTTCTAACATCAATTCCAAATATTTTATCCAATTATTCTCACTGAAATATTACAATTTCCACATTGTCATGTAAAATAGAATTTCTACACCTGAGAAAGCATCCAAAATGCTAAGATAATCACATCTTAACATGTCTTGATCAGATATGTATATATTTATGTATATAAGAATATGCAAGCCGGAACTGGTGCTGTGGCTCAAGTGGTACAGCACTAGCCTTGAGCAAAAAGAAGCCAGGGATAGTGCTCAGGCTCTGAGTTCAAGCCCCAGGACTGGCAGAAAAAGAAAAAAAGAATGCTTTAAGAATGTGCAATATGGCATGGTGGCTCAAGATTTGGGGATCATAGTTTGTGGCCAATCCAGGTAAAAAGAAGTTAATGAGACTTTACCTCAACCAGTTTGGACATGATGCCAGCTACAGCTGTGGGCAGGAAGTACATTGGCTACATGTACTGGCATACATGTGTTATCCCTAGTGACCTGGGTACTCCAAGTAGGAAGGTCACAGTCCAGGCTATCCCAGGCATAAAATGAGACCCTACCCTGAAAATAACAAATGCAAAAATCAAAAAATAGGGCTGGAGCTGTGACACTGTGGTAGACTCTAAGCTCCAGCTCCAGTACAGGGGAAAATAAAGACTGTATAGTCAATATATAGGACATGAAAACAGGAAGCTTCTGCTAAGAAGAAGTAAGAAACAGATCTGTTACTGAAACCAAGGGAAGGCCAAAGATCTCACTCATTGTTTCTGAGGACACTTGAAGTACTCAGGAGAACAGGGAAAATTTCACTTTGAGAAGAGATCCAATGGGAATACTTTGTTAATGAGTGTGAATTATCAAAGAACAAGGAAGGCAAGGGATGAAGCCGAGGCAAACCTTGTAGATGGAAGACAACATGGATGTTTCTGTTCCTTTGAATTCTGTATCCTAGACAGGTGGTAGTAAACCAGTTCGTTTCAAGTTTATTTCTCTAAGCCCCCTCCCCACCAATGCCTTTCCTGCATACCCCATCTGAAGGGACTAGCTTGCTGAATAATTCAATATTTCAATCTAAACTAGTTTTCATGATTTGCTATAAAATAAACATTTTCTATGTCACACAAACCAAATAAATATAAATTTTCAACATTCTTCTCTTTCAAAATGTTAACAGTGTTCAGTAGTAGAAAATCCTGTTGCTAGTTTTCTAATTTACACTAAGATAGTGTAAGCTAGCAACGGCCTTGCTGGGTTGATACAGAGCTGTCCCTCCCTAAGGGCAGAGTTGCTCACACAGACACACTCTGATTCACAGAAACCATACAAAATTTAATAAAGCAAACATCATTTGAAACATCATTAAAGTCAGTGTCCAGTAGTGGTGAATTGCATTATTTTATCTTCCTTTCATCACCAACTCTTTACTCTTCCAGAATTTACATCCCCTGCCACTTGATTTTCCAATTGCTATCATCAAAAAACAAAAAACAGAGTATTATTTTGGCCAATAGAATGAAGCAAAAATAAGATTTTATCAGTTCTTTGCCTGAAACTTAAGAAGCCTTGTGTGATTCCTCTTGTCTTTCTATGTGCCAGGCACTGGCATGAGAAAGACATTCTCCAGTTCTCTAGCTTGCTTCCCGGTTCTGACAGTGATTAGCCATGTTTGAGCAGAACTGGGCCAGTCATCCTTGAGGGAAGCAGGGAGTCTCTACCACAGACTTATGGTCAGTAAAGCCCCTATCTGAGCCCCATACTTGATCAGTAGAATGGCTGATCTGGGAACAATTCTGAGTGATTGCTATCTTAAGCCACTGCAGTTTACAATAGTGTACTATACAGCATTGTTGTAATAGCAAGCTTAGTTCAGCTTTCTCAGAATTCTACTGAAGACCAAGCATGCAAGTGGGAAACCGGTCTCTTAGACTCATAATTCCTACCTCTGTCCTTCCCCTCCACCCCAAACTCTTAAATGAGATTAGTTCCCCTCTCTCGGCAGAGAATAAGACCTTGCCTTTCTCCAATCCATATTGCAACTCATGATTTATTTTTTTGATGAATTCTATTTTTCCCTAAAAGTATTTTGCCATTGGCCTAAGGTTCTGCCTCTTACTTGGTAAGTGGAGCTAACTATAAAAGCTTTTACTATTATTAAACGAACTATAGAGACACAATGTGCAAAATAGCCTAGTAGAAAGACTAGGAACAGAGTAAGAGCTGTGGTTGTCCTCGTGCTATCCCTGTATCTCATCTGAGTCCCTGGATATACTGTATATACTGGTATTAGAACTAGGGAAGGGAAAGAGAATATCAAAATAGAGAGATAAAGGATAAAAAGACAAATGACTTCAAAAGCAATACTTACAAAACCATTTGGTGTAAACCAACTGAACAACTCATAGAAGGAAAAGGAAAGGGGGAAGGGGGCAGAAATGAGGGAGGAGGTAACAAATTATACAAGAAATGTACCCACTGCCTTAAGTGTGAAATTGTAACCTCTCTGTACATCACTTTGACAATAAATAAGTAATTATTTTAAAAATCAATAACCACTATAATCTTCTCCCTTGAAAGTCACTTCCTTTGGACTACCCACCCCTAACACTCAGAGACAAGGTAATATTCCCTTCATGATGAAAAGCCTGATAAAAAGGTGAAGGTGAATTGCTGGCTCCTCCCAACATTTTAATAAATAGTACTTATATGTCTTGAAAAAATAATTTTGAGTGTAAGTTTGTTTTATTGATCTTTCTTCTTAGTAAGTTTAGACAGTTTTTTAAATTATCATTAGGTGGTCCTACAAAGGAGTTGCCATTCAAGAAGGCAGTTTATGAATACAATATATCTTGATCAATATCACCTCTTTCAGCATTCCCACCCATCCCATCCCTCCCCCATCCACTTCTTCCTTCACTTTTCTTACGTTCCTAGGATATACACTGGATTTTCTGCATCTCCCCCTCTTCTCCTCTTCATTTGTCTACCCCTTTCCCCTTGACCTCACCCCTTTAAAGTATCCACTTTCTGGTATTTTATTTTGCTGAACTTTGATTTTGATTTTCTAATGAATTACACTCTTTGAGATCTCCCTTGAATCTACAATGTACTAATCTCTCTGGAGGTTCTAGTCTGGGTTAACCTGAAAATAACCAGTTCACATTTTAGTCATTCACTGAACCATTGTTTAGGTCACCTACAATACACTGTATTCCATGCTAGTTGCTGCATCAGTTTAAAGGAACGTATAGTAATTTCTTCTCCGTGGCAAATCATGAACTGAAGGGAAGTTGTTACACAGAAATAATTACCCAAAGTGGTACATACTGAGTTCTGAGGGTCAGTTCTAAGCATTAACTAGAGTAGAAAGGCAACTGGAAGACTTAAATAAGTATAATTTAAGGATAGATTAAATAAAAGACTGTATGCACAGATGACGGCAGAGAATATGGAAGTCACAAGGAGAGTTGAGCACCACAGAAGTAGCAGCAGTAAGACACTGTCACCACTTGTGCCTGAAGCGGGGAGAGAAGAAAGCATTTATCCGAATAAGGTGAGAAGGTTCTGTGTCTGATAGACTATGTGATTTGATGGAGGGATTCAGCCAGGCAAAGGGCAAGGGACCCTATTTATGTTATCCATACTTGTCAGTCTCCCAGGGCAGAAAACAAGGTTAAAAAAAAAAAAAGGATCTGAAAGAGGAAGTATAGCATCTCCAGCATACCAGGTCCAGGTGATAGAAACCAGAACCCCAAAGGATATTTTCTTATCCTATTGACAGAGATGAGCTATGAATGTATTGGTAACTCTTTACAGGGAGAATCAGCCCTCCTCCAATCTCCCAGGCATTTGGAATTGGAATCATATTGAAATAGCCCTTAGGACTCTCCCCTATAAACCCAGAAAGCATTAGAAAAGATGAATCATGGCTAAGAATTGTGATATACTGGAACATGAACTATAAATGAGAAATTTGGGGCTTTTTCCATACTTTTCCTCCTGGGGAAGAACACAGGTAATGGTGCTCAAATTATTTCCCCTCTGGCCTAGCTTGTTTATGGTCAGAGGATGATCTGCCAAAACACCTCATAAAGGAAAGAAAATGGAGATGATAAGAAAGTCGTTCTTAACTAAGCTGTAAAGTTTTAAGCATCATCAAGTTGGACTTTTTGTGTTAGTTTAAATAGTTGGCACAGGATAATTCTCATGACTACATTGTACTAAACCTTTGCCCCCAGCTTCTCCTGATGAGAAGTTCATTGCTTCCAATAGGATCCTATACTTGCTGACAACATAATTGTGGGTGATGGTACCATTTTGAAAATAATAACTATTATCTTCTATGCTGTTAAATACTGGTTTGAGTTCAACAGCACTCTGTAGAAAGAGTGGTATTTTGGAATTTCCAGTTTCTTATTTGCAAAATGCATTAGCATGGATGCATATATAGCTGTTTTCCAGTTCAGAATATTTCTGGATCCCAATGAGTTTTCCATCTTTCCTGCAACCTCCAAATGATTTCGTCACTATTATTTTCTTAGCATCATCAGTGGATAAGAATGCAAACACAGTTTTATGTCTTCCCTGGCATCCTTGATTCTCTGAAGGTTTTATTTATACTAGCATAATGGGAATTGATTGTACCAGTAGATAAACAGCCTTCAGCTTATGTAGGAATGTTTTCAATCTCATATCCTCCATTCACACATGTTCTCAATAACTAACTCATCAGCCAAGTCTTATTTTCAATAATCTTCAATGCTTGCCTTAGGATATATTCTCTTTCTTAATATTACAAGATATTAGCAAATGATGCCCTGGTTAAGATTTCAAAAGCTTTTTATTATAATCTCATTTCTATTGCCTATAATAAAAATCCATACTGCAGCAATAGTTTTTCAAAGAACTTTCTCATAATCAAATAGCACACGTTTCAGAAATTCCACTCTACATTTTTTTCTTTTTTTAATCTAAATCCTCTAATTGGAAAATTTTGATAGCATGCAGTTTCTTATAGGACAAATACAAACCTCCATAGTCTATTTTTACGTTGTGCAAATATTTATTGAGCACCATCTCTATGGTCAATACTGTTGTTGATGTAGGAAATATTTTAAATGTGGTATACTCATGAGCACTGAACTGTTTGACTTCCTCCAACATTCTAGCTTTTCTAAACCTTGCTTTTACAAACTGTGTTGTATCCCAGATCAAACTTCTATTTGATCCCATTTTCCTTCTAATTTTCACTTCTCCTTCAGAATTCACCTTTTATGGGACTCCTCCCCAACTCCATCTGTTTGAGCTCATTACTGCTTGGTCAGACCAGTAAGCAGAGTTCTTCCCATGGTAATTGTAGTTTTCCATGCACTGACTGGCTATGGGTACGCTTTCTCTCCCAAAGTTTATGAGCTCCAAGAAACAGCAGTGGGATTGTGTTTATCTCAGAGACCTAGCATGATGAATATGCTGAATAACTAGCTAAATGGTTAATGGCAGAAACCCTAAGGAGAAATTTTTCCATGCAAATTCTGAGTTACTCAGCTAGAACTAAAAGCCATTATTAAGGACATCAGTAATTCAAAAACTGTTTGGTCCCAGATGAGAAGCAGATAGAGTGGGGCAGGTGAGGATTTCCAACCCTGACATCCACATTTCTTGTTTCCAGTCTGCCTTGTTTGAAGCATGGCCAGTGTGACTATGTATTCTAAGATACCGCTCTGCACAACAGCACAACCTCAAAGACAGAGGGACAAGCCACAGAAGTTCAGCAAATTCTGACTGCCATGAGTGTGTGTCCTGATGGTCTAAAGTAAATTTGTAAGGGGTAAGCTACTCCAGGAAAGAGATTATACCTTCATTTTCCTTTTTTCCCCCACCTCTTGTCTCATCCTGGATAAATGTTTATGATGGAAAAAAGAAGAGGGTGAAAACATCAACCACTATAATAACCAGTATGTGCCCTCCCCTCCCCTTGAACACAGATGAATGCCCTGTCTCATTGTGGAATAATGTAATGCAGGTGTACTGCTCAGCACACTGTTTTTATCCATATTATAGTTTGGAGACCCAGATTCCATTTTGTAACATCATCAGGAGAGGCTATGACATCTTCATCCATCCAGTTAAAAGGTGTGAAGGAAATATTCCTGCTGTTTAAAATCCTTGGCCCAGAATGGTACCCATCATTTCCGTTCCTATTCCATGAGTAAGAACTGGTCACACACCACACCCAGAGGCAAGCAGTTGAGAAATGCAATTCTCACTGCTCAGCCTCTTCCTGATATCAACTCTGAACACAAGAAGAAAGAGCCCCAATTCTAGTGCCCATGTCCAGGTAACTTTCCCTGACAGAAGGATTTTTTTACATTAGGAACCAGAAGTAAGCAATACATTTCTGTAAAATTTAATCCCATATTCCTCAAAATGAAGCCTATTTTGGCCATAAAATGCAATCTTTTGATTCATCTATCATATCTACAAAACTTCTTCAGCTAGGATTGCTGCTAACTCTCCATAGTTGTAACATTACTTTGAGAGTTCAGAGACATTTTTATTTTAAAGAATATTCTAGAGAAGATGCAGCATTTCTCACACTGTGTCCTGCAAACCACTGGTATATTTGTGTTGAAATTTTCCCTACCAAATAAATTTGAGAAGCATAGCATGGAATATTGCCCTATTGAAGGTGCAAAATACATAGTAATACAAAACAAACACATCTCAATCTTACCTGTTAGTCAATTTCTATTGTGAAGAAAATATTATTTATTAGTCTCAGAATTGGGTAAAAAGAGGAATTTTTTAAAGAATTGGTATTTATTGCACTCTCTTATATGTCATACATCATGCTACCTAGTTAAAGGAAACAGTACACTATGTAGTAAGTTCATTTTTCCATTTAAAGAGACTAAAGACATTCAGTTCAAAGAAGCTAAGTGTCAAAGTTCCACTATTAAAATATAATCATTGGGGTCCTGAGAGAAATGATCAAGAGATATGTAATGCAGTCCTTTAGAGACATCTTCAATGAAAATAATGCCATGTTGTCAGTATTTGTGGCTTAATGCCAGATGGAAGGGGGAGGGGGACAGTGTTGTTCAAGCTCTCAAGGCCAGTCAAGAAACACACTTCTCGTTTTCTAACCAGCCTCTGCGGACATGTGTATTCAGTAATGAGAATGAAAGAGAAACAGAGGGAGGTCCGGGGCCTTAATATACAATTTCCCACAGAAGTTTCTCCCTCTGGGACCAATAAGTTTCAGTTCCCAAGAAGTGTTAGGCCTATACAGGAACAAGTTTTTGCCAACTGCCTTGCTAGGTAGAGATAACACCTCATTAAGTCGTATAGGGCCACTCTTCAAATGCTTAGCTATTTATTTAGGGAACCCGAAAGGAGACATTTTGTTCCCATTTACTACTCCTGTCTCCTGGAAATGCCTGAATTTCCTGAAATTATAATTGTATCATTACCATCATTAAAAATCTTGGGAAGGAAATGATTTAAGGTTTGGAATTTATGTTTTATCAAGAATCATCTCATAGCAAGAAATTAAATTACATTAATAATTTTGTTTAATTACATAAGCAACAACAATCACTATTATGCCCCCACTTCTACTGCTATTATTATATTTTGGATGACATGATAAGAATTCTTCATTCATTATTTTATTTTATCTTTACTTTTATTTAAAGTGAACATATGTCATAACCATCTTGCCATTAAGAAAGCTGAGGGTTGTAGTGGTCAAATTACTTGCACATAGTCATTCTGAGTTTTGGGTCTAGGACTCCAGGACCCAGGTAGATGGGTGCCAGCATCCATGATCTAACCACTTCCTTATACTGCTTTTCTTTAGGCTTGGAAGTTTTTTAAAACCCCAAACCACTCTCAAAAGCTTCCTCTTATTTAAATCTGTCATCTACAAAACACATACTTTATAAAGCTATTTACTTCCTTCTAGGCAAAGCAAGCTATTACTCTTGAATTATGACACGAAATCTTACATGTTAACTGTTTTGACCGAACCTCAATTCTTGGCCATCCAGACAGGGAAAAGTTTTTGATTCAGGAAAGCAAATAATCTTACTATTTATTCTAAAAAATATTCACTCAAGCTGAGAGTGTAGAACAGTAGTTGAGTGCTTGCCTAGCCTAGAACTGGGGGGAAAAAAACCTACTCAGGTCAGTGAAAATGATACACACAGCAGGGACAAGATAGGTTTGCTCTAAATCTAATGAAGCTTACTTTTCCACAACCCTGAGAGAGAGCCTTGCATTTTGTATTAGTCATATTTAATCTTTTCTTCAAGTGTTGAATAAGCAGCAGAACCCTCAAGCCCAGATGCGTCCATCACTGTATAAAAGTTAAGAGTGTGAACTATGTGGTTGGTCCACCATGCATGCAGATCCTGGCTGTACAACTTTATTTACATGTGTGACCTGGGTGTATTATTTAAATCTCTCTATGCCTCTGGGGTTTTTTTTCCTTAAAGCTTGGAGTCTCTGATAGAGAATACACAATGAATAATTATTATAATAAATAAAGGATTAAATAATTTGTTACAACAAATAAATAGATACTACATGAAGTACTAATAAAACATAAATGACTATATTACTATTATTTTAATACCATGTAAATACTGACAGCATGTCAGTATCTAAGCTGCAATACTTGGTTTTATTATTATCTTTAAGTGGGTATACAAAAAGATTTCCATTCAATTTGTCACTTTATGAGTGCAATGCATCTCGATCAATGTCATTCCTTGCAACACATTTTTTTATAACTGATAGTTTGGCTAGTTAGAATGCCATTATCATCAATCATCATTTCAAGAACTGTTTTCACTTAGACCTAGTATAGAAACATAGTCTGAATAGGTCTTTCTAGAATATGTTTATTATTACTGATTTATTTATATCAAATAATTTTAATCTAGCATTAGACAAGGGCTACTTCCAGGTTTATTTTTTTTTCTTTTTTTTTTCAAATTTTTATTATCAAACTGATGTACAGAGAGGTTACAGTTTCATACATTAGTACTTCCAGGTTTCTATCCTAGTAAGTCCTTTTAACAATTCCTCAGCCTTAAGTTCTTAATCATCCACATTAAAAATCCCACTGCCTTTATTGCCCCCAAAGACTGCATTAGTCATGTCCTGTACATTGGCTTCTTCTTCTATTTAATTCACAGCATAAACTAATTGCTCATCTTCAGAACTGTATAAGTGCAGTTAACAGCAATGGTAAAATTCTGATGAAGGTAGCCATAGTAGTTTAATGTTTTCAATTAATTTTATCTAATCTTAATAATGTGCTTTGGGTAAAGCATGGTGAAATATCTTGTCCATTGACAGTTTCAATAAGTTGGAGAATAGGAGAAACTAGTTTACTAGTTGTACTAGTCTACAGTCCCACCAACAGTACAATAGTCCAATTCTTGGCCAGTCTAAGTAGAATGAGTTAGAATCTCAAAGTTTTTATTTGCATTTCCTTTATAGCCAAGGATCCTGAGCAATTCCCCATGTGTCTATTTGCCAATCTCCTTCTGAGAAGTCCTTCATAAGCTCCTTTGCCCATTTGTTAACTGGTTTATGAGTTTCATTGTGGTGTTAATTTTTGAGCTCTTTGTATATTTTGCATATTGGGCCTTTGGCAGATGTATTTCTGGTAAATATTCTCTCTCGGTCTGTTGGCTGTCTTTCTAGTTTACTAACTACGTCCTTTGCTGTGCAGAAACTTTGTATTGTACTGTAATCTCATTTATCAAGCTCAGGACAGAGAAATTTTAATTGAAAATGGGGAAATCATTCTACAAAGTTATTTAATGCATAAAGCCAAGGTCTTTGGCCACTGTACACATTGAAAATTCCACTGAATTTCTTAAAAGCATCTATCCCAATTCTTTACTTTGCATACTAGGAAACTGAGACTTGGAGAGGGAAAGTGACTACCTTCAGAAGAATATGGCTAATTCACAGTAAAGCAATCACTTAAATGCAAAAGCTAGTTATTAATATCATTCTCCAAACTTGTCTATGAGATTTTTTTTAAGACAGAAGGATGATTAAGTGGGTATAAGTTAGATTAAGAAATATGGTAGAGGGGCTGGGGATATGGCCTAGTGGTAAGAGTGCCTGCCTCGGATACACGAGGCCCTGGGTTCGATTCCCCAGCACCACATATACAGAAAACGGCCAGAAGCGGCGCTGTGGCTCAAGTGGCAGAGTGCTAGCCTTGAGCGGGAAGAAGCCAGGGACAGTGCTCAGGCCCTGAGTCCAAGGCCCAGGACTGGCAAAAAAAAAAGAAATATGGTAGAAAAATGTCCAGAGATACCTTTAATATTCAATGAGGAAAAAAGGTTTACATTTAGATACTTGCAATAGCAGTGACATTTGCAACAGCATAAGTGAATACAGTAGTGAACATGACATGAACCAGAAAGTTATAGAGCATGTAGGTAGAGGGCAAAAACTTACACCAGCAATGTGGACATTGATTATGAAGAAAGTTAGAGAATTAAAAGTGCTAAATATGCATGACAGTTAATGACTAAGGAAAGACAAGGAAGGCTATAAATATTTGAGGGGTGTAAATCATATAGAGGACACAAAAAAGTATTTTAAAAGCAAGGAGGAGAAAGCTAACACCATTAGGATTAATGGGACTTAATATCAGCTGAAAGGAAGAAATAAAAGTTGAACATAAGGAATAGTAAAAAATGAAATTCACTGTTTTCCAGATTTATCTTCCAAGGCCAGAGGCAGAGTCAGTAATATAAGACATTAAAATCTGATTGGACTAAAATGCATCCACTAATGACACAGGAAGCCATGTTGCATAGATAAACAGGGATAGGGCACAACTCCTGGAAGGCTTTTCCATCTCTCATTTTTGTAATCTTATAAGCACATAGTATTGTTTTGATTTTCATTCATTATCAAGACTAGCACTTTGGAGCTGTGTATAGTAAGAGTAGTGGGTTCTCAGAGGGTAAACTTCTCTGTTCAGTAGGGGAAAAAAATCAGAACTGGCTGTAAAAAAAAAGTGCCTCATAAATAAATGTGATAATTAAGCCTAGTAGCCTCATAGGAGAATAAATGTACATGGCCTACTTTCACCCACCTGCCTGTTCTCACATGAAAATTTAGGCAGGATTATTTCTTGCACTAGCAAAAACATGAGAATCCCCCTTTGTAGGTAGTCATGATTACATACACCTGTAGCACCAGTACTGGAGAGACTGGGACCAGAGAATCATGAGCTCAAGGATAACCTGGACTATAGTGACAGAATCACTCTTTCTCAGAGGAAAGGAAAAGAAGAAAAATAAAGATGACTGAGGCAAAAGTTGAATCACTGTTAGTAATAGCTTTCATATTTTGCCAAAATTATTAGAATGACAATTTTGGCAGAAATTTAACAATTGCTAGCTTTTCCATGCCTACCAGTACCTGAGGTACCTGTCTAGCTTAGGCCTACCTTACATTGTCCTCAGTACTCATGTCTTCAGTGGAACCTGTTTCCTTGGCCAGCTGTTGTCTTTCCATGGATTCTCACACCTGGGTGGTTTGACATTGAGATGTAGTTAACATGATGACCGTTGTAATCAAATGCACCAACAATTGACAGTATTCCTACTGAGTGAAGAAAAAAATCAAGTCTAGGGAAGTGCCTGCATAGATTAAGCTTCAAAGACTCCTGTCTGCCTTGCCCACAACTTGGATTCTGTCTGCCTGCTTCCTCCTACCTCCTTCCCAGAGAGTCTCTATCTTGTTCATAGTCAATCTCTAAGAAGTACTACATCTGCCATAAATTGAGTGTTCAATGAATAGTTAAATGAATAACTGAACACCATTCATTAAAGCCTATTGATTTGTTTATTCAACAAATGAATCCCAAGCCTGATGGAATGGCTGTCTCAATCACTCTAGATTCTGCATCGCCCTATGGTAAGGATTTGTTTCCAGTTCCAAATATCCATCCACTGAAGGGACGCTGGCTAGAGATTTTTTTTTGTTTCACTGGGGTTTTTTAATGTTTTTAAAGTAGTTATACTAAATGGTTTTAGTTAAGTTTATGAGTACAATGCAGCCTGATCATCATTTCTGGAATATTGAAACATCTCTGTCTTCGCTTCCCAAAAATTCTGGTGGTTGGCCCTACTCACAATATTGGAATTATACTGACTCCAACAGTAGGCTATATGATACCCAGTTTATCACATTCCTTGAGTCACTGTAATTTGGGTGTTTGGTCATCTCCCCATTTCTCCATGGGTTAGCACTCCAGAACCAACTCACTTGAACTGTTCCCTCTGCCAATGCTTCTGGGATGCCAGTCTACCTTCCTCCAGAATCGCGCCACTTAGAAAAACAAATTACTCTTAATATTTTAAATCTTTTTTTCTCACTTTTTCTTCTGGAGACCTATTTGTTCTTCTCAAACCAACCTGTTTACTGAGGTTTTCAGCAAGAATTCTGGTTGCCCTCACATCTTCGACTATTCATTAGAAATGTGGGGCATGAAAAACCACTGAAGATCATTACAGCTGTAGTCGGAAGCCAATGTGCCAGGATAATGAAAAACAATTCTGCAGCTCCCCATGCTCTGTTAGTTGTGTTTGTCATAAATGAGTTGTGGAGATTTGGAGTGAATGATCCATATCATATTGAACTGTCCTTTTTTTATAGCTGACAATTGAAGGTGATGGAGAAGCAGGGCCAGTGTCAGACTATATCTAATTGGAAACCTTCTCTCATTAATGTCTGATGTTGACTTGTATTACTTGATGAAATTAGGACCACAGTGGAATGGATTTTATTACACAGAATGAACTGGTTGAGCTCTATTCCATTTCAGTGCTTTTTTACCCCCCTTTCCTTCCCCCCCCCCCCCCGCCCCAACACACACACTCTTAACTCTGTGGCAGAAGGAGCCCAAGCAGAGAAAGAATTTTGAGTAAGGCAGATCTATGCACAAACAAAGCAAAAACAGTAATGTAGTGAAGGAAATTAAAACCATATGGACTTTTATGCCACATATGTTAAAGCAGTTCTTGGGTACTGCTGTGGAACCAAGTGCCAGGGGAGGCCGCTGGGAGGTCACCTTGACTGCAGGCTTCCAGACAGAACCGCCCTTACCCCAGGCCAGGCAGCCTCATCTTGTACGTAGACCATTCACGTAGCCCCTCCATGCTTTCCTGGTCACTGAATGCCTCACCAAAAAAGACTCAGAGATTCCCATAGAAGGTTTGTGTCTTTAGCTGAGATATTATTATTCAAGAGAATAAAAAAGCATTTGAAAGAGGATTTTAGGCTAGCTGTCCTCCTCCTCCTCCTCCTCCTCCTCCTCCTCCTCCTCCTCCTCCTCCTCCTCCTCCTCCTCCTCCTGTTCTTCCTCCTCCTCCTCCTCCTGTTCTTCCTCCTCCTCCTCTTGTTCTTCCTCCTCCTCCTCTTGTTCTTCCTCCTCCTCTTGTTCTTCCTCCTCCTCCTCTTGTTCTTCCTCCTCCTCTTGTTCTTCCTCCTCCTCTTGTTCTTCCTCCTCCTCCTCTTGTTCTTCCTCCTCCTCTTGTTCTTCCGCCTGCTTCTCCATCCTTCTCCTTGAACTCAGGGCCTGACTGCTGCCCCTGAGCTTTTCTGCTCAAGTCTCCCACTCTACCACTTGAGCTATAGCATCAGTTCCAGATTTTTTTTCTTTTCTTTTCTTTTCCTTCTTTGTTTTTTTTTTTCTTTCATGGTTAATTAGAGATTAGAGGCTCACCAACTCTCCTTCCCAGAATGGCTTTGAACTTCAATCCTTGGATCTCAGCCTCCTGAGTATCTAGAATTACAGGCTTAAGCCGCAGGTGTTTGGCTTGTTTTCCTTCTTCTTAGCCCTTTACCACATCTGGAAGGGATAAAAGGAAACAGGGATGGAGATGTGAAAATTCTCACTAGATTACTCGAGACCCAAGGAAGGAAAAAAATCATAACTTCCAAGAAACAAGAAAAAGTTTTATTTTGCATGATTTTCTTTAGTATACATTAGTTACCTGGAGGTTAAGGTTTTGCAATCTGACTTTTGAAATCCCACAGACAGACTGGTATAATTGTATGTTTGGTTTTGATTTGGTTTTTCTTTAATGACTCTGAACTTAAGAGTAAACTATGGCTGATAATTACTACTCACTTTCTGAATAAAGTTGGGCATTTTATGAATGTAAAAAAATCCTTTCAAAAGGCTTAATAAAAAAGTAGAAATTCATAAATTTCATCTAGATACCTCACAAACAAATGTCCCATATTTTCTCTAAAAATCCCTAGTTTTAGGAATAAGATTTTTGTACCATATTTCTTATCTCTTCCAGAAACAGTAAACAGGGGAGGAAACAAACATAGCTAGAGTTAAAGCTCCATTTCTGTTTTTTTAATTGATTTCTTCTTTTGAAATTAGTATCTTAGCTAAAGATGCAAACTTTCAATGAGAATTTCCAAGAGTACATTGGCTCAGAGATATACAGTTATCTTCAATTTCAGAAGATAAAATAATGACTGAGTTCTGTTATTTTATACCTAATTAATGCCTATTTCATCTGGTCTTTGACTCGGTAATGCTATGATCTGAAAGAGTTGAGATAGGAGAGAGAAAGACAGAGAAAGATGTCGTCATTCACAAAGTATGACATTCATAAAGTTAATCCCCTGAGCCCTCTATCTCCTTTCCATGTATCTGCCTCCGTTTTCAACCTTAGTCAAGTTGCCTCTTACTATAACAGTACATAATAGCTATCTTTCCTATTCAGTGTTTCCTTGTGTCTATTTTCAAGCCACATTTACTTAGTAACAAACTTCTAAGCTATTTCATTCAATATAGAATACTCATGGCAATGTCATATTTAATATATTATTACCCTAGGAACATTTTGAAGTAAAAAGAACCCAGTTGTTGGTTGTACAATGTCTTTCCTTACCTATATGGAATTTTGCCCTCAGGCAGCAATGTGAACTCAGTGTCATGACAACGATTTTGTCTCATCCATCATCCCTTGAGTTTTAATAAATCAGATTGTTAGAGCTGGGAGAAAGTTAGCTAGTCTCCATTGTTTTGTTTTGTTTTTCATTTTCTCAGATCAGGAAATGGAAATGAAATGACATTGAACCAACATCAGATCACTTAGAGCCAAGCCAATAAATTTAACTGGGTCTAGAGTTCAAATTATAGTTCCTAATCCAGTGTTATTTCTACCACAGCACACTACCAACCTGTACGGTTTAGAACCCAAGGGCTACAGTCCCATTGAATTGTTGCATAGAATTTTCTGGATGAATGGAAGATAATGATAGAAAAGCAATTGCCAGGCTAACAGAAATATTCCACTCAGTAAGTGGTATATATTCTCTGTTGGTGCTCCAAAGAAAAGGCTTTGGATAATTTATAAAATATCTTTTGTTACAAAAAGGTGTCTAAATATCTGATTGGTGTTCATATATATATTTCACTGTTCCAACTTCTATAAGCAAAGCTTCCAAGGATGTCTTTGTAGAAAAAGGAACTAAACAGAATTATAAAGTTGCTAATGGCTAGTTAGAGAAAAGGTGAAGAAAGTAGAACAAACAGGATCTCATTGCAGAATCAACAATTACACTAATATAAAAAAAACTTCTATAGAGTGAATGTGATGAAGACCTCAGGAGAATGCCATTTTGGAGATTCTACTCACACACTTCACTTTGTTGATACCAAACATCTGGCTGGAAAGAAAACACTTCAGTCAATCAACCAGATGTTTAGTCTACCCCCTGCCAAACATCTGGACTATGGATGGAATCATTTCCTTTTCATTAGGGAGCTTGACCACAGTGACCCAGAGGTGTAATCACAGCATGAGAACACAGCATGAGAATGATGGATATCTTGATCCTCCAGGATTCCCAGGGTGGGACATTCTTCAGGTCTGTATGGGTCAATTCAACATCAGTTTAGTTTAAGATTTGTTGGCTGTTTGTTGTTCTGAGACACTTTGATGCCAGCACATTTTGTTAATCCCTACATCATGAAAAGCAGAGACTCAGAGTTGAAAACGGACACTTTATTGACATTCAATAATAGGAGGTCATTGAGTGAGAGCTACACTGGTTTCCTCCCAAATTGTCATTAAGTGACCTTCCTCCGCTGTCTTAACTGCTGTGGGGGAAAAGGTGGTGACATTTTGTTGGCACTGACCTAGGGATTTATAATAAGTATAGAAATTGGCTATACTATAAAACATAATCCATCTGACCAAGGGATATAATTTAATGGGCACTCTGTAAATTGTAACAGTTTGTAAGAAGGAGAAGTTGAGAACAATATCAGAAAGCACAAAAAGGTCACTCAATGGGAATTTTGTCAGACTTCTCTTCAGCTAGACAAGCAGCCCAAAGGTAGAAGGGCCCCAACATTTACTATTATTTTCTTCATCAATTCTAATCAAAGGCAGAGGGGAGGCAACAGAAAGGGGAGAGAGAAATTTAAAAAGGACGGAAATAAAGAACTTTATTATCTTCTATATTGCAGAATAACAGGATAGCTATGACACTTGCAATTTATTATCTTATTCTCTGGGTTTTTCTCCTGGGAGTAGAGAAGTGTTCTAGAAGAAGACAACTGGCAGTCAGCCACAGGTCACACCTTAGTCAGGAACACTACAGGATCTGATGTAGGAGTCTTCAGAAAGAGGATCTGCAAGTTTGCTGAAAGCCTCATGGGGAGACAGCTCCTCTGAAGAGAAGCATGTTCCTGTTTTAGTTTGTCTTCCATGCTTGCAATGATAATGACGGTAATGCTTTACAGGTGTTATGAACTCTGTAGTTTCAAAGTGCTTCCCTGAATGACTTCTTTTGATCTTTGTTCTTTACTAGGTGCCGTTTAAAGGAAAAGGAAGGAAGAACATAATCAAACACGTACTTTGTTCCTATTACTTTCCAGACATGGCCCAAAGCACTTTCACATGGTCTCCTATTGCGTCTGTTCTAACCAAGACAGATTTTTCTTACTTTTTTTTTCTTGCTTCCTTTTAAAAGTAATTTTCATAAAATTGCCCAGACAGTAAAAAGCTGGGTTGGAATTTGAATCCAAATCTCTTTACAAATCTCATGCTTTATTATATTGCATATTATTGTTTTGCTTAAATTACCAAGACAAAACAAAGCAGAAAGCTAATGTTAGTGACATAAAATCATTGTACAAAAATACATTTTTAATATGCATAAGCCATCTATATTTGAAATCTTCTAGGAGGCAATCCACACTAACATTGAACCATCTCTGAAGTGTCTGAGTAAAAGTAAATTGAGCCATAATCTATACACTAATTACTGCCAAATTTTTATTTCTGAAAGTAATTTTCCCTTCAATTCTATACCAGCTGAAACTATTCTTGTCTCAACAGCTTCATGTGTGTATCTCAAATTTGGTCTCACTGTGTAAATGTCCAGAGTCCAGTATAATGTCAATGTCATTTTTTGTGTTTTACCACCCAGTGTATTTACCTGTAGATTTGTAGGCATGTTCTAGTTACAAATGAGGGAAACCATGCAAGCTATGTTTCTCTCTTTATATTTCCTTATGAATGGTACAATATCATTATTTCTGAAAGCATAGAATTCCATTGTGTATATATATACCACATTTTCTTAATCTATTCATTCATTAAGGTGCGTCTGGGTTGATTCCGTACTGTAGCTATGGTAAACAACACTGCAATGAACACAATTGTTTTTTAGTGTGTCCTTGTTTGTGGTTTATTGGATACATTCTCAGGAATTATTTATTCAAACAAACACCAAGAAATGGAAACAAGAGGATGGGGGAGTTATTTTTGTTTTATCAGTTTGGGGAAGATAAGGGAGGAGCTCAGAAATGGTGGTACAAAGGGTGAATGAATGCAGCAGTGATATTCACTAGACACTGTTGAAAATGAACTATACAACTGGATAATGGGGGGACAGGAAGGAAAAAATAGAGAAAGCAAGGGAAAAGGTAATACTGTTCACAAAGAAATGTACTCATTACCTGACTTATGTAATTGTAACCCTTCTGTGCATCACCTTTAAACTAAAAATTTTTTAACTTATCTCAAACTTAGTGTATCTGAAATCAGACTTTGAATACCCCCCCCCACCCAAAATGCTTCTTTCACTTCATCATCACCACAAATGGCAGCTCCATTTTACCAGACATGCTGGTCCAAACCCCTACAATAACTTATGACTCTATACCTCACACTCACTTTGTAAGCAAGTACTATTAGACCTAACTTTACGTCATATCCGTTCCCATTCCTGCTGTCAGGTCTTTGCATACACTCTTCCTTTTGCCTGAAATAACCTTCCTCCATATGTGTATGCTCCAATCCCTCTCTTATTTTGGGTCTTTCCTCCACTGGCTCCTCCTCAGAGAGACCTCTTCTTACTCCATAAGCTCAATATCTCTACACACCCAAACATTACTCTATATCATTTTTTATTCTTCTTTCAGCATTTATTCTCACCTCATTCAGCAAGTCTTGATAATTTCCTACCAAAATCCCATTCACCATATCCTTGATTTTCCATGGAGATCTCCAGACACATCTTTATAGTGACTTGCTTTTTCTCTCTGATAGCATTATTGAGTTCCTCTAGTGATAGAAACATATCCAGACTGTGTATAAAATGAGATAGAACTTCTGAGAAGTTAGCATCCTAAAAGCAAGGAGACCTAAGAGCTTTTCACCTCCTGGGCAGAAAGCCCTCAGGAGTACTTTGCATTGAATTGCACATGGTCATCCATAGGTTCAATCTCAGTTGTCTAATTCACTCATTAATGCACCCTTTATTGACTTTCTGTCCTTCCTAGTTTCATATTCTACTTCCTCATTGTGCTTATATACCACCACTTAATGAACTACTCATATCCAAATTCTTATCTATGGAATCTGCTTGGAGGGGGGGCGGAATAGAGCAAAACAAACCCTCTTTTAAATTTTTTGTTTTGTTATACAATTGAATTAACAGGTTTCACTGTGAAATTTATATACTTGTATATAACACATATTGATCATTCCATTCTCCCTTTCACCCACTTACTTCCTTTCCCTTTCTTCCCAACTCTTTCCCCCAGTCTTTAATATTTAATAGTCCTTTTACTTTCAGGTTTCTTTCCCTTTACTTTCTCTTTTTTCTTCCTTCCTTCCTTCCTTCCTTCCTTCCTTCCTTCCTTCCTCTTTCCTTCTTTCTTTCTTCTTATTTTCTCTTTCTCTCTTCTTTTTCGTTTTTAGTTTCACAATGAGAAAAATGAAATACTTGTCTTTCTGTGTCTGGCTTACTATATTTAACACAATATCCTCGAATTCCATCCATTTTCCTGCAAACAAAACTGTTCCATTCTTTGTTATGTCAATATATACATAATAGAGTATATTATGTATCTATTACATGTTCTTGTCATCCATACATACATACACGTATGTAGGCTAATTCCACATCCTAGCTATTATGAATAGTGCCTCACTGAAACCAGGCATGAAGCTATCTCTTTTGTATGCTGGCTTCATTTTCTTCAGGAGAATGTCCAAGAGAGATATAACTGGGTCATAGGATAAATCTATTTTTAAGATTTTGAAAGCCTCTATTCTTTTTTCCATAGTGGTTGTACTAATTTGCTTTCTTTTTTTCTTTTTCTTTTTTTTTCCAGTCCTGGGACTTGAACTCAGGGCCTGAGCACTGTCCTTGGCTTCTTTTTGCTCAAGGCTAGCACTCTGCCACTTGAGCCACAGTGCCACTTCTAGCCATTTTCTATATATGTGGTGCTGGGGAATTGAACACAGGGCTTCATATATATGAGGCAAGCACTTTTGCCACTAGGCCATATTCCCAGCTACACTAATTTTCATTACCACCAAAAACATATAATAGTTCCTCTTACTCGACATTCTTGCCATCGTTTGTCATTTTTTTATAATAGCCATTCTAACTAGAATGAGATGGAAGTTCAACATAGTTTTCATTTACATTTCCCTGATGACTAAAGATACTGGGCATTTCTCTACATATTTATTGGCCATTTGTCCTCCTTTTGAAATCTCTCTTTAGATCATTTTGCTCATTTTAATTGAATTACTACTTTTTATTGCTGTTTTGCATTCTTTATATATACTTTTTCCTTTATATATTCTTGATATTGATCCTCTATCAGATGAACAGCTGGAAAATATTTCTTCCCATTCTACAAATTGTCTCCTATCTGTAGATTGTTTCTTTTGCTGTGCAGAAGCTTTTTAAATGGATGTAATTTTGTTTGTTAATTCTTTTGTTTTTTTGGAATCCTCCTCAGAAAATCACTGCTGTGGAAATATCTGGTTTTTCTTATTTTTTTATCTAGTAGATGAAATATATTTTATATGTTTATTTATTTATATATTTATCACCTGTGTCTCACTACAATGAGAGGTCCAAAAGAATAATAAAGTTGTTTTGTTCATTTACGTGCCTACCATCCACATTTCTGGCACATAGTAAATAATGTTTTTAATGGAATAAATGTGAAGAAATAAACTTAGTCTCCATTTATTTGGGTTTTGCTTTTCTTTTTGGTACTGGTCCTAGGGGCTTAAACTCAGGGCTTGAGTATTGTCCCTGTACTTTCTTAAGGCTAGTGATCTACCTCTTGAGCCACAGCTCTCCTTCCATCTTTTTGGTAGTCAATTGTAGATAAGAGTCTCACAGACTTTCCTAACTGGGATGGTTGAAAATCACTGTCCTTAGATATCAGCTTACTGAGTAGCTAGGATTACAAGATTGAGTCACCAGCGCCCTTCTTCCACTTGCATCTGATTTCTTCCCACTGTGTTATCCTGCCATGGGCTGCACCATGATGAGTTAGAAGTTCTGTGCTGTCAATATGACAGGAAAGATAGAATTGGAACAGGAAAATGAAATTTTTGAAAGCTGGGAAAGCCAAAGGGAAAGATATGTACATTCTTGCTCATATGACTTTCAAGAAACGTAGAAGCATGGATTGAGAAGTGCCTTAAGTCATAGAGCACTTGCTTAGCAAGCGTGAAGCCTTGGGTTTAATCCCAGTATCATACACACACAAATAAATAACTATATACAGTACACTAACTTAGGGAAGGAAAGGGGAACAACAAAATGGTGAGACAAAAGACAAAGGACAAACTAAAGCAAGAGAGATACTCACAAGACAATATATTGAAAATGAACTTTACAACTTGGGGAGGAGTGAGGAAGAGGGAAAGTGGGAGAAAAATGAGGGAACGAGTAACAATTGACAAGAAATATACTAGCAACCTTATATATGTAACTGTAATCCCTCTGTACATCACCTTGACAATACAATTTAATTTTTAAAAGGCAAAAATAAACACATAAAGTAAAAACAAACAAGCAAGCAAATAAAAAATCCCACAGAAGTGAGCCTTTAGTAAATAATACTTAACCGCACACTGAGTTTCTATATCCAGTGTTGTTGTACAGCCTCAATCACTGGAGCTCATCCCAATCAAGTGGGGAAGGAACCCTGGACAAAAGTTTTATCCTCTTTTAGTGCTTTCTTCCTGTAGCCACAGGACTTTCATCAGCATCTAAAGCACAAAGGCTGCTTTGAATGTCGGCTTTGATCTCCTGGACAGTAGCTGAAAGGCAAAGGGGTTATATTTACTCTTGACCTCACTGAACATCTCTTTACCTGGGATGAACTCACTGGTCCAAGAAGACAGGAAGGACTTCACCCAAGCAATGAAAAGATGTTGTAGATGCAGAAGTATTTATTGAGAAAAAACAGACAACACTTTGGGGAGGGGGGGGCGGTCCAACTCATCCCCTCTTTATCTTCAAACATATGGTTGGAAGCAATTTAATTTCCTTGGGATTTCAGAGCAACCTCTTTGGTGACAACTGTAAGGTTCTGGATAAAAGAATGAACAGAGATGAGTTTTCTCAACAGTACTAGAAGATGCCGACTGGGATTACTTCTTTCACCTGATTTTACCATGTTCTGGTTAATACTTTTTATACACTTGCATACCACATGAAAGCTTTTGCTTATATATTTATAAATTTATTCTACCTTCCACATATGAGTGAACACATGGTAGATGCAGGTATTTTTGCTGGTCTTTCTGGATGGTGCTGCTTAATAATCAGCTATATGATAACAGTCTCATAAATTGTGTATCTTTGGTTGTGTATCTTTGAGCGTTGGGGAGCTAGCTGTCTCTGCTCACCTTGGGGATATGATAATTGAGAACCAGAGGTGAAGAGATATTACACCTAGGAAAGCATACACATAGATGGCATGTAAAAGACACTGTCGAAATATTAAGTAGTAGGATGATCCTTTTGGGAAAGACTACAAGTACTTGTCTGTAGAAACCCAAGTTTGCAAACTCTAGAGAAGTTCCTTTGCCAACACAAAATGTCACCAGGACTGACTAAAAGAAAAGGTCAGATATCTTTGATGGCGAGAATTCCACTTGATGGAGAGTGGTAGCATTTTAGCTGTCCTCCAGCAATCTGCTGGTTTCCTCCCCTATTCCCAGTACCCACTTCACATATCCTTCATCCTAGGTACATCCTTCAGGGCACTGTCATCTAATACTACTGATTCCAGCACTGGTACATGCTATCCTTTGCAGCAGTAAGAACACAAAGCTTAGGAGTCCCCAGAGCTTAGGGTTCCCCAGAGCTTAGTGTTCAAAGCATAATAGCAAATGTCATAAGGAATAAGATTTCAAACTACTCACCCTTCTGAATTTAAGTTTCCTCATTTGAGAAAAGGAGGGTTTTTTTGTTTGTTTGTTGTTGTTTTTATATACTTATTTATTGTCAAAGTGATGTACAGAGAGGTTACAGTTTCATACATTAGGCCTTGGGTACATTTCTTGTACTGTTTGTTACCTCCTCCCTCATTCCCCCCTTCCCCCTCCCCTTTTCCCTCTCCCCCCATGAGTTGTTCAGTTGGTTTACACCAAATGGTTTTGCAAGTATTGCTTTTAGAGTCATTTGTCTTTTTATCCTTTGTCTCTTGATTTTGATATTTCCCTAGTTCTAATATCAGTATATACAGTATCCAGTGAACTCGGATGAGATACAGTGATAGTGCGGGTACAACCACAGAAAGGGGATACAAGAAGATCATCAACAAAAGAAGCTACAGTTTCACATGGCATGTTGAAAGTAATTGCAACAGTGATATAACACTCATTTCCATAACATGGAGTTCATTTCACTTATCATCATCTTATGCATTTATAAGGGCATAGCTATTAGGCTCTTGTGATCCTTTGCTGTGACTAGCCTAAACTTAACTGCTAATTATTCCCTATGAAGGAAACCATACAGTCCATGTTTCTTTGGGTTTGGCTCACTTCACTTAGTATAATTTTTTCCAAGTCCTTCCATTTCCTTATGAATGGGCCAATGTCATTCTTTCTGATAGATGCATAAAATTCCATTGTGTATATGTACTATATTTTCCTAATCCATTCGTCTACTGAGGGGCATCTGGGTTGGTTCCATATTTTAGCTATGACAAATTGTGCTGCGATGAACATTGTTGTGCTGGTGGCTTTAGTGTGTTCTTGTTTGTAGTCTTTTGGGTAGATGCCCAAAAGTAGGGCTGCTGGGTCATAGGGGAGCTCTATGTTTAGCCTTCTGAGGACTCTCCATACCGCTTTCCAGAGAGGCTGAATCAGTTTACATTCCCATCAACAATGAAGTAGGGTTCCCTTTTGGCCACATCCCCTCCAACATTTGTTATTGTTGGTATTCTTGATGAAGGACTTGATAAGTTCTTACTGGGGTGAGGTGGAATCTCAATGTTGTTTGGACTTGCATTTCTTTTATGGCCAGTGATGTAGAGCACTTTTTCATATGTCTCTTGGCCATTCTCATTTCTCATCAGAGCAATCTCTTTTTAAGTCTTTAGCCCACTTTTTGAGGGGGCTTTTGGTTCTGTAAGGAGGGTTTTTAGGAGAAGACCACACAAGAGATTCACCCCATAAACCTGTTCAACAAAAGGTCTGAACGATTTTACCTATAGAAGGAATACTTGCTTCCTTCCATATCTGAATTTTCATAAAAGCAAGAGTCGTGCACTGACAGGCAGGATATGACACAGTTTAATAAAGTTATTCACTCTAATAATTTCTGACTCCAAATAATTCAAGACTCTGTGACTCACCTTGGCATTGAATACATGGCCCAGAATTAGGCTTGTAGGTACCTACCAATGTGGCTGTAGCCACAGATCCATGATAGTAGAGCCCAGAGAAAAGAAACCAGAATAGGATTGGAGTGGAGGTCCCTGCAATGACCTCAGGGCCAGTGTGTGAGTCTGTTCTCCCCATTGCAAAGGCTTATACTTTATCCAACTCCACTGTGGTGTCCCTGTGGTCCATGACAGACTGACCATGAAATAAACACCAAATCCCTTCCAGGAAGGGAAAGTTGTCTTACTACCAGTCTGCTTTTATCTAAATGTCTCTATTTATCTAGAATTCTAACCTAAGAATGAACCCTGAGAGGTCTTAGTCTCTTTGGACTATATACAATGAGCTTGTTTTATGGACAGGAGAGAGGGGACAGAACAGGAGAGAAACAGAGGATGACTTCTATCCCTCCAGCCAATTAAGAAAGGAGAAAATGCTAGATCAGTCACATCAGCATGCCTCTCACTTACAAGCTAGCTTACGTCTCTCAACCCTATCAAATATAAAATGAGATGGCTGAGCTGCATCTCTATACCTCCTTCTACTTCTAGAATTTTATGAATTGTAGGAGATAAAGATGATGAGATTTTTAAATGAAATAATAAATCATTCCACTATTTTTTTTTGCCATTCCTGGGGCTTGAACTCAGGGCCTGGGCACTGTCCCTGAGTGTCTCTTGCTCATGGCTAGTACTCTACCACCTGAGCCACAGTACCTCTTCCAGCTTTTTCTTTTTCTTTTTGTTGTTTTTGTTTTTGTTTTGTTTTGTTTTTGCCAGTCCTGGGGCTTGGACTCAGGGCCTGAGCACTGTTCCTGGCTTCTTTTTGCTCAAGGCTAGCACTCTGCCACTTGAGCCACAGTGCCACTTCTGGCCATATTCTACATATGTGGTGCTAGGGAATTGAACTTATGGCTTCATGTATAGGAGGCAAGCGCTCTTGCCACTAGGCCATATTCCCAGCCCTCCACTAATTATTTAGATCCCAGAGGATTCCCTATGCTGTATTACCAGAGCATATGTACTATGAGAGATATTTTCCTAGTCCTCTGTTTATAATTAGGACCTAATCATAAGGGTGAATTAACTACTGCAGTATAAAATTGTGGCAAGATAGAAGACAATCTGAATGTGCAATCAGATGATCCAACTCCTTCCTCTCATGGGAACCCTATGACACGTCCCCTTAGTCTCTTGAGCATCACTATTCCCTTTTGCCTACTCCACAGTTTTACTAATAATGAAATGCAATCATGAAAGTGGAGGTCTTTTGCAATCTATAAAACCTTATACAAACAGAAGACTTCACTGTCACCTCTTTTTTATTGTGACCTACTCACCAAATTTCTGTAGAAAGCTTCTTACCAAACCTGAACTGCAGAGTGCCTGCAATATTATCCCATTTCAATTGAGCTCAAACATACTGTCCCAAACTGCATCTCTCCATTAGACATCCTGGCTGATGTCCTGAGTTCTGGAGCTGCCAGTTTGAGTATGGCACATAGACAAGGCATAATCATGGAAAGAAAAGAACAGTCACAATCTACAATCTATGGGGTAAACTGTTGAGATAGCAAAAGAGCTAGCAGAATTCCAAGCAAAACTGGGCCAATTTCATTGTGGCTTGAGTCTCTCCAAAGGGGTCTGTTCCCAATCAGATTTAGACAAAGAAACCAGAATGGTTTGACCTATGGGCATTGGAAAATTGTTGCAAAAATAATGAGCCACAAAACAGTACAATAAAAGATATAAGCCCTATATCCTCCTATCTTATGCCAAGGTGCTCACTCTGAAGCTAAAGAAGTCTTTTCAGAGTGTTGAAGTTCAGTAGTCCTACAGTACTGACCTTACAGGCTCTGTTTGTCATCTTGAGCTTCCCAGTATCCTTTGCTATAATGCCCAAGTCAGGCCTTCTCTCCCTGGTGACTGGATCCCATTAGCCTATCTTGTACTGTTAGCACAGAGGCTGAGTGATGGACCCAGTTAGGCACTGGGGTATTTTTTGTCATGGCTGTGATAGAAGTTAGTTCACCAAGGTCAAAGGCATGCAAAACTTAAACTAAGTCTCCACATACACTAAGCTTATAAGCTAAATATATAGTAAAAGTCAATTCCTAAAGCCAAGAATGAAATTCAACAGCTAGCTAAGTATATCACATAAGGAAAATTCAAGAGCCAAGAAGATACATCCAGGAGCTGAGCTGCCAGATTGCTTTGGGGGTCATTCATGAGTTTGGCAGTCTCACGTTTCATTCAACCTTTATACTCATGAATGGAGGCATGCTAAGTAAAGAAGCCATCAAGGAATGTTACTACAGGACCAATTTCAGGTTTTTGTGTGTGTGTGTGTGTGTGTGTTTTTTTTTTTGTAACACTAAAACAACCTCCTCCTAGGCTGGAAGGAAATTCATAGAAATGTTAACAGAGAGATTTAAAACAATTTTACTTTCTTCCTTCTATTTGTCTCTCTAAAATGGTCTCTTAGGAATATAAATTATGTTGTGTAATGAACAAAATATATAATGTCCCATAAAATATAACAAGGAAATAGGTTACTATCTTACTCATGAAAGTCTGCGGACATTGATAGCTAGAGTAGATAGTTCTATAGAGTATTAATGTTCCAACACCTGTATTAATGCTCCAACTCTTCTTTAGCAAAACAAAACAATACTATCTTTTCTGGTTCAATCTACCAATGCACATTAGCCTGATGACCGTCCTGAAGTAAGCAGTATTTTTGACACCCTTCAAATTAACCCCCAAAACAATCCCTTCCTTTGGATCAATTTACTCTCTCTTTTGGGTCAGGGGAGTTTCTCTGATGCTCCAGACTGAAGCGGAAGAAAAAAGATGAATCAAGGGATTAATATCAGCACACAAACAACCTACGTAGGCAGCATGAGGTGAATATCAACATGAGGAATGCCTTTATTTCCTCCAAAGCCTAAGTACAACTTCAGAGTAAAATAAATAAATAAAATCCTGAAAAGCCATTGTTTCATTTAGCAATTTTGATTAACCCTACATGTGCAATCAATTCCTCTAGACCACTTGCTTTGAAAATGGGAATTTGTTCCAAGGCCATTGATATATTAGGCAATAATTGAAGCATAAAAAGAATTTCACATTTTCTTATGTAGAACTGCAGTATGTAGCAAAGAAATACACACAAACACATAATGCACACACACACACACACACACACACACACACACACACCTCCAGTATCTCAGTTCACTGCATATGTTTTGAACCACACTAATTCACATCTGCTCTCATAGCTTTTCATCTGATTTCAGATGACCCTCTTTCCAGCACTTCATAGTGGCTCACAAGCTTCCAGACCCAGTGCCGTAGATTAATCTCATGCCTTTTCCAAGGCTAAGTGTCATTTTAACTTTAGTGTTTGCACGTGCATCTACTATTTCACTGCAGCTACAACTGTGCTACCATTTTTGTTTTGCATGTGTCACTGATGAAGATTTTGAGGTGGTACTCCTAGCCCCATTTTTCTGTGGTTTCATCCTGTGGGTCAACATAATTCAATGATGTTCAGAAACACTTAAGTCCTATTATATAACTGTTTAAACTATGCTCTTAGCACAGTGAAGAAAGCAGATATAATTTGGAACTGTGTCGGAACTTCTTATCACTAATTGGGAAATTTGTGCTCCTTTTCATTTTGTATCTGAAGAAAAATTAGTGGAGAAAAATAGGAAAAAGTATTATAATTATGCTATGAGAAGTAAAGTTGAATAATTAACATAAGGATATTATTAGATCAAAGGAATCTACTAACTTCAAACACAAAGCACTCCCAGGAAATGCTGACACAAGGAAATCCAAAGTCAATATTGGAATTTCCAGGAATGAGAAGAGGAATACATAGAAGATAATGGTCAAGATCTTACCTTGATGTTGACCACGCTGACAGTTGGTCTGTACAGCCTGCAGAGCTGCAACAATAAGACAATTTTTCATTAAAATAAATGTTAATAAAGTTACAGCATAATTCAATTCATACATCCTAAGCATGGCCATTTAAAAAAACTAAGAAGAGGCTGGGGATGTGACCTAGTGGCAAGAGTGCTCGCCTCGTATTCATGAGGCCCTGGTTTCAATTCCCCAGCACCATATATACAGAAAATGGCCAGAAGTGTCGCTGTGGCTCAAGTGGCAGAGTGCTAGCCTTGAGCAAAGAGAAGCCAGGGACAGTGCTCAGGCCCTGAATCTAAGCCCCAGGACTGGCCAAAAAAAAAAAAAAAAACTAAGAAGAAAATATGTACTTTTACTGAAAATTCTGATAGCCAAATTAATATGATACAGGACTGATTATACTTCCAAAGGGACAAATACTGTTACTCAAGAATATTGCCAATGTCTTCCAGTGTTTGAACATTCACTATAGGTTATAGGTTTTGGTACTTGTTACTGAAACATGTCCTACTTTTAAGCTGTTATATATCCTTAATAACAAATAAAATGTCTGAAGAATGTTGGACCACATTTCAAGAATAATTACACATGAGATTGTTCCTTGGAGAAGTAGCAAGATGGCAGAGTAGAGGATTTTTCTGTGGGCCTTTGTAAGTAAGAATCTGGGTAATGAAGAAAACTACAGATGGGGGAGGAAGTATGAAAGAGGTCATTTTGATACATTGTACTCATAAACTGACTTGTTGAATTGAAACCCCTTTGTGTAACTACTTAAAGATAATTAAAAATTGAATAACAATAAGAAAAAAATTCAAAATAAAGGAGATTAATTTTGGAAGATCAGACAAGAGAAAATCAAGAGCCTGTAAAGAGGGACAGGACTACTCAAAAATTTGGTGAAACAGAAACACAACAGATAAAATCAGAAAATAGTTTGAAGCTCTAGAGTCCTTGCTCTTCTTAGGAGCCCAGTCCTCTACCAAAAGATGAGCTAGGTAGACTCTGAAATGGACTGATAGATTGACCGTGGGACAAACTGACACCTCCCGTAAGCCTCAAACCCCTCTGGTGCAGGACAGTGACTTCCTCAGAGTAACAGGCCAACATTGGTCAAAGGCATCTTTTGCTCCCCATATCTCTGAGATCTGTGGTGAGGTACCACCTTTGAGAGAGGACCTCCTGTTATAGATTAAGGCAACGGGAGGTAGGGAATCATGAAAAGAAGGAGCAATCACATCTCAGGGTTTTTTTTGAACACCGATCCTCAAGCCTAGGGGAGGGAAGGCTTGTGCAGAGAAGGAAGCATTGACACAGGAGAACTGAAAAGTTAGTGAGAGCTTGTAAAATGAAAAGCACAGGGGTCACCAGCCTGCCCTACCCAAAAAGAGCACTTGCATTCCCTGAGGACCATTTTAGCAACCAAGGGCTGAGCCATGGACTGACAGAACACTCAGGTTCTAAGAGCTGCTTGCGGGCTGTCTTCAGGGGTCAGGAAGCAGGCAGGGTGTGAGACCGAACTATCTTGGAGATTTGAAAAGCAAGGAGCTAATACAGCAATAAACCCTAAGACATCTGACCACAATGTCTGGGAGTGAAGCAACATCATTCTCACATGAGGGAGAGGCTTTGCCAAGGGCAAGCTGAGTAATTAAAGCAGTACTGGGAGCTCCTGTACTGAAGGGCTGGTAATAGGTAGCACACCCTCTTTAGCAAGGGGAAGTCAAAATGCCTGAAGACTACTGCAGAAAAACCAAACCAAGGGCATGAAGGGCATGTCTGCTGGTTGTGGAGGGTTGCTTCCGTGTCTGAGGAGCTGAGAGCTTTGAGCATAGGCCTTGGGGCTCATGAATGTCCTTCAATCTTCTTCCCTCCTGGATGACGAACTTCTGGACAGAATCTGAAAGGCTTGCTCAAATGATGGATAAGAGGTTTTCATTTTTCAGTCAAAACAATCATCCAGCTCTTTGTCTGCATCCCTTAGTTTCAGAAGAAGTAGAAGTTTCTCAGCAAGACTCTTTACAGCCCTAATCAAACATGGATGGCATCCGTGAGGAATGGTGTTGCCAGTAACATTTCCCTGAGCGTTGCTGAGAGTGAATTAAGTGTGAAGTTAATGAAATGAAAATTCCTTCATGTACACAAATAAGTCCATCAGAGAAGTTTTATTTTGAAGAGATTTGGCAGGTCTTTAAGCTCTGTCTGTACATCCAGAAGCAGAGCAGCTTTTACTCACTATCTAGAGGAATGGCTCATGGGAAGCTATTGTCTAAGTCCAGAGCTGGGACATCTAGAAGGAATCCAATGAAAATGAAACTGACAAATGAACACTGGATCCAAGAACCAGATTCCATGTCTTTCAGGCAGAGTGCCTCTTCCTCTGGGAGTGTGAAGAACCATCCTTGGCAATGGCTTGGGAAAGGGGGGACATGGTGTACCTTCGGCATTCTGGGTTCAAAATTGACTTCTCTCAAACCTGCAGGTGAGTGCAAAGATGTTATAGCTATTTATACAGTGCAATTATCTGGAGAGATTTTTCAGAATACTCTAGCAGAGTCAATAAGCCCATTGAATTTAATTTGAATTTCAAAACTCTTATTAAAAGACATTTGTTTGTTTGTGTTTTTTTGCTTTTGTTTTTAACCAACAGATAATTTTGTCCCTGGGTTATTAAGGATTAATGAGGTACAAAAGAAGTGCTCTGTACGAGGAATTTTATTTTTTTCCTAGCTCTTTAGAAAATAAAGAACTAGAAGGAGGAGGATAATGAAACTTTCTAATGTGTTTGACTACTCTTGGTGAAGAAAAGAGTCTTTGTCCTTATGGTGTCCAATCTTTCTAAATTTTACTAGGCTTATCCTGTTGGTTTGACTCAACTTGTAAAATCAAGAATTCTGAAGTTGACATTGTCAACTTAGGAACACTCACTCTAAGTTTGTATTCTGAGTATGGTCCTGATAATTCTGTGTGGGTAGGAGGTTCTATCTTCTCTTAATACTTGATAGAGTTCCTGCCCTGACTAATAATTCTTAATGACCGTTGCAGGTAGATTTTTCTCTAGACACCTTTTCAATAGCCAACATACACTTTCCTTCTTTGTCTTCATTATATACACATCTACATATATATGTAGTTTATACACAAATACATAATTTATTAATATATAATGAAACAATAAGTATAGATAATTTTCTTTTATAAAAAAATCATCTATATCCTATAGACCTGAAATAATAGTGCCATTAAAAAGACTTACAACATACAACAATGAGGCAGTCCAATATTTCCAAGTTGTCCCCATACTGCCAACTAGAATACAAGAGATATTAAAAATAATGATAGTAATAATAATAAACAAGAAAATCTCCTACTGGCTCACATAAGTTGCCACCTGGTGAGGCAATTCAAGCCTATCATCCTAGCTACTTGCAAAACAGAGATTAGGAGACTCTGGTTGGAGGCTAGCACAGGCAGAAAGTTCCTAACACTCCATCTCAACCAGTGTCTGGGATTGTAGTGGTAGGTGCCTGTTATCCCAACTTTGAGAAATGGGCACAATAGCTTTTCACAATGGTGTACACCTGTCATCTCTAGCAACAGGGAATAGCATCATTAGGAAGATTTCAACCCAGGCCATCTGGGCCATAAGTTAAGACCCTTCCTCAAAAATAACGTAGGCCATACCGTAAAGACACTTGTACAGCCATGTTCATTGCTGCACTATTCACAATAGCCAAGTTATGGAAACAACCCAGGTACCCTACAATAAATGAGTGGGTCAAAACAATGTGGTCCTAGACACCATGGAATTTTATATTGCTATTAGAAAGAATAATATTATGTCATTTTCAGGAAAATGGATGTACCTAGACCAAATTATGTTAAGTGAGCTAAGCCAAGCTCAGAGACAAATGGGGCATGTTTTCTCTCATATGCAGAAGCTATATCTAAGATACACCAGGGCACGATAAATTATATAGGACTTTAGGCATTTATACACACAGTGAGACCAAAGGAGGATACTCTTAGAGGAGGAACACAAAAGTGCAATGCATATGTGCCTCTAGTCATATAAAATAATGTTTATCAAAATGAACTCTTATTTATCTGTCTTTGGGGAAGTATGAGGGTCATAGAAATGGAGGGACAAAGGATTAACAAATGCAACAGTAGTACTCATTAGACACTGTATTGAAAATAAACTATACAACTTGTGGGTGGGGGAGGGAGGGAAAAATTGGGAGAGATCAAGGGGGAAAAAGTTAACATTGTCCAAAAGAAATGTACTCTTTACCTGACTTATGAAATGGCAACATTTCTGTACATAATCTTTATAACAATGATAAAAATTTAAATTCACCCAGCCAAGGGGCTGCAGGTGTGGCTCAAGTAGAAGTGTTTCCACCTAGCATGAGAACTTGTTTAGTCCCCAGTGCTGTCACATGTACAAAAAAGGGCATACCTATGGGAAAAAATTGGACAGAGGAATACAAGGCTGAGTTCTAGTTTCAAGGCTACCTAACCACCTCAGTCAATTTTTCTGGATTCAGTCTTTAATCACAAAATGATAGACTTCATGTCCAATTGCAGAGTTCCAGTGTAACTTTAATTTCATGCTAATATATTAACAGTTTACCATGGTTTGAATCAGATTTTTTTAGTAGGTACCCCTTAACATAGTTATTACAAACTATCTATCACTATGTAGTTGTCTCTGGCTGAAACGTGGTAAATGTGTAGTATCTTTATTGTTGCTATTGGGAAAAGAAATGGAAAAGCTGTAACTTGCCAACATTTTAATAATATCTCCTTCAAAGAACACTGGAAAGAAGTATCAAATGGTTGACTATAATTTCAACACCTCCTTTTGAAATTTCCTAGTATATTCAAGAGAATAATAGAAATACAACTTGTGACATGGATGATGAGAAAATCCTGGAGACAATACTGGTGTACTCAAAAGAAAAATTGCAAAACAAGCCAAGTGTCCATGGCTTATACCTATAATCCTAGCTACTCAGGAGCTGAGATCTGAAAGTATAAAGCTGACCTGGGCTTTAAACAAACCAAAAAATTCTCATCTCCAATTAACCAGAAAGTAATAGAGCAAGAGTAGCAGGTCCTGAGTTCAAACTCCAGTACCATAAGGAAGGAAGGGAGGGAGGGAGGGAGAGAAGGAGGGAGGAAGAGGGGAGGAAAAGAAAGGGAGAAAGAGAAAGAGAGAGAAGATAACAGTCATATTCTGGGAAACAACCAAATAATTAACAATATATTGCAGATTAATACAAGAGTCTGAATGTGAAAGTCTTGAAATCCATAAACAAATTAATTTTATTTGTTTTTATTTTCATCATATAAGTGATAATAAAATACAGAAGAGATTTTGCATTAAGCATTTAAGATAGCATAGCCAAAAATGTATTTGTCAATCTTTCAATAGGTGTCATACAAAATATTATTCTAAGAAATAAGAAAACATCATCAAAGTTGCATTAACAACTTATTTCTTTCATCTTCATAAGTAAGATACATCTTAGCAATATGGCAACTGAGAAATATCAGTAAAATAAAGTATATATAAGCCAGGTATTAGAGAACCCTTACAACAACTCTGATTTCTGCCTAGCAGCAATCTTGAAGTCAGCCATTTTTTGAATTCTTTCTAAAATCTTGTATTACAGTATTATAGTACAATGTTGATTTTACTAAGGACTTCCTGAGAGAAATGGAGAAAACATATCCTATCACTGATTGCATATTCTATCCTAGATAAAAGTAAAATTGCCATTGGACAAAATCCTGTCTCCTTTTTTGGGTCTCCCTCTTGCTCTCCTGAGTTTGACTGCTCCACCTTCTCCTTCTTATATTTTGTAGGTGTCTCCTTCTTTCGCACCAGAGATTTGTACATTACGGGGGCTTGCTGGAACCCGCAGAGCATACTTAGCAATGCCTCCATTGAACATTTCTGATCTTTCCAAGAAGGAATTTTCATATGTCTGCAAAAAAGACAAAAATGTCTTCATGTTACCAGCAATTTATTTTCCAATTGGCAATACTTGCAATAGAAAAAAAATTGAAAACCCCAGTCAGCAATTTGAAGCACAGATCTGTGTCTGGAAACATATAATTCTTCACTCATGGACTGTACTATGATTTCCCAAATCATAAAATTGTGAACTATTGAAAGAAAAAGTACATCTAAACCAAAGGGAAGGAATGACACATTTGATGTCGACAGTAATAAAAGAAATAATATTTAACAATAAAGACCCGACTGTGTGATTTATAAAATGGAGCTTTCCCTAGGAATTTTTGACGCTAGGGTCTAGGATTTGACTGTACATTTTGCTTCAGGGTTTAGATTTAGTTCATAAAAGTGCAGCTCAAGGATGGCTGCTAAATCTTTTGAAAGGTTTTTTTGTTTGTTATTTATTTGGTCTATTGCCTTAAGCCTGTGGGACTGGATCTAGAAAGCAAAAATTGGCTGTTTGCCCCGCTGGCATCCATATTTCCTTCCTACAGCTTCAGCCCCTGATTCCCCTTCATGGAATTCACCTCTTCCCTCATATTCCACCAGTGTTGTTTTGAAAGAGATTGACAGAAGTAAGTCCAGATTAATCTCAGCCAGCACCTTAGTTGCAGGAATTACCAGTGATCAGCACAGAAACCTAGCAGAGCCAATGAGACCTTTGCTGAGGCTCTGGGGAAATAGAAATTCTCTTTCTTCTGGCATTAGTGGATGAGAGTGTAAAACTTCAGCTCTGAAATTACTCCAGCCACCTCAATACTAGAAGGAGGAATCAGACTGTGGCCAAAAGACTAGGCTTAGGGGAAGCCAGAGCTCTCACATGTTTGTTGGCCTCACTTTTTTTTTTAAGTTTTTATTATAAAACTGATGTACAGAGAGGTTACAGTTTCATACGTTAGCCATTGGATACATTTCTTGTACTGTTTGTTACCTTGTCCCTCATACCCCCCTCCCCCCTCCCCCTTACCCTTTCCCCGCCTGAGGTGTTCAGTTCACTTACACCAAACAGTTTTGCAAGTATTGCTTTTGTAGTTGTTTCTCGTTTTTTACCCTGTGTCTCTCAATTTAGTATTCCCTTTCAATTTCCTGGTTCTAATACCAGTATACACGGTTTCCAATATACTCAGATAAGATTACAGAGATAGTGTAGATACAATCACAAGAAGGTGATACAAGAACATCATCAATAGTAGAAGCTACAGATACACATGAGATGTTGAAAGTAGTTACAACTGTGATATAACAATCATTTCCATAAAATGGAGTTCATTTCACTTAGCATCATCTTATGTGATCATAAGGGTATAGCTATTGGGCTCTTGTGATCCTCTGCTGTGACTTGCCTAAACCTGTGCTAATTATTCCCAATAAGGGAGACCGTAGAGTCCATGTTTCTTTTTGAATCTTGAATCAAACCATTCCTTAAGCCAGAACTCCTCAGAGTTTTTATTACACTACCCAAGGAATTCTTACTCCTTCATTTGTTTGTTTATTTATTTTGCTTAAATCACTTTGAGTTTATCTCCCATGTAACTTCAAAGTTCTAAGGAATGTAATGTAAATCAGTAGCATCAAAAATGAGAATTTATATTCCATATTCATATTCTCACTCATTTCTTTCTATATCAATTTACAGAGTGCCTACTATGTGCCAAACGTTGGAAATAGATAAATGAAGGCTACTGTCACTCTCAAAGAGGAAAAGATAGAGGAGTGAGTAATATGTTACAATATAATGTGGGTAACAATGAAATGAGTCATCAGGAGAGAGAGGATGAAGAAACTAATTAAGGCTAGGAGCATCAGTAAAGAAGTTAAGCAAATAAGGAAGGGACATTTTAAGAGGAATAGATAGCAGGTGCACAGGCCAAGAGGCGTGACTTCCATGGCTCTTCTGGGAATCAAGACTCCTTAGAGTTTCGTATATGAACGACTAAGGTTAGCACAGAGATGTGGCTGGAAGGGCAGAATCCATTCTCAGTTATAAAGGAGGTTGTAAGGCCCATCATCAGTGGCTTATACCCAAAAATGTCTCTGTCCTGAAGTTTAGAAAGATGCAGGCAATATCTGCAAGTGATGGCATGAACAGATTTCCTTTGTCTCACTCTTTGAAGCTGCTCAACTCTGTAAGATCCTGGCTCAAGTCAGAGTTGTGCTTATGACTAAGCCTTCCTCCCCTCACCCTTTCAGCTGCAAAGAAGAATCATAAGGGTGATACTGACAGACTCCTGTGCTATTGTGCATTTCAGATATTCATCTGTGCTCTGGAAAATGGCTTGAAATTCTCCATGGAGAGTGCAGACAGAAAGGTCACCAATTATGCAAAATGAATAATGGGCTTGGAGCAATCAGGCCACGCAGCTGCTACAGTGAATACTCAGGACCCATCCCCGCCCCCCCCCCCCCCCCCGCCAGGTGCCTGTGTCCCTTCCCAGTGGTCCCAGACAGACATCTGCAGCCAAGCCCTTAGTTAACTAGTATTCCTAGACAGCTGGGAGAGATCCACAATGGAAGCAAACTAAAAAAGCTATAGCTCTGGGCAGGGCAAAGGTCTTCTAGAGGTTTCTCTGTAGGCTCCAATGAATGACTCATTCTCAGAGGTAAAGTGTTAAATAAAGAACAAAAGAGTTAAAACTATAGCCAGCAGCCAGCCAAGCTTCAGTGAACAACCATGAAAATGCCTGAGGCCACCTTATGTTCTAGAAGGTGGCATCACCTAGCCATGGCTCCCTGGAGTATGAATGTCAGTCAAGGGGGAAAACATTGCTAAGAACCTACTGTGTGACAAGGAGTGGAGAATACAGAGCTGAATCCTATATATTGCCAAGGAAAAACAGTCAATCAGCTAATGTGTGCCAAATGCTGGGAAATGAGGTTCGGTGCTTTGGTAAGAGAGAACAGAATTTCCACATGTGACCTATGGCATCTGTTTACAGAAAGCCAACCATGTAGCTGGCACCCCAGTTGATGAAGAAACTGAGATCTAATAAAGTAATGATCTGAGAGAGAGGCTAGAAAGCAAGTCATCTCAATTGCAACATGACAACTCTTTCCACATTGCTATGTAGAGGGGAAAGCATGAAGACTCGTACAAGAAATGGACCAAAGGCCTAACGTATGAAACTGTAACCTCTCTGTACATCACTTTGACAATAAATAAGAAAAGAAATAAATTAGAAAGAAAAAAAAGACTCAGTTGTAGGTAAGCCTCAGTTTCTGAAGTAGAGTTTCTAGTGCCTTGCTAGAACTAAAGTACAAGAAAAGATCCATCTTTCTATAATGTCATGGTCTTAAATCAGGCTGGTATAACAAAAAACAACAGAGATTGGGCAGCTTAAACAACAGAGACTTATTTTTCACAGATTTGGAGACTCTTAAGTCCCAGATCAAGGTGCCTGGTAAAGGCTCTTTCTCCAACTTGAGACACCCATCTTCTCTCAGTATACCACATACCCTCAGTGTAGACATGGTGGGAGCAGAATGCAAAGAGAGATGAAGGAAGAAAGAAAAGAGTGAGAAAGAGATTCTCTTCTTCTAAGGCCATTGATCCTATAGAGTTAGGATAGAAACTTGACAAACTCATTCTAACTTTAGCCACCTCCCACAAACACTCTCTTTAAATACAATCACACTATAAATCAAAGCTTCAGGGAGGAGAGAGGAATGACAATTTGTTAACATTTACTTGAAAAATTTGTAAGGGGGGGGAACTGTTTAGAGTTTGGTTGATTGGTTGGTTTTCTGTTTTACTTTTTTTTTTAATAGAAGAAATCTATCAAACTGAATTTCCCATAGCTTGTATTATAAATGTCAAATACATTTTTAAGAGGAAAACAATGAGTTTTCTGGTTGTATGATGAGGATTCTGAGTGCCTTAATAATGCCCCCCTGGCAAATTTTGAGAGGTGTCAATACAGAGCAATAGAAAGAGGAACACCTGAAAGGAAAGGTAGGATGAAGTGAGAGGGTAGAAGGTCCTAGATTGCAGACAGATAGCAAGAATCCTGCTGGTCACTGCTGTTGACTCTCAAACCTCACCCCATTGTGGACCCAGGAATCCAGGTGGTGAGTTCCCTCCTCACCAGCTTCCCATTGAGCTCCCAGCAAGAAAGTAAGGTAGGAGAGTATCCTTCACCATTTTTCACTGCTGGATCTCTAAAGATTGTCTTCCCTACTGCATGTCTTCCAAGCAGCCATGTTTATAATTTTGCTCAGTCTGGGGCCCGGTGAATTTTTCTCCTTTTACTCCTTTATTTCTAGACATAAACCTTCCCACTACCCCTGTCCCAGAGGTACTGCATGACCTCTTTACTGTTCTCTGTAGACACGGGTTGACCTTTGTAAACAGTCATTGCAAGGCTAGTCTCACAGGACAGTGATCTTTGCACACAGCCCTCCCCCACAAGTTGTAGAATTCATTGTCAACATAGTGTCTAGTGAGTATCACTGCTGCATTTTTTCACTCTTTGTCCCAGTATTTTTGTGCCTCCTCTTGCCCTCTTCAAAACAGACATACAATATGTAAGGTGCACAAATCAAAAAAACAACAAGGGAGGAAAAAAAGTAAAAACAAAAATAACAGGGCTGGTATATAAAAACATAGTTGAAGGGCTAGGAATATGTCTTAGTAATATAGTGCTTACCTAGCATGCATGAAGCCCTGGGTTCGATTCCATAGTACCACACGAATAGAATAAGCTAGAAGTGGATCTGTGGCTGAAGTGGTAGAGTGCTAATCTTGAGCAAAAGAAGCTCAGGTACAGGTCCCAGGCCCTGAATTCAAGCCCCAGGACTCACACACACACACACACACACACACACACACACACACACACACACACCTGTGTTTCTGTTTCTTGGCATTCATTTAGATAGACATCATTTTATATGATCATATGCACACAGTGAGACCAAAAGAGGATATTCTTAGCAGAGGATTACAAAGGCTCAATAGTTATGTGCATATGACCTGATCATTTTCTTGCTAAGTGTTAGGAAGATATTGTCTCCGTTGCTTTTCCCAACAACCCTGAGGCATAGATGTGCTGTTGGCTTTACAGATGGGGCAGGGGGCATACAGTTGAATCCATTGCCTACAACAGAGAGGTAAAGACCATACCCAGGGTCCTCTGCCCAATTTTCTCTCCCTAGCTCTTCCTTACCATTAACTAATTTTCCTCTTGGTGGAACACAGGCCCACATGGAAGGTGAGACTCTGTTAGCTCCTTGTATCTATAAGGTCTGGACTAGAATTCACCCCCACTCAAGCTTCTTCAGTCTATGCTGATATCATGACCTCTGTTTCCATCCAGGCCTTGCTACTTCTTTTCCATCAGATATCTGTGGCCTGCAGGTCATCACTTAGCCTAGATTAGGAATATATAGATATAGATGTAGATATAGATATAGATGTAGATATAGATATAAATATAGATATAGATATAGATATGGATATAGATATAGATATATATTCATATGGTAAGTGCTATCATTCTCTTTTGACAAATGAAAAAACTAAGGCCAAATGAAAGTTGGGCTAAGCTATGCATACCAATACAGAAGTCCAGAGACAAACACTTCAAATTTTACATGATGTTCCTCACAAAGGAGAGAAGCTCACCAAGCTTGAAGTAAGGGAGTACTAGTAAATGTTTCTGACAGCAAAGAACTTGAAATATCCAAAATGTCATTTTTCTTCAGGCAACTTTGGATTGCCAACTGTGAGAAAATGATGTCTAAGCTTAAGTAAACCTACACCACTCAGGTAAAGAAGAATTGGGAACAGTACTCTTACCATTTTGAAACAGGAAGGGGAAAAAAAGCTTATGAGTTTTGATGGCATGTGGGTAGCTTTTTTGAGAAGAGGGAGGGAGACTTTTATGAGAAGAAAGGCAGAGCTAGAGTTTCTTTGACCTCTTATCCTTAAAAAATGAAAAGGAGGAATAATCAAATATACGCTGAAAATATAACAGCAAACAAGCTCTGAAGTGACATTTGGGCTCTGTGGTGTTCTTCCGGCTATGTGACAATGAGTGCTTGTTCAGTTAGCTTTTCCCAAAGCCAAAGAAAGGTCCCTAGCTAAAATGTCACAATGCATCTTATTTTCCATTTTCAGCATGCCTTCTGAAGGGAGACTGACACTCTGTTCTGCCCTCATGCACAACTTTGAAAATAACAGCCCCAGAGCTTAAAGAAAGGTAAGCAGGAAGGAGACAGTTTGGTACTGGCTCCAGATCTCTGAGTTTCATTTTACAGAGGGTACGAACTCTGGTAAGGAAAAGGGAGAGGAGACTAAAGGATGGCTGTTACATAATCTCCAACAAAGACATCTGACCTATTTTGTATGACCATGTGATGCTCTGAAAACTGATCATTGGAATTACATTTAAAAACTAGGAGGGTTTGCTTTTGTTTTGGTTTTCATTTTCTGGCCAATTTGGTTGCTATTAGTAAAGGCTTTAACTTTTTTCTATAAATAAGGGCCATTATTGACCCAAAGGACTGAACCATACCTCAAAAAAGCCATGACCCTTTCCTTTCCAAAATTAACCCTATAATTTGGATTTACAAGGTCACATATGTTTTGCCTGTTACCTATATCTCTAGTCTTACTGCTTAGTATTCATTCCCTATACCTTGTGATCTTTCACTGTTACACAAAAGGTGTCTATACTCATGTGATTTCCCCTTCCTAGGATATCTTTAAACTCCTATACTTTCGAATACCTTTATCTCCTCTCCTACTCTTCTAGATAGTCACAAACATGGCATTGTGAATCTATGGCATGCTGTCACATCTTGGAGTATATTTTTTGCCATAACCTGTCGAACCCAAGTTCTTCATTTGTACAGCAAATCTTGATATTGCAATCTTCTTCCAACACCACTATTACAATGGGCAAACAATGAGTCAACCCAGATCCAGCCTTCCTGCTGTAATTAACCTATCCTTCTTGTTATTATGGGATCAGTCTTTTAAAACATAAGTCCCTTTTCTGTCCATTTTGATCTTTATTTCCAAACAAATGACAATACCTAAATATGACATCGATACCTATATGCTTATGTTTCCCTCCAGTAAATGTTCTTAAATTAAATGACTCATTCTCCTTTCTTAATCTATCCCAGCACTAGCAATCTTTTATACCCCAGTTCAAATGTCTTTTTAGTAATAAGCATTTCATCATTTTATATTATCTCTTCTCTTTATGGTGTTTCTACTGTGCTTTCTTTACAGACCTTGAAGTGTAATTCTTATAATTGTTATTTGCTTGTTTGTTGCTCTTTCCCCTTAAAGAATAAACTCCTTGAAGACAAAGGTTTCTTCTTATTTGTCCATAGCAAAATCAGTTATATACTAAGTGTTCATTACATAGTTCCTGCAATTAAATGTATATTATACACTAACATTTACAGTAGGTACAGTGGTTCATATCTATAAGCTCAGCTACTTGCTAAATGTAGGTTGGAGGAAAGCAGTTCAATATCAGCCCAGGAAAATAGTGAGACTCCTATCTCAACTAATAAGCTGGGGATTACAAAGCATGCCTGTTATCCTAACAACAAGGGAAGCATAAATAGGAAGCTCTCTGCTTAGGCTAAACTAGGCAAAGAATACACAACCATACCCCTCCCCCCCCCCAAAAAAAAACCCTAAATCCAAGGGCTAGAGGTATGGCTCAGCCACATAGAACATCTGCCTAGCAAGCATAAAGCCATAAGTTCAAACCCAGTGCCATCCAAAGGAGAGATAAATACATCCTCACATACAACTATCCATTAGTCATCCCAACAGATCTCTGAAATATACCATCTCAAGTTTAAGATGAGAAAGTTAAGCCTCACAAAGTGAACTGACCAGTCTATGATGGCACATGATATAGATGACTGTAGATCTGGAAGGCAGCTCTCACACTCCTCTTGCAGTTCTAAGTTTGTATGATTCTATTTCCCTATTCATAACTTTATGCCACAAAAGAAAGGAGAATCATTTTCATTGTAGTCTTCAGTAAAAAAAAAAAAGCTGGCAAATATTCTTCCCTTATTTGCAAGACTTTATTATGCCCCATTGGAAATGAATATCATAAACATTAGCTTCAGCACTGTAACATGATGGCAGATCCTTTTATTATCATTGTTTAAACATTTGGGTAGTAAGCAGGTACATCTCACGCAACATATGTTCTCAGTCAAACATATATCCTCTATGCAAATTTTATGGGGTTATCTTTATTAGGTGTTATTTATTCAAAAGGCAGAAGGTGCCAACGTGTAGAAAATAATGAACAAGACTTGACTGTGGAAAAACATCTTAATTATGTAGGTCAAGAGTCCTTAACCAGACAGCCACAAAGGCTTAGTGGCATTCAAAAATCACTTCATAAAAAGGAGGGGTTGTAAGGATATGCATATATTAACTCCAGGCATAAAATAAAATCTAACTAGCATAAAACCATCTTATACAAAATCCCCCAAAGAGCAGAGATTTTTCTCCCCTGTGACTTGAGAGTGCCAAGATTAGTAAATAAAGGATATGTTCAAGTGGGAAGAACATTTTTGTTTTTAATCTATAGGTTCATCACTTGAATCCCATCTTTGCTCCTTACCTTCTGAGTTTCTTGAGACAAGTTACTTCACCAGTTTAAGACATTTTCATAGTGAAGACTGTGAAGTGGGGCTATACTGATGAACGCATCTGACTGTTTCTTACTGTAAAGATTATGTGGTAGACCTATGTGATAGGAAAACTTGGAACACAGTACAGAGGTGTTCAATAAGTGCTTATTATTCTCACACTATCCATTCAGGGATATAGACTTTTTCCAAATATGGGTTTCCAGGAGAAAATGTAGGTTAGAAAAAAGTTGAAATATTATATAATTTATCCTCTGTTTCTGTTCCAGATTCTATCATTTGAATTTAGTTTTGCTAGGCCTTTAAAAATGAATATGCTAATAGGTCTAGAAATGCAACTCTAATCAATCAGGAATCAGGTACAAGGATATTTAAGAACAGAAAGGAAGATATAAGAACAGTAAATTCTTAAGGACATTTAACAACTTCATTCATCAAAAAGATAGCCTTCTGCCTTCCTCCTCTTCACAATTCCCCTATTCTACTTAACTTGGTTCCAGAGAAAGCACTGTTTCTCAATTGGAGGTAGTTTCTCCCTACCCTAGGGCGGTAGGGGGTGGGGGGACATGACATTGTCAAATGGGGCCAGTATTAGCTACCCCATGGAGCAGCATGAGTGGCATCTAGTGGATTCTATCCCACCACACACAGGACAGTGCCCCACATAAAACTTTCTGATTCAAGGGTCAGTAGTGCTAAGGCTGAAAGGCCCTAATTGAATGAGTTATGAGCAAACAGAACAGGGTTAAAAGGAAAAGGTCCTAATCTCATCCAAGAAATATTTAGTGAGTTCAACTCTTGGTGTAAAATCCTTTACAAGGTCCTAGGAAAAGTGATCTAAGAGTTTCAAAAGAGCTTAAAAGCAGGAAAGGAATTTGGCAGCTGGGCTTCAGCCATTTATGTGGAAAATTCTATCCTGCTCAAGATTCCAATTTCCCTAGAATTAGATTTGCAGAAATTCTTTTACAATAGGATATAGTAGCAGTTTGTGTCAGAGTAGTTAGTAAAAGATGCGGGTTTTAGGGAGTAATTAAAAGAAGTCTTTAGATGCAAATTGCCAGCATGCTTAGCTAGAAGCTATCTCAATGAAATCCCCTGGAAGAGGAACTTTCAACTCTGTTTTCAAAATTAATTGGATAGCTCACTACATCTGACTAGGAAATAAAAGGCCAAGAAATTTTGTTCTAGGTTATTGTCCTTGTTTTTATGGATGAAATTGAAATTTTATTTTTCCATATTCTACTCTTCAATACTATGGTACAGGTTTTTTCTTGTTCTTTTTTTCACTTCAATCATCATTTTTAAAAAGTTAATAAAAAGAGCTAGTTGATTGCAAGGCTAGAAAGCAAGTCTCTATTCCCCTAGGGATTTTGTTCTGTTTTTATCTACGAAGAGAAAGAGAAAGATGTGATAAACAACTCTAAGCCCAGTGGCTCAGACCTCTAATCCTAGCTACTGAGGCAGCTGAGATCTGAGGATGGGAGTTCAAAGCCAGCCAGGGCAAGGAAGTTCGGGAGACTCTTATCTCCAATAAACTACTCAGAAAAAGCAGGAAGTGGCATCATGGTCCAAGTGGTAGAGTGCTGACCTTGAGCACAAAGAGGCTCAGTTAAAACCCCATGACTGGCAAAAAAAATTTAAAAAAGAAAGAAAACCTCAAGCTATCCCATTCTTATTCCCTAGTTTCTCAAGGCTTCCAAAAGTATTACACCAAGAAGGATATAGCCAACACCACTAATACCTATATCTTAGTTAGTGGAGAATTCTGGAGCTCAGGATTAAAATTTGAAAGTCAAATTTCAAAAATGTCATGATTGTTCACAGGGAAATAGCACCGAATAAGTGTCTATTTGGGGGTGTAAAGTACATTCCAAATTCATGTTAGGTTAATGCTGTATATGGAGCATCCATAAACCTACAGCAACTACACGAGACACAAAGGGGCAAAGACCTATACCTGCTGATCCTTCTCAACCAAACATAGCACTTTAACAAGCAGGAGTCTAAGGGACCCAACTACAGTGGATCGAAGCAGTGGCAGATGGATTCTACATGTCCATGTGGGTAACTTAGAAGACTGGATGTTAAAGTGATGCATAAATGAGGCAAACAAAGTTCAGTGATTGGATAGACAGATATCTTTTGCTAGATCAAGAGAGACTTGGAGATAGCCATAGGACTATTCTCAGAAAGGCTAGCCTAACAACTATCCCATTGGCCACTAAGCCACAGTAGGGAGGTAGAAGGAGTTCTCAATATTAGAAGGCTGAGTGAGACTACCTCTAAATCTGAATACAGGAATTAGATGGCTGGGACACAGACATCAGGCAGGCAAATAGGATCAAGGAACCAGGTGTATTATTTATTCATTTAACATATGTTTTTTATCCTTAGCACTGAGAAATACAGTCAAACCCATAGAAGACTACGTAGAAATCCCTTAATCTATGGCATCTTAAGGAAATCACCAGCATCATTAAATAGGAAGAAAATTGACAAAACAAATAAAAAAGGCCCAGCGCTAAACTAGTTTCTGAGAAGACCACTCACATTTATGCAACAATTACAACATCAAATTCACATAACAACCCTATAGTTTAATATTACATTAGACTGACTAAAATCACTAAAGATTAGAAGCATTAAACACAAGCTTTCACAAGAGGGGCAGAAGACATCCATCTTACCTGCATCTTCAAAACTGGTACCTCCCTCTCTCTGCATTGCACTGGCACCAAAGTTCCATGCACACAAAAGCATCAGGAGACCATCCTAGTAATGCATGCCAATAATTACAGAAATTGGGAAGCAGAGGCTGACCTCCTGGCCGGAGTCTCACATCACCAAGTACATTATTGCTAAGAGTTGCCAAGTAGAAGACACTAGACCCAGTTAAATTTGAATTTCAGACCACAGTATTTTTATTAAACAGCTTCAATATTGCATGGAACACATACTAAAAAATTATTTCTCTGAAACTCAGATTTAATTGGGCACCTTATATTTTAATTTGTTCAATCTGAACCTAGACCTGCACCACAGGAGATAAGGAGCCCTAACCATGACAAGAAAAGGGGTAAGGGGTCAAGAAACTTAGTAGACAACTATCAAAACTTACACACACTGTATACACACACGTGTGTGTGTGTGTGTGTGTGTGTGTGTGTGTGTGTGTGTGTGTGTGTGTACCAGTCCTAGGGCTTGAACTCAGGGCCTAGACAGTGTAGCTGAGTATTTTACTCAAGGCTAACAACACTCTACCACTGGAGCCACAGCTCCACATACAGGATTTTTTTTTTCTTTTGGTGGTTATTTAGAGTCTCGTGGACTTTCCTGCCAGATTGGCTTCAAACCATGATCCTCAGATCTCAGCCTCCTGAGTAGGTAGGATTACAGGTATGAGCCACCAGTACTTGGCTTCTTCTCCAATACACGCTTGCATAATTACAGAAAAGACACTTAGTAAAGCCCAACATGTATTCCAAGTGATTAAAAACAAAAAATTAAGATTAAAAAGCCATAAAATATTGGAATAAAAATGACAGAACAGAAATAAGAAATCTTAACATGTAAAAGAACAGATCTCTGAAAAACATTTAACTCTTACTTAGAATCCCCATGGAGGGCACCTGTGCTCAAGCTGATGGGAGGACAAGGATGAAGCCTTCTTGCTGTACAAACTGTAATGCACTATATTCTTTTCTAAAGTGCTAGGCTTTGGGGGTAGGGATGTTGAAATGCTGTGATTTATATTGATTGTTTCAAACTAGACAACCTATAATCATATATAATACATTTAAAATCAAATGTCTTCTACATTTCCCATGCTGATCTTACAAGTGAGGTTGTCTAACACAATTTGTTGTGTTAATTGGAGGGGTTTTTCTTCCAAAACTCTGATTGAGGTGACCTGTACTCCATTTACCTTAGGCCAGATTCCCTCAACGCAGCCCATGTGGTCATGGATCCTCTTCCAGGCTTAGGCCCCACAAGGGCCTTCCCTCCCAGTTCTCTATCCCTGTAGAACTCTCCCCCTGCAGCTCCTGGCATGACTTCTTTCTCACCCTCCAATTTCCCTGATCAGGCCTTCTCTAATAACTGCATTAGCTAAATATTATCTATCTGAGAACCCTGCAAATTACCTCTATTCCTAACAATGTATAAATTGACAATTACTCTTGGCCCTCAACCAGAATATAAATAGCCGACACAAAGTCTATCTCTGCTTTACTTTCCACTCTATATTCAGAATCTAATATAGTGCTTAGCATAAAAAATCAGTGTTTATAGGATAAAAAAAATATGCAGAATGAGTGACTTAATTAGCAGATTAACCTGATTGAGCTCGAACATGAATGAATGAATGCTTACATCTTAACTCTGCAAATCATGTTTTATTCCTTGTTTATTCTTTATGGTTAAGATCTTTTGCCAGCCCACAGCCGTTTATCTTCATTATGGGCAGCCGTATATCAACTTATTCATTTTCTTCTTTCATTCCTTTGAGAGCTCTTTATGTATCAGGCACTATGTAGATTTGAACAGTAACAACCCAAATTCAACTCGAAGTAAAGTCAGAAAATATGTCAACCAATGGCAAACATTGCTGGTGATTTTGAATCAACGAAGTAATTTGATATAAATCAATTTCTCTTCCTATGGGCATCTCACAAGACCCAAGTTCATTAATGGGAACTTTTGCCTCCAGCCCCCTGTGTTTTCTGGCTCACACCTATAACCCTTGGGAAAATGGAGAATTTCCAGAAAAGGCTGCAAGGCAGAAAGATATAAAATGAAGTGGGGCATTTGGGGATGGGGGAGGGGGTAGCATGTACGGATGAGATGAAGAACGTAAGGGAGGTAGAATTCACATTAGCTCTTCTGTCATCTCCTGTGGTGAACCTCATTAAACTAGTCACCATCCCCAGTCACTTTATCTGCAGTAGCAGAGACTGACTTTTTTCACTCTTCCTTCATGCATTAGTTTCATGGCAACTATTGAACCTGTCTCTAGCTTCCTCTATGGATAGAATTTGAGCTTACATTCTCTCCAGCTTTTCTTTTCTTCTTTAAATTTTGTTGTAAAGGTGATGTACAGAGGGGTTACAGTTACATAAGGTAATGAGTACATTTCTTATCAAACACTGTTACCCACTCCCTCGTTTTTCTCCACTTTTCCTCCCCCTAATCCCCCCCCAAAGTTGTAAAGTTCATTTCCAACATAGTGTCTTGTGAGTATCACTGTTGCATTAGTTCACTCTTTGTCCTTTGTCTCACCATTTTGTTATTCCCCTTCCCTTCCCCAAATCAGATAAACATATATACAACAAGTAATCCTTCTTCAAAGATCCTAAATGGATTAACTCTTACCTGGTGGGTTTTAATTTCACCATTCCCTTAAATAATACTCTCCTCTCTGCTAGTTGCTTGCCTCCTGAAGGAAATTGCTCAGGCACACATGACTGGCTTCTTAATCTGAGTCTTTATACTTTATCATAGATGATTCAGAGCCAGAAAGAGAAAATTTTCGAAAAGGCAAATGAAAGGGAAATAAATACAGACCTGCCTTCAAGGTCATCAGTATATTTTTTGGTGTAGGATTGCCCTAGGTAAAATTATTTTCACTTACCAATTTGCAGAAATGAAAAATACCCCACTGTGAAAACCACATAGTAGTCACAGTAGCATGTGGCACTGATGACTTACACTTTATGATAAAACACATTGGGATCAGGCACCTGGAAGACCATTTCATGGTGAGGCGAAAATCCTGTGAACAGTGATAACATGGTTAATGGCACTGCAAGGCTGATCTCGCTAATTTTACAATTCTCTTTTATGCATAGGTTATCATACTAATTAGCTACATCTGGAATATTTGTCATTTTAATAGAGCAATTTCACATTCCCTTTGCTTTAGTTTTGTGGCCTCCAACCTGACATTCAGAGGTCTCAGCAAGTTTTAGCATATGAAATGCTCTGGATGAATTGCAACAAGTCACCTTGAGGTGGGAAAATCATTGGAGGTGGTGTGGTAGAAAGAATACAGGCTAGGAAATCACATGAGTCAATGAAAATATCAGTATAGATGTTGGCAAGTCCCTTCATCTTTCTGAATGTGTTTCATTAAAAATGGAAAACTTGAATCTAACTGGTAGGCCAATTGTGAGGATTAAAATAATCTCTCTCATATGTTCAACATCTAATTCAGTAAATGGTCTGTGTGGAGCAATAGTAAGACAATTCTTTTTTTTTTAACAGTTGTAAAACTTATCTGAGTAGACCTAATAAAGAGAATAATTTCTTTAAAACATCATTATACATAGCAGAGCATCACAAGGCCCAATAGCTATACCCTTATGAACACATAAGATGATGCTAAGTGAAATGAACTCCATGTTATGGAAACAATTGTTATATCACAGTTGTAACTACTTTCAACGTCCTATGTGTATCTGTAGCTTCTATTATTGATGATGTTCTTGTATCACCTTCCTGTGGTTGTACCTACACTATCTCTGTAATCTTATCTGAGTATATTGGAAACCGTGTTTACTGGTATTGGAAGTAGGAAATTCAAAGAGAATACCAAATTTGAGAGACACAGGGTAAAAAAAGACAAACAACTACAAAAGCAATGCTTGCAAAACTGTTTGGTGTAAGTGAACTGAACACCTCCGGGGGTGGGGAGGGGAAGTGAGGGGGGGAGGAAGGGGGGTATGAAGGACAAGGTAACAAACAGTACAAGAAATGTATCCAATGCCTAACGTATGAAACGGTAACCTCTCTGTACATCAGTTTGATAATAAAAATTTTGAATAAAAAAGAAAGAAAAAAAATAAAAATAAAACATCATTGTAAGGATGTTTACAAGTAACTTTGTGTCCCACACGTTTCAAACATTCTTTTTCTTTCTACTACTGTAGGAGTTAAAATCTTTTCTGTCAAAGTGGTTGCTTGATATAAGCCCTGGCCATTTTAAGGGTAGCTGCCATCTTTCAAGAAAGCTATTTGAGTTAAGCCACATCCTGTTATAAGAATTGTTTTCCTAACAGGTGGAGGCATGACTCAAGTGGGTAGAGCGCCAGCTGAGTAGGAATTGTTTTCCTGACAAGTTTTGGACAGATGTCTTGGTTTGGTTTGATTGCTCAAATAAACTTTAACCACTTTCAAACCAACCAATTATGAAAGATTGTGAACCTAAGTTCTAACCAATCAAAATAAAAGATGGTAACAGGTTAGCAATAAAACCTGGGTGGACCGCCAGCCCAGTGTGCTTGCTTACTTGGATTCCTATCAGTATCACACTCTTCTGCAGAAGTAAAATCTTGCCTGCTGAGTTCCTTTCAAGGTGGTCGTATTCCTGCATGGCACCCCAGTATCCTGAGACATTTCTAACACCACTCTGTGTGAATAGCAGCATAGAAGAACAGAGGGAATCAACAATTTGCCTCAATAGAGAACAGAGCTTCCAGATGAAAAAATGAAAATCAGTGACTTTGGTTTCAAGCCCAAGACATATTTAAATATCCTACAGTAGCTTAGCCACTTTATGAGAAACCAAATCCTTTGATCCTTTGATCACAAGGACATATGGTGACATACATCATAAAAATGGAAGAGGTCAAGATATTGGCCTGTAGATGTGTATTGTAATCCATAGTCTACTGATATCAACCATTATTGTTATTGATGTTGTAATTGTTAAAAGAGAAGATGAATCTGGGCAATCCACCAACAATAGCAATGATTATTATTCTTAAAGTACTCACAAGAGCAGAAAAAAACCTACAAAAATATGGTTGACACACATAAAACTCATGTCAATTACAATTGTAACCATCTGTAAAGCTAATCATTTATCCTTAATTTTTCTCCCCAGAAATGTAGTCCCTTAAGGAATCTGAAAATTTGATTCAATAAAATAAGAGCTAGGTTAAATTTCTGACAATAGTTGTTGTATAAGCTTCTGGTGTTTCATCTTGAGACATCTTCTAATAATGGTTAGAGTTTTAGAAACAGCATAGAGAAACAATGCATAGTAAACCCCAAATGGAATATTCCAGGTCAAACTAGACTAGACTACCTTATAAGAACAATAGAACAAACCACTAGATATATAAGCTTTACACAATCTTGTCCCATGTTGCTTTGTCCTCATGTACCTGAAGCCTTTATCAGTTCCTGGGAGATACCATGCTCTAATCTCTACCAGGAGTTGAATAGACTCTGGAAACTGCAACATTTTCCCTTCTAATCATTTGAACAACTCTTATCCATTCTTGAAGTCTCATTACATATTCCTCCAGAACTCCTCCCATCCCCTCCATCACCTATCATTGACCACCAATATCTAATCCCAGTGTTGCTTTTATCTCTATGAATTCCCATAACAACTACCAAGGAAAATTGAGATGACCTGTTAACAAATCTGCATCTCCTTCCAGACCATAAGTCTGGGTCTGCTTCATGGTTTATTTGCCACTAGTAGTCCACTCAGTATTAGTTGGGTGGGTAGGTTTTAGGGATTCTATCTTAAATATTCACAACAGATCGACTGATTTCTCATGACTACCAGGTAAATTGTTCACTCCTCAGCTAATTCCAATGATATAGGCTACTTAAAGGGGTCATTTGTTCTTGAATTATTTGAATTCACTTTTAATAAAACTTATCAGCCATCACCTTATCACCACTTTTCTCCACTGTGTAGACACTGCTCTGACATTATCTTTTTTATGATTTAGTTTCTGATGAAAGCAGGAACAACCGAGATATGAGAGCAAGAATGTGCTAGTTCTGCCATTAACCTTGGTGGGATTGTTGCTGTTCCCTGAGCTTCCATGTGCTCTGTCACTGTCATCCCTGCCCTGCTCATTCCAGAAAGGAAGATGGATGAAGGTCTGTAAAGGTCCAGAGGGATCCCACGAGACCCTACATAGATAAGTATGGGTACTTATGAAGCTACACACTGTTGAGGTTCAACATCACAACCTCTTTGGATTCTCTCTTTCCTTCACTTCCCATGAAATATTCACACTGGCTTCTATTGTTTCCCTATGGGTCTGAGAAACAGTACCATTCTCTGTTTAGCTTTTACAGCCCCATTTGCAAACTCCTACTAACCAAACCCATAAGGTCAGTACCTTTTAAACCCAACTTTAGCTACTCCCCAGGCAGGCCAATTAAAGAGCCCACCTGCTGTAGATTGGGTTACCTCCCAGAATACAAACACATATGGCTTCTTTAAAAGGGAAAAATGATAAATGGCAAAAACACATGTTTATACTTAAACCTGTTATGCACAAGAGCTTTCAACTCCTACTAAGAAAGTTTCATTGGGGTTATATGTGTGTCTGCTGCCTGTAAGAAGGATCGGCTGTCAAATGATTCTGCAGGCTCTAGAGATTCCCTATGGAGAAGTAAGGGGAAAGCAGAGGGATTGTAGCCTGGAAAGCAGAACAAGTTGAGGATTCATTCTCACCTTGTGACATCTGCAGGTTGGGAAATGGGAAGGCTGTGGAATGATCTCATTCACTTGAAGCCTGAGACTCACACATCCTCCCCTATCCCTCTGCTTATCAGCTCTCTATTTTTAAAAGCAAGAGATCTCAACTGTGCTTTAAAAATCTCAAGTGATGCTCACAAAAGCTAAAGCCCCCTGTCCAGTGTCTAGATCTCCAGAGAGGATTGTCAGAGCGTTAGCTTTGTCTTTTGTCTCTTCCAAAGCATGCAGGAAACAAATTTAATAGCTGTTTCAAAATTCCAATAGGGTTTTATCTCCCTGACTTTGGGTAACTTGGCCCAAGTCCCTTAGAATAAGCACTTTGACCATGGCAGAGAGAACCTGTTTTCTTTTAACTAAACCCTTGAGTCTGGTAATCCCACCTGAGGGATCTCTTGGTGATGCTATCTTAGCTTTTTTTTTAATCTCACAGGAAGTGCACTTCAGTGTTTTACATAGTTTGTATTTTGGGAAAGTACCTTGGGAATACAGCTGAGAAACATCTTTAGTTTCTGCTATCAAATCTATCAGAAAACACACAAAACTGCCTTACCTTATAAAAATGCCAGCATGAAGAACATTATAGGATTTAACAAGTTAGATCCACTTTTAAATGCAGCTTAGAGTCACCCCACACAATAAGACTAGTGTTAACAAAGGAGGCATAAAGAATGTCTTGAAGAAAATAGAGACTTCTAAAAATAGAAGGTTAAATAACTGAGAGTAAGTAAATTTTTTTCCTCTTCCTAGATACATTTTCTCACTGTGTAATCAGACTGTACTCAAATCAGTGATCCTCCTGTCTCAGCCTACTGAGTACTGGGATTACAGGCATGTGCCACAACAACTAATATATACTGTTTTCTGTTCTCTAATTCTTCAATTTTACCATCTAGTTGAGTTAGAGAATGGGACTCATTTTCTTCATCTACTAAGCAGAGAGAGTAGGAATGGAATAGACTAGCTGATCTTTTAGTCAGAGCTTCCCAACTGCTATACATGCCACTCTAGTATGTATCCAGATTGCATGTGTGCAAAGCTAACTGTATTAAACAGTGAGAGCCTCTAGACCAGACAATTCCAACTAGAAGCTATCGTGTCTATTTTATTGCAATGTGCTATAAAATTATTTCCATTTTATATATCTGCCACAAAATGAAAAGATGTTAGAATAGAATGATTTACACTATATTCTGGCTGTATTTCCTTATATTATTACCTCATTAGTAACATAATTACCTAATTACCTCATTATTGCAAGATAAATACTGGTTACTGTTAGGGAGGTGACACTTTACTCTATGTGATGGGGCCCCTGGAGTTGTACACTGTATAAAATTCTTTGTCATGAAAATAGAGCAAGGAGACAGGTAGAGATTGGTTTGATAAAGGGAAATGAGAGATGAGGGAGATGGAGGACGTGAGTACGATCAAGGCATATTATACACATATAGGAACATCAGAATTAACCATCTGATTGATGCTAATAAAAATGTGGGGCAAAATGCCCAATCATACCTACCAGTCTTGAACCAATAAACCTAACGTGAAGAAAGAAGAAATGCATGAAAGAGCATAGTAGGCACTAAGGTTTTTTTAAAAAATAATTACTTATTTATTGTCAAAGTGATGTACAGAAGGGTTACAGTTCATACGTAAGGCAGTGGGTACATTTCTTGTACAATTTGTTACCTCCTCCCTCATTTCTCTCCTTCTCTTCCTTTCCCTCTCCCCCCATGAGTTGTTCAGTTGGTTTACACCAAATGGTTTTGTAAGTATTGTTTTTGGAGTCATTTGTCTTTTTATCCTTTATCTCTCGATTTTGATATTCTCTTTCCCTAATACCAGTATATACAGTACCAGGATATTCAGATGAGATACAGTGATAGCACAGGGACAACCACAGGAAGGGGATACAAGAGGATCATCAACAACAACAAAAGCTACCATTTCACATGGCATGTTGAAAGTACAGCAGAAATTACAACAGTGATATAACACTCATTTCCATAACATGGAGTTCATTTCATTTAGCATCATCTTATGTGTTCATACAGGCATAGCTATTGGGCTCTTGTGATCCTCTGCTGTGACTAGCCTAAACCTGTGCAAATTACTCCCTAAGAGGGAGACTACAGAGTCTGTGTTTCTTTGGGTCTGGCTCACTTCACTTAGTATAAATTTTTCCAAGTCCTTCCATTTCCTTAGGAATGGGGCAATGTCATTCTTTTTGAGGCACTAAGACTTTTTTAAGCAGAGAAGAACATGTCCTTAATATTTTGGAACATCATTGAAAAATGGGAGAGCCCAGTAAATAAAAAGATTTGTTTTCCCATGAGGAACTCATTTTCATGGAAACCTAACACTTCTTTTGCTCAACAAAGAGGTGAAAACACAAACAAAATGGGAAATAGAAGATGCTAAGGCTTCCACTCAGAAAATTTACAAATTAGACAGATACCTACCCTACTACATACATGAGGCAGATACTAACCCTACTACACATGTGAACTGAAGAGCTCAGGCTGAGATTAATTGTAGCAGAGGAAATTGATCATTGGAGATGTGTGTGTGTGTGTGTGTGTGAGAGAGAGAGAGAGAGAGAGAGAGAGAGAGAGAGAGAGAGAGAGAGAGAGAGAGAGAGAGAGAGAGAAGAGAGAGAAAGAGAGAGAGAGACTCAAGTCTGAAGCTCTTGCTTACTTTTTTGGTTCAGGCTGGCACTTCCACTTGAGTCACATCTTTACTTTTGGCTTTTTCTCTGATTAATTGGAAATCAAGACTCTCGTTGATTTGTCTGCCCAGGTTGGCTTCAAACCATGATTCTCAGTTCTCAGCCTTCTGAGTAGCTAGAATTCCTGGTATGAGTCACTGGCACCTGATTTGTCTGACCACCTTAAGATCTTTAATGCACATAAATAATATGCCTTCCCTTATCCTTCAACTAAGAGTACTCATTAAACTTGATTATACTATTTTTAACTTTGACAAACTGATATGACATCTCTGTGCACCTTTACTTTGAACTTCAGTTGGGATACGTTCTATATGCTAATTAATAGCAACAGAATTTTTGAAACCTTGGCTCTGAAGAGGAAGAAGGATGTTGAGAAGAAGGAAAGGAGAAAGGAAGAACGTGCGTTTCCAGTCAGTAGACTACAGGTCTGGCTTAGGCCACAGCAAATGATGCCTCTACAGTTTTTTAATACTTGGAAACATTTTTAAAAAATATTTTTGACATGTGAAAGCAGGAAGTTTAAGTTTCAGTCTATAAATAAAATTGGATGGGAACACATCCATGCTCATTATTGTCTGTGACTACTTACACCGTGCAACAGCACTAGTGATGACTGTAACAGAGTCACTTAGCTTAAAACAATAGTGATCATCTTGGCTCTCTGAGAAAGTTTGTTAACACCTGGATAAGACAACTTCCTACCCCTGTTGAGAAAGGCAACCTGGTTCGGTCAGCAAGAAATAATTGGAATGCTCAACTATCTTCAGTAGGAATATCTTTAGTAGGAGTATCTAAGACATTCACATTCTTTGAAGGAAAAACTAAAGATGCCTACCACTCAGCTCACATGTTTGTTGTACATGCTACTGTGGAGTGGCCACCTGGAGCCAAGCCACCCAAGCAGAAACAGATGCTATCAATAATGGGAGACCAATATGGAGCCTTCCTTACTCAATATGGTAATTTACACTTAAATAAAAAATTAATCTCAAAAGCATATGAGCATTGCATGTTTCTGTGGATGTGATCTGAGAGTTGATGAGAGAGCATCTGAGTGAAAGTATGCCTCACCACCACCTTGAACATCATCCTATCAGTTATGTTGTAGAAGTGTACTATTCTAGAAACTGGATGCCTGGACTCACAGCTACTTTACCAAAGACTGCCTTTGCAACACTGAGAAATTCACCTAATCTGTCAAAATGTCAATAATCTCACTTGGGAAAAAAAGTGAATAATTACCTGGCAGGGGAGATACCATGATCACGAAGGTGGTTTTCAAGGGCAAGGTTTATCCATTGCATTCCAGTTGTGCTGACCCCTGCGATTTCCCCAAATGTGGAAACTGCATAATTTGTGGTAGTGAGGGACTGCGTTCGCGCTCTGCCCTGGTGATGCTGTCGAATGAAAGACCGCAAGCTCAATAGTGCTGTTGTAAGCGCAAGCTTTGCCTCTTTATGCCACTGTGGCATGTATTTCCCACATAGTTTGTGGGTTGTGTAGGCACTTCTTCATGACCCAATGCAGTACGGACGCCTATCTTGGAAATCTCGGGTGTCTATAATCTGGTGAGTGAGGAAGAAGCAAAAGCAAAGCGGGGCAATAGCAGGAGCCCTACCTGATCTGTATATAACCCACGCCCAATCTTTCTCAGAAAGCTTGTGGCCCCAGGCCTTGTCTGGTAGAGGCCAGAACTAATGAGCACCACGTCTGAGCTGCGTTTACAGCCCCTGTCCCTGGGTGGTGATGGCAATTAATAGTGTTTTGTCCTTAGGGGTGTGTGCTCCCCTCTCCCTCTCATCTTCTCTTCTCCAGATTTTTTTCTTTTTTAATTTAGTTCATTTCATTTACACATATTCCATAGGCCAAAACGTTTCACCGTACCACTAAGGAGGGGTCCCCTGACACGTCCACGTTCATCGGTTTCACACCCCTCTGTCACCCTCTCCCTTGTCCCTGCTGCCCCTTTTTCTAAAACAACGCCAGTGGCTTCATAGATGCACTTTCACACAAGCACATCAATGTGTATTTTGACCACATTCTTCTGTCCTTCAGAGTATTACATTCCTGTGAACGTGTGTGTTTGTAACAAATTGTGGAGGGGGTTTCATTAAGTATGCTGTATCGTATAGCTGCCCAAATGAGCGCTTGCATCCGCTTTCTTGAGAAAGTGTGAAATTAATGATCTGCCTGTTGGTAAGGGTGGTCCACTCCCATCTCTCTTACTCTAAATTCATTTTTTCTTTCCTTCTCTTTCTTTTCTTTCTTTCTTTCTCTCTTCCTTCCTTCCTTCCTTCTTTTTTCTTCTTTCCTTCCTTCCTTTTGCTTTTTTTAAAATAAAAAAACGTGAATAGTATCAGCTATTGCATTCACTTTATAGTTTGGAGAAAGACCTAGATGTGTTTTGTTGTTGTTGTTTTGTTTGATATACCCTACCTCCTTTGTTTTTATTTTATTTTTGAGACACAACCTGATTAATTTTTCCCAGGCAGTACTAGAAGTAGTTTATCTTTACCTTCCTGGTAGCTGGGATGACAAACATGTATCCAGCTCAGGAAGACCAGAAATTACAAAACTCCTTGATCTCTATCAAATTGCAAATCATTATTATTCATTAATGCCAAATAGTGTTTAAAATATATTACTCATATCCATTAAGATTTTTCTCAGTTGAAAACTAGGCACTGGTGGCTTACACTTATAATCCTTGCTGTGCAGGAGGTTGAGATCTGAGGATCAAGGCTTAAAGCCAGCCCAGGCAGGAAAGCCTGTTAGACTCTTAATCTCCAATTAACTAGTAAAAAGCCAGAAGTGGAGGTATGATTTAATTGGTAGGGTGCCAGCCTTGAACACAAAAGCTCAGGGACAGCATCCACTCCTTGAGTTCAAGCCCCAGAACTGGAAAAGAAGAAAAAAGATTTTACTAAATTGAATATTAGAAGGCCAATCAGTTGGCATATAGCATAGAGGAATTTCTTTTTCATAAAACAGATCCAAAGGCAAGCAACTCATGTGTGGTAGAGTTGCTTGAGGAATTCAAGCTTCCTGTTCTTCCATCTTTCACATTCTTTCCATCTTTACAGATGCTAGACAGTGACCCCCCACCCCCAGATATCTGTATTCCAAACAGGAAGAAGTCTGCCTGATGAAATCACACTTGGATATCATAAAAACAGTAAGTTTCCTAGAAGTCCTTCTAGTAAAGAGCAAGTATATGAGGATATTAATGAAAACAGTACTTGAAATGAAACAGAGTACAGAAATCAAAAACAGAAACAAATGGAGAGAAAACACAAAAAGTAAAATAATTAGGCATATTTAATTATAGTCTTTTTAATCAGTTCTGCTACTATTCTTTTTTAAAGCATTAATTCTCCTCATACTATCTGAGAACTCCAAAATTTGTAATCACTTAATAGTGAACTGAACTTCACTGAGGTCAGTATTTGCAAGTCCCATAAGTTCTGTATTTAGAATATGTCTTGCAGACTCATTATGAATTCCTTTTACCATAATGCCTAATTTATCAATTTTGTTGTGCGCAGCATTTTTGTGTGTAGTGCTAGGGATTGAAGTCATGGCCTCATGAATGCTACAAATGTGTTTTCTACTTGAGCTATGCCCCAGCTCTTGGGTATATTCTATTAAAGTATTACCCAGAATTCCTGTACCGCATGAGCCATATATGGGCTATATGCTCCAATTTCCTATGACATGTTTTGTTTGGTAAGACTAAAGAGCTGTAGAAAACAAGTGTAAGAATGAGACACCAGTTCAAGAGTGCAGACAAAGAATGGCAAGAATAAAAGAAACCAAAAGCTGAAGGTTAGAATATCAGTCTTGTCCTTCTCTTGTAAAGTTGGCTCTGGCTCATTTTTACTGTGCCAATTAGTCACTGACCTAGACTAAGAGATTTTATGAGAAATGAGATCGTTTATGAGATAGTTTCTTGTAATGTTTTGAGGACATGGTTTATTACTTTATAGCATGCTCTTCTATCAATCATATGACTACCTATTTATCTAAGGTTCTTGAAATGAAATTTTCAGACTCTAAGGTGTGTGTTTGTGTGTGTTTGTGTGTGTGTGTGTGTGTGTGTGTGTGTGTGTTGGTTGGTTTTCAAATGAAATGGAAGTCTCATCTAATTTTATTGCCAATAAATTTGCCTCATTTTCTTTTCTAACACCTATTGTCTTATTCTGATGACTATGGAATATTAAATTTTCTTAAGGCAGTATCACATTAAAGGTGCATATGTAAGCATAGATTTGGACATGACTTTTCACTCAGTGAAGGAAAATATTGCAGAAACAAACAGGTATACATGTCAGCAGGTTTAACTCAGACAATTCCTCCTATCAAACATTCTTCATTAAAAAATCTCACTTGACTAATTTTACTTTCAAATGCCATGAACACTGTCACAAATCATTTAGAGTTTTTAGAAGTAAGAATCTGTTATAAGGAACGTGCTATAATGATTTGGACGCCATCCTGACATTTTATTCCCTGGGTATAGGATTTCTGACAAGCTATGCTTAATGGGAGAAAAAGTTTATAATAAAGCTGAAAACTGCAATAATTGACTGTAGAGTAAATAGAATTTCTCAGTGTAGTCTTTTTCCGTCACCTTTATTTTTCTTTTTCTGAAAATTGTTTATTGGCCATTAGATCCAAATACGGAGCATGGCCTTTATTACTTTGCAGGAAGATATTTCAAGATGTGCTATATAAATTCCCTACTGTCCCTCTGTTTCCTCTCACTAGCAGTTCAAGTCATCTGGATGATAAATAGGCTTATGCCGGTGTTAGAGTTTAACTGGCAATGAATTTCATTTTATTGCAATATTTATGAAAGCTTTTTAAAATGTGGTTAAGTGAAAGTCTTCTCGTGGGCTGCAATCAATATTTCTTAACATGATGTGGAGAATCCAAATCTTCAGAGTTTATTTTTATTTATCTATAATGCCTTCTTTTGAAAGGACCCCAATTATAGAAGAAGCAGGGAGATTCTCTCTGTTATAAATAATTTTATACTTTATTGTTGTTATTCAAGTTGTGATGCTTGGTGGTTTGCTTCTCTTTTACTTTTTCCTTCCTCCCTTTGGCTGTAAGGGAACATGCAGCCAAGGGAATATAGGCCAAGAAACCTGAGTCACAATAATTACCATTTCCAGGCTTTAGCACTGTGTTTTCTATTAAGCCTGTAGAGCAATTAGCAATGTTTTATAACAGCTGTGAGAATTGTTGCTTGACCTCGTCTGATTACAGTTCTGACACGTTTAAGAACAAATTGGTAAACAGTGTTGGCTTCAGAGGCCTTTCAGAATGTGCAGGAGAAGAGTTGGCCTGTGGGGAAGGAAGAGTCTTTGACAGAAATAGACTCAGAGGTGGTCCAGGTTAGAGAACAAATGATCCAAGAAAAATGTCGTCTTGTTAGCATGCAAGGACAGCTGGTTTCCTAGGGTTGGAACTCAAAAACAAAATCCATGTCAGCATTTGACAAACCTTACAAAGATACCAGTCGGGGGGGGGGGGGAATAAAAGAACCTTCTTGTTCCTAGAAATAAGTGGAAAGGATAATTCCTAGAAAAGCAAATAGGAGCCATCATAACTCAGCTCTTACCATTTTTAATGGTCTGATTGGATTTCAATCATTGCACAAGCCCTTTATTAACTGCCTCTATTGTACAACCCTATAGAATTCAATCCCCAAAATGGGACTATCTGAACTACAGCAAAGGCAGAAAAGTTTCTAAATATGTGATAGTGTTAGGTTAGGATAGTAGGTATAAAGACCACAAGAGCTCCAGTGTGAGCAGGCTACAGATAAACCATTAGGAGAAAGGAAAAAGAATTGGTGGTTAGACAAAATTTCAGCAAGTCAGCCAAGCAAACTCAAGGCTATGGCCTATGTTTGTAAATAAAGGAAACTGTTTTTCCTTTTGTTCCATTTTGCATTGGCAAATGCTGAATTTTTATTGGCAGACATTAATTGTACATCATAAGGAGTTTCCTAAGGTTTTATTGGAACATATTAGTCACCATCTACAGCTGCTTTCATATTTCAATGACAAAGTTAAGAAGTTATGTCAGAGAACTGCATGGCTACAAAGCAAATGAATTATTTTATTTTATTGTATGATGGTCTTTATTTACAATTTTATTGGCAAAAAAGAAGAGGAAAAACTCTTAAGACAGTTTAACACTCAGCATTATGCTGATCCTATCTAATCAAAGAAGTTCTGTTTCAACTTTCCATCTAATTGTCCACAGATATACAAAACTGAATCTGCATATGCAGTTTCCTTTATCAAGTACAGTGTTCACATTTTAGGCAGTCGTTAAAACACATAAATACAGAGGAAAGGAAATCATCCATTAAAAATTGCATCAAATGTGGGGTATTTTAAATAAAACCAAGAAAGTTCATCCACCTTTGGACCATTTGGGATCCTCATCTACCGGATAATGAGAAAAAGCAAACTATGGAATAACTGTGCTTATCTGGGGTGGTATTTTTTTATTTTAAAAATTATTATCTTAAGTCGTTATAAAAAGGAGTTGCAATTTAACAAAGCAGTTTCAGAATACAATGTATCTTGATCTATGTCAACCTTTTCAACATTCTCACCCATTCCTCCCATACAGAAGTTTTTAACATGATGCTGTAGGACACTAACAGTTAACAGTTGATTGTAAAGTGTGCCCTCCATAATTTGTTTAAGTCATAGTTAAAGTTTGTTCAGGTTCATGTAATAGCATTACTGGCCCTTGCATGGCCACGGTCTTTTAAGAGGCATAGAGAAAGGAATGCTTTTATAGTTTGTGCTATTGATAACACCACATCCCTGGCTATGCCCAGAGAAAGGAACTTGTCATTCTGCACATATATGAGGCACTAATTAGAATTATTTCCACTGAAGATTTAAAAATTTCCAATAATATTGTATATATGTGTATAGGAACTATGGGGAGGGAAAGGGAATACTAAAATCAAGAGATAAAGGATAAAAAGACAAACCAATGCAACAACAATACTTACAAAACTATAGGGTATAAACCAACTGTACAACTCATGGAGGGAAAGAGAAATGGGGAAGGGGGAGACAGGAGAAAAATGAAGGAGGAGGTAACAAGTTGGATAAGAAATATACTCACTGCCTTACGTATGAAACTGTAACTCCTCTGTACTTCACGTTGACAATTTAAAGAAAATGTTTTTAAAAATGTCCAGATAATATATATTACACAAACATGTATCATTGACAAGAATATCACAAATGAAGATTCTAGCATTGACTCTGTAATGAAACATATCAAAGCTACACGTATAATTTCTTCAACTCTTCTAAATATCCCCATCCGATTCTGTGATGCCAGTACATGCTTGCTAGATAATCCTCAAACAAGGAAAGAGGAACTGGCTAAAATGAAGCTTTCTCCTCACAACTATCTCTTTTTTTGTAAAGTGTGTGTGTATGTGTGTGTGTGTGTGTGTGTGTGTGTGTGTGTGTATCAAAAACCCAAAAATACTTCTCTTTGCCTTGTGGGCCAGAACAGAATTCCATGCCCAAACCCAGACTAACACTGGCAGAAGAAAAGATGACTGCTAAGGCTTAATTAATCCCATCATATTTCATCCCCTAGAAGAGGACTCAGAGCTCATCCACAATGGAGTGACAGGAAGAAATGACCTCTGTATACATAGTTAATATCTGCATATATAATAGCTTGAGAAATGGTCTTAAAGAATTTCCTTACTAAGACTATGAATGAATCCTCAAAAGCTTCAGAAAAATGCATTTTTCTAAGAACACAACAAAATGATTTAAAGGATCTCAAAACTCAGGTTACTCTAGAGACTTGTAAAAGTTTTCATGTTCCAGTGTTGTTTTTTAACCATTCAGTATGTTTACTTGTAGGCACATTCTAGTTAACACATAGTGAGACCAAAGGAGGATATGCATAGGAGCAGATCACAAAGGCTCAATAGCTATGTGTCATAGCTATGATCATATAACATAATATTTTATGAAGTGAACTCCAAGAAATGGATGCAAGAGATTTTATTGTTGTTGTTGCTGCTGCTGTCTTTGTTGCTTTTTTTCCTTTTGTTTTGTTTGTTTGTCTTTGGAAGGGCATGGGAGGACATCTAAGAGGTGAACAAATACAAGTGATACTATTTCCACCATGTGGAAAATGAACTCTATCACTTGGTGGGGATGGGAAGGAAAAACTTGGAGAGAACGAGGGAGGGAGAAACAAGATTCAAAGAGAAATGCATTCAATACCTGACTCAAATAACTGTAACACCTCTGTGTATCATCTCTGCAATAACAATAAAATAAATTAACTCCAAGATATGGAAAGAAGATGGCTTTTTGTTGTTGTTGTTGTTTTAGGGTACTGTTTGCAGTTATTGTTTTTAATCTTCCTTTTTTTCTTTGGTTGATTCCATGTGGTCACTGTTTTTTATTTTGGAACCCTTGTCTTGTATATAACTATCTGATTTGGGGAAAGGAAGGAATTCACAGAAATGGTGGGACAAGTGGTGAACCAATGCAACAGTGATACTCACTAGACATTATGTTGGAAATGAACTTTACAACTTGGGGGGGAAAGGAGTCAAGGGAGGGAAAGCGGGAGTAAATGAGGGATGGGGTAACACTGTTCAAAAGAAATGTACTCATTACCTTATTACTTATCTAAGGTCACTCTAAAGAAATTCATTAGAGCACTGTTTCCCAAAGTGTGTTCCCTGGAATGTGCATGGACAAAAATGTTCTTTGATCAAGTAGGTTGGGAGATACTCTGTACTATATTCTGATTTCCCAAATTTTTGTAACACAAACTAGGAGAGCAAAAGTCTTTGAGTAACCGCCAATGAAGGGTGTATTCATCTTTTATTCCATGCATGTACTTACAGGTTTATATATGACATCATATAAACAGGAACCCTGAAAATATGACCTAAGTTGTTGTCTCTAAATACAAATTGAGAAAACTTATCTTTATCAAATGAAGATGGAACCCATCTATTTAATTCTAGGGGCACACAGGGGAGTTTCTCCATCTAATAATTATACTGCTGGGTCTCCAAATTCCCCAGCTGTAAATGTTCATCTCTGTAAATATTCCTACCTGGGAATACAATGATTTCAAACATACATACCAGTAATCTTGACTATCATTTGGGCATCTCTACTAGTAAGATGAATTAATTAGGGGTAGGATGCAAACACCAATACAATCCTGTGCTAGTCTTATTAAGGCATGAACAAACCTTCCATTCTTTGAGAGTTTAATGTTTCCTCTTCTACACTGTGGATTAGAATCAGGAGGGTATGAAGCTAATGGTTAGGGTTATAGTACCATGCCTCTAACTTAACTAATTTCTATTCCTTGTTCTAGACTTTGTTTTGTCTGGTTTTTTCTTTCTGGTTGTTTCTTCTTGCTTTCCCCCACCTTTTACTTTTATTTTTTTCCTTACAATATCCCTAGTAGAGATAATACATAGTTTGGAATTCAATATATCTTAGCACCTGCCTTTTTCTATATCTGTGCCATATTTCCTCTGGAAAAAAGCAGATAATACTTATCTCAAGATAATATTTTGATAATTATATGGTAGACATAAATTATATATCAGCTTACAACTAACGTAGGTATTTGTTGCTTTTTCCTTATTTAGTCTATAGCTATGGAAAGTTACAGCAAGTATTATGGGTTGCCAGACGCTGTGGTAAATACTTTGCACTAATCATCCCATACAATGTTCATAAGAATCCTATGAAGTAGGTATTAATACTAGCTCCACAGAGCCTATGTAGCTGAGCAGTCTCACAATTGAGGTTCAGCAATTGTTAAACCCTGAGCCTCTGCAGCAAAAACTACTAGCTATCCAGAAAGACCTATGTCCCCTGCCTTTGATAGCATCTGGACTCCATCTAAGCCCTGATAGAACCACATTTCTCTGCCTCCCTTATAAACATAGGCTGAGTGTCTGAGTTGTCACAGGTGGGGAGTGGCCATAAGTCACGTGTGTCCTTTATGGAATTTCTAAGGAAGCCGGTGGCTTTCCGTTCTCTTTCATTTTTTTTCACTATGTGGCTGTAGACAGTGAGCCCTAAGAGAGAGCAAACCTAGCAAATAGAAGGACTTCAGGTTTCTAAATCGCCAAATAGAAAAGAATTATTTGCCTACCTAAGCATCCTCTGCAAGAAATAGGCTTCTACTTTGTGCCAATTTAGGTTTGAGTTTTATTTGCTGCATCAGTTTAACCTATCCCAACTAAGAAAACCACAAAGACCTTGATCTACTGTTCAGTCTTTCTGGATTTTTGTCCTCATTGTCATGGGCAATACAACTTCCCTAACGAATGAAACATGCCTCCCTTTGATATACTTCCATCTACAAAACCTTTTTCTTCCCTACTCCCTGCCTGCCTGTGCCACTGTTCCTCACAGGACCCCCAGACAATTGTCTTTTCTTTCGCTCCCAGTCATTTTCTTTTCCTTGGTGTTTTCTGCTATCACCCTCTCCTTCCCTTCTATTCAGGTCCACTTGTTTGTCATCTAAAGCATCATTCCTTCCTTTATATAATGAGCTTTATTTTATGTTGGTATGGTACCAAATACATTCACAGAATACATCTGTTTGACAATGCCGCCTTTTTTCTGCTCCCTGGCAGTGTTTAAAAGCACTTAGAATACCAATCATAAGAGAAATGGAAGTAAAGTAAACAGGAGGGAGAAGAAACCCAAACAAAAAATTAAAAGGTAGTCCAATGTAGTCTCTCCCAAGAGGTAACTTTATAGTTGGGAAGAAGTGCAGTAATGATTGTCACTGCATGTGCTGGGGTTTGCACTAAATAATAGTAGGAGAAGCTACTAAAAAGGAAATGCAGACAACCCAAGAAGTTCAATATTTGAATATAAGATCCAAAACTTCATCTCTAGTTCCAAGGAACTCAAGATAAATCCATAGGATGTGTACAGAGTACTTTCAACACTAAAGAAGAATGATGCATGTTTTAAAAATCCATTGTGTGTTCACAGAAGCCACAGTATATTATCATGGGACTCAGCCATGGATGCTCTTCCCCTGTGACAGAGGAGAATAAAAGGCATGACTTACGGAAAGGTCATCTTTATAGAAGGATTCTGTACTCCAAAGTTCCAAATGAGAGCATAGCTTAGAGCAGCACACTAAGGAGCCACAGTAGCCATTCTGCTTTGAGAGGGAATAAATAGAGGACATTGGGCACCATTTAACTGTCTCTTAGAACAGTGGTAATTGTCCTGTGGTTTAATAGATGAAGCTCTTTGAGACGATTAGATACATATGATTTAGTTCCTTTGGATTACTATTCCAAATCTTCTTACTGTATCTTTAGAGTTCTGATAACTACTTGGAATCAGTTAATGCACAACCAACTGTTACCTTCCCATGGACTTTTTAGATGGTTGATTTCCATTCACATCACTTCTGAAGTTGAAATCTGGAACCTCTAAAAATAAATCAATAATAATATACCAAGAATGAGGGTATGGGGTCCCTAATATGTGTAAAAGAAAAGATGGTATGGTTTTGTTGATACGGAAAGTGGCCATTTGAACATGGTAAAACTATGAGCAAACCAACAAAATGGAAGTGAGAGATGAAATTAAAATGGCGTTAAAATCATTAATAACAGAAGCAGCCCCTTTCTAGACGGGCCATGAGATGACAAGTTCTCATTATATGTCACCCGTCATATTAGTTCAAATTCTGCTTCTCTTCTTATTTCTTTGTCATGATGAGCAGGTCAGTTCTCAGAGCTTTAGCTTGTTTGGACAGTGATGATACAGTGATGATGATAATATACATCCACAGGTGTAGCTGGCTGGTGATGAGGGTTAAAACAAGCAGCGTCTGTGAAACTGTCTAGTGAGGCAATAAATGAATCCAAATAGTCATCAAAACTCTAATGATGCAATAAGGAGTTTTGCCAAAGGGCCAAAATTATATGTATCATATATTGCTCCATTTTTTAACAAGAATGTCCCCTTTCCTGCCAGATTCAATCATGACAGATCTTTCAACAAAACATTTTCATCTGCTTAGCCAAAGGACCAAAAATACCATGGAGGATACCATACTACCTTCTATGAAGAAATGAAAATACTGGTATAAATAGTTTGTGACACCATCATCAACCCCTCCAACCCAAGGAAAAGCAAACAAACCAGTTTCTGCCACCATATAAATTATTGGCTTTTAAAGACCATAGTGAAAGATCTAATAGTATAAAACTAACCCATGTTGCCAACTTGAAGATGAAACTAATTTCTGACCTAACACAGATTCTCTTCTTGTGGATCAAAAGCAATAGGATGGTATCCCTATGGGTAGTATTAAGAGGCCACAAGAATCAAGACCTTGCCCTCTTCAGGGCAATGTTTTCAGAAGCCACACTGAATATGATAAAGGCTTCTTTGTTACAGAACCAATCCATAGGAGCCACTCAGGAGCAGAGCATTGGTGAGAAGGGCCAACATTTCAGGCTTGAAAAATAAGTATGTTCCAGATACAGCCAAGCCAGTGTAAGATTCTACCCACTTACACTAATTAAAACTTGCCTCTCATACTAGTTGTTAGCAGACATGTCCCATGAATCAATAAAGCCATTGTTAAAAGCTCTGGAGAGAACAGGAATAGATGGAACATTCCTTAAAACAATAAAAGCCATATACAACAGACCAAATGCTAATATCATATTAAATGGGGAGAAACTAAAACCATTCCCCCTAAACTCAGGAACAAGACAAGGATGCCCACCCTCCCCACTTCTTTTCAACATAGTGCTGGAATCCCTAGCCATAGCAATAAGGCAAGAGGAGGATATCAAAGGGATCCACATCGGCAAAGAAGAAATAAAACTATCCCTATTCGCAGATGACATGATCTTATATCTGAAGGACCCAAAAAACTCAGTCCCAAAACTCCTACACCTAATAAACCATTTTGGCAAAGTAGCAGGATACAAAATCAATCCACAAAAGTCAGCAGCTTTTCTGTACACCAGCAATGTACAAGCAGAAAAGAAAATTATGAAAATAATACCATTTATAATAGCTAACAAAAAAGAATAATTTACCTAGGGATTAACCTAACTAAAGATGTGAATGACCTATTTAATGAGAACTATAAAAATCTAAAAAGAGAAATCAAAGAGGACACAAGGAGATGGAAAGACCTCCCATGCTCATGGGTAGGCAGAATCAATATAGTGAAAATGGCCATATTGCCCAAATTGTTATACAAATTCAGTGCAATCCCCATCAAAGTAAAGGAAATGCAAATAAAAAACAAAACCTGAGATACCACCTCAGTCCAGTTAGAATGGCCTATACTCTGAACTCAGGCAGCAACAAATGCTGGAGGGGATGCGGGGAAAGAGGAACCCTTCTCCATTGTTGGTGGGAGTGCAAATTAGTACAACCACTTTGGAGAACAGTATGGAGGTTCCTCAAAAAGCTCAATATAGACCTACCCTATGACCCAGCCATACCACTCCTAGGCATCTATCCTGAACAACAGGTCTCAGGATATCAAAAAGACATCTGCACTTCCATGTTTATTACTGCACAAATCACAATATCCAAAATATGGAAACAACCCAGATGCCGCTCTACAAATGAATGGATCCAAAAAATGTGGTACCTATGCATAATGGAATACTACATAGCGATTAGAAATAATGAAATATTGGTATTCACAGGGAAATGGCCAGAATTTAAACAAATAATGTTGAGCGAGACAAGCCTAGAACACAGAAAACAAAGGGGCATGATCTCCTTGATATATGACTGTTAAGGTGTGGGGAGGAGGAGACAGTAGAGACCAGGTCTGCAAAACAAAAAACTTATTGTCAAAGGGTATTTCCCACAGGTTTGGGTCAGCGACCTTACATTATGTAACTAAAACCAAACAACTACTCAACATATAAAGGTCAAAAATAGACCTCTCAGTGGGGCACAATAGCTCAAAATGTATGTATATGTATATATGATCTTATATGTCTTATATGTATGTATGTATGTCTTATATGTATGATCATATAATACAAGGATAAGCTAACACTATTGTTGACGTTATATTTAAAGTTCTAGGTGAATTTCCTTTGGTGTATGCCACGTGGATACTGTATATGTTTTAGTACATTGTGTATTGTATATATGTCTACCTGATCTAAGGAAGGGAAAGAAAAACAAGGGTGTAAGATATCACAAGAAATGTACACAAAACAAAGAGTACAAGAAATGTATCCAATGCCTAATGTATGAAACTGTAACCTCTCTGTAATTCAGTTTGATAATAAAAAATATATATAAAAAGAAATGTACACACTGCCCTATTATGTAACTGTACCCATTTTGCACAACACCTTGTCAACAAAATTTAATTAATAAATAAATTTTTAAAAATAAAAAATAAAGCCATTGGTCCTAGCCCGAGCAATTAGGCAAGAAGAAAATATAAAGGGGATCCAAATAAGAAAAGATGAAGGTAAACTTTCTGTCTTCGCAGATGACATGATCCTATACCTAAAGAATCCCATAGACTCTACTCCCAAGCTACTAGAGCTGGTCTAAAACTTTGGCAAAGTTGCAGGATATAAAATAAACCCTCAAAAATCAACGGCCTTTCTCTATGCTAACAACCCGAAGACCGAGGCTGAAATCAGGAAAGCAACTCCTTTTGCAATAGCCCCCAAAAACATAAAATACCTGGGAATAACCTTAACCAAAGAAGTGAAAGACCTCTTTGAGGAGAACTTTAAAACCTTGAAAAACGAAATTAATTCAGAACTACGGAAATGGAAAAACCTCCCATGCTCCTGGATTGGGAGGATTAATATAATCAAAATGGCAATATTGCCAAAGGCTATCTACAAATTCAATGCAATACCCATTAATATCCTAACACCATTCTTTAATGAAATAGAGGAAGCAATCCAGAAATTCATATGGAACAATAAAAGACCTAGAATAGCAAAAACACTCCTAAGCAGAAAAAACAGTGCTGGAGGAATTACAATACCCAACTTCAAGCTGTATTATAAAGCTATAGTAATAAAAACAGCTTGGTATTGGCACCGGAACAGGCCTGAAGACCAATGGAACAGAATTGAAGACCCAGAAATGAACCCACAGAACTACGCCTACTTAATCTTTGATGAAGGAGCTAAAACAATAGTATGGAAGAAAGATAGCCTCTTTAACAAGTGGTGCTGGCAAAACTGGCTCAACACATGCAACAAACTAAAACTAGATCCTTATATATCACCCTGCACCAAAATCAATTCCAAATGGATTAAAGACCTTGAAATCAAAACAGACACCCTGAAAACACTAAAGGAAGGAGTAGGAGAAACACTTGGGCTCCTTGGTGCAGGACGGAACTTCCTTAACAGAAAGCCCAGAAAGGCTACAAATCAAAGAAAGGTTGGACAAATGGGACTGAATCAAACTGCAGAGCTTCTGCACGGCAAAGGACATAGCTCGCAAGATAAACAGAAAGCCCACAGACTGGGAGAAGATCTTTACCGGACATTCAAGAGACAAAGGCCTCATCTCTAAAATATATGCAGAACTAAAAAAATTGCCTTTTTCCAAAACAAAACCGCAAAGAACCAATAGCCCCTCATCAAGTGGGCTAAAGACTTAAAAAGAGACTTCTCTGATGAGGAAATGATAATGGCCAAGAGACATATGAAAAAATGCTCTACATCACTGGCCATAAAAGAAATGCAAATCAAAACAACATTGAGATTCCATCTCACCCCAGTAAGAATGTCCTATATCAAGAAAACTAACAATAACAAATGTTGGAGGGGATGTGGCCAAAAGGGAACCCTACTTCATTGTTGGTGGGAATGTAAACTGGTTCAGCCACTCTGGCAAGCAGTATGGAGATTCCTCAGAAGGCTAAATATAGAACTCCCCTATGACCCAGCAGCCCCACTTTTGGGTATCTATCCAAAAGACCACAAACAAAATCACAGTAATGCCACCAGCACAACAATGTTCATTGCAGCACAATTTGTCATAGCGAGAATCTGGAACCAGCCCAGATGCCCCTCACTAGACGAATGGATCAGGAAATTGTGGTACATATACACAATGGAATTTTATGCCTCTATCAGAAAGAATGACATTGTCCCATTTGTAAGGAAATGGAAGGACTTGGAAAAAATTATACTAAGTGAAGTGAGCCAGACCCAAAGAAACATGGACTCTATGGTCTCCCTTATTGGGAATAATTAGTACAGGTTTAGGCAAGTCATAGCAGAGCATCACAAGGCCCAATAGCTATACCCTTATGAACACATAAGATGATGCTAAGTGAAATGAACTCCATGTTATGGAGACAATTGTTATATCACAGTTGTAACTACTTTCAACGTCCCATCTGTATCTGTAGCTTCTATTATTGATGATGTTCTTGTATCACCTTCCTGTGGTTGTACCTACACTATCTCTGTAACCTTATCTGAGTATATTGGAAACCGTGTATACTGGTATTGGAAGTAGGAAATTGAAAGGGAATACCAAATTTGAGAGACACAGGGTAAAAAAAGACAAACAACTACAAAAGCAATACTTGCAAAACTGTTTGGTGTAAGTGAACTGAACACCTCCGTGGGGGGGGAGGGAAAAGGGGGGGAGGGCGGGGGGTATAAGGGACAAGGTAACAAACTGTACAAGAAATGTATCCACTGCCTAACGTATGAAACTGTAACCTTTCTGTACATCAGTTTGATAATAAAAATTTGAAAAAAAATAAAGCCATTGGGGTAGATGATTTGGCCTATATTCCCTAGAAATCTGAACTACAAATAAATAAATATTTTAAAGATAAGAGTGAAAAGGTTGAGTCCAAAACACTGAGCTAGTTATCTACTGAAGTCATGTGAAATTTAAAAGGAAACTCTTAAAAGTTCTACTTATTTTAAGCAAGAGACATTCCAGAAAAAAATAGGATCATGTGGAATTAATCAAAACAAAATATAGTTTCTAACTCATGAAAGTTGCTCATCCTTTGTAGTGAACCTAGAATGTCACCTTAAAACTTGCAGAATCATTTAAACAACAAATCATCCTGTCTACAATTTTACTGATTTCATTTAATTTGTGCTTTATCCCACCTGGCACAGTTAGACACCTAATTTTCATTTATCTGCTAATTTTCAACTTCATTCTCTTTCAAGTAGCCGGAAGGTATAGACAATAGTTATACACCCACTATACACCACATGAAATTCTGGAACAATTTTATCTATCACTTAAGTAAGGACCATCTAGGAAACTTCCCTCAATAAGTTGTCCACTGAACTATAGCTTCACTGCATATGTCAGGCAACTGTTCTCTAAAATCATGGGTCACTGCATGAGTGGAGATGGGGGATGGCAGCAGTATTGGGACAGGAATAGGGAAGCAAAGCACAAAGAGTTCTTGGGTGCCAGGAAGCAAGAAGAATAGGAGGATAAGAAACCATTCTGAGGAAGCAAAGGATGTGCAGCTTGAGTTCATGCTTTATGTTCAGAAGATATGCTCCACTGAACATCAGACTTCACTTATAAAACATCAACTCAAAGATGAAATGTATTAATAATTACAACACAGCTTGAAATTTCTATAAGCTCATGGCTGCTTGTGACAAGTCCAAGAAGCTGGCCCTTCTTGAAGGTAAACTCAGGAGTCAACATCTTACCCATCTCCTTGGTCACCCTTCATGAGTCATACAGTTACCTCCTCATGAGCCATGTCCAACTGTCCTTCCTTTCAATTCACAATCCATTCTGCCAGCATATTGTTCTTCTTTTTTTTTTAATTTTTTTTATTATTAATTGAACATAAAATTTTTTTTTTACAAGGTGCTGTGCAAAGAGGGTGCAGTTACATAGTAGGGCAGTGTGTACATTTCTTGTGATATCTTACAACCTGTTTTCCCATCCCTTGTCTAGGTCAGGTAGACCCATATGCAATATTCAATGTATCAAGCACATATACAGTGTTCACAGACTTGGTCTCTACTGTCTCTCCATCTCCCTTTGTTAACAGTCATATATCAGGGAGATCATGCCCCTTTGTTTTCTGTGTTCTAGGCTTGTCTCACTCAACATTATTTGTTCGAGTTCTGACCATTTCCCTGCGAATAACAATATTTCACCATTCCTAATCGCTATGTAGTATTCCATTGTGTATAGGTACCATATTTTTTGGATCCATTCATCTGTGGAGGGGCATCTGGGTTGTTTCCAAATTTTGGCTATTGTGAATTGTGCTGCGATAAACATGGAAATACAAATGTCCTTTTGATATCTTGGGTTTTGCTGTTTAGGATAGATGCCTAGGAGTGGTATGGCTGGGTCATAGGGTAGGTCTATATTGAGCTTTTTGAGAAACCTCCATACTGTTCTCCAAAGTGGCTGTACTAATTTGCACTCCCACCAACAATGGAGAAGGGTTCCTCTTTCCCCACAGCCCCTCCAGCATTTGTTGTTTCCTGAGTTCAGAGTATAGGCCATTCTAACTGGGGTGAGGTGGTATCTCAGGGTTGTTTTTATTTGCATTTCCTTTACTAGCAGGGATGTTGAGCATTTCCTCATGTGTTTCTTTGCCATTTTTATATCTTCTCTTGTGAAGTCTCTCTTTAGCTCTTTTGCCCATTTCCTAATAGGTTTATTGGGCTTGGAGGGGTTTAGTTTTTTGAGTTCTCTGTAGATGACAGATATCAGGCCTTTGTCTGTTGCTGTGCTGGTAAATATCCTTTCCCATATCGTTGGCTGTCTTTCTATTTTGGTGGCTATGACCTTAGCTGTGCAGAAACTTTTTAATTTGTAGTAGTCCCATTTGTTGAGTCTTTCCCCTATTTGTTGTGCCCCTGGAACTCTATTCAGGAAGTTCCTTCCTGTGCCTATAAGTTCTAGTGTCTTTCCTACTCTGTTCTTCAGTAGTTTCAAGGATTCAGGTCTGATGTTGAGGTCCTTGATCCATTTTGAGTTGATCTTGGTGCATGGTGATAGGCTTGGGTCTACTTTGAGTTTTCTGCATATGGCTGCCCAGTTCTCCCAGCACCAGTAGTTGAAGAGGCTATGTTTATTCCATTGTATGTCTTTAGCTCCTTTGTCGAATATCAGTTGGCTGTAAGAGTGCGGTTTTATTTCTGGGTCTTCAATTCTAATCCACTGGTCTTCCGATCTGTTTTTATACCAATACCATGCTGTTTTTGTTATGATGGCCTTGTAGTAGAGCTTGAAGTCTGGTATGGTGATACCTCCTGCACTATGTTTTTTGCCTAGAATTGCTTTGGCTATTCTAGGTTTTTTGCTGTTCCATATGAATTTATGGATTGGTTTCTCTATTTCAGTGAAGAATGTGGCTGGGATTTTGATAGGTATTGCATTGAATTTGTATAACAATTTGGGCAATATGGCCATTTTCACTATATTGATTCTGCCTACCCATGAGCATGGGAGGTCTTTCCATCTCCTTGTGTCTTCTTTGATTTCCCTTATTAGATTTTTGTAGTTTTCATTGAATAGGTCCGTCACGTCCTTGGTTAAGTTGATCCCTAGGTACTTCATTCTTTTTTTGGCTACTGTAAATGGAATTGTTTCCATAATTTCCTTTTCTGTTTGTCTATTGCTGGTGTACAGGAAAGCTGCTGACTTTTGTGGATTGATTTTGTATCCTGCTACTTTGCCAAATTGGTTTATTAGATGTAGGAGTTTGGGTACTGAGTTTTTTGGGTCCTTGAGATATAAGATCATGTCGTCTGCGAATAGGGATAACTTGATTTCTTCCTTGCCGATGTGGATCCCTTTGATGTCCTCCTCTTGCCTTATTGCTATGGCTAGGGATTCCAGTACTATGTTGAACAGAAGTGGGGAGAGTGGGCATCCTTGTCTTGTTCCTGTGTTTAGGGGGAATGATTTAAGTTTCTCTCCATTTAATATGATATTAGCATTTGGTCTGTTGTATATGGCTTTTATTGTTTTGAGGAATGTTCCATCTATTCCTGTTCTCTCCAAAGCTTTTAATACGTATGGATGTTGTATTTTGTCGAAGGCTTTTTGGGCATCGACTGAGATAACAATGTGATTCTTGATTTTAGTTCTGTTTATGTGGTGAATTACATTGATTGATTTACGGATGTTGAACCATCCTTGTGACTGAGGGATGAAGCCTACTTGGTCATGATGTATGATATTCTTGATCACTTTCTGGATCCTGTTAGCTAATATTTTATTGAGGAGCTTTGCATCTGTGTTCATTAGTGATATTGGTCTGTAGTTCTCTTTTTTTGTTGGATCTTTGCCTGGTTTGGGGATGAGTATGATATTAGCTTCGTAGAATGAGTTTGGGATTTCTCCCTCCGTTTCTATTTCGCGGAAGAGTTTGAGGAGTATTGGAATTAGCTCCTCACTAAAGGTTTTGTAGAATTCATTGGTGAATCCATCTGGGCCTGGGCTTTTCTTAGTAGGGAGGTTCTTGATTACCTCCTGTATCTCACCGTAAGTTGTTGGTTTATTTAGTTGATTTATTTCTTCTTGGTTCAGTTTGGGCAGTTTGTACTTCTCTAAGAATTGATCCATTTCTGTAAAATTATTGTTTTTTGTTGAGTAGAGGTTTTGGAAATAGCTCCTTATGATTGTTTGAATATCGTGTGTACTTGTAATTTTTCCTGTGGAGTCCCTGATTTTACGAATATGAGTCTCTTCTCTTCTTTTTTTTGTGAGTCTTGCAAGGGGTCTGTCAATTTTGTTTATTTTCTCAAAGAACCAGCTTTTAGTCTTATTTATTTGTTGAATGGTCTTTCTATTTTCAATCAGATTTATCTCTTCTTTAATCTTTGTAATCTCTCCCCTCCTAGTCGTTTTAGATTCTGTCATTTCTTGTTTCTCCAGTTGTTTTAGTTTCATCGTGAGGGTATTCACCTGCTCTGCTTCCATTCTTTTAATGTGGGTACTGAGTGCAATGATCTTGCCCCTCAGTACTGCCTTAGCTGTGTCCCATAGGTTTCTTTGTGATGTGTTTTCTTTGTCATTGTGGCTTATGAATTCGTTGATTTCATCTTTAATTTGATCTGTGGCCCAAGTGTTGGATAGCAGCATGGGGTTTAGCCTCCAAGAGTGTGTATAGGCTCTGTGGTATCCTTTGTTGTTGAGGGTTACCTTTAATCCACTGTGATCAGATATAATACATGGGATGATGTCAATACTTTTGTATTTGCTGAGGTTCTTTGTGTGGGCTATGATGTGGTCTATTTTGGAATATGATCCATGGGCTGCTGAAAAGAAGGTGTATTGGGTCTCTGTAGGGTGGAAGGTTCTATATAGGTCTGTTAGATCCATTTGGGAAATGGTGTTATTTAGGTCCTCAGCTCCCTTACTAATCCTCTGGGTGTTGGATCTGTCTCTTGGAGAGAGAGGAGTATTAAAGTCACCCACTATGATTGTGTTTGCATCTATCTTGCTCTGTAATTCTTTGAGAATTTGCTTGACAAATGTCGGGCCTCTTTTGTTCGGTGAGTATACATTTATCACCGTGATGTCTTGATTCTGGATTTTTCCTTGTATTAATATGTAGTGTCCTTCTTTGTCTTTTTGAGTGGACTTTAAAGAGAAATCCAGCTTGTCTGAGATCAGAATGGCTACACCTGCCGTTTTGGTGGGTGCATTTGCTTGGTAGATCTTGCTCCATCCTTTCATTCGAAACCTGTTTTTGTCCCTTGCTGTAAGGTGGGTCTCTTGTAGACAGCAGATGTCAATTTTTTGTTTGCGGATCCATTCTGCCAGTCTGCTCCTCTTGATCGGGGAGTTTAAGCCATTTATATTTAAAGAGATCAAGGATAAGGGTGTTTTTTCTCCTTCCATTTTCTTGTTGGGCTGTTTTTTCCTGTTTTTTTTTTTTCTTCTTGTCTTTAGTGAGCTGGTCTTTCTGCTGGACTTTGGCTATTGAAGTTTCTTTCTGATTCTGTCTGTGTGTCTTTTATGATCTCCGTTGGGTGGGCTTCCCCTCTTAATATTCGCTGTAGGGCTGGTTTTTTATTCACATACTCCTTTAGCTCCTCTTTGGTGTGGAAAGATCTGGTTCTCCCTTCGAATGTGAACTCCAGTTTCGCTGGATATTTGATCCGAGGTTGTAAATTGTTATTCTGAAGTACTTGGATGGTGTTCTTCCACTCACTTCGAGCTTGGTAAGTTTGTGTGGATAAGTCGGATGTTATTCGAATCCTCTTCCCATTGAAAAAAGTTTCCTTCTTCGCTTTGGCTGAATTCAGAATTTGCTCTTTAATCTTGAGGTCTGTAGTCTTGAATATTATGTGCCTTGGGGTGGTTTTCCTGGGGTCTGGCCTGCCAGGTGTCCTATAGGCTTCGGTTACCTGGATGGGGTCCCCTGTGAGATTGGGGAAGTTTTCTGCAATAACTTTATTGAGAACATGATTAAGCCCTCTGCTCTGATATTCGGCTCCTTCTTCTATTCCAATTATGCGCAGATTATATCTCTTGTCTTTGTCCATTAGTTCCTGGATTAATCTTCCCTGAAGCTTCACCTTTTCTTGGAGTGTGGTCATTTTTTGGTTGTTGTCAGCTGCTTCATCGTCCAGGCGAGAGATTCTGGATTCCATATGGTCCACTCTTTGTGTTATGGTTTCAATTGCGGAGTTTATGGATGTCAGAGAGCTATTCATGGTTGTCATATCAGCTCTGATCGTGGAAATTTCTTCCTTTAAAGAGTTGTATTTTAAATCTATTTTTTCATGCATTTCAATTCTCAGGGTGTGGAGATTTTCTTTAAAGGCGGCTTGCATTGTATCCATTTTTGCTTCCATTTCTTTAAACGAGGCTTGCATTGTATCCAGTTTTGCTTCCATTTCTTTCTTGGCTTCCTGGGTGTCCTTCCAGATTTCCGCTCTAAACTCCTGGAATTGTTTTCTGATTTCATTTCTGACGGTTTCGATCATTCCTGTTAACATGTCCTCATTTGCTTTTTTATTCTCCATCTCCTCTTCAGTCGTGCTGCTTTTTGGAGCTGGCGAGTTGGCTTGTCCTTTGATGAACTGAGTTATGTTTCTTTGTGATTTGCGCATCTGGAAGTCTGTGTAGATCTTCCCTCCCTTCTGTGTAGGCGTATCTACGGCAGCAGGTGCTGTCGCTGTGGCCCCGCCCACCAGTGCAAGGCACGCCTACCAGAGCGGGCGCTTTCGCCGGGGCCCCGCCCTCCTGTGCACTGTGAGTCCCCTACAACAGGCACTTTAGTGGGGTCTGCCTCCCAGAGCGAGCCCTGGGTTGTTGGGTTGTGCTTGCGCCCTCCCGCAAGTCCGTTGGGGGGGGAGGCAGTATGTGTGGGGCCCAGTGGGATCGACTGTCCGGGTGTGGCTTGGCACCCTCAGACCTCGCCTCCGCTGCGAGGAGGGGGAATGAGATCAGGCTCAGGTGACCCTGCTGGGCTGGTATTGCCCACCAGCGCCTGTGATTTTAGTTGTAAGAGTCCGCAAGGTCTAGGCGCCTCGGGTGGGGCTTGCCCTGCCGGCCGTCCCCGGCCCCTGTTGGGAAGGGGACGGGGCCGGTTCTGCCAGTTCAGGAACCTTTGGGGGCTTGGGGCTGTTCCGCCCTTCCCCTGCTAGACTGGCTTCCCAGCGCCTGATGGGAGCTTCCCGCCTGATTTGGGGGTCCTTTGTTCCCACGGGAGTGGGGAGGGGGAGGGAGAGAGATATAGCTTCTTTGTTGGGCTTGGGTCTCCCGTTGGGGGAAGGGATTATGGGGGACTCACTTTTGCTGCTTTGTGTGTGTGTCCCGCGCCGCCGTTGGCCCTTCAGGGGTTGGCGAAGTGTCGTGGTGGCTCCCCCGTTCCCTCTTTCTGCCGCGCTGGGTTCCCTTGTCCGAATCCGGTGTGGACCCGAACTTCTCGTCGCTGCCGGGTGTGTCTTGGTCCGCACCCTGCTTTGTGTCCGTGGGGTCTCCCGCTATATGGATTCTGCGCTCCTGGCAACCTGTCTGCCGATCGCCGGGTTCCCCTTTCCCAGCCTGACCCTGTTTGGGCCAGGGTCGGCTGGTGGGGGGAGGGTGCCCCGATGAATCTCCGGCTCCGTGTAGGTTTTCGGTTCTTCTTTTTTGCTCCTTTTTGTTTTCCTGCGTTTCTCCACTGCTTCTGGATGCTGGTTTTGCTGGGTTCTTGGTGGAGTGTTGGGTGTTGGAGTTCCCAGTTCGCTATTCAGTTGGTGCGAGTCGGGGTGTCTCCCTATTGTTTCGGCGCCATCTTTCTCCTCCCATATTGTTCTTCTTGAACACACGTTTGATTATGTGTTCCCAGTGCTTACCATTCTTCACTGGGTTTCCCTTATCTTCAAATAAGATTGCAGAGAGCAGGAAAATTGTCATCTTACCTATTTGAAACCAGAAGCATTTTAATTCAAGGCATTAGTTGGTTAACATATCAGAAGGCCTGAAGTAGTGAGCTCTTGGTCAAGCCTCCAGGAATTGTTTCCGCATCAAGTCACCAGAACTTGCCCACTAAATGTACAAAAAAAAAAGCATGAACATGGAGTGATGGAAGGCTGTCATTCAAACGTCAAACCTCAAATAAAATGCTGTGATCTCAGGATCAGGAAATCACTGCACCACAAGAGCCTTTCAACTATACATACAGTTAAGATAGATAAATTATTAGTAAGATGGGAGGCTCCGTCACATCTGCTTTCCAAATCTCATGAAAGAACATCTGAATGGTGGAACCTACTTACTACAAAAGAATTGATAAAAACTCTTAAATTTTTCAATGCTGAAATGAAGGAATACTCTGTAGAAGGAAGAATGAATTGAATAAGGCCATTCCCATATGTATATAAATGTCAGCCTATTTTTCCAATCTTTTCTGTTATATTTTCCATTATTTCTCTATGCATCTTTTAGTCCAGTTACAGTGACCATTAAGACTGGAGTTCATCTATTTGTACTTATAATATCCCTGGAAAGATTACTCCTTTATTTTTAGTCTGTGTAACTACCATTCATGCTTCATGACCCACTTCAAATAACACCTTTAACCACATCCTTTTCCATATATCATTTAATCATTTATTATGTACTACTGTCAGTGAATTTATTTATCTTGGGTTTTACTGTTGGATTACCACCACCTGCATCTTTGCAACATACATACTAGATTGAAAGTTTTATGTTGAAATATTCTCTTGCTCTTTCCATATCCTCTCTGTCCAGCTTAGAGTCCAAAATATACAAATGAATCTGTTTTTTTTCTTCTGACCACCTCCCTATAGTATCACGGAGCTCCAGTTCACATGGTCAGTCCCCATTCTCTCCCACCACATTTCCCATCATGGTCCACTATCTACTGAGCAGCAGGCATTCATGTCAACGTCCATGTGAATGATTCACCCAACCAATGAACTCCTGATTTCCTGAGCGGCCACAATTTTAAAGATTTCATGTCCCTGCCATCTCAGCCACTCACTCTTGGGATCATACACTTTAGTTTGTCATTATCAAGAGCTACTACATTTTCTTAATTCCCTCATTCCACTGTGTGTGGGAGGGAGAGGGGGGGTGATTGAACTCAGGTACTTGCTCATGTGAGGCAAGTGTTCTAGAATACCTTTATATCAGACTTGCCCATAAAGAGTGGTAGACCCCTATATATACTAACAAACTTACAAGTAGATTATAAATACTGAATTCATTAGAGAGAAGGAAGTAATTACAGAGCAGAAAAGACAGTTGGCATCTTATAATAAGGGGATAATATAAAGCATAAAACCTCTCCTTGCTCTTTTTTTCTCAGAGGAATCTTGAATATGGAACTCATCAAGCTTAAGTACCAAACAGAAGCAAGTCAAGTGCCTAGACTGCTATTTCTATATCTCCCTCTTGTGGTAATTACAAAGACTTCATTTTCTTTTACAGTAATCATAATTAGAACTTAATAGGAGCAAGGGGCACTTCATTAAAAAAAAACACTGCAACATTCATATGATTTGAGGGACGCTATCCCAGCAAGTTTTAGCTTTCAGTGTCTCCTTAAGCTATGTGTCATAAGCAACATAGACAAGAGAATATTCTAGAGGGATATTTTACCTCAGTGACATCTGCTACTTTACTTATTTTCATCAGTAAAAACAGATGTCTCAGTAGAGATGTGGAGGTAGATGTCAAATAGTTTATTATGTTCAGATTCCTTGATACAGTATTTTTCTTTGTAGAAGTAAGATCCTAACCATGCCTTAACTACTTCTCTTGAAAATTTGGCCTTTTACAGTTGTATCCAAGGTCAATGAACTTTTGAAATTTACCACAAGATAATATAGCTTTGATAATAGTTCAGTTCACCATATTCATAAATTGATGTACAAATGACTCTTTCAATACAGAGACTCATTTATCTGAATGCATTTACTGTACTTATGATTTTTACTAAATCATCCTTATTTGCCATGCCTAATACACTGTCCAATATGGAAATGAAATAAAAGAGCTTGACCTCAAGAGGCTCATTGTATTGAATATAATATAAATATAATACTACAAAAAGACTAGATAAAATACCAAATATTGTGGTATTTAAAGTGAATGAAAGGATCATATGCAAGATATTTTAAAACATATGTTTCACCACCTTAATATTGTAAAATAGTACATTGAAAGAGCATCCTAAAAGATTCTGATATACACATCAACCCTTTTTAAGAGTCATTGAACTAACAGTACAAAGGATGTAAAGATTGCTTCATGAATGAGGTGGTGGAGTGTGTGGATAAGATTGACTTTGAGAAGGAAATGACAAATTTAGTAGTGGAAGTTTCTTGGAAATAAAAGTGAAATGGCCAATATCTAAAGAGACTAGGCAGGTAATATAAATAAATAAGCAAATCAATCTAGTCAAGCTGATGTTAGAAATGCAGAGAACTTTGTCAAGCTAGAAAGCACTTGTTCTATTTTATAGAAATAACTACTACTCAAATCCATTCAACCATACCATGTAAAAGAGCAAGACTGATGCTTGCTGTATCTTCTACTGTCTTAAGAGCTACCATAAATTTCATTTTTTGTGGGTTAAATTGACAATTGAGCCAAAATAAATTAAAGCATTATGTTGATCCACAAGTATGTGAAGTGTCTCTTCTTAAAAGGATGAGTCAAAACCAAACATGTATAAGTTATGTTTGGCCTGTAGACCTTTGAATGACAATATTTCAGGTATAGTGCTAGGTTCTGGAGCATGTAAAAATTCCCATTCCTGAAAAGTGCCTAAAGTTCAGAGGAAATTAATATGAAAATAGATGGTAACTAACAGTGTATCTAGAGCTTCTACCACTGTGAGCTCACAAAGGAGTGGGTGGGAGGAGTGTTGTGCAAACTTCAAAGCGGACCCAACATGAGTATCTAATCTAGAAGAATGGCTAAGAATTTTCCAGATGGGTAGCAGAAAGTGATAAACAAGAGTATTTTTAAAGACTCAGACACATGAACATGTGTTAGAAGATCAAGAGATGAACAAAACAATAGATTTGCTTCCCTTTCGAACACTTACCTAATGTTGAGCATAGAAGAGCCTTGGTAGATAGTTCTGGACAAATCTGAGTCTCAGGAATATACATTAATATTAAATAGTTCTCCTTGTGATCCATATAAACTATCATAACCATCATACAGCTTAAGATCCTTGATTTATTTATATATGTCATGATGGAACACTCTTAGGGCAGGAAGAAAGTTTAAAAATGATAGTACTACCACCACCCCAAGCTGGGCACAGGCAGCTCATGCCTGTAATCCTAGCTACTCAAAAAGCCGAGATCTGAGGTTTGAAGTCAGCTCAGGCAGGAAAATCCACTGGACTCTTATCTCCAATTAAAGAAAACCACAAGTGAAGATGTGGCTTAAAGTGGTTGAGCAATACCCTTGAGAAAAAAAAAAATCTCAGGGACAGAGAGCCCAGGCCTTGATTCCAAGGCCCATAACTGACAGAAAAACAAAGATATTCCCTTCACAAAAGTAACCTTTGACTGCCAAGAGGTTGAATATCAGAAATGAGAACATCATTCACTTTTCAGTTCTCTCTCCTTTTACTCCTTTTATCCTTTCTTACCTTGTTTTCTGATCATGTTATTTAATATATGATAAAATTAGTTAGGAGACAGACATCTAACCCTTCTGCTTCGCCACACATTATTTGCCCTTGAGTATGGGTTGGAAAGGGATGACCAGATTCAATCTACATTTTCTGAGAATTTGGGTCATCATGTCATTGATGTCCCCCATTAAGATAGACGGAGTGAGTCAGTGAAGCATTCTGAAATCCAGAAGGACTCATACTTCACACTGTTTGCCCATAAGCAGGTACTATGTCAGGGCTCCCTTTGCACAGAAGCTACAATTCCTAAGCAGAAGCACAATTTCTTCACTTAAGGCTCTGGGAAACTGTTCCTAAATCCCATGAGGACTAAGGTAGCTAACCACTTTCTAAGATGAATGGATACAATTTCAAACAGCTCATCTTCATGCAACAGAGTTTGGAAATCCCTATTATTTTATTTTACAAGCAATAAATAGAAATAAGAAAACATATACCATGCACTATGGAGAAACAGTAAAGAGTACTACAAAGCCTAAGAGGTGAAAATGATTTTCTTCTTCTGTTTTCTAAAGGCTTTAAGTCTATCAAGGCTAAGAAAGCCAAAGGGGGAAAATGTTTTTCCCAAGTTATCTATTTCTTGGCTCATAAATCTCATCCAGAGAAAATATTTTTCTCTTTCTCTTCCCTCCCCAATCCCCAATTTATATGGCACTCTGAAGTTTCCCTCAACATCATTTACTAAATATATCATAATATACTTTCTCCCTGAGGCCAGCATTTCAAGAGACACCTTCCCACAATCTGGGAATTTCTCAAATAAATCACCCCATTTAGACTTTCTTCCCTCAATATATTTAGAGCTGTGAACACATTGTGAAGGTTATAAAAGCTGAAATTCTACTTTGAAATGTCAACATATTTGGGGTGTAGGTTGAAGGTGCATAATGACTCCTGAGGGCAAAGTCAATCACCCCTTTGGTTTGTTGAGTGTCCAGAACTATTTTACAAATGTTTTTGTTAAAATAATAATCCTTCCCTCCCTTACCCCAAGAAAAAGCTGTACCAAGCACTTTTTACCCTTTATGTGGTTTGGGAAGAAAATTCAGTCCATACATTTCAGTCTTTTTTAAACTCAGATCATTCCAAGGTTTAAACATTCCCTGTCCCGTAGCCAAGACCCTTGGCTATCTGTGTAAATAAAAATCAATATCAAAGAATAAGAACTTGTTTAAAACTTCTCATATTTGAGTCAAGGTCACATTGTAAAGGAATCATCTCTCTAATTCTGCTTACTTTTATCTAGAAAATGCTACTAAATCCATTCCATAATCTAGTTTACATGGCTTGAGAGCTATCTTTTTAAAGAATTATAAATTTTAAAAGCACAAAGAATAATATATGCCATTAAATATATGACCCACAATCTAAAATATTTACCATCTGGCTCTTTACAGAAAAAAAAAGTATGCTGGTCCCTGATCTAAGCAAATAAACATCTCTTTGTTCAGAGCCTCATCAAATTTCTAAGCATAATTAACATCTATCCTTACTTAGAAAATTGTGGAACTACAAATGGAAGAACATTGCTTTGCATTTGATTTAGTGATATATTTCATGTGTCATCTTAGTTTGAATAAGAAAATGATCAGGAAAAGATCCAAAAGTGCAAGAGGCATATTTGGAAGATAATCCCAAGAAACTGATGGAAGAGGAAAAGATGAGGTACATCGTGGAAGCAGTCAATAATGAACGTGTCATCAAGCATGTTTTCAATGGAAGGTAAATGAGGTTTAAGCAGTGAAACTCCCAGAATTTGCTCTACCTATAAAGTGAGCAAGTGAACAGGCTTTGGCTGAGAGCTGCTTTCAGAAATTATAATCCTCCAGATAGATGAATATAGTGAGCAACAGATAGTAGTCTTCCAGCTTGATGGCCAGGTGAAGACCAGCAGGGTAGTTTCTAATCATCTGGGAAGCCCTTCAATAGATGGAAATCAACTGAAGGTACAGCATGAGGGGATATGGTTGGTCTACACCTGCTATGTTTACTGCTTTGCAGTGCTCCACATTACAATTGAACTCAAAACTGTCAATACTTCTCAGAGAAGGTACCAATTTCTGTAACAAAACTCACAGAGGTCAGTGAGAAACATGGAAGTCTCTAGTTCCATAAATGTTATTTTTATCTCTTTCTTCTACCCTCCATTGATCCTCCTCACCCTTAGTCTGTACTTTTGTGGGTTTACATTGCTTTCATGCTACAAAGGTCTAAGCTCCTAGTTAACATGCTGATGACCAGCTGTGGTTACTGTGTCCACAATGAATATTCAGCTTGAATACCCCTAGAGGTAGTCCAGTGAATACTTCCAAGTCCCAGACACAGCCATCTGGATCCCCAATAACACAACAGAAATCTTGTCTCTATATAATAATCAAAGCCAACTCTCTCTTCTGGATAGGCTAGTGTACTATCTAATTTCTTGGTCTATCTCTATGTATAAAGAGCACATAATATCCAGGCTACATTTACAACTTAAGTGGAACAATTAATGCAACCCCTCAGGAGAAGTATCTGTTCCTACCTATTCCCACTGAAACCAGGGCTTCTAGCTTCCATACTGAGTGAATTTGTAGATAGAGAAAAAACACAAATTATTTTAATATAAATTTTAATATTTTAATAAATACAATTTTAATAAATTTTAAATATAAAGGTGATATACAGAGAGATTACAATCGCATAAGTAAGGTAATGAGTACATTTCTTTTTGAACAGTGTTACCACTCCCTCATTTTCTCCTACATTTTCCCCTCCTGACCTCCCTACCCATCAAGTTGTAAAGTTCATTTCCAATGTAGTTTCTAGGGAGTATCACTGTTGAATTAGTTCACCCTTTGTGCCACTGTATCTGTGATTCTCCTTCCCTTCCCCAAATCAGATAAACTTAGATACGAAAAAGGGTACCAAAATAAAAAACAGTTACAACAGGAAATAAACCCAAGAGGAAAGAAAGAGAAAAGGAAAACTACCTCTCTTGTTTCCATTTCTTATAGTTCATTTTGATAAACATCATTTTATAGGGTCATATGAGCATACCTATTGAGCCATTGTGATCTTCTCCTAAGAATATCCTAGAATATGTCAAAGAAAGGTTGGATAAATGGGATTGCATCAGACTGAAGAGTCTGCATGGCAAAGGACATAGCTAACAAGACAAACAGAAAGCCCACAGAATGAGGGAAGATCTTTATTAGCTATTAATCAGGCAAGGGACTCATATCTAAAATATACTGAAAGCTAAAAAACTTAACCTATGTCCCCCCAAAAATGAATTCTCTTAAATTCTTTATACAATCACTGAGAATGATACAAAAGAAGCTAGTCCTACCTCCACATTTTATAGCCCAGACTCGTGTTCTTCCATTATTAATGACATGCCTTTTAATTGGCATGAATTCAGAATATCATAATGTGATAGTAGCCAACCCTGAGGCTTCTATTCACCAGTCTAATTCCTAATTGTTGCCATTGCAACAATTTTATAAATTAGAATCTCTTGAGTGGCGTACTTTACACCAATGGATTCCACAATTACATATGTCCCTGACAACATATTCCAAGTTACTTGAAACTGCAAGTGTGGTTCAGTGGTAAAGTGTCTAGGCAGGAAGAGTTCAAACCCCACCCTCTCACAAACACCCCCATGCTCTAATGGGTTACTTGATCCAAAATAATTCATGGCCCTTTAATAATCAAATCAAGCAGAAAATACATGATCCTTCTTGGTCCTTGGACATAGGTACTAACCAAGCCACTGTAGACAGGAAAAGGCAATCCATGCCTAGAATATGTACAAATACAAGGAAGAAATCATTTCTGTTTTCTCTAGATAGAGAAAGCCCAATATAATCAATTTGCCACCAAACGGCTCATGGATTTTCAAAGAATGGAGCCACACATCTTTCAGCACTACTCTCCACTGCTGAAAGTTTTGACAGTCTGCAATGGCAGGTGAATAAGACTGAGAGAAAAGGAGCCTTTGTTGTTGAGTCATATATAGTCTCTATCTCAGCAACTATAGCTATTTGAATTATGAGTCCGTTGTGTAAGTACTGGCAACCAATCAAATACAACGCTTCTCAGACCTCCACTGAACAAAACATCTACTCAACCTGGTTGTTTAGTAGATGCTCTCTGCTAGAAATCTATATGAAGCATAAAGTTCTGTGCACTTTGGGTCCATCTCCATAGAACTATCTACATGCCTCTTCTCTATACCCTCTTTGTTAATAGTCTTCTCATCTTTCTCATTCTGGAACCCTGACTAATCTGAAAGGCCACATACCATTTCTCAGGAATTTATGTGTATCTTTACTTCATTCAAGTTCTTCCTACTCAAGTGGATGGTTGTGTAATGTTCAAAACTCTGTCTTTGGGGAGACAATTCTCTCATCACTGTCTTCTGTAGCCACTCATGGTTGTATCTGTAGTGCACCACTCATGCATATTGATCAATTTTTCAATGAACTAGGCCTGGAAACTTTTTTCCTCTTTGATCAGTTTGTCATTGTGAACTCCATGAAGCCATAAACTGAGCGAAGAAGTGGTGTCCATGCCACTTGTGTTTACTCAATCTGGGCCACCTGTTCACTCAGCTGTGCTCTCAGGATCCTTTCAGGTCTCACCCTGAGAATAGCACTTCCATTGTACAATATATTTCTACTATGTTCTTCTGACTTTATTACTTAATAAGTCTGACAATATCCAACTCATCATGAGTAGCTCAATTGTATAATCACTTAATGTCCTCCATGAGGCTGAGGAGCATGCCAGGAACTGCATCTCAAACAATGAACACTTTTCTGTCGCAGATGGCATGGCTTTGCTCCAGGGGTTCGTGCTATAACTTCTTTTGGAGCTTGCCAGAGACCTTGTCACAGATAACTCTAATAATTTGGGATCTGCTGAGTCATATGACCCCATCAGCTGTACAGAGCTTGCACTGAAAACTGATACAGCTATAGAAATCTCCCTTTCTTTGCACTCCATCCAAAACCAACAGCCTATGAATTACATTACAAATGAATTGAGACAAGAGTCATACATATGAGCTATGGCACCTCCAGAATTGACCTAATACATCTGTGTCTTTGAGGTACATAATTCAGAGCAAGGCACATCACAACATGTGTTCAGACCCCTGAATCCTTGGATCTGGCTCCTGTGTTACCACCCACTGAAGAGTGAGCCTAAGTCTTATGAGAGCATCAGGAATGTTTGCCACTTCCTGTTTTCTAGAAACAAACAATATAAAATTCCAATAAAAATAGAATGAATATGATACTATATTACTAAAATGCCAAAAGCAACATGCCACAAATTTTAACACAAACCTCCATCACCAAATTCTTGGGGACTGATTAGTCTCAAAATTAAATCCCCATGAAAGGGAAAGCCTCAAATAATTAATGTCTCAAATTAAATTATGTTGTTCTTGTGAATTCAAAGTCCTAAGCATCTGAAGTCCAAGCTCATTCTTCTCAAGTTTTCCTTCTGGTCAGGTGGATGTCAGAGGAATTCTCAATGTCTGGGAAGAGTTAGGGGTTCTTCAGCAGTAATCAGTGGATGACGTCTCATGGGAAATGTTTCTTTTGTGTGTGCTGTGTGTGCTAATCCCGGGGCTTGAACTTGGGGCTTTGGTGCTATCCTTGAGTTTTTGTGCTCTAGAGCTCTATTCCTTGAGCCTCCGCTCACTTCTGGCCTTTTGCTGGTTAATTGCTGGAGATAAGATTCTCACAAACTTTCCAGCTCTAGCTAGCTTCAAATCACAGTCCTCAGAAGTCAGCTTCCTGAATAGCTTAGATTATAGGCATGAGCCACTGGGCTCCCAACTTGGAGCTCTTTCTTTGAAAGTTGGGAATTTCAATTAATCCAATGCCAAATTTTTCTTGTGTGCAAGTTCTTAATGTTCAATTATGAACTGGTTTTGCATCAACTATATTTTAAAAAACAAGCTGATCCCCTACAGTAATTTGCCCAAGACCCTATAGATAGTAAGTAGTAGTATTAAAATGCAATCCCTGAGAGTCTGTGTTCCTAATCACCAGGCATTCTGCTGGTTTAGTCTTACCACTATGTTGATGAACTCATACAGGATGTCTTGTGTGCATAATCTATGTGATTACAATTTTTGGACTTTAAATCCATTGAGAGGTTAAATTTGGTACTATATATTTAACACTATATATTTATTATATCTTTAGGGGAAAATGCATTGTATTTTCCATAATAGAAAAACAGAGCTTTCTTTGAAAAACAGCAACTACTTTGACTGGATGTTATTTGAAGAAGTTTCTTTTCTATCTGGTATATTTAAAGCCTCTTAATTTTTTCCTTCTTCTTTGAGATGCCAAACTCTGGCAACTTCAGGACTGGACTGACTGTAGGTTTAGTGACAGAGTTTCTACATTGTTTCATGAGGAGTCAGGTTCAGTGTTATGCAGCCATATCTAATAAATTCCCAGGCAAGTCTTTCTTTATTCATAATTAACTAATAAGGAATAAACATGAAATAAAATCGCAGTTGACCATTTTTGAACTTCAACCCAGAGACCACTAGTAAGCCTTTCTCTGTTTCACATTACCCACAGCCCTAAATGCAAATAAAATGTAGGGAGGTCCTTCCCATGCTACCTTTCCAGACATGGGAAAACCTAGAATACAGGTCCTTTTTGTATTCTGTAGCATATGCAGGATTCAGCTGACTTTCAGTTCACAAACAGCAACACTGCTTCCAATATCTAAAACATGTCCATGTTTGGAAAGACGTTCTAATAAGGGCCTCAACTACACTTGTATGGCTTATATTTAAGAGATATTTGTACCATTTGGCCATCCAATACTGCTTTTTAAAAAATCCTCCCCAGGGCTGGGAATATGACCTAGTGGCAAGAGTGCTTGCCACGTATACATGAGGCCCTGGGTTCGACTCCTCAGCACCACATATACAGAAAATGGCCAGAAGTGGCGATGTGGCTCAAGTGGCAGAGTGCTAGCCTTGAGCACAAAAGAAGCCCTGAGTTCACGGCCTAGGACTGGCAAAAAAAAAAAAAAAAAAAAAATCCTCCCCAAAACAAAGCTACTCACACAAAGGATGACATGGTGAGGATAAAGGCACACACGTGTGTGTGTGTGTGTGTGTGTGTGTGTGTGTGTGTGTGTGTGTGCACCTATGTGTCCTATGAGAGGCTCTGCTTCTGAAGAGGAAAAGCCTGACTTTTGAGGGTGCAGTTTTTCTTTTGAAAATTGCTAGTTATATATGTCAACCCACAAAGTGGGGAGTTAGTAACTGGATTACTAGAGGAAGCCAGTAAAGTTACAAAAAATAGAGATTCCTCACTTAGAAGAAAACAGCTCTACAGTTAGAGAAGAAGCATTTCCTCCTAAAAATGATTAGGTAGTCTCCTGGACAAAATTGTAGAAAGTAGCTTCACTTCTGCTCAAAAGATTTAAAGACTATGACAAACTCAAGGGGAACAAAAAGAGGAAACACATGGATTAGGTTAGTATCTATGATAAGTAATAGCATATCATGTCTATAAATCATACACACGTGTATGTGCACAAGCACACACACACACACACACACACACACACACCATCCTTAGCAGCTGTTATAAATTCAACCAGAACAATGTCGATTACGTTGCCATTCTTTGTTCAAAATAGGTAAGGTCCTAAAAACAAAAACTGATGAGAATCAACAATTCTTTTCTCCACCTCTGTACTCTTCTTTTTGCATGGAAAGTGAAGGTATTTATGTCTTCTATGTTGAACTCAAAACAAAATAAAGAAGGTCTTGGTAACATACAGAATAAGATACATATGTTCATAATAATTGGTTTCTCACACAAAAGATTTGTTTGTGGCCAGGTGCTGTGGCTCATGCCTATAATACTTACTATTCAGTAGAGACCAGAAAGATTGAGTTTTGAAGCCAGTCTAAGTAGAAAAGTCCATGAGACTTCATCTCCAAGATAACCAGAAAAAAAGTATAATTGGAGGTATGACTAGTGGTAGAACACCAGTTGTATATACAAGCTGAGCAAACACAAGGCCTTGACTTCAAACCCCTGTACCTGCAATTTAAAAAAAAAAAAACTTGGTTTGTTTGTTATTTGGTTGATTGGACAATAAAGGCTTGGTTCCAGGAAAAGCTTGCCATATACTAATCCCCCACCAAAAAAATAAAATGTTCTAAATGAGGTAGAAGCTCTCTTGATAGAAGAGGAAACTGTTACTGGCTCATGTATGTGCACACACACACATTTACCAAGTTAAATGAGAGGCCTATAGAAATATAAAGAATCCCTGATACTTCATTTGTGAAATCTCTTCTTCCTCCAAAAAAAGGGTGACAAGCATGTGAGCTAAATCCATGTAGCCATCTGACTTAAGTCCTTCTTGGACTACTAGTGATAGGTTATTGAATCTTTACAATGAGCACATTATAGGAATAATATTTTACTGTGTTTTAAAGCCTGGCCATAGTTTCAGCTAGTTGATCTAAGAGGGCAGCAGGAGTTCTTCTGAAGAAAAGTTATTTGTGTTTTTTTTTAGTTTGTTTGGGAGGGCATGCTTATGAAAATGTATACTCATAATGTACTCTGGATTAATAATAGTGAAAAAGTAAGTTCTCTTATTCTGCCTAAAAATGAGTAACTCATTTCTCCCTTTGGAAAAATAAAAAGAGAGCCAGGCATAGTGACACACAACAATAACCCCAGCTATCCAGGGAGCAGAGATTGGAAAACAGAAGTTGAGGCCGGCCCTGGGTGAAAACAGGAGATCTTATCAGAAAAATAAACTAAGGAAAGCTGGGGCATGGTTAGAGTGATATAACATTTGGCTAACAAGTGTAGACTCTGAATTCAAATCCCAGTACTATCAAAGAAAAAGAGGAAGGGAGAAGGAAAAGAAGAAGGAAGGGAGGGAGGGAAGGAGGGAGGGAGGAAGGGAGGGAGGGAAAATAAAACTTTAGTTTGATATGCCCTAATATGGCTTGGTGGGTTGAATATAGACCTGGTAGAAGGGAAGAGCCAAGAATGGATCCTTGACTGACAGATAGGATGAGCTCAAAGACACTGAGGATAGCAAGATAGGAGCAGGTTTCCAACCAGCAATATCTTGTGGAGAGAAGTAGTTGAGGAACATATGAAACAATGAAGATTTTATACTCATTTAAAAATACTTCTAATTGCATATGATAATTCTCCTCAGCTTGCCCCAATTTTTCTCAAAAGAATGTGACACACAAATTTTCATTTTAATCATGTCTTGGGTATGGTAATGCACTCCATTCACTGTACAGATATGATAATAGCTAGGATTGGTCAGTAAGCAAGGGAGGGGATACAGAGACCAAGATTGAAATAAAAATTAACAAAACAAAAGGACAAATGATGAAGAAGAAAAGTGAGGACACATCCACTTTTCACCTATAAGATCCTCCAAGTACTAGAGAAGTCTCTGTACTTCCCATAGTAAACGGCTGAGGAATTATTAGTCATTTTGTATGGCAAGAAAAGAATGATGTTTGAAGCTGAAGATTCATTGTATGTTAAGATAGTACTCACAGACAAGGAAATTGAGATTCAGGGACCTTAAATAGCTAGATCATATATCTAATAAATGATAAGGATGTGATTCTAATTCTAGGTTCAGGATTTTTCCTAATGCATTTTATCTCTTTTAATCATACAATGAATGTTAAATATTTTATATCCTTTAACCCTATATCCAAACATCATGTTTTAATTAAAGTGACAAAAATAATTGTAGTGCAAAGGAACAATAAAATTTCTGTTGAAATAACTTAGTTCCACTGAAAATTTTCTTAGGCAGTAACCCAACTTTGTGAGAAATGCAAAAATTCTTGAGAGAACCTGGTTTATTTTTTTAAAGTTTACAACCACCTTTGATCATTGCAGTATTTTTAATAAATTATAGTGGATAATTCTATTAATAAGAACCAGAACTAATCAAGGGGTTGGAAAAGTCATTTCAATTTTAACAAAGGAACAATTTCTATGTCTTGATTCATGCAATTAAGCATGGGGTAGTTTATTAAATGGCAGTAAGGATTAGGGGTCAAAAGTAAGCTTACATTCTGTCATAACTAGGCCAAAATAAACTAAGATAGAGTCTTAGCCAGCCCAACAGCATGACTTTGGTAGCCTAGTAAAACTTTTAAATAGATGAGGGAGAGAAAATTATGCCAAAGTAGCTCTTGGATGACCAGCTAGTATACATGAAAAAAAATCTGAAGAAAAATTTCCAATATTCAATACTCTATCAAGGAACCTATGTGTCAAGATAATTGGGAAAGTGTTTAGAAATATTGTTTGTCTCTTACTGTGGCTCCAGTAAAGCATAAATCAAAATTAAAGAACTAATATTTCAGGCTAGTCATTGGGCCATGGCAAGATTTTCTTTTATTATTATTATTTTTTTTTTTTTTTGCCAGTCCTGGGGCTTGGACTCAGGGCCTGAGCACTGTCCCTGGCTTCTTTTTGCTCAAGGGTAGCACTCTGCCACTTGAGCCACAGCACCACTTCTGGCCATTTTCTGTATATGTGGTGCTGGGTAATTGAACCCAGGGCCTCCTGTATAGGAGGCAAGCACTCTTGTCACTAGGCCATATCCCCAGCCCCTTTTATTATTTTTATGGCAAGACTTTCATATGGAGATAATATAGATGTGCCAGGCTCATGAATATGGAATAATCTTTTCTTATTTATCCAATTTCACCCATCAGATTCCCCATGATTAAGCAGTGCACTTTGCAGTAATGTCTACGTGTCGTGTCATTTTTATCTTGAACCACTCTACCTGGTCCTTTAGTGTCATCTTTGATCTTAGGCTATCTTCCATCCATCCCAGTATGCTGCCTTTTCTTATAGTAATAACTGAGAAAGAGCTTTTTTTTTTAGAATTGAGTATACGGAGAGAGGGCTCTCTTGGGCTTCACCATTTTTTTTCTTTTTTCTTTTTATTTTGCCAGTCCTGGGCCTTAAACTCAGGGCCTGGGTACTGTCCCTGGCTTCTTTTTGCTCAAAGCTAGCACTCTGTCACTTGAGCCATAGCGACACTTCTGGCCATTTTGTATATATGTGGTGCTGGGGAATTGAACCCAGGGCTTCATGTATGGGAGGCAAGCACTGTTGCCACGAGGCCATATTCCCAGCCCACCATTTTTTTCTTATTTTAGCTGTATTCTCTTGCCTTTGCTTACTACTTTGCATTAAGTGAGAAATGAAGCTTGGTGATTACCCCTTTAATATTATATAAGAAGAGACTAGACCCTGCAGTTATTTTTCTCAAGGTACTTTCTTGTTGATAATGGAAAACAGTATTCTGACCCAATCACAGGTCGGAATTCTTCACTTTTTTTTTTTTTTTGCCAGTCCTGGGCTTGGACTCAGGGCCTGAGCACTGTCACTGGCTTCTTTTTGCTCAAGGCTAGCACTCTGCCACTTGAGCTACAGCACCACTTCTGGCCATTTTCTATATATGTGGTGCTGGGGAATCGAACTCAGGGCTTCATATATGTGAGGCAAGCACTCTTGCCACTAGGCCATGTTCCCAGCCCAATTCTTTCCTTTTTTTAAAAAAATATATTTTAATTATCTTTAAGTAGTATACAAAGGAGTTGCCATTTACCAAAGTGGTTCATCTCTTCCCAGTTACTTAAAATTCTTATTGCTATACAACAGAGGACTGGATAAAGAGAACTCAGAAACAAAGACTCCTTAATAGGATTTAGTAAGAAAAAAATGGTGGATGTATGGCAATTCCAATAAAGGGACTACAAAACACACACAAGAAGCTAGACAAAGGAGTCGACCAAAAAAAGCTGTATGACTTGGAAGTGTTTAGTGCACACTACCACAGAGTTCAGCACAATGTTAAAGTCATTAACTTTAAACATCCCAGATTCCCTACAACAGATGAATGGGTCAAAAACAATGTAGTACATTTACTCATCCACTAAAAAGAATAACGTCATGTCGTTTGCAGGGAAATGGTTGGATTTAGAACAAGTTGTGTCAAGTGAGGTAAGCCAAGCTCAGAGAGACAAACGGTGCATATTTTCACTCATATGTGGAAGCTAGATCTAAGATATAACTGGACATGATAGCCTATGCAGGATACCAGGCATTCACACACAAAATCAGACTAGAGGATACAACCTTAGGGGAGGAACCCAAAGGCCTAACTCCTCTGAAAATTGAAAATACTAATTATCAAAACGAATTCCAAGAAATGGTAACATGGGTTTTTTGGTTTTTTGTGTGGGTGGTGGTGTTTGCGTGCCCTTCTCCACTTTTACTTAAGAACCTCCATCTTAGATCCTCAGCCCCTTCCCTGAAATCAGGCGACCAAACCAGACCTGACCACAGTGGTTAACTCCCACCCCTGCGCCCCATAGCCTCCAGCTGCATCCATGAAAAGCCTTCCACCCAGACCTGTGCAACAGCTGCAATCAGTAAACCCCGCCCTGGCTATGTGCCATCTTTGGCCTCCAGCTGCAACTGCAGAGTACTCCCACACCCTGGTGGAAATGTCCACCCCTAGCCCTTGACCATTGTGCCCAGCCTGTGAGCTTGCTGACAACTTTGCTGTACATGAGCTGGTGTCCACGTGGTCTTCTGGGTTGGAGCTTTCAGCCATTGGTGGTGGTGGTGGTGGTGGTGGTGGTGGTGGTGGTGGTGGTGGTGGTGATATTTGATTTGGTTGCTTTTTTTTGGGGGGGGGAGGAATAAGGGGGAGTAGAAATGGAGAGAGGAAGGGTCAACCAATGCAGCCATGTCATTCAGTATACACTAGATAGAACATAAGCTATGCAACTTGCAGGCAGGAATGGGAGGGCAAGATGGGGGCGTGGGGAGCAAAGGATGACATTGTCCAAAAAAAAAAAAATGTGCTCATAACTTAAGAAATGATAATCCCTCTGTACAACACCTTAATAATAACAATAAAATAATATTTTAAGTAATTAATTTTAGTCAATTGAGTGTTATGAAAAGCTTTCTTAACAATAGTAAAAAAAGGACAATGATCAGAAAGTAACTTCAGAAAAATTTATCTGGAACACAATCAGATGGTATAATGTGAATAGAGATAAGTTAGGTGCCTACTGTGTTGTGCCACATTCATTGCCCTGGCACTCTAAATTTGATGGAAACAATAGGAGAAAAATAAATAGTAATAGAAACCTGAGGAGGTAAAGAGATTCTGAGTAATTGGATTTAAGTGGGAAATAAAGGCAAAGTTGAAACTAACTCAGATTCTAGGAAGGCAGGAGTGAGAGTTGTCTGTAAGGTATTGAGGAGAGAGATAATGAGTTCAGTTTCAAAATTCTAAGGCAATCTATGGAGAGTTCCAGCAAGCAGTTATTATTCAGGTTAGAGAGGTTGGAGAGAGGTGAGAATTGAATCAATGGGAGCTTGTCAAGATAAGTGTGAGATTACAGGGAGATAAAAAGAGGCTAGATACAAAACCTCAGGTGACATCACATCCTATAAACAAGTAGATGCTAGGAGCAAAGGAAGATGAATGAGCAGATGCAGGGACAGAAGGACACCCAAAGAAAAGGGAGTAATCACTGAGCATCCCAAGATGAGGTTATGAGATAACACAAACAGACTACTATACAAAAGTTGAAAGTCGAAAGAAGAGTGAGAAAAAACCCATTTCATTAAGGTGACTTGGGGTATCCAGCAATCGTACAGCAACCTAGACCTTGCCCCTGAAAACAGTAGTATACATTTTTTTGCACATTAACAAAAACAGTGACCTCTTCTTTCATCAGTCTTATAGACTGAATTATTGCTAGCCAAACTCATACGTTGAAGACCAACCCTCATGTGATAGTATTTTCAGGATGTTTTTGAGAGTTCATTAGGATTAAATGAGGTCACAACAATGAAGCCCTAATCCATAGGAGGAGAGGCCCAGGAGAACGTTCTCTCTACATACTCACAGAGAAAAGCCATGTGAAGACAAAGCTAAGGGAGCTGTCCACAGCCAGGAGAGGACTTGCCATGATCCAACACTGGGGTCACCTTCTTCGGAGACTCAGAACTTCAGAATTGTCGAAAACATAATTTTTTGGTATTAAAGGTAACCAGTCTGATAGTATGTATAGCTATCAAACAGAAGGATACAAATCACCAATAATGCTACAAGGCTTGACTTGCAAGTCCTGGAAAATGCCTCCTAGTAGTACTTACACCTGGGTTATATTCCGTATTATATCCTCTAATCAACTCAGGGACATGCAATCAAAAAAACCTAACCTCACTGACCTTAAATCACAGCATCCAGAAAAAGAGAAACTAAAGCACCTCAGAAGCGCTAATGAACTCCTCTAGTGTATGATGAGGGAGGGGGTGACACTGTTCCAAAAGAAATGTACTCATTGCCTGACTTAAGTAACTCTAACCCTCTGTATATCACCTTTACAATAAAAAAATTAATAACAAAAATTAAAATTAAAAAAGAGAAGCAATGTCTGGAGGTTAGTAATCTGTCAACCTCCGAATGGAGACCATATCATCTCCATTTCTAGAGATATGTTCAGGAAACTGGCCTAGAGGTTTTCGTAAGTTATTTTCTAGTGCAATGTGTTTGTGTTTGTTTTTGTTTTTGTTTTGTAATGTATGTATGAAAATTGTTGAAAGTCCCAGGGAAGATTTAGTCAAGAAAAGACCTGGCAGGAAAGAAGTGTCATTCAAAGGAAACACCACTGACTTTTTTAAAAAAGTGAATTGTGGCCTTCTCCTCCCCTATCCTTTATAAACTATGATTAAGCTGTACTGTGCTCAAGTTTAAAGTAATGATACCTTACATTCAGCACTGTGCATTCTGAAGAGTGGGCTTGAAAGGACTTTACCAGGTTATAGAAAAGGGTCCTTTCCTAGCAGGGTGCATTGCCAGACCCCTCTGCTGTGCCCCTCCTCCATGGTTAGTTAAGCATCATGAATTCTTGCTAGGGCAGGTAGGCTGGAGAGAAACCTCTAGAGAAATACACTTATGCTGATTTGAAAGCAAAGATGATCTATGGGGACGGAGAGAACAGAAGAGTTCTCAGACTGGCTGAAAGTCTAAAATGTATCCATTACTTTACTGGGTATTTTCATCTCAGTTCCTTCATTTGTTGTACAGTGTCCAGCATCCTCTTATTTCAGCTAGCTCCCTTGGTTTGTAGTAGGTAGGTTGCCCTGCCTATAGGTGCTACCTAGAAAAGCCACCAGATGAAACCAACTGAGGCACACAAGAGAGTAAAAATCATCTTTGGAATTCTTTTTTTAATATTTTATTATTCAACAACCATGTTTTGAGGTCTTGATGCTTACTGAACATAGTATTAACTATTAACTATTTGTGGGTAACATAGATATTGTTCTCAGTTTAAAAATAAAGTACATGATCCAATGCAATAGCCAAGTTGCCTGGTTATTTAACAAGAGTCTTAGAGATTATTTTAGAAATACTACGGTCAGTTGGGAGACAGAGTAGAGAACATGAAGAAAATTTGGAAGATTTTTTTATTTTTTATTTTTTTATTCAAATTTTTATTATCAAACTGATGTACAGAAAGGTTACAATTTCATACGTTAGGCATTGGATACATTTCTTGTACTGTTTGTTACCTTGTCCCTCATACCCCCCTCCCTGGAAGATTTTTTTTTTAAGTTGGTATTTGATCTAAGTTAGAAAAATAATAGGTTTTTAGGAATACAGTGGATCAAGAGAAAAAGAGAGATTTCTAGCAAAGGAAAGCACTGATGTATCATAGAAGTGGAAGAATCTGTGGTATCCACCGTATCAAACTCTAAATCTCCACATCATGACTTGGTACTACAATACCTGGACAAATTATCTTATTCATTTCAATCTCAATTTTACCATGTGCAACATAGTACACATATGACTTAGGGCTAAGTCATATGCCTTGCACCAAAGACTTATGGAATGGTAGTTGTGGTTGTTGTTAGGCCTGAATAAAATTGTAGATGCAGAGGAACATATCAGGGTCATGTCACATAACAACAATAACAAATCACAGAAAGGAAGGAACAGGAAAACTTAGTGTGTCCAGATCATGATTTACACTAAAAGCCCAGAAAAATAGTGTCTGTAATCTTATTCAACAGGTGATAGAGATACATAAAGGATCTTCAGTGCTTCCAGAGAAATAGTGTTTAATTATGATGCGCACTAGCTTTACTTCCTGTCTAGAACTAGAATCCAAACCCATTCTTTTTTTAAATTTTATTTATTTGTTTATTGTCAAAATGATGTACAATGTGGTTACAGTTTCATATATACGGCAGTGCGTACATTTCTTATCCAGCTTGTTACCTCCTCCCTCATTTTTCCTCCCCTCCCCCCTCCCTCTTTCTCTCTCCCCCCTCCATGATTTGTACAGTTGGTTTACACCCTATAGTTTTGTAAGTATTGTTATTGTATTGGTTTGTCTTTTTATCCTTTGTCTCTGGATTTTCAGAGGAGATGCTCTGAGTAAAATTCCAGGGAAGGTGGGAGAAAAAATGAGGGAGAGGGTGAAACGTTTGACAAGAAATGTACCCACTGCCTTACATATGTAACTGTACCCCCTCTGTACATCACCCTGACAATATTAATTTAATTTAATTTTTAAAAGTCCAGGGATTGAACAAGCAGCTATGAAGAACGAGTTTAAATCAAGGTCATCACCTACACCAAGGAGACTATCAGTGAGAGAGCCTTAAATAGAAGGATTCCTGAAGTACAAACCTAAGTACCTGTTGAGTGAAACAATCAATCTGAAAGCCTCATAGGACCATAGCATATCATAGTCTTGATTAAATCAGGAATTTCCCATTCTTGTCTCTCTCTTTGATGCCCCAGCATCACCTCACAAATCCTGGACAGAGGAAAAATATTTGTTAGAAAATTAGGGAGCTTCTAAATCAGACAGGAGAGAAGTGGCTGTCACTTCCTCTCTCCCGCAGTAAGGGATATCCTGCTACAAACCTTCCTATGAGGAAGTGGCAATGTGGCTCAAAGTAGTAGAGTGCTAACCTTGACTGAAAGAGCTCAGGGACAGTGCCCAGGCCTGGGGTTTAAGTCCCACAACCAGAAGGGGGGGAGGGGGGGAGAAACCTTCCTATGAGGAAAAAATTTTTACCTTGCCTGGAGCTAAAGATCTGGTTATGACAAAAAATTCTTGGAGATACCTGAATTTATATCTAGGACAGAAGAAATAAACCAACATAACTGAGTTCAAAGGACTTTGGAAGATAACAAATAGAGTTCCCTAATAACATCCTGCAAATGATATTTGTCCAAGAAATGGATTGTGGGGACCACAACCTAGTAACAGAATAATATAAATTAAGTCCTAAATATTCAAGGAGAAGGAGGACAGCTCCATGATTCTAAAACAAAGGCTACCTTTTGAATGTACGGTGTTTATTCCAGGTGGAAGAGATAAATGATCTTAGACAAGCAGGAGGTTTTTTTTTCAGTCCATACAGCTTGGTACAGCCGAACTATTCATTCTATTACCTTAAAATGATGTTTCATCAAAAGTACATAGCTAGGTGCTCTTCTGGCCCCATTGCTGTGCTAGGTTTTAGGACATAAGATGATAAAGCACATGACAAAAGCCTAAATCATAGCTCTGACCCAATTGAAGTTGATAGTCCACTGGCATAGGTACTGTGGAAACTTTATAAGGCAAAGAGGATGATGTCAGAAATTCTATATCTCAGTAACTGACTAAGTATATGAACTTCAAGTGCTGTAAGAATTCAGAGAAGCAAAATCCATATAAGCTGATGTGATTGGAGAAGACATTGTAAAAGACACAAAACACAACATGAAATTGGAAGCAGTAGTAAACATAAAAAGATACAATCAAGGTAAAATAAAATCTACCTTGGTCTGTAGCTGTACAGACAAAAATCACTACATACATCAGTCTACTTCTTTTGAAAAAAGAAAGAGTTATCTATGTCCTATTATGGCTCAAAAAGCTTTTAGAGCTGGATGCCATGTCAAATGCATACACACACACACACACACACACACACACATCTCAGCTTCATGTAGGCGAGAGACACCATGCTGGACACAGGCTGTCAAGAATTCCGGCTCAGGGCTGGGGATATAGCCTAGTGGCAAGAGTGCCTGCCTCGGATACACGAGGCCCTAGGTTCGATTCCCCAGCACCACATATACAGAAAACGGCCAGAAGCGGCGCTGTGGCTCAAGTGGCGGAGTGCTAGCCTTGAGCGGGAAGAAGCCAGGGACAGTGCTCAGGCCCTGAGTCCAAGGCCCAGGACTGGCCAAAAAAAAAAAAAAAGAATTCCGGCTCAGACCCCCTCCGCCAACTTGAGTGATTTGGGACCCTGTCAACAGTTAGCTGCTGTGTTCTGACCATTTACCCTAAAACTATGACCTTCCATCAGACATCTGTGATGAATGCTGCCCTGGCTGAAAGGCAAGGACCCAGCTAAGGCATTTATTCCCAGAAGGAGATACTCAGAGGCTGCAGCCCAGCTGTCTTGGCAAGCAGGCCTTAGGCATCTCAATGACCCAGCATTTAAGAAAGGAAGACAGCATGTGTGATTGCTATTCCCTTGAGGAATATGCACAGGCCACACATGGACCATCAGCTCTTTCTACTTAACCCCACTTAATGCTTTCTCCATAATGCTCCAGTAATCACTGCGGTTCACTCACCATGGAGGGGAAGAATTGTAGTTGAAAGATGAAGCCGTGATAGGCTTAGAGATCACTGGAAATACATGTTACCAGAAAACCCTCAGCTGTGACACAAGGGGTTTTGAGTATCCAGAAGATGTTTTGACTCCAGTTCCAAACCTGAAAAATAATCAGAACTTGCTGCTGTGCTCTTGGAAATGCACAGAAGGATCACCAAGTAAACGGCTGGACCCCATCAAATGAAGATGCTAGCTTGACCCATTAGAGTCCCAGGAATTCAAAATGTTCTACAGCTTGACAAATATGGAGCCATATAATAGAGGATAAAAGATTTCCATCCCTGACCATCCACTTACCTAAGTTAATATACAATTATTGAGCACCTGCCAGTACCAAGCACCATGATGGATGCAAAGATAAAGAAAACATACTCGCAATGAGCTCGGCATCTCTCAGAAGCAAAGCAGATGCATGGGGATTACCACGCAAGAAGGAATATTTTCTACCTCTTAGAAGGATAAATTGTGCAACTTCAAAGATAAGTAGTGTTTTGATCCACAGAAAGGAAAGGAAAGTGTTCCAGAGGTGGAAAAGCAGCAAATTTGTTCAGTAGACAGACTGCAACGAGTGTATAGAGATGGCCAGTACACAGGGCAAGGCAAGTGGAGTTCCTCTAAAAGCAGACTTCTGCCAATAATTTGTGTTAGTATAGATTATTTTAGAATGATTTCAGTAGAGAGAGAAAGAGAGAGAGAAACGATCTCATTTCTGCTGGGAATCAAATCTTCATTTTTGAAGAAACATACAGATGTAAGCAGCAGTGGAAACACAAATAAATAATCAAGGGAAAATAAAACTCTGTTTGACATGATCTTAGTCTGTAGCTATCTGGACAAAGATTACTTATTTTGAGGAAATTGAGAGCTATCACCCTGGCTATGAAACAGAGAAAGGAAGCCAATAAAGAAGGAATTCAGGGCTGGGTATATAATGGTTTATTGGCAAAGTGCTTGCCTCACATACATGAAGCCCTGAGTTCAATTGCTCAGGACCACATATATAGAAAAAGCCAGAAGTGGCACTGTGGCTCAAGTGGTAGAGTGCTAGCCTTGAGCAAAAGGAAGCCAGGGACAGTGCTCAGGCCCTGAGTTCAAGCCCCACAACTGGCAAAAAAAAAAAAAGGAGTTCATAGGTTCATAGGTACATTACCACTCCACTGTAGGAAAATGGAACCCATTTTCACTGGAGATCTGAGAGACTGAGAGCACAATTCATCCTGTGCACCCATGGGACAAGGATACTTAGGCCATTATCCATTCCCCGTCTTTTTATTAAGGGCTGCTGTTCTGAGGATCCATACTAATACACTGGGAGCTAAGCAGGCTTCTTCAGTTACAGAAAGCCATCAGACAAGGAAACACAGGTCCTTGAGCTAAGAAGCCTTTCAAGTTAATAGATGTATTTACTGAAGAAGAAGGTGAGCCATGGCTGGGACTTCTACTCAGGAGGGAAAGATAAAGTATCAAATTATGAGATAATAGCATAGACCTTGTAGTCCTCACATTTGCATTTACATCAGCAGATATTTTGGAGCCCCAATCACTCTGAAAGAAGAAAATGTTAACTATTTATGGCCCCTCTTCCAATGAGCACACAGCCCTTGAGTAAGGACTCTCATGTTTATTATCCAATTAGCAGTTACCAATGGTTTGTGTGGAATTGAGTAACTTGAAGACAATTAGTACTGTGGGCCACTGTACAACAGAGTGGCAGAAAAAATATTTGAAATAGGAAAGTTGTTCAGTAAAAGCCAGAGCTAGAAAAGTTGCAATAGGAAAAAAAAAGAGATGTGTGTGTGTGTGTGTGTGCATACATGTGTGTAAGAAATGGAAGCTTCAGTAAAATTGACAGAATAAGTAAAACTGGCAAGGCATGACAACTGATTGGATGTAAAAGATGAAATTGAGGAAGGATGCAGGAAATTTCAAGGTTTTATTTTTTCATCTTTATGAAATGCTGAGAACATGAAAAGAAAGAAAGCAGAAGAGTGGAACGTATGAGAAGGCAATGTTGCCCTTTTTTTCTATCAGAACTTGAACACAGCATTCAAGTCACTTCCCTTAGATCTAGGCTCTGGGCTGCTGGCTGTTTATAAACTGTTACAGCCATTTCCAGATCTTCTCTAGGTGTGCTGTACCCCTAGAAGCAGAGCTGAGATTTAAGCTCTATCTACTGCCATCAACTTTCAATAAGGCTGTTTAGTGTTTTGATTTTTAGTTTTCCTAGGATTGACTTCTCTCCACAAAAGCACCAGACTATTCTCACTGGCCTACTCAGAATACATGCTTTCTTCCTAAACAGGTTCATGTTAGCAAGAAGGAGCCTGATTTTATCAATCCTGGTAGTTAGGAACCTTTCTCGTTCCCATAGAGGCCCCCACATTGGAGTCTGTCAACATTCAAATATTCCCAGTCTTTATCTGAGTAGTTCTAGCCTTCCAGGTTGCTATTGCTTCTATTGGTACCACAAATATAACTGAAAGAATAGTAAGGTCTCCTCCTTCCTTGTGAAGCTTTTGAATACTGTTTGGTTTTTACTTATGTGTTTGTGGGAAGTAAAAGACATGTGGCAGCTACCATCCAAAACACCATGTAGTCACCAATGTTTTAAGAGTATAAATCAATTCTTAGTGCTTTGCCATTTTTTTGTCTCCAGTAAGGAGGTGTGACCAGGGGGATTCCCCGCACCCCCACCCTCTGTGATGGGATCTCTAGAAAACCAAAATCACTGCAGAGCACTGAAATGCCTGAGATTTCTACCTAGGGGGAGCCTGGGATCACAGGCAAGATCTGAAGTCTAATCATAGTAGCACATAACTGCTGAATATTTAAGAGTTAGGAGTGGTTCTCTGAAAGCTAAACAATGAATAGAAGGGGTTAACCTAGAGCTACCTCTGAGTACCAAGAAAATACTGAGCCCCACTCAGTGCTCCAAGTTCTGGAGCCCAGCAACCAGACTCAGCATCCACCAGTACTTTCTCCAGAGCCTGCTGAGATTCCTGCTGGGAGCATTGTGACCAGAGCTAAGAGTGCCACCTACAGACCCTTTAGTGCTAAATATTTACTGAAAAGCCTGAGCAAGCCATTTATACAACCAATTGTTCAAGATCTCGTGTGTGTGTGTGTGTGTGTGTGTGTGTGTGTGTGTGTGTGTGTGTGTGTGCCAGGAAATAAGAATTTTATTCTAAATGACTGACACTCTGGACCTGCAAGTGACTGGGAGGATGCTAGAGATATCAGAAAACATGGAGAACTGTCCAGAGACAGACAGACAGGTGTTCATCCATAAAACTTAAGACTACCTACTCACCCCTTCACACTCACATACACACATTGAACATGAGCAGGATTTACTCTCCCTCTTTCTTCCAGAATCTTAGAACTTCTTTAAAGCCTAAGCAGTGAATTCCTGAAGGCTTATAACAGATCTATGCTTATTTAGGTCCTTCATAATTCTTACAAATTTACCGTGGTTGCAGAGAATAACAAAAGTGATCAGTCCCCTCCCCTCCCTTTTCCTACTCAGCATTGTCCTCAACTCTATCACCCCACAGGCAAAGCTCTTGTTCACCTAATAGCAGCTATTAATATCCTGAATATTTGGGTTGCTATGAAATTGGATCTTATTTTTTAAAAAACTTGTGTATCAAATCTCAAAACACCAAGATATTTATGTACTTTTTCCCCTTATTATTATTTAACCCAAAAGAATAAATCTCTAATGGAAAAGGCTTGGATTGGGCTGAGATGTTACATTGGAGTACAGATCCTCCTCTGAATCTTCAAGTTACATCACATAAAATTTGTATCTGTTTATATCTATTTATATCTGCCTATTTCTGTTTACTTTTATCATGCAAGTACTAAAATGAATCTTGTCCTTTTAAGGGGTAATAGAAACCATAAAGGATCTTAGTACAAAGATCAGCTGTACCCACTTCAAAGAAAGGACAAGTCATTGAACCTGATCTAAGCTTGAGTTTCCTTATCTGTAAAATAAGACAAAAGAAAATTTCCTCCCACACAGGGCACACTACAGATTTTAATGTTGTAACATAAAAAGCAAATCCAATGCTTCATGCCCATTAAGTGCTCATGAGGGTTTGTTCATTCTCTTCCTATGATCCTCCTTTTCCCAGCTCCAATAGGGACTGGGACACTGGTCAGTAATTCCTGAGCCAGCTTTTTTAGAGCTCACTGTATCTCAGGTAGTTTCATCCAGTGTAGCACACACAGGTCATATGTTCCCTGATTAATAGGTCATTACATTAATTAAACACTTTTTCATGCTTGTCAGGGACATCTTAATTTAAACCCAAGCTCTCTCCCACTTCAAACCGCTTCCAGTAAAACAAATGAGAAGAAATCATAGGGTGCTGATCACAGGGCCACAATTCAGTAAGTAGCAGCTTTCCTTAATGAAAGTAGGTGCCCAGACAGTGTCTAGTAGGAAAAACATCTTACCAGAAACTCTGAAGTGTAACAGAAAGAAAGTGAGCTATAATCATAATGTGGACTCTTTTCCCTGTTATTTCTCCTGAGAGTGGTATTCATTTTTCTGGCTTGCAATACAACCCTATAGTGGACACATGTATATTTTTAGAAGAGCTGTATTATGACTGACCTCGTACATATGCTGTTTTTAGTCATCCAAGTCAGGCCTTTGTGATGGTCTAATTCAACAGGGAGACAAAGGCTAGACAAAGAGGACATTTCCGAAAATATTCTGGAAAATAATCAAACAAGGAGATTATCCAAAATTCCATCATTGTATACAATACTTATCTTCTGAGTCATGATTAAGGGGACATTCCTCACTTTATTTCTCACTAAATAGATCTTTTCTTTCCTTCCCTGTCCCCTTTTCAAAATATAAGTAGAATGGTTTCCTCCTTGCAATGAAGGCAAACCACCCATGTATGTATGCACAGATTTGAAGGCTAATAGGAGGGAGGAAAGGAAGGGTGTGGAGTTTAGTGTTCTGTCCTCAAAAGTAGGTAGAACTAAGGTGAGAAGGAATGCGCATGGCCTTGTCTTTACCCTCTCCTGATTCAGAGCAGAGGCTCACTTTTCTGATCACACAAGCATGACAAGAACAGCTTGTAACTCTCACCAGTCTCCATAAAGACCTTTACTTCCAGCCTGTCATAGGCAGTTGAGATCAGAAGGAAAGAAGAAGGCAACAACCCAAGCTATTCTAAGGAAAGGTATAGATCAAAGGCCACTGCTGGAGGCAATGATACCCAGTCATGTCTCTGACACATTGTGGTAACATTTGTTATGAGGCAACAACAACAACATATGTTCTCAGTATCCCTAGATATGGCTAGGGGGGCATAAGAAGGAAGAGGAAGAATTTCATACCTTATCAATGGAATCTGTGTTTCACAAGAAGCTTGAGACTGAATTTTATATGTACATAGCCTGTGCTAGAATTCTAAACATTCATTTCTTGATAACTAAGCATAGATTGCCCCCACAGAAATAGTATTATTTGATACAGTTAGTATTATTTGATACAGTATTATTTGATACAGGATACCAATCCTCTTCATCCATGATGAGCAGGAACAGAGCCAGGACTCTATAGCTCTCTAGAGAGATGCTCTGGTTTCAACGTTTAATCCTCACAAACTTTGTGCATTGAAACCTAACCACCAATGTAGTAGTAGGCAGAGCTGGGGGGCATTTAGGAGGTGATTGCACCATGAATGAACAAATTGATGGCCGAGGGACTCAAGGAAGCTGGTTCACCTCTTTCACACAGAAGGCACCATCGATGAGGAACAGGCCCTTTCCGGACACTGAATCTGCATGTTTCTTGTTCTTGAACCTCCCAGCCTCAACCTCTCAACAATATATTTCTGTTATTTATAAGTTACTTATTTTAAGGCATTTGGTGATAGTATATAATTAGGATAATCATGTACTCATAGGTGTAAGCCATAATGCACCAAGGATGCCAGTCTCAGGATACATATCATGTACCCTTCTGGACTCAGTAAAGACCTGACAAGTCTTTACAAATGTAACTTCTGTATGAGTATATAGGGTAGAAAGTTAAGGCCATGTATATCTTTAATGTTCACAGAAACTGCAAATGGCAGTTAACTCCATGATTTCTTTTATAAATTTGTGTTGTTTGGTTACTTTTACAAGGAAACAGTCATGATTTTAAAATGTTTTTATTATCTTTAAGTACTTGTACAAAAGGAGTTGTCAACCAAACAGTTTATGAAAACAGTGCATCATGATCTGTTGGGGACTGTTTTGGTCTTGGTGGAGGAAGGGTGCCAAGAGCGAGAGGCTGCCCTTCCCCCAGCCCTGGGACAATGGGAGGGAGCCCCTCCCACCTTTCAGCCTCAACCGGAAAAGAAGCCCCCCTGCCCCTTGGGAGGCGAACATGTGCATGCCACCATGATAGTTGCCCAGCCCAGAAAGGAAGTTCCAGGATCACTTGAGTGGCAGCACAGTCAACCAATCAGGCAGTCACCCCAAGTCCTTCCCCTTCCGCCTTTGTCATCATAATAAATATCTCTGGCCCACCCTCGGAGGGCTGAGACGCATCCCACCATCATAGCATGTCCCTGATGCCTTCTTTTCCGCCCCCACTCCTGGTAACATTTGAGGGGAATGGGGGGAGGGGAGGTTTCAGCAACCTTTCCTCAACTTAGCGCAAGTCCAGGAGAGTACGCCTTGGCCTTCTGCCGGCGGAAGGCAAGGCCAAGTGCTCTTTCATAGATTTTAGGGTTCAAGCATTCTCCCCGGGAGATCGGGGAGAAAGGGATCGTTCAGATCCCGACAATGATCAATGTTGTTTCTTTCAACAGTCTCACCCACTCCTCTAAACCCACCCCTTCCTCACTTTTCTGTGGTATTGTCCCATAGACAAGTAGTATGCTGTGTCCAGGAACTGCACAAAGCAAATCTGATATGATGTATGTCCTTAGGACATTGTGATTCCCATAATCATGGCAATTGGAGAACTTTGACTACATAGCACAATAAGGCATTATAATACATGTTTCAAAATGAAGAGGGGAAAATATAGTCAAGAATCCAATGTAGGGGCTGGGAATATGGCCTAGTGGCAAGAGTACTTGACTCATATACATGAAGCCCTGGGTTCGATTCCCCAGCACCACATATATAGAAAATGGCCAGAGGTGGCGCTGTGGCTCAAGTGGCAGAGTGCTATCCTTGAGCAAAAAGAAGCCAGGGACAGTGCTCAGGCCCTGAGTTCAAGGCCCAGGACTGGCAAAAAAAAAAAAAAAAAGAAAGAAAGAAAGAAAAAAGAATCCAATGTATATCCTACAAAATTAAAAAGAAAGAAGCAAGTGGTAGGTAGGGGAAGGATAGGTGAGAATGTTGAAAATGTTGAAATGTTGAGAATCTTACCCCTTGATCAAGACATATTATATTCATGAATGGCTTCGTTAAACGGCCACACCTTGTACAACTGCTTAAAGATAATAATAAAAACAAAGAATGTACAAAGCAATCAGTATGACTACTTGTATTTGGGGGGAAAACAGTTTAAAATTAATAAGTATAGATTTTTAAAAGAAATTTCTTAGTATGAAAACTTACACGGTGTTCCCAAACACTGTAGATTCATTCACCTTCCTCCAATGTTGAGATCTTTTCAGGCCTGAGAATTACTAAAATGGGAAGTTCCTTAGACTAAACTCAAGATTTAAAAGATCTATCTTCAAGGCTCAGCTGCACAAAACTATGCTATGCTGAGCATACAATTTCTACTGATTGTATATTCATCAAAAAACACATATGAGTCAAGAATGTTTCTTATCTCTAAAATGGATATTAACATGCGGTGTGACTAAGATCAAATATGTTACTGTACACGAAGTTTTACCTAACTGTTCTGTACAGATATACTTTAAGTGCTTTGTGGATTCGAATTCTGTGAGTTAACCTCTGAAATCAGCCATTAGGGATAACAGTTTCTGTGCTTGGTGTACTACATTACATCAGAGAACACATCTCCCTCTCCTTATCTGTTCCTTCTCTTCTAGACACTCTATCTCCTCTCCCATATGACTTTGTGATTGGCCAGCTAAGGACAGAATATGGCCACATCATGAACAACTTTCTTTTTTTTCCATCTCAGATACAACAGCTACTGTTCAACTCTTAGAATCAAAACCTAGGAGATTTTTTGTTCAAAGGACCCTTTTGATCATCTAGGGTCCCATGATGAATCCACCATTTTTTCAGTGTATCACTAAGTCTTCAGTTATAAAGGATATTCATGTCAGGTGTTTTCAAGTCACTACTTGAACAGTTCTCAAAAAAAGAGAAGCCAAGACAAATAGGAATACATTGTTTTACTGACACGCACCACTGCCTTGCAATGTTAAGACAGCCCTGAATCCTGCAGGGAGAACTCCACAGTCTGCTCTGCTCAGACCCACATCCCTGGACAATGCAAAGTGCATACATAGTCTTCCTGAAAGAGCTCAGTTAAATGAGTCATACTGTGGGAATTTAAAAAAAAAAAAAAGGACAAAAGTAAAGCAACTTCCAAACGAAAGAAAATAGCTGTTTCCACCATGCGCTCATGGTTCATGTCTGCAATCTTAGCTACTCGGGAAGCTGAGATCTGAGGATTGCAGTTCAAAGCCAGCCCTAGCAGGAAAGTCCATGAGACTCTTCTCTCCAATGAACCACCAGAAAACAGGAAGTTGAGCTCAAAGTGAAAGAGTGCTAGCCTTGAGTAAAAGAATTCAAGGACAGTATCCATGTCAAAATAGTTGTTTCCATCTTTTTAAATTATATTTTATTGTCATTATATAGTTGTACAAAGGAGTTACCATTCAGCAAATCAGTTTATGGAAAAATGCATCTTGATTTATGTTACCCCTCTCATCCTTCTCCTCATCTCTCACAACTCAACCCTTCCCCTAAATTTTCTTAATGTAATTGGATCAGCATTGAATATTATGACTGTGTTATCTCCTCCTTTCTCTCTTTACTTGTCTAACCCCTTCCCCTTGACCTTCTCCCAACACTTTTAAAAGACCAGTTTCCTGTATTCATAAACTGGAGGCTACAAACACACTAGAAGAGGCTATCATAGAGGATAGGAGTGCCGCCAATGGGTCTGGTTGAAATTAGCCATTTTGAAAGAGGCTGAATGAAGATAATCTTCCTTTGTGCCAAGAAAACCATACAACTTCGAGTTTAAAAAAAAATACCAGTGTTATAAACTAATTGGAAAAGGCTTTGACAAAGTATCTAAAAACAAGAAACCAATGTCATAGTTGTTAAAATGGAATAAAGAAACTTCTTCCTTAGAAAAAAATTATATTAAGTGAAATCAGCCAGACCCAAAGAAACATAGGTTGCATGGTTTCCTTTATTTGTAATAATTAGAGTGTGCCTATAAATCTACAAGTAAATCCCAAAACTATACTTGGACATGATAAACAGGACTCTAAACATTCACACAGTGAGACCAAAGGAGGTTATTCTTAGGAGAGGATCACAAGGGCTCAATAACTATGTGCATACAATCCTACAAAATGAAGTTTATCGAACTCTAAGAAATGGAAATAGGAAGTTTTTTATTGCACTGTTTACAGTCCTGTTTTTCTATTTTTTCCCTTTTGTCACTGTTTTTATTTCTGTGCCCTTTGTCTTGCATGTAAGTTTGTGTGATTTGGGAAGTGGAAGGGGAAGCACAGAAACAGCGGGACACAGGGTGAACTAATGCAGCAGTGATATTCACTAGATACTATGAGAAACATGAACTATAGAACTTGAAGGGGGAGAGGAGTTAGAAGGGGAAAACCTAGGAAAAAATGAGGGAGAGGGTGACATTTCAAAAGGAAATGTACACATTACATCATATAAACTGTAACCTCTTTGTACATCACCTTTACAATAACATTTTTTACTTTTAAAAATTGAAAAAAATAAAAAAGAAACTTCTTCCTGATCACATCTGCTCATGGCTATGGAAGCAAATTCATTTTTTTTTTCAAACTATCACACATGTACTAAGTACCTGCTATGTTTGAAACACTGGAAAGGTGCTCAGGGAACTGGAATGAGAACATCTACCCCTGAGATCTCACCATTTAACCATTCATTGGGAAAACAAATGCCTACACAGCATCTTTTCTGAAAAGTTTTCAGAAGCAATTTGCAAAAGGAATTCTGAATTCCTTTTCCAGCAAACATGCTGGGGGAAAAATACAAGGGAAACAAATTAATTCTGAGAGAAAATGCAACAGAACAACTTGAAGTAGAAATGAAGTAGAGATGAAGTCAGGCACCACTGGCTCATGCCTGTAACCCTACCTACTCAGGAGACTAATATCTGATGATCCCAGTTCAAAGCCAGCTCAGACAGCTAAATACAAAAGACTCTTTTCTCTAATTAACTAGCCAAAAGCTGGAAGTGAAGGTATGACTCTAGATAAGCTAGGGCAGGAGGCCCCAAGTTCAAGCTCTAGTACCCACACAAAAATTTTAAAATGTTGTAAAATGAAATTTAAGTAAATGGAATTTGTTGAGGCTACTAATTTGGTAAGTGAGGGAACAAAAATGAATCAAAATGCCCAACCTCAAAGAAAACAGAGAATAGGAAGAAAAAAATCAAGAAAACATATTTGCATCATTTTTGCATCTGTTTGACCCAATTTCACTTAGGGCCAACTTAAAGGGACTTAAGCAAACACAACTGGTTAGCTGATAGATATCCATTGACTTTTTTTGTGCTTTTTATATTATTTTTATACTTTTTATTTTCCTTTTATTTGGGGGGATAAAATAATAATTAAAGTATATTTTTATACTTTTCTTCAAGTGGTTCCTTTGTGTATGGCCTTTTGTTTTTGACCGACTGGCCCCAGCCTGATCAATAGAGGTAATTCCTGACTGATCCAAGTTTATCATGCTAGCCTGACCCTCCCTTCTCAGTGATTTGTTCAGGAATAAACCTGTGAAATAATTCTGGCAGTGACACTGAAGACATCAAGGGATCCTTGATGCTAAAAAAAACAAAAATGGACCTAGGAAAAGTCTATGTTTTTTCTTTCTTTTCTTTCTGGGTAACCCCTTGTCAGGATGTGGAGCCTAAAGCTGCTGGTACAATGTTAGCAGAGTGGGCCAATGGAAGGAGACTAATTCCTAAGGACTGTGCCATAGAGCCAATCAGCCCTGGAGCCTCTGCATCTCCACTCATGGTATTTGAGAAAATGAATGTCCTTAACTGCTGTAACCAGCTGCCTCAGGGTTCTTCTACCTGTCCTGGGGGAATCTTAACCAATACCATGAGATACTATATTTTTGCTCTGCTCTGGCTATAAACAGGCACATACATGAGTTCTAGCAGATGTCTCCTTGTCATCAGGTTTTGCATGAGGAAAAAAAAATAGTGAGACTTTCTAATAAAACTCACGGAGGCCCAAATTTGGTTTGATCAGAGTTCCCTATTACTCATCTCCATAGGCTCTTAAATATACTTAGCCTACTGGGTAGAAAACTGGCTGGCTCTCACACAGGATTTAGCTAGCATTGAGATTAGGCAGGAAGGAACAGTGAAGTGGGAGAATTTAGAGGGAAAGGAGGTGGGAACAGGACCCGAAGTACCAAAGTGCAGCACCCAAAGGCTTACTGCATTAACAATACCTCCTCTTTGCACAGTCAACATCAGAGCATCTTAGTCCCATCTAGAATGTATTCCAAGTGCTTTGGAAACATTACTTCAAACACCCTTATCCTCAAGAAAGCCCTGTGAGCCAAGTAGATCAAGTATTTCTACTACCACTTAAGAGATGAGCAAACTCAGACCAGAAGGATTAAATGGCTTCAGTAAAGTCAACCAGTTGGTGTTTCAAGAGATTGAACCTTGCCTTTGACCTGAAATAACTAGGAACATTGAAAATAAATGTGAACATGTTTCCTTATGAAATGTAAGTGCTTTTGTTGGTAAATGTATTACTAAATTATATACAACTGAATACAAATATACATCACAAAGTACTCATGCAATGGAGTATTCTTACATTACATAAGGGAAATGACAGATTAAAAACGCATGTAAATGCTGGGCATCAGTGGCTCATGCCTGTAATCTTAGCTACTCAGGAGGCTGAAACCTAAAGATCATTCAAAGTCAGCTCAGGTAACAAAATTTTCAACACTGAATCTCCAATTAACCAGCCAAAATGCCCGACTGAAAGCATGGAGAACCAGCTGCGAGCAAGCAAGCCAAGTGAGAACTAAAGATCCTAAGTTCAAGGCCAAGTACCAGCAAGACAGACAGACAGACAGACAGACGTAATAGAGATACAAAGATACATATCAGTATATGTTACATTAAAAATTGTTGAGGGGAATTCAGAGAAAAACATTATTTCCAGATACTCTGACTTCACTCCAAGAATTTTTACCATATCATACTCAATAGACTTCAATGTTCTTCTGGTTTTATTCCTTTCCTTAGGTGACATTGCATAAGAGTGCACTGTGGGCTGAGTGTTAAAGAGTAAGTAGAAGTGATCCAAGAAAGCTGAGATGCAGAAAGGAAACCCCTGGCAGAAAGAGTAGCCTTTAGTATGGTGGCAAAAAGGCAAATAGTCAGCTTGGTGCAGTGAAACGTCAAGTGGCTTCACATTGCTGGAGCACTGATCCAGCAAGCACCAAGGACAAGGTACAAAAACTCAGCAAACCTACTGCCTGGCAAAGCTCCAGTCCAAGGACACCTACAAAAGCCAGTCCAAGATGCTTGGCCTTGCTCTCATAAATCCACGACCTTCAAACATATGTTATTTATACACCTTCTAAATAATAAGAAAAGTGTGTACTTAGTGTCTGCACATTACATTGAATAGTGTGGAAAGACAGCATAGACTAAAAACATACACAGGTGAGATGATTAGCTATGTAGATAGATACATGAGAAGATAAATATAGTAAAGTTTATGAAGTCCAACTGGCATGTAACTCAATGTTCAGTGTTTGATTCTTTGATTTTCTTTGTATTTTATAAGCCCCACAAAATTGATGCTGGAGAAAAGTGTGTATCACCCACACATTCAAAAGATTTTTCACCAGAATCTACATCTTTTGTGACAAAAATTAATAGAAAATGTTAAATATTTTATAAACTGTGAGTTGATTTTTATGAACTAAGTATTATATTTTTTCTTTTTTGGAAGTAGATTTTAATTAATTTGTTAGGAGATCATACTCAATGTTAGAAAAATTACAGCAAAATATTTGTCTTCATTTTCATGTAATTAATTTGAAAATGTGACATTTCCTCAAAATATTCTAGTTATATCTAGCCAAAATGAAATTATAAACCCTTTAGTGCTCTTCATGTTCTGAATTCATACCATCTCAGTACCAGCTAAATTCAAGCTTCACCCCTCACAGAAGGAGATTCAAGATTGGGAGACAGCAGAAAGGTGACAGCATCAAGGTGTAGTGATTAACCATCAAAGAAAACTTCTTTAGCTACTCAGGAGGTTGCAATCTGAGGATCATGTCAAAGCCAACCCCAGACAGAAAAGTCCTCAAAACTATTTCCAATTACAGAGCAAAAAAGCTGGGATGGAGGGGAAGCTCAAGTTGTAGAGCATCAGCTAAGCTGTGAGCCAAAACACTGACAGAGCAGAGCATGAGGTCCTGAGTTCAAGTGCTGGTATAAGCACCAAGAACAAAAATGAGAGAGAGAGAGAGAGAGAGAGAGAGAGAGAGAGAGAGAGAGAGGACAAAAATGAGGAAGAGAGGAGAGAAATGGGAGGGGAGAGGAAGAGGGGAGAGAGAAGGAGGGGAGGGAAGGGAAGAAGGGGAAGAAAGGTGGGAAGGAAGGAAGGAAGGAAGGAAGGAAGGAAGGAAGGAAGGAAGGAAGGAAGGAAGGAAGGAAGGGAGGGAGGGAGGGAGGGAGGGAGGGAGGGAGGGAGGGAGGGAGGGAGGGAGGGAGGGAGGGAGGGAGGGAGGGAGGGAGGGAGGGAGGGAGGGAAGGGAGGGAGGGAGGGAAGGGAAGGAAAGAAATTTAGGAATTCACTAAGCCATAGAGTTGCCAAAAAGAAAAATATAAAGGTTCTCTAAAAACCAGTGTCTCATTCCATCTCTTCCTTTTGTATCCAGACATTGTAATGTATAAAGATTTAGGGTTAGTAAAAAGTCTGTCAGTAAAAAGAGAACTCTTGTAATTGTAAGCTCATCTTAATATTGAAGAACTGAAAATGGATTTCTTAAAAATCCATTGATGCATGTGGAAGGACTTCTCCAGGTGAAGGCAAGCATCCACTGTAAAGGCTGCTGAGAAAGAACAGGAGGGGTTTTAGACCATTATCTCAGATTAAATTTTAGAAGGCGAAGTATGGAACTCAGAAGTAGAAGGTGCAGGAAAACCAGACAAGAAGATATTGAAATGGTTCAGATCTGAAAGAGATGAGGCAGATTTTAGTTCAGGAACTGGGAAAAGAATTTGAAAAATACAGTACTTCCAAGAGGTAATGCTTAGCAGGATTGATGATTGGCCAGAGAGAGGAAGAAAAGAAAATAAAAGGTGAAGAGTAACCATCTGACTCTTCATAATAAAACATAAACACATTTCATTGAAATTGATATGTGTAGTCACTCCTCTCTAACACACATTGCAACATCATAAAATTGCTGAAACCTTTGGCTGTAGTTTTAGTCAATCCCATTAAGACATAACTGTTCAAGCTTTGTACAGTCTGTCCGTCAGGACTGTGGCTCCAGTTACATCACAAAAGACCACACATGGTGGAGGAGTTCACAGAGATGCCAGTTTCATCCTGAACTACAGTCAAAACAATTGAAAGAATGCCCAATGAGGATTAAGGGACTCCGACTCAGCTCTGTGTGAGTTTGAAGACATCACTTAACCTCTTTGACCTCCACTTTTGTCTCATCTGGAAAGAAGAGGAGGGCATTGAGATGATCTGCAGAGTCCCTTGCCTTATTACCAGGCTTAAACATCACTTGACTCTGGACAAGGCAACTCTGGAAGAGCCATGAGAGAGTTAAGGAGTTGAGTGAAGAATGTGACAGATCATGAAGATGAATTAGCTACAGGGAGAGTCACCAGATGTAAATTGCTATCGGCTTGGGGGCTTTCTGTAGCCTCTAGTCAGCACCTGGAGGGAGAAGGTGCTAACGATACTATAGGGACCAAACTGCACATTATTACTAAGCAGCAGGCAATGTAAAATCCAAATTTACACTAATGTAATCTGAACTGTTGCCAGCATCAGCCCCAAGGAAGGTCCTTTGGGGTAGGTGACAGCACTCTGAAAATTGAATGTGATGGCTTGTAATAAAGTATGAAGTCAAACTAATAAATGCAGTTTCATTTTTTTCTTTTAAAAAAGACCCCACTATCTTAGCGGGTACATCTTCCCAACTAAGAAACAAGTAATATTTTTTCCAACAGTTTATAAACAGATAAACCTATCTTCCCTTCCAGAAAGTAATAGGAAGACAGCATTGGTTCAAATCTTTCACATTTTCTGCTTGGGCTCACACTTAAACCTAAAGGAAGGTTCGCTGACAAAGCAAGATGAATGCTAGATTATTAAACAGAAAGAAAGCAGAGGCATGGAGCCTATAAACTGAGACTAGGAACCCTGCTTTATGTGCTCATACTAATGCTTGAATTCAGGGCCTGGGCATTGTTCTCTTAACTATCCACTCAAGACTGGTGCTCAACCACTTGAGCCACAGCTCCACTTCCAGCTTTTTGATTTGGAGTTAAGTATTTCATGGAATTTCTTTCCTGGACTGGCTTTGAACTACAATTTTTGGAACACAGCCTCCTGAGTAGCAGCTAAAATTATAAGTGGGAGCCACAACAATCCAGCTAAAACCTGATTCTTCAACAACAGTAACTGTTCATGTAGGACTGCTCACTCTCGTTCTCTCTCTCTCTCTCTCTCTCTCTCTCTCTCTCTCTCTCTCTCTCTCTCTCTCTCTCTCTCCATAAACAATCTATTCAATTAAAGTAAAAGAACCAGATAACCCAATTGTCTGATTCCACCAAGGGTAGGAGAACAAGTACTGTGATCTCAATTTAGCAAGTTTTGAGATCTCCAATTTAACCAATTCCATTTCCAGTCATATGTTGCCTATAAATGTGCTTGCAAAACAGAAAGATAGTGTAATTCTCTACATAGACCTTATAGATACTATTCTCTTTAACCTCACCTGAAGCCCTGTGGGCCAGCAAGGACAATGTTGCTCAAATCCCGCATTCCATTATTTCCACTCCTAACTTCATCTTTGAGATTTCACTTTTTCTTTAACCTACCAGGTCTCAGTCCCCTTCTAATTACCTATTTTTTGTCATTTATTCTTCTTTATTTACTTACTTACTTGCTTGCTTACTTATTTGGTCTGACCTGGGGTTTAAACTCAGGGCCTGGGCTCTGTCCCTGAGGTTTTTTCCTCAAGACTAGCACTCTACTACTTGTGACACAGCTTCACTTCCGGCATTTCTGTGGTTAGAGATAAGAATCGCACAGACTTTTCTGCTCAGGCTGGCTCTGAACCGTATTCCTCAGATCTCAGCCACCTGAATAGCTAGTATTACAAGTGGGAGCCATCAGCATCCACCTGTAGTCTGTTATTCTTTACACTATGTTTTCTATTTCAAAACTTTATCTTCCTATGCAGACCTATCATCTTGTTTTCTAGACTTCTGAAGTGTTGAGCTTGTCCCTTCCAGCCTTTATTCATACTCAACTGTGAAGGTGGCAGTACGAGAAACAGACTCTCCTGCATCAGCTTATCATACCTCACACCACTCTCATGTGACACCCACCTCCTAGCATGTCAGGACTGTAGTCAGATGCACCAGAGAAAAGCTCTCAGATTCCTCTCATAAAAATTGTAGGACATTGCTTTCATGGAGACTAGGAGACATGACTCCCAAGAACCATGGAGAGGGCTGGGGATATGGCCTAGTGGCAAGAGTGCTTGACTCATATACATGAAGCCCTGGGTTCAATTCCTCAGCACCACATATATAGAAAAGGCCAGAAGTGGCGCTGTGGCTCAAGTGGCAGAGTGCTAGCCTTGAGCAAAAAGAAGCCAAGGACAGTGCTCAGGCCCTGAGTTCAAGCTCCAGGACTGACAAAAAAAAAATAGAAGCATGGCAACTGTAGTGGAGAGACTAAGACTTTGTCTCACTCTGTGGCAAGGTAGCATAGGCCACAAGGGTAGCCTAGGGCTTCTAACACTTGCCTTGAGAATCTGGGTACCTCAGGAGTGGATCTGTAGTTCAAGTGGTAGAGCACTAGCCTTAAGCACAAAATCTCAGGGACAGTGCCCAGGCCCTGAGTTCAAGCTCCATGACCAACCAAAAAAGAAAAACATCTAGTTACCTTATAAAGAAGAGAAATCACTACCTGAATACCAGAAAATGAAAAATAGAAATGTTTGTAACTACAGGATTTTAATATAGTCATCAGAAAACCTAGAAACAAAAGCATGTCTAATACATGGCAATCTCATATAAAGTCTACCTTGAAAGCACCTGAGTCAGATAGTCAGGGTACGAGAAAAAATTCTCCCCAAACTGTATTTCTTTCACTCAGTTCACCTAAAAATAAATCTCTGCTTTTCATTGGTTAAATACATAAGCAAAATCTTGTATTAGCATTGTACCCAAAGTGTATGTTGGAGAAAGGAAGAATACATTCTGTTTATTGTAACAGAACTTTCCTTTATATATAATACACTGCAAGTCACCTATGATACTGACACAGTTCATTATAAAATATAGCCAACAGGTTTATGATGCCAACTTCAACAACACATGAGACACTATGTGCCAGGCACCATTGTAAGTAATTTTCAAATATTAACTCCTACACTGACTCTCTTATTCCTATCATACAAGTGAGGAATCTAAGTCAAGCAAATTAAATGTACTCAAGGTTATCCTTTCTTAAAGACATCTTTTGTTAAGGTCAGCTAAGATGGGTTTAGAATTTGAAGATAACATGGCTAGCTTTATAATTCTTGATCATAGCTGATTTGCCCACTTCTATGTCACTCTTCCTGGCAACCCAGTGAGACAATCTTGTGCCCTAGACACAAAATTTGGGGGAGGTTTAGTGTCATTTATTTTTTCAATGTATTTTTATCTTTAAGTAGTTGTACAAAGGCATTGCCATTCAACAAAAATTGCGTATGAGCAGAATATATCTTGATCACTGTCACCCCTTTCAACATTCTTCCCCATCCTTCCCAACCCCACCCCTTCCCTCAATTTTCTTAATTTGTAGGACATGCATTGAAGTTTATGATGGCATTCTCCTCTCCTTCCTCTTTTCATTCATCTACCCCACATCCCCTAATCCAACCCCCTCTTGTCAAGTACCTCATTCCTGGAATTTATTTTGTCAGACTGTGAGTTGGCCTAAGGAATTACATTATTTGAGCTTCTTAGTGAGGAAACATAAAGAATATCAGCAGAAGAAATTTCTTACTCTTACTCTGCCTCTCCATTTGCAAATCTCAACAATATAGAACCAAAATCCTTGAATTTCCCCATCGTGAAACTCCTTAACCCCTTTGCTCTACTCTAAAAAAGCAAACCCCATAAAAAAGAACTATTTTTAGGTTTATTGATAATTTCTCTTTGAAGCTCTCGATTCATCTTCTTTTTTCTTATGCTGATTATTTCTTTGTTGTTGTTTTGATGTTGGGACCTGTTATTATTGGGGGGGGTAATTTTTATTAGCATACATTAATTATACAGGATAATAGACCTCATGTGACATTTTCATACATGTGAGTCACGGCTCCATTCTGAGCTTTTTTTGTGTGTGGTTAATTAGAGATAATTAAGTCTCACAGACCTTCCTGCCTGGTCTGGCTTTGAACCATGATCCTCAGATCTCAGCCTTCTGAGTAGCTGGAATTACAGTATTACAGGCATTAGCCACTAGCACTTGGCCCCCTTCAACTTATAAATCATTTTAAAATCTAGAATCCACATGTAAGAAAGAACATGTGATGTTTGCCTGAGCCTATCTTATTTCACTTAACATGATAACCTCTAGATCCATTCATTTTCCTGAAAATGATATTTCCTTCATCTTTGTGGCCAAGTAATATTTCATTGTGTATATATACCACATTTTTCTTTATTCAATTACCTATTGAGAGGCATCAAGATTAATTTTATAACTTGACTACTGTAAAAAAAAATGAGCCACAATAAATATACGTATGCAGGTATCTTTATTGTATGCTGACATGGACTCCTTTTGTTCACAGAAGTAGTAAAGTAGTAAATTATTATAAGATATTCTATTTTCAGGTTTTTTTAACTTCCATACTGATTTGCATAATGGCTGCACTCATTTATATTCTCATCAACTTTGTTCAAGAGTTCCTTTTCTCACTGCAATTGTTCATTCTTATCAAAGTGATTTTCTAATGATTTATATTTTTACAATTTAGAAGCATCTTCTAGCCTTTTTACTAATCCCCTGAAAACCAACATACAGATTTAAGCAGTAGACTCTCTAATATCTGATTTGCTACATCCAATGTTATAGGTAAATTATCTATATTACATCTTCTATCTCTCTTTCTCTCACAATCATTATTGCTGATATTTTCTTACTAATAATAGAATAACTTGTTGCTTCTTTCTCTTCCTTGAACAATAGCTGGCATAGACTCCACTCCCCATCCTCACTCACCCAGGGTCATATCCTTTAAGCAGCACCACCTCCCCCATGAACCCACTCACTGTACTGTCATGATCTCTCAGGATCTCAGAAAGCCTATGACCATCTTCCTGGCTGACAGCATGAAAATTCAGCATCAGCTTATTAATCTATTGACCATGTAGAAATAAGTGCAAGTTTCAGTGTTTTCAAAGACTATTGATCTCAAATGCTTTTCCACATCCACAACTTAGGAGTAGGTGGGGAAGAATCTACAGAGTTTATATCTAAATTCATGCTTAATTTTTATAAGTACATTAAAAAAATACCAATCTCCAGTAAACAGGAGCTGAATTAACCCAAACTCCTGAAGTTTTAAGAATGAGCCATGGCTCATTTTCTTGACTTTCACACATTAATAGCCTCCTTCACAGATCCTTTGCCAGCTATCCTAGTTCTACCCTTCTTTCCTTCCTTCCCATCCCTTCCACTCTCTTGTCTTGGTATATGCTACCAAACTTCAGGTGTGTATGACCAGACAATGAGTCTGTTATTTTCTCTGTTAAATATGAAACAGACTGTGCTGGATTGGGGGTAAAAGTGTGCTTTGAAGAAGGAGTCAGTGGAGGCCCATATTTACAGGACATTTATTGCTGCCACTTTATGGGGAAAATTAGTCTTTTATGCTTTCAGTAATGATTCCCCAGGCCCTCTTTTCATGCCAGCATGCTCATAAATTCCTTGTTTTTATAGCAGGGCAAAAAAAATATTCTAAAGCATGCTCCTGCTCACTCACAAAAATCGACTAGGAGAGAATAGGCAGGCATTCTGGGATGTAGACAACATGCTGGCCTGTGTTCCTGAGTCAACAGGGCATTTGTCCACTGGACACTTCTTCCAGGGGCAAGCAACAAATGCTATATAAATAAGAGAGCCATTGAGGAGAGAGAGCACTCTTCTCTGGAAATACAGTTTGCTCTTTAAAGAAAAGAAAACCCAGACATTGGGCAGGAGAAGGCCTGCTCAGGCTCTAATGGGGCTTTGCTAGGTTGATGAATGCTAACCAGATGCTCTTTGAAAAGGATCCTCTCATGTAGGGCATCTGGCCTCAGCACATCCCATCAGTGAGACAGAAGCAACTGTGTTGAAACCTGGAGAGGTACTCACATAACACCAGCCATGTATCCTGTAGCTACTAGAAAATGCTTTCAGAGTCTGAGGACTTCCAGGTTTCGCATCCTGCTGCTGCTTCATTCCATCTGACTTAACACTTCTCATCTAAGCTACTTCTACTTCCCCATCACGAACAGTCATGTCAGACTCCCCAAATAAGACCCAAAGACTTCATCCAAGGAAAATAAAACAAGATTGCCATCTGTCCAAAACAAAGCACTTTTTATTTCCTTATGAGGCGAAAGGTAGTGTTGAATGGGAGACAACCGAATTATTACTTATGTATAGCCTTGTGATTTCAGGTTCATATAAGTAGTCATAATGTACAAATATGAGAAAGTATCATCTAAAACTCACTTCTCAGGGAAATATGTATATCCCATCACATGAGAGTCTTGCTAAACTGCAGATGTAGATTCGGTGGCTCTGAATGAGACTAGAGAGTCTACGTTTCTACAAGATTCTCATAGCCACCCACACTCAGGGTACATGGACTATACTTTGAGTAGCTCTGACCTCTGATATTGGACAAACTCAGGTATTAATTGCTCTAGTTATTACCTTTAGTAGATAGCTTTTTTTTTTTTTTTGGCCAGTCCTGGGGCTTGAACTGAAAGCCTGAGCACTGTCCCTGGCTTCTTTTTGCTCAAGGCTAGCACTCTGCCACTTGAGCCACAGTGCCACTTCTGGCCATTTTCTGTATATGTGGTACTGGAGAATTGAACCGAGGGCTTCATGTATACAAGGCAAGCACTCTTGCCACTAGGCTATATCCCCAGCCCCAGTAAATAGCATTTTAAGCATCCACTTTTCACATAAAAGCAAAGCCAATAATGGTAATACTGTCCAGGCACCAGTGGCTCACACCTGTAATCCTAGCTACTCAGGAGGCTGAGATCTGAGGATTACAGTTCAAAGCTAACCCAGGCAGAAAAGTCCATGAGACTCTTAGCACCAATAAAACTACTCAAAAAAGCCAGAAGTGGCACTTTGACTCAAGTAGTAGAGTGCTAGCATTGAGCACAAAGAGACTCAGGGACAATACCCAGGCTCTGAGTTCAAGCCCCAGGACTGGAAAAATAGTAGTAGTAGTAATAGTAATAGTAGTAGTAGTAGTAATGCTAAAACTCATTCATCCTTCTTCCTACAATTGATATGAGTTTCAGCGGAAAGACCATTTATAGGCATTCTAATGGCTCTAAAATGGCTTTCAGCAAATGCTAGTTTTTACTACTGACACTTTTCAACAATGGTTACTGTTTTATGGGCTGGGTTACTTTCAGATTTTGCTCGATGATAGAAAGAAATTCCTTTTTCAAATATAATCACATTACAGAGACAGACAAGGAAGAAATTCCAAGAGGCTTTTTTCTTCCATTGTCCACCCCCAAAACCAGGGTAAAAACTGGCAGTGATGAATCACGTGTCCTGTTTTTAGAACATTCTGGAGCTGGGGGAGGAAAAGTGTGAAAATCCAAATACATATTCTGGTAGGCTGTTTACTGTGGAGAAGACAGAGGAAACTGTTGGTTGAGTCATTGCTGGGTCTACACATTCACCGTAACCACTGATTCAGAATCATTAGTTTTATCTTAAATTTGGTACTGAGTAAATGAAGTAGCAAATAAAAGAGTTGCCTTTTTTTTCCTAATCTCATTCACTATATGTTGTTGAGTTACACACAAAAAGTATGGCTTTAGAGTCACATATACCAAGCTTTAATCCAGTAGTCCCAGATCACTGAATCTCTGAATATCAATTTGATCATGTATCAAATGAGACTATAAACCTTCCATTAAAGCCAGGCACCTGAAATCTTAGCTACTTAGGAGGCTAAGATTTGAAGGATCACAGTTTGAAACAAGCCCAGAAGAAAAGTCTGTGAGATTCCATGTCCAAAATAACCAGTAGAAAGCAGGAGTGGCTGGCTACTGGCAGCTCATGTCTATAATCTTAGCTCCTCAGGAGGCTGAGTTCTGAGAATCAGAGTTCAAAGCCAGCTGGGAGACTCTTATCTACAATTAATCACACAAAAAAGTCAGAGGTGGAGCTGTGGCTCAACTGGTAAAGCACTAGACTTGAGCAAAAAAGCTCAAGGACAGTGTCCAGGACCTGAGTTCAAGCCCCGTGACTGACACAAAAAGCAGGAGTGGAGGCATTGCTCAAGTGGTAGAGCACCAACTGAGCAAGTTAGCTGAAGCCTTGTTCAACGGCCAGCAATGATAAAAAATAATAATCATAAACGCCCACTATAAAATATTCTGGGGGAGTAATCTCTGTCTTCATTTCTAAAATTAGGTGATCAATTTCAGACTAGTTTATGATGAAAGATTGTGTTGAAAATATGTTGGTATGCTATGTTACATTTTAAAATACTTAATAAGTTCTTACTAAGTGTCAAATACAACACAAAGAAATTGAAATTAAATTGCTTGTTTAATCTTCCCAACAGTGAGGCAGAAATTACTAGAAGAAGCTGAAGCCTGAAGTGTTAAAATAACCTGCCTAAAGCAGTGCTAGAAAACTGGAATCTAAGTCCATGTTTGCTCCAGTGATTACTACTTAAGCATGAGCATTTCAGTTCTGAGAGAGAAAGGAGGATGGCTTCATGTTGCTGCTTAGTACTTTTTTAAGAAAAGCATAGATATTGAATCAACCCAGATGTCCCTCAGTGGATAAATGGATCAAGACAATGTGGTATATGTGCCCAATGGAATTCTATGCTTTCATCAGAAAGAATGGCATTGCCTTATTTTTAAAGAAATGGAAAGACTTGGGAAAAATTATATTATGTGAAATAAGCCAGACCCAAAGAAATGTAGGTTTCATGGTTTTCCTCATTTGTAATAATTAGAATGTGTCTATAAATCTACAGGTAAACCCAATGGATAATAAAAGACAAAAAATGCACTTGGACATAACAAGTTTCACAGAACTCTAAACACTCACACAGTGAGACCTAAGGAGGATATTCTTGGGAGAGGATCACAGGAGCTCGATTGCTATGTGTGCTTAAGATCCTATAAAATGATGTTTACTGGAATGAACTCCAAGAAATGGAAACAAGAGCTTTTTAAATTTACTTTTAGTGGTTGGTTCCCCACACACACACACACACACACTCTTTTGCCACTGTTTTTAATTGCTGTACAGTTTGTCTTGTATGAAATTTATCTGTTTTGTGAGGGTAGGCGGAGGCATAGCAAGAGTGAGACAAAGAGTGAACTAATGCATCCAGTGATACTAGACACTATGTTGAAAATGAATTACACAATTTGTAGTGGCTTAGAGGGGGTGGTCCAAAAGGAAAATACTGGGAGAAAACGAAGAAAGAGATGATACTGTTAAAAAGAAAAAAAAAACTGTACTTAATACCTGACTTATGTAACTGTAAACTTTCAGTTCATCACCTTTAAAAATAAAAATTAGGGTTGGGAATATGGCCTAGTGTCAAGAGTACTTGCCTCATATACATGAAGCCCTGGATTCAATTCCCCAGCACCACATCTCCAGAAAACGGCCCGAAGTGGCGCTGTGGCTCAAGTGGCAGAGTGCTTGCCTTGAGCAAAAAGAAGCCAGGGACAGTGCACAGGCCTTGAGTCCAAGCCGCTGGACTGGCAAAAATAAAAAATAAAAATAAAAATAAAAAAATAAATAATACAAATTTAAAAAGGAAAACATGGTTCCCATAGAGTTTAGGGATTGAACTACAACTGATTCATAGTCTTAAATGTACATTAAAACCATCTAGAAAGCTTTTTAAATATATACTGTGGGCTGGAATGTGGCCTAGTGGTAGAGTGCTTACCTAGCATGCCTGAAGCCTGGGGTTCAATTCCCCAGCACCACATACACTGTGGCTTAAGTAGTAGAGTGCTAGCCATGAGTGAAAGATCAGTCAGGGTAAGTACCCAGGCCCTCAGTTCAAGCCCCATGACTGGCAAAAACAAACAAACAAATGTACATACTAAAATAATATGTTGTTTCTGAGTTCTTCCTCAATGATTCTAATTTAAGTGGCTTAGGATATAATATGGGCATTTTCAAAACCTCTCATGTATAACTGGGGTGGTAGACCACTACTCAACAGTGGCAGAAACCTGAAAAAAAAAATGAACCTACCAGCATGATCAAATTGGGCTCTAAATGTTTCCTTTACATATAGGAAATACTGGGACATGACAAGGCAGGGGATGGGGGAGGGAGATGGTTAGGAATTGATGGAATTCAATATTCGTTGCTGCATTCTGAATGGCGACTTTCCCAGCAGATACATTACCAGTCATGTTCCAGCCATAAAACATAGAGCTCTCATTTCCTCCGTGGCCTTATAGACTCTGAGTGCTTTTCAGCATTATTAACCTCCATGATCAAAATAGATAGGGAGGCTGAAAGCCAGGGAAAACCTCTTTACATCTTCTGAATTGCAAAGCCACACAGTGAGAAAGGAGTCAGCCTGCATATGAGTGTTCTTGCTTCAGTCAGACAAACCCAGAGCCTGCACAGAATCTTGGTGTGTAAATAGTAGGTTCAGGAGGACTGTAGATTTTGAGAAATAAATATGTCATAATTGGATTCACTGTCATTAGTACAACATGCCTTGTTTGAGCAGAGTTCCTAGAAATGAAACCATCTCAGCTTCTTTTAGACACATTTCTATGCTAAACCTAGTCTGTGTAAAGGAACCACCATCATTTAGGGCTGTTGTCCAGCATAAACTCTTCCTACTGAATATTTATTCAAATAAATCACAGAATTTAAATGAGACAAAGTTCACTTCCTGTTGAGGAAAGCAAAGAAAAATAGCCTCTCTCCCTCCTCTGTCAGTGAGTCTGGACATGTGACAATACATAGTTCGTCCAGACTACAAATCTTTGAGAGAAGATTGTGAAATCAGTGAGAGTTTTTTCGTGGTGGTGGTTAGGGTAGATGACCCAAAAGCAAAGTACCAATAATCCAAGGAAGACAGAATCTAGCAGCATGATGAGAAACTGCTACCCGTGAGGACAAAAATGGTGCAGGGTCAACTGGCAAATGGAGATGTCCTCAGCAGAATCCTTCCTCATGCATGTATTGCTTCCCTTGATTACTAACTGAATCAAACTTTCCAGATTCCATGACCTACCCAATTACGTTCTAAGAAATTCCTCTGAGTAGAGCACTAGGCCTTGAGCTGAAGAGCTCAGATCCAGAATTCAAGCCCCATGACTGACCAAAAAGAAAAAAAAAAAGAAATTCCTCCTAGCCTTAAATTGACCAGATTACACTTAGTTGTTTTCAACCAAGAATTCTATTAATATAGGATGACATAAGGAGATCTAATTGCTGCTCTGTAAGCTGCTGAATAGCTTGTAATTACCCACATGGTCTTTCATCTACAGGTGTTTGTAAGTGGCGATACTTAAATACAAACCTGTCTCAAGTTTCTAATCTCTCACCTGAGAAATCCAGCTATATATGTGCAGTTTTACTTGTACATTCTTTTCCAGCATCACACAATTGGTGAGAACTTTGGCGGTAATACAGATAAATGATAAGTTGCTTCAAGTTATGATTTAAAGATTAAGAGTAAATTTCTTTCTCCACAGAATAGGAATAAATATAATATATAGCCTCACTCAGAGATTGTAGTAAGGGCTAAGGTAAGAAGCAAGAAGCAAGCTGCTCAAGTACCAAAATTTAGTGGCCCATTTTTGACTTATTGATCATCCTAAACACTACACCTGTCCCATTTGGCCTCTAGATACATTACTCAAGTTCACCACATTGAAGTTATGACTAAACTTTTTGACATATTTTCTTCAAGTGGGAAGATAGAGTTCTGATCTAAAAATGTCTTTTCTTTGTAGGTTAGGATAGGAAAAGAAATCCAGATTTCATTCTTTAGCCTTCTGCTGGACTATATAAGTATGTCAAAATGTATTTCAAATTAGGAGTCAATAGAAAAGGTTATCATCGATCAGCCAAGGTGTTAACGTAAATGTCACTGAAGGAGTCCAATAGAGAGGATGTACTGTCACCTAAACTAGTAATTCTCAAGATAAAGACCATCTCTTTCATGTCCACACCCCTAATGATCTCTCATTCCCAGCATACTTGCTGTCTCTCGTCATCATCCACCTGTAACAAATGGCTCCTGATTTGAAAGGAAATATAGGGCAGTTGAAAAACTACGTGATTTGGAATCAAATAGGTTTGAATGCTGCGTCTACTGGTACAACCATTATGACCTTGTGCAAAGTCCTGTTGTCTGTTCATCATGTGCATAGTTGTGTATACAAATAAACAGTAAATAGACCTCTCCATCTATCCTCAGAGAGCACTAGTTGATTAAAACCTTGGCTAGAGGTTATAATCATCAGAAATATATTTGATGCAAGTCTCATTTTTCTCCATTTCCTCAGGAAAAGAAAAAAACTCCTCCTCCTGAAAAAATCCTCAAACCCTTTCATGCAAACATGATGATGCCTTTTCTAACTGCTCTGCACGATTCAGTCCAACACTCCAATTCTCTGTAATCCCTGCTCTCATAGTTCATCCCTACCCACAGGTAGTAGTATACAATAATAGCTTACAATTCATTTTCTGGGGGATGAGGAGAAAAAGTCCAAAATTATAGTAGCTTCTCCAATTACTATAGCATAAATATGCTCACCGAGACCGGTTTTAAGTCAACAGTGTATCACTGTACACGTAGCTGGGAGTATCTGCACACAGTCAGCTCTCATGAGTTGCAAATGCTGCAATACACTACTGTGACCCCATGTAAAATCCACCATTGAGCTTTGCCAATATGCTCCATTGGTTATCCATCCATCTATCCATCCCACACACCTCCAATAAACTAAGCGCTGATGCCTGGACCATCACCAACATATTAGCATGACACCTGCACCCATTGGCACATTTCTGACCTAGAGCAAGGACGCAGTGGATGTCCATAGAATAGGTGAGGTCCCAGGAGGCTTGGCATACTTGGCGGCTTTCTTGCCTTCTCTGGAGACAAATTTCTACTTTACTTCTCAGCTTCCTTTCTCTTCTTTTCTTTCCTGATCTGTAACTAGGAGAGGTTTGATTAGAAGCCATTTACACCTCAAAATGGATTAAATGTCTTCTTTCCAAGAGTGTGCCATATCTTAGCTTTACCTGGGTAATCAATCATTGTCCTTAACTAAGATCACTGCAGTGATATAAGGAGCAAGAAAACTTTGAGAGCACCATTTATTTTATATGTAGGTAGGAATGGCCTTGTGATAGAAATATCCCATTAAGAATGACATTTCAATATTTGCAAAATTCTTTCAGCATCTGAAAAATGCATGACTATTTTGAAGTTCATAGTATTTTAAACCAACCTAAGGCAGTGATCATTTACTAAGACTTTCTGTCTTTCCTAAAATGCTCAAGCCCAGGAAGTCAACAGTTTAATTTATCCCCGGTTCAAAGGTATAACATCTGCCAGCCACGCAGGGATCTAGAAACTGGTTGTTGGTTTTTATTGTTTTTTTTTTTTTTGGTTTTGTTTTGTTTTGATTTTACTGTTTCTTTTTTTTTTTTATTTTTTGTTTTTGGTCTTTTCTGGTACTGGGGATCAAACCAAAGACAGTACATTTCTAGGCAAGCACTTTGCCAGTGAGCTACATCCCAGCCCTCCAAACTCTCATTTAGCCATCCTACCCTAAAAATCTTCCCTTAAGCATGTTTCTTTTCCCTTTTTTTTTTTTTGGGGGGGGGTGGGACAGGGAAGGAAGGTGTGGAATATGCAGTTCATAATGCTTAAACTCAGACCCTGGGAGCGGTCCTGAAGCTTCTTTGCTCAAGGCTAGCCCTCTACCACTTACACCAAATTCCATTTCTGGCTTTTTTCTCAGTAGTTGTTTTTTTTTTCTGAGTTGTTTATTTTTTTCCCTGCCTGGACTGGCTTTGAACTGTGATCCTCAGATCTCATTCTCCTGAGTAGCTAGGATTACAGGTGTGAGCTACCAATGCCTGGCTGCTTGTTTCATTTCTTATAAAAATCTGAGCCTATGAAACTTGATACAAAAATTAAAGTAGAGGGAGCTGGGGATATGGCCTAGTGGCAAGAGAGCTTGCCTCGTATACATGAGGCCCTGGGTTCCATTCCCCAGCACCACATATACAGAAAACAGCCAGAAGTGGCGCTGTGGCTCAAGTGGCAGAGTGCTAGCCTTGAGCAAAAGGAAGCCAGAGACAGTGCTCAGGCCCTGAGTCCAAGGCCCAGGACTGGCAAAAAAAAACAGAAAAAAAAAAATTAAAGTAGAACTGAAGCATCTAACTTGAGAGTAGGGATAGGAAGGGGAAAATGGGGGAGAACAATGAAAGGAGTAACACTGATCAAAAAGCATTGTACTCATAATTCAACTTACCTAACTCTTTGTACAACTACTTACTACTAAAAATAATCAAATTAGCATGAAGAATACTGAGAGACCATCCTAAAGAAGCATTGGCAACAATTACAAAGATTACTATTCTAACTGCTTGTTATGTGCTAGTCACTAAGCAAACTGGTATAGACGCATTCTCTCTTTCACATTCAAAGACATCAATGGTATAAACAGTAGTTGGAATTTTTTCTGTAACCTTGAAACATTTATTTTTTATATTCCCGAGGCAATCCTATGACCACTGAGCCCTGATAGCCATGGAAACATTGGTGCATTTGTGGACAATACAGCCTTGCACAGTCCTCGCTACAATTAGGAAAAGTCAAAACAAGGCCTAGAAAGCATTTGTTTAAGGCATGACAATGAAATAATATGCACACAAATGGATTATCTCATATTCAATCACACTTGTTTCAGTATTTATTTAATTAAAAACACAACTATATTTGTAATGGCAGTTTGTGCCGTCCAAGATCCATTGCCTTATCTCCTTCTGTGGGAGGAACTTTAAGCCTATCTCTTCAGAGCCAAATATATCCTGTTTTCATTAGAGGTGGCTGAGCACACACAGACATTCACCATGGCTTTATTGATAATTGCACCTGATTAACCACAAACTCCAGTAGAAGGAGGATTGAATGCTTTTTATTAATTAACATAGTCAAGTCAAGGAAAACAGCCTACATGAGGGATAGCTTGTATAAAAATAATTGACTCATTAATCTTAACCATATGAACATGTTTGCATTAGCAAGGTCAGTCAGTGGAGAGGATTCAAAGCCAGAATAGCACATCCACGCAAGTATGATTCGGTAGTTATTTCATTTGTACTAGCACAGAATTCCTTCGGATGGTGAAGGTTTTCAGAAGGACAAAGGCATAAGGGAGAGAGAAGTTTTATGATAACCACCTTTGCTTTACTTTCTCAAGCTGTCAGAGTACTGAGGAAAACAGCCACATTGCAATTTTTATTCTAGTACATCAGCAGCACTTGCCCCTCAAAAGCAATCCCACGCTGCCTTTATATAGCAGTTTGTCAATAGGACTGAGGGATGTAGCTCCCCAAAGCACAAGTGGGAAGACCAGGAGATGAGACCCAGACAGGCATTGTATTCTGGGGACTACAACCAGTTGGAAAAGGATTTAAGACAGAGAAGCACTTAAGCCTGGGAAGCATTTATTTTAAATAATAACTAAAGGAAGTATTCCTTCACACAGCAGGTGATGAACATGTGGAACTTGTTACTTCCCAAGAGTTGGACGAGACAAGAAATGAAAATAGGTTCAAGAAGGATTTGGGAAACTTCAATGCCCAATCTCTGACTCACTGCTGAAGATAGAATTGGGTATTTGGCTGGATTCCCAACTTTTGAAGTTAACAGAGGCAGTTCCACATTTCTTTATGAAACATCTCTGGCTCCGACCAATTAAAATGAAATATTTGCTGGAGTGAACCAATATGTCATGTCTTTTGTTCTAGTATTCTTAAGAGGAGCCTGTAAACAAAGGCATTAGAATCTAGGTTCTTGAGTTGGCCTAGTTTATTATAATGTGTGTGGGTCCAGAAAAGTCCCAAACTTCCATGAAATCATGCTGTTATATAGAATCTAGTGAGATAAGACTTTCCTCCCTCTCCCCCAGCCCCACCCTGCCTCAGGCTGGTCTCTCACTGTGATCTTCCTGCCCCATCCTGATTGGTTAGTTGATTACCACACCACCAGGGCCAACAAGAATTTCTAAACCATAAAATACTGTGTACAGGTGACTGAAAGCATAGGTCTCGGCCATCCCAGAGGACCATGCGGAGATAATCACAGACAGAAGGTTCATAAGGAGGTTTATTAGTGGGGCCATAGTTCCCACAGGAGATGGAGCTACAAGGCTTCTGCACCTTATCCAGATGGCAGCTTCTCTCTGGGGGTAAAGGGGAAGTAGGTAGGTAGTGAGTAGGAGTGGCTTATTAGGTATGGGTGGATCTGGGGGCTAGTGGGAGGAGCTGAGGACCTGAGGCTAGGGAAATGCTAAGTGACTATAGCAAATAATTCTAGGTCCGGGTAGGAAAATTCTAAGAGAGCTACATCCTAAAACAAAACAGTAAAACTAAAAATCAGTTCTAAAAGAGATTAGATGAGCTGGGAAAGTAGCTCAGTATAGAGTTTTGTTTAGCATGCATCCATTAATAATAACAATAGTAGTAATAGTAATTGCTTAGGTGATTATGGCACAATTGACCCTCAAGGAATTTCTTTTTTTCTCCACGTGTTTTTCATACTAGCTGCCTGAATCCTGCACTTTGCTTTGTTTTGTTTTGTTTTTGCCAGTCCTGGGCCTTGGACTCAGGGCCTGAGCACTGTCCCTGGCTTCTTTTTGCTCAAGGCTAGCACTCTGCCACTTGAGCCACAGCGCCACTTCTGGCCATTTTCTGTATATGTGGCGCTGGGGAATCGAACCCAGGGCCTCATGTATATGAGGCAGGCATTCTTGCCACTAGGCCATATCCCCAGCCCCTGAATCCTGCACTTTAATCCCCACCAAGATCAGGCTTGTTCCTTGTTTCTCTCAGAACTCTATTTTTGAATTTCATTTGGTACATAAGTTTTCTCTTCATATCACCTATTTTCCAAACAAACAAATAAAGTCAAGGATCTAAAAGAATTAGCAGAAAAATGCCATCATGTCTTGAAATACATACTAATAGTTGTGTGGTTTCATGTTTATTTCCAGCTTAGAATGTGGTAATGTATCCTGACTTCCCATGTTTTACATGAGAGAGATGGTACACAAGGAGTGGGTCTGAATTCACTCTGAACTCTGCTGTTCTATCGACATGGCAGCCATGGTGAAGGCCAGGGAAATCCATGTCATTTTCTTAATTAATTAATTTAGTTATTGTCAAAGTGATATATAAAGGGGTTACAGTTTCATATGTAAAGCAGTGAGTACATTTCTTATCAAACTTGTTGCTCCCTCCCTCATTTTTCTCTCACTTTCCCCCCTCCCAGTTCCCCTGACCCTGAGTTGTACAGTTGGTTTAGAGCATATAGTTTTATAAGTATTACTGTTGTATTGGTTTGCCTTTTACCCTTTATCTCTCCATTTTGATGTTCCTCTTCTCTTCCTTAGTTCCATCCGATAAACAATACAATACTCAGGGTCCCAAAAATCAGTTACAGTGACATCAGGGATAAAACCCTGGGGACTAAAGACAAAAGAAAATAGCATAATTTCACATGGCACATTGAGAACAACTACAACAACAGTGACATACCACTTATTTCTATAATTTGGAGTTCATTTCGCTTAACACCATCTTATGTGTTCATATATACAAAGCTATTGAGCTATTGTGATCTTCTGCTAGGACTATCCTAGACATGTACTAATTGTTACCAGTGAGGAAAACCATAAAGTCTATGTTTCTTTGGGTCTGGCTCACTTCACTTAGTATGATCTTTTCAAGGCTTTGCATTTCCTTATGAATGGAGCAATGTCATTCTTTCTGATAGAGGCACAGAATTCCATTGGGTATATGTACCACATTTTCTTGATTCATTCATCTACTAAGGGGTGTCTTTGTTGGTTCCACATTTTAGCAATGGTAAATTGTGCTGCAATGAACATAATTGTGCTGGTAGCTTTAGTGTGGTCTTGCTTGTAATCCTTTGGGTAGATGCCCAAAAGCATGGCTGCTGGGTCATAGGGGAGCTCTATGTTTAGCCTTTTGAGGAACCTCCAAACTGCTTTCCAGAGTGGTTAACAAATCCCCATGTCCTCTTATAGAGTCCTCAGAGTTCACCAAAGATCACTCTTCCATGCCATTGTCACATCCGTGCCCTCTCAAGGACTGCTCCTAAGAAGTTGCTTACCCAACAATGATACCACCTTACTAGGATCACAGAGTACTGAGTGTTCTGGTTCAACGACTTATCTGATGCACTTATCCTAGGTGAGCTCCTAATTCCTTTTCTAGAAAATAGATATTAGTACCTGCATATATCCTGATGAGACTATTTCATATAATGTCACTTAAAGAGACACAAAGCATTGGAGTACTGGGCCTGGCATGGAGTAATTGTGATGAAATGACACACACAACTCACAGATCCTTCCGCAGAGGTCTATTGGGTGCCACAGAAACTGGGAGAAAACTTGGTGCCATGAAAACACCAGCTGTAACTTGTACACTGTCATCTCCAGTGATGTGGGAGATGACTACCCAGGGAACAACCCAACAGTTGACTCATTTTCCCAGCGTTCCACCTCAGCTGGCTCTTCACAATACTGGAAAACTGACTTTCCCCCAGAGGAGGCCAGAGCCTGCGTCTTCCCCATGGAACCCCTGTGGCAGGTGGCGTTTGTCTTATCTTCCACAAACTGTTGTTCTCTTCAAGGACCATTGCTTGTCTAAGCCATGTATTAATTTCTTAATATTCTGGCATGGTCTCCTTCTAATTATTACCAGCTCCCATGTAAGCTGATCACTCTGGGCCTATTAAGGAATGTATTTGCTTAACAGCCAAATACTCACTGTATAAACATGCTGTGAAAAGGGATATTTTCAATGAGTTGTGTTAGAGGTCAGTGCTTTGGGAGACTCCTTGCTTTCATGGCAAGCCCCATGATGCTCTCACTCACATTCCTCTCATTGCAGGGGGGGGTAGAGGGGCAGAGATATCTCAGCAAATACCCACCATGGAATCCTTTTAACCCAACAACAGTAAAACCCTTACAGCTTCTAGAAGCTAAGTTGGTGCCTTCATTATCTAAGTCACATAATTTACTTTTGTCCAAAAGAGAACAACTATTGCTTCCATTGAAACTTGTACTGCAAAATCAGGCTGCCCCATTTTTATTTCAGGAACAGTCAGGTGGGATGTAAGGAAAGGGAAGAGTTGAGTGGGGATTAATTTTTATCTCACAACCATTTCTATTGATTTTTCTCGAGTTTGTACAAAAGAAAAGATTTCCCAGCTGAGCTGAGATCAAAGTGGCACATTTAACAGAACCTTTGAGAATCCAGAAAGCCATCTTGTTTAAATACCTTTAAGAATCTACAGTGTAATTCTTTAAACTTTATGCCTACAAGAAGACAAAAAGATTACTGGAGGAGGTGGCGTATAGGGAAGCAGTATAGGACTGCTACAACTCACCAGGCATAACTTCCTTATCCTTCTAGAAGCTAGAAGCTTCACAACTGTCTGGAAGAAAGTGACAGCCAGGTGTGGTGGTACACATCTATAATCCCAGCACTTGGAAAGCAGAAGCAGGAGGATCACAAGTTCAAGGTCAGTCTGTCTCCCAAAGAGAGAGAGATTGAAGTGAGAGATATATTCAATCAGTAGCAGTGTAAACATGTCATTATAGGGGAAACCCACAGGTTAAACTGTAGGGGAAGTAATTCTATTTTTAGAGTAGATTAACAAAGAAGAAAATTTAAGAGTATGGGTGTGGTAACCACAATAATAGTTTAAATTATTCAATTATCTCTAAAATATACATTTTGACTTGGCAAATAATAACCGTGTATATTTATGAGATGTACTATGATGTTTTAATCTTGTGAAAAGCCTAAATAAGGTTTATTAACATTTGTCACCTCACCAATGTAACATATTATGGTGATAGTATTTTTAAAAACCTATTACTTTAGCAAATTTGGAGAACATAAAGCATTATGAATAGCTAGGAATAGTGGCACGTGTCTGCACTCTCAGCACTGAAGAGATAGAGGAAGGAAGATGGTTACTATGAGGCCAGTCTTGGTATACGTAGGGGATTACTGGACAACCTGGACCAAGAGAACTTGTCTCCAAAAATGAAAAAAATGAACAAAGAAACACACTATTGTAAATTGTGATCACCATGCTCTGTAATATTGTTTTTCTTAACACTTGCTTGTAGAATATTAGAAAACTCCATGATCCATAAGTGAAGAAGTGTCATCAATATTGAAGGACCATTGGGGAAATAGAGACTAAGATATGAAAGATAGATGTTGTCAAAGTTCTCCAACATTCCACAAGTCTATGTTATAAATAAGCTACTGCGCTAGGAAGCAGAGATATACCACAGTGAAGAAGGCCCCAGGACTTTTTCATAGGAACTTCCACAGAGGGAATGAAGTAATTAAAGAATGAGTAATAGAGATAACCTACATAACAGATTTGTTAGCAAATCGGTTAGCAAGGGAGGGGGCCGAAGGCATGGCTCAGGTGGTAGAGTACCAGCCAATGAATGAAAGTTTGAGCCCCAGTCTCAGACAAAAATAATCATAATAAATTTGTTTACAAGGGTATAAAAATGTCTTGATATACTATAGGAAACCTCCTGGCAGGGATGAAATTGAAGCTGAGTTTTGACAAAAATATTGGAAGAAAAAATAATGGCAGAGGTGATTGTGTAATTCTTATATTGATTTCCTGAGCACAGAAAGGAACCATTGACTAGAGAAAGCAATGTCACTCTCCTGTCAAAAACTGTAAACTGGAACATTTCCCATACTTTTAAAAGTTAGGAAGCCCAAAGTTGAGATGTTGGCAGATCTTCTATCTGGTGAAGACCCAAAGAAAATGAGCATCATTCTCATAAAGTCACCTCACAGAAAGACATCCTCTCACTGTTAACATATATGTCAGAAGGAATGAGGGATCTCTCCAGAGCCTTTTACAAAAGTGCTAATCCCCTTCATGAATACTCCATTCCCATGATCTAGCCATTCCTCAAAAACTCTATCTCTGGCCAGATGCCGGTGGTTCACACCTATAACCTTAGCTACTCAGGAGGCTGAGATCTGAAGATTATGGTTCAAGACCAGACTAGACAGGAAAGTCCATGAGGCTATTATCTCCAATTAACCTCCAGAAACCCAGAAGTGGAGTTGTGGCTCAAAGTGATAGAGCTCTAGCCGAGCAACACACCTCAAGGACAGCACCCTGGCCCTGAGTTTATGTTGGACACCAAAAACAAATAACTTTATCTCCAAATACACTTATGCTGGAAATTAAATTTCAACATATGAATTTAGGGGAGCAGAAACACTGAGACCACAGCAAAAGAAGATCAAGTGTGGGAGAAAAATGAGTTCCATTTGCGATGAATATAAAATTCCTCCTTTCATCCATATGAGTAATATCCAAAGGATATTTGGAAATCCAAGTCCAAGTCTCTCTTTTTGGAGGATGAGGCTAAGAGAAGGCTGAGATTTGAACTCAGGACCTCATGCTTGCTAGGCAAATGTTCTACCACATGAGCAATGCTCCAAACCCTTTTTTGGTTGTTGGTTTTTTTCAAATATTTTTCTCCTTTTTTCCCTAGAGCCAGCCTAGATTATTATTCCCCTACCATCATCTTCCAGCTGAGACTCCACATATACTGCACCACACTCAGCTTATAGGTTGAGATAGGGGTTTCACTTTTTGCCAGGCTAGTCTTGAACAGAGATTCTCCTAATTTCTCCCTCCCAAGTAGCTGTGCATCTTCAGAAATCAGATTTTCACTTCTTACCAGGCACTTAGAGTTTGTAAATAGCAACAGTATATCAAACACAATTGATGTCTATACCTTCCACAGTTCAAGTGACTATAGCCCATACCTTGTGGAGTCACAGCCTATCATCATTATCCTCTGAAGTTAGAATTTAACTTTGACAGAATTCACATGAAAGATAATGTGTTCTTTTTCAGAATTGTGGCAGGAAAGGCCATGAAGGTCATTATATTGTATTGGCTTTTTCTAAAAGGCTTGGAAGAAAATCTGAAGTGATCCTTCCTCCCCTTCCCAAAGAGTCAAACTGCAAGAGGAAAGGACTGCTCTGAGAACTTGCTGGCCACCTGCTCTACAATGAAACACTTTCCGTGAGGTTGTAGGCCCAAGTTGTTGCTTTGTTATTGTTGTTGTTTATGGACTTGAACTAGGGCTTGAACCCAGAACCTGGGTGCTCTCCCTGAGCTATTTTTGCTAGCTTATATTTAGACTAACGCTCTACCACGGGAGCCATAGCTCCATTTCCAGCTTTTTTGATGCTTAATTGGAGATATTTGTTTCACCAACTTTCCTGCCCAGGCTGTCTATGAACCATGATCCTAAGATCTGAGCCTCCTGAGTAGCTAAGATTACAAACATGAGCCATACACACCTGGCATGTGGGCCCAAGTTCCATAGCAGCAATGTGAGTACAAACAAAGGCATTGCTTTTGGAAGACTGAGGACTTTGGGTCCACATCTCCTGTGGTTCTTCTATGAATCCAGTGGAAGAAAGGAGCAGCCTCCCAAAAGACCCTCTCTCATCAGAACAGGAAACAGTCTGTAAATTTTAAATGAGATTCGAAAGGCAAGCATTATTATTGTTCAAATGCCTGATGCCATTTCTTCACTAGAAATTGCTACCTGGATGACTTCTTAGTTTTTATTTTCCTAGAATACAGGGTAAGCTAGAACACCCCCTCCTCAAGCTTTGTGTCTTATCCAAACAGAGAATTTCAAGTAGGATGGAGGGCTGGAAGTGTGTGTGGATCAGTGTGTGTGCATGTGCATGTGCGAGTATATAAAGGAAGGTCAGTGAGTTCATTTGATTAAGAATGACTATGGATATGGGTGAAGCTTCTTATGGGGAAGTTCACAGGTAGAAAACTACCCAGGGCATGTCTGTGTGCAAACTCATTATTGTGCAGTTACTATTTTTTATTTCACAGTGATGAGACACATACAAACAGACCTTATTTAGCGTACTTGTGCATGCCTACATATTTGTGTATAACTATGAATGCACATAATTACATATGTAAATGCATATATTGAACATACATAAATGTTGAATTCAAGCTAATAATTAGCCAAAGGCATTCTTTAACAGTTTCCCTCTGAAAGTATGATTAAAAGGAAAAGAATAATAGTGATGATGAATGGAGAGAGAAACAGTGGGTGATTATAGTCAGAATATTCAATGTACAGATGTGACCATGGAACCAGGTAATTTGAAGAGATGAGTGAAGTTTGGAGAGATGGGGGAGATTAATGAAGGGGTAATATTAATCAAGATGAATTGTACTCTTAAATTAGTATATGTTGAATTGAAACCCCTTTGTATAACCATTTCAAAATAATTTTAAAAATTCAAAACAAATATAAACTTTTTAAATGTAGAATTATGAAAAGGGAAAATGGAAGAACTGCCTACAAAGCACACAGCAGCCTAGAAGCAAAATGGAGAATATGAGGCATAGCCACTAGCAAACTTCAGAGCACAAATGTTTCTCTCTCACACACATATGCATATACATGCACACATGCGCAGTCATTCCCTACTCTCTCCTCCTTATAACGGAAAATGGATTTAGGACAAGAACTTCAAGTCTCTGATCAGAAGATCTAAAACAAAATGGGGAAAAAAAATAGGTCGCCATGCTGCTTCCAGCATTCCCCGAAGAGCTCCGTGCCTTCCAACAAGCAAGCATGTCCGCTTCTATTTCTGACTTTTCCTTTAGGAGCCCCCTCAGGGCTCGGCTGCTCCTATCCAAGAGTATACAACCCACAGCTCTCGAGCAACTTGCTCCGGTTTCTATATTAGACTCAGCATTTGTGTATTGATATTCATTCTTCCAAATCCATTTGCCATCATTAAGAAGCCTGCTATGGGCAGTCAGGACTATCTGCCAGTTTGGTTTCTTTTGCCAAGCTCCACCCATCGAGACTTTACACTAAACGGTACTATAGAGATGATCACAAATTTTGCACACTTTAGAAAGAGGTGCATATTCATAAGGGTAAAAAGTAACTTTTTTTTACATCTGCCTTGTCTAGAATTTGAGAAGGCTCTCCTAGGATTCAAGGGCTTACAGTAAAGCCAAACAGTTTTTCTGTCCATCTAAAGAAAAGCAGTATTTCCCTTTAAGAACAAACTAAGAACACCCCCTTGATGAACCAGGGCAGGGACCAATTTATCACACGTTCATCTGTGTTTAAGTCTTTGTTCATGCCTAAATTTCCTGGGTCTACCATCAGCAAGAAGTTGGGAAAGGACTACTAAACTCAGCTCAGAATGGCTAGGTTGACCTGGCACAAGAAAGGAAGAACAGAAAAGCAAATGATGGAGCAGAAGCCTGGCTTAATGATGGAGAGCTGACAAAAGGAAAAGGCAATGGCCTGCAAATGAGCCCCAGAAGATGAGACTTTTGACATCCTACTAGGGAGTTCTTCACATCGAGAATTAAGGGGATCCTTCCAGAGGGCATACCAACTTATTTCAAGTAAAACATTCACTAACCAAGCATTGACAGGGAGGGTTCAGGATCCCAGAACCAAGAAGACAGAATCAGTTAGTTCATCTCTTTCCTTTCCTTTCCTTTCCTTTCCTTTCCTTTCTTTTCTTTTCCTTTCCTTTCCTTTCCTTTCCTTTCCTTTCTTTTCCTTTCCTTTCCTTTCTTTTCCTTTCCTTTCCTTTCCTTTCTTTTCCTTGGTTTTCTTTCTTTTAATACTTGCATATCTCTGGTTGGAGAAAAATCTGTATTAGCTTCTAAGGGAGAAGGAGGATGAACGTTCTTGTTATTTCCAATGTAGCCTATGAAATTATGCCTTTTTCTTTTGTCTTTGTTCCCCATGCTTTTTACTCCTGATGTCACTGTAACTGACTTTGGTACACTGGGTATTGTATGTACATTTATTGGAACTAGGGTAGGGGAACACCAAAATGAAGAGACAAAGGGTAAAAGGCAAACCAATGCAACAGCAATAGTTACAAGACAATATGCTGTAAGCTAACTGTCTCAGGGGAGGGTGGGAAGGGGGAAAGGTGGAAGAAATATGGAGGAGGTAAGTTTTTAAGAAATGTGCTCACTGGTTTACGTATGTATTTATAACCCCCCTTTAACAATTACTTTGACAATTTAAAAAAGCGAGAAAGAAAATGAGAGATGTTGTCAAACACTGGTGGCTCATGTCTGTAATCCTAGCTACAAAAGCCAGCCCAAGCAGGAAAATCCATGAGACTCTTATCTCCAAATAAGCCGGAAGTGGAGCAGTAGCTCGAGAGTGCTAGCCTTGAGCACAACAAAAGCTCAGGGACAGCACTCAGGCCCTGAGTTCAAGCCCCAGGACAAACACAAAATAAAAATAAAAAGCGATGTGGAATATAGAGTGAGTGTGGGGAAGAAAGATCACTTAGCAGAAAATCTAGGGTAAGTATAGTTACAGCAATTTACTTACAATCTAGCTGTGAGCTCCTCTACAGACATGAATCACACACATTCAGTAATTCTTGGAAAATGAAGCAAAACTTGCATCAAGAGAAACTAAAATGTTAATGTTGAGGGGAAAAAAGCTAAATAGAAATTTAGTATATTCAAATTGAAACTAACATTTGTTGAACATAATGATAGCGTCAGACAAACTATATTATCCTTACAATAAGCCTCTCTCATGGTCATTATTGTGTCCATTTTGCAAGTGGAATGACAGATTCTAAGAAGTGGTATGTTCTGGACATTAAGCTACTTGACAAACAATTCATTCAATGACAACTCGATACATGCCACAATATTGTTCCTTATAGGACTGAGGCTTGAAAGAACAGCATTTTGTTTTTTGTTTTGTTTTGTTGGTCATCAGGCTTGAATGTCCCTAAGCTATTTGACTCAAAGCTAGCAACTTGGAGCCACAGCTCTACTTTTCTGGTGGCTAACTGGAGATAAGAGTTTCCTGGACTTTCCTGCCTGGGCTGAATGGTGATTCTCAGATCTCAGTCTTCTGAGTAGCTACAGACATGAGCCCCCAGTGCCTGGCTAGCACTGTGTTCTTCCAAAGGCAGCTGATGGCACAGTGCAGAGGATCTCTTGCCCTTGGCCCTGGAAAAGTAGACAGCTAGCTACAAGAGGCTATCTGGACTGCATTCATGGCCATAGTATGTCACACAATCAAACTGGGAGCAGCATGCTACTGTTTGTACTTTTGCTTCATCTTACATCTAGAACCAGAATCCAGGAGACTAGCACAGGAAGCATAAAAATCTACAAATCCTCTGAGGATCTTGTCCTAAATTTTTCCTCTCACAGAGTAGGGGCAGCTGTCAAATTTCAATCATCAGACTATATGCCAGACTCCCTGGGGCTTCCCAACAATAATGAAACACTAGCTGCCACTATGGCTATTTTACTGTCACACATTTCCTTTGTATAAGATTTCTTTTGATCCTCATGGTAATCCTGGTAGAGAGAAAATATAACATTTTTCCTTCCTGTCTTGTGGATGAAAAAACTGAGGGCACAGAGATTAGATTTTGCCTAGAGGATACATAATAATGACAAGACTTGTACCTCCTGTGCCAAAGCATGTGTTTTGGCCCTATACCCCACTTCAACTCCCAGTAAGAAATACCCTGTGGGAGGTTGAAGGATCGCAATATGCACTGTGAAAAAAAATCCAATTTAAATTGATTACATGTCTGAAGTGCTATACACCTGCCTGATAATAATTTGCCTTCTCTTCAATATTCTCTGAGCAATCATTTATTCAGAAAATGGACTTGCACAGCTGAGCGACTAAAATCCTTGCAATTAATTTTACACTTATGTATGCTTTCTGTATTTCCACTATTGTCTGGTTTTGATTTTCTACATCCTTTTCTGAAAGTGTGATTTATTCAAAAACAGGCAGATTCACCCAGCTCCTCACCCACCGCCACCATCTTCAGAGCCCTAAGAAATGACTGTTCCATCATTACCAGGGTGTCCCTGGAAGCAGGGCACACAGACTGACACTGAAATTTGACAGCTGTCACCCTCCCCCTATCCCCCACCACTCCTTACATAGGCAAAATTTAGGACAGAATCCCAGAGAGTTTATTGACTTTGCTTCCTGCCCCAGCCTCATAGATTCTGTTCCCGGATATAAGATTAAGTAATGGCAGAAATTCCAGAGTTCTGAAAATATACTGTCAGCTGGGATGACAGAAAACAGATGCTTAGAGCTCAGTTTCTTATGGTGTCTGGTAGAGGAGTTAAAGATTTTTAACAAAGGTTAGAAGTAGGGAGTAGAGATGGAGAGATAGAGGTAAAAGCCATGAGTGAGCTGGGAAATAAAACCTTAGTCTAGAAAGAAGCAAAATTAGAGTATCTTCGTGACATTGTGTCCTTTTGTCCCTATTTTTCTTTTAAGTAAAACTATAAAAACTAAGGAAAAGGGTCTACAGAGCATTATTTTTCATCAGCAGCAAGCAGACTGCCCATTGTGCTGACTACTGCCTTGGAATTAAGGAAATCTAAACTTTCATACTGTTATTATTGCTGTAAACAAATGTAAGAAAATCTGAGTCCCACCTATAAAGTCTTCTGTCTCATAAACACTATAGGAAACATAATATTTACTTTTTTCATTCTTTGTCAGCATACATTAACAGTACAAATGGGTTTTTTATGATATTTTCCTAATGCATATATTGTAATTTGATCAAATTCATCTCCTTTGTTATTCTTCCTCCTCCTTTAAAAGCAATTCCATTTCATATCCAAGTGGTTAAGTACTGCATGTTCAATCCCCATCCACATATTTTGCCCTCTCCCACCCTGCTGAGACCCTCATCCCCAAGCAGTTCCTGCTTATGTCTCTGTCTGTTACTCATTCTTAAGCAGTAGGCTCCACAGGTGGGAGAAAATGTAGTGTTTATTTTTCTCAGTCTGGCTTATTTCATTTAACATGATGAGCTCTGGTCCCATCCATTTTCCTGCAAATGACAACATTCCATTCTTCTTTATGGCTGAATAACTCCCCAGTGTGTCTATATACCATGATTCTTTATCCATTCATCTGTGGATGGCAACTAGGCCAATTTTACAATGTGGCTTTTGGAAACTATGATGCTACAAATGTGTTTATACAGCTATCTCATTTGCATGCTGACTTATAGTCCTTCAGCTATATGCCCAGGATATAGGAGGGTCATAAGGTAGTGCTAGTTTAGATTTTTATCCACCTTACTGACTCCCTAGTGGCTACCCTCATTTATATCCCCACCAACTGTATAAAGGCCCCTCCCACCACCTCCAGTGCTTGCTAGCATTTGTTATGTTCTTGATGATAGCATTGTGATCCCAGCGAAATAGATTCTCAATGTGTTTCAGTTTGCATTTGCCTTTTGGCTAAGACTGTTGAGAAGTTCTTCATCTACTTATAAGCCCTTTCTGGTGATACTGGGGTTTGAACTCAGAACATTGTGCTGGCTAGGCAGGCAAAATCAGAAGCAACATTAGAATGTGGGTGACACTGTATTCTTTTGTCCCTCTTTTTTAAGTAAAACTATAAAATCTAAACATTCTGTCACTCGAGCCATACTGACAGCCCTTTTTGCTTTAATTTTTGAAGTAGGATCTCATGTTTATGTCCAGGCCAGCCTCGACCATGATCCCATTTAAGCTTCTTGCATAGCTGGGATAACAGGCATGAACCACCATGCTATTTTTATTAGTTGAGATAGTGTACCCACAAATTTTTTTGCCTGGGCTTGCCTCAGACCACTGTTCCCACAATCTCTACTTCCTGAGTAGCTAGGATTACAAACATGAACACACTTCCTCCTTTGAGAACCGCCTAACTCATTTTCCTATTAACTAGATTGTTTGTTCTTTTGATGTTGATTTACTTAGAGCTTTTTATGTACTCTGGATAGTAATCCTATATCTGTTAAATAACTGAAAAATATTTGTTTCCCATTCTGTAGGTTTTCTTTTGTAGGTAATTGTTTCCTGTGCTGTACAGAAACTTTTTTGATGGCCACTAGTTTTTCTTTTCATTTTCTGAGCAATTGAAAACACATTTCCTCTGCCTATATCTCCAAGTTATATTTGCTTCCAAAATGTTAATTCACCTGGGCCTTATACACTGGGAGTGTTACATCAGTTACAATAATAATCACAGCTCAGTGTCACCAATTCTTGACTTCATACACTGAGGTCAAGAAATATTCTCCTGTAATTTCATATATGTCTGGGTGTGCCCTGGAAGGGAAACTCAAAATCCAGTCTACTCCAACCAGGCACCTCTCACATCACCTTTGACCTCTCAAAATGTCAAACCATGCTCTGTGGTGAGGTAGGACAAGATAATGTTCACTCCTCTCCTATGTGAGACCCTCTCAGAGGAGCTAGAGAGCAGTGTGGCTTCTGACTTTCCATTCTCCAGAATCTTAATGGAACAGCTCTGTCATGTTTTATCCACATCCACTTAACTATAGAACAAGAAACATCCCTAGTATTAAAGAGGTAAGAAAGAATAAATTAAGTTCAAAGGCAATTGGAAATGCATTGTCTAAAAGACAATACCTGGAATGGCCCTTTGTGCTAACAAGGAAGGCTTGGTGACAATAAAACGGAGTGTTCTTTGTTGCAGCACCCTTTCCCAAAAAGCTTTTTAATACTTCTACTGAGTTATACTTCTACAAAACACTATTCATACTTAGTGTGGGCATTCGTTAATTTAACACATACTTACCAACTGTGTGCCTGAAATCATTGTACCCCAACTTTCCAATGAATTGGTTCTTTTTTGGACATCCTATCTATCCTAGGTATTTTCATGCCTTCCAAATATAAACACCTGTCAGCAGCCACAGGTAACTATGGAGATGTATTTCTAACTCTATTATCATTTGAATGCACACAATATTTATCATTTGCCCTCTCTTTTTCTAAAGAAGCTATACTTAGAAAGCTTCTATAGTCAGTTGGGGAAACTTTTTTTAAAAAGCATTCCAAGGGAAGACTTTTTCAAATCAACACAGAAGAGAAAAAATGGCATTATTATTATTAAGAATAGGTATTATCAAATTTTTGTGCATGTGAACCAGCACAAAAATTTGAATAAAATCTCACAAAATTTTATATAGGAAGTGAAAGGGAAAACAATAACAATTTCATTTACCTCCTAGAGAAATAAATAGTTGTCCTTTGTATTTGTCTCCTGTATAAACTGCTGTGTAGAGAGAGTAATTTGGAAGGTATGCATTTTCAGTTTCAAAGATCAGATGGTCCAGATCTTTCACTGGGAAAGCAAAAGGTTGGGATTCTTATTGAGCCCATTATGTTTACAGGAAGTGTGTCAAGCAGCTTCGTGTGACTATTAAAACTGATTAAAAAATAAAAGATCTATCTTGACTAATGGGTTTAAAAGGTCCAGTCCATGATGGGTTGGCACCATTGCTTTGGGCCTTGTGATAAGACAGCGTGTCATGATCACAGCATATGAGAGAAACAAACTGCTCCCCTCACCATCAGGAAGCAAGAGAGAGGGAGGAAAAGAGTTGGCTGACATCCTCAAGGCATACCTGTAGTGGCCTAAAGACCTCCTTGTAGGTAGGTCCTATCTCTTCAAGGTTTCACCATCTACCAACAGGACCATTCTAGTGACCAAGCCTTCAATCTGTGGACAAAGAAGAAGAAAGTGGAGAGATAATTCCCTTTCTTCTCAATGAATACTTCATTTTTCCCTCCTAAGACTTGAGAGTCCAGACTAGGAAAAGCATCCCCACTGGCAAGTTGTAAATCACTGGGTCTGTATGAGCATTATTAGTGAGATTCTGAACAGCATTTTTATATATACTATTCGTTGACATAGTCACAAATATTTAGGTTCCTAAATAGCAACTTTGCATCCAACATTCGATTTACCTACAGTATTCTCACCATCATAAATAAATTAAGTAAACCTAAAGGAGAAACGATATCTGTAGAAAGAAATAGGGGTGATAAGGGCTTTACTAAACCTTGAAAGAAAAGAAGTGACCAAAAAATGATTTAGGAAAATTCCAAATACTAATTTTGTAGGATTTATAAGTTTATCAAAAAATCAAATCTACATTCAGAGGTGTGTGTGTGAGTGTGTCTGTGTGCACATATGCGTGTGTGAGTATGTGTGTGTGTGTGTGTGTGTGTGTGTGTACTCAGGCACATGTCACATGCATATATTTTAAATAAATATACTGTTTTTGTTTTTTTATTTTGTTTTGTTTTGATAGGGTCTCACTATGTAGCTCAGAATGGCCTGAAACGTATGATCCTCCTTACTTAACCTCCCAAATCCTAGGAATACAGATGTACACCACTCTGCCCAAATAATATTATACTTGTTAAGCTAACACTTTATCATAATATATTATATGTTTTATTCAAGAATGACAAAGAACTGGCTAAATGTTATTAAATAGTTAATAGGTTTGCTTTTCTTAATTTTTCAATTATATGAGAATGATATTCAATGTTTTCTGTTCTCAGTATTTTCCTCCAGTCACATTTTCCTCACTTTAGTACATTTTTAGGGCCTTGGTAAAATTTGCCTGAAGATAGTTTATTTTTCAGCATTGATTTAAAGCCCGAGAGGACCTCTACCTCCCAAACTGCTTGAACTAGATAGCCAGTCATGAATATAGTCACAGATGTGGTGAAAATGGCAGCTTCTATACTACAAGCAACATGAGCCCCAGCTAATACTGGATTTCCCCTGATGGACTCTGAATTTGCTATGGGGCCAGAAAGCAAAGCTGCATTTACAGTATCTGCAAAAATACATCAGTTGAGTAAACTCAATTTTATTTTGATTTGGGGATGGGGGTATGAGAATACCACTGGAAATAACTTCAGTAAATTTCTGACTGTCTTGTTACAATTTAGCTTAGCATAAAGCCCACCTTAGTCTCCATGGGACTGAATAGACACCTTAGCATACATATTAGACCAACTAGGTACCTTTGGACTTGGATTTTCTTTTTTTTCAAAAGGCAAACCTTGGGGCTGGGAATATGGTCTAATGGTAAGAGTGCTTGCTTTGCATACATGAAGCCCTGGGTTCGATTCCCCAGCACCACATATGTAGAAAACGGCCAGAAGTGGCACTGTGGCTCAAGTGGCAGAGTGCTAGCTGTGAGCAAAGAGAAGCCATGGACACTTGTATCACCTTCCAGTAGTTGTACCTACACTATCTGTAATCTTATCTGAGTAGATTGGAAACTGTGTATACTGGTATTAGAAGTAGGAAATTGAAAGGGAATACCAAAATTGAGAGACACAGGGTAAAAAAAGACAAAAACTACAAAAGCAATACTTGCAAAACTGTTTGGTGAAAGTGAACTGAACACCTCAGGGGGGGGGGGAAAGGGAAAGGGGGAGGAGGGAGGGGAGTATGAGGGACAAGGTAACAAACAGTACAAGAAACGTATCCAATGCCTAACGTATGAAACTGTAACCTCTCTGTACCTCAGTTTGATAATAAAAATTTGAAAAGAAAAAAAAAAAAAAGAGAAGCCATAGACAGTGCTCAGGCCATGAGTCCAAGGCCCAGGACTGGCAAAAAAAAAAAAAAAAAAAAAAAAAAAAAAGGCAAACCTTTCAGCACCAGCTGCAATAGTAGCTAGAGTCAAGCTGTGAGGGTTGGTAAGTATGGCTCATCATTTAGATAACACTGGCTGAGAAAAAAAAGGGGGGGAGGGGTGTCACCTGGTTATATTCTCTCCTCATGCAGAAAAGGAAGCCCAAGAGAGAGTTTCTGCATCCAGAACATTACTTGAAATCTTTGAAAGCAAAACTTTTAAGTATTAAAATTTTGTTGACTAATAAATTCTGCTATCTAGTAAATCATTTCCTTCATTTTCAGTGAGCACAAGTTTTTGTTCTAGAAGTTAGGCCAGAAGGACTTGCAGCAGGAAGGCCACACCGAGGCTCTTTTAAACACTAACTCTGGCCTACTGAGGCATGCTGTGTGTGGGAGCTCGAAATAGAAGACAAATTCTCAACTAATGAAAATTGTGCAAACTCAAACTTATCCCTAAAAATAAAACAACTTTCTAAACAAATCATTTAAATGAGACAATAATAATTTTCCAAGATTCTGTTCAAAGAAAACACGATCATATGTAAGTATATCTAGGTATTAGAACTATCGAAGTTGTTTTTTTCATAATTCTCTGTATTTTAATCAAAACAATGCACAGTTTTTTTTTAATATTTTTGGGTTTTGAATGTTGCTTTATTTATTTATTTTTAGTGCAGCTAGCTTTTCCCAAAGCTCACTGCCTCAAGCTGTCTTTCAGTCTGAGAGAGCTCTCAAAAGTCACCCTAAGCCAGCCGGATTTTCCATGCCACCAATTGTGGTCCACAAGCTAGCTTTATTGCCTCTTCTGACTGTAATTTAAGAGAGAACTCAAATCTGTTGAATCAGATACCCAGGGGCAACTCAGAAAGGAAGAGGCTCCTCGGGTTTATTGCAGTGTCTGGAAAGAGGGCAGAAGGACTGAGCACAGCCAGGATACACCAAGGGCGACACTTTTATATAGGGATCAGCAATTTAATTTGTCTTTGCATTTTATGAATTGCAGCCAAGATGTATTTGCAGAGGAAATACATGGGCATTTCTGAAAGCAATTAATTAAGCATGCAATTTATATGAAAACAATTTACTGCAGGACATTATCAGGGCACCCAAAATGCACATGCAATTTCCTTGCCTTCTAATTTGTGGACTTAATTTATTTTGATTGTGCAATTAGAAAAGGAGACCTTTATTAATTTTGGTGCAAGTCTAAAGAACCAAGACCAATTTAGCAGTGAAAGAGTCTGCTTTGAGGTAAAAAGAGAAAGGTGTGGCCTTGGGCTCCAGCTGAGTGAATAAACTGTCTGAATACAAAACCATGAAATTGTATCTATTTCTGCTCTGGACTTTCTTGAACAGGTTATTTAACTACTCTGAGATTCAGGGTTGTTTTTTTTTTTTCTTTCATAAAATGGAACTTTAATGACAATAAAACCCTCCTCTGGATTGGCCTAGCCTGGCTGGTGGAGGGTGGGTCTTGGCTTTACTATGTAGCCTCACCCCTTCAAAGACAACTATTTAAGTAAGGGTAGTTGTAATTTCATTGCCTACAACCACGTCACCAAAGTGCCCTTGCCTCCTGATTCTCTTATCCCAGAATCACAATTGCCAAGAATGGCATAGTCACACAAGAGCCCCCAAAATATCTGAGGGGTGGGGAAGCAAATAGCCAGTGAGGAAATGGAGCTTATAACATCATTAGCCCAATCCAATAATAGCAGCACCTCCCCCAACAAAAGAACCAGTTCAGATCATCAAACTTCTAGTAGATATTTCTAAACTATAAAGCCTCCAAAGAGTTAAGATGTTTTAAGAAGGAAGCTATCAAATCATCAGTAGAAAAGTGTTTCAGAGGCCTGCCAGCAAAACACAACAAAAAACCTCTCACTGGATTCTGATCCTCAGCAGTTCCTTTCACAGTCACTGAACACAGGAAATGGGGAAAGCTTGAAGGAAGGCAACACGGGCTTATTCATGCTGCAGTCCCTTCCTGTGCTCTATCACAACTGGACCATGGTGGCTCCATAAGCTAGATATGTTCATTCCCATTTTCCAGGTGAGAAACAGGTCCTTGGAATGGTTAGCTGGAATCCAGTTCCAACCCACTGAAGTCCATGTTATTTTTCACTAACCACTGAAGCTGTGATAGCTCCTCACAATAAAGAAAGACTGGGCTTCATGGTACTTTCCTTTTGAGCCTATGCTTTGGTCATCAGAAAAAAGAAAATCTACCAGAATGTTAAAGGGGCCTGTTGGGCAGGGGGAGTCATGAAGAGGAAGAAGGGAAAGAACACTGCAAGGTGAAGAGTGTCAAAGTACATTACATGCATACGTGTGGGGGGGGGGGCGGTGTGTGTGTAGATAACAAAATAAAATTCAACATATATTGTTTGGAATAGAGGTGAGGAGAGAGCAGGGACAAGGGAATGTAACAGAGTAGATAAGCTTTGTCAAAGTACACCTATGGAATTATTACAACAAAACTCCCTTATACTAGTAATGCATGCTAATTACAAAATCTTCCCTACTTTTTGAATTCCAAAAAAAAAAAAATTAAGGAAGAGCATAGTGATAAAAATCACATTTTGTTATGCAGTTATGTGTTAGAGATTTTTCCTTGGTGCTAGACAAACTACCACCTTCAATATTACTTGATTTGTTTCCATGGTATGTTTTCCATACACGGGGACTGGAGGTGTGACTCAAGTGGTAGAGCACCTGCTTAGCAAGCATGAGGTCCTGAGTTCAGCACTGAGAGAAAGAGGGTTACTTACACATGTTATTCCTACTCACCTAGAGTGGGTTTATACTCCAGGGGACATTTTCTTTCATATGCAAATTACAATGCCACCAAATCCTCACTTACCCCTTTTGGCAGAACATCTAACTCTCCTGCTTCACATGAGTAAGCTGTCTACAGTGGAATCAAAACTCTCAACTATGCTTATTTAAGTAATAGAGTCAGCCTGGATTTTCTTGTCTTAAGAGTGAAGATTGGCAAGGCGCCAGTGGCCCAGACCTTTAATCCTAGCTACTCAGGAGGCTGAGATCTGAGGATCACGGTTGGAAGCCAGCCAGGGAAGGCTCCATGACTCTTATCTCCAATTAGCCACTCAAAAACCAGAAGTGGAGCTATGGCTTGAAGTGATACAGTACTAACCTATAGCATAAAAGCTCAGGGATAGCACCCAGGCCCTGAGTTCAAGCCCCACAACCCAAAACAACAACAACACTCTCTCTCTCTCTCTCTCTCTCTCTCTCTCTCTCTCTCTCTCTCTCTCTCTCTCTCTCACACACACACACACACACACACACACACACACACACACACACGAAGATGGTAGCCCAGTGCAGGTTGCTCATATCTATAATCCTTCCCACTCAGGAGGCTGAGAAATGAGGATCATGGTTTGAAGTCAGCCCAGGCTGGAAAGTCCATGAGACCCTTATCTCTAACTAAGAAGCTAGAAGTTGAGCTGTGGCTTATGTGGTAGATTGTTAGCCTTAAGCAAAAAGAAACACAGGGATAATGCCTAGGTCTTGAGTTCAAAGCCCAAGACTGGCACAAAAATAAAAAATAGAAAGAATGAATGAATAAATGAAGGTGGATGGTCTAAGAAAGAAAGAAGGTGGATGGATGCTCCAAGCCAAAGAAATCCTCATTATTTGCCAATATTGACACATAACAAATCAGAAAGGTGCCTCCGGGAAACAAAACCTTTGCTCAATGGAATAGGGATTAGGAAAATCTGGGAAGCAGAAGCAATGTCTATTTCCTGCCACTGCTTCTGTTGTCACCACCAAAATCAATGAGGCCCCCAAAGCTGAGGAATTTAATACCATTTATTAATTGGTTTCTTGAATTTCTCTGCTTGACTCAACCCATGGATGTGTCCCCATCTAACCAAACCTGGGATTACAATTATTACATTCCTAACTCTTTTCTAGCATCTATTTCTCCACAAGGCAGACCACAACCTGAATTGATTCCTAGGATTAAATGTACTATGAAGCAGTTCACATGCCAGGGCTTGGAGCATCGGGGCGGGGGGGGGGGGGGCGTGTAAATCAGCTCATCCTCATCCCTCCCTCCCTTGGGATGATGGCATCTCAGACCTTCTGCTGATCCTTGCTGTTCTCTGATGTGGGTTTTATTCAGCCATCAGAACTTTAGCAGGCTCCTTGAGCTGGGCATCACTGGCTCCAGACTGCAACCCTAGTTACTCAAGTAGCTGAGATCTGAGAGTCACAGTTTGAAAACAGCAAGGCAGGAAAGTCTATAATACTCTTTTTTCCGATTAACCACCCAAAAGTCAGAAGTTGAAATGTGACTTATGGTAGAGCACTAGCCTTGAGCAAAACAGCTCAGAAACAGCAGACAGGCCTGTAGTTCAAACCCCAGAACTGGTACAAAATAAATAAATAAGCCCTCTTGAACTGTTGTAAATTTGTAGACTTACAAGACTGGAATTCTTCCAGATATCTAAATACCTTACAGAATTCACTTGGTGGTCCTTTGCAATAGAAGCATTTTTTCTCAAACATGGATACATTTTTCCCTCTAGAGAAAGAGAACTGTAACTTTAAAATCATACTTGATATGTCATTAAAGGTATAAGTACAAAATTCCTGTCCACTTGGACACTACAAATAAGTGCTCCTGACGAGGTCTATTTAGAGAACTTCTTCATGAGGAAATGAGGTGATGTGGTATAATACAAATGATTATCCAGATAATAGCAAATGATTCACTGACCACCAAATGTTACTTGATGATGATACCTCATTTAATCATCACTGTGACCCTACAAGGTATGTCCATCATTCTCATATTACACATGAGAATACTTGACGTTAAGGAGGCCTTAAGTAGCAAACCAATAGATGGCAGAACTACTTTTGAGCCCAGATCTGCTTTACTCAAAAGGTTTATGAGGCTTTTGAGTCAGAATAAAAAATTGGACAGAATCTAGATGCATCCTAACATCTGGTAATTATCAGTTAGGCAACTTTTGGAATTTTCTTTGATTGTCAATTTCCTTTATGGAAAATTAACTAATAATGACCACTTCCTAAGGTTTTTGTGAGGGGGAGAAAAAGTGTGCAATGTGAAAACTGGCAGAGAGCCAGAGAAGAGGTGACACTGTCCAAAAAGAAATGTACTCATTACCTAACATATACAACCTAAAACCTCTGTGCATCACCTTTATAATAATAAAAATTTTAAGTGTATAATATGTGAAGATCTGAGTAAATCATAAAATGGACAAAATCTGAAATCATGAAGATTTTTGGTCATCATTTTGATTACAAGGATTGCCTTCATCCACTGACAACTTGATGAGACTGAAATGATGCTTCTAACACCTTAGATATTGCAATGGAGATCTGTCACCTGTGGCTGCCAAAATCTTTTGATAATCCTCCACATTATTAATCCCACCTTCATAACACGGAATCAAAATCAAACAACAGCAAAAAAAAATGTCCTATTTCCTTTACCCTCTTTGCTACTTACAGAAGCAGACTTCTCAGACACAGCCATAGGAGACTGACTCTGGATAGACACATGGCAGATGATTTGTCTGCTCTGCTAGTGCTGGTAGTAGATTTCTCGAGTTTGAGTGGTCTAGAGATGCTGGGAGGTCCTGAATCATTGCAGTAATTGCATGGAATAGGGGTAAAAGGGTGACACAGGCACCTTGATGACAACAAACAAGGCTAGTTCCAGGGTTGGTGTAGCCCAGTTCTTCAATGTGGTTCCGAAATGCAAGCTTAAATAAAATGCTCTTCTTTCAGCCTTGCAATGAATCTGTACTTTCGAATAGTACTGAATAAATTTATTTCTGCTTAAACTTGCAAAGGAAGATCATGTCATCTACAGTTAAGAGTTAAGTGGTACTCAACATTTCCAGTTTCTACCCTATATCCATTACACAAGAGAGAAGAAATGACTGGGAAAAGTCTAACTCACATACTTCCTGTTAAATGGTCTCACTTGCAAGGTATATAGATGATAAAGCTACTGTTCATGTCAATGAAAATGATAGAAGCAACCTACTAAGTGTTAAATATTTGCACCACGTTCTGATTGTTTTGCATTTTTGCTCTAATCTGAGAATAGTGATAACAATCACTACCATCCTAGAGCAGAGAAACCTGGAATACAGGAAGGGAACCTGGATAGTATGAGAAAATATAAGTGAAGGCAGTGTAGACTCAGACCCCCAAATTACTGGGCTATTGGGGATCAGTCTTATAACCTAGAGAAAGATAGAAATCTACTACTTTGAAAGAAAGGCCAGAAGGCAGCCAGTGCTCCCCTCGTGGCTCCGACATGGGCACAGCTCCCTAAGCCACCTATCTCCACTTTTATTGTCTTCACCTTGTGAGAAGAAAATAATACGAGAAAATTCTACCCAAGTCAGATGACTTGGGGAAATAAAACCAACCATGCCACAAGCATGATCGTTTTGACAGAAATTCTCAAAGTAGGTCAGCTATGTCATGCAATCTGAGAGTCTAGAGATCCAGAAGTAGTATATCAAGAAGGAAGGAGGGCTGTGTGTTGCTAACACGACATCTTGATTCTGAGACACTGTATATGATCAGATGTTGCACTGTATTATTCTAATTGAACATGGTGCTTTTAAGATGCACACAAATTTCCTAAAGATAAAACATTTTTAAGATAAGAATTTCCCAGATGCAACAAAATAGGATCATTCTATTTCCTTTATCCCCTAATTCAAAGGGTTTGAATCTCTTACTGGGTGTTTTAGTTATTCTAGTGAAGATTTTTGTGGAGACAAATACTTACATAATTAGGGATACAGATGAATACTTAGAAACATTCACCCAGATTAAAACAGCACTTACTGGAAAAGGCTGAAACATTGTGAGGGTGACATTTTCTGTTTGTTCTTTTCTATTAATTAAGACTCTTGCATTACACGTAACCAACTCAAGCATTAAAACAAAAAGCATATTCTATTATAAGGATAGACAGAGATGTCACATTAAACCCAAAGGCCAAAACATAGCTGATCTTAATAAGAGACAAAAGCTAGCAACTGGAAAATTGGAGATCTTAAAAAATACTCTGTGTGTCTTGTCTCTGTCATTCTCTACACTGTTTATTTTCATCCTTCTTTGTAGACAGCTTCTCTGTCTCTCATCCACATGGTAAGTCTAGCCGGCACTCTAGAGTTTACTCCTCTAGGTTCAAATTCTCCAATTACTAGGAAAGCAATTTGAATAGCCTAGCTGGAGTCAAATATCCTCTAGAGAGAAGCTAAACCATTCAATGTGATACCAGGGACAGAGACTTGTGAATGGAATTGATTCTCAAGCATGGAAGAATGCTGCTGAGATTGAGTACTGTCCCTCAGGCCATCTCCTGAACTCCCAGGCTTGAAGCTCAAAGCTTCTTTCTCTACCCAGAGGCTCATATATCACAGATGGACATCTTGACTGTGAGTGTAGGTGACCTCCTGAAAAGGGACTCCGTGGCAATAACACACTTAGAAGTTGAGAAGTTACAATCCTCTTTTTTTGTAGTCTCATTCTCCCTGTATTTCTGCTACCACATTTACTTGTAAACCAAGTCTCGTGAGTTTTAGTTTATCCCTTCAAACTCCTGAGACTTTGCCAGTAAAGACTGGGATGCCTGAGTATAGTGAGAACATGAAACTACAGCCTCTAAAGTCAGTGGCCAGCAGTTTGACTTCAGAACTAGCGCTGCAGGTTCACCATTTGATATCTGTGTCATGGAATTAACTCTTAGTTAAGCTTTTCACTTTTACAGGGTAGCGGGTTCTGTTTGTTTAATTCTTCAAGACAATGTCTTCAGGTGACTAAATGCACTATGTAGTCCAGGTTGAACTTGAACTCATAAGACTCCCACCTCATCCTCCTTAGTGCTGGGGCTGTAGATATGTGCTACTATGCCTGTCTGACTATTGTAATTTTATCCCTAAATACCACAAACTATGACATACACAGAGATGTTCTTGTTTTGAGTCAAGCTCTTACTCTGCAGCCCAAACTGGCCTTGTAATCCTCCTGTCACAAGCTTCCTGACTGTCCAAATTACAGGTTTGTGTCATATACCCAACCTCAAGGTGAATGATTTTAGATAGTCAAGGTAAACATTGTCTAATTTTAATACCTGGTGTATTTTTTTCCTTGTGACCTATTTGGGGGAAAGCTGGGTTTTCTGATGTGCTTTTATCACTGTTTTGTTTTTGGTTTGCTTGTTTGTTTATTTTATCACTCTTGGAACTTTCTCTTTTGTTTGTTTTTTTAGTTTGGGTCAGGTTTTTTTTGTTTGGATCAGAGTCTTAAAATATGTTAAGGTTCTAAAAATGAAAAGAAGGAAGGGAGGGAGGGAGGGAAAAGAAAGGAAAGAGAGGGAGGGAAAGGAAGGGAAAAGGAGGGAAAAGGAGGGAGGGAAAGGAAAGGAAGGAAAGGGAAGGGAAGGGAAAAGGAAAGGAAAGGAAAGGAAAGGAAAGGAAAGGGAAAAGAAAAACTAAAGATACTGGAATCATGTTAGGAAAAAATCTGATCTTGAAAGAATTCTTTCCCATCTGGCTCAACATGGATGAATTTCCCCAACTGGGATGGCTGGAATGGACCAGCTGCCTAGGGCTGTCCAGGGATTCTAGCTGCTTTTTCCTGTGCTTTTACACTAGCTGAAGAATTTTTATCTATATCAGAACTTTGAAAACCCAACTTAGAGAAGAAATCCTAGGCATCCTGAGCCCACACAGAGTCCTAATTCTTGCCCTTTGAATAAGGGTCCTTCCATTGAAATGGGTCTTTGTATCAACTACTGGGTGAGGGAAAGAAAAGGAGAAATGATGCTGAGGGCCACTACATCCTAAACTGTAACTCAAGTAAGCAAAATGGGAGCAGGGAAAACATGGAGGAAAGATGAACAGGGGAGGTCTAACAATGAGTCTAGGAAATTTTGTTTTTCGGATTGGATTTTTAGTGGTACTGTGGTTTGAATTTAGAGCCTTGAACTTGCTAGACTGCCACTTAAGCCATGTTGAGGGGAGCAAGACTGACTCCATCTCAGATTAACTAAGAACTCACCCCACCATTGAGAATGAGAAAAATTGTTAACTAACTTGTTGCCCAAAATGTTATCTCCTGTGACCACCTCCTTGTTAAAAAGTAACTGATGTTTGCAGAGGGCTCAAACTCCGAAGTGTATCATGTTTGCTCCAATTCCGAGAAATGTTGAAACTGTCCTAACTATGTGGTAGGTTGTAACTTTATTAACCCAACTTGCTTGCTTGATGTGCACCAATTCGGACCACAATGATAGGTTAGCTCAAACAGTTGCTATGTAGCAGATTGTGACTCCATTGGTCACCTGCATGTGGCCTGGAAATGCTATGTGATTCTTTCCTTTTTAAACCCCTGCCTGAGTAGCCTTGTGTCCGCAACTTCAGCTCCCAAGTCCGTGTTGCATGCATCCCTGGCCAGTCAGCTCACTTTTTACTTCCTCAATAAATCCATCTTTGTTTGAGACTGTCTCTGCATGGTGGACTCTGGAGGGGCGTGGGTTTGAGTCTCACTTGGGGTACCTCCTCCTAAACCCTGTAACAGCCACATCTCCAGCCCTGAAATTAAGTTTAAATGGCCTATCCTGGACCAGATCTTTAAACTACCTAAAATACATTTTCTCTTGCTGCATTTTGCTCCTTAGGTTTGAGGCCTTGTGTTCAATAGATACATTTGCTCAGCTAATTCTGAGCATTGATGTGGGGAAAGAATGTCACCAGATGTCTGTTTCAAAAGGGACCCCAGGGGCTGGGAATACGGCCTCGTGGCAGAGTGCTTGCCTCATATACATGAAGCCCTGGGTTCGATTCCGCAGCACCACATATATAGAAAAAGCCAGAAGTGGCGCTGTGGCTCAAGTGGCAGAGTACTAGCCTTAAGCAAAAACAAGCCAAAGACAGTGCTTAGGCCCTGAGTTCTAGCACCAGGACTGACAACGAAAAAAAAAAAAAAAAAGAAGGAACCCACAGAGTAACATGACTTAGTGAATTTTCTCAACCTATTTTTCAGAGATAGACCAATATTGGCTAACTCTGACATATGAAGCCAGAGTAGCAATATATTTATTTATTTATTTATTTATGTATAGTGAAATGTCAGCAAGCCCATCACTTAGTCTATTGGTCTGAACATTCTCTTCCTATGGGCAAAATAAATACCTAGGCATTTGATAAACCAAAAACTAAAGGAAAGAGTTTTAGTTTGGATTTGAGTTTTTGGTTTTGTGGGGTTTTTGTCTTCCCTTTGTTTGTTTGAGGAGTATTAAGGATTGAACCCAAGATCTCAAACAAAATTGATCTCACCTGATCCCACACCCCCAGAACTTTTGTTTTTTATTTTATGTTAGAGAAAGCTAACATTGCTTGGGGTGACCTCAAACTCAAGATCCTCCTGCCTATTATTTCCTGCCTCCAGTTCCCATGGAGCTAGGATTACAGATATGTTTGACCATGCCCTGCCAAGGAAAATTAATAGACTAGATTTCTCAATCCTTAAGCAGGTGCACATTCTTCTCTTTCAGATGGTTTTAGCCATCTTCATACCTGTATCCTCCTCATCTTGGTTTCTGTGTCTGTGTCTGTGCGTGCACCAGTCTTGGGACTTGAACTCAGAGTATGGGTGCTGCCCCTGAGCTTTTGCACTCAAGGCTAACATTTTACCACCTGAGACTTAGCCCCATTTACAGCTTTTTAGTAATTAATTGGAAATAAGAATCTCATGGACTTTCCTGTCTGGGCTGGCTCTGCCCATGATCCTTAGGTCTCAACCTCCTGAAAAGCTAGCATTACAGGCATGAGCCACCAATGCTCAGTTTCATCTAGGTTTCTTTTGCTGACCAATACTCCTTCTGATGGGCATACATGTTCTTTTGTTATATTAACAGTTTTATGGCATTTTCCATCTAGTTTTATGTCCATGGGAAACACTCTCTTTCCAAGAAAGCCAATTATATGTTTACTTTAAATGTTTAATTCTCAGATAGCAATCTTACTTATTTTACCTCCAGATTCTTGAATAGTGGCTTGTTATACCTAAATAGACATAAAATGCTATTCATTCATACTACTTTAAGTATTTAGTACTTTCTTAGTTCCCCTTTCAAGTTTTCTATGATTAATACTTCATAGACAAGTCAAAGAAAATTATTGTGTCATCAACCTCTCGGATCTATGGGATGCAATGGGCTCTGATGATCTCATGTATTTGTGAACTCTCTAATTTCTCCTGTCATTTGTAAGATACTGGTGGAATGGAACAGAAAGAGTGTTTGATGTAAATGACCTCTGCAATAACAAAGACGAGAAATAATTCTATTGTGGAAATAAAATGGCTGAGTGTGCTATGCTAATAATAAGAAAGAGAGACTCAGGCTTACGACCAAAAGAGAATGCAGCGATGGCATAGAAGGGGTCCAAATGAGGTCAATGTTTGTACATTTGGCTTCTAGATAATTCACATATTTCACGTGTGTGTGTGTGTGTGTGTGTGTGTGTGTGTGTAATCCTAATGCAGTTCCTTGCTAAACTTAAACATTCATTTCTCAAGTGACAAATATCTTCTTCAAGTCACCTCTCATTCAATGGTTCCACTTCAACATTCCCACTATATTTTTATGCCCCATTATTTGTGCAATTATTCACCTTTTATAATTTTACCTAACATTTTTATAAATACATATGAAGAATAAATATTAAATTGCTGACCCTGGCAATAGAACACATAGGTTAAATGCACTTAATTTGGTTGCGATCAAGAAGGAACCCTGCAGGCATGACCATCACAGAAAGTCATTCATCTGAATTTTTGCTGGACATAAGCCAACTGTGCATTTAGTTGCACAAGAAAAATAATAAATGGAATAATCATTTCCTCATATTAGAACTATAATGCTGAAGTTGACATGTAGAAGAAGGCAGGTGTACTTAGGATGCTTACAAATGAGCTTTGCCATTTATGACTGAGATTCTCACATAAGTTTATCTCCTGTTCAGTCTTCCTATAGGTCACTTTCTTGCACATTTTTAGTGTTTCTAGAGAAGGAAAAAAAATGAAATTAACAAAATACCCAGAGGCCTTCAGTCTATATTTCTGTCAGCGAAGGAAGAATTGAAGTAAAGGTGAGCCATGTCAAAACTTCCTGCTACATTCTGTTATCAGGTCTCTGCCCACAGTAAGGAAAGTGAAGGAAAATCTCTACAAAGAATGATAATTTCCCCCAAGTAATGGTAAACTGCTGATGCTAATAAAGGTTATACACAGCCCTCCTATCCCAGTATCCAGATTGCTCTGTCTCTAGGAGACACAATTACACCAGGAAACAGAAGTTGAACAGTGAGCATCTTGAGAAGAGCTGTCCTCCTAGCCATGTTTCACTGATTAATGAGGATCTTGGCATCAAAGTCAGAAAGTGGAGTGATAATGAGAGAAAGCAGAATGCCTAGAACCAGCATCACCATCTGTCTGAGGCCTCCTTTTGCATTTCCCTATGCGATGCACCAAAATCCCCAAATTACCACATCTTCAACTTCGCTGAACTAAAGAAAAGCATCACATTCTTGGCAATAGAAGTAGTCATGATGAAAAAGAATTCTGGAAAATTAAGTGATAGACTGGTCATGCCAAATAAAATTCAGATGTCTCTGCACTCAATATGACGTTTTGCAAGCCTTGAAAAGAGACATGATTCTGATGCTACATTCCATGCCCTTTATTTCCTGGGCAACCCAAATTATGTTACAATCACCTGGTATTTTAAGAACATGTTATGATACTATGTCATGGAGAAGACATGAAGAAATCGGAGCTCTAATACACAGCTAATGTGGAATAAAAATCAACATGAATATGAGGGAAGAATTTGATAGCATTTATGCAATATAATCTTCTGATGCTGTGGAAATGAACTAGAGCTAAATCTATCACCTTCTCAGCTATCTAGCATCACAGAAAGCTACTAGCAACACTGCTTATCTCCCTTGAAACGTGTACGACAGTATACATTTTAATGGATACATACATATAAAATAAAAGCAGACCACTGTGAAATGGGAGAATATAAACCAATTCCAACATGATAGTTACACTGATGGAAGAGAAACAAAATTGAAAAGACTTTCAACTGATTGTGTACTTGTTTTATTTGTTAATAAATAAAATCTTATGCAAATATAGAACATGCTAAGGCTTACTTAAACTGAGTGATGGCACACTGATAATACACATCTACTTTAAAAATATTTTTATTGTCTTTAAGTACTTGTACAAAGGAGTCATCCTTCAACAAAGCAGTTTATAAATACAGTGTGTCTTGATCCATCTCACCTCTTTCAACATTCTCACCCATCCCTCCCAAACCATCCTTCCCCTTACTTTTCTAATTTTGTAAAATATTTATTGGATTTTCTGACACCATAACAGTGTATGCATACAGTGTGTGTTGACCTGTGTGACCCGCTTTGACATTGCCACCCCTTTGATCCACCCTTTCCATTATTTTGTGGTATATACAATGAATTCCTGACTGCATTTACCCCTTCCTCCTTTCATTCTTCTCCCCCTCTCCCATTGGCCCCATACCCCTCTTGCAAAATGAATTCACTGAAGTATAACTGACTCCGTGGAGAGCTCAAATCATATAATTCTTTAGAAAGACTAAGTTAAAGTCCAACAAAATAAGTACCCGAAATAGGTGCACATTTACTTTTACTCTCAAATCCTAGTAAATAATAATAATAAATGATAATAAATGTGCTATTAAGACATCAATCTAAAAGGAGAAAGAGAATGGGAAAGAAAATAACAGAAAAAAGTTAGTAGTTAGACAGCAGATGGGATTTTTGTGACTTCAAAGAACAGAGAAAAAAATCCTCTGCTGACTGTGGGGAAGCAGAAAAACAGCTCGATTTTCTCTGCAGGCCTCTAAAAAGTTCAAAAAATGGCAATACAAAGTACCGGAGTGCTGGTGTGAGTAGGCTAAAAGAGCAGAATGGACTGAGAGGCTGGTGAAAAGCCAATTCACCAGGCATGGAAGTGCATGCCAGTACAATGAAGTCTGAGGCAAGGAAATCATGAAGCCAGTCTAAGGTCACAAAGTAAGATACTGTCTCAAATAAATAAATAAACAAACAAAAAATGAAATAAGCCAACAAAATATTAAGTTGATTCCAGATTCCTATTCCTTGGTGGCTTTCCATCTTGCCTCACTTAACAACTCGTATATCATTTCCCTGGAAAAAATTAAAACAAAGGGTGTCTCAGCTAGACGACCTTCAGGATAGAAGGAAGAATATGAAAAACTATACCAGAGAATTTCCATTTGTTAAATTCCAAAATCCACAGTCCTCTTTTCCTCTCTTGATTCCTAGGGCTATGATAGCACACTACCCTCTACACTAGGTAGTAACAGGACTTGACAACCTCAAGAGAAGAGATCATTTCATTGAGGCCAGAGCCAGACACCTCAGTGATGAGCTTGAGATCCATAGGCTCCACCTGTTTCGGTGTCTGTTCTAAAACATGGTCAGCACAAGGACACAGGTGTCTGAGAAAAGGCCCCAGCCTGAAAGAAAGAGATCAAAGTGAGCAAATCAGATAAAAAGAAAATTGCAGGAACTAGGATCTATATGATAAACAAAAAACTTCAAAAGAAATCACATAAGCCTATGCTCAGAGAAATAAGAAATTTACACACACACACACACACACACACACACACACACACACACACACACACACAAAGAACAAGATACTATAAAAGGATGCTACATTCCAGATGTTGAATTCTTCCCCCAAAGTTCAATGTTAAACATCTGAACATCAGGGGTTCACTTACCTACTGGGAGGTACTGTGGGCTTTTAGATTTGGGCTGTTAACCTTAGGTCACTGAGAGTTTGTGAAGCCATGGTTTACTTCTCACTTCCTGACTCATGGGTAATCAGCATGCTCTGTTCTCTATTCTTAGCATGATGTGCTATGTCATCAGAAGCAACAAAATGCCTCACTTGACCTTGAACTCCAAAGCCATGGGTAAAATAAGCCTTCTCTCTGTGAGTTAGTTATCTTGGGCATTTTTCAATAGTGACTTAGTAGAAAGAAAATTTAGTGGACAAAATAAAAATTTACTAGAAGAATAGAAAATTGAATAAAAGAAGTAAGAAAATTAGAGAATAAGTCTCCAAAATCCAAATAATAGAAATATCAGATAAAATATCAAAAAGGGAATAGAAAAATGATCAAATAAATAGTTAATGGAAATTGCCTAATACAGAAGGAAGAGTCTGACTTTCAAACTAAAAGAGCTCTGTAAAAACTCATCTAAATGAATGACTCAAGCTTGTAGCTAGTTAGGAGGCAAAGACCCACCCAGACAAAAGGTTTACAAGACTGTAGCTCAACCAATAGCTAGAAGCAGTTATGCATGGCTATAATCCCAGATACGGGAGAGGCTGAGATTGGAAAGGTCACAGTTCCAGGTTAGCCCGGGTAAAACATTTACAATAGGATAGTATAAATGGTCCAGGCCAGCCTAGACAAAAAGGGAGACCCTATCTGGAAATAATAACCAGAGCAAAAAGCATTGGAGGCATGGATCAAGAGTAGAGAACTTGTCTATTGATTTGAATCCCAATGTCTCACACATATGTGCACACACACACATACAAAAGCCAATACCTGACAGGCAGGGGGCAAATACCAAGTACAATGTCTTCAGTCTACCACGAAAGTACAATTCCAGTGATTTTTTTTTCTGAAAAGGATCAAATAGAAAGCATTTTTTAGGCCAGTTCTATTGAACATTCTTTGTTTGATGTATTGTATTGTGTTGTATTGTATTGTTCTTATTTGTTTTACAGTGCTTACAAATGAAAAACCTATTTTTTTGGTTTATAGACCAGATAAAACTGTCCTCAAGGACAGTTTCTCACTTTACTCAATAGCAGCACTTTAAGACAGTGTGAGGAGAAATTATTTCCAACTTAGAGTTCCATGTCCAGTCCAAGGAATCACAAGACCCACAGCAGAAGGAAATGTGTAGGTATCCAAGATCTTTCCATTCTCAAGGCACTACTTGTTGCATGTGTGCTGCCATATAAACACAAATTATAAAAGGAAATGCCACTGCAACATTTGATGTGGAATACAAGAGTGACAAAAGAAAATTCTACAATAGGACTATAAAGAACTCAGAAAGAAATCCATGCCAGATTAGAGCAGGTTCAAGTCTCCAAAAGATGGAATTGATACATTGTCTAAAATACAATTGAACAATTCAGAAGAGATGCCTACAAAGGTAGGACCTTGAAAAAAAGGAAAAAATAAATATGAAGAAAATGTAGAAAACAAAAGATGATTATTAGTCCTGGAAGTAAGAAGACTTGTGCAATAAAAAAGGAAATTACAAGATACTAAATATTTTAGCTATGAATAGCATTCAGATGATCCAACTTTGAGCTATAACTAGCATTTAGATAACCCAAATATAAGCAATCACTACCTGATTTCAACACTTACAATGTATTAGAATGATGAAGAAGTATGAGAAAGAAACCAACAGGAGATACATTTTATGTGAAGAAAAGTCATTTTGTAATGCCTAATAATTGAAGTACTCATGTTTTACATATTTCCTATAATGATATTAATAAAATAAACACTGAAAGCTACTGAAATGGGAGCTTTTAAATTGAGTAAAAGTGGAAGCAGATCTTTAAAAAATGAACAAAATGATGAAAAGTAAAAATAATTTAAAAAAAATAAAAAATTGTGTTCCACTAGCCCACGAGGTGTCAGGGGCTCTTGCCTGTCATCCTAGCTACTCAGAAGGTTGAGATCTGAGGATTGTGGTTTGAAGTCAGCCCTGGCAAGAAAGTCTGTGACACACTTATCTCCAATGAAGCACCAAAGAAAAAAAATACAACTGGAAGTGAAGCTTTGGTCCAAGTGTTAAAGCATTAGCCTTGAACAAAAAAATCTCAGGGACAGTGTGTTGGCCCTGAATTCAAGTTCTAGAATAGGAACAAAAAAAAATGTGTTCCTTATATTTATTTGTTTATATTTAAGTATATCCCAATTTGAAACATTTTGGAATTACAATCTCCAAATATCAATACAAAATGTTAAATACATATTGACTACAACTTCAAACTATTCTCAGAAAGAGTACCAAAATGAAATGTTTTTAGTTTTTTCCAATTGGAATGCCTCAAAAGTCTCAGAATCTTGTTTGACCCTCACTAATTTCCTGTAATATGGTTTACTTATGTGTAAGATTTGTATTGCAGCTGATCTGATTCCTTGAGGTCAAAGGGAATTGACACACACACACAGATCCCTCACAGCAGGAGGTTGTAGCAAGAATAAATTGGGGAAGGGAAGAGAAACAACAAAATGGTGAGTCAAAGGGTAAAAGGCAAATACAACAGCAATACATACAGGACAATATGTTGTAAACAAACTATATAACTCAGGAGCAAGGGAGAATTGAGGAGGGAAGATGGGAGAAAAACGAGGGAGGAGGTAAAAAGTTTGGCAAGAAATGTACCTTACATATGTAACTGTAACCTCTTTGTGCATCACCTTGGCAATAAAAATAAAATTAAAAAAAAAAAAGAATTTTCTTCTACTATGTTCTGGAAATACTGCATATTCACTTTCCCAGATTCCCTGGTGTAGATTTTGTCCCTTGTCTCCAAACATCCACCCAGTTGTTTTGAGTTTTCATGGAGTGCAATCTTTTCCTTTTTGATCAAGCCAGAACTGATTTCCATTACTTGTGCTTCACAATCTTGACCTACTCTATTGTAGAACTTGGAAGTTAAGATTAGTCTCCACTTAAATGTAGAAAAGGCTGACTGAAGGGTAGTGGATGGGGAAAACTTGATGGAGGGAATTAGCATGCCTTTTGTTTTACTGAGGTCAGTTAATGATCCCTGCTCATGGATGAAAAAGAATATTAACTTGATATACCTTGGAACACATAAAATTTATTCAGCAAAGCTGAGGTTTGTTTTGGGTTTGTTTGTTTTTTAGTCAGAAGGACTGTGGATGTAGCTTGATAGTAAAGCCCATGCTTCAAATGCATAAGGCACTAGGTTCAATCCCCAGCACCACATGAATAAGAGAGGGATTTCCAAAGTATGGTATGTTTTGGCAATTTTTATGCAGCTTTCAGTCAAGTCCAATATGAAAAAGACAAATGTAGTATCTGGCTAAAAAACATAAAGAAAATAAAAGGTCTTTTAATAGCCTGAAAGTCCAATAATTTTAAGGCTTTTCAAATTTGAAGACACTGAACTTTGCACCCCCAAACCCAGCATGGGCATTGAGGCTAAAGCTTAGTAAGACTAAGACTGCAGCTCTAGGGAAGTCTGACTTTCCCAGGCCTCTCATCATTAAATATCTTACTTTCTCTGTACAAAAGGGCCCTGGGAAAAGATACCAATTAGAATGGCACCTCTTCCTTGAGGCCATTGTTTTAAATTCCTTCTAGGTGGAGTTCATCAATTTGAAAACCACAAAAGAGAGCAGATGAAAGTTTTGTAGAACTGGGGACCTCAAAGCTTGATAAAGAAAGGTCTGAGCCACCTTTATTCCTCATTCTCCCTATGCCGCCAAGTCTTATTTTGATTCTCTTCTGGTATTGGGTTTGTATTTTCTCTCTAGGAATAGACTTCTATAAATCAGGAAAAAAGAATATCCTTTGTTTTCTTTTTATAACCTCAGTCACTCTTTCAATTAATTTTCAACACAATCCTAAGGAAGGGTTAAGATTGTCCCAGATTGGTCCAAAACCAGGTGTTCATACTTGGTCTAATGAATTTTCTCTATTGCATCTGGAATGTATCAATGGCCAACTTGGGAATGCAATGGGAGCATGTTACCAGAAGGGAGGATCCTCAAAGTAATTTCAGATGGTCTCTCCTTGGACAATAACCCTAGGACATAGTTCTTAGTTTCCTTGTGGAAAGAATTATTACATTTTCATCTTGATATTATAAAGAGAGCATTACAGTTAAAGATGTCTAACTTCTCATGAATGTAGACTTAGTGAAATGAAAAACATTTCTCAACATCAAAGTACTCATGTACCACAGCTCAACTTTTCATTGCTTTCTAGTGTTATGGGTTTCAAAACTGAATTTCAATAAATGGCAGTAGTTTTCTACTATAAATAGTGACAAGATTTTTTATAGCTCTTCTGATTTTTGTTTCTTACATAATATTAATGAAAGAATAGGTAACATCGAGTTAGTTGAATATGTAAAAAGCCATAAAGCCAGGGACAAGTGGTTCACATCTGTAATTCTAGCTACTCAGGAAGCCCAGGGAAGGAAAACCTGTAAGACTCTTATCTCCAATAAACTACTTTAAAAAAAAAAAAAGGCAAAAGTGGTGCTGTGGTTTAAGTGGTAGAGCACTAGCCTTGAGAAAAAGAAGCTCAGGGACAGCTCTCAGACCCTGAGTTCAAGCCCCAGGACCAGCACGCACGCACACACACACACACACACACACACACACAATGAAAGTTGGGTAAGACATTAGTCAAGTAGAGCACTAAGGAAGCAAAAAGAACGAAATCATGAAAGGGGAAGACAGAGATAGGGAAGCATTTTACTGAAATTTCTTAGAAAGCTGATCCAAACAGGGTAAACTGCCGGGCTTCGCTCTACACCCCTCCATCCACGTGGGAGGGGGTCCTGGGCTTGTCTGTCTCTTTCGTGGGGGATCCATTCTGGCTCTCTCACATCTCCTGGCCAGTAGAGATTAATCGCGAAGCAGGGTCCCAATGTAGCCTCAGTTTGCGTGTGGTTGCGAGACCCCATGCATGCCAGCCCAAGGAAAGAAACGGGCTCGTGGGATTCCCGGAGAAAGCCTCTGGGGCATTCTGTTTATTCAAATGAGGAGCCAACAGATATACCCCCAAAGGCGGGCACAGGAGAGGGGCTACAGGTTGGCCACAAGGGCTGTCCCTCAAGTGATGTCAGGGGACTTCCTCTATGGGCGGAGACCCAGCCCCCCAAGGATTGGGTTTCTGGGATCCCCCGCCATTGCACACGTGCTCGACCCCAGGGTCCGGGGCATCTCTTCCTGTTAAAGGCAGAAGGGGAGGGGACGGGCTAAAGCCAGCTGTGACCTCTTAAAGGCACAGCTGTCCCCAACAGTAAACAAATGCAGTGGTACTCAATAGACACTATGTTGAAAATGAACTATACAATCTGTGGGTGAGGGCAAGAGGAAAAAACTGGGAGAGAGTGAGAGAAGGGGTAACATTGTCCAAAAAGAAATGTACTTGTTACCTGACTCATGTAACTGTAACCCTTCTGTATCACCTTTATAATAACAATAAAATATAATTATTCTAAGTCCCAAGACTGGCTAAATAAATAAATAAAAATATAAATATAATTGTTAAATAGTGCTTATCCAAGCTAGGGCTATAAACCAGTGATAAGCGCTCTTATCTAGCATGTATGAAAACCTGGGGTTCAATCCCCAGTATTGCAAGTTTATAAACTTTTATTAAAGAATGACATTTCAAGACTTTCTCCTCAATATTTTACATGTATCCGCGCATTTAATCACCACAGCACATTAGCAGTAATAAGGCAACATTTTAGATAAGTTTTGGAAAATGTCCCATTGTACTTTCCTGTCTGTATTAGTTTAACTTGAGTATGGGAGGGGTGTCTCCCTTATTATAATGATGTTTTTTCCTGTGTGGCATTAAAGAGAGCAGCAAATGACAGTACTCCTCAAACCCTTCCCAAAATACAGATTTGCTGGGGACTGGACTGTTGGCTCAGAACTATAATCCTAACTAGTCAGAAGGCTAAGATCTAAGGATCTTGGTTTGAGGCCAGCCCAGGCAGGAATGATCCAATTAATCTCCAGTTTACTACCAACAGTTGATAGTGGAGCCGTGGTTCAAGTGGAAAGAGCTAGGTCTTGAGTTCAAGCCCCATGATCAGCATGAAAGAGAAGGAAGGAAGGAAGGGAGGGAGGGAGGGAGGGAGAGAGGGAGGGAGGGAGGGAGGGAGGGAGGGGTGAAGTATAGAAATGAAATTGAATTATCCATGCTATTAATTCTCTTTGAAGCTTCTCGATGTCAACTGATGTGCCTCATGAGCAGTTTCTTCTAAAGGTATGAAGAATGGCAGAGTGCTGCAAGCTACCCCTGGAGCCCTTATGTCGTGTGCCTCCAGACCTTGACCATCTCAATCTCTCCAGGACCTGTGGTGACTGCCACTGCCAGGTCGCTGCTTCCCTGCCCTGCTATGAATGAATCCTGGGCTCTCCACCCACATCCCACGGCCTCAGTCCCTTATCCCCCGCCCCACAGCCACTCAGGATCTGGATGCCATTCCATGGTCAACCATTTCTCTTTCCAAGTCACCTTTGCCTGCAGATCATCCTTTTAATATCATCTAGAGATTTTGAGGTTTTTTTCTCTACCAAATAAAGAATTGTGTGGCAGGAAAAGTGGGAGCAGGGATAAAATGACAGTGAGAGTAAAGATGTCAGGGAAACTGAGGAGGCTCATAGCTACAGGTGGGTTGGTACAAATTCCCCCCATTCTGGGAGGGCCACCTTATGCCATATGAGGTCTTTCTTATCCACTTGCTTCCTGGGCAAAGAGGAGGAGGAAGGGAAGAGAGTTCAGACTTTGTGTAAGAAGACAAGAAATGGGCCCAGAAATGGGTAGCCCTTTTGCATCCCCCTTTTATAGCCCTTTTCAGTGTCAGATGTTGCTTCCCTTAGAGCTTATCTCTATCTCCCAGGGTCTTCAGGAATTACAAGAGGTGTCTCCAGAGCTGTTGTCTCTTACTAGCTGCCTAATCTTTAACCTTTTGCCTCATTCTCACTCCTCCTGTCCTTTCTATGCCCACCTGACCCTCTCACTCATCACTCTGATCCAAACTAGAAGACTCACCTCATCTCTCCATGGGGTTTGTGTTTCTGTTCCATTGTCTTCATCTCTGTCTTGTATTTGTTAGTTTGACTTCTTCATGAGCCCTAGTAAAGACTACCATTCAGAATATATATTTTGCTTTTTAAAGCTAATGATTCTACTCCTCACCCCAAAGGCTTTGTTTAAAAAAAAATCCTTTTATAAAATATCCTATGATGTGCCTAAATAAAACAGAATCAGAGAGCTCCTCCTTCAACCTCTGATGTCTCAACTTTCATTTCTTCCCTCTCAAACAGAAAATTGCTTATATTCATGTATTTCTGCCAGATCTCCCAGCTTCTAAGAAAGTAATTTTAGCAATTAGAGAAAACCATTGCAAAAGATATCTTACTTTCCAATTCACTACTACCCTTCTTTTGAAGCTATAAATTCACTTAATTGTAATTTTTATAATTATGAGTCAGATTGCTAATGTAAGTTTTTTTTAAGACTTTTACCATACTCCTCTTACATTTTATTCTCCATGTTTAAATACACAGGCAACTTAGTTTTAAGTCGATTATCTTTCCTGAACTACAGTGGAAAAACAAATCTCTTTGTAATGTCGGGATTTTTATTTCCTATTGTTTCATCTTAATTTGAAAAAATATAAAGTCCCAAGTCAATATTTTTCTCTATAATTGATATCTATATCATATTCCTCTCAACTCAGCTATATTAGGGTCTGTTATTGACATACAAGAAGCCTCAATGCCAATCATCTGCAAGAAATAAATTTGTTTTGTCAACAGCTTTATATTATATGGGAAAGGAATTGAATTATACACAGTATACATGTTCTCTTTGAAGCTTTTGGCATCAACTGATTTACGGGATGATGAGTTTCCTGCAAATGTGTGAGGAATGGCAGAGTTTCTCTAGCCATTCTGTCTTCTTTTTTCTGTTTCCATGTGAAAGAAGATTCAGGATTGAGGGCCAGGGCCAGGGTAGTATTGGTGATGTCCTCTTCTGTTTTAAACCCTACTGCACTTCCATGTCTTACTCCTGGGGCCTGGTTTTCATATGTAAGAGCCTGGCTTTGTTCGCTTCGGAATGATTCCTGGGTGAAGCTAGTCAAGGCCTCAGGCTCTTACAGTTCTCTCCATCTGGAATGCATTTAAACTACAAAAAGACAGAGCAAGAAACAAAGCCCCCTTACTTTTGAGGTTCAACTTTTTCGAATTTGACTGATGGCCTAGTGTGGCCCAGACAGAAGCCATCTGTCAGGAAAGGTCAACAAAGTGTCCGGGAGAAGAAAATTCCCCGAAAAGGGAAAGACATACCTCCTGTCTAGGGGATTAGACAAAGACAGGAGCAAAAAGAAAAACCAATGGAGACTTTGGGTAATCTACCCATATTTTCTAGTTTTATATCCTCAATGTACTCAAGAAACACTGAAAGTACTTAACATTTAAATACAAAATAAGAATGGAATCCTTACACGTGTATGGCATTCCATTATGTTCTGCTTTATTGTTATTGTTGCTGTTGTTATTGCTACTATTATTATTATTACTTACATAGGATCTCACTAAATAGCCCAGGCTGGCATCAAATACATGATCCTCCTGCCTCAACCTCCCAAATGCTAATATTACAGCCCTGAGCCACCATGCTCAGCTCTATTATAGCTATTTTTTAAAGGACTTAATTTTGTACTTTGTGCTCTTTCTTTGTAATGAAAGCTGAAACCTATACATTAACAAAAACTGGGTATTTAACAATCCTACTTCAGGGTATTCATGGTGATAATTTGAGACATTTATCCATCACAGTAAGTAAGAAGCTATTCTAACTTGCTGCAGAAGAGCTGCCTCATGAAGCTCATGTAGGAAATCACATAATCCATATAGATGAAGTGTGCTTGTCCCCTGCACGAGCTGAAACCCTGAGCTGTGCATAATGAAAGGCCTTTAGCAAATGACCGACCTCACAGAGAGTCATCAATCATCTCTAGAGTCCTCTTACACGTGTCTTAGAAAGAATGCTAAGCTTAAGCACTACGTTTATTAAAGCAGTGATCAATCACAGCATTTCTTACTTTACTCTCTAATCTTAAAGAGAATAAACAAGTAGTTAAGACTTTCTTATAAAGGATACAGAGTATTCAGGGCATTAGCCCAAATAATGCGATCATAGTGGTCCCTCCGTGGTCTTTCTAAAGAGATAGCCTAAAATAAACTTAGTTTTCTAAACTAAAATTTATTCCAAACTCCAAGTTTTATCAGTACTGAATCATACACTGGTATTCATTGGTTTCAGCACAAAATCATTGTAGAAAAAAGAACTATAGAAAAAAAAAACCTTCCCAGTTGAACAAATATCTTACTTTCTGCCTCCTGCTCCTTCTCTAGACCCAAGAGGCCTTAGGAAAATTCTTAGATATTTCCTCTTCGCTTTTGTACTTATTCTCTTCATCTTCTTGCTTGTCCTTTTTTTCTTACATTTTGCCCCAATATTCCAGCTTGTCCTTCTCTTTCCTCTCCTTATAAGTTCTTCCAGAAAAAACCCTATCCTTTGTTGGTGGACAATAAATTTGTGTGGCCTGTATGGAAGTCAATATGGAGGTTCCTCAAAGAAATAAAAATTCCTGGAGGTGTGACTTAGCAGTAGAGAGCCTGTTTAGCAAATGCAAGGCCCTGAGTTCAATCTTGTATCACCCCAAAATAGTATTCAATAAAATGAAGCTTCTGTATGGTTCTTCTGTAAATCTCCTCTGTAAAACATACATAGCATTTCACATATATGAGGAATGTAAAGTCATCATACAACAGGGATATTTGCATACTTATGTTTATAGTGGCACTTTTCACAATAATCAAAGTCTAAAAATAACCTAGGTTATCTACTGATTGACAAATGGGTAAAGAAACTGTAGTGTATACACACGGAAGAGTATTCTTCCACATGACAAAGTGTGAAATTTTGTCACTTGAAGCAAAATGGCTGGAACAAGCAGTCATGTTAAGAAAAATAGCCAGAATGAGAAAGACAACTAAGAAATGTTTGCTCTTGGGCTGGGAATATGGCCTAATAGTAGAATGCTTGCCTCATATACATGAAGCCCTGGGTTCAATTCTTCAGCACCACATGTGCTCAAGAGGTAGAATGCTGGGCTGGGGATATAGCCTAGTGGCAAGAGTGCCTGCCTCAGACACACGAGGCCCTAGGTTCGATTCCCCAGCACCACATATACAGAAAACGGCCAGAAGTGGTGCTGTGGCTCAAGTGGCAGAGTGCTAGCCTTGAGCGGGAAGAAGCCAGGGACAGTGCTCAGGCCCTGAGTCCAAGGCCCAGGACTGGCCAAAAAAAAAAAAAGAGGTAGAATGCTAGCCTTGAGCAAAAAGAAGCCAGGGACAGTGCTCGGCCCCTGAGTCCAAGAACCAGGACTGGCAAAAAAAAAAAAAAAAGTTTGCTCTCATATGCAAAATCTAGATTCTACCAAAAATGTACAAATGACATATGTCATGGTGTTGCTTGGGGGTGAGAGGTATCTGGACTAGAGTGGATGAAAAGAAAGGGTAAAGGGAGAAGAATATGATCAAAATACTTCATATGCATGTATGAAAATAGAATAATGAAACCCATTAAAATAGTTCCTAAATGTGAGAAGATGGAGAAGAAAGGGCAATAGAGGGGATGAATCAAAGCACGTTATATGCATGTGTGACATATATCACTGTGAAATTCCTTTGTGCAATTCATACATGCTGATAAAAAGAAAAGTAAAATTTTAAAAAGAGAAAGAAAAAGAAAAGTCCTTTCCCCATAAATCAGTCCAGAATTCAGAATATAAAACTACCACAATCCACACTTCCTGGCATGTCTTTAATACTTCTGTTTTCAAAAATCTATAAAGTTGAGGTGCCTCTTACACTGTTCCTCATCTTCTCATTCTTTCCTCCGCCCAGCCCACCCCACCCAGTCCTTGTTTATCTACTCCCTAACTGACCTATGGTTGTTCATTCTCATCCTCTACTAATCAGTTTATCAGGATCACTCACTCATAATAAAAGTTTCTTACCCATCACAACAAACCATTAAGACTGAGATGATTAGTACCTAGTTGTAGAGATAGGAAAATTAAAGCACAGAGAGTCTTAAATAGCTTTTCTGAGTTCACATAATTAGAAAATGATCAGAGCTAGGGTTCAAACTAAATCTAAATAACTCTAAACCCCAATTTCTTTCATGCACCTGAGCCATGGCTTCTTTATTACTTAATAGTGCCACTTACTAATCATCATCATGGCGATTTTGATTGAAGATGCATCTAAATTCAAAAGTACCAATGTTAACTCAGAATGAAGTGAACAGTTGAGGAAATAAGCAGGAAAGGGGTTTTTTTTTAATATAGTGTGAGCATTAAATTATGTCCTTTAGGGTAAAAAATGTATTATATAATTCATAGCTAGATCTTTACCTGTTGATTGTTCATGCTTATACAGAAACCTACTAAAGTTCCTGTAAAATTTATAGAAACTCCAAGAGAGTAAACCAATGTTAGCATTAAGATATGGACATAGTTGAGGCTTTTCAAATATAAGATACTCATTTCCTGAAATAAGAAGACAATCTGGAGACACTTACGCAGGAAAGACAAGTGGAAAATTAAATGTAAGAAAAGAAATCAATCTCTTGTTTAATGTGTACTTAAAATAAAGGTAATCTTAATGGCAAAAAAAAGAAATGATAAAATAATGGCATTCACAGGGAAATGGTCAGATCTTGAACGAATAATATTGAGCGAGACAAGCCTAGAGCACAGAGGACAAAGGCGCATGGTCTCCCTGATATGTGGTTGTTGGAGGGGGAGGGGAGAACAGTAGAGATCATGTCTGTAAAATAACAAACTTCTTTTCAAATGGTATTTCTACATATTCTGGTCAGCGACTTTACATCATCTCTCTAAAACCAAACAATTACTAAATATACATAAAAAGGTCTCAACCGCTACATACGTATGATTATATAAGATGAGGCTAAGCAAAATGAACTCCAAGAGATGGAAACAGGAGGATTTTACTGTTGTCAATGTTCAATGTACTAGGTGAATTTCCTTTGACGTACCCCCTGTGGTCACTGTATATGATTCTGGTACACTGGATATTGTATATATGCTTATCTGAACTGAGGAAGGGAAAGAAAAATGAAGGCGGGTGTAACAAATATGACAAGAAATGTACTCACTACCTTATTATGTAACTATACCCTCTCTGCAATCAATAAAATTTTTATCAATAAAATTTAATAATAAAAAAAAAGAAATTCCACTCCAGCAGAGTCAACAAGAACAAGGCCAGGCGACTCAGAGCAAGTGAACCCTGTATATGGTTCCAAGTAAGACACAAGTCTATAACAGAGGCCACAGGAAAGGCAACTCACTGTCAAGGACTGAGGAGTCAGATGAGGAAACGCAAAGCAGAACTCTGCAAGAAACACAGGGAGCAGAGGTGGGGGCTGAGAAGGAAGAAGGCCTGAGTGTGAGGACATGCATGTGTGCACATGTTAAATTGGCTCAGGACTCACTGGCCCAGGAAGGAGGCTTCCCCAAAGACACTTTTACCAGGATTCAGTGGGAGTCACTGAAAAAAATCAAGTTGAAATAAAATCGAAACAAAAATTATTTAGAGATTATCTTACTCAACCCTCCAATTTTTTAGTCATACATAGGCTATCATATAATGTGTGGTTTGATATCAGAAGACGTAGAGAAGGTTAAAATGTTAAGTAATTTAATGATCAGTGAATCACTATACAACAGTGTTTACATCATTATTTTCTGTGTCATCTGCATATAGAAATAAGACTTCCCAATACTCGATCAATTACGTTCATCAGCAAGTGAGGAAGAAATGACATTCATAGATCCTTTCTTATGTCTAATTACATTATATTTTGCTATCTTTTTTTCTTTCTAGATTAATTTATGACTACAATGGAAAAACAATTTCGTAAGAACAGAAATGGAAATTTTAAAATCTCAGCTGAGACAGAGACGAAAACCAATATTGTTTTGAAAAGGAGATCTAATAGAATAATAAGATACTATCTTTAAATTGGTAAGCCTAATTTTAAAAGGATTAAAATACTTTCCTGGAAAATTACTTTCTTCTAAGAAGCTTCTTTCCCTCAAACTGCTTTTTATTTATTTATCACCTAAAGAGTTTAAATAAAGATAATAAATTGCATGATCAAAAGAAACAACAAAGTTGCTTTGCTTAAAGCTGATAACAGAGTATATAGATTTTCCATGAATAATTAAAAAAGCCCAGCAAAAAGGTTTAAACTCTCCTCCTGTGTTTGCCTCTCTCTCTCTCTCTCTTTCGCTTTCACTTTGTTTTTCTCTTTCTCCCTCCATTTCTTACAGAGAAAATTCCCATCTCTATAGGAAAAAACAAACCCACTTCATCTAAGCAGCTCCTTCACATCTAGAAGGTCTAATTTATTGCCTTCTAGGGGATCTACAGCCAGCCATGTGGCAGTGAGATCCAGAAGCATGGCAATTCACAGCTGTCCAAGTAAAGCACTGGCCCAGGGAAAGGAGCCTGGCGGATAGGCCTTAGCCATGGTCCAGAGCCCAACAAACAAACATGTAAAGCCAGGCAATTGTGTTTTGTTGCAGATTACAGTAACTCCATCACCATCAAGCTGCCATTCTCCAAGAATATGAGACCCATTACCTTTCCTAAGCTACATAACGAGACTGTCTCAAAAATAGTAATAAGGGGCTGGGGATATGGCCTAGCGGCAAGAGTGCCTGCCTCATATACATGAGGCCCTGGGTTCAATTCCCCAGCACCACATATACAGAAAATGGCCAGAAGTGGCACTGTGGCTCAAGTGGCAGAGTGCTAGCCTTGAGCAAAAAGAAGCCAGGGACAGTGCTCAGGCCCTGAGTCCAAGCCCAGGGACTGGCCAAAAAAAAATAATAATAATAATAATAATAATAATAAAAAACAAAATGAATAAAAATAAAAGTAACAAATAAAATCTCTTAATAACACAGATGAATCTCAAACGTATTATGCTAAGTGAAATAAGCTACACTCAAAAGTTTATGGATGGGGATATGGCTTAGTGGCAAGAGTGCTTGCCTCGTATACATGAAGCCCTGGGTTCAATTCCCCAGCACCACATATACAGAAAATGGCCAGAAGTGGCGCTGTGGCTCAAGTGGCAGAGTGCTAGCCTTGAGCAAAAGGAAGCCAGGGACAGTGCTCAGGCCCTGAGTCCAAGGCCCAGGACTGGCAAAACAAAAAACACACACACACACACACACACACAAAAAAAAAAAAAAAAACAGGGTCAAATATACTTTGGGGCTGGGAATATGGCCTAGTGGCAAGAGTGCTTGCCTCGTATACAAGAGGCCCTGAGTTCGATTCCTCAGCACCACATATACAGAAAATGGCCAGAAGTGGCGCTGTGGCTCAAGTGGCAGAGTGCTAGCCTTGAGCAAAAAAAGAAGCCAGGGACAGTGCTCAGGCCCTGAGTTCACGGCCTAGGACTGGCCAAAAAAAAAAAAAAGTTTACATACTAGTAGGGTACCAGTGGCTCATGTTTGTAATCTAGATACTTGGGAGGCTGAGATCTCAAGGATTAAGATTCAAGGCTATCTCAATCAGAATATTCAAATAGATTCCACTCAAATTATCCAGCAAAAAGCTGGACTGGAGGCATGGCTCAAGGGGTAGAGCACTGGCCATGAATCAATAAGCAAAGTAAGAACATAATGCCTTGAGTTTCAAGCCCCAGGCTGGTGTGTGTGTGCCATGTATGCACACACACACGTGCACACACACACACAGAGCTATATACTGCATGACTTTGTTTATACTATTCTTTGGAAAGACAAAATTATAGAAACAGAAAACAGTTATCAGGGCTGTCAATGATTATCAGGGACTGAGGTTAGAGGGGGTGAGACCAAAGCAAACCTGGTATCATGTTGTTTTAATACACTTATACATACAGATAAAATCTCACCAAACTGTGTTAAAGAGCAAACTTTTAAATATTTTCTAGTTGTATAAATTATATCTCAACAAATACAATCTGGAAAGAAAGAAGAAAGGCAATGGGCCTCATCTAGATTACTAACAAGACAAAACTGCTGAATGTAGCATATAGATCATAATTATGTCTTGGATTGCCTGGATAATGTCCTGCATTGGGGAAAGGAGGGTAATAACCACAAAGACACTTAAGGGTTAGTTGGGAGGATTGGCTTTGGACTCTATTTATAATGTTTGTGAGTTAGTTGGGCACTAGTAGCTCATGCCTATAATCCTAGCTACTCCAATGCTTGAGATCTAAGGATAGAGATCCAAAACCAGCTCAGACAGCAAAGTCCATGAGACTGCAATCTAATTACCCACCAGAAGTAAAACCAGAAGTACATCTGTGGCTCAAGTGGTAGAGTTCCAGGCTGGAGCACAAAAGCTCAGGAACAGCACCCAGGCCTGGAGTCAAGCCCTAGGAGCTACACACACACACACATACACACACACACACACACACACACACACACACACACGCCAGCCTGGGGCTTGAACTCAGGGCATCATGTTCTTACTTTGCTTGCTGATTCATGGCCAGTGCTCTACCCCTTGAGCCGTGCCTCCAGTCCAGCTTTTTGCTGGATAATTTGAGTTGGAATCTATTTGACTTTTCTGACTGAGGTGGCTTTGAATCTTAATCATTGAGATCTCAGCCTCCCAAGTATCTAGATTACATATATATATATATACGTGTGTGTGTGTATATATGTATATATGTGTGTATATGTATGTATATATATATAAATATATATTAAGGCTGGGAATGTGGCTTAGCGGTAGAGTGTTTGCCTAGCATGCCCGAAGCCCTGAGTTCAATTCCTCAGCACCACATACATAGAAAAAAACCAGAAGTGGCTCTGTGGCTCAAGTGGTAAAGTGCTAGCCGTGAGAAAAAAGAAGCCAAGGACAGTGCTCAGGCCCTGAGTTCAAGCCACAGGACTGGTAAATATATATATATATGTAATATCTTAATAGAATATATTGATTATATATTATAATTGTTGATTAAATTAATTAAATAATATATACATATATATTTGAATCAGTAAAATATTTTTAGGTGTTATAAGTGGGCTGTGGTTGCTTAGAATCTACCTCTGTCCTTCAAAGGTACATACTGGTGTATTTAAGGGAAAAAAAGTAAGATAGACTTTGGCATTTAGTGTATTTATACTGAGAAAAAAATAGAGTAGGGAGTTTCTCCTGTGGGTTTGAAAAACTTCCAAATTAAAGTAGATTGCTTTCGTTAAATCTCAGTGCAGTGCACCTGTTCCCTCCCCTGCCCCAAACTCCTGATTTCTAGTTGCATGCTATGGTTTCGCTGTCTCTTCTCCATTTCTCTCCAGTTCTTCTCTTTCAGAAGTTTCTACTTTGCAGCTCTCTACTTTATTTCTAATTGTGTCTTTCAGTTGCTTGGAAAGCATTTGTTTCTGAAGCTGTTGATCTTTGCCATTACCCTTCTTTTCTCCTCTCCCCTGAGCCAAAGCTTGACTTGAACAGCTTTGCTATTTTTAAGTATAACTTGAGATATCCAAGTATCTTTAACAAAGTCAGATGGTATCCAGTTCTCTCTGATACCATTCACGTTCTCTTTAAAAAGCTCCCTGCTCAGCCACCCACCCCGACCCCACCCTTTCACTAGCTCTCCCAGCATTCTTTCCTCCATTCAGCCTGTATACTGTGCTGTCTAGCCAGCAGGTCTGGTTCAAAAGGAAACTTTGGGTTTTGCTTCTCGCGACTCATAAATTTCTCATCCTTGGATTATCCTCTTCCAATTCGTTGTCTCATGTAAATTTACTGTGAATTTCCCTCTTTCTTGGCATCACCTCACCTCAGGCACAGAGATATACCAAACGTGCCCTTTCTCTTGTATATTTCATCTAGGTGAATAGGGTGCTCTTGGATGGAGTGACCTGAAAGGACCACAGGAATATCCTGCAGCCTGATACAGACATAGATCACTCAAAAAGTGTCATACAAGTGTCAGCATGCCTTTTCTACAAATGAATAAATACGTTAAGCTTTGTGAATCAAGGGACAAAATGCAAAGTTGAGCAATCTTACCAAAATGCTAACATGTAAAAATGGAGTCAGTGGCTCATGCCTGTAATCCTACATATTCAGAATGCTGAGATCTGAAAACTAGTCCAGGCAGACAAATCTGTAAGGTTCTTATCTCCCATTAACCAGCAAAAACAAAAACAAAAAGCCAGAAGTGGCCAGGAGTTTGGCCTAGTGGTAGATTGCTTGCCTACCATGCATGAAGCTCTAGGTTTGATTCCTCTGTACCACATACACAGAAAAAGCCGCAAGTGGTGCTGTGGCTCAAGTGGTAGAGTGCTAAACTTGAACAAAAGAAGCCAGGTACAGTGCTCAGGTCCTGAGTCCAAGCCCCAGACTGTCAAAAACAAACAAACAAACAAACAAACAGAAGTGATGGTGTGGGTCAGGTGGTAGAGCTCTTGAGCAGAAAAGCCCAGTGAGAGCACAACATGGTGAGTTCAAGCCCAAGTACCAGAAATAAATAGATAAATAAATAAATAGTATTAAACCAGGCCTGGGAGATGGCTAAATGGTAGACTACTTGCCTACCATGTGCAAAGTCCTGTGTTCTACCCCCAATACCACAAACCACTTTCTTAAGAAAAAAATTCAATATATAACCTAAAAACTAAGAAAAGTGAGAGAAGGGGTGGTTTGCAAAGGTGGGTGAGAATGTTGATCAAGTCATGGATCAAGATGCACTGTATTGGGGCTGGGGATAATATGGCCTAGTGGCAAGAGTGCTTGCCCTGTATATATGAAGCCCTGGGTTCAATTCCTCAGCATCACATATACAGAAAATGGCCAGAAGTGGCGCTGTGGCTCAAGTGGAGAGTGCTAGCCTTGAGCCAAAAGAAGCCAGGACAGTGCTCAGGCCCTGAGTCCAAGCTCCAGGACTTGCCAAAAAAAAAGATGCACTGTATTCATAAACCACTTTGTTCAATGACAACTCCTTTGTACAGCTACATAAAGATAACTTTTAAAATTCAAAAAATATAAAAACTCATTATTAGCTCTCATATTCTGTGCCCTCCCAAAGATTGATAAATGAACAAATAAGACAAAAGGGAAAGAAAAAAATCAACCAAGTTTCAAAAAACTTTGGTTTCCATTTGCTAGAGTTAATTTCAATAAATTATACTTTATATAACCAGATTCACCTAGCTATTGTGCTTTTTTACCCTTTCCTAAGAATATCCTCCTCTGGTCTCTTTCTATGTGAATGCCTAGAGACCTGTATCATTAATGAAAGGAGTCAGATGTGAAGCACACATTCACAGAAAGTAGCACAGGGTAATGGGCAGAGAGTCTACCTCACCACAGTTAGAATGGACATTATCAAGAAAACTAATAATAACAGATGATGGCAGGGATGTGACCAAAAGAGAACTCTACTACACTGTTGGTGAGAGTGTAAATGTGTTCAACCACTCTCCAAAGCAGTATGGAGGGTTCTCAAAAGACTAAACATAGAGCTTCCTATGACCTAGCAATTCTACTCCTGGATATCTATCCGATAGAACACAAACAACACCACAATAAAGCTACCAGCACAACCATGTTCATTGAAGCATTTTTTTTAATCATAGCCAAGATATGGAATCACCCCAGATACCCCTCAGTGGATGAATGGATCAAGAAAATGTGGTGTATATATACAATGGGATTCTATACTTGCATCAGAAAGAATGATATTGTACTATTCATAAGAAAATGGAAAGACTTGGGAAATCTTATATTAAGCAAAGTAAGCCAGACCCAAAGACATATAGATTGCATGGTTTCTCTCATTTGTTGTAATAAGAATGTGCCTATAAATTTGCAAATAAACACACTGGATGGTAAAAGAAAAAAATACACTGGTACATGATAAATTTTCCTAGTTTCATATGGTCTGAGTTTAATATTATGACTGCATTCTCCTCTCCTTTCTCTGTTTAGGAATAAATTAATTTTAAAACCCACATGATTCTAATGTACAGATTTCTACAGCTGAAAGTGTAAATTAAAGGACATCTCCACTATTATACATACATTACATATTTCTGTTCTGTGTTCTATATTTTACCATTTTGTAAAATTAGGATGTATTCAATAACTCACTCCCCAAAAATAATTTACAAGCTGCCAAATAGATGAAGTTGTGGCATATTTGTCTTTCTCTTACAATGCATATGGGAAAAGTGTTCAGTCTCTCTGAATCTATTGTGCAATCTTTAAAGCTGGGACTGTTTGGAGACTGATTCATGCATTATGAAGGACCATTATTTGGGCACTGGATATCCATGAATAAAAGCTTCTGGCTATATTTCAAGAGAAACTTGTAAGATGAAATTCAATATAAGAAAAAAATTACAAGTTTAACCAAATAGAAAACGCAGATAAAAATCTTATTATTTTTAATGTATTTTGACATTAGACTATAGATAAAGATGTGAAAAGGGTCAAGATGAGAAGCACATTACAGGAAGTAGTGCAGGGTAATGGGGATGATCTATGTAGCTACTACTGCTCAGAAGGGACCTATTGCTCTCAGGATGTATTAAGTAAACCAGTATCGTGTCTTATAGTGGTTAGTATCTTAAAGTTGAACAACTGTGCCACATATTAACAGTCATAATCATAGAAAAACAACAGAAAATAAACATATTGTTGTAGTTAAGATATAGGCTTCTGGACTGAGGATATGGCCTAGTGGTAGAGTACTTGCCTTGTATACATGAAGCCCTGGGTTCAATTACTCCAAGCCACATATATAGAAGTGGTGCTGTGGCTCAAGTGGTAGAGTGCTAGCCTTGAGCAAAAACAAGCTAGGGACAGTGCTCAGGCTCTGGGTTCAAGCCCCAGCACTGGCCAAAAAAAAAAAAAAAAGATATACACTTCTACCTCATTTTTACTGTCTTCCTTACATTTGCTTGACTTTCTAGATTTTCTAGTGAGTTTAAATAAATTTCATAATCAGTAAGTAAGGAATAATTTCATAATCTAAAATAAAGAATAAGCTGGGTGCCAGTGGCTCACACTTATAAACCTGCTACTCAGGAAGCTGAGATCTAAGGATCACAGTTTAGAGCCAGCCTGGGAAGGAGATTCTGTGAGACTCTTATCTCCAATTAACCACCAAAAAGCCAGAGTGTAGGTGTGGCTCAAGTGATAGTCTTGAACAAAAAAAACTAAAGGACAGCACCCAGTTCTAATTTTAAGCCCCAGGACTGGCACGCACACACACACACACACACACACACACACACACACAAAGGATGTTATTAAAAACATATGAGCATGGGTATGTCTCTGTGTTCTACTTCCTCCCAAAAAAAATTCACTGAACAAAAATACAAATGTCAAAATACAGATGATAAAAAGACTAAAATTCCAGGTTTCAGAAGATTTAAACTGTAGGTCTTTTAAACATCCTAGTATTTTTTTGTTTCATTAAAGTCCAAAATGTAAATGACTGTTTGGGCTTTCTTCATACCCTTTCTCCATACTCCAAACAATCTTTAATTAAACTCATGCCCAGCTTACTGGAATGATGTTAAATGTGCCAGAAAAAAAGAAGAGAAAAAGCTGTCCACCTTCTCCCTTTCTAACATTTCTCATCCAAAAGGCATGCTGTGAAACACACACTTAAATTGATCGGTATTAATGCATGCACTCAGGTTCCAGAATGTCAGCAAGATGCATTTGCTTTCAAGTTATATTAATTCCGCTGATTACAAACAGTTGAGTAAATAAATCTTAGTTATATACAAAATATGTTTTAAGGTCTTATTAGATACATAACTGGAATTTTCCTTCTCTACTGCCTGGCTTTCATTTATCTATGTATGCATTTGAGCAAAGCTATGAATCAGGTGCAATACTGGGGCCCAATACAAACAGTAATGAGCAAAACAGGCAAGGACCTTGCCCTCAACCAATTACATGCTGTGAGAATAAGAGAAAAAGCAAGAAACAAGTAAGTGCACTAGACCTAATAAAGAAAGAAAAATGCCTCAGGAATTCTGTAGGAAGCAGAGAAGGGTGCCTGAGCAGGATGGTCAGGGAATATACATTTCCACTGAGAGTGGAATAACACCCAGGATCTGAAGAACTTTCTTAGGAAACAGCAAGGATGGAGACCATGATGTGGAGCTCGGTTAATACAGGCAATACGCAGAAAGTCAGTTTGACTAGAACAAAATGTGAGAAGGAAGCAAAGAGCTACAAGGTGAGACGAGAGATTTTACCAGGGGGCTAACTGTGGAGAAGCAAAGGATGGAGTCAGAATTGTATCATTTTCTGAATTAATCCTTTGGCTTTGGCAGAAGGTAATTTACACATGTTTTTAAGAAACATGTTGAGAATGAAACTAAGAAGTAGATAAACCAAGTATTCCTTCCCTCATCTGTTTACCTTCAGAAATGAACTGAAAATAAGAACAATTTAGCACAAAGTCTAGGATTTGTTCTGGGATCAAATCCTATGTCATCCATCAAGATGTTAAATTATCTCAGTCAGGTAACTTTATCCTCTGGCCTCAGCATCCTTGTCTATAAAACAGAAATGCCCATTATCATCCTGAAATATCCTTGATAAATTAGATTAGGGATTTAGAATTTTGCAGACAGTGAGTGGCTAGAATGTCAAATTCCCTCTTTTTCCTCTATTTACCTATGATGACCAGGAGAAACAGAAGGGAAAGAAGCATTCTGAGGAATAGGCACCTAGAGGACATATTACAATTGCTGATGGAAGAAATGATGCAGAGTAGAATTTTGTTTTGGCTTCAGTTCCTTCAAAGCAGACACAGAGCCATAGATCTGTGCTTCAGTGGTTTGACAGATATCCCAGGAAGCATTGTGAAAAAAGAGAAAGAAGCCAGTGAGTGTAATATTACCACAAATAGTACCACTATGTGCACATGGGGGACTTGATCATATTGTGGAATTCTAGAAAGCAATGTAGAAGGCACATTGGAATATTTCCATCTGGAGAATAAGGGCCTTTGGTTTTATCCATCATGCCCTTTAGATCCAAGAGCTAACTGTTCTGTATCCCCAACCTGCTCTTGATGAGGACTGAGAAACTTCCTGTGTCCAGAGAAATCCCCATGCAAGTCACTGAATCTCAAAGGATCCTTGAAGTTCAAAGAGAATGTGCCTGGGCTCTGACAGTAGCTGCCACATATTCGAGATCTTTCTCAATGATTTTCTCCAGATCTTTACTACCCATGAGAGCGCTGTGTATGACATATCTGCTACAGACCCCATAGGAGTCCCATAAAAATCCTTCCAGAAGGGCAAAAGGTCTGAATACTACAATCTACAGCTAAAGGAAAACTCACTATCTTGATTGTCTCTTGGACCAGTTGTGTGGGTTTTAAGACACAAAACAGGTCAAACGTGATAAGAATTTCAGCCTCTAGGGAAATTTTCCTACAGCAGCCTTCCCTGTTTGTAAAAAAGTTTAAATAAAGACACTTTAAGAAGAGCCAGGTCTGCTAAGTTTGGTCATTGGGTGGAATTCATTTTCATGCTATATCAAATGACAAGATCAAGAGGTAACATTTACTAAGAAGATTTGCCATCTATCAAAGAAGACAGGCACATAAAAATATTGTGATAATGTGACCTCTGTACAAATGAGAACTACAAATTGACCCATAAAACAATCAAACAGGACATGATAGAGCCAGATGTCATCTAATAGAACTCTACAGTATTTGAAGTGACCCAATACAACCCAAAGAAGGAACGTGCCTAAAATATTTGAGGAATAATACTCTTAAGTCTTCATTTATTGAACATTTACTAAAAACTCTGAACAGCGCTCCATTTTATCTGCTTAAGCATACCTAAACTGCATAATAGGTAAATACAACAGTTCCCACTTGAAGAGATTGTGAGACTAGGAGAGAAATTAAAGATCCCATATCCAACCTGCTTCTACATCTCCTAAACTATAATTTAAGTCATAACTTGCTCTAGGTGATGTATAGAGGGATCCTCTTGCAAATCTGGGTAACAGACATAGAATTAGACATTGAAAACTAATAGGCCATCCCTGAGCCCTGTTGATCAATGGTTCCAAGCTAGGGAAAGCCTAGAGTAAAGCCATCCATTGAGCCTCTTACGTGGTTCTTTCCTTATGTGCCAATGAACTCTCTCACAGCTTTTGTTTTACTTTTCAACTCTTTTTTTTGAGATACTGAATGTATACTTTCATTTTATTAACATGCTGTGTTTCAAGATAACCTGTTACTTATAATAGGTAACTAGTACACTGCCCATACATTTTACAGAGACATCATCAGAATGAAAGTTACCCGGTGCTTAATGTTTTCATCGACAAGTGCAATACATAAAGTATCTTGAAAACCATCAAATATCTTGTTAAGGTATTTTATTGTTACTGTAAAGGTGAAGTAGAGGGACAAGTCAGGTAATGAGTACATTTATTTTTAAACCATGTCACCCCTTCCCTCATGCTCTCCCAGTTTTCCCATCCTATCCCCACACACAAGTTGTGAAGTTCATTTTCCACATAGTGTCTAGTGAGTACTACTGCTGCATTGTTCACCTTTTGTCTCAGCTATTCTGTGCCTCCCTTCCCCTCAAGGACAAATAAACTAAGGAAAATATAGCAACAACAGTAACAAAATCTCTTGTTTCCATTTCTTGAAGTTCATTTTAATAAATATTATTTATATGATCATAGCTGTTGAGCCTTGGGATCATTTCTCTGAATATCCTCCTTTAGTCTCACTGTGTGAACATCTAGAAATCTGTATGATTTATCATGCCCCAGCTTCTTGATCCTTTCATCCACTGAGAGGAAACTGGGTTGATTTCATATCTTAGCTACGGTAAACAATGGTGCAATGAACATAGTTGTGCTGGTAACTTTCATGTGGCATTATTACTTTTCAACTCTTAGTTTTACTTACTCTGTTTCTAAAACATGACTGGGAAAGGAGGCTGGTTAATATTTCTAAAACAAAACATAAGATCAAATATTATTTCCAATTAAAACCATGCTCAATTTTTGTCCCCTCAGTGGATTGTGAGAAGAGCATGGAAGATGTTGTCTAATGGCAGACAAATCCAGGATGTCCTTTATTTTGTCCCTCATTTTAACAGAATAAAGGAAATGCTAATCTTACGTACTTTCTTTGCTATGTATTCCAAAGAGAAACTTTTAACTCTGGCTCTCTGTAGATTAGATCAAAATTAACTGTACTTAGTATTTCTTTACTGGGGGGAAAGTATAAAAAATAACCACTAGAAATACCCCATACTATAAAGAACAAGATGCTAAGTAGTGAATGGTCCTATTTTACAGCTATTCTCTAGGTAAAACTTTGTTTCAAGAGGAAGCTAAACATGTCAAAACCATCATTTTGGCCTTCCATATCTCTTTTTCTTCTCATCTTTCTTTATTATGGTCCAAAACCACAGGGCCTACTTGCTCCTTAAGACCCTTATATTCTCTTTACAAGCACAACTCTACTACACATACCTTGAGTACCGTGATGTCAACAGGTGAAACATAAATACCCGCACTCCTGTTGAATTGGCTCTCTATTGCTGCACAGAAAATTATTTTGAAACTCAGTGGCTGCTGGCACAGGTCTCCATTAGATACTTTGTGTTTGGGGTGAGCAAAACATTGACAGCATTTAATTCAGCCTTTGTGAGGCTATATAGTAAGGCTGTATTGTGAGGCTGTATAGTAAACAATGTTGGAAGCTAGAGTTAGTGTAGCCCCTAGAGAAGAGGTCACATTTGTTTGGCATCTGGTACAATAAAGATAATTTCTCCTTCCAATGTTTGTGCAAGTTTTCTTAATACCATCTTATCAAAGATTTAATTTTCCTACACAAAGGGTTCCTCATCTACTGTGTAAGCAGCACACACCTTGACCCACCCCTGCAGCACTCCTGAAGGACTTGGGGCGAGAAGGAGCCAATGCATAAACCACTCCATACTGACTTCTGCGTTTTGAGTAAGTGTCTGATTCTACCCAGATTTCAACTACTATACCCATAAATATGTTTTGGACGTAAAGCAAAAAATGGTTGCCAGGAGAGTAGATCTCAGGTTCTTCTCAGCTTTGATCATGGTTTCAAACAACAGATGTCTATTTTTTCATGGCTTCTGAGAGTCAGGAATCTGGAATTGGCTCATTGTGATGGTTCTAATGCAGAGTCTTTTGTAACATCCCTGTGGAAGGTGTTGGCTGGGGCTTGTAAACATTTGATGGCTTGATTGGGCCGGAAGGTCAGCTTTCAGGAAGGCTTATTCACGGCTTTTGCATGGAAGCCTCAGTACCAAAGAAATTAACAGCATATTATCCTTGGTCATATCTCCTCCCACAACTTAGCTGTTTTCCCATTTGTCTAGACCATAACGTCAAAGCTTTTTTTTTTCCCTTCATTTTCATGAGGGTTTGACATTGTGTTTTATTATAATACCAGAGTAGACACTTTCACCGTAGCTCTGGGAGAAGGACATTCACAGTGGGGACATCTGAAAATAAAGAGAAGAGCAAGTATAAAAGGTACATGTACACCCGCATGTGCACATGTGCACTAGTGGACATGTGTATAGATGCAGAGTGGTTTCATTAAGCATTAGGGAAGAATTGAGTGATATGAAACTCATATTTCTCTTATACTGTACTGCTGTAGAGGAGGACAAGGAGAGAAAAATGTAAGAAAGATTTTAATTTATTAATACTGACTGCAACTTACAAACACTACTAAATAATACTGAAATGTTTGTGTGGAAGACACACAGAAATAGTGGAGGGGTGTGTGTGTGTGTGTGTGTGTGTGTGTGTGTGTGTGTGTGTGTGTAGAATGTGGAATGAAATGAGGGAGAACTCTAGGGACTTTCAGAAATAAAAGTGATGATCCATTTCAACAGAAGAAATCTAACTTTCCAGAGTATTCTCCATAGGCCAGACACTGTGCTAATTCCATTCACATTAATTTTCATTCAGAATGACCCTGTGAGGCAGGCACAATCATCCCACTTGACAGGTGGGAAAGAAAAATATGGCTTAGAGGTAATGTGACTTGCCCTGCATAACAGTGACAGACACAAGATTCAGGTGACCATGCTCTTATATATCTCACTGGCTCTTTGACAAAATAGGGACATCTGTTGCTTGAAATAGTGAAGGAAAGAAATGCCTAAGTCAGACTCTTCAGTGAAAGAACCAGTATTTCTGTAATTTGGGGAGGATGAAATAGGCAAACAATGAAGAATAGAGTCCATTAATTATATATTACCTGAAGAAGAAACTCACCAGTTTATATAATATCTCTTTCTGCAGAGTTCCAAACAGCTTTCTCCTCTGTTGGCAGTTATAACAGCATTGCGTTCTTGAAAGAGAGCTGATAACTACCCAAAATGCATGAACAGAAGGAAAGCCCCACTCCTAGGAAACACCCAAAACACTTTGGCAAGAATCCTCTTTCATAGTCTCTTCCCTGACATATGACCAGCTCTAGAATTGTTGACAAAGCACCTCCATCCTGAATAGAGCCTATAGTCAAGAGAAACATTAGATGTCTCCTGCTTATATGTTCTGATGCTCCCTTGTTTCCAGAGCACATTGTACAGGACCCACAATATAAACTCATGGCCATGGATGGAAAGATTTCTGGTCTGAGCATCAAATAAAACCCCAAAACTCTAAAGATTGGATTTTCCCCCTCTGAAACTTTTTTCCAATGGAGAAAGTAAAATGAGAAGTTCTAAACTCTTAAAATGCAGTGCAAAGTCAACAGTTATCTTGTTGATGAAATCTATCCAGAATGGATTGTCTACTTGAGATGACTGTGGTACAGGGGAAAGAGCATGCATACACTGTGGAGTTGACCAGATCTCAATTTGCATCCCAGCTCCATCCTTATAAACTTTATGTCCAGAGAAATTTACAGGAAGTCTCTATAGGAGTTCACTAGGATGACAATATCGAACTCTGGGCCTTAGCAATACCTACTACCTATGAGATAACATGGGTCAACTAGCACAGATTCTAGTAGATGCTGAGTCCCCTGTAAGTCAGAGCATCACATTGTATCTATTCCTATTCTAAATCCTTCCATGTAAACTTTGGACTATGCATTCAAAAACCAAGCCCGTAAGCTTTTTAAACCATAGGCAACCTCAGTTTCCAAATGACCATATCTTTCTAATTGAATTGGATACGTCACAGAGTATTTAACAGGATACTGGTCTTGAAGAGAATGGAAGATTTAATTTGGCTTAGTTCCTTTGGCATTTACAGGTGAAAGCCACCACAAATTAATTAGCATGTCTTCATTTGCTTGAGGATGATTAATAATACTCAGGGAAAACAGGTTTTACATAATTCATCAGTCTGACACAGACCAACACCTTTAGAGTTCTAAGAAACGTCCAAATCCAGCTGTTCTGTGACACTTTTTAAAAACCACCTGTTAAATAGTGCTATTCTTGTAGACCTGACACTAACTGTTGTTCTCAAATGAGAGAGAGAAAGCAAATCACAAACTGCAAGGTTGCTTTCTTATGCACAAACCCTTTTTTGTCTATAATGGCTTTTATTTGGCCACTGGTGCCAGTATGCTCCCCAAGAAAGCTGATCATCTTAGGGCAGACATCACCTTAGCTGCCTCCCCCTTTCTTAGTGTCCACCATTAGTCTATGTGAGTCCCCAGAGAGCGGGGATAACTCTTCTGATACAAATGGAGTCTGTGTGAGGTACGTCTTCTCAGACTGTCAAAAATAGCATTTCCCTAAGCACTCAAAGATTCCAACTCATAGACTATACTATACTGGAAAGGATTGGGGAGAAGGCAGTTTGGAATGTGATTTATAAACAGGCAACCAGAAAAAAAAAAGGAACTAGAGTCTGTTTCTGGCTCCAAATGGGAATGCTGCATGATCTACTTATGGCTTCAGAAATAAAAGAGAAATCCAGGAGAGTATTAAAAGAAAGAAATGCCTTGATATATTCAGACAAGGAGCTGAAGGAGAGGGATGTTAATTTAAGACAGACAATGACATTCATCTTCTGAGGTTTGTATAGAGCTTAAATAGAACCAACTGGCCTAACTAGTTGGTTCACTGGACTTTAGAGATAGGTTTTGCACTCCGCGTAAAAAGTTGACCAAAATAAATTATATACCTCTAATGTTCATTTCAAATATAACATCCTAGGAGTGTGAACAGTGTTAATAAAGAAATAATCCCATTTCTTCATTGAAATCTAGCAAACAAACTGTGCTACTCTCCATTCATTATTCATCTAGCACTATCATGGAGAATTTTTATAGGATTCCAATTTGGATGGAAACATTTCCCAACCAAGGTAATTCAATCCTTTTTAGGTAATATTCTCCTGATTGGAATTTGAGAGGGCCTTAAACTAATCGAAGAAGCAATTAAAAGGAAGCATTCTAGCATTTCAAGGCTTTGCTTTGTTTTGTTTATCCTTATTTTGTCAATCGTGGGGCTTGAACTCAGGGCCAAGACACTGTCCCTGAGCTTTTTCACTCAAGGCTAGTGCTCTACCACTTTAAGCCACAATATCACTTCTAGTTTGCTGGTGGTAAATTGGAGATAAGGATTTCACAGACGTTCCTGCTGGGACTGGCTTCCAGCCACAATCCTCAGATCTCAGCCTCCTGAGTAACTAGAATTATAAGTGTGAGCCACCAGCTGCTAGCTCACATTTCAAGGTTTTTAAGTGTAGAAGGACCCAGCACACAGAGAAACTGAGACCTGCCTGGTTCATCTAGGAAAGCACTCTGTTTCTAGGCAGTGTCCTTTCTCTATCTTTAATATTGCCTTTCTAAAAAATGAAATTCTTCATTCTTTTATTTCTTTCCAAAAAAAATCAGCTTCATGTTTATTTCATTTTGCATGTCCCCAATTCCACATCTATCCAACAAGAAATATCTCCCAGATTTACAGCATTTTAGACTCTAGCATTTAGCAGTTGAAAACTGATTCACTTGGATTAAACCAGCTGCTTCCCTGTACTGAGATCAATTCTGGCTAAAAGGTGGGACTGATCTGCTAACACAGCTGCTAAGGCCCATCCCAGTGAAGAATGAGAAATGACATGAAGAAGAAAGGTGGTTCTCAAAAAGGCATCACCACGAACTGAGGAAAATCCTAAGTGAATTCTACCACCAATCAGGTATGTTGGCTCAGCCTGTAATCCTAACTTCTTGAGCAGTGGAGATCAGAGGATCTCAGTTCAAAGCCAGCTCAGCTCATAAAAGTTCACTAGACTCCATGTCACTCAGTGACTGGGCAGAACGGTGTGCCCTTGTCATAGCAGCCACAGGAGAAGCATAATGGTTCCAGCATCATAGGAAAGCACTAATAGAAGGATGCTAGCTCAGGCCAGGTCAGACATAAAGACCTTACCTCCAAGGTAGCCAGTGCAAAACAGGAATAGGAAGGAAGCTCTGATTCACTAACAGGAAGGTTTTCATGTTTTAATACTTGGGTTTGCCAAATCATTTACCAACTTCCTTTTATGCCATGCAAGAGTGTAGTTGGATTCACACTGATGTTATTTGGTGCTCTCGTTCATTATAAAGGATTTGGTTAATAAAGAAAGGATTTTTAAAGGTTACAGAAAAACCATAAGGGGAACCCTAAGGATGAAATGTAATATTCAGACATAACTTAAATGAAACCTAAATTGAAATAATCACAATAAAAAAGCAGCAGAGCACCTGACAAGTAGGTCTTGAGTTCAATCTCTAGTACTGCCAACATTTAAAAAGAAAAGAAGTCCATAAGTATATCCCAACAAAACAATAAAACATTTCAAAATCTTGTTTATTTTTCTTCACTCTACATAGTGTAGGTTTTCTTCAACCTACACAGTACCTGTTGACTATTGCTTCTATTTGTATTATATTTGAAAGAACTATGGCAGTGTTACAGGTACATCAACTTCTTTTTTTTAAAGTGGCATATGAAACATGCTGTCTTTATTTAAAATTTTGAATCACAAATAATCAATATTTTCCCTTAGGAAATCCTAAGGCTGTTTTAAAGACCAGACTCTTATAATCCTCTGGTGTCTGATAGCTCTAGGAAAAACAAGTTACCCTCTTAAAATGGTTGTTTCTTCCCTTTTAAAGAGAACCTTGGCTTAATAACCCCATTTCACTGGATGGGGTAGGCTCCTCCAGAGAGAATAGAAGCAGTTTTTGTTTTTTTAAGTCATCCAGATATGCTCCATATATAGTTTTATGCTATCTAACATAGAGAAAATGTGATTCTATCTACACTAAGTGTTGATCTCAGTGTCTTTTGGATGGCTGGAAACTTTGGAGAAAGGGAGAGAGACTTACATGACAGAGCTAAGAGACAGCTAAAATTTCAACTTGAATTTTTTAAATTGAGATAAAAAAAATACCAGTTTTTCTATTTGACAATTTATTTTCAAATCAATCAAAGATGAGGAAACATTGCAAAGATGATATACTGATGACAAATCAAAACATCAAGAGATATTCAACATCAATGGACTGAAAGTAAATGTTCCAGAAATAGAATATTCTGGGAAAGGCAAAACTACCCAGACAAAAGCTAGATCAGTGGTTGCCAAGGGTTATGGAATTAAATACAAAGTGGTATGTATAAGCACAGTGCTGGTGACTCTATATATCTATAATCCTAGCTACTCAGGAAGCTGATCTGTGGATTACAGTTCAAAGCTAGACTGGGCAGGAAATTCTCTGAGACTCTTATTTCCAATTAATCCTAAAATACTGAAAGGCAAGCTGTGACTCAAGTACTAGAGCACTAGCCTGAGCAAAGAAGCTCAGGGACAACAGCACCCAGGCCCTGAGTTCAAGCCCCAACATAAGAAGAAAGCAAGGAAGGAAGGAAGGGAGGGAGGAAAGGAGGGAGGGAGGGAGGAAGGGAGGGAGGGAGGGAGGGAAGGAAGGAAGGAAGGAAAAAGGCATACTCAAATTTAGGGAGGTGGGAGGAATATTGTTTATTTTATTTTGGCTGAGTGTTGATTACATGATTGTATGTATTTATCAAAACTAGAAGAATTGTAGACTAGGATAATTTTAACTCTGTAAATTGTACTTCAATAAAAACATTTAAAAATTACTGTTTTTAAAGTGTGAGCAAATGTAGTCATTATACTCGATCTACATTATGTAAAAAAGATGAATGATGTAACTTGAGGGTAGGGATAGAAGGGGAAAATGAGAAGGAAGGAAGGTGTGATATTGTCCAAGAAGCAGTGTTCACAAAACCTGACTTAAGGAACTATAGCCCCTTTGTACAACTACTTAATGATAACAATGAAAAAATAACTTTTGCTTTGAAATATTTTTCAATGAGTACCTCTGATATAAACAAGAATGCAGCTCGGCTGGGGATATGGCCTAGTGGCAAGAGTGCTTACCTCGTATACATGAGGCCCTGGGTTCAATTCCCCAGCACCACACATACAGAAAATGGCCAGAAGTGGTGCTGTGGCTCAAGTGGTAGAGTGCTAGCCTTGAGCAAAAAGAAGCCAGGGACAGTGCTCAGGCCCTGAGTCCAAGCTCCAGGACTGGCCAAAAAAAAAAAAAAATGCAGCTCAATAAGAATTAATACATAACACACTATGTTGATCCATGTGTAAATTGCTGACCTTTCATCCTCTTTAAACTCACAGGTCCATAGCACCTGCAATGTCTTTGTTTCCATGGATGTGTGGAGTCAAAAATGAAAGCTCTCCCTTTGACTTTTTTTTTTTCTCAAATTTTTATTATCAAACTGACGTACAGAGAGGTTACAGTATCATACGTTGGGCATTGGATACATTTCTTGTACTGTTTGTTGCCTTGTCCCTCATGCCCCCTCCCTTCCCCCCTTTCCCTCCTCCACCCTGGTGCTCAGTTCACTTACACCAAACAGTTTTGCAAGTATTGCTTTTGTAGTTATTTCTCTTTTTTTACCCTGTGTCTCTCTCCCTTTGACTTGATTTACCACGAGACCCCTTTCTTAGAGAGGAAACCTTTGCTTGTTGATGGATTTATGACATTAATAGAGAGAGTTTGAGCATATCTCATTGGCAATGCCAAAGCTGACGGCTCTCATTGCAATGTTGAACTTCTCACTTAACTAAAGGAGAAACCTGCCTTATATTCTCTGCCAGGCAACATTTCCCATACCTGCAATTGAATCCAAGTGTCTAAAATGATGCAGGGCTCCTGTAAGCCACATCGTTCTGCACCACCTCCGAAGGACCATTACCAGCTACTGTAGAAGGGAGGCTCATCCCCTCAGCCATCCTCAGATGACAGATATGGGCTTTCTTAATATTAAAAGATGCTTCCCCTCAGCATTCACCTCTTAAGAGTGCCTTTCAATCCCCATAAATATTCAGAACTGACACCCTCCATATGCCACCCAGGCTAAAATGGAACTAATGAGCGCAAAGGAGATGATGTTTTAAAATGATGCACTGCGTGGAAGCTTATACAAATCTCTGCTTTATTGCAGGAACTAGAGGTTAGCATTAAGCCATCTGCCATTTACTTCTCCAATTTGTAATACTACTAATTATTCTTGTGGTTTTTTTTTTTCAGTCTGGTTCTCACCTAAATGGAATCCTTGCAAAGCTACCATGCAGAGATTTGTTAAATGAGAACTTGGGATAAACTCACACTCTGTAGAATGAATGGTTTTAATGCTGCTGAGAAGGGTGGAGCTCACTAATTATATTCTATCCCCTTTGGGGGGAGGTGGGGGGGGGGTTGGGGAGGATCCTGGTTTAACAGAGGCCAAAGTTTGTCATGAAAATATCACTAAAGAAAGAAGTAACTGTGAAGCATCTTTCTGCAACTTAGGCAAGTCCATCTTTTCCATCTGGGTCCCTCTGGCTGTGCTAACTCTAATCAAAGGTACATGCCATCCTGCTGCCAGCCACAGCGTGTCAGAACTGACATCAGAACCCTTCTGTCCTGTGACCTACAGGGATGCTGCAAGCAGTAATTAATGTCCATTAAGTGGTTAGTCATCCTTACTCCACTGCTTTCTGTCAAGTTATAAGCAGACAGCTGCAGATCCTGTGACCCAGAGCACCTCATCAGACCATTTCTGCCTCTGAGGACAACAGGTGACCTCATCTCCAACTGTCCCCAGGACAAAGATCAGAACACAGAAAGACCTCTTGCCAGCATCACTGCATCTCCAATATGGATCTGAGCCTTAGTTAGTGGTTCCAGGGCTGTGCAGGTTGAGAGAAAATAGTTGCTACAAGGAACACAGCTTCTGAGGCCCAAACACATAAACCAATCCAGACATCTCTAATGGAAATATCGCCAGAACATTCTTAATGAGAGAGTTGAATGATGATCTGCAATGACTTTCTTCTCTTTTCCAAACAACCAACTCTATCCCCTTCCACCAAGGTTCTGAATTCATCAGGCCCTAACTAGGAATGGTGAAGAGTGACAGAACTAAAAATCATCTGAGAAGAGAAACTAATACCTGTTAACTGTATAGAGCACCAAGTTCTCTTTAATCACATCCATAGCAGAGCACCTGACACATGATCACTGCCAATACTCCTGACATTTAAATAAGATTTGTGTCAAATGAATGAGGTGAATGAATTTTCACTTAATTGTTGCAACAATTCCAAGTAATAATTTATACATGGAGAAAATAAGGCCCACAGAAGCAACAGACTTTCTCTTTGTCACAACTCTATTACGGTCAGGAGTTTTTCCTGACTCTAAAGTTTATGCTCATTCCTGCCCTAAATGATTCTGCTTGCTGTTAAGAGACTAAGGATTCTCACATTCTCAACCAGATTATTTGGGTCAAAAATCTCCTAACCTCCTTCTTTCTAACTCTATTATCAACAATGGATCATAGAGTATTCTTTATGTGTATTTTGTGGATGTTTTGAAACAGAATCTCACTAGGTCACCATACCTGGCCTTCACCTTACCTGGCCTTCACCCTCAATCATTTTTTTTTAGTTTTTATTATAAAACTGATGTACAGAGAGGTTACAGTTTAATATGTTAGGCATTGGATACATTTCTTGTACTGTTTGTTACCTTGTCCCTCATACCCCCCTCCCCCTCCCCCTTCCCCCCCCCAGGTGTTCAGTTCACTTACACCAAACAGTTTTGCAAGTATTGCTTTTGTTGTTGTTTCTCTTATTTTACCCTTTGTCTCTCAATTTTGGTATTCCCTTTCAATTTCCTAATTCTAATACCAGTATACATGGTTTCCAATATACTCAAATAAGATTACAGAGATAGTGTAGATACAATCGCAAGAAGGTGACACAAGAACATCAATAGTAGAAACTACAGATACACATGGGATGTTGAAAGTAGTTACAACTGTGATATATAACAATCATTTCCATAAAATGGAGTTCATTTTACTTAGCATCATCTTATGTGTTCAGAAGGGTATAGCTATTGGGCTCTTGTGATCCTCTGCTGTGACTTGCCTAAACCTGTGCTAATTATTCCCAATAAGGGAGACCATAGAGTCCATGTTTCTTTGGGTCTGGCTCACTTCACTTAGTATAATTTTTTCCAAGTCCTTCCATTTCCTTACAAATGGGGCAATGTCATTCTTTCTGATAGAGGCATAAAATTCCATTGTGTATATGTACCACATTTTCCTGATCCATTCGTCTACTGAGGGGCATCTGGGTTGGTTCCAGATTCTAGCTATAACAAATTGCGCTGCAATGAACATTGTTGTGCTGGTGGCTTTACTGTGATTTTGTTTGTGGTTTTTCGGATAAATACCCAAAAGTGGGGTTGCTGGGTCATAGGGGAGTTCTACATTTAGCCTTCTGAGGAATCTCCATACTGCTTGCCAGAGTAGCTGAACCAGTTTACATTCCCACCAACAATGAAGTAGGGTTCCCTTTTGGCCACATCCCCTCCAACAACTGTTATTGTTAGTTTTCTTGATATATGACATTCTTACTGGGGTGAGATGGAATCTCAATGTTGTTTTGATTTGCATTTCTTTTATGGCCAGTGATGTAGAGCACTTTTTCATATGTCTCTTGGCCATTCTCATTTCCTCATCAGAGAAGTCTCTTTGTAGGTCTTTAGCCCACTTGATGAGCGGGCTATTAGTTCTTTGCGGTTTTGTTTTGGAAAAAGGCAATTTTTTTAGTTCTGCGTATATTTTAGATATGAGGCCTTTGTCCGTTGAATGGCTGGTAAATATCTTCTCCCAGTCTGTGGGCTTTCTGTTTATCTTGCGAGCTATGTCCTTTGCCGTGCAGAAGCTCTGCAGTTTGATGCAGTCCCATTTGTCCAACCTTTCTTTGATTTGTAGCCTTTCTGGGTCTTTGTTAAGGAAGTTCCGTCCTGCGCCAAGAAGCACAAGTGTTTCTCCTACTTCTTCCTGTTTTGATTTCGAGGTCTTTAATCCATTTGGAATTGATTTTGGTGCAGGGTGATATATAAGGATCTAGTTTTAGTTTGTTGCATGTGTTGAGCCAGTTTTGCCAGCACCATTTGTTAAAGAGGCTATCTTTCTTCCAAACTATTGTTTTAGCTCCTTTATTAAAGATTAAGTAGGCGTAGTTTTGTCGGTTCATTTCTCGGTCTTCAATTCTGTTCCATTGGTCTTCAGGCCTGTTCCGGTGCCAATACCAAGCTGTTTTTATTACTATAGCTTTATAATACAACTTGAAGTTAGTTATTGTAATTCCTCCAGCACTGTTCTTTCTGCTTAGGATTGTTTTTGCTATTCTAGGTCTTTTATTATTCCATATGAATTTCTGGATTGCTTCCTCTATTTCATCAAAAAATGGTGTTGGGATATTAATGGGTATTGCATTGAATTTGTAGATAGCCTTTGGCAATCTTGCCATTTTGATTATATTAATCCTCCCAATCCAGGAGCATGGGAGGTTTTTCCATTTCCGTAGTTCTGACTTGATTTCATTTTTCAAGCTTTTAAAGTTCTCATCAAAGAGATCTTTCACTTCTTTGGTTAAGGTTATTCCTAGGTATTTTATGTTTTGGGGGGCTATTGCAAAGGGCGTTGCTTTCCTGATATCAGCCTCGGTCTTTGGGTCGTTAGCATAGAGAAAGGCCGTTGATTTTTGAAGGTTTATTTTGTATCCTGCAACTTTGCCAAAGTTTTGAATCAGCTCTAGTAGCTTGGGGGTAGAGTCTATGGGATTCTTTAGGTATAGGATCATGTCATCTGTGAAGAGAGAGAGTTTAACTTCATCTTTACCTACTTGGATCCCCTTTATATTTTCTTCTTGCCTGATTGCTCTGGCTAGGAATTCTAGTACTATGTTGAAGAGCAGGGGAGAGAGTGGACATCCCTGCCTTGTTCCTGATCTTAAAGGGAATGGCTTTAGTTTTTCACCATTTAGAGTTATGCTTGCTGTTGGTTTGTCATAAACTGCCTTGATTATATTCAGGAATGTTCCCTGGAATCCCAGTTTTTCCAGGGCTTTTAGCATAAATGGGTGCTGGATTTTATCAAACACTTTTTCCGCATCCAGAGATAAAACCATGTGGTTCTTTAGCTTGCTCCGGTTGATGTGGTGGATTACATTAATTGACTTGCGTATATTAAACCAACTTTGCATCCCTGGGATGAATCCAGTTTGATCGTGGTGTATGATTTTTTTGATGACCTGTTGAAGTCGATTGGCCAGAATTTTGTTGAGAATTTTTGCGTCTGTGTTCATCAGGGAGATCAGTCTATAGTCCTCTTTCCACTTCACCCTCAATCTTAAGTGCTAGAATTTCCTTTACATGGAATTACATGATGAGAAGAGAGGGAATATATTCCATAATCCTTGCTTGGGTAGAATTGTTCTCTCTCTAGGTTTCTGGATGGTAGACACAGTCAAGTAAAATTTTTATGGTTTCTTCCTCCTCCTTTCATACCCATAGAAGGTTGTTTTTCCATTGTTGATGCTAATCCATCAAGTCACATGTAAGGACACACACACACACACGGATACTGTATCTACGTGTTTTGGAACTAAGGAAGAGAAAGGGAATACCAAAATCAAGAGACAAAGGATAAAAAGACAAACCATTGCAATAGCAATACTTACAAAACCAATTGGTGTGAACCAACTGTACAACTCATGGTGGGGGGAGAGAAGTGGGGAGGGGGAAGACAGGGGAAAAATGAAGGAAGAGGTAACAAGTTGGATAAGAAATGTACTCACTGCATTACATATCAAAATGTAACAGGAGGAGGAGGAGGAGGAGGTGGAGGAGGAGGAGGAGGAGGAGGAGGAGGAGGAGGAGGAGGAGGAGGAGGAGGAGGAGGAGGAGGAGATTCTATCTCCAAGGTCTCAGCATGGCTTCCTAAGAATTTCCAGCACTTCTTAGTTTTCCAGAGTGATGAGCTTACTATCTAAGAGAGTTCTCCTCAGCCCTCCTGCCCTCCCACAGCTCTCCACCCTTCCAGCAAAGGGATTGGCAGGGATGAAGGGTAGGCAACTGACAGTATGTTCATCTTGTGGGAACAGGAACTATCCTCAGGACAGACAGACTGCAGGAAGCTCTGTGGTATAGCTCATTCCAGTTCACTATAACAGCAGAGGGCTAAGACAAAGATGCTATAAAAGGATAAATAACTGAAATAAAGGGGATATTTTTGAATACATATTTAAGATACTGGAAAACAAATTCTCTTTCCTTTCCCATCTCCTTTCCACCTGTCTTGCCATTTTTCCTGCCCCCCCTTCTTATTTTATTATCTTTGCAACAGTTTGTCCTTTCTTTCTTCTTCTTTGAAAACTTGACAATATTATTCAGTGCCTGATAAAGATCTTCCACACCAAGCTCAAGCCCTCAGGGAATATTTTCAACACAGCCATTTCTAGGCCCTGAAAATTAGAATCTACAAAGGAAATGCTGACAAAAGCCTTAAGTAGGGCAACTCTGATCAGCCCCAGCCTCATTTAATCAGCTTTCCTAAAGCTGGGCCCATAAAACAGGATAAACTCCATCATAAAGCTTTTCACTCATCTTTAACCCACCTACTTCTCATCAACCTATTCATGATGAGCAATAAACGAATCCCAGTCACAGAGCCCTAGACCTGTGCATTTATGCTTTACAAAAGACACAGCTTTGCACATTAATGCCTTTTGCTTTCTGTCATTCATTTCTTGGAGGGGTGGAAGTGGGGGAAGAATGATGTTCCTCTCTTGGGCAAGAAATAAGCCAAAGGATTTAAGACAGCTCAGATTTAGAGAGTGCTTACTATGCACAGGGCTCCAAATTTTACATGTGTTATCTCATTTAATTCTCCTGGTGATTGGGGAGGGATTGTTATACACTTTTGTATACAAGATATAGAAAAGCTATTTCCCGGAGCCTTAACATGATGAGCACCAAGTGAATACATGGGAGAAACAGAATTTCAACAGAATCCAAGCATTCTGTCTCCCAAGCTTGTATTAATCACTACTTCCTACTTCCCATTCAAATCTTTCCCAGGCCCTACCTTTTTTAATTTGATCAGACCAACCTAGTCTTACTTAAGATACAGAAAATATCTGGACTGTTCCTCCCATGTAATTTTACCATGGTGCCCATAAGGAAATCGAGAAGCAAAAAAACAGAATTTTGCTATATAAATCTGGAAGTCATCCACAGAAGATGACATTCAAATCTAAGTGAGTAGATGTAATTGTCTAAAAGCAGACACAGAAGGGAAAAACTTTGAGGAGATAATTTAAGAGGAGAGAATAAGACCTGTACCAAGAAGACAAGAAAGCAGCAGCAGCAGCAGAGAAAAGATTTTTTTAAATTATAAGATAAGGAAAATCATATGAGGAGTTTGGCCCTATAGAGTCACTTAGCACATTACCACTTAGAATGCATTCAACGCTTGGCTTTTTTTCAATCATTTGTGTCGCATAAATCCACTTCTGGTTTTATGCTGATAAGTGGGAGAAAAGAGGGGCTGAGGATATGGCCTAGTGGCAAGAGTGATTGTCTCATATACATGAAGCCCTGGGTTCAATTCCCCAGCATCACATATACAGAAAACGGCCAGAAGTGGCGCTATGGCTCGTGGCAGAGTGTTAGCCTTGAGCAAAAAGAAGCCAGGGACAGTGCTCAGGCCCTGAGTCCAAGGCCCAGGACTGGCAAAAAAAAAAAAAAAAAAAGTGGGAGAAAAGAATCTCTCAGATGTGTTTCCCAGGGCTAGCTTTGGACCAAGATTCATAGATACCAGCCTCCTGAGAAGCTCCTCAGGCGCCTTTAAAGTAAACCTAAAGGAAGTCTTTTCAATAGAGTAATGAGAGGAAGTAATGTGTCGGGGGGAATGAAGGGAAGGAAAAAAAGTGGGGCAGTAAAGGAAAGACTACAGTTTTCTTAGAGAGTGACAAACATGTCAGAATATTGTGGAGTGGCAGGGCATAATATTTGCTCTTAACTATTGAGTTCATACAACATGTAGTGAGAAGTGAAGAGCGCCCATGAACTCAGACAGAATCCCTGAACAGGGTGGCTAAGTAGTCTGGGGTGGCAGGGGACACAAGTAGAGTAAGAAATCAGTCAGTGGTGGGGTGAAGTGGAAAGAGTACATCTAAGGTCTGAGGTAGAATAAAGTCCTGGAAGCCACAGAATAATGCAATCAATTCAGCCACCCTTCCCCACTTATTTCTAAGATTCATGGGAGAGAGCAAGGCCTCTATTTGAGTTTCCAAGTACAAGATATTTGCAGGGGATAAACTGGCTGAAACTTTGGTAAAAGACAGAGTGTGTATTGCAAGAAAAAAATAGAAGGAAGCTAAATAGGAAGTAATTGATAAGAATAGAAAAGGAGTTTAAAAGATACAATGGATTCTGGGTGTGGTAATACAAACCTATAACTCAGAACTTAAAGACCGAGTACTAGACTACATAACATAGTAAGGTCTAAGCCAACTCAGGCAACTTAAAGAGACCTTAGTTACAAAAGAGACACAGAGAGACAAAGAGATTGTCACAGACAGAGACAATGAGACAATGCAAATGGCTATAAAATGGTTTTACTGATTAGGGTTTTAACTAAAAATACGAAGAATACTTAAGGGGATCCACGAAAAGATTTTAATGAATAGAGCATTTACAGAAGTGTTCACATGGCAAAGGAAATCAACAATAGAAAATAAAGCATATAACAACTTGAAAGGACCAAGCAACTTGACTTGAAAGGACAAAAGGAATATATGATGCTACAAACCCAGCAGGAGTAGAAACTATAGAAGAAGGACCAGGAAGTAGAAGTTTGCTATAAAGGATGGCAGATGTTATGAGAACCTAAAGAGGACAGGAAAGGAGAAGGGGTGTTGAGAACAGGAGCCTGTTCACCCTCTTCCCAAGGTGGCTTGTGCTGTGGGCTCTCAAGTGCCAAACCCAACCAGAAAGCCCACGCAATGCTATCCAAAGAAGCCAATGTCCTGAAGCACAGAGCAGAGTATAAATGGGTAAAGAACGGATGAAGAGTGAGGTTGCCCAAATAGAGAACATCCAGAGTGTGAAAGGATTGGGGAAGAGATCATCTAGCTAGATGGAGATGGAGGTTTATGATAGATTAACTATGATGGGAGTGTGAAGTGAAGTAGGGAAATACAAAAGCAGTGAACAGTGGAAATTCTGAAAATGATGGTGAAAAATATCTCTCTGGTGCTCTTGGTCCACAATGAGAAGTGTTTGCACTGATTTTTGCACACATTAATAATTAAAGGTGGCTATGTTCATAGGCAATGATGGGTAACACCTAAGTTTGATTTCAAAGAAATCCCAGTTGTCTGTTTATTCATATCACTCTAGCTATGCTGTTTGCTTAACATAGGCATTTCTCTAAAAAGAAGAAAATCTATTGTCTTCAGGATATATCCAGATATGAGACTTAAATTCAAGAAACATTTATATAATGCCTACTAAATGCTAGATACTATACAAGGTACTTGGATGACAAATTTAAAGACTCTTCTATCAAACAAGGAAAATCCTGGGATAGACAACATAATAATTTACATTACATTCTTGACCTGAGATTAGCAACTATCATGAAAGCTGCTTTTGATGGGAAAGCCTTTGGTGGCACTGGGGTAGTCAATCGAGATAGAGATGTTTGGGACAAAGAATGAGTGCCTTGATTAATTGGCATGGCAGTTGCCCCCAGAATAAATTATCTCTTCTTTTTTTTTTTTTAACAATTCCATGACTATATGCATGTGCATGGCTGTGTGTACTAGAATCTATTCAAACCCTTGCAAATCCATCCACACACCCATCTCACCTTTCTTTTGGTTTTTAATTTTATTTTATTGTAAGGGTTATGCCAGAAAGGTTACAGTTACATAAGGTAATGAGTACTTTTTTTTTTTTTTTTTTTTTTGGCCAGTCCTGGGCTTGGACTCAGGGCCTGAGCACTGTCCCTGGCTTCTTTTTGCTCAAGGCTAGCACTCTGCCACTTGAGCCACAGCGACACTTCTGGCCATTTTCTGTATAAGTGGTGCTGGGGAATTGAACCCAGGGCCTCATGTATATGAGGCAAGCACTCTTGCCACTAGGCCATATCCCCAGCCCCTAAAGCTTTTTTTTTTTTTTTTTTTTTCTTGCCAGTCCTGGGGCTTGGACTCAGGAATGAGTACTTTTCTTATCGAACATTTCTTTTTCCTCTTTCCCTCCCCCTGACTCCTTCCCCACTCCTAAGTTGTAACATTCATTTCCAACACCATGTCTTGTGAGTATTGCTGGAGCAATACTCACACCCTTTGTCCTTTGCCTCACCATTTTGTTGTTCCCTTTTCTTTCCCCAAATCAGATAAGTGTACATACAAAAACAGTGACAACAGGGGATAAATCATAGGGGGAAAAAATGAAAGAAAAAAGAAATCACTTCACACAGTACATTCAAAAACAAAGAAACAACACAAAAACCTCTTGTTTCCATATCTTGGAGTTCATTCTGATTAACATCGTTTTATTTGGTCATATGTACATAGCTTTTGAGCTATTGTGATCCTCTGCTAGGACTGTCCCAGACATATACTAATTATTATCAATGAGAAAAACCGTGGATCCTATGTTTCTTTGGACCTGGCTTGGATTTTTATATTGCACAAATCAAATGTGCTTATCAAAAAAGAAAATGAACTACTATTATTTGAATTTAGTACATGCTCCCCTCTAAAGGTTCCTGTGTTTAAAACTTGGCCCCTGGTATGGGACATGTTGAGAAATGGTGGAACCTTTAGAAGGCAGGGCCTCCATGAAGTCATCACTGGCCTTCCTGAGTCTCCAGTTTCCTGTTTGACCATGTGACCTCTTTGTCTCATATGCATACCATTCTGTTGCAACTTACAGAGCCCTCACCTGAGCTAAGCAGAGGTCAATGCCTTGCTTTTTAACCTCTAGAGTTATTACTTAAATAAATATCTTCCTTTATCAGTTACTCAGCCTTAAGTATTTTGTTACTGTAACAGAAAATGGATTAATACACAAGCCACTTTTGTTGTTGCTCCTTAAACCAAACCATTTTTCCTTATTTGCCTCTAGTTAGAGCGTAGACAATTCTAGGTATAAGCCATTAGATATAACAACAGCATACAGTCAATGCTTCATTGCAAGCCACCCTCTATGTGACCCAGGACATAAATACTACCTGATTTCCCAAACTGATCCCCATCTATTCACCTGTAATACATGCATTTCAGAAGAGTATTTTTGGTTTGTTGCTTTGGGGGAGAAGGGGAGTTTGTTGTTGTTTTCAAGGGAATCATTTTTGGCAAAAGAAGGATAGAACAAAGCTCTAGCAGACTGGAAGAATAAAAAACCCAAAGAAAGTGATTAATATCAGTGCTGCTAATTTTCTACAAGCACTTGTCGGCACAGCAGTGAGCCAACTCAGACAGTGCCAAAAGTAATCTCAAAATCCTCTAGCATCTCACGCTAGCAATAAAACGCAGATTTATGTGGTGCAGCCCATAATAGAAGATAGAATAAAATCATCCTAGATGACTAAATCGCAATGTTTCTGGTTGGGGAGCTTAATAACTGAACTCTTTCTCCCCCTGGGGACTGCTCAGCCATTTGTTTTCATTTCTCTGACATTTTGTCAGAGACTCATAATCAGATGTGCTGCCCTCCTTCATGGTCTGGGCTGCAGAATCAGTGTACTGCACAGCAACGTCAGAAAACCCAGGTCCAGGTCCTGCTCTGTCACCCCTAACTCCAGGGCCTGAAGCAAGTTGCTCTGATTAACGACACCAAGACCTTCTTACACTCCACCATAGAGCGTCTTCCAGGATCACACTCTCAGGATCTCGCCTCCTCACTCCAACTGGTTTTTCTGCCCCATTTGGCTCTGCATGTAGGGCCTAGTTTAGACAACTTGCAAAAGGAAATAGTTTGAAAACTCAGATTACTTTTAAAACTGCTCTGAAATAGTGTCATCTTTTATTGTCACCTAAATTGTGTATACTTTCTTCTATAAGATAAACTAGATTTTTTTCTCTCCTGTAGCTCTGACCTTTCCCATCTTTTTTAATCCATGTTTGTTTATTTTTCCCTCCCATTTCCCTCTTATCACTCCTGACAAAGACCTGAATCTGTCATGTTTTGTTTCTGATTTTGAGACAGTGTCTCATTAGGTAGTCCAGGCTGGCCTGTAACTGCCTCAGCTTCCCAAGAGCTGAGATTTTAGTCATGTACTACCACCTTCAGCCCTAAACCTATCTCTGTCACCCACAGGCAGTGCTTACTTGCCAAGTGATACTGATAAAAGGACACTCATTACTCTGTACCAATGTCAGGGCAAAATTACGGTAAGCCACTAAGAAACAGTTTCAAGAAGTTTATATCTTTAGCACAAGTACACATGGAAAGCACACAGCGACATTTAGGGGGTAAAGTTGGAGACATGATATGGGATACACCTGTGGGAAAAGTGTGGGGAAAAAAAAACAAATCTTGAGATCATTTCTATGTATGAAGACTGCTCTTCCTGTCCTCAAAGCAAGAATAGATTATAAACCCCCACAAAACAACAGTGAGTAAAAGCAGCACTGTTCAGTATCAGGAAACAGCAGACAGCAATGTGCCTGACTGTCAGCACCAGCGAGGAATGCAGCTATAAATACAAATGAGACCAAGTACACCAGTAGACACCAAACTGATAAAGACTCTTCTGCAAAGCTTAAACATACTGCAAGGATATCTAGGAGGGCTGAGGTGTCTCCAGAGTCCTTTATCAGTCTTGACTCCCAGATCAGATTTTGAATCTATCATGGATTCATGACTAAGGTAAACTGAGATCAAGAATAAGCACAAATGCACTGAAAAAGAAAATTTAGAACAAGACAGGGATAACAGATATCCCCTTAAAGACTAAGGTGTTAGCTCTGGATTAAGAGAGCACCAAAATAATATGAATATATATATACATATATACACATTCATATATACATATTCATATATTTACATGTATTTATACATATATGCATTCATATATATCATATATAGTAAAATACTTTATGTATAATAAGCTACATAAGATATATAGTATATATGTATTATATATAATACATACTATATAGCACAGTATATATAGTATATACTATTATATATTATATATACTGTATATATACAGATTATATATACTGTATATATTACTATAATATATAATACATAATATATAATATATACTATATATAATATATAGTACAGTATATATAATATATGATACAGTATATTATATATACTGTATATGCTACAGAGTATATATAATATATACTACATATATAGACATTTACATATGTATATAAACAATATACTATACTATGTATTCTATACTATACAATATATTCTATATTATAATATACTATATTTAATAATATATTCGACATATAATAGTACAGTTTAATATATAATATAATATATAGCAAATATTACAGAATACTATATACCATATATACAACATGTAATATACTAAATACTACAATAGGTAATAATATATATAGTATATATATAATGTTGGTGTAAAGAATCACAGAGAGGAGAAAGAATCATTGTTAAAATGTGCCTTGGTAGTCAGTTTTCTATTCCTGTAATTCAGTTTATAAGGAAAATGATTCTTTGACTTATGGTTTCAGAGTTTTCAGGCCATGGCTTCTGGGTCCTCTCACCTTTCAGCCCATGGCAAGGCTATATACATCATGGCAGGGATCATGTGGTAGTGCAAGTCAGTCACTTCACAATAGCCAGGAAGCAACAAGGTGAAAAAGGAAGATACTTGTGTCCTATGATCCCCATTGAGGGCATGCCTCCAATGGCTTAAGATCTCACAGCAGGCTCCACCTACTCTTCAAGGTTCCACCACCTCCAATAGCACCACAGGCTGGGGACAAAGCTTGAGATAAATAGGCCTTGAGGAAACAAACACCCAAAGCATAGTAGCACCTAAATTGGTTGGGCTAAGTTGACATTATTGTCAAATTTCTGATACACACAGTTGATAATACCCCTTGTGATAAAATGAAAAATAACCATAGTCTTTATCTCTAATTCCTGGCTCAGAGCTCCTAAAATTATTGGAATTACACAAATGATAAGAATTTTTATTATTCAAGAAAAAGTTCCCTTTGCCAACCCGTTTATGCTAATGTGATAATGTGCGGGGGGAGGGACCTAGATAATCTCTGGATGGGCATTAATCTCAAGAACCTCCCACCTGATTACATGGTAAGAACTTTCAGTCCCATTCCACTAAGGGGGCCCCTGGAATGGGATAGAGGCTGAAGCCTGAGCTCAGTCAGATGGCCAACAGTTTAGTCAATCATGCCTGCTTGTCTTAATCTGCTTGAGCTGCAATGTCAACATACCATTGACTGGGTGGCTTCAACAGCAGAAATATATTTCTCATAGGCTTGACATTGGAATGTTCAAGACCAAGATGCCAGTTGAATTCGTTTCTGGGAAGAGTAACATTTTCGGCTTCCAGATGACTACCTCCCACTGTAGCCTCAAATAGCCTTTCCTTAGGGCATGTGTAGACAAATATTTACGAAGGTATCTCCTAGTCCTTTTATAAAACCACTAAACCCACCATGAGGGCCTCATCCTCACAATCTAATCTAACCTTAATCACCTCTGGTGTTCTGTACTATCACTTTAGGGATTAGGGTGAAGAGGCTACAAGTGTTCATTGTATAATTCCACTATAATACAATCCTACTTCAAGGTTTGGGGAGTTTTCAATTGGTGACAACAAGGATGTGTTGGAAGGGCAGTATGTCTGCAGAATGCATGGAGAATTGCTTTACCCAAGACCTTGACACACTCTATATCTCATCATCTAGCTATTTTTATCCTATGTAACCAACCAGTAATCCTAAGTATTTTGCTGAGTTCTGGGAGGAGGAGGGGGAGGAGGAGGAGGGGGAGGAGGAGGAGGGGGAGGGGAGGAGGAGGTTGATTAAACCTAAGAGTTTTGCAATTTACCCATCCAAATATGGGTAGTCTCTAGGATTTTCAGGTGGCTCCTGAAGTGAGGGCAATCTAGTTGGACTGAACTCTGGGGTCTGGTTAATTGAACTGAAACATAAAATATCCAGTTAGTGTAGAATTATGGTGGGAAATATTGTACTTTCCCATGACCCCATCTCATGCCCTAACAGAAAGATATCTTTAAATGAACTATATAACTCATAAGTGGGGAATGGGAGGGAAAAACTGGGAGAGAGCAACATTTTTTTTAATTTACTCTTTTCCTGACTTATGTAATTCTAAGTCCTCTGTATGTTACCTTTATAATAACAATAAAACACTTTTTTAGAAAAGGAAGATAGGTTTTCCTTTTGACTGGTCAATGTAGTAGACAAAATTCTAAGATAAATTCTTAGTGTAGTCAGGACCTGTAAGTGTGATAAGATCTTATTCCTATAATTAGGATATTTTATAAAGCAAAAGAGATTTTTATAGATGCAATTAAGGTCCTTAAATCGATTGACTTTGAGTTAAACAAAAGTGATATAATTCTGGAAAGACTTACTACTATAAAGCATTTAAAAGAGCTTCTAAAAGTCATAAATATATGAAGTCAGAGATTCTTATGCTGGCCTAGAAGAATCAGACACCAGATTTGGGGAGAAGCCATAATACCACATAGGAAGAAACTGAATGGCTTCTACTTGCTGAGAGCAGCCCTCAACCAATAGACAGGAACAGAACAAATCCCCAGTCCTAGACCCACCCATCAGGAACCAGTTTTCAACATCTGCTTAGAAAAAGATCCCTGAGCTCCAAAAAGCAACCCAGTCAATAATTTGGTTGCAATTTAGTGAGATCCTACACTGAAAACCCAGCTAATCTATGCCCAGATTCCTGACACACAGAAACTGCAAAATAATTAAATGTGTGTCATTTAAACCAGCTCTGTGTGTGATCATTTGTTATGCAACAATAGAAAGTAAATAGACATATATAATATATAACAATCCACTTGTCTTTCTCCCACTTCAGGATAACAGGGCTGATCAAGTCTTTTTACAATGTCCTATTCATAATTTATAAGAGAGTATTAGTAAAGTACTGCTAAAGTTTACCTCAGCCCTTCAATGTATTCCAGTCTTAAAATAAGCATTTCTTATGAATTTCATCCTTGAAGACCTATGGTTTGAAATTTTCCAAATTTCTAACTGTCTTTTGAACTTAACCACTTGATAACAAAACAGGAGCTATAACTCCACTAAAATGTTGAAATTCTAACTTCTCAGTTCAAGAATTTATCCAGCAGCCTTTGCTGGATAGTTCTTTTGTTTTCCAAGTCCTCCACTACCAATAATGAAGATCCATAATGAACATGTGCTAATTAGTTTGTGCCCCTCCCCCCATAAACTCCTTGCACACCCTTGTTGTTTCTATCATTTCCCCATGTATAACAGATAATGGAGAAGGCCCATACCTCTTACAAATATGCTAAAATCAAATGACCTAGAAAACATGAAATGTGTTCAATGAGAAAAGACATCCATGAACTTAATAAATGCTTATTTGTTGAAGAACAATAATATATTTTTTTGGAATTTTAGAAGCTTAGTAATAAATTTTTGTCAAATGGCAAATGAACTCTATTGCAACACCCTACACTTATCATTCATCAAAATGCATGAAGTAGCAGGGTACCTGGGGCTCATGCCTGTAACCCTAGCTATTCAGGAGGATGAGTTTCTGAGGATCGCCAGTGGAAGCCAGTTGGGGCAGAAAAATTCCATGAGACTCTTATCTCCCATAAATTACAAAAAAAAAAAAACACAAAAAATCCAGAAGTGGCGCTGTGGCTCAAGTGTTAGAGCCCTAGCCTTGAGCAAAAAAAGCTCAGGGACAGTGCACAAGCCCTGAGCTCAAGCCTCAGTACAAGCACACACACACAAAAAAAAACCAACCCTGACTTTTCAAATACCTCCTAGTGGGTAACTTCCAGTTCCATCTGGGTAGTTGTAATTATCAAAATCTTCCCCCTTAGAGTGAAAGCCTCATATCCTCAGCAGGAGCTGGGTTCTGGGGGGAGGAGGAGAAAAACCAAGTGTGAAGTGACCTTGGAAATACCATTTACCCCATAAAGTAACTAAACAATGCAGGGTAGTCTCTCTTTATGGTGAAGGCATTGGTTAAATATACTCAGAATAGCTAAACTAAACAATGAAGTCTTCACAGAAGAGGTAGAATGTAAATGGAACTTAAATGTCAGCAAGAACATGAGAAGTAGGAAGGTAACTTTAGATGCAATAAACAAAAAGAAGAAGATCATGGAATGCACTCCCAGAAAAAAAGGGTGCTTGTCTGGTGACTGTGAAGGGTCCTGAAAGCTTGACAAAGGAGTTTGAAGTTGATATGGTGGGAACCAGCAACCTCCAAAGGTCTTAAGTACTATTAGTTTCTCTCTCACAAGAGCACTTTATTTAAGCACCCAATGGGTGTTGTGTGTTTTGTATCCTGTACCCCAAAGAGGGAAATGGGAATGGAATATCACAGGTCCTAGCAGGATTTAGAAAGAAGGATTTGAAAAAAGCCCAAGGCCTTTCGTGGTCGAGTCAACTGTTACTTGTTCTACAAACTTGTTTGAGGAAAAACTGCCAGAATCCAAGTGGCTTTCTGGTCACCTGTTTCTTTGTGCAGTTCAGCTTCTGAATTTTGTGTAAAATTTCTCCTTTTCTCTACTTTGCCAAAAAAAGATGAAGTATTTTTTATTAGCAACAGAATTCAGAAAACCAAATTCCTACAGTACAGCCATCATAAATAAAAGAAATGTTTTAGTCAGTCTTTGGAGATAATCTATACATTGCTTCCCAAGTGTGCCCTACAGTGAAGTTCCTCTGAGATAGATTTGGGACCGTTCTCATGCTTCACAGCACAGCCCACTTGGAGTTAGGTAAGTTGCATCAAAGTAAACTGATTATATTCTTTTATACCTCACAATAATGGATGCACAACATTCTGTACATGTTATGGTGGCTAAATCAGGCAAGCTACCACTCTGAACTAGTACTCATTCAAATGTATTTGATTTCAATGAGATGGTGTCATAGACTAACTCACCAAGAGGGACTACTATCCAGAAAGTACTCAGAACAACGCCGTGAGACTTGTCACCTTCATTTAGCCACGTGGAATTGGGACCCAGTCTGTGAGCAGTTCATTTGGGGACAGTTAAAAGAAAGGCACCCAGGGCTAGGCACAGCAGCGTGCACCTGTAATTCTACCTTCTGGAATAGCAAAATTAACTCAAGACCCTATCTGAAAAAAACAGATAAATCAAAAGGAAGGGGGTATAGCTTAAATAGTAGACCACTTGCCTAGCAAGCACAAGACTCTGAATTCAATCCCCAATGTTGTTTAAAACAGAAAAGCAGAGGCACCCAGTATCTACAGCTAAGCTTCTCATAGCACTAAGGAAAAGAAGGTATGCATTCCCCCTGTGATTGTCTCCTAAGAGCAAGGATCAGGGCTCAGGAGACTACCTAAATCCTAACTCTTATCTCCCAGATGCAGACTTAATGGTGACTTCTTTACATCATTATCTTACCTCTAAAGGCATATGGAAAATGCTTTTACTAGCAATAAAAACAGAAAAGCAAGATAACCGTGATTTGAGGAATGAAGAATGACTGACCATAAATATTTTCAGACTTGACATGTGGTTTTCCTTCTTGAAAACTCCATGGCTTTCCTTCTGAGAGGGAATGCTTGCTTCACAGTATTTGAAATCAGCAGTCAATAGTCATTATGCTAATTCCACAGGCTGCCCTAAGACACAAGACACCATCTCAGAGATATCCCTTAACTTTATCTCAGTCACCAAATTTGTATCTATGAGATGATTTTTCTGTTTTTCATGACTTAAATGATTATTTGTCTTCTTTTACATGTAGAACACTGTGCTTCAAACAAAAAAATGTAATGTGGACTCCTGTCCACACATGCTAACATGTAGTCTGTCTTCACGGATTGTCAGAGATAAGGACATTTATAAAGGAGATGCATCTACTTCCTCGCAGCTCTGAGTACAGAGGAGGTCAGTGTCACAGAGCCAGCAATCTGGAGTGGCTCTTATCTCTGCATCCTCACCCAACAGAAGGCAGGACTGGGGAAGTCAGTCCTATTTTCATACCCACATACTCTTTGTATAGCATCATTGATCCATTCATTCATTAAGATGGCCCACTCATCACCCAAACAGCTCCCAACCTCCCAAAACTTCCATGCTGCAGAACAAGTTGCCAACACATTCAGACCACAGCAGAGCATATAGATGTGAAGCTGAATGAAAATATAAATGAAGAAATGATCAGGTACGCAAACTATGAGAATGAGTTGCTGCTCTCTGCCTCTTTTCAATGTCCTGTTATTTCAACAGGAGAAGGGTCAATTCTTTAAACTTCAGAGTGGAGTATCATAAGAGAATAGTCATATACTGGCTCCTAACCAAATGAAGCAGCAGCAGCAGCTCTTGTTCCAGATCAAGACATGACAACTTTGCAAGCAAGGTTTAATGCATAAGTCTACACATCTGGAGACAGAATTCAAACTCCATATATCACAGAATTCAACTCCGTATATCACACCTTTCATCAAAAGTTGCCACAAATTAAAGTAAACAAATGTTTCCTAGTATAGCACTAACAAACAGAAATGTAATTGAGGGCAACATAGGCATAATAAGAGCTTTCATAGCATTAAAATACCAAATTAAAAAGGTTTTAGCTGAGCTCTGTCAGCTCACATCTATAATCCTAACTAATCAGGAGGCTGAGATCTGAGGATCATGGTTCAAAGCCAACTCAGGCAAGAAAGTCCTTGAGACTCTTATCTTAAATAAAAAACTACTCAGAAAAGGCCAGAGGTGGCACTGTGGTTCAAGTAGTAGAGCTCTAGCCTTAAACCAGAGAAGCTCAGGGAAAGCATCCTAGCCCAGAGTTCAAACCCCAAGACTGGCACAAGGAAAAAAAGGTTTTTAAAAAGGTGAAATTAGTTTTCGTAGTGTTTGTGTATGTATGTGCTGGTCCTGGGGTTTAAACTTTGGGCCTTGGTGCTCTCCTTGAGCTTGTGTACTCAAAGCTAGCATTCTACCACTTGCGCCACAGCTCCTCTTATGGCTTTTTTTGGTAGTTAACTGGAGATAAGAGTCTCATGGGCTTTTTTGCCTAGGCTGGCTTCAAACTAAGAACCTCAGATCTCAGCCCCCTGCATAGTTAGGATTACAGGCATGAGCCACCAGCACCCAGCTTTAGTACTGTTTTTTAAACCCAGTATATGGGAAATGTTTTCATTTCCATAAGCAATCAGCATCTTTAAAAAAATGGTATTTTATATCCATCTCCCCACACTTAGTCTTCCATGGCTGGTGTTTGTTTAGTGCTCACATCTCAGTGTGAACTAGCCACATACCAAGTACTCAGTTGCTATGTAGAGCTGTGAGTAGCACAACCCCATGCAAACAGAGAGACAGGGACAGGGAGGGGAAGAAAACTACACCAAAGATCAGATCCAACTAGAATGGAAGAGTCACATGGATTTCAAGTATTTCTTAATCTTCCTTATCTTTGAGGTAATAAATGACAAATCCTATCCACGGAGAATAATCGTAAGCAACTGATACTTTGGAAGGTCACAAGAACTCTTAGCAATCATAGTCTTCAAGATTCAAGTTTGCTACCTTTTTACTTTCACAGCACTCTCTGGCAACATCTGTGTTACAAGTACTCAAGCCACCTTGAGACCTGAGACAGTAAAGAGTTAATTAGCCAATTGTCCAAATGCTTCTGCTCTTCCAGTTTTTCAGATTAAATATGTGAATGAAGTAAGCCAATCACCAGTGGCTCGCTCATACCTGTAATCCTAGCAACTCAAGAGGCTGAGATGTGAGGAATGCAGTGCAAACCCAGCCAAAGTAGGAAAGCTCATGAGACTCTTAATTCCAATTAACCACCAACAAAAGCCAGAAGTGGAGCTATGGCTCCAGTGGTAGACTGCTAGCCTTGAGCAAAAAAGCTCACAGACAGCACCCAGGCCCTGAATTCAAGCCCCAGTATCAGATAGCACACACATACACACACACACACACACACACACACACACACACACTTAAGTAAATTAAAGGTAACAGCTCCTCAGTCATATTCAGGGTTCCAAGTCCATACCAGACAAAAGCCTTTCTTTGGTGCCAGTAATTATCTCCATTCCTCAGCTAAGATCAGAGCTACTTAAACAAAATAGAAATGAAAGAAGAACTTTCTGATTAATTTCCATTTCGGTGTCATATCCTTTAGAGTAAGAAATAAATCTTGTAGCCCATGACCTGGCAAGCTGATTCACTAATATCCATGAACCTTTGAGCATAATAAGCTAAAATATCATCACTGCCACATTGGGTACTTTCATAAGAATTTGACTTTAAGTCATTTTCTGCCAAGGAAACACATTTTGAACCCAGCAAGGGTTGGGCTGAGGTCTTCTGCTTTTAGTTTTGTCCCAGAACAAAGCTATTCTACTTCCCATAGTGCTCTGTTCTCAAACTTGACCAAGTAACAGAACCCTCTGATTATCATATTCTTGGAATACAATGAAAAGTTAACATACAAAAATTAAATTACACAACTTTATATTAAACCATATACTACTTTAGACACCAGTATATACAATCAAGAATATATATCAACAATGTAAAAAAAAGTTGATGTTGGCCATCTGTTCAGAACACAGAATACAAGTCAGGATCTATCTATTAGAATGTGGGTGTCCATCAGTGCATTTACTAGAGAAAATGAATAAAGCCAGATGTAGAGCAATAGCTGGACTCTGTAAGGAGTGTTTTCTTAGAAACTTCACTTGAAAATTAAGGCTTAGCCAGGCACCTGCAGCTCATGGCTGTCCTTCTAGCTACTCAGGAGGCTAAGAACCATAGATTGTGGTTCAAAGACAGCCAAGGGAGTCCACAATATTTCATCTTTGGTTTACCAGCAAACACTGGGTTGGGAACATGGTTCTAACGGGGGAACTCCAGACATGAACAAGTAAGCCAAGGAGAAAGAGGCCCTTAAATTCAAACTTCTACTCACAAAAGAAACTAATAGGTTTGAGTCAACATTTTTCCCAGACTACTTTTATATATATATATATATATATATATATATATATTTTATTATCAAACTGAATTACAGAGAGGTTACAGTTTCATACATTAGGCATTGGATACATTTCTTGTACTGTTTGTTACCTCGTCCCTCATTCCCCCCTCCCCCAGACTACTTTTTAATAGAATTCAAAACTTTGACATAGAAAAATGATGTCAAGTCTTAGCCACTAGCCAAAAAAAAAAAAAAAGGACTGATTTTTTTTTAAATTTGTGGCTCATGGTTATCCTCAGAATCCCAGTGCAATCAACAAGAGGTATGCCAATTAAGAGCAATTGCATAATTCCAAAGAACAAATCTACTGGAGTAGATCAGTTAGACTATGCCAATGATTCTACCACCAGTTTCCCACCTGCCAGGTATGGGAGGAAGGTAAAAGGAAGAACTCTTTAAATGAATTGCTTGGCCTAAAGCTGTAATCTAACTTAATATGTAAACAGACTCCAGCCTGCTCATGTAAGAAGTAACTGAATCTCACTCAGCCCATCACTAACAACCAACTGTTCATACCATGTTCAAGTAAAACATATAAAAGCTATAAACATTTAGATACCTTACTTCCTATTTTTGTACCACATTTCCTTTTCATCTAGCTAAAAACATAAGCTACTCAGTCTGATAGAATATTATGTTCTAAACCACACTTGGTCCAGGCTACTACTCCATTCCAGAATCATAAATAAATCCCATTAAGATCTTCAAAGATAAAATTGTCATAGTCTTTTCTTTCAGAGGTTTACTATACTAATTTAGTTGAGATAGGGAAAACCAAAGGCCTTCGGCTCCGTAGCAGTGTTATTCCTCATTGCCAGGGCAGCATCTACATGATCATGGCTATGTTTGCTAGAACCTTTGCATCAAAGGTCCTTGCCTACAGCCCAAGGAAGAAAAGTCAGAAATACAATGATACAAAGATGATTGAATCAGAGCTTATAGTTTTCTTTACAAGTATTTTATTATGCAAAAGGTAAAAGAGAATACTGGAGCGAATTCCATTATTCATCACCCAGCTTCAGTAACTGTCAATACATGGCCCGCCTTGTCGATTTACCACTCTACTCTCACACATACATTTTGTTATTTTGAAACAAATGCCAAGTTTTATATTATTTCAAGCATAAATATCTCATGTGTAGCCACAAAAAATAGAGCCTTTAAAAAAATTACCATCTTTGCAAAGGCAACAGTAATTTCATAATGCCAAATATTCATTGTTCAGGTATCTCTTGTTGTCTCATATAATTTTAACCAGTAGTTTAAATCAGAATCCCCTCAAAAAGTCAATATGTGCTTCGTTTCTGTGTCTCAAGATTTTCTGTAAATGGGAAGGCTTGATTATATTTTAGTTCAGGTTTTTCAGGTAGAGAAATTCATAGGTGATGCTGTGTACTTCTTATTACATCACATCAGGAGGTACATAATGTCTGATGTTAATATTGATCAAGGAGTTCAGGTGTTGCCAGCTTGATCATCCATTATAAAGTTCCCTATCAGCTTTTCAACTAATAGTCTTAGCAGGCATTGATGTTAATTGCTTAGATCAATTATCTCATTAAGGGCTGAAATGTTGATGGTTTGAAATCTATCATTTTCTCTTCATTTATTAACTGGATTTTTCTATAAAGAAAAACTCACCAATAATTTGGTTGTTCTGAAGTATAAGTCACACAGAAAAAAAAAAAACAAGCCAAAGATTAGATGCTTTGGTATTATTTACCTTTTTTCAGAATAATGGGTTGGTTCTCTAGACTACAGCAAAGGTGATTGATTATTTTTTATTTTATTACAAATTCATGCTTCTTACTTGATCTTATTCATTTTTGTCCATTTGCATTTACTTTTCTTTTTTATTTTCAAATGTCCTGTTTTAGCCAAGCTGACTCCTGAATCATTTTAACTTATTTCTCTATGTCTTGACAGTTTTCTTGCTCTGGGGAGTGACCAGATTTTCCAGTCCTTTTCTCCCCTTCACATTTATTCTCCCAAATATGGGATTCACACTTTTGCCACAAGTCCTGGTTCTGTTTCCTGTATTTGGTATTTACAGACCACAATATAAGTGTTCATTGATAATGGACTGTTCTGGAACTTTGTGTAGTAGACATTTCTAAGAAATATTTGCTTATTAAATATATATCAAAAATTCAGGTTGATATTTCTGATCAAATGTAGGATAACAGCTTTTATTTAACTTCCTTAATTTTCCCATGGTATATTTTTCTCTTGCATTAAAAAAATCTTTTCCTAGTGACATTAACAATTTGAGATTTTTCTTTGCAGGTCGTTTTCCTCCTTCAGATAAATATACCCCCATAACAGATGTCCAAATTACTGAGTTTTTAATGTCATTTGAAATAATTTTACTTGATGTAAACCACCTACATGATATACAATTCTGTTTATTTATTTCTCATCTTTTAATTTCTAATGTTTGCTTCCATATTTCAAAAATCAAATAAATGAAATAATATTTAATTAGAAATACTGTCATCTGTTTTTGGTTTATGTTTAAAGTATGTTTTCCTTTTTCACACACACACATATATATTTCACATATATATTCACATATATTTTTTTCACAATTTTTCTCTATTGTCTAGAGGCACCACAACCTAGCTGATTCTTTTAGCAATGAATGACCAGAGAGACATTCTAGTACTTACAGCATTATCTGTACTGCTAGAAACCTGGAGTCTGAGCCTCAACTTCTTCCCTACCCTGCTTAATCTATCTCTGTGGCCACCAGGAAGTACTCAGCTTAAGATTTCTGTAAAATGACCCAAAGTCTGTCTTCAGGTTTCTACTACTTCCATTCACAGTCTTATGCCTCCAAGGAAGCTGACTCCATCCTCAGCTCTGAGGATGGGCCCACATTGGAGGCCAGTCTTAAATCTGGGATGAAGTCAGAAATGATCATGTTCCTGGCCAATGAGACTCATTGAGAAAAACCCCTACTGAGGAAATTCTCCAGAAAGTTGAGAGCTACCCTTGAGCAAAAAAATTCATGGACAGTACCAAGGCCCTGAGTTCAAGCCCCATTACTGGCACAAAACAAAAAGGAAAGAAAAAAGAAAGCTTGTGATATTCTTATACCAAGTTCCACGTGATCTACTTATTCATCTCTGTCACCTGACTTGGATTCATTCCAATACTAGCACAGTCTTCTAAATCCTTTCACTGCTGGTTTCTGCCTGCCAACAAAACCCACATAGTCCCTCTTCCCTCCACCACAGCAGCAGCACCAGTCTCATGCTGTTTATTAGCTTTGATGATAACAGAGAGCAATATAGAAAACAAAGTGTTATTAAAGGCAGCCATCCCCATTCCAAGGGGTCCATTCATTCTTTCATTCATTGTTTCTTCTATTTGGAATTTGTCACTGTTTATAGTCCCCTCAAGAATCTGAACCTCACCCAGCACTGGTGGCTCATGCCTGTAATCCTAGCTACTAAGGATGTGAGTAGCTGAGATTTGAGGATCCCAGTTCAAAGCCAGGCCTGGCAGGAAAGCCCAAGAGGCTCCAATCCCCATTTAGCCAGAAGTGGAGCTGTGGCTTAAGTGGTAGAGTGTCAGTCTTGAATGAAAAAGCTAGGAAACAGCACCCAGGCCCTGAGTTCAGGCCCCAGTACTGATACGAGTGCACGCACGTGCGCACACACACACACAAATCTACACTGCCCTCCATGTCTCTTCCAGGTTCTTTGACCATCTCAAGGCAGTGGACAGCTTCAGACATCTGTTATTTTACCAGATAAAGCACTTAACTCATCCTTACAGCAACATCTACATACCTTATTTGCCACATCACACAGACTCATTAAGACATTTTCCTATTTAGAAATAATAATTCTGGCTCCAAAAGAGGAATTCTGCCTTTCTTTTGGGCCAATATGCTTCAATTCAACAAGCTTTTAAAACTTCATGGATTTTCCTAACACTTAAAACAGAATAATGAGGCCTAGTCACATTGCTAGAAATCTTTATCAGTGGATAAAGTTGGAAAATATATTTAAACTGTCTCAACTGTAAAATGAAGATAAATAATGATAGCTAACTCATGACTTGTAAGGTTTCATGATGATTACATGAATTAATACACACAAAGGGCTTTGAGCAGCACCTGGGACATGGTGAGCACTTAACCAATGTTAGCTGCTGCTACTGCTGCTATCATTTTAATCAGAAATCTTTGCTCTGAAAAAGGTTGTTTGGACTTGCTGCCGCAGGGAGATAAGAATACCTATAGAACATGGTTATTGTGAGGACTGAATGATGGATATGACTTGAAAGCACCCTGGAATGTAGTGGCAAGTGTAGGCAAGATCTCAGAGCTAGCAGGATTAGTAAGAACGTATGCAAAGTACCTGACCATGGGAGAAGATCAATAATTTGAGATCCTATCATTTGACTTCTCAGGGAGGTTACAGATGTTTTTAAGTACTGAAGCAGGCCCAGGGCACCTGGTAACGTTTAAACCCTGGCAAGAGGCCCTGTTTTGATTCTCATCTTGAGTCTCTATTGTTCCCTCATTCCCATTGTCAGTAGGAGTAGCGTTGCTGGGCACGGTGCTGGCCTGTGACAGCTGAGCATTGCCTCTGTCAGCTACTGAGCTCATCTTCTGTGGGTAACTAAAGAAAGACACAATATATATTGTGCAAAATGCAAGCAAACAAGGAAGGAGGGGTCTTATTGCCCAATCCCAATTCCTATCAGCCCCCCACCCCACACACACACTTGCTCCGGGTTGGATGAGCCATCTGTGTAAGAATTTACTGATGGTCAGTGTTCATTCTGGCCACTGCACCTGGCCAACAGGTTTACAGCCCCAGCCCAAAGCTCCCAGGGCAGGACGGTTGCTCTATGTGCCAGGGTGAATAGAAAACAAACAGAAGACCAACCTTTCTCCCAGATCTTTCTCCAGGTTTACCTAAACCAAGTGGGCCATAAAGCCATACCAACTGCCACAGGACTAAAATGGACATGGTGGTAAGAAAACCACAAGACAACTGAACCTGAGCCAGGCATCAACCATTACCAAAGTCATGGGTCAAGGTGATTGAAAGTGTTAGAATCTCTCAGAAACAAATAGCAGCTCAACAGGGAGACAGTCAGAACAAGGTGTTTTCTGCCTTTCCCATGGGAGTGCTAATGCATCTGGGCAGTTTCATATACTTACAAAACCAAACCTGTAAAGATCAAATTACAACAGAATCTGTTATACATAGGTGGGGCCCTGCATTGAAAGAGATATGGGTTTGGGGTCCCACCACGGGCTACTCTCTCACTTGGTGATGTGATACAGTACCGAGGCTAAACCCAGACCCATAGATCTGGTAGTAGCATCTGATTGTTGTGAGCTACAGAACACAATGAGTGAGGGTCAGAGAGGGCTCTAGGCATGAGGCTGAGATGATTCAGCCTCCAAACAGCAGAAAACATCCAAACCTTGTAACAGTTAAACACTGAAAATCAGAGAAACCTTTTGACCCCCACCTCTTAGAAACAAACATCCCATTGAGCGGTTGGCTTCAGGAGTTTCTCGGTCCTTTGCAAAATGAGGAAAAGAAGAGGAAAATCTTGTGCAAACAGTACTGGCTATTCACAGGACTGACCATTATGCTGTAATAGAAGTCTCTTAAGAAAGGATCTAATTAAATGCACCTGCACTAAAATGATTACGTGGCTATTATCTGCCCACCCAGAGAAAGTGAAAACCACAAAGTCTGAAGCACGGCAAGCAGCAGGCTTAATTGTCTTCTGTAAGGAATGGCTTTTGTTTTGCTCAGTGCTCCATCAAAAACACTAAGTGTTAATGTGTCCTGTATAATCTATCTGGCCAGCTAACTAGTTTAATCCATCACACACCATGGGAAAGCATAAAAGCAGGTTGGTAGTGACAAGTTAATAGTAGAGGCAGGAAATAAAATGGAGAAACGCAATTTGATTGATGGTGTTGAACTATTAGGTGATACTGTAGATGGACTCTGCCTGGTTTTATATAGTGGCCAATCAAAGCAAAATAGATCTAGTAATTTAAAACTTTAAACATGGTCCTTCAATTAAAATTTTAAAAGGCCAGTGGATGTATTGCATTCCGGTGGAGCAATAAAAGTTCAATTACACCCAACTCTTGACTATCTACAAGTGGATCCAACATAACAAATCTTAATCCCAGCCCTTCATTGTCCTGATTATTGGCTCTGCAAGCCCAACCCTGCTTATTACAAAATCTTTGCCTCTATCTGCACTTTTACACACCACAGTGGAGCTGAATGAAGAAGGGACATTTCAAATCAAATATGCATTTGCCATTTTCCCCAACAGAGACCTTGGGAAAGTGAAATGTACCCATATTAGAGGATCTAGAGGAATCCAATTAGTCCTGCTGCTATCTGCAAATCACAATGCTGCCCATTCCCCAGATGGAGAGGGAAAATTAGAAGGTCTCACAGAAGCAAAATAGGATACATGTATAACTCTTCAGAGCTTCTTAGTCATCATGGAGGGCTTGTTGGGTTCAACTGAACCCAGTAAGCAAAACAGATGTCCTCTGGGTCTGTTTTGTGTTATACAGAACAAACAGTCTGCAGCCTTATAAATAAGATATCCATTTTATTTATATTCATATTAGGATCCTAGCAATACAATTTCTCTTTCTCTCTCACACACATACCATCTCTCTCTCTTTCATAAACACACACACACACATTAAATACATATAAGTTTAATCATTACAACAGCAAAATGTTAGACAAACCCTATGAGATAGTTGGTTAAATAAAGTATCACACACCTCTTGATGGGATGCCAACAGGTATAAGGAAAGAAAAATGAATGACTACGTTCTCTCTATTCTAATATGAATTGATCCTCAAATCATATTGCTAAATTTTAAAAAAAAATGAAAGCTGGGTGCTGGTGACTCATGCCTGTAATACTAGCTACTCAGGAGGCTGAGATCTGAGTATCGAGGTTCAAAGCCAGCCCAGGCAGGCAAGTCCATGAGAGTGTTATGTCCAATTTATCACCAGAAAACTGGAAGTGGCTCTGTGGTTCAAGTGGTAGAGCAATAGCCTGGAGCTGAAGAGCTCAAGTACAGCACCCAGGCCAAGAATTCAAGCACCATGACCATCAAAAATAAAAGAAGGAGGAGGAGGAGGAGAAAGAGAAGGAGGAGGAGGAGGAGGAGGAGGAGGAGGAGGAGGAGGAGGAGGAGGAGGAGGAAGGGAAGAAGGAGGAGGAGGAGGAGGAGGAAGAGGAGGAGGAGGAGAAGAAGAAGAAGAACAACAACAACAACAACAAGAGGAAGAAGGAGGAGGAAGAGGAGGAGAAGAAGGAGAAGGAGAAAGAGAAGAAGAAGAAGAAGAAGAAGAAGAAGAAGAAGAAGAAGAAGAAGAAGAAGAAGAAGAAGAAGAAGAAGAAGAGGAAGAGGAGGAGGAGGAGGAGGAGGAGGAGGAGGAGGAGGAGGAGGAGGAGGAGGAGGAAGGGAAAGAGGAAGATGTAAAAGTAAAGCTATCCACAAACTCGTGCCCACACACACTGACTTACATATGCATGAAATCACTCTCCATAAGGATATAAAGGACACGTAACCTTGATCGCCTCTTAAGGAACAAAGTGGATTGGGACAAGAATAAAGACACTTCATTATACAATTGTAAACCTTTTGAGTTTTGAACATGTGAGTACATTACCTACTGAAAAGCAAATAAGTTGCCTACTGAGACGTTTAGTCTCTGTTCCCAGCTTTCTGTTTCTCCTCAGTTGAGTCCCTCCAGCATGTGTGTGGAAGCATGCTCTGAGCCCCAGCTCTTCTATCAGTTTTGTTTCTGACTTCACTAGATGCATTAGGAGTCACTTCTCATTGTAGAGATGAATCCATTAACATTTTCCTGTATCCATTGGTCCCAAACCCAACAATCACACATGAAGTCATCCAGAAGTCGATTTCGTTACCTCCCCTCGAAGACCCAAAATTGCACTCATTCTTCATCGAGGTCTCAGCTCAACAGTGACTTGAAGTCATTGACCTTGATGATATAACCCATTTCTCACTGAAAAAATGTAGTTGCTTCCTTTGCTAAACATGATATCAGATTGTATTATAAGCCGCCTCAGGCTGGAATTGGCAATTTCCTTCTTGGCTACTCACACCTCACCCCAAAGCCCCTAAGCTCACTCAGTCCATGGAACAGTTGTCCTAAGCAAAGCCCAGGCACACATAGAATGGAAGACATCCATCTGTATGTTTCTGCTCTTACTTCCACAGCCACAGGATCTCAAGATGAACCCTGGTCCTGCCCTATCTATCAATGTTGTATGCTATGGTGATGTCTGGTCTGGCATTAGAGCACCACTTCTGTGTTTCTGTATTCCATATTTGTACTTAGGATATACAACCAGAGGCCCCCTAAATATCCTTCATGCCATGTTGACTCCACTCACTGTCTTGGACCTATCTTGGAAGTCTGCACATAAAGATGTGCTTTGCAAAGGCAGTTACAGTTTGGACAATGACATTGTGGCCTGCAATTTAAAAATTATCCTAGAAATACACTGACAGTATTGAATCAGACTTGCCACATCACTATTATGAGGAATATCAGGCATGTTCTTGTCTACTAAAATAATATTTTTACCAGGGAATTTTTTTCATTCATAAATACTCAGGATAGAAGAGTAAAAACAACAATATGGGTTTGCGCTTCCAACAGACCTGTATCAGAAAGAAGTCCCTTCAACTCATTAGCAACAACCTCCAACTACTAAACTCCATATAAGCTCCAGTTTGCTTATCTGTAAAATGGGGATTGTCCTGATTATTAAATTGGTTGTAAGTACTATTGCATCACAGGCACTGACTTTCAGGGGTCCTTTTCCTGAAAAACTTATCATCTACAAGACCATTGTAGTCAGCAATCATTTCTAAATTGGATTATACAAAAGAAGTTAAATCCATTTGAAATGATGATGCTATTCCAGGCACTGTGTTAGGATAAGAGACTGAGAGAAAACTCTATGCCAGTGGCTCATGCCTGTAATCCTAGCTACTCAGGAGGCTTACATCTAATGATTGCAGGTTGAAACCAGCTGGGGCAGGAAAGCCCATGAGATTCTTGTCTCCAGTTAAGCACCAAAAAGAGGAGGAGGACGAGGACGAGGACCAGGAGGAGGAGGGGGAGGTGGGGAGGAAGGGGGGAGGAAGGAGAGAGGGAGAGAGGGAGGGAAGGAAGGAAGGAAGGAAGGAAGGAAGGAAGGAAGGAAGGAAGGAAGGAAGGAAGGAAGGAAGGAAGGAAGGAAGGAAGGAAAAGAGAGAAAGAAAGAAAAGCTACAAGTAGTACTGTGGCTCAAGTGGTAGCAAAAAAGCTCAGGGAGGGCTGGGAATGTGGCTTAGTGGCAGAGTGTTTGTCTAGCATGTACGAAGTCCTGGGTTCAATTCCTCAGCACCACATAAACAAAAAGCCTGAAGTGGTGCTGTGGCTTAAGAGGTAGAGTACTAGCCTTGAGCAAAAAGAACCCAGGGGCAGTGCACAGGCCCTGAGTCCAAGCTCCAAGACTGGCAAGGAAAAAAAAAAAAAAAGCTCAGGGATAGCACCTAGGCTCAGAGTTCAAGTCCCAGAACACATACATACACACAGAGAGAGATTGAGAGTAATGTAAAAGATCTCCAAGGAAAGCTGCTGCCCGAATGACCCTAAAACAGCTAGCTACTCTGATTACTTTTCAGCTGCTTCTGACTTATTTCCTGACTTTGGTGTTGATTAGTGGAGGTACTGCAGCCCTCTTGGAACAATGAGACAAAAGCATAAGAAAGAACAAGAGAACTTCCCTGATCTCACCAAACCACTAAACTAACCCCAGAATCACAGTTCAAAGTCAGCCAGGGCAGGAAATTCAATAAAATAATTCATCCCCTTAGTAAAGTTTCTGCTATGGCAGCTAAACATACCCAACGTGCTATAGCAACTTCCTTCCAGACATCCACATTCAAATTCAAAATTGGAAAAACACAAAGTGGTTACCGGCCATTCAACGGACAAAGGCCTCATATCTAAAATATATACAGAACTAAAAAAATTACCTTCCTCCAAAACAAAACCGCAAAGAACCAATAGCCCCCTCATCAACTGGGCTAAAGACTTACAAAGAGACTTCTCTGATGAGGAAATGAGAATGGCCAAGAGACATATGAAAAAGTGCTCTACATCACTGGCCATAAAAGAAATGCAAATCAAAACAACATTGAGATTCCATCTCACCCCAGTAAGAATGTCATATATCAAGAAAACTAACAATAACAATTGCTGGAGGGGATGTGGCCAAAAGGGAACCCTACTTCATTGTTGGTGGGAATGTAAACTGGTTCAGCTACTCTGGCAAGCAGTATGGAGATTCCTCAGAAGGCTAAATATAGAACTCCCCTATGACCCAGCAATCCCACTTTTGGGTATCTATCCAAAAGACCACAAACAAAATCACAGTAAAGCCACCAGCACAACAATGTTCATTGCAGTGTAATTTGTCATAGCTAGAATCTGGAACCAACCCAGATGCCCCTCAGTAGACGAATGGATCAGGAAAATGTGGTACATATACACAATGGAATTTTATGCCTCTATCAGAAAGAATGACATTGCCCCATTTGTAAGGAAATGGAAGGACTTGGAAAAAATTACACTAAATGAAGTAAGCCAGACCCAAAGAAACATGGACTCTATGGTCTCCCTTATTGGGAATAATTAGTACAGGTTTAGGCAAGTCACAGCAGAGCATCACAAGAGCCCAATAGCTATACCCTTCTGAACACATAAGATGATGCTAAGTGAAATGAACTCCATGTTATGGAAACGATTGTTATATCACAGTTGTAACTACTTTCAACATCCCATGTGTATCTGTAGCTTCTATTATTGATGATGTTCTTGTATCACCTTCCTGTGGTTGTACCTACACTATCTCTGTAATCTTATCTGAGTATATTGGAAACCGTGTATACTGGTATTAGAACTAGGAAATTGAAAGGGAATACCAAAATTGAGAGACACAGGGTAAAAAAAGACAAACAACTACAAAAGCAATACTTGCAAAACTGTTTGGTGTAAGTGAACTGAACACCTCATGGGGGGAAAGGGAAAGGGGGAGGGGGGAGGGGGGTATGAGGGATGAGGTAACAAACAGTACAAGAAATGTATCCAGTGCCTAATGTATGAAACTGTAGCCTCTCTGCACATCAGTTTGATAATAAAAATTTGAAAAAAAAAGAAAACCACAAAGTGGGAGTTATGAATTTGATTGGACAGAATACAATAAATAGTATAAAAGTCATAACCACTTACCCAAACATTTATGGAAATGTTGGTAGAGGTACTATATACTTAAATTTAATAGTTTATTCCATAGTCAGCATCCTAAAATATAAATACATTACACATACAGCTGAGCTATTCAAGAACTACAAATGAAAGACACATTGTTTGGCGACTCTCCAATTTTGCATATGCTTATTTTCTGATATATTGAAAACATAAAGCAAAAGGACTTAGAAGCACTGTAGAGAATCTGACAATGCCTAAGGTTATAAAAAGTTAAATTTCCAAACCGATGGCACAACATGCATTTTGTTTTCTATTTTCTCAAGCATCTCTGTTAAATGTTGCATAGATATGATGAAGTTTCATATTTGCCTAATATTGTAGATGGAGGAAATGCACAAATTGAAGTGGCTGCAGATATGTTCCCTTTTTGAATGTTTTCATTGCCCCTGTGTTATGTTGAGTGCAAATGGGAAGTTTAGAGTATATAACAGACTTCATATAAACCATACCAACCAAACACTAACAGTATTTTAGTGGCCTATTTTGCAATGTGTGTGATTATCATAATGTCTGAAAAATAAGCATGTATTTTCAATGATTTGCTGCATGATTCTTAGAACAATGGAAAGCATTAACATGAGTCATATGTTTCAAAACATTTCCACTAGGTTCACCTACAGAATTGCCAATGCCTTCATATTAGAGCCCTGAGTTCAGAGGTGACAGTACTCGGAGGGCTATGTTTTAGCGGGAAAAAAAATGGCACTGAGTTGCTTCAAAACACTGAAATTCTAGCTCTGCCTTGGGAAAACATCAGCTGTGCAACTTCTGGGATGTCACTTAACATCTCTAAGCACCAGTTTTTTCACACTGGTAATATGTTGAGATAAACATAACTGAAAAAGTGGCAACTGTGGCTTTTAAACTATAAGTGTATGTTTAAAGTCTGCACTTCCACAAATGACACTCAGGACCATCTTAAAATGAATGTTAAATTTCTGTGCTTCTAATTAGTATAAAAATTATTGGAACTTCTGGGTACCAGTGGCTCACATCTGTAATGTTAGGAAAGATCAAGCAGACAAAAGGAAAGAAGTAGACAGAGAGCGCAACAGATCAGATCAGGATTGAATCATCACTGCAGAGAGCACTGAACAGAGGTGGAGGTGTGAGGAGCAAGAAGCATGGGGGGTTTAGGATTGAAATATAGTTCAATATGAGAGTTTGGGATTTGTAATGTCCTTATATTTGTGGCAGAAGGTCCCATACCTTCAAATAAGGCTAAGGTTGAGGTTTTGCTGGGAATAGCTTAAGAAAGGGATTCTGGGGTGGGGGGAATATTGCAGGGAAGGGTCCCTGAGGAAGGTGGTCAGTGGGCCGGAGGAGCAAAATTGAGGTATGAGAGCAAAGCAGATTCCCATCATGTAATCCTAACTACTCAGGGGGCTGTGATTTGAGAATCACAGTTCAAATCTAGCTCTGATAGGAAATTTTGTGACACTCTTACCCCCAATTAACCAGCAAAGAAGGCAGATGTGGAGCTGTAGCTCGTGGTAGAGCCTTGAGAGAAAAAGCTAAGGGACAGCATGTAGGCCCTGAGTCCTTCAAGCCCCAGTACTAGCACAAATACACACATATATATGTATATATATATATATATAGTTTTTATAATTATAATCATATTTAGTTATATATGCTAATATAAGTACAATTATATATTTGTATATATGCTAGTTCCTATATATATATATATATACTAGTTCATATATATAATATAATATGTATATATACATACTTGTGAAGGAACTAGTCTTTTTTAGAAAAAATGTTTGTTCCTCTGTTAAACAAAATTTCAAAAACATACGAAGCCAGATATTTATTTTTCATTTGGGCATTCATTCAGTTAACATTTATTGAACATTGATTATTGTCTGACAATATGGAGGATAAAAAGGGAAACAGGATCCACTTTTCCAACCTCCAAAAACTAAGGTCTTGCAGGGCCCTCTGTGGTCTTACACCCTCATAAGCATGTGATTATATACACTATGAGGCCTATCAGTAATCAAAGGGTTCAGGCAACTAGCAGTCTTGAAAGCGGGTAATGGAGCATTTCAAATCTAGTTACAAGCTGAGAGAGCAGAAGGGGGACCCAAGGAAGAGCTCGCTAAAGACGAATTTCCTCTGTGTCCCATTTTGCTTAGAAGTTGCCATTTGAGCGAGAGATCTCTAGGAGGTAATTTCAAGAGCTTCTTCAGAATGCCTGCGATGATGTGTGGTCTTGGTCCACTGAATCCCTGTTGGCAAGAAACTCTCTTAAAAGAGACCATAAATGATGAATTACTCTATACTCCCTTGCCCAGTTTTGGCTTCTATAGTATTTACTTTAAGAGATGCTTTGTGACTCTGTGGTCCTTCTGATCTAAGTTATCCGCCCCTCCCCCGCCCAAATACAACCACATTAAGTAAGCTTACTGGAAAAGAACTTCCTCTCAGTATTGTTAGCTGGCAGTAGCACAAGGTTTTTGCAGGAAATAAAAGTAGATTTCACTTACTCAATATTTCTCCTTTTTTATTATTCTTAAGTAGTGTACAAAGTGGTTTCAATTCAACAAATCAGATTATGAGTGCAACGCATCTTGATCAATGTTTCTTCCATTGTTCTCTCAGTAAATATTTCTTAGGGACTATTAAACTCAAACAGAAAGACTCTGGGACACCTATCCCCAGTTAACCACCAAAAAGCCAGAAGTAGAACTATGGCACCAGTGGCAGAGCACTAGTCTTGAGCACAAAAGCTCAGGTACAGCACCCAGGTGCTACATTCAAGCCCCAGGACAGGCATGTGCCCGTGTATGCACAAGCATGCACATGCGCACACACACACACACACACATATGCACACACAGAGTTTTATAGCAATGAATCATTTGCTCCTTTCCATAGACTCCTGCATCAAAGCTTTCTAAAAGCAAAGCTCCTCCCAGTCCCACACCTAAGGTTGTAGTATAAATAGAAGGGCTACGGAGCAGGCTGAAGCTAGGACTCAGCAGGACGTCCTTTTTCTGCTTAGCAGCTTATAGGAACACAGTGCGGTGGCTGCTGTTGAATCAAACCATGGAGTTTGCTGCTGTGTGGTGTGTGGTGGCCCCTAGTGGAGGCCCTACCCTCGGCCCAGTTCAGCTCCAACTAAATCAAGACGATCAGGTTAAGTACATTGTATTAGCAATTGGTACTAAAGGCAGGGTTACTCTGCCATCAGAGAAACCATTGTGAAACTCAGGATAAGAGATATCTATGCCTGTATGGCAGGTATAAAGTCTTTAAACAACAAACCAAAGGAAGGATATCAATGTTTCTTGTTTTTTATATCATTTCTTCTAAAGCCCCACTTTCACTTGGTAGTTACACTGTAAACTTTGTCCTGTTGAGTTACTCAGGGCTCCTCTCAAGAAGATATAACTGAGGAGATGACCCCTGGATAATGCATTTGCTGAGATGAACCTCCATCATCAACGGCCCTAGTTCCCTGTGGCTCTCTGTATCTACTCTGAAGGTGCCAAGCTCTCTTTGCGGTCACTGCATCAAATCTTTTGGCCGTCCTGTCTTAGGTTTGGAAAGGCCTCCTCTAAAGTGGCATGAGAGGTTTGGGATGCCCACCCATGCTGCCCTAGAGCTGTGGCAAAGTCAAGAAGGCTAGCTGAGGTTCTCTGTTGAGAGATAATGTCACACTGGATGGTACAAAAAGAGTGATCAGCAATTAACCTCCAGGGTTTCACCTAAAAAAACAAAGTACAGACCCACTGTCTCCAATGACCCACTGAAATGTAGAGCTGAGTTATTGTCCACATCCAACCACCCAGATTTCTCCACCATTTGCCTGTCTCCTTCCCAAAAGGCATTCTCTGGTAAGTACATAGATATAATGCTCACTTGCTCTTCCCAGCTCATTTCTGACACAAAGTATTCCCTTGATTCTTGCAGCCCGGAACATTTCCTCCACCTCCACTTCTCATCGTTCTGTCAGTCATGAATATCAAAAGGCCAAGTATTATTTCTCTGTACTTTGAAATTCTCATCTGTTGCAATCCTAGAGCAAGGTCCTCTGCCAACTGAATAGAGAAGAGATAAAGGTCAGAAGGATTAATTAATAGGAAACATAGAAGTTGATATATCCAAGTTTTATCTGGTTGCTCTCAGGCCTCTGAAGAAATAGAAAGGTTTGAAGCCTGTGCCCTCCGGGAGAGGACCCAGTGCTCTGGTTCCCACACTTGCCATCTCTCCTCATCTGGTCTGGCCAGCACTCCTTTGAGGAGACATACAACCACACGAGGTTTCCTGCCTAGACACAAAAGTGTGACCATACTAAAAACTGACCTAAAAATGTTCTGACTCCTACAGGGATAAAACAAAACCTCTCTGTTTTTTTCCTTCCTTGAGCACAGATAAAGATGACTCTGTATAGTCTCCTCCAACACTAAAGGTAGTCCAGTGGATTCATCTCAGAAAGTGTTTGGTGCTGACTGAGAACCTCGGGGGAGTATTTGGGTAGAAGTTGGCATTTGACTCAAGTGTCAAGGGATGGAAAGAATGGAAAAGGGAGAGGAATCAGCACAGATGAAGGCTGAGATGTGGGAATATGTGCACGGGACCAAGGGAAAGGTAACACTCAAGGTGACCCAGAAGTTGCGTTTCTGGGTTATCCAGCAGATGGTGGAGCTCTGAACAGACCAGAGGCTTCATGTGTGGTATTTATCATAAGAAGCCAACCTATTTTTCTGTATGTTATCCTGCTTTCTGGGAAACATGGGTCACTTTTATTTAGTCATTCATGTGTCTTCCTGGTGACTTTATATCCATAATAGCTGAACAAGTGCCACAAAAGCTATTCCTCTACCTGCCCACTAGCTTTTCTCTATTAAAGAATATTATAAATTTTATATGTTTCTAGAACTATTTTTGGAGAAACTTTTCAGATAAAGGAAAATATATGCTGCTTTTATCTTTTTCTTTTGTTTTGTTTTCAGACAAGCTCTCACTCTAGAGCCCAGTCTGGGCATGAATTCATCATCTTCTTACTTCAGCTTCCTGAGTGCTAGAATTATAGGAAGGAACCCTACCTGTGTATCTCTTCTCTATATATGTGAAACTGTATTTCAGGGAAAAAATTAGTATCTCTCTAACCATTTTTATTGAATAAAGATCTAACTCTCAAAATATTACTTCTGGGAGTCCTTCAACTCATTCACTACTTAACTTATCAATGAGGTAGTTGTTCTGGTGGTGTGAAAAAGAATAATATGGTTCACCTTGTTGTAAATAGATCCTAAGAAATGTTTTGAGTCCAGGAGGAATAGAAATGTCTAACTGCCAAAAACATTTCCTCATACTATCCTGTGAAAGAGGCACAGGCACACAAGGAAGAAGCAAACAAAAATGCACTTTCACTTTGTGTGAAACACATTACCCTCAGTTTTTCCCATCATACCAAGAAAACTACCCCTCACCCAGCCGATTGGCACTCCCATCTTCCCTTGTCCATCTCCTAAGAGACATCCTTGTATTTCTTTCAGGAAGTCACTTCACTTTTATCTTGATGCTCCTGCCTCTCTATTGTATATGTCCAACAAACTCATGAGTATGAGAGCTAGTACATATGCCACACCAAGGTTCATGAGAATTTGGGGAGAGAACCCAATGATTTCTACATTTGGAGCACCTATTTGAAATCCAAGCTCAAGGAAAGCTAACTTCATTTTTTAATACACTATGTAAAGCATAAGCATTATTCTATCTGTTGGAGAGTGTCTGGAAAATTCTTAGCCTCTTCAGAAAGTATTTTGAAAAACATCTATTTTCTCCAACAAAGAACACTTGCTTGCACCGAATTTTAAAACACAATACTTATTTTTCTGCAAGGTTTCTTTGCCTTTGTCCACTCTCCAACCCCCAATTCCCCATCCCCAAACCTGAAACTTCACATAAGGCTCATCCTCCTAATTACAGATAAGCCCCATTACTCTCAGAAGTCTCCAGTCTCTTGGTTCCGACTAACCCATTCATCTTTACTTGACAAAGAATTGTTTTCTTTGAATTCCTAAAAACCAATACTGTCCATTTTTATTCTGGAGCCATTGAAGCTTGGGGTCTAACTCAAATATGTTAGTCAACTTTCCGTTGTTGTCCATGGTTGGCTGGCTCTAGTATTATGGGGCCAGTGGCAAGGCAGAACATCATAGCAGGGAGTGCATGGTAGAGCAAAGCTACTCATGGCAGCCAGGAAGCAGAGAGAAGCAGCAGCTGGGGTTCCAATACCCTCTTCAAAGGCTTATAACCTCCCTATGATTTAATTTCTCCCATTTAAACCCTACCTCTTAAATGTTCCTCCACCACCCAGTAGCAACATAGGCTGACAACCATGTCTTTAACAGATGGTGCTTATGGGAACATTTGAGATCCAAATCATAACACAAAGATCAGATAGGACTGTAGAATTCAAAACGGTGGTCACTGCCAGGAAATACCTATTTTCTTCAGAATTTTATGTTCTTCTGGTTCAACATAGAGACATAAAGTTTTAGAACTGTAAGAGAGCTAAGGACCAAACAGACCTATTGTTCATCCATTGTCCTAAATCAGATGTAAGACACATGTGGAAGGGTAAGGGAGGGCACATTAAAGGTGAAACAAGGATGAACAAATACAACAGTGATACTCACTAGACACTGTGTAAAATGAACTGGATAACTTGTGAGTGGGGATGGGAGGAAAAGACTGGAAGAGAATGACAGAAGGAGAGCCATGGTTCAAAATGAATTGTACTCATTACTCATTACCTGATTCATGTAACTATAACCCTTCTCTATACCAACTCTATGATAACAATTTTTTTTAAAGACATGGGTCACATGTAACACCTGAGCTGCATTGGTGCATACACTGCTTGTTTAATGCCCCAATACTTTTATTTCTGCCTATTTCAATTCCATATTTGTTTTTTTTTCCCATGTCCTCTGCTGCCAACCCTCTCCAGCTTTACAGACTATCTGTTTTTGCTGGTTTCATCTGTCATGCTCCATATCCTAGATCCCACCCACAATTTTCTTTCCATGCTCATCCTTCCAGTAGACTCCTAACCTGCCAGTGAGTGCATTTAGGTTCATTGTGAAAGCTTCTGGATTCTTGACCCAAGGAGCACAGCTTTGCAAGCTGCTTTCCAGAAAGTCTAAGCTCATGGTTACATAATAAGGGAATGAAGGTCAAAGATCACGTTTATGACTGGGTGAGACATGAATCCAGGATCCTGATTCCAAATCATTGGCTTCCTTTTTCTACATACATTTTAGAAAAAATCAATACAATTACTACTTCATCTTGGTCTGGCCTCAACTCTCGTCTTTCACTCTTATCTTCCTGGCATCAGAATTCTGGGCTTTTTTCCTCTCTCTCACTTTTTTTTTCCTGATCTTGGTTCAAGTTCTGCCTCTTCATCCATTTAGAGGACATAGACTCCTGGATTGCCATCTTTTGCCAGTGACCACATACATACCCAACCCGAACTTTCCTGACACTAAAGATACAAAGTTAAACAAAAGAATTCTTCTTAAAAAATCCCCTTCAGAGGACTGGGGATATGGCCTAGTGGTAAAGTACTCACCTCATATACATGAAGCCGTGGATTCAATTCCTCAGCACCACATATATAGAAGAAGAAAAAAGCCAGAAGAGGTGTTGTGGCTCAAGTGGTAGAGTGCTAGCTTTGAGCAAAAAAGAAGCCAGGGACAGTGCTCAGGCCCTGAGTTCAAGCCCCAGGACTGGCAAAAACTAAACTAAACAAAAATCCCCTCTGGGGGTAAAGAATATTCCATGAAAGAACAGTTACTGTAAATTCCTGGTTAAGAATAAGACACTGGTCATCCAGAAAGCAGGGAAATGAGTGTTAATCTCTAGTTCTTGTACTATGAAAAGGAGGAAAAGGAAACCAAAGTTTGTCTTGTGTTTCTTAAGGCTCAGATATTATGATCTATACATTATACATATTACTAACATCATATTCTGAGCCAGAACCTGCTCATTCTCACTCCTAACAATTCAGACATGTTTAGAAGTATTTCACAAACTCGTAAGGCAGACTGCAGAAGTTGAAATACAAACTTCTTCCTAGATCCATTCTGTCTTCCTAAACAAAGGAAACTTCTATCATTGGATCTACCTGCCAGGTTTTGTCTAGCTTCTCTCTTAGCTAACTATAACCATGGAGGGAAGTTCCACTAATAGTGTAAGACTCCCGGTAGGCATCCTTTAAGGCCCAGCATTTCCTTCCTTCTTCCGTAGGCCTCTCATTCCTCAGCCCTGCTGGTAAGAATGGCCATCTTACCTACTGAAGGCATGAGCTCTACCCAGTACAGCACACTAATTTTGAAGGAGCCTGATGACATCCAGGAGTCACCAAACTGCATGGTCCATGGAAACTATTTATTTTCATCATTTTATTTATTTTCATCACAACAAACCTATTCCCAGTTTAAAAAGGAACGAAATAAGGAATACAAGAGCAGAAAGACTGAAGAGAAAGGTCTAGGTTTCTGTAGCTGTTGTGAACTAACTTCACTCTAGAAGAATATGAAGCTTAAATTACGTAAAGACTCTGGAAGAGGGCTGGGAATATGGCCTAGTGGTAAAGTGCTCGCCTCCTATACATGAATCCCTGGGTTCAATTCCTCAACACCACAAAGCCGGAAGTGGCACTGTGGCTCAAGTGGTAGAGTGCTAGCCTTGAGCAAAAAAAAAAAAAGTATTAAAAAAAAGACTCTGGAAGAGACATTCCTATAAATTTCTGGGAAGGCTTTTCTACTCCTGAGCTGTTCCCCGAGCATCTGGAGGTTTCCTTTGATTTAAGGCTGTCTGTGCTGCCAGGGTATATGCCTGTTGCCACAGATGGGGATCCCTCTTGCTTGACCTAGTATACATTCCCTAACTTTAAGAAGCCCATGGTATTGGTGTTGGGCTCAGTATCTCAGGCCTGTAATCCTAGCTTCTTGAGTGACAGAGATCTAGAGATTGCTGTACCCCAAGCATAGAATGTGAGAAAGTTCATCTCATTGAATAGCTGGATGCAATGGCAATTATCCCAGCCTCAGGAGAAGCACAGGTAGGAAGATCCTAGCCCAGTCTGTCCTGGGAATAAAGCAAGACTTTCCCTCAGGAAAATAACCAGCACAATTAAGCCCTAAGCCAGAATGTGATGTGGTGCTTTTTCAGGTTCTCTCTGTGAGAACAGCTAGGATAGGACCCAAGGGAAAAGTAGAAATCCCTGCATCTATCCTGGTGATTTACTGTAACCAACCTGGAGCTGTTAAAGCACAAACACAAACACAATTTAGGATTCCATTCTGTCAACTTCTCACCAGCTCTGGGCCTTTACAATGTTTACTGTGCAGCCATCTGTGAATATCTTTGTGAAACTAGTTAAAGGCTTTTATGAGACCCTAAACTTCTAGTTACACTAATTTCCCCCACACCCATGAATTAGGACTTGGGTAAACAAAAGGCAGACTTGAGGATGGAGAACGATTGTGCAGTGTTAAATGGAGCATTTAACAGGGGCTGCCCACAAATTTTTCCGTTCCCATCGCTGGGTGTGCAGGCAGCGCCGAAGCCCATATAATGGACTCTTTATGTGGTACTTGGTTAGAAAAACGTATTGACAAAGAATCACAGACAAATCATAGCTCTGACCTTTAGTGCTCGAACAAGGTTTTCCTTGGGAGCGATTTAATTATCCATGCAACTCACTGGCTGCACACATTAGCAGCCTCTCTGTCTTTCCAAAGGCCATGGCCAGGCCAGTCTGGTTTGCCTTTCCTGTGAATGTTTGGCCAAGTGCTGCTCCTGTAACGAGGCTCTGTTGTGCCATACAAGGATAAACAGTGCACAGCATCCAGCTGGACTCTGCCAGCTTGAGCGATTACTTCCCAAGCACCTGCTGCCCAAGCCGACCTTGGATCCAACAATGCCCACAGCCTCAGAATCACTGTTCAGATGAGTGATGAAGGTGCCAATGCCAGGCCAGTGGCCTGTTGCAACATGGCTGAACTTGACTGCCAGTCCTGGGGGTATAGGGACTGGGCCTACACTGTGAGGTGAATCCAATCGTCCTTGCCCATCCCAGTCCCTCAGTGGGCCCTGCTTTTCTTTGATCCTAGCTTTCCTTCTATTTCCTCCAAGAGCTTAAGGAAAGCAGAAGCCAGACACAAAGGACTGTGTGTTGTTTGATGGCTTTTAGAGGAAATAACCTGGATATGCAAATCTATACAAACAGAAAAGCAGATGATTGGTTGTTAGGGGAGAGTAATTATGTAAAAAGTACAGGGTGCCAATTACTAGATAATGCCCATGGTGACATAATACTCTATTAAATGTCTGAATCACTCTGAATTGTACCTTTAAAAACCTTAAATTCAGTACTAATATATTTTTTGCTTTTTTAATTTAAAAAATTATCTTTAAGTATATCTTTATTATTTTTAAGTTGTACAAAGAGGTTTAAATTCAACTTATCAATTTATGAATACAATGTATCTTGATTAATGTCACCCATTCCATCATTCTTCTTCATCCCCACCCCAACTCCCTCCAAGTTACCTGGCTCCATTTTCACATAAGTACATTGAATATTATACTTTTATATATATTATGTACTTGCCCACCCTTCCTCTCTCCTTTCATCTGCCCCTCTCCCTCTGACCATCTCACTTTATTATTTTTTTCCTAAACTTTATTATTTTTTTTCCTAAACCAGGAAAAATTAATGATTTTTCCCAGACTAGCTTTGGCCTACCAAATAGCTGAGATGATAGGCAGGAGTCTCTTCCCTCCTGGCTTGTTAGTTCAGATGGGTCTCTAATTTTTTGCCCCAGTTGGCCTCAAACCATGATCCTCCAGATCTCCACCTTTCTGAATCAGTGGGGTTACAGGTCAGAGCCACTATTTTAGCCACCTCCTTTTAGAGCTCAGAAATGGACAACTCCAGAAGCTAAAACTTTTTTCCTAAAGACAAAGAGCTGATATGGTAGAGCCAGATTTTCAAACCTGAGTTTTTCTATGCAGAAATTGTACCTTTTTAAATATATTGCTGCTTCCACAAAGCTTGTACTGGGGATATTCATAACATCCCACAGGAAGAATGAACTGACACATTGAGGTAAATGTGCAGAGCTCAAAGGAGCTGCCGAAAGTAAGGCTCAAGCTTTAGCTTTCACTGTGAATTATACATTTTCTCTAATATCTTACATGATGAGTTTTCCTGTTAACTATTAAAATTAATTGGGGCTTCAGGTATGGCTCAAGTAACAGAGCATTTTCCTAGCATGGGAAAGGGCCTAAATTCAATGGCAAGTATCAGAAAAAATAAAATAAAAATAAATGTTTGTCAAGATCTTCTAGTGAAAATAGAGCTCTGATAAAATGGCATGTGTTTATCCTACAGTCTCTTTTCATGTGCCTTCAGAGATCTTAAATTTGAGAAGTTGGCACTAAACTGGCTACTTTGCAAATTCACAATAAAAAGGCAAAAGAAAGAGGAGAGAGAGAAAGAGATGATGAGATTTTCAGTACTGGACTTTTTCCTCTTCTGGGCTCTAATTCTGTTAGAATTCACACAGAGCAGGAGGTGAGAATGACTTTAACTTTTTTTAAAATTATTTTTGTGTGTGCTGGTCCTGGGGCTTGAACCAGGGCCTAGTTTCTGTCCCTAAGCTTCTTTTACTCAAGGTTAGCACTCTACCTCTTGAGCCACAGCTCTACTTCCAGCTTTTTTTGTAGTTTAATGGAGATGAGCTACTCACAGATTTTCCTACCTGGGCTGGCTTCCAATTGTGATCCTCAGATCTCAGCTTCCTCAGGAGCTAGGATTATAGGCATAAGCCACCAGGGCCTAGCTTGACTTTAACTTTTTAAATCACAGCCCTACTTGAGAATCTAATAAAAACCATTACCTCTCTTTACCAAAATCATTCAGACACATAGAGTTTACATGTCAGATTAGGTTGTTAGTAAGTACTGCCTCCTCCCATAAGCCTACACCTACAAAGGATGTTTAGACAGAAAATATGAACTTGAAAACTCCCTCTAAGCCTCCAAGTCTCTGATACTGTCTTGGACTACATTTCTCTCAGCATTTAGCCTTGTAGAAATGTGCCCAGTCTCTGATCCAGTGATTCATTTATCAACTTACATGACAAATTCTAAACAGGTATTAGTTGAATGTTGTCTCCTTTAGAGATGCAAATTCAGCTGCCTGTGGAGAGAAGAAAAGCCAAAAAGGCCTTACTTTTTTTTTAGTCTCCAGTTAAGTAGCTACTTATCCCATCTATGCAAAAACGTCAGACCCAATGTCCAGTTAACAGTTCTCTACAAGAGAGGACAGTGCCAATACCAATGCCCCAGGCTTTCCTTGGGAGAGCCTGGAGACACTGACTGGGGCAGATTTTAATAAAAACTCAGAGTAGAGAAGGAAATTTCAGAGGTTTCTAGAAAGTACAGAGATCACAAAACTAACACTAAGAAAATTCTGCCCAGCACTACTGTCCCTGACTCAGCTGATTATCTAGGACAAGGCAATCTTCCTTTTTAAGCTTCACTTATCTATACTTATCTTCCTGTCTCTATCTAGAACACAGTCTATATCAGGCAAGTACATTTAGTGGGAACATTGGCAACAAATGACAGAAATCAAACTCAGACTAGCTTTAGTAAGAAGAGGGAGCAAGGAATGAGATTACGGTGGAGTGGATGAATTTGTTCAAAGCGCACTGTGTGCATGTGTGGAAATAACACAGTGGAAACCCCTCCCACTACAAATGTTTGCTAATTCAAAAATTAAATTTAAAAATTAAGAAGCACTGGAGGAGTCACCTCCATATAAATCAGAAGAGATCTCTACTCTTTCTCTGCTTTCCATAATTGCCAGATAAAATCTGTCCCTATCATTTTTTTTTTTTTTTTTTTTTTTGCCAGTCCTGGGGCTTATACTCCAGGCCTGAGCACTGTCCCTGGCTTCTCTTTGCTCAAGGCTAGCACTCTGCCACTTGAGCCACAGTGCCACTTCTGGCCATTTTCTACATATATGGTGCTGGGGAATCAAACCTAGGGCTTCATGTATGCGAGGCAAACACTCTTGCCACTAGGCCATATTCCCAGCCCCTGTCCCTATCACTTTTTAAAAAAGCAATGAGTATTTTTTTTATTTTAGTGGCTTAACTTATATTATACTATTTATAAAAGTTGAAATGTACTGTATGAAATTTGTTACAAAATATGCATTACACAGTACTATCAAATGGAAATTAAATTCTATTTAAGTTTAAAAGGAAAAGAAATTACTATGTGGCTGTTTTATGAAGAACAATGAGAGAGCCCATAGGACAAAAGTAGAAACTCAGAATAAGATGTGACTGTCTTCCTAATAAATGAAAAATATGGGGCTGGGAATATGGCCTAGTGGTAAAGTGCTTGCCTCCTATACATGAAGCCCTGGGTTTGATTCCTCAGCATCACATATATAGAAAAAGCTGGAAGTGGCGCTATGGTTCAAATGATATGGTGCTAGCCTTGAGCAAAAAGAAGCCAGGGATAGTGCTTAGGCCCTGAGTTCAAGCCCCAGGACTGGCAATAAAACAAAACAAAAGAAAATATGGGAATTCCATTTAAAAAAACAAAAACTAAAAAATAGAACTACCCTATGGTCCAGTGATAATCACTCTGGAGCATTTATCAAAAAGATTTATCCAAAAGGCATTTGCACATCCATGTTTATTGCTATAGTATTCACCATCACTAAATGATGGGAACAGCCCAGATGCCTTACAATGGATGAATGATTCTAGAAAACATTTGAGTGTGTGCATGTGTGTGTATGTGAATTTTATTCCTCCATCAAGAAAGCACATGTTCTCTCTTATATGTGGAAGTTACATCTGAAATATACACATATAGGAACATATGCACACATACACAATCAAACTGACTAAAAGAACAGTATATGAAAGGTTGACTTCCTTTAAACAACTAACAAATAGTTAAACAGAAAGAATACAGGAAGCTGAAACTTCTTGTCTGAGGAAGGTAAGCATTGAAAGAATGGGGCTGGAGAATGAATTAATGGAGAGAGGAAAGGTAGATGAACACAGTGATATACTCAATGTTCATGCATGAGAACAAGCTTGGGGGGACAAATGGGGTAGGATAGATGGATCGGGGAACAATGGAAAAGGTGCCACAATTCAAGATGCATTATACACACAAGTTGACATGTTGAATTGAAACACCTTGCTATAATTATTTGAAGATAAATTTTTTAAATGGATGCTTACAAGACTATGCTAAAAAAATAAATAAATAAACCTTTTGAAGAGAATGAAACGAGACAATGTGGTAAGGGTCAGCCACAGCAGTGAAGGTAAAGAGACAGAGCTTCATGAGAGACTGATGAGCCAAAGCAACCCAGAGCAAGAAAAGACAATGCTAGCTTTCTTCAGAGGAGAGTCTATCTGGCCATCAACATATGAGAATAGACTGCACGTGAAGTGCCAAGAGAATAATGATTGAATCAAACTCCCAGCAGCTACAGAAAGACTAACCTGCAAACAGTGACCTCACCTGGGTTTTGTACCCAGCACATTTGGCCCCATTTTACCCAAAGAGGACAAAGATCTATTGGTGAAGAAGAATTATTAAATAACAGTTCAGGGCAACCCTATAACCTATAGTTCCAAATACTCATATAGTTTTCACCCAACTTGGATGCAGATATGCAAACAAACAGTATCATCCCACATGATCTCTCATTCTATCGAAGAGATCCTCAGGGAATGGTAGGAGGTGATGCAGGAAGAGGAGGATGGAGAAAAGGTAAGGGTTGGGAAAGGGTGTAAAAGAAAGGAGGAATTTAAAAAGTCAAAAAGTGATGGACAGAAAAAAATAAACAGATCTCTACAAACACTGCATCCTGGTCTCTCCAGATTTAAAGCACACTTACATGGAACTTTGCCATAGCAGCACAGCTACATCTTCATCTCCACAGCCAAGGTACAGAAAAGCAAACGGGAGTTCCAATGTAGATCAATGTGGGCATGAATAACTGAGTTACCTGAGAAAACCCTGGCTTCAAGACAATGGAGAAGGAATTGGATAATCCAGATGTCCACCTTGTTTTGAAGACATCCCTTAACCACCTATAGGTGGTTCCATGACATGGTATACTCCCTCCTTAAAGTGATTTCCCCTAATCTTCAAGGGAGGCTGGCTGCTTCTAGCTTGAAGGCATTTCCTAGTTGTTCTAGTTCCTTTATTTAGATGTGATTCCTCTGAATAGGAAGCCTTCATGACTTCTACACAAAAGCACACAAGGGTGGAACCATAGCATAATTGGCAGTGTTGTGGGGGACTGCAACACAGGAGGACTCTTTGGTGAGGACAGGCTGATCATTTATAATCTGTACAGAAAGGACCCTCACTTACAAACAGAAAAACATGGTTTGGCTCCAACTTGCTGTTTGGGGCACATTTTAAAAGAATAATTATACTGGGGAGCTTCCTTTCTCCTAGCATATTTGTTTATAAAAATATTGAATATACATTGCACATCAACATAAATAATTCCCCCTATCTTTGTCCTCCAAATTTTGCAGTTAATTAAACTAATTTGTCTGTTTTTGTGGGGTGGAAACCCTTACTGTCATCCTTTCCAATCACTACTTATTTAAATTTCACCCTTGGCCAGTTTCATGATAATGTTTATCTGCTCCAGAGGATTTGAAATGAGAGTAACACACAGGGATGCCATTTAAATTCTTTCTTGAAGCTGAAAAGAGCCAAGAATCAACTGGCCAGTTAGATAACACAATTTCCCTTGTAGGATATTTGCTTAAGATAGCTGGGGGCTAATTTAATTCCAGAGTTGCTTATTTACAGGTTTCTGTGTAGAATTCCCTGCAGTTAGCATGAACTGTGTATTGAGCTTCTAAAGAAGTATTCTTTGAGACTATTCTCCAAAAAACAAGCTATGTTATTTCTACAGAAAATAAAAATCACTACCATTTGCTGTCAGCATTCTATTCTGGCCAGTTTCCAACTAGAAAGACATCCTAGGGAACTTAGATTCCTTGTTCAGCATTTCATTAATTGATTCGGAAAGAAATGACTTAATCTTGATTTCTTTAAAATATTAGCCCTCAATCAGTTTTCTGTGTTTATTTTTCACAGGATCTCCACAGCTCTGGAATGCCCTGAAGAAGACACAGACCCATCCAGAAGACCAAACTGTTCTTATTTTGTACTTTAGATCCTTGGTGGGCCTCTACCACATGATCTGAGCCCTGCCTACCTCACATTTTGAGTTTCTCTCAAGCTTCTCCTCCTAAAGCACCCGCCTAGCCAACTCCTTCCCAACTCACTGCTTCATCCTTTGTCCAGCTACACAGATTCCCTTCCAGTCCCTCACTGTCTCCTCCTACTCCTCACCAAGCCAGCTCCTCCTCCTTCTTCAGATCTCAATCCAAAGCCACTTTTCAGTAGTTCTTTCCCTGATCCCCCAAATCCACACCAGGTTCTCCATTCTCCCCTCCTCCATCCCACCTCTAATCATTTAGCACAGTCCTGGTGAATTAGCTAACTGTGAGATGTTTTCTATAAAGTCTCTTTACAAGGATCCTCTTAGGACATAAGCTTCATAAACAACAAGGGCTTTGGTTGCCTGACTTATCCCAGTGTTTGTTCCAGTTGCTGACATATAGAGGAAGGTTTTAAATACTTGTTGACTCAATAACAAATTGAAAAAGAGTGAACAAGTCCCTTAAGCTTTGTGATAAAAAGATTACTTGAGTCAATTCTATGTAAGACAGAAATGCTAGAACTGAAACAACTAGCCCAATTAATACACGAATTAAGGGTAAAAGAAACAGCTCTGGGCTAAGTAGGAGATAAGGGTAAGAAAAGAGTACTAAGCCAACTCAGGCAGCCAATTTGCTAGGCACTATATATTGGTTTGGGTTAGTTCATCTCACTTGGTGTCACAGTAATCCTTCAGCTTCATTTATCATCTTATCATTCTTTAAATTAAAAGAATGAGGCTACTTACAAAGAAAGTGGTAGGGCTACTAGAATCCAAACCTTGACTATTTACTGCAGTATAAGTTAGATCAATGCTTTTAGTTTTGAAACTATGAATGTAGAAGTTCAGATGTTTTGGTGTGACCCTGTAATCCTAACTCGTTAAAAGATTGAGATAGATGGGAGGATCATGGTTTGAGTCTAGCCTGGGCAAAAAGAAAAAAAAAACAAACCTTAATCTATCTCAAAATACAAACTGGACATACTGGCACACAATCTGCAATCCCAGCTACTTAAGAGCCAGATGTAGAGTTGTGGTCCAAGACTAGGTCTAAGCAAGAGCTGGAGACCCTATCACCCTATCTGACAAAGAAACTAAAGCAAGAATGGCTGACAGTATGACTCAAGTGGTAATAAACTTACCCTGTCTAGCAGAACACAAAGCCCTAAATTCAAACCTCAATTTAGATACCAAATTGGAAACACGGGAAGTACTTAGCCTATTCCTACAATTATTTTTGCCCCTGGCCCCCCAACACACACACACACACACACACACACACACACACACACACACGTACACATGCAAAGGGAACGCTGCAAACATCCCTGTGGTAGGATGGGGTCTCAAATTCTTGTGATAACCTCCACATTTGGTTAGTTATGATATTAATCAGCAACTCTGGTCCTCTGGCTGCATCATTACTCCATCCCCATTTTTATCTGGGTCCCTTTTCAGCTGTTCATGATTCAGCTCTCATTTATGTGCCCATTAAGCCATTATCCCCATTGCAGACTTTGAACAGAATTGCACTTTTAATAAATTATAATGGTAGGGGCCAATTGACTTTAGAGGATAAGCCTTAGCTTTTGCATCTAACAAAGCCATCTTTGTCTCCACCTTCTGGAGAAGAGCTGGATAAAATGTTCTACCCTAGCAAAAGTATCCTAAGCAAAACCAACATGCTTCAGAGAGGCAGACAAAAATTCAGTAAGGCTAACATCCGAACAGTTAAAAAGATCTGGGTTTGCCAGAAGTTAAAGGGAAGAAGTGACTAAGTGAAGCATAGAGGATATTCAGGGCAATAAAAATATTACCTGTGATTCTGTATAATTGATACATATGCTTATATGAATGTGGAAAACGTGTTGATAGACACATGTGGCTGATAGGCTTTCTGTAATTTTATGTGGATTAAAGTTCCTCAATTGTAACTAATATCCCTCTCTGATGGGAGATATTGTCAAGGAGAGAGTATATGTAAGACAAGGAAGGAGGGAGGGTATATGGGATTTCTCTGCCTTGTCCTCCTAATTTTGCTGTGAAGCTTAAGCATCCCTAAAAAAATTCTTTTAAAATGGGCAAACAAAATTTGAAAACATCAAGAATAAAGAGGTATTACTAAGGATCTTACAAACAGTAAAAAGAAAAAAAAGCATTTTATTAACAAGCTTATAGGAATCTTTTTTTTTTAATTTTACAATTGTGTTAGTCAGCTTTCTGTCACTGTGACAAAATGTCAGGAAAAATCAACTTAAAGAAAAGAAAGAAAAATTAATTTGGTTCATAGTTTCAGAAGTTTGAATCCACAATCCTCTGGCTCCCGGGCTTTTTAGGCCTCAAGTGTGACTGGAAGCACAAGAAATGCTGCTCCTCCCACAGCAGCCAGGAAGAGGGAAAAAGGAAGAAAGGACTGGGCCTGAGGCAATATGCTCACTGGTGACCCACCTCATCCGAATAGGACCCACGCTGAACCAGCCTTTTGTGTCAGGAATCCAGTGCAGTGGAGGTAGAAGGTGCCTATGATTCAGCACTCCGGGAGGTTGAGGCAGGAGAATCACAAGTTGCAGACCAGTATGTGATACATAGCGAGTTCAAAGGAAGCCTAAGTTACATAACTGCCTCAAAAAAAAAAAAAAAACTAAAACTAAAAGAAAGCTATGAACTCATCAACGAGCAATTCATTGATAAGGTTAGTGCTCTCACAATCAAATCAAGGCTACCCCTCTGAACACTGAAGCCTAGGGAGCAGGTATTCAACACAGGAGACACTGAGGAACATTCTACATCCAAATCATAACAATTTACATGCAAATAAAAATTCCTTGAAAAATAAAATCTTTCAAAATAATGTAATAACATAATGAATTAGAGTATGAACATTCTCATACCTATTAAAGAAATTGAAATCTAGTATCAAAATTTTTTTTCTACAAACAATACTTTAGGCCCAGCTGATTCTAAGACTCACAATAGAAGTAATATGAGTGTTAACACAAACTCTTCCAGAAAATAGAAAGTAAGAGATTGCTTCTTAACTCCTTTTATGAGGCTCATATAACCTTGAGATAAGGTTTGACCAGGAAATTACAAAAAAAAGTCTACATAATATCCTTCATGAACATAAAAAAATTCCTCAATGAAATCAAATATAACAATATATTAAAATGGTACTACATAATGATCAATTGGAGTTATACTAGGGATAATAAAAGTGATTTTTACCTGATCTTATGAGAGAAGCATTCAGCATTTTAACCATTGAATACGATGGGTTATTTAAAATGTGTTCCTCATCAGATTGAAGTAGTTCCCTTCTATTTTCAATTTGATGTGAGAATCTAACATAATAGGAATTGCATTTTGTCAAGTTCTTCTTTTGTGTCCCTTTGTAAGCATTTTGAAATGCTCAATAGATTTTTCTTCTCTAATCTGTTAATATGATGAATTACATTGATTTCCCAATGTTAGGAAACAGAAAAGCATAAAGATCAGAAAGGAAGAAGTGAAACTGTCTCTAGTCACAGGAATATTTACTTAGACAGCAGTTTTATTCATAAAACTGGTTTCTTAAACCAGGAACATTCTAGGTGTCTATCAACAGAATTGCCTTAAAAAAATAAAACCTGTGCTATATTTATGACATGTAATGCTACTCATCAATTAGTAAGAATAGACTTGCTATTAAAAATGACATGGATAAATCTCAACCATAAAACAATCATGTGGAATGAAAGACATCCTACATAAAAGAATAACTACTGTGCTAGAACATTTATGTAAAGTTTCAAAGCAGGAAAGTTAATCTTAGTGGAAACATGAGAACAGTGGTCATCCAGGCTGTGGCAGTGGTCACTGACTGGCATGTGGGAAGGTTCAGAGTCATAATGTTCTATAATTGTACTGTTTCTTTTTCCAGAGTTGGTCTAACTTGTCAGAGTCCACAAAGACTATTAAAATTTAATTAGATCATCCCCAATTTATTGATAAGAAAACTGAGTCATGGAAATCTAAAGCAACTTACCAGCAATCTTAAGACTAATAAACTTCAAACAAGCTTTGTGTGACCTCCTACTTAGCCTCTATACCTCATAGTCTCAACACCAAAAATCACACTATGAGACTCATCCTTCTTGCTGATCATTGCTGGAGACCAGCCCCGTGAACTATCCTGTAGCAGCCTGGCCTTTGGGTGAATCTAACCAGAACAAAGTTCACATGAGAGATCTTAAGTAATCAATCTCTCTCACCAGGAACACTGGAAAAAATAAGGGAAGTGATAAGTACGAAGGGTCTAGGTGGTATGTCCCTAAGCTATGCCTGACCCAAAGTGTCAGTTCCAGCCCTTCTCACAACTAAGCTACAGAAATCTATATGATCGACATTGAGCTGGGTTTCTATCACTTACACTGACAGAGCTTTCATGCCACCATTGCATCACAATCCTACACACCCATACAATCAATTTGTGAGGGGGGGAGAGCTAAGAGTACGGCTTCCTGATAGCATTTAAACTAGAATTGGACCTTGAAAGATGATAGAAAATGAAGATGTGAGAGCTATTTCCATCAACTTGCATAATAGCACTGCTAGCAAAAATACAAATATAAATTCAGCAACTACCATGATGCCTGCTGAGCAGAAAATTTCTCAAAATAAAATAATTACCATGTGAGCTGGGTGCCAGTGATTGACACCTTGTAACCCAGCCTACTTAGGAGGCTGAGATCTGAGGACTGCAGCCACTAGGAAATTCTGTGAGACTCAGCACCAATTAACCATCAAAAAGCCAGAAGTGGAGCTGTGGCACAAACACAAGCCTTGAGAAAAAAACATTTAGGGACAGTACCGAGGCCCAGGATTCAAGCCCCAGGATTCCCCCCGCCGCCTCCCCCCCCCAAAAAAGGAAAAGAAAGATACCAAGTGGAGGGATGAAGGATAAGTAGATAATAAGGAAAAGGAACACATGCTTACCCAATTTACACACACATCAGAAAGCTGATAGGTCTGTACAAAGTATAGGGAATCCACAACATGAAAGATAAGACAGGAAATTACTCTGCATTGGGGGACAAATGTTTAATATTAATCCTCTTTTAAAATTTCTTGTTGTTATAAAGGTGATAAAGAGAGGGGTTACAGTTACATAAGTCAGGTAAAGAGTACATTTCTTTTTGGACAATGTCACCCCTTCCTTTGCTTTCTCCCAGTTTTTCCTTCCCATCCTCATGATCCTGGGTTTTTTTGTTTGGGGATTTTTGTTTTGTTTTTTGGTTGTTGTTATTATTATTTGTTTTGTTTTGTTTATTGGTCAGTCGTGGGGTTTGAACTCAGGGCTTGGGTGCTGTTCCTGAGCTCTCCAGCTCAACGCTAATATTCCACCACTTTGAGCCACATCTCTACTTCCTATTTTCTGGTGCTTAATTGGAGATGAGAGGCTCACTGTCCAAGCTGGCTTTGAACTACAATCCTCAGATCTCAGCCTCTTGAGTAGTTAGGATTACAGGCAAGAGCCACCAGCTCTTCTTTAATCTACATGGCATATAAGATGTATATTTGCCATATTACAGAAAAAACTAGCACTCCTTTAAGCAGTCTGTACCTTCACTCAACAATTTTTATAGTTATGTCTATTAACAAATTGATGGCAACATAGAAAAAGAGCTAGTATAGAAGGTTTTTAGCAAGTAGGAACAGACTGAAAAAATGTATTCAGTGGAGAGTTATCTGAATGGAGGTGTGTGGAGGTTGGCCAGGAAGAGCTGGGGCAGTAATCCCGGCCCATTGGTAACATGACCAGAGAGAAGAGGATGGAGGTAGAAAATATTGTTGATTATGTATGGAGAAAGGACAAAGTAGAAAACATAGAGAGTGGGCCTTAGAGCTAAAAATTCCTACCTGAAATATCACTACCATGTCCCAGTGTCCCCTTCCAGATAAGATAAAAGGCAAATAACATGCTGCTCTGAAATTCTTCACAAGTCAGCCACTCAGAACCCTAGTGTTAAAACAACAGTCACTGTGAAAGGACATTCTGGGGCCTTGTGTTCATAAAGGAGGAAGAAAGATGAGAATGACTGCTCAGAGCAACTTTGCTGTTACCCATAACCCAGCAGTAATTTACTGTGTGTGCTCAGCCGCTGGCTGCATTGTTTGTTTTCCATATAAACCTCCTGTCTGCCACACTGGACCAAACAGAGCCTTGAAAAAGTTCCTTCTGCGGGCAAAATATGTTCATGACAGAACAGAAATCAAAATACCAAGTTGCTGTAAGAAAAAGAATTAACCTGCTTTGGAACAACTTTCCCTCTTGACTCCTTCATGCCCATTTACTACCTCCATCCAGGCCATATAGTGTGCTACGGGTGGAACAGCTAGTAATCAAACCAGGACTATGCCGCCTCCCACTGTTTGGTATAGGGCACTCTCTGTAATTGTTCTTTCTTTAAAAAATAATGAGAAATATAGCTTACAAGGACAATAGACCCTTGGTGTCCTGGCCAATCTGGCTTCAAATTGCATTCGTCAGACCTCAGCCTCCTGAGTAGCTAGGACTACAAGCATGCATCACCTTTATCAGGCTCTATATTCATTTTCTATTTCTCTATTCTATATTTTTCCCTGCCCATATATTTCTTTCCTTAAAATGCATTCCTTTTCCAAAAAAAAGGAGTAAGAAAGCCTAGCATGGTGGTCCACACTTATAATTAATTACAGCTTCTCAAGAGCAGAGATAGGAGGATTGCTAGTTTGAAGCTAGATCGAGCAAAATTGGGGACACTCTATCTCAAAAACAAAATACAAGCCAAGTGGTACAGCACTTGTCTAGCATGTGAAGGCCTAGTTTCTATTATCAGTACTGTAAAAAAAAAAAAAAGAAGAGAAGGAAAGAGTGAGAAAGGAGAGGAAAAAAGGAGTGAGAGAAGGGAAGGGAGGGAATAGGGAAGAAAACTTATGAAAAGGGAGATGGCCTTTAGAAAACAAGATGTTTGCAGGTAAAGAGCAAGGTGAATATGAAATTATGTTTCACCCAGACTGAAATGTGTCCAAAAGCAGTTGCCCTGGGATTTCCATGCTGTTTGAATGTGCCCAGAGGCTTGTGGAACATTCTTCTGATGCAAGGTCACTTGTTCTTGCAGGTACCTAATCAATACTGTCTCCTAATAACCTCCTCCTAAGGTTACAATTTCTCTGAATCAAAGGATGATATACCTTAAGGGCAGAAAATGCAAGATACCACCTGAGGGTGAGTTCAGCTGTTTCTATGGAGTAAAACTGTCTAATGGATAGCCTGATGTTCAGCTGTGACTTTATGATTGTTTTTATTTTCCCCCCTCACTGCCTTATTCACAAAATGTTTTGGGAATACATATAAAATGCAAAGTTCTATGCCTGGTGATGAGGTAGAAAGATAAAAAAGGCCTAAACCATTGTCTACCAAGTTGTGCCACGAAGTATGAACACCCGACATTATATTTCTTATGTGTGATATCCTGTAATTATGCTGAACCACTTCCTGCACACACCTTTAAAATAATACCAAATAGTATTGTGGTTTTTGCTTCAATAGCCAAATACAATTTAGAAGACGCAACAGAAGAAAAGTCATTTGCATATATGAACTTTTCCTTACTGAGTTGTTGTTTTTTACTATATCCTTAACTATATTTCTTATAATGCTATGTTTAGCTAACTTCCTGTATCCCAATTCCTTCTTCTATGATTTCTATGATTTTATTTTTATTGTAGGAACTTCTCTGGCCATTTATTTTGTGGGAAAAGCTGTTTGTTTTGCAGTTCTAGGGATCAAACACAGGTTCTCATTCATAGGAGGCAAGTGGCCCGAGCTATCTGAGCCCCAACTTAACCATTTTCTTCAGTGTTGGAGGGGGCTTGATATTGATGATTATAGTTTCCTCTCCACTGAAAAGGTTTTAATTTTCCCTTTATTCCTGAAGGGTATTTTTACTGGGTGTAGAATTCCAAGTTGGATGCTTTTTTCTTTCAGCACTGGGAAAACATTGTGTCACTTCCTCTGGCCTTCTTAGTTATTAGAAATATACTCTCTTTAGGATTGTTTGCTCTATAAATAAGACTTTCATTACTTTTAAGTCTTTATCTTTGGTTTCTGGAAGTTTGACTATTCTGCATCTCAACATAGATTACTTTGATTTACCCTGTTATGGTTCATTAATCTTGAATGTAGTTTATATGTGTAAAGTTTGGAAATTTCCCCAATCATTATTCTTTTGAATATTTTTCATTCCATCTTAATTCTTCCCTCCTTTCCAGATTTCAATGGCATGAATGGCAGGTCTTGTTTCTTATGTATCCATGGGTCATCAAAGCACTATGCCTCTTTGTTGTTTTATTTTTCTCTCTGTTCAGAATTTTTATCACCTTATCTTCAAGTTCACTTATTCTTTATACGGGCCCTTGATTCTGCTGCTAAGCCTCTCCATTGAAATTTTTGTTGTATTTTTCAGGTCTAAAATTTCCCTTTGACTCTCTTTTATGACATGAAATTATAGCTCATTGAAAATTGTCTCTCAATGCTCACTCCTCTGCCACACTCTCTTTTGGAACTGTGTTTCTTTGCTTCCTAATGCTCATTTCTGTTTAGAAGTAAACATTCAGTTATTTGATTACTTGGTTCGTGTCTTTCTTCAAGACCATAGCTCATAAAAACTAAAACAAATTGCCATTTTGCTATACCATGATAGTTACTATTGTCTAGCACGTTGTATATACTCAATGAATCATCAAACAAGCTAGGAGCAACTTTGATGTTTGCCTGTGATGTAAAGTCAGGGAAGTATAATGTGTTTAAAGTGCGGATAGGTTTTATATAATTTTACATTTTACAGAGCAGTACCTGTACAATATTTTTTTCCTTTGGGTCAGTCATGGGGCTTGAACTCAGGGTGTGGGCACTGTCCCAGAGCTCTTTTGCTCAAGGCTAGTGCCCTACCAGTTTGAGACACAGCACCGTTCTGGTTTTCTAGTGGTTAATTTGAGATAGTAGTCTCATGGATTTTCCTGCCCAGGGCTGGTTTTGAACTGCAGTTCTCATATTTCAGTCTCTTGAGTAGCTATGATTACAGGCATGAGCCGTCAGCACCTGGTCTTTATTTATTTATTTATTTATTTATTTATTTATTTATTTATTTATGTTTTGAGGTAGAGTCTCATTGTGTAGCCTCCTCAATCCTCCTACCAGAGCCTCCTGAGTGCTGAGATTACAGGTGCATACCACCGTGCCCAGATCTTCCTTGCTTTTTGTGAGGGAGAAGAGGGTAGAATATCCTTTCTTAATCACTCAAAGAACAAAATAATCTTTGAAAAGGGTTACATGACAAAATGACTCACTTCTAATATGAGGAAAGTTATCATCTAATTACATAATTTAGTTTGAATATGCTAATACAGAAAATCTTTTTGCTTTCAAAAAGAATAGTTACAAAGGGACTTCAAAAGGATAAATTGCAAATAGGAAATGATGACTCTGAATAAAATTCCTATTTTCTTTAATTACTGAAATCCTCTCCTAACAAGAGCTTGAAACCATCCATATTAAAATATAGCATGTCATGAAGGTTTCTCCACGTACTAAAAAAATTACAATTAAGTTATTGGTGAAGCATTGTTCCCAGTCTAAATGAGCAACCTAAACAGATTCTTAATACCTTGTCCTGAATTGAGAGTTTGTAGAGTTTAGCTGGATTTCAGTCACTGATTCCATTGCACTGCATTTCTTTTAAAATCACACTTTTGTTATCTTTAAGTAGTTGTACAAAAGAATTGCCATTCAATAAAGTAGTTCATGAATACAATACATCTTAATTGATGTCACTCCTTTCACCATTCTCTGCCATCCTCCCAGCCCTTCCAATCTGTCCAATTGTCTTAATTTTGTAGGCTATACATTAAATTTTATGACCACAGGCTCCCCCTCCATTTCCCTTCATTTTTCTACCCCTCCCCCTTGACCCCTTGCTCCCCTGCCTTTGAGTACCCATTTTCTGATATTTATTTTGTTGGACTATGAGTGAGCTTTTCAAAGAATTATACCACTTGAGTTCTCCCCTGAATATACCATATTTTGGTTAATACCTTTGAGTCCACCAGCATACCTCCCCAAATTATATAATAACATATTTATAAATTAACTCTGGCTCCCACATAAGAGAGAACACATGAATCCATTGTCTCCCTGGGCCTGACTCCACATATAACATGATTTTTTTCCAGGTCCTTCCATTTCTTTGCAATGATGTAATATCATTTTTTTTCTAATGGGTGACTAAAATTCCATTGTGTATATAGACCACATTTTCCTGATCCATTTATCCATTGAGGGGCATCTGGTCTGACTCCATATCTTGACTATATAGGGTGAAGAGTACTGCAGTAAACCTGGTTGTGCAAGTGGCCTTACTATAGCCTAGATTGTAATCTTTTGGATAAATGCTCAGGAGTGGAATTGCTGGATCCTAGGGTAATCCCACGTTTGGATTTTTGAGGAATCTCCATACTGCTTTCTGAAGTCAATGAACAAGTTTATATTCCCACCAACAGTGTATTAGGGTTCCCTGTTGCACACATTTGTGTCAGCATGTTATTCTAACTGGGGAAGGGTGGAATCTCAGTGTTGTTTTGATTTGTATTTCCTTTAAGCCAAAGATGTTGAGCTTTTCTTCATGTATCTATTGGCCATTTTTACTTCTGAGAAGTCTCTATGTAGCTCATTTGCCCATTGATTCTTTGAGGATTTAGTTTCTTAAGCTCTTTGTATATTCTTGATATTGGGTCATTGTCTGATGTATAGCTAGCAAAAATTTTATCTCATTCTGTAGGCTCTTTTTACCTTGTTGGCTATGTTGTTTGCCATGCAGAAACTTCTTTGCTTGATGCAATCCCATTTATCAATTTTTTTTTTATTTGCTGTGCCCCTAGATCTTTATTCAGAAAATTCCTGCCTATGCTGAGCAGTCATAATGTTTTGCGTACTCCTTTCTGTAATTGTTTCATGGTTTCAGGTCTTGCCAACGTCTTCCTAACACCATTTGCTGTGAAGTGTACTACACTTTGTTTTGTTCTTGTTTTTGTTTGTGTGTTGTAAATTGCACTGACTCTAGCTAGACATAAAATGTTTAGGAGAATTGTTTTTATCCAACATTGATGGATCCTCCAGAAAGAGTACCAGAGAGAATGATCTGTCCAGCAACCCTGACAAAGTCCTGACTAGAGGTTATTTAAGCAGAGCTCGGTGATTCATGCCTCCAATCCCAGTTAATTGAAAAGCAGAAGTATGAGAATCCATCACCTAAAACTGGACCCAGGCAAAAGCTGAAAGGGGCTGAGAATGTGGCTCAGATGGTAAAGCGCTTGCCTGAAAGTGTGAGGCCCAGAGTTTAAACCATCAGTTTCATAAAAAGTGTTCTGAATATTCCTCAAAATATGATCCAAAGCCCATAGAATCTTCCTGATTGCTCAAATTACAGAAAATGTAGGTCATATTGATTCACAGGAAGCTGCTAATTCTGAAAACTTTGAATAGTTTTCAGGTGAAAGGTCTTCCATTCACTGGGTAATAATAGGTAGCAAAGTTTGATTTTTCACAAATTTAAATTGGGAGATCACTAGAGTTCATTAAACACACTAACTCAGTATTCTGGGAGATCTAGTTCCCATAAAACACTAGGAAAAGTCACATTTCTACTACTATATCAGTAAAGGGAATGCTTCATCAGACCCATCTGTATTATTTAGAGCTGAGCCTAGTGTGTGTTTAAGAGTCATCTCTCCTGGATTTGAATTCTGGCACCTTCCTATACTATGTGACTTTGAGAAGATTTTCCTGTGTCTTCATTTCTCACACATTAAATGGTGATAATAACAGTACCCACCTTGCAGGTTGCTAAATTAAAAGACAGCACCCATATAAGATGTTTCACATAGTGCCTAGTGCATAACATTCAGTAAGTGGAAGTCCTTAGTCTATGGTTCTCTTCATTGCAGCACTTTAAGAAGTATCAATCCTTATTTTAATAGAGTTACCATTAGAGTTTTCCTTTTGTACCTACTTGTTCCTATCTGATATATAATTGTTGCATTGGGAAAAGTAAAAGGGTGCATAGAGGGCTCTGGAGGACATTTCAAGGGTGTCATCCCTACCTGTTTGTCCCTGGCTATGTGTACTTTCCTGCTGTGGACCCTTGAGGCCAACCCAGGAGGGGGAAGCAGGCCAGCGACAGATGTTCCAGGCCTGAATATCCTCATATGGTATTGGTATGCACATTCTCCTTAGGACATGGAACCATGGGTTGATATGGAGAGGCAAGAGAAGACTGGAGGGACCAGACTTCACTCCTTGGTTTCCAGGAAGGTTTTGCTAAATGCCAGGGGAATCATTCTGTCTTTGAACCCACAAAGAGCCTGAAAAATAACCTTATGTTAATTTAGTTCAGGAAGATCCCTTGATGTAACTTTTCTTTTTTCTTTTCTTTTTTTTTTTTTTTTTTTTTTTTTTGCCCACTCAAACTACTAGCCAAAAAGACTATCAGTCCCTTCCCTAATCTGTCTTCTTCCAGGTGAACTTGTTCTACTTTGCACTAGTTATAACACCTAAGGGAAGTCACTTTCTCCATCCAAATCTTTATTTCTTCATCTATGAAGTGAAGATAATAAGGCCTGGCCTGAAGGTTGTTGTGAAAGTTTAGTGCAGCAATGTGTGTGAGATGACTACCTCACACTTGGCTGGCCCTTTGTAGATGTGCATTTCCTGCTACAGTACAATATCATAACCAGGACCTTAATGGTAATACTTGTTAAGATATAGCTATATTTTTATTACCACATGACTGCTGTCATGAGTTTCATCATGACATAGATTGTCAATTTTATCCTTTGAAAAAGACTATACACACACAATCATACATATAACCTTTAAGATTATCTATGCTCAACAAGGTTTCCTAAAAATGTGTCCACATTTGTTACATTTATCAATAGTTCATTCTTTTGAATGCTGAATTTTATTTAATAATAAGGATTATAATGTGCTTAACCATTGAAGAGCACCTGGATATTTTTGTAGAGTAGAGTTATTATGATTAAAGCTAATATTTTGTATAATTCTAAATTTTAATTTCTCTAGGATAAATAAATGCACAAGAATGAAATCATCCACTTGTATAGTCGTTGTATTAAAAAGTGCTAAACAGGGCTGGGGATATGGCCTAGTGGCAAGAGTGCCTGCCTCATATACATGAGGCCCTGGGTTCGATTCCCCAGCACCACATATACAGAAAATGGCCAGAAGTGGCGCTGTGGCTCATGTGGCAGAGTGCTAGCCTTGAGCAAAAGGAAGCCAGGGACAGTGCTCAGGCCCTGAGTCCAAGGCCCAGGACTGGGAAAAAAAAAAAAAGTGCTAAACATGGGATTGAGTGTGGCAGAGCACTTGTTTGGTTTATGCAGAGTCCAGGGTTCAGTCTCACAACAAACACAACACACACACACACACACACACACACACACACACACACACATCCATATTCAAGAGTTTTGTGAATGGCTATACCAATTAGCATTCCTCAACAATACACTTGTGATCCAGCGCCTACTTTTTGCTTGAGACATCATCATGATGTATTTTGATATCCTTGTAATTTTAATGGTCATTTCCCTAATGACTAACAATGTTGAATCACTTTCCATGTGCTTATTCCCATCTGTACATCTTCAGAGAAATATTGCTTCCTGTGGTTTGCTTATTTTCTGATTAGATTGTTTTATTGGGTATAATTTTCTATTAAGTAACTTGAGCTAAATGTTATGAATACCTTGATTAGTTTCTCTGGGGAGTATCATTTTTTCACTCCATCAAACACATACACACACACATACACATAACTAAAATTATGTCTGTAAATCAATGAGCCTCTTTTTCTGGTATAGATCTTACATGGGTTTAGAGTTGCCAAAATATATACTGGTGAGGTTCTAAGCTGTTTGAATCATAGATCTCCCTACAAATATAATTATAATGAACCCTGTCTCCACAAAACATTGAAATATACCTTCAATTTTACAATGTTCCTGGGGCCGTTGAATTTCTTAATCATGACACCCAACTTATGAAAATCTAGTTAAACAAAATGGCTAAGGGATTGACTAAAAATGACTTTGAAGAACTCTACATCAACTTGAAGTGCTAGCTTCAGAAGAGGTTTAAAACTTTTAGCAGTGGATATCAACTTTAGGTAAGCATCAAAATCACTTGCTGTGAGAAGTTAGTGCAGTAATGTCAGTGAGGGCAACAAGCCCATGCCTGGCTGGTACTCAGCAGTTTTCTGCTATAGTACAGTATCACAACCCAGACCTTAATGGTGATACTTGTCAAGATATAAGCTGCATTTTTTTTAACACCACATGGATTGTCATGATTGTCACTATGATATAGATTTTCAATTTTGTCCCCTAAAGAAGGATACAGACACACACACATACACACACACACACACACACACACACACACACAAAATCGTTACACAGTTACCTGAATTTATCTCCAAATTAAATCCAGAAAGTCTGGGGTGACAAGAATATCTGGATTAGACCATCCTCAGCATCCATCCTACTTCATTTCTTTTATTTAAAGGAGTCAGGAAAAGAATTACATGAGCTCTTAAGTGTAATTCTCTCTACTCTGAAAAGGGACTTGTCCCTTTAGAGGTTGACCGGATTAATATAGTTAGGATATCCATCTCATAATCTCAGGACAAGTGCACATCTAAAGTGTCCTGGACCAAATCTCTGAAAGATCCTCTCACCTTTGCCTGTAATGCTAACTTTTCTTTTAATGAATTTCATACTTCCAACTTTAAAAGTCCAATAGACACAAGAAAAAAATAGCATACTAGAACCATACAAAACCGGTCACTATATTGGTTAGGAATAGACACTCACATGATAAAAAGAAAAATAGATAGTAGTAGTTAGAAAATAGATAGTGAGTAGTTAGATTTGGAAAGAATGATGAAAAAGCTTCAAATAGACTAGTAAATTCTTTTAGTACAGTAACTTAAGGCGAAAATAAGTATTTAATATTCTTTAAATTGCATGTGTGCAAAAATGCACATGTGATAGCTATCACGACAAAGAGAAAATTAATGAAGTTCATCCACTCTCTTTTTGTTACTTATAACAAAAGCCATTTCAAATTGCATATCTGAAAATATACCTCCTCTGTTAGATCTTGTTTTTCTTCCCCATGCCCACTGTATCTAGGTGGCCTGATTTGGCCACCATTGTCCTTTCTGGTTCTTCCCTTCATCCATTTCTTGACAAATGATGGATCACTAATCAGAACTCTCATCTTTCATCCCAACAAGCCATCTGACCTGCTGGCCTGATCCACAGAGACTATATTTGAAGAAGGTAGTGCAAAAGACAGAGACCAGCCTGGGTCCACTAAACCCAGCATGGCCTGAGCCATGGAAAGGAACTGGTGTCTAGCTAACAAATGAAAGAGGCTTTCAGTACCCTAGAACTCTGTCCCAGAAACCAGTGACAGCCACAAGGGAGCTTCTGGGGCATTAGCAGCACAAGCATTCAGCCATACAGGATGGAGTCATGGTACGCATGAGAGGATAGGGGCCAGGACAGCCAAGGCTTTGGGACTCGCACCAGAGTCCCAGAGTATATTTGAGCCTGCAGAGGCCTGGCTCTGACCTTGGCAGCACATTCAGAGCACTTCCATGATCTTCCTGCTCCACGACAGAGGCAAGGTGCCCTCATGTACTTCTGAAGCTTTAGCATCTGGTTCAGGGCACGATCCAGGGTCTATGGTCCAGGAAATGGAAACACATCTAACCACATGCCTGTAATTGTAGCCAATCAGGAGGCTGAGATGTGGAGGCTGAGATTTGAAGATTTTGATTTTAAACCAGCCTAAGCAGATAAATCTCTGAGATTCTTATCTCCAATTAATCAGCAAGAAGTAGAGGTGTCACTCAAGTGGTAAAGCTCAAGGTTACAACGCCCTGAGTTCAAGCCTTAGTATTAATGTATACACACACACACACACACACACACACACACACACACACACACACACACTGTATTTTTTTAAGGTCTGAGACAGGGACCCAATGAACACTTAGGCTCATTGGCTGGCACTCTATCAACTGAGCCACCCCTCCAGCCACAAGAAGCTGTATTTTTAAGTATCTGGCAAAGGAAAATGAAAGGGATTAAGCTAGAGAGTGACAGGAGATAGCAAGATTTTTTGACAAAACTCTGTGTCCCATCTTCTGGCTAAATAGCAGGAGGGTGTGGCTCCCAAGAAGCTAGGGTATGAGGCAATTTTTTAGAGATTTGAGGGAAAACCTGATAAGATCCAGAGCTTCATTTGGCCATCTATATTGCCTCTTTTCTTTTTTTGCCAGTCCTGGGGCTTGAACTCAGGGCCTAGGCACTGTCCCTGGGATTCTTTTGGTCAATTCTAGTACACTACCCCTTGAGCCACAGCATCACTTGCAGTTATTTTTCTGTTTATGTGGTACTGAAGAATCAAACCCAGGGCTTTATGCATGCTAGGCTTCCACTAAGCCATATTCCCAGCCACCATATTGGCTCTTTTATTTTTCTCTGGCTCCAAACCAATACGATATCTAGGCTGGATGCAGGCAGGATCTAAGCAAAGGAGCCAAAAATGAGAGGAAGAGGAGATGATCTTTTAGGCCAAGGGCAAGAGCACCACCTATCTAGCCATTGTTGGCCTAAGGCTCCTGGGCCCTTGACATCATTAAATGAGTCATTGGCAAAGCCTCAGATGGTCAAACGTCATGAACTGTCAACTGCACCAATCACATCTGTGTGGTTGATATCTGGTGTGCATCTACATATGTCATCCAAGCTCATCAAAATGGAAGAAAGACCAAGTAGAACTTTCCTAATCATATCTCTAGGGCTTCGCTTCTCCAATGTGTGTTTGCACTGGTTATTTACAAGGTGCACTGACAGGGTGAGGCTTTAAAGCTAGGGATGCCTTCCTGGGTGCCCCATCCTAGACCCTGGAATGTTCTACTCTCCAGGTAGGAAAGGGCCTTCCTTCCTTGGAGTCTTAACTAGTTCACCACGGATTCTTGAGATAATTCTGCCTGAGTACCTCAGCAGATACCAAGCAAGTCCTCCACCAGGCTCCCCCTCCTCCCTGGGAGGTGAGCCAGGCATGCATCAAGTGGGGCTCTTGGTCATTTAGCCTCTCAGGCTTCTGCACTTAACAAATTCCCTAGCAAGACGAAGAGTAGACATTGCAGGTCCAGAGTAGGGCAGCAAAATGGTTTATTTACAGCTTTCTCACACCACTACAAATGGGAGACCATGTGTTATCCATTTGGCCCAGAGGAAGTTATTTCCTCTGACAACCACCAAGGAAGAATCTTGAACAAAAGGAACCAGGGTGTTTTAGGAAGCTGAAATCACTCACAAATGGGGATCCCAGAGGACCACAGAAAGCGCCAGCCACTGCCCTCCATTCATGTGTCAGGCCGTGCTCCAGCAGTGTTCTCGATTTAAATGCATAGTAAATGTTTTCTCTTCTTTGCTCACACTTGTGGCTCTGTAGGTGTATACAAGGACTTCACAGTCACCCATGTCTGTGACAACTCTCAGAAGAAAAGCTTTCTGAAGGTGGTCTGTAGAACAGATGTGGACTCCAGTGTTCACCTGCCCTGATCAAAATCAAGCCCTCTTTCCCTCTGGCTAGATGACCTTGGGTGGTCTGAGACCCCTCCCCAACCCCCATGCCTGTCCTCATGCACAAAATAGAAATGATAGCAACAAAATAGCTGTCAAGATTAAGTAATATGGTTTTACATTTACAAGGGGGCTCTCCATGTAACAGTACCATTCGCACTGCAGATTTACCTGCACTGCAGTATTTGCCACTAGGAACAGGGTACCCATCAGCAGCACCAATGATGACCACAGCAAGAACTAAGCTGGGACCTTTGTGGCCTCTCTCATCTCTCTCATCATTGTTGGTTTAGTGCCATCTTCTCCCTGGCCCTGGAAAGTCTGAGGAAATTGACTCCTCTCTCCACCCTCCTAATCCAAATCATCCATTTTCAGTTAGCAGAGAGCTTAGTATAGAATGGTTTTTCACCAGGCATCTGAATCAAAGAACCAAAGGAAGGAGAGGTTCTCTTCCCTCTGCCTCATTGAACTTTCTAGGTCTGCTTTGGTGTTTTCCCAGATATGAAGCCATGTGTTCCTCTTATGTATTCAAATTGGCTCATTCAAGATGCTTATTTCCTGCTCCAATGTTCCATTCCCGCTGAAGGAAGACAAGCTCTGGAGATCAAATGCTGACTGTGACCTCTCAATGCCTTAGTCTCCCTCAGTGTGAATTCATATAAATTATGGGCTTGGAGAAAAACTAAAGGGAACTCTATATATAAACATTAGGGGAAGGTGGGTAAAGCATACTGCCAGGCACATGGATGAATACACAATAAATGATGGCTTTTGTTATTGTTTTCTTTTATGGGTTTTATTTTTTTGTTTGCAGTACTCAGGGCCTCATGAATATTAAGCACATACTTAACCATTGAGCTATATCCCCACCTCCTATTGTTTTATTTGTTCAATCCTTACTCAGTCCATCTTCATACTTGCAAAATAGAAACCAATTAATTTTTATTCCAATGGGAAGATCATCACTCTATAACTACCTCTGCAATTCACACTCATGGACACACACATACACACACACAGACACACACAGCCCAAGACAACCTTCTGAGGATGGCTGATTCCATGTAGAGAAACCCTGAAGGGATTACAATGGGAGTTCAGCATTATTCCCACTTCTCCTCCTCAGTGATGGTTTAGAGTTGGTGTTTCTGGTGCCACAGAGGGGAAAGATGATGCTGAATGAGTCTTTATCTCCTGTTCCCTTCACAGGAGTCCATGGTGCCCTGTGACTCCTATCAGCTGTCGTTTTCCAATTTCTTTCCTGCCCACCTACTGTCTACACTAATGTAATAGCCTCCCTAGCACTGGGGAGCCGCATGTTCGGATGTTCACAGGAGTGAAAGGAGACTGAGAGATAACCCAAGTGAGGAAAGTTAGCAGTGACAGAGCCATATCTCAAGGTGTTAAATAAAATAAGTACATAGGTGACAAATCCTAAAAACACTTTCAGTAACATCCAATCAGCAAACATGCTCCTCTGGGGGAAATCTGCCTTTCCATGTCTCCCTAGAAAGTGATCCCTAACAGGAGTGAGGGAGTCCAAAAAAACCCTCTTCTAGAACTCTGTGCTCCTGATTCCTGACTCCTCCTGGGGTGGAGGCAGAGGTGGGGTGGAGATGAATATGATTGTATGTGTCTGCGTTGTATGATGTATGCATATTCCTATTAGTGGTGGACTAGTGATAGAGAAAAGGAACAAAAGATGGACCAAAAACTATTAGTCCTATGCTAAGTATGGGAGGCTGAATAGGAGCAACTCAATCTAAGGCTAATCAAGGCAAAAGTACAAGACTCTCTCTGTAAAACAAATGGAAAAGATAAAAGGACTAGAGATATAGCTCAAGTGCCCTGAATTCAATCCTTGGTGCTGCTAAGAAGGAAAACAAGCAGGTGAAAAACTATTATTTCTTCTATCTAAGCTATTCCATGCCCTAAGAACAGGTATGTCATTCTACCCCTGGCCTGCATTTATCACAGGAATATCCAGGACAGTATCTTTGGTGATATAGAACAGATGACCTTGAGGAAATTTAAAACAGGTGTCCAGCCATAAAATTATGCCCCTGCCTATCTTGCATAGGTTTCAAGTTCATTTCAATTGTTTTTATTAGGGAAAAATATATGCCAGGCACCAGTGGCTCACGCCTATAATCTTAGCTACTACTCAGGAGGCTGAGATCTGAGGATCACAGTTCAAAGCCAGCCCAGGGAAGGAAAGTCCCTCAGACTCTTATATCCAATTAACCACCAGAAAACTGGAAGTGGCACTGTGGCTCAAGTGTAGAGCACTATCCTTGAGCTGAAGAGCTCAGGAACAGCTACCAGGGCCAGAGTTCAAGCCCTACAACCAATGAAACAAACAAACAAAAAAAAATGCTTAAGGCTTAGGTTCTGGTTTCTGTTTCCCTGTAAGTTTTCCTGTACATACATACAGAGTTTGGTTTTCCTGTTATATTGTAATAGATGGAATTCCCTCTGCTTCCGGATCAACTAGAGGAAAGGGGATCTAAAACTAGTCCTTCTGTTGAATTATTTCTCTCTTCATGCATTTCTAGGCATGAGTGAGCTTTCTGCCCTCCTTCTGTCTCCTATTACCTCTTTGCCTTGATCATTTAACACTTTCCTATATGACTGTAAGTTGACCAGAGGCAAATATTGTCCTGAATCATGCTCATTTCCTTTATATAGTACCAGCATAAGCCAGGACATGAAGTAGATGCTCAGTGAAACTAGTGCAGTTACTAGTTTTGTTGCTTTTTGTTTGCCCTGTAAGTTGTGGAGTTGAACTCAGTGCCTAGGTGATGTCCCAGAGCTTTTCCCTTAAGGCTAGCACTCTCTCACCACTTTGAGCCACAGCACCACATCTGGTTTTCTGGTGGTTAATTGGAAATAAGAATCTCACAGATTTTTTTTTCCTGGGCTAGCTTTGAAACAAAATTCTCAGATCTCAGCCTCTTGAGTAGCTAGGATTACTGGTGTGAACCACAGTGCCCAGTTTTGTTTTTGTTGTCAGAATGCTTTTCTTATTCCAGGAAAGTCACTAACCATTCTCCTCTTTAGTGACCTGAAAAAGTATCTCTTTTGTTTTGCCTCACCATCTCCCCACCCAAGTTTCCTCATTGATCTATTCATTCACCAGTCATCCGAATCAGAAGTCAAGTATTATCTGAGGCCCTTTAATTTATCTGAGGCCCTTTAATTTCTCTACCTAATCCACCCTATGCTATGATAAAAACCAAAGTGACTTACTTGAAATTGTTTATTTTCATTTAATTATGTCTCCATTGTAAATCAATGGAGGACTGATAAATATTTTATGTTACCTTTTTGGTCAGTAGTGGGGTTTGAACTCTGGGCCTCACACTTGCTCAGTTTACTTGCTCAGCTGACACTCTACCACTTGAGCCATGCCTCTAGCCCTGATTTTTGCTGTTTTCTTTGGAGATGAAGTCTAGTGAACTTCTCTGCCTGGGTGGCCTTGAACAACTATGCTCCAGATCTTAACTTCCTGAGTAACTAGGATTATGGCACCTGGATTCACATATTACTTCTAACTATAGCCCTCTGAGGCAAGCTTAACAGAAATTTGCTTAGCTACAACCAGCTGCAGCAGGCATTTTAAGTGATCACGATTTGCTCAAAATCTTCCACATTTCCTTCTAACCTTGGATAAGTCTGTCACTGATGCCTGTCCATAGCAACTTCCCATATCTGTAATATGTGGCCATCCTTCCCATCACCAAAGACAATACTCAACTCAAGCCCTTATCACCAATGTCTCCTGAACTAAAGCTCCTCTACGTTCAACAGAAAAAACAAATCCTTTTTATTTCTTTCTACTTTTTTTGTGTGCTGGCTCTTGGGCTTGAATTCAGGGCCCTGGGAACTATCTTTGATGATTTTGCTGAAGGCTAGTGCTCTACCACTTAAACCACAGCCCTACTTCGGGTTTTTGATGGTTAACTGGAGATAAGAGTCTTACGAACTTTCCTGCCCAAGCTGGCTTCAAGACATGATTCTGAGACCTTAGCCTCCTAAGTAGTCTGGATTACAAGCATGAGCCACTGATGTCTGCCAACCTTCTTAAAACCAAGATCTAGTTATGTCAATCCTCCTCCTTAAAACATTTAACAGATCACATCACCTGTAGGACACTTCTTTCAGCATGACTCATGAGTCCATCTCAGCTCAGCCTACCTGCCCAATCTCATCCTCATCCTGCACAAAGACATTTAACTAAGAGTCAAGAAGCAACTGAAATCTAGCCCATCTCCCGCAGCCTCCTCTTGACCTCTGGTGACAGATTTCCTCTCTTGAAGAAAGGAACACCCGTTCTTTCATGGGAAGTATTTCAAAATTCAGACAAATGTCATGTCTGACAATTCAACTGTACTAGAGAGATGCACATTTTTCTGTTCTGCATATTTTTTTTTTTTTTTGGCCAGTCCTGGGCCTTGGACTCAGGGCCTGAGCACTGTCCCTGGCTTCTTTCCGCTCAAGGCTAGCACTCTGCCACTTGAGCCACAGCGCCACTTCTGGCTGTTTTCTGTATATGTGGTGCTGGGGAATCGAACCTAGGGCCTCGTGTATCCGAGGCAGGCACTCTTGCCACTAGGCTATATCCCCAGCCCCGTGTTCTGCATATTTTGTACTGGGTATCAATACAGATTATTAGCAGTCTCCAGATTGATCACTACATTTCTCACTGCCAGGCATTGACACATGCTGCACCTTCCCTACAGTGGCTCACCCAGTCACCTGCTGATGTGCTAAACATTCTTAACTCAAGAGTACCCTTCTCAGATGGGTCCTCACATATTCCCAGTCAAAAGTAATCATTTCCTCCAGGGAAAAGCTTCAAAAGTAAGCTCTGAAACAGGTATTTGACATGGGCATAGGTACTCTGTTGGAGAGACAATCCCCACAGAGCACAAATACAGGAATGGTGAAACTAAGAACGTAAAATGAGAAAACCCAATGAAGTATGTTAATGAAGATGGCACAGCCATCACAGCTTTCCATTCCCACTGGGAAGTCCATGGGATGCCATGAAGAGAATATGCTGCCCAATGACATCTGTGCCTCATTGTTTGGGAGCTGCTTTTTCAAAAGTTTTTTGTTTGTTTGTTAATATAAAGGTAAAGTACAGAGGAGTTGCAGTTACATAAGTGAGGGAAACAAGTACATTTCTTTTTGGACAATGTCACCCCTTCCCTCACTCTCTCACAGTTTTTCCCTTTCTACCCCACCGACAAGTTGTACAGTTCATTTTCAATATACTGTCCAGTGAATACCACTGTTGCATTTGTTCACCCTTTTCCCCTCCATATCTGTGTCCCCCTTATCCTGCCAAAGACAGATAAACAAGACAAAAAGAAAAGAAAACATAAGTAAAAAATAAAAATCTTGTAGTTGGGAGATGCTTTTAAGAGTATTAAAACTACAATACTCAGATCTCAGCCTCCTAAGTAGTCAGTACCTGTTCGTTTGCTCAGATCATTGGAGCAAGTGCTAGAGGAGAGGAAAACGCCACAGTGTAGGATACTGTGCTCAGCTGTCTACTCAGTCACCTTCCTTTTCTACCAAAGATGGCTTGGATCTACAGCTGAGCAGCTTTTTCAGCCTCTTTCCATTATGAATTATCTCTGGTCATTTCAACTCAGGTTAATATAATTCTTTTAAAAAATATGTGTCTTTTAAGGAATATATCAAGGTATATTCCACTTCACTAGGCAAATGGCACATCTAGATTTCATCCTGAGATTGGCTGTCTTCTGTATTGGCATGTGTAAGGTGTGAGGATAAAGCCTTTAAGATGCTCTGCTGTCAATCAGAAGCATACCATGAAGACACTACTTGGTATTTACAAAACCCATACCTAAGTACTTTGAGTTCTTACCAGGTTTTACAGTCCTGCTCTTGGATATTTTTATTCTAAGGCACTGCTATCCTTCCATAAATGTGATCTTTGGCATCAGATATTTTTTTACCTTGAAGTCCTTTGCTGGCTTTCACTTAGGCCTCCCTTTCTTCCTAGTTGTGCTTGAAAACAAAATAGCTTTCTTTCAAGCTCATCTCTGTCTCAACCTTATCATGCATGGCTGAAAGAAATTAGTTGGCACTTTCAGTATTTTCTTAGCACAGTCTACCTGCTCATTAGATATATTTTCTGTTTTTTTCACATTATTACCAACAGCAGGGTTGCCAAACTTTTCACCACCACAGACCACGAGTGTCCGTTTCTTCAGCCTCCAAATTAGCTTCCAGACTGTGTGTCCTCCATGCCATCAGGACTTGTCATCTTGAGACCTGTCTAGCTTCTGCCAATCCCCAAATCAATACCATATGACTGACAATAGGATAAGGGATTTATTAAACCAAGGGCAACCTTGTGAGCTCTTTTCCTGTAGAACTTACACAACCGTGAAGAAACTCCTGAAATCTGAAGGGGATAATTGAAGGATCCTGAAAAGTCATTAACAGACACCACAAAGGAGAGCTGGTGTAGAAGTCAGTAAAGATCTGATGATGGCTCTGTTTGGGGCCATGAGATTGGAGTTGGTGTGTAGATCGAAGGTCCAGTGGTCAAAAGGAAAAATGGATTGTAAAGTAGGTGTTAGGTCCACCAGGGAAAAATGGCTCCTTCTCTTTGTTTTCCTCTCTATGCACACATGGCTCCCTCCCTAGAAGCCCCTGCCCAGCACTCATAGTCCAGGTCATGGCTCTGAGGTCATCACTGTGACCACTTCCCTTTCTGCCCTTCACTTCAGCCCCACCTCCTCCCCCGCCCCCACCTCGCCCTCTCCTTATATAATCAGTCTCCATCATTAGTTCCTCCCTTTTTCCCTTTCTTTTTTTCCCCTTCTGCCCCTTGCACCTTTTCCCCTTTATTCTCCCCCTGCATCCTTTGTGCGTGGGCATGGGCACACACACACACACACACACACACACACACACACACACCGTGCACACTACTCCATCTGGTTGCAGCCTCTGCACAAACCTATTTGTGCAGGGCCAGCAGGCTCCATTCTTACAGTAAATTCCCGATACCTGAATAACCACGTGCAGGTCTGCTTTTCCCAAACCTTACAGCAGAGAGATAAAATAAAAACTGGAAAAAGAAACCCCTATTTGTCTCATCACCTCCACCTCAGAGATTCAGGTGCATGCATGTCGGCAAGATCCAGATGAATTCAGGCTCAGCTGTCCTCTTCTGACCACAAGGAAGTGGCAGCTCCAACTAGAGAGGCAAGTGCAGCAGCTCCTGGTGCCCAGGCCTGACCTTCAGAGCAGGTTCACTGCTACATCCATTCTGTTTTTCCAGTTTATCTAGTAAGCTAGCCTAAAGGAGAACCACACCAGGAAGGAAAACTGGGAAACAAAGACTCAGTTAATCTAAGTCAACAAAATAGAACCCATCCCAAAGGCTCTAAGCTCACATTTGTTGTCCTCAGAAAGCCCTTAATGAACATTATTCATTTGTCTTCTTATCACACAATCCAAAGCTAGCAGGTGCTCCAACAATATTCAACAGGAACTTTGAGTTTTATATCAGGTTGAGTGCTTTGCTCTCTAAAATAGTTCTCACCACATAAATACATCTTTTTTTAAAATAAGAGAAAAGCCTTCTGCACCAAACTAATACTTGATTAATTTCTCTCCTCCTGGGATAGTTTAGTTCTGAGAAGCAAAGTACTGGAGACTCAACTTACCCCAGGACCCAGCATCATTCAAATCCATTTGAACTCAGCAGACAGGAGAAAGATGGGCTTGCTGTGTTATCAGTTTCAATAGGGTCTAAGTGAGAGGGCAAGGGACAGGCTTGGACACTTTCTCCTCATTAGCACTTCGGTCTCAACAGTCAGCTCCCAGCCTCACCTGATGACCTTAGGCAGACAAGGGGAACTGAGTGCTAAGGTGATAATGAGGAGAAAATGTCCTGCTCTGCTCCAGGCTTGGCAGGTACAAAGCAGGACCACAGGAATAAGACTGTACCTGGGAGTGTAAAAAAAATCTGTCTTCATTTGGGCAACAGCATGATAAAAATTTATCATCATAAACAAGAGGAAGAAGAGGCTGCTGCAGCAATAAAGTTTGCTGGCCTGGGCTAACTGAACAAACTCAAATCCTTCCTATGATAGATTAGAAAATCCTAGCTTGCTTTCTGCTACTTAATGATGCTGACTATATGAGTGTGTTAGGAAAGGAGAGAGGAAAAACAGAAAAAAGGAAGGAAAGAAGGAAAGGACGAAAACGAGATAACAAGATCTCCATTCATGATCCAAGTTTGAAATATGCCTCAACATAAGGCTATCTGCTTCAGGTATGCTATAAGCTATGATATATCACTAGGAGGGTCATAGTTTCTCCATCAATAGAAAATGGACTGGCAAGATATGCAAAATGCCTACATTAAGCAAGTGCTTTCCTTGACTTAGACCAGGCTTAAGAAAAAAATAACCAGAAAACAAAAAGCACTTTGCTCTTTCCAAGGCAGCTATCACTAACACTAGAATCTGCTGGTGCAGGTGAAAGAAGAGGAGAAATGAAGCAAATAGTAGCCTCTGGTAAACCTGAAAAACACCTTATAGCACACTCCTGATATCCTTCAGAAGACAGAGGGCCCTGCCACCTAGATAGTGCTCTTAGGCCATGTTCTGGTTCCACTGTAGCATTTTCTATTCTGCTATCCCTATGCCTACTCTCTGCACACGCGCGCGCGTGCACACACACACACACACACACAATTGTCTGTCTTCTTCCAGCTGCCTCTCTCCTTAACTCCTTTCTTTTATTTCCAATGTATTCATTCTTTCATTGTATCTATCAAGTAAGGCAGAAACATTATAATGGTCCAATTTTTCAAAGACAAGAAACAAAGGCCCAGAAAAAAAATGACTTATGCTAAAGTCACCCACATAGTGGCAGAGACAAGGCTAGAGAAACCAAAAATAAGGATCTTATCACTCCTGCTCTTCAAACACTTCTATAGGGCCCCCACCCACCCCTGAGGGTGACCTGTTAAAGTATGGCCAGGACATTGCTCTCACCAAGTTCTTCTTGGACTGTGGCTCTCAAATTTAACATTAGTTTTGTTAAGTTGTTGTATAGTTACGGATGATCCTTTTAACCCAAGATTATCCTAATCCAGAATCTCTACTGAAATTCCCAAAGGAACTATCTGAAATTTCTAAAAGGAACTATTCTTTTTCTGTTTTGGCAAGTAGCACCTTCTATTGTGAATAGTTCACCAACTTCTTATTTAATCTGTTTATCCTTAAAGTCCAATATATCCAATGATATCCAGTGATGGCAGAAGAAACACAATGAGTTTAAGGCACAGTCCTGCCTTCAAGGAGTCCACAACATAGCTGGGAAGATGTCTAAAGAGATAAACATTATTTTGCATGGTACAAAAGAATGAGTGTTTTTCACTACAAGAAGGAGTAGGAGAAACACTTGGGCTCCTTGGCACAGGATGAAACTTCCTTAACAAAGGCCCAGAAATGCAACAAGTCAAAGAAAGGTTGGACAAATGGGACTACATCAAACTGCAGAGCTTCTGCAGGGCAAAGGACATAGCTTCCAAGATAAACAGAAAGCCCACAGATTGGGAAGAGATCTTTACCAGCCATAAAAGAGACGAAGGCCTCATATCTAAAATATATGCAGAACTAAAAAAATTAAATTCCTCCAGAACAAAACTTCAAAGAACCAACAGCCCCCTCAACAAGTGGGCTAAAGACCTAAAAAGAGACTTCTCTGAAGAGGAAATGAGAATGGCCAAGAGACACATGAAGAAGTACTCTATATCATTGGCCACAAAAGACATGAAAATCAAAACAACATTGAGATTCCACCTCAGCCAATAAGAATGTCCATTTTCAGGAAAACTAACAATAACAAATGTTGGAGGGGATGTGGCCAAAAAGGAACCCTACTTCATTGGTTGGTGGGAATGTAAACTGGTTCAGCCACTCTGGAAAGAGGTATGGAGATTCCTCAGAAGGCTAAACATAGAACTCCCCTATGACCCAGCAGCCCCACTTTTGGGCATCTACTCAAAAGATTACAAACAAGGGGCTGGGGATATAGCCTAGTGGCAAGAGTGCCTGCCTCGGATACACGAGGCCCTAGGTTCGATTCCCCAGCACCACATATACAGAAAACGGCCAGAAGCGGCGCTGTGGCTCAAGTGGCAGAGTGCTAGCCTTGAGCGGGAAGAAGCCAGGGACAGTGCTCAGGCCCTGAGTCCAAGGCCCAGGACTGGCCAAAAAAAAAAAAAAAAAGATTACAAACAAGAACACACTAAAGCCACCAGTACAACAATGTTCATGGCAGCACAATTTGTCATAGCTAAAATATGGAACCAACCCAGATGCCCCTCAGTAGAAGAATGAATCAGGAAAATGGGGTACATATTCACAATGAAATTTTATGCCTCTGTCAGAAAGAATGACATTGCCCCAATTCATAAAGAAATGGAAGGACTTGGAAAAAAGTATACTAAGTGAAGTGAGCCAGACCAAAAGAAACATGGACTCTATGGTCTCCCTTATAGGGAGTACAGGTTTAGGCTAGTCACAGCAGAGGATCACAAGAGCCCAATAGCTATGCCTTTATGAACTTATAAGATGTGTTAAGTGAAATGAACTCCATGTTATGGAAACGAGTGTTATATCACTGTTGTAATTACTTTCAACATGCCATGTGAAACTCTAGCTTTTTTTTGTTGACGATCCTTTTGTATCCCCTGCCTGTGGTTGTCCCCGCACTATCACTGTATCTCATCTGGGTACACTGGATACTGTATTTATTTGCATTAGAACTAGGGAAGGGGAAGGGAATATCAAAATCAAGAGACAAAGGATAAAAAGACAAATGACTCCAAAAGCAATACTTACAAAACCATTTGATATAAACCAACTGAACGACTCATGAGACAAGAGGGAAAGGGGAAGTGGGGAGGGGGAGAAATGTGGGAAGAGGTAACAAATAGTACAAGAAATGTACCCACTGCCTTACTGTAACCCCTCTGTACATCACTTTGAGAATAAATAAATAATTATTCAAAAAAAAGGAGTGTTTTTTGAAGCAGAAGACCTACTCCAGCTAGTGTGGGGGGAAAACAAGATGCAGAGCACGAGCTTAAAAGGCATAGGTATGGATGGGAGTTGAGTATATATGCAACAGCTAAAGTTTTCACAACAGTGGAAATAGTCTAGAAGCAGCTGAAAGCAGCCAACATGGGAGGCTTAATCCAGGCCAAGGATAAGGAGACAGTCAAAGTGACAGGAGTCTGCGGAGTGACAACAACAAAAGCTGAAATGACATTTAGAGAAGCTGAAAGCCAGAAGAATGCTTATGGAAAGAGTCAGGTGCAAGGTGTTTGTCCCACAACACACACTGCAAAGCACTGCAGTAAGGAGCTACCTTCTCCCTTGCCTGCCTGCTTCAGCCACATTACTTCCTCATTCTCTCCTCTTTTCCTCTCACATCTGCCTCCCAGAGCCATGTCTGTACTTTTATTTTCCTTTTGCAATCCACAGAGCTAGTATAATCTTTCAGAACCTGGCCTGAAGAGAAGAAAAAGCAATTTTCCTATTAGCGTGGACATTTCCCAGGCAAAGAACTTGAAATCAACTTCTGCATACCAGAGTGAGTCCAACTTTGACACCCCTCTTTCCCAAAACACCAGTCATAACCCTGACTCCCTGCAAAAGCTATAACTTTAATAAAGAAAAAAAAACAGGTCATGCATCAGACACCAGGATTGCCAGAACATGCAAACACACACGTACAGTCTATTGCCAATAACTCATAAAAGAAAATGAAATCTCCAACAGCATCCCCCCACTAGATTCTCTAAAAAAAATTATCTGGGGGGGTGTGAGGAATAGAAGGGAGTGTCTAATGTTCTCAGTACTCTAGATGTAATGTGAAATGTTTTGTGGTTATTGTGGGTATAACTCTTATTCAAAGAGATTGATGGAAACAGAGTCCTTACCTCATTAATGAAATTCATTTAGAGAATGATGGCATGAAAGGAGTTATGCAAAGGAAGGATACACATCAACGTGGGTTCCAGTCTTGGCTCTACCTTTCAAAAACTATATGACATTGAAGACATATCTCTTCCAGCTGAGTCTCAGTATTCTCTCCTGTACAATGGACAGATTTTTACCTCTCAGAGCTGTTGTGAGAATTAGAGACATATGTGTAGCTAATGTAGTAGTAAGCACATCCGAACTAGTAGTAGCCCTGCTAGTACTGGTTATGGCAGCCAATATCACCTTTGTTAATAAACCAGGGTCCACTTAGCTCAAAGTTGAAAACAGAGAGTCTCCCATGCCCTTGCTGCAAGTTCATCTCTAATAGATGGGAAAGCCACCTCCCTGTCATCAGAATAATGGAAGTATTCAGATTCTGTTGAGCATGATGATTAGCTTACAAGTGGGCAGCTGATAATTCAGAGAGGGAAAAGAGTGCGCAGCCTCTGGAGAATCCTTATCCAAACACTTGCTTCCTCATTATAAAGCAGTTTGGGATGATTCTCCTCTCTTTAAATAAGAAGTATGCTTGGGGGCTGGGAATATGGCCTAGTGGCAAGAGAGCTTGCCTCGCATACATGAAGCCCTGGGTTCAATTCCCCAGTACCACATATATGGAAAATGGCCAGAAGTGGCACTGTGGCTCAAGTGGCAGAGTGCTAGCCTCGAGCCAAAGGAAGCCAGGGACAGTGCTCAGGCCCTGAGTCCAAGGCCCAGGACTGGCAAAAAAAAAAAAAAGAAGAAGTATGCTTGGGGGCTGGGGATATGGCCTAGTGGCAAGAGTGCTTGCCTCATGTACATGAGGCCCTGGGTTCAATTCCCCAGCACCACATATACAGAAAACGGCCAGAAGTGGCGCTGTGGCTCAAGTGGCAGAGTGCTAGCCTTGAGCAAAAAAGAAGCCAGGGACAGTGCTCAGGCCCTGAGTCCAAGCTCCAGGACTGGCCAAAAAAAAAAAAAAAAAGAAGTATGCTTGGGCATTGCCCCTGTAGAAAGTAAAATTCTATGGTGGGGAGAATTCTATCAGCATTTTACCAGTCTCTAAAAAAAATTATTTGCAAGCACATAAAGTTAAATTGTAAGCTCTACAATTAAATTTTTCCCATAAGACTGTTAACAATAGCACTTGGGCAAACCCAAGGGTTGGGGGAGTGTGTAATTTTATTGTCAAACTTCTGATACCTGGTATAAGGTTATGCAAAAGGAGACAGCTACATGGTTCAGGCAGAAAAGACTTTATTAGTGGGAGAGCAAACTGTCAGCCCTCATGAGATGGAGATGTGCGAAGGAAAAAGAGAAGAGGAAGAGAGAAAACTTGAGGTTGAGAGGGATTATATAGGGAAAGACTGGAAGATGGTGTGACCATAGCAAATGCAGAAGTGAGCTCGAAGTCGGGAAACCTCTTACTGTCCAAAAGAGATGTGACCCAGGTAGTTCAGGAAGTGACCTCAGTGGATAAGGAAGTGACCTCAGAGTCTGGGATCCTTTGCTGACTCACAGTCTGGTGATTGACAGGTGATTACTGGTTTCAGGCTGGTGATTTCTGGTAAGTCTATGGGTATTGTCTTTCACAGAGAAGAAGTGGGGTGAGGGCTGTTCTCCGGGACAAACCTAACACCTGGACCTTCAGTAAGTATCTCCCATGAGCTCTGTCATCAGAAGGTTTGAGGCAGGCTAGATTAGGGAAAACAGGTCCTTGGGCAGCAATGGTGACACACACAGACCCCCTTGGGTATAGAGACCTCACTTATGAAAGATAGGTTACAGGCCCAAGTCTTCTATGCCCATGAAATAGGAATGGGCACTCCAAATGTCAAAACATGGGAAATGAGCTTCTAGGTCCCTGGCAGGGACTCAGAGGTCTCTTTATCCAGAGACTTCCATGGTCCCAGCCTCTTGTGCAAATTGAGCCTTTGGCCCAGCAATAAACTCCTGTATCCTCTCTGAACAGTGGTCTTGATCTTTGCTGGTTTGTGTTACCATCACAGTTTCACTACTCATGACTGAGTTCCTTGGCCAAGCTTCTAACTCTAGAAAAATGGAGCAATGCTGAGAATTATAGAGCCTCCTAGGATTCTAAGGAGACAAGATGATAAAAGGAAGAGATGCATAGGACCAGGACCTGATGAGAATCCCCCATTCAAGCATCATGTAAGGAATCGTTGAGCATCAACTCTGGCCAACACTCACAGGCTTAAAAAAAAAAAAAAAGCAACGCCAACTCCTGAAACCCAGGACGATGAGCAACCTTAGCTTAAGCTTGACAAAATGCACTTACAACAAACCCTCCAGGTGGCTGAAGTGCATAAGACCTTTGTCCTCGGAATTCACTACCCTGCTTCCATAGGGCCAATCTCGGGCTACCTCATAGGAATCTTTTTTTCTTTTTTTTTTCCCCAAGAGGAAGAGCCTCAGTTTGGAGAAAACTGTTGAGTGGTAGAAGAAGTGAATGCCAGAATCAGAGAATGAGCTAATAATTTTCAGAGCCTCCTTCTTGCATAGAGCACACTGAGAGTTAATTTCGGCTAGGAACTAAGAGAACAGATAACAGTCCTTACAGAAGATGGTGCTTCCAAAAAAATCCATTGTGCAGATCCCAGACACCAGCCTTGGGTCCTAAAATTCTAGTTTAAAGCAATTTAGTTTCTGTTCCATTCAGCAGGCCAGTGAATTGCAGGCATTTGCACTTCTGTGGTTCCTTTTAAGCCAGAGCCTCAAAGCCCTTTTCAAACACAGATCTGTTCAGCCTCATAACCTGTCTGAAATATTTCACCAAGGGATAGCAGGATCACTTCCCTCCCTACCTCAAGGGCAGCCTTTTGGGCAGTGGGAGGCAAGAGGTAGAAGGCACAGGCTGTTTAACAGTCACTTAACCAGGCATCTTGACAGCTCAGAGGGAGGAGACACTTGGGATCAGATGTTTCTGGGACACTTAAGTCTAAGGCTTGGAATTATAGAAATACCTGGATATCCAATTCTGCTTTTTGCTTCATTGTCCAGACTGAAGAGTACCTGCTGATTTGGGTGACACTGAGAATCGCTTTTGTACTATCTTACTCTTCTTTGTAACAAACCCCACCCCCATGGGGTAGATAGACACTAGTTTGTCAAACCAAGTTAGCAATCCTCTTCCATTTTTCTCAGGCTTCCTAACATCTCTGAGTGACCATATGTCATACAGGAATTTGATCATGACACACAGAGAGGCCACATTTTTAAGAGGTTGAACGGGGAGTCTTTATTAGAAAGCCAGTGATACATGGCATCAAAAAACTTACAACCTTAAATGCACTTAATATTGTTAGGAAACTAAGCCATGAGGGTAGTAAAGAAAGAGCAGAAAAGCAATCTCAACAAACCAGATCAACCCTAATGGAGAGTTGAAGTGGGATGCCTTGGTGACTTGATGAGAGTCAGGAGACATGAGGCGTGGAGCTCAAAATGCCTAAACAGCATCACGGTCAGAGGACAGGGTCACAGGAAGCTCAAGAATTGTCAGTTCATGGTACAGGTCTAGCAGGTCCAGTAACCTATTGTTCAAGTCCCCAGCTCCTGCCTCTAGGAATTCAGGCACACCCATCACCTGGGGGTGGGGTTTCACCTCTTAAGAGTTTTCAGAAAGTTCCCATCATTCACCAAGATGCCAAGACTGCAGAATTGGCTATGATAGGGTTATAAATCAACTCTTTCATCAGGAACTTAAAACAACAAAGGTTTGCTTTTCTTTCATAATGTAATTAAAATCTAGTTGGTGAGGAAACAATTCCACATTCTTCTGAATACCCAGAGTGTTAACTCTCCATTGGCTTAGAATGGAACTCTCTAGAAGCTATGGTCTCTAAGGTCTCCAAGGAAGAACCAGAAAAATTACCCTCTTCAATCTCTGATGATGCTCTTCTTTTAAGTTCTTGCCAATCATACCAATCACAAATGGGTTTCTCCCTAATCTGAGCCTTAATGTGCTATGTCAGGAGCATGAAGAACAATTAACCACTTGTAAATTATATAACTCCAATAGTTTCTTGAGATGAAATGTATGTAAATGATAATGTCTATTATTGGCCTGATAACAATTTTTCAATTGTAACTTAAAAGGGGAGAGGGTTCAGACATCATGGTTTTGGGGGGTTTTCTTTGATTCAGTGAAATATTCTAACTTTAATAGCTAACTTTATTTCACTTGAGTGGTGATTTATCTTTTTTGCCCAGAGGAGAAAGAGGTTTGACTGCAGTAATGATGGATTTATGCCTTTTTCAGCACCAAGTTGCTCTGGGTCTGGAGTAGTTCTGTTGATCCTGGGAGAGGAAGATAACCACCTCCCCACTTAAGGTCCTGTCCAGGTTAGAAGTTATAGCTCGAGAATAAAGCCACTGTGTGTGTGTGTGTGTGTGTGTGTGTGTGTGTTACTGGGGCTTGAACTCATGGCCTGGGTACTGTCCCTTAGCTTTTTCACTCAAGGTTGTTGCTCTACCATTTCAGCTCAGGTCCACTTCCAGCTTTTAGATAGTTCGTTGGAGATAAGAGTCTCATGGACCTTCCTGCCTGGGCTGGCTTGGAATCACAACACTCAAACTTCAGCCTCTTAAGTAGCTAGGATTAAAGGTATGAGCCACTGGTGCCTGGCAATGAAGTCATTTCTTGAAGTCAATAATGTATGTTATGAGAAAAGACAGAAAGAAGAAAAGAAATGGGAATCAAAGTGGATGAGCTAAAGGCACTGGTGGTAGGGGAACAGAAAAGAGCATGGTATGTTAATGAGGCTTTCGGAAGGTGAAGTTCTCCAGGTTAAAAACCCCCATCTGGGAATGTTCCACTCTTCACCCAGTACCCCATGTACCGCTGCTCTTCCCAGATTTCCTTTAGGCCCAGCTGCCTCTCCAAAACTGAGACTCTGACAAAGGCTTACAATAAAGAGAGAGCCGTGTGGGACCTGGTGGGATAATGCCTGTTGTATTCAACGAAGGAGGAAACGATGTTAATAAACGCCTGTGACATTTAATGATGTGGCTTTCATTTCAAACACATCATTGCTTGATATTGAATCTATCCATTTTGATAATAAACACCAGGACCAAGAAACACTCGCTTTTCACACATAAATAAATAAATAATAGGCACCCGGCCCAGGGACTTATTTTGCACTCTGGGAGAGAGGGAGGGCTGTACCTCCCCTGCATGTGTCTGCATCTTATGAACTCTATTCAGCCACATGGCCTCCCATTCGTCTCTCTGGAAATCCAATTTCCCTCTTGCAGGTCTGTCTGCCAGTTTTCTAATTTTCACATCAAACTGCATATTACTCATTGTCAGGGTGGTTGCTCTGGAAGAGTCGTTAAGAGTCTTAAACCCTTTACCAATGTTTTTAGTTCAGCTGCAAATAGTTGCCAGGCCTTATGTTTTGCAAAAGACCATTGCCACCTCTCCCAAAAGATCAAAATTTTAAACTAGCAAACACTTGGACCAGACCAGAGCTAGTAAGAATTATTCTTTCTGAAAGGGAAATCCAAATTCTTTCATACAACAAAATGGCCCTTTCCCAGCTGACCAATGAATGTGTAATTTGTTGTTTAATCCTCAGCACTTAACATACAATACTCCCAATAAATTATTAATTTAAAAATAAATAAATGGCCAAGCACTGGTAGCCTACACTTGTAATCCTAGCTACTAAGAAGGCTGAGATCTGAGGATCACAGTTCAAAGCCAGCCAGGCAGGAAAGCCTGTGAGATTCTTACCTCCAATGAACCCCTAGAAAACCAGAAATGAAGCTCAAGTAGTAAGTAGAGCACTAGCCTTACTTAGCAAAAAAGCTCAGGGACAGTGCCTGTGCCCTGAGTTCAAGCCTCAGGACCAGCACAAAAAGAAAAAAGGAATAAATGATTTAATGAATAGTAATTATATATGTAAACATGTTGCAAGATTATGTGGATACATAATACACATATATAAAGTCAAACTTCAGTGGGGCATTGGCAACTCATATTGATAATGCTAACCACACAGGAAACTGAGATCTGAGAATTGAGCTCTAAGCCAGCCCAAGAAGATAAATGTAAGAGATTCTTCTTACCAATCAGGCAGCAAAAAGACACAAGTAAAGGTGCAGCCCAAGTGGTAGAGCACCAGCTATGAGCAGGAGGGAACAGAGGGAAAGCAAGAATGTAAGGTTGACAATTCAAGTCCCAGAACTGATACCAAAAAAATCTTAACTTGATTTCATGCAGTATAATTTTAACTCATTTTCTCAAACAAAACATATCTTCCTCTTTTTTGTTTTAAAAGGAGCAGTAATTGTGCTTTAAATTGTAGCTTTAATTGGTACAATCCACTTTAATTTATCTGCGTGTTTAATCCTTATTAAGTTTCCAGGCTCAGATCCTTCTCAGATTGCTAGGTTCCAAACACTACAGTTTTAAGTAACTTGTTCAGTCCCACGTCCCCAAATTTTCAGGATGATCAAAATCTCACATGCATGCCTTTGTTTGAGCTAGAAACCATCATGATAAGGGATCTCTCCTGTCCAGTATAGATGGAGCAGATCCAGTTGACTGGAAATTCACCTCCCTGTGGGGCATCTAGATACTAACAGGGTCTCCATCATGCTAGGAACACAGGTCTATCAGCTGTAACAACCTGGCTTTTTAGAAGCTCTCTGTGGATGACATATTTCTAGAAACTTGTATGAACTGTTTAATATGCGCTTCAAATATAACCCCTAATGGACTGGAGAGAATGTTACCCTTTCCTTAAAGTTTTCTGAGACAAGTACTTTAAGAGACTCAGACCTTTAAAAAGCCTAAAGTTTAGAGCAACAAATGTAATTCTTTAAACTGAATCTTATGTGGAGGGAGGGAAATGACTAAAGAGAACATTTACTAGAATTAGCTAGTAGAATAGCAAAGGGTATTGTTCAATATTAAACTTACTGAAGTTGATATTTACTTGGTAATTAGAGAAGACATCCCTTTTCTCTACATAGGTAGAGAACGAGGTAGAGGACTGAGTACAAATTGTAAAGCAAGAGGCATAAGACGTTAATAATATGTAGAGCTGGTCTTTATCATATGTATTCTTTGTAGTTTCCCTATTCTTACAATTTTTTTGTAAATTTGAAATTATTTCTAAGTAAAAAAGTTTAAAAAGATTTAATCCCACTTGCATAGGTGATATCAAGCTGGACACAACCAGGCTATATCCTGGAGTGGAGGATACTGAAGGGAAAATTAGCATTTCATTAGTGTAGAGGACCTTTGCAGAGGGACAAGTAGTATTTTAGAATATTTTAGCCTTTGGGGGCTCAACATGATCTGTCATAACAACACAACCTGGCATTGCAGTGCTAAAGCACAAAGAGAATATATAATTTATTGGACATGACTGTGTTCTAATAAGACTTTATTTATAAACAGAAGTTCACAGACTATAGTTTTCTACCCCTGCATAGATCATTGAGCATGTAGGAGCTAGCTTACTGTAAATCATTTCAAGTCCCTTAAGGGAACATGGCTTCCAATGGTGGTCTATAACACCTAACAGTCTGGAACATCCTTACCACTGCCTGTTCCTAACAACTGAACAGTCTGTATTACTGTAATATAGACTTGCTTCAGGAAAAATTAGAGGAAGGCCCTGTTGCCTTCCAACTAGTCTTAGATTATAACCTTCACGTTCATGTACAAGACAGGCAAGATTAACAACAAAGGTGTCAGTATAGGAATGAAGGAAGGTGAGTGGTCCCTTCAAATACACAGAAGTTATGATCCAAAACTGTGCAGTGAACCTGCTGTATGGGAACTCTATTGGCAAGAAACAGAGAAGCCACATTTTGAGAGGTTGAATTGGGAGTCTGTATTAGAAAGCCAGTGACTGCAGGTAGACTCCTGTCCAAAGACCTGCAGCTCAGAATTTCCCTTGCACAAAGCTTTTAAAGACAAAAACTACATGTTGGGGGTGGAGGTCCAAACCCAAAAGAAGCATACCATATGTAAATGCTCAGGTACAATGCCCAGGTAAATGCTCAGGTACCAACAAAACTTTCCATCAAGGCAAGTAGCCTTCAGGCCAGCTAAGCTTTCCATATAGGGGGATACTCAGAAGAGAGCAAATTATTTAGGGAAACAGTCAGAGGGGAAAGCTCTCCTGGGGCTAAACAGCATGACATCTGCAATTCAATGAATGGCTTCTCTTATCTCTAGGCTTTTCAGAAGGAGTGAAAAGCCCCCTCCACCCAGCAAGTCACACAGATGGCTGTGAGAACAACCTTAGTGTACTGTACTATACTGTACTGTTAGTATGCTTTGTGGGGGGGAGGGGAAGGGCGTCAAGACTGAAGCTTGAACTGGCGCTTAGGTGCTATCTCTGAGCTCAAGGCTAGTGCTCTACTACTTGAACCACAGCTCCACTTTTGGCTTTTTTATGCTGAATTGGAGATAAGTCTCGCAGACTTTTCTGCCTGGGCTGACCTCCATACACAATCCCAGATCTCAGCCTCCTGAACAGTTTAGGATTACAGGCATAAGCCACCAGCACCCATCAAAGTGTATTTTTGCTTTGTTTTGTTTTTGTTTCTTTGTTTTTGGTGCCTATCCAGAGGCAACTCAAGATTGGCACTGTCCCTGAGCTTCTTTTGTCCCTAGAACTCTACCACTTGAGCCACAGCTCCATTTCCAGCTTTTTGGTAGGTTATTGAAGATTAGAGTCTCACAAACGCTCCTGCCCACGTCTACCACAGCCCCAAAAGATAGACAGATCAAGCCAAGGGAGAAGAGTAGGAATAGGAAACAACAAAGGAAAAAAACCTAACAGTAAATAGATAATTACCTTAGAGTGAGCAGTAGTTCTCAACTGCATGAACATCAGAATTAACTGGCATGTTCATTAAGCATGTTATTTTTGGGCTCTGTCCCCACCGTTTCTGATTCAGGGTATGTGCCTGTGTCTAACAATATGCACATGTCTGAATATATATATATATATATATAACAAATGTCTAGGTGATGCTGATGTTGCCCAATGACCAGAATTTGAAAAACTCAGCGCAAACACAGAGTTCTTCTGCTGTGGCAACTATTGTCACTGAGTGTTCCCTTCTCTCTTCCCCTCTGGTCTCCTTAGTTTTCTCATTGGCATCTGGCTTTTGCCCTGGCTCATTATGCTTTCTGTGCTGTGTTGTAGGGTCCCATAAAGAAAACGATGCACCTGCCCACCACAAGCTGTCAGAAGCCCCCAGAGAGTCACATACTTGCAGGAGCTCAGCCAAATCCCATTGCTAATTCAGAGCCCACCACTTGCCCCCAGTTCTGTGCTACAGTTTACACTGTCCCAGGATGCTTCTTCAAGCTAATGGTGCCTGTTCAGAGCCATAGGAGTGCTTTTTAGCGACAATTTTATTTGACAAGTAATGAATCCCAAGACACTGCAATAAGAGAAAAATAATAAGAGCAAAACAAGTCAACTAAAAGTTTGGAGGATCTCATATGGCTAACTTTAGAAGCAGGTAGAAAAAAATGGAAGCAGAAAAACAGAGGTCCAATATTTGGCACTGTCTCCAATCACATCCTTTCCCTCCTTTTGTCTTGGAGTTCCACTACACAGACTTGATGAAGCACCTACATGAGCTTGGCAGATCCATAGTGAATAGGACACATACAGGTCCTGCCCCATGGAGCTAACATCTGGCATGGAACTCCCAACAGTAAATAGATAATTACCTCAGTGAGCAGTGGTTTTCAACTGCATGAACATCAGAATTAACTGGCAGGCTCATTAAACACAGATTTCTGGGCTCTGTCCCCACCGTTTCTGATTCAGGGTATGTGCCTGTGTGTGAGAATATGCATTTCTAACAAATGTCCAGGTGATGATGATGTTGCCCAATGACTAGAGTTTGAAAATGGCTTCATTCTAGCATGACTAGCATTCTGAAGGTGGAAATATAAGGAATAAAGCTAATGGAACCACATACAGACCCAGGAGATGATATACATCTCAAGGAAAATGATGACAATGTTTATAAAGAACAGAGGGAGAAAAACACTTAGTAATGAAAGTGTGCCTTTATTCCAACAGAGAATCAAAATATGGCACCTAAGTCCCTTACCTTTGGAAAATTAACCACATTAGCCTTGCATTTCAAACAAATAGAAATTAGTACTAATAATGGTGCATGATTTGGGAGTTCACTCATAAAATAGGAGAGCTTCTTCTTTTCTTCTTTGATCTCTCTGGAGAAAAGTAGCTGCCATGTTGTAAGGACATTGAAGTAGCCTCTAGAATGGCCCCATTGTGAGGGAAACTAAGGCCTCTCGCAGATACCCATGTGAGTGGGAGTGATACTCTCCATCCAGTCAAGCCTTCAGCTGACTTTAGCTCTGACCAAGTCCCTGACATCAGCTTCACTCGAAATCTTAGTAAGAACCACCCGGCTAAGCTATCCCCAAATTCCTGACAGATAGAAAATATAAAGATCAGAAATTCTGATTACTATTTTTAAATCACTACATTTTGGAGACGGTCTTAGCAATAGATAACTAATAAAGATGACATTTCCAGTCTTATTTTAAAAATATGAAGAAACCTAATAGAACATATCAAAGAACTCTATGTAGGAAGATGATAAATAGCTATTGAGAACTAGGAGGAAAACCTAAACAAATGGAGAAACAATAACACACGATTGGCTATGAAGACCCTATTGTTGAGATGTTAGTCTCTTCAATTTGGCCTGTTGACCTAAAATATTTTCAGACAAAAGTCTAGCAAGTTTTTCTTCAAGGAATCTTGATGAGTGAGTGTGATGTTATAGGAAAGAATAAGGCTAACTGGAGGGTAATAGGAACATTTCTGAAAAAAAGCAAAGGCGGAAGCCCTATCTGTGAGATATGGAGACAGAGCAGACATCTGACTCCAGCCAGTGTAATTGGAGTGCACCTCACATTCTCTCTGCCCAGATTCCATGTTCTCCTCATGGGAATTGAATCTACAAGGATGCAGCTTGGCAGCTACTAGCCACTGTTTATGATTCTGAGAAGCAAATCTGACTGAGAATGGGCTCAGCAAAGGTGAAGGTCATTCAAGACTCTGCATCGAGTCACTCTGAGTGCCAGTCTACCTCTGGATTTCCACTCATGAATTCCCTTCTCCTTAGCCAAATTAAGAAAGTCTTATAGTAATTGCAACAGATAAGACTGTGAGGGATGTCCATTCACTTGTCAAAAAGATGAAATTATACTATTATAGACTTATTATTTAGCATTTTACCTCCTCATCCATTTATCCATGTCAGGAAGCAACAAACATTCCTCAGGCCAAATCTGGACTACTATGTTTTTCCTTTTCTTTTTCCTTTCCTCTCTCTCTCTCTCTCTCTCTCTCTCTCTCCTCTCTCCTCCTCTCTCTCTCTCCTCTCTCTCTTCTCTCTCTCTTTCTCTCTTTCACTCTCTCTGTCTCTCTGTCTCTGTCTCTGTATGTCTCTGTCTCTCTGTCTGTCTATCTGTCTCTGTCTGTCTGTCTCTCTCTCTGCCAATCCTGGGGTTTGAACTCAGGGTCTGACCACTGTCCCTGGGCTTTTTACTCATGGCTAGCACTCTACCACTTGAGCTACAGCTCCCCTTCCAGCTTTTTGCTGGTTAATTGGAGAGAAGAGTATCACAGACTTTTTCTTCCTGGGCTGACTTCGAACTGCAATCCTCATATCTCAGCCCCAGAATAGCTAGGATTTCAGGTGTAATCTAGTGATCTGGCCTTTTATAGAACACACTTACAGAACTCTAAAGGCTTCAGTACAATACCTTTGCATTATTTTAACCAGTTACAGTTCATCTTTCCAGTCGCCCTTTCTAGTTGGACTTTATAGACAGAATTCTCTGAGCTTGTTCCTAGTTTAGCACTCATCCCTTGCTGACTGTCCCTCCCCACCCCAAGTCAGTTCCTAATTAGCAGCCACTGCTCATCTCCCCTAAACTGGATGACGGGGAGGCCAGGAAGGTCTAACAGGACTGGGAAGGCAATTTGTCGGCCTTATTGTGTATCCCCCTGGGAGCTGCAGAAGGTTTCTTAGCACAATATCTCACTCACAGAGTGAGCAGACAGAATTTCAAGATCAAATACCAGCCAACTTTCCATCTTTAGTGGATGACTGATAAAGACCAATTTAAGAAAGCCAGCTTCCCTTCCTGGCTGAGGAAGCTGTCGCAGTACCCACCTCTATTCATCTCCTCAGTGCAGAAGTAGAAAAACCCATAGCCATTTTCCCAAAGCAGAATTAGCCATGCACCCGAGGATAGCTCTTTCTCCTCCCTCCACCAGTACTTGGCACGGGCTTTTTAATGTACCATAGGAGAGAATTTCACATTGTCAGAACTGACTTTGGGGCATACAAAAGGACTGACTTTGGTTTTGAAAATGAATATTCAATTTATTGAAGTTAATTGAAAGTAATTCTTCCTTGAGGTTTTCAATTCAAATTACAAATTTTATCATTTTATATCTGATTCTGGGAAGTCACAAGTTTAGCATATGTGATGTGACAATGAGCACGTAGGCCATTTTCTGTGGCTGAATGACACAGCATCACAGATTAAGTTATAAAGAAAGGGGGTTCATTTTGGTTCATGCATGTGCTTGAGGATAAGGGGCATGTAGTGGTGGTGGTGTTGCTGACAGATGTCTTGAGGTGGCGCATGGCAGCACATGGTGGGAGACAGGAACATGAGAGAACCAGCCTAAGTGGCTTTCATAGAAGACCTACTCTAGAGTACCCATGAACTCATTAATCCAACCACATGAAGGGATTAACACATTGACAAAAGCTAAACAATTTGTATTCTTAGATCTGCTAGATCTAAAGACCTAGCAGAGTAGTATCCTAGAGATTCCATCTGGAAAAGGGATGATCAAGATGCACTGTATTCATTAACTGCTTTGTTAAATGACAATTCCCGTGTACAACTACTTAAGGATAGTAATCATTTTAAAAGAAGATTCCACGGGGTGCTACTTCATTAATATTACACAATGGGAATTACATTTCAACATGAGCTTCTCAGGAAATAAGCCATATTCAAACTTCTACCACTTCTGTCCATTTCTACAGAGGTAACTATGGTTGACTCTTTCTCCTGACTTGACAGATGAGGATTTAATGCTCATTCTACCTTCTTTTTGCTCCAACCTGTTTACTCATTAATATCAAGATCTTTGGTGGAAACAATTCTCAGTATCATGTTATTTGTCTATGTAAATGTTATTGTCATCTGAGCATTAGTAAGCACTCTGCTGATGTTTTGGTTTTTCCTGAAGTAAACATTACTTGCCCTTTGAGTTGTTTTTTGTTCATTTGTTTGTACATATTGCTAATTTCTCCCATGATTTTCTATTAATCTCTCAGTATTTCACAAACCTCCCAAAATATTCTATTTTTTCCTTTGGTAGATGAGTTGATAAATGAAGTGTATTAAATCAAGACATGGAATATCATTTAGCACTAGAAAAAAGTGAGTTATGAAGTCATGAAGAGACAGGACAGAACCTCAAATGTGTATTGCTAAGTGAAAGAAGCCCATCTGAAAAGGCTACATGCTGTACGATTCCAACTATATGACATTCTGGAAAAGGCAAAATTATGGGAACAGAAAAAGATCAGTACTTGCCAGGAGTAAAGGGAAGGAAGATTGAGTCATCAGAGAGGATTTTAAGGACTGTAATGGTAAAGCCAAGCCACTATATATTTATCTGAACCCATAGAGTTGATTGCACCAAAAATTGAATCCTAACATAAACTATGGACTTTGGGTGGTAAGACTTTGGGTGGTACCAGTGCAGATTCATCAATAATAATAATAATAATAATAATAATTAATAGTAATCACCCCTCTATTGGAGGATGCTAATAATGGGAGAGGCTGTGAAAGATTAGAGTAGAAGCTGTTTGGGGAAAATCCTTGCATCTACAGTTTGATTTTTCTGTGAACCTAAACTGTTTTTTAAAATGTTGGAAATGAACTATACAACTTGGGGAGGGAGGAGTGGAGAGAGAAAAAACTGGGAGAAAATGAGGGAGAGGGTGACCCTGTTCAGAAAAGAAATATACACAATACCTAACCTATGTAACTGTAACCCCTCTGTATATCACATTATTTTAAAAGAAATAAATAGAGCCTAGTTTTAAAAACATATGATAGTCCATGATGTGATGAGGACAATTGCTAGTCTCACTGCTTGGTTCTAGGTGGTTCTGTCCAAGGTTCAGTTGCCTTCCTAGAAGTTCATACCTCCCAGTCTTAAGTGTATTCCTATATAATTCATGAACACAGGATATTTGTTCTCTGCCTATTTAAATCATAGTAATCCAAATGCATTCAAATGCAGAGCTAAAACTCACCCAGAAAGGGAATCAGATTATGAGAACTCAACATTTCTAGTAATTTCCAAATAAGAAGAGTTGTTAGGTCTCCTCCTTTAATGACACACATCCTTCAGTATAGTACTTTAATACATATGGACCTGAAAACATATTGTTTAACCCTATATTTTCTTATAGTCTTAGTAGAATATTCTGATTTGTAATATTTTCCATCCAAATGTTGAAATCATTGCGTAGTTGTTTTCTAGTCCTAGTTTTCGTTTGGGCTGTGGCATAGGATTTTGTGGGGGGGGGGGGATAGTTTTGATTTTGAGGTTGCTTTTTTTTTTTTTTTTTGCCTATTCCAATATTTTGTGTGGGGGTGGGGAGGCAGACGGATGGCTGGTTGTGGGCACCATGCCTGATTTTTTTGCTCAAGACTAGCTCTCTACTACTTGAGCCACAGCTCCAGTATCAGTTTTTTGGCAATTAACTGAAGAGTCTCACAGATTTTCCTACCTGGCCTGGCTTTGAATCTTAATCCTCAAATCTCAGCCTCCTAAGTAGCTAGGAGTACAGGTATGAGCCAGTAACTCATTCTTGAAACTTGAATTTTTTTTCTTTCCCTACAGTCCTAATGTTCTGTCACACTGTGACCCAGAGTGGATCATTGTGCTAGAAACTTGATGGGCCTCTCCACCCCAAAAGCTCCTGTCTTACAGGTCAGAAATTTTTTTTTTTTTCTGATCCATAGACAGAAACGTTATCCATTGGGCTATTATTATTATTTCTTCGATGACTAATTCAATGAATGAGGCTTTTATTTTTCTGTCTCTCTCTTTCTTTAAGTTCTATTATTTAGATATTGCTTTCCCTAAACTGGTCCACTGTTTTCTTCTATTCTGGTTTTTTTTTTTTTTTTTCATTTCTTTACTCATTAGTTAGGGGAATTCTTTTTTTTTTTTTTTACTTTTTCATATTTGTTCAATGATGAGGATGGTTTTTTTGTTTTGTTTTCTCCTGAACTCTCCTTTTCATACTACCTTGTTCTTGTTACACAGAGATGATCTCTTCACTTACCTCTTTGATAACTTTAATCCTCATTAGTTTTGTAAACTTCCTTCTCCCGTGTTGTCCTCTGTTCCCTCCAAGTCACTAGTTCCTGTTTGTCTTGATCTCTGTCTTCCATAGTAGATTCTTACCTTGGGACTTTCCAAATCTTCTTTATCTGCTCATGCTTAAAAGTGAAGAAGTACAATGTTACTTGGAACTCCTGAGCATATGGCTCTGACTGGGCCATTTAATGAGGGACCCCTGATGCCACTGTCCCCAGGTCTTTCCTCTTGGGCCAGCCAGAGTTCCCAGAATATATACTAACATTCTCCCGGTGGAACAAGAGCTGAGGTCTCAGCATTTCTGAATCTGCATGAGCAGGAAGCCTGGGATGGGTGGGAGCAAGGATTCTGCAAGGGTCTCAGTGCTTAGCCCATGGGTGCCACATTCCTTTATTTCCCTTTTTTGGCACAGTGTTCACATTGTCATTCATGCCTTGATATCCTCCATTCCAAGACCCCTCTGCTTTATTCTGACCAACAAAAAAGTCTCCACGTATATTTTTCCAGGAAAGGGAGAGATTTGCCTTTCTGGAAAATAGATCTAGGACCCTAACTCGTTTGAACCAGTCCTTCACTTTGGGTCATTACCTCCACTCCCCCACCTCATACATATCTTGCTCCGCAGTTTCTCTTAAGTCTTTTGAGGGTTCTGCAGTTTAAATCAAGATGTTCTTGCTTTCCTCTGCTTTATGCTTAAGATCGCTATTTCATACATCTGCTAGAATAAGTTAACAGTTATTCTGTTGTTCAACTTCTACATTTTGTTTTTGCAATTGACTCCTTGTTTCTTTTCCCCATCATTATTTTAAGAAAATAATCCCTTTGCTATAGTTTCTGTGAGGTTTCCAAAAGGGAAGAAGTTCTATGGATGCTAAAGCTATCATTACATCCTATAGCCTTTCTCATGTAGCCCAGGTTTCTGATTTAGCATACAAAATATATACTTAGCCCTTATAAATGTGTAAATTCAAATTGATACAATCTTAATTTTTCCATGTTTTGGTATTACTATAAAATGACTTCAACATGAACACAAATTTAAACAAGTTTACTGAAATATACACATAAAATTAGAGTTGCTGGGTACTGATGGATCAGGCCTGTAATCCTAGCCACTTAGGAGGCTGAGATCTGAGAATTGTGATCCAAAGCCAGCCCTGGCAGGAAAGTCCATGAAGATCTTATCTCCAATTAACCACTAAAACAAAAAGCCTGAAGTAGGACTATGGCTCAAGTCCTCAAGTGCTAGCCTTGAGCAAAACACATGAGCTCTGAGACAGCACTCAGGCCCCTAGTTCAAGCCCCAGGGCAGCAACACACACACACACACACACACCACACACAGGAATTAACAGACAATAGATTAAGTTCTTTTAAATTTGGAACTGATAAAGAAGTAAATATGCAGATTCCTTCATGTAAAATTATTAATAAATTGCTATTCTTTTGAAAATCACTTCATTCTAAATATGAGATTGAAATATGGTAATTTATATACTCCTAAACATTTTATGAGTAGCTTCCTAAATATATTTGGAGTTGTCATCCCCTCTTTCTATGATGTTATTAACTACCCAAAGAAGCCTCTTATGGGGGGTGATAACCAAATTTTTGTGCAATTCTAACAGGATACATATATTGCTACTTCTATGTCAGGAACCATTTCTGAATTCTCTCATCTCTTCAAACAAATTGGCTCCACTTCTCTACTCAAGCTGCTAGAGTAATTGGTTGAATTTTGTGGGGGTTTTGGGCACTTGGGCAATATAGAATATTTTGTGTGTATGTTTGAAACCCTTTGAACTAAAGAGAATCCTACCATCTTTTAACTTTCTATTGTGGCAAAGTCTCTCCCAGGAAATAAAATGATCTCCAATCTTGGTCTCCTTGGTTGCAACTTGTAGGGTATTCTATGAATATAATTAAAGACAAGAAAGCAAGAAACAAACCAAGGGCACTACAGCAAAAACCAAGATGCAAAATTAAACAAAGTATTGCAGAATATTTGATCCCTGTTACATCTTTTTCCACATCATCCCTAGAGGCTCTATTACCAAATGTAAAATGTGCTTGAACAGGCTGCAAATCCACCAGGGCTTCACCCTGGAGGAATGTGTGAAAACACTAAGAGAAGAGAATATGCCTGTCTAGTTATTTGGGCTATGGTCAGAACTGTAGTCTAAGCATTCTTCATTGAGCTAGAGAGGGAAAATGGAACATACCTTTAAGCCATCCTCATAGCTTTGTGGATGATAAAGGTGTTTAGCTAAGGCTAATTGTCAGCATTGAGAACATTCTGGTGATGCTGGCTGGACAATTGAACACCTAGAATCATTGACATTCCCTCTCCTATGTACTACAAGGGTGGGGGGAAGCCTGGAAAAATAAGTTTCAGTCTCTACTTTGAGACAGTTTCTAGAGCTGCTCCAAGTTACAACTACTAAGCTTTCAGCCCCACAAATAGTTTGGCTGAGGATAACTGGTCCCTAAACCAATATTTGTCTGCTCCTCTTCCAACAGGACAGTAACTGCCTTGCCATCTTTAAAATGCTTATATTCTCCATATTATACTTCTTCCTTTCTCTTAATTTTGGTCTAGCCAGTGTCCACTGGTTAGTGATGCCCTTGTGAGTTGTGAAAAATCCTGAGGGGACAAATCTCCCTGTCTCTGCTCTTTCCTATTGGAGCAGAATTTCTTCTACCATACCATTTTATAGCCAATGTTTCACCTGTTCTTAGGTCAGATCTCTACCTCATAGCTCTACTCAGCTCTAGCTAGGGTAGAAACATTAATTCTGGGTTGAACACTAATGCTAGGGTAGGGCATTTCCTTTCAGAAAAAGGCATGGACATGATAGACACCATGATGAATAATTTTGATATGCTAGATTGGGAGGCCAATGAAATGTAATCATTTCTTTGTCCTCAGTTTTGTTCTTCAAGAAAAGAATTCAAAAGATGGAAGGAGGGGCTGGAGATATGGCCTAGTGGCAAGAGAGCTTGCCTCGTATACATGAGGCCCTGGGTTCGATTCCCCAGCACCACATATACAGAAAACGGCCAGAAGTGGCACTGTGGCTCAAGTGGCAGAGTGCTAGCCTTGAGCAAAAAGAAGCCAGGGACAGTGCTCAGGCCCTGAGTCCAAGGCCCAGGACTGGCCAAAAAAAAAAAAGATGGAAGGAAAGGCCCCTTGGGAGTGCCTCTAGATGAGCCAGGAACAAAGTCTTACAGGTTTGGGAAAAAGCATCTTTTGGGTGTCGAAGATACTCTGGTAACTAAAAGACATTTGGAACACTAAGCATCTTTGTGGTCCTATTGCTACTCCCATGTTTGAGTAGTTGGAATGTTACTGTTCTGAATGACTGTAGGGGGAGCTTCCTGTGTATGGCCTGTTCTAGTTTGAAAAGGGAAATGAGAAACTTTGTGTTTCACAAAAGTTAATGTAACTGAGCTTCCCATGATGAGAAAGGAGGAAAGTTGCCATCATTAACAAGTGAGCCATTTGAATGAAATATTCCCCAGTGGGAGCTGGAAAGCTATCACGTGCACAACAGAGCACATCATTGTGATGGACATGAATGTGACTTCTGACGAAGAGAAATATCATGTCTATCCTTTTCTATTTGAGCTGAAGACATCATGGTAAGACGGCAGCTGTGACAATTCTAGTGCCCCCTAAGTCACTGCACCAACATAAAGAATGTCTCCTGGCTGTGAACAAGTAGCCCAGGGGGGTCCCACTGGATTTCTGATAGGTTCCTTCAGCTTTTCTTCCCTCCAGAGACCCCAGAAATTGAGTTCTATTTGCTCCAGGCAGGCTCAGTGATTCCTCTACCTGGATTACATCTATAGAAAAATAGAAAACAGACTGTCTCCTCACTCTTCCTGCCCACTCAGCTTACTTTCCTGACTCAATTCACCAGAAATCAGGTAAACATTTGTAAGTCTTACGCCATTTTTAATGATATGTATGAGTTAGGAGTGCCAGTTACTTAGGAAGCAGAGATACAAGAACTGGTGAGCCAACACTAGTCCTAGGGCAAAAGCTCAAGACCCTATTGGAAAAGTAAACTGAAGCGAAAAGGGATGAGGGTGTGATTCAAGTGGTAGAGTGCTTGCTTAGCAAGTATGATGCCTGCAGTTCAAGACCCACTACCCCAGAAAAGTAAAACAAGTTAATAAAATTGAATGACAGCTCTTCCCTGGGATGTGAATGGCATTGACCTAGCTTCTGCTTCACGATCTTACCATACTGTGCTGTCTTGGGCCATGACTTGTTTTACTAGCTCAGCAATTCCTATCAATCATTAGGAAAGGACAATGAGAGTTAAATATCCACTGGTCTTCCTTCAATGTTTAGGAGCTTTTATTTGCATCTCTGCCACCTACACATACACACACACACACACACACACACACACACACACACACACATCATAAATAACAGGAAGGGAAGTGCTATTTACTGAGAACCTACTCTCAAGGAAGTGCTATGCTGAGATTGGACATAAACGATTTATTTAATCTTCACAACATGCCAGTGAATTAGACAGCACCTCCAGAGACACAGAGGATGGGAGATGCTTGCCTGAAGTCACACAGCAGATGAGAAGCAGAGCTAGAGCTCCATCGCAAATTTATCAGACTCCAAAATAGGTTTAGCTTTGTAAAAAAAAATTCTCATTCAAAGATCCATGCCCCAAAGTGAAAAAAACACATGGCTGACATTATAAACACCTTTTCCTTTATGAGGGCTCATAGACACATGTGTACAATACTTTATCATTCATACATCAATTTATTTTTCTTGGAGGGGTGGATTTTACTGTTATATCTCCACACTTGTTTATACTGTGTTACAATCGCCTCCCGTGTCTATCACACTCCCTGTCAAGTACCATTTGAGGAAATAATTTCAGGACTGCTGTACATGTTGGGATGCTCCACAACCTGCCCTTAAAGAACTTATCTCCTAGTGGTAGATCGATGAATTTGTATGATAATGTGCATTCACAGATCTGCTGTGAACAGATACATAGGTTGTATGTTGTAGAAGCCCCAGGGCAATCCATCAACTGCAGCCAGTGTGAACATTATCCCCAGGAGTTGGGCAGTGTGCAATCTACGCCACGCATGACAGGTAACCATGGACGGGGCGGGGGGGGGGGGAGGGAGAGGAAGCATGAAAAAGAATATTATTTGGAGACTAGAAGGTCAGAAAATATATCTTCTGTTAGAAAATTTTTGGAAATAACCTAATGAGAGAGAATAGGTTCCACTTGCTGTTCAAGGCAAGTGAACTGCAAATGAAACAATCCTAAAGCAGGCTGTTCCAGACATGATAAAGGAGCAGCACAAGGGTTTATGTGCAGTCAGAGAGAGCGTGGGACCAAATCATAGAGCCTTGAAGACCTCAGGTTTCATTTTGTATGATAAAAGGCACTAGAGTGCTATCAGCTGAAAGAGGAGACAAACAAGAGCCCGGCCAGCAAGTGGAGAATGCAGGAGAGAAAGCAGCCAGGCTAGCAAGAGCGGGAAAGAGAATAATGAGGACTGGTGTCCAACTCTGCTGCTCTCCAGACCAGCATTCGACAGCCTCCAGTGCATCTCCTGCTCTTGCTTTCCATCGTATCTCTATGCATTTCCATTAAACCTCCAAGACCCTGGCCATACCCAACCCCCTACTATTATCTTCCCTGTCTCTGAGTCCATGTCGGCTAACTATGCTGCCATCACTGTCTACATTCTCCTCATTGTTCAAGCCTCCATAAAAAAAAAAAAAAAGCTACCTCCTCTGGGAGTTACCTTCACCTTCCAGTTCAGAATAAAACTTGTCCTTCCTTGTTGTTTCTCATGGAGCATTTAAGGTTAGTGAATTGGGGGAGGCTCTTCTTTTTCTCTCAAGTCCCCCTTTGACATGAAAGCAAATCAAAGGCATAATGACTTTCCTGCCAGGTTCTGAATGCTCTGGTGTAATAATACACGGAGACACAATTGGGCCAACACTGCTGAATCGGCAGCCCTGGCCTGCTCCAGCCCAAGCTTCAGAAGCTTCACTCCCTAGCAAGCAGGCTCAAGCCTTCCGTGTTGACTGCCAAGGTTTCTGTGGCCTTCCTTGTCCCTTCTTGGTCCCCGGGGAAGGAAAGCACATTCTCTCTGAGCCTCACCTGGTGGACATTGGGGTTCTGAGACCCACAGGAGGCTTCTCAGACCTCTCACTTTGCGTTCCAAATACATTTCAAGCAGCTTTCAACAGCTTCTTCATTTTGCTGTTTAAACCAATCCCCATGTACCTCAGACTTTTTAAAAAATGCACTCTCTGTCTTTGATAATTAGTCAACCTCATAGCCAATCAATCATCCTTGGCTATATCTGGTCATGCCCTACTACCAGGCTACTAGCTCTTTTTCTTTATTATATTTTTTTAATTGTCTTCAAGTAGTTGCACAAAGGAGTTATCATCCAACAAATCAGTTCATGAGTCCTATGCATCTTGATGCATGTCATTACTTTCATCATGCTTTCCCTCATGCCTCCCAACTCTCTGTGTTCTTATTTTCATGGGATATGCATTGGATATTATGACCATTCTTCTCCTCTTCTTCTCTTCATTCACTTGCCCCCGTTCCACTTGAACTATCCCCTGTGTCAAATACTAACTTCCTGGTACTCATTTTGTTGGACTGTGAGTTCGTTTTTCTAAGGACTTAGACCATTTCATTTCTGCCCTTCAAATACCCTACTTCAATTCATACAGTAGTGTACACTTGCATAGGATGCCATTTGTATTTACTTGTATATTTATAAATTTGATCAAGCTTCTCTATATAAGGGAAAACAGTCATGCACCAATGGCTCATGCCTATAATCCTAGCTACCCAGGAGGCTGAGATCTGAGGATCAGGTTCAAAGCCAGTCTGGGCAGGAAAGTCCGTGAGACTCTGATTAGCAATTAACGAAGAGGACACTGGAAGTGGCACTGTGGCTCAAGTGACAGAGCCCAGAGTTCAAGCCCCACAACCTACCAGAGAGAGGAGAGAGAGAGAGAGAGAGAGAGAGAGAGAGAGAGAGAGAGAGAGAGAGAGAGAGAGAGGAGAGAGAGAGAGAGAGAGAGAGAGAGAGAGAGAGAGAGAGCAACATACTTCTTTTGTCTCTGTGGGGCTGACCTACTTCACTTAACATTATTTTTCCAGGTCCATTCATTTCTTTGCAAATGATACAGTATCATTCTTTCTAGTGGATGAGTCAAATTCCATTGTACATATACAACATGTTTTCTTGATCCATTTGTCCATTGAAGGGCATCTGGTCTTTGCCATACCTTGGCTATGATGAATAGTGCAGCACATGAACATGATTGTGTTGATGGCTTCACTGTATACTGATTTGATATCACTGGATCTTCAGGTAGTTCTAGGTTTAGTTTTTTGAAGAATCTCCAAACTGCTTTCCAAAGTGGCTGAACAAGTTTACATTCTCACCAGCCATGTATTAGGATTCCTTTTTCCCACATTCAAGTCAGCATCTAGTGTTTTTATTTTTGATGATGGCTATTCTAACTAGGGTGAGATAGAATCTTGGTGTTATTTTGATTTGTATTTTCTTTCTGGCCAAATATGTTCAGCATTTCTTCATATGTATATTGGCTATTTCATGGATTTTCCTATGTGAGCTGGCTTTGAACTGTAATCCTCAGATGTCCGTTTTCTGAGTAGCTGGGATTATAGAAGTGAGTTAGCAGTGCCCCACTCAACCTACTAGTTCTTGCATTCACTCCTGCAAAACTATTTGCCTCAGGTTTTTGTCCAAAAAAGCCATAGGAAGCATACATCTGTACTTCCTGTTGTAGTAAAATTATCAAGGGTCTTATCATGTAAATAACTTAATTGGTGTAAAACAGCCCCACACAAGATATTTCTTTCAGAATTTACTGCTAAGTAGAGCTCTTCCTCCTCTCCTGAAGAAAGTTCCATAGTTCTCTGTGATCATGAGGATTATGTAACCATTCGTGCTCTACTTTCGATTTTTAGCTGCAAGAGTTTGGCAGCAGATTTGAAGCTGTGCTAGCAGAATTTAGCCTTCTGTACAATTCCTCAGTGCCTTCCTCTGGGGTTATCTCCTGATGTTTAGAACAGCTCAGCCTGTTCTTCCCGTGTCCTTTGATTATGTCACTTTTTGAGCCTTCCTAGGTACAAGCTCCATCTGCTGCCTCTCTCTGTAGTAGGATGGCATGCAAGCAAAGCCTTCTCCTCTTCCTGGACTTTTTTTCTTTTTGGTTTTTTTTTGCCTGTCCTGTGTCTCGAACTCAGGCCCGGGCATGGTGTGTGTGTGTGTGTGTGTGTGCGTGTGTGCGTGTGTGTGTGTGTGTGTGTGTTACTCAAGGCTAGTGCTCTACAGCACTTGAGCCACATCTCCATGTCCACCTTTTTGGTGGTTAATTAGAGGTGACAGTCACACAAACTTTCCTGCCTAGGCTTGCTTTGAACTGTGATCCTTAGATCTCAGCTTCCTGAGTAGCTAGAATTATAGGCATGAATCACAGGCTCCAGGTGTTCCTGGCCTTTTGTCTTGGGTTCCATTCTCCTGGAAGCCAACTTTAGAAGTTGAGCAGATTCTAATATTTGAGGTAGAAGATTGATACCTTCGGTTTTTTCCCTCTTCTTAAGAAAGTCTTATTTTTATAAAATATATACTTGAACATAGTGTAAAAAGAATAGTTCTCTATATCTGGTGAACACACATACAAACACACAAGCAAACAACACTTCATCTCATTAGTTTCCTTTTCCCAAAGTCAGTTGATTCTTATGGTATTACTCTAAATAATATTCTCCTCAGTTGCCTCTACTATTTATAGATATTCTTTTTCTTTAATTTGTTTTAGGAATTCCTTATGACTTCTCACTGTGAAAGATGAAGATACAGATGTCATCGATCACCAGCTCTCATCAACAACCACTTCACTTCTCACCACTCCTGTTTCCAGTGAGCTACAGGGTAACTTTGGTTAGACTGGTATCAATGACATGACAGTAGAGAGGAGCCAGCTGAGGTGGGGCCATGGAGTACACTGCAGTTACTTTCCTTATCAGCACAACTTCTTGTCTTGCCTGAGTCTCATATTTTCATTTTCCACTTACTTGCTTTTCACACTTGGTAGGGGGAGCCCTGGGGCTTGAACTCAGGGTCTTGCACTTTCACTTGGCTTTTTCACTCACAGCTGTAGCTCTACCACTTGAACCACACTTCCAGTCCAGATTTTTGCTGGTTAATTAGAGATAGAGTATCATAGACTTTTCTGTTAGGCTGGCTTCTAACCACAATCTTCAGATCTAAGCCTCCTGAGCAGCCAGGATTACAGACATAAGCCATCCACATCTGGTTTGCTTTTTATATTCTTATTACTATTGCAGCTCCATGGGTGCTCCGTGTTTCTTGCCTTTCAGTAACTGCAAGTGCAGTGAGCTTTCTTGTTTTCAGATGCTAAAAGATTTTAGCCTGATTGGACCAGTTCTGTTACACAGTAGGAACGCAAAGCTCCAACAGCAAAAGGAGGAGATAGTTAGATGAAGCTGTTAAAAGCTAGAGCTATGGGAGCAGGACCCCTCTGCCGCCCATGGTATTCATGGCTTTAGGTAGAAATTGCCCAGCAACTTCTAAGGTCTGGCAATAGCCTGTTCCTCCTTGTTGATCTCCTGCCAGTTTCTCTATTGGCCAAACCCAAAATCAGCCAGCAAGGGAGTTGAAGTGATCAAGAGATATCTCCTGGAGTACGGAGAAGGGTAGGGAATACATCTGAACCCTTAAATAAAAAGCAACTAGAAAACCATTTTTATTTTGGATTTACTCTGTTGTTTCAACAGAGTCTATTCTCCAGGAATTTTCTGAGAAAGGGTTTATGAGACAGAGATTAGTGAAGTCTTGCCAGGCATGATGGTACATGCCTGTGATCCCAGTGCTGAGGATGCTGAAGCAGTAAGGTCATCAGTGCCAGGCCAGATTGGGTTACATAGGAAGATCCTTGTATTAAGAAAAAACTGAGCTGAGGGTATGACTCAGGTGGTAGAACACCAGCTTAGCAAGAGCAAGACCCAGAGTTCAAACCTCAATACCACAAAAAAAAGAGAACAAAAGACAATTATTACAGTATGTCTAGACAATATCTTCTTATACTAAGTCCATGAGAATAATTTTCCTCTTCACTCTTTTGATTAATTTTATACCATTCTAGTATCTGATTCTCTGAATAAGATCTGAAAGCTCTTAGCTTTTAAATCCACAATTCTGAAACCCCAGACATGATACAGCTCTTTATTCAACACTGAGCGTTGGGTACTCAGTGAGACCTTACAATGGAAATTTTTCTACAATAAATTTTGGAACTTTTCTTTTGAATTATGCCAATGGTGATTTCATCCCCCTTAGCTTCCTCCAATTATTTGAATGCTTAAAGTCTGGGACTCTTTTTGGGGGGGGGGGGGCGGGGACTCATTTTTCTTCAAGAATCTTTTTGAGTTGAGCACTGCTGTAATCCTTTCTACCCAGTATGCCGAGATCTGAAGATCGAGGCTCAGAGCCAGCCTGGGCAGGAAAGACTGTGAGATTCTTGTCTATAATTAATCATCAAAAAGCTGGAAGTAGTGCTGTGGCTCAAATCATAGAGTGCTAACTTTGAGCAAAAGTGGTGAAATGACAGCTCCTAGGCCCTGAGTTCAAGTCCCAGAACTGGCACCAAAAAAACATACACATTTTTGTTCTTTTGCTTTTAATCTTTTGCTCTGCTTTGGAGATTCAGACAACTTTCTATCAAAGCTTTTAAGAACTCTTTTGGGTTTTCTAAAGATCCGTTTTGCAACAGTTTGTCTTGTTTTATGGAATTAGTATCTTCTCTTATTTTCTTAAAAGCGGTAGTAATAGGGGTTCTTTGTTGTTTTTTTGTTTTGTTTTTCATCTCCCTGGCTATACATAGTCACTCTTTTCCAATTGAATTTGTTTATTTGATTTTCTTCTCTGCCTTTAATATTTTGTGGTCTTCTCAATTACCTGATGATTTGTCAGCAAAGAATAAAAATATTGCCATTTGGAAGCTCAACATGAGGAACTTATTGCACTGTTGTTGCTGTTTTCTAATTTCAACCATCAGTCAACAATTTTCCTATTTTCATCCCTACCCTTACCTTTACTTTTAGATGTACATGGAGTCTCTAGTTCCTAAGACTTCGTTTAAGGGCCACTTCTGTGTGGTCAGTTGTATTGCCTCTCTGCTTTACCCACTGCTAACTTAGGACTCAACAGCCTCCAGTCGCCTGAGTCTCTAGCAATCCCTTAGCTTTTTAGCTTCCATTATTTCAAATACTGATTTCTCTCTCACACTTTTATTGGGCAGTCCTAGGGCTTGAACTCAGAGACTACGCACCATCTCTGAGCTTTTTTGCTCAAAGCTAGCACTCTACCATTTTGAGCTATAGCTCCATTCCCTACTTATAAGTAGTTAACTGGAGATAAGATTCTCAAGGACTTTTCTGCCCAGGCTGGCTTTGACCTGCAATCCTCAGCTCTCAGCCTCCTGAATAGCTAGGATTATAGGCACGAGCCACCAGCACCTGGCTTCCACATTTGTATTTTTTTTTTTGCCAGTCCTGGGCCTTGGACTCAGGGCCTGAGCACTGTCCCTGGCTTCTTCCCGCTCAAGGCTAGCACTCTGCCACTTGAGCCACAGCGCCGCTTCTGGCCGTTTTCTGTATATGTGGTGCTGGGGAATGGAACCTAGGGCCTCGTGTATCCGAGGCAGGCACTCTTGCCACTAGGCTATATCCCCAGCCCCCACATTTGTATTTTTATATCATTAAGAATCATCTTACACCAGGTGCCAGTAGCTCATGCCTGTAATCCTAGTTACTCAGGAGGCTGAGATCTGAGAATTGCTGTTCAAAGCCAGCCCAGGCAGGAAACTCCATGAGATTTTTTTATCCCCAATTAACCACCAGAAAACCAGAAGTGGCACTGTGGCTCAAATGGTAGAGTGCTAGCCTTGACCTGAGGCGCTCAGGGACAGTGACCAGGCCCAGAGTTCAAGCCCCACAACCAACAACAAGAAAAATCATCTTACTAGCTGGGTGCCAGTGGATCATATCTGCAATCCAAGCTACTCAGGAGCCTGAGGTCTGAGGATCCTGGTTTGAAGCTAGCCCAGGCAGGAAACTCTATGAGTCTCTTATCTCTAATCAGCAAAAAGTTGGGAATGGGGCTGTGGCTTAAGTGGTCAAGTTCTAGCCTTGAATAAAAAAGCTCAGGGGGCTGGGGATATAGCCTAGTGGCAAGAGTGCCTGCCTCGGATACACGAGGCCCTAGGTTCGATTCCCCAGCACCACATATACAGAAAACGGCCAGAAGCGGCGCTGTGGCTCAAGTGGCAGAGTGCTAGCCTTGAGCGGGAAGAAGCCAGGGACAGTGCTCAGGCCCTGAGTCCAAGGCCCAGGACTGGCCAAAAAAAAAAAAAAAGCTCAGGACAGTGACAAGTACCCTAAGTTCAAGCCTCAGGACTGACACAAACACACATACACACACATATACATACACGCACACGTGTGCACACACACAATCATTTTACTGTAATTTTCATAGGTTTTAGGTAGAGACAAAAGTAAATATATGCTTTAATTTCTCTGTCTTTGATCTGAGAGTACTATAATAGCTTTTTTTTTTTTTGGGGGGGGGGCCAGTCCTGGGCCTTGGACTCAGGGCCTGAGCACTGTCCCTGGCTTCTTCACGCTCAAGGCTAGCACTCTGCCACTTGAGCCACAGCGCCACTTCTGGCCGTTTTCTGTATATGTGGTGCTGGGGAATCGAACCTAGGGCCTCGTGTATCCGAGGCAGGCACTCTTGCCACTAGGCTATATCCCCAGCCCCTATAATAGCTTTTTGATGGGGGGATCAAACAGGTGCATATTTCAAATAAACCTGTCTCAATTGTTTGTTTGTTTTCTTTTTTTTTTTCTGTCTCAATTGTTGATGGGACAGAATCCAAGGAGATATTCACACAGGGTTAGCTATCTCACTGCAATCACTTCAGATTCACAAAACACTCTTAAAATTACTCTCCTGGGAGCTTCATATGTACCATACTTCATATGCTTCATACTGTCTTAAAAACGTCTATTTAATCTCATTGGCTTTTAAAATGGCTCTATGAAATACACAGGACATATGTCTTTATCACATTTTATTAATGAGGAAACTAAGGCTCAAAGGACTGAAGTGACTTCTTCAGGGTGGTCTGATTTGATGGGTGAGATTCAAACTCAGGCCTTTTTCTCTTCCCTCCCTTCCTTCCTCCCTCCCTCCCTCCCTCCCTCCCTCCCTCCCTCCCTCCCTTCCTCCCTCCCTCTCTTCCTCCCTCTTCCTTCCCTTCTCCCTTCCTACTTTTCTTGGTCAGTTGTGGGGATTAAACTCAGCACCTGGGTGCTGTCCCTGAGCTCTTTTTGCTCAATGCTAGTACTCTACCATTTTTAACTACCACTCCACTTCTAGTTTTCTGGTGGTTAATTAGAGATAAGAGTCTTACAGACTTGCCTGCTTGGGCTGGATTTGAACTATACAATCCTCAGATCTCAGCTTCCTGAGTAGCAAGAATTACAGGCATGAGCCACCAGTACCTGGTTTCAAACTCAGGCCTTTGCATTCACCTTTGGCGATTTTTTTCCACAGATGACAGTATTTCTGTTTTTATAATTCAGTATAGCCTCCAACCCAATGGGATTGGATTTGCTCCTCATAGTGCTCAGACTGGCCTGTGGCCAGTTCTCTGACCACCTGCAGAAGATTCCACAGCATCCTAGGATTCCTAGGCCCCCACTCAGAGAGACTCTGACTTATAAGGTCTGGATTCAAGACCACAATGCAGGCATCACCTAGTTTGATTGAGAACCGCTGCCCTGGACCGGCTAGCAGTGGTCTGGAGGGGCCCTCAGACTTCAAGGCATGAAGAACCAAATGGCAGTTCCCAGAATGTAACAATTTAGCTTTCCAGACAGCAGTCTCCCAACCTGCCACAGTCAAAGTTAATAGCTTTATCTCTCGCTCTCCTTCCCATGACCCTCCTCAGACTTCACTTCTGCCTCCATTGCTTGGCTCAGCCTCCTGACATAATACAAATTCCTTTCGCCAGGGCTCCAATTCAACCTGGGGGACTTGACAGACTCAACTTCCTGAAAAAATTAAGTTGAAAACTTTCCTTCCTAATAGCTTAGACTTCTCATGGAACTTGACTCTCTTAGGAGCCAGAGGGAACAAATGTTGAGGGACTCAGCTCCATCAGTGATTGGTGGCCCCAGAAATGTTAGCCTCTGATGTCAAGTGACCTCCTGGCTTAGAAACCAAAATGATCCCAATGCCTTTAGGTGAAAGAGGGAATGGCTTGGTACCAGAATGTAGGTGTATGGTTATGAAAACACAGACACACACACAAGAGGCCTCCTTTCTGAAATCTGAAGGTCAAAAACAAAAGAGAAAGAAAAGAGTGCTGTGTAACAAGACTCTCCATGTTTTATTTGCCACTGAGACTTAGAGAAGAACTGTGGCTATTTGGAGAGCCACAGGGAGAGACCATCATGTGCAGCATAGCAAGGGAGATGGGGAACCCCCTGGTGAAGGATTGTTCCAAGCCAGGAAACAGGTGCATGCATTGTAAACAGTCATTAGAGGAAAGCCATGATTTTGACCATGGTTCTCATCCACAGGCCCCACAGCCACATCCAGAATCTCTACCCATTTCCTGAAAGGTTCCTTCTACATAAATCATCTTGCTAGTAGACCACGAGCCCAAGTTCCCAGCTCAGCAAGTGGCCTGGAGTGAGAACCTGATCCAAAGGTAGGTAGTCACAGGCTAAAGGAGCGTGCAAAGCAACCTATTAGCTAAGAGTTCTCAAATTGAGAAGGGGAAATTAAGCAAGCCAATCTGATTCCTCAAGAAATATATTTAATTTCTTCCACGTTATTTATTAAGTACCAAGTATAGACAGACTATTGCATGAACTCTCTATCAAACATTAATCTGTATGTTTTATAAATATTAATTCATTTAATTTTCATAGCAAGCCTATAAGTTAGCTACTATTATCTTCATTTTGAAAGTTAAGAAAATAACTATGGTTTAGTCGGGTGTAGTGGCTCAAGCCTATATTCTAGACATTTGGGAGGCGGAAATGAGGGTTTGCCATTTGAGGACAGCCTGGGCACAGAAAAATTCCTGACATTTCATGTCTGGGGGAGGGTGGGTATGGTGGCATACACCTGCTATTCCTGCTACAGGACTTTCACAAAGGCCAGGTCTAGTGGCTCACCATTGTCATCCCAGCAACTCAAGGAAGCACAAATGGGAGGATCACACTCAAGGATGGCTTGAGCATAAAGAAAGAGCCTATCTTGAAAATATCAAATGCAAAAATGGCTGGTGGAATGGCTCAAGCAGGAGAGCGCCCACCTAGCAAGAACAGATCCTGAGCTCAACACTCCTTGCGCCAATAAAACCTACAGCATAAAAGTGAAAATAACATCCCAAGGAGTATTATTAAGTGATAGTCATTCTTTTAAATAGTAAGCATTAGATGAATTTTTTTTTAAGAAAAAAAAAGAAGGCAAAAATCCATTTCATATTAGGCTTACTTGTACTGAGAACTTTGGTCTGGCTCTCTGGAGAGTCAAGGAATGGTACTGAGAGAACATTCGATAAAGAACCAAATCCTGAAGCCTACAGCAGACAGAAAAGCCATGCAGCAACAGAAAGCTTAGAAGGAAGTTGAAGAAGGTGATGGTAGATACAAAAAAATTAAAAGTCAGGGAGCTAAGGGTGACAACCTAACATAAGCTGGTCATATGAAGAACCTCTAGATGTTAGCTATTTCCATGAGTCTATGATACTCCAAGCGCCCCTGAGATGTAGCTACGGGGTTTTCTCCATTTTTTTTTTTTTACTCCTACCATAAAACTACTTCAGTAAAGACTGAAGTAATCTGAGTGAAGTTTTTGTTTTTTGTTTTTTTATTTGGTCAGTCATAGGGCTTGAACTCAGGACCTGGGCACTGTCTCTGAGCTGTTTTGCTCAAGGCTAGTGCTCTACCATTTGGAGCCACAATGCCACTTGTAATTTTCTAGTGATTAATTGGAGATAAGAGCCTCACAGACTTTCTTGCCATGCTGGCTTTGAACCATGATCCTCAGATCCCAGCCTCCTGTGTAGCTAGGATTACAGGGATGAGCCACCAGTGTCTGGCTGAAGTTTTGTGTTTTATATCTGTAAAAGGCTCCAACATTTAAGTCTGTGGAATTCTGATCCCTCATGAAATTATTTTCAGCTGCAAGACTACAAGCAATAAGACCCAGCAGCAGTATGCACCAAGAGTCTCCTTGAGAGACAAAAACTCCTTGAGAGACAAGAACGTTGTGCTACTTTGGGACACTCACCACCACAGAGAAAGAATCAAGGTAGAATAACAATGACACTTCTTGCCTCAGAGAAGTACAGAACTAGCATAGGGTTAACGTCAAGGCTACCAACTTCAGCTTGCGTGTAAGTCCCAGCAAGAACAGTGGTGGCATTCAGAACCCTGCAGGTTCCCCGCCCCCCCCCCCCAACACACACTTTGCTCAGAAGGGGTCCAGTGACACATGACTGCATCTTGGGCATGACATGGTGGCATCATCCACGCTGGTGTCGCAGCACCATGAGGCAGTAACCGCAGCATTAGCAACAGGAAACAGAAGAAAGTCCTGGGCCTGGAGGCTGGAGGATGATGGCAGCTGATGACGTCACTCTTGAATGTGTTGGAGCAGCAGCAGAACAAAAGTAATGGAGAAACAGAACAAAATGGCACTCACCAGGTAGAAACCAAGACTTCTTTATGAGCATATTTGAGATGTAACTTGGAAAGTTTCATAGTCTCCCATTTTTTATAGGAGATGGGATGTAATGCAATAGCATCTTGCTCTTAAAACAAAAATAAACTCATGGGATTGTGATAATTAAATGAGATAATGCATGCAAATGGTCTGTCCCATTGCATGGCTCAATGTATAAGCATTAGAAGTGTATTGTATTTCAAATCCACATAATCCATGAGTTCATATTATTATTGTCTCTATTTTTCAAACAAAAAATCCAAAAGCCCAGAGAATTTATTTATCCAAAATCATTTTAGAAAAATGACTATCAGGGGCTGGGGATATGGCCTAGTGGCAAGAGAGCTTGCCTCGTATACATGAGGCCCTGGGTTCGATTCCCCAGCACCACATATACAGAAAACGGCCAGAAGTGGCGCTGTGGCTCAAGTGGCAGAGTGCTAGCCTTGAGCAAAAGGAAGCCAGGGACAGTGCTCAGGCCCTGAGTCCAAGGCCCAGGACTGGCCAAAAAAAAAAAAACCCCCCCCCAAAAAAAATGACTATCAACATGCAAACCACACAGGCTGTAAGATATACCTCAGTGTCACAGGGTTTCATGGTTTTACTACTTAAAGTATTTGCACAATAATTTAAAGTGCATATTACTCAAACACTTATCAGTTAGTGTTACAGCTAGTTGAGCCACTCATGATTTAGAAGCATAGTGTAAGCCTCATAGCCCTCTCCCATAGCTTTAGCATGCTCCCTTCAAGAAAAAAAATTTAAAAAATAATTAAAACAAAAATAATACTGTACTGGTTTTTCACACAGAACTTATTTCAACTTTAAGGTTGTGACCAAGGAAAACATGAATAATTTTCTTGATTTTTCTTTGTCTCATCTCTGTCAGTGGTATGCTACAGAGAAGAGGCTTTATTAAAGCTGAGCCAACAAGTCTCACTGGCCCTCATTCTCACATCTGCTGTGTCTCTCAGGAAGTTCCATTACTGATCTCCGAGTCAACAGCAGTATTGCTAGGGAACACTCAGTAGGAAGCTTTGGTAGTTCTGCTGGAAGTCCGAAGGCTTCTTGGCAAGGCCTGACTCATTGGAATGTGCTTCATTAGGCAAGAGAGTCAGTAGTAGTCAGAAACATAGTGCTTCAGAGCTGGAAGCACCCATAGGGCCGGGCTATTCCCTCATTGCACAGATGAGGGAACTGAAGGAATTTGATGTGACTCTACAAGAATTGCATGAGACTATGTCCGTCTCATTCAAGCTTTACCAGCTCCAGCTTCACCAGTTCCAGTTCTTCTCCCCAAGAAACTTAACAAACCCATCCTCAGCCCCTGACCTTACCTCAGCAAACTGTCCTTACCTCATTCCTTTCCTCCAGCTGAGGAACGCTGACTGTTGGTCAGAATTCTAGACTCAGGTGAGCCAAATGGTCATCAACACACACATCAAGGATCCAAGTCAGAAGACTGGCAATGATGAGGGTGCTAAACATAAAGAACAACAACAGCAACAGTAGCAGCTCCTACTGTTTGAGATGGGCAATGTGCCACAAACTGCATGTACATTTCTTGTTGAGAATAGGCATTGTGCCAAGAATAATAGGGTCACTGAAAACCTGGATCATGAACAAGCAGAGACAGCATAACTCAGAAAGCACTGAGGGATAGGAGTGACAGGGACTACTAGAAATACTATTTCCTCATCGTGATGAACATGACTATTAGGCATCCAGGTAAATGTATACTAAAAATACACTTATGAGGAATCTGAAGCTTATGTTCTTGCCAGGAACTGGTGGCTTACACTTACAATATTAGCTCCTCAGGAAACTGAGGTCTGAGGACTAAGGTTGAAAGCCTTGAGCAAAAGAAGCAAAGCTCTGAATTCAAGCCCAAGTACTACACACACACACACACACACACACAGAGAGAGAGAGAGAAATCTATGTCCTTAGTTGTCTTCTGAGAGAGGCATTGTAATTTCAAACAGCTTTATTTTAGCTTAGCAGCCATTTCGTTGTTTATGTAGTGAATTTTTGCTGTTGTCCCACGGAACTGACTGCTTAGTGTTGTAATTTGTCTAAAACAAATCCGCAACTTCCCGATAGCTAAGTCTGGCAGTTAGAGTGTAGATAGCTAAGCCCGGTGAGCCAGACCAGGTGGAGGCACCCAATCAACAGAGTACAAGTGTGATCCCCCCCCCTGCCCCAACTGAGGGGAGATAAGGGGCAGTTCTTGACAACTATGTGACTTGTGACCACAGCTCTCTTCCTCCTCAGATAACAGGACTAAAATAGACAGCAGAAGAAGGTAATAGCCAATTGTAAAGACCCACACTGAAATCCCCCTAACTCAAGCCACTAACAATTGAGATCATCCCCTAGCAACCAAGCCCTCCTGATTTGTGGTTTTTGCCTTTAAAAGTTATCCTGTAAGACTAGGTGGGGCTGCTAGAGGCAGCCCTGGCTGGCCAGTTTTCATTCTCGATGCTTGGCTTGAAATAAAGCTTAGCTTGACGTTTGCAATTTATCAGACTCGTTCTTTTGATCACGAACTCAAATTGGGGCTGGGGTCCTAACATTTCCAGTACTAGAAAACTAATAAAATTTTCTTTCCAATTAAAAAAGAAAAAAAATTAAAAGAAAGAAATTGGGTGCTGGGGGCAGAGGCTCAGTGACAGAGCACTTACCTAACATACCCATGGCCTTGAGTTTCATCTCCAGAAACGTGCGCACGCACGCACATGCACACACACACACACACACACACACACACACACACACACCATTTAACTTATGGAGATTCTGAAGTTCAAAAGTCAAGAGATAGGGCTGGGGATATAGCCTAGTGGCAAGAGTGCCTGCCTCGGATACACGAGGCCCTAGGTTCGATTCCCCAGCACCACATATACAGAAAACGGCCAGAAGCGGCGCTGTGGCTCAAGTGGCAGAATGCTAGCCTTGAGCGGGAAGAAGCCAGGGACAGTGCTCAGGCCCTGAGTCCAAGGCCCAGGACTGGCCAAAAAAAAAAAAAAAGTCAAGAGATATACGCCAAATCACAAAGGTGTTTAATGATAATGACTTGCAGTTAGATCTGTCTATGAAGCCCCTTGTGCTGCCCCCCCCCAATCTTTTGTTAGATGCTGCTCAATATCTACTTCCTCATCTCAGAAGGGAGAGGAGGGCAAGCAAGATGCCAGAGGCTAGACACAACAGAAGAGCACTTCTACTTCTCTGTAAACAGTTCCCATTGGCCAGTTCTGTTTGTCCCTAACCTCCTGGAAGGTCACAAGGGAAATAAAACTGGCCCAAGGAAATAAAGCTGGCAAGTTGGAAATCTTAAACTTAAAAATATTAGCCATTTACTTAGTGGAGAGAGAAAAACCTAAGAGCAGAAAGAGACTTAGTCTTAAGAAAAACGGAGGAAACCACATTCGCCATCCTATTCATTTTCTAACCCATTTAAATGGGATTCTAATTGCACAAAACAACTAATTTTGTTCATTAAGGTTCAATTAAATTCATCTGAAACTCAGGATAATGGCATTGTTGTTGAACAGCCATATTAAAGATGAAACATAATCTCTCTTGACTTCATTTCCTTTGACAAAATAAAGTTCAGCTACTAATGAGCTCATGATAGGAGGCTTCTTTTATAAATGGCAACAAAGAGTTCAAATTTATGAACAGCAGTTTTTTATTATCATCATCAACAGCCATTTCCTTTGTTAGTAAAATATACAGAAATGATTAGGAGGTCTTTTTGCTCATAATGGCTTTGATTTGGGGTGGTGGGGAAATGCATGAAAAAGATTCATAATCATATCACAGTAAAGCCACACATTGAGAGTCCACAGGAGGTGGCCTCAAAGCCCCAGTGCAGAACCTTCTGTGGACTGGAACAGACATTTCAATTTTGAGCCTGTCAGTACTGTCCTCAAACTCCCGAAGTCTGTTCAGAGCAAACAAGAATGTCCTCTTGCCTAGGTGGCCCATTTCCCTGCCAACAGTTCTTTCTGGGAAAGAACTCGTTTGCTTTCTAGGTTCACGGACATAAGAAAAAGGCTATATTAGGGATTGGCCACGGTGGCAGACAAGCCTTGTAAGCCTCTGGTGACATGTGGTCCTTTCCAAGGCAGCTAGCAGGACGATTCCATGCTGCTGTTCCACTCCTCTGGGCCCCACTGCATTCACAGTTAACTTCAGCAAGCAGTATTGATCAAGAGTGTTGTATGCTTAGACACAGTGGTGAGAATTAAATGCCAAAACTAAGACAGAGGCAGTCAGTTCCCAGCCCAGTGTATTTGCATTTTCCGGGGAAACAGAATCAGTAGGATGAATGGATGGGTAGAAAGACAGACTGATGGGAAAGCCCTAGTATATATCATTTCCAAGTTAGAGAAATAGAGAAGCTGGTAGAATGGCTCACCCAAGTTTGTTATATCCAGTGGTTCTGGGGTTAAATTCAGAGTCTTGTGCTTGGTAGGCAGACATTCTATCACTTGAGCCATTCCACTGAAGACCAGCTTTGGTCTCCTTTATGCCAAGGCATAATGGATCTATCTGTGTTTCTCCAAGTCACTGGGAGAACAGGCATAGGCCACCACACTCAGCCATTGTGCTTTTGCTGAAGCTGGGATGACAGATGTGCACCACTGTGCCCAGTCATTGGCTGAGATGGATTCTTGTAAAACTCCCCACCCTCATCCCTGGCTGGCCTTGAGCTCCAATGCCCTGAGCTCCACCCCAAGTAGCTAAAATTGGAGACATAAATCCTTACCAAATTTGACTTCAAGGCCAAAAAACCTGGGAGACTACTAGTATGTATGAGTCTCAACAGTCAAAATGCTAAACAGTGTAGAGGAAGAATGGAAGGAGGGAAGGAGACCCTGTCTAAGAAATAACTGAAACAAAAATGGATGGGGGTTTGGTTCAGTGGTAGAATGATTGTCTAGCAACCAAGGAAGGAAGGAGGGAGAGAGAGAGAGAGAGAGAGAGAGAGAGAGAGAGAGAGAGAGAGAGAGAGAGAGAGAGAGAGAGAGAGAGAGAAAGAGGACTTGCCATTCTTGTGCTTTTTTTGTTCTATATGGGGCCTTCAGACACTGATTGAATGGCACCTGCTCATACTGGGTGAGAGAAAATCTTATTTCCTCAGTTTACTGATTCATATGCTGATCTCTTTTAGAAACACTCACAGATGTGGCCAGAAATAATGCATTGCCAAACTATCTAGGTGTCCCTTAATCTAGCCAAGTTGACAACTAAAGTCAATCTTTATAACCAATGGGGACTTGTCTGGCTAATCAGAATTCAACCAAGCAAATGGCTGGCAAGCCAAGCTTATTAAAGGTGGGTCATGAACAAGGGATTACAGGGAATGGGGATAAACTCCTTTGGAGCCAGAAAAGATAGTGGGTATAAAATAAGTATGCAGGTCCAAGGTTGGGTACAGTGGTTCACATCTGTAATCCTACGTAAGAGGCAGAGATTGGGAGGGTTATGGCTTGAGTCAGAGAAAAAAATTAGCAAAATTGAATCTAAATAAAAATTGGCCAGGTATGTTGATGCATGCCTGCAATCCCAGCAGGTGACACCGGTAGGAGAATCATAATTTGAGGTTAAGGGAAAAACATGAGACTCTATCCAAGAAAAAACTAAAATAAAAATGGATGGGGGTGTGGTTCAGCGGTATGATTGCCTAGCAAGCACAAGACTCTGAGTTCAATTCCAGTTACCACACACACACACACACACACACACACACTTGCAGGTCCACAATCCCTTACCTGAAACTCTTGAGACTCAATTTGTTTGTTGATTTCCAATTGTTTTCAGGATTGCAGAAAGATAATTTCTTACCTATATATGAATATTATGTAGTAAAGGTTTAAGTATTCACACTAATTAATAACAAACATAAACAGCTTCATATTTCAGGTCAGATCATTTTGCACCTAAATTGAACTTATGAAAAATATTCCAGGCAGGGGCTGGGAATATGGCCTAGTGGCAAGAGAGCTTGCCTCGTATACATGAAGCCCTGGGTTCGATTACCCAGCACCACATATATAGAAAACGGCCAAAAGTGGCGCTGTGGCTCAAGTGGCAGAGTGCTAGCCTTGAGCAAAAAGGAAGCCAGGAACAGTGCTCAGGCCCTGAGTCCAAGGCCCAGGCCTGGCCAAAAAAAAAAAAAATTCCAGGCACAAATTCCCCACACCAGAGAGAAATGGAGCAAGTTCTGATCCAGACTGCATTAGTCTGGCCACCCTCAGGGATCAGTCTCTGCATCCTATAAGGGACATGGGGCAGTGAACTTAGGAAGCTGGCCTCCTTTGATAGCTTTGGGACTCCTGTTGGTGGGGTGGGGTGAGGGGCCAGCCCTTTACTGAGTGTGGAGCCAGGGGACTCATTTCTCGCTAGAGTAGCCTCAAGAGGGCTGAATCTTGCACAGAGGCTCTGTACCAGTGTTCCTGTAGAAGCTGGAGCTGAAGACCAGGCTCCTTCACAGTCGGCCTGACCAGCATGCGTACCTCTGCGGACAGGATGTGAAATTGCCCCTTGATAACCTGCTTTCTACTGCAGACACCCACCAGAGCATAATCACAATCAAAACCTGGCCAGATCAGTTGGAGGCGAGGGTCCACCTGGGTCACATCGAAGAGCTGTTCATCCCCGAAAGGAGATTCTTGGCCCTCTCCAGGGCCAAAGTGTGTCTCAAGTGTTAGAGCCATTGCCTAGCAAGTACAACTCAGTGTTCAAACCCCAGGGCCATCAAATTAGAGTACTGGCAGATGCCTAAGAATGAATACACTAAAAGTACTGGATTGTGCCATTGAAAAGAGGAAGTTTTGTAATATATGGATCATCAATTTAAAAACAAACTAAATAGTTGACATAAATTAGTTCAGTGAAATGACTTTCAGCTTCACTCTACTCTGACCCGTCTGTCTCTCCCTACTCTCCAGCACCTTCAGTTTCCCCACACCAACCCCACCCACACCGCCCTCCTAGAATAATGTTATAGCCTGCCTTCATATATCAGGAGTTGGTTGTTTTGAGAAAACTTCCTTTTGGTAATAATTGTGCATATTTATGGGGTGCAGTGTGCTATTTCAATGCAGGAATACTATCATATTGGGGTGGCTGTCATACCCATCAGTTTTATTCATCTGTTCTCTTTTCCTCCCTTTGGGATTCCTCCATTAATCTTCTATATCTGCCTTTCCCAATAACTTCTTTTCTCCTACCTCTCTCACCTGAGCTGGGCACAGGTGGCTCACACCTATAATCCTAGCTATTCAGGAGGCTGAGATCTGAGGATTGCAGTTTGAAGCCAGCCTACACAGGAAACTCCCCATGGGACTCTTATCTCCAATTAATCACTCAAAAACCAGAAGTGGCGCTATGGCTTAAAGTGGCAGAGTGCTAACCTTGAGCACAAGGAGACTCAGGGCCCACATCCAACAACAACAACAACAACAACAAAAAAGTGAGGACTTTTTGTTCTGGATCAGATAAATTATTTCTAAACATAATTAAAAATCTGCCAAGTGTAGTGCTACCTGCCTGTAACCCCAACTCCGCAAATAGCAAAGATAGGGGGACTGAGATTTAAGGTCAGTTGAGGCAAAAATTAACGTAAGACTTCAATTTAAAAATAAACTGAAGCAGGTTTTGGTGATTTGTTCCTATAGTCCTAGCTACTTGGAAGGCTAAGGATGAGAGGACTGAGGTTCAAGGCAAGCTCAGGTGCACAGTAGTACGTATGCTAAGGGAGTGGGAGGCCAAGAGTGCTAAGATTACAGCTCCAGGAAAGCCCAGGCAGAAAAGTCTACAAGACTCCATCTCAATGAAGGGAAGCTGGGACTCATTGTACACTTTTGTCCTCTCAGCCAGGATAGGAAGGCTAAAATAGGCAGATTGTGATCCAAGTGTATGACTGGGCAGGAAGCAAGACTTTCACTCAAAAACAAAGTCAGGCACCAGTGACTCACACCTGTAATATCTGAGATTCAAAACCAGCCAGTGCAGGAAAGCCCACAAAACTCTTACCTTTAATTTACAAAAAAAAGCTTGATGTTGAGCTGTGGCACAAGTGGTAGAGTGCTAGCCTTGAACAAAAAAATATCAGGGACAGTGTCCAAGTGCTGAGTTAAAGCCCTGGGGTAGATATGTGTGCACACCCCCCCCCCAAAGTAAGCAAATAAATAAATATCCTGGGCATAATACACAGAATGACTAAGAAATGTTGAAAGAGGCAAGTATAGCAAAGACTGTAGGAATTCCACAGGGGTAAATTCTCTGGGTTTTACATCTCATGTATCTTGCTTGGGCTTGGTAAATCCTGCAAACCAGAACTACTCATTGCTAAAGATAAGTTAAATACTTCAGGAAAAAAAAAAAAAACAACAACCATTCTTTTGACTCAAAAGGAGCAGTAAAGAGGCAAAACAGTGGGACAAAAACTTTGACAATACTCCCTTTTTGTGAATTATTACTGTTCAGATACAGCTCTGATGCCGTAAGCTTTGTCCCCTATGGTGATGTTGAAGTGGCAGAGTCAAGAGATGAGGGCCTCGTGAAAGGTCACTGGGATCCCCTTCTCCAGATGGATTCATGTTGGGCTCATGAAGTGAGTTGGGTCTGGGTTTTTACAAAGCAAGGTTGCTTGATGTCCTTGTCTGCTCCGCACTCAGCCATTTCTCCATCAGTTTCTCTGTCCAGGTACTATCATACGCTTTGGATTCTTCAGCCATGAGATTTGCAGCCAAATAAATATCTTTCTTTACACCTTCTCTAGCCTCTGGTATTTTCTCATAGCAACAGAAAATGAATTCAAATAATGCTCTCCTCTGCCTGTCAGTGCAGCCTAAGTGGGGAGTTGATTTCTACCCTACACAGTGTGTCAAGTGTGGTCCATGGTTCTGCATCACCTGTTGATGGAGACAGTGGGAAATCTGGATTTGACCCTGCTTGACTTCCTAGTAACTGTAGGTCCCAGACATTATTTTCCCCCTGCCAGAATGAAAGCAATGGAGATGGAGTAGAATTTGCCAGCAGGAGCAATCTCCCAACTACAGAATACAAGGATGATCTTAAGAGTTAAAGGAAGGGATTTTATTTTTAACCCATATGGGAATCCAATAACCAAGACACACAGGAAAGTGGCCTACATTAAATCATCAAAGACTAGAGATCTAAACTGAAGAGTGGAATAGAATGTATATCTCCAGGATGACTCCCAAATAGTAAACCAAGAAAGCAGATCAAAGAGCACTTCAGGTGCTCTTAAACTGTCAACTAATAATAATACACCCACATATGTATCTCTGTGTTAACCTTTCTTGAGTTTCACACACATCTATCCATGTCTTTTGTTTGGGTCAGATCCTTTTTTCTTCTTCAAGCATTGAGAAGGTCGGTCGGGTGATTCAAAAGTTCCTTAGCTTTTGTTAGTTTCCTTTCTTTAAGAGGGCGATGACACTAGTTTTGGTAATATGATATCCCTAAGGATCTTACAAGACTGGGTATACACAATGGATATCCCATGCATCATTAGTGTTAGTCTTCTTGACAAAGTGCCATTTCCTCAAAGGAATCCATGCCTTCTGGGAAAAGCAGAGCACAGGGATTCTGTGTGCTCAGCCTATGCTGGAGTTCAGGCCTCCTTAGACTAGGTCAGAAATTGTTTTCCTCACTGATCAGTGCCATTATGTCCTTCCCTCTTGCTGGGTGAGAAGATGTGTAACATCTTGGATGAGTGCACATCTGAATTCTTAGAAGGACTCTGTAGTCAATTGAATCTTGAAAGTAACCAATTACTTCATGTAATGAGAATGCCTCAGGATCTCTGGTTAGCTGCAAGTTTATGGGGCTGATTTATATCTGAAATGAAGATTGTTTCATTTCAGATCCCTTTTACTTAAAGGCAAAAATAAGGCACCATGTTATCTCTCTGCAGATACCACTCCAATGATTATTCATAAGACCTTCAGGGCATCTACAGTAACATAAGCCTGCATGGCCTCCTTTCACTTGAGATGATGGTACAGCAGGAAGTATCCATTTTGTCCGTATATTCTGAGCCTTTGTGTTTTCATGTACCATAACCCAATAGCAATTTATATATTCCAAGAAGCCATGTGATACTCCAGTGGATGTTTATTCTCAATTTCTCTCTAGTTAAGCTAAAGAAAAAGAAGAAAAAAGACACTTAAGGAAAGTAAACTGACAAGGATTGTATCTGTCCTCATTTCAAACACACAAAAGGAATTGCAATGTTGTGAAATACGCCAACCAGTTTTCACTAATCCCTTAACCTCCAGAGAAAGGGTTTGCAATTAGTATTACATTAGAATTGTGGGAGCTAAGCAAATTAAAAGAAAAAAAGAACACCAGAAGGACTTTTAACTGTGTTCATGCTACATATATACACTAAAAATGCAGTTAGTGTAACGCAGTGAAATTAAAATTTCAATTGAGGTGTCATTCGGTAAGTGAAAAGGCTTGAATGCTTTATCTGGTCACAGAGCTAATAGCCAGTTTATGCAAAATGAGTGAGACAAAGGCGCCTTTCTCCATGGCTAGTCTATTTGTGGCCAGGACTATTTTGCTAAGGCCATATACAGCTGTACTTGGTTATGAGAGCATTACTTGAGTGAGACCATAAAGAACAGCTGTATTTGAGATCACATAAGGCTCTGCACATTTCCTCCCTGTGGCAGCCAATCAGAAATCTTGCTGACAGGCAAAACTTGTACAGAACGAATGATCCTATTTAGATTAATTCTTCTTAATGCCTTACACAGGCATACTTTCCCAGCCTATCGTGGAAAGAGCAGGTCAGTTCCATTTAAAACCCAGAGATAGAAAATTCAAGCTTGATGACTTGATAAAATAGATGACTGTACTAGCAGAGAATGTGGAACAGTTGGTCCCTGTGAAATCCGGCTGGTGGGCTCCACCCCAGCTCTGAGGTCAGCCATGAGGCACTGGGGAAAATGAGTACCCTGCCAGCACAGGGTCTAGAGAACTGAGCTTGCTGGGACTCTGTCATTACTGGTTTGGCACTTCGCTCTCTACCCAGCAACAGGATACATTGTACCCTTTGCCCTGAAACTTTGGAATGCCCTGCCAATCCCTGGCTATGAGCTTTTCCTCCCATTAGATGTTAACTAATATTCCACAGAGGACTGAAATGTGCTTACTTCGCAGGGCCTGCTTGCTGTCCTGCCACCACCATTAACATGAAAAGAACATACTTAGGCTACCACACTGGTTACACTAAGGCGGACAGGAGGCACTAGGGACAGATGTGCCCCAGCCAAGACCAGCACAGAAGAGCTAAGAACTAAATAAATGCTTCTTGCTTCAGGTCATTAGGATTGTGCTTGTTTGTTGTTCTACAACATAATTGTGACTCTATTTAACTGAAGCAGACACTAGCAACTAGGTGCCCACAAGCCATCCTTCCCTGGCTTGCCCTCCAGTTTGCATGTCAAGTCAGGGGAGGGACAAAGGCTCCACAGCCCCTTCTCCTGATGCTTGGGACTAGGAAGCCTGGGGAATAAGGAAAACAACTGTGCCTGTGCAGGGAGATGAGCCCATCTCTACAATGCTGTTGTCATAAATACACACCCCACAGCTGTGTACAAAGTCAGCAGTGGAAGGAGGATCAAAAAACCTGAACCTGCTCCTTAATAAACTATGTTCTATTAGTTTAAACCCAAAGAAATGAGTCAGAAGACAAGATAGGAGAAAATGGAAATCTTTATTTTTAAACACGAGTACATTTCAGGCTGTTTTACAAAGAAAAAAAATCATGTTATATTAGTTCAAAACTATGCATCAAGGCATATTTCTTTAAACTCTAATTTTACAAACACATAATGAAAGAAACATATTTTATAAATATCTACTCAGAATAGGTATTATGAAAAAAAGTGTTTAAAAATAACAGCCCCAGATCTCCTTCTTTAAATATATAAAATTCCCATAGAAGTCATAACAATTCCTCCTCAAGAGCCAAAATTTCATTTCACAAAGGCTGACTCAGTTCTCATCAGACACAATCAAAAGTAATAGGAATATAAAAAATGTAAAAGTTCTGTACAAGGGAATACAGATCGCACATGGGTAAATCTTGTTCCCATACATGCCATTTGTATCTTAAAAATGTTTTATAAAAACTGCCATTTAAAACAAATAAGTGAGAGTCCTTCCCTGACTGTGAAAAATATAAATTACCACTTTCCCACCTGGGTGCTGAGAGTCCCACCTGCTGGGCTCTGGGAGAGGACCCTCCATGTGTTTCCTGAGGAAGGGCCTGAGCCACAAGGTAGGGACTCACCTCATCTCTGGCAGTGGCTTCTCCTAGTGGGGCATTCACTACGATCTCTTTTCAGTTAAGAAAAATTCTTTGGAATCACAGAGGAAAATTGCTCCAAGTGAAAGTACGTTGGAGAGATGACTTCAGATTGCTGAAGCCAGGTGAAAACATGAGTTTTGTTTGCTTGGTCATCAAAATCTGGAAACTTCCTTTACCACTGTCAAAAGATGCACCCAGCCCCTACCCCAGCAGAACACAGGGCTCGGCCCCAAAGATATCTCTTCATCTTTCCTTTTCCAGCCCAAGCTGCCCCTGGCTTGCAGCAGCATGGGTAGACTATTGCCTCTTCTGACACTTTTTCTGGAAAGAGCTCTTCAAGAAAGTGCGATACACAGGGTCGTCCACATATTCGTTCTTGAACCTGGAGCTCAGCACTCTTTGCCTCTTCCTCTCCCCTTGGATTATGTCTGCTCCATAAAACGTGTCTTCAAACCGCATGTTAGAGGCTGTGGACTAAAAGCAGCCAGTGTTACTCCGCAGAAGGCGTTGGTACTGACGTTATCCAGGGAGGTGGACGTCCCCCACAGATTCCCTAGGCCCTACCTACTTCCACTAGGGAAATAACCTTGAGACTGGGGATGGTTGGGTGCTCTCTGTTATTCGAAGAAAGCATTTTGCTTCATTCACTTTTGGCAAAGCATTTCTGAGTAATCTTTCACTTTTCTAAGTGCTAAAGTTATCACAAGAGAGAAAAAAAAATCTATGCAAGTGTTGCCAGAACAGCAAAAGTCAGCCTTTCAAACACAATAATAAAGCCAATTTACCAGGAGCTCCAGTTAATTATGCACCGTTGCCATGGTAATTCTATGAGACAATAAAAGGTAATGGGGCCTTTTCTGAAGTAAGTGGAAAAAGAACCCAGCACAATCATGAGGTGGACTGCTGACTCTTTTTGAAACATTTCTCCCTCCTCTGGTGTGAATCTGGGTGAGCCCAAGTTATTAAAACATGAAGGCCTTCTGATGAAGGCTGCTAACCTATACACTGAAAAAAAGAAAAAGACTGCTCTAACCATAAAACACCTTCCATCAATGAGTTTTCCAATTAGATTTGTTTCATCAGCTGGAAAAAAAACATCAGTCATGGACAGACGACCCCAGGGCCAGAGGGTTAATCACCCACCTGAGCAAAGGCAGGTTAGCCATAGCAGAACGCACCAGCCTTTGATCCACTAACAGAGGTGAACACAGGGAGCTGGCACCCTTGCTCCTGAAGATACCCCTGCTAGGCTCAGTTGTGTTTGATAGAATGTGTTGCATTCAGTGTAGGTATGGGATTTAGATATTTTCCATTGCTTTTTTTAAAAAAAATTTAAACTGTTCTATAATTTTTTTTAATTACAAGAAAAATTGAGCATTGTGCTTGCTGAAGGAATTCAGGAGCTGTGTCCAGATAAAACTGCCTACAAAGACATCTTGATATTGAAGCCAAATCTGCTGCAGAACAATGAGATTGTGACCAGGGTAGAAAGTAGAGGTTTTCTTCTAAAGCCAGTAAATGAGATTATGTGAAATTTACAAGACTCAGTTGGTAGGGTGCTCAGTCATATGTTGAATGGAAAACCAAAACATAAGAGACTTCCAGAAGGCTATATACTCCATTCCCTAACTCTCTGGAAACTAAGAAAGGAGGGGAAGAAAGAGCAGAGAGCTAATGGGAGCTGGAAACCAAGTGAGAAAAAGTCATCTCCATCATCCTGAAAGTTTTTCTGAGATTTCAAGATCCCAGTAGTTGCATAAGATATTTAGGACTTTGTAAAGAATTAGCTGGTGTCTTTGCAGTAGGCACATTTAATCTTCCCTCTCCTTGTGGCTATTATCTGCTGGTGAACTTTACCCTGTTCATAAGTATGTACAACCCCTGTGGGTCCCACCCTTCTCACTGGGTGGTAGCAGTACTGAGACCATCAGGTTTCCTTGTAACTATTCACTTTGAAGGATCTTTCTCCTGAGGATGCAGCTGAGGGAGCAATGTTAGTTTACACCCGATGCAGGTTCCCACAGTCAGGATCCCAACTGACAGGAAAAGGAGCTGAATACATGATGATTCACATTTAAGGAAACCATTGGTTCCTCCCAAAAAAACCAAATAATTTATAGTAACTTTGTCATCATGGGAAAGACTATCATAAGCATGTGCCGGAAACTGAGTGTCATTTATTTAGCAAATAATTTAGCCAGGAAAATCTCATTCCACTTATTCAATAAATAAATTCATTTTTTAGTCAGAAAAGTCTCATTCATTCAAATTTCTTTGTTTTGGATTTATCATCTCACAGAGGCAGTAGACATAATGCTAAGTGGGCAAAACTGACTTCATTTCAGGGTCCACTAAATATTTTATGACACAATAATATGAAACCTAAATGATCATGAATGATGGTTTTTAACAATTTGTTTAGATTACTTATCCATGTTTATCTTTTAGTGGCATGTACTAGGGATTGCAACTAAAAAGGCCTTTAGTATTCCCACAACTAGTATTCAGGCTTTATCCTTTTCAGTAAGAAACTGGGAGCTGGTTGGTACTAGATGTCAGAAACGTGTGCTGACTGCCTGCCTCTTACTACTGAAAACTTCCTCTCCACGCTGCTTCTGCTAACAGCAAAGCAAATGCCTCCTGATGCTTTGCACAGAGGATGTATTCAATGACTACTTTTGTTCATCAATAAGTGCTAATGCAAAGAATGTCATTTCACTTCATAAGAAGGAAATGAAGCCATGTACAACTGGCTTCTGTATTTTTGACCAAATTTGAAGTTCGTATTCAGTAGGTCTCAATAAATAAGCAAAATGCTACATCATTGCCTTTCTTCTACTAAATTAACTCAAAGCCCCAAAACATTTCCTGCTCAACTTAGGAAACAAGAAAGGACAAGGACTCCACTGGTAGGACCCCAAGTGGCATCTGCCAGTACTTACATAACGAGCCTTCACCCTCTTGGGTAGTTCTTCGTCTAAGGTATAGATGTCCTCTCTCTTCATTGCTATCTGGGATCCATCTTCAAATTCAACCTGATAGAAACAAAAGACATTATGATATACCTTGAAAACAGACAAGTACCGACTACTTTTAAGACTTCCAATCAATATGAAAGGGGGAAAAAGATTAATAAAGGATTCAAATCAAACACAAGGACTCAAGTAAAACACAGAAGGAGCCAAAGCCCAGGAAAGTTAAAAAGCTATTTTCCTCATAAATCTTAAAACAAAGTAGGGTTTACTTTTTCATCCTGGGGTTTAAACTCAAGGCTTCATGCCCTTTCTTATTAGCTCTTCCAACTCATGACTGGATACTACTACCACTTGAGCTACACACCTCTGCTTTCACAGCATTTTCTGGTTAATTAGAGGTAAGAATCTCTGGCATTAGCCTGCCTTAGCTAGCCTTGAAACTTGATCTTAACATCTCAGCCTTCTGAATAGCTAGTATTATAGGCACACACCACTGGTACCTAGATGTCTGGTCCCTTCTAGGCAGGTGCTCAAAGACTTGAGCCACGTCACATCTTAATCTCTTGTTTGTAGTCTTCTCTGAAATGAAAGAGTCTCTCTTTGGCTCCAGATGGTTCCAGACAGTGATATTCCTACTCATACTTTACATACAGCTGGGATTATAGACACATAGCTGTGATTATATGTACACCATATCCAGCCAAGAAAACAGATTTGAAAACAGCTTAACTTCTTGAATAGGAGAGGCTTGGGATATGAAATATGTGAACAGTACTCTCAAAGCAAAAAAAAAAAAAAAAAAAAAAGAAGTAAGGACTGACCAAATGATTTCTCAGATCATGAGACAGTGGCAACTTGATCACTAAAACAACACTGGATCTCTTAGCTCCATGTATGTCTCTTTAAGAAGCTCTGACACTATACAGGAGAAGAGCTCCTCTTCCCCTCAGCTCCTCTGTGAGAGGAAAGATGACAACTTGCTCTAGTGTGAGAATCTTCCCAGATGAAACAGCTTCTCAAGTTCCCACACAGCTTTAACATTTTCACTTTCAAAACTATCTTTGTCAAATTCAAAGGAAGCAAGAAAATCCCAGTTTCTCAATTTGATAGCATGTAAACCTCATCAATGTGTGAATAAACACTATCATATCAAAGAAAAGTGTTTAAAACTCTTTATCATCCTAACCAAAGGATTAGATTGCAACAAGCAATCTACTCCAAAGTGTGCTCTACAGGAAAAAACAAGATGTGTTGACTTGGCAGAACACCCATTTAGTCATTCTAAACCATTCAGATGTTACACTTTCAACAGATGGGAATGCTCTGGCAATTCTTGTCCAAAAGGTGAGGTATCTAATTGTGTTAATAGGCAAAATTTTGTTGGGATTTGAAAAAAACAGGAAATGAAATTCCCTCTCCCCCTTTCCTTCCTTCTTGCCACCTTACCTTACCGCTCTCCTGTTCCCCATCTCCCTCGCCAAGATTAAGACTATCACTTGAGCAATAGCTCCATTTCTGCTTTTTTCGGTGGTTTACTGGAGACAAGAGTCTCACAGACTTTCCTACCCAGGCTGGCTTTGAAACTTGATACTCAGATTTCAGCCTCCTGAGTAACTAAGATCATCAGTAAACCATCAGTTCCTGGCCTTTCTTTCTTTCTTTTTTTTTTTTTAAATTAAACTTATCATCAACATATCACTAATAAGAGGAAGCTAAACATTAGGGTGGAATTAGATTTCCAGCACAAAACTACTTTTGCCTTTACTTTTTGGAAGGCTAAGGATAAGAAAATTTTTCTTCCTTTTCTTTCTTTTAGCACAGTGGTTTCTTTAATATTTAATTAGGCCAATGTGTCATCATCTTTATATTTTTTGATAGCATAACTAGATCCACCTGTGTCTACTTTCATTTAGACCACTTGAAAATTACAAGAGAAAAAGGCAATTATAAAACTAAAACAGTATGGAGGACTAGGAACAGACTGTCCCACCATCCTAGTTTACTCAAGGTATGAGACTCAGTATTAAAACCCAGGATAAAGCCAGCAGAGCAGAGACAGCTGTTCTCTCCAGTAAGGACATAGCTGTGCACTCTTGATCAAATCATCAAAAATTTATTCTTTTCATGAAAAGTTACTGAAAATTTGTTTACTGAGTCCTCTGTTCCCCAGTTTGCAAAACAGAAGTCAATATAAAACCTATTTTGTAGGATTATCATGAGGGTAAAAAATTAAGTATACACACTTACAATATTGAACATTGCATCTCATTCATACTTATTCTTATAAATGTTTTTGCTTATTCAAAGGTGAAGTTGAATAGTCACAAAACACCAAAAATGATCTCAAGAGGACACTTGACTTAATTAGGAATTTCAAACTAGTTGTGCTTGAGAGACAATTTTTATATCACTCTTTCACTGAGTCTATAAATATGCCCTTAGTTTTATGTTGATAGGCCAACATAAATTCAATTGCAGTTAACACACTGATTACTAATTGGCTGAATTTCAACATGTCTTCATCCTGTGCTACTTTTCTCATGGCAAACAGCTTTGCTCCATATAAGAAGCTTCATTTCTACACTTACCTGTTTAATTTTAACTAAATGCAATTATTATTTTTTAAATGGGGGACAGGCAGATCGCAGCACCCAGGCATCCTGCAAAGTAGGCGGATCACCTTGGGGGCAACCTTTACCTGCTCAAAAATTAATCTCACATTAGCAGTGAGGATCCGGGAGTCACCCCAAATTGTTATTTTCCTTACTCATAAGTTTAAGGTATAATTATTTTCTTTTGAATGATGTAGTTATACTTCTTTGACAGAGGATCGCCAGTATTATCCATAGCCCGTCTTAGGGTTTTTTCTAATTCTAGCCAATCTTCTTGCAAAAAGCTCTACCTAGCACTTACCCTATTATATAAAAATACTCCAAATCTGCGATTAGACTCTCATAAACACCACATGCAAATGGGGAAAAACCTTAAACATATATACTCGACCCTACACATACACAATCCTTCCGGAGACTTTTCTAGTCGATGAAAAATGCTCTAAGTTTCTCAAAACTTCTTCAAACACTTTTAATTACACTATATTCCTCCAGTTCCTAACGCAGTGTCCTATAATGTACTGTTCCATTAAGCTCTAGCCCTTATCAGTGCCTGAACATTTACTCTGCTGAAAATGGCACACTTATCATTTTCAAGCTGGTTTTACTTAACAAGCCTGAAGCGCCTTGCCTTTTCTCCTTTTACTCCAATCTTCCTGTTATTTTTTTAACTTTACCTTAGTCTGGGATGCTGATGTATTACTGAAAATGCTACAATAGTTGAGATCTAATGAGTGTGTTACCCTTGTAAAGCCTTCTGAAGGAGTACAAAAGCACACATGCCATCCTTATTGTTTCCTTTTTTTAAAAAAAAACTTAGCTTAATTTTATTTCTGGTAGGAATTAAATATTTTCATTTTTTACTGCAAACTCTCTAAAGACTAGATTTCCCAACTGAACAGAATCCACTTGATAGCTGGACTTCTCCTTAAATTAGCCCTGCTTTAAGGACCAGATCCTTAGGATAGGAATTGGCCATAAATGGGCCAATGAGCACTGCTGACTTAAGTTTAGCAGAGATGACCAGAGGGATATGTCTCCCAGGCAGAAACTATCAATTCAGATGCTGCTAGCTGATGAATGGCCTTCACTATCTTAGCTGTATGGTAAGATGAGCCTGCCAATTAGTCTCTTTTCCTATAATGAAAACATAACAAAACAGTTTATTATCTAGTGACTTAAACATATTACTAGTCAACCATTCACCAAATGTTTTTCATGACCAACTTCAAGAGCAAACTTCAGAGCTTCAACCTGAGTTACCAGACCTGGAATCTCTGTGGCCTTCCCAGAAGAAAAGAGGAGTTTCAGATGAACATTCCTACACTGTCTCTACCATCATTTTCTATCTATCTTGGCAAGTATCACAGAGACAGCAGCACCCACCTGGTACATATAGGCAACATTTGATCCAAGGTATTTTGCTCCGTAGAGTTTGCCATCGGGCCACTTGACTTGGACAACTTCTCCCTCACCAGGAGGGCCCAGCTTCACACAGTCCCGGCTCTGAGGAATAAACAGAAACAGGCTTTTCAAGGCAAGTGCTTAAGTGACTGCATTTAGAACTTAGCGAATGGTGAACTCCTGACAATTAAAGGGAGTTATTGCCTCTGCGTTTTATGGATTATGATCTTGCATGGGTGTTCAGAGGAAGAGATATGAGCCAAAGGAGTACTTAAAGATTCAGCCTACATCATAAAGTTGCAAAGGAGCCACCATAATCCAAACAGGAAAAAAAATTAGCAGCATTTACATTTGCTATTTGACAAAGAATTGTTCAGGGGCTAACTAAAATATGCATAGAAACAGTTTCACTAGAGGAAGAGACCAGGTAATGATTTATAACACCAGGCATTTAATAGCATTTTTCAGTTAACAGAATGCTTTAACATAAATCTAATTTGATCTTTATAAACACTCTCTGAAGTAGATTATTAATTATCTCCATTTTACTGACAAGGAAACTTGAGCTTTCAAGGAGCCTTCTTTAAGCTATCAGGATCTCCAGAGCAATGAAGCTGGATATGAGCATAAGAGCTGAGGTTACAAAGGTAAAGGAGATGCAATCTGAGCCCAGAAGTGGCAAAACTTGCCAAGGAAGTAGGAAGGCAAGCGGGAATGCCTGAGAATGACAAGTGAAAGCAGATGAGATGCAGTCTGCAATCTGAGAATCAAAGTGTGAAGACGGCCTGGGTGGACAAATCTGAGATATTCTTATCTCCACACACTTGCACATACACAACTCTGCTTCACCATGGTGGTTTAGAATCAAAGTTTTCTTATAACAGGTCTCCTGGTCCATGTTGCAGCTTCCTAATAAAATTCAGAGCAAACTACCCTAGGAGTTCATTCTAGAAGGAGCTTTTGAGGGAGAGGAGGTATGGATAAAACAACAAAATATTCAGTTTGTGTACTCTTATGTCTGAATGTGTTGAGTATGGCAATAAAATATTAATATAAAGGAATTAAATACTTCACTACTTTTGATTTTTTTTGCACACTTAGCAATTCATGATTTTCTAATACTAGCTTTTTTACTGAGGAGGCTTATCCGACTGAAATGCACACTTGACCAATCAAGCTATCAATGCAGTCTGGGCATGTTGTCATTTAGATGAGAAGCACATACAGGAAATATTTAGTTGTTTATGACCAGAAAACCACCATGAATTTCTTTTTATTATTAACAGAAATTCTGCCTTAGAAAGTAGTGGCCACTTTATTGTTGGGTTAGGACTATGACATGAAAGGCCCAGCTGTTCATTTTTCTAACTGTAGACTATGCTTCCCTTTGGAGCTATGTGTTCAAAGGTTCTAGAAAACTGACAGTCTGTGTCTAAGTTAGTCAAATGAAAACAAGTTTATTTTCAGCCTTCACAGTATTTGCCCTCAGGACATGTGGAATTGAAAGTGCTTGCTGGAGAAACACACTCTGGATATGCCCTGGGGGTTATCACCTCACTTTCCATTTCCTTTCCAAAGAGTTCTACAGCACTAAGAATGTTGATGGCACAGCTTCTGAGTACATGCTGGATGCATGTGTCCGTTTTGCTAGGACAGGAAGTCACTTCAGCTCTGGGATTACCCTGTGGGAAAAGCTAGATGCTTCAGCAAATGTGGCAGGTGAGAGGACCTCACTTCCTCCCTCTGCTAAAGCTTTCTTCTTATACCTGGAGGAAGAGCTCCACAAGCTTTGCTACCTCATAGCCTCTATCAAGAGGATCCATACGGACTTATTTTGAAAGACACTGTTATTTCCCAAATTATGTGTCACCCTTGGGAATCAGCAAACTCCCAGGGATTCTGCAGGATAGTATCAGGGAAAACAGTGACATTGTAAGTCAGCCAGCCAGCTTACTCAATAGTATAAACTGTGTGGACCTAATTTACTTAACACATACAGTAAGTATCTTTTTTTTTTAACCTAAAAATGTATGCAGATATCTCTGGCTTAGAGATATTTCTCTTTGGAGCCATTCTGCAGACAGAGAGCATGCACTGTGCCCTGCTCTTTAGGAGTCTACACTTTTCCTGTGTCACTAGGTAAGCCTAACCCTAAAGTTCAGGACCTGTTGGCCCACAGAAAGATAAGCCTATTCCACCCAATATCTGCTTTTATTATTAGTAAAGCAGATAGTAAAGGTGATATACTTTTGGGGCTGGGAAAGTGGCTCAGCGGTAGAGTGCTTGCCTTACATGCATGAAGCCCTGGGTTCAATTCCTCAGCACCACATAAACAGAAAAAGCCTGAAGTGGCGCTGCGGCTCAAGTGGCAGAGTGCTAGCCTTGAGCAAAAATGAAACCAGGAACAGTGCTCAGGCCCTGAGTTCAAGCCCTAGGACTGGCCAAAAACAAGAGAGGAGGGAGGGAGGGAGGGCGAGGGAGGGGAGAGAGAGAGAGAGAGAGAGAGAGAGAGAGAGAGAGAGAGAGAGAGAGAGAGAGAGAGAGAGAGAGAGAGATTTAACTCCTAAATCTTGGCTCTTTTGTCTTTCTGTATTACTGTTCCTTGAACAGAATGAGAAGTGATATTTACTCTTGAATCCCAAGGAAGGCAAGCCAAGGCCCTTAGAGAATTAGAGAAAACGGGGGTGTACTCCTCATTTACTCACTTTCCCCAAACAACCTCTAAGTGCAGAAATTGGATATCGCTTTATAATCTGGATCCTTACATTTTACAGACTTAACCTTCAGTGGAAATTTATTAACCTTTTAAATGCAATATCAAATACATCTTGTTCTGCAATTTAGGTACCTTTATCACTAAGGTGAAGCAACAGCCACAGAAATAGAGCTGAGACAAGTATAAATTACCCTTGAGCAAGTTCTCATCAAAATACAGCTTTATTTACCAACTTACAAAGAATTCTTGTTCAGTCACTCAGTTCGATTTTTTTTTTTTATGTATTGCTGACTCTTTGCTCACAACAAATCTTAAGTAGGCATGAGAAGTCACTGACCTCAACTCATTAGGGTTTAGATCCTACTAGCATTTCTACCAGTTATGAATATAAAATTCATTGTCTTTTATATCAACCTCTAGAGGAGACATTTCTGTTTGCTTTCTCAAATTTCTTGTTTTTCCTTTTGCTTTCAGAATTCTTTCTTTATTCACAGTAACAGAAGAAAAAAAATCAGCTGAAATATAACAAGACAAATTGTTCTGTGATTTATCCCAGTCCACCTGGAATCATTAGTCTTAGCTTGCTGGACAACCCTCACACCCTTTGCCAGGCTATTTAGCTAAATGTGCATATACTCTTATTTGCATATGGCATTATTTAGTATGTATGATTCATTATTTACTCCCAAGGTACTATCCAGATAGATTTAATGCAACTCCTACTAAGACACAAAACAGTCTATTTCTGTAACATCTTGTTTCCTCTAGAAAGTGTCAATTCATCAGCTGTCTCACATCTTGCATTTGCCAGAAATATTCCATAACTGTATGAGGCAAAGAGAAAGGCAACTAGAAAGGCAAACAGAAAGGCAACTAGGAGTGTGGGAACTGATGAAAAGAAGTAGAAAGGTTTGGTACTCAGGCGTCTCTCATTCTTTCCAAACAGTGGTCTCTGGGTGTCTCCAACTTTACTAATTCAGTGCCAACTTTCTGACCACCTACTATGTGTGTGGTCAGGCACTATGAGACAAGAATGGCCAGCAGTCAATGTCAGGGAAGCCGGAGGTCATCTCATCCACACGGGGAGACCTGTGATCAGCAGCTATAGAACCCAGGATGATCTTCAGCTAGAGAAAAACTTTGATTTAATGTATAGATTGGCTTTCTGAGTAGTATCTCATTTGGGGGAAAAAAGGATTCCAAAATAAAAAGTTCTCAAAAAAAGTTAGAAAACATAAGAAGGCCCGCAAACAAGGGGACTGTGTTTGCAGAAAGAAACAGCTTGAAGAGATTGCCTTCTCCATCAAAGGTCCGCAGCTGTCTCCCATCTTCCTGAGCTGGACATAAGGAACAAGCACCCAAAACAGCTTCACCAAGTAGCCACAATGGGCTCATCTAAAGGCTCCAGGCCTACTCAAAGCTCTTCGTGCCTCAAGTGGTTCTTTCTATGAATTCTGTAATTTAAGAGTGATTAAAGAACATGAAATCCTAATAGTTTCTGGTGTGTTATTGGAACAAGTAACATCTTAGTTGGAAAATTACCTGCACCAAAACCTTGACTAATGCTTTTTTTACAGTTGCTCCCCAGACCTCGGGAACAGTCGCTGTCACCTGACATACAAAGCTGCCTGCCAGCTGCTGCACTGCCTCTAAGAATGTGCGAACTTGCCTAAAATCCACCAGAGCCCTGTTCACAGGGACACTAGTGACTGGAGCTGGCCATTAACCCTATAGCTAATATGCTAGATGCTTTAATAATTTTTTCAATTTAGGACATTTTATTCTTTTTTTTTGTTGTGTATTTTCTAGTCAGCTGTTTTATTAGATGTCTTGTGACCAGTATTCTTTTTAACAAACAGGAGTATATTATATACAAGCTAGTTTAAACTCTGACTTCAGTATATCTATAGACTTTTTAAAGTTATTATTTACTCTTGTTAAAAAGATGATGTACAGAGGTAATGAGTGCATTTCCTTTCATACAGTGTCTTCTGTTCCCTCATTCTCTCCCAGTCCCTCCTCTGTCTCTACCTACGGATTGTATTAGTCACTTTCATCTATGTCCAGTGACCTCCACTGATGCACTTTTCATCCTTTATCCCTTGAGTTCTGTGCTCTCTCCCCACCCTCCCAAGGATATACACACAAATACACCACACATAAAGGCAGAATCATCAAAAAATTAAAAAACAGATCTCTTGTTTCCCTATCTTGGCATTTGTTACAATATGTATTATTTTATCTAAGTATAGAGGCGTGTAGACATTGCACCTTTGTATTTAATAACATTAAAGACAGAAGTAATAATCCCGGGCAAGAGTGGACTTTTGGATCATTTCCTGAGAAGACATGGGCTGCCTCATCAACCCATGGGAGAGGACTATGACACATCACATTCTCACCAAAGGTAGGGTGTACACTAACTGAAGAGAAAAGCTCAACTGCCAGGCTCATTATTTGAATGCTGAAGGCATCATGTTGCTAGGCCTGCTGAAGGGACTCCTAGAAGCTGTTGTCTTTAAATGTTGCCTATCTTAGTCCCAGCCACCAACCCCTCCCATTCCTCACACACACAAACAAACCACTATCAGCCCAACGGCACCTGATGAAGACATGGCACATGAAGTCCCAATAGTTAACAGCATAGATTTTGGAGCCTCTAACAGTCCCCTTTGGGGAAATGCTTAAGTGACCTAGAACAAAAATGATGCCAACAGCTGCTAGCACTTTGGGAGATAATCACCTGCTCATTACTGGACTCTGGCAGGGATGAACCAGACTGACTGACAGCCATGGAATAATCATAGTGGCTACCTGTCATGAATCTGACTGCCCAGCATCTGAAGCCCCTTCTCCCCTCAGACTCTCAATGGGAGGCAGAGCTTCCCTGCCATGATAAATGCTGAGCTATGCCAGATCCACTCCTCTCCAGCTTCCTTGGCATTAAATACATCAACGGAACCTTGGCAGGTTGATCTGCACCTGCCCAGAGATTTACAGCCTATGATCAGAGACACAGAGAAACAAAGGATAGAATGCTCTCAGAGACAGCAGCACTCATATGTCGGTGGCACAGTCCAGGACTAGTGTGACCACATGATGGAGGCGGGAGGGGAGGAGGAGGGCAATAGCCCTATCCTTCCTGCCCTGGGACCGGGGTCTGGTACTACCCATAGACCTGGCTGAGCTGCCTTTCTTTTTCTGTTTCCTGACCTTTGCTCTTCCACATTGCTGGAGATTCTGTGAGTTCCTCAATAACTTTCCACTAAATCCACACTGAACCTATATCAGGGTCAGTTTCAGATGACTGCTCCTAATTCACAAATTTATGGTGGTTGGGTGATTGTAGAGTGCTGATCTCAAAGAAAAAGAATTTTTAAAAGGGGGGAAAAAAACCAAACAACCTTTCACCTAACGGTGAAATAGCAAACTGGAGGCTTCCACACAACCAAATCCTTTCTCAAAGGGTCCAGGAGCAAAATCATCCCCTGAGCATATTACTGTTGCTTTTCAATAGGCTCCCTTCACAAAGTTTGAGGGACCCATTTACAAGGTTTGGACTTAGATGACTTGTAGCCATCACCAAATTTCATGTATTTCCCCCACAGCAAAGAAATACTGAGGATTTCCCCAGAAGCTATCCCAGACCAGAAAGGTGAGTCAGCAAGCCTCCTGAGTAATGGCAGGCTCTTTGGAATGGTCTTTCCCGGGGCTACTCTGACAGACATACCAATTAAGACTGTTGTTAAATATAAACCCTAAATATCCTTTATATGCAGATTAGCAAAAATAAAAGGACATTCTTTTCTTCCTATTATTTTTTGGCAGTACTGAGATTTGAACTTGGGGCCTTGCACTTGCTAAGCAGGCACTCTACCATTGAGCCATTCCTCCAGTTAAAATCATTTTTCTAAAAATTATTGCTTTATACCTTAATATATTCACTATGGAAAACTGTCTTAAAAAAATAGAAAACCAAATCAGAAGTGATCACTGTCATCATTTGGATTTTTTCTCTCTGCTTGTGTATAATATATAGTATAAAATATATTTAATATGTCCTTTTATATAAAATACATCTTAAAGAATTATGATATCCCATATACACATATATTTACATGTTGATAATCTCCCCATCCCCAGATGCCTGACCTTTCTTTTCTTTCCCAAAGTGCAGCTGAACTCTTTGAAGAGACAAGGTGGGATGCAACTCCTTTGTACAACTACTTAAAGACAAGGGGGCCTTTTATCAAGAGCTCAGTGTTGGAGTTCATCCCATGTTCTCTCACCTATTCTACAATAGGTGGAGCCCTTTTCTATTTGGGGGAGGAGGGGATAAAATATAACACAGCACAAAATTGATCATTTTAACCATGTTTAAGCATGTTCACAATGTCGTGAGACCATTACCACCCTCCATCTTCAGACTTTGTTACCTTCCCAGAGACTCTGTAGCTATTAAACAATTCCTCTTTCCGCTCCCCTCAGCTGCTAGTAACCCCTACTTGACCTCCATAAATGTGACTATTTTCAAAACGTCACATAGTGGAGTTCACTTTTGTCCTTTGTACAGACTTAGAATTTTGTATTAAAAGTCTTCCTATTTATCATCTACAATTACATTATGGGCATTTTCTCCATTATTAATTACCTTTTAAAAACTCCATTTTAATGGGTGAATATATGCAACATTATGGATATGTCACAATTAATTTAGCTACTCATCTATTGTTAGATATTTAGGTCATTCCAATTTTCCTTCCATCATGTATAATGCTATTGTGTATTTTTCTCCATAAATCTTTGTTCAAATTACTCAATATATTCTTAAAATAGACTCCTAGATCAGGAATTACTTGGTAAAAGGGTACATAAACTATTTATAAAGTTAATTTCATCAGCTTTGAAAAATTCAACATTAGATTCATTTCTCTAGTGCAGTAAATCTAATCTTAACTGCTGCAGAAACTTCTCATCCAGTTGGTCTGAAGTGGCTCCAAGCTGAAAGTACTCTAGGCGATCCGTGCTCAGCCAGGCTAAGACTCACGGTTCTAGGAGGTGGCATACATTATCACACAGCACTAGTTTACACTCCATGTATGTGTAAAGAGAACCAATCCTATGCCTCTTCCTCTGGGGGAAAAATGCACACATTTTCAGGGAGAGCATTCAAAAATGCTTAAAAAAATTTGGAATACTTCCTCCTAGAAGTGCCTGTACATCTATGTGTGATCTGTGCTGTGACTTCAGGGTCAGCATTAATGGATTCAAGACTTTCTGGAAAAGTTTGGTGTCTATTTTAACATTTTAAGAAATCCTTTTTGGGGCTGGGGATATGGCCTAGTGGCAAGAGAGCTTGCCTCGTATACATACATGAGGCCCTGGGTTCGATTCCCCAGCACCACATATACAGAAAACGGCCAGAAGTGGCGCTGTGGCTCAAGTGGCAGAGTGCTAGCCTTGAGCAAAAGGAAGCCAGGGACAGTGCTCAGGCCCTGAGTCCAAGGCCCAGGACTGGCCCAAAAAAAAAAAAAAAATCCTTTTTGGCTGGTACTGGTTCTTAATTCAGAGCCTTGTACTGTCACTGGATTGCCTAGCTCATGGCTGGTGCTCCACCACTTAGCCATTTTTCCAGCCCCAGTTTTACTTCTTATTGTTTTTGTTTTCAATGGGTAATACATGCGTGCGCGCGAGCATGCACACACACACACACACACACACGCACACCATTCTGCACCCCAAGATGCTGCAGTTCTCAGTTCAGCTGGAACAATTCTCATCTTGCTCCCTCAAAGCAGCCAAATTCTTTGTCAAGAGACAAAGCGAGCCCTGGCCTATGGCCACACTCATCTTCTACATGAGTACCATCCTCTCAGAGAGAACAGCACTTAGACTTCTTTGGTGAGTTCCTAAAGGCCCACTAGGTTGTAGATAGGCACTTTCGAACTTCAGCACAAGCCAAATGTGGACAAAACACTTTGGAAAGATGCTGAGGACCCAGAGCTAGTTGTTTCACTCTGAATGAAGAGTGTTATTAGTGTTAGCCTCAGAAAGCATATTTTATTAAAGAAGACAATCTTCATGATGTAGGAATAAAGTGAGAGTCTGGCATGGAAAAGCCTTAAAAGGTGAGAAGTATACATATATGTCTTCTTTTGAAAATTATCTTTCTACTTCTTTTGAAGTAAGGAAGTATAAGGAGAGTCAGTATAAAGAGGAAGGTCATGGGGTAGGGGCCTGCAGGCCAGGGGCTCAGGGCAGCAGGTGAGCACAGACCCAGGAACAGCTACTCTGCAGCACAAGAAGCTGTCTCTATTTCTGAAAGTGAAGAGTATGAGCAGTGAATTAACTGTTGGACACAGAGTGTCTCCCTCCTTTGGCACATACTGGGCCTGGTACTGAGCTCAGCATTGGGAAAATAGGGACAAAAACACTCAGCCCTTTCAGAATCCTCTCTCATAGGGTTCAGACCCACGTGGAGACTCAAACAAACATCAGATCAAGATACAAGGTGCTATGTGTGATCACAGGTGACAGGCAGGGAGGTGGGAAGTCTCTATGTTGCTCCCTTCTGTGACACCAACTATGTCAAGGACTTTCTTCTTCTTCTTCTTTTTTTTTTTTTTGCCAGTCCTGGGGCTTGTACTCAGGGCCTAAGCACTGTCCTTGGCTTCTTTTCGCTCAAGGCCAGCACTCTACCACTTGAGCCAAAGCGCCATTTCTGGCTTTTTCTATATTTGTGGTGCTGGGGAATCAAACCCAGGGCTTCATGTATGTGAGGCTAGCACTCTACCACTTGGCTATATTCCCAGCCCGACTTTCTTCTTTTGATTGACCAAAATTCCTCACACCTACCTCACCACACACAAATCTAGTTAAGTATAGAGTACTCACTCAGGATAAGTGGTGAGAACAGCAATGTGTACTCTACTGCCACAGAAGAAGCCAGCCCTCAACGACCAGAATCATTGTTTACGGCTGTAGCATAAGCACTTTCACTCAGAATCCTAGAGTTGGCCAGGCTATCCCATTGAGTGTTGGATTACAGAGTTAGTTAAACCTGGCCTCTTCCTCTTCCTCTAAAGAGTGTTTTGGAATGATCCCATACCTGAGAACTTACATGAGGAGATACAATAAGAAAATTTCCAAGTTCAATTCCAAAATTTACCAAGCTACTTAAATGGGGAATTGATATGAGTTTTACTGGCACTTACTCTTAGATGCTTCTCCTAATAACTTCCTTTTTTTTTTAAGGCTTGGAAAATGGATGAGTGAAAAGTATTACTGAAAGTCTAATGCTTAGGGGTACCGTGACCAAGGAACAGGCCAAAAATTATCAGTTGCCACCATGAATAATACCATCCACAGAAAGGGAGGGACAAAGGTTCAACAAATGTAGCAATAGTACTCACTGGACAGTACGTTAAAAATGAACTGTACAACTTGTGGGTGTGGATGAGAGAGAAAACCAGGAAGTGATGGATGCAAGGGAAAGGATGACATTGTCCAAAAAGAAATGTACTCTTTATCTGACTTATGTAACTATAACCCCTCTGTATACTACCTTTATAATAACAATGATTTTAAACCATCATCAGCAGAGCCACAAAACAACAAAAAATTACATGCTAGAAACTACACAAACAACTTTATATATTACACTTCAATAACCCAGTATTTAGTACTATCTCCATTTTACAGATAAGGAACCTTGTCCAGGGTCACATGTTTAGTTGGTAGATCAAACATGCTAATCAGGACTGTGTGCCACCTCATGTGGGCCGCTCTTTGTTACCTTGAATGAGAGACCCACTGCCCTAATGACTGGCCCAGGGCTGGCTATGATCTCTTGCTGCTTTCTTGTCGACTAACATAAAAGCTCCCCAATCTATAACTTTTCATGCAAGAATAAGGGGAAATTTTTCCATCTAGAAAACCTGGATTCCACCTCCTTTATAGCTGTTGCTAGGGGCTAAAACGTATGAAAGACATAAAGTATTTTATTATGTTGATAAAAATTTATGTCACAAAACTCTGAAAGATAGGCTGGAGGTGAATTTCTCTGTAATTCCCCATCCTAAAAACAGAAAAATGAAAGAAATCCTAAGTCTAAGTGCTGAGGGTACAGCAGGTTGTCCTGTGCTTACTTCTGGTAGCAGGAGGCCTGGCTCATAGGGCACAAGTGGTTCTAAGGGTGTAGAGTTTCTGTGGTCTAGAAAACCTTTTACCACAAATAAGCTCCTTAACCTCATTCTGGCCTAGGCTTCTCATCAATGAAATAGAGATATCAGTACAGCCCTGCAAGGCTGCTGGGAGAATTAGAACTAATGTGATTTAAAAGGAGAGAACAGAAAAGCAAAGTGCATGCCTTGCAGCTGGTGCAGTTTAGTGAACTGTGACTGGATTTAATTCTCAGCCATACCAACACCTGGAGGATGATAAGGAAGGGACAAAAATCCTTGGGAGAAGGTGACTAAAATTAAAATTAACAATGGCAATGCCCTGTATGATAGTACACACCTGCTATTTCAGGACTGGAGAGCTGAGCCAGGAGGGGCTGTAAGTTTGAGGCCAACCTGGGGTACAAAATGAGACCCTGCACCTTTTCCTGTGCCCTTTCCATATCAGGGCAGAAAAGACCAAGAAGCCAAGAACCTTAAATTTATGAGAGAGCCTGATTTTCCCATTTCTTATATTGCATCATGAAATACATTGCATCACATAATATTAAATATGATTTTAATAGCTACATAAATAATCCACTGAATATTCCACCTCCTTGCATTAGGAAGTATTCAATATTTACATGAAAGAAACCAAGTCTTGCTGTACCAGGCAGATGCCAATTGGGGTATGGTGTCTTCCCACCTGACAGCAGGACACTGAGTAGGACACTGTGCATGAAAATGTCATCCTGGGAAAGAGCACTCTTGCACTACAGTGTTCATTAAATCACTTCTTCCTATGATTGAGGAAGGGGGACTATTTTGCCTGTAAGCAAATATAGGAAGGGCTTGGAACCTCTACAAATACATAAAGAGCTATAAGGGAAAGCAAGGATAGGACAAAGAAGCAGGGTGTCAAAGGGGAAGGATTAGATTCCACATGAAGAGCCAGTGTGTCCTAATGACCACCAAAAAAGCTGATGGTGAGCTCCTTGTCATCCACAGTGCTGCTTAGTTGCAATGGGTCTAAACCATCTGCCAGGGGGTATGGTAGAGGAGACCTCCTACAGTAGGTAGGGACTCAAGAAAAGCACAGATCAGATTGAGAGGGAAGAAACAGAGAGATTGGAGGGCTGCATGCAGCTTCTTGGCCTTTCTTTGCCTAAGCAGCAGCCCTGAACTGACTAACTCAAGACCTCTAACTAAGAGATGCTCTCATTCTATTGCCTGTACACGTCTCATAGGCAGCACTAGAACTATGGTACCTAAACTAGTCCAGTACTTTCAGGCAAAGTATTGGGAATTACATATGCAAAAGGAGGGCACGAGAAGCAGGAGCGTCTAGAGTTATTCTTACCCTAATCTAACTGCAGAACTTTCTGGCTACCTTTCTTTAGCTCTTTATATATAAAGTCAACTTCCTCTTTGGTCATCATTCTGGAACAGGGCTCCAAAGAAACTTGTTAGTGTGGCACCAGTTTGCTCTCTGGGGATCCATGGGAAGTCTGCTTTGACTTACTCAACCAGATGAAAAGCCAACAGGAGAAGCAAAACATGCAGGAAGGATGAAAGATGTGCATGTGTAGTCTCCTGTTGTGGAAAAAGCTTTTACAAAGATTCTGTGGGAAAATGTACAACTGCAAAAAGACATCATCCTAGTTTATAAAATATGTCAAGGATTAAATTTTTGGGGGTAGAAACCTAAGGATAGCAAAGTCCTACTTGTCTCCAAATAAATTATAATATATTAATTAAAATTAATTAAAATATAATATATGAGTGGACAGCTGGCCCAGGCCATACTTTCATGCTTAAAGTCAGAGAGGATTATGGGTTACCATATGCTTTTCTTCCCCGAAGGAGGCAGAGGCCAGTGTCTCCATGATAAAGAGAAGGAATGAACAATGGAAAGGCTGGCACAGTCACAACACACCAAGAATTGACTATGAGGCATTTCACAGCTCACAGTGCAAGATCTGGAGCAAGTTAGTTAACACCTAGAGAGGATGATAAATAGAAGAACAACAACAAAAAAAGCCACAAAGAAGTGAAAACAAACTAAAGGATTTGTGAGAATATGACTTGACAAAAAAAAAGGGCCAGTTCATATTATGTTAAATTCATAAGCAGGAGAGTCCTGAGGATATACATACAAATAAAGTAAGCTGGAATGTTCTCAAAGTTGTGTATATGTTCTTGAGTTCTTGAGTGTAGATAAAAGAATTTTTTTATTTAAAATTTAAAATGTGAGCAATTCAAACCAGGTGCTAGTGGCTTACGCCTATAATCTTAGCTATTCAGGAAGCTGAGATTTGAGGATCACAGTTCAAAGCCAGCCTGGGCAAGAAAGTCCATGAGACTTATCTCTAATAAAGTGGTGCTAGTGGTATAGTGCTAGCCTTGAGCACAAAGAAGCTCAGAGACAGCTCAGGCCCCCTAACTAAATTCAAGCCCCAGGACTGATCAAAACCAAAAGCAAAACCAAAACCAGAAGTAAAAACAAAGTAGCAATTTTATCTATAAATATTTCCCATGTAAGAAAATGGTTTGTTTGTTAGTTTTATGTCCTTCCTTTCAGATGAAATGCAAATACATAATTTTAATCAAGTTAATAACAGACTGTTTTATGAAGAAAAGGACAGGTACAATTAATATTAGCATATTTTAACAGAGACTAGCCTGTCACAAAAGGTAGACAGATGAATAAGATGGCTGAAAAAAATATAATGCATCAAATATATTAACTCAACATTATTGCCCTTAAAATGAAGTCCGAAACTTCCCAAGCAATGTTCATATTGTCAAGACTGTCAAATCAAAATAATCTAACTGTAAAATTAAGGAGAATTTTGGCATTTGAGATTCACAGACAATGAGGGAGAAAGTGATATGTAGATGACACAGCACTGTCAGATGTATCCAAACAAAGGCTTTTTTAACTCACAAAGGCTTCACAACCCAAGGGTAGTGAAGTTTGCCAGTGTTTGGAATGCTTGGCTCAGAATTACACTGATGATAATTCCTTTTCCTGATGATTAATGAACCTTTGAAGTTAGAACTTCTCTAGTCTTTTCATATTAGATATTGCTCTTCATTTGAAGCCTGATTCTTACTAACATCTGAATTAATTAATGAAAACTGGGTAGTTACGAGTTGATATTTCAATTGATACATTTTTAAAAATTTCTTTTCAGGTACCAGGGCTTGAACTTAGGTACACTGGCTAGGTAAGACTTCTACCAATCAGCAATCTTTTCAGCCCTTTCTAACAACAACAACAACAACAACAAAAAAAAAACAACTAGTAAGGGTTATTTTTATTTACACCCTTGAAACAGACCCCAACAATTCTCAACTGACATAATTTTGCACAAAGTGGTAAGTAAGGTGAGCCAACACTTGCCAAAGGGAGGGGAATTGCAAAGCACATGATCTCTGTCAGCAGAGACCATGCAGGCTACTGAGAAAGCATCTGGAACTGCCGATAACAGATGAAGACACAGACAGCAAGACACTAATAACCAGAATACCATGCTCTGCAAACCAAGTATCTAATAATAACAATTGGTCGAGGAGGAGGAGGTGATGAAAACCCAGTAAAGCAGGGTCTGAATTTATAATCTTGGCTCTGAAACCTGGGCTTTACCCAAGATTCTCAATGGAAGTAATCATTGGCTGAGCAAGCCAAAGCCCTGCAACTTATTTCTGGTAACTTTGTTTCTTATCCCTCAGTATCAACCCCATCACCAGGTCCTCTTGATTTCCTCCCCCCTCAATATATTTCAGATCCTTCTATACCTCTAACTTGGGCCAAGCTTCTATTTCTCCTCTGATCTACTGCAAGTTCTCCTAATTGGCATCCACTATTAGGCACACTCCAATCTTCAAAATTTTCTTCTCCAATACAGAAAAATATTTTGTCACAATTCCCTTCATGTTGAATTCTGCTCAATATTAACAGTAGGGGCCCAACACTATAGCATGGCCTTCAAGGCCATATCAACTCAAGCTCAACATCCATCTTTTACAAAAAGCACATGTCTTGCCTGCAATACTCTCCCTTTAACAAATAATATACAAAAGAGTTGGGTTGGCGGGGGCTAGTATTGAAATAAATTTTAGAACTTTAAGTAAAATATTAAGTGCCATATATAATTTATGCGTTATATATGAAATTGTACAAAGGAGCTGCCATTTATGACCAAGTTTATGCAGTTTATGACCAAAATGCATTGTGCACATAAATTATTTCAAAATTCCTTGACCTGGTAAGGAACTAAATACTTAGTGAGAAAAGAAAGTTAGAGGGCCGAGTATAACGATTTGCAGCTCATTGCATTTCATGACAGAATCTCATTGAACATCAACATCAGTATACACAGTCACAGTCTGTCAATAGGGGTCTTAAAGCCTGGTTTCGGTTTTTTTTTTTGGCCAGTCCTGGGCCTTGGACTCAGGGCCTGAGCACTGTCCCTGGCTTCTTTTTGCTCAAGGCTAGCACTCTGCCACTTGAGCCACAGCGCCACTTCTGGCCATTTTCTGTATATGTGGTGCTGGGGAATCGAACCCAGGGCCTCATGTATATGAGGCAGGCACTCTTGCCACTAGGCCATATCCCCAGCCCCTTAAAGCCTGGTTTCTATATGAGGAGAACTTCAGAGATAGGCTGCTTAGGACACAAGGACTAAAGTCTGACTCGCCTAGTGCCAGCTGTTCTCTTTAACGATGTAAATCCTATAAGCTGCTTTAGTGGATTCCATTTTATTTGTTACTCCAAAAGAAAAGATGATAAAAAAACAAACACATAAATGAATCAGAAGTCAGATTATTCTTTTTTCTCCTTAACTGAACCACCTGTTAAAGCCTAGAAAAACCAAATGTCAGGTAAGGTATGCTTTAGAAACAATAGCCTATTATTAATACATATCCTATATGTCTATGCTTACTAAAAGGAGACTTTGGGGGGGGGGGGGCAGGTCCTGGGGCTTGAACTCAGGGCCTGGGGTTGGTTGTGGAGCCTTTCTTTCTTTTTTTTTTTTTTAATTTTATTGACAAGGTGATGTACAGAGGAGGTACAGTTACATAATAAGGTAATGAGTACACTTCTTTTTTTTTTCTTTTGCCAGTCCTGGGCCTTGGACTCAGGGACTGAGCACAGTCCTTGGCTTCTTTTTGCTCAAAGATAGCACTCTGTCACTTGAGCCACAGCGCCACTTCTGGCTGTTTTCTACATATGTGGTGCTGGGGAATCGAACCCAGGGCTTCATGAATACAAAGCAAGCACTCTTGCCACTAGGCCATACTCCCAGTCCCACCCTCCCTCATTTTTCTTGCCTAGTTCAGGTAAGCATATATACAATATCCAGTGTACCAAAATCATATACAGTAACCACATGGGGTATGCCAAAGGAAATTCACCTAGTACATTAAACCTAACGACAACAATAAAATCCTCCTGTTTCCTTCTCTTGGAGTTCATTTTGCTTAACCTCATCTTATATAATCATATGTACATAGCTGTTGAGCTATTGTGATCCTCTGATAGGTCTATCCTAGACCTTTTTATGCTTATTTAGTAATTGTTTGGTTTTAGATACATAATGTAAAGTGGCTGACCCAGACATGTGGAAATACAATTTAAAAAGAAGTTTGTATTTTTACAGACATGATCTCTACTGCCCCCCCCCACAATCATACATCAAGGAGACCATGCCCCTTTGTTCTAGGCGTGTCTCGCTCAACATTATTTGTTCAAGATCTGACCATTTCCCTACGAATGCCATTATTTTATCATTTCTAATCGCTATGTAGTATTCCATTATGTATAGGTACCACATTTTTTTTTTATCCATTCATCTGTAGTGTAGCATCTGGGTTGTTTCCATATTTTGGCTATTGTGAATTGTGCAGCAATAAACATGGATGTGCAGATGTCTTTATGGTATCCTGGGTCCTGTTGTTCAGGATAGATGTCTAGGAGTGGTATGGCTAGGTCATAGGGTATGTCTATGCTGAGTTTTTTGAGGAACCTCCATACTGTTCTCCAGAGTAGTTGTACTGACTCCCACCAGCAGTGGAGAAGGGTTCCTCTTTCTCCGAATCCCCTCCAGTATTTGTTGTTGTCTGAGTTCAGAGTATAGGGCATGCTAACTGGAGTAAGGTGGTATCTCAGGGTTGTTTTTATTTCCATTTCCTTTATTGCCAGGAATGTTGGACATTTCCTTATATGTTTCTTTGCCATTTTTATTTCTTCTCCTGTGAAGTCTCTCTTTAGCTCCTTTGCCCAATTAATAATTGGTTTACTGAGTTTGGAGGGGGTTAGTTTCTTGAGTTCTCTGTAGATGACAGATATTAGGCCTTTGTCTGTTGCTGTGCTGGTGAAGATCTTTTCCCATATGGTTGGCTGTCTTTCTAGTTTAGTGGCTATTTCTTTAGCTGTGCAGAAACTTTTTATTTTGTAGTAGTCCCCTATCTTTTGTGCCCCGGGACTCTGTTCAGGAAGTTCTTGCCTATGTCTATAAGTTCTAGTGTCTCTCCTACTCTGTCCTTCAGTAGTTTCAGGGTTTCAGGTCTGATGTTGAGGTCCTTAATTCCTTGAGTTGATCTTGGCGCATGGTGATAGGCTAGGGTCCAATTTGAGTTTCCTACATGTGGCTGCCCAGTTTCCCCAGCACCAGTAGTTGAAGAGGCTATGTTTTTTCCATTGTATGTCTTTAGCTCTTTTGTCAAATATCAGCTGATTATCAGCTGTAAGTATACGGATTTATTTATGTCCCGGAGCCTTTCTATGCTCAAGGCTACCACTTGAGCCATAGCACCACTTCTGGGTTTTTCTGTTTATGTGGTACTGAGGAATCAAACCTAGGGCTTCATGCATGCTAGGCAAGCACTCTACCATGAAGCCACATTCTCAGTCCCCAACACATTATTATTATTATTATTATTATTATTATTATTTTACCACATCCTCCTCCCCACTCCTGTGAGTCTACAAAAGGGGTCTTTTCCAGGCACAGATCATACTACTTTTAGGAGACAGGGCTCCTATTTCCCCACTTTGATCTGGATTTTTTTTTGGCCAGTCCTGGGGCTTAGACTCAGGGCCTGAGCACTGTCCCTGGCTTTTTTTTTTTGCTCAAGGCTAGCACTCTGCCACTTGAGCCACAGCGCCACTTCTGGCCATTTTCCATATATGTGGTGCTGGGGAATCGAACCCAGGGCCTCATGTATATGAGGCAGGCACTCTTGCCACTAGGCCCTATCCCCAGCCCCCCACTTTGATCTGAAAACTATTCACCATACTATACTACCATAGCATTTAGAAATTAAACACTATGTAAATTCAAGGTGAACAGTACTAGATAAAACAATTTGATAGAAGGTGAGAAATTACATGGTGTAGGGCAACTAATTTGCAGATATACACCAGGTCACAGACACTCTCTGACTACAGGAATGACAGAAACTAAATGGAAAAAAAATTGTATTCTTTGTTTCTTTATATCATTTCTTTCCTCTCTTTGCCTATCAATTCTGATCTTAAAAATTTAACTTTATTAAAATTATACTTTACATAATTTACTTATACACACAAGACTCAGTACCTAAATTATTATAATTAAATATCTATAATTGTTATGGTTCTTCTCACTCATGAGAATTAGCTAAGCTCCTTCAAATATGGTATGAAAAGTAATAGAAAAATGAAGGAAGAGCTGTTCATCCATCAATAGTACTGATTTCTACTGAATATACCTTTAATATTACTGGCATAATTTAAACCCCATGGTCATATAGGAGCATTAACTCTTTATGATTTATGGACCCCCATCTCTTCTAAAATGTGTCACAAATTTATGTGCTAGCACCTGAGGTTAGAAAGAAGTGAAGATCATGTAAAATGGCTTGTAAATAGATAGTTCCCTCTTGACTATTAACCTTAGGAAGCTCATGCTTTCATATACATATTTCAAGAACTGCCATGGAGAAAAACTGTACTTATAAATGTGCTGTGGAAGGGCCTGTTCTGGAAACCGCATAAACGTTAGTTGAGGCATTTACAAAATATGGGCATAAAGCAACCTGATTACTCCACAAAGCCACAGTATCTAGACTTGAGATCAAATGAAATCAAACAACGATTTGTAAATTTAAAACTCTGCATCACATTATAGCTCAGGTACCATTTTCAATTAAAGAATAAATTCAATTAAAGAGAGTCTAATAATGAACACTGATATTCTCATAATACAGCATATAGCAACAGTGATAACTGCCTATAGATGTACTAAGAGGAATAAGGAATTTTCATTATTGCTTGTCTCTATTAAATGGAAGTCAATTCAACCCTACCTTGAGATTTTGAAATGATTTCACAGACACATAGTTTGATGCAGACACTCACAGGACACTGTTAAAGTCACTCCTCAGACATCCCCAACAGTCTGCTCTGGGACAGGAGCTGCCTTGGTTCCCTTAGCTTGTCCCAGGACAGGTTTCCCACTGTCAAGGAAATAGGACAGTACATAATCTATTCTATCCAAACCAGTAGTTTCATATCAATTCAGGGCTAAAGACCTTGTTAAAAGAAGTTGGAACACTGAAGGTAGAGCTTGCCCTAGGAGCTACTTGTTAGAGCACAGCACTGCTTCCTGAAGCTGAGGTGGCCTCACTGACATGCTGATGTCTGCCACTATCATGACCACTATCTGCATGACCACTGGATTTGAAACTATTGGGTACTTCAAAATTTAGAAGGAAATAGGGATCCCAAATGCTCTTTGTATCTCAGAGCAGAGAATGTTGCTGGAATAACTTTTCCTTAGTCTTTCAAATTCACTTGAGTATTTTATTTTGTCTCCAAAGTACCCAGGTCACTTTTACAACTATGCTTCTGCTTATAAATGCTGGACTCTCCCCAGGATGCCTAATGCAGAGCTCATCACCGCTCAGAATGGAGGATGCCAGATATTCCCACAGAGCAGATTTGGTTCAGTACCTATTATCCTCAGGTTTAAGCAGTGCACTAAGAAAAGATGATGAAGTCCTGGAAATTAATACTATTGCCCTTAAGTTCAAGGTAGTTATTTTGATTTTGTTAGGCCCAAGATGAGATGTTATACTTTTAGTCTTCTTAAAAAGAAAAGGATGGAAAAGAATGCCAGGAACCTGTCTCCTGAAAATAAGTTCCCCAAACCAATCACCTGGAGATAATCACCAAGAGAGAAGTAAGAGAAATACTGTCAAGTGAGGGAGGAACATATTTGAAACAAAGCATAACTGACAGTGTGTCTTCAAGGCAACTAGTTAATCTCCTGCATGGGACAGCAGGGCAATGACATACTTTTTTCAGAGGAGTACCAGTGCTAAATAGAAATTGTCATTATGACAGGTACAGAATCATGGGTCCAAGAAATACATACATTTATAAAAGAGAAAGAGATGATTACAAATGTAACTCATAATTCATTGGTATGTTTCAACCCCAGTACAAACTTTGCATAAGAGTTACACAAAAGAGAACGAAATCCCAGGGCCTGGAAAGTACCTACCCCCTCAAATGTAAGAGATGAATCTTAAGAGACTGGTCAAAGCCTAAATGCATGACACAAGAGGTTAGACAATTGATAAATCAAATTACCTAAACCTAGGAGTCCCTGCCCCAAACTATAGTCTTCAAAAGTATAACAAGATTATAGGCTTCTAATGGCTTTGAGGTTCTCTCTGTATTTTTTTTTTTTTAATCAGTAAACCCTTATCCAGTGTGTTCCCTCTTGGGTGGATAAAGAGTCAGTATCTACTTATTTATCAATCTTATGAGTTTCCAATGGTACTGTAATATGAATTGTGAATATTATATTACTAAGTGTGCTGCTTGTTTTAGAAAGCAGAAAACCTTAGAAATAAGCTACTCATGTCTGATTTGTTAAAATTATGCGATTAAATGCTAAGAAAAACTGGTATTTGTAAGGAATGTATGTATTTATTGTCATAGTTAAGATGACCAGGGATATTTGATTAACTCAAAGTAAAGTTTATATGCATTATGTGACCACTAGCCAAGGAAATGAGTTTATGTGAAATTAGATTTATAAATAAAACTTGTCAGCTAAATTTTTTAATGTATTTATTTATTTAAACTTATGAATGACCTCACAACACGTGGCATTCTGATGTTCAAAGAGAGTGAGTAACAAACTGAGCAGCATGGATGAGGGTTAGTGAGCAGAGAGACTGGGGGCTGACAAGAATCGTGGTGACAGTTCATTGCAGAAATTAGTTTCCTAAGAGTAACACAGAGAAGTACTCGCGACTGGGGGAAACATAGTCTTATCTTATAATGCCCAACGACACATTTCAAGTTGTTGAATGATATTACACAAGATGAAAATTAGCTCCCCCATCACTGTTTCTTTATATACCTCAACTCTCACTTATAAAACACACACACACACACAGACACACACACACAGACACACACACACACAACTAATAAACCAGTTGGCTCTTAGCTCTCATTCAGGGCTTGGAATCTTAATTTCAATGTGATCAGCTAAATTTTTAAGGCTTAGAAAAGTTAAGTTTTAAATTGCATAGTGATTAAAATAAAAATAACAACAGGAATTCTTTCATTATGGCCAGCCCATGGATGTAAAACTGAGATTTGGTATGTCCAGACCCCCAATTTTACAAAGAAGAGTATCTTCTTAAGCTATTAAATGCTACGGGAGCCACACCGAACAAACAAAAAAAGTTTTCAAAGCCCTGGCCATTTTGGATGCTGAATGTCCCCTGTGAAGATTTAGTCCTCAAGGTGGCAGTACCAGAAGGTACTGTGGACTTATAACATGTTGTAATCTACCACGCTCACTGGAGACCAAACCTCAGACTTTGAACCTCCCAACTGTTAGTAATACAGCCTTCTCTCACAAATGTCCATTAATAATACAAGAAGCAGAATTGCTGGCACGAATAGAGAGTTGGCACAGGGAGTACAGGTAACAAAGAAGAGCACCAATGTGCAGCAAATATAAAAAAAATGGTCCAGGATGGGGTACAACTTCCCAGAGCTGAGGTGGCCTGCTGGTAGCTGCAACTGTCATGTCAGTATAGCCTCCTGACTTGAAACTTCAAGGCATTCCAAAAATCAAGCCACCCTTGAAAATCCAAAATGTTTTCCTGTATCCCATACTTTCTTAAACCTACTCAACCAATTTATTGTTATTAACCCTAGTATCCCAGATTATACCTAGATAAGTGTGCTACCAGATCTCCAACCTCAGCTGCTACTCATCAGGGTCCTGTGCTTGCTCATCAGGGACCTGTGATGCTGAACACTAAGTTTCCCAAACTACACACACTGGATGCTGTATATTACCCTCAAATAAGAGATAAGATATTCTTTGACAAAGAACAGATTTTCTGAAAAGATGCCTAAAGTAAGGAGACAAAAGACATAGAACACAATTAGGCTGACTATAATCTAGGCTGTGCTTTGTACAATCTACTTGGAAAGCTTGGGTAAACCAAAGATTTTTTGTTTCTGGATTTTTTGTGTGACAAGTACAACATTTGCAAAATGAAAATCAACTTACTTTACAGTAGGTTTTATAATGAAAATCTACTGAAGACTTTTAACTGCCAGGAATATAGGGCAGTAGATTATTATGAAACTTAAAAGCTACTACTCTACGTTATAGCACATGGACATGGTGTAGGCCCTGGTTTAACCAAATAAACTGGAACAAAGTTTTGAAAGCATGTCTTCAAGTATCAGCAAGACTAGAAAAGGACATCATAAGCTAGATAAGAGTGGGAGATTTATACAGACTGAAGTTAATATCCTAAAAGATTTAAAAGGCCTGAGCCTATTATATGATAGGCATTTAGTTCCTTGGGGGGGGGGAGAGGAGCAGAGGTTGGTACAGAGACTTGAACTTAGGATCTCATGCTTGTTTGCTCATTCACTTTGGCTAACCTTGCTTTGGAGCCAGTTCTCCAATCTGGCTATTTGCTCATTATTTTGGAGATCAAGTCTCATGGTCCTTACCAGACTGGCTTCACACCCTGATCCACTAGATCTCAGTCTCCTGAGTACATAGGATTACTGGTGCAAACAATTGGTGCCTGACTCATTTAATTTTTTTGAAAATCCCTGAACCTAGACATTATTAATCTCTTCTTTAGTGGGAACTGAAGGTGAAGTACATTGACTCTAAAACCTGCAGTCTGTACTTACAGCCCTAGAAAACCATGGCACCTCACCCTTAGAAACCTTGGAGAATACTGCTTTCACATTTCAACATAGGAAATGAAAAACAGAACCAGTGTTCATGGAAAGTTCTCAACTTCCTGTTTCTCAACTCATGCACAAGCGCTGGTCCTTGAAGGATCTAGTGGTGGCTACATCTCATCCTCCCTTGAAAGGAGCCTTATATCCAGAGGAAAGAAGCAGTCTTCACTCTAGAGTCAACAGGGACCTACTCCAGGAACCTAGGCCCCCAGAGAGGCTAAAAGGCCCTGGAATCTCTGAGCTCATTGAATTCTTTCGGGTGGGCAATTTTCATTCCTATCAACACAGTGAAAGACAAAAAGTTCATCAGGATTGCATAGCAATTTCATAGACTGACAGAAGCATGTACCAATACATCTTTTATTACTTCCTTTGACAGTTACAGATTGCATGCAGAGTTTAACTGGACTGATACACACATTGTACAGATATATGATTGTTGAGAGGGTTTTGGTTTTTTTTTTAACATGTTCTGGCTACCAAAGAATAAATACGTAGGTAGAGAAATTTCTTGGTAGCCCAAAAAATGTTTCTCTTACTCTTCCAAGTGCTCTGTCTGGTATCACACAACATAAGCATTTTATTTTTTTTTTTAATTTTTATTGTTCTCTAGTTATTTTTTTCTGGCCAGTCCTGGAGCTTGAATTCAAGGCCTGAGCACTGTCCCTGGCTTCTTTTTGCTCAAGGATAATGCTCTACCACTTGAGCCAAAGTGCCACTTCCAGACTTTTCTATTTATGTGGTCCTGAGGAATCGAACCCAGGACTTCATACATGCAAGGCATGAAGCAATCTACCACTAAGCCACATTCCCAGCCCAACGTAAGTATTTTAATGACTACTAAATTTATTCGCAGATATGGAATAAGCCAGCCTGCAATAAAGGGTCCTCATCTGTGGGATTTGTGAAATTATTTGTAACCAATGACTCTATAAATAAGGAAATATGCTTTAGTAAAGCATCAGTTCTCATAAGGCACTATATTTATATCATACATAAATACATTGCTTTGAATGATGAAACTTGAGACTTTCATAGTTAAAAAACTGAAATTGTAGCCAGATGCCAGTGGCTCAGGTCTGTAATCCTACCTACTAAGGAGGATGAGACCTGAGGAGCATGGTTCAAAGCCAGGCTGGGCAGGGAAGTCCATGAGACTCTTACCTCCAATTATCCACCAGAAAACTGTAAGTGCTGCTGTGGCTCAAAGTGGTAGAGCACTAAGCACTGAGCAAATAAGCTAAAGGACAGCACCCAGGCCCTGGGTTCAAGCCCCACAACTGACAAAACAAAACAAAACAAAAGCATGAAATTGCAGTTCTGGTTCACAAAGTGGAGGCTTAGAAAAACAAATTCTTCATAAGTCAGTAACACTGGTGTGCTACTTCAATGATGAATGATAATTCCTGTGACACACCTGAAATGCTCAGGTGTGGATTCCAAGTTTCTAGATAGACAAACGGGTCTACCACAGACAGATTTCTGTTGCCATGGTATGCATGTAATGGACAAAAGACTTCTCTGAGAATTGTGAAATGTAGTTGGTGCTTCCATAAAATAATTACTATTCCATGATCTGCAAGATACTGAGATAGAAACAGGCCTTATTAAATTTTTTCTTGTATTCTAATGAAACTCCCAATTAGGACACAGAGTAAGGTCTGCATCTCCAAAAAGGTAATCCTAATGTTGATAAATATTCAAAATGCAAGTGAGATGACCAAACAATTCCATCCATGGCTTAAATAATGATGTGTTGTATGAATTTATCTATACTACAGTACATAAGAACATAATGTATATATGAAACTTCTTAACTAGTTATAAACACATTATATCTTAAATGTAGCCTCAAATTCATGTATTTCAAATTGAAGTTCAATTGACATACTGGTTCAAAAATTTCTGTAACAAACACAGCTCTCCATCCTTATTAATACTTAAAAATTTTAAAGCCTTATCTTTCAAACCTGTATACATTTGGGGGACCTGAATGCTAACAGTGCACACTGCACTGTCTACTGTGGATCTGCAGAGAACTACAAATGGATTGGAACAGGGACTGCATTCCAGAAAAGGAAAGCAGATTCTGCCACAAACTCGGATTCTGACACTGCATGATGAACAATCTTGTGAAATTTATAAGCTTGGTGTTATAAGACAATATATTTGTAATATTTGATTTTTTTTTTTTTTTTTTTGGCCAGTCCTGGGCCTTGGACTCAGGGCCTGAGCACTGTCCCTGGCTTCCTTTTTTTTGCTCAAGGCTAGCACTCTGCCACTTGAGCCACAGCGTCGCTTCTGGCCGTTTTCTGTATATGTGGTGCTGGGGAATCGAACCTAGGGCCTCGTGTATCCGAGGCAGGCACTCTTGCCACTAGGCTATATCCCCAGCCCGTAATATTTGATTTTGTGTCAACTTGATTGGAGCACAGTTTACCCAGATATTTGGCCAAACTATTTCTGGATATTTCTGGAAAGTTTAACATTTAAGCTGGGTGCTGGCAGCTCACACCTATAATCCTAAATACTCAGGTGGCTGGGATCATGGTTGGAAGTGAACCAAGGCAGCAAAGTCTATGAGACTCTTATTTCCAATTAACCAACAAAAAGCTAGAAGCAAAGGTATGGCTCAAATGGTAGAGTACCAATCTTGAACAAAAAAGTTAAGAGAACTAGGCTCTGAGTTCAAGCCCTAGTACTGGCACAAAAAGATATAATACAATAAAATGTAAATAAAGTAAAAATATCACTTAAACTATCAGAATGAGTAAAAATTGATGGCTTTCCTGAAGATGGATGGTTCTATCCAACTGAAAAACTCATCTAGAACCAGTAGGCCCCCTGCCCTTCCCCGCCCCCCAGTAAGACAGCATTCTTCCTGCCTGATCCAGTTTAAACTTGGAGATGAGACACTCCTCCTTCACACTACAATGTATCAACTCTTTCTGAGTCTGCAGTATGCTGACTACAGATCAGGAACTTCTAGGCCTCCATAATCATGGAGCCAATTCCATAAAAAACTTTCTTCCTCTCTCTATATATATTCATGATAGAGAAAGAACCCATTTTCCAGCCTGCTCCTCCTTAAGCAAGCAGGAATTGTCTTCTTCCTCACCATATTTCACACCTAGCATGATTTATGGCACCCAGCACATGCAGACTAAGACTAACAAATGACTAAGGGCAGCTGTTTATGACTGGCAATGGGAATATGATGATATGAAACTGCAAAAGGCAGTCCTGCAAAATGCAATTCATGATTTCAATCTATAGACACGTCCTGGGATTCAAAATCTGTTTAAATCTATTTGTTCTACAAATCTTCCAAATGATCAAATTTGTTTCCATACTTGTTATTATTTTTTTGTCAGTCCTGGGATTTGAACTCAGGGCCTGGGCACTGTCCCTGAGCTTTTGTGTTTAATTAAGGATAGTGCTCTGCCACTATGAGCTACAGCTCAATTTCCAGCAATAATTGTTATTCTTAACAGAGGTAAGCATAACAAAGTTGACCAAATCAATGCTTCTTTGCCCCCACAATACCCAAACCCTACAATATTCATAAGCAATCTCAGAAAGTTATATTTAATTCACAAATACACACAAGGAATAATTTTCATCATTAAAAAGTCATTATCTAAGTACAAACAAAGCAAAGCATTCAGAGTCACAGGACAAGATGAAAGTGACAAATTCATTATTATGGCTTGTCTCCCCCAAACCAATACCAAGAAGAGAAGGGATTCCAGCCAAAATGCCTAACCCTGTTCTCTGTTTTGGCAGTTAATCTCTGTCAAAAATCCCTCTGAAGAAAGTGCCATAAAGTAAGCCCAAAATACGGAAAGCCAATAGCACTGACACGTTTATTAGTTCCTCTAAAAGACCCCAAGGTGTACATTGAGATAAAGAAGAGTATAGACAGACAACTCCCCTCCTCCCCAACACACACACACACACACACACACACACACACACACACACACACACACACACACACACACACACACACACACACACACAGTTTGGGCATTTGGGACATAGTTATGCCACATTGTTCTTCCTGTGTGAAACATCAAAAGACTTAAACACACTGTCAAGACAGACTACTAAATGTCATATTCAAGTTCAGCATAAAAAACAAAATCAGAAGGAATTCAAGTTTGCTAACACTTTTTAACAAAATTAAGAGGCAGGTTCATGTTTGTTACAGATTAAATACTTCTCCAAAACTGATGTGTCACTGATGCGAGAGTAGAGTATCACAAGGGAAGACTTTCAGAGGTGGTAAGGCCTCAAAAGCTGCATCCAGTTAATGAGATTGATGCCACTCCTTTAGAAAAGAACTTCCATATCCTACCTAGATTTCCCTTCTATCTTCTGTCAAATGAGGATTAGCAAGAAGGGTCTTGCTCGATCCTAAATCCTGGATTGCAAGAAGGGTCTTGCTCGATCCTAAATCCTGGATTGCTCAGCACCCAGAACAGTGCAAAATAAATCCCTCAGATTACTTCCTTGTAGTAGAACAAATAAAATCAGACAGTCAAATTCTATTTCTCAATGAAAATGATTTAGGAAAATGGTATAAGTTCATCAGGATACCATTTAAGATGCTGAAAAATCATATACTCAGTGATATGAGTCACTCATAAAGTGAAAGAATTTTTTTCCCCCAGCAGTTCTGGGGTTCAAACTCTGGGCCTGAGTGCTATCTCTGGACTCTGTTTGCCCAAGGCTAGCACTCTAGCACTTGAGCCACTGGCTTTTTCTGTAATTAATTGGAGATAAAAGAGTCTCATGAACTCTCCTACCTGGGCTGGCTTTGACCTCAGATCTCCTGAGCACCTAAAATTACAGGCTTGAGCCACCAGTACCCAGCCCAAAGAGACATTTCTGAGAGTCATCTAGTTTGGTCTCACAAAAAGTACACTGGGTAGCAAGCACCCAAAGAAGTGTTCTTACCACAATATCTTCAGGAAATGTGTCTCTGCTAAAGGAGCCATCATCAAACATGACCTCATAGAAGGTTTGTGACATCACCGCCATCACCTGGCAGCTGTAGTACCGCGTGTTCCGATGCTTTGTGATGACTGTCTGACCAACAGAGATGGCCTTCTCACATGCCTTGGATTTCTAAGAGACAGAGGAAGAGGGGAGAAAAAGGAAAGAAAATAAGACAAAAGGAAATAGTTATTGAGAAAACAGTCACTGATTTGACCAAGACTTTTTAAACTTTTGAAATTCAGCGTCGTAGAATACATCCAAATTAAAGTTTCAAGAATACAAATAGCTTACCATCAAGAATTTCGTAACAATTGGCCATTTGCTCATATTCATTACATTTGTATACTGCTATTATTAGCATTTGACCATTGGTTTTATTATTTGCATACTCTTTGGTATGTGTTGTATGTGTATATGGAAAGGGGATAAAGATGTCTGTGCTTGGATGTATATATGATTTATTTCTCTTGAGCCATTTGGAAGCTCAGTATATCACTGTATCACCTACAGGTTACAACTAACTTTAGGAGGGCATATTCACAACAGTTTATCACACACAGTAGTTGAGTGATATGTATTAGGACTGGTCAGAGTTTCACAACATAATTTTTTTGCTTATATTTTATTAAAACTAGTATTATTCTACAAATGAAATAAGCATATCGTTTCTTTAAAAACGACAAAAAATGAAGTCACCCTCAAAGGAGATACTGTGGGGTTTTAGGAGCTTAATTCTTTTTTTTTTTCAAATTTTTATTATCAAACTGATGTACAGAGAGGTTACAGTTTCATACATTAGGCATTGGATACATTTCTTGTACTGTTTGTTACATTGTCCCTCATTCCCCTCTCCCTCCTCCCCTTTTTCCTTTCCCCCCATGAGGTGTTCAGTTCACTTATACCAAACAGTTTTGCAAGTATTGCTTTTGTAGTTGTTTGTCTTTTTTTACCCTGTGTCTCTCAATTTTGGTATTCCCTTTCAATTTCTTAGTTCTAACACCAGTATACACAGTTTCCAATATACTCAGATAAGATTACAGAGATAGTGTAGATACAACCACAGGAAGGTGATACAAGAACATCATCAATAGTAGAAGCTACAGATACACATGGGACATTGAAAGCAGTTACAACTGTGATATAACAATCGTTTCCATAACATGGAGTTCATTTCACTTAGCATCATCTTATGTGATCATAAGTATAACTATTGGGCTCTTGTGATCCTCTGTTGTGACTTCCCTAAACCTGTGCTAATTATTCCCAATAAGGGAGACCATAGAGTTTAGGAGCTTAATTCTAAACCCTGCTTCTTATTAGCTATGTGATCTTGGGGGTTGGGGGGGAGGAACTTAATGCATATCAGTTTCCTTACCCATTGACTCTTAACATCAAAAATTTGCTGTAAATAGGATGAAGTACATAAAATACATAAGACTGTAGATTATCAGCGTAAGCCTGATAGCCTCCACTTCCATAGCTTTAGCATGCTCCCTTTTAAGCAACACGAGGCCCATCTAGTAAGGGCAGTAAATAATTAGCCTCCACCCCCTCTTCCTTGAGATGGCACTCCTTTAGGGCAATTATGACCATATAAGGCAACAAGATCCCCTTAGAGTGACCTTCAGGCCTGGGCAGCTGCAGGACCTCTTATGTGCCATTTGGGCAGCAGCCCTAAATCCTAGGCCGACATGATGAAGCCCCTAGTCTGCATGTCCACACTGAGGATCCTGCCTTCAAGACATCCTAGGTTATATACGTCACCCCAGACAATAGACTGCACTTCTTCTCACTTCTCCTGGTGAGAAGGGGTCTTGCTGGCCCCCTTTGCCAAAAATAAACTTTCCCTTTGTTCTTCTGTACCTAGATGCCTGCATGGTTTCTGGCAATGTCTAATATATTCTAACAATCAGAAAATGTTAATTGGCTTCATTTTAGAAAATAGAAAACATACTAGAGACCTTCCTTTTCCTCAAGTTTTTAAACCACTCTTGCTACTGTATCTCAATAAAAGACTTTGATAACTAGACCCACCTCACTTCACACTAACAAGCATCAAGACAGCCTCACGAGAACAATCCAGGCCTGCACTCTTCACCATCAGTCTCTGATCAGTCAAACGCAGGAGCATGGCTATGGCCCAGAGGATGAGATCAAATTTTATGTGGTCTCATCCTCCAACCCCAAGACTCCCAAAAACTTTTCTATACAACTTTATGAAGGCCCTAGCCACACAATTATCTTTACAGCATGGTCAAATTCACAAGTACCCAGTACAGTGTTTATAACTGCTGTTGCAAGATGAACAAGTAAACTAGGAGACGGATACATGAGAGATGGAGTGAATGGATGAGCTGTGCAGGGGGGTATATAGAGTGATTACAGTTGTTTACTGTCCAGAAAAAGCAGAGAAAGAATTTTAGGGACATGTTACCCTTTGTTGGAGTAAGTGGTAGGCATGTAAATGGGTAGAAAAAGGGAATTAAAAAGGTTTGTGGTGAAATTAATTATGTGTGAAGAATAAAATATGTCAGTTAAGGGAAAAGAATGCTGAGATAGCTTTATATTAAAAAAAAAAAAAAAGCTTTTGGCCACATCCCCTCCAGCATTTGTTATTATTAGATTTCCAGATAATGGACATCCTTACTGGGGTAAGGTGGAATCTCAATGTTGTTTTGATTTGCATTTCTTTTATGGCCAGTGATGTATAGCACTTTTTCATGTGACTCTTGGCCATTCTCATTTCCTCTTCAAAGAAGTCTCTTTATAGGCCTTTAGCCCATTTGTTGAGGGAGGGGGCTGTTGGTTCTTTGATTATTTGTTTTGGAGGAATTTAACTTTTTTGAGTTCTGTGTATATTTTAGGCATCAGACCTTTGTCCTTTGTATGGCTAGTAAAGATCTTCTCCCAATCTGTGGGCTTTCTGTTTATCTTGGAAGCTATGCCCTTTGCCCTGCAGGAGCTCTGCAATTTGATACAGTCCCACTTGTCCACCTTTTCTTTGATTTGTTGCATTTCTGGACCTTTATTGAGGGAGTTTCTTCCAGTGCCAAGGAGTTCTACAGTTTCTCCTATTCTTTCTTGTAGTGTTTTCAGGGTATCTGATTTGATTTCCAGGTCTTTGATCCATTTGGAATTGATTTTGGTGCAGAGTGATAGATAGGGATCTAGTTTTAGTTTGTTAAAGGTGTTGACCCAGTTTTGCCAGCACCATTTGTTGAAGAGGCTGTCTTTGTTCCTACCTGAACCCTACTACATTGTTGTTCAACCCCTCTGGAAAGCAGTGTGGAGCTTCCTAAGAAGGCTAAACATAGAGCTCCCCTATGACCCAGCAGCCCCACTTTTGGTCATCTATCCAAAAGATTACAAGCAGGACCACACTAAAGCCACCAGCACAACTATGTTCATCACAGCACAACTTGTCATTGCTAAAACATGGAACCCACCCAGATGCCCCTAAGTAGATGAGTGGATCAGGAAAATATGGTACATATACACAGTGGAATTCTATGCTTCCATCAGAAGGAATGACACTGCCCCATTCGTAAGGAAATGGAAGGAGTTGGAAAAAATCATGCTAAGTGAAGTGACTCAGACCCAAAGAAAAATAAACCCTATGGTGTCCCTCATAGGGAATAGCTAGTACATGATTAGGCTAGTCATGGTAGAAGATCAAAATACCCCAATAGCTACACCCATATGATCATATAAGATGATGCCAAGTGAAACAAATTCCACATTACAGAAACAAGAGTTATATCACTGCTGCAATTATTTTCAACATGCCATGTGAAATTGTACCTTTTGTTTTTTTTCTTTTTCTTATGTTTGTTTGTTCAATTGTTTTGTTCAGTTTTATTTCTCTTGTATTCCCTTCCTGTGGTTGTACCCCCGCTACCACTGTATCTCATCTGAGTACCCTGGAAACTGTTTATATAGGTATTAGAACTAGAGAAGGGAAAGGGAATATTAAAATCAAGAGACATAGAATAAAAAGACAAACCATTGAAAAAGCAATACTTATAAAACCATTTGGTGTAAACCAACTGTACAACTCTTGGGGGGAGGAGGATAGGGGGAGGGGGAAATAAGAGAGGAGGTAACAAGTTGAACAAGAAATGTACTCACTGCCTTACATAAGAATCTGTAACCCCTCTGTACTACACTTTGACAATAAAGAAAAAAAAAGCAAGTTAACTCTAGATCAGAAATCATGAAATTTTTGCACAGTGGCTTGTTGGGAAGATGGCCAGCACACAAGTTAAATATATAATCTTCATCTAAATAAATATTCTGTTAAGCATCAAATATGACAGTTTCATGGGACACATTAAGGAAAACAGATTCTTTCATAATGCTATTTTGATAGGATTTCTAGTTTATTTTTTTTCAGGAAAAATTTATTGACAAGCATTCACCATAACTGATTATATAGATCCTTGAAAATACCAGAAAATCATAAGAATCTATTGATGTTAAGATGGTCATTTCTGAGCAAAGAAGAGAATTGTTATGCAATAAGGCTTCACCAGATTAAAGAAATGGCCATGGTATTTGAAGATTAGTGTTCAGGGTAAGGTTGCTAAAGTTGAATTCTCTTTAACATGAACTAAGCAGAAAGAAACAAACAATAGTTGGCAACACACCAACAAACCACTTCATTTAAAGAAATGCTATTGCCAGTTAGAGATGCTAGGAGCACAATTATAATGTTACAGAAATTCCAATGAGTTCTTGGAAACAAGATATCTACAGCTTTCATTGTGTGTGTATGCACATGCATGTGTGAGAGAGAGAGAGAGAGAGGGAGAGAGAGAGGGAGAGAGAGAGAGAGAGAGAATTTTCCCCATTAACAGTGTAAAGTAATTGTTATTTGAAATATACAACGTAACTGAGGTACAGTCCAATAACTTTTCCAAGGCTTTAGTAATAGGCAGCCTGAGGTGCTATTCATCTGTGTCCTAAGTGCTCAATTCCTCAACCAGGAGAATAAATGTTGGAAGAAATCAAGGAAGAAGGCCAATGTAACTGAAATAGTTGCTTAAAGAAATTATATTTCCTATTTTTTTCTTTTGTATCTTCCATAAATTGCCTCTTCTGTTAGAGATATCATCAGTTCAGCATCTCCTCACACAAGAATTGATTTCATTTCTCCAGCACTCTTCACACTATCAGCAATGTGGGCTCGGAGGTAACTGGTGATAGAATGTAAAATGTGTAACTTCCATGCTCTCAGTATTCATACATGTACACACATATAATGTCATGTATACATGCTGTGATACATTGTAAAATGCCCACTGATCTTTATTCCTGTTTCTATATCCTTTGCAATGAAGCCTTGCAGTTCCTCCCACCAAGGTCTGTAGTTAATCACTCACATTTTGAATCTGTGTCACACTGTGCTTTTGTTTCTTTGGGACAAAAGAATACATCAGAAATAATGGTATGCCAATTCAAAGCATTATGTTCAAAAAGCCTTGCATATATTGCATATATATGCCCAGAACAAAAAGAAATACTGAAAAAAATACTAAAATGTTGGTAATAGAAAAACTCTGGATAGTGAGTTTTTATTTTCTTCTTTACCTATTCCTCTGTATTTTCTATTATCATTAATAATTACTAAAAATACTACATAAAATAGAACAGTCATTGCAATTTTTTCCAATTCTTAATAACATACCTTCAAGCATGCCTACAATAATGAAAGCTTTCTTTGTAAAATTACAAGAGCTGGGTAAAAATCTTCTACCCAGAACAACCTAAGTCCTTGGGGCTTCATTAAGAAATAATTGCTCTTACACCATAAAAATCACATGCAGACTCATAAAAGTGTCCTGAGTATTTAATTTTCTACACGTCTGTTTGTTCACATGTACTTCATTTCTCCTGGGTTTTTTTTTAAACTACAAGCATATAATATGGTGGGGAATGGTAGTAAGCAGATACTTAGCAGACTTAAGGTCTTGTTTACTTTAATATATTCGGAAGTATAAGGAACAAGGTTTGCATGAGACACTGAGAATCTGAATCACTAGTTCACTCATCTCTGAGATAGCGGTCCTTCTTGCTAGAGAAAGAGTGATTACAAATGAAGGGGCAGTCTTTAGGGGCAGTTGAACATTTGCTTAACTGAGCTAATGTTGGAATTTCTCACCAGGAAGGCATTACTTGCTATTGTGAGCAACTCAATTGATGAGGAGCAGAAGCCAGTTATCCTCAGGGTGACTTGTGGGCTAGCAGTGACCAGTGCTAGACTGAAATCTGATATGTCCTTCTCTTAGAGCTAGATCTGTTCTCAGGAGATTCTAGAGAGCAAGTGAATCTTTCTCTAGAGACCCACTCCTGGAAGCAATGCCTTGGTTTTGTTTTTGTTTTTGTTTTCTTTTCTTTCAGGAGTTCCTCAGCTTTCTTGAGTTGCAACAGAAAACTTGGGGGAGAATTAGAGACCCAATACAATCTCATTCACACAAAATGAGTGTGTGTACAGTCAAATTAACAAGTGGATTCTAAAATGCAAAATGTAACATATAAGTGTGAAAGACCAAACATGGCTTATGACAGATTCAGAATTTGGAGGGAATAAAATGAGAAGGAAAAATCATGTGTTCAGCAATAAAATAAAGTAGCAATTTATTTTAGGGACCTCTGCTGGGACATTTTCAACAGGGAGAAGTAATGGATACAAGGGATCACTATATGATAGCCTTTTTGCCTATAGGAATTTGTGATTCTCAAAGACTTTAATGAAAGTGTTCAACACGCTAAAGTGATGTCAAAGTTTTCTTAACAAAGTAACATAAAAAATAAAAACAAATGAACAAAAAAACCCAACTAGTTATTTTAGCAGGCTTTCTGTACCACCAAGAAGGAAAATAAAGCAATAGAACCACATAAACTAGTAGAAGCAACAGCCTCAGGTTAGAAAAATGACTTGAAAAAATACAATCTAAATAAAGTGTTGTATTCCCTAATTCTCAAGAACTGCAAGTCCTGTCGACTTCTGTAGACAGATCTGTTGAGTGGGTATAACCTGCCACACAAGGTTTCTGTGAGGAACAGATCAGATAAAGCTCTATGTGTGAAAGTGTACAACAAACTATACAACCTTCTACATAAATGTTAACTATTGTTATTTTATAATCTCTGTCAGTGTTGATATATGGCTCAACAAAGGAAGGTGGTCACCTTGACAAGGAGATAAAACTAGGACAAAGGAAGTAATTGTGCTATAAAGATGCACAGCTCTGTAAGACACAGAGAGAGAACACAAATTTCCTAGGTTTATTTTAGACTTCAGGAGAATTAACTGGAGAAACATAAAAAGAAAATTACCCAAAAGCTTTCCCCTACCTGTTGCACCATAATATATAGGGTAGAGTGCAGATATTGTCTATATTGCTCACACTAATCAAAAGGAAAAAAAATCAAGAGTCACTAATATCCATTGTTAATCAAGTCAAGTAATATCCCACTATCAGTCTGTCTCATGTTAACTGAGTAAATCTATGGACCTAGGACTGTGCTACAGATTGATATACTGTGTTCCTGGGAGATCCAGTGGAGACAGCAACAGGATTTTACCTATCACATATGTTGAAAGCAGGAATAAAATGCAATCAGGCTGAGAGGTGCTACAACATAAAACTATTTCTCCCCAGGCTCATGACTGTGGTCCTCCTTCACACCAGGTTAATCTCAGCAGTCCATGTAACCTCAGATAAAGGTATTTTCTCAGTATCTAGTAAGAGCACTGTTCTGTTCTCCAACTCTAAAACAAAGGTGCACATGACAGCAGATTTAAGGTATAATTAAAAACTATCAGTATAAGGACATATAAGCTTTATATAATATGTTTTATATGTATATATAAAATGCATGACATAAACTTTATATAATGTACTGGAGAAAGATAAATATAACTAAGCGTCTACCCAATATCCAAGGAGGTACCAACAAAATTTAAAAGTACCTCAGTAAGAATCTGAGGCTCACAAATGAAATGCAAATCAAAACAACATTGAGATTCCAACTCACACTAGTTAGAATGACAACTATCAAGAAATGTAATAACAAGTGCTGGCAGGGATGTTGACAAAGGGGAACACTACTACACTTTTGGTGCAAATGAAACTGGTACAACCACTCTGAAAAAGAAAAAAGACTAAACATAGTCAAAAGACTAAACATAGAGTTCCCCTATGATCCAGCAATCCCACTCATGGGTATTTACCCAAATGACCACAAACAAGGCAATACTAAAGTTACCATTACGGCCATGTTCACTGCAGTATTATTTACCATAGCTAAGATATGGAACCAACCCAGATGCCCCTCAGTAGATGAATGGATTAAGAAGATGGAGTATATAAACACAATGGAGTTCTATGCCTCCACTGCCCCATTTGTAATGAAATGGAAAGACCTGGAGAAAATTATGTTAAGTGAAGTAAGCCAGACCAAAAGAAAAGTAGGTTGTATGGTTTCCCTCATTTGTAAGAACTAGAATATGTCTATGATATTCTTAACAAGGGATCTCAACAACTCAATTGTGTAATACATAGGACCACATACAATGAAATGTATCAACATGAACTACAAGATATGGAAACAAGGGGTGCTTATTAAGTCCTGTACATAGTTTTTTATTTCTTTTATTTTTTTTCTTTCATCTCTTGATTTTCTGTACCTTGTGTCTTGTATATAAGATCATTCAACCAAGGGAAGGGAAAGGGAATCACAGAAACAGCAGATCAAAGAACGACCTAATGTAACAAAGACATTCACTTGACACTAGACTGGATATCAACCATACAACTTGGTGGAGAGGGGTAAGTGGGAGAAAATGAGGGATGGGGTAACATTGTATAAAAACAAATGTAATCATTACCTTACTTATATAACCACCCCCCCATCACCTTATAAGTAAAGATAAAGTTAAATTTAAAAAACAGAATCTGTGGCTCACACACATACAAAAAGGGCATTTTGCTTCTCCATGTTTCTGCTCCAAGCAAAGCTTTTCAATGCCAAGTCAACCACTACTGTTAAAAAGGTAAAATGATCTTCCATTGAGGAGTGCTACAAACAAGGACTTCCTATGTTTCTTCAGATACTGCTCCACAATTTCATTAATGTTCTGCACCCAGCATGGGATGAGAAGATAAGAGGATGTGTGACACCTCACAATAAAAACAAGTCAACTCAGATGAGGAATGTCCAGAAACCACCTGGAGGAATGAATATTCATCTGTCTACGAGATGTATGTCAGAATCCAGGATCGTTCCAATATTCCATAGAAGGGCAAGACAACAGAGTTGGGCTTTGCTCAGATCTCCCTGGTTTCCTGTGAAGAAACTTCATACAGCCTTTGAAAGAATAGAAAGTTTCACCTGTCACATTCGTTGAAAGTAGGCATAAAATGTAGACCTAGAGAATAGCTGTTCAGACAGAACTGTAGAAAGTTTAATTGCTTTTTCTATTGCTTGCCTTTAGTAGTCTTAAAAATCATACTTTCATTTCATTACATTTTGTCAGAATCTGTGGATTCCATTTTGACTATGGCACGTAATTACTATTTTCTCCATGGAGGACTGAAAATCCTGTCATATACTTTATAAGACATGAGAATGTCAAATACCCTTCACTGTCACGTGTCTGCTCACATGGTCCATTTAGATTTTTTCACTGTATCTATGGTGCTTGACTCTCATACTAATATTAAAATATGGGATTAGTGGCACTAGTTAATTGCTGTAACTAGCTATCAGATGATAGTATATGCCTTATGAGAAGCTTTAAATTTTCAAACAACTAAGAAATATTAATTCTATGAAAAATTGAGGAAGCACTTCATGTGAAAATAAACCTTACCTATGCTAAAATAAATGTAACCAGATAAGTGATCCTGGGAGGAGGTAAGTATCAGGCATCCCATCTCCCTATTTCCTAATACAGTTGACCCTCACAGGTGGTATCCTAAGCCTATTGACTGACTGACTCCCTGTCTTCATGGCACACTTAAGAGTTGGTGAAGAGAGAACCTAATAACAAATTTCTCTTAGGGGTTCTCAGTTTACTTTTGTGATAAAACCTAATATCTAAGATGAAAATTAATTTTTTTCAATATTGATGTTTGAAATCAAGTCCTAATGCTTGCTAGGCATTTTTTAAAGCGGTTTTACAAAGCTAGAATAAAAGGGTTAGGAAAATATTCATTCCGATGAAGCCACATTATTCCACACAGACTCCAAATCAATATTTTGAAAGAACTGAATATCTAAGTTTTATAAAACCTCTACTTTGTTGCAGTAGCAATTAAAATAGTTTTAAATTCTTTCTGATATACCCACAGTGCCACTCTTAACAAGTATTTATTCTAACATAAGAATTAATGAAAAGTGCTGATATACATCTGTGATTATGTTATGATCAAACATCAGATATTAATTCTCTTCTTGTTTGTGTGGCATGCCCGCCCCATGCCTTGCATCATTAAGAGGTGGTTCTAGCTGGCCCCGCCTCCCAGCCTTGGGACCACATGTAGCCAAGATGGCGCCTGGTGGTGAACCCGGAGGTGGTCCACGTAGATGTAGGCTGCCCCTTAGGGAGGTCCCTTGGAGCTCCACCCTGATGGACAGCTCAGGCATCAAATCCCAGCCCCTACGTAGGTGCACGTACCCCTCCCCTTTATAAGAACAGCTCATTGCCGCCATTAAACGAGTCTTAGTGCTGACTGGCTCCCGGACTGCCTGTGTGTCCTCCGTCGAGAGGGGGGCTGGGTGGCAGTCTGTCAGCCCTCTTATCCTCTTCCTGGACCCGTCTGCATGGGGTACGCTTTCCCATCTCTCCTGCAGGACAGGAGAGCGTGGGAGGCTAAAACCCCCTGGCACTTGTTCATTTTAAAACTTCATCAATTTACATTAATTTCCTCATGAACAAACACACACACACACACACACACACACACACACACACACACACACACACACAGCCACTTCAGAGCAGAAATTAGTTTTTGTCCTTGAGGGTGACAAGACAAATGAATATGAATCCTTAGCTCACTAGTACAATGTCAGCTATTTTCAAAATAATAGCCAATCAGTATAGCTCTGCCATCAGGTAAGAATGTAGTTTTGCTGATCCAGAGACTGGTTCAGATCTTATTACTTGAAAATTTTTCCTTACATGGGAAATTCCAGATTGTTAAGAGTAAATTCTTCTAGAATGGAGCTCCATATAAAAGCATAATTGTAAATTAGGCCCTGGTGATTTACACCCATACTTTCAGTTACTCAGGAGGCTGAGATCTGAGGATTGCAGTTCAAAGCCAGTCCAAGCAAGAAAGTACATGAGATTCTTATCTCCAATTAACCAACAGAAAACCAGAAGTTGAGCTGTGGCTCAAGGTAGTAGAGTACTAATAGCCTTGAGTGAAAATGCTTAGAAACAGTGCACCCAGTCCCTGAGTTCAAGCCCCATAACCAATCCCCCCCAAAAAGAGTAATTGTAGCGTTAGGAGGATAACTCAATGATAAAGCCCCTGCCTAACATGGATGAAACCTAGAGTTTGGTTCCCTCTCCCTCAGAAAATCCACATAAAAAAGCAACAGTACACAGTAAAATACAGCTTTTCTTCTGACCTAGTGGCAGCCAAACAGTATAGACCATGTCTACTAGATAGCTCTGCAAGATTAAAGTAGGCAGGAAAAACACCACAGCACAGTACTCAAATTTTGCTCTATCCTACATAGTTTCTCCATTCTGATTATATTCTATACCCATGGTTTATTAAAATTGAAGCTGTCAGTGGGAAACAGCTGCTGTCTCTATCCACAAATTAAAATACCTTGTTAAATACTAAGCATCAGAGGTAGAACTAGAACCAATGCAGCTGGTGCCAGACTGGTTTGGCACAAGGACCCTACCAACTGGCCACATTTTGAGAGAAGTCTGGAAAAAGAAGGAGGACAGCAAGCAAATTGAAGGTATCTCAAAAGAGACATGAGAGTCCCTGGCTTGGGGCTGTGAAGTTAGTGTGGGGAATAGATTGATGTCAGTGGCATTTTCTTCTACAGCTCATAGCCAGGTCTGATGACTAATTAGCTGCAGGATAGAATAAGGCTCTTCCTAACTGCACTAGCTAAGATAGTGTGGAAAAACATGGAATGTCCTAAAGCCAAGGGCATGGGATTTGCTGAGGACTTTCTGATGCATTCATTCTATTGACAAAGCATGGTACAAGAAAGGCTTCATGCTCACTGATTTGGTCCTTCCTAAGGAAGTAGCTGAAGAAATAGCTAGAACAAAGCAAATTGAGGGACACTGAAAAGGGCTTTAAGAGTTGAAATAAGATATATTTAATTTTCTAACAACATTAAAAAAATTCTGTCTATAGTAGGTTTCCCTAATAAAGAGAACAAGGGACATTTGGGTCCAAATGTAAATATAATAAAAGGTCTGTGGTTAAGCATTTCCCTCTAAGGCAAATCTGACTATAGCTCTCTATAATCTGGGATAAAAGGACTAAGATCACAACAGAACATTTCTATTGATAGAAATATACAGGATTTCTTTTTTTTTTTTTTTAGTGTATTCTAGATTTAGGAATATTGATAAGATTCAGGTCTGAATCACTGCAATATTCTTTTTAAATCTCTGTCAAGAATTCTTTACTCTGTTTACTCTTTACTTCTGTTTCCATCAGCCTTCTCTCCTTGTTTTTCCTTATTAGAGAAAATTCTGCAGGCCACTGGAAGCAAAGGTAGAAGACTGAAACAATACACAAATACCAAATAATTGTGCAGAAGTCTGGGAAGAAAGAGTACAGACAGTCACAACAAACTTTATTGACTGTAATATCAAAATTCTTAAAGGAAAAATAACCAAACCTATGAAGGATCTGAGGTACCACATGAGAGTTTATGGAAATGACAACATCCAGGTCACTTTAGATGAATAGCTAAATTTTGGTTCCCTTTTTGGGGAAAAAAAAATGTAAAACTAAACAAAGGGAACAAAACTGAACAATTAATTAGGTTCTATACAGAAGGAAAATAATGGAAAAGATGAATTCAACCCACAGGTATGTTTCATAGCTCCAACACTAAGGCCTAATTAATGTAGGCAAAACTCTTTCTTGAAAGGCTCGGAATATGGCTTAGTGGTAGAGTGCATGCCTAGCATACATGAAGCCCTGGGTTCGATTCCTCAGCATCACATATATGGAAAAAGCTAGAAGTGGTGCCATGGCTCAAGTGCTTGAGTGATAGCCTTGAGCACAGAGAGGTTCAAGGACAGTACCCAGTCCCTGAGTTCAAGTTCCAGGACCAGCAAAAACAACAAAAAAACTCTTTCTTGTAATTAATTCTTAGTAAACTAGAAAGTATTGCTTCCTTCTCCACTACATCTGACTTACCAAGGCCTTTAAGTCTATCTTCGAAGTGCCTCCAAAACCAAGATATGGCCGCTGTTCCCCATCTCCGCTCACCTGCACTGGTGCGTCAGCTTCCTGCAGCATCTACATCCCAAATAAGAGCTTACATTTGAAAGACAGCAGGGGCCATTCAAAAAGTGTTTGGTAAGAACATGAATAGCTATAATACTAAAATTTAGGCTAAAGCAACAAGGATTGACCATAAGTTTTCTATTAAATACTCCTACCTATATCTTCAAGAGTTTCAAAGCTACCTACTTTTTCAAATACTTGCCTTTTTAATTACCTGATGAAAAGTATACTATAATAAACTAGACAAATTTTTATGCTATATCCAGGATAACTAGCCTATAAAATCAATAATGCTGAATAAGCTTGTTTATTTAAATTTAGGACAGTAAAGGAATAATTTGGGTGGTCCTTCTTGACAGATCTGGAAAATATTGGAGAAAAGAGAAGGAAAAAATCAGAATCATCCTGTAAATAAAAAGGGAGATTCTATTAACTCATCAGTTTATATTTCATTTCTTCTATATTATATAGGATCCTCCTCTATTCTATAAAACTAGTTCAGGCTTCCAAGTTAGCCTAGACATTTATTTTATAATTTTCACTGCTACAATTTAGCAATTGCCCTTTACCCTTAAATAATCAAGGCACGGTTGAGAGCATAGACAAAGTAGTTCCTACTCTAGGGAACATGTCCCCTAGCATTCATCATTTACAACAAGAGAAATATTTGAGTAAATTTTAACACTTAATGTGTGAAAAGGAAAAGGCATTTAATAAAATAAGGCAACCACAACACTTCTAAGCAAAGTTGCCAGGTTCTATAAATCCCTCTGGTTAATTCCCGAACACTTTTGGAAAGGAATCCATTCTTGGTGTCTAATTGAAGAAGAATAGGAAAGTAATACCCCAAAGACTTTATTTCAGAAATCTGGTGTCCATAAAATAGTGTTTTCACCTAGAGAACTCAAAGGCAACGCAGCAACACTAATTTTTTTTTCCTCATAAGGAAAACTTGTGACTAGTCATGCTGTAAATTATGTTTTGCTTCCATTTATAAAATATACTAGGCTTAAAGTAGATCTATAATATAGGGGAAAGTAGTTTCTAAATCTCCTTCAAGTTAAATATTTTCTTTTCATTATCATTTATGAAATACATTAGTAATTCAAGCATGACTAAACCATACACTAGAGTTAACAGGAATGAGGTCCTGATTAAACACCTGGACCTCTTTAATGGCAACTTCAACACAATCATCCATAATCACAGTGCATTGGAATACTAAAATGGGAGTGTATGATTCCACACAACGTTGTAGATGGATACCTTAGCACTATGTGGCTTTGTAGTTAGGCACTCAACAAATATTAGGGTATATATTAAAGACGCCCTCATCAATGGATTGATGTGAACATGAACTGAACATATCTAAACTTGAGTTTCTTATTTCTGAAACAGAAAAAGGCTCCTTTGTAAACTAGCTCTGGTAAAAGGGTTGCATCACTCGTAGAACTAGAAATGACAGTAGTGTGAACTCCAAACTTCGAGTGTGACAAACTGAACACGACGTAGGGAGGTTTGAACCCATCTTTTATAGACAGGGAACCTGAGGCTCAGAAATAAGAACTGTGTGTAAAGTAAAGTGACACAGATTTTATTGGCAGAATCTACATGTGCTCAACCACTCTGGCCCTGAAGATTATGACCTTGCTCATACTCAGTGCATTCATGTGGATCTTTTAATGAAGTAATACTACTGACAGCACTGTAAATGACAAAGTATATGTCTTTAAACATATTTTCTACTGAATATATAATACTATTCTTAGCAAGACCACATCAACTAAAGATACTAAAAACAAGGCATGAATGAATGACCTGAAACAATGTAAAACAACTTTAAAATATGTGTGACAGTTGGTAACCTCACTGCACATTTGGGCATTCACATCTGAACAGAGTCCCAACCCACAAATGTCAAATATCTCTCAAGATGCCAATGGAAATTGCTGTAATCATTACAAAAAGATGGGAGATTTGCTGTGTGTGGGGTCATGGCTCTATAAGCCAATAATGGTAGCTTGGCAGGCTGCTCATCAGAGGTTATTACAGTCAGGAAGATCATGCTAAGCTGAAATAGCCTATAGCCAAGTCTCCCAGGGATAGCAAAAAGAGCAGCAAGTTAGCAAAGCAGGGCAACTCTACAATGCTTTAGTCTTCTCTTTGTTAGCCAAAAATAATGATAGTGGGGGCTGGGGATATAGCCTAGTGGCAAGAGTGCCTGCCTCGGATACACGAGGCCCTAGGTTCGATTCCCCAGCACCACATATACAGAAAACGGCCAGAAGCGGCGCTGTGGCTCAAGTGGCAGAGTGCTAGCCTTGAGCGGGAAGAAGCCAGGGACAGTGCTTAGGCCCTGAGTCCAAGGCCCAGGACTGGCCAAAAAAAATAAAAAATAAAAAAAAATAATGATAGTGAATTTGAAAACTAACAATGGTCTATCATCTATCTCTCTCTCCTCATATTTGTTTTTAGGCTTTTGAAACAGAGGAAAAAAATCTCACTCATCAAAAATAAGTTAACTGAACTTCAGTCAAATTCACATGTTATTTGGTTGCAAATACCATTTTCCTAGAGAAAGTTAAGACTATGTGAAATGGAGAAAACTAATGAATATTTTCTGTTCTTCTCTCCTATTTTTCTATTAGATTTCCTTGCTCCTTCCAAGACTTTCATGATTCCCTTTATCCATTCTAAGGCAGCAAGTACTCAGAAGTTCCTGGCCAAACCCCTAGTCACTTGTCAATACTTCATTTCTTCTAAACGAGACTAATAAAACACTGCAGAATCCCATTGTTCATTGTTCATCTTGAAGAAATGACCTTCCACACCCTGGATATGTGCAGAGGCCCCGTGCACTGATCCCAAACCAAAAAAGACAGTTTCATTTATTCATCTGTTCATTCACTCACTCAACTCAGTTTATTTATTGTGTCAGTGCAAGACACTGGCAGGTCCTGGACAAATATCTGTAATTCATAAGTTGTAATCCCTACCCTCAAGAAACTCACAGTCTGGACATGCCCATAATGAGTAATAGAGCTGAGTAAAGCAGCTAAGTGTACAGCAGGAAATCCAGATGCAGTCTTGCTGTCAGAGAAAGGAAAGCTGGCCTTACCACGTTTGGGTTAACCTTATGGCGGAAGCACGTGATGTTCACCACATAAGGCCAATCATCAGGTTCCATCAGTACCCCAGCGGCGTGGGCACACGTGACATGGAAGGAAGCTGGGCATCGGCCATAGGAACACTGGATACAAGCTCCAGAGACTCTCTTTACCCGATGTCTGCAGAAGATGCATTTCTAGAGGGTTAAAAGAGAGAAGAACATCAATTCACACTCAGTAACTCAGCCAATTTCCACACTTCAGAGAATAATAGCTATTAGAGGAAGGAAACAGAACTGATTACATCAACAAGTCCTGACCCTCCAGGGGCCCTAGTGGCAAGAGCATCTGTGGCAATACAGTCTGCTCACTTTAAAGGAAACAAATCTCTACAGTCACACCCCATCAGACAGATGTGGAATAGTTCTTGCAGTTAGGAAAGCCCAATTCTTTTGTATGCTTCCCCACCTGCCTAAGAACTCAGGTGAAGGCCCCAGGTGTGCCTGTAAAATCACCCACAAATGCTGATGTTCTTTTTGTTTTGCCTCCAAAGAGCAGACTTGCAGTACAGTGAGAGACAAAATACAGGGTTGGAGGACAGGCACAGACACTCCTAAATTACACGAGGTCTTTGCAAACACCCAAACAGCCTACAGATGGGCAAAGCTTTACATTTACAATGAAATGGAAAAGGTTAAATGGTCCACTGTGGAAACTGGGGGCTCAAGTGTTTAATAATCCAAATCCGAACCCTTCATGACTGACACAAAAACACGCCTCCCAAACTGAGAAAATTGAAAATCACCCCAAAGGGCATAATTTTGTTAAACATTTATAGCTGACAACGCCTGGGGAAGAGAAAATGAAAACAAAAACAGCAATAATGATTACCACAATCTGAAAATTAAATTGCATACAATTAGCTCTAAACATTATTGGTACATTCGTTACTTGAGATAGGAAATATCAAACAGCTTCAATGAACACAAGATTTGTGTACTAATATATGAGAGTTAGGGGGAAAAATGGTTGTACAGGGTCAGGTTTGGAAAGCAGAAGAAACAGAACAGTCAAAAGCTCAACTTTTCACTCCTGCAGGTAAAAAAAGGTCCACAATGAAATCAGATGTTGCTGCAGCTGCAATTTTTTTATAGGTACATTTTCTTTCCTGAGACCAAAAAAAAAGGAACTTAGAAGGCAAAGAAAAAGAACGTATAAGTTTCCTTTGGGAAACTGCAATATTTTATCATAGACTGCAAGAGATGCGTACTTAACTTCTAACTTCTCTTCATCCTCACAGCTGATCAGCGACTCAGGCTTATTTTATTCCTCAATCTTGCTGTGATCTTTATGTACCCATTTATAGCAACTGCCACTGCCTCTGCCTCTTCCTCTACCAGAGGAAGAAGTGCCTTACCCAGAACAGAATGGCCTCTTAACTAACTTAATTGTTTATTTCATTCTATTACCATTCATTGTCTTCAGGGCTGCCAGGTCCTTCACTTTACATTAATCCTATGTCAGCCCCTGCTTAATATCCTTCAATGGCTTCTCCTTATCTCTAAGTCATTCTAGGGAGGGAGAGGGAGAGAAGGAGAGAGGGAGGGGGAGAAGGGGAGAGAGAGAGAGAGAGAGAGAGAGAGAGAGAGAGAGAGAGAGAGAGAGAGAGAGAGAGAGAGAGAGAGCTGCATAGCCCACTAGAACTGTCTTATTTCTTACTAGTCCCTGCAGGATGCTACACTCCAGGCACTTATTTGATTTCCCAGTACATTCAGATCCAATGTACAATGAAGCATTTTTAAGTACACACACACAAGAGGGAAATGGTAGGAGGGAGATGAGAGAAAGGAGACAAAAAAATCATAAAACTAAAACAATATTATCTCTATGTTAACATTACTCAGTATCTCATCTTAGTATCTCTAGGAAGCCTTGGTATCAGTTTCAATACATTCTCAACAATTCTTTTTGGTATGTGGGGGGAGGGGGGGTTAGTCAATTGCAATCAACTGAAATGTGTTGGCAGATATAATAGAAAATGCACTTATCGGGGAGCTCAAGGCACAATTAGATAATATTTTAAGAGCCTAATTATTATAGGACATACAAATCAACTGCATAAATTCAGGTATTGGCATATGTATGACAGGTGAAACCTTCCTATTTGCTAATTGAATATGATCTTTTAACAGAAGGGAGCAGTGCTGTGACTCAGCTAAGCAAAAACTGGAATCTTCCAGCCTCTATCATCATTAATTTCTTTACTAAACTGAAACCTTTCAACAAAAAGACAGGTGGGGGTGAGAAAGAGATAGTGCCTCAGAGGATTCAATCTTTGCTAGCCTAAGACATGTGTTCTCCCAGTAATGCCAGAAGTAATCACTTCTGAGGGAAAAACCAGTATCTTTAGACAGTCAACTCAACTATAAAGTGTAATACAAATGTAATACAGTCATAATAAAGTGTAATACACTCAACCCAACTAGCTGTAAAGTGTAATACTTAAGAAGTTTACTCAGAGTTGAGAAGTCTGACTTAAACTTCAAACTGGTTCTTGTAAGGGGCAAGGAATCCTATAAACCTATCAGACAGGTCATTACCAATGTAGTATACTCATCACACTATTTCCAAACTCCATTTTAATTTGTTTTCTGTTAAGAGTTTTACTTCACACTGGCTGAAATAGCTAATCACCTCTACATATTTACAAATATTATTGTCCAATAAAGCTGAGATTGCTGAATAATGCAATGGCTGCCACTTAAGACTAAATTCACAACAGAAAGATGATGCCTATAAATTGTACACAGACATCAGATTGAACATGTCTAGTGATTGAATAGTACGTAGAAGAACAAATTTAAAAAGGAGGAAGATGAAATACAAATGTTAAGTTAAGAAAGAAATCTGTTCCCTATTTAAGTGGAGAGGAATAGAAGAAAAAGAAGTTTTCAGACCTAAGGAAAGACCAACAAGTTAATAAAAATAATACTTTTTTCAGCATATCCTAGACACTTGTTAGGACTCAAAATAAGAGATAATCGTAAAACCTGCAATGAGAAGAAGTAAAACATCACCTTGTTAGATGTCTAATCTGCAACTGTGCATAAAGACAATGAAACAATGTCTTCCAGTTTCTGAAGGGTAAGTAAATTTGGTCTGTATTCAGACTAGTTATCATTCAAGAATGAGGAAATCTCAAGAAAAAAAACTTTCTCTTTTCTGTTTAAACTGAAGGATTTAAAATGTGATACATACTTTGTGCTAATTTTTTCTTAAAGTATCAGATTACAAACACTTGTGGGCCATACAGTTCCAGGTGCAACTAACCAAACTCTGCTACAGCAGTACAAAAACAGCTACAGGTTGTACATATGTAGGAAAGACTATTCCAATAAAACCCTATTTACTATGAGCCCATGCCTTAGTTTGCTTACCTATGCTATAGGTCACAATATCTGAATCTAGTGAGCTGTAAAACGACTAAACTATACTTAAGAAAAATCAGTGTAACAGCAAGGAAAATTTTGATGGAGAAAGAATGGTTTGAACTTGAATTTTCCTGTAGGAAAATGATAATTGGAAAAGGTTTTGTTTTTTTCTCTTGTTTATTCAATACCCCATGCTGACTAAGATTCTACATCTTCCTCTAAATAAGGACATTCACTCAAAGTAAGGGGTGGGCAGTGTTGTCTTCTTGGGAAAGAGTATCTGCTGCAGCTGCCTGAAGTTTAAAATAAATGGAGGTAGAGATAGATAGCATCATGTTCTAGAGGGTAAGTAAGCACCATGTTCCATCAGCAACAGAAGAAGTTCTGGATGAGAAGATGACAGGGCACTTAAATACAGGAAAGTTCAGAAAGGCAGGGTGATTCTTCCTGAAGTTCACTGTGTGAGATGATAGTGGATAAGGTAGCTTGGAGAACCAAGCATCATGCTGCATGTGTAGCACAGGCCAAGAAAGGGCTGAATTCCAGGGAGACAAACAACAGCATAGCAAGAAAATGCTGACACAATGACATGTGATTATGGCTAAATGCGTTATTCCCTTTTACATTTTCCCTGTAAATATACCTGAAACTGCTCAGTCAATGTTGTTGAATTAAACTTGATCCTTCAAATAAATAAGCTTTTGTCAAGTTTCATGACTTTGCTTCTGTTTCCTCAGTAGTGAAAAAAGACTTTATCATATACCTAAGAGCAGAGCTATTAGAGTAGCATCAGAACCACTAGAGGCCTGGTCTACCCTCAAAAGTTTCAGTGCATCTGTGGTGGGGTCATTGAATTGGCATGTTAGAACAAGTCCTCAGTGATGCTGATGCTGTTGCTGTTGCTCCCAAGTCTCACACTTTTGGGAACCGCTGAATTGTCCATTATTCTGATACTTTTAGTACCAGAAAATTCAGAAAGTGTACTCCCCTCCCCAAGTGTCAGGTGTTGAGAGAATCCTCAGGCATATATGATCTATAAACCACTGTGCTTTCTTTGGGGGCTGGATTTCCATACTTATTCCAGTGGCATAGGTCATTAAGGATTCTAATGCACTGAGGAAGAAATGAAGTATCTACCAATGAGGCTTTGTATATCATTAGATTTCCTTGAGCATGCAGCTTGGCAGAGGGCATCAAGAAATGACAAGCCGTGAAGGAGTTGAAGGTTCAAAGCACATCTCCTTCCCCTTTTTCTGTTAATACTTATAATACAATCTTGTTGTTTTACCAGTTTTATAATCATTTTCTTCCATAAATATGTGAGCAATTCTAAGACAGGCACCAATGCTTTTTATTTTAATTACTGTTTTCTCTATCAGACATATAACAAGCAAATGATAATGATAAATTAGCCAATTCCTTTTTTTTGTTTCGCTTTCCACAGACACTACACACAGCAAGCTAACATTCCCAACTCAAACCTGGAGTTACCTGGCCTCAATGGATGTCACCATGGTTAAGACTGAAGATAAAACTTCCATTCTGGGGGCTGGGGATATGGCCTAGAGGCAAGAGTGCTTGCCCCGTATACATGAGGCCCTGGGTTCAATTCCCCAGCACCACATATATAGAAAATGGCCAGAAGTGGCGCTGTGACTCAAGTGGCAGAGTGTTAGCCTTGAGCAAAAAGAAGCCAGGGACAGTGCTCAGGCCCTGAGTCCAAGCCCCAGGACTGTCCAAAAAAAAACAACAACAAAAAACTTCCATTCTGTTCCAAGTCCTTAAGCAAAGTTTATTTTGTGATAATGGGGCTTGAATTCAGGGACAGGGTCCTTGCTCCCATCTTTTTCACACAAAGCTAGTACTCTACCACTTGAACCACACCTCCACTTCCAGCTTTTTGCAGGCTAACGAGAGATAAGAGTTTCATGAACTTTTCAGCCCAGGATGGCTTCAAACCCCAGTCCTCAGATCTCAGCTTCCTCAGTAGCTAGGATTTGAAGTGTGAGACACCAGCACCTGGCTAAGTACAGGTTTTATACCAGAGTTATTTGTGGTTCCTACACTGCTTAAATGATTTATGTTCTGTTTATCGACAGTCATTAAGTCAATCACTCATGGGCACTGCACTACTGGCCAGTACTGGAGGAACACAGATACAATGAACTTTGAGTTGTACAGTTGGGAGGGAAAAGATGTGTAATAACTTGCCAAGAATGATAGGCAATCCCAGCTACATGCCAGTGAGATACAGGAAGAGGAAAGAGTAGACTAATGCAAAGAGAAATTCATTTACCTAGAGATAAAGAGCAGCAGAGGTAAGCAGGAGATGGGGTGCATTGAAATCTGAAGTCTCCTGTGGACAGACTGCAGGATCTGACTGTTTCTATAAGCACAATTCATATGCAGTCTCATTCCACACAGAAATATTTCAGCAGTCTGAGGACAACAGATCACATGAAAACCATGAAATGATAGGAAAACGTAATTCTGTACACTTATATATAGCATTTTTGTTTGCTTTTGTGTGATGGTATTGGGACTTGCACTCGGGTCTCACATGCTTGCTTTGTTTTTACTCAAATCTGGTGACTGCCACTTAAGCCACACCTTCTACTCTGTGTATATAAGTTTTTACTGTGGGAAGTTCTCTGCCTTTCTGCCCCAAAATTATTTTTGCACTTTAAGAGCAGAGCATTACAATAAATGCTTCATGATGCTAAGTATGTTGAATTTAATCCTTATTTATGATAGGTATCAGAAGCCATCTATCTCATCACTTCTTGTTTAGTGAGAGTCACTCTGGAAAAGGTGAAAAAGCCAAGAAAAAGTCAAATAGCAGGCTAAAAGGAAAAGGGCAGAGAGATGAGCTCAGCCAGGCCAAGAGACGGGGTGATAAAAATGGACAAGGGTGTAGGCCATCAGATATGAGGCAACATTTATTCAAAACAAAGTCATTGTTGGTGCTGAGAAAATGTTAAATAAGAATCACAAAAGAGTTTCAGAACTGGAAAGGTCACAGAAATTCAGACAAAAACTGACTAATAAATGACTTTTGAAAACTACTATAACAGCAGAGTTACACTTTGTCTTCCTTTTTTGGGAGGGGATGGGGGAGCTGGCCCTAGGGTTTGAATTCAGGACTTGGGCTATCCCTAAGCCTCTATGTGCTCAAGGCTAGCATTCGACCACTTGAGCCACAGTGCCATTTCTGGCTTAAAAAAAAATCTGGTACTGAAGAATCTAAACCTGCTAGACATGCTAGATAAACACTCAACCACTAAGCAACATTCCCAGCCCCTGTTTTTACTTTATATAAACAGATACACCACAAGGAAGATCACCAAATATGACTCCTTTTGAAAGTGTCATATACACAACCAAACACTGACAGCCTATAATAGAAGCTCAATAAACAAACTAAATGATCCGTCCTTATTTGTAATGTGTGGATTTGTTGTTTCAGCCATTTCAGTACCCATGAAACATTATCTATACTAAAGATACTTTGAAAAATGCAGAAGGAGATGCAAAAATGATGAAGAGACAGCCTTGTAATTAAGGCATTTTATCTGATGTACAGAAACAGCTGTAACAAAAGCTTTGTGGTGATAATCACATTAGGAAAGATAATGCTTCCTAAGATGGAAAGGATGAGACTGGTAGAGCACAAGTGTAGATGGCTTTGACCCTCAATAGGTTCCTAACCTATACTGCTACTTGCACTCATCTACAAAGAGCCAACAGAGACTAGGCTAAGATTCTTAGCAGCTACATAAGGGGCACTAGATACAGGACAGAGATGTGGGTATGATTCTAGTTTGATTGCTCAGGTCACAAGGCCACCACAACTGGCATGAGATTGCAGGTAGGTCCCTGTGCACCAATCCAAACTCTAAGAGCTAGGAATTGCTATGACCAGATAGAACGGGGTGAGTTCTATTATGCTAACTCTTGGGGGCTTATGAGAAAAGGAAAAGTGGGCTTCTCTAAAGTCTCTGTGATTAATGTCTTGCATTTCAGATATGGTATGAAGTGCTTGTGCACCATAGCATACACGGCACTGGAAACTTAGAGGACATGCTGCACACTGGCTGACTACAGTAACAGTATGGCATTTCCACAGCTCAGAGCTGCCTACTAGAATCTGAGAGGACTGGAAGCTGCAAGCAAAAATGAGCTTGAGCTCCTGGGAAAGCTGGCAGGTTAGAGCCACTGCAAAAGGGGCAGAATGAGAAGAGGAAGGGCATTCTTAGATGTAACAAAACCCAGTGGAGAAAAAACATGCAACAAAATTGAGTCTAGAAGTATGAACACAGCCAGCAAACAGGTAAGCACAGCTAAAAATGAGGAGCTCTTGGAAAATCTTAGCCTGTACCCTCGTGAGCTTCACTTACCAAGGTGAGATAGTGATAGTTTATATTGGTATTTTGATATGGCTTATTCTGCTATCCTGTGCCTAAAATTTGGTCCCCAGTATGATAGTACAGAGATACAGATTCCTAGAAGTTGGGCCTTGTTGAAGACAATTAAGACAGGGAGCCCCATCTTCATGAATGGGTGAAGTGGGTCAGGTGTGATGGGACTGGATTAGTTCTCACATGAGAACAAGTTGTTATAAAATGCTGGGCTCCTTGCTGCACATGGCTTTTTTTTTTTTTTTTTTTTGCCAGTCCTGGGGCTTGAATTGAGGGCCTGAGCACTATCCCTGGCTTTTGCTCAAGGCTAGCACTCTACCACTTGAGCCACAGCTCCACGTCCGGCTTTTTTTCTATATATGTGGTGCTAAGGAATCAAACCCAGGGCTTCATGTATACGAGGTGAGTAATTTACCACTAAGCCATATTCCAGTCCTGCACATGGCTCTTATCCTTTCCATTTCACCACCTTTCTACACATAGATCACACTATTTGAACCTTCTAGCCAACCAGAATAGTGAACCTAACACAACTCTTTTTTCTATGTACATTACCCAGCATCAGGTATTCTATTACAGCAACCCCAAACAGCTTAGCAGTAGCTGTCAATTTTAAGGTGAAGATTAACTACTGATTCATATCAATTTTCTGAATGGTTCTGTGCTAAGCTTCAGGCAATCAAGCAATTCTATAGACCAGCCCACCCAGATAATCAGCATAAACTTTAGCTGGAAATGCCTGCTGGTTAATTACTTGTCTGTCTTTTACTTATTTTAAGATGGGCAAAATCTACTTGCCTTTTTTCAAAGATATAACTGGCACAGTATAAATATGTGGGGAGAACCTTGACCAAGCACCATACTCCTCCAGATCTTCACTGCCTGAGCAATATCTCATAGCAGTTAGTGTGGACTGTGAGGCCGACAGACCTTGTTTCAGATTTTAATTTAGTAAAGACACAAGAGCAAGTCACAGGAGCAGCAAAACTAGCAGGACATGAGTACAACACAGGTGACAGGTGAGAGGGCTGTCAAGTAAAAAACACTGTCCCTGTGTCTCCTTTTTAGGCCTCTCTGCAGAAAGTAGAGTTTTCTCTCCATACTTAAATACCTGAGCTATGCAGAAAACCTAGATATAAAAGCATTTGCAAATAAATTAAATATTAAAGGCACCATCACAATCTCATGTTCAAAGAAGCACTTTACTGATAGCATATAGCAACATTTGCTGAATCACAAAATAGGCCATGTTATCGGTGCTGAGAAAAACCAATCGCTTATCATTTTTACTTTTCTCACAGCCTGTTTGGGTTCCATCCTTCAAGTTTTTTATTCCCCCCAAATTTAAAAGGCAAAAGAAACATACAATTTCAGCATATAGAAAGCTTTAGAACAAGACTTATTCTGATTATTTATTAAGTATCACTAAGCATCTTTCAGGGGATGGGTGGAGAAAGCCTACTAAACCACAGTGGTCACCAAATACCTCTGTGCATTTTCATTTCTTTTTGTTAATGTTAAGGAGTACTTGTTTCTTAGAAGAAATCTTATCATTTAAAATTACCATTTACCAGTTACCAAACAGAAATGCTTACTTTCTTCTGTTCATTCTAAATACATCTTTTACTACTTGAATTCAGAACTGTTGAAATATCTGCTTAACTAATTTTTTTAACTTACTGTTATTTTTAGTATAACTGAGGCCTGCCACACTAGATGTACACTCACCTCTTAGAATATATATATATATATATTTTTTTTGGCCAGTCCTGGGCCTTGGACTCAGGGCCTAAGCACTGTCCCTGGCTTCTTCCAGCTCAAGGCTAGCACTCTGCCACTTGAGCCACAGCGCCGCTTCTGGCCATTTTCTGTATATGTGGTGCTGGGGAATCGAACCTAGGGCCTCGGGTATACCAAGGCAGGCACTCTTGCCACTAGGCTATATCCCCAGCCCCTCCTCTTACAATATTTTAAAGTTATGTTTAACTTAAAGAGAATTTCTCAACTCACTCACTTTTAGGCCTTTCTGAATTAATGTTGGAACCATTAACATTTTTTTTTCACAATTTTTTTTTCAGTCATCGGATGTGAACTCTAGGCCTGGCCGCTGCCCCTGAGCTCTTTAGCTCAAGGTTAGCACTCTACCACTTGAGCCACAGAGCCATTTCTGGTTTTCTGGTGATTAATTGGAGATAAAAGTCACATGGAATTTCCTGCTGGCTTTGAGCCACGATCCTTAGATCTCAGCCTCCAGAGTAGCTAGGATGACAGGTGTGAGTCACTGGTGCCTAGGGCTCAGAAGTTAATTTTTTTAAGCCCACAATTTGCCTAGATGGCAGAATTGAAGAAACTAGCTTTAAGCATTCTACTGCTCAAAGCACAAGCAAAATAATCTTTATTATTAGGAATATTAGATATGATTTTCTAAGGTATCATCAAAGCAAGGACTAGGATGCAGTCTCTTCTTATTTCTGGTTTCAAGCCTGAAGGCCTAAAGATACCCCACAAAAATAATAAATCAAAGATAAGGACTTAAATATACTTATCAATATTTATTCTCAGAGCATAGCATGAAAAGCTAGTGCTGTTTTGCTGATTTTTTTTTAAGTGAGGCAGGAACAGTTTCCCAAACCTTGTGTTCTGTATATTTACAGAAACTGCTTTTGAGTTTAGGATAAAATAATACAGGCATCTCCCACTCACAGATCTTGAAGAAACTATCCCACCACAGTATTTCTAGTGTCTTTTCTCTCTTTCCATCTCCCCCCCCACTTCCCCCTTCCTCCCCTCTGCCTTCCACTTTCCCTCCTTCTCCCCTAGAGATCATCAAACCCAGGGCATTGCAATTGATAGGCAAACACTTTGTCACTACATCCCAGCCTGGCCCTTCCCAGCGGACCCCACCTCCTTGTTTTATAAACAAATGAAGACACTTCTTCTGCAGGTGCTTATCTTTGTGAATGACTGAGAAAAAGAACAATAACAGCATTTATCATTTTCTTTTGAAATGACACAAGCTGGAACACCAGAAGCTTCCTCAAGGTCCCTGAGTGTATGTGACCCTTATTAGAAACTACCACTCATGGAATTTTCTGTCTGTGGCCTGGTCCAACCCTTGATTCTTGGTTTACAGATATGTGAGCAATAGACTGGAGAAAAATTATGGTTGAGTCGCAAATCTTAGTAGTGTATCTCAAATAAAGGTGAGGAAGCAATGATGAAAAGCTGAAGGTCAGCATAGTGCAGCTGGGTCCCAGTATTGCTCCCAGATCCACCCACAGCCCTGAGGAGGGCCTAGCTAGAGTATGAACTGTACTTGCCCACAAGCTGGCAGGCAATGGCCAGGCCCCCATTCTCCAAACCCTAGCGGCCACCTAGATTCCAGGATGGCTGTGGCAGGAGAAAGGTTACCTAACAATGAGTGTGTCTTGGATGTGTCTTCTACAAAAGAAATTTGGAGTCTCTGAGCTCAAGTGTTCCTTCAGGCTGCTTAGATCCTCTGAGGGCAAAGCCGTCAATCGATGTGTTTTCAACCATCAATCTGTGATGAGAACATGAGTCAGAGTCCTAAACTTCACTGTTTCCTGGTTAAGTAAAAATGAAGATCCAGGCTACTAGTCATAAAACTACCCTCAAGGCTAAAAGAAACAGTAATTCTAAGTTTGCCCCAGTACCTAACACAGTAGTAAAAGGTAAAGAACATTGCTCTGATCCCTCCAAAACTTTATAGCCCTACTGCTCACATCCCAAAGACAACTGAGCCCTTCCTTCACTGAGATAATGGGGCCCGCCAGGAGGGGACTCCCTCAACTTCTTTCTGCCCTCACCTCCATTTTCAGATCACTGAATTTCAGATTACTTAGGCTCATAATATCTTAGAAATTGCAAATGAGGCTGGGTGCAGGTGGCTCACGGCTGCTATCCTAGCTACTCAGGAAGCTGATATCTGAGGATCCCAGTTCAAGAAGCAGGCTGGGCAGGAAAGTCTGTGAGATCCTTATCTCTAATTAACCACCAGAAAACCAGAAGTGGCACCTTGACTCATGTGGTAGACTGCTAGCCTTGAGCTGAAGAGCTCAGGGACAGTGCCCAGGCCCAGATTCAAGCTCCATGACCACCACCAACAACAGCAACAAAAACAACAAAAAGAAATTGCATAGTAACTATACACCTGTCAAATCTCATTATTTAACCCACTGATATGTAACTGTAATTTTTAAAAATATTTTCATTGTTGTACAGTGTTTAGATTGTGTTCTCTGTAATTTTATGTATTTTTTAAATTTTATTTTATTTTCAAGGTGATGTACAGAAGGGTTAGTTATATATGTAAGGTAGTGAGTACATTTCTTGTCAAATTTGTTACCTCCTCCCTCATTTTTCTCCCACCTTCCCTCCTCCCCATTCCCCTCAACCCCAGAGTTGTACAGTTAATTTCCAACATATTATCTGGTATCGCTGTTGGATTAGATCACCTTTGATCATTTGTCTCACCATTTTGATGTTCCCTTTCCTTTCCCTAATTCAGATAAACATTACACACACACACACACACACACACACACACACACACACACACACACACACGTCTCCAGGGTACCAAAATCAAATACAGTGACAACAGGGGTTAAACCATAAGGAAGATAAACAAAAGAAAAAAGGAATGAAACAACGATGATAAACTGCTTATTTCCAGATCTTGGAGTTCATTTCCATTAGTACTGCAGTATCCTGGCCACCCAGGACTGGCACCCATGATAAGAAAGTCACCAGCACTCAAGTCAATTGGGCTAGGAGTCTTTATTTAGCTGTGCACAGAATCTGCTCTCTACCATTGAGATGATAAAGAACAGCAGTGAGCCACTGCAGGGCTGAGTTTTTAAAGGTAGAAGCTATACATTCTACAGCAGGTGGTCTCGTAGCACAGACGCAGGGGGTAGAACAAGTCACAAATGGGTTTAAGCAAGCCCTCAGAAGCAGAATTTCATGGTCAGGCTGACCTAATATCAACTTTATTTTAACAATTGTTACCATGTTTCCCTAATATCAACTAAGCAAGCATGAGTGGGCTAAGACAATCCAGTACTCAAATCATAAGTGGACCAACCTGACAGTCACCATGGCATTTCTGAAACCACTACTACTATGATTATTTCTATAATCTGTAACTATGATCATTTTTACAATCTGTTACTATAGTTTCTACCTAGATACAGAGAGGAACAAGAGCTAAATATATTTTTATATGTCAAACTACAAAGAACCAGTCTCACAGGTGAGGGTGCAGCCCTCTAGCATGGAGTCACCAAAATGGAGTTATAGAAGCTAAGAGTAAACTCTAAGACAGTGAAATTTTATAAGTCCTATTGTTTCTAGGAGCTCGGGGCTACACTTTTCCTTGGTTTTCACAAGCATCATCTTATGTGTTCATATATACATAACTATTGAGCTATTATGATCATCTGGTAGGATTATCCTAGACAAATACTAATTAATACTAATGAGGAAACCATAGAATCTATGTTTCTTTGGGTCTGGCTCACTTCACTAGTACGCTTTTTTCCAAGCCTTTCAATTTCTTTATGAATGGGGCAATGTCAGTCTTTCTCAGAGAAGCATAGAATTCCATTTTATTATATGTATACAATTTCTTGATCCATTCATCTACTGAGGGGCATCTGGGTTGGTTCTATGTTTTAGCTTTGGTCACCTATGCTGTACTGAACATAGTTGTGTTGGTAGCTTCAGTATGGCCTTGTTTGTGATCTTTTATTTTAAATCTTTACCTTTCCTGAGAAGTCCCTAGGCTTTACCAAAAACTGCCAAAGAAGCCAATGATACAAAAAAGTTGATCACTCTACTGAATGAAAAAGTATTTCAAATATCCATAATATAATGCAAAGTGAGAAATTTGGGATATAAATTATATAAATAGCATGTTTATAGTAAGCATGCACATATCTGGACAGAGATGTGAAAATAAGCAAGAATGAAGAGCATTATGTTTACAGTAGTGAGACCTGGGGGGGTTGTTTTTCTGTTTTCTTACTTTATAGTACTAACTTTAAAAGATGGAGCATAAGCCATACCTTTAGAGCTATTTTCTACCCCTTCCTATTAAGAATCAGAAATAGTAGTTTCAAAACTACAATGAGCCAAAGACCCCTTTGTACGATGCTCTGTTTTCCTGTCTTTCTAGCTAGCTATGAACAGGTTCTAAAAAGAAAGCAGCAGAGGAGTGAAGTCATGCAAAATTTTCCTTTATGAAAATAGAATTGTTTCAACTAAGTTATCCACCATGTTATTTCTGACATGAAAAATTGCCCTGCTGATTTCAAGTAGGAATTTGCCTACCAGAGTATGAACTAATCATCCGAAAGGTGAGAACATTAACTTCTGTGAAAAGTACATTTCAATAAAAAGTAAACATCTTCAGATGGTAGGCCGCATCTTACTTATTCTTGGCATGGCCTCTATAATGAGCTTTTCATTCTCCCTCTATTACTTAATGGAAATTTTCTTCAATATTTAAAAATTCCATTTCTGTGAGATCTATTCAAACAGAGCAATGAATTAGCCAAGCAGATGAGTGAAAGGACATGTTAATGCTCTAAGCAATGGCTACTGCTTATGTTATAACCCTGCTAATCACTGAACTGTGTGGTCTATCACTCACCTATATGTGTAAAAAGATGAAGACAATCCAAATCCAGATCATCAAGAAAACCACACACTTACTTTTCTGTACAAATATAAAACTTATACAAGAGGAGTAGAAAAATATAAGTTGCTTTGTCTACTAATATATGTGCATATATTTTAGTCAATAGTTCCTAGGTTGAAGGGGTAGTTTTCACTAGTAAATTATAAAGAAAAACATTCTTATACAGAATCTTATTCAAACAGTACTGACCAGGTAAATGAAATGAGAACACAGAAAGTAAAAGTTGACATTTTGAAGCTCATCATAGTCCCTGGCAGCTGAGGTTTGCAGGTGGGTTGAAGCACCCTTCCTTTACCTACCAGAGGGCTAGCCTCCCCTGATGGGAGTTTTTGCAAATATAATTCATAGGATTATTGTGGGGATTAGTAGGATATTGGTCACAGGAATGCTCGCCAAACATAAAAGGTATTATAAATATGGTCATCATTGCTATTTTCTTTCACCCATGAAAACAAAGGAAATATCAGCATGTGACAATACACTAGTTCTTTTCTGGTTGCCAAAGCAAAGGGCAAAGAGCTTATGCATAAGAACAAACAGTCAGAAAATCAGATCACCCTAGTTATCAAAATAATGTTCCATAAAGGAACAAAATGAACATGACAGTGAACAGATAATCCTTCACAAAACAGTGTAGCAGCATTTTCCAAGCCTATAGTCTGGGTTCTGGGTCAAGGATAAGCATTCATTAGGCCTTACATAGTAACGTGTGCCTTTTCATGCCCATGTTTCTCCAGCTCCCACATTCACAGCCCAGACATTCAGTCTTAGTCTTCATTTTCTAGATCAAGGACCTACTACAGGCTAACTAATCATAACCACTGTATGTTTCTCAGATTTCTTTTTTGTTTCTTTTTTGGTGCTTATCATGAGGACTGAACTCAGGGTCTGGGCACTGTCTCTGAGATTCTTTCATTCAAGGTCAGAATTCTACCACTTGAGTCACAGCTCTACTTCCAGCTAGTTTAGTGCAGGTAAAAGTCTCACAGATTTCCTGTCTAGGCTGGCTTCACACTACTGTTATCCTCATATGTTAGCCTCCTAACCAGCCCCTGCCTTCAAACTTTTACAGGAGAAAGAAATTTTTCTTTAACCAATTCAGAATTTTCAGAATTTTCACCGAAGACTTGGAACACAGCTATAGCTGTGTTTAATATTTCAAAAAAGGAAAAATCACATGTGGCTAACAACAACAAAAAGGCCCAAAGTCCATCCCTAAAATAACATAGGAACATGTGTTTATGCCTTTGCCTACAGGTAAAAACTATCTCTTTCATGAAAGGATTTTTAAAACAAAGTGTTTTACTAAAAATTTTTATGAGTAAGGTAGAAAAATAACTTTATGCTATTACTAGGCTTATGTGAAATTAGCCCCTTTTTTCCCCCTAAGCAGGTCCTCACTATGTAGCCCAAGCTAGTCTCAAACTCATGATCTGCCTGTGTTAGCCTCCCAAGCACTGGGACCACTAATTCCAGTATTTGCCCAAATCTTGCACATGATCTCTCCCTCTGATCTCTACTTTGGACTTGCACTGGGTAAAAAGCCACTATGAAAATGACAAAATTCAAGTTTCCACCAAAAGCCACCTGAAAGCCCTCAAGGAAGAAATTGTCACCTGCTCAGGTGAAATATTCATGAGCTCAGCAGAGATCAGATTAAAAATAGAACCCTTGAGCAGGGGAAGTTTGGGGGGTTCTTCTCTATATTGTAGGTTTTATGATGATCTTTTCAAAATTTGGTCACCTGTTCATGATATTCATAAAATGTTTCTATGCACTACTAGGATCAATAATTTTACTCAAAATTTTCCAAATTAAAAGAGAACAGAATGTTCAATTAATTCATCTCTTTGCAGGAAAAGTGCAGTTATCAGTAGTCACATATTTTAAAAAATCACAACCAATGGTAGATTATACTTAGATGTGTACCAAATGGGTAGGCTGGACAAATCATAGGGAAATAGATTTTTATATTAGTCAAGGAAAAAAATATGCTTTGAAATTTGTATCTACAGAGGGAAAGAGGTTACACTGTATACCTAATAGTCAAGTAGAAACAGTGCTATTGTTCTGACTGTTCAATAATTCTAAACCTTCTGTGAGAAGGTCAACCACAGAAAATCTAGCAATTCTAAAGCCATTCCTTCATTTGACCACACCAGACACTATTGCAAAGGAAGCTTAACCTTTCTGAAAACATTTTAAACCTGATCAAATTAAAAGCACTGCAAGAGGGATTATTTTTCTTAGCAAGAACCCACAAGCAATTTACTTGACTAGAGGAAAAAAATGCAAAGAAATCCTTTATCACAAAATAGCTTCTTGAATCTTTCTAGCAATAAACCTTCCATCCATCCAAGAATGTGTATCCTCCTTGCTGATAACAAGCTGGAGATAAATATTTTATTTTTCTATAAAACCCCAAATGATATTTTCAAATAATATCAAAATAAAACTACTACATGCCACTGTCAAAAGTAGTCCTAGAAGAGGCAAATGTCACTATAAAGGCTGCATGTTAAAATATTTAGGAGATTCTACTTGTCAAGTTCCAACAGAAAGCTCTGAAGAGGTTATAAGTGCATCTATCAAATTTTCATCTAACTTGAGGCAGTACTGTTGGGGAAACAGTAGAAAGCCCCGGCCTCTGTTATGAGGGTGCTTCCGGAAAGTGACATAATTACAATCAAGCACAAAGATGAATTTAAGGGAAATTCCACAGTGAGTGCCCAGTTAAGGTTCCTGGCATGGGTGGGCAAGTCTACATTCTTCTTTAAGCCATAGTTGAGGCTCAGGAATTGAAACCATCTGATGGAGTAACAAACTGCCTTGGGAAAACTCTCATCTCTAAACCTAGGCAATGAAGTACCTATCATTTCTTAGCAAGAGAGGCTAAGCCAGCAAACATATGGGGGAAATTTTTAAGTCTAATTTAAAAAGCTTTCACAACCCTACCCTTAGGGAATTATATTCACTAACTTTTTTTAACAAGGAAAATTTAGTTTTAAGGAGCTTCTGGGAACATTTAACTTGAACTGGAAAGGTTATTTGCTCAGTGTTAGGCTAAAAGCCAAAATCCACTTTTAGCTAGAGATGATTTTAATATTATACCTCACAAGAGTATTGTGTCATATGAGCAGGCAGCAGCGATAAGCAGTGTAGTAAAGTTATGAGTTCCCCTAAAGAACCATTAAAATGCATTATTAAGTAGAAAAAAATTCAGAAAATCCAAAAGGAACTCACCTTTACTATCTCAGAAATGGGGTGGGGGGAGGGAAGCTTTCCCACTTACCATTTTTGTGCTCTGCCTTCCCCCACAAATCCCACTAGGTAAATACTGTGAAGAACTTGACCCTGCTGCACTAGGGGAAGGAAATGGTCAGTTGTGGTACAACTTCAAGGCTCTGTGCGGAGCTTTCCTTTACATTCATTCACCAGGGATATATATAATGAAGTCATACATAGGATGACTTCTAGTGATTGTGAATGTAAACAAACAAATGGTTTGATTTGATTTCCTAAACTACTCAATTCCCCCCAAAGGATTAAAATACGTAAAATTGGAGACATTATTCATATAGGAGACATGGAAACTTTGTCCAGTTTTATAATTTTAATAGCTCCAATATTTTGCCTTTCTTCCTCCCTATTTTTAACTCATATCAAACTTTTTTCCTCTCATCAATTCTTAACAGTTTCCTCAATTTTTTCAGCTAAACAAAAATGTAATGACTTCATCTCACTCAAGCAAATGAGATGAAAACGGAATCAAGTATCAGCTTTCTTACCAAATCTTGTAAAAATGTGAAAGCGCACTTGCAAAGGAGTTCCAAGCTGCTATGGAAACGATATTTTTCCCCCTCTCAAAATAACAGTATTCCCAGCTGAGGACTGCTGGCATTCAAGCACCAATCCCAGCCCCTTGACAGCTTGTGGAGTGGACAGATGAGGCGTGGAAAATATTTTAAATTAGTTCATTTATCTTGTTGAAACACAGGAAATGGCAAAAAATTTCTCACATTAAAAATAAAAGGATAGAGACAATGTACTCCAGTTACATGTAGAAAACTTAGTCCATTAAGTCAAACCCTTCAGACTATTTCATACTGTTCAACAGCAGCTACATCTCATATCCTGAAGGAAGATTTTTATGATCAAAAGATCCAGACATATGGCTATACATTTTTGCTTCTCGATTTTTAGATGGAATAAAATTGTGGTAACCCAGTAAGCTTGAAATCAATGGTAGATGTATGTTTGTGTGTTTTCTGGGAGAAATACTAATAATGATTCCAATAATAAATGGAATAATGGAATAAATGGCAGTGCTTAAAAGAAAAACTCAAGTATCCATCATTTTAGAATGAACTAGCAAGAGATAGATTAAGATAGAAATATGAAGGGTAGAGCAAATGTAGCCATTATACCCAATGTACATTATTATTGAAGGTAAGGATGGGAGGGGAAAATGGAGGAGAATGAAGAAAGGGGTGACATTCACAAAAAGTTTATCAGAAGCATACATCTCGTTTATTTGGCAGAACTGGGGTTTGAACTCAGAACCTTGAACTGAAGCTTGTTTGGTCATCTGGTACTGTCCCACCTAAGCCATGCTACAGTCCTGAAACATATATTTTAATCAGATAGATGAATCTTTTGAAATGATTTTTCAGGTATATATTTTACAGTGCCAGACTGAGACAAGTTTCTATATCTGTCAAATAAATATATTTTTACTTTTAAGAGAAATATTCACATTTTAAAAACATAAGGAAATGGGAGTTTTGTTGCAACAATGTCTCTTAATTCTTGCTTATTCTTCCCAAGTGCATATTTAAGGAAACACTGGTTATTCCCTCAATACCATCTACCATGTCAGTCTTTGAGTTTCCCTCAATTCTGACCCAAAAGGCGCTCTCTTAGTTGATAAATATTCTTATTACCCTGGCATTCTTTTTGTTCCCTTTTCCAACTTCACTGGGACCAGTTTATTTTTTCCATCATTCCTCTACCTGGTGTGCTTCAGTGTCCCATCACAGTGCACGATATGGCAGATTGAAGTTCAGGGATCACCACAGTGAAGGGGGCAGTGGACATGAGACCTACAGTTTAAGATGAGGCAGATCAGCTTTGAACAAGTATATGTGGAAGCTGAGGACCTAGAAATGTGGACATGTGCTCATTGGTTGGAAGACTTTGGACAGATGACCATAAACCCACAATTCATGGTTCCCGGGGTCCTCTGGTGACCTCTATAGCAGTTATTAGAGGGTAAGTCAAAGACTAGGGAACATGCTCACAGACAGAATAAAGGGATTGGACCTGTCGGTGAAGGTGGAAGTTTCTCTTGGAGTAAGCCTATTGCATCATGGACTCTCCTGTTTCCCCTAAGCCATGATTTGAAATGTGGATAATCATTCTGTTCTGCCATGGATGGTCTACTTATTCACAGAGTAGTAACTACTTACACATGGGTTGTCGCAATGGATCCAAGAACATTCAACCTAAGTTCTCCAAGGCCTAACTCAGAAAAGAGTCAGGGGCACATCAAACACAGAAATAGTTATCAACTTTTAAATTCCTTTAAAAAAAAAAACAACTTTCCTGCTTGTTCTGAGATTCAAATGTATTAGGGATGAATAACTTTTCTAAATGAAAAAATACTCGAAGGAAAAGGAAAACAACTAAGCTCCTCCATGGCATGTTCCGTTCTCTGCAGGAGGGGTGAGGCAGAAGCCCAGTGGGGAGTAGTTTTCTATAAATGCTAAAATTATCCCGCCAGGCAGTCTGAAGAAAAACACAACAGAAAATAAATAACTAAAAGAAAATCATAAAGCCTCACCCTCCTATGAGCAGAGAAGGATGGCAGGGTCTACAAGCCTAAATACCAGCCTTTCTCCAGCATGAGCCTTTCTGTATGAGGCCATCTTCAAGCAGAATTAAATGTCATCCTGAGGACCCAGAGCCACTCTGGGATCAGTGACCATGACCCCATATCTCACACTGTAAAAGTCAGGTTAACCAACAGACCAGAAAGCGCCCTTTTCTCTTTCCCTTTATATTGCTCACCTTAGTTCTTTCTAAACAATTAGTTATTACAAACAACTTTCTATGCAGTCTCATTGAGTCTATGAAACAAGAGAAAAGAAAAGCCAAGAATAATTCTAGAGTGATAAATTTGGGACTTTAAGAACTCTTTAGAGATAAGGAAAGTGAGATCTGAAGGAAATATGCTTTTTGCTCCATGGCACAAATGACCAAAGGCAAGGATGCCACCTGAAGGCCAGAGCTTTCTCCTTTGCTTCACCATTCCCAGGCACCATCCTCATTTCATTCTGCCCTTATACTGACCCTCAGAGGCACCTGCCCATTAGAGTAGGTTCTAAAGTGTTTAGCTCCTTTCTGAACCAAGTATCTTACCTGGATACTACCTATCCTTACCCTTATTTGCCATTAACTACTCATTTCCTGTTCTTAAATGTCTTTCCTTCATGGTTACCCATTCCTAACACACCTAATAAGGGAAGACCCTTTGGTGGACAGTCTGGAGGTTCTATACTTCATAATTAAGCATATTTCTCTTCCTTGACTTAGGAGATCATAAAACAATGGACTCCATATGTTCCTGGTCATCATTGTAAGCTTTCACATGTAACTGCTCAAGATCTAGGACATGATATGCATTCATTAAGTATTAGGCAAATGTAATGGTTGTTTACTACATGACACGTATGGACTTTAAAGGTATTATATATACTATTCACTTCACCCTTGCTTAAACTCTGTGAGGTCTTACTTCCTTTTCACAGGTAAAGAAACTGCGGCACAAAGCAATTCAAAGACTTCATTACAATTATCTATCTCATAAGTGGAAGTGTTTAAAATATATACAACACAAAACTGGGTATCACTTATAGCAGAAACCCTATGGATAGCACAAACCTACGTAAGAGAGAAGCAATGCTTTCTGTAGTAATTAGAGTACAAACCTACTAATATACAATGGACCTGAAAGTATTTGATAAAAGATTTCATACTAAGTATATTTTATGCTCCAGTAATAACGTCCACAACAATATACACAACCACAACAGCTAACTATATAAAATGTTAGTCACCTTCACCTTGAATGTAGGTGTGGCTTTGCTCCAGATTTTCCTTAAGGTGGGATGCAGGCTGAGACCACAGCTTCCATATGAAACTCATTATTCTCACAGATGGAAAAACAAGAGAGACAGTGCTGCCAAAGGCTTCAGCACAGCAGTGTCATATACCATTAACACTCATATTAGACTCATGAGGTCTCCCCTCACCCTTGATTTCCTTGCCCAGTTAGAAGTAATCAACTAATTCCACTAAAATTCCTTATTTGCATAAGAGTAAAATAACATACAGAACACAGTAAACCCTTGGTCACTCAGACCTTGTCTTTTCTTAGGCCCTTTACCAGTACATACCATGTTGAGTTTTTCCTCTAATTCTCCATAGCTTTGAGGACTTCTCTCCATGTGATCCAGTCTTCCAAGTTAAAAAAAAAAATCCCCCTCAATGAAAGAGTTCAACCCAGATTCTCTCACTTCAGCTTTGAGAAGGAATATAATCTACTCAATGAATTTAATGTTACATGATATGAACTTGAACTTGTCTGATTAAAACAAATTCAACTTCTATTCTTCCTGAAGCAGAGTAATAATTCACTCCACCTTACAATGGGTATTAGATATGATTTTCTCATTTTACAAGCAAGTATGATTAGATACCTAAATAGTAAATTCCTTGCCTAAAAGTTTCATACTCAGCAGCAGAACTAGAACAAGATCCCTCCTGGAGTTCTGCCCTTTTCAAAGAAATGCTAATTTAGAATTTCAAATGATCTTGATCTAAAGTAAGAAAAGGCCAGGTAAACATGGCCAAGCCCCAACCTCACAACATACACCCAAAGTCTTCACATACTAGATATACAAATTAGGGGACACACATTAAGTACACACAAAGCAGCACTGACTCAAACTAGTGAACATACTTGGACTAGTGAGCAATATGCAGACTGACAGACAGAACTCTGCTTATGTAGTAAATGATTCAAAACTTTGGGCACTTTCTCCTGAAAATAGACAATAGGAAAACTGTAGGTCTCATCGCTGTTTGTAAGAAAAGGTATTAAAATGGTTGGAGCATCAACAATACACAAAAGAAAAAATTCCTTAGTTTGTGGTACTGTATTTCATCCTTTGTCCTAAAATGGACAAGTCCTTTTATTATATACAACTGGATCACTCATTCTATTGAATAACAAACTTAAGATCCCTTTTTCTACTATGTGTTTCATTCCTTCAAATGCCTGACAAAATTGCTAGCTTTGTTCTCTACTCCCTGTAGATCTTCCCGCCCTACAGGAGGCAGCTCTAATGCATTATGAGATTCAGAGCCAAGCATGACAAGCCAGTAGTATCAAGATGAAGTGTCAAGTCTGCAGACAAATGCCAGCTGTGGGAGCTAAGTAGGCTCTTGAAGGCAAAGGAAGACCCACAGTCCCTGAAAGTGGCTCGAGACCCAAAGACAGGAAACAATCTGTACTATGTATCTGCAAATAACTACAGGAAGACGTCACATTCTGGCTACCATCACTCCTAGGCACAACTCACACTACAAATTTCTGGAAAACCTGGTAAATGTTTGAGGAGTCATTCTTAATGGAGTACCCCTTCATCTCTAGTGTCTTATCTTGACCACAGTAATAAAAACAATGCTTGGCCAGGCACTGGTGGCTCATGCCTATAATCCTAGCTACTCAGGAGGCTGAGATCTGAGGATCATGCTTCAAAGCCACCTCTGGTGGGAAAGTCCATGAGACTCTTATCTCCAACTAACCACCAGAAAAACCAGAAGTGGTGCAGTGGCTTAGGTGGTAGAGCACTAGCCTTGAACTGAAGAGCTCAGGGACAGCGTCCAGGCCCAGAGTTCAAGCCCACAACAGACAAAAACAAAACAAAACAAAACAAAACAAAACAAAACAAAAAGCCTGATTAAAAGTCTTATGTAATATCTCACATTCACTTAAAATCCAGCCTAGAGATTTTAGAGTGGAGTTCAGTTAAACAGTATTTCTTAAAAGACTTTTGTTCTGAGTCCCTCTGTATCATTTTGATGGGTTAACCTAAATGTCCATTCTGGGATATTTATTCATCATTAAATTTTTCCCAAGGAAATGCCTTCCTATAAGATCCCTGTTAATTACCAAGTAGGTCTTGTGGTTCTTGCCCTCCTGTGGCATTCCAGTCACCTGAGATTTTCAGGAAGCATCAGCTCTACCTTTCCCATTTCCAAAGCAAAAGACATTTGCTTTGCAGTCACTGGAAACAAGGATTCCTACCACCAATATGATTCTATCTGTCTCCACATTTCCCCATACAGAGCAGCTATTCTATTTTCCAGATTTCCTCATTATCCCTTCAGGCTCCTGGCCCATGAAGTGCTTCATGTTTTTCAACAGAAATGCCAGGTGTGATTCTGGCATTTAGGACTGCCAACATGTTGGAGGTGGAGAAACGCCAGGAGCACATTACTGGAGACACTTTCCTCAATGGAGTAGTGCCACCTGTGAGAGCAGAGGACTTGCAGGGACTTTTCATTCACTTCCATGGAGGACAATGGCACAGGCTTTACACAGCTGATCTTCATTTGGAGTGAAGTTGTTATAATGTATGGGAAAGAGATGGGACTCTTTCTTATTTAAAGCGCTGGGTGCATCTGCCTTGCCAAATCATAAAACTGGGAAATTGCATTTGGTCAGACTAAGCCCTTTCCTCAGCACTTTAGGTACCTAGTTGTTCTTCAATTTCCTTCCTACAAACACTTGGCCCAGTTCCTGAAGTCCATTCCACATCTATGTGTCTTCTTGGCACATAAAAAATATTCAAGAAAGGAAAAGGAACAATAAAATTTCAGGTTTACTGGCAGCATTAGCTGAAGTAATCCCCCTACACACACACTTTTCTTACAGGGAGATCACTTATTCAAGCTTTCTTTTTACCTGCCTGATGAGAATCTGCAAACATCTTAAGAGGGTAATTTGGAAGACTTACAACAGCAGAAGTTGTTCACACTACAGTATTAGTCTGTGTCATATACTTTAGACTTGCCCAAACCTTTAGCTCATTTATATAAGTAAATAACCTGTTTATTAATCAAGCCAGCTAAGATTCAAAGTACTTGCTAGTAGCATTCTTTTATTTTCTAGTGGTATGATAATGTCTTTATTTACCATTCCCCCAAAAGTTTTTGGAAAACTACATTATTTCCTTGCAGGTTATAGTAGATACTTACTGTGTTTTTTAGGTTAAATAGATGAAAACAGTATTATTTTCCAGCACAGAATTTCCAGCATAGGATTTCATAATATATTTACATATGGCTTTAGATATATTTTTGTTAAAGCTCAAGAGTGTAGACTTAGCTCAAATATGAGACATGCCTGCCCTAGACATCTGTCTATTGGACTATAATAACTCAATACGCAAAGGCAATCCTCATTATTAAACCAATCTTCCACAAGTCTCCCTTTCTTTCAGAAAAAGTCAAAATTGATTTTTCAGATGAAATAAATATGTTAATATGTATTCTAGTATCAAACACCTCACTTCTGAAATCTAAGAAAAAATACCTGTTGGGGATTCACGCTGCCCTTCAACCAGCCCTTGGGCAGTGTGGGAGGGAGCCCCTCCCACCTTCCAGCCTCAACCGGAAGAGAAGTAAGCGGTCCCCGCCTCCCAGCTTGGCCACGTGTCTAATGGCAGAGGCCGACCCTTGGGGGATTGTGGCCCCGCCCACAGAGGAAGTTTCATGACATCCCCTGATGGGCAGCCCAGTTTAGCCAATTAGCTAGTCACCCCAAGTCCCTCCCCTTCCGCCTTTGTCACCGTAATAAATTCTTCTGCCTGCCCCCTGGGCGGGCGAGACCCGTTCAACCATCAGGCTGTCTCCCCGGAATTTTCTTCCTGCTTTGGACACGTGAGGGGGGCTGACAGGGAAGGGGATTTCGGCATTTCTCCTCAACTCAGCAAAGTCCACCAAGATACTTCTGCCGGTGGGAGGGGTAGGGCTGAGTGTCTTTCATAGTTTAGAATTCAGGCATCTCCCCTGGAGAAGTAGGGAGAGGGGTCCCAGAGATCCCGACAAATACCAATGATGTATTGAGTAAAAGCTAGTCTCAATTATACAATGGCTTAAGGAAAAGAGAAAGTAGTCATTCATTTCTGTTCACCAACCATGTTGGGCTAGCAAACCGTTTACAGTATTGAAGATGCTCTCCTTTCTGGTCATTCAGGAACCTACTGAAAGAGTGCTGCCCCCAGAATATTCAGGCTCTGACATCTCCATGAGGCAACTCCATTCCAGAAAACATAAGCAAGAGAATATTTGCCTCTGAGAGTGATTAATATCTCACTTTTGTTCCCATGCCTTTTGCCAAGCTCCGGCATACTAGGAGGCTGGATAATAGGCCCATAATGTAGCTAAGGAAGGAGAGAAAGAGCTACATACAGATTTTGCAGCAAACACATGGTTGCAAAGAAGTAGCATACTGTTCTCTTCAGCATTTATTAACAACTATATCTTTACTTTGCTCTCTTAAGACTAACCTTAAAGACCTATCTTTTTTTAGTCTACCTGGGAGTAATGCATTTATTCTGTGAAGTAAAAGGGACAGTGGGAAAGGAGAATTGGCAGCCCCTCCTCAGGTTCAATAAAACTATACAGCTTATAGAAAACAAAGCATATTCATGTTGAGGGTCTGGAAGCATGCTTCCCTCTGAGCTATCAGTGCTCTGTATTTCTTGGAAAGCTTTCACATAACCCTGGTAGACATGGATCTCAGCTTGAGAACATGTTACATAAAAGGATCACAAAATTCTAATGTGCCCTTAGAAAAGCACAAAATAATGTACAAAGAAACTTGCCCAAAGTCACTCTACAGAAGTTCATGCACACAGTTGAGCCTTCGGCATAAAAGAATCAAATCTCTCTAGTTTTAATTGCATTTTAAATAAAAGAGATAAGATAGCAGGCATGAGACTGCCATCTCTTGGAAGACTAACTTATAAAGTTGGTCCTTGGCAGGCAAACCAGAACTTAAAGCAGTTGTACAGCATAGTGGCTATGTGAACTCTGATTGCTAAACTCTTCTTAGCCTCACTTTTATCAAAGTAAAGTAGAATAAAGAGAGTTGTTTGAAGATTACTAGACATCTAGCACCAAGCAAGCAAAATGAAAAAGAATATTCAACACAACATTATATAGTGCATCAATTACTGCCCTATTTCATATTGACATTTTCAAACAGGGTATGCAGTGAGGGTAGACAATGACATTATATCCAAAGTTCTGCAGATCCCACACAAATGACATCTTTAATTCACCATACTGTAATTAATTCCATTCTGAATGCTAATAACCTGTCTTTCCATAGTGCATGTGGTAACATGAGTTTCACAACATATTCCATTCTCAACATATCACTCAGACAGAACTCTGATGAATGAGTAACAGTTGCACATATACTCAAAATTTGATGGGCTGCAGGGAAGCAAGATTCAGGCTGAGAAACACAAAGCAGATTCCCCAGGAAACAAAGTCTCCGGGCCTATCACATGTTTAGAACTAACAGTTCTGTATCCAAGACGCCAACCAAGATGCCTCCTTGCTCCCAGAGAAAACACCAGGAGGACCCAAAACCATTAGTTTGATGTATCGTTGGGAAGATTTTGATTCCAATAACAATCTTTCAACTCTGTACATCACCTTTCTAATAACAATTTTAAAAAGTGTAAGGCCTTCAAAATGAGTAAAGAATATATAGAAGAGCTTTTTCTTCCCCCTCACCAGGATGTCCTTCCCAATAAATAAGGTTAAACAAGACTAAACAGTTCAGGTGAACTAAGGGGGAGGGGAGCGGGGTGGGGGTGACTGAGCAGGGAGTGGATTACAAATAAACTACTATATGCAAAGAGCTGTCAGGCTCTGTGAGTGGTCTTGGGAGAGACAAGCAAGATACACACTTGCAGAATGATGCAGCTAGAATATGGGCTCCACCATCACAACTGGGATGTTTTCCTTCAGGCCCTTGGAGGAAAAAATGGTTCCACAGCACTACTTTTCCATCCAAAAAAGGGCATTCGGCAAACTTCCTCAATGTTCAAAATAAGAACACAGTTCTCAAGGATAGAAAGCACCCATTCACCAAATAGGGGAAGATTTTGTCAGAAGTCCTGAAGCCTTTTACAATTCCTGTATTCATTGTTATAAATCCAGGCAGCATATGTTTTTTCATGCTTTGTATTGTGACATGGAGAAACAACAAGACTATGTCAGTACATGGAAGCTAGCTCACTCATTACCCCGGTGATGTTCTATCCAATAGCCACAGAAGGCTCAGCCATCAGAAGTAGCTAAAATCACAGTCAATAGTTAGTGAAGGGGCTGGAGTGTTTAAAATATACCTTCATTCTTTTTCCACACAAAGGCAAAAATGTGGATCTTATCATGATCTGTTCACAGCATAAGGATCAAGGAGCTGAACATAAATACAGGTAACTTTCTCAAATGAGGTTTTCATCCTGTTCAAGATTCAAGAACAACACATAGAAATCTACCTATGTACATCCAAGATTCAGATGTTGGAAGCTCCAGTCAAAAATGTGAAGTAAGATGTGCTACAATCTTTTTGTTTGGAGGCAAGATTAGTTTGCAGCTCTTCAGATAGCCAATTCCTGTCCAGAACCATCTTTTTAAGAGCTGTCAATGTTAAAATACTGTTTCTGGTTAACAAAACCCTTGTGTCTATATCACCATGAGTTAGGGTTCTGAGACACCTGTCACTAGTGGAGTTTATTAGATGACAGACTTAGGAATCTCTGTGCACCTCTCTGAGGCTTTTAGCTGTCTCTGACATCACTGTTTGCCGAAGCTTTCCAACAGATCTGACACAGGAGACAGTGAACCATAGTTTGACAGGCCCTGCAAGGCTAATGAGACCATGTGAGGGTATTTTCCAACTTCATTTAAGAATACTTCCTCCACTCTCTTGAAACCTGTATCTCCTAAGACTTAACATTGGCATCATTTTAACCACATTTACAATTCTCAGAAATAGACAACCAAACAAACAAAAACACAGTGTATCTGAACTGAGATGTTCATTTTCATGGAAGATACTATAACTTCTGCATCCCTGAGTTTGTTTCAGTCTTAGAAGACTAAGAAACTACCTCATTCAAAAGCAAGTATATCCTACAAACAAGAAGCATATAGGAAAGTGCTTTTAACTATAAAATTCATGATATAATTGCTTTAAAATTTGATTGTTCAGTTGGGCATTGAGGCATGTACCTGTAATTTAACTATTGGAAGAAAAGGTTGGGACGACTGAAGTTCAAGATCAGACCAGGCAAAAAATGACATTCCATTTTAGCAAACAAGTTAAGTATGGTTGTTTATGTCTGTAATCTCAGCTATGCAGAAGGCACAGGATAAAAGATGGTTGTCAGAGACAAACGATTTTTGCTGGGCAAAAACCAAAATCAAACAGCAATGGGCTATCCAAAAATATAGCCTAAAAACAAAATAACAAGTGTGGCTTAAGTAGTAGAGTGATTGACTAGAGTTAAAACTCTAATAGGTGGTAAAGAGGGCTGAGGGAGGGATGTGGAATTCATAACTTGATAATGGTTAATTTTCAAAACTTACTCAGATACAGTCAGTGTTAATATCCCATATATATCATTTAATCTACAATGAGAAAATTAGTATGATAAAACACTAGATACCAAAACTATAATCTAAGTCATGATTTTAACAAGAGGATTTGGGGTATGGAAATAGCTACCTGAGATGCAAACTTCCTGAACAGAGGGAGAACTGTAGTCATAAAGCCTTCGGAGTGGAAGTTTCGACCAACTGAAGTCCAATGAAGTCCACAAGGAGAATAAACACTAAGTGTGGGCACAATGTTGGCCTTGGTGGATTCTACTTGTTTCCAAAATGCCTGCTTCCCTATGGTCTATATTCGTTCTTCTTACTTCCTCTTCTTTCTGTCCTTTACTAATTTGTCCTTTTCTACACACTGATAGTACAGTTAGTCACTTCCAGTCAATCTAGTAACATCAATAAAAAAGTTTCATTGTTTTGTGTATGCTGGTACTGGAGCTTGTACTCTGGCTTTGGGCACTATCCCTGAGCTTTTGTAGAGCTAGTGCTCTACCACTTGAGCCACAGCTCCATTCTGGCTCTTTGCTGGTTAATTGGAGATAAGAGTTTCACAAGCTTTAATGCCAAGGCGGTTTCAAACTGTAATCCTCAAATCTGAGTCTCCTGAGTAGCTGGGATACTGTTGTAAGCTACTGAGCCCAGCTTATTTTTAATTTTTAAATACTATGTAATTAATGAAGTAAAATTCACTTTTCAAGTGCACACTTCTGTAAGTGGCAACAAGATTACACTTGTGCAACCTCCATCACAATGAAGATATAAAAGTATTATCAGTGCCAAATATTCTCTGCACCCCATTCTAGTCACACATTCAACTCATGCTCTGTAATTAGCCCCCATGCCCGTGTGTGTGTGTGTGTGTGTGTGTGTGTGTGTGTGTGTGTGTGTGTGTGTTCTAGAAAGGCAAATAGGGCCTCACTAAATATCTCTGGCTGGCCTTGAACTTATAATTCTCCTGCTACACTCTCCAAATCCCAAGATTCCAGGCATACTTCATTACTCTCAGCTTCTTTTCTACCTATAAAAAGAGAAGGGTATGCTATAATAGACTACAGCATATATGCAATTATATAATATGGAGCTTTGTGAGTCAAGCTTCTCTCACTGTAGCACAACTCAGATTCATCTACCTTGAATACTGCCTTAGTTTACCTTTTTTTCAGTACTAAGTAGCACTCTGTCATGTTTCATTCTTTGATACTGTATGAACTAAAAAACCACTGGTTTATTTCCAGTCTTTGATGCTTACAAATGAATATCACATATAGGTTTTTGTGTAAACACAAATTTTCTTTTAGGTAAATTCCAAAAAAGCAAGAATCCTGGATGTCATGACAAAATATATGTTGAACGTTATTAGAAAGTTGCAGACTACTCTTGAGTCGTGTGTACATGGCTATACAATTTGCATCCACCAGTGATCTGTAAATCCTTCTGTCTCTGGGCTGGGTATCACGTGGTATTGAAGTTTACCCTGATTTTAATTATCTCAAAGATACACTTATAATTGCAGTTTAGCTTGCTTTATCTAATGGATAATGACATCAAGTATCTTGTCGTGTGCTTAGGTACTTTCTATGTCATTTACTAAGATCAAATTTTGTACAATTTTTATAGGACTGTTTGTTTTACAGTTGAATGGCAAGAGTTGTTTACATATCCTGGAGACAAATAAGTTTTGTGAATGTCTTCTCCTGGGCTGTGACTTGTCTGTTCATTCTCTTCAGTCTCTTTTGAAGAGAAGTTTTGATTTTGTTTATCAAGTCCAATTTATCCATTTTTCCTACAGTTTGAAGATTTTGATGCCATTATCCTCACCTAACCCTTCTCTTCCCTCAATCTAGCCTCACTTCCCTTTTCCAGACTTTCCCTCAGTGTATAGCCATGGTTGGTCTCAATCTTAAACTCAGGATCCTTTTGTTTCAGCCTCCCCAGTGCCGAGATGACAGACATACATAACCACACTAAGCTAAGTATACATTTCTATATGTGCTAGAGATGTGTATTTCATCATTCTGGTACACTTAGAAATGTTTAGTTGATTATTTTGGTTCTTTCACATTCAATATTTTTATTGATAGGAAATAGAAATATAATGGAACATCTTTACTCTGTGTTGAAAACTCACTAAACTCATTGATTTTCTTCACTTTGTTAGAAATTCTTTGGCATGTTACATAATATGAACATGTCTCCTTCTAGCCGCCATGACTTCCTTTACCTTACCTAAAGTGCTGGTTCCCTTCAGTTACGATGTTGATGGAAATGATAGGAATACAATTCCTGGCTTCTTTCCCAGTTTTGGAGGTGGCTGAGGTAGAATCTGGTATATCAGCATGACACCTAGGCTGGCCTTGAAATTGCTATACTTCTGCTTCAGATTCCCAACTACTAAGATTACAAACCTGTACCCTCATACTTGGCAAGAAAATTCTTCTTGTCCCCCATTTGCTATGAGTTTTTGTTAGGAACAGATTGACACTGTCAATTTTATCTCAATTATTGAAAAAATCTTAGTTTTTTCTTGGTTGAATTTCATTGGTAGACTTTTACAAATTGAATTAGGGATATATTCCCAGGATAACACCCATAAAATCTTCCTTACATACACTTGATTCTTCAACAATAATTCATTAAATCCATATTCATGATGATGTTGGTTTACAGTTTTCTTTCTGGTAATGTTTGTGACTTTTTTTTCTGGTTTTCATATCAGCGTTATGCTAGCCCTGTGAAATGAGATGGAAACTGTTCTGTAGGTCTAATTTTCTGGAAGAGTTTAGGTCAAAATGATATAATTTCTTCCTTTAACATTTTATAAAATTGCTAATTATTACATCTAGGCCTTGAGTTTTATGCTGGGAAGTCTTGTGTGTTAAGTATGTGGAATTTGAATTTGGGGACTTGCTTGGCTGGCATTCTACCTCTTGAGCTATGGCTACAACCCTGTTTGGGGAGGGTTTGGGGGGGTTATATCCTATTTATTTTGGAGACAGAGTTTCACAGACCTTTCTGCCCAATTTGGCTTTGAATTCCAATCCTCTGAATCTCAACCTCTTAAGTAGATAACATTACAGATGCCCATCACTAGCACACATTTTCTAGGAATATTTTTATTTGAAAATTTCATGTTAATAATAAAGAACTACTCAAGTTGTTTCTGAATGGATTAATTTTGGTATTTTGTTTCCTAGAAGAAATTTGTCTACGTCATCTAACATGTCGAATTATCTATTAAGTTCTATTTTTATTCTTTGAGTCTCTTTAGGGCTTATAGCCAGGTCTCCTTTTCAGATGCTACACTGATCATCTGTGACACTTTTCTTTCTTTCTTTCTTTCTTTCTTTCTTTCTTTCTTTCTTTCTTTCTTTCTTTCTTTCTTTCTTTCTCATCTGTGACACTTTTCTTTCTTTCTTTCTTTCCTTCCTTTCTTCCTTTTGTTTAATATATCTTGCAGTTAATCAACTTCACTCATTTTTCTCGAGTATTATTTCAGTTTTATTGGCTTTTTCTCTTATTGTTTTACTTTCTTTGGCCTAATCTTAATTATACCCTTCCCATCTCTTGCTTTGGTGTAAACTGGTACATCTTTTATAAGGCAGATGCTTGTGTCATTAATTTAAGAAGATTTTTTTTCTTAAAAAGCAAATGTAAATTTGATTCCAAACAGTGCTTCATGTGTTTCTTGCAAGCTATGGTGTACTGAGTTTTCATTTTTAATTAATTCAAAATACATTTCCAATTTCCCATGCAGCTTCCTTTTTCATCATGCGAAACTGAGGAGGTTGTTTAATTTGACAATGTTTAAGGATTTTACAAACTTATCCTACTGATTTTTACATTAATTTCATTTTCAAAAGAGAACATACTTTGTACTATTTTGATCCTCTTAAATTTGTTGCAAAAATAGAACCTGGCTAATCTTAGTGAACGTGCAAAGACCATGTTATGCCACTTTTGGATAGAATGTTTGCTCTGTGGAACAAAGTGAACCCGTCCATAGTCCTACATGCTGGTCAGGTGACTCAGAGCAAAATACTCATATCTCTAAATAAACCACATTTATTCTATTAGCTTTCATTTCTAGTGTTTTAAAGTTGTGCTATTAAATATAAAGAATTTTTTTGAATTCTAAAACTCCCTGTGTTCCTGGCAAGCTGACCATTTTTATCGTTACAAAATCTACCTTTTTTTTATCCCCGGCAATATTCTTGCAATAGATTTTGTATAAGCATTTAGAAACTCTATCTTTTTTGTAATATCATTTAAAATCATCTATATCTGTACTTCAGGGGTTTCTCATGGATATCAATTATCTGGGACTTGCTTTTTATATATAATTTGACAATCTGTATTAACTCAGCATTTAGATTATTGGCCTGTAATGTTATTAAGCAGTTGGATGACAATCTATCGTCTGCTTAATTCACTGATTCTGTCAATCTGTTCTTTGTTAACTTTCCTTTTGTTTCCTCCATACTTTTCATTTAGCTGGGTATTTTTATTCCATTTTATTTTCACTGCTGGCTTAAGTTTATACTTTCATTTTAAATATTTTAGTCAGCTTAGAGAAAATAACCTTTAAATAATTACAATCTACTTTCAATAATGTTAGTTCAAGTCTAATATGGGAACCACAATATTCTCAACTTCTCTGCCTCATGTCTTAAAATTGTCATGTTTATACCCTGGCTTATAATATGAACTATAATGTCTTTTAAAATTTTTATTGTTATTGTAAAGAAGATATAGAGGGTTTACAGTAAAAAGTATAATATCGTTTCTGCTTTACCTTCTCTTGAATCATTTCCAGAACTACTTTTCCTTTGGAGAAAATTACAGCCATATTTTCCATATAATAAACCTACCAAGAACTCTATACATGTATTACACCAATGTTAATTTTCTCATTTTGATACTGCACTCAAATTATATAAAAAGAAATCAATAGAAGGAAGTGGGTAGGGACATGTTAGACTGATATTTTCACAACCTCCTGAGAATTTGTAACTGTCAAAAATTTTCTTTAAAGTAAAAATCTGTGTACTGTCTTGACATTTAATATTCACATTACTGTATTAAGCAAGGCATATTTAAGGTAAAAAGTAAACTATAACTAAACAATACCACTTATTTATAAATTGTGAATGATCTAGATAAAATACTGTTACTTTATTACCACATAGTATAACAGTTTTGAGTCACAAAAATTCCAAAGAGTAAATTATCATAATTTTGATTTTATAAAAGTTCGTGAGAATGTAAAGAAGGTAGCTTCAAACAGAACTTGGGAGATCATAAACATTCAAAAGCTAAAAGAAGACAAACCTGAATAGATCTAGGACCAAGTGGCCAAAGAGTAGGTCAAAGTTTCAAGGAAGATAGCATATTCTGAAATAACAGGTATTCTGAAGAGCTGAGATGTAACCACAGGTTGTCTGACTCCAAAGCGTACATCCATTATTACATTCAAGTACTTTTATATTTGCAGCAAATGGTACAAATGAGGAACTGGAGGTACTACCCTAATACAATTTGGGTGACTACATTCTATAAATAAAATTAAAATGCAGCATGAAAAGGTTTTATGTGAAAGAGATAAGCCAAGGTTAAATGAGAAATCAGAGATACTGGTAGATTCAAAGAATGATCAAAAGAGGGAGAAGACAAATTCTTTCAAGATGCTGACATTCCTATAAAACATACTAATATGTAACTATGAATGACACACACACACACACACACATATACATATGACATCCCTTCAACAATCTCTTGATTATAACATGGTATGATAAGTCTGATACCTTTCCAAGTTGTTTTCTTCATAGAAAAGAGTCAAAATACATTAAGAACAATAACTTCTGTGAAGTGAGGTAGAGTGACTTTCATCTTGCATTTTATACATTGGATTTAAGAAAATCCATTGATGACCACATGATTATCTTAAAATAACAGGCCTTTGAAAATAAAGAGTAAAGGAAGATGGCAGAGGAGCAGCAGAGCCCTAGCTAAGCTCCCTCCGACATCACAGTTTCCCACTCCAGGGAAACTTTTACTCCTAGAAAGATAGCCCAAGTAAGTTATACCAGTACAGGGATTCTGGCCAGAAAGAAAAAATCGATTTTGCTGGCCTGAAAACACAGATTTGAGCTCCGGGCAGCGACTCGCCGCCACACCAGTGCCAGCACAGCGCCCCGCACTCTGCGCACCTTAAGCACACCAGAGGCGACCAGGGAGAAATCCTCCAGAAGGCGCAGACACACACGGATCACAGGCTGAGCACGGACGGGTCGAAATCGCAGAGAAAGCGTGAGTACCCCACAAAAGGCATTCTCACTCGTGCCCACAGATCAGCTCCTTGAAGGAAGCCCTTCCCCACCGCAAGAGCAAAGCGCCATCTTCGACACTGGCATAGGGTCAGACCAGACTGGAACTAAAGCAGGCCTGGGGAAAGCGAGGACAAAGGAGCCATCTTTGAAAGGGACAAGAGGGACCAATCAGTGAGAGCCAGCTCCACCCAGGAGAACTACCCCTGTCCAGGCGGGAGGCTCATCCTGGGCTGTAGCTCACATACTTGTGTGAACTCAGCCAGAGGTGCCCCGCCCTGCCCGCTGGAATTCCTAAATTAAAACCGAAAGCTGCAAGCAGCTACCGGCGGCAAGGAACAACCAGAAGGGAGAACAAACAGTTCCCGAGACAGATAAATGGTCCCAGCACAGAGGAAGCCCAATTCCCAGCCTGAAACGGAGCTGAATCCTTAGCCAGCTCAGCCCAGGAGGCCCCCCCACCCCCCCAGGAGGGAGGGACCTCCCCCAGGCAAGCAACTCTCAGCCAGGTAAACCAGGCCAGAGGCACCCTGCCCTGCTGAGTCCACAGCCTATTCAAACACAGGCTTTAAAGGCAGAGGCCCCACAGCAGACAGGAGGAGCCACTATCCACAAGACTGTTCATATCCCCCATCTACAGTGGACGCCCCAGGCCTACCTGCAAGCTGTGTGAACCAGAGAGCCCCAGGATTTCACTAACAGGGAAGGAAGTGGGTCAGAGCAGATCCACCCCCTGCAAACTGAAAGCAAGTCAAACCAGCCAAGCAGCAAAATAGACTTTAGACCATCAAAAGGAAAGCAGAGACTGTAGAAAGCCCACCCAAATAAGGAAGACTCCATATTTTTTTCAAAACATTTTTAAGCATTTTTTTTTCATTTCTGAAACGTCATTGGTTTTGTGTTTCACATTTTTACCTGTTTGTTTTATCAAGCTTTTTTTGTTGTTGTTGTTGTTCATTTTTCTGGTGTTTTTCTTTTTTTTGTTTTTAAATAACATTTCTCAGTTTTGTGCATTTGCCTTCCACTATTTCTTCTTTATCTCTCTCTTCACATTCTCTTTCTTTAAAAATTTACTTTCCTATGAATAACACCTCGACTCTTTTCTGCTAAAACTCCATTGTCTATCATTTTAACCTTGTTCTTCTTTCTACGCTTCTCCACAATTCCATGTCACTGAAACTAAACCAAATCATCACACACACACACATACCCCATACATTTTACTCTATTCGCCTTACTACCTCTAACTTACCCTCGTGACTTACTTCCAGGAACTCCAGATTCCATTGACCCCTGGTTATTGGATAGAGGGTATCCCTGCTCAATCAGAGTGAATCAAAGGAGTTCAAAGACAATGGCACCAGTCCAAAAAGAATTTAATATAAGAACAAAAATTGCTCATAGGGTTGTAACAGTACATAAGTAACTACTGAACACAGGGCTCAGGATTGGTTGATATATTGAAGTTGTATTCTTTAGGAACAACAAATCTAATTTTATATACAGGTATACAAGGTATCTGTATACAATTGTGAACTTCTAAGATTTACACAACAGTGCTTGGTAAGGTCTGCTTTGGGTCTTAAACGGTGCTCACAAGTGCTTGTAGATTGGCATTCCCAATCGAAACGGGCAGAAGAAACACAAGAAAGATGGCAAACAATGGAGTCTCATCTCCCACTCAAAACAAGCAGAAAGCAGAGCAGTCAATCAAAGACATAGAAGAGAACCCTCAAAATGCTCTACAAAGTCTACTGATAAATATGATAAATGAAAAGTTTGAATCTCTTCAGTCAACTATTCTAGAGCGTGAAGAAGCAAAGCAAAAATTAATGGAGAATTTCATGGCCTCCACAAATAGAAAGATGATTGAACTTCAAGAGTCAAACGAAAAGATAGTTACCCAGCTAAAAGATTTGAGATACAGCACTCAAAACCAAATTAATGAAGTTAATGAAGTAAAGAAGTCCATGCAGGACCTAAGAGATAAGTATAGCAAGGACATGGAAATCATCAGGAAAGTCCAGTCAGAAGGAAAAGAGATTCGATATCAAGTAGCTAGCCTACAGTCCCGACTAACTGAAGCAGAGGATCGAATTTCAGGAGCTGAAGATTCCCTAGAATCTATGGTGAAAGATCAAAAATCAATACAAAATCAATCCAATCGACAAAACAGATCACTCCAGGAGCTCCAAGACTCAATAAGGAAGCCCAATTTAAGGCAAATAGGTATTGAGGAAAACCTGGAGAAAGAAGTTAATGGAATAGGCAACCTATTTAACAGAATAGTAGCTGAGAACTTCCCAAATATCCAGAAGGATAGGCCTATAGATACAAGAAGCATTTAGAACCCCAAAGCGACCAGACCAGAACAGGACATCCCACCAACACATTGTGATCAAAACAGAATCAAAAGAGTGCAAGGAAAGAATCCTTAAAGCTGTTAGGGAGAAGAAAACAATCACATATAAAGGAAAAGCAATCAGAATTACCCCAGACTTCTCAGCAGAGAAGCAAGGAGAGCATGGAATGAGGTATGCCAAACCCTAAATAAAAATAACTACCAACCAAGAATACTGTACCCAGCTAAACTCTCATTCATAGCGGAAGGTCAAATAAAAGTCTTCCACAGAATGAACTGAACAATTCATGGGGGGGGGGGGAGGGGGAGGGGGGAGGGGGAGGGGGGAGGGGGAATGAGAGAGGAGGTAACAAACAGTTCAAGAAATGTATCCAATGCCTAACGTATGAAACTGTAATAATAAAAAAAATTTTTTAAGTCTTCCACAGTAAGGAAAAACTGAAACAATATATCTCTACCAAACCAGCTTTACAAAAAATCCTCAAAGATGTACTATACAGGGAAAATAATCAAGATCCCAATACAGACAGAGAAATGAACCCTAAATAGTAAACCATAATATCAGCTTTTAACAAGATAGTGATAATGAAAGGAACAAATGATCATCTCTCAATCCTAACTCTCAACAATCAAACGACATAGGCTCATAAGTTGGATCAAAAATCAAGATTCATCTTTCTGCTGCCTCCAAGAGACACATCTATCCAGAAAAAGTAAACATCTTCTAAAAGTGAAAGGCTGGGATAAAATCTATCAAGCAAATGGCCCCCATAAGCAGGCTGGCGTTGCAATCCTATTATCAGATAAAAATGACTTCAAATTAAAAAAAGTAAGAAGAGACAAAGAAGGTTACTACTAGATTCTAATAAAGGAATCTCTCCTTCGGAAGGATATAACCATCCTAAATATCTACACACCAAATTAGGCAAGAACAAAGTATAAAAGGGGTCCAAATAGGAAAAGATGAAGTTAACCTTTCTCTCTTCACAGATGACATGATCCTATACCTAAAGGACCCCATTAACTCTACTCCCAAGCTACTAGAGCTGATCCAAAACTTTGGCAAAGTTGCAGGATATAAAATAAACGCTCAAAAATCAAAGGCCTTTCTATATGCTAATGACACGAATGCTGAGGCTGAAATCAGGAAAGCAACTCCTTTTGTAATAGCCTCAAAAAACATAAACTACCTTGGAATAACCTTAATATCCAACACCATTTTTTAATGAAATAGAGGAAGCAATCCAGAAATTTATATGGAATAATAAAAGACCCAGAATAGCAAAAACAATCCTAAGCACAGTGCTGGAGGAATTACAATACCGAACTTCAAGCTGTATTATAAAGCTACAGTAATAAAAACAGCTTGGTATTGGCACTAGAACAAGCCTGAAGACCAATGGAACAGAATTGAAGACCCAGAAATGAACCCACACAATTATGCCTACTTAATCTTTGATAAAGGAGATTAAAAAAATAGGATGGAAGAAAGACAGCCTCTTTAACAAATGGTGCTGGCAAAGCTGGTTCAACACACGCAACAAACTAAAACTAGATCCTTATATATCACCCTGCACCAAAATCAATTCCAACTGGATCAAAGACCTCGAAATTAAAACAGATACCCTAAAAACACTAAAGGAAGGAGTAGGAGAAACACTTGGGCTCCTTGGCACAGGACGGAACTTCCTTAACAAAGACCCAGAAATGTGACAAATCAAAGAAAGGATGGACAAATGGGACTGCATCAAATTGCAGAGCTTCTGAAGGGCAAAGGACATAGCTCACAAGATAAACAGAAAGCCCACAGATTGGGAGAAGATTTTTACTGGCCATACAACAGACAGAGGCCTCATATCTAAAATATATGCAGAACTAAAAAAATTAAATTCCTCCAAAACAAAACCTCAACGAACCAACAGCCCCTTCAACAAGTGGGCCAAAGACTTAAAAAGAGATTTCTCTGATAAGGAAATGAAAATGGCCAAGAGACATATGAAAAAGTGCTCTACATCACTGCCATAAAAGAAATGCAAATCAAAACAACATTGAGATTCCATCTCACCCCAGTAAGAATGTCCTATACCAAGAAAACTAACAATAACAGCTGTTGGAGGGGATGTGGCCAAAAGGGAACCCTACTTCATTGTTGGTGGGAATGTAAACTGGTTCAGCCACTCTGGAAAGCGGTATGGAGATTCCTCAGAAGGCTAAACATAGAGCTCCCCTATGACCCAGCAGCCCCACTTTTGGGCATCTACCCAAAAGATCACAAACAAGAACACACTAAAGCCACCAGCACAACAATGTTCATCACAGCACAATTTGTCATAGCTAGAATTTGGAACCAACCCAGATGCCCCTCAGTAGACGAATGGATCAGGGAAATGTGGTACATATACACAATGGAATTTTATGCCTCTATCATAAAGAATGACATTGCCGCATTTGTAAGAAAATGGAAGGACTTGGAAAAAATTATACTAAGTGAAGTGGACCAGACCCAAAGAAACATGGACTCTATGGTTTCCCTCATAGGGAATAATTGGCACAGGTTTAGGCTAGTCACAGCAGAGGATCACAAGAGCCCAATAACTATACCCCTTTTTTTTTTTTTTTTTTTTGGCCAGTCCTGGGCCTTGGACTCAGGGCCTGAGCACTGTCCCTGGCTTCTTCCCGCTCAAGGCTAGCACTCTGCCACTTGAGCCACAGCGCCGCTTCTGGCCGTTTTTTGTATATGTGGTGCTGGGGAATCGAACCTAGGGCCTCATGTATCCGAGGCAGGCACTCTTGCCACTAGGCTATATCCCCAGCCCCAATAACTATACCCTTATGAACACAAAAGATGATGCTAAGTGAAATGAACTCCATGTTATGGAAACGACTGTTATATCACTGTTGTAATTGCATTCAACATGCGATGTGAAACCATAGCTTCTATTTTTGATGATCCTCTTGTATGCCCTTCCTGTGGTCGTACCTTCACTATCTCTGTATCTTATCTGAGTACATGGGAAACCATGTATACAGGTATTAGAACTAGAAAACTGTAAGGGAATGCCAAAATCGAGAGACACAGGGTAAAGAAGACAAACTATTACAAAAGCAATACTTGCAAAACTGTTTAGTGTAAATCTACTCAACAACTCATGGAGGGGTGGGGAAGGAAAAGGGGAGGGGGAGGGGGAATGAAGGAGGAGGTAACAAACAGTACAAGAAATGTATCTAATGCCTAAAGTATGAAAATGTAACCGCTCTGTGTATCAGTTTGACAATAAAATAAAAAAAAAAAAGAAAAGAAAGAGTAATGACCAAAGCCAGATGCTGGTGGTTCATATATGTAATGCTAGCAACTCAGCAGGCTGAGATGCTTAGAATTACGATTTGAAACAAAAAAAAGTAGAAAAGTACATGAGACTCCATCTCCAAAATAATGAGGGGGAAAAAAAAAAACACAAAACAGCCTGGAGACATGGATCAAGTGACAGAGCATCAAACTACAGAGCAAGGCAAGCAAGTACAAGATCTTGAGTTCAAACCCCAATATGCTACCCTCTGTACCTGCCCGGACACACACAGATACAAAAAAGAAAAAGACTAAGAGTCTTATATGATCTAGACATTCCAAGTCTAACCTCAAATAAGCAAGTCACTGTTCAATAGTACAATTTAGTCTTATCTCCTTAGACTCTGCACCTGGTATGTCCTAGGCTGATAACCTCAGCTCTGAGCTTGGCCTGTCACTTTCCTGGAATGTGAGAGAAATAGGATGTGATTGAAGATGAACACCTCTTTCCTGCTTGTTTGCTCTCCTCAAAGTAGGTGGGCTATTGTCCCTGGCAAGCTGGAGCTAAAGAACTGCTCTGCCTTATCTGTACAGAATGCTGTGTTTTGCTATACACCATAGCTTTGGTGTGGGGAGTCCTATATCAGCCTGTGGCAAAGAGTACAGAAATCATAACACTGTCACATACAGGACAGTAGTTCTCCTGCTACTTCTAGGATAAATGGAGTTTTAAAATTAAATGGGATTAGCCCTGTCAAATTGAGAAGCCTAAAAACACACATATATTAACTGCTAGCCTGCTAGAAAAGGAGTCATTTTCACACTGTTGGCTGGCATCTTTATTTTCTAATTAGGAAATTCTTTGAGAAATGGTGCCTAAGAGGGGCACTGAAATTTCCTTTAGTTTTTCCAAAAACGTTTGGACCACTGATTTACTCTTTAGTCCTAATTTGACCAGTTAACTAAAGTGCTTTGCAATGGTCACATTACTGTTCAGAAAATATCTAGGGAGTTGTTTTGAGAAACATAAGAAAGGAATATTACCAAAGAGTAATTATCTCTGGATGGCTTCTTCCTAAGAGAAATTTTACAGCAAATATATTCAGCAGTACTGAGTTTATGCCTTTTACTGTGGACTATAAAAAAGTAACAATAATATAAACCCTCAATTCTTCATTTAAAAAAAAGCTTCAAAACATCCTAGTATGTGAAATGGTACATATTATGAATAATGTTTCATGACTTCTATTTTATTTTCCTGTGAGCTATGAATAATTTGAAATTTTATGTTAACAATATACCAATATAAAAGTTAGTTTTGGTGGTACTTACAAAGGCTTAATGGCATATCTAAACTGATCCCAAAATAATTTATAAACTCTGAAAAAAAGTGTATTTCATATTTGGCTGATCATCTTATTTGTTAGAAATTATCTATACTACATAACATCCTGACATTAGGAAACACAAATGCTTATTCTGCCTCAGTAACAAAGTGCTTTATCAAATATCAATCTCATGGCTAGCACAAACTACACAGTAAAACACTGAAGAGCTAGAGGGCTAGGGATGTAACTCAATGATAGAGTGCTTTGTGCCTAATATGCATAAGGCCCTGCATTCAATCCCTAGCATTGCAGAACAAGTGACATCCTTGGAAGCCTTAGCTAAATCTGGGGGAACATAGCCCCCAGAGAGAAGGGTCTCTCTCATGCCTCCTGTACTGGAACACTACATACTATTCAGCTCCATAAGTGGCCATTGAGAGAGAAAAAAAAACAACAGTTCAATGAAAGAAACAGTGCTTAATCCATATTTTTCCAATAAATCTTTCAGATAATGACGCTGGAATCCTCAACTGTTACAACACAAGCTTCTTAGTAGAACAAGGTGACATAACAATGTTGTGTCACTACTGCCCCAATGTGACAACTGTAAAGTATAAAATCATGACATCATGAAAGCTAAGAAAAAGACAACTGAAAAGACCTGTGGATTGCTGTTTGTCCTACGTCCTCCCGTTCACTACAGTGGCTGAATTATTACATTTCATAGCACTTAAGGGTTTTTAGAATTAACTATGGGTCAACAATCACTAAACACATCAACAAGTGACACTCATTGAAATAAATCATACCAAATGGGCAGCATATTATAAGCTGTCATGACAGTACCACTACTTTCATAAATAAAAAATGAGAATTAAACTTTCATAGTAAAATATTTCACCAGACTAGATGGCAATTTTTGACACAGTCAATTCATCATTGTAAAAATCAGATGAGGTTCAGTCTGCTGTGGTCAGAAAGCTCATTAGTCTATTAAAATTATACCTTTGCCAGGATGTCATGATTCTTTTTGCTGAAAAACGTCTGCTATTTAGTAAAAAAAAAAAAAAAAAAAAAAAAAAAAATTCATGGCAATATATTTTTGCTTTGACCAAAGCAAAAACTATTAAAAATTGATGACTTTTTAAAATTAATTTTAGGCAACAGATAGATGGTTCTACGGAAAAAACAAAGTTTTAATTAACCTTACACATATTCCTGTAATGATAAGTTATCCCTTAACTTGATTTTCCCCACATAAAGTAAAAGCTTTTATTTCTATATACAGAAGAAATATACTTTCTGTTCCTAACAGAAAAAAAGCCCCTAAATTTAAAATTTTTATCAGACAGAAAAATAAGGAGATGAGTAAACAAGACTGAATATGCTTCAAGTATTTGATAGAGATACATGAAACAGAACAATCAAATCTATTGAAATTGTTGGAAAAAGTGAGAGGGGGTTAGCTACAATGACAGTATAAGGTTTTTAGGTACAGTGTACACATCTGGAAATGTTACAGTAAAATCCTTCTTGTGTAATTAATGTATGCTAATAAAGTCTTAGAAAATAAGGACAGAAACCAATACATTTCTGAAAGATCACTGTAAAGTTAAAACTGGAATTAAAACTAAACAGGATTCTGAATATTTTCTGTGCGTTTGAGAAAAACCCTTTGCTAACATCCATTGTAGTCTGTGACAGTGTCTTTGTAGGGGACATTTATCTTTCATGGGAAGACTAGACATCCTTCTTGCTAATACTTTTTGATTTTAAAAAACAAAAACATGTATCTTAAGTAGATGTACAAAGGGGGGTTCAATTCCACAAGTCTTCTTGCTTATGTTTTGTACATCATACTAATTCAATTTTATGTTCAACTTATTCCTTTTGTTCTGACAACATAAATGAAACTTCTAGAGCTGATACTGTCGCAGTTTACTATACTCCAGAAGACATATGCAATAAAAGACATAATTATCACAAACCAAATTGAAATCCATAGAAAGAGCAGTCCATTGTTCACTGTGCCTACTAGCAGAACATCACTTATCTCTGGTTCCTGTCAATCTCTAGCACTCTGTAAAAGAGCAATGTATCTATCTGGGAGCAGAAGGTTCTAGCATCCTAGCATATAAGCCAAATCCAGATGGTCTTCAAGGCTCCCAACTAAAGTGTATGTAGTATGTGTTTTCCCCTAGCCCTGTGCCTCCATCACTCCAGAGGAACTCTGTAATCAGAATACAACAGAAGAATTGCCCAGGAGTATATGCCAGGACTCTCTGGCTTCACTCTCTGTCTCCCATCTAATGCTTTACAGCATCCACCCAAATTTAAACAATTATAAATTTTCTTATTTTTTCCAGTCCTAGGACTTGAACTCAGGACTTAGGTGTTGTCCCTGAGCTTTTCACTCAAGGCTAGTATCTACCACTTTGAGCCACAGCACTTCTTGCAGTTTTCTGGTGGTTAAAACTGGAGATAAGAATCTCATGGACCTTCCTGACCAATCTGGCTTTGAACTGCAGTCCTCAGTGCTCAACGTCCAGAGTAACTAGGATGACAGGCGTGAGGCACCAGCGCCCAGAGTCTCGTGAAAGGGCCAGAAGTTTGGCCTAGTGGTAGAGTGCTTACCTAGTATGCACGATGCCCTGGGTTTGATGCTTGGTACCACATACACAGAAAAAGCCAGAAGTGGTGCTTGCTCAAGTGGTAGAGTGTTAGACTTGAGCAAAAGAACCTTAGGGATAGTGCCCAGGCCCTGAATTCAAGACCCAGGACTGGCCTTAAAAAAAAAAAGTTAAAAAACAACAAAAACAATACCCAAACAGAATCCCTGTCCTTAAGGGTGCTGTGAAATATAAAGCCATTACTAGTAAGTTTGTTTTACTTTAAAACATGGTCATATCATGCATTCATCATATGAAATGCATATATTGCTTCACTGAACTATACAGATCATCCAAATATTGGCACATTTCGTTGCAAAATGTCCAAAGAGACATTGCATTAATACTGTCACTGATCTGATCAATCTTCTCCCCCTTTAAGTATTGGGAAACTGTCAAGATGACAGTGATAGAAAAAGGGTTTTCCCAGTTATAACTTCCACATAAATAGCTAAATTCCTAAGTAACAAATACTGTTACTATTTTTTAGAAAAGTTTTAATGACAATTGTCGGTCATTCATTAAAACTTTTTCTGTCTCTCTTCTTTATTAAAGGCTGCTAGAGTCAAAAAGCAATCTCTAATAATGTCACAACTTCATCAAGGACCATCCTAGCTAAAAGTATTTTTTCTTCCTTTTTTTTTTCTCAAGTGTGTGACACTGAAAAATATAATGACTACTAGTGCCATTTGGTGCCACCCTTTGATTTGTGACAAAGTGTCAGCCATTTTTTAACAGTGTGCTGGACCATGCTTGCACAAGGCCCTGAGAGCTTATTATAAAATAATCAAATTCTGAGAGCTGGCTGACATCACAATGGTAGTCTGAAATTGGGCAAGGTGAGGGTATTTCCACGAATGAAATCCATAATTGTGACAAATGGGACTTTTTTCTCTTCTAGACAGCTATGTGTAAAATATTTACCAACACATCACTAGCTTTCAAAACTGGCTTTGGCATCTGCAATCATTAATATGAAATTAAACACCTCAGAAGGATGTGAAAATGAGGCCTTTAAAGCACACTTGAGAACCTCTAGTCTATTCTAATCTAATTTATCACCAAGCAATGGTCAGATTACCAAAGCAGAATCCTTAACTTTGAAAGGATCCCTCCTGAGAAGTTGTTCAATACATTTCCTCTGTAAGAGGGCAGAGAACAAGGCAAGAAATAGATGAAGCACAGTTAGTAGGAATCACAATCATTGCCAGGCCCCAAACTACTGAAAACCTGGAGCTGCCACCACCATGTAGAAGGATGGAAGCAAGGCCACAGGCTGGTGTTAAGCATAAACATCATGAGCCAATCATTTTTCTATATGCAATGCCTGTATTCTAAAAGATGCAATGGCTGTATTACTTTGGATTGCTGTTTTAGAAAATCGTGATCTTAACATTTGTAACAATAACTGGAAAGCAAGATAGTAAAATCCCAGGCATGAGTAGTAAGTAGCAAAGTCTCTCTATGTCATCCTCTCATAGAAATGACAGAATACTCTTGATTAATGAGATTTCATTCAAAAGAAAATTCCTGTAGCTATAAGCACCCCAAAGGCTTAAATAGTTAAATCCTTACCAGTATTGAGGATATTAACGAGAAAAAAAAATCAGTGGCTGGGAATATGGCATAGTGGCAAGAGTGCCTGCCTCGTATACATGAAGCCCTGGGTTCGATTCCTCAGCACCACATATATAGAAAAGGCCAGAAGTGGCACTGTGGCTGAAGTGGCAGAGTGCTAGCCTTGACCAAAAAGAAGCCAGGGACAGTGCTCAGGCCCTGAGTTCAAGCCCCAGGACTGGCAAAAATAAAGAAAAAGAAAAAAAATCAGTGTGACAATACATAATACAACTCTCACTATATCCTAGACCTTTTTATTACACTTTTTCTTTCCTTCTTTCAACATCACCCACTACAGAGGAGATTCAGAGGGGTAGATCTACGTGGTCATGGTTGTCTTAAGTAGAAGCTACAGGACTCACACAGCTTACCTCAGAACCTGCAAGCCCAATCAAACTAACAAGAGGCTTCCTATAATTACTTATCTAAAGGGCAATTCAGACGCAGAAAACCTTTGATATGGAGATCAATAAATCCAATCCATTGCAACTAAAAACTGTGCTGGTACCTGTATATAACCATGGGCTCAAGTGATATAACGATATCACTGAATTATGCAATTGTGCCTAAAATACACTGCAGAGTTATATTAAATCATGTTAACTGCAAATATTAAAAGTTCCTCACTTTCTATAAAAAGTATTTTATAACCAGGTACTCACTGGTGGCTCATGCCAGTCACTGTAGCTACTCAGGAGGCTAAGGTCTGAGGATCACAGTTTGAAGCCAGCCCAGCCAGGAAAGTCCATGAGATTCTGATCACCAATAAACTACTCAGAAAAGGCTGGAAGTGAAACTGCCTCAAGTTGTAGAGGGCTAGCCTTGAACAAAAGATAGCTCCCAGGCCTGATTCAAGCCCCAGGACTGGTACCACCCCAAGAAAAAGGTACTTCACAACATTCATTATTGAATTATGAAACCAACCTTTTGATGAATGGGTAACCCAATTAATACTAAAACACTGAACAAACAAAAATGAAGGTCATTACTCAGCCTCTCTTTCCAGTGAAAAAATGAATCCTAGTTTTATGATTAACTCTTTCCTTTTTAAAAATATTTCATTCTTTTCTTTTTTAGGTATCTTTACGTAGTTACATAAAAGAGTTGCCATTTAACAAAGCAGTTTTTTAATACAATGCATCGTGATCAAAGTCCTTCCAACATTCTCACCTGGTCCACCTCCTGGTCCACCCTTTTCTTACTGTCTTAATTTTGTAATACATATATTAAACTCTTGATTGCATCCTCCCATCTCTTCTCTTCATTTGTCTACACCTCTCCCCTTCACCTCATTGTAAGAACCCATTTCCTGGTGCTTACTTTTCAAAAACTTAACTGCTCTGCTTTCAGATGCTGTTGACCAAACAAAACTCAACTGGCTGTTCAGTGCCATCCCTCAGCTGCCTCTGCTTGGCAGCTGTTTGTTGAGATTGACCCAGTCAGAGTTCGAATGAAGGGGTGACTCTGCCTCCAGAACCCTGACCTCAGCTCACTCACTCAATTAAAAGATCTGTGTAATCATGACTCGCACAGACAAGATGAAAATAAGTGAAGCATTTAGCAATTCAAGCTAAAAAACTAAGATTACTCTCATAATACTTTTTAATCATAAACTATTTGAAGTTCTACTTATCTATCTAACAATGTTTTTAAAATTAGTCCTCAGGAAAAATGAGTTCAAAACTGAAAACTGAAGGTTCCAATCAATTTCCTTTTGCCTCACAGTTCTCCTCTCAACAGATAAAGAAAAATCCATAGTAACAAGATAACATTTCATGCATTTACACATTTTCTCCTATAGACATCTACAGCCTTCAGAAAGTAGATTATTTGTAGTCATGCCCATCTGACATTTTCCATTTTACTCAAAAGATTTTATGGTTTGGTATTACAGCAATATACAAATTTGACAGTTTGCAATAGGATCTAGTACCCTGTAGCAAATCATTCTGACAGTTAAGTACTATACAACTACTAATGTACTTTTTTTTAAAACAGGGCACGTATTTTAAAGTGGTATAAAGTTGGAAACATGTATATGTTTAAATCATGAAGAATATTATGCTAATGATAATGTAAAATTTTATACTTTATTAAATAGGATGCTATATACCACAATCATGTGAACTACAGCATCCATTCTCTATTTCTTTTTGAAACCACATCATGCTTGATAATTTACAAAGCCTGAATCTAACTAAGCAAGCCATAAGTCCTATGTCAGTGATCAGCCTAGCACAGCCAACACCGTGTCCTGTAGTTTCTCTTCTTCTCTGTCTTTAAATAATTCATTTGCTTATCATTGTCAATGTTTTCTATTTTCTTAGCATTTCTCTGTCCTTAAAAATAACTGAATTATGCAAATGCCTATGTACACAAGTTAATGTGGAGCAAGACTATTTTACTGCCTTCATATTACATTACTATTTTTTGCTTTAACATGATTAAAATTAATCCATGTTTACATTTCCAAAATGCATTAAGAAAGGTCCTGTGAAATACAACATGGATTCCTTTAGACAAGGAATTTGCTTGATAACACTGCTGTAACATTAACTGAATAAAACTAAGTGATCTTACAGCCTGAGAGGCTTACTGCATCTCTTGGTCTCCTCTCTCTTTCTCGTTTTCCCTCTCCCTCTCTCAGTAATTCTATTTTTAGTATTCACTACATCTGATAACATTAGTCAGTTTGCAAGAGAACATATGCTTTTATCTAAGAAATAGGAAGCCTGATTGTATTTTTCTCCCTGATTCAACTATTCTGATGGAATACCACAGTGAAACCACTCTATTTTCAGAATTGATGTACCTTTCAAAACTATAATCTTTGGCTTTCAGGTTCACTATTATTTGCCTTAAGGTACAAATTTTAAAGTGTATAGAGGCTTCTAAGCAGAATAGCATGGTCTCTGCCAGATACTGAATGGCTTGTAGCTCAGTCATCAATGCAGTGTAAATTCCTTTTCAAAATAATGTTCTTCACTCAGAGAACACTTGTGCCTGGCTTGGTTCACTTGTCAAATAGGGAATAGGAGGTCATTGGATGCCCAGAGGCAACTTCAGCTATTCTAAAATTCATTTCTCCCTCTATTTAGTTACAGAAACAGGATTTCAAATGTAAAAATCATAGGAATGTCTACAGACACAGAAACTAAAGACTTCGTGTTAGACCACTGAGAAAAGAAGTGCATTCCTGCCCAATGAACAATGCCAAGTGTGTCTTGCAATGGCAGCGCTCAAAATAGACATCACCTGTATTGAAATGCACAATTTAATACTGAAGTACTGTTATAACCCTACTTAAAAACTTTATTTGCCAACCGAATAACAAGCTTAAAAGTAATAACTGTATTTAGAGTTCACAGTAACTTTGAGATTTCTTTTTTTATATATACTTTTTTCTTTATTGTCAAAATGTGGTACAGAAGGGCTACAGATTCATATGTAAGGCAGTGAGTACATTTCTTGCTCAACTTGTTACCTCCTCCCTCATTTCCCCCCTCCCCTATCCCCCTTTTCCTCTCCCACCAAGAATTGGGCATTTGATTTGCACCAAATGGTTTTGTAAGTATTGCTTTTGGAATGGTTTGTCTTTTTGTCCTTTGTCTTTCAACTTTGATATTCCCTATTGTTTCCCACTTCTAATACCCGTATAAACAAAATCCAAGTCATGCCACTGTTGTAATTATTATCAACATGCCATGTGAAACCATACCTTTTGTATTTTTTCTTGTCTGTATTTTTTTTAGTTTGATTGTTTTGTCTAGTTTTGTTTCTCTTGTATTCCCTTCCTGTGGTTGTACCCCCACTACCAACTTTGAGATTTCTGATAACCAGCCCCCTGTGCTGTTTTATTTAGAAAAATTCCACAAATTTTTAAATTAAGTCAATCTGCAAGAAGTGATGAATGCATATCATAAACATCTGTGGTATTTATGTAACAAATACCTCAAATCTATAATTTTCTAAGTCTTTAAGTTTTCAAAATGTGCTTCCCCTAAATTTTAGTCCGCTTTAAATATTTCAATGGTAAGTGGCTTCCTGGCCAAATGGCTGTGCTGTATTTCTTTGTGATATCATAAAATATCATTCGTCCCTCTAAAATCAAGTCCCAAATTATTCTATTTTTACAGGCATTATTTTTCCTACTATAAAAACAAGATGTCTCATTCTAATGTAAGATGTATTTAAAATCTTTTTCCAGTTTTGTTTTTTCATTTTTATACCATTTTGTTCCTCTTCCATAGATTCAGGTATGACTATAGCCACCCAATGACTCTAGCAGAGAAAACTGGACAAGACAGAAGAAGAAAGTGAAATGAGTCTGAATAAATTCCTAATTCTTTGCAGGCAGTTCGTGTAGTCTGGTTGTCCTGGGGGAGGGGGATAAACACGTCCTCAGTTTCCTCTTCATTCTTTATCCTGCAACATGCAATGCTTTGACATTCTCTGGCTAAGCAGAAAAGGATCTTCTGCACACAGAGAAAATTGTCACAGTATGGCTTGTCCCATATGGAAAAATCCTTCAGAAGCAAATGAATTCATTTAAAACTAACAGATTAAGAAAAACACTAAGTAACACAAAATGTGGATTTAAAGTCAGAATAATATTTAAACTGACAGAAAAGAAAAATGGTTCTCCTTTTCGGACATGACCATTCTAAGACGACTTAGGTAAGATTACAGATGTGTCAATGGTGCAAGCAACATAAGTCATTCTTCAAGCCTCTTTGCAGTTACTAGGTGTTACTAGTGTTTTGCACTAGGTATACAGAAAACCACTAACTTACCTCAAGGGAAAGAAGCTCTTTTAAAGGGCAAAATGGCAAACTGATAACTGTTTGGATTCAGCAATGACTGTGTCACAAGGGGTACTTTTGAGGCCTTGATTGCATAATTTGGCCTAAACTACCCCTGTGTACAACACACATGTTCCCTCTCTCTCCCTTCCCCACACCCCCTTTGTAAGTGTGGGTGGGGCTCTGATAAGGAAGGACAAGGATTGGTAGTTGAAGCACAACATGAAGAAAAACTGATGCAGCAGCACCACCTTGTGGAATCTGCAAAGACTGATGCATTCACTGTTGCTTCTGGAAGGACCAACTTAATTTTTGTTTTATTACATGTTTTAATTGTCTTTGAATAGTTGTACAAAGGGGTTTCAGTTCAATGTGTCAGTTTATAAGTACAATGAATCTTGACTGATTTTTCATTTTCTCCTCCTCTCTTACAACCCATATAATCTCAAATTACTTGGCTCCATTTTCATATATGTATATTGAATATTAAGACTGTTCTCACTCACCCTGAAGAACCAACTATTGCACTCCTGTGACTGGAGGTTCCAAGATCAAGATGAAGATCCAAGATTCTACCAATAGACAAGTGTTTCATGGGCTCTCTGAAGTACTACCAGGACCTAGAATAAAATCCCATTTCCTCCAAGATGCAAGTAAGTAATGGAATGCTTTGTTTAGTGCACCATACAGGTATGGGTGAATGAACTTCCATTATGTTGAAAGGAGAAAATGCAAAAAAAAAGTGCAAACCATTTGCTAGTATCTGATCAAGCTCCTCCAATCATGATCATTTTAAACCAGAAGCATAAATAAGGAATGACAATCTGCCTTCTATTCATTGTCTAAATATTTACAAAGTGCCTACTATGTGTATACATAGAATATCAATCTTTAAAATTGGATTTGATAACAATCAGTTGTTGGATTTCAACAAAGAACAGGCAAGTTAAAGTATAAAATTGTTGTACTTATTTAATGGTACTTACTGTACATCTGTTGTCCAACCCCAAGACTTTATTGACATGTAAGACTATCAAAAAATTTATCCAAAATTGTCTAGATTTATTTTTTAAAGCCACTGAAGAATTTCTGGGTTTTTTTTTTTCAATTTCCAATAGATATTCTCTGTCTTGGTGTAGACAGAAGTTTATGTTGTAAGCTATTATGTTGTGAGAGACTCCTGCTGACGAGTCAGCTCAGATGGGAGCAATTTTGCATTCCAAAAGATACTTATTGGGGTCTGGTCAGCGGTATTAGAATCCTATGATGCACATGACAGAGAGTTCACTGGACTAAACTGGCAATAGTAACATTTCTTTAATTTCAATCATCTAAATGTTAAGATTTGAGAATATGCCACCACACCACACCCTGGCCATACACTTTTAGATTACTGAAGTTCAAATGTTAGAAAACATGAAGCCAAAGATCAGTTATTTTTTCATGGATATTACATTCATGGACATTATTGGATTGGTCTTTGTCCAAATGCTCACAGTGACTATTTGTGGGATACAAAAAGGAGAGCCTTCGTTTGAGGGAGCAGATCACTCCAACATGCTGCAGTAGTCCTCGTGTTAAGAAACCCACATTCGGGGCTGGGAATATGGCCTAGTGGCAAGAGTGCTTGCCTCCTACACATGAAGCTCTCGGTTCGATTCCCTAGCACCACATATATGGAAAACGGCCAGAAGGGGCGCTGTGGCTCAGGTGGCAGAGTGCTGGCCTTGAGCGGGAAGAAGCCAGGGAAGGTGCTCAGGCCCTGAGTCCAAGGCCCAGGACTGGCCAAAAAAAAAAAAAAGAAACCCACATTCAATCCAATATTTATGACAGGGCATCCACTTCCCTGGGAAGCCACATTTACCTCTCACACAAGACCATTGGTAAATGTTATCATAGCAAGCCTAAATCTGATCACTATGGGATTCTTACTGGTAAAGACTGAGATTTAAACCCTATTACCCAGGTGATGTTAGAGTGATTATGTTCCCTTCTAAAATGAACTTTCTCCTTATAGAACTCCACTGAAGAACCACTGTGGGCATTTTGACAAATACTGTCCCCTTTCCCCTCAAAAAAAAAAAATGTTAGTATAAAATCAGATAAGAAAGAAAACAAAAAAAATGCCTGGAGTATGGCCTGATATTTTCATCTAAATATGTGTCACAGGCATCAGCATGTCTGTACTGTCACTTGAATACACTTCAGATGATCTAATTAAATTCAGTCAGGACACATTTCTTTTTGAGATGTCAATCACTTAAAGAGGGAAAGCATTGAACAAAGAATATGTTGTATTCATAATCAAAATGAAGCACAGATTTTCCAATGCTTTCATCAGATGTCTAGATGCATCACCCTAAATGGGCAGGAAACTACTGCTGTCCTTTCCTGTTGTGGGAACAGGACTGGTGTAACATTCAGTCATTATGGAAGCATTCACTAGATCAGCAAGGATACAGCCAGCCTCAGGAGTCAGGCCACGCCTTATAGGCAGTGCACAGCATTCAAAGAGAGAATCAAGTATGATTTTAAAATATATTACTTGAAGCTTTGCAAATAAAATCTACTTTTATATTCAGGAATAAAAACTAAAATGTGGTACCTTCGTTAATATTTGTTTCAGTAAATATTTAATTCTTTAATAATGTGGTAATTTAATCAGATCCTGCCTTATAGTCCTAATTCTTGAAAATATTTTATTTGTCTCTTGAGGGATCTGATGATTTTATTATTTGTTTGTTTCCTATAGAAGTCCAGGAGATGAAGAATTACACTCCTTTCTCACCTCCCTTCACAATCACATAGGAAACCATTTGAACTGTTCATTTCCACATTACTTTCCAAATATTCAACTACTACATCCTGAGTACATCCTAAGTATCCCAATCCCAGCACTCAGCTAAGTCAAGAGCAACCCCAATACTGTGGAAAAGGTCACACATATTCTCTTGACATGAAACTTTTGATGATGCAATGATGGGAAATTATAGTGATCACTTACCCCTCTGTGATAACAAGATGTAGGCTAAATTTCTAAAAGAGAGGCCCATAAAGAAGATATCCAGCTTCCCATGTGGAAAAGAGTTGAAAGAAAACAAGCAACAGTCAGGAAGAAAGTGTTTTGGTCATAGTATTTGGAATGCTCTATGGTAGAAAGACCTTGAGTTAAAAACAGCAAAGATTTAGAGCACAGCAAGACATGCTCTAATATGTTAAGGTCATGCGGTTTTAACTTCAGGGAACGCTTCCACTAAATATGTAATAAAACAGCCTAACATCAATGATTTACAATTGACTAAAACTACAAAGTTGCCTCAATGTTAAAGAAATCAAAGGCCTATACTTTCAATGAAAAATACTCTTAGTTAGGGAAACCAGTGAGAAGGGTTGAAGATAACCAGCCAGAGAGTTTGGAGTATGAAGTGACTTGTTCCTAGGTAATAATGAAATCCCTTACTAATAATGAAAGCTTTTGTATTTTTCTATAAGTCTGTTCCAAAGAGATGATTTAGACTGAATACATTTTTGCTAAGTCATGAATAACCAAAGAGAGGTAAGAGAGAAAAACACTTCAATAATTTAAAGAGTGAGGAGAGTTCAGTCTATTACTGACAACTTTCATTCAATATCTTATTGTTTGAAAATTCCCATTAATCCAGGAAATATGTTAATCCTTGCCTTCAATAGTTTGTGAAATTACAAAATAACAGGAAAATAATTTGCAAAAAAAAAATTTAGGCACAAAGAAAATAAAGATGGGAATAAAATGAAGCTAAGGAAAAATTATCTTGGGAATGTGTGCATTAATAGAAAAATTCAGAACTTGAAATTAACACTAATTTATAAGATTTTTTTTAAAAAGAAGAAGAAGAAGCTGTGCCACTCACCAATTTTAACCTCTGTAAAGGTATTCTGCCTACATCTATTTGTGTCCTTTCTGGGACATTAGTGAATCGAACTTCTGGGACGGCAACAGCACACATGACATGGGCCCACCTACAGGAAAGGAGACATTCACATGAACAAAAGTTCCCTAAACTTACATACCTCCATACTTCAACCTGTTGATGATGGCAACTTCAAAATGAAAATCACACAGGTGAGAAAGAGCCCAAAGCCCAAATCGATCACAAACCAACTCTGAATTTTAAGCCTCCTAGATGACACCAGGAGGGATTCAGCACCATCCCTGCCTGACATTATGACATGAAAAACTAAGGGAAGAACAGCACTCCATTCATAGTATTTTACTATATTCAATATGCAGAATACTAAAATATGGGTTTCCTGCTTCATTTAATGCTAACGTGTGTGTGCCTAATGTACTTAAACTAAAAGACATGTGGCAAAAAGAAAAAAACAGTTCAAGCAATCAAAAACTATAAACTGGCTACTGCATATTACCTTTTCAAATAATATATGAAGTATATAATGAAGAAAATAATATATTAAGTAAATTAGCACCTTTCCTAGAAGAATTAATACTGACTCTTTTCAATTAAATTATTTCTCATGACAACTCAAATTATAAACATATGAATCTAGAGACAAAGAGAAATGAAATCTCAGTGTTCCCAGGTCTCCTACTTAAAATTTTCACATTCTGAACTGGTCTGAAAAGCAAGGACTTTACTACTAAATCTATGCAATGTCTCAGAACTGCTATACTTGTAAATAAACACTTGTGAAGTTTGAAGAGATCAGGAAAATCTACCAAACCCGTCCTTTGGACAAGTGTCAGGTATATCAAGTCATTCGTCTACATTTCAACAAAACCTGGCATGCTCTAGAAAAAGCACCATTTCTTTTCATGTTAGAGGAACCACCGAAACCATCACAGCCAGCATGAACACAGGCTGTGAAATAACCAACAACTAGCAAGGACTCTAATACAGTGCTGACCATACTGCCTGGGTCTGTGAAAGATTTTCCCTATGTAGGAAGCACTCTGGTTTCTTAAACTTAATGAATACAGGAATGATAAATGTCACTACACTTTCTTCTAAGCAATCAGAAAAATGGACATGAACATAATTATGTTAACTCTATCATTCCACTATACCAGGAGTCCCAACTCTAGTGCCTATGAGACCAGAGAAGATGTAACCAATTAGGTACACACTGGGAAATAATAATGAACTGTGGACTGCCTGCCCCACCAAGACAAAGTTTTTTGTGTGTGTGTTTTTTTGGTTTTTTTTTTGTGTGTTTTTTTTTTGGCCAGTCCTAGGCCGTGAACTCAGGGCCTGAGCACTGTCCCTGGCTTCTTTTTTGCTCAAGGCTAGCACTCTGCCACTTGAGCCACAGCGCCACTTCTGGCCATTTTCTGTATATGTGGTGCTGAGGAATCAAACCCAGGGCCTCATGTATAAGAGGCAAGCACTCTTGCCACTAGGCCATATCCCCAGCCCCAACCAAGACAAAGTTTTATCCCAAATGGAGATGCACAATTATTTTTCCAACTTAAAGTAAAAAAAATCTATAGATTTATGTAAAACTATCTCTATTTTTAAACTTTGGATAAAATTGGTAAAATTGTGCTCATGTCAAAAGAAACACATCTTGGGACTGGATCTGGCATTCCAGTTACTAAAGGCAAATGGCTTTGTCTTGCTGTTAACACTGTGGCTGATTTAATGTAACAGAACGTAACAGCCTCATGGCTTTCACATATTTTTTAATTCATTACAGTAACATAATTCATCTCTAAACCCTGGCATTCTAATGGTACTGGAACGATATGGGCTACTTCACTTTTAAGTCTCTGTTAGTACAGAAGGGCATATTTTTCAGAATGGAGCAAAAGCAAGGCTAGAATGCTCTCTCAGGTGCTGGCAACAGGGGTCTCTGAAGCACAGAATCACAACCTGAGCTCTACATAGCAAAGCTTTGAAACATGTGCAATGAGGTAAAGGTAAAGCAAAACATCCTGTACAAGTTCTAGAGAGGAGAAAGAAAAGCTCAAACTCAACACAATTAACACACTACTTACTTATTGTTCTCAGTTTGCTTCAGAGCACCACCTCTCAAATTGCAGAGACAGCATTCCTACAGGAAAAAATAAATAAAACATAATTATCTGACCTAACATCCTCATTATGATCCATTTCAACAGTTTAAGAAACTTGTATTATTTAAAAATTAAATCCATCAGGATGTATACAAAAGAAATTCAAGTTCAAAAAGGGAGAAAGCAATGGGAGATAATAAGAACATATTCCTCACATGTTTTGGGTATACGTATTCTAGAAGGATCCACCACGGTCCTTGTATTTTCCACTGCCACTTTGAGGGAAGGCTATAACATAAAGAACTTAGGACTTTAAAGAGATATAGACTAGAGTTCTATGTAGCATGAAACATACATATTGCCATGGTCCCTCTGCTTGAGAATCCACCAAGGACAGTGGATGATTTAAAAAATGGAGTCTGGAGAAGTTGAGTATCTACATCATAAAAAAATAAACTATGCCATCAATGTAGACATGTTTTAAAAAGTGGAATTCAGACAGCTTATGATATAAGGATAAGCTACAGGCTACTTTTGAAAGACAATGTTTTCAGTAAAGTACTATTTGGACCATTAGCCTTCCCACAGGCAAACAAGTGTTGGAAAATAGGTCTGATTAAACTCAGGCTCTCCATCTAAAGAAAACAGAGCCAAGGAAATGTTTTCCTTGATCCTCTCCATGTAATGTGATCCTTTTAGCACATTCATAAGTTCTAGATTGTCACACACTTTTCCACTCTAATATGTCACACATATTAATTACTAGAAATAGTTTCTTATTTATTTCTCACTGCATTCCATGAAACGTGCAGGAAAAGCAAGATCAGACAGTAGCATATAGCTAGCATTCTATTGTCTTAGAATGTTTTCTGTCTTATATCAACTACCTAGGTAAGTTTATTACTTTTAACCTGTCCTGTTAATTTTGTGCATTAATTTTTTTAAACTGGGGTCATTTTTTGCCATCCTTCAAAGTATATACAAAAAATTTTGTTACCATGTCCTTCAAAGCAATACCCTTTACTTAATTCTGACAGCTTTATACAAGGAATCCTTGTAATTAATCTACCATTAAAAACTGGGCATCAACTCTGTATCTTTCTTTTCTGAGGGCAAAAATACAAAAGCAAGTGGGAAGAAACCATAAAGCTAAATTACAGAATACAAATAATCAGAAATGCCCTAGGGTTTGTGTGTCTAGGGTTTTCTTCTAGGGTTTTGTGCTGCTTCTTTCTAAGGTGCACATTTAAGAATCAGAAAAGCAATGGTGCCCTGTTTAGATTCACTTGAACTCACTATAAGCCCTGCTCAGAGATAGCACTCATAGGATTTTTTTTCTAACCATACCATAATGCCATACTAGTCTTTGAAATTTTGGTGAAGCATGCCAAGAAGGTAGAATTACATAATCTCTAAGCACTGAAAACGAAAACTAATGTTCTTGATTTGAGTATTTTTCTAGTACTTTAACACATTTTCTACATAGTAGACAATAAAACTGTGAATTGATCTTGCAGTCAAGACTTTCATTGTTTTGTTTGGTTTTTTGCCAGTTCTGGGCCTTGAACTCAGAGCCTGAGCACTTTCCCTCACTTCTTTTTGCTCAAGGCTAGCACTCTACCACTTGAGCCACAGCACCACTTTTGGCTTCTTCTATATATGTGGTGCTGAGGAATCGAACCCAGGGCTTCATGCATGCTAGGTGAGTACTGTACCAGTAGGCCATATTTCCAGCCCTAGACTTTCATTGTATAAATGAAGATGTGAGTGCTGATATAAACCATGGGCTACCAGAGACTTGAACGCTAGAAGAGGCTGGTAATAAGAGAAACCTAAAGTGACAAACGGGGCGAATTAAATACAGCAAAAGGACACAAAAGTTCTTGAAAGCTCCTCACTGTGACTATTAAAGGGAACACATGTTCTAGAACACTAATGTAATGGGAGAAAATGACTCTTATAGTAGAATATGCAGACTCAAAATTTTAAGTGAAGTGAGACAGACTGTAACCCCACTGGCCACCTGCGTGTGACCTGGCATGCTCTGTAAGTGTTGTAGCCTCATTGGCCACCTGCGTGTGGCAGGCTTGACTGTGTGGTGTTTGCCTTTATAACCCAACCCTGAGTGTGGCCCAGCGCGTGGTCCCAGCTCCTGAGCCTGCGCTGCAGCCCTGGCTGGCCAGCCTGCTTTTTATGGTTGCGGTTCCAGTTCCAGCTCCCAAGTCTAGGCCATGAACCTGGCCGGTCAGTATACTTTTTACTTCCCCAATAAATCCATCTTTTTACTTGAAAAAAAAATTAAGTGAAGTTAAGAAGACACCTGCCACTCATAACACTTGTTCTTGCTATGACTACCAGTACTCTCTCCTCTCCAAGAACTAGTGGAACCTTCTAGCAGAGCTCAGAGCCATGGGTCCTTCCTGCAACATTTCCCCCTCTGTGTTCCAGGAAACAGAGTCCCCTCATTGTCCTCCTCCATCTCTCCTTGAACCTCAGCTTACTTTAGCAACTTTCTCACTCTCTTCAAACACTGGAATTTCTGAAACTGACCCTATCACTTCTTTCTACAAGCAGTCTCTCTCTTTCCATTTGCTGGGACATGGGAACTACTAACTCAATCCCAATCACCTTGTGAAGGCCAGCAAAAGTAAGGTGACTTATTGACGGCTCCAATATCTCAAACACGAGAAAATCTGACCTCTGTGATTGTCAGGAGATCACAATCCCCTCTCTTTCCTATCAGTGGCACCAACCATCCATCCTCACTTATAGTGGAGAACACATTCTTCCTCTCATGTTAGTTACAATCACATAAGTTCTGTCAATTCCAACAGAAAATCTCCCCAGTGCTATTATTACTGCTTCCTCCTTAACTGGTGCCCTGGCATACTTCACAAGACTTAAGCTACGGGCTGGGAATATAGCCTAGTTGCAAGAACACATGCCTTGTATACATGAAGTCCTGGGTTCGATTCCTCAGCACCACATATATAGAAATGACCAGAAGTGGCTCTGTGGCTCAAGTGGCAGAGTGCTAGCCTTGAGCAAAAAGAAGCCAGGGACAGTGCTCAGGCCCTGAGTCCAAGCCCCAGGACTGGCCAAAAAAAAAAAAAAAAGACTTAAGCTACTAGAGTAAGCCTGTAATGCTTCTTCATATATAACATACTGAGTTTGGAGGGCCAAACTCACCAGGTATTGGCCTTGACTAGACTCCCTAGGTTGCTATAGCCTGAAAAAACTAAACAACCACTTTACCCCACTGATAACCATTCCAAAACATTCCTGACCTTCAACCAAAACTGGCCTAGCCCCCTCTGTCAGTCACTTCTCACTCACACATTCCTACTGGCACCGTTTATAGACACTGCTCTTTAAGCAGTTCATCACCATTACAATTATCTACTGAATTCTATCTTTTGTTCCAACTATACTATAAGGCCAGTGGCTATTATGATAGCCAATATAGAGTACTGAATACAATTAAGAATTAATTCATTAAATAAGAAACCATGGAGCCAGGCACCAGTGGCTCATGCCTGCAACCCTAGCTACTCGGGAGGCTGAGATCTGAGGATTGCAGTTCGAAGCCAGCCTGGGCAGAAAAATCCCTGTAACACTCTAACCTCCAATTAACCACTCAAGAAAACCAAGAGTGGAATTATGGGTCAAAGCGGTATAGCACTAGCCTTGAGCAAAAAGAGCTCAGACCCTGAGTTCAAGCCCCACAACCAACAAAAGATAATAACAACAACAGAAAAACATAGTAAGACAAAGGGTAGGGATGAAAGTCTTCAAAATCACCAAAGGATTTGCAAATACCATATTCATATTATGGTATTCTCTAAAGGAAAGATGGCTTCTGTGACTTAAGAAACAACTACTGAGTATGGTAGTCCAAACCTGTAATCCCAACATTCAGAGATCCTCTACTGAGACAGAGGTTACATAGAAAAAAAACAGTTAAAAAAAAAACAAAAACGGGCAGTGTATTACAATGAAAGTACTTTTGACATAAGAAATCTTATTTCTGGGTGAAAAACAAAAATATTCATGGTCAGGTATCTCAATTATGTGATATCTTTTTTTTTTTTTTCTTTTTTTTTTTTGGCCAGTCCTGGGCCTTGGACTCAGGGCCCGAGCACCGTCCCTGGCTTCTTCCCGCTCAAGGCTAGCACTCTGCCACTTGAGCCACAGCGCCGCTTCTGGCCGTTTTCTGTATATGTGGTGCTGGGGAATCGAACCTAGGGCCTCGTGTATCCGAGGCAGGCACTCTTGCCACTAGGCTATATCCCCAGCCCTCAATTATGTGATATCTTGATTTTAGTTTGATTGTATTTTGGAAAAATAAGTAGGAATGACACTAGCTATGTCAAGTCACATCTACTTGTTTGACATATTGTCCCATATAGGTCTAAATTAGCTGATTAAAAAAAAAAAAGTAGGCCAATTTGTCAAGTCAGTCAATTGTAGTTTCACCAAATGTCCACTAGAAGGCAATACCTGATAAGATGGTTTTTAACCTAGTCTTTGTTTTAAAAATTAAAAAAAGAAGCATTTTATTAACAAGAAACCAATTGTTAACTCTAAAAATGAACAGTTTAGTCCTTATCTGGAAAGCAGCCAGAGTTTTCATAATAATCTGCATAATTTTTGATATGTACAACACAGTACCTGAACAACTCATCCTCAAATATTTCCAATGACAGCACTTGGAGTGAAGGTAGGAAAGTGTTACATTTTGGTTTTTTTTTTTAAACAATCAAATACAAAATCCAAAAACAGAAGGGAAAAAAGCACAGTGGAATTTAAATTTTAGAGGATATGTTTAATAGGAAGAGCCTCTTTCTTAACTGAAGAGAAAATTAGAAAGGAAAAAGAACTGATTAAATAAACTCAAAACTATACCTGCAAAATATACAACAGGTATTTTTAAAGTCTGTACCCAACTAAATGAATTGTCTATGTATGTTAATGAGATATAAAAATAAATTCAAACTGAATTACAATCCTAAACTCAAAATGAAACAGAATGGTAAAACTATGAAAAGTAAATATATAGAATATAATTTCTTTTATGTTAGTATTGGAGACAGAACCAAAGCCTCACATATACTAGGCAGGTGCTCTACTTATTTAAAAGACATACTGAATTCTAAAGCATATAACGTAAAAAGAAAATATTTCCTACATATATATCAGAAGCGTTTTTATTTTTTATTACATCTTTTTTCCCTTCTTTATTGTCAAAGTGAAGTACAGAGGGGTTACTGTTTTGTATGTAAGGCAGTAAGTACATTTCTTATCCAACTTGTTACTTCCTCCCTTGTTTTCTTCCCCCATCTCCCCCTATGAGTTATACAGTGGGCTTACACCAAATGGTTTTGTAAGTATTGCTTTTGGAATGGTTTGTCTTTTTATCCTTTGTCTCTCGATTTTGGTATTCCCTTTCCCTTCCCTAGTTCCAATATATGTATACACAATATCCAGGTACTAAGGTCAGATACAGGGGACGGTTAAAACCACGGGAAGGGAATACAAGAGAAAAAAAGGGGGGGTACAGTTTCACATGGCATGTTGGAAATAATTATATCAATGATATACCATTAGTTTCCATAACATGGAGTTCATTTTACTTAGCATCACCTTATGTGTTCATATGGGTGGGTATAGCTATTGGGCTATTGTGATCTTCTGCTATGACTAACCTAAACATGTACTAATTATTCCCTATGAGGGAAACCATAGAGTCCATGTTTCTTTGGGTCTGGCTTACTTCACTTAGTATGAGTTCCTCAGAAGGCTACAAATAGAGCTCCTCTACGACCCACCAGATCCACTTTTGGGCATCTACCCAAAAGATTACAAACAAGACCACACCAAAGTCAGTACAACTATGTTTATTGCAGCACAGTTTGTCAATGCCAAAATATGGAACCAACCCAGATGCTCCTCAATAGACGAGTGGATCAGGAAAATGTGGTACATATACACAGTGGAATACTATGGCTCCATCAGAAAGAATGACATTGCCCCATTTGTAAGGAAATGAAAGAATTTGGAAAAAAATCATACTAAGTGAAGTGAGCCAGACCCAAAGAAACATGAACTCTATGGATTCCCTCATAGGGAATAAGTAGTACATATGTAGGATAGACATAGCAGAAGATCAAATGAACTCAATAGCAATGCCCATATGAGCACATAAGATAATGCTAAGTGAAATAAACTCCAAGTTATGGAAATAAGCGGTATCATTGTTATACTTATTTTCAACATGCCATGTGAAACCGTACCTTTTTTTCTCTCGTATTCCCTTCCTGTGGTTTTACCCCTGCTATTACTGTAACTGATCTTAGTACCCCAAATACTGAATATATCAGAAAGAATGACATTGCCCCATTCATAAGGAAATGGAAAGACTTGGGGGAAAAAAATCACACTAAGTGAAGTATCAGAAACTTTTGACATAAAATATTTTAAGTCTTTGAAAGATTAAACAAATATTCAAAAATGTCTCTTTTCTTTTCTTTTTTGCCCTAGGTCTGAGACCAGTACTCGAACTTGGTACTATGGCTGCTTTCACTCATTGGCTAGCCTTCTACCAACTGAGTCATGCCTCCAACCCTTTGTTTCCTATTTTTTTTCTATTAAATACTTCTCATTCTCAGTAAAAGCATAAAAAGTTACTTTCAAAAACAAAGGAAATAGGTTGGGTACCACTGGCTCATGCCTATAATCATAGCTACTTAGTAGTCTGAGATCTGAGGATTAGAGTTGGAAGATAGCTTGGGCAGGAAAGTCCTGTGAGAATCTTATCTCCAATTAACAACCAAAAGAATCCAGAAGTGGAGCTGTCTGTCGTTCAAGTGGTAGACTATTATCCTTGAGCAAAAAAAGCTCAGGGCCAGCACGCAGGTCCTGAGTTCAAAGCCTCAGAACCAGTGCGCACGCACACACGTGCGTGCACACACACACACAGGAAATGGTTCAAGTGCCAGTGGCTCAAATCTGCACACACACACGCACACACACACACACACACACACACGCACGCACGCACACACAGAGGAAATGGTTCGGGTGCCAGTGACTCACATCTGTAATTCTAGATATTCAGGAGGCTAAGATCCGGAGGATCACCACTTCAAGCCAGCCTAGCAGAAATTCCCTGAGATTCTTCCCAATTAATCACCAGAAGGCTTGTGTAGCTGTGGCTCAAGAGGTAAAGCAAAAAAGTACCTTGAACAAAAAAAGCTCAGGGACCGCACTGGTGAAACAAACAAACGAATGAATGAATGAATGAAGACAGAAATAATGAGAACTGGAAGGGTTGAGAAGAAGAACGAGGATGAATATGGTCCAGGGTTTATTTACGTGTATGAAAACTGAACAATGATAATAAAACCTGTAGCAATAGTTTTAAGAAGGGGACTGGGATCAGGAAGAATGAATAGGAGGTGAGGTTGCTCCAAATACATTGTACACGTGTCACCATGAAACTCCCATGGATAACTAGCACATGCTAAAAAAGATAAAGAAAAAAGAAATAATAGGCATCCGTGGCTCATACCTATAATCCTAGCTACACAGGAAGCTGAGATGGGAGGATTGATGTTCCAAGCCAGTCTGGGCAGTAAAGTCCACAAGACTCTATATCAACTAACAAGGAAAATGAAGGACCGGAGAAGTAGCTCAAGTGGTAGAGCACCAGCCATGAGTAAGAAAGCTGAGAGAGAAAATAAGATACTGAGTTCAAACATCTGAATTAACTTCAGATTTGAAAAATCAGACTATACTTAATTTGGGGGCACATGAGTTTTAGAGAAAAATGTGGCATTATTAGTCAAACATTTAAATGTATGTAAAATGAGGGAGGAGGTAACAAGTTGAACAAGAAATGTACTCACTGACTTACATATGAAACTGTAACCCCTCTGTACTTCACTTTGACAATAAAGGGAAAATAAGTAAGTAATAAGTAAATAACTGTATTAAAATGTGACCATAATTCTCCTCTGATGATATGTTAGTATTATATTAACATCTGTGGAAACAGATGACATTGTATTTTTTTTCTGAAGAAGTTACTTATGTGGAGAAACACAAACATCAAAAGCTTGTTATATCTTATCTATCTGTAATGCTTGAATATTTCTTTTTTGGAAGTACTGGGATTTGAACTCCAGGGTTGGTGGTGCTTTCTAGGCTGGGAATACGACACTTGAGCCATGCTTTCAGCTTGCTTTCTGCTAATTATTATTTTTGAGATAGGGTCATGCCTCTTGCACAGACATGTACCTAACCCATGATGCTTCTGGTCCTTGCTGGGATTACATACATATACCACTGCATCTAGCTTCTCTCCATGAAGATAGGGCCTGAAGGACTTTTTCTGCACAGGTTGTCCTAGAACCATGATCCTCCCAACCTTAATCTCCTACATAGTCTAGGACAACACACAGATGTATCATGAACTATTCTGTCTGGAAAGAAATGGCTCATGATCCTCCCATCTTCAAACTCCTAAGTGGCTAGAATTGGCCTGAGTCACAGCTTGTAATGTCTGAATGTTTTAATAACATTAACATATAGATGAAAGCGTACCACTTAAAACAGTAATGAAAAAGACATGGAGAAATCCAGAAATACTAAGTTACTAAAGAACTACAAACAGAAAAAGAAGAGGAAAACCAAGACAGGTTAAATAAATTGACTATTTAGGTCCTGGGTTATTCAAAGAAGCACCAGGGCTCATGTCTGTAAGCTTTAGCCTTACAAACAAAATGAATACATTAAACAGTCTGTGATGATAGTCGCACTTGTTTTATCTTACATTTAATGAACACAATTGTTCCTGGAATATCCAGAATAAAATTACTGACTAATATAAAGACTTAGACATTAGTAGTCAACCAATATTCCCTAAAACAAAACAAAAAGATATACCCAAATGCCCCAATAGTGTGATTATTCTATAAAGGCAGCTGTCTTCCATGAACAGCATTTTTAAGTCTTTTTTGTTACATATTTTATCCTCAGGGCAGCTAAACTGAATGGAAAAATATAAACCTGATCATATTCTGAACATTTTCTCCTTGAGGTCTCATTCTCTCACCTAAGATTATTGACAAAATCCCCATTTTTTTTTGCTTATTTTTTGTTTGTTTGTTTGTTTTTGCCACTCCTGGGGCTTGAACTCAGGGCCTGAGCACTGTCCCTGAGTTCTTTTTGCTCAAGACTAGCACTCTATCACTTGAGCCACAGTGCCACTTCTGGCTTTTTCTGCGTATGTGGTGCTGAGGAATCAAACCCAGGGCCTCATGTATACTAGGCAAGCACTCTACCACTAAGCCACATTCCCAGCCCCCAAAATCCCCATTTTACAATGCCAAATGTTTTAAAATTTGATATCAAATACAAACACACACACACACATCAACATCATCATCATCATCATCATCATCATCATCATCAGTAAGATGAACTACAGTAGGATTTCAATTTATAACATAAAATGATTTCTTGATGGCTGGCTGTTTATAATCAAAATGCTGACACAACATTAACCAGAATGGCGAGCATGGCATGGTTAGAATGAGACTACTACAGTTGTTCATTATTTGTAGAGTGAACTCAGAGCCCAATGGCTTTTCTATAAAGCATCAGTTAAACAAATGTCAATACAAGAATTCTCTAGCTACTGCATAAGAATCTCTCATTCTAGCCAATATATCCACACATGCCACTAAAGCCAATATTTAGTACAACAGAAAAATTATGAGATTGGCATGCCCTCTCACACATATATCCTCATTTATCTGACATATACATACATAACAGAAATTGAAAACTGTAAAATAGGGTCATCTGAGTGAGTAAAACAAGGAGTAATTAATCACATTGAAGGAAAATGAATGCTGATCAAGAAAACACACAGGGCTGGGAATATGGCCTAGTTGCAAGAGTGCTTGCCTCCTACACATGACGCTCTCGGTTCGATTCCCCAGCACCACATATATGGAAAACGGCCAGAAGGGGTGCTGTGGCTCAGGTGGCAGAGTGGTAGCCTTGAGTGGGAAGAAGCCAGGGATGGTGCTCAGGCCCTGAGTCCAAGGTCCAGGACTGGCAAAAAAACAAAACAAAACCAAAAAAAAAAAAAAAAAACCAGAAGAACCACTCTGCAAGTATATCTAATTATCAGGGTAGAAGAGAGGAGAAGATCTCCACTCAGAACAGACCTGGATTGCTTTTGAGTAATTAGGAAATGGGTCAACAGTAGCCAAGAATGGAAATTCCACAACCTCCAGGAATTTTATACTAACAAGTGAGCTCTCCAAAAAAATTAACTGTGCAAGGCTATTTGTATTATAATAAAAATATCCAACTGATGCATAGAACCCCTTTGTACAATTACTTAAAAATAATTTTTAAAAAGTAGGCCAAGTGCCAGTGGCTCATGCCTATAATCCTAGCTAATCAGGAGGCTGAATTCTGAGTTCTAAGCCAGCCTGCACAGGAAAATCTGAGATTCATCTCCAATTAGCCATAAAAAGCCAGAGCTGTGGTTCAAATGGTAGAGCACAGCTTTAAGCAAAAAATCTCAAGGACAGCACCCAGGCCCTAAGTTCAAGCCTAAGGATAGGCATCAAAATAATAATAATAATAATAGAGGAAGGTATGGACAGGGAGGGAGGGAAGGAAGGAAAATAATAATATTTTAAAATGAAAATATTCATTCAACAAGTACTCATTGTTATGATGTCTCTGTTACTGAGCAACATGGTTCAAAAAGAAATATACTCATTTCCTAACTGTAACCCCTTTGTACATCACCTTTACTAAATAAATAAATGATACTTCCACAGGGAACTTTAAAAGCAGGGAGAGGAAGACAAAGTAAACGAGTAGACTGTCTATGTTTTAGTGTATACATGTTTTGCATATAGGCCTTGCAGTTACCTAAGGAAAGGTTCCATTGGCAGAGCCTAGTCTATCCTAACGGGAGATGCCTAAAATGGAGGGTGTAACAAGTATGACAAGAAATATACTCACTACCTTATGTATGTATAACCCTTCTGTACATCACCTTGACAATTTTTTTTTTTTTTTTGGCCAGTCCTGGGCCTTGGACTCACTCAGGGCCTGAGCACTGTCCCTGGCTTCTTCACGCTCAAGGCTAGCACTCTGCCACTTGAGCCACAGCGCCGCTTCTGGCCGTTTTCTGTATATGTGGTGCTGGGGAATAGAACCTAGGGCCTCGTGTATCCGAGGCAGGCACTCTTGCCACTAGGCTATATCCCCAGCCCGACAATAATATTTTTAAAAAGGTTTTCTGGGGCTGGGAATATTGCCTAGTGGCAAGAGTGCTTGCAGCCTTGTATACAGCCCTGGATTCGATTGCTCAGCACCACAAATATAGAAAACGACCAGAAGTGGTGCTGTGGCTCAAATGGCAAGTGCTAGCCTTGAGCAAAAAGAAGCCAGGGCCATTGCTCAGGGCCTCAGTTCAAGGCCCAGGACTGGCAAAAAAAAAAAAAAAAGTTTTCTGTTGAATGCCATTTTGCTCCTTATTGTTCCATTAACAAATAACCTCAAAGTTAGCCACTTGAGCAAACACCAATTTATCGAGCTCAGTTGGTTGTGTGTCCAAAATGGGTATCATCTGGGTATACACTGAAGATGTCAGAAGGGTCCATACCTTTCTGAAAGCTGATGCAGACAATCTGCTGTTGCTGGGTCCTTCTTAGTAGCTACAAGTCAGGTACACTCCACACTCCTCTGCTCCTAACACCCCTGCTCTAACTTCATAGCCAGTATGAGCAGTTTAAGTTCCTCCCTCACAAACATCACTCTGATCTGCTCATTTGCCTTCACTTTCTACTTCAAGGACTCTGGTGATTATGGTGGGTACACAGATAATCAAGAATAATCTCCCAATGTCAAGAAATTAATAACCATAAAGGTATTCATCACAATTCTCTTTTCTGTGCAACACAAACACACTAATAGGTTCCAAGAACAAAAACATGAAACAATTTTTCACTTGGAAAGGATGTGGTATTCTCTCCATCACAAGCTGGCCAAAATGAAAAACATCCATGAACATTATCTGGGAGCTACTATACTGCCACTTTGGAATGAAATAGGTTTCTCCATTCTATCAATACATCATTAGTACAAATATGCAAGGTATGGATTTATAATTAATGACATTAATTGAATAAATGTCATTCCTTAGGATATACAGTTAAGCTAAGATACTAAACCATTCTGAAAATCTTATCTTTGAACATTTACATGAAAAACCAGCAATGAATGGCTTAAACCACAACCATATTTAAATGAAGTGGTCTTGTGTTTGTTCCAATGGATTGAAATCGAGAACCTTGTAATATGTAACCTGCATTTCCTAAGTTATAAAATTGTGGAGTTATTCCGAATAATTTACAATACTAACCCCAAGTAAATTTTCTAAAAGAGAACAGGTAAATAGAAAATCATACTGTTTTTTTAAAAATACTTTTCTACAGAGTTACTTTACTAATGGCATCGGTTATACTAATATAAAACAATCTGAGGATTGCAGAGCATGTGTTATATAGCAAGAGATTTATGCTTTCTAAGTAGCAAGAAGCAGCACCTATTGACAACTAGGCTGGAGGAAATCTATATGGAGCTTACTGAATTTACATAGCAGTATTCCAGCATCTTGAGTGAAGTACTTCAACTTGAACATATATCTAACTTTGTTAAAAGTGTCCAACATTTGGTTTTCAAATGAAAACTCAGTTGGTTTACTCTTGTTCACAGCATGACTATGGAAAATAAACAGCAAAGTACATGATTTCTTCAGCCTTCCACTGGATTAACTTTTGGCAGACATGAGAAATGCCTGCACTACAGTTCTCCCTTCTTTCCTTCCTGGGGATCTCTTTTCTCATTGCATAGGAGCTACGCCTTGCAGCCTGTGACCTCAGGCACACACGGCCTGGTATGTGGTGCAATGTGTTCGCCTCCCCATAATGTCACTCATTACTCTTCCTGACTTTCCTTGTGCTCTCTGGTTGAAGCACTAAAGATTAATGAGGCATTTGTTCTCAATCAAGGAGCTATTTATGAATACAGTTCCACTTACAATAACCTATATAGATTTCTCTCTCCTATTCTCCCTTGCAAAAGAGGACAGGATGTATATTGAGCAAAAGGAAGAAAAAATGAACAGAGACAAAATTATTTGTGTCATTTATAGACCATAAGCAGTTTCTTAATAAAAAGATAACTATGCTGTCTCAATAACTGATATTATCAAATGTGCTGTGTTTTTGTTGTTGTTGTTAAAGTAAACCAATGAGTTCTGCTCTGGTCTTTTTCAGCCAAGGTTTAGGCTGTAACTGTTTGGAATAATCTGCTACCTCCAGAGGAGGCACGAGGTAATTTGAAGTGCAAATGCATATGTCACACAGAAGAGTAGAGTCCAAGCCGCTGGTTCACAAAGACACCGATATGAGGAAAACAAGGCAGCAAACCCAACCACTGACTACAAATGGCCACTGCCCACTGCGGATGGCCCTGTCTTTGACAAGAGCCTGGCTTCCTTTTTCTACTAGCTTTACTTTGTATGTAGATCAAAGCCAGCCTTGCAGGCTGACAGCCTCTCATCACCTAGTCCTGACAGAATTCCATGGAATAAAAAAATCTAGCACAGAATGTATCTGAGGGAGCAGTGATGCCATCACGACCTCTCAAGGCCATAAGCCAATCTGATCTAAAAATCAATGTCTCTGATCTACAAAGACACTTCAGAGCTCTTTGAAAAAGAAAAATGCCAACACTGTTGTCAGTAGGAAAATTGGATTCAAGATATAATCCAGTTCTGGAGAAGGTATTCTGATCAGAAACTACAATGAATATAAAAGAGGAAGGCATATGTCCTGACCAAACACTTAATAATGCTAGTGTCTGTATAATGAGCAAACAAACACATTATAAGTTTGTAAACAAATACACAAATGTACAAAAGCCTTTAAAAAAAGCACTTTAGAGTTAGGTCATTTGTATAGCCTTTTTCCCATTCTAAAAACAAATGACTAAGCAGAACAAATTCAAAGCCTAGGAATCTGAAAGCCTGAGTACCACTCTAAGCCCTGGTTATTTTCCCAGGCAAACATTTTAAATTCTTTGGTTCATTATCTGTAAAAGGAGATTTCTGAGATAAATGTACAACCCTTTAGTCTTTGTTAGTAATAAATTTTGTGCAAACTATGAAAAACAAATCCTTACAATTCATATTAGTTTATATTTAAATTATTTTAGTCATTCTGATTTTGAAAAGTTCAAAGTTAAATGATGAACTGACTTTTTCTTCATCAGAAGATTCAAAGAGCTAAATGACTGTTACTCTGTAACATAAATTACTGGCATCATTATCTTTAGGAAGCTGAAGAGGGAAAATAAAAGCTTTATGATGGAATAAAGGAAACATAACTCATAATCTTCACTGTAAAAGAATCCCTGCTTTAGATAAAAAGAAGGCACTTCATATTTCAGTGGCATCTGTATTGCTTCTTATAAGATGTACCCTTACCTGAAGGAACTATGCTCAATCTACAGAACCCAACCTCAAACAAAGCTTCTCTAAATTAAGACTACATTGCTTCATTCATTGATTACTGTGCAGTAATACACTGAGACTTATAAGGACTGGAGCATCATAATTCAAAAAAAAAAAGTCAAGAGTTACAAATTATACAAGATCTGGATCTATTTAACTCAGACTCAGAGCTGGGAGTTAAGACAGAGGTCCCATCTAAAGATGAGAAATCTAATAAATGTTTTTTCACTAAGACATAGATTTGTTACCCTCCAAGATCCAATGACACCATGAAGGTGGTTTTGATACAGTGTATTTCTTCAGGTAGTTGGAGGATTTAATTCTGTGAGGATAATTTATTCAGAGAAAGGACTTCACTTTCATTCAGAAACATATGACTGGAGGCATAAATGACAATCATAACTCAATCTCTGTGTGACACTTAGTTATAACCAAGCAATAAAAACTATCAACAGTCACCAAGATGTTTGTTTTTAAGTGCTGTACTTTGTAAGAGGCAATTGTATTGCATAACTACAATCATTTTGAAAAGCTTATTCAAAATGATTAACAAGGTATAGTTTGCTCAAACTTAACACTACTCAATAATTAAAATAGATAATGAAAATAAATAACATGGTAAATATGCACAGCCATGCTAAAATACCTTTCCTGTTTGAGTTTTGATTTCTTAAAACCATTATGGGGAAAAGAAGAAGAATGTTATGTTTGTTATATGTGTACAATGCAATTTTATGAGTCTTTGGAGTACCATAAATGCCTTTCAGTAAGTAATGGATGAATACAATTATGTAGTTTATGCGTTTCTTTATAAGGAATGAAAATTCTAACCTATGAAGTATTTTTCCAACTTATATTAGAAAATCTATAGCATGGCAAAACTCACACAAAAAATAATGGATAACTGCTTTACAATACACTGTACTATCACATGAACACATTAAAACTCTCCTGAGTTGAATGTAAAGGGAGATGGGGTGGGGGTAGGAAGATATGTAAGAAAAATCGAAGGGATAAATATGATCAGATAGATATTACAGCGATGTAATGAATTCTTCACTCTGTACAATTAAAATGTGCTAATAAAAATATGAAAAAGTGTAAAGGGATAAAAAGAAATTAAAAGTTTCAAGCATAGTGTACATTACAATGAAGCCCCAAACAGCAAGTAGATGTCTTAAGGTACTTAAACAGCTTTTTATTAAGATTTTATATTTAAAGCAATTTCATATTCACAGAAAAATTGAGATTAATGTAAACTTCCTATATATCTCTTAATTCATTCATGTATATCCTCCCCTGTATAAATTTTTCCACCATAGGGGAACATTGGTTATAAATAATGAACAACACTGACAGATACTTATTCCTAGAACCCATAGATTACATTATGATTATTACAGATGCTATATTTTCTAGAGGTTTGAACAAATTTATAATGAGATGTATGTACCATCATAGTATCATACAGTGTATTTTCACTGATAAATAATGTATAGTGGCATGAAATTTGTCATTTAACCAATAATTACTAATATCAAATATTGTTACTATGCTTTGTGGTTGTTTATCATCTCCAACCATATTATAAAATACATAAATTAAATTTAGCTTTCTTGAAGATATGTACTTCTTAAGGAAAACAAATACAAAATAGAAATACAAAGGAAGCCATAATCAAAGAATTTTAGAGTGGAACTTAAATATATACTTTTGGTCAAGCTTTCTCATTATGCGTACTTAAATCTTCCTTCAATTTAGATTTTCTTAATATAAAATGTGAGCAAATACACTTATCCTGACATAAATTATTGTCTGTAGCAAGACATAGCACAAATTAATTCTTAATTTAGAATTTTTCAAACTAAAGGTGAGAAAAAAATAGCACAAGCTCAATGCTACTGTGTACAGAAAACTAGCAACTTATGGTTCACCCATGCCACAAATCTGATTATGATATGACTTTCTGACTTGCTCTCATGTTAAGTTACTAGTCTTGATATAGTTTTCACTTTCATTTTGGTACTCTAACAAAATCAGCTCCCATCCTCTGAAGGTCCCTGATGAATCACCCAAAACTCCTAGAAGCAGCTGCTGTTACCCTTTAATTTTCAGAGAATCTTAGTCAAATTCCTTTCAGATTTCCTTGACCTGCTTGTATTTACTTAATCTCCAGAATTCTATACTATAAATTCATTAGATCATACATGGAAAAACACTTGTTTTATTAGCAACTATCTTTTAACATGCTACACGGCATTAAGGATTTGGCTTAATGCTTGTTAATTTTAATTATAAAATTTAGGTTACCAGCCTATACCAGACTTTCAGCTATATCTCCTTCATAATTACAAGTGTGGCCACAAAATAGTATCTGGTGTTTCAAAAAAATGCCTAGACTCAGAAAACTCTCCAATGTACAGACACAAAAAGAAAATAAAGAGAGGGGGGGAAAAGATGAAAACTTTAAAAAAAAGGGGGGGGGGTGAATTTTGTATTTTATGAGATTATTAGCTTTACATTTTTTTAAATTGTAGGAATAGATGCATATAGTGACAAACCATAGAAATTTAGATCAAATGCAATGAGGTATACAAAAAGAATTAAAATAAAATAATAAGAAGCAGAAAGGATTTAACAAATAGAAAAGTACTCCAAACCAATAGCTGAAAATGAAATAATATCATACTACTAAGGACTGGATACATTATCCATTCCTGCCTATAAGCTTCCTGTTTTAAAGAAGCTCTATATTTACTAAGATTTGCTAACATAATTGATCATTCCAAGGCTACGAATGAAGAGACTTTTTAAATATGACATATTAACTCTAACACCAACTATTATTTCAACTACAAAGAGTGCACATATTTTCCTTTTCCTTCCCTCACTTTCCAAAGAGAATGTCAGCAATGAAATCATTCAAAACACCCCTTTGAGGCTCCTTTAATTTATAGTCACCATATGTCCACTTCCACACTGATACTCACTATAAAAAGTTGTGACAAATTTTCATCATGCAAGGCACATTCCTTATGTTGTCCTTCAGATTTTTAACTTTGATTGCAAGATACTTTAATACTTTATCACTAGTAACTGTTCAAAAAATAAAAGAAGGGCTACTCTCACAAGTGATAGTATCAAGCTAAACACCTGTTCCGTATCATCAGGCAAGGAATAGCTCAGGGACAAAGTCCAGGCCCTGAATTCAAGCCCCAGAACTGGCAAAAACAAATAAACTGTGAACTGTGGAACTGCAGACAAGAACATGAAAGCATTCTTATCTTTCCTAGATTTCAAGGCATTCACGGTAGAAGGTGGAGGAGGGGGGGCAAAGCATTATTAAAGTACTCTACATAATACTACGTACTGCTGTCCACGCATTTCTTTTGCATCGAGCACATAGCCATGCATCACAGATCTCGTGAGAAGGGACACCATAACAACCTAAAAAATAACACAGATCCATGAATTAGGTTTCTTGTATCTTTAAAGCATTACATATCTCAACATGAACACACATAAAGCCAGATCAACTGTCTACCCTACTGTTCTTGACTCCCACTGCTTAGAAAAAACAAGCAAATGTCTCAAAGATATTTCTAGTTCTCATGCATCATAATTGATAAGATATTAGTCCTAGGTAAAATGAATGTCAGTCTTAAAGAATAATTGCTAAATGTAGAATAACAGAATTTCTAGATTGTCAGATTTTTTTTCTTTCATTCATATATTAAAAACTTCAAAATAAAATGCAACTCAAAGCAATTTTGGGGAATGTTAAGGTAACACAGTAAATACATTTAACATAAAACTTTTAACAAATTAAAATTATACTTTAAAAAATTAAACTAAATTAGCTTTAATTTGAGTGATTGGGCAAAGGCTGTACAGTCTGATCAGTGTGAAGGAATGTTTTCAACTCAATGTCTGGATCAAAATAACTAAAGATATGACTGATGGTATAAACATATGTGATAATTATATGGCACTAAGCAACAAATATTACTGTTTGATCCTAGTTCTGAAAATAAAAATTAATGGAGCAAGTAGTATATGCGTGTAATCCCAGTACTTTGGAGGCTGAGACAGGATGAACTGAAATCTGAGCTAACCTGAGCTATCTAAGACCCTATCTCCAAAGGGAAAACAGAAGATGAGAGGAAATGAAACAAGAGGAAGAAAAGAAGAGGGAGGAGGAGGAAGGGAAAGAAGACCTGCTACCCTTAGTTCCTGAAAAGAGTTTTGGAATGATTTAAATTACTAATTTCTGCCAACAGATTTCAATTAACAATTGAGCAAAACAGATGTAATTAAACAAACTATATAACTAGTGCATTCAGGAATCAAGATTAAATCCCTCCTTTTTGTGTGATTGGCCTATTGTGCACATTTTGGTAATTTAGGTTGAACTCGTATGTATATTACAAGTTGATATCTATACAACAAAGAGCATAGTGTTATATTTCAAGTAGATGATGCTTAAGAAGGAATGAACCTAATTAATAAATTATGAGAGGATATTTCAACTCTAATACAAGACTATTATTGCTCTGTGCTAAACAAAGATGTTAATAATTCTATTAAAAATCATTCAAACTACTTTGATAGCAAGAGACTATCATAAGAGAAAAGAAGAAAAGGAAACAGGTGCTGGTGGCTCACACCTGCAATCCTACCTACTCAGGAAGCTGAGATCTGAGTTCAAAACCAGCTGGGAAGGCAAGTCCTTAAGACTCTCCAATTAATCATCAGAAAACTGGAAGTAATGCTATTGTTCAAGGTGGCAGAGGGCTAACCATAAGCAAAAGAGCTCAGGGACATTGCCCAGGCCCCGAGTTCACACCCCACAGCCAAAAAAAAACAAACAAACAAAAAGAAAAGGAATGGGGAGAGAGTAATGCTGGTATTCATGACTGAAATATGGAAAAATAAAATGATTTAAGACAGGGCTGCAGTATATAATACATTCCTTCTAATGTTCTGCAGTATTTACCTATTAAGCCAAATTTTACAAATATATTTACCACTCAGGCCCCTAAGTAAAAATAGCAGGCTGATTAAAATATGTAACTGAACCTTTTAATTCCGGAGGGGGGTGGGATCTATTTTAATGACAGTTCCCCTTGGAAACCAGATGAAAAATAAAACATTTAGCTCAGTAAAACAATAACACTCTGTCACCAAGGGACTATTCATTTCTCTCTTTAAAAAAAGTACAAAGAAATATACTTATTAATCATCAGACATTTTCAAATTAAGTTCTTGCAAACCATTATCTTAAAGTAAACAAAATTCAAATACGTGAGAAGAGCCCTATGATGCACCTGGACTCCAAACAGAAACTCCAGACCTGTTCTCCACTGGCACTGCAGAAAACTGGAGAGAAAGAGAAGATTATCTAGTCATCCTTTCACTAGAAGAAATGTGAGAATCAGCCAAGAGTTTAATGCAATAGATTTGACAGGTTCCAAAAAGGTGAGAAATAAAGAATAAGAAAAGCACAGAAAAGCCAGTGACTGAAAAATCATAGATGTATTTACTTGCATGAACTCGTACACAGCACTTTGCACAGGAAATTAGAAGACTTGTTCCATCCTCTTCAAGGAAGGCATTAGGGGGGGAATATTCTATGTTTTCTTCACTATAAATAAAACACATCTCTGGGATGAGGGGCTTAGTCTTTCCTCCCAAAGTAACCACTTCATTCAATTTTGTCTCCCATCTCAAGTCATTTTCTTCATTGCTGCTATCTGGCTGAAAAACACAACATTTTCAAATGAGTGGAAAACATGTGCAAGTGCTCATTTATCCTAGTCACTGAAAGGTACTGTTCTAGTCACTGATAGAGTCTATTTTGGTTCTTCCTGTTCATCTCTTTAACCCAACTACTAGTTTTTTAATCAGTCTTTTCCAGACTTTCATGCAGAATCAAATCTTTAGGAACTAGAGAATGTGCTCCTCACAGACCTGCTTTCATTTAATGAAAAAGTATTACCTGGTTACCTTTGAAGAAACATTTGCAAAGACCCCAGGTTGAATCTGGGCAACAGTATTGAGAGAGAGGCTTCAAAGCCATTTGCCTCCAATTAAGGTTTAAATAGAAAGAGGAAGAACTGGTACATGTGACCAAATAAGAAAGGATCACATGGGCTGAGAATGTGGCTTAGTGGTAGAGTGCTTACCCAGCATGCATGAAGCCTTGGGTTCGATTCCTCAGCACCACATACACAGAAAAAGCTGGAAATGGGTGCTGTGGCTCAAGTGGTAGGGTGCTAGCCTTGAACAAAAAAGAAGCCAGGTACAGTGCTCAGGCCCTGAGTCCTTAGGACTGGCCAACCCCCCCCCCCCAAAAAAAGGAAGAAAGAATCATATGCCAAACAAAACTGTCACTCTCACCAAAATATGTAGAAAATGGTTAGCATTTACTTGAAATTCTAACTAATAAATTACTTTCTTCAGAGATTTTATATTAACCATTTCCCAAACTTTATCTTTTCAATAGAAAATTTTTGATCATATAGAAATGGCAAGTTAGGATGTCAAAATAAGAATCAATAAAATTTAGTGACTAAAGCAAAAATAATGTCTGTCACTCACCAGAGCTACATTCCATAACAAGAAGCAAGCCAGACAAAGTGGCTCAATGAGGCTGTAATCCCAGCTCCTTGAAATGCTGAGATTCAGGTGGACAGTGATTTAAGACCAGCCAGAAAAGGAAAAAGTTCACTGACATGTATCTATTTCCCCAAGCTATCAATGCAATCAATGTACATGAAGTAACGATGGAAAAAGCATCAAGAGCTAATGGTGGTGAACTGGACAGCTGATGTTCTAATTCAGTCCTGGCTATGTTTTTTGCATGTTCCACATGGGAAGGCAAAAAAAAGGCATTTAAAAATTAGGGCCTAAGCCAAGAGCCAGTGGCTCACACCTGTAAACCTAGCTACTCAGGAGGCTGAGATCTGAGGATTGTAGTTCAAACCCAGCCAGGACAGAAAAGTCTGTGAGACTATCTCCAATGAAACCCCAGGGGAGAAAAAAAAAAAAACTGCAAATGGCACTGTGGCTCAAAGTGGTAGAGCGCTGGCCTTCAGTTGAAGAGCTCAAGGATAGCGCCCAGGACCAGAGGTCAAGCCCCACAACCAACTGAAAGAAGAAAAAAAAATTAGGGCCCACATTGCCATTTATCTTACTTGAGGTTAACATTTCAAACTTAAACAGAGAAAAGGTCAGAGTTCTCTCTATATAAAGCTCTAAGGTTAAGCTTTCAACTGGATGTTTTTGGTAAAAGGAGAAGTTTGGAATTAAATGCTTCCCTGAAATAAGATGACATATCCATAAAAGACAAAGTACTGCCAGAAAAATAGCTTCTTAAGAAGCATATAGAAATGTTTTTGGTTCTATGAAGGCCATCAATGTCTTCTTTATGATGTCATACAAAGTCTACAATGACTGCCAGTGACCTCACAGTGTTTCCAGCAAGCAATGAATAGCAAGCAACCACACCGCAATTACCTTATAGTATGGCATGAGCAGTGTACAGATAGCACAGTGTGGCTCCATCTTGGCTACAGCTGCATTATACTCTTGCTCAGCCACAAAATTGGGAGGTTTTGTCTGCCAGAGGTGGATGAGAGGCTTTGCCCAGGACTCTGTTTCTTCCACTTCCTCCTCAGTGGATGGGACCTCAGGCAATTCTTAGGGAAGAAAGAATGAAAATAAAATGAGCAAGACATACTATGAGGACTAGGGAATTAGAATGGAGAGTTAACATGAGATTTCTAAATGCCACTAAGGCCTTAACACATAGGTTAATGCCTACTACACACAGTGAATGTAGCTGGAGGTGTAGCTTGCCTAGTAAGAGGTAGTGTCTGGCTAAGTCCCCAGTATGGAAAAGGAGGAAAGGGAAAGGAAGAGAAAAATGGAGGGAATTGGGGGGAGGAAGGGATCAAGGGTTGAAGGACCAGGAAAAGGAAGATAAAGGGAGGGGTGGAAAAGGGAAAAAGAGAAGAAAACACAACGAAAACCAAAATCAAACAAAGCTTTTCAGAGAGCTTCAGAATATGTAAAAGTATAAGAGTTCCTAAAACCAAAAAGACTGTTAACTACTATTAGTTATTAGTATCACAGTCACTGATAAGCAATTAAAACTTGTTAGAAAAAAAATGATGTAGACTATGTTATTGCAACAAAGCAAGAATTTCCAAAACTGCTTAATTGACCTATGTAAGAAAAACAGAGTTAATAGTGTAAAACAGGCTCCTATCCTCTTGGTATCTTCATTAAAATCTTCTAAGTTTGCCAAATATCAGAGAAAATGGGTTTCTATGCCATTCACTTAATTCTTTTTTTTTTTTAATTCCTCAGTCAGCCTCCTACTTTATGGTGGAAACTCAAGACTCTGAAATTGTTTTTTTTTTAAATTTCTTTTAGCCAAAACCCTGTAGCAAGTACCATACAGTCAAGAGAAACATAAGCCCAAACACAAAGCCCTTTAATCTGTATAAGCACTTCTGAATTCACAGAAACAGGTTCTAACAGCTCTAGACTCCAGATCTTTTTGAAATGCTGTGCCGCTTAAGGAACCTTAAACAATGGTTTAAGGAACCATTCTATGAAATATGACCAGGCCTGTAACTAATACTGCTGTGACGGAAAAATGGGGAAATCATACTATCTTGAGTAAATGTAACAAAGTGACCACTCAAAAATACTGTTAGTGTCTTCAATACTGTCTGAAATTACCTCAATGCCCTATCACTAAAAAATAATAAACTGTTATATTTTACAAAAGAGCATGCCATAATATCAAACATATCAATTCCCAGGGCATGAATACCACAGTATGAAAGTATTGGTTCACTGCAGTATTCTGAATAATACTTTTGAAATCAAACATTTTCTATTACTCTGAATATTTGATAGGAAAAATGGTTATGCACACCAAGCCTAATAATAAAGCTAGAAGAAATATGAGATAAACTAAAAATATTTTCCTTATACATGTGATATCTGGGTACTGAGTACATAAGTATATAAAAGGACTATCTTTTAAGGAATATGAAAATAAATTATGGCATGACTATATTATGCAGACATTAAAAGGGGTGTTTTCAAGGTTAATGAAATATAACATAAATATATACATTATACAACACGTAATACTAAGTCAACAGATTTAAAACAAGGACATAAACCTGCATATACAGAATGATGATGCTCCTACCAGAAACACACTAAAAAGAATAAAGGGAAATAATAAATTGTTATAATTATAAGAATTTCAAAAAGTACAACCAAAGTAATATTAGGAATTAAATTGAGGGAGATTTTACCTTGAGAACAGACTTAGGCCATATTCATTCACTTGCTCAGTATTGTTGAACAAATTTTGCTAACTAAGTGTAAGCAGTTTCTCTAAAGAAAAACATTTTTGCTATTTGTGGAAGGGCTGCTGCCAGGCTGTGCTGATGGAATCAGCAGATGGGGAAAGCCATCAGCTCTACTACAGGACCTCTTCCAGGTACACAAGGATCTGCTACTTGGGGAGTCATACGTTTTGGCTGGTACAGCACCATTCTCTGCTAAGAACAGCACAGCAGTATCTGTTATGGTTCAGGTACTTCAGCAAAATCTCCGTCCTGGGAGGCATTATATATGTTCTCAAATATCCTGGAGAAAAGGAGTGGAATGGAAAGGATAAATGTATGCAAATGAAAGCAGAAGTGAATGGGTTACTGAGAGAAAGGTTGGGGGGGGGGGAAGGGATCCAAATTTCAGAACTTTATTCCTTTATTCTTCCTGTACCGAATACTATATGCAAGCTACATTTCAGTGACTTTTTTTGAACTGATGGCTTTCAAATTCTTACAAAGATAGGATCAAAGGGACAATAGAAAAATTACAAGGCTTTCACTTTCAGGTATGATTTTCATAGAGGGAATATTAAATTCCAGATTACTTTCTCTTAACATGCCACTGTGATAATGGATAGCAGAGAATTTACAGACCTAAGGCCCTTAAGAAACTAAATAAGTGGAAATAGTTGGGGGTTTGGAGAGTATGCTTGTTTCAGGTTTTTGCTCTTACTTTGCTTTTGTTTGGCATGCTTTGCTTTTGTTTGGGCATGTTTGCTTGGGTTTGTTGTTGTTGTTATTGTTGTGTTGTTGTTGTTTTAGTACTACTAGACATTGAAACCATGGTCTTCATAGACTAAAAACTTACTCTCTATCCTTCATGCATTACCTTTTTATAACACATTGAAAAAGTTTTAAGTACATTCCAACTGATAAAATACATGCTTTTGAAAAAAGACACATGAGGCTGGGAATGTGGCTTTGTGGTAGAGTGCTTATCTAGCATGCATGAAGCCCTGGGTTCAATTGCTCAGTACCACATAAACAGGAAAAGCCAGAAGTGGCTCTGTGGCTCCAGTGGTATAGTGCTAGCTTTGAGCAAAAGAAGCCCAGGGACGGTGCCCAGAGCCTGAATTCAAGCTGACAGGACTGGCCAAAAAAAGACATACGAAAGGGGTGACATCAACCAAGATGCATTGTACTTATAAACTGGTTTATTGAATGGTAACATCTTAAACACCTTCCAAAGGATACACTGTCAAAACTCCTATTACAGGAAAATATCTTTGTACTATATAGCACCTCTAGAGACGTAGGCATCCTAGGGAACATTAACAGTATTAGTGTGGCTTAAATTTCTTAATGAATGCTATCATGTTTCAGATAATTATACCCTAAGACATATTGACCAAAATAAGAAATATGGGACCACTGACTTATTCAATCTTATTAGCTATTCTATGGGCTGATTTCAGCTCTTAGTCGGTACTCTATACATGAGGCCCTGGGTTCGATTCCCCAGCACCACATATACAGAAAACAGCCAGAAGTGGCGCTGTGGCTCAAGTGGCAGAGTGCTAGCCTTGAGCAAAAGGAAGCCAGGGACAGTGCTCAGGCCCTGAGTCCAAGGCCCAGGACTGGCCAAAAAAAAAAAAAAAAAAAAAAGAAGAAGAAGAAGAAGTTGCTAGTGTGATAAAGCAGACATAGTATCATCAACTTTGGGGGTGGGGGTACCTGTGTAGTATTGGGCAAGTAAATTAATGCCTATATGTTTTAGTTTCATCAGCATTAAAAAATCTTCAATTTAATAGAATTATAAGTAATGTTCACTAAGTATAAACAGAAAGCAACACAGTCAATCCTCCTATCCTAGAGGGAATAGGAAGAAAACTCCTACATGCAAGATGGCAAATCTTGACTCAGATTCACAGCTGAGGACATCCATCTAATAACATGATAGGAAAGACACATTCAGGAAAATAAAACTGAAAAGTTCTTTGCCTTCAAAGGGTTCAAAATTCCCTGTGGGGGGAAGTCTTCCATTTCTTAAGGTGTATTTTATTAATGACATGTCTAATAAAAAAAATCAAAAAATATAATATGATTTTACATAATAATATACATATTATGAATAATATACATATTATATAGTTTTGGTCATCTGTATAAAGGCATCATCATTCTTAAAGACTATAATCTAATTATTGAGGTATCACCTGTCAGATCAAACACAAACATAACTATGGAGAAAATACAGAGCAGTCTGGTCATATGCAAATTACTAGGGAAAACAAGGGATAGATTAGTAAAAACCATACATAGAACCAAGTAGAGGATAAGGCCAAAAACATTCACTTTCTCCACATCAAGATCCATCATGTCATCCTATCAGCTTGACTTCATGCAGGACTACCTCCTTGAGGTTCTTTGCCAAGAAGATCCTTAACCAAGATCTAGGACCAAGTCACTTGAAGGACGTATAAATTTTATTTCATCAAGAGAAAATCTTAGTAACAAGCAAAAGGGTATGGACTCAGTGATAAAAGTTCCAGTTGACAACAAGTATAGCAAATATAAGATCTAAAGTTTAAACTCCAGTACTGGAAAAAAAAAAAAAAAAAAGATGGAAGGAAGGAAAGAAGGGAGGGAGGGAGAAAGGGGAAGGAGAGGAAGGGAGGGAGGGAGGGAGGGGGGAGGGGAAAGAGAGAGAGATACAGAGAGGGAGGAAACAATGAAAAAAAAAGTATTTAATGATCTTGAAGTTAATTTTCCAAAACAAAACATGAGTATAAACACTAAATCAATGGACAAGAATTTATGCAGTGAAGAATGTATAGACACATTTTTCTGTGCAGTCATTTGGAAAACTAAGACTGAGAAAAGATAACTTAGAAAAAACAGAATTCAATGATGAAAATGTGACCCACTTCCAAAGCAGTCATTGGCAAGAAACCTTAGGATGTTACTAAACTTTCCAAATGTGGGAAGCAATGTCTTAAAATTCATAACCATGAGCCTAAATGCCAGTATAAAGAATGTTGCCAGTCTAAGACTTAAGTTTTTATTGATTGGTAAACTAAGAAAATGACCATATTGTATATATTTGTGTGTGTGTGTGTGTGTGTGTGTGTGTGTGTGTGTGTGTGAGAGAGAGAGAGAGAGAGAGAGAGAGAGAGAGAGAGAGAGAGAGAGAGAGAGAGAGAGACGAACTTTCCCTAACTTGATTCTACATCTTCAGAGATAATCTTATACTTCCTCCACTTTTTTGGGGGGTAGGGGGAAACATTAAAAATGTTTCAAAATATGGGATAAGTTAAGATGTTGACATCTTCAGGGAAAGGGGCTATGTGCAAGTTTAAGGAAACATAAATTCCACTTAAAATGAGTTGTATGAAATTGCCATTTGGGCAGCATAAAACAAACTAAATACTAGCAATTTCATGTACTTCCATCTAATACAATATTTTTCCTCAAGATGAATGAACAGGCAATTGTAATACCAAAAACAGTTCCTCAGATATTTTCAAAGACTTTTAAGAGTATCAAGTGACATCTAAAGTTAAAAAAAAAGCCATAACTATCATTTTAGAATTCCCACACTTCAGCACATTTTGACACCTGAGCTTAAGACTTCATGCCAACCATAGTTTAGATACTTCCAGATAATATTCAAAAAGCACAGAAAGCAACTATTTATCATAAATTACAAAGCTGGCATATTTTGTACCTAATTCAATCAAAACCTGGTCAAGCCACTAGTCTAATGAAAGTAGGTTGTTGTTGTTTTTCTTATACTTATTCCCATAATAGCATAATGTCAGCGGCACACTTCCAATATGATTTAGTGACAGGGAAATCAAGCTAACCTGAGAACACTGAACTATTATTACAAATGTGAATGCTGGATAGTAACAATTCCACCTAATGTTTTATGTACATAGAATACAGAGAAACATGGTGACCTGTCAATAAACATTCAAATTCAATCAACTTAGTAATCTGCTTCATTTGTTGTTTTATTGCTTAAACAAACATAACCATGCTTATTATGAAAGTATAATATTACCTCCAGGATAATTAGAATTGATGAAACAAAGAGAAGGGTTCATTCTGCCAACATTAATAAAATTTAGGGAATGACACACAGTAGTTATCATAAAAGCATTTGTTTTTGGTTTTTTTAACTGGCACAGAGAAAGACTTAGGGCAAATTCTGCCTGCAAGGGGATGTACCTATCCATCATTATTTTCCCTTATAATGAAAAGCAATCATGAGTCAAAAATGAAATGACATCCTCTATTATATTTTCATGAAATCAAAAGATTTTAAGAGTTTGAAAAAAACTTTGGGTCACTAATCCATACACCTCAGAGTACACATCTGAACGGAGTCTGGTAGAGATTGCATGACTACATTCTCCAATCTCAAATATACTTTATCTTTTATGGTAAGACACAACCAACCAGGCCTATGCCTAAATATGGTAAACCTATCATGTGCAATTACTTCTACCAAAACAAATACACAAATGCTTCAAAATTTAGCCTATCTGCATTTAATACTTAAAATAACACCTCTAGCCAGGTGCCAGTGATTCACACCTGTAATCCCAGCTACTCACAATCTGAGGATCACTATTGGAAGCCAGTCTAGGGAAGGACAGCTTTTAAGATTCTTAATCTCCAAAAAAAAACACCAAAAAAGCTGAAAGTGGAGCTGTGGCTCAATTGGTAGAGTACCAGCATTGAGCCAAGGAACTGAGGCCCTGAGTTCCAGCCCCAGGACTGGCACAAAATAACATCTCTGAAGTTCAAATCAAGAAATACTAACATACTTGGTCAATATATTAGCTTAATCCTCAAGAAATAAAATTAATACAGACAAATCCCATAGAACTAGAAAAGAGTGAGTGCAAGAGTGAGTGCAGAGAAAGAGGGCAAATTTCTCCCCGAAACATCTACCTACTAAAAGCAAAATGAGACACCCAATTGTAATCCTAATTTTAACTCAAAATTTGAATTTAAATAATACCTTCTTCCGTGAGGGGCAATTGCAAAGTGACCAAGAATGAGGCACTCTTTATAGTACAGGGAGTAAATAACGAGTATTCAGAAAATACAAGAAAACTCCTAAAAAACTAAAGCTGAAATACAAAAAAAAAAAAATCAGTGAATAGTTCCAGCCTTGGGAAAACAACTGAGCATTTAATTTAATTATAAACGAAATTTTAAGAAAGAGAATTTTAAAAGAACTATTTGAGAAAAGAGTAAATTTTGTCAGACTGTAGTTTCTGAGATTTTGCTTATTTAAATGTGACTAAATGTAGACATTTTATTCTGAAAATCTAGGATAAGCGGGCTACAATCAAGCACCATGAATGAAATCTAACTGGAGAAGCCAGTTTCTATCTCTTCCATCTGTTTTTAAATATTCAATGTATTTCTTTAAAAATTATGACAATACAGACAGAATTCCAAAAAATAAATTATTGTAACATCAGCTGATTCTAACAGTCAAGGTATGCAGACATTACAGAGAAAGGATCAGATCTAAGCTCTCCGTAGTTTCAGAAATGCTTAACAGCTCTTCACAGTACTAGGGGGAAATTATAGTGACAGAGTTATACAGACATTAGCGGAATCAAAAAGCCAGAATCAGGGTTTTAATCTACATCTTGCAAGATTCACACTTGTAGGTAAAGGTCACCTGGGCACTTGGTAAACACACTAAGCCAACATCTACATTTTTAAAATCTTTCTGTGATAATTATTCTAAAACTCATAAAATTATAGTTGAAGAGTTGTAAATAAAAACTTGGTACAGTGATAATCAGCTCTTCTGAAAAGCAGCCTTCAACATATTACCATGTGCTATTTTAAGGCATTCAGAATACCCAAAATTCATACACAAACCACAAATTGGTTAGGAATCCTAATTACTCATGTTTTATACAGGTTAAAAAGTGAGCCCAAAGATTTGCCTTGAGTTTTTTTGTTTAACTTTTTGTATTGTTTTGCTTAAAGAGCAATAAGGCAGAACACAAGTGCTCCAGAATATATTATCATTAGCCAACTAGGTTCCTCTTTCAAGTCAGTTAAAAAGATTTTGAAATTATCTCTGCCACATCCCCTAGTCATTAATAGGCAAGATGCATTTTCTTTCCAAATTTCTGACTTCAAATAAGAAGTCACAAAGTTAGGAATTCTTAGGATAAGTTTCTTTTCTAATCTGTCATTCCCCATTCAAGCCTTATTCTAGGCCAAGGAAGCTTTCTTGTCCTCCTCTCCTTGTACCTATGGTCAGTGTTGGTTTTTTCCTTTTGCTTTCCCGAAGTTCACCCTTAAGAGTCAATTGACTAGAGTCAATTTGTGTGTGTATGTCCGGTACCCTTGTTTTCAAATTGTCCTGTGTCCACCATGGCACTAGTAAATTCACAGGAATTGCCTCAGCATGAAACACTCCTGTACCTGCCGGGATGGCATGTCTCTCTGAATCCTTGCTGGAGTTACTGCATCTCTTAAGGGCTCAGCTATCATTCTCCTTTCACTTTTCCTTATCATACTGACAATAGCAAACAAAAATCACTAAGTCCCAAACATTGTTCTGAATTCTTTGTAGACATTTAGTCTTATAACCCTTATAACACTGAGTGGCAAGTACTTCCAATCCCTACTTTGTAAACCCACACAGGAAACAATGAAGATCTCACACAGCTAATGGAGTGGTGGAGTCTATTTGTCCTGGTGGCCCTTGGTGCTATGTGTACAGACTGGTTTGTCTTATTTTAGCCACCATTTCCAGATGTATCGTAACTGGGAGGTAATCAGTAATCACAACAACACTCCAAACCTATAACACTTTTTTGATCAAATTCAGAAAATTTGGTACAGAATTAAAGACTTATCAACAGACAAAAATAAATTTTAAATCACCATATAATTAATATATATATATACATATATATGTGTGTATATATATCCTAAGCTAAACCATTCAATTTGCTTCTCAGTCTCTCTAAGGAAACTGTAGTTGGATGTCAGGTGCACTTCCAGCAGCAGGCAGAGCAATGCTGTCTTGCTGGAGACATGACAGTTTATCTGAGTGGGACTGGACTGCTACATGCCATCGGGGCATGTCCTTAGTTTACAGGTGCATTTCAAATGTCACCAACTCTCTCAAGGGTGTGCAATAAGCACAAAAGAAGTAAGCAGCAGGGAAAGTTGGAAATTTTATATTGGAAACAAATGTAAAAAGTTTTCAGAAAGAAATGAGTATGTGTACAGGGTGGCGTCCAAGAATGATGAATGATGTATATAAGGGCAGGGAAACAGCCAGGGTTTGATGAAGTGAACATTCAGTCCTGCGGTCAGATTACAATGTCCATTACTCCAATGTCAGTTTGGGAGAAGTTCTGGAATTTCTGTCACTAATACTGGAGGCAGATCTTTAGGGCAAACCAAATATGGGAATAAAATAATGACCAAGTGCTTTACATGAGGCAAGTAACATTTCTGTTTCTCAGTGATGAAATGTGATAACACCTCTTCCATCTAACTAGATGTATGGGAGGTGAAGTGTAGGCACTGGAAGACTTCTAATTGGCTTCTTCAGATCCCTGATTTAAATGTAATCAGTCTGCTGGAATTTTATTGCTGAAATTCTATTTGTATATATACCTGTTAACTAATCTGTAAATTGAAATAAATATACTTGTCATCATTTTTTAAAAGAAAATATGATAGCCTTTTAGTAGGTATCCTTATCATCTAAAGAAAAAGAAACATACTATAGATCTCTAAGCTGTTTGTCCCCCCTAAATAAACTGATTCGGTTCTAGTGTTCCTTCCATTAGGACCCTGCACCTGGACAAGAGCAAGATTATGCCCAAAAATAACAACAAAGATCAACAGGAGAATAGCTACCTATCCTCTCTATTTCAAGAACAAGACACCTCGTACCACTTCTCTTTCAAATCTCTTTCAGTTGAACACATATAATTTATTAAACAGAAAAAAATAAAATCGATTTTCCTCAACATATCAGGATTACCTTTTATAGTTCCCAAATATTAGAAAAAATATAACAACAATGCATTTTGGTAAAAAATGTAAAAAATGTAAAAATGTATGTCTTCTTTCATTATAAATGATACACATGTAGTATACATTTAAGACATTTTTCATCAAAACACTGGTTTTTATGTGAAAATGCTGTATCAAATCATCTTTTTTAGGTATGCTCATATGCCCTCTTTTCCACTATCACTTCCCTTGTGTGTTGCTACTAGTATGAAAATCTTCCAGAAAAGACCAGGCTAAGAGTCAGGAAATCCTTGGCCATTCTCTGTGTGATTTTTCCACAAGAAAAATGACTACCAGTTTCAGGCATTTGAGTATCAAAGAGCCACCGCACTGTCCTAAAGAGACGATCAACTCAGAGATGACTCCTCTATCATCTGTTGGGGAGCTCGCCAGCAGAGCTCAGTAATGTACTGTTCTTGAAGTCGTTTATTGGGAGCACCATTTTTTAGAGAAAAATCCTTATTCAAAACACTAATTGCTGTTTAAAACTACAATTTCTCAAATGCTCTAATATAGTTACACTCCCATACATGAGGAATGAAAAAGTAGCTAAGTAGTTAGGGTCAAAAATCCCTAAAAGCAATTAGCTTGGGAATTGTATACTCTCAATGAGCACAAAACCCACTTTTCATCTCATCTTAATGATAATGCTCAGTCAACTGGCACTACTCAGACAAGGTAGACACAGAGGGGAAAAGGCAGAGGTAACAGTTACAGGTCCATTTATGTAAATAATTACACTAAGAATATTTTCCACTATTATTTTAGAAATGTGCAAAAATCTTTAGCAATCAGAAAAACTCTCCAATTTTTCTACTCAATTCTCAGAAATCCTCACAGGATAACAGAAGTCCTTAATTCAGATAGAAAGTAAAGAGTGTTGCAAAAGCCACAATCATCAATGTTTCAGCAAAATAACCTCAAACCCTTCAGATAACTTCATTAACCAAATATCCATTTATAAATTTTGCAAGCTTTACAGACTGAAACCAGAACTTCTCTCCAGGGAGAAAGTCTGGGCGGACCTACAATGGCCCACTCAAAATACACTTCCTGGGAAAAGTAGCACATTGGAAAAATCATCATTACTTTGCCTTAATGTAGGCATCTTTTCAGGAAACCATGCTGTAGGCAAGCTGTGATAAAGGAGAGTGATGGAAACTCAGAAATATTGTAGATTAAATGTCAATTACATTATACAAATGTGTGCTTCAATTTAGTGACAATAAGAGGAATATAGTTTATGCTAAGTAAGCTAAAAGAAGATTTAAAAAAATAAAAAACTTGAGACCTGGGAATGTGGCTTAATGGTAGAGTGCTTACCTAGCATGCATGAGGCCCTGGGTTTCATTCCTCAGCACCACATACACAGGAAAGGCCAGAAATGGCACTGTTACTCAAGTGGTAGAGTGCTAGCCTTGAGCAAAAAGAAGCCAGGGACAGTGCCCAGGTCCTGAGTTCAAGTGCCAGGACTGGCAAAAAGAAAAAAAAAACTCACAAAAACAAAAACAAAAATCACCTGACCTCATGTGATGGTACATGTCAATAATCCCAGCACTAGAAACAGGGAGGCTGAGGCAGGAAGATGGCTAGTTTAAGGCTAACCTGGGCTACATGATGAGATTCTGTCTCAAAAACATGAAGAAAAAACAAGCAACAACAACAAAAAAAAAACCCACAGCTCAACGATGTATGCAAATATACACTAAGGTATTTCATTACATCTGTATTACTGGAGTTAAAATTCCACTCTGGACTAGTTTTATAGAAAGTATTACCATCCTTATCTGATCCTCACTTTTTTTTACATCCTTACCAAATCTTTCCTCCTGATTAAATATATGTTACAAAAGAAGACAGTGTGTGAAAGGAAAGAAGTCTGCTAATATAGTCTGGCAGGTGTACTTAATATAATAAACAAGAAGCCTGAACTTCCTATGTCATAGCCTCCCTCAAAAGCCCTGAATGGACAAGATGTTATTGATTAAGAGTGAAGTATAACTGAAAGGAGGGCTCTTTACCCAAAGCCTGTTTTAATGCATAATTTCAAAATAGGACTAAGGTCCTCACAATGCTAAGAGGCATTTGGGAAAATAGTCAGTAGTCTAATTGGTTTTTCTTTTTTTTTAGGAGAGGACAGTATTGGGTTTGAATTCAGGCCCTTAAAGTTGCTAAGTAAGTGGTTTACCACTTGAGCAATTTTTGTTTGCTTTACCTATGCAGGGGCAGGCTCTAGCTTTTTGCCTGAGCCTTACTGGGCCATGATCTTTTTGAACTTCTATGTAGCTGGGATGACAGGCACACATGATAGTACCCAGTTTTTTTAAGTTGTGATGGGGCCTAATGAACTTTTTTTGTCCTGACTGGCAAACCACATTCTTCCTGATCTCAGCATCTTGAAAGGCCTGACTTTAATTTGGGACAACAAAGGCATTTTCACAAAAAGACAGGTAAAAATGGGAACTAACTTAACCAAACAAAAGAATGATATAAGAATTTGTCATTGCTAAGATATGGAACCAACCTAGTTGCCCTTCAGTAGACGAATGGATCAGGAAAATATGGAACATATACACAATGGAATTTTATGTCTCTATCAGAAAGAATGACATTGCTCCATTCATAAGGAAATGGAAGGACTTGGAAAAAATTATACTAAGTGAAGTGGATCAGACCCAAAGAAACATGGACTCTATAGTTTCCTTCATAGGGAATAATTAGCACAGGTTTAGGCTGGTCACAGCAGAGGATCACAAGAGCCCAATAACTATGCCCTTATGAACACATAAGATGATGCTAAGTGAAATGAACTCCGTGTTATGGAAACGAGTGTTATATCACTGTTGTAATTACTTTCAACATGCCATGTGAAACCGTAGCTTCTATTGTTGATGATCCACTTGTATCCCCTTCCTGTGGTTGTACCTTCACTATCACTGTATCTTATCTGAGTACATTGGAAACTGTATATACTGGTATTAGAACTAGGGAAGGGAAAGGAAATATCAAAATTGAGAGACAAAGGATAAAAAGAAAAATGACTCCAAAAGCAATACTTACAAAACCATTTGGTGTAAACCAACTGAACAACTCATGGGGGGAGAGGGAAAGGGGGAGGTAGAAGAGGAGGAAATGAGGGAGGAGGTAACAAATTGTACAAGAAATGTACACACTGCCTTAAGTATGAAACTGTAACCGCTCTGTATATCACTTTGACAATAAATAAGTAATAATTTTTAAAAGAATTCTATATCTAGGAGTGGCAAATAAAAATGACACTCTTTTACACCAAGTGAAATCAACGCAATCTAGTAAAGCAGAATGACGTTTCCCTGCACTTAATGTACCAGAAAACAGAAATACTGCATACAGTATCAAGTACTGCATAGCCTTACTCAAGAATATTTCAGGAACTCAATGAATCAAACTAAAAGTGAAGACAGCTTGTACATGTCTACACCATGTTAATTCTATAACCAGTGCAGTGACTTCCCCTTTTCAATGGTCTAGGGTTTGAACCCAGGGCCTTGCTCACTAGGCAAGTATTCTACAACTTGAGCCATGCCTCCAGGCTTTTTGCTTTTCAGGTTACTTTTCAGAGAGGATATCTTTCTTTTTGCTCAGGATGGTCTGGGACCACAATCCTCTGACCTATGCCCTCCACAAAGCTATGTTTCCAGGAATGCACCAGCACTTCTCACAAAAGAAAAAACTCAGCTGTTTTAAAATACCTTCAATAAATGTCAAGAATGGCTTATTTTATGATCTGAAACACAAGACACTTTCACTAATAATACTGCTAGATTATATGAAGCAAGTCTGTATCCTAAAATCCAAATTCCAGACTGGTAACTCATGCCTATAACCCTAGGTACTCAAGAAGGTGAGTAAGAGAGAACCTGAGAAACAGGTCCTAAAACAGCCTGGGCAGAATCTTTCAGAATCTTTCAGATTCCACCTCCAACTAACCAAGAAAAGGCCTGGCTAAAGTGTGGTTCAAGTGGTAATATACAAAGTGAGAGCTTGAATCCCTGAGTTCAAGCCCTAGTACTGGCAAATAAGAATCCAAATTATTACATGTTCTCCTAATAATAGGCAACTAACATGGGATTAAGTTTTCACAACAGTTTCCTAAAACAAAGTTTACTAGAACAAAAAGTCCTGAAAAATGAGAAAGTCATGAACTTACCTTCATCACTTGCTGCCTGCTGCTTTACAAGAGTCATTGGAGATCTGGCTGGAGGCTTACTAAGTGGATGCCGCCAACTCTTAGCAGTTTTGGTCTCTCCCTCTATCATCTGGTGATAAAACAAAAGGGAAAAAAACACAAGGAGAAACTCTCAAATAAAAGTGTGATAATCATGATGAAAACAGGCTTTATTTGCATCTTCAGAAATTAGCTCTTGAAGAAAATTAAACATCAAGTCAAAAGAAAACACTTCAGCTTGTAATTTTTCCAAGAGGTTAAACCTCCAACTTCATTAGATTTGACATGTAATTTTGCTTTCTATCCTTAAAGAAAAGGAAATCCAAGCAGGCACAATGGCTCTGGAATTCCAGCTATTGAGGAGGCAGAGATTGGTTCAAGACCAGCCTGAGCAAAAAGTTTATCATGACCATCTCAACCTATAAAAGCTGGATATTATGACCATTTTCATTCTTGACATTTCTTGATAAATATCTGTTTTTTAGTTCCATAGAATACATAACCCTATACACAGTGATAATCAATAGAGTCAAACAAGGACATTTTGTTTACTTGGCATTTTAAGATACTGAGAAACAGGATTCAAAGTTGCTGCTGCCCTTTTATAATCTACCTTGTTACTAAATGGTACCATAAGACCTATGGTAAGTGTAACTGAGTACGAACAGTAAGAGGTGGGTCAAGCACAAGCTTGGCTTGGTAGCTCAAATTACTGAAGGGGGTTTCCTCGTTTACAAACTTAAACGTTCTAGTTAGGATCTAAATAGCAAAAAAGGTTCAGAATGCTGAACCAGGACCCTAGTTCACCTGACCATTCATTTCCCAAACGTATGGTTACAGCGACAAATAAGATGAAAGCAAATAATATTCATGTTGGAGAAACAGCAAAAGAGCCTTATCCAAAAAGGCAGCATGGGAATTTAGTAATCTAGAGGGATCTTGGCTTTTCTGAAAGGCAAAAGAGCCCTCTTTCTGGAAGAAGGCAGGGCCCAGAAGGTCACCTTGGTATTATGATTCAGTGTCCAAGAAGAAAGAGTCAAAGGAAAAACTGAGTGAGCCCTGATGCCAAAACAGAGGCACACAGTTAAGAGGTAGGAAGCAGGTAGGAACTGCAGGCAAGAATAAGACAGAGCCCAGCAAGGAAGTATTCCCAGCCCACCTAAGACAGCAGAGGACAGAACTGCTCCATACCTTAACTGAAACCATGTCAATACAGTTTGATTTCTAGTTTTCCTAGATAGTTGTATCAGGCAAAGTGGGGGAAGAAAGAGAATGGGTAAAGGGTACACAAAATCTCTCTGTACTACTTCTCACAATTCTATATGAATTGTTTGTAAACTCAAAATATACATTACTTTTTTTAAAATCTGGCTGAAAGAATATTAACCTTCTACTGTATGGCCAAAAGCTCTATGCTAAATGAATGCAACTTGGGCCAAAGATCACAGGATACTTATCTCTCAGTCCTTGGAGTAATATTAAAACTCGTAAGTGTAAAGTTATATATTTATATCCCAAACCAAAATTTCAGTGCACAGCATGCCATTTCTCATACATTGAAACATTAATCATAATAGAGATCACCACGTACACTAGGGACCTTGAAGTCATTTCTATCTTCATTGAGGACTGATGAGATTTCCCCAGGTTCCAGGCCACTTCCTTGGTCTTCTACATCACTCTCTTCTCCCTCTGTATACACACGATTACTCTCTGCCACTGAGGAACCTGACTCAGGAGACTTTTGCCTCTGCTGCTTACGTGGGTCTGATTCCTCCACCTTTACCAGGCCACAAGACAATAGTGTGGAACCACTGGCCTCCTGGGACATATATGATACACCTGTGGTGTAGGCTTTGTCATCTTCAGCTTTTATTTCCTCCACTGTAGATGCATTTAAGCAGCTGTTTCCTGAAGTACAAAAAACAATTAACAAATTTTCATGGCATTATTCTTAAGTGGGATTGTGTAAATATTTTTGACTACTAGCCTTCCTGACTTCCTGAGACCTAGGTGTCACTAAAGAGACTAGGGTCACTAAAGCATCTTGCCGCCTCCATGGTTGTTCAAATAACACCTGGGACTTCGGTAAAAGAAAATATCTACTACAACAGAAGATGGTAACACAAGTTTCTACTACTGATTAATATCAAGACACAGCAAAAAAAAAAAAAAAAAAAAGACAGCAATCAATAGTTATCAAACTAACAGTAATTAGGAATCTATCTAAAAATATGAATTATATTCCTAATAGGATACTTTAAGCTGCTAATGATGAAATATGACAGTTCCAAAAAAGCATGTAAATGGCACACCTAGGACAATACAGATCCAATACAAATTATTTCCTACATAAATACTAAACTGATAGTGTAGAAAAGGCACGGGAAGTTTGGTAGATCTGATTCCTCAATCTTCACATGGCTACTAGATAATTACATGAATTATCTGTCACTCTGGACACAAAGCTGGTAAAAACTATTACATAGTACTTCCTCTCCCCTGACATATCTATTCTCTTGACACTGTGTGTGTGTGTGTGTGTGTGTGTGTGTGTGTCTTCCAATTAAGAGTTCTTCCAGGTTTCAAGACCTGGAGAACAAAATACAAATGACTAGACAGAATTAATAAAATTGGATACTCTGCACATAATGCTCCAGCAATTCATAAAGTGGTTAATCACAGTATTCTCGAAACCATGATAAGGAATTATAAAGAAACATTGAAACATTGTATTCTTTGAATTTGTTATAACTCCTTTCCCTACCATCTCAACTTTATCAATCTTTTATCTATTCATCACAACTCATTCGAATTATCAATACTAAATCACCTAGTCTATCTAGTCTGTCCTTGGCATAAGAAAACTTGTGAAATTCTATCATGCCACGTAACCACAGCTAGGTATTTTATGTTTATTTGTCTAGCCCTCTATGTAGTATGATCTCAATGGTGAAACAAAACCAAAATCTATAGTTCAAACTAGCCACCCACATTTTTCAGATGCAAAGATGATGAAACTGGAGTAGCAACTAAGGAACAAATTACAAGTATGCAAGGACTTTCTTTTATCCTAAGAACAAAGTAAGAAGGTAAAAATATGACCTTTCTTTTAAAAGAATACATACAGTGGGATTGCCATATGGACACCTATAGCAGAAATGACTAGAGTAGACCCAGGGAAACTGGGATGAAGGCACTTTCTGCAACAATGAATGAGGTGTTCTGCCTTTTGAGGAGAGAGCAGTACAGGGCTGGATCCACTAAGTCTCATGATAGGGTTTTACAAAATGGAGATATAGGGGCTGGGGATATGGCCTAGTGGCAAGAGAGCTTGCCTCGTATACATGAGGCCCTGGGTTCGATTCCCCAGCACCACATATACAGAAAATGGCCAGAAGTGGCGCTGTGGCTCAAGTGGCAGAGTGCTAGCCTTGAGCTAAAAGGAAGCCAGGGACAGTGCTCCGGCCCTGAGTCCAAGGCCCAGGACTGGCCAAAAACAAAAACAAAAACAAAAAAAAATAAAACAAAATGGAGATATAGGAGGAAAGTAGGAACGACCAACTGGCTCAATTAATTACAGGACAAAACACCAATAGATATTAAAGAAGCAAATCATTACACTGTTTCAGAAATATACAATAAATATGGGAGAAAGCAAAGTTACTGAGATTCTTAAAAGAGGACTTTAGTATAAAAGAATAGGCATGCCATTTTACTAGGTTGATGTTTTGTTTTTGTTGGGTTTTTTTTTTAATTTTCACTCTTTATTGTCCCTTAAAATGAAGTCCAAAGTTAAGAAAGTGCAAACATCTGTAACTATTTTTCCCTGCTTCATGTGAATTCAAGAGAAGCTTTCTAAAAATGTATTGTATGCTGTAAACTAGCTTGAAATAAAAATGTGTCATATTGGCAATCTTTTTCCTTAATCCAAATAGGCACTGCTGCTGATTGTTTCAAAGTTGCATTACATACAGCAGCAGTGCCCCTTACTTTTACAACATTACCTTGATCTCCTGGATGAGTTACCCTATAAATTTATACAAGTTATTGATTAAACGAGGTGATCCAAGTAAGATGTCTACCCTAATAAACACAAACTTAAGGCACAAGAACACTGAACACCTCTTACATGCAAAACATATTAGCCCCTTTTCTCACCTGAGAGTTTGGTACTATCTGAGAAACTCTGATCCATCTGCATCCTGTTGACAGAGGGCTCTTCAGAGGGTATGTCTGTCTTCCCCAGTTTTGACCCTCCTCTTGGCTTTCCTCCAATCTTAAGGTTCTCTAAGCCTGTGCCAGAACTGGGTACCTCTTCCCCATTGTCTTTAAAGGACATTTCTTCATCCTCTTCAGCCTTAGGCCTTTTCGAGTGAGACCTATTTCCCTGGACACTATTAACAAAAGAAGTGGTGGTCCCATCAGGAAGGTTGTAATAGGTATGAAAAATACATTTCAATACAATGTTATTGACACTTGTTTATAGAAAGAAAACACTGGCAGTTTTATAATAAGATGCAAAGACAGACATCAAAATTAACTTTTACTACATTAAGTTTAAACATAAACTTACTAAAGACATAATTCTAAACTACTATAAACAACTGATTAAACATACATGTAACAAAATTTAAAAGTTCATTGTTTTGGGGGGTTTTTTGGATTTTTTTCCCCACAAATAGGGTCTCACTATGCAACTCAGGCTGGCCTTGGAACTCATGATCTTTTTGTCTCAGCCTCTACAATATGTGGCATTATAGGCATACGCTACCACTTCTGGCTAAAATATGAAATTTTTTAAGTTTTATGTATAAGACAGAACTTAAAATATTAAACAATTTGGAAAAACAAAAGTCTGAAAATCAAGAGAACAAAAAAAAAATAGTGAAACTGGAAAAGGAAAAGTAGTAATTATTTAGATCATATAAAAGGGGAGAGAAAACAGTCCTGAAAAGCTCAATTAAAGCCTGAATTCCTTATGTTTCAAGATGAAACAGTGACTACTTATGTAACATTCAGGCACGCATGAAAATAACTCAGATTTAATTCCAAATCATCATTTAAAAATATCATAAAAAATTTAGGAAGCATGTTGATTACATACACTTAATGTGTTATGTCAATATATTATTCATAGTAGACATTATCACTTACTTTTCCTTTTGGTATTTTCCAGTTAGTCAATTGCTAACTTTGTGAAAAAATAGCTTTTTAATGTGATATAACACTTCTACAAATTAAAAACAATTACAAATCAACTCAATCCAACAGTGGGCAAAACACATACATGTGTGCACACGCATACATACACAATACAACACTATAGACTATACAGTGTAAGAAGTCAAGGAAGGAAGAGATATAAAGACTTAGGTTGACAATGCACACAGTGGGCCATGTGGAAAGCAGTACATGCAAAACTGAAAATTAAGATGGCTGGCATCTCTTATAGTTTTCAAGGAATCATTTCATTTGTTAGATGTTCCTAAATATGGTATTACTGAAAAAGTGATCAGCAATCTTGTTAAGTCCAAGGCCGAGCCTATCAATTTAGTTCCTTAACAACTGACTTTCTAGCAAGGCAAGCAGGTCAACTTACTATTTTAACAGATTGATAAACATTTCCAATGTGAACAGTATCACAGATCTGTGTTCTCTATTGGACTCAAAAGTCTTATTGAGATGAAAATGTAAGAGATCAGTTCATACACCTGACTGAAGTTCTGTATTTTCTGTCCACTAAAGTTCCCATGATGTACAACAGGTGTAAACTCAAGATTGAATACTGCCTCTTTCTAAAGCTAATGCCTTTAGTAAAATGAAATCACACATATTTCAAAAGCACTAATTCTCAATTTTTACTTCTCAAGCTTGTTCTAAATATACCCATAGTAAGTTAGACCTAGTAAGCTACATATGTTAGAGTGACACAATGTGCACAGATATATAGGCACATCATGAGGCAGGACTTAACCTTTCCCACATGTGAAATGCATGACCATATTAATTCTATTCTGCCTATTGATTTTAAAATAATGGACCTAACCTACTAAACTGACTTGAAAACTGATATTTTGAAAATCATTGAATATGAACACCTGAGTTTTAGATTTGTTACTTGCTAGTTCTGTGCCCAGGTATATATCTTTTATAAAATGCACAAGTATGATTACATGTCCATAAGATTCCTTTGCTTGCTAACCTTCTAAAATGATAGAAAATAAATGTCAAGGGTAAAAAAAAGCAAGTCAGAAAATAGACATTAAACTATGAGCAAAGATATTATACAGTATTATAGCAAAAAAGTTAAACAAGGGGCTGGGAATATGAGTGCTTGCCTAGCATACACAAAGCCCTGGGTTCAATTCCTCAGCACCACATAAACAGAAAAGGCTGGAAGTGGCACTGTGGCTCAAGAGGTAGAGTGCTAGCCTTGACCAAAAAGAAACCAGGGACACTGCTCAGGCCCTGAGTCCAAGTCCAAAGACTGGCAAAAACAAAAACAAAAACAAATAAAGTTAAGCAAGCTAAAGGTCCAAATATAAGGGATTAGTTAAATACATACAAGTATCAAAAGTTATGCTGTAAAAAACCACTTAATTACACGCCAAATAAAAACTTGCTCATTAATTGGTCATCAAATCATTAAGAGAGCATAGTAAAGTTTTGAAAAAGGCATATATTATTATCTATTATATATATACATATATATGTAAAGGATATATACAAAATACTAAGCCTGGTTATCTCAGAATAGTAAGGTAATGAGTGCTTTGGGATTCCTTCATTATTTCTTTACTTATTTTATAAATTTTCTCCAATACTGAATTACTTTTAAAATCTGAAAGACAATAAGCAGTATAGTGGAAAAATATTAATACAAAACTGAAAAAAATATAATTGCTAAAAAGCAATCTAAAGACCTGAGCAATACAATCCCTACACCTTTCCAACAGGATTTTGAACAGGAAGATATTCCCTGTAGTTGTAAAGCTTTTGACTTCACCCTTGACCACAAAAAACTGGTATGGAGATGAAGTTCACAAGGTCACCCATGGTACAAAAAACATTACATGTCTCCTTTACTTCTTATAAAAGAATGAATCAAGGGGCTAGGAAGGTGGCTTAGTGGTAGAGTGATTGCCCAGCACATACTAAGCACCCTGGGTTTGAGTTCTCAGCACCACATACATAGAAAAAGCCGAAGTGGCACTGAGGCTCAAGAGGCAGAGTGCTAGCCTTGAGGGGGAAAAAAAAAAAAAAGAAGCAGCAGCTCAGGAACAGTACTTTCAGGTCCTGGGTACAAGCCCCAGGACTGGCTAAAAAAAGAAAAAAGAAAAAGAAAAGAAAAAAGAGTCAAGTGCATAAGATGCAGGAAAAAGTAAGAATTCAAATGAGAAAAGTATTCTCTCAGATGTTTGGCAAATTAAGAAGTCAGAAAGCAATTTAGTAGCAGAAGAGTAATCTGGTAATCAAGTGATTGATGTTGATTCAAATGTACAGATTAACAGAGAGAACCAAGAAAATTAAAAGCCACATTAGGGTGAGAAATCTAAGGCTCTGTTATTCTATTTTCCATTTACACTGATTTCAGGAATATTCTCAAACATAATATTATATGCCTTCTCACATTTTCTGTATTAATATCTGAAAGTTTTTAAATACTTTACCTTAAATTTTTAGTAAGATATAAAACAAAATTATGACAAAGAAACAGAAAGCAAGAGCCCAGGACAACATCATGTTTAATAATCTATGTCAATCGATTAGATAGTACAAACACTAAGGAGTGGAGCCATTACCTCTTGGGTGCTTTCTGTACTTTCCTCCTCCTCTGCAACCAAGCTTTTACTTCAGGAGTGGATTCTGGGGTAGGCTTTATGTGGTCAATGGTGTAGATATCCTTTCCTTGTTTCCAAAGCTGGTATCTATCTGGCTGAAATTTCTTCACAAAGATATCCATTGAAATTTTCACCATGTCTTTCCTGCAAGTACACTGGAACACAAAGGAACAATTTCAATGAAATCTGCAATGAATCATTTTGCAAACTATATTAAGTCATGTGAAACCAACCCCTGAATAAACGATATGTGAGTGTTTAATCATAACATAACTAACAACAACTATATTTTCAAACATTCCATAAATAATAAACTCAACATCATCGGAACAAAGATGAAATCTTATATATACTCATTTATAAACAGGCAAATAAGGTAATACTGAAATGTGCTTCAAGAAGTAGAGCATTTGCCTAGCATGTTCAAGGCCCAAGTTCAGTACTTAGCCACCAAAGGCAGTCCAGGAGGGAGGAAAGGCAGAAAAAGGAAAATACTTTGTGCACATAGGAAAATGACATCCAATTGAAAGAATGCCTATATCAGAAACTTTACCATCCTACTTTAAGGACACATTATAAAGATTTGAATTGTTAATAAGGTATGAAAAGTCTGAATGAAAACCTGGTGCTGTTCCTTGTTTCTTAGTGATACAATTATCATATCCATATAAATTAATGCCAAGGTTTAATAATCTCCAGCTTCAAATTTCCCTTCATAATCCTAACATTAATATGAAATATAGTACAAGCATTTGTTTATCTCAGTAGAAGTCAGAAACAGAATGATACCTAGGAAAGATCTGTGCCTATAAAATGCACCAGAGACAGACAGAGATTTGTAGAATGGTATAATAGCAAACATAAATAAAACTAACTTCTTCAACTCCAAGTAACATTCCTTCACTATCAATGATACCAGATTCTTTCACTATCCTACATTCACAGTAGATATTTCACAGCCCTCCCTATACATCCAACCTTAAAAGTTCAATATGTCATATAGACAGTTAATTCATACTCTGAAATGCTTCCTGCATCAATTTCATGTGTCAGCACCCTTCCAAAATCAGTCAGACTCTTATCCTGGAAAAGCAGAACTAATTTTCCTACCTGCCCTAGCATGAGTCCATCATTATAGCACTTTGATTCTTTAAAGTATCTACCTTTTTGTTTAGTTCACTAAGATACATTCAACCCTGCTCTATCTTTAGAATAAACTCTAAACATGTGAATCAGAAGCTCCAAGACCTTACCTTACTCTACCAGTGAGATACTTGAGTTTCTCTCCCACAGCAAGTCAACATGAATATACCTTTCCAAAGTGAGTCATTGGAGCCCAGAGATATCAGTCATCCAGAAACTCAGAACTTTTGCTCCTTTCACAATGGCTTACTACTCAGCAGTCTGATAGCCAAAGAAACTTCACCTGTAAGGTCTAAATGCCAGTTGTACTAACTATTCCTAAGAACTGAATACTATTTATCTACCCCATGATTTCTAGTCATGTATAGCTAGAATTCTATGCTGTGTTTATATAATTATCATTCTATAATAATGTGGACAATGAGGACATTAAGGAATTTAAATCTATTTTGGGTAAGATGCAATCTTTTGACTAAAGGAAAAAAATAAAAATTTGGGCTCATGAGCAGAAAAACTTCATTATCTTACAATGTTACAAATTTTGCTTCTAAAGAAAAATAGAGTAGTGGACAATGTGATAATACCTCCTTTACTGAGCTAATTTAGGCTTGAGCAAGAATATGGCTCTGCTAGGGAGGCAAGCTAGCAAGCTGCAGAACAAGATTTTAGAAGAAAATGTCTCGGGGGGGGGGGACCTTTAATTTGATGCTCATCTTATTTGCTCAGATGGCACTATGGAATATAATTTGTGTACATTTCACTTTCACATTTTGAGTAAGCTGCAGACCTCTGTGGAAACCAATAATCAGCAAGCCATGATCAAATAGGAATATGTTGTAAGATTTGGTCAATGGTGTGGCTGTACAAACATAGGCAAAATAGATTAGGCATATGAAACAAAGTTCAACCAACCACCTCACTAGAAAACAGAAATAGAAGTATGGCCACCTAGAAAGATTTGTGTAAGACTCCTCTATCTGATGGTTTGAGTGTCCATAAACTGCATGAAAGACTAAAATGGATTTGGAGATTTTCTACCAACAAAAGTACTTCCAGTTTAGAATGAAAGGGACCAAACAGGACAAAATAAGGACACTACAAGCGCATCGAACAAGACATCATTATTAGGCTATACAGGCTACAGCCCAACAAACTACCATGCTCAAGGTATAGAAAAATACCATCAATGCTTAAAAATTAATAAATAACTAAACTAACCAGAAAACCCACTCATGTTAATTAAAATTTTACAAAATTCACATGAGCTCACCAGTAATAACAATCTGATATTGTACAAATGACAATGATGCTTATTGAAATGAACAAAATGGAAATGAGATTTTTTTATTGTAATATTTGCAGTTTTCTCTTTCTTTTTTTTTTCCTTTGATTTATTCTCTTTTGTCACTGTGCTGTTTTTTTTTTTAATTTCTGTACTCTTTGTCTTGTAAATAAGTTAATCTGATTTGGGGAGGGGAAAGGGAAGCACAGAAATGGTGGGACAAAGAGTGAAGCAATTCAGTAGTGATACTCACTAGACACTATGCTGGAAATGTGCTTTGCAACTTGGGGAGAGAGGGTTCTGGAGGGGAAAAATGGAAGAAAATGAGGGAGGAAATAACAATGTTCAAAAAGAAATGTACTCATTACCTGACTTATAAAACTGTAATCGCTCTGTACATGACCTTTACAATAAAATTTAAATTAAAAAATTTAAACATTCAAAGACAGCACCCAGACCCTGATTTTAAGCCCCAGGACCAGCACAAAGATAGACAGACAGATCAATCCCATAATAAAGTGAAGTCCAAGTCTGAATACCTCATTTCCCCTCAATAAGTTTGAAACGGTGATCAAATACTTGAGGATATCTATCTAGAGGCCCTAGAATACATATCCAGAATTTATGAAGGTCTGTTTTATTACCAAAAACGTGAAGAAAAATGTTATTTTTCTTAAGTAACAAAAGGATATTTCATGTAAGTATAGTATTATAGCAGGACTGAATTTCTTATTCTGATTTTAATCAAAACACTTTCCTTTGCCCTATCTGTACATCCCTCTACTCTGTTTTTGTATATATTCTGTCTGTCATATGCAGAAGTATGTTAGAAGTATATTATACATATATATATACAAGCATATTACTTGTAGAACAAAAAGTCCTTAAATACTTATTACATACATAACCTTCTTACTTTTTTTATCATTCATGGGGTTTGAACTCAAGGCCTGGGCACTGTCCCTAAGATTTGCTGCTCAAGGCTAGCATTCTACCACTCTGAGCCATAGCTCCACTTCTGGTTTTTTGGTGGATGGAGATAAGAGTCTCACATACATTCCTGCCCATGCTGGCTCTGAATTGTGATCCTCAGATCTCAGGCTCTTTAGTAGCTAGGATTACAGGTGTGAGCCAGCAGTACCTGGCTTATATATGTAACCTTTAAGTACATAGACACAGACACACAGACACACACAGACACAGACACACACATACACACACACAGAACCAGATGTGCAGAGCATTTATTCAATCTTATTCTTAATAAGAACTATATATAGCCTTTGATAAAGTGAAATCTAAAATTCCTATATTTTTATCCACTCGATTCCAAATCAAGTTCAAAATATTAAAAATGTTTTTTAATTTAAATGTGGGCCACACGTTTCGTTGCTAAATTCCTTTAGGTATGACCTGCAAGCAAATTGAAAGAAGAGCAGAGAACAAATGTCTGAAGCTCACTACTTTTGCTTTCTATGCACACTAGCATGCCTGTTGATAGAGTTTTTCCAGTCTAGCTAACAATTTTCCAAAATAATTTTCCCTCCTCTTGTCCTATTTCTAATAGGTTCAGATTAATTTCTTCTGAATATTTTCAGTCTTCCCAGAACCAGGATATGTCTGCCTTATAAAGTAAGGCAATTATAAAGCAATTTAAGGTGTGGGATGAGAAACTCAATCTTTCTGACCCATGAGAATACTATTCAAACAGACAAAGAAAAATTGTGCAAGAAAGAAGAGAAATGGATACAAATAGCTTGCTCCAGGGGTCTCCAAAATATTCTGTAGAAATTATTTTTGGATTTCTGCTGCTCAACACATACCTGAATATCTGAGAGAAAGGTTGAAGAAGTTCAGAGTTACTGATATTAAACAATCTACCCCTGCTGTGCCATATAAAACACAGCATGAAATTGAACTCTTTAGTATTCAGGGGCAGATGAAGTTATTTTGTTCTAGATTCAGGCACTCTGTTTCACAGCTAATATGAATGATAATTTGAGACAAGATCAGATAAAAATAATGCTCTGTATACTTTTGGAAGCCAAATTTGTTATGAATACATGCATTTTTTCATTTGCATGTATAACATCATAGACAAGAGCAGAGAAGAAAAGCATGGAGGAATACAAATGTATAATCCTGCTGAACATTTTTATGAGAATAGTCAGATAGAAGGTCTTTCAGATACTCCTCGTTAGCCATGGTTTTGTTTGTTCCCTTTTATTTTCAGGGTTGGGAGGAAACAGCAATAAAGTTTGAACTCGTGCTTGTAAGTAGACAGTTTCAACCAATCAGTCTCCCAAACTTTTGCTTGTTATTTTTGAGATAAGAGTCTTACCTCCTGCCTGTAATCTGTTTATGTTAGTTATCTCCATAGCAAGATAATAGGTTTGTGCTACCACATCCATCAAATGAGAATTGTTTTCTGCCCCACTGGCCTGGAACCACACCTCAACCATCTAAGCCCCCTAGTTTGTTTGCTTTAGCAATGCAGGGCATGGAAGCCAGGGCCTAATATATTTTAGGCAAACATTCTGCCATACACTATATCCTAAAGTGAAGTTATCCCTTCTTAAATTACTAAGTTGATACAATAAGAAGTTTGTCTCGTTGGGGCTGGGAATATAGCCTAGTGGCAAGAGTGCTTGCCCTTGTATACATGAAGCCCTAGGTTCGATTCCTCAGCACCACACATACATAAAAGGCCAGAAGTGTTGCTGTGGCTCAAATTGGCAGAGTGCAAAAAGACACCAGAGACAGTGCTCAGGCCCTGAGTTGAAGCCCCAAGACTGGCAAAAAAAAAAAAAAAAAAAAAGAAGAAGAAGAAGAAGAAATTTGTCTCGCACCCAGAGCAGAAGTTAGAGAATAAATCCTTTATTTTTCATAATTCAAAGTACAAAATCCTTAGGAACTTGCTGGATGACATAAGGACAGGACATGGAGGGGGAAAAAAAACATAAATTGAAAATATGTAAGATTCAATATTTAACACACCAGCTTCTCTGGGATTTTCTGAGAAACCATTAGTTACATGGAAGAAAATGAGTAATCCAAGGGCCTGAATACAGAGCCAGCTGTCTTCCAAGTTTCACAAGAGGATTCTCACTGCATAGTATCAAGCTGATGATAGTGACCTTTTAACTCTATTCACTTCTGCTGAATCTGGGATAAAGGCAGCATCCCCTTCTACTATCCTCTTCCATCTTTTGCATGTGTCAAACACTAGTATGAGGAGAAATAAGTTAAAGTACAGAAAAGGTAGATATATTCAACATGAAAAAGGAAAAAAATAAACAGAATATAGAAACACATACCATGAATTTAAGCATCCCTATTTCTTAAGAGCCAAATATAAAACAACATCAATTAATATGGAGAAACTGTTTTGTTATGCCAGTCCTGGGCCTTGAACTCAAGAAGCAGGCACTTTCCTTGAGTTTTTTTTTTTGTTCAAAGCTAGCACTCTACCACTTTTTATTTTAATACATCAACATGACTTTAAGAATGTTTAGCATTCATTTGCATGCTGTAAAATCTATGTGCAGAGTGTGTATGTGTGTTCCGTGTGTGTGTGTGTGTAAACATCATTTGTTAGTGAAGTCTCAGGAAAGGGAATTGAAGAAACAGTGTAGGAAGAAGATGGTATGGGTGTGTCTTAAATTCATACAAGACAAATATTGTTAAATTGGTGTACAATTATTGGCTGTGACTTAAACACTGATGTAAAACCAGTATGCCATTCTTTATATGTCCATCTAGCTATATATCTGTGCTAAAACTCATCACATCTACTGAGTTTTCTCATTAAAGAATTCTGGCAAGTAAAAAAACAAAAAAGAATGTTTAGCGAAGCTGTACTCATTAAAGATCTAAAAATTGACAAAAATATTTTCCTTGAAAAAAAAAAAAAAAGTTGGGTGCTGGTGGCTCACACCTGTAATCCTAGCTACTCAGGAGGCTGAAATCTGAGGATTTGTGGTTAAGTCAAATGAAATATGAGATGGTCATTCTTGTAATGAATCATATCAGACAGCCCTAGGAGTAAAGTCCATGAGATTCTTATCTCCAATTAATCTCCAGAAAACTAGAAGTGCTACTGTGGCTCAAAGTAGTAGCACACTAGCTTGAGTGGAAAAAGCTCAGGGACAGAGCCAGGCAGAGTTCAAGCCCCAATGCCAGAAAAGGGAAAAAAAAAAAAATGGTATAGCACCCAAAATGAATTTTATGGAAGAATGTTTTATGATATGGAAATATATTACCATTAGGCAAAGAAAACACCTAATCAAGTAAGTCATTCATTACTTCATTTTGTTACATCAGATTTGGGGAACAACTAAGGAGTGGAAAAGGGGAAAGGATTTATCTAGAAAAGAAAAGGCCAGGAGTAGGCTAAAGCCCCAAAGTTGGAGTAGAAATGCTACCAAGAGTAATTGTATTAAATACAGGGATGTCTTAGTGAAGCAAGTTTCCACTCTTGCTATTGATGTCCTCACTCAGGTCAAACTTATCATGCTTCATAATGCTTTGCTTTGTTATTTTCCTTCAGATCATTTACACACACTGTATAATAATACTATATTTTGAGGCAACAGGTATTTTTGGCACTAGAAACTGTATCATATGAAACAGGGCTCAGGTCTGTTTTACCACTGCTTGTCTGTCACATCAATAGTATAAACTCCATTATTATAAGTTGGATAATTGCTAATACACTAGACTATTGCCAATAATGTAAGAAGCCATAAATGACAATTTATTCTATTTGATTTAATGATGTGTCTCATTTTCTAGTTATGTAAGTTACCTCAGAAATTACATTACTTGACCATGTGTGTACACTCTTTGATTAGAATCCTCTAAGGTACTTTTGTTAGTAAGTACGGATTTTTTACCTTACTTAAAATAGCAAACATCAAAAATATTAAGGTACTTTCTTTAGCCAGCAAATAATATTCAGCTATAAACTACAATTTCAAGCTCAACATTTACTCTCTAAGAAACTGGTAAGTCAAATGAAATATAAGATAGTCATTTTTGTAATGAATCATTATCAGGCTTTAACAAGAAAATCTGTTCATTGAGCCAAGGGATAGAGGGACCAACCATAGAATCAAACAAGTGATTTTGTGATACTAGGTCTATTTTTACTCAACAGAAACTCATTAATCATTCCTAATGTAAAAGCACACTAGATAATAAATGCAACTTTAATGACAGCCATGTCCTCATATTCACATGCAGTTGTAATATATTTAAACCCAAACAGGAATAACTCCAAAACCAATCATAAATATAGCCATTATCAACCCCATGTTCTGCCAAGCAATAAATGTCACTTTAAAATGATTCTATCCATTTGTACTCTGTCTTTGTACAAGTTATCCAATGATCATAGAATTATTCACCTATATGTGTAATAAGAAATCATTATGTGACAGTAGTTTCATTTACTATCTCAGATATGTCAAGTTACAATCCACCACTGCCATGAAATTAGAGAGGAAAAGGAGGAAAAACAGGATAAGCTACCTATACTACTGAACATACACAAAAGCTACCCATTAAGTTAGAATGCAAAAACCATTTCTCATGAGTCTGCGGGACAACATGAAGGGAAAAGGTGGCCAGAACAATGAGAATGAGCAAGTTAGTGCAGCAGTAACTAATTAGGGTTTAGTTTGGTTTACATTCCAAGGTCTGCTGCTGAGAAGAGAGAGTAGGGAAGTATAAGGGGGCCGGGAGGGGGGGTCTCTTCAAGTGCACACTACTCTTGGGGCTTGAACTCAGGGCCTGGGTGTTGTCACTGAGCTAGCACTCTACCACTTGTAGCTACTGCTCCACTTCCAGCTTTTTGGGTAGTTAATTGGGGATAAGAGAGAGTTTTCTCATGGGTGTTCCTGCCTGGGCTGGCTTCAAACCACAATCCTGAGATCACAAGCCTCCTGAGTAGCTAGGATTACAGGTATGAGCCCGTGAATAGTGATATTTTTAAGGAATGAACATTTATTATGAGGCTGCTCGTCTTGGTTCTCCTACTTGAAGAATACAGGAAGTAAGCTGAAAACCATTCTCATTATTCCAATGCCACTGGAAATTTACCAAAATGCCACAAACTACTATAACCTGATCTATCTATAATATCTCTAACCCAAGAATATGAATGGCAAGGCTTCCTTTCACAGTCCAAAATGATGACTCCTATCCCATCAAAAGCTTTTACTTTCCATCTCAATGCAATGTTCACTGAAAACCACTGAAAAGGAGGTCTGGCTCTTTAAACAAATATTAAAGTACATTATCTTCAAGCACGTGTGCTGCTGTAATAATGCCCACAATTTCAACAGTGTTTTAGTCTACAAATACTTTGGTACCTAGCATGTTCTGGCAGGTACCAAGTTTCATAAATAAGCTACTTACATGAGACAAAACGGATACTGGAATAAATTGTCAACTTTCACCATTGCTTAGTGTTTGGGGAACTCCACAGGGCCTTTTTACCTATTGCTTACTATCCATTAATTCCTCCACTACCCAATTAAAAAAAAAAAAATTACAACTGATGTCACTGGCTGAAGACACTACCGAGTTCATTGAATGACTCACTCCTAAGACTTCTCCTCATTAGAAAGTTTGCTAACTTAAAAAAAAAAAAGGATTTTGATTCTCCTCCTAGCAAAGACTATCTATGTGTTACATAGGAGAGACTGAGCAATAGAATGTTCCATCCAGAAGGCCGCAGTAGTAAGATATGCATATGACACAACCATGCCAACAGGATTGATGGGGATTGGTTCCTAGCTTGTCAGATTTTGTGGGATTTTTGTTTGCAATATTATTTTCCACTCCTTTCAGCATTCTCCCCCATCCAGCCGAGAGAAGAAAACAGACACCTTTATTCCAACCTGAAAACAACTGCCTATGAAGGAATTTGTCAGAGAATAAAGTTTGAGAAGTGATGCCAAGATGCCTAGAGAATATACTTACTTTCCATATTCATAGGAGTTAGAAGGAGATAGCTTTGAGAATGTCAGCACAATAAATCTATCTTAGGACAAAATCAATACACTTAACATTAAACTTCTAATCGTAATACTGAGAAAACATTATAACCATGTATAAACACAGAAAAAATTCAAATAAAAAATAGTTCTCTAGGTCTGTTTCTGTAAATATATCTACAATTGAAACTAGACTCATGAAAAAATTTATTTTATTGTCAGAATGGGTTGGAATGAGTTATTAGATAAGACAATAATATACTCCATCGCACATATAAATGAAAATAAAACTAATAAACAGCAACAGTATATATACAGATATACATATATAAACCTCCTAAAACTGAAGACTATTTTACATTTCCAATTTACATGTGTCCAAACAATTAAGTTCAATTAACATGTTTGGAATTTAAGGCCTAAAGTTAAACCGATAACCCCAATTTTCATCAGAGGCTTGATTTTTATATGGCAGCTTAATTAACAAACATGCTAAATAAACCAGTTAGAACACATGAAAAAGCCTTCAGGAAGAATGTTTGTCCCTGTACACATGTATTCCTAGCTACAAAGCAACAAGAGACATCAAAATAGCAATTAATAATTAATGCAACAGAAATTGCATATTCCTATCCTAGAATTGCTAAAAATTCTTGATCTAAACCCAATTAAAAATACCACCTTGCTGGTGGGCATTAGTGGCTCTTGACTGAAATCTACTACTCAGGAGGATTAGATATGAGAATCGTGGTTTGAAGCCAGTCCAGGCAGGAAAAGTCCATGAGACCCTTATCTCCAACGAACTTCTCAGAAAAAACTGCAAGTGCACTATGGCTCAAATGGTAGATCACCAGCCTTGAGCAGAATAGCTCAATAGCTATGTACATATGACCTTATAAAATGATGCTAATAGAAATGAACAACAAGATACGGAAATAAGAGTTGTTGTTTTTTTTAAGTGTATTGTATGCAGTAATTTTTTTCTTCCTTTTTAAATTTTTCCTTTGGTTTACTTCATTGTCACTGTTTTGTTTTGTTTTTTTTTATTTTTTATTTTGGTACCCTCTGTATTGGGGATGGGAAGTGGAATCACAGAAATGGTCAAAGAACAAAGGGTGAACCAATGCAACAGTGTTACTCACAAGACACTAGGTTGGAAATAACAACTTGTGGGGAGGTGATAGCAGGTGAAAATGAGGGAGAGAGTAACAATGTTTGACAAGAATTTTTCTCATTTCCTAACCTATGTAATTCCAACCCCTCTGTATATCGCCTTCACAATAAAAAAAAAAAAAAAAAAAGTTCAGGGAAATCACCCAAGTCCTGAATTTAAACCCCAAGACCTGCACACGTGCATGCACACGCACGCGCACACACACACACACACACACACACACACACACACACACACACACACCACAATCTGATTTTAATTCTCAGGTGGAAATAGTAATTTTAGTAATGATAAAATGTCAAGACTATGATAATCAGCAACCCCCATGATATAAAATTGCTAAGCTTCTAAAAATGAACAACATTCAAAAAGTATAATTAAGTTATTGACCTTGAACTACAAAGGTTATTGGAAACTTAATTTTCAAAGAATAGCACCATTTTTACTCTGGACTTCTGGCAGTTTCAATAAAGCAAATATATAAAAGAAAGGAAGAATCTTCTGTTTCAAATTTTTTACTACTTTAACATTCTTTCTTTATGAAAATATGTGCAAACAGTTAAACCTAATTACTTGGAGGCAATAGCAACATTCAATAATCTCGCCACAGGGCTAGGAATGTGGCTTATAGGTAGAGTGCTTGCCTAGCATGCATGAAGCCCTGGGTTCCATTCCTCAGCACCACATAAATAGAAAAGCCAGAAGTGGCGCTGAGGCTCACAAAAGGTAGAGTGCTGGGGCTGGGGATATAGCCTAGTGGCAAGAGTGCCTGCCTCGGATACACGAGGCCCTAGGTTCGATTCCCCACAGCACCACATATACAGAAAACGGCCAGAAGCAGCGCTGTGGCTCAAGTGGCAGAGTGCTAGCCTTGAGCGGGAAGAAGCCAGGGACCAGTGCTTAGGCCCTGAGTCCAAGGCCCAGGACTGGCCAAAAAATAAAATAAAAAATAAAATAAATAAAATAAAAACCCATCATTTAAAAAAAAAAAAAAAAAAAAAAGGTAGAGTGCTAGCCTTGAGCAAAAAGAAGCCAGGGACAGTGCTTAGGCCCTAAGTCCAAGCCCCAGAACTGGCAACAAAAACAAAACAAACAATTTCGCCAATAACAGGTCAGAGTCCTTGCTGAGAAGACCTTAAGCAGGGCTTACAATTTCTACAGTATATGTAGCATGAGAAACTATCCCATCAAGAGACACAGTAAATTCAGAAATGGTACACAAGGTGTCTTTTGGGCAGCAGTAAACTACTGGTGCACTTCTTCACTTATGCTTAGTCTCTTAAGATCATAAGTATAAGATGGAGGAGCCTATTTTAAACATCAATTGTTATTTCCTAAAACATTTTACAGAAAGGTATTGGTGACTGTAATGAAAAAGAATTTCTCACTAATGATAGAAAACATCTTCCACATGCCCTGAGTTTACTATGCGTTATAGACACAAAGACCTTGATGCTCTCATTTTATCACAACTCAGTTATGATGTATATTTGAACCAGAAAATAGTAAGTATAGTGTTTTTAGGCATTGCATTGCATAATGGTTTGATTCAAATTCACAGGGTTCCTATGCTAACATAGCAAGAACTACCTCTCTATTTTATTTCCTATTAATTGGTACTATTTCATTACAAATTAATAACAACCAAGCTGTTTTAGTAGAAAGCCAAGCCATATATAGTTACCTCTTAGAAATGAGGAATTTGCTATGACTTGACAAGAATGAGAAATCAGAGGATGAAAAACACAGACGAACATAAAATAAATATTTAAGAAAATAACTTAGGCAGAATTTAAATAAGGTAATCTTTAACATTCTAAGCTAGAATATTCCTTGAGTTAAGTTATAAGATCAAAGTTATATTCTTAATTTTCAAGTAGTCAAAATTATTCGTTCCAATGACTTGCAAAAACTTCTCCCTACCAATTTCCCAAAAGTTCAAATATTCCTCCAATAAGGTTGGCTTTGGAATAGTTGCAAACATGATGGGAAGATATTGTGAGATGAAAAGAAGTGTGTTTACGAAGCCCACAGGGTGACGGACAAACACACTGTGGAGCAGAGGACTTTAGGGACCTTAGGGACCTTAAGGCAAAAAGAGGGCTGAAAAGTGAGAAAAGAAATGTGCTTGGAGAAAGACATGGATGACACAAAGCAAGGCATGTTGCAGAGTAGATTCAATAGTATTTGTGGTTGTTGTTTTGTTTGTCTTTGTTTTTTCAGTGCTATGGACTGAGCCCAGGATCTCACAGACAGCTATACCTGCAGCTAAAAAGAGCATACTCAGTTAAAAAGCAATGGAAACATCAGTAGTAATCCAGGTTTTCTTTGACTACTGTTATTCCTTTAATAACAATGAGTTAAATAATTTAAGAGTCCTCCTAATAGTCTCATCCCTCTGCGACATTAACCATATTTACCCACTCAATTTTCTTCATACCTTGCCTTAAATGCCAATGAACTACTTCAGTTAGCACTATCAAGAAGCCAATGCCATTACTGTGTATCACAAATACCAGTAATAAATAATTATGTAATAACTGCATATATGTCAGTCTTTGAGCTTACTAATAATAGGACAAAAACTAACCACACTTAACCAGCCCATCATTACAACTACTGACCCTGAGGTTTAATAACTACTTAGTGCATTAATTAATGATTAGGTAGGGGGAAATGTGATATATTTTCAATTTTTATTGACACTAATGAAATCATTTGTCTGCTCCTTACTTGTACTTACTTGTTTACTTCAAGCATATTACTTACTAAATGCCAAGAACTATTCTAAAGACATTACATTTAATAACTCAACCCTCTGAGGTTGGCATAATTATTATCCATGTGTATCAGACAAGAAAAAAACAACATGTTGAAAGGTTAATTAGTATGCCAAAGGTTGTATTAAATGCAAGATTCAAACCCAAGGAGTATGGTACCACAGTTTACTACTGATTTAAATTTTAGGTCACCTAAATAGAAATCATGTCCATCAAAAGGTACTAAAAGTTGTTTTTTTTAAGTTCATAGATCTGGGATTTCATACTTTATATACAGCACTTTTCTGCTGATGCTGATTTCTTTTTTAAAAAATTATTATTGCCAGGTGCTGACAACTCACATCTATAATCTTAGTTACTCAGGAGGATGAGATCTGAGGATAATGTTTTAAAGCCAACTGTAAAGTATATAAGACTCTTATCTACAATCACCAAAAACCTAGAGGTGGAGCAGTGGCTCAAGTGGTAAAAGGATAGCCTTGAACAAAAGAAGGTCAGAAAGAGTGCCCAGGCCCTGAGTTGGGGGGAGGGGGAGGGGGAGGGGGAGGGGGAGGGGGAGGGGGAGGGGGAGGAGGAGGAGGAGGAGGAGGAGGAGGGGGGGGAGGAGGAGGAGGAGGAGGAGGAGGAGGAGGGAGGCGGGAGGAGGGAGGAGGGAGGAGGGAGGAAGGGAGGGGAGTGGGGGAGGAGAGGAAGAAGTTGTTAACTTTCAAGTATCTATCTATACAGGAGGGTTTCAATTTAACATAACATTTATATGTATAATTTGATTTAGATTTTCTAAAATAAAAAACTAATAAAAAAGTGAAGAGGTAACACTATTCAAAAAGAAATGTGCCCAATACTTGATTTATATAAATAGAACTCCTCTGCACATTACCTTTACGTAACTTTTTTCAAAGTAATAATAAAAGAACATAATCTAAAAAGCAAAGGAATAAAGTTTTGTGTTACCTACTGCTATTACATATTATAACTCAAATGAATAGAGGAAACACTGAAATAGTAGCAGTTCAAGTTGATGTCATATTTTCTGTTAAAGGAACAAAGAAATACATTCCATTTTATGGAATCTACCATTTGGATTTATTATGTAAAAATGTAAATGCTGAAAGATTTATAGTACTTTTTGTTTCCATAATAAAATCAAAGTGATTAAAAAGATCATTGTTTACATATTGCTTAACAGAAACCATAAAGCATTGCTTCACATGGCCTTATGTGGTTACTTCAGAAGCTGAAAATCCTAGTTATGCTTAACTCAATTGAATATTAATGAATTGGCTACCCAAATGTCATTTGGCATTTCTTAACACTGGATGAGTTATCTACATCTCATATTCAAATGAACTATTCTTAAATTACCGCTAAGTAAATAAAAATGTTTTTACAGTCAGGGACCTTATGCTATGAACGTGTACTGAATGTTAATGCAAGTTCAGTTGAGTGTCCTAAAAGAGATGTGTCTACACACGTCTTTTTTTTTTTTTAAGATTTTTAAAATTTGATTAAACTGAATTAAGATGGTATACAGAGGGGTTACAACAAGGAAGGGGGTAACAATGTTTGACCGGGGACTTGAACTAGAGGCCTCAGCTTTGTCCCTATACCTCTCTGTGCTCAAGGCTAGAGATCTACCACTTCAGCCACAATGCCATTTCTGGCTTTATCTATTCATGTGGTATTGAGGAATTGAACCAAGGACTTCATATATGCTAGGCAAGCACTCTACCACCAAGCCACATTCCCAGCCCAAGCAAGAAGATGGTGTTTGTTTTTCCTTTTGTTATTTTTATTGTTTGCCAGTGTTAGGGCTTGAAGTTGGCCTGGACTCTGTCTCTGAGCTTCTTTTGCTCAAGGCTAGCACTGTCCTACTTCTAGCTTTTTCTGTGATTAATTAGAGATAAGAGTCTCATTAAGTTTCCTGCTCAGGATAGCTTCAAACTGCAATCCTCAGATCTCAGCCTCTTGAATAGCTAGGATTACAGGCATGTGCCAACCCACCTGGCTAGAAAAGAACTTCTTTCAACCAATCATATTGGCTTCTCTTTTTCTCACTCAGTCCAATTCATTCCATCAAAAACTAACCCAATGTAGCCACCTGATGCTTCTCAAGTGTCCCACCACTCCTCCAAGTTTTCTCTTCCTCTGACATTAGTACATAATACATATTAGCAAATATAACCTGCCCAGTAGCTGAATTAACAAATGAACTCAGAAGGCTAGCAGACACAGAAGCTGCACCAATAACAACCTTCAAACACTACAAGCCAATAGGATAAAGAATTTAAAATGATGGAAATTTACTTTGAGAAGCAATGTCATGAAAAAACAATTATGGCAAGTAAAGAGATTCTTACAAAAAAGGAGCACAGTTAGATACCAAAGAAGTAATCAACTTTCTACCTTTGTCTTTGATTGAGAGGCAAGAAAATTTTACTTTTCATTGTTCATATTACACTCCAATATATGAGTTATGATAACATGGATGAGCTGATGAATTAGGCTATCTACAAGTGTTATATTCTCTTTAATAGGAAATAGTTACAATGTGACATTCTATACATATAATACATACAAATTAATTCACTTTTGCCCTGAACTTTAACATTACCATTACTACCTCTAAGGGAATGTGTTTTAATTTTTACTAACCAAGTTTATCAGTAATAATAAATCTATTGGGGGGATAGAGACTCATGCTTACTAGACAGGTGCTCTACCATTTAAGCTATACCATCAGACTCTTGTGTTTTAGGTAATTTTTTTAGATAGTCTTGCATTTGGGGTCTCACTAACAGTCCCCTGCCAACTGGCCTCCAACCACAATTCTCTCAATCTCCACCTTCTAAACCATATGAAAATTGACTGCATTCATACTCAGTATTGCATGTATATAGTAAGAGGTAAATGACTAGACCATATAAATACCACTGGATAACTTAAAATGTCTTTTGCTATTTCATGAGTGTTTAGCAGAAGAAATACTTAATTAGGATATCAAAGGAAATTTTGGATACAGCCTTTAGTGAACATTTTCTTAGTGCTTAAAAGCCAAATTATATTACAATAAAAACTAACTTGTATCGCTCTTCAAGAAGCACTGCCAAGTGCTCAAGTGTCAACCTGAGAAAAACAAGGCAAATTAGCAAGTGCTTTGGAGGCACTTGGACCACTTCTGTTCTATCACAGCATACCATGAGGCTCATGCTTGCTGCAGCACACAATTATATCTGGTACTATTTTTCACTGTGCTTGCCTGGTTGTCATGCCAAACTGAAATGTCCACTCATGGGTGGTTCTCAACTGCAACTGATTTTTGCCACCACCTCCTCTCTGCCCTGCAGACCAATACACACACACACACACACACACACACACACACACACACACACACACACACACTCAAAGAGAAAATCTGAGAATGCTTGGAAATATTCGAACAGTCACAACTGGGAGCTGCTATACATCCAGTGAATAAAAACAGAGATTCTCATAAATTAGAGCATCATTGAAAGGGAGAAGCCTTACACCAGTCTAAGCTACACCGGGCAATACTCAGGCATGGAACAAACAAATGCATGGGAGAAGTTTTAAACCATTCTTCAAGTGTAGTCTTTAAAGAGGTTCCTTTTCTCCTTCTCACCACTGCTTTGGGGCTACTGTGGAATGGAAGAGTGAACAGCTGATAAGTGTCAGGACTGAAGCTCATCTGCGTTGGCAGAGGAATGATGGAAGACACACTGGCTGCCATGACCACTCATGGATAGCTCAAGGACTTGGACCACATAACACATCAGATTTCTGATTGGAGTGATTATCTGAGTTGTTACCATACCTAAGAATACTCACTGCATTTAACAGCTTTTCATATGAACTATACAGATGTTATGACAGGCAAGACTCTGGTAGTATTTTATACCACAGTCACAGCTGCTGTCAAGTCTGTAGTAACCATAATCTTAGGTCAAGCTTTTTATTTCGCTTGAAAGGTCTTTAAATAAGAACATGTCTGGTGATAAATTAAGCTGACAGGCATTTCTTTTTCATTACAACTCAAAGGAAGATGTATATAACTATCATATTGTGTATAACAATGTATGAATGCAGTCATCACTCACGTGGCCTAACGACTACAATTTCACAGAATTAGCATACCTGGCTATATATTACAATTCACATACATGTCTAAGAATTGTCTCAGGAACTGTAGTATAAACTCAGAAAATGAAACAAATCCAAGGAAGGGCCATAGATACAAATTTCCTCGGTAAATCTGACTGAAGTGAAAACCCCCTAAGAGATCTTTCCATTCATCCAGGGTAAAGCTGTAAATGCCAATTATTAGGTTCCCCTGAAAACTGAAGTAAAGATAAAGAGAAGCAGGGCACATGACTATCTGTCACAGGAATGGAAAGTTCCAAATTGCTTTCCTAGGGCAGGGACAAGGAAATATCAACACAGTAAACATAGATGGGAGGGGAGGGGTGAATTGCTCTCCCCTATGATCCATTAAGGACGAGCAGTCCAAAACTGATGAGAGACCATTCCAAAAGTGTTAAATAAACTGTAAATCATAAAAAGCTTTCTCTTCTCACGCTTTTTTTAAGAAATAGTGTTGAAGTAGAACTAAATCAGGCTGAATTGTTTCTTCATGGTATTACTAAGTATCTCTAAATTAGGAAGAAAAAGTGTAAGAACAACAATAAATGTTTTACTCTAGGCATTAGGCTAAAAGCATAAAGGGAATCTTATGATTTCTTTCTAAGACTATACAATACATCCTAATAACCCTATTATCTTCTCCCTAATAATATTATCATAAAATTACATGTGAAAGCAGGTACAATGTATTCTAAACTTTATAGCTAAAGTATTCAAAAAAAAGAAATAAACATTCCTTACCCATAACTATGTACTTTGTCCTTAGCTGCTATCATAGTAATTACTTTTTTCTACTGCAAACATCCTAATGTATTATTTCAATTGCTTGACAAATTTGTGGTGATGACAGGTAAAAAGAGAACACTATGAATCAGTTTCAGAAATACCTACCAGAATTAAAAATTTTCTCCATATTGAGCACCAGTGGCTCTTACCTGTAATACTAGCCAGGAAGCTAAAATCTAAGGATTGTGATTCAAAGCCAACCCAGGCAGAAAAAAAGTCCATAGACTTAAATCTCCAATTAATCACCAAAAGGCCACAAGTGGAGTATGGCTCAATCCATACAGTATTAACCTGGAGCAAAATTGATCAGGGACAATTCCCGGGCCCCAAGTTTAAGCCCCAGGACCTGAACAAAAAGAAAGAGTCTACCTCCTACCCATAATTCTGACATTCTGGGCTTGGGCCAGAATGTCTTTCTCTCCATGGAGGCCTAGTCTCATTTTCCCTCCCTGCACCATATGCAATCCAGAGTCAATGTCAACTGTGCAAAGGAATAAGGGCTGCCTTGGGGAGAAGTATCTTTTATTTCAGGAAATGAACCTAGTATGCAGATGAAGCAGGCCAAACCCCAGGCTCACCTTGCTAATGAAGCTGTACACATGGGCAGCTCGGTGCCTCTGTGATCTCATTGTAAAAAAAAAAAAAAAAAAAAAAACTGAACAATGAAGGAAGTCAGGAAAAAGGAGGGAACTGCCATAGTATTTTGCATCAAGTTCTTTCTAGGCAAAGAGGTCAGAGGTCATGGCCAAGTCCAGCTGGGCCTATCCAGCCTGTTCTTGTACCTCTGACCTATCTCCTTCAGTGTGAGAGAAAGATTTGCAGATTTTCCTCTTTCATAAAAGGAAAAAGTCTGACTTTCTTTGCAACATGTTGCATTCCTGAGAATCACAGGGAAACACTCAAAAAGGCAACAATATAAACACCAAGAAATAGGTATTTGAAAGAGGTGGGGTCCTGTATCAACGACCTCCCAGATTGGTGAGGATTATTCCACCGCAAGGGAGGCTGCTGTCAACCGCCTGGCCAATGTGCATTTGCTGGCATCCTACACCTGCCTTTCTCTGGGCTACCGTTTCAATTGTGACTACAATGTGGCTCTGAATGGCAGATGGGCTCCTTCTTCCACCAGTTGATGGAAGAGAAGTGTGAGGGCGCCCACCATCTCCTGAAGGTACAGAACCAGCGTGGCAGCCACTCAGCTGTTGCACGATGTACAGAAGTCTTCTCAAGATGAATGGGATAAAACTGTGGAAGCTGCTCTGGAGAAGAACCTGAACCAAGGGCTCTTCATGCTTGGGTTTCTGCTTGCACAGATCCCCATCCCTATGACTTGCTGAAGAACTACATCCTGGATGAAGATGTGAAGCTCATCAAAAAGACAGGCGGCCACCCAACCAACCTCCACAGGCTGGCAGCCCCTCAGGCCGGGCTGTGCGAGTATCTCTTCAAATGTCTCACTCTTAAGTATGACTACAAGACTCTAGAGTCTGGCAGCTTTTGAGGGCCATCTCTGCATTACTTGACATCAGGGTTCTCACCTGAACCACTCCCTCTAGCCACTGGGAAACTTCCTAAGTAACCACCTTGGAGCCCCCCAAGCCTTTGACCAGATGACAATAAAGCTTTATGCAGAGAGAGAGAGAGAGAAAGAAGAAGATGAGAAAGAGGAAGAGAGAGAGAAGGGAGACAGAGACAGGGAGAGAGGAAAGGGGAGGGAGAGGGGAGGGAAGGGAGGAAAGAAATGGAGGGAGGGAAAGAAAGAAAGAAAGATCAATGCATACCCTACAAAATTTTAAGAAGTGAGGGAAGGGGTACATTGGAGAAGGATGAATAAGAATGTTGAAAGGGGTGACACTGATCAAGGTGCATTATATTCATAAACTGCTTTGTTGAATGGCAACTTCTTTGTACAACTACTTAAAATAAAAATTTTAAATAGTCTAAAAATAATTTTTAAAAATACAAAACTATTATACATACCACTTGGCTATACCATAGCCCAAATGTTGTAATTAATGCTTTTATGTCTACAATATTCTTTTCTTTAAGGAGCAACATACACAGAACCCATACCATTTCACCACCTAACCTCTCTTTGACCTTTTAAGTGCAAATTCTTCAAAATTCTGGTAATGTATTATTATTACCAACATAAACTCAAAATATATATACTCTAATTATGTGTGTTACAGCTGAGGAATGTGAAATTCAGAAGAGCTAGGTAAACTGTATAAGTTTGTCTAGCCAAGAAGGAAAAGTATATAGTATAGAGACCCAGCTCACTGACTCTTAGTAACAAGTATGGATCATCATTTTATTCAATCTCCATAGCATCCTTCTGCTCCTGTCATAATATGAACAACCTATTCCACGCAACAGCTGTGTGTCCTACAGAGAACACACTGTGGCAACAAGATACAGAGACTAAATACCCATTTCACATAGGCATCTATTGACAAAACAAGATTTGTCTGTGAAGGAACCACAGTTTCATACAAAGAAAGAAGAAATGGGGTGGCCTTCCATGTACCAAGAGCCTCCATATATCATCTATCACAGTATATGTCATAACCTATAGCTATTCTGTGATGATATGGCTGCTACCACTATCATGACTGCTATTACTGTACAAACAACAACAACAAAAAAAAACCTAGATGTTTTGCCAAGTTGGAAACACAGCCAAAAGGCAAGCTTCTTTTCTTAAAAGGAACAAGGTCTCATAAGAAGGGTTTCAATAAAGGCTAAGAAGGCAAATTAAAAAACAAAAAATAAACCTCACATGATACAGGACATGATGTTTCTAAGCAACTGTGTGCCAAGGAGAATTTGCACATGTGTTTGTAAGACATTACAAATAAAATAACTTGTGTCAAAGTCATTATTCTTGACTTCCAGATCATGCAGCTTGAAAAATGCCAAAAGGAGATCATGCCTCATGCTAATCAGCCCAGTATGAAATGGGTCCACCAAGCCAGCAGCTCCCTTGCCTTTCATCTGCAAGCATAAGAATACTACAAGGCCAAATGAGCAACTCAACATAGATGGAGCATTCATACACTATTTACAAAAATACAGGTACACCTGAAAGAGGCAGGAAAGTGCTGCATTAGTAAGAACACAAACACAGAGCACACAGAGCTCCTGCTGTGTATACCTAAGCTGTGTAGATGCATGAACACACAAGAACCAGAGGCTAGCCAGATCTCAAGAGGGGGCTGGCAGCCTCTTCATGCAGACAATATACTATAGGGACTGTGGCCTCCAAACATAGCTATTCAAGTCAGCAATGCAGTACAATAGCAGTCCTAAATAAATAATCAACAAATAAGCATGCTGTATTGTTATTCAGCATAATGTTTTAATACAGGTAGGAGGAATGGTTAGGCAAGCCCTGAGTTAGAAATGCAGTTTCAGAAAAATGAGTGCTATGGCACAGGACCCTATACCTGGCTAGTAAACAGTCATTTAAAGACAGGAGTCATGAGCAGCCACATTGTCCTTTCCAAAAGAATTAAAGAATGGACAGAAGTCAGAGTAAGAGGCCTTGCGGGTGGGATATAATCCCAGTCCTTCATAAAACCTGAAAAAGACTGAAAATAAAGACTGAAAATAATTTTGTACTAGACAAACTGTCACTGTTTCCATTTAAGGTAATTATTACTCTGGAAATTAAAGCTAATATATCACATTATAGGCCACTTTGATACAAAGTTTTCTTCAAACTGAGTTAATAAACTTGGTACTACTAGTACGGGAAATGGAGAAAGAAATCAAGAGTATATATAAAACAATACAGTAGAAAGTTGAAAAGAAATTTCAAAGACTATGCTAAAACCCATCAAACCATTAATTAAGTCAGTCATATTTTACCCATACTGTGAGATATATTTCACTTTTGTAAGACTGGGGCACAAATCCACACAGATCTGCAGGAAAAACAATGGGAGAGCTGCATGATTAAGTGAATCTAGATCAAAGACATCCCAAACTCAGCTATAGGAAATGGAGCCTCTGCACTCAGCTCTCAGGGTCTGAGTCATGGTCCCTGGTCCTACATAAAAAGAAAGAATGAGCTAAGGGCAAAAAACAAAATGACAGACAGCTTTTCCTCCTCTCAAAACTGAAAAGCAACCCCCCACCACACACACACGGAGACTTTCATCTCTCTGCACTTTTACTAATAAATAACTGATTATTCCTATCTCATACCACTTGCCAAAAAATACTGAAAATCCCTGTCCCACTCCGACAAACCCAAAGTAGAATATCCAATAATATATAGAAAGGTTTCCAGACATAAGATCTAAGCTCCAAGTCCAGAGACTTCCACTGTCCAGTTTCTAGCAATGTTCCAATTAAACTCTGAGAGGATTCAGTTCCTAATCCAGAGGCCAAGTGATGATGAACTGAAATCCCTAAGGATGTGATTGTTCCCATGTTCAAGCCAAAGTTTCTTAATGTCTCCAGTGGTACTAAATAAAGACTGAAGCAAAATAACTTAAGACTAGATGACAGCCTTCAATTACCAACTTGCATATTCTGTCTCAGACCAAAAAATCAATTAACTCAAAGTAGAATTTGCTGAATTTGCCAAAGTCTAAAATTCATAAAACAGGGAAAGAAAAGGTTACATGAATTCTGACCACTTAGAAACTGTAAACTGTCTATAATTACTAAGTCTGACTCTCCTTCAAGTGGCTTATGTACTTTGAAATAGTACTCATAACACTAAATTAGTTAAAAGATTTTAACTTTGGAAAGATTGCCTTTTGCAATCTAACAAAGATGTATGCAAATTTCAGAAAAAATACACAGTACAATCATATAAAATAAAGAAATAAACATATGAGATGAAGAAAATAAGAACTTTACATAGTCAATATAAAACATCTCTCCAGGAGATAAAGACCTCCCAAAAGGAAGAACAGAAGATTATGTACCATCAACTTTTTTCCATCTTACTTATTAAGCATAGCTAAGAAGACTGGTTCATTATGAGGAATATCCCTCATTTTATTACACATAACAAACATTAAGGGCTTACTCCAGAATTATGTAAGGTTCTAAGAAACCTAAAAATAAAGAGTTCCACCCTTCCAGAAACACACACACACACACACACACACACACACACACACACACACACACACACACACACACACACACACTGTGGCTCAAGAGGTAGAATGCTAGCCGTGAGCAAAAAGAAGCCAGGGACAGTGCTCAGCCCTGAGTCCAAGCCCAGGACTGGCAAAAAAAAAAAAAAGAGTAAATATTTAAATGGAATAGAGAACATGCTATCAACAAAACTGATAGAAAAGAATGAGATGGTGGCCAATTAGGAAAATTAATGTTTTTTTCCTAATACTTATAAGTAATCTTTTGTTGGTTTGTTTTTTGCCAGTCCTGGGGCTTGAACTCAGGGCCTGAGCACTGTCCCTGGCTTCTTTTTGCTCAAGGCTAGCACTCTATCGCTTGAGCCACAGCACCACATCAGGGTTTTGCTATATATGTGGTGGTGAGGAATCGAACCCAGGGCTTCATGTATGCGAGGTGAGTACTCTACCACTAGATCATAGTCCCAGCCCCTACTTATAAGTAATCTTACTATAGCATTTTTTAAAAAGTGGATCATAATTGGAACACAGTGTAAACATGTATGAAGATGTAACAGTTAAAAAAAAAATCCTTACCCTTGTATAACTGATATAAGCCAATAAAAATGATTTTTAAAGTAGATCTTTTTAAAAGATCCTTAGTTTTCTCCAAGAACACTAATCTTATTTAAGGATCAGTAAGAAAAGGTCAACAAGAATTGGCAAAATGTCTGTCTAATATTGTACACTGAGACTTTTATTTGAAACAAAATGTTACTTCCTTAAATATATTATTTTCAAAATGAGCTATCAAAACCAATTTTGTATTTTATACTCTAATAAAGGAAGCTTTATAATCTAGGCAGCTTAGAACTGTCTCCAGAGCAATTTGAAAAAAGCCAGAGGTTCTCAGATTATTGCTTTGCAAGTATTAAATGTTTCTTTAGAAAATGAATGCAAACAACCTAGTTAATTCAAACCATAGGTCAAAAGAGAATAAATCATGTTAAGAACTCTCAATTTCATCCTCATAAATAAATGTGGGAAGAGCCTTTACTCCATCATGGATCAAAACTGCTGAATAAGCAAGTAATTAAATAAACAGACTATTGTATGTCATCAGCTCAATGGAGTGAGAAGAGTCTGCCAGTCTTGTTTTAGTACACGGAAGCTGTTTGAAGCTTTGCATAATAAATATCCATTCATAAAATGTGCTGAAATGAACAAAAAAAGATCTATTGCCAATTCCAGCTATTTTTCACAGGAAAGTTGGCAAGAAATTTTCTAACTTCTAAAAAGGAAAAGTATCAATTCATCACATAAATGGTTCAGATAATGTGTTATATTTTATCATATTCATCCTGCTGCCTTAATCCATTTTTTAAATGATATCACATAAAAATGAAAGTACGAGTTATCCCAAGAGGCAAAAATCTCTTAAAAATATATTTATTGGATCCATTTCTCCAATTGTGAAGTTAAAACAAGCTAAGTGTGCCAATGTTGAAAGATTAACAAAGGGAATCAGGAGGAAAATAATCACCACCTAAGGAAAACTGTAACATTTAACAAATGTTGTACATTCATCTTTCTAAGTGCACTTACATCATTGGGACAAATATTGTACATGATTTCTGTTAACATAACTGTGAACAATTTCCTATATCAATGAGTCAATGTGTGACAACATGAAAGAGTAATTAATTTATGTAAATAATCCACAGTGTTGGGCAGGCATACAGGTGCTATCAGACTGTTGGCAACCTTTTTTGCACTGTTTGGCCTGGAACCACAGTCCTCCCAATCTCCTCTGTACAAGTAGCTAGGATTACAGGAATGAGCCACAGGCAAGTGGCAGTTGATAACTCAACATCAAAACCTCAAAAGATGACCCTACAATTAATATAAATTAGCTCACTTGATATTTCCTTTCAGCAACTATAAAAATTGAGATGAAATTCAAAAGCTGAATTCTGACTCAGTATCTTGAGTAAATTTGTATATTTTTTTTCATGAAGGACAAATATAGGATGGACATATCAACAAAAAAAGAGGATCATTCATAAATGCAAATGCTACAGCAGCGATTCCCAGTTCTGATGCAAATTATGCACTCCTGGCAAGTGGACCACACATCCAGAGATTCTTTTTAGGGCTTGAATACATGATCATCTGGCCTTGCCTTGGTTTTGTGGTGGCACAGTTCCTGGCAGGAGTACACAGTAGAGGAGGCTTGTTCTCCTCATTGTAGCCAGAAGCAAAATGAGAGAAATGGGGGTCAGAGAGATTAATACATCTTCCAATGACATACTCTCAATTATTTAAATTTCAACAGCCTCCACCTCCTAAAGGTTTCACTGCCTCCCACTCATGTGACCATGCCTGCAGGATGTGCTCGATTTGAGGAGTTACTCCACATCCAAACTATAGCAACAGGATTGCTAAATAACTGTCTAAACATTGATGAAAATAAGGACACTTATACAAACCTCACAAATACCCAAACATCTCTCATAACAGTGAATCTGAATATCCACTATTCTTTAGCAGTGATAATTTTAACTTGCTCCATTCTCCTATGGAATTATTAAATCAGATCATGCCATTAACCTTATTTTTTGTGACAGTCAATCTAAGCCAAAATCACTTTTCCTTTGAATTCCCACCCCCCGCCCCCCACACACACAACTGAGGACAAATCCAATTATAAGAACATACTAACAGCTACTATTCCCATTTACTATTTCTTTTGTTGCAAAATTGGGGGTGGGAGAAAATCTGCTTTATTTGATGCCTAGTGTATTCCCTATGGATTTTGGTTACAAAGCATCAACAGAATGCACAGCTGCAATTTTATCCAAAATTAACTCATATGTTTGAAAGAAATATTACATAAAAATTTTGTAATGAGAATGAGTGCCAGAATACATTAGTAGCTTTCATACATGGTTGATGATACTCTAATTTAATGCAAAAGAAAATCCAAAAGGCAAGAACTAAATCATAAATCTAAAGACATATCGCCTATGTTTTAAATGATGAGTTTAGACTATAAAATTCCTTAACTGATATACATGATATTCTGCAAATGAAAATCAATTAGGAGAACAGAGTTTCTTTAAACATGCGAGTTCCCAGGAGCTGCAACACTTAACTATATCACTGCAATATTAACCACCTATGGGCATCACCCAAACCTTCCGGATCAGGCGTTAAGTTCAACTGTAAGCATGTTCAATCACTAATAACAGTAAAGTCAGAATACAATTCAAGAGCACCCTCTGCTTGTAGATAATGTAATTTCATTTTGGAGGATTTCCTAAACCAACAAGTAAGAATTCTACAATATCAAACTATATAACTGCAGTTAACATGATTTATTTCGGCTTTATAAATATTAACTCATCAGATATAACTCATGACCTTTTATACTCAAATGAGATGGTCGAGAATACAAATTAGCAAGAACACAGGTAAAAATCTAGTCTGGAATTTAATTTTACTCTGCTGGGAACAGGGTGCAGAAGTGTAGCCCTTGAACTTCAACAAATAAGCAACATCTGGGGAGCTTTCAAAAATGGCAGATTTCAACAATTGTTGGAGGGGATGTGGCCAAAAGGGAACCCTACTTCATTGTTCGTGGGAATGTAAACTGGTTCAGCCACTCTGGCAAGCAGTATGGAGATTCCTCAGAAGGCTAAATATAGAACTCCCCTATGACCCAGCAGCCCCACTTTTGGGTATCTATCCAAAAGACCACAAACAAAATTACAGTAAAGCCACCAGCACAACAATGTTCATCACAGCACAATTTGTCATAACTAGAATCTAAACCAACCCAGATGCCCCTCAGTAGATGAATGGATCAGGAAAATGTGGTACATATACACAATGGAATTTTATGCCTCTATCAGAAAGAATGACATTGCCCCATTTGTAAGGAAATGCAAGGACTTGGAAAAAATTATACTAAGTGAAGTAAGCCAGACTCAAAGAAACATGGACTGTATGGTCTCTCTTATTGGGAATAATTAGCACAGGTTTAGGCAAGTCACAGCAGAGGATCACAAGAGCACATAAGATGATGCTAAGTGAAATGAACTCCATGTTATGGAAACGATTGTTGTATCACAGTTGTAACTACTTTCAACGTCCCATGTGTATCTGTAGCTTCTATTATTGATGATGTTCTTGTATCACCTTTCTGTGGTTGTACCTACACTATCTTTGTAATCTTATTTGAGTATATTGGAAACCATGTATACTGGTATTAGAACTAGGAAATTGAAAGGGAATACCAAAATTGAGAGACACAGAGTAAAAAAAAGACAAACAACTACAAAAGCAATACTTGCAAAACTGTTTGGTGTAAGTGAACTGAACACCTCATAGGAGGAAAGGGAAAGGGGGAGGAGGGAGGAGGGTATGAGGGACGAGGTAACAAACAGTACAAGAAATGTATCCAATGCCTACCGTATGAAACTGTAACCTCTCTGTACATCAGTTTGATAATAAAAATTTGAAAAAAATGGCAGATTTCTCATACATATTCCCAAAATTCTGACTCCATGATCTCTGCAATTAGGTCCATATATCTACATGTTTAGCAAGCACTTCGGATGGCACTGCTACAAAAGGTCATTGACCCACACCCACAGCTGACTACCTTGTAGTAGCACTCTACTACAAAGACTACCTACACTAAGGCAAACAATGATTTGTGCAATATTTTGGGGTGGGGGAGGTCCTGAGGCTTTAACTCTGGGACTGGGCGCTGCTGTCCTAGAACTTCTCTGTAATCAAAGCTAACGTTCTACCACTTGAACCACAAAACCTTTGCCAGTTTTTTCTGAGTAGTTTATTGGAGGTAAGAGTCTCACAACCTTTGCTGCCTGGGCTGGCTTCGAATTGCAATCCTCACATCTCAGCCTCCTGAGTAGCTAGTATTACATGATGAGCCACCCAGGCCAGGTTCTTGTGCCATTTCTAAATGGTGCTTCAAGTAAGAAAAAGTGCAAAGCTTTAAAAAAAAAAAAATCAAAGATGACTTTAAGAGATGTGCATTGTTCTAAGGAACAATCATTTCCTAAGGCCTCCACTCTAAAGACAACAAATTATTTTCCTGATTAAAGAGAGCTAAGTTCAATAGTTTCTAACTTGATAAACAGAAATAAGGACAAAAGAATAAGAATTCCTGAAAGTAAATCACAGAAGTAACCACTGCTTAGCATCTTATAATACCTTTCCCAAGTACACCTCCATCCTTATCTTGAGCTTTGCTTCATTACATAAAACACTAGGGTAAGAGTGCCAAAAGAAAGGCAGATAGCCACTAGATGGAGGCCTCCAATTACAGAAGGATACTACATAAGCACAGTAAGGATAGCACCCACAAGAGTACATAACTGAGGGAAAGCACAAATGAAAGAGCTTCACTGAAGTTTAGGCTATACTGGTCCCAGAACAGCAGGATCAAAAACTGCACACTTGTCAGGAGCCTGCCTTACATACAAGAGTCAGACAAAAGATTTAGTACCATACCAAATGGATTTTACTAAGACTGAAGTACTAATAACTTTAGGATAATTTTAAAGTTTAAAAAAATAAAGACTGGTTCTGGTGGCTCAGGCCTATAATCCTAGCTACTCAAGGAGACTAAGATCTGAAGATCACAGTTCAAAGCCAGCTCCAGGCAGGAAAATCTATGAGTCTCTTACCTCTGACTGAGCACCGGAGGGGGGGGGGGGGGGGGGGACACAGAAATGGTGCTGTGGCTCAAAGTGTTAGAGCACCAGCCTTCATCAAAAAGAGCTCAGGGACAGTGCCTTGGCCCCAAGTTCAAGCCCCACAACTACCACCACTACCACCAACAACAACAAAAGACACCAGTGAGAGATAGAGAGAAATATATAAAGCATTCCAGACCCAATAAAATAGAAAAGAAAACCAAAGAAGGTATTAGTCTAGTAAATCATAAGAAACATAAGCTATATATATGATATATATAAGATATATATAAATACATATTTGCCTGTGTGCTGATGTCAATGTATGAATGCGTTCATAAGTATGAAGCCTATCAAATGAGGGAGGGGAGGAATGGAAATATGGTAGAAAATGTGAAGTTATTCAAGATACACTATATACATGTATGGAAATGTTATGAAGAAATCCTTAATATTATAAATGTTAATTCAAATATAACTTTTTTAAATGACAAGATAAAAAATACCATTTGAGAAAAATAGGTGAATATACTGAAACTATTGTTTAGAAATTTGTAATAATATAATCAGAACAGTAAAAGAACAAGAACAAGAATTGCTCTACTACATTCACCTCAAACACTAGGGTCAAATCCATCCTAAAATGATGGTATCTCCTACACTTAGAATAAATATCCATCCTACCATTTTATCACAGAACTCCTTTACACAGGTCTCCTGCTCTTCTGCATTGTGAGCAGTAAAGAAGTCAAAACAAATTGAACAAAATTGCTTTTTAAAAAAACGTGAAATGTTAAATATAAGAAAACTTTTCTGCCAGTGTAATTCAATATTTTTATTAAACAGAAAGCTGACATTTTAAAACTATTACTGTTTACTATATTCTCATGTCTTTAAATTCAAGCCTTAAATCTTGAATTTAAGTTTCTTGTTGGCAGGTAGCAAGGCTTTTATTTTCAGTCCAGAAATACGCAATACAAAAACATAATGTTTCGTGACAAAAAAAAATCACAAACTGCACTAAGATATTAAAGCAATATATTTGCAGTTCTTTATAATATTTCTCATTTTATACTCTACTTTCTAATAAAAACAAACTCCTCTGTGATTTTGTTAATAAAAGACACTGGTTGTGAAATATTACAATAAGAGATTATAAAGTAGGAAAATAGGCATACTATAAGCATAGGAAATATTATTCTTTAAACTTCTGATATTAACATTGTAATCTTATCACAATTATAAAAAATTTACATTTTCTAAAGCATTACCTAATATTCAACTAAAATTCTCAGTAAAAATCAGATTAGGATATAAGCTAATATTGAAACCTAATTTTAATATTAGCTAGCTATGGCTTTTGATAATCCTTACAATATAGAAGAACTGGTAAATGTTTAATACAAATATGCCCAAATCTTTGCCATCACATTATCTTTTTTATAGGAAACTAAAATATTTATTTCTTACAAGATTCACACACTATCTTACATATATATTAAAATTACATACAGGCTAGGCACTGGTAGTTCACACCTGTAATCCTTGCTACTCAGGAGGCTGAGATCTGAGGATCACAGTTGAAAGCCAGCCTGGGCAAGAAAGAATCTGAGATTTGTATGGCCAATTAATTAACTACCAGAAAACTGAAATTGGGGCTGTGGCTCAGTGGTAGAGCACTAGCCTTGAGCAAAAGAACTCAAGGAGAAGACCCAGGCCCTGAGTTCCAGCCCCACCACCAAAAAAAAAAAAAAAAAAGCTATAGACGCCAGTGGCTCACACCTGTAATCCTAATCAGGAGGCTGTTTACACCTCCTAATCAGGAGGCTGAGATCTGAGGACCCAGGTTCAAAGCCGGTTCAAAGCCAGCAAGGTAGAAAAGTCCTTGAGACTCTTATCTCCAATTAACCACCAGGAAACCTGAAGTGGCAGTGTGGCTCAAAGTGGTAGGGCGCTGGCCTTGAGCTGAAGAGCACAGAGGCAGCACCCATACCCAGAGTTCAAGCCCCACAACCAACCAAAAAAGGAAAAGAAGAAGAAAAAAAAAAAAAAAGCCAGGCATTGTGGTCTATGCTTGTAATCACATTTAGGAGGCTGAGGCAGAAGGATAACAAATACAAGGCCAGCCTAGGTTACATAGGAAGATTCTATCTCAAAATCAACAACAAGAAAAAAATCCTATACACAAGTATATATTCAAAATTATCTATACATTTAGCTGAACTAAAAGATAATGTGTGCTTCCAAAGTTTATTGTTAACAGGGCATTTTTTTAAGTCAAATTTAACAAAAAGTTTACTGCATGCCCAAATTCCCAAGGGAACAGCATTGATGGTCTACCACTGGACTCAGCAATTTTTATTAAAACCTGAATTTTCCAAAAGGAAAATTACTCACAAATGTAATCCGAGCTATTTTCATAAATACATTTCATTTCACTGTGTTATGCACAGTGACCTAGTAAGACCTCCCACAAACAGGCAGATAACACTAATATTTTAACTTTCCAAACTCAGAAATGGGGCGCCTTTTTTCCTACCACAGGTGATCTGGATTATTTATAACACCATTCATAGGTCATTCAAAATTACCAACATGGGCAGCTAACAAGAAGCATGAAAAGATAGATGTCTGTCCCATCATGCATCAAATGATTTGGACATAGAGCCAGGAGTTCCCCACACCTGCGGAAGTTCCACTTGCAGAACTGAAGAACCCAAGTGAGTGAGTGATTCAGCAATGGGAGCCTGTGAAATGGCCAGAGTGGTGAACAAATTATTGCTTAAGACATAAATCTAACTACCTTCAGTGAACTGACTGAAAATTTCTATAGGTTAATGTAATTCTTCTACATAACTTCATAGTGAACATTTTTCTCAAGTAGGACTGTCAGTCAGATGTGACCAAGATTACTTACTATGCATGAAAACTACTCACTCAGACACAGAAATTACTGAGCATTACTGAGCATGTAAAGCGGCAACTACTGAGTATTAACATGTAGTAGGGCCAATAAAATATTCCTGTTAAATATAGAATATCTACAAAGTAAATTAGTGGGGGGTGGGAATATGACCTAGTGATAGAGTGCTCGCCTCCTATACATGAAGCCCTGAGTTGGATTCCTCAGCACCACATATATAGAAAAAGCCAGAGTGTGGCACTGTGGCTCAAGTGGTAGAGTGCTAACTTTGAGCAAAAAGAAGCCAAGGACAGTGCTAAGGCTCTGAGTTCAAGCCCCAGGACTGGCCAAAAAAAAAAAGTCTATTAGTAAAAAATTACTATGACTTAAAAAAAAAACTTTAACAACTTGTTTTATGTCACTAATTTTAAAAATCATTTTATTCAATATGCACCCTTCTGGGGCTAGGAATGTGGCCTAGTGGTAGAGTACTTGCCTAGCATGCATGAAGCCCTGGGTTCGATTCCTCAGCACCACATATAAAGAAAAGTGGCACTGTGGCTCAAGTGGAAGAGTGCTAGCCTTGAGCAAAAAGAAGCCAGGAACAGTGCTCAGGCCCTAAGTTCAAGCCCTAGGACTGCAAAAAAATAAATTATAAAAAACATACACACACACACACACACACACACACACACACACACACCCTTCTGACCAATTAAGTGAGGGAGAAAGAAAAGAAAGATTAAATAGCCAGGAATGTCAACTGCCTCATTATGACTGCACTAAGAGTATAGAACTCATGTGCATTTGTGTATTGAGACAGAAGAAAACACACAAAACCCCTTATGGAAAAGAAACGGTAAATGCCAGGATTCTCTGGCAAAACAAAAGATATCACAAGTGAAGGACAGGCTACAGGAGTATCTCAACGTATATCAAGTAGATCATGGGTGCAAGGAGGTACCTAATTTTTTAAAAATGCAGGCACAGAAAATAAATCTCAAGTTCTAAATTTTCTTAAGTTCTTAGATATTTGCTGTGCCTTAAGTGAATGCCTTTTAAGTGAAAGAGCTACTAGGTTAGAGGGTATCATCTCTTACAACAGAAGAGTACTAATACATCTGTGAAGGAATTATGCTATGGAGAACAACTTTCAAAAAATATTATAAGCCTACTGTAGTAAGTACATAACATTAGCAAGGCAGGTACTGGTAGCTCACACCTATAATCCTAGCTACTCATGAGGCTGAGATCTGAGGATTATGGCTCAAGCCAGCCCCAGTATGAAAGTCCATGAGACTCTTATCTCCCCCAATAAACTACTCAGAAGTGGCGCTCTGGCTCAAGTGGTAGAGTGCTAGCCTTGAGCATAAAGAGGCTTAGGGACAGTGCTCAGGCCCTGAGTTCAAGCCCCAGGACCAGGAAACACACACACACACACACACACACACCCTACTCAGGAGACAGGGATTAGAAGGATAGTGGTTCAAAGCCAACTGAGCAAAAAGTCCATTAAGACCTTATCTCAAACAATAAATCTAGCCATATTGGCTCAAAGATGCATTTATAGGAAGATTGGGATTCTGACTGGACCTAAAATAAACATGAGACCCTATTTTTAAAATAAGTAAAAACTAAAACTAAAAGAGACATGACTCAAGTAGTAGAGTACACGCCTAGCAAGCCTAAGCTCCTAAGTTCAAATTCCAGTTCCAGAAATAAAGTATCTGCCATTAAATTTAACATCTGCTTTATTTTCTAGACATTCATGATACTAAGATGCTTAATGAAGAATGAATGAATTTCATTTATAGTCGAACTTAAAGAAATAATTCACACTGACAATTCTGTAAAAGATTTGAAGAATGAGGCTGAAGTTATTTCATAAACATGAATATCATATTCCAAAACGCCACCTGTGGTTCCCTGGAATAACTCCCTCCCTCAGCTGAGTCTGACTTCTAGGAGATCCAGAAAACTGCTGCTGACTCTGAATACTTCGATTTCTGCAGGGAGTCTAGGGAGATACACACTTAGCATAGCACCAAGGAAAATGTCTTTCTCCTCTGACAAACTGAAAACAATTAAGTCAAATGCAGCACATTGATCCAATTACACCAGGAAGAGTTAAAATGAGACTAATATCCCTAAGACCCTCAGGACTCATCAAGAGTGAGTAACATCCTTCAGGGGCAATAAAATTAATGACATTTCAGTAATGAGTCTCTTACGAGCCATAAAAGAAGTAAGTGGCAGAGGGGTATAGAAATCAAGTCTATTTTAATCCTCTAAAACCAAAGAAACATATAAACATATTAAAGAACATATAAAAGAAAGCCTCTAATTTCTTCAAAATAGACATGAACTTTTAAAAATTCCTTTTAGGCAAGCATGGAATATCCTTTCTTGAATACCCTGTGGAGCTGGGCCCAAAACACCTGGGTTCCAATCATGACAGAGAGGGAAGATGGGTGACTTCAAGCAGGTAGTTCATAGGCTCTCCATCTTTTTCTCTATAACACAAAACTGCTGAGAAGAGTCTATCTGACAGATGTCAAGGAGTTCCTGGACCAGTGATGGGAACACAGTAGCGCTTGACCAAAGAACCAGCCTCTGTACCTAAACTTCTGCCTCATTTTAATTACATACTCTTGGGTCTCCTTACTAAACTGTTTCCTCCCCCACCAAAAAAACTAAAAGTATTAACATGTACACTGCTTCACAGAAAGAAAAGGAGTACACTCGGATCTGAGCTGTTATTAAGTTGGAAACAGAAGAATAAACACGACTAAAAGAGAACTGACACCCAGGGGTGGTAAGTAAATAGTAAAAGGGCAATTCATTTCTTAAATGCATTCAAGTATCTTACATTCTTCCAATATTTATTGAGCAAAAGTTTAGGGCTAAGCATTTGTCTTCAATGACCTACAAGAGTTATAAGACATAAGCACACACAAGAAAGAAAAGCCTAAGCTCTATAATTAAGGCAAAGATAACTACAGATTTCCCAGTGGAGAGAGATTACTTCTGGGTGAAGGTGAGGAAATAAATCTTCACAAAAGAAGTTAGGATGACCTGGAAGCACAGAGAAAAGATTCTAGTAATAGGACTAGGCAAAGCAGAGAGGTCAGGAAGCACAGGTTCTGGAAACAAGATAACTCAGCTTCACTTATCAACAGGTGTAGGCAACTGATGGGAAGTGGAGGAAAAAAGGCTATCAATAAATAATGCTAGTGGCTCACTCCTGTAATCCTAGAAATGGAGCAGGGGCTCAAGTGGTAGGATGTTAGGAAGATTATTTGTTGAAGCTGCTAGCTGATCATTTCCATGAATTAACTTCTGTGAATAGAAAGTAAAAGTTTGTTCTGATAAATGTAGTCTGGGACATGTGAGAGTGCCATGTTACCTATGTGGTTATAACTGTAACAGTACCCTCCAATGTCATATACTGGAGATGCTCAGTATGTGATAAAACAAAAAGTGAAGGTGGGGAATGGAAATTCACAGAAACTTAACAGCATCAGCAAAATCAAATCACACACACACACACACACACACACACACACACACACACACACACACACACGTACGTGTCCCCAGGAGAAACCAAAACCAGGAGCCTGAGATCCAAAGGATCATGATTTGAAATCAACCCAGGCAGGAATGTCTGTAAAAAAAAAGACTCTACCTTCAATTAGCTAGCAAAAGGCTGAGCTACAGGAATGACTCAAGTGGTAGAGGGCAGCAAGGAAGGAATGCAAGGCCCCAGAGTAGCAGCCCCCAAAACAAAGCCTCTTCCATTCCCAATGTAAAAATAGGAAGAAAGAAGTAGAGTCATTAGGACCTAAACTATTAGAACACAGGGCTTCGTCCATACATGGGATTAATGCCTTTGCCAAAGGTATTCAGGGGAGCACATTTGTCTTCTCCATCTCTACCACCACATGAGGACACAATAATGACTCCATTATTGAAGCTGAGGAGTCTCCTAGTGCCCTGATTTCAGACTTCTCCATCTGTAGAATTATGAACAATAAAACTGAATAATTCATATAGGAACTTGAATAGACTAAGTATATTTTAAATTTTGCTGACTACTTTGTTCTTCAGTTTTAAGAATTCTTAATTACAAAACTGACAGGAATGGGGGAACAATTCCAACTTATGGAGTTAATTTAACTTTGTTAATTAAAAAAAAAAATTGACATGGTGAAATGCCTGCCTGGTAGAGCCGTGCATGCCTGTAATCCCAGTATTCAGGAAGTGAAGACAGGAGGTTTGTGAGTTTGAGGCCAATTTCATCTATGTATAGCAAAACCCCATCTCAAAAACAAAAGAAACAGCCAGGTGCAGGTGGCTCACGCCTGTAATCCTAGCTACTCAAAAGGCTAAGATTTGAGGATCACGGCTCAAGGCCAGCCCAGGCAGGAAAGGGTGGGCAGGAAAGGACATGAGACTCTTATCACCTATTAATCACCAGAAAACCAGAAGTGGCAGTGCTGTGGCTCACTGTACCTCAAATGGTAGAGTGCTAGCGTTGAGCTGAAGAGCTCAGGGACAATGCCGAAGCCCAAAGTTCAAGCCCAACAACTGACAAAAAAAAAAAAAAAAGAAAAGAAAAGAAACAAACAAAACTTTAACATGCTCAAAAGTTCTAAAATGTCCCAAGAGGTACTTTTCAGCGTAAAAAAAAAAAAAAAATAGGGCTTCAAAAATATTTCATCAGTCACTATTTGATCTTATGATATAAATATTCAAGAAACACTGTGGTCTGTGGGTGCTGTTTAGCTTACACAATGAAGGGTCCTCTCATCTATCTAATAGCATCTGTCTAAGGCTTCACAGTTTCTGAGAGGGGTCAGAGATTATAAGAAAAGGACCAGGAAACAAAAGAAGCTGGCCCCCCTTGGATGCAGTTCTGTCAGCTTGTCTCCTCCCTGAGCTAAACTGAGCCCATTGCTTAGAGGTTAGGGGTTACAGTTCCTTTCAATTCCAAAGAAAGAAAAGAGTTACTATCAAGTCATTAAGAAGTCACTATCGGGGCTGGGAATATGGCCTAGTGGCAAGAATGCTTGCCTCGTATACATGAAGCCCTAGGTTCAATTCCTTAGCACCACATATATAGAAAAGGCCAGAAATGGCACTGTGGCTCAAGTTGGCATAGTGCTATCCTAGAGCAAGAAGAAGCCAGGGACAGTGCTCAGGCCCTGAGTTTAAGACCCAGAACTGGCCAAAGGAAAAAAAAAGTCAATATCTTCATTGTGTTTGGCCATTTTTATTCCATTCTTTTGGCAAGATTTGATTATTTTTAACCTGTAAGAGAGAGAACAAAAGCCTGGAAAGGGGGAAAGAAACACAATCCTCTGAAAAGCTACCATGATAGATGTGCCCAGGAAGGGAATGAAGCTTTAATGAATTCAAACCATAGCAATACTATTCATATTTCTAAAAATACAAATAATGTTAATTTTAATGTCAGTGAGAATCTTACAAGTAATCCAATACCACTGTATCCCTCACTATCATCACTGGTTTTATCAAAAGTACAAGACCCAGAGGCCATGATGAACTCTTTCCTTACTGTCTCAGACAAACCTTCTTTTAGCTAGGAAAATAAGAAACATGTTACAAACACAGTAACTTCTTGGCTCTGAACTGCAAATAAAAATAGAAAAAAATTCATTCACTAAAATATCAAAATTATTCAAAAAATTAAAAATAAAATAAAAATAAAAAATAAAGAAAATTCAAATGGCAAAACAGGAAGTGTATTCACTCCTAAAACAGTGCTTAGCACCCCCAACCATTTAATCTATTACCAGGACTCAATTTTCATACAATCTTTTCTCTCTACATTAACAGTAATATGTTTCCATTAAAAATGGATAAGCCATCAGAAAGGCTGCCATCAGTATAGCCACAGGGGTTGTCAAACACAGTTTTTATTTTTTAAATCAACTGTCTGAATTTTCATCTAGGAGTTTTTTATTCTGCTTATATGTATTATCATAACGAAGTAAAATCTGTCCAGTTTTCCCACGTGCTAGCTTTAGTTTTCCTGGGAGGAAGAAGAGGAAGAAAGGAGAAGGGGGTATCCAGCCCAGCACCCTGAACAGGTGAAACTCTGCATAAAGAGGGGCTCTGCCAGCAGCAGGCACGAAAGGATCACTAACTCACCAGAGAGCATGCCCAAACCTTTCTCTCATAGACAGAGAAAAGAGAGTGCCCCTAGAGAAGCACTCTCACATGAAATGATTCTTTAGCAGCTAGTGTGAGGCATGAGCCCAGGAGATACGTCATAAAAATCCACTTGCAAGCTCAGCCTATGGCAGTGCAATACGTTCTTTAGATGTTGCATTACATATAGACAACAGCTTTGTTTCAGCACATGCTTCAAGAATTATTAACCTTTCTTTTAACCATATAGCTCACACTTAAAATTTCACAGTAGGAAATAATCTTCTTGTACAAGAAATTTTCTTTTTTCATTTTTCAGCCCTGGAGAGCTAGTTTTTTTAAATACAATTTAAATTTTCTAGAAAAAATCTGAACATGTAATTTACCAGCATTGAATACTACTGCTTTGTTTGGTTCACTAAAAATAAAAAAAAACTCTCAGTTATTGAACTAAGATTATGTCCCAAGCATTTCATAGTTTTCACTTACCATGAGGTTACACAAACTTATTTCCATAAAAATACTAAATAGATTGGTGTGCCATACCCATAAAAATATCTTAATTCCCAGAAACTGTCTGTTGCCTTGTTTGTCTAGAGATATTTTGAAGATACAATTAAGTTAAGGATATTGAGATGGTTCATAGTCATGGTTACATGGTCTGTCCAGAGAGACATGAAGCTAGTGTTTTCCTTTTTACTTGTTAACTTTCTTAGCTTTTCAACATGTATGGTGGCTTATAACAATATAGAAAAGATATCCTAGGGGGAAAAAACTATAAAAATGAAATGTGACAATTCTTGGAATATGTTTAGAAAATAAAACCACATTATAGGCTCATACAGACAACAAGCACATCTCTCTAAGAACAGCTATCAGATCAAAAGTTCTAAGCTATCAGCACTTCCTCTATGCAGAGATGAGTTTTATATAGAAAAAAACAAAATCAGTTGGCACACAAAGCTGGGAATAAACTGGGTGTGTCCACTTATCCTTTGCAATCTGAGATTTGAAAAGTGGCCCTCACCTCTGTCCATATCCACAGCCACTAAGATTACATTTATGTAAGGAAGTTACTAGATGACTACACTTCTTTGTTGAATTGTCTGCATCGTCCCTGATTTTCTACTTTCAATGTGGAATGACTCATTCATACTTATGCCTCTGTGAATTTTCTGCTCTCTAGGATAATGATACTACATATTGTATAGGACAGCTGTAAGACTAAATGAGTTAACATCCATTAACACATTACACTTTGGTGGTGAATAAAGAGCACTACTCAAACTTGCCTGGTAGCTCCAACAGCAAGAGACACTCAAATCCTCATAGCAGTGAAGGTGCACAGCACCTGAGACCTGCTGTACTTCCCTAAAATACACAGTACTCTTTAAATATCCACACCAATTTTGTATTCTGTCTCATAGACATCAATATTTCACTGAAAATATTTTCCTTTTCACTAATTTGATGTTAAGTCACATTTATAAAGGCTACTTGTTACGGACATTAATTTCATCTCTCATGTAGGACAAGTAGTGTCTTTTTTTATTCAGTTTGTGATTTTTTTTTAATAAATTGGTTCAAATCTGATTATCTCTTCTTTCCTGGCAGCTATCAATAATGTGTCACTTAGAAAAAAAAATATTTCCCACTCTAGGATCAGACAGATGTCTCCTATATTTTCTTCTGAGATGTTTAACTTTAAGTGTTTCATCCATGCAGAATTTAGTTTCAATATAGGATGTAAATCTTCATTTATTTTCCCTCACTTAACACCCAGACACCCCTCCCTGTGCTCTCACTCATCCTCTAAAACACTTGAGGTATTAAAAATAGCTACTTCTTTCATTAGACATCCTACAGAGATGGTTATATTAACAATAGACGTGGAAACTGACTGGTTTTAGATAGATAGATAGATAGATAGATAGATAGATAGATAGATAGATAGATAGATAGATACAGAGAGAGATAATATATATAGAAAGGCACTCTATCATTTTTAGACACAGCATTTAATACAAGACATCGTTGAAACATTAGAGTATCAAAGACTCATCCACTCCTCTGGTGATTTTTCACAGTCACTGCTGAATGGCTTGGGTTTATAAAATTAAATTTCTATCCCCTGTACACATCTATGCCACGAGATGTGCTGGGTCAGATGGTCATAGCACATCTAGATTAATGATCTGTAAGCACTCTAGAAATGTGTTACAACTGCCTTCCTTTCAGCCAGGAGAGTTAAGGGCTGAACTCTGCAGTTCTCGGCCCTATCTCTGCCTCTTCTTCCACCTGCATAACTATGGCAGCTCTTAGCTAACACCCTCAAAGACAGCTTCCACTAGGAGAGCTGGAGTTGGCCAAGAGTAACCCCTTCTTTGCCTCTATTTACACAACTAATTAAAGAATTATATTCTATACATACTAATACTCTCCATGTAAAACCCTCCACCCACCCCTTCCCATCCCCAAAGTTTCAGCATTTTCAATGCATTTCGTGTACCTTTCACAAGGGACCAGACAAATGATTCCAAATTGTTTTTATAAGTTTAATAGGCATCAATATCTCAAAAAAGAAACAAAAATGTTTCTTGTATGGCATATAAGGGTCACTTTTCCAGTAATTTACACTAATTATCTTAATCATTATAGCTAACCTATAATTACTCTAGTTTGATAATAAAAATCTCAATTTATAGATGACTCCCTAGATCATGTAAATGACATCACCATTCAAACCCACACAGGCTGGGTAAAGCCTTCTCTCTTCAGGAAAACTGCTTTATGTCTCTAAGCACCAAATATCCCCCTTCTAGATAAGCTTAGCAAAAGTAGCCTCAGTAATCTGGGTGCCAGAGGCTCATGCCTGTAATGCTAACTACTCAGAAGGCTGAAATCTGAGGACTACTGTTTGAAGCCAGCCTGGTAGGAAAGTCCATGAAATTCTTACCTCCAATAAAATTATTTTAATGGGGGGGGGGGGGGCGCAGAAGTAGACCTCTGACTAAGGTGGTACGTGCTAGCTTTGAGCAAAAGAATCTCAAAGACAATGCCCAGGCTCTGAGTTCAAGCCCCACAACAACCCTTCCCCCGCCCCGCCCCCCCCGCCCGCCTGCAGAACAAAGTTGGCCCTACCAAGCTAGGTCTTCATGCCAGAAGCTCTTATCACACTCATCACAGGGATGAGCACTGCAGGGCTAGCCTGGCTCCCTCAGTGAAACCCCTTCCCAGCTTTGCACAAGTATTATTTCCCCACATATACTCCCACTTCTTGGCTGGTACTGAGGTGCCAGACTTTGAAGTCAGGCCCCACCACGTGAACCCCATTTTAGAATCGAACCCTGAGCCAATCAGATTGTACCTGTGTCCTAATCTTGCTTGCACACCTGATTGTTGTAACCTTGTTCTTTGCCTTTATAAGCCCTGTGTAATCACAGCTCGGGGCTCCCTCCTAACCTCCGCTGTGTCGGTGGGTAGGACGAGGCCCGAGTTGGCAGCTCGTTAAATAAACCCTTGCCTTGCTTTTGCATTTCGGAGTGTCTGAATCTCGGTGGTCTTCTTGGGGGTGGTCTTGCAACTTGGCACAACATTTGGGGGCTCGTCCGGGATAGCCCCAGAGACCCCGAGATCCCAGACTCCGAAGGTAAGAAAACAGCGCTGTTCATTTGTCTTGTCCTGTAATGTGCCTGTTTGTTTGTCTTGCTTTTGCTTATTTCTTGAAGGGGTTGTCGAAGCAGATGTACTTACTTGACAATCCTGGTGAGACCGGGGGATGTCCCAGACTCTTCACCCTTAAAGGGGGATCTCTGGAGCCCCGCTTTCAACTTGAATTCACTCTTTCTGCATCCTTGCAGGGGGATGTGTGGGCCAACTTGGGAAATCTCCAGTTTTTCTTGTTCTTGATCTTGCCTATGTTTTTTTTCCTTCTGTATTAATTGTTTTGGTTTCTTTTCTTTTGTAGCCTTTTGGACTAAACATCTGATCAGAGCTATGGGTAACGTTCTATCTTGGGGTCCTCCATCTAGCCCCCTAGATTTGACTCTAGTTCACTGGAAGGAGATCAAGGAGATAGCTCAGAACCGAGGTGTGGCCCTTAAGAAGGAAAAGTGGATTACCCTGTGCAAGTCAGAATGGCCCACCCTTGAGAGAGTTAATTGGCCACCTGAGGGAAGCTTTGACATCATTAAGATCAGTACCTTACAAAGCCTAATCGAAGCCCCTCGTTCAGGCTATATAGACCAGATTCCTTATATAGACACCTGGAAAGAACTAGTTGACAGGGACACTCCAGCTTGGGTTCGGCCTTTCTTACCAACTCCCTCCTCCACTCCTTCCCCTACCCCAATATTCACTCAAAAAACACGGGGTGCCAAGAGAGAACCTAAGAGGGGAGAAAAGAAATTATATCCACCTGTCCTCCAGGGAGGAAGCACAGAGGAGGAAATGCTTCCCCCTCCATACGCCCCACCCCAGTTAACTCTCCAAGAGGAGGACTCTGAGGAAGATGTTTCAGCTGTGCCCTCCGCCCCGGAGGGCCCCGCTCAATCAACTCGCCGGCGCCAAAGAATTACATCTCTTCACAAATCTACTACCCTTCCCCTACGCCCTATAAGTCCTGTGGATGCGGACGGTCGACAACAATTCCAATACTGGCCATTTGCTACTAGTGATCTTTACAATTGGCGTGCCCAAAATGCCCCCTTTTCTGAGAAACCTCGGGACTTAATTCGCTTGTTTGAAACTATACTTTTCACTCACCAGCCCACTTGGGATGATTGTAGCCAGCTTTTACAGGTACTTTTCACCAATGAGGAGAGAGGTCGTATTCAAGAAGCGGCCCGGAGACTTATCCCTGGCCCCAACGGAGCACCCATCACGGATCCTGCCTTGATTGATACCTATTTTCCCCAGACCCGACCAGCATGGGACTACAATACGGCTGAAGGTAGGGAGCGACTCCTTGTCTATCGCCAGGCTCTGCTGGCAGGTCTCAAGGCGGCGGCTCGCCGACCTACAAATATGGCCAAAGTTTATGATATCAGACAGGGAGAAAGTGAAAGTCCGGCAGCATACCTTGAGCGTCTTATGGAAGCCTTTAGTCAATACACCCCATATGATCTTGAGACCCAGGAATCTGCTCAGATGATTATGTTTGCCTACGTAAATCAAGCCGCACCGGATATAAAGCGGAAATTGCAGGCTCTAGACAGGCTTGGGGAAAAATCTATTAGGGATCTAGTAGCAGTGGCGGAAAAGGTTTATAATAAGAGAGAAACAGGAGAACGAAGACAGGAAAGGAGTCTGGCTAGGATTTTGGAACAACAACAGAAGGAACTCAGGGAAATCCTGACCTCTATGCAGGCAGGAAACTTTAGACAGTCCTCCTCTCCAAGTAAGGAGCAAAAGCCCAAACCCCAACCAAGGATGGGGAAGAATCAATGTGCTTATTGCAAGAAGGAGGGGCATTGGATCAGAAACTGCCCAGAGCTAGCCCAGAAAAAGGAGGAAAAACATAAAGTAGGATAATTTTCTTTTTGCCTTCTTTCCTTACTACCCTGGCTAGTGTTGATGTCATTTTGGCAGCTCACTCCAAAGTGAGGTGACCCCCTTATTTTAGGTAGTTTTGAGCTTGCTCAGGAATACGGGTATAGCCACCCGACCCTTAGAGCACAGTTGAGAAGTTTATGTATTATTTTGTTGCTTACATTTGGATACTAAACACTATAGAGCTAATGGTAAGTCTGTATAGCTGAAAGTTAATTTTCAGTTTGCAGCAATCCTGCAGTCCCTTGGAAAAGTAGACTAAGGTTATAGGTTCCTGGCTAGGTAAGGTCAACGCCCCTGAGTCAGCCTGAAGAAATTACAGAAGATGGATGATCTTCACCCATCAGCCCCCCTTTAAAATCAAGGGACCAGAGTTGTTTTTGGGAAGATGAGGCAGGATAAACTAGAGACATGCAGAACAGAGGTACAGAGAATATTCTTGTAAGAAATGGTGACAGGCCCTTTGGTTACTACATTGGGTCCTACTGGCCCATGCCTTACCTCTATATCATCCCCTAGACATGCAAGCCATTGAAATGGACAGAATGGAGCCATGATTGGCTCCCAAGGTACCAAAAAGAAAAAGGGGGAAATGAGGTGCCAGACTTTGAAGTTAGGCCCCACCACGTGAACCCCATTTTAGAATCGAACCCTGAGCCAATCAGATTGTACCTGTGTCCTAATCTTGCTTGCACACCTGATTGTTGTAACCTTGTTCTTTGCCTTTATAAGCCCTGTGTAATCACAGCTCGGGGCTCCCTCCTAACCTCCGCTGTGTCGGTGGGTAGGACGAGGCCCGAGTTGGCAGCTCGTTAAATAAACCCTTGCCTTGCTTTTGCATTTCGGAGTGTCTGAATCTCGGTGGTCTTCTTGGGGGTGGTCTTGCAACTTGGCACAACAGTACATCCTACCCAATAAATTTTATTTTCTCTTTGTACTGCCCCTTCACCCAACACATAGGCTTAAAACCCCTGAGCAGATTACAACAGATCTAGAAGCAAATTATAAGCTCACAAAACAGAATACTTCAATGTGATGATATTTTAAGTTAAATGTACACATCTTACACAGAAAATGAACAGTTCATTTAAGAAACAATCAACAAGGAATATAAACTATTATATTAATATGTAAATATAGTTTATTCCTTGAGTCTCATTTTTATCATCTTCTCCCCAAATTGAATAATCAACAAATATCTTCCTTCAAGACTGTTATACTAGAAAAAAAGAGAGGGAATCCCTAGGTGATGAATGGGTCAAGAAAATGTGGTATGTATACACAATGGAATTCTACCCAACCATCAGAAAGAATGATATTGTACCATTCATAAGAAAATAAAGTAAAATAAGCCAGCGCCCCCTCCCCTAAAAAACAAAGGTTGCATCATTTCCCTCATTTGTGGTGAGTGGAATGTGCCTATAAATCTAGAAGTAAACATAGTGGGTGGTTTAAAAAAATACACTGGGTATTGATAAATTATACAGGCCATTCACACACAATGAGACCAACGGAAAACACTCTTAGGAGAGGAACACAAAGGCATAAGAGACCTATGTGCCTCTGTATGCATATAAAATAAAATTAATTGAAATGAACTCCAGGAAATGGAAACAAGAGGTGGATATTTTTTTCTTTATTGCTGTTTTTACTTTCTTTAACTTTTGTCTTGCTTGTTCATTTATCTGCCTTTGGGAGGGTAAAGAAGGTATCACAGAAACTGAGGGACAAAGGGTGAACAAATGTAGTAGTAATACTCACTAGACATTTTTGAAAATGAACTATACAACTTCTGGGTGAGGACATGAGGGGAAAACTGGGAGACAGCAAGAGAAAGCACTGTCCAAAGAAATATACTCTTTGCCTAATTTAGGTAACTGTAACCCCTCTGTACATCACTTTACAATAACAATTTTAAATGCATTAAAAAATTTTTAAAAGAGAAAGGGAACCCACTTCCTCCAAAGAAGAGGTAAACAAAAATGTATAAAGATATACTGCCCTCTACTGGTAAATAATCCACACCACCCACAAATCATCAATTTGAGAACTAAGTAGTGTTTTTATATTTAAGTGCTATAATCACTGATAAAATTTAAAGAGTCTAATTTTAAATTTGGATTAGATAGGAATGATAAAAGGTACAGAACTTTTCACAGCAGAAACCAAGGCTTTTTTTACAATAATGAACACTACATTCTATCAGAACACAGTCACAAAGCAGAACTTTATTCTAACTCTTTCAATAAGATTTTTAATTATTGCCAGGCGTCAGTGGATCACGCCTGAAAGCAGAACTTTATTCTAACTCTTTCAATAAGATTTTCAATTATTGCCAGGCACAGTGGCTCACGCCTGTAATCCTAGCTACTCAGGAAGCTGAGGTCTGAGGATTATGGTTCAAAGCCAGCTGGGGCAAGAAAGTCAATCAAATTTTTATCTCCAATTAACTACCAGAAAACCAGAAGTGGTTCAAGTGGTAGAGCAGTAGCCTTGAGCTGAAGAGCTCAAAGACAGTACCCAGGCCCAGAGTTAAGCCCACAATAGACCCCCCCAAAAAAAGATTTTCAATTATCACTGTGCATGAATACTGTTTAGTTCCATTTTAGAATCAATGATGGACTGATCGTTCATTAGAAGTAAACTAAGCAGTTACAGGTTTGTAATGCTGTAAATATACTGGGCCTATATATACACATCCTCCCTATGGTAAAGTTAAATTTTGGCTACAACTTAGCTATCCTGAAGCAGATATATTCCATAGCATTTCTGCCATCTATCTAGAATAATTCTATACATACCGCAAGCTTTCAACAAAAATTTTAAAGTTTTTTTCCCAAATAGTACAAAATGACACTTGAAAAGTAATTTAAAAAAAAAGAACTACACAGAAGTAGACAGAATAAGGGTGAGGTTTCCCCTTTATATTATTTCAATTCATGCTATGGCCACAAACTACCAACTAATCATCTAATCATGTGCATCCTTCCATTTCTTTTTCAATCATCTGCAAATTTCAGGTTTCTTTTCTTCTTCTTCCCACTAGGTAGCTCTGGTTGACTTCTAACACATTTTCTGATTCAGCTTCTGAACTGCTGGAATTACAGGTGTGCACTATTACAACATCTCTCACCCCCTTCTCAAGATTTAAAATACGAATAGTCCCAAACTACATAAGGTATTTGGTTAATTATCCTTTGAGGTTTTTAATGACAGTATATTTAGGCACTCTTGCTCAGCGCACACACACACACACACACACACACACACACACACACACACACACACACACACACACACAGACTTGGCCCCCCACTGTTTTTAACAGTGACAGTAGAGACATTCTGAAAACCAACTTAGTCAACCCTCCACTACTTGTAACCATATTTTCACAACAGTAAAATGAGAACAAGGAGTTAGGAACATCCTTGATTTAAATTAGCCACTAGAATTGTTTCTAGAATCCTTGAGCCATCTTTTTTCCTTGAAATAAAATGAATCAAAGTTTGCAGTTTTTCCATATAAAACAGCAAAGGAAATCCATTTTTCAATCTACAATAGACACAAATAACTATAAAGAAATGAAATGTCAAATATTTTAGTGACTCAAAGAGAGATTTTTAATAACTAAAAGACATACCTATGAGAAGGAAAATGTATACCATAAATTTGTGGAAAAAGTATGAAGTCATATGTTTCTGGCAATTAAAAAATATTCCTAATTGAAAGCTCACAAAAATCATGATACTATACTCTTAGCATGTCATATCCACATAGTACTCCAATGGTCTTTCTTCATATGGCTTCTTTGTTATTGTTGTTCCGATCCTGAGACTTGAACTCAGGACCAGAGCACTATCACTAAGCTTTTCTTGCTCAAGGGTAGCACTCTACCACCTGGGCCACAGCTCCACTTCCAGCTTTGTTTGGTAGTTAATTGGAGATAGGCATCTGACAGTTACCAGGCTGACTTTGAACTACAACCCTCAGACCTCATCCTCCTGAGTAGCTTGGATTATAGATATTAACCAATTGCACTCTGCAGCTTTTATTTTTATCACGGTTAAAATCCCAACCTGAAAATACAGAAAACTCTATAAATAGCTCCTTGCACATTTCTATTCACTAATCTGCACCACGCCAGTGATCAGTTCTACCATGGCATAGAAGTTTATAGCAAACTACACCCTCCTGTGACTAGGCAGCCCTGTTAATGAGCAGCTGCCCCAGGCACTGGGCACTGGGGCTGTCACAGGCTCTTTCCTATTCAATTTACCAACCCATTCTCTACAGCCTAAACAGGCTCTGTAAAATCACACACCTGTAAATTAGAACTCATTTTCAGTAACTTCTCGCAGTTGTCAAGAGTCACTCTCGGGCTGGGGATATGGCCTCGTATACAGGAGGCCCTGGGTTCGATTCCCCAGCACCACATATACAGAAAACAGCCAGAAGTGGCGCTGTGGCTCAAGTGGCAGAGTGCTAGCCTTGAGCAAAAGGAAGCCAGGGACAGTGCTCAGGCCCTGAGTCCAAGGCCCAGGACTGGCCAAAAAAAAAGAGTCACTCTCTAACATACATTAAATGTAAAGCTTAGGGGCTGGGGATATAGCCTAGTGGCAAGAGTGCCTGCCTCGGATACACGAAGCCCTAGGTTCGATTCCCCAGCACCACATATACAGAAAAAGGGCCAGAAGCGGCGCTGTGGCTCAAGTGGCAGAGTGCTAGCCTTGAGCGGGAAGAAGCCAGGGACAGTGCTCAGGCCCTGAGTCCAAGGCCCAGGACTGGCCAAAAAAAAAAAAAAAAAAAAAAAAAAAAAATGTAAAGCTTAGTGTAAAAATGACTATTAAATCTCTGTGTCTCCAATTCCCTTATGTCTGCTAATTCTAAGGTCCCCAGACCTGGGTTTGCCTCTCCTTCCAGCTTTTACATTCAGTCAGAACCTTTGTGTTTGGTGTTTTAGTTCTTAATCCAGAGGTATAAGGCAGAGAAAATACTTTCTCCTTGGGCTACCATAATGACATGTACTGCTCTGTGAAGATGGCTCAGAAACAACTGTATGTCAAAGGCTGGTTTAAGAGACAGATGGGTTGGGGCACAATTAACAGAAGATAGCAGTCCCAAGAAAGATACAGAGTCCCAGGAAAGGCTTCACTTCACCATGGAGAAGGGACACTGCACTGAACTCTGAAGGGTAGTAAGCTTTTGCTTCTTTCTGGATGGAATCCATAACCTATGTGTGCAAAAGTTGTGGCGGGATACAAAGAGCAGCCCTGCCAAGGGGCAGCACAGTGGGTGAGAAGAGAGTAATAAAACAGGAGCCTAATACAGCAACCTCCAAACTAAGAGGCTTGCATCTAAACTTTTTAATTATAGATGGTATATGTGCTTTAGTTGTTTGCTTTAAGAGTGATACCAAATTTAAGGATATTTTAAGCACCATCTGCTCTTTTGCAACAATGAGCAATGATCTCCCTAGTTATAAGTGTTTTTTTTTAATCTATGCTACCCTTTATGATTATTGCAATGCTATTTTGCTGTGTTGAGCTTTTGTTTTATTTCAATGCAGCTCTCCTTCCTTCTATGGAACCAGGCTTAGTTTCTTTGTATTGTTTTTTCTTTCCTTTTGTCATTCCTATTTGAATTTCACATTACCAGAAACAGTTAGCTAGTATCATTTTCTTCTTCTGTCATGTCTCCCAAATTCACTATAATACTCTTACAAAGCAGAGAAAAAAAGGGGGAGGGAGGTTCTAAAAGACTTATTAAGACTTATTTGAACAACACAATCCTTCAAATATGCAAACACTTTATAAAGCCTGTCATTTAGTAAAGAAAATCGCAAAGGTATTATAATTCTGTCCCAGCATTCACTAGGGTAGAAGTCAAGATGGCAGCAAGAGCCCATCACCAAGTACAGGACTGGACACGTACAAGAACCCCAGGTCTACCTACCATCTGCTCATCACAGAGGGAATGCAAACAAAGCCATGAACTAAGGCATTTGTTTTCCAAGTTCTGATTTGTTAACAAGCTCCACGCAGTGAACCCTCATGCACTGCTGTGGCTCCGTGATATCCCTCAGAAAAACATCCCCAGCAAACCACCTGTCACACTACACTGGAAAAAGAGAGTTTTAGTAACTAGACCCTAAACAAATTGTCATAAAGATGAATTAAACAGAATGGTATGTTTAAAAAAGGAATGGTATTGCAAAGCAATGTGCACATGGTTTTTGACTGTGTAGATTTTTCAAAGGATACAGATAGTTGCTCATAATTTTGAAGGGGATATATGTCAGGGGGCAGGGATTAGAAGAGGAGCTGCTGTTGCTGGGGGCTTGAACTCAGAGCCTGGCCTCCCACAGCTTTTTTGTTCAAAGCTGGAGCTCTACCACTTGAGGTACACCTTCACTTCAGCTTTTTACTGATTAATTGGACTTCAAACCATAATCTTCACATCTCAGCATCCTGAGTAGCTAGATTTACAATTGTGAGCCTGGACAGTTCAACTGTTGTAAATAGTTTAACCTTTAAGGGTCTGAGAAAATTGCTTTACTCAATAGTGTTATTTTTACAAATTTTAACAATGGATAATTGGGTAGTATTAAGAACTAAAAAGGGTTCCTTCCAAGTACCTTTCAGTACTATTTTAAAAGCTGTAGTGCATGGGAACATGACAGCTTACTCATAATTCTCACAGCATAAGAAATATTTTTGCTAGTTAAATAGCACTATAATGATCATCTTCGGCCTCCATGTCTCAAAAGAGAGATAAATGGGCTAACGTCCACGGGGAAGGTTATAGATGTATGCACGCTGCCTTCCTGCATTCAGGAGGCTCTCACCAATTACATACCTGCACAGACAGGTACAGAGTGGGCAGAGAGCCCACTCTACCATTTGAATTCTCCCCAGGAATTGGGGGAGAGGTCCTTTTTATTTTTGCTAAGATGACAAGAAAACCCATCATTATTTCTTTGAAAACTATGTCGGCTTAAACTTTTTCAATTTTACTTACCTGTAAATAAGAAACAGAGAAGGGTTACTTCTGGTATACAATTTCAAAAACCATCAAAACTGTGTAATTAAAAAAAACAAAAACAGCACTTACAACTAAAGAACAACCCTGAAGCACACATTCCTGACAACTCTAAGCATTTCGCCAAGAATGACTAAAACCTGTTACTAGACTTCATGAAATAGTATGAAAATATCAGAGCTGGGGCTCAAGCAGTAGAGCACCTGCCTTGCAATGTCACTCTGAATTCAATGGAAGGGGAGAGAGTTGACCTTTCAGGATAAAAGTTCAATACTTCCTTTTCCTCTCATGTGGCAAATATCTGTGATTCTGGCACTGGGGCAGAGGCAGAAAGATCACGTTTGAAATCAGCCAAAGCTACAATGTGAGTTCTTGGCCAGGCTTGGCTACACATTGAGTGAGATATTGTCTCAAATTTTTTTTAAAAGGGGTGGGGAGGGAGAACTGGAGATGGGCACTGGTGGTTCATTCCTATATTCCTAGCTACTCAGGAGACTGAGATCTGAGGATTGTGGTTCAAAAGCAAGCTGGAGCAGGAAAGTCCACATCTCTAACTACACATCAAAAAGCCAGAAATGGAGCTCAAGTGATAGAGTGCTAGCCTTGAGTACTCATGCTTCAGCTCCTGAGTACACGTACACACACGTACACACACGTACGTACACACACACACACACACACACACACACACACACACACACACACACACACGGGAGGCTAGAGATGTGACTCAAGTGATAAGAGTACCTGCCTAGCCATCATAAGCCTGAATACAAATCTCAGAAAAGGGAATAAAAAAGTAAAAAGAGTGAACTCTACTGTATGCTGTGGACTTTTTATGATGATGATGTGTATCAAATGAACCTTGTGGTGGAAGATACTGATAAATGGGGAAAGCTGTGTATGTGAGAGAACAAGAATAATATGGAAAGTCTTTGTAACTTCCTCTCAATTTTACTTGAAAACTAAAACTTCTGTGAAATTAAAGTATTTTTGTGGTTGTTGTTTTGTTTTGGGGCTTTGGGGTAGTGTGATTTTTTTTTTAAAGGCACAGAAACCCCATTCATCAATAAACACTCCTATGCTATGCCAACAGGACCCCAGGAAGCAGAGCAGAAGTTAGAAGTATAAAGACAAAATGGAAGATGTGGAAGTATCTACACTCACAAAATTCATATTACATGTGCCCTGTAAGGCAATCACAATTAAATGCCAAGAACAGTTGAATGAGCTAATGCAAAGTAGCTTGCACTTTTGTCCTTCATACCATGAGACAGAGAACCCTTTACTACTACTGTAAGATTTGAGGATAAAAAACATATTAAAATATAACCTAGAGATGCACTTTAAAGTGATTCTTGAGTGTTTTATTAATGATGAGTACCCAAGATTAAAGACACTATGGAAGAATGCCATTTGATTTAAGAAACTAAATTTAATTTGAAAGAACTGAAATATAAAATAGAAAGAACCCATATCATGGCACTTATATGCTGGATAATTTAATCCTTAAAAGAAAATCGATTTCAAAATCTTGCGTTGTCTCTTTATGTATGTTCAAACATTTGAGGTTTAGGTGTCAGAATGCCTTAAATTAGTGAAGAAATGTTCCTTCAACTTGTAAGGACATTATCAGCTCTGCAGTGAAATTCTTCTTCTTTCTGACATATCATGTTAATATAATATCATTTCAAAATAAAATGAATGAAAAATAAAAAAGAAAACCCTTTTGGTGTTGCCAACTATTACATCTTCCCTCTCAAGAAACACCATTATTTAACCTGCCACGAAAAGCCTCACACTGTATACACTGTAATAAATACACTGCTTCTTCTGATGGTGCCAGCGAAAGATGACTGTCCCCAAGACAATGATTCCTTTTTACCCAAGAAAATCAGGACAGTAAATAACTTTTCTTCCCTTAGAGACAACCCTAGTGCTTGAGGCTGCCGCAACACAAAAACAAAATATCTTCACAAATGTCTCCAAACAGTCAGGCTGAAAATCTAAGCCAAAGTTTCATTTAACAGCCTGTCAGTTTTTTGATGTGAAGCTAATGAATGCAGTGGCAAACAAATCCATCAAACCCAACATCAAAACAACTGCACTTCATCCCTCCACATGGAAAAATGAAATACAACCTGTGGGCCAACTCTTTGATCCAGCCCAGCCAGAAAGCAGACCTGTGAGTGCCACTGCAGCAGCTGCATACAAGTAATCATGGACTCCATTTCTCAGTGAAGGAGAATACTCCACAAACAGGAAGCAGTCATCTCAAATAAGCCCAATTCAATTGCTTTGCAACCTGTTACATATTTTCATATCAGAAAAAAAATTAAATCACTGAACTTCAATTATTCTCATGTTCAAAGCACTAACAATTCTTAAAAGAAGTAACTAGATATGATGGACCTCAACTCTGAACATGGAAGTTTATCACAAGCCCACCCATTCTTCATGAAGGTTCCCTAAAGACATTATGTCTTTCTCTGTACAAACATTCAGGACAGGAACTCTTAACCTGTGCCCTGCCTAAATCAGTAGAAAAAGGGACACAAGGCTACCTAGACCAATAGTTTTCCAAGATAATCTTACCATAGAGAAGCCTTTTTAGGTTGTTTAGTTCCAGATAAAAAGGCTAATTTGATCTTACAACGGATTTGACTACACTGTATTTTGTAGGGCAAAGCAAAAAAAAAAAAAAATCTTTAAGCTGAATGGCCTTCATTACCTGAGGCAATATGATGAGATCTTTTTTTTTTTTTTTTTGGCCAGTCCTGGGCCTTGGACTCAGGGCCTGAGCACTGTCCCTGGCTTCTTCCCGCTCAAGGCTAGCACTCTGCCACGTGAGCCACAGCGCCGCTTCTGGCCGTTTTTTCTGTATATGTGGTGCTGGGGAATCGAACCTAGGGCCTCGTGTATCCGAGGCAGGCACTCTTGCCACTAGGCTATATCCCCAGCCCCGAGATCTTTTTTTTTAAGAAAAAAGAATGAGCAAACTAAAGCTTAGTGAGTAACTATCCTCCCATGCCTACCTCTATTTTACTTGATCTTCTCCAGTCTATACTCAGATCTTTGCAAGATATGAGACCATCAAACACTAAAATATGGGCACCAAAATAGCCACAATATATAATAATTTAGTTGAGAATAAATACCAATTCTACAGTGTATTAGTTTGGAAGAAGTATTGAGCATGGCACAAATACTAGAATGGGAATTCTAATCAATTGTAGCAGATCTTAAGAGCATAAGTTTCCTGAATAAATATAATAGCTCAATATGTAAGAATGATTCCATTTTAAATCTACAGATGTCCCTTTCTCCATTGCTACACAGTGGCATCATTGGAAATCATAAACCATCACCAGAATTCAAGAGGTCAAGAAAAAAGCAACCAGCCCTTTAAAATGTACAGAACCAAATGAAATCTCACCTCGGTTCTCATGGACAAGCAGGTTATCGCCCAAATGAGCAATTCTTAGAACATACATGGTACCAAGCACCTAGTATACAAGCATATTCTTAGTAAATGCAGTCCTGCAACCATCTACTATTTTGATGAATAACCAAAGCCTGTTTGCTTACAAGAAAAAATATTCTATCAGAGAAAATGACAACATCTTTTCAAAACTTAGTTATTTTTTCACTGAAAGCAGTTTTTTATGGAGACCATTTTGAATAACCAAATTAGGAATTTAAGTTACCATAAATAAGGCTATCTTTTGGATTGTATAGATAAATTAATTATATCCATGTGTGAAAAATGCATACAGCTCCCATTTGCTGGACCATGTTCATCAAATAATGTGCCACAGAGACACAGTATTAGGTATTTGTTACACAATGAAGTCAACTACTATATGACAGGTACAACAGCATGCCCCACACTATACCTTAGCTATGTAAAAGTGCTAGTGTTTTTATAATAATTATTTTTAAAAGCTTAACTCATCATCACTTGTAATTACTTTTTTTATTTTAGCCAGTCCTGGGACTTGCACTCAAGGCCTGAGCACTGTCCCTGGCTTTTTTTTGCTCAATGCTAACACTCTTAACCCTTGAACCACAGTGCCACTTCTGGCTTTTTCTGTTTATGTGGTACAGAGAAATTGAACCCAGGGCTTCATGCATGCAAGGCAAGCACTCTACCACTAAGACATATTCCCAGCCCTATAATTACTTGTTATTATTACCGAATAAATTGAAAAGCCAAACAATTAAGACAAGTTAACAAATATGGACAATCCCAAAACAAAGATTATTTACCACAATTAATAATTAATCCACACATCTCATTTACCCTGAGCAAATTACATAAATTTGTGCCTAGCACACACATTTTTTCAATGATTAAAAACTTCTACCTTGTGATATTTTCTGTTTGTGAAATACCCCAAAATTCCTTTTAAACATGGATCTCAAGGACCAGTGATTTCGCGTGGAAACTGAAAAGTCCTCATCCATCATCCAGTGACAGAGATTGGCGAGCCATCCAGGAGTTGAATCTTAAAAGTTTTCACCCATATCACCCATATCAAACAAGTCTACTGGACTCCTGTCGACAAATAATCAACAAAAATCAGGATTGGAAAAATGGTTCATAGTAGAGCACTAGCCAAGCAAGTGAGCAAAGGAAGTACGAGTTCCTGAGTACTAACAGACCTAGTACTGCAAAGAAAGGGAGGAAGAGAAGGAGGAAGAGAGGGATGGATTGAGAGAGGGAGGGAAAAAGGAAGGAGGGAGGGAAGGAAGAAAGGAGGGAGCGAAGGAGGGAGGGAGGGAAGGAAGAAGAGGAGAGGGAAGGGGAGGGGAGGAATAAACAGGGCACATAAAGAGGTTATCCATCTCTGTCCTCTCCTTTGAAAAGATAAAAAGTTATCAACTCTTCATAACTGGGTAGAGATAAAAATGATCAGAAAAACTGGGAAAAGAAAGATGTAAAACTAACCTACAATCCCAGTATTTGGGTTAGAACTAGATCTCACCTCCACGTTCTAGAATAAACAGCATCTATCTTACTGACCCAAAACAATTGTCTCAGGAATAGTGTATTTTTCCATCTTAGAAAATATAAAGGCTACAGACAGAAATTAACATTTTGAGACTTTAACTCCTAGAGAGCAGGAACTATCCCTTTATTTTTGTTTCTCCCACTAAAATAAATGTCAAAAAAAAAAAAAGCTACACACACAAAATACAGTAAATTCAGAAGGTTCTAAAGAATCAGACTTTAGATACCAAATTATAGAGATAAAAATCTACCAAAATCTAGAAGAAAATAGTACCACAGCACACTATAATGTAAAGCCACTTACTAAATAAAATTGTCAGGATAATATTAACATCAAGGGTATCATTTAAGTAAGTTTGGGTTACTTCAATGAATCATTCAAAACTATTTGTCACAAACATAGATTCCTATTTTTATACAGTGATACATTACTCAAAGTAGATTCTTAATATACCACCATATTATTCATTGATTGTTACTCTCTGTGTAGCCAAAGGCTTCCTTCTCCCTCAACTCCCAAAGATGTCTTTGTCCTAATCCCACAAATCAATGACCACTCTGCCTTCCATGAAAAAAAGTGTTTTACAGGTTTGCTTTTAGTGAAGCGGAATGAGGCCTCCAGAAGCAACTTTTAAAAGCCCTTGCTGACTGCAAAAAAGATAAAATTAAGAAAGTGAATTCAGCAAGCAACCTGAATGAGCAAGCTCAGGAAGTCTTCCCCAAGTATTCAGTAATGAATACAGTCCTCTAAACCCTAATTTTTGACTGGTAAAACTAAAATTGAGTCTACCAAACTGTAAGATGATATAAAAAGATACTATTTAAACCACTCAGTCCATGGTACTTTGCAACAGCAGCAACAAATTTTTAATATATACATACCTTAGCCAAAAAGCAGACAAAAGTAGAAACAAACACACACACACACACACACACACACACACACACACACACTTCAAGTACATACTTCAAGTACAGCCATTTTAAATTCACTGGCCCAAACAAACTGCATTATGCACCTACTAAGATAAAACACATAGAACCAAAGAAAACCTCACTGTTTGCTAAACAAAAAAGTGACTATTTACATAACTAAGTTTTTTCCCTTTACAGGATATTTTTGAAGTAAATTTACAGGATATTTTCCAGCTGCAGCAGTGAAACTGGGCCTACAATCCCTGACCCCTCCACTACAGTACACTACTTCTTGACAACACAATTCTGATGGGCTCCATCTGCCAGGTTCCAAGGAAGATGCCTCTGGCCCTGCCTCTCTTTGTTGGTCCCCCACTCAGAACCATAGAAACAATCCCACACTCCAGCTCTCCTGGCTACTGAAATGTCTTACTTTGGTCAATATCACAAGTTCATTCCAAATATGTATTAAACACTCATCAAACATTTTTTTCTGGTGACTTTCAATAGCTATGATACCTTACTTATTATGCCAATGATTAAGGATGAGAATTATGGGGGTGGGGGGGAGAGGGGGACCTTTAGACTCTTATGACTGACACTGCCTCAATGCAGATACAAGCCTTTACATTTCTGCAAAAGCAATGTAGTTTTGCTGGCCAAGGTACATACATTGAGCTTTCTAATGCTTTTATTACAACACACAGGATCACAGGATGTATGATGAAAAGAATTATTTCATTTTTGTTCCTTTCTAAAATACCCTTCATAAGTAGAAATTGCTAAGAGTGGCAAAAGTCGTGTAATAACAAGGGCTTTCTTTCTTATCAATAATTCAGTCAAATGTTTCCTGGGTTATCAGAAAGCAATAGTTTTACTCAAATACACATGTAGGTTAAACCTAGAATCATCTTCCATAACCACCCAAGTGTTTTACATACATACAAGTTTTACCAATGTCGAATCAATATTCAGTTGAACCTTAAAGTAGTGAAAGTACGTAAGGTCACATAAACTTTCATTTGTCATTTTTCACTGAATCTGTGTCAACTGTAGATACTCTGGAAAATGTAGTTTCATTATGAAGCTGCACTCTGTGCCCCTGCAGCTTTGTTTTAAAAACCAAAGGAAAGGAAGCAAATCTAATAGAAACTACCATCGCTTTGAAGATGTCCACTGTTTAACACCACAGGGAAAACCAATTAAATTTAATAGAAGTTCTTATTTGTGGATAAAAATACACAGTATGTGAACTAAATTAAATACACTGGGCAAGAAATATAGAATTTCATATCAAATATAACATGGAAATAGAAATGTGTTCTACATTATTACTTTCTGCACTAAGGGCAATTTTAGTGGTTTCTTTGCATCCTCCCTCAACCTCTTGTTAAAACTTTACCAGTCACTTCCTTCTGTGAATTGTTTTCTAAGCCATGAACTAAATGAGGGGCTGGGACTATGAGCTAGTGGTAGAGTGCTTGCCTCATATACATGAAGCCCTGGGTTCAATTCCTCAGCACCACATATATGGAAAAAGCCAGAAGTGGCACTGTGGCTCAAGTGGTAGAGTGCTAACCAGGGACACTGCTCAGGCCCTGAGTTCAAGCTCCATGACTGGCAAAACAAAACAAAACAAAGAAGAGATCCAAGTTTACCTAACATGGAGCCATTAGGAAATCTTGCAGAAAAGCAACTGGTAGCCTTAAGAGAGAAAGTAAACACTCATTGTATAAAATTACCTACCTGGGTAAACTGTCCCATAATAATCTCAAAACAGGAAAGCATACCTACAAGTAGTAACTCAGCTTATGTAAAAGAAAAATATCTAGTCTGAAAAAACTATGGTAGTAAGAGGCACACAGTGTGAATGATAAAAAAAAATCAGTGATATACATGATTTGGTTTTCCCACTATAATCACAAAAATATACGTTTAATTTATGCATTATTTTTGAGATATAACTTACCAATTTAGCAATTTTTCCATAGTCAATCCATCTGACAGTAGCAAAATTTGTAGACTCTGCACAGTTGAAACCGTGATTGAAACCAGCATGGTAACCATATGGAAAAGTGATCATGAACTCCCCAGCCTCCTGGGTGATCTGCAGGGCAGGAAATAGGTAATATTCTCCAGTAATAAGCCTTGTCAAATTGTGAATATGATTAATATATTTCCATACAAATAAAACAAAGCAACATACATTGTATCAAAAACTATTTTAATATGTGAGAATTTCCCCCAGATGCCAAACTAACCCATTGGCAGTGGGGATTTTTGTTTGTTTTTGCTCTTTTTTTTTTGGGCGGGGGGGGGGGGCCAATCCTGGCACTTGAAATCAGGGCCTGGTCACTATCCCTGAGCCTCTCTGTGTTCAAGGATAACACTGTACCACTTGAGCCAGAGGACCACTTCCAGCTTTTTCTGAGTAGTATAGTGGAGATAGAGTCTCATGAACCTTTCCACCAAGGCTGGCATCAAACCATGATCCTCAGATCTCAGCCTCCTGAGTACCTATGGTTACAGGGATGAGCCACCAGCACCCAGCTTCCCTTGGCATTTTTGCTCAAAGCTTGTACATTAATTGTTGAGCAACCAGTACCCAGCTTCACTAACAGTGGTTTTTCAGGGAACTTTGAAAACAATTTTATAAACAGGATGGGACCTTCTGATGCTTTAGTTCAACCACTCAACTATACTCAAAAGACATATTTTGAGAAAGCATTCAAATTAATTTATTCATACTGGCTATCAACTTATATATTTTAATACTTTAACAACTTGCATTACCTGATTATGTATAAAAGATATCACAACTGGCATATGAGATTAGAGCTACTGAGATATTGACAATACATTCTGCACAAGCAGTGGTGTGAATTCTTTTTGGTAAAGTTGATAGTATTCACTCAATTATTCCTTTGTAAAACTTGGAGAACATTCAATTAACAGCATTCCATTTAACATGTAAAATTCTATTCAAAAAATTCTTCAATCGCTTTGACAATAAATAAGTAATTATTTTTTAAAAATTCTTCAAATATATGTATGCATGTGAGTGTGTTTATCATTAAAATAATTTGAATAAATGTCTGGAGTCTAAAGGAAAACATGAAAATACATTTATTCTGCTCTTATGTTTATTAGAACAAAGATGTTTGCATCTCTATAATTATCAAAGAAAAATATATATACCACCATGAATTATAAAAAGTCAAGCCAAAAAATTAATGTTATTGCTTTTTAAGAAATTAACTACATGATACTAAATTATAAATCTACTACCTTCAAATAGTGTGCTCTAATCTTCATTTTCCATTATCTAGTTAATATAACACTGCATGTAGCTATCCTACAACCCCAATGGGGTTCTCTGAACTCTTTAAATGAGCATAAAGTATTATCAGCAATATGCAAAGAATTTGGACAATGAAGAAAACTTCCTGATAGATTTCTACAGTAATTAGTTCATGCTATCAGTTCACATTGAGAGCCACTATTTTCTAGTAGTTTCATAGATAAAATAAAAGTTTAGGGGCTGGGGATAGTGGTAAAGTATTCACCTCGTATACATGAAGACCTGGGTTCAATTACTCAGCACTACATATATAGAAAAAGTAGGAAGTGGTGCTGAGCAAAAAGAAGCAAGGGACAGTGCTCTGAGTTCAAGCCCCAGGACTGGGGGGGGAAAAAAAAAAAAAAAAAAAAAAACCAGATACCCTGAGAACACTACAAGAAGGAATAGGAGAAACACTTGGGCTCCTTGGCACAAGATAGAACTTCCTTAACAAAGACCCGGAAATGCTACAAATCAAAGAAAGGATGGACAAATAGGACTACATCAAACTACAGAGCTTCTGAAGGGCAAAGGACATAGCTTGCAAGATAAACAGAAAGCCCACAGGTTGGGAAAAGATCTTTACCGGCCATACAACAGACAAAGGCCTCATAACTAAAATAAATGCAGAACTAAAAATATTAAATTCCTCCAAAACAAAACCGCAAAGAACCAACAGCCCCCTCAACAAGTGGTCCAAAGACTTAAAAAGAGACTTCTCTGTTGAGGAAATGAGAATGGCCAAGAGACATATGAAAAAGTGCTCTACATCACTGGCCATAAAAGAAATGCAAATCAAAACAACATTGAGATTCCATCTCACCCCAGTAAGAATGTCCTATATCAAGAAAACTAACAATAATAAATGTTGGAGGGGATGTGGCCAAAAGGGAACCCTACTTCATTGTTGGTAGGAATGTGAACTGGTTCAGCCACTCTGGAAAGAGGTATGGAAATTCCTCAGAAGGCTAAAGATAGAGCTCCCCTATGACCCAGCAGCCCCACTTTTGGGTATCTATCCAAAAGACCACCAACAAGAACACACTAAAGCCACCAGCACAGCAATGTTCATCGCAGCACAATTTGTCATAGCTAAAATATGGAACCAACCCAGATGCCCCTCAGTAGACGAATGGATCAGGAAAATGTGGTACATATACACAATGGAATTTTATGCCTCTATCAGAAAGAATGACATTGCCCCATTTGTAAGGAAATGCAAGGACTTGGAAAAAAATTATACTAAGTGAAGTGAGCCAGACCCAAAGAAACATGGACTCTATGGTCTCCCTCATAGAGAATAATTAGCACAGGTTTAGGCTAGTCACAGCAGAGGATCACAAGAGCCTAATAGCTATGCCCCTATGAATGCATAAGATAATGCTAAGTGAAAGGAACTCCATGTTATGGAAACGAGTGATATATCACTGTTGAAATTACTTTCAACATGCCAGGTAAAACCATAGCTTCTATTGTTGATGATCCTCTAGTATCCCCTTCCTGTGGTTGTACCTGCACTATCACTGTATCTTATCTGAGTACACTGGAAACTGTATATACTGGTATTAGAACTAGAAAAGTGAAAGGGAATACCAAAATTGAAAGACACAGGATACAAAGACAAACGACTACAAAAGCAATACTTGCAAAACTGTTTGGTGTAAACCAACTGAACAATTAAAGGGGGGAGAGGGAAAGGGGAAGGGGGGAGGGGAGAGTGAGGGAGGAGGTAACAAACAGTACAAGAAATTTATCCAATGCCTAGCATATGAAACTGTTACCTTTCTGTACATCACTTTGACAATAAGAAAAAAAAAACAATAAAAATTTAGAGCCATACTTATTAGTGTTGTTTTGTGTGTGTTTCTTGAAAAAGAGACTGTGTAATTCACAATGGTGTCAAAGTCATTAATGTGTTCCAGAATAGCCTCAAATTTATGATCCTCCTTCCTCAAACTCTCAAATGCTGGGATTTTAGTTATGTACCACCATGCTCAGCTAAAGATATTCTTCTGACTGAAGAAATTATTTCTCCATTTTCCTTGAGATATAATGCATATTGCATAATACACAATATTCAGATAATAAATGTAGTTTGGTCAGTATAGAAAAAGTCCATTTCATTAGAAGGCTAATAGTCACTTCAAATCACAAAGGAAGTTGTTGAGGGAGCGCATGTAATCTATAGGTATTATTTTTCATAGGAATATATGTTAATTGTGCACTAGATTGAAGGAAGGAGGGGAAAAAGTGTTTGTACTAACTACATGCTCTGCCTCTAAAGGGACAGGGCTGCATTTAAGAGGAAAGAACATGCTGCAAAGTAACATATTATGAGAAAGCACTCTATAGACATTTTCTCTTTTCTTTCTCACAATAACTCTATTAAGCATCACTGTATTATCAGCCCCATTTTGCAGATGAAGAAAATAAAGCTTAGAACACTTATGTGATAGAAACCAAGAATAAACCAGAAAACCAACAATCCTGCCGCATCACATAACCTTTCTCCAAACACTAACCAATCCTAAAATCACTGCTAATACCTAAACCAGCCCTAACCTACGGAGAACTGTCTGTCCTAGGGGACAATAGCCCACTACTTCTGCCATACAGACACAGGCTTCCCTAACATTGCCTTTTTATATTGTGGCTCTTCTAAGGAGAGTAGTTCATGAACCACTCAAAGAAGCACTCAGTCGAAGTTATAGATGTAGCACAGTGGTAAGGCCCTTGCCCTGGCTCCCATTTGTTCTCACCCCCAGGAAGATTGGGGAAGAGGGGAAGTAAAGGGGAGACAGACAAACAAAGGGAGAGATGATATGATGATGCATCTGAATTCCACAAAAGCTTGCTGTTCAGAAGTGTCTGCAGATGCAGCAAAGCCCCTCCATGGCAGTGGCCTCCTCTGCAGACACAGCCTCTTCCCTCTGCCCCCATGTGGTGTGTGCCTGCCACCAGCAATTCTCTTCACAGAAGCCACTCCACAGTGAAATGGCTATAAGTAGGTGAGTAAAAGCATGCTCATTACAGGGACAGTGTGTCTCCTGCATGACTGCACACAGATACTTTGTCAGGGTGCAGGAGACTGCCTTAAGCTGAAGGATTATCTGCACTTAGGAAAATCCAAGTCCTCCTGCTAAAACAAGGCCCCATAAAGACCTAGGGCCATGAAGATGGATTCAGTCACATGCAAAATGCTTCCAAGGTGGAAAACAGCAAGGATTCTGGTAGTAAAAGTCAAATGAAAAATAGAAAGAAGACTGTTTTCTAAGGTTGTTCCAAACAGCCTGTCCTTAATCCTCCTCAGACTTAGAATGTGCTTTAATTTATCTGCTCAAAAGCTTTTCTTAATTCAGCTTCTTCATATAAAAATGTTCAAGCTGTTATAATTCTGACCCATTACCTGCTATAGGCACAAAAACAAGGCCTCTAGTATCTATTAAGTTTCACAGAACTTAATACTGCTCCAAAACTTAATATTACTTCTGAAATACTCTATGCCTGACTATTATATTATCAGACAATTTTAGCCATAATGTGTTATGTCAAATGTGTTTAAAAGCAACTCAGTCATATTGTAATCATTAGTTCTAACCAGTCTGCTAATAGTAATTGCTCCAAATTCTTTTTCAAAAATAAATCAAAGAGCCAGGAGCCAGTGGCTCATTCTCTAGTCATCATACTCAGGAGACTGAGATCTGAGGATTGCAGTCCAAAGCCAGCCTCCAGCCTGGGCAGGAAAGTCTATTAGATTCTTATCTCCAATTAACCATTCAAAAACCAGAAGTAGAGCTTTGGCTTAAAGTGGTAGAGCACTAGCTTTGAGCAAAGAAGCTCGAGGACAGTGCCCAGGCTCTGAGTTCAAGCTCCACAACTGACACACACACAAAAAAAGAAGCAAAGACGCATACATACTCATGGACATGTACATAGGGAGACAGATAGAAAAACAGACAGATAGCTAGATAACAGATAGAAGTCCATATATATAATTGCTCATATGGTTAAACCTAAAACATGAATCAAGCTAAGAAACTACTCAGGAAGAGAGATAAGAATGAAAAAAGAGAGAAGGTGAATAACTTTGTAATATAAAACATGTCAAATATATTTGAGGATAACATACAGAAACTCAATGAAAACTGTTGATAATTGCAAGAAGGCCGTGAGGAAGAAAAACAGTAAGTGGGTAAACACTAGCACAAGGGGGTTGTACTGGTAGTGGAGAACAAAAGGCATTGAATAGTGTGACTGAAAACAAAACAAGAACATCTGTTGGGGATGTTACTATAGAGGGGGGCAGGGGATGTGACAGAGGATGAGATTGATTGGAATGCAGTGTAATCAATGTGTGAAAATGTAACATGATCTCCACCTCCAACAAATATAAGCCAATTTAAAAAATAGACCAGGAAAATTATACACTCATGTAAAAGATTTTAATATAAGGCCAGACACTGGTGGCTCACACATCTAATCCTAGCTACTCAAGAGACTGAGATCTGAGGATCTCAGTTAAAAGCCAGACCGGGCAAGAACATCTGTGAGACTCTTATCTCCAATTAACCACCAGAAAATTCGAAGTGAAGCTGTGCCTCAAAAGTAGTAGAATGCTAACCTTGAGCAGAAATGCTCAAGAACAATGTCCAGGCCTTGAGTTCAAGTCCCACAACCAACTGGGGGGAAAAAAGTCTTTACTATAGAAGTGTTGGCACTTGTTTTGTACAATGTGCTACATTGTATTTTCAGTGTTATTGGGGGTAAAAATTTTAATATGTACATATGAAGTTAATAAATTAACTTCAAATTGGGATTTATGTAAATAACTGATATTATACAAAACATGAATTTCTCTGCCTGAATCCTAAAGTCAAAGATGTATTACTCCACATAAAATTTCATATTAGATACAAATTAAACACATGAATAAAATCAATTTGTGGAATAGTAACACTAGCACACCTTGTCAAAGGGAATGCCATACTTCTTCAACACAGAAGGAGAAATCAGTGTCATCTTGTGGCGAAGAAATGCATCACAACCTTGGGAGCTGCTTGGGAAAAAACCTGAAAGGAGACAAGAAATCAAAGAAACACTATGTCAATTAAGATGAAGTGTCAGTCTTTTTTTCATATATTCAAGCTCCTGTGTTCTTGCAGAAGTTCAGTTTCATGTAGATACAGACTCCATCAACCAAAACCCTCTTACTAAAAAAAAAATCTGTCAAAAAGATGAGTTGGCAGCAGGACTCAAGTGGTAGAGCACCAATCTAGTAAGTATGAGGGCTTGAATTCAGAACCCAGTAGCACAAGGAAAAAAGAAAGTTAAGGAGTCCTTATTCATCAATAAAGGTTAAAATATATTTTTAAAATTTGCCAATATTGTTTCTGTAATATAAATTTAATAATCTCGGAAATCACTTTTGATGTGAAACACATTTGTATTCAGTGTGCCTGTATCTGATAGCCAGATAAAGCCTCAAGGCAAGTTATGTGAGCAGAGTAACAGTAATCTCTCACTGGGGACTCTGGAAACTGATTGTTCTAGAAGCATGCACACTACACCCCACTTACAGTACACTAAACAGTTTCCCAAATTTCTTAGCTTCTTGTCTATTTCAAACTAACTCCTACTAGCTTCTAATATTCTATAGCACAGAAGGATAACAGTAGTTGCCAACATTTAATTGAATATCGAAAAACAGTTAACAGACAGCATTTTGAATGTCTCAAATATGAAGAATAATATATGTCTGGAGCGAAGGTATATCAATTACCCTTATCTAACCAGTATTCATTGTATACATGTATTGAAATATCACATGGCATCTTATAAGATTTACAATTACCATAAATTGACTTAAAATAAAAATTAGAGCCAGAGACCACCCTGAGATATGAGGATCAAGGGTCAAAGCCGGCCCAAACAGGAAAGTCTGTCAGACTGTTATCTCCACTTAAACACCCAAAGAAGTCAGAAGTAGAGCACTAACCTTGAGCAAAAGAAGCTCAGGCCCAGTGCCCAGAGCCTGAGTTCAAGCCCTAAGATTGGCACAAAAATTAAATACATACACATACAGATACAAACATTCACAGTATTTTTTTTGTCATGGGTACTAACTTCCAGCACGAACTTCCTGGCTACTACCCATGGAACATTGGCAATGTACCTAAGCAGCCTGAGAGGAGCATTTTTGAGGGTTACAGGAGGTAGATGACTCTGTAGCGACCTTTCCTTCAGTGTATTAGACATGAAAACATGGTCACTTTCTCCATCCCTGGCTTCAACCCTACAGCTCTGTGAGAGGTAGGCTCTTGCATTCTCCTTCAGAAAGAAAATGAAAACAAGCATGCCTAAGGCCCTACTTGTCCCTTCCTTAATAGGTAGGGAGTCAACCTCACTGGAGACCATGGACAAGATGACACAGTGAGGAGAGACAGAGACAAGGACAAGCAGTAGAGAAACCCAGGAAAACACTATAGATGAGGTTAGGGGGACAGTACAGATGATGTTGGGGAAGGGAAAGCAGTTGGAAATGTCACTTGTTTGTCCTGTGTTGTCTACACACAATTGACTCAAACACAAATGCATTGATGGTAGAATCACCTGAACTCATCAACTAATCATGAGTCATCTTCATCTTGTATAACATTTCCCAGGAATATTTTGCTAAGTATAAAAGCTTTAATTGTTATCACCCTAGGGTAGGTAAGCACAGTTCACAGGAAAAGAGAGAGAGAGAGAGAGAGAGAGAGAGAGAGAGAGCACAAATAAGATACAAGGAATCACTGTATTTAAAACAGAGAGAGAGGGAGGGAATGGAGGAGGGCGAGAGAAGGGAAATATCCTGTTCTACAATATTCCACAGGAATAAAGGTGTGGTTTTGCCCTATGTGATTATTTGATACAGCCCTTAGCTTATGGCTAATAGTCACAATGCAGGAAAAAAAATCTTAAAAGAGAAAAGCTGCTACACTAAAATAAAGGTCATAAGATAAACAATAATATCCTATCTAACAGACAGTAAGGCAGTCCTGGGCAGTTCCCAAATGCAAAACCCATGGAAATACTTAAATACTACAATTCAAGTGTATCTATCAAACCTTTCAAGTCTACAACTTTATGCAGCACTAAACGAATTAAGTTTTAAATTAAAATCAATGAAGAAAGAAGAGTCTATTTAATTTTCCTTTGATATGGATTTGTAATCAGGACCTGAACAATGTAGTGACTGGTCATAAGTTAATTTAAATTGGAAAATCACCGAAGGAAGGTAATTTGCAGTACATTATTAAGAACTTCACAATGGTTCAGAAATTATATTCAAAACATGTTATCAGAATTATATTTTATTTACATCATCATGAAAAACACCTCATAACCGGCACACTCTAATATACAAAGCATGAATCCTTTTCTGGTTTACTTGTGGGGTTTTCTTGTGAGTGGGTGCCAGTCCTGGGGCTTGAACTCAGAGCTTAGGCATGGTCCAAGAGCTTTTATGCTCAAGGCTACCACTTAGGCCATAACTCTACTTCTGGCTTGTGGTAGTTAACTGGAGATAAAGAGTCTCACAGACTTTCCTGTCTGAGCTGGCTTAGAACCACAATCCTTACATCTCAAACTCCTGATCAGCTAGGAATACAGGTGTATGCTGCCAATACCAGGCTCAAAGACTTAAAATTCATTTTATACTAAAATATCTGCAGGGATACATGGTTCAGACCCAATCGCTTATGAAATGTACTTTATGTAATATATAATTAAGGTGATATAACCATAATACTACTTGACATAAAAAATATTTTTAAAGACCCTGACTGTCCCAGCAATTTAAAAAACTGTCTTACATATTAAATGAAAAATAGCTTTGTAGTGACTTGTATCAAGAACAATAAAATTGGATCTCACAGAAAAAACAAAAGCTAACTAAAAATTCCACTTGAGACCATCAGAATATTTTATGTCACCAATTAGAGATGCCTCAGCATCTGTTGAAGTTTCTGCAAGGAAGTATAATAAACACGCCTTTCTGAATTCATTTATTTATAAACAGTTTCCTTTCTTGATATTCTCATTATTTTTGAAAACTTTTTAAAATCTCCCCTGAATGTCTTAACATAATTTACCCCGGGAACATTCAATTCAATTTCCAATTTACCAGGCCAGACAACAATGGACAGTCCATTTTTTCACAATAAAAAAGATCAAGATATTCCAATATGAAGTTCTGTAATGCACCCCAGGAGACACTTACATGCCTTATGCCTTATGGAATAAACCTGGCATATCTTTCTGCAGCATCAATTTTTATAATATATAATCAATTTGGTTTGGTTTCAATTTTTTAAAAAATCAAACATTTTAGAAGAGCACAGTACCAAATCGACATGTGTGCTTGAACTGACAAGGCTTCACTTTCCTGTCATGTATTATAGGAAGGACTTAAGTAAGTGGCAGCAAGTCTGCTGTGAAATTTTTAATTTTGTCAATCCTCTCTTACTCGTTCTTCACAAAACAATTGGAAACCAACTTTCATTCCTCTCTATGTCCCTAAAACACACAGGTGCATACGTGCACAAAATTTTCACTGGAGTAAATAGCAGAGCTAAGTTTTATTCCTAAGTATTCATATTTTTAATTATTAGAAGCTAGCTTATCTTGTCTACTTGTTAAGAATTGGAGATCAGGGCTGGGGATATAGCCTAGTGGCAAGAGTGCCTGCCTCGGATACACGAGGCCCTAGGTTCGATTCCCCAGCACCACATATACAGAAAACGGCCAGAAGCGGCGCTGTGGCTCAAGTGGCAGAGTGCTAGCCTTGAGCGGGAAGAAGCCAGGGACAGTGCTCAGGCCCTGAGTCCAAGGCCCAGGACTGGCCAAAAAAAAAAAAAGAATTGGAGTTCAGTCTTGCAGTCACAGATTCTGATCACAACTCAACATTCTCATAGCTTAAATCAATACTTCAATTTTTCCATCTATATCATCCAAATGCTATTATTATCTTTCCTGCTTGATTCTTATGGAAATCTAATTATGTAATCTATCCTTATGTAATTACATAATCTAGCCTTAACAAAGGATTTTTTTAAAAACCCAATGTCCACTAACTGATAGATGGATAAATAAAATGTAGTATACTCATACAGGAGAATCACTGTACCATTAAAAAAAAAAAAAAAGGATGATATACAACATGGAAAATATAAGTGCAAGAAAGCAGAAATTGAATCTTCAATTTAAGAATTTTCGTTGGGAGAACTAGGGTAAAACAGAAATACTAATAGCTAACCGGTAGTTAGTGTTGTACACTTGATAACCATCATAGATTTCTCATTAATAGTTCTTAACATTCTGCATTGAGATTAACCAGGAAAAAAAGTTTTGCATATCATACCATCAGAAACCATCTTCCCCCCTCCAAAAAAAATAATAATAATTATGATCAAAGCTTGGGGGAAATTTTGTAGCTGAACACAGGCCTATTTTTAAAGTAAAAATATTTTTAATGGGTTTATTTCTTAAAAAATCAGGGTGTTAGAGTTATATAATGCTGTTGCTAAAAGTAACTGAACAAATACATTTGGTTTTTGGATGTACACTTTTCAAAATATAATCTCATTAAGTTTATGAGGTTCTCAGCCTTTTACTATAATATTTCTTTTTCCTATGCTTTAATTATCCACATTTGCCTTTCTTTGTAATCTTTCTAATTCTAAAGTTATTTCTTATCACTCAGATAGCCATGCAATAAAAATAATGATTTTGGAAAAATATTTAATAGAAAATAAAGTAGCTCTTCCTGATGAAAAAAAAAGAAAGCAGAAATTAAAATTCTCATGGTATACTACTCCACATATATCAAATAGTTAGAATAGACACATAAAGGAAGAAAGCAGACAAGCACCTACCAACTTGCCAAGGTAGGATGGTACAGATATAGAATTGGAAATGAATGCTTCATATACACAGAGTTGTCTTTTGAGTGATAAAAATGTCTTGGAATAAGATATTCCCATATATATGACATTGTAGACAATGTGAAGCCACACAGATAGAAGTCAGAATAGTGGCTGCCACTAACTTGGAGGTAAAGACTAAATGCAAAAAGGTATGGGAGTGGGCATGTTTTCATCTTGATAACAGTGGTGATTATGCCATCACTGAATATATGTGAAAACTCACAGAACTGTATATGTATAAATTTTACTTTAGTAAAACTGATGCAAAAACTTTTTCATCAGTGCCTATTAAATTGTTTTAGAAATAGTTAGTAAACCAGGCACCAATGACTCATGCCTATAATCCTTGCCATTCAGGAGACTGAGAGATCTGAGGATGGAAATTTGAAACCAGCCAGAGAAGGAAAGTCTATGAGATTCTTATCTCCAATTAACCACCAAAAAGTCCAAAGTGAAGCTATAACTCAAGTGGTAGAACACTAACATTGAAAAAAAAAAAAAAAGCTCAGGGATAGTAACCAGACCCTGATTTCAAAAGCCCAGGAAGCAGTACCCCCCCCCCAAAAAAAAAAAAAGAAGAAGAAAGAAAAGACAAAGAGTGTATGTAACAAGTTTTAAGATGAAAGGTTTTCCACATTAACTATTTACAATTTTTAATTTATTAGTTAACACTAAGAGGTTTATTAAAAGAACAACTTCATATGGCTCAAATGAAACACATGCTATTGCTTTAAAGTGCCAATGTTAGAAAAATATTTAAAAATCACAGTAAAGGAGCTGGGAAGGTGGCCTAGTGGTAGAGTGCTTGCCTAGCATGCATGAAGCCCTGGGATTGATTCCTCAGCACCACATAAACAGGAACAGATATGGCACTGTGGCTCAAGAGGTAGAGTGCTAGCCTTGAGCAGAAAGAAGGTCAGGGACAGTGCCCATGCCCTGAGTCCCAAGCCCCAGGGCTGGCAAAAAAAAAAAAAAAAAAATTCACAGTAAAAGGTACCCATGTGTGATCATTAAACTGTTGAAAGAGATTGTGAGAACAGCAAGAGAAAAGTGATTCCACAACTGACACAGAAAATTGAAGGCCCTTTTGTACAACTATGGCTTAAAAGATAATTTACATTAGTTAATTAAATAAATACAAGTATGAGGACATGTTATTTGGTAGGTAAACACTAATTTGGAGACACTGGCAGCACTTAAAAAAATGGTAGATTTTAGAAAGACAGGAAGAAAAAGTCAAATGTAAAGATCTATTCCAACAGTCCTTAACAAAGATAATTTCATTTCACTATCATCAAAATTTACATAGGTATGCTTTGATAAGAGATTGAGTGCTTTTGCAATATTTGTGTGAATGGTATAAGACTTACACAGTGCTGGGAGTATGGCCTAGTGGCAAGAATGCTTGCCTCGTCATATACATGAAGCCCTGGGTTCGATTCCCCAGCACCACATACAAAAGAATGGCCAGAAGTGGCGCTGTGGCTCAAGTGGAAGAGTGCCAGCCTTGAGCAAAAGAAGCCAGGGACAGTGCTCAGGCCCTGAGTCCAAGGCCCAGGACTGGCAAAAAAAGAATAAAAGACTTATACAATGTAGCTACATAGCAAGAAAACACAGACAAAAGAATGGTTCCTTCAAAAATTAAAAGAGCCTTAATAGCAAAAACAATCCTAAGTAGAAAGAACAGTGCTAATGGAATTACAATACCAAACTTCAAGCTATATTACAAAGCTATAGTAATAAAAACAGATTGGTATTGATTGGCACAGGAACAGGCCTGAAGATCAGTGGAACAGAACTGAAAACCCAGAAATGAACCCATAGAACTATGCCTACTTAATCTTTGATAAAGGAGCTAAAAAAAAAAAATAGGATGGAAGAAAGATAGCCTCTTTTAACAAATAAATGGTGCTGGCAAAACTGGTTCAACATCTGCAACAAATTAAAGCTAGATCCTTATATATCACCCTGCACCAAAATAATGCCAAATGAATCAAAGACCTCGAAATAAAAATAGATACCCTGAAAACACTACAAGAAGGAGTAGGAGAAACACTTGGGACACTTTTGTCCTTGGCACAGGACAAAACTTCCCTAACAAAGGCCCAGAAACACAACAAATCAAAGAAAGGTTGGACAAATGGGACTGCATCAAACCACAGAGCGTCTCCAGGGCAAAGGACATAGCTCACAAGATAAACAGAAAACCCACAGATTTGGAAAAGATCTTTACCAGCCATTCAACAGACAAAGGCCTCATAACTAAAATAAATGCAGAACTAAAAATATTAAATTCCTCCAAAACAAAACCGCAAAGAACCAACAGCCCCCTCAACAAGTGGTCCAAAGACTTAAAAAGAGACTTCTCTGTTGAGGAAATGAGAATGGCCAAGAGACATATGAAAAAGTGCTCTACATCACTGGCCATAAAAGAAATGCAAATCAAAACTACATTGAGATTCCATCTCACCCCAGTAAGAATGTCCTATATCAAGAAAACTAATAATAATAAATGTTGGAGGGGATGTGGCCAAAAGGGAACCCTACTTCATTGTTGGTAGGAATGTGAACTGGTTCAGCCACTCTGGAAAGAGATATGGAGATTCTTCAGAAGGCTAAAGATAGAGCTCCCCTATGACCCAGCAGCCCCACTTTTGGGCATCTACCCAAAAGACCACAAACAAGAACACACTAAAGCCACCAGCACAGCAATGTTCATCGCAGCACAATTTGTCATAGCTAAAATATGGAACCAACCCAGATGCCCCTCAGTAGACAAATGGATCAGGAAAATGTGGTACATATACACAATGGAATTTTATGCCTCTATCAGAAAGAATGACATTGCCTCATTTGTAAGGAAATGAAAGGACTTGGAAAAAATTATACTAAGTGAAGTGAGCCAGACCCAAAGAAACATGGACTCTATGGTCTCCCTCATAAAGAATAATTAGCACAGGTTTAGGCTAGTCACAGCAGAGGATCACAAAAGCCTAATAGCTATGCCCCTATGAATGCATTAGATAATGCTAAGTGAAAGGAACTCCATGTTATGGAAACGAGTGATATATCACTGTTGAAATTACTTTCAACAAGCCATGTGAAACCGTAGCTTCTATTGTTGATGATCCTCTAGTATCCCCTTCCTGTGGTTGTACCTGCACTATCACTGTATCTTATCTGAGTACACTGGAAACTGTATATGCTGGTATTAGAACTAGGAAAGTGAAAGGGAATACCAAAATTGAGAGACACAGGATACAAAGACAAACACTACAAAAGCAATACTTGCAAAACCATTTGGTGTAAACAACCATTTGGTGAACAACTCATGGGGGGAGAGGGAAATGGGGAGGAGGAGGAAGGAATGAGGGAGGAGGTAACAAATAGTACAAGAAATGTACCCATGGCCTTACGTATGAAACTAACCTCTCTGTACATCACTTTGACAATAAATCAGTAATTATTATTTTTAAAAAGAATAGTTCCTTCAATAGCGTTGTCGGAAAATTTTGATGATAACATGTGAAGAAGGAAATTAGACCCCTACTTCTCATCTTATACAAAATCAACAGAAATGGATCAGATATCCAAATGCAAGATCTGAAAATGTAAAGTTACTAAAGAAAAAAATAGGGAAATCATTTCAAGACCATATTATAGCAAAGACTTTTTGGATAAAATCCTAAAAGTACCACAAACAAGAGCAGACAAATGCAATTTCTACAAATAAGTTCTTAACAGCAAAGGAAATGATCAATAGTAAGAGAAAACCTACACAAAATATTTGCCAAAAACTCATCAAATGAAAGATTAATATATTAAATATAAAAAGAACTGAAACAACAGCACTACACACAAAGACAAATACACACACAAATAGACACACATCCAATCAAAACTGGAGCACATGATCTGAATAAATATATCTCAAAAGTAGGCACATAAATGGCCAACAATTCGATCAAAATTTCCCAAATTTAATAATCAAAGCCATACTGCGATTATCACCTCGTCCCAGTTAGAATGACTATTGCCAAAAGGGAAAAAAATAAAAATAAAAAGGACAAAGGAGGACTGGAAATATGGCCTAGTTGTTAGAGTGCTTGCCTCACATACATGAAGCTGTTGGGGGCTGTTTTGGTCTTGGTGGAGGAAGGGCGGCAAGAGCCAGACGCTGCCCTTCCCCCAGCCCTGGGACAATGGGAGGGAGCCCCTCCCACCTTTCAGCCTCAACCGGAAAAGAAGCCCCACCCCCCCCTTGGGAGGCGAACATGTGCATGCCACCATGATAGTTGCCCAGCCCAGAAAGGAAGTTCCAGGATCACTTGAGTGGCAGCACAGTCAGCCAATCAGGCAGTCACCCCAAGTCCTTCCCCTTCCGCCTTTGTCATCATAATAAATATCTCTGGCCCACCCTCGGAGGGCTGAGAGGCACCCCACCATCGCAGTGTGTCCCTGATACCTTCTTTTCCGCCCCCGCTCCGGTAACATGTGAGGGGAATGGGGGGAGGGGAGGCTTCAGCAACCTTTCCTCAACTTAACGTAAGTCCAGGAGAGTATGCCTTGGCCTTCTGCCAGCGGAAGGCAAGGCCGAGTGCTCTTTCATAGATTTTAGGGTTCAAGCATTCTCCCCGGGAGATCGGGGAGAAAGGGATCGTTCAGATCCCGACATGAAGCCCTGGGTTCAATTCCTCAGCGCCACATATATAGAAAAACCAGAAGTGGCGCTGTGGCTCAAGTGGTACAGTGCTAGTCTTGAGCAAAAAGAAGCCAGGGACAGTGCTCAGGCCCTGAGTTAAAGCCCCATGACTGACAAAAAAAAAAAAAAAAGACAAATGCTAACAAGAATACATTATACATTGTAGGTGGGAATATAAATTAGCATAGCTATTATAAAACAAAAAAAAGTATGAAATTCTACAAAACACTAGAAATAGAAATAACATCTTTTTGTATTTTTGTAGAGTTTCTTTTGTGTTTTTATGCCAGTCCTGGGGCTTAACTTGAGCCACAGCTCCATTTTTGGAGGCAGACATGTGTGGCTCACACCTGTAAACACCTACCTACTCAAGAGGCTTAGATCTGAGAATTGCAGTTCAAAGCCAGCCCAAGCAGGAAAGTCCATGAGATTCTTATCTCCAATTAACCACCAGAAAACCAGAAGTGGTACTGTGGCTTCAGTGGTAGAGCACTAGCCTTGAGCTGAAGAGCTCAAGGACACCACCCAGGCCCAGAGTTCAAGCCACATGACTAAATAAAATAACCCACAAAAACCAGAAACTTTTCCGTATGCCAACAATGAGAACAACAAGACTGAAATCAGGAAAGCAACTCCATTTGTAATAGCCTCCACCCCCCCCCAAATAAAGTACCTAGGAATTAACTTACCCAAAGATATAAAGGACCTCTATGATGAAAACTATAAAAACCTGAAAAAGGAAACTGAAACAGATTTAAGGAAATGAAAAGCCTTCCATGCTCTTGGATTGGATGGTATTAACATTGTAAAAATGGCAATACTGCCCAAAGCTATCTACAAACTCAATACAACACCCATCAACATCCCAACAACATTCTTCAATGATATAGAAGCAATCCAAAAATTCCTATGAAATAATAGAAGACCCCAAATACCAAAAATTATCCTTAGCAGGAAGAGCAGTGCTGGAGGAATATCAATACCAAACTTCAAACTCTATTACAAAGCTGCGGTAATAAAAACAGCTTGGTACTGGCACAAGAATAGGCCTAAGGACTAATGGAATAGAATAACCAAAAATGAACCCACTGACCTATAGGCAACTAATCCTTAATAAGGAAGCCAAAAACACAGGATGGAAGAAATGTCTTCAACAAACCGTGCTAGCAATAGCTCAACGGCTATGTACACATGATTATATGAGGATAAACAAAAAAGAACTGCAAGAGAAGGACACAGAATGATTCTATTGTTGTCGTTACGTTTGATGTTCTAGGCGAATTTCCTTTGGCGTACGTTACGTGGTTACTGTATATGATTTTGGTACACTGGATATTGTATATATGCTTCCTGAACTAGGGAAGGGAAAGAAAAATGAGGAAGGGTGTAATAAATATGACAAGAAATGTACTCACGGGCTGGGAATGTGGCTTAGAGGTAGAGTGCTTGCCTAGCATGCATGAAGCCCTGGGTTCGATTCCTCAGCACCACATAAACAGAAAAAGACAGAAGTAGCGCTGTGGCTCAAGAGGTAGAGTGCTAGCCTTGAGCAAAACGAAGCCAGGGACAGTGCTCAGGCCCTGGGTCCATGCCCCAGGACTGGCAACAAAAAAAGAAAAAGAAATGTACTCACTACCTTATTATGTAACTGTACCCCCTTTGCACATCACCTTGTCAATAAAATTTAATTTAATTTAAAAAGAAACATGCTGGCAGAATTGGGTATATACTTGCAGAAAACTGAAGTAGGATCCTTATGTATCACTCTGCACCAGAATGAATTCCAAATGGATCAAAGACCTCAATGCAAAACCAGATACCCTGAAAATATTACAGGAAGGCATAGGAGAAACACTGGGGCCCCTTGACACACGTCGAAACCTTCTAAGTAAAGATTCAGAAACACAAATCAAAGAAAGGCTGGATAAGTGGGATTGCATTAAACTAAAAAGTTTCTGCATGGTACAGGACATACCTAGCAAGATAAATAGAAAGCCCACAAAATGAAAGAAGATCTTTACTAGCTATGCATCAGGGCCTCATTTCTAAAATATATTTAGAGCTCAAAAAATTAAACACCCAGAAGCAAATTCTCAAAGAAACAACAACTCTATTAATAAATGGGTTAAAAACTAATAAAGATTTCTCAGAAGAAGAAATAAGGATAGCCAAAAGACACATGAAGAAATGTCCATTATCTCTGGCAATAAAAGAAATGCAAATCAAAACAACATTGAGATTCTACCTCACTCCAGTTAGAATGGTCATTATCAAGAAAACTAATAATAACAAATGCTAGCAGGGATGTGGCCAAAAGGAACACTACTACACAGTTGGTAGGAATGTAAACTTGTTCAACTATTCTGGAAAGCAGTATGGAGAGTCCTCAAAGACTAAATATAAAGTTTCCCTATGACCTAGCAATCCCACTCCCGGATATTTACCCAAATGACCACAAACCAGCCTGCACTAAAGCCACAACACAACCATCTTCATTGCATCACTGTTTGCAATAGCTAAGATATGGAATCAACCCAGATGCCCCTTGTTGCATAAATAAAGGGATCACACACAATAGAATTCTATGCTTCCATCGGAAAGAATGATATCACCCCATCCATAAGGAAATGGAAAGACTTGGAAAAAAATTATATATTAAGTGAAGTAAGCCAAACCCAAAGAAACAAACTGCATTGTTTCCCTCATTTGTAATAATCAGAATGTGTCTAAAAATCTACAAGTTAAGCAAATGGATAGTAAAAAACAAACAAATAAACACACTTGGACATGTTTAAACAGCACTCTAAACATTCACACAGTAAGACCAAAGGAGTATATTCTTAGAAAAGGATCCCAGAGGCTAAATAGCCATGTACATATGACCATATAAAATGATGTTTATCAAAATGAACTCCAAGAAATGGAAACAAGAGGTGGTTGTTTTTGTTTTGTGTTTGTCTAGGCCTGGGCACTGTCCCTGAGCTCTTCAGCTCAAGGCTAGTGTTCTTCCATTTTGAGCCATAGCACCACTTCTGTTTTCTGGTGGGTCAATTGGAGATAAGAGTTTCATGGACTTTCCTGCCTGGGCTAGCTTTGAATCACTATCCTCAGATCTCAGCCTCCAGAGTAGCTAGGATTACAGACATAGACATTGGCACGGGGCTAACAAATGGTTTTTCATTGTACTGTTTGCAGTTCATTTCTTTGACTTTTCAATTGTTCCTTCAGTTTACTTCCTTTTGTCACTATTTCTGATTTCTATGCCCTTTGTCTTGTAAATAAGTTTATCTGATTTGGGGAGAAGGGGAGGCATAGAATGGTGGGACAAAGAGTGAACCAATTTAGTAGTGATACTCACTAGAAACTATGTTGGAAATGAACTATACAACTTTGGAGAGAAGGAAGGTAGAGAAGGGGAAAAGTGGGAGAAAATGAGGGAGGGAGTAACACTGTCCAAAATGAAAGGTAATCATTACCTAACTTATGTGACTGTAACCCCTCTCCCTCTGTACATGACCTTTACAATAAAATTTAAATTAAAAAGAATACTGTCGGGCTGGGGATATAGCCTAGTGGCAAGAGTGCCTGCCTCGGATACACGAGGCCCTAGGTTCGATTCCCCAGCACCACATATACAGAAAACGGCCAGAAGCGGCGCTGTGGCTCAAGTGGCAGAGTGCTAGCCTTGAGCGGGAAGAAGCCAGGGACAGTGCTCAGGCCCTGAGTCCAAGGCCCACGACTGGCCAAAAAAAAAAAAAAGAATACTGTCAATTGAAATTGAGGGAAAAGGCCATGGCAACCATACACATTGCTTCTATGGGAAATGCTTTCAGGTACAGATGCATTGATTTGCATGTGAATTTTTTAGTGACTTTTATGTATGAACAGAGGAGCTACCTTATGTGAGATGAAGAATGAAAATTGTAACCCATATCCCTACTTAAGAGGCTAACATGAGAATTTCACACTCCTGCTGGCATCTCAGTGTTTACTACAGTGCTCAGCTACACATGAATGCATAGATTATCTCTACTCAGGCTTTTCTCTGCTCCAAGTGTCCCATCATCCCTCCACCTCTACTGTAGAATTCCACAGAAGAGCCAGGAAATATACATATGGATATTTAGGATCAAGGGGATAGGGTTTCTCCCAAGGAACTGCTTTGCTTTTTATCTCCTCAACATGGTGCCTTTGGGGGGAAGGGAGGTGTTTCCATTTCAAGCTAGTTGGCAGAAACCTCAGTTAAACCCAGAGTTGAAACTGAACAGATAGTGGCCCTAAGGCCACTCTGTTTCATTTCTCACTTTTAACTCCTTGACATGTCACATGGACAACACATCACTCAATACTACCTAGGTCAAAGCTCACTGGAGCAAATAGTTCAAGCTAACTAAAATTTCACCCTAATCCCAGTCTAAGTAGCACTAATATCTTTCTTTTAATACAGAGTTCCTCAAAGACAGACAGCATTCATTCTCTTCCTGAATTCTTTTTCCCTGTTTTGTTACCACTTCTCAGTACTAAGGAACAAATACAATTTAAAACAGATAGTAATATCACTAATAGAAATTAAGTTTAGGGATTGTTTCTGTTCTTAATGTGACCCAGCTGATGATTAGCTGCAAATAAATATACCAACTCTCTACTCATTGATCTCTTTGCCTAAGGCATGAGTTAGGCATGAAGGCAGAGCATCCATCACTGGGCTTCTTCATTTTTTATGGCTTATGGGGCCCTTTATGATTGATTGCTAATAATTGCAAGTCTTTTATTATGTGCCTTTCAGCCAGACGTTTTAGTATAATATCTTCAGACCACCAGCTAAATGAATGCTTAAGGGAATAATATTTACCATCTTGAGAGCTAATAGAAGTATATTTTCCTACTTCCAAGACAGGGGTGTGAAAACAGGTCAATATAGAGTCTGCTCACAAAATTACAATGACTTATTATTTATTGCTGCCCTTCAATTCTCTTGACAATGGTATATGCATGTTCTCTTTTAGGCCAAAACATTGTAAGGTACTTAATGTTGGCTTCCAAGAAATCTGTAGATGGGCTGGGGATATGGCCTAGTGGCAAGAGTGCTTGCCTCTTATACATGAGGCCCTGGGTTCAATTCCTCAGCACCACATATACAGAAAATGGCCAGAAGTGGCGCTGTGGCTCAAGTGGCAGAGTGCTAGCCTTGAGCAAAAAGAAGCCAGGGACAGTGCTCACGCCCTGAGTCCAGGCCCCAGGACTGGCCAAAAAAAAAAAAAAAAAAAAAAAAAAATCTGTAGATAAACAAGTTTAAGTGTTATTTCAGGGAATCCATAGAATTCCAGCTGTATCCCACCCACAGGTCACTATCTACTTCTAGCACAGGATTCCTACAAATCAGGCTAACACTTTCTACTCCATGGGATTAAAGTAAAGGTTACTGGCTATTTCAAATCATATATGCACACATGTGCATACTTATAAAAATAACCTTCATAACAATGATCTGTGTCCTTTTACTATTCTGCTTTTACCAATAAAGAGACAGTTGGACATACTGGTGCATGCTACAGTCCAGTTAACTGGGAAGCTGAATGAGAGCTCTCAGTTTCAAGGGTAGAATGGGCAACACGGCAAGACCATATACATATATATGTACATATATACGCACATACATACCTACATACATACACACATACATTTATGCATGCTTGCATAATCCAACAAATAAGGTCTCCAGAGAAAAAGAAAATACTAATTTTTCAAACTATATAAGCATACAAAAATTAAAATACTTGTTATAAGTTAATATAAGAACCAATTCAGGGACTGGGAATGTGGTTGAGTGGTAGAGTGCTTGTCTAGCATGCGTTGAATTCCTCAGTACCACATAAACAGAAAAAGCCAGAAGTGGTGCTGTGGCTCAAGTGGCAGAGTGCTAGCCTTAAACAAAAAGAAGCTCAGGGACAGTGCCCCAGGACTGGTTAAAAAAAAAGAACAAATTCAGTTCTGTACTTTTGTTTGAAGCAAGATTCCTGGTAGCCATTCCAATTTTCATATTGACAGGACATCCTAAATAACATATTTTTCTCAGTAACCAACATTATCACCAGTCGTTTACAATTTTTTTCAAATATTCACAATACAAGTAGAATATGCTTTCAGAAAAATTTTCATCTTTACTTTGCTTAACTTAATGTAACAGCAAAGATATTGTCTTATTTTTGAAACAGATGAGATTTAGACATTTTAAAAACTCATAGTCTTCCAAACTGTCATTCAAGATTCAACATTATACATCTATTCTCCATATTTGCAACTCAATTGTATCAAGCCAAAAGTTAGAAAGAATGCAAAAGTAACATGCATAAAAATTACAACAACTCACTTGAGACTTTATTATATTGATGTCTACATGATATTGAAAGAAAAAAAACTGTATAAATGAAAAAGCAGTTGAAGGGCAAAATCAAACTCCTGGCTTTATTAGATTCAGGCTGATATTTTCAGATAAAATGTCTGTAGGTGCCCTAGTCAATCAGGATTTCAATAGAAATGAAGATAAAAGCACTCAAGCATAAAAGGCAAGTATGATAATTATGACACGCAGACAAGGTAATGGGAAACATCTGAGCCCACTTCTCATTTTATGTAGCAAGTGCTGCCTTGACCTAGACATCCTATAATGCTCCATCACATTTGTTGCATTAGTTTATTATTTTAATTATTTAGGAGAATTCAATTAATCTGGCTGGTATGTGGTCAGTGGATACAAATCCTCCACTGTTTTGTAAGGCTTTACCTGCCTCATCTCTCAAAATAATGCTGTGAAACAGCTTTAGCTTAAAGCTTGTGTTCATCATTCAAGTTTATTAACCTCTTATTGATTAAAAAATTGGTACCCATTTTCCTGGATGTCAATGCTTCAAAGCATTAATAGGCAGTTTACATGATAAATTTCAGCTGGTGGCTCAGCACGGCACACAGTTTATATTAGATTCATTTTAAAAGTTCTCCGGTGATGAGGTTAATAGAAAATGGTGAAGAAGAGTTGAGCACACAGTTGAAGCACAAAGTTCACTGCCTATATATTTAAGGATTACAGTAATCATCTTCTAAACTCTAATCCTTCACCCAGAACAAGGATTCATCCACCTTAATATTCATGAAGATACTGCCTAACAAAGTTCAAGATTACAATTACATTGCTATTACTACTATAATGCATTACATTTTTTTAAAAACCCACTGGGGTTTTATAGTGATTAGCCTGCCAAAATTACAACAATACTTCTTACATATGTGATACTCTAACTGTTCTAATATTCTCCTATCATTTGAAGAAAGGTAACTTAGTTAATAATTTCTGTTCAGAACTGTTTAGTCAAAGAATAGGGTTTCTTAGTGTCTTTATTTCATTACTAAATAAAAGGATATATAATGGGGGAGGGGAGGGAGTCCTTTCCTAAAAGAAGGTAAATCCAATAAAATTTAGATCAGTGCCTCACAAGAAGGGCACTGCTCATCCAGGACACACCCCTGGCTAAACACAGAATGTATTGCTCACACTTGTCACTCAAATAGAACACTACTTTCACTACAACCAAGTCAGTACTAACCATCTTCAAGGCAGATGGTTAGTAAAATAAGGTAAAGATGGTAAGGTCTGACTGACCTCCATGTGTGTAGTCAGATAAAGGCAAGGCTTGAGTGAGAAAAAAGGTGGCTGCTTTTGCTGTAATTACTGCAATCCTTAAAGACATATATAGTGACCTTTGTGCTCCAACTATATGCTGAATACTGTACATACAATCAAGCAGAGGATGTGACCATTCCCATCGTTATGAAAATGAAGAATCATAAGTTCAAGTTACTGGAAAGCTAATTTTGTCCATCCAAGAAAACATGTTCTCATTTGTCTGGAGCTACCCAGGGACATTCACCATCATACTTCCATAAGGACAGTGCCATGCCCAGCCGGCCACAGAGCAGGGGAGGTGATATATAACAACCCTTTGGGGAAATGATACAGAAGCACAAAAGTAGCAATAATCTTTGGAAGAATATAATTTGAAAGACGAAAGAGGGGCTCAGAATATGGCCTAGTAGCAAGAGTACTTGCCTCGTATACAAGAAGCCCAGGGTTCTATTCCCCAGCACCACATATATAGAAAATGGCCATAAGTGGCTCTGTGGCTCAAGTGGCAGAGTGCTAACCTTGAGCAAAAAGAAGCTAGGGACAGTGCTCAGGCCCTGAGTCCAAGGCCCAGGACTGGCAAAAAAAAAAAAGAAAGAAAGAAAGAAAGACGAGGGCTGGGGATATGGCCTAGTGGCAAGAGTGCTTGCCTCGTATACATGAGGCCCTGGGTTCAATTCCCCAGCACCACATATACAGAAAATGGCCAGAAGTGGCGCTGTGGTTCAAGTGGCAGAGTGCTAGCCTTGAGCAAAAAGAAGCCAGGGACAGTGCTCAGGCCCTGAGTCCAAGCCCCAGCACTGGCCAAAAAAAAAAAAAAAAGAAAGACGAAAGAGTTAGTGACACATTGCTTTCCTACATTATTTTAATGAGAAAAACAAAAGGGATGGGAATGTGGTTTAGTAGTAGAGTGCTTACATAGCATGAATGGAGCCCTGGGTTTGATTCCTCACTACCATATAAATAGAAAAGACCAGAAGTAGCACTATGGCCACTATGTGGTAGAGTGCCAGCCTTGAGCAAAAGCAGCTGGGGGGTGGGGGGGACGACTGGAAATGGTTAAAATACATTAAAATTGTATTTACCTGATGAATAATAAGCAGCCAAATGGAAAACATAATGAAAACTAAGTTATAGGAAAGAAATTCACAAATTATGTTAAAAAATTAAAATTGTTCAATTAGAGAAACATTTAAAAGTCAATAGTTGGAGAATAAAATTAACAGTGGTATTCTTTACTACAAAATTCCTCAAAACAACAAAACCTACCAAGACAAGAAAAGGAAAACAAGTTTTACCTTGGGCTAGTCTTTCAAGTCGTTTTCCATGTTCCGGGGGTATAGCATACCTGAAATGTTAAACATAAATAAAAATTTCAAGTTCATAATTTTTCAGCTAGTATCCCAAGGATATTGATTCTTAAATAATGTCATGCAAAAAAATTCAAATTCCACTGAGACAAACTGAATAGAGATTGGGAATATAATTACAGCATCGTGTCCCTTACATGTTGACTGGAAGAAAAATAAATTTACAAATCACCCACTCTTACCACCTAAACTGTACTTTAAAAATTAGGATCAAAGGCCAAAGCCAGTTTTCATAGCACTCCAGCTCACTGATACTATGTTTTGGCATATGGTTTTTTGCTTGGAAGTTGAACAGTTTGGGGTTTCGCTTTCATGAAAATATAACATGCTGTCTTTATAAATTCTAAAATATTTTTATTTTTGACCAGAATGGGACATAAAATTGTTTGCCCCAAGTTTATCTAAAAACATTATTCTTTTCAACTAGATTTTAAACAAAAAAAAACCCTAGCACCCTTTCAATGAAACTTCATTTCCTGATTATGTTGCTTATTAAATCTTAATTTTTCATCCTCGAAAAACAGAATTCATTTCAAGTTCTTTGGTTCTCAAAAGTCAAGTACTTGAAAGTATTTATTATGAAGCTACTAACACATTTTAAACAGTCTCATAAATTACTATACTAACCTAAATTTTAAAAGCATTTTAATGAGGAAATTTGCAGATATTATAAATACATTAAATAACCATTTAATGTTTTAAGTAAGATGCACTGTTTCTGAAGATCTATATTTCCTATGTTCAGTAGCTTAGTATGTATTAAGTAGAAGTTCCTTTTACTTATGGAACTTATCTGAATGTACTTAACACCACACTTGGTTGCATTTAATGCCACTGATAACATATGCAAAACTTAATTGGATCCAGTGTAGCTAGGCAATTCACTAAAAGAAAATTCAACCATATATCCTGTTCCTTAAGGCACTGTTAATGAAATTATTCCAACTGAAGTGGAGAGATAAAATTTTAGCATAACTAAATGTCAATAAACCAATGCATTTTAAGGCCACTTGTTATCCTTGAATTACAATCACACACAAAATAAAAGTGAAGGAAGGAGTGACATTGTCCAAAAGAAGACATGTACTCATTACCTGACTTTATATATAATGGTAACCCCTCTGTACCTTAATAACAATAAAATTGTATTGTTTTTAAATATCCAAGGAAAATATATGTGTGTGCATGTGTAAACATGCGTGTGCACACATGTGTGTATTCTATAGGCAGTGTGTACATGTTTATATGTGTGTACATATTTCCGTATCACCTACCTCATCACACACATGTGCACATATAATAGGTAACTACCAATACATAAGGTGTTGGATGTGAACAGATACATTTGTATATCCATTTTTTCCTGAAAAATTGCCCAAGTAACTAGGCATCAGTGGCTCACATCTAGAATCTTAGCAACACAGGAAGCTAAGATCTGAGGATTGTGGTTAGAAGCTAGCTGCTACGGAAAAGTCCCTGAAACTCTTATCCACAATTAACCACCAAAAAGCTAGAAGTAGAACAATGGCTCAAGTGGCAGTACACTAACCTTGAGCTAAAAATCTAAGGAACAGTACCCAGGCCAAGTTCAAGCCCTAGCAACAAAAAAAAAAAAAAAAAGTGTTTGTGTGTGTGTGTGGGGGGGGGGGGGGGGAGGAGTTAAAATTCCTTGATTTGAAGTTTAACCATCTGTTTTCCAAAACCATAAATATGTCTATGTGATAAAAGAAAAGTAAGGCAAAGTGGATCTATCCCATCCCAATTTACCAAGACAAATATTTTAACATAGAACTCTAAAACGCAGTTCCCTTTTATATTGCCGTAAGGTCGGTGACACAGAACTAACCAATAAATATGATTACAACTCATCTTAGTGATCATTTATTGAACATATAACATGTCAGGAATTGTGTTCGCAGCCGCCGCCGCCGCGCCATCTCCGCTCTCCGACGCCAGCGCCGCCTCTCATTCACCGAGCTCCAGCCGAAGGAGAAGGGGGGTGAGTAAGGCCTCTCTTATACCATGGCTCGTACCAAACAGACTGCCCGCAAGTCCACCGGTGGTAAAGCACCCAGGAAACAACTGGCAACAAAAGCCGCTCGCAAGAGTGCGCCCTCCACTGGAGGGGTGAAGAAACCCCATCGTTACAGGCCTGGTACTGTGGCGCTTTGTGAAATTAGACGCTACCAGAAGTCCACTGAACTTCTGATTCGCAAGCTCCCTTTCCAGGGTCTGGTGCGAGAAATTGCTCAGGACTTCAAAACAGATCTTCGCTTCCAGAGCGCAGCTATTGGTGCTTTGCAGGAGGCAAGTGAGGCCTATCTGGTTGGCCTTTTTGAAGATACCAATCTGTGTGCTATCCATGCCAAACGTGTAACAATTATGCCAAAAGATATCCAGCTAGCACACCGCATACGTGCTTAAGAATCCATTTAAGATGGGAAGCATTTCATTCTCAAAGTTTCCCCCCTCCCCCTTTTCTTGTTATCAGTAGTTCTGAATGTTAGATTTTTTTTTCCCCCATGGGGCCAAAAGGTACCTAAGTATATGATTGCCAGTGGAAAAATAGGGGACAGAAATCAGGTTATTGGCAGTTTTTTCCATTTTCATTTGTGTGTGAATTTTTAATATAACTGCGGGGATATAAAGCATTAATGCAAGTCAAAATGTTTCAGTGAACAAGTTTCAGCAGTTCAACTTTATAACAATTATAAATAAACCTGTTAAATTTTTCTGGACAATGCCAGCATTTGGATTTTTTTAAAAATAAGTAAATTTCTTATTGATGGCAACTAAACGGTGTTTGTAGCATTTTTATCATATAGTAGATTCCATCCATTCACTCTACTTTTCTAACTGAGTTGTCCTACATGCAAATACATGTTTTTAATGTTGTCTGTCTTCTGTGCTCTTCCTGTAAGTTTGCTATTAAAATACATTAAACTATAAAAAAAAAAAAAATGTCAGAGCTTGTGACCAGATCTTGTAACAGTTCTATTATTGCCTCCATGTTACTCATGAGGAAACCCAGCTTACAGGCATCCCTTCAACAGGTGCACAGGGGAGGACGGAGCTGCCCCCATCTCCCACATTAGACTAAATAGAGCTTCATTTTCCAATAACAGCTTCTACAAAATACCAGGCATTGATAGCACAGTCAATAGTAACGGGGTTTTTCAAATACTAGATGATCCAGAGAAATGTTTTCAAACTGAATTCATTGCATGTCTCCTCCAGCTCTAGGGTGTCTCAAAGGTACCTCAATCAAAAACTTAGTGAGGAGGGGCTGGGGATATGGCCTAATGGCAAGAGTGCTTGCCTCGTATACATGAGGCCCTGGGTTCAATTCCTCAGCACCACATATACAGAAAATGGACAGAAGTGGCGCTGTGGCTCAAGTGGCAGAGTGCTAGCCTTGAGCAAAAAAGAAGCCAGGGACAGTGCTCAGGCCCGGAGTTCACGGCCTAGGACTGGCCAAAAAAAAACAAAAACAAAAAACAAAAAAACAAAGAACTTAGTGAGGGAAACTTCTTACCACACACATTTCAGTCAATGTTGCCCTTCATACTCTCTCTTTCTCCCTCTCCCTCTATACCGGGGTTTGAACTCAGAATGCCATAATTGTTAGAGAGATGTTCTACCATTTGAGCTACACATCCAGCTTATTTTCCATTTTATATATTAGACTGCTACAGAAACATTCATTTCTGAAAGTGAAGTTTTAGTGTTTTCCAAATCAAGGACCAATCAATCATCAAAAATTTTCTATGTGGGGCTGGGGATATGGCCTAGTGGCAAGAGAGCTTGCCTCGTATACATGAGGCCCTGGGTTCGATTCCCCAGTACCACATATACAGAAAATGGCCAGAAGTGGCGCTGTGGCTGAAGTGGCAGAGTGCTAGCCTTCAGCAAAAAGGAAGCCAGGGACAGTGCTCAGGCCCTGAGTCCAAGGCCCAGGACTGGCCGGAAAAAAAAAAAATTTCTATGTATATTCTATGTGAAATTTGGATACCAAACTGAGCACTGATGACTCAAGCCTGCAATCCTAGCTACTAAGGAGGCTGAGATCTGAGGATTGCGATTCAAAGCCAGTGACTCTTATCTCCATTTATCTACCAAAAAAGCCAGAAGTGGTGCTGTGGCTCAAGTGGTAAAGCACTAGCCTTGAGAACGAAAGCTCAGGAACAACACACTGGCCCTGGGTTCAAAACCTCTAGAAGGGCACAAAAAACATTTTTTTTGAATGCCACTACAATAGTGCTATGAAAAAGCAGAAGAGGCCCCATGGGCTTTTAATAAAAGGTCTATGTCAAAAACAGGTCTGAAGGTGGTAGACCACTTGCCTAGCAAGTGTAGGGCCCTAAGTTCAAACCCAGTGCATCCCCCCCTAAAAAACAAACAAGTAAACTGTAAGTTCTAGAAACACCATTCTGCCTTGTTTACTATGGTGCTGATAACACTTGACCAAACAACCAGAACAGTTGTGTGCTCAAAAAGTACTTAGAAAGAAACAATGACATAACAGGGTCCGGTATTAATAAAAATAAATGCTATTGCAATGATATTTTTAAATAAAGCAACTCTATAAAGGATAGCAATAAATGAAAAATATACTCAAGTGAAAAGTATGCTCATATCAAGATGCATGCACTTAAATTAGTACAACCACTTTGGAGAACAGTATGGAGGTTTCTCAAAAAGCTCAATATAGACCTACCCTATGACCCAGCCATACCACTCCTAGGCATCTATCCTGACATTTGCACTTCCATGTTTATCGCTGCACAATTCACAATAGCCAAAATATGGAATCAACCCAGATGCCCTCCACAGATGAATGGATCCAAAAAACATGGTATCTATACACAATGGAATACTACATAGCGATTAGGAATGGTGAAAATTGTTATTCGCAGGGAAATGGTCAGAACTTGAACAAATAATGTTGAGCGAGACAAGCCTAGAACACAGAAAACAAAGGGGCGTGATCTCCCTGATATATGACTGTTAAGATGGGGTGACGGAGAGACAGTAGAGACCAGGTCTGTGAAACCAAAAACTTCTTTTCAAATAGTATTTCCGGGCTGAGGATATGGCTTAGTGGCAAGAGAGCTTGCCTCGTATACATGAGGCCCAGGGTTCAATTCCCCAGCACCACATATACAGAAAATGGCCAGAAGTGGCGCTGTGGCTCAAGTGGCAGAGTGCTAGCCTTGAGCAAAAAAAAGGAAGCCAGGGACAGTGCTCAGGCCCTGAATCCAAGGCCCAGGACTGGCCAAAAAAAAAAAAAAAAAAAAAAAAAAATCCTATCAATCAAATGGTATTTCCCACAAGATTGGGTCAGCAACCCAACATTATGTAACTAAAACCAAACAACTACTCAACATATAAAGGTCAAAAATTGACCTCTCGGGCTGGGGATATAGCCTAGTGGCAAGAGTGCCTGCCTCGAATACACGAGGCCCTAGGTTCGATTCCCCAGCACCACATATACAGAAAATGGCCAGAAGCGGCGCTGTGGCTCAGGTGGCAGAGTGCTAGCCTTGAGCAGGAAGAAGCCAGGGACAGTGCTCAGGCCCTGAGTCCAAGGCCCAGGACTGGCCCAAAAAAAAAAAAAAAAAAAAAAATGACCTCTCAGTGGAATACAATAGCTCAAAAAGCTATGTATGTACGTTCATATAAAACTACTGTCAACATATTGTCTAATGTCAACATTACATTTAAAGCCCTAGGCGAATTTTCTTGGGCTTGGCCACGTGGCTACTGTATAATATGTTCTTGGTACATTGTATATTGTATATATGTCTACCTGACCTAGGGAAGGGAAAGAAAAACAGGGCGAAAGATATCACAAGAAATGTACACACTGCCCTACTTTGTAACTGTACCCTTTTTGCACAACACCTTGTCAAAAAATTTGTGTTTAATTAATAAATAAATTACAAAAAAATGTTCTTATGCAAACAAAAAACCTTTCCACTTTAAAACAGATATCTGAGGACGGTATTTTTTCCAAGTAGTCATTGTTCTAATTATAATTACATCATCCATGAATAAAATAAAAAGCCTTAAAAGATTCCACTACGATTGGTGGACTATTTTTGCCACAATTAACTCCAACAAAGTACAGAGGCATTTTTTAAATCCCCTGTGATTGAAGTTTAATCCTCAGAAAAAACTGCCTACCTCTTTCTTAAAAAATTCAGAGGCTGGACCAGGAGTATGGCATAGGGTTAAGGGTGTTTGTCTAAATAGAGACCAGGTCTGCAAAACAACAAACTTCTTTTCAAATGGTATTTTCACATGTTTGGGTCAGTGACTTTACATTATGTATCTAAAACCAAACAACTACTAAACATAAAAAGGTCTAGAATAAACCTATCAGTGGATCACAATAGCTCAACAGCTATTTACACATGATCATATAAGACAAGGATAAGCAAAAACAACTCCAAGAGGACAAAGGAGGATTCTACTGTTCTAAAGTTCTAGGTGAATTTCCTGTGGCATACCCTACGTGATTACTGTATATGATTTTGGTACACTGCATATTGTATATATGCCTACCTGATCTAGGGAAGGGAAAGAAAAATGAGGGTGTAAGATATCACAAGAAATGTATTCACTGCTTTATTATGTAACTGTACCCCCTTTGCACAACATCTTGTCAATAAAATTTAATTTAAAAAAGATTAAAATTAAAAAAAAGTCTCAGCCTCCTGAGTAGCTAGGATTACAGGTATAAGCCACTAGAACCCAGACTAACTCCAGTTTTACCATGTGCTACCTGTATAACTTGGCTTAAATTCCTCCCTTTCTCTAAACTTGTACTTCTGACAGGGTAAAACCAGAGTAATTATAATAGTCACCTGTTGCAGCTGTAGCTCCTTCTAGTAATATTGCATCTTCCTTCTTCTGTAGTAAAACTCAATTTTATTTTGGGGGTAGGAGGGACAAGAAAACATGTCTAGCATGCACAAAGCCCTGGGTTCAATTCATTGGTACCACATACACAGAAAAAACCAGAAGTGGTGCTGTGGCTCAAGTGATAGAGTGCTAGCTGCTGGCCTTGAGAAAAAAAGCTCAAGGACAGTGCCCAGGCCCTAAGTTCAAGCCCCAGGACAGGCCAAAAAAAAGGAAAGAAAGAATTGAAAAGCTTTCACAAGTGCACAATTTTCAAAGCAGTGGAACTTCCCAAAGTTAACAAGTAACATGCAAAACACAAAAAAGGACATCCAACCTTAAATATCAAAATGAAAACAATAAATGACCAAATATTTCTTCCACTACCTAGAATCTAGAGTGCTAGCCTTGAGCGTGAAGAAGCCAGGGACAGTGCTCAGGCCCTGAGTCCAAGGCCCAGGACTGGCCAAAAAAAAATAATAATAATTTTAAGAGATTATGTGACTTGTTATTAAATCCTCTCTAAAATACATACTGTGACACTTTAGAAGTATTATGTATAATCTTTTAATAAGGAAACTGCTTTGGAACCAACATAAATTGTTATACTAAATTTGAAGTGCATTATGTGAAGATTTCTACTACACAACCAATGAATATCAAAATGTAGCAGTCTCTAAAAATTGTTAACTTTTTTTTTTTTTTTTTTTTTTTTTTTGCCAGTGCTGGGGACCTGGGTACTGTCCCTGGCTCCTTTTTGCTCAAGGCTAGTACTCTACCACTTGAGCCACTGTGCCCCATCTGGCTTTTTCTATACCTGTGGTGCTAAGGAATCGAACCCAGGGCTTCATGTATATGAGGCAAGCACTAGGCCATATTCCCAGCCCTAACAACTTTTTGTTACTTCTGTATATGAGGTTATTTCTAATCAAATTATCACACAGGGTATATAATTATAGGATACTACAGACTAACTTCATAATATTTATCAAAAATATCATAAGAATAGCAATAAATATTAAAAGAAACAGGAAGCAGTATATACATAAGATATACAAGTTTTGAGTTGTCCTCAAAAAGCAGAAAATCTCTTCAGAGAGCCAAGAACAAAATACACAAATGAATGAAGGGCTGTAAGAAAATAGGACCTAACAGTATAGTAAGTGTAACTATATAAATCACAAGGAAAAAAGCAATGTTTGTTCAAGCAATTAGAAAAAGCAAATAGAAAATTCTTCCAATTAGGTTCAGAGCAGAGATTTCTTCTTATCTACTGCCTGTGCTTTGGGGAGCAAGTATTCACCACTGCTAGAAATCTTTTGCTTTGTTTGGGGGATGTAGTAGACTCTAGGCCTGGAGTTCCTCACCTTTCAGGCACATCCTCTATGCCACACATTTCTCATTCTCTACAGAGCACAAGAAAGCTCTGAAAATTGCTTACTAGGTCATTTGAAACCCATGTGGGAAAGAAAGACTCAATGTGCCATTTGAATTCTGAATCCCTGAACAATTAACACATAATGCTTGAGAGGGGAAAAAAAAAAATCACATCTTACTTATATTCAAATGCTCATTCTACAGAAATATGTCAAACTCAAATGTTCAGATACTACTATGACTATAAACACATTTATCTTTCATAAATAACACCAATTGTGAATTTTTGTAAAGTATCTAATATTTTACCAAGTGCTCTTATACCAAGTATATCCCTGGTCCCTCCTAGATATCCTGAAAAGTGACAGGAAATAAATCATGCTGCCACTTGGCACTGAGAGAAGCTCATGATGAAAGGAGTACAGTGATTTACCCTGAGTTGTCTGGCTGGTAAGTGACAGATTGGGATTTTAAAAGAGGTCTTCTGGCTCCAAAGTCAATATTAATTCCAAGAAAATAAATACTTTCCATTGACTGCCAAAGCTGTTTTCTATCTGCTTACTCTAAGAATTCTTTTCCCTTAAACCTTTATGCCAGAAATGTTCAAATAAATCACTGGCTCCTCTACAGTGTCTTCAATATAAATCTGTGTTCATGAACACTTACTTGGCAGACCTGCCACCCGTAGTATAGTGGCTACAAATGTTTGTCTCACGGCTTCTGAGTGGAGCTGTACATATCTTCAGTGACTCAGAAATCTCAAGACATTTGGTATTCTTAATACTTACATTTCAGACAAGAATCTTTATTAAAATGCTTCATTTCCTTGCTTGCCCTTAAACAATGTAAACATCCTCCAGATCCTATATAAGAATTCTTTTCCATCAATCCTATAGCCAAGCCCTGTGTGCTACAAGAGGATGGTTCTAAGGGGTGGGGGAAGGGTTGTGGAATAGACCTTAATTCACTTCAAGGCATCCAGAGATAGGCTGCAGGATGGTGGGGTGAAGAAAGGTGTATAGAGGAGGTGGCCACAAACACTGGCCAGGCTCTGGTGGCTCATGTCTATAATCCTAGCTATTCAAGAGGCTGAGTGAGATCTGATGACCACAGTTAAAGCCAGGCCAGGCAGAAAAGTCCATAAGACTCTTACCACCAATAATCCATCAAAAAGCTTGAGGTAAAGGCTAAGCAGTAGAGCATCAGCCTTGAGGGGGGAAAAAAGAACTAAAGCAAGAGTCTGTGGCCCTGAGTTCAAACCCGAGCAGTGGGGACCTGAAGTATGGAGGGAGCCATAGGTAATCAGTGTAGTAATCAATCATACCCTGAGGGTGAAACTGTACAAAAGAACATAGCAGACATCAAATGCTAGCTTCTAAGGCTAAGAGAAGAGGACACACTGAGGGGACAGATACAACACAAAAGAAAACAACCACCAGAGAAAAGTAACTGTTGTACAGTAAAGACTAGTTGCAGCTCAACAAGTAGACAATTACAAAAGGAAACCAGCACATACAAATACACACAGAAACTTAAGTTACCCAGTCACCCTCTCATTTTGCTAAGTAAATAAAATATTCCTAGGACTGATCACAAACCACAAAAAGAAAAAAAACTTGAAGATTATTTCTGCTAATCTAATGATTTTGTGGGTAAAAACATAGGGATCCACAGGACAGGTACTTGGTATTTATGCAGGCATAAATGTTAATGGCAGAATAATGTATGGTCCTTCAAATCTAGACTCTGCCACAGCTATGGCCCACCCCCCAATAATTCAATGGCTTTGTACTGCTTTTACATCCTTTAAAAGCTTACTTCAAAAACATTATAATGATTTCTAAAAGTGATAATAAAGTTCTTTTCAAAATTATTTACACTCTACCAATACAATCTTTCATAAATCTATGGAGAAATGTACTTTAGGGCCATTTATAATACTCTTTTCCTATGTGGTTATCCTAGAAATGGAATGTAGATTAGTAGTCATAACTCACTGCTGGGTTTTATTATTTAATCATTATAAATAATGGCCAAGGTTAAAGATAATACTGATAATATAAATCTATCCTTAATGCATATAATGGAGTCTATATGCCTAATAACTAATAGAGTAATTTACTACTGAAACTATACATGCTGAAAGAAATACTTTGGAAAGGGGCATTATTATCACTCATGAACAGTGATAATCTTCACCAGAGATGTAAGACTCTGAGCTAGTCTTATCTCTGACCTGAATAGTGTTCTTCAGGAATGAACATCAATCTGTCCCCAAAGAAGAAAACAATCTTTCTTAATAAGATGAATGATAAGCAGAAACCAAGTGTGGGTGGTCCATATCTATCCTAGCTACTCAGAAAGCGGAGATCTGAGGATACTGGAAACCAGCCCAAGCAGGAAAGTCCATGACACTATTATCTCAAGTGGTAGAGCACTAGCACTGAAAGCTAAAGGACAGCATCCAAGCCCTGAGTTCAAGCCCCAGTACTAGCAGAAGGAGGAGGAGAAGGAAGACAAAGAGGAGGAATAAGAGGGGCAAGAGGAGGAGGAGGGAAGAGGAAGAGGAGGAAAAGGAGAGGAGAAGAAACAAGAGGAGGAATTTCATCTAAATGCCTAATACAAAAAAAGGGGGATGAGGGCGGAGAATGTGGCTTAGCAGGAAAGTGCTTGCCTAGCATGCATGAAGCCTTTGGTTCCATTCCTCAGCACCATGTAAACGGAAAAGGCCAAAAGCAGAGCTGTGGCTCAAGTGGTAGGGTGCTAGCTTTGACCAAAAAGAAGCCAGGGACAGTGCTTAGACCCTGAGTTCAAGCCCCAGTACCAGCCAAAAAGAACCAGGCACCAGTGGCTCACACCCATAATCTTAGCTACTCAGGAGGCTGAGATCTGAGAACTGAGTTTCAAAGTCATCCCAGCAGGAAAGTCTGAGATTCTTATCTCCAATTAACCACCAGAAAACCAGAAGTGGCACTATGGCTCAAAGTGGCAGAGCACTAGCCTTGAGTTTTAGAGCTCAGGGACAGCGCCCAGGCCCAGAGACTCAAGCCCCATGACGAAAGCTCACCCCCACACCCACCCTCCAAAAATAAAAAGATCTAATTGATCTTTACCTTTCCAAATAAAACTTTATTGGGGTTGGGGATTTAGCTCAATGGAAGAGCACTTGCCTGGCAAGTACAAGGCCCTGGGTTCAGTCCTCAGCTTCGGCCGGGGGGGGGGGGGGGGGGGGGAGAGGCGGAACCAATTAAAACTATATTTGTTAACCATTAGGAATTTAGCTATATTTAATTTTTCAGGAAAAAGTTTATTACTTCACATATCACTAAATAGTAAAACCTCATGGGAAAGTAAGGATAAGGAGAGGTATTATGCATTGTATTTCAACAATACATCAATAGGAGAAATTGAAAGAGGCTGTTATCTTCAAATTAGAAAAAACAGACCCTCGGAGCTGGGGATATGGCCTAGTGGCAAGAGTGCCTGCCTCATATACATGAGGCCCTGGGTTCGATTCCCCAGCACCACATATACAGAAAATGGCCAGAAGTGGCGCTGTGGCTCAAGTGGCAGAGTGCTAGCCTTGAGCAAGAAGAAGCCAGGGACAGTGCTCAGGCCCAGAGTCCAAGGCCCAGGACTGGTCAAAAAAAAAAAAAAAAAAAGAAAAGAAAAAACAGACCCTCTAGGCTGACACAAACCCATGGAACATCCCATCACGTTCACAGAAATAGCACATTTACTGGATTGTAAGGCACATGTTTCTGTATACACTATAAAAAAATGGAACTGATATTTAACCTCTCTTCATACCCAAAACAATAGAACAAGTTAGAACATGAAATCCACTCCCAATAAGGGATGCCAGTGTGACTTACAGAAATGCAACATCTTGGGCTGGGGATATGGCCTAGTGGCAAGAGTGTTTGCCTCTTATACATGAGGCCCTGGGTTCAATTCCCCAGCACCACATATACAGAAAACGGACAGAAGTGGCGCTGTGGCTCAAGTGGCAGAGTGCTAGCCTTGAGCAAAAAGAAGCCAGGGATAGTGCTCAGGCCCTGAGTCCAAGGCCCAGGACTGGCAAAAAAAAAAAAGAAGAAGAAGAAGAAATGCAACATCTTCATATCATTGATAAGAAAGATGGGGGAAGACACAAACACAGAAATACTGTTATAAAATACATTCATATTAACCTGTTATTATTCTCTCTACTCTTATTACCTAAAGGTATCTATCATGCTAATAGGAGTCCTAATTCATTTTTCCTCTCCTTTGAGCCAAAGACTAAATAAAGTTGTCATTTAGAGGCTAAACCAAAACAGACAGTTAAAATAACTAGAACCTCTACCTTCATGAAGTCAATTTTTTATTCCTCAATTTGCTATTCTTTGCTTAAAGTAAGTAGAGACATCTAACAAGTCATCTAATGCCAAAAACATCAATCTATGACCCACAAAAGAGTTTGCAAACAACTTTATACATACAAGTCACCACAGGATTTATAATTTCTCAGCAAAACCCTTATGGTTCATATCAATCTGAATCCATCAAATCAGAGAAAGAATTGTTTTCAAAACAAAATTGTCCAGAAAAGTTTCTTAACAAGCTTTTTAGATTCCTTAAACAAAATACAAAGGCATAATGCCCAATTTCAAAACTCAAAGGCAATAAATATTAAACAAGACACTTGCCAAGATTTGGGCTCTCCAAAGTGGAGATAATTAATGCTGTAGAGGTCCATGTCCTCAGTGTGCCATGCAAATGTGGTTTTCCACATGCCAAAATAGAGGTAGGGAGTATTCACACCCTCAATAGAAATACCACACTCTTCTTCCACTACATCCAAGACAGTATTTAGACGAGCTATGTTCCATTCATCCACACCCTGAAATAAAAGAAGAGAGAAAAAGAAATGAATCACGTGTTAATAAACTAAAAAAATAACATTTATTCACCAAACCACCATTGGCCAATTTTATCTTTTTATTTTTTTTTTTTCTGCCAGTCTTGGGAACTGAACTCAGGGCCTGAGCACTGTCCCTGCCTTCTTTTTGTTCAAGGCCAGCACTATATCACTTGAGCCCCAGCACCACTTCCAGCTTTTTCTGTTATGTAGTACTGAGGAATCAAAGGGCTTCATGCATGTTAGGCAAGCAGTCTACCACTAAACCACATTCCCAGCACCCATATGCCAATTACTACACAATATATTGCACTTCACTGGAAAAAAAAAATGAAACAGTGATGCAAGAGCTACATATAGAAATCCACTGTAACTAATCCAAAATTACTATACCATAATGTGTTTCTTCTATGTAACTACTGGCATAAAAGTATATGAAATAGGTTCTAGATTCCAAATAAAAGTTATGGCTTCACCTCCCACATGCTGCTAGTAATTAAAAAATAAAAATCACTAATTCAAGGCAGGTGACCTGGTATGTGATTTCCATCTGTGGCACATCTTCTTGTTTGAGGTTTTGTGTTTTCATGTTTGGTTCATTTTTGCACATTAGTTGAGGGCATCTTCAACAAACACTATCTTAAGAAACCAGTAGCAGACGACACTGTCACCCCTCTCTCCTCCATATCCATTTTCAGCTATAGCATGTGACAGCTCATTCCTACAAATTCCACTCTAATTATTTTAGGCATATTTAGTACAGTTCTTAACCACTGACTGTAGTGATCCTTCAACTAAGTAACCTTCCATGTTGATAGCAATCTTTAAGTACACAATTCCTATCAAACATTACTCATGTAAACACGTAGTTGCAAGAATAGAGTAGCTTTTCGAAATCCATATGGCTAGTAACAGGAAAAGAAAGGTTAAAATTATTGATATAAGATTTTAAGTGATGGGAAGAGATTCCTATTTTATAAGAACTTACCAATTAATTAGCTGACTGCAGTTCACAAATGCTTACTGAGAAACTACATGTTTCCTATATATATTTCTCATAGTCAAATTCTAAATTTCCATCTAATCACAAGGATATTGCAATGACTTAAAATCCATATCAACCTCCATATGATATTATTACAGAGGAGGCATTAAATTCTTCTATGTGTACTGAAAAGGCTGTGTCCGATAACTATGCTAGTGGCCTCACACAGCACCACTACATTTTCTTTATACATGGTATGTATATAGGGTTGCTCTTTTTTCATTTTTGTCTTTAAACAGCCCCCTAATCTATATGGAGCTCTTCCTACAACTTTGGATTTAGGAAAACTATTGATGTAAGTCTTAAATTCTCCCTAAGTAGTCATCTTATCTACAACTTAAACCTTATACTGGGAGAAACTGGTCAAAGTAGGTATCTTTTTAGAGAAAATCCAAGGTTCCAATTTAAGTGACCTCATAAAAGTTTAATAGAATTCTGTAAAATACCTTATCTCACTTTGTTTATAGTGATATAATCTCTGAATTCTAGACCAATCACTCTAATAATAGAGTCCTATTTAAAAGTCATTACAGAAGCAATGAATCCTAAGTAATAAATGAGCATCATTCTTAAACTGAATGAGCTTGCAGTTTTAGGCAGCAACTATTCCAATGAAACTTTTGGGTGTTTTGTTTGTTTTTAAGGGCTTTTTTGTTTGGGGTTTGTTGTTGTTTTGCCAGTCCTAGGGCTTAAACACTGGGCCAGGGCACTATCACTGTGCTCCTTTTTGCTCAAGGCTAGTTAATGCTCCACCACTAGCACTATAACACCACATCGGGCTTTTTCATTGATTAAGTCTCACTGCTTTTCTGCCCAGGCTGGCTTGAATCTTGATCCTCAGATCTTTCTTCATGAAGCAACCAAGGGTTCTTTCTATCACCCTCCTAGAGCACTGAAATACTAAGTAAGCTAATTAACACAAAACTGGAAAATAAAACAAATTCTGAAAACTGGGGCAATCAATATTTGACTATTCTTTAGAACATCTTACTGAATAGCTCCCAAAACAATAGTCCAACATATGAGAGATTCAGTACTAAAGCTTTGCCTGATGGGTAAGTAACATGTCTATAGCAGTTTCTTCTGGTCAAGCCAGGGTTATTATAATGCTTAAACTTAATTTATTTTCCCAAAAAATAAAAGATATACTTCCCATTAAACAGCTGTGCAAGTATCTTTTAATCCAGTGTGAACAGAGTGCAAAGCCAAGCACTTGTAGTACATGCCTATAATCTTAACTAATCTCAGGAGGCTGAGATCTGAGAAGTTCAAAGCCAGTCTGAGCAGGAAAGTCCAATTAACCTCCAATTAACCACAAAACTGCAGGAGCTGTGGCTCAAGTGGTAAAGTGCTTACCTTGAACAAAAAAAACTAAGAAAGAATGCCAGGCCCTAAGTTCAAACCCTAGTACCAACACACACACACACACACACACACACACACACACACACACACACACAATTAATTCCCTAATTCATCAATTAGAATTTTTACATGACCCTAGTAGCTCACACTTGTAATCTTAGCTATTCAGAAGAAAGAGATCTGATGATCAAGGTTTGAAGCCAGCACAAGCAAAAAAGTCCACCAGAGGCTTATTTCCAATTAAGCACCACAGAGCTCCAACTGTAGTTCAAGTTGTAAGAGTGCTAGCAAAAAAAAAAACAACAACAAATCTCAGGTACAGCGTCCAGGTCCTACCTGAGTTCAAGCCCCAGGATAGGTACCCAAAAAAGGAAAAGAAAAAAAAATCTTAAAAGTGAGTTCAGTCTTTAAGTCTCATTTCCTGTCTAGGGAACAGGAAACCTCTTCTCTTTCTTTCTTTTCTCTCTCTCCTCTTCTTTCCTCTCTCCTGTTCTTGTTCTCCTCTCTCCTCACTTCTCCTCTCTCTGCTTTCTCTCTCTCTACCTATCCCTCCCACAATACTGCTATAGTAAACTCTCAATGAAAAAAAAGGGAGTAACTGAATTTTGAGAAAAACTATGTAACATCTCCATTATATCCAATAGCAACCAGAAAAGTAGCACTGTTTCCAACTTCTGTGAGTGATCCATTTATTTTATTAATGCTAGAATCTCAAAATCAGATAACCCTCACCTAAGAAAGTATTATACATTTGAAATAAAGTATTTGATCGCTGTAGGACTCTTTGTGTGAAAATTAAAATAAAGCCCGCCCCCCGCCCCCCACCCTTGGCCCCCACCCCAATCCTGAGCTTGAACTCAGGCCTGTGCACTGTCCCTGAACTTTTTCAGCTTGAGGCTAACACTCTACCACTTCAACCACAGCTCTGCTCTGACCTTTTGGGTTTTTTTTGTTGTTGTTGTTGTTGTTGTTTTGCCAGTCCTGGGGCTTGGACTCAGGGCCTGAGCACTGTCCCTGGCTTCTTTTTGCTCAAGGCTAGCACTCTGCCACTTGAGCCACAGCGCCACTTCTGGCCGTTTTCTGTATATGTGGTGCTGGGGAATCGAACCCAGGGCCTCATGTATACGAGGCAAGCACTCTTGCCACTAGGCCATATCCCCAGCTCCAGCTCTTACCTTTTGGTGATTAATTGAAGCTAAGAGTCCCACCAACTTTCCTTCCCAGGCAGGCTTTGAAATGAAATCCTCAGATCTCAGGATTAAAGGCATGTGCCACAGAGGTCTACCTGGCTCCATTTTTATAACTCAGCAGTTTGTATGTCACATTACCACATTACTTTTAACTATGTTCATTCAAGCAAAACTACTCATTTTTAATTACTTTTTAAAGACAAAATTACTTTTTTTTATTTGCCTCTTATCCTTTGCCTCTTATTCCTTTCTATGACCCTTATCACATTTCTTTATTTATCTGTCCTGGCATCTCACATATCAGAATTTTACCAACTAGAAGACAGTGGCATATTTTCTTGCGAACAGCGGAAGCATTTTCTCAAGCAGTAACTTCCAAACAAACACAAATCCTGGCTCTGACAGGCTTTGACAGATGGTAAAAGTATAAATTGTTGGGCTGTAGGCTGGACTTCTACTTAAAATGAAATTGAGGAAGAGAAATCTCCACAATTCTCTTGATCTGAATCAGCTGCCCTGCTTTGATTTAACATTGCCATGGGCAGCAGCTAACCTTTATCCAGTACATACAATGTAGAAAGTGTTTTAAGTCATCTCATTTTATTCTACGAGGTAGACACTACTCAACTCTTATCAATGCCATTTTATAGATAATTCAACTGTATGTAGCAAAGACAGGTAACTGGCCCAACACCTTATGGCTCATAGTCACAAAGGCCATTGGCAACAGCGAGAATGAAAATCTTTAGCCTGTTTGTTTCTAAAGCCATGTAACCAAACAACAAACCAGGGGGCAACTCTGAACTACATTAAGTTTTACATAATTGGATAAACTTCCTGTTGCCTCCCAATGCCAGGAAGGAAAGCCAATAACTTGGAGTTTTGTTTTATCATTTTCAATTTGTACAAAAGATCATCTGTCAAGATTTAGAAATTCTAGCTAAGGACACGGGATTCATGGGGTCACCATAGACATGTACTCTTTCTTCTTCTTCTTTTTTTTTTTTTTTTTGCTGCTCCTGGGGCTTAAACCCTGGACCTGAGCTCTGTCCCTGAGCTTCTTTTGTTCACAGTTAGCACTCTATTACTAGAGCCACAGCTCCACTTCTGGCTTTTTCTGAGTAGTTTATTGGATATAATAAGGGTCTCATGGACTTTCTGTCCAGGCTGGCTTCAAACTTCGATCCTTAGACATCAGCCTCCTGAGCAGCTAGGATTACAGGCATGAGCCACTGGTGCCGGCTTACTTGCTTTTTTAATAACAGAAATAATAGGGGCTGGGAATATGTCCTAGTGGCAAGAGTGCTTGCCTCGTATACATGAAGCCCTGGGTTCAATTCCTCAGCACCACATATATACGAAAAGGCCAGAAGTGGTGCTGTGGCTCAAGTGGTAGAATGCTAGCCTTGAGCAAAAAGAAGCCAGGGACAGTGCTCAGGTCCTGAGTTCAAGCCCCAGGACTTGCAAAAAAAAAAAAAGATTAATAATAGAAATAATAAACAGAATTTTTAGCTTTATTTCACACATTGGTACACAGTCCTTACCAGAGATGCTACAGAGCCCCTCAACAATTGGAAAACTGTTCTCTTCTAAAGAGAGTTGATTACCTTAACATTTAATAAAATGATAAAATTCCATGATAAGGCCCTAGAAAGTTATTTTTACATATAGAAAATTAAAAAAACAATAATCATTACTCATATAGTCATTTTCTCCCAGTTTTTTAAAATCATTGTTTCTTAACAAACTATATAACTGGTAAGTGGGGATGGGAGGAAAAATTGAGAGACAGCGAGGAAAGAGATGACACTGCCCAAAAAGAAATGTACCCTTTAAATGACTTATATAACTATAACCCCTCTGTATATCACCATTATAATAATACAAAAAACTATCTTAATCATTGCTTCTTATACTAACTTTCTATGATACAGTCCGGATAACTATTCATATCAATTGCCACCTTTCTTATCAAGACTATTCAATTGAAAAAGCAATGTAACTAGAACAAAACCGAATTTCCAGCTTACACTAACACTGAAGCTAATCATGGTACATGCTTTCACATAAGAAAACAATGCACAGGACTTCTAGAAGACAGTTTGAAGGAGCCTGTATGCCCTGTGCCCTCCCCTCTTCCACTAGACCCACATACCTCCACCAGGAGGGCATGGGGCCAAGTGTTTCATCATAAATAAACATAGTAGAAGAAATTGGCAGGCAAAAGAACAGTATAGAAATAAGAAAAGTGTGGACTCATGTCATTTGCAGGAAAATAAATAGAACTAAAGAACAACAAAAAAGATACTATATGCAAGTACCTTATTTGTGGACGGGTACTTGTGTATTTATACCTGTATATAAAATTATGTATTTAGATAAACATAGAAGATGAGTATAAGTAACTAAAGGCCTGTTTAGGAATAGGGGAAGAAGAAAAGGAAAGAGAAAAAGACGGGATGAGTGATTTTTCAATATGTGCAACTATATATGAAAACAGCACAAAGAAACCCAATGGGTTTCTACTGTATATGTTCTTGGTATACTGTGTATTGTATATATGTCTACCTGCCTAGGGAAAGAAAAACAGGGTGTAAGATATCACAAGAAATGTACACACTGCCCTACTATGTAACTGTACCCCTTGTGCACAACACCTTGTCAAAAATTTTTGTTTAATTAATAAATAAATTTTAAAAAAGAAAAAATAATAACACAAAAGCATCCTTCCTGACTTGGAAAAAAAAATCATACTAAGTGAAATGAGCCAGACCCAAAGAAACATAGACTCTACGGTCTAGGAAATAATTTGTACACATCTAGGATAATCCTACAAAAGATCACAATAGTTCAATAGCTATTAAAAAAAAAAAGAAAGAAACCCAATGGGAGCTGTTGATCAACATGGGACTGGGGGTCAGGAAAAGAGAAACAGGCTTGTTGGTGAGGTAAGTACTAACACAAGGGAGGGTTTGGGATAACAAAGAGGGTGAATAAGGATGAACATGGTCAGAGTAGATGGCTCACATGTATGAAAATAGAACAATGAAACTTGTTGAAATTGTTGTAAGATGGAGGTAAAGATAGAAGGGGTGAAGTTAATTGGAATACATGGTATATGTGAATGGGAATGTCACAGTAAATCTCCCTTGTATAGCTAATATGAACTTGCATGTATTAGTAAAAAATACTAATATAAGAAAATACTAATATATACTAATAAAAGCATATACTAATATGTACTATGTATTAAGTATATATTATATAGCATAGTAGATATATGTTACTATTTATGGGATAGTACAGTATAGGATATATAACATATATATAGTATAGTATATATTTCATAGTATAGCAGATTACAGAATATGATAACTATAAAAGTATATACTAGTATATTCTAATAAAGCATATACTAATAAAAGAAAAGAAAACCCATGGGGGCCTGAGTCTACAGTGATACAGTGAAACCAACACTAGAAGCTACTTGCCTCAAATCTTTACATAAAAGGAAAATGCCCTATTACTTTCAGCCAGTGATTCTGAGGCAACTTACTGGCAGCAAAATAATGTTTGACTGATGTATTTCCTCCTTAGTAAACAAATCCACGGGCCCACACTTGCCCATTTGCTAGTTGATTAAAATAGGCAAGTAACATATCAGAGTCTGCTTTCATACAAAAGGAAAAGTGGAGGCCACTTAGCTTTTGAATATTGCCAAAGTGTGGGTTTTACTAGAGCCTTTTCTGAACCACGAAGCCTAGAAAAATGAAAAATCCCTATGTAGACAGAAAACACACACACACACACACACACACACACACACACACTCACTACCCAGAGCCACCATGGGCTCTTCCCACTTTTGCTTCTGTTTCTCCCAATTGTTTTATTTTCTACACTTTGCTCCATTTTCCTACTGCAGCTCTTTCTCACTTACAGCAATTTTTTTTTTTTTTTTTTTTTTTTTTTGGCCAGTCCTGGGCCTTGGACTCAGGGCCTGAGCACTGTCCCTGGCTTCTTCCCGCTCAAGGCTAGCACTCTGCCACTTGAGCCACAGCGCCGCTTCTGGCCGTTTTCTGTATATGTGGTGCTGGGGAATCGAACCTAGGGCCTCGTGTATCCGAGGCAGGCACTCTTGCCACTAGGCTATATCCCCAGCCCTCACTTACAGCAATTTTTGACTTAACACTTAGCAAAGAGCTGGCACTGTTGAATGTCTTTTCATTCTTCACCAAAAAAAGAAAATGATCTGATGGTCTCATTTCTATTCATGCTATAAAATGAGTAAATATGCACAGGCTCAATAATATTACTTCAGTGAAAAAAGAAAACTAACAATTCTTTTCCTGATTTAAGTTATATTTTTGTCTTGTATAATACTTGAAAAGTAAGTTTTTAAAGTATCAAATTTATAAATCTGAAACTGTAGAAAACCATTTTAATCGTTGTAGTAATATAGTTCTCTCTTTAAAGGGGGGGGAGTAAAATTGGAATCAGATGCCTGTAATTCATGAGTTTAACTATGCATCAGTGACCCCACCCCATTGACATGATGTGGGATTTTGTGCATAACGATCGGTCATCATTACTCAACTATGGCCAAGTTAGAGAATTCATACTCAAAAACACTTTTACATTTGCAACCTTAAAAAAATCATAATAGTTAGATATCAGTGGCTCACACCAATTTCTGCTATAAAAGCCTAATATTGAGAGGATTCCAGTTCAAGACCAGCTCATGCCTAAGAGTTCACAAAACCCCTTCTCAATGAAGAGCTGGGCATGGCAGCATGCTCCTATTATTATCCTAGCTATTATGGAAAACTTAACATACACACATCAGCCCCAGGCACCAGGCCCAAGCACCTACCCAGGTGCATGCCTAGTCAGGAAGCAAAACCCTCACTCAAAATAACCAGTAAAGTAGAAATCTAGAAGTAATGTATGAATTTATAGAGGCACATAATCTGCCAAAGCTGAATCAAGAAGATATAAACCAAGGAGATACAGAACCATAACAACCAATGAAACTGAATAAGTCAAGAGTCTCCCAACAACTCCAGGTCCTGATAGATTCACAGTTGAATTCTATAAGGCCTTTAAAGAACACCAATACTCCTCAAGTTTTTCCATGAAATAGAAATGGAATGATCACCAAATTCACTCTACAAATTCAGCATTACACTCATCCCAAAACCAGGTAGGGACCCAATGAAAAAAGACAAGTACAGAACAATCTTTGATGAACATAAATGCAAAGCTCCTTAATAAAATACCTGCTAACAAAATTCAAGAACTAATCAAAACAATCATTCGCTACAGTCAAGTCAATTTCATTCCAGATGCAAAGGTGGTTCAATACACATAAATCAATAAACATAATGTATCACATTAGCAGAGTCAAGGACAAGAATCACATGACCATCTAAAAAGATGCTTAAAAAAAAAAGCCCATGACAAAAATCCAACATTCATTTATGATAAAAGGTCTGGAAGAGCCAAAACAGAAAGAAGATACCTCTCAACATAATAAAGGCTATCTATGGCAAACCTACAGATAAGACATACTAAATGGTGGCAAACTAAACAAGAAAGAGGTGTCAGGTCTCTCTATTCTTTTTCAAAATACTGGAATTCCTAGCCAGAGCAATTAAGCAAGAGAAAGATATAGAATAGACTCAAGTAGGAAAGACTATCCCTATTTGCAGATGACATGATTTTATATCTGAAAGATCCTAAAGCTCCCACCCCCAAGCTCCTAGAGCTAATCAATAACTTAAGCAATGTAGTAGGATACAAAATTAACCCACAAAAATCAGTAGCTTTTCTGTATACCAACAAGGAGTGGAGAGGTAAAACAATTCCATTTTCAATGGCTTCAAAAAAGAATAAAAAATAAAACCTAAAAATATACCTAACTAAGGAAGTAAAGACACTCTACAGTGGGCTGGGAATGTAGCTTGGTGGTACAGTGCTTGCATACTAGCATGCATGAAGCCTTGGGTTCAACTTCCCAGTACCAAATACACGGAAAAAGCCGGAAGTGGTGCTGTGGCTCAGTGGTAGAGTGCTAGCCTTGAGCAAAAGAAGCTCAGAGACAGTGCTCAGGCCCTGAGTTCAAGCCCCAGGAGTAAGAAAAAGAAAAAAAGAAACTCTACAGCAAAAACTTTAAAACTGTGGAGAAAGAAACTAAAGAAGACACCAGAAAATGGAAAAGACCTTCCATGTTCAAGGATCAGCAGATTAACATAGTGAAAATGGCCATACTGCCAAAGGAGATCTACAAAATCAATATAAATCCCATCAAAATCTCAATGTCATTTATTCATGTGGAACCACAAAAAGCTCCAAAAAGACAAAGCAAATATGAGCACAAAAGGCAATGCTGGTGGTATCACAATTCCAGACCTCAAACTTTGCTAGAAAGCTATAGTAACAAAAAACAGCTAAGTACCGGCACAAAATCAGGCCTGAAGACCAATGGAACAGATTGGAAGACCCAGAAATAAACCTATATACTTAAAGCCACCTGACATTTGGCAAGAAAGCCAAAAATATATGTTGGAAAAAAGACAGCCTCTTCGACAAATGGAGTTGAGAAAACAACATCCACATACAGAAGATTGAAACTGACTTGTCTGTCAGCTTACACTAGTATCAACTCAGAATGGATCAAAGACCTCAACATCAGGCCTAATACCTTGAAACAACTACAGGAGAAACATTAGAACTTGTTAGGCATAGGCAAGAACTGAGTAGAGTTCCAAGGGCTCAGCAAATTGGGAGCAAATGGAATTATATCAAACTAAAGTTTCTAAGCACAGCTAATGACATAGTTATTAAACTAAAAAGGCAGCCTATAGAATGAGAGAAGACCCTTAGCAGCTATATATCCAAAAAGGGCCTAATATGAAGAATACACAGGGAACTCAAGAAAGTAAATCCCACAAAAAGTAATAACCCAATCAATAAATGGGAAAAGGAGCTAAATAGAGACTTCTCAGAAGAAAAAGAATGGCCAACCATGAGAAAATGCTCAACATCCTTAGCCATAAAAGAAATGCAAATCAAAACAATATTGAGTGGAATTGTAACCCCTTTGCACAACTACCTAGCAATAAAAAAAAAAATGAGGGGCTGGGAATATGGCCTAGTGGCAAGAGTGCTTGCCTCCTACACCTGAAGCTCTCGGTTCGATTCCCCAGCATCAAATATATGGAAAACGGCCAGAAGTGGCGCTGTAGCTCAGGTGGCAGAGTGCTAGCCTTGAGCGGGAAGAAGCCAGGGACAGTGCTCAGGCCCTGAGTCCAAGGCCCAGGACTGGCTCAAAAAAAAAAAAGAAACTGTCTCTGTAAGACTGATCATCAAGAATACAAAAGACAACAACTGCTGCAGGGATGCAAGGGAAAGAAGGAACTGTATTATATTGTTAGGAGGGTAGAACTAAACATAGAACTATCTTATCAAAAAAACTAGAGAACTATTTTTTTTTTTTTTTTTTTTTTTGCCAGTCCTAGGGCTTGGGACTCAGGGCCTGAACATTGTGCTTGGCTTCTTTTGGCTCGACCTCTTGAGCCACAGCACAGCTTTTTCTGTTTATGTGGGGCTGAGGAATCGAACCCAGGGCTTCTCCATGCATGCAAGGCAAGCACTCTATTGCTAACCCACATTCCCAGTCCCACATAGAACTATCTTATCATCCAGCCTTAAGTCAGGGTATAGTAAAGACACTTGCATATATCTACATTCACTGCTGCACTGTTCACAATAGTCAAGTTATGCAAACAGTCAGGATACACTACAACAAATAAGAAGAAAATATGACACATATATACAATGGAATGGGATGGGAAAAGATGGAGATGAATGATAGAATTTATATTTTTATCAGGTCAGGATATTTTTTATTCTGAAATAGAAGAATTAAAGGGAGATCAGTCTCTAAATTTCAAAGTTCTAGAATTGAAATGTCTTTGTACAGCTATGCGATAAAAACAAATAGTTAAAAAAAAAAAAAAGGACTGCAGGCATGGCTAAGTGGTAACAGTGCCTGCCTAGCAAGCCCAATAATGAAAACCAGAGCTCAAGCTCATCAAAATGCTCAGTCGTGGGGCTGGGAATATGGCCTAGTGGTAAAGTGCTCGCGTCGTATACATCAAGACCAGGAGCAGACCCAACCTGGGCAGAAAAGTTCACAAGCCTATCTCAATAGAGGAAGCATAGCTAGGGAGCATCCTAGCTATGGCTGAAGCTTAACATAAGAAGACTGTGGGGGCTGGGAATATGGCCTAGTGGCAAGAGTGCTTGCCTCGTGTACATGAAGCCCTGGGTTCGATTCCTCAGCACCACATATATAGAAAAATGCCAGAAGTGGTGCTGTGGCTCAAGAGATAGAGTGCTAGCCTTGAGCAAAAAGAAGCCAGGGACAGTGCTTAGGCCCAGAGTCCACACCCCAGGAATGGCAACTAAAACAAAACAAATAAACAAAATGCTCAGTCGTACATGGGTCTTACAGGTTAAGACTTTGTTTCGCAGAGTAACCATAGCATGCTCAGATGAGTGCTGATTAACTCACAGTCTTACTTTATAGAATAAATATCTGGAAGTCACAGTCTCACAAGCCAACAGCTTTCCCTGAACCAAACCATGTCTAGGATGATCATGCTTGCTTTGAGTTTGAAATTTAGAGACGGATCTGCCTTTAATTCTTCTATTTCAGAATAAAAAATATCCTGACCTGATAAAAATATAAAATAGAAAGGCCCTCTAGTGACTCAAAACAGTTTAAACTGTTCCTCATTGGAAATACACAGCCTTAGGTAACTTTGCTGTTCAAGAGCACCACCTGGTGGACAAATGCATTTAAGCTGTTCCATTGTGTGTGTGGGGGGGGGGGGGCGGGGGGGAATGTCCTCTATAGGGTTAAATGACCAAAAATCATTCAATGAAAAGACAACCATGCCTCAGTTAACAAAATGTCATATAAAGGAGCTCACTGTTCTGGTTGTTTATTTTCTGAGACAGGGTCTTGTTATGTAGTTCAGGCTCTTTATGTAGCTTAAATTGGCCTTGAACTTGAAATCCTCCTGCTTCAAACTCCCAAACACTGAACTTAAAAGACAGCAGTCACCACAGTCAGATGAAATAGGCTCTTGACTAATCTGGGCTGGGAGCTGATGGCTCACATCTGGAATCCTAGCCACTGAGGAAGCTGAGATCTGAGGATGGTGGTTCAGTCAGCCCATGCGGGAAAGTCCATGAGATTCTTACTTCTATTAAACACCTAAAAAACTGCAAGTAGAGCTGTGGTTCACAGTGACAGAGCACTAGCCTTGAGCAGAAAGCTCAGAGACAGCACCTAGGCCCTGAGTTCAAGCCCCACGGCAGACAATAAATATACACATACATATATACATACATACATACATACATACATACATACATAAGTAAATCTGGAAGTCACAAAAACTCACAACCAGGTGTGGTAAGGGTACATCTGTAATGCTACCACTAAGGAGATTGGGGCAACAAAACAGCAAGCCAGGGCTACATAGTAAGACCCTGTTTCATAGAAGAAGCCAAGCGCTGCTGGCTCACACCTGTAATCCTGGCTACTCAGGAGGCTGAGATCTGAGGATGGCAATTCAAAGCCAGGCAATTCAAAGCCAGGCCCAGAAGAAAAGTCCCCATGAGACACAGCTCCAATTAACCACTCAAAAACCAGAAGTGGAGCTGTGGCTCAAATAGTAGAACGCTAACCTTGAGCACAAAGAGACTCAGGGCCCAGACTAGCCTTGACCGAAAGCAGCTCAGGGACGGTGCCCTGGCCCTGAGTCTAAGCCCCAGGACTGTCAAAAAAAAAAAAAAAAAGGCCGGGGGGGGGGGGGGGAGGGGGGAATTTCTCAAAGACTTTCCTGCCAGGTCTCGCTTTGACCCACAATCCTCAGACCTCAGCTTCCTGAATAGCATGAGCCACTAGCACCCAGCTAGTATTAACTTTTAATACACTGAAAATATATCACTATTTAATACAAGATAATGTTTTTAATTTAAAAAAGAATACAGGGCTGGGAATATGGCCTAGTGGCAAGAGTGCTTGCCTCCTACACATGAAGCTCTCGGTTCAATTCCCCAGCACCACATATATGGAAAACGGCCAGAAAGGGCGCTGTGGCTCAGGTGGCAGAGTGCTAGTCTTGAGCGGGAAGAAGCTAGGCACGGTGCTCAGGCCCTGAGTCCAAGGTCCAGGACTGGCAATAAATAAATTAATTAATTAATTAATTAAAACAATGCTAAGAACCACAGAAATCTGATATAATAGTGAAGAAAAGAACAAAACAGTGTGTTTAATGCACACTCATTATGATGATTTCAAACATCCCTGAAAGAATCACATTCACTCTTCATGACCTCCTTCCTTCTTCACAGTCTTTCTCATCATTTTCCATCTACTCTAAAAGTGTAAAGACAAGCTATACTTCCAGTATTTGAATTTAAGTATGATCAGTTTTGTTTAGTAATAGCTTCTGTCATGTCTATGCTACAGGAGCACTTGCTGTGTGCCAGTGGCTCATACCTGCAATAACAGCTACTCAGGCGGTTGAGATCTGAGTATCACAGCTTGAAACCAGCCCATTCAGGAAAGCCAATGAGAGTCTTATTTCCAATTAACTACTAAAAAGGTGACTCAAAGCCCCAAGTTCAAGCCCCAAAACTAACACCTAAAGGGGGGGGGGGGGCACTGAACCATCAGTCCAGCTCTGGATGGAGCTCCCTCTGAGACACCACACATGCCATAAAAAAAAAAGTGTGTCTTATACTCCTCACAATGACAGATTCCCAGCTCTCAAACCTGAAAGTTATCAAGATGTTTCCAAGCTGCATGTTTTATTGGATTTTGTCCACTGGATTTTAATAACTAAAGTTACTCAAATTTTAAGTCTAAAGTCAATGTTTCCTTGAAGCAATGCCAATACTAACTGATTTTCAAACACAAGTAGTAAACTGATAAACACAGCAAGCCAAAGTCCACCAGCCTTACCTCTTCAGTCAATGATTATGCTATTTCACACAGGCTACTATGGGACATTTTCATGTCAACTGTTCTGAAAAGTGGTCCTGAATATGTATGTTGCTTCTGATTCTCACTGGAGAGGCTGAGCACAGTGGTTCATGCCTATAGTCCTAGCTACTCAGGAGGCTGAGATCTAAGGATCAAAGTTCAAAGCCAGCCTAGACAGGAAAGTCCTTGAGACTCTTATCTCCAATTAATCACAGAAAAAGCTGGACGTGGAGCTGTGGCTCAAATGAGTGAAAAGAGCTCAGAAGCTCAGGAACAAAGCACAGGCCCAGAGTTCAAGCCCCAGGACCAGCAAAAAAAAAAAAAAAAAAGGTAGGAAACGCATGCAACAGCCATCAACTAGCCTCAACTTTAGAAAAGCAACTTAACCTCTCAGCCCCTTGCTTCATCAGCTGTAAAATCAGAGACCGTGCCCAGACCCCGAATTCAAGGACCACAACCACCCCCCGCAAACCCGCACAAATGCTAAGAACATTCACCTTGTCTCATCTATTCCAGTGGAAATCCCACTGAAGCTGGTTTAATGAGATAGGAACCACATAATGTAATATAAAGTATGATTTGAAATTGGTCATCTTAACACAGCTAGTGCTGAAATAAGGTAAACTGTCCTAATCGTGGAATAACTTTAAAAATACTACTCCCATATAAATTTTTTCAAAAAGCTCTCTCTTGTTGGCCTACAACCCTTTATCATAGGTTATCTCCTACATGCTCCACCTGTCACCTGGCCTAGGAATCACAGGTCTCAGTCTTTACCTTATGAAAAAAATTTTGGTCCTCATCATGGGCAATATGGAGCCACTTGCATCCCCCCAAAATAGAATGATTAGCATGGGAACTATAAGACTGTCTGGGATACTGAATAAGACAGCATCTTCTCAAAAAAAAGAAAAAAGGAAGTCTGTATGAGTTTTATTATCACAAAAGAAGAAATCAGTAAATAATGTATCTAGAACTAAAACATACATTCACACACATACACACACACACACTCACATATTCATCAAGCAACTATTGAACATAAAGAATAATTTAAAACTAGTGTTAGATACACATTGAAATGACCTATAATCCCGGCTATCAGAAAATTGAGGCAGAAAATCTTGAGTTCAAGGCTGGCTTGAGCTACACAACAAGATTCTGTCTCCCAAGGAGACAGGAGTTCATGTAAAATAGTCTTTTGTTTTGTTTTGTTTTTGTTGCCAGTCCTGGGGCGTGGACTCAGGGCCTGAACACTGTCCCTGACTTATTTTTGCTCAAGGCTAGCACTCTACCACTTGAGCCACAGCACCACTTCTGGCTTTTTTTTATATATGTAGTGCTGAGGAATTGAACCCAGGGCTTCATGTATTAATGAGGCGAGCACTTTACCACTAGGCCATATTCCCAGCCCCATGTAAAATAGTCTTTATGGAAAGAAACATTGGAAACACTTCAGAAGCAAAATCTACAACAACCTCCTTGACTCTAATAAGACATATGTACACATATACAAATATGAATGTGTACACACAAAGACCAAAAGAAAATCATAAAAAGGTTATTTTGCATTTGTGTTTGATAACTTTTGAGCAGCTTTTATTTTCTTAATTTTTTTCTACATTTTCAAATTTTCCTACCTGAGTATGATCTACTTTGAACAAGAAATTCTCAACAGAGGGTACTTATTCAAATGAAAATATAGAAAGAGTATAGAGAAAGTATTTGTTTTTAGCTTTTATTTTCAATATTCTGAGTATACTCTTACTTAAAACACCAAGTAACAAACAATAAACACTTGCTACCCTATGTCTCTCCCACTTTATTCGCTAAAGGATTTTTTGTGGTTTTTTTTTGTGGGGGGCGGGACCAGTCCTAGGCCGTGAACTCAGGGCCTGAGCACTGTTCCTGGCTTCTTTTTGGCTCAAGGCTAGCACTCTGCCACTTGAGCCACAGCGCCACTTCTGGCCATTTTCTGTATATGTGGTGCTGAGGAATCGAACCCAGGGTCTCATGTATACGAGGCAAGCACTCTTGCCACTAGGCCATATTCCCAGCCTCTAAAGGATTTTTTAAACAAACCTAAACCAACTACATGAGAGCTTGTCTCAAACGCAAAACAAAAATCCTGATTTCATGTCATTTCATTAATTTTCAATGTGCCTCGAACTTAAAACCCAAAGTGCTGAAATCCACATGTAAATGACCTCCTCCACCTACTTCAGTGAGCACCTTTAAAGGTTAAAACAATTCACAGCCACTATGGCAGCATTAGATCCAAGAAGACATGGTCACATCTACTTCTCAGTCTAGCTCAAAAATAATGGTTTTTCCCAAATAACACCAGCAATTCATATAGAATCTATATAGGAAATGTGAAGTTATGCCACTACCTCGCATCCAGAATACAAAAACCAGTGTGAGGGCTGGGAATGTGGCTTAGTGGTAGAGTGCTTGCCCAGCATGCATGAAGCCCTGGGGTCGATTCCTCGGCACCACATAAAGAGAAAAAGCCAGAAGTGGTGCTGTAGCTCAAGTGGTACAGTGCTAACCTTGAACAAAAGGAAGCCAGCGACAGTGCTCAGTCCCTGAGTTCAAAACCCCAGGACTGGCAAAAAAGCAAACAACAACAACAAAAAAAAAGCAGTGTGAATAAATTCTGAAAAGCAGGAAGAAAGGGAGAGTATACACAAGTCTTGAACAGACACATCAGTAAAGAGGATGTCCAAAAGGGAAACCTAAATACCAATATCCACAGGAAAATCATCATCCTGCATCTTGAAAACACAAGCTACTACTATGCATACTACTCATGCCCAAAAGAGGGACTAAACTCGACACATGAAATACCAACTATCAGGCTTTCAGGAGATGGGCAGTGGAAACTCACCACCACCATTCCTAGAAGCTGTTCATGGAAAATGCTTTCTTCTGCAGCTAGCCATGTGCCAGATGAGGACTACTCTAATTTTCATACCAACAGAAAGAAAGGTATGCTTCCTCATCCCAGAAACATATAGGAAACATTCACTGGTTGAAAGAAAGGCTACAGGAGAACACACGTCCATCTAAGTATGTATCACCCCAAAGGTGTCTGTCTGTCTGTCTCTCTCTCTGTATGTGTGTGTGTGTGTTTCTGTCTCTCACACACACACAATTATGGTGATATCTTATCTCAACAATTAAGTTGAGCTTAAGGTTGGTGGTAGATTCTTATAACCCTAGTGGTACAGGAGGCTTAAGTAGAAAGACTGAAATTCAAAGACAGTTTAATACCCTATCTGAAAAATAACCAAAGCAAAAAGGGCTAAAATCATGGCACAACTGGGAGAAGAACATTTGTGTAGCTAGTGTGAGATGTGGAGTTATGAAATCCAGTGCTGGAAAAAATAAATAAATAAATAAATAAACTAAAAATATATTACACAAAAACTGTAATGGCATGTTTCTTTCAAAAATACAATTTGTGAAAAACAGCATATAAGAAGAGTGGTAGGGGGGCTGGGGATATGGCCTAGTGGCAAGAGTGCTTGCCTCATATACATGAGGCTCTGGGTTCAATTCCCCAGCACCACATATACAGAAAATGGCCAGAAGTGGCGCTGTGGCTCAAGTGGCAGAGTGCTAGCCTTGAGCAAAAGGAAGCCAGGGACAGTGCTCAGGCCCTGAGTCCAAGCCCCAGGGCTAGCCAAAAAAAAAAAAAAAAGAAGACGACTGGTAGGAGGGGAAAAAAGCAAAAGAATAAAATGTGATGCCACTTGCCTATAATCCCAGAATTCAGGAAGCTGAACAGACTAAGTGCCAGTGCTTCACATCTGTAATCTTAGCTATCAGGAGGCTGAGATAGGAAGGTCTCAGTTCAAAGTTAGCCTGGGAAGAATATTCTGAGCAGAAAATTCCATTACACTCTTATCTCCAATTAACCAGCAAAAGGCCAGAAATAGAGGTACGGCTCAAGTGGTTGAGCACCAGCATTGATCAAAAAAGCAAAGCAAGAGTACAAGTTCAAACTTCAATACCAACACAAAAATAACGGAAGCTAAGGCAAGAGAATCATGGGTTTGAGACCAACCTAAACAACATGGCAATAACCTGTCTCCCAGACACTGGGGAGGAGATGTAGGAACAGAATAAGAAAAATGATATAAGAGAGAATAAGGATAAATATAAGCCTTTTCCAACGTAGCATTTAGATAACTAGAGATAAAGCAAAATAAGTCTGAAATATTGCTTCTGTTATCAGTGATAGTACATGGGAAATATTTCCTGGTTTCCAGTCACATTTTTATAACACATAGCTAGATATACTGGTCAGTTACATTATGCTTATACCGTCGTTATTTGTATAAGTTGTCTTCAATCTGAAAAACACTAGCCACAGAATTCCTGCTGCTGACTCTTCATTCTTCCTGAGCTAAAGGAGTCATGACTAACTAAAATAAATGAATGCTTCTCGAACACCAAAACATTCTTTACTACTGTAAGTATACCTCATCATATATGCTCCCATTAATATCTGCACCATAGATAGGTGCCACAAAAGTTAAATTTTTCCAGTATTTGCGCTCCAAATCTTCATAATCCAAGTATCTTGGAGTACAATATCTGTAAAAGATAAAAGAAAAAGAGCAATTTTTAGCTTTTTCACATTCATTTAAATTACTTTCTAAGCAAAATCCTATTCAAACAAAAATATTACAGACATCTATGTTTTCAAACCCAGTAAACACATAAATGTATTTAATTCTGATCACTTTATATTTTTGTTTTTTTAATAATACCAGGGTGTGTGCTCAGGGCCTCTCAGTAGCTCACTGCTAATCATGGCTGGCACTCTACCATTTGAGTCATACCTCCCAGCCAGCTTTTTGCTACTTAATTGGAGACAAGTCTTACAGACTTTTCTGCCAAGGCTGGCTTCATACTGTGATCTTCTAGGGCTGAGCCTCCTGAGTGTAAGCATGCACTCTGGCTCACTTTGCCATCTTTATTAGTGTGGAAAGTACCTTCACAAAAGTATTGAGGAGAGTTTAAAAAAGCATTATCTGAGCTCTTGAATTATTACTAAAACCTTTAAGCAATTATACAAGGATATTTTAGAGATTTATAGGTACAAGATCTAACACGTCTGAAAAACTAAGAACCCCACTAAAAATTCATTAAATATGCTAATTATAGAAAAAAAAAGAAACTTTTTAGATAGCTGGAATGAGAGAACAGTTGGGTACAACATTCCAGAATAGAATGTTTCAGTACATACCAATTGTCAAATATATATAACCTTAACCCGCTTAAAATGTACCTCTAAACAAGACAATGTTAGAAATTAACTGTACAGCTGGCGGGGAGGGGGTGTTGGGAGGTGGGAAAGTGGGAGAAAATGAGGGAGAGGTAACAAGTTTGACAAAAAATGTACTCACTACCTTACGTATGTAACTGTAACCCCTCTGTACATCACCTTGACAATAAAATTAAGTATTTTTTAAAAGTAGCTCTAGGGGGGCTGGGGATATAGCCTAGTGGCAAGAGTGCCTGCCTCGGATACACGAGGCCCTAGGTTCGATTCCCCAGCACCACATATACAGAAAACGGCCAGAAGCGGCGCTGTGGCTCAAGTGGCAGAGTGCTAGCCTTGAGCGGGAAGAAGCCAGGGACAGTGCTCATGCCCTGAGTCCAAGGCCCAGGACTGGCCAAAAAAAAAAAAAAGAAAAAAAAAAAAGTAGCTCTAGAAATTCATCAGGATAAGACAGACTTGTACAATGACAGGCAGATGCAACAGAGACTGAAAATATAAGCTAAGAGGCAACAATGAAGAGTTTTTAAAAATACAAACATGAATAAGGTAGGTCTCCAAATATATTGACATTTAAAAAATCCTTCTAGGAGCTGGGACTATGGCCTAGTGGCAAGAGTGCTTGCCTCGTATACATGAAGCCTTGGGTTCGATTCCTCAGCACCACATATCTAGAAAATGGCCAGAAGTGGCGCTTGTGGCTCAAGTCCTGGGCCTTGAGTCCAAGCCCCAGGACTGGCAAAAAAAATAAAAATAAAAATAAAAAATCCTTCTATACTGAGTAGTTTACAGATTATTGTAAGCCTGCTGATTAAAAAGAAGAAGTCTACGGCCATACCACCCTGAACGCGCCCGATATCGTCTGATTAAAAAGAAGAAATACCAAGTTGGAGGTGTGGCTCAAGTGAGAGCACCAGCCAATGAGCAAAAGATACTGAGTTCAAGGGGCTGGGAATATGGCTTAGTGGTAGAGTGCTTGCCTTGCATGCATGAAGCCCTGGGTTGGATTCCTCAGCACCACATAAACAGAAAAAGCTGGAAGTGGCACTGTGGCTCAAGAGGTAGAGTGCTAAACCTGAGCAAAAATAAGAAGCCAGGGACAGTGCTCAGGTCCTGAGTCCAAGCCCCAGGACTGGCAAAAAAAAACCCAAAACAAAACAAAAAAAAAAAACAAAAAAAACAACTGAGTGCAAGTCCCAGTCTCAGACAAAAGAAAAAATGAGGGCTGGGGATATAGCCTAGCGGCAAGAGTGCCTGCCTCGGATACACGAGGCCCTAGGTTCGATTCCCCAGCACCACATATACAGAAAACGGCCAGAAGCGGCGCTGTGGCTCAAGTGGCAGAGTGCTAGCCTTGAGCGGGAAGAAGCCAGGGACAGTGCTCAGGCCCTGAGTCCAAGGCCCAGGACTGGCAAAAAAAAAAAAAAAAAAAAAAAAAAAAAAATGAACAAATACCTCTAACCACATATTAAGTGGTCCGAAAGAAATGTATACCAAATTATTATTAAGTTATTTCTCACATAGGAAGTACAGAAAAGTACTAATCCTTCTGTGTTATTTGGATTGTTAACAATGACCTCATATTATCAAAAAAAAAAATGCCAATGTTTCTTCATGAGGAAAATAAGCAGTAGTCAAGTATGGTGGCAAACACTTAAAATCCCAGGTACACAAGAGGTATAGGCAGAAGGATCCCAACCTGAAGCCAGCTCCAGGCAAAAACACAAAACACTATCCAGAAAATAAATAAAGCATAGCTCAGGTGACAGCCTGGCTAGCAAGTAGAAGGCCCTGAGTTCAAACCTCAGTACAGGGAGCAAGGGGAGGAAAATACGCAAATTAAAAAGACAAGTACATGGCTTCACTCATATGCGGAAGACAGACATACAAGATATACACATTTATAGACATGAATATATGCATAGACACATATACCTACTTGTTTACACACAGACACAAATGTGCAGAATATGGTTCTAATTATGGAAGTAGAAAAAGAGGAGAAAGAGTGAAGGGAAAAGATGAAGATGAACAGTTTTGAAGTATAGTGCAACTATGTATATGACATTATCAGTGAGAAGCCTCAGTGAAAGCTCTGATCACTAAGGGGGAGAGAAAGCAATAGGTTATTTTGAGCAAACATAAAGTATGCGTCTCTGAAGTACTAGGGTGAAACCTCTTGGTGTTGTTAATATACACTAAAAAAAAAAAGTGAGTGATAGGAAGCTCTGTTGAGGGTAGGCACCAGTGGGAGGGGAGGGTTAACAAAGAAGGTGAGTATGGATATGATTGGTACAACTGATATACAGGTATAAAAAGAGAAAAATGAAACCTGCTAGACTTGTTTTAAGAAAGGGGAATGGGATAAGATGGTGATGGAGGGGATGAAATTGATGGGGTTATATTGTATTCATGTGTGGAAATGTCACAATGAACCCACCCTTACACAACATAGGTATGTTACTAAAGAGTACTACTAGGGGCTGGGAATGTGGCTTAGTGGTAGAGTGCTTGCCTAGCATGCATTAAGCCCTGGGTTTGATTCCTCAGTACCACTTAAACAGAAAAAGCCAGAAGTGGCGCTGTGGCTCAAGTTGGAGTGTACTAGTCTTGAGCAAAAGAAGCTCAGGGACAGTGCCCAGGCCCTGAGTTCAAGCCCAAGGATTGGCAAGACATAAAATTAGATTATATTAGATTTAAATAAAACAATGGTGCCATTCCAATTCATTCAATCTGTTTTTCAAGTAACTGAAGGCTTAAACATTGTCACACAGAGAAAATTTGCCTAAAAACAAATAACTTGCCATAATCAAAAGTTCATGTCAATTAAAGATAAAAAGACTCATTTACAGCTATTATGAGGAAGGTCAAACTATGGAACATGTACCTAGCAATAAAGCAAAGGTTAGGATACAACACCCAAATAAGAGCAAACAAATGAAGCTAAATGAGGGCCAAAAGACATTGGGGCAGACTCATTCTTGTTATCATGTTCACATAAATGTTTGAAAGAAATACAAATAGCAAACAAAATCAACTCACTTGCCACTGTTGGCCAGTTGCCTGAACTCCTTCACAGTCATGGCCTTTTTCTGGATGTTGTATTGAGTAAACAGTCCCGATTGCCCTGTGACCATCTGCTGAATTGGCGCTGGAATAAGCAAATTATCAATGTCATCATAGCATTGTCTTGGCTTCCATTCCTTTGGAGGAATCACCTAAAAGTAAAATAAAATATTATTATCCTGAGTCCAGGCACCAATGATTCATGCCTGTAATGCTAGCTACTCAGGAGGCTGAGATGTGAGGATTGTAGTTAGAAGCCAGCCCAGGCAAGAAAAATCTGTGACAACTTGCAAAACCACTTGGTGTAAACCAACTGAACAATTCATGGGGGGGGAGAGGGAAAAGGGGAGGAGGGAGGGGGGAGTGAGGGAGGAGGTAACAAACAGTACAAGAAATGTACCCAAGGCCTAACGTATGAAACTGCAACCTCTCTGTACATCACTTTGACAATAAATAAGAAAAATAAATAAATAAAAACCATAAAAAACCGTCTGTGACCGTCTTATTTCCAAGTAACCACCAAAATCCAGAAGTGGAGCTGTGGCTCAAGTGGGAGAGCACCAGCCTTGAGTGAAAACGCTAAGGAGTTCAAGGTCCAATACCAATACACATACATACACATATACACATACACACACACATGCACACACACACACACACACACACACACACACACAGGTTTATAATCCACATACCAGTGCCAAAAAGGGCTGGACGTATGGTTCAGTAGTACAGCACCTATATACCAAGTGTGAAGTCCTGATTCAACCCTAGTTGTGGGGAGCAGGGGGGGGATTTGATCATAAAATTTAAAGACACCTAGAAGTAAATAAGTAGCTGAAGTTCAAATGGTTATAGACTAATTGAGTTGAAATTCAAAGTCAAACAGTATGACACTAGAATTCACACTGAGCCATTATATTACCCTGCCTCTTGATAAAAGGCGAAAATAGGGGCTGGGAATATGGCCTAGTGGCAAGAGTGCTTGCCTCATATACATGAAGCCCTGGGTTCAATTCCCCAGCACCACGTACATAGAAAACGGCTAGAAGTGGCACTGTGGCTCAAGTGGTAGAGTGCTAGCCTGAGCAAAAAGGAGCCAGGGACAGTGCTCAGGCCCTGAGTCCAAGCCCCAGGACTGGCAAAAAAAAAAAAAAAAAAGGACGAAAAAATGTCTATTTCAATCTTTATGCCTCAGAATGTTATCTGGACATCTTATTGCTATTTACATTAATATGAAAAAGCAAATGTTTCTTTAGTTTTCTTTATAAACTTCTTACGCAATGTGGAAAATAGCATAATGGTAAACTAGTAAATATTTAAAAATTCACTTTCTGGGAAGATGGGAGTAACTTTGACATGTATCTTCTGCTCATTGACACAGTGTACCTCCTCCTGCATAACCACAGTGAACATGCCAGTGTGACATCCCTGCTGAATGTAGAGCTAAAAAGAGATGTGTACTAAGCCAGGCATAGTAGGATATACCTGCAATATCAACACTCAGGAGACTGAAGTAGCTGGGAGCCAGTAGTTCATGCCCATAATCCTAATCAGGAAGCTGAAATCTGAGGATCTCGGTTCAATGACAGGCAGGAAAGTTCATGAGACTCTTTCATCTCCAATTAACCACCAGAAAACTGGAAGTAGTGCTGTGGTTCAAGTGGTAGAGCACTAGCCTTGAGCTGAGGAACACAGGGACAGCACCCAGGCCCAGAGTTCAAGCCCCACAACAGACCAAAAAAAGGGAGACTGAAGTAGAATATTGTGTGTCCCAAACCATCCTGGGCTACAAAGACTCTGATTCAAAAAACAGGAGTCAGTGGCTCATGCTTCGAACTCTAAGGGTTGAGATTCAAAGCCAGCCTGAGGAGAAAAGTCCATAAGACTGTTATTTTCAACTAACCAGGAAAAAATCCAGACTGGCAGAGCAACAGCCTCCAGCAAAAAAAATAAAAAACAACTGACAGCATGAGGCCCTGATTTTAAGCCCCAGTACTGGAGCAACAAAGGAAGAGGGGAAGAAGGAAGAAACAGTGATAGAGGAGTTATGATTGGAATCTATATCATGCATGAGTGAAAGTGTCACAATGAAATTCCTTCCTAATATGCTAATAAAATATATATTCTTAGTTCAAGCCACAGGATTGGCACAAATAAATCAGCATAATAAATATTTTATATACATATATAACTATTATATATGTATATAAAATTTTACATGTTATATATGTAAAAATTATATATATATATCATTTTTAATGAGGTTCACCTTCTTGATATTATAGGCAGAATGCACATTTTACATCACTATTCCCCAACCCAGACTACTGTTCCTGATGTAACATTTCCAGCTACCATTTGCATTTACACTATGTAAATTTTACAAACTTTGAGTAGTTGTACAAAGGGGCTTCAATTCAACATGTCAATTTATGAATGCAATGCGTAGGTGTCACCCTTCCATCATTCTCCCCTCCTGCACTAAGCATTTTGAAAATAGTTTCTACCAGCACAACCTAGTACTGACAAGAGGCAAAAGGAGGGGAAGCTATGCTGCTCCTGTCTTCATCTTGTGATGAAGCTGTACTCTCTGGGCTGTTTATAAAGCTAAAGAATCATGTGTATAAACTATGACCAGGGCAGTCTCTGTCCAATTACTGTTGGGGACAAATTTCATCCATCTCATATATTTTAAAAGTTTATCATTATCTGCCTCCAACATGAAAAAGTTTTGCCAACACTTTTCCAACTAGAATTACCACAAGTGCAATCAGACCTAACGTATCAAACCTTGACTCCAGAATAAAAGTAAAATCCAAGTACATATCTAAAAAAAAAAACTAATTAGAAAATAAACAAAATGGGCTGGGAATATGGCTTAGCAGCAAGAGTGCTTGCCTCGTATACATGAAGCCCTGGGTTCGATTCCTCAGCACCACATATATAGAAAAGGCCAGAAGAGGCGCTGTGGCTCTAGTGGCAGAGTGCTAGCCTTGAGCAAAAAGAAGCCAGGGACAGTGCTCAGGCCCTGAATCCAAGTGCCAGGACTAGCAAAATAAATAAATAAAATTATTTTTTAAAAAAACAGTTCATCAATATCTGCCTCCAACATGAAAAAGTTTTGCCAACACTTTTCCAACTAGAATTACCACAAGTGCAATCAGACCTAACGTATCAAACCTTGACTCCAGAAATAAAAGTAAAATCCAAGTAGACATCTAAAAAAAAACTAATTAGAAAATAATCAAAATGGGCTGGGAATATGGCCTAGTGGCAAGAGTGCCTGCCTCGTATACATGAGGCCCTGGGTTCAATTCCCCAGCACCACATATACAGAAAATGGCCAGAAGTGGCGCTGTGGCTCAAGTGGCAGAGTGCTAGCCTTGAGCAAAAAGAAGCCAGGGACAGTGCTCAGGCCCTGAGTCCAAGGCCCAGGACTGGCAAAAAAAAAAACAGAAAATAATCAAAATAAATAATAAGCCAAAGTCTCTACTATTAGAACTATTCCACCACTATCTTTGAATCATAAACTAAGACAAACTCACTAAGCTGTCAACACTACATTACAAAGAGCCTTCCCACACTCTGTTCTTCAAGACTATATAAGCAAACTAGCTTTGTAATTGCAGTCTTGATTTTTCACTGTAACATCTGACTTGGTGCAATTCGGTACATCTGTTACTGTGGAAACTTCCACAACAAAAAGGAAGATAGGCAATGTTGAGTTTATATGATTTGACATAAAAGATGGTAAAAATGATTAGAACAAATAAATAAGAAATAGGAAATAGGAAATTAACATGGGATAGAATAAATTAATCTCCAGCTCTGTCAATAAGTCTTGCCTTACTTAAGGAGGCATTTTTGGACTCAGGTGTGTCTTGTAATTGTAGTTCTCATTAACTTTCTTCTGTCTCATAATGCTAGGAGCAGCTCAGGTGGACTTTACGTATAGCTCCCTTGTGAGGGGAGCTATTGCTTCCTCTTCTAACGTTACTAAACATGTCACCCTCTCACTAGATAATATACTAATCTCAGTGGAAACAATGTGTTTTCAAAAACCAGAAGGAGAGAAAATAGGACAAAGGGCTGCATTCAGAGACCAAAGGAGAAAGTCATATCCAGAATCCATTCTGCCAATCCTTAGTAAACCATTACAAGTTCATTTAACTTCGTTAAATGACTCTGAAAGAAGACATTTGCTTCAACTAAAGAATGATTTGCTTCATAAAGGTAATGTTGAAGTGCTAAGATGCCAAAAATGAAATCTTTTAAGAGCTACCCCAATAAAGAAGGTAAGCTAAGCCTGGAAATTCATTCTAAACCTTTACTTTCTGTTTTCTCCTTTTTCAAGTCTCACCCAATTCTAGTTAACACTCAATCTAATATCCCTAAATTGTAAACCTTTTCCAAGATTGACTTTGAGCCTTAACAAACATAAAACTAAACAACAGGCCCTCCAGGGACACATGTCAGACACAGTGAAGAATTGGATTACAGGGTTTGGGAATATGGCCTAGTGGTAGAATGCTTGCTTCATATACATGAAGCCCTGGGTTCAATTCCTCAGCACCACATATATAGAAAAAGCCAGAAGTGGCACTGTGACTCAAGAAGTAGAGTGCTAGGCTTGAGCAAAAAGAAGTCAGGGACAGTGCTCAGGTCCTGAGTTAAGGCCCCAGGACTGCACCAAAAAAAAAAAAGAATTGGGTTACAAGTAGTATCCACTGGAGGTAAGAACCTGATGTCCAATCCTGACAGTTCAAGAAGTTCTCTGCTCAGCTACACCTGCTCTCCACATGAGACCTTCACAGCGGAGATGGAGAGTCCAGGTAAAACCTTCACACTGATGTGATCAAGCACTTCATCTCAATGATGGGCTCCGCCAGAGATCAGGCATTCATGTAGACATGATGCTGACATGTCTACAGGTTTCAGTCTTACAAGTCCCAGATTAGAAACCAATTGATTAGATCAATTAAACTGAAGTAACTAAAATAAAATACATTTTTCCTCAGGTAAGTTTTAAATTAAACTTCATTCCTCCCTCTCTAGTTACAAGAGATGGATTTCACTCTTTCAGAATTCTGTGATCTACCAGAGTCCAAACACACAATGCAGTTCTCCAAACTTTACTGAACACACCTATGATTCTGAATGTGTCATTTATCATCATTTCTTACAGGTATTATCTGGCACCTATAAGAAGAAAAGAGAAGGCTTTCAAACACATCTAAACTATAGACTGCTTCTCTCTTCTTCACTGGTCTAGGATACATCACTTTTTCGTCACTTGACACAACTGCCCTGACAAGAGTCACTGAATGCTCTCTCCCCATAGACCCACAAAATTCATTCTTTACATAGAAGCCAGTTATCTTCCAAAAAGAAGGGGAGGGGGCACAAAAACAACAAAATAAATAACCAGGCACCAGTAGATCACATATCTAAGTGTAGCTGCTAAGGAGGCTTAAGATCTTAAGATGAAGGTTCAAAGACAGCCCAGGCAGGAAAATCTGAGAGATTCTTACCTCCAATTAGCCTGAAGTGGAGCTGTGGCGCAATGACACAGCACCAGCCTCAAGTGAAAAAGCTAAGGGACAAGTGCCCATGCCCTCAGTTCAAGCTCAAGTATGGACACAAAAACAAAAACAGAAACAAAATAGATAAACTGTCACCACATCTTCTTTTCCTTTGTATTTAGAATGAACATCTGATCATTTTCATGATTCCTTCTGCACTTTCACCACCTCCTAAACCTGCCCACCAGTGCCAACTCCCTATTCCTCCCATGCATGAAGTTCAGACCAGTTTCTACACTCTGGACTTACTATTCTTTCTGTTGCCACATCTTGAGAAGGCTGGAGTTTTTGGTTTGGTTAGGGCTTTTTCTGTTGATTTCTGTTATCTCATTTTTTTGTTTTGGCAGTACTGGGATTTGAACTCAAGGCCTATACTTGCTAAGCTACTGCTCTATGGCTGAGTCATACCTCCAACCCTACTTTTTGCTAGGTTTTTTGGAGACAGAATCTAAGAACTTTTCTGCCCAGGCTAACTTCAAACTGCAATCTCTTTTTACCCATTGGGTTTGTGTCTGCTTAAACGTCCATTTCTCATCATTACAACATGCTATCACCAATATTTAAGGTCCATGAAGCAAGGATTTGGTCTATTTTGTACCTCCAGTACCCTCACACACTCTTGGCACATAGCACGAACTCTTCACATTTGGTGAAAAAAATAACTAAAAATAAAATAGAATAGACAAAGAAAAAACTGATCGTGGTTGCCTAGGGCTGCGAGGGGCAATGGGTGGTGACCGGGAGTGGGAATTGACTGCTTAATGGGTACAGTCTTTCTATGATGATGAAAATGTTCCGAAATGCAACAGTAGTGACAGATGGACAACTCAATAAACTACAAGCCCCTGAGTTACTATTTTAAGTGGGTATACAACATCTTACATAAAGTATATCTCAAAAACGTCACGTACTCATTGTACTTACAAACTGACATGTTGGATTGAAACTCCTTTTTACAACTATTTAAAGATATTTAAAACTTTGAACTTTTTAAATCTGCTTTTCATATTTTAGAATCAGAATTTAAATGACAAACAAAAAACACAAGAAGTAAGGGAGAGAAAATTGATGAAACTATTAATACACTCACATACCTCTAAAACCCAATACAGGCATATCTCTGGTTTCTATGAAGCATTTCAGATTCGTAAAGAAAGAAGAGAAAAGAATCAGTAGTCTAAGAACATGGCCACAAGCATGGCTGAAATGGTACAGTGCTTGCTTAAAGACAACGGAAAAGAATGGACACTGGTAGCTCACACTTGTGACCTTAGTTACAAAGCAGACTAAGATAGGGATCATGGTTCAAAGCCAGTCTGAGCAGGAAAGTCTGTGAGACTCATCTCCAATTAACTACTCAAAAACCAGAAGTGGAGCTGTGGCTCAAATTGGTAGAGGTCTAGCCTTGAGCAAAAGAGCTCAGGTACAACACCCAGGCCCTGAGTTCAAGCCCCACAATGGACCAAAAAGAAAAAAGAAAAATAAGATCACTATTATTTGAGGAAGGAAATCAATATCACACATGGATTAACAGGACAAACACATTACAATTTTTTTTTTCCTATGGAAGACACAATGGAGCATAACTGAAGGCCAAGTGATCTGACCATAATCACCTTTGCAAGACCAGCTCGGTGAGCTCCTTTCGACTCCATGTAGGCAAGGTATTTGTTGAACTCCCGGAACTCCTCCATGGAGGGTCTGAAAGTCATTATCTTACAGCTGGGGTTCAGGGGGCTCCCCGCCTCTGCCACCTCCATGATGGCTAAGGTAGTCTCTGTAGAGAAGAGGATAGAATCATCAGCACTGAATTATTTGTGCTTAAAGTTAGTGGTCTTTTCTCCTAAGCACCATATAAGCAATCCCCTGAAATCACCCCACACAGCAGAAGCTCTGCTTTCCAGTCACTTCCTACTCCCTCCCCCATTGTGACTGAGACTCCCCATCTCTCTGATAAAATGGCAGACTGGTCATCTCTTGCCAAGCCCCTATTCCTGGCACAGAATCACAGTCTGACTGTACTGCTGGCCTACTCAAAATCCTTCCAAGTAAAAATAAATTTTTCTACCACTGCAAGACCACAAAAGATGTTATTCTTTTGGGCAGCAGGGGAGGGGAGAGTTTGTTTTGTCTAGACAGGAACTTGAACCCCATATCTTATGTTTTCACTCACTGGCTTGGTGCCTTACACCCTGTGCCACATCTCTAACTACAAGATGTTGCTCATGTACCAGTTCTGAAAGAAACTCTTGTCACTCACACATGCATATATCTAAAGGCTTCTTTTGGCTAAGTAGAGGACACTCAATATTCCCAGCAGTTGACTGAAATATGCTTCCAGCTTGTTCTAATATTGTCCTGTAATAACTTACAAACTAACCATCGAATAAAGCCACCAGGCACTAGTTGAAAGCACTAAGAACAAAGAAAGAGGTAGGTGACTCTACCTTCCAAGCTCACTGTCTGGGGGCTGAAAAAACTTCAAAAATGCATACAAGAAAGAACTAACTCTACTAGACTAATTACAAGTCACTTCCCTAGAAAGGGGTGGAGTTGGAGTTAAAGACTCACAAGAAGATATAGCAGCTGGTCACATGAGAGAATGACTATTCCAGGAAGTGGAGATAGTCGGGACATATTGCAGGAACTGAGAAACAGAGTGTCTAGAGCTTAGAAACCAAAATTTCAAAAGATACATAAAATAATCAGTGCTAGGGGAGTGGCTCCAGTGGTATAGCATTTACCTAGTAAGCACAAAGCCCTAAATTAATCCCATAGCACACATATGCATAGTGCACACATGTAGGTAGTTAGCAGCTTTTGCTGCAAAAACAATAACTTATGCAGTCAATGAGTGAAATGATTCCTTCAATGAATGTTTATGGAGCACCTAACACATTCCAGACAGGGAAAATACAAAGATGAATAAAGAAGTACTGAAGTAAGCGGGGCGCTGATGGCTTACGCCTATAATCCTAGCTACTGGGGAGGCTGAGACATGATGATTGCAGTTGGAAGCCAGCCTGGGCAGGAAAAGCTGTGAGACTCTTACTCTAATCCCCAATTAGCCACCAAAAAGCTGGAAATGGCGCACTGTGACTCAAAGTGGAAGAGCACTAGCCTTGAGCAGAAGAGCTTAAAGACAGTGCCCAGGGCTGAGCTCAAGTCCAACACTGACCAAAACAAAAAAAAACAAAAAACAAAAAAAAAAAAACACTGGAGTGACTAATTCAGAAAGACCCAACAAACCACTTCCAGATGCTGAATGTCTGAAATCCTCTTTGAAGGAAGTTCCCCACCCCCCTCATTTGAGGGGAGAGGGAGTGACAGTCCTGAGACTTAAATTTAGGGCCTGGATGATGTCCCTGAACTTTTTTGCTCCTGGCTAGCACTCTACCACTTATAAGCCATGGCTCAACTTCCAACTTTTTGGTGGTTAACTGGAGATCAGTCTCAGGAACTTTTCTGCCTAAACTGAGGGCGGGGGGGGTGGGGGTGGGGGGGGTATGTAGCTCAGGTGGTAGAGGTAGAATACCAGCTATGAGCATGAAAGCCAAGCATGAGAGCAAGGTTCTGAATTCAAACCTCAGTACCAGATTGAAGTTCCTAGTCTTGGTCTTAACATATTTTCCTCCACACAAACATAGGTGCATACACCCAAAGCTATGGCCTGCAGAATAAATTCTCACTCTATATAGTAAGTACAATGTTCTTTACATGCATCCAAATTTAGCTCTTGCTTAACCCCAGCCTCATCCATCACCACTAACTATACTGTTCATCCATCCTTGCCTGTCTGCAGAGACTGGACTCCTCCTCCTAGGACACTCAAGTCTAAGGATGCTCAATCAAGTCCTTTATATAAAATAGCTCAATGTTCACATATAACCTATCTGTTAGTCAATGCAAATGCTAAATGAATAGTTATGCTACACTGCTGAATTTAAAAATCTATATATGCACATTTTTCAAATATTTTTTATCCTCAGTTCAATTCATTGAGGCTTAACACTCAAATACAGAAGGCCAACTGCATTTCCCACAGTACTTGCAGACTTGTGCTTCTCTAACAAGTAAAGCTCTCGAGTCTTGGAACATTACTCCCTCCTCTTAAAGCAGTGTGCCTGCTTCCTGACCTGGCAAACTCCAGCCTATGCTTGAGATTGTCAACTTTCTGGCAAGGACTGAGTGGCCACCCCTGCATTTCCCCACCCTTTCTGCATGTCACAGCCTCACCCAGCTGCTAGCACTTCCAACCACGCACTGAACTATGAGCTCTCAAAGGAAAGGCAGACTCACCATCTCTGTCAGCCCTGGCATACAGCCTGGCACCAGCCTGCTGTAATAATCATTTGTCAAATGCATAAAAGAATAAAAACCAAACTATTAAAGTATTTAAATAAAAGGATGCCAAATTCAGGTCATTTTCTGTCTGGGATGTGCATGTGTGGTGGTACTGAGGCGTGTGTGTGTGTGTGTGTGTGTGTGTGTGTGTGTGTGTGTGTGTGTGTGTATGGTGGTACTGAAGCTTGAACTTGGGGGTCTGAGAGTTGTGCCTAAGCTCTTTTGCTTAAGGCTAGTGCTCTACCACTTGAAGCACAGCTCTACCTTCCAGCATTTTGTGGTTAATTGGAGATAAGATTCTCTCAGAAGCCAGGCACTGGTGGGTCAGGCCTGTAACCCTAGCTACTCAGGAGGCTGAAATCTGAGGAACATGGTTCAAAGCCAGCCTAAGCAAGAAATTCCAATTAACCATCAAAAAGCAAAAAGTAAAGTTGTGGCTTAAATGAGAATACTAGCCTTGAGCAAAAAGGTAAAGGACAGTACCCAGGCCCTGTGTTCAAGCCCCAAGCCCCAGTCACACACACACCACACCACACACACACACACACACACACACACACACACACACACACACACACACACACCACTATCAGGCTAAAGCAAGATAATCACAAGCTTGAGGTCAGCCTGGGCTACATAGCCAAGCTGTCTCAAAAAATACCTGCAATAAATGAGCAGCAATGAAAAGTAAACCTTAGCTGTGACCTAGCTTTCTAGCTAGGGGAGAAATATATTTTGTCCCTTTCCAAACATCACTTCTCCTTTGTCTACACAAAACAAGTTCCACATACAAATTACATACACCAAAAACCTAGTTGGCTTAAGTTTCACAAGTTTTTAATCTATAAACCCAACATGTGATCATCATAAAATTTTTAAATAACTCAATATACTTAACCCTACTATCTAAATCTCTGCCAATATTATAGGCAAATAAATCTAGTATTAAATTTCATGTATTTGATACCAATAGCATTGATTTTTGGACATTTATGTACACTTTAAGTTCTTTGAGGGGGAGACCATTTATACTTATTCTTTTTTTTTGCTTGCTTGCTTTATTTTTTGCCAGTCCTGGGGCTTGAACTCAGGGCCTGAGCACTGTTCCTGGCTTCTTTTTGCTCAAGGCTAGCACTCTACCACTTGAGCCACAGCGCCACTTGTGGCTTTTTTCTATATATGCGGTGCTGAGGAATCAAACTTCATGTACACAAGGCAAGCACTTTACCACTAGGCCATATTCCCACCCCCTATACTCATTATTCTTAAAGACATTTTTATGTGTTTTCTGGAATCGAGATTTTTGTTATCCACATTTATGAGTTCTATAATATTGACAATGTTATTACAATTAATCCTTAGCCCCGCTTCTTTCTCTAAAACTTTATTTCTCTGTATCAAGAATATGTGTGTTTCACAATAGCTCAACAGCTATGTATATATGATCATATAAGACAAGGATAAGCAAACTCTATTGATGACATTATATTTAAAGTTCTAGGTAAATTTCCTTTGGCGTACGCCACGTGGCTACTGTATATGATTTTGGTACACTGGGTATAGTATATATGCCTACCTGATGTAAGGAGGGGAAAGAAAAACAAGGGTGTAAGATATCACAAGAAATGTACTCACTGCCCTATTATGTAACTGTACCCCTTTTGCACAACACCTTGTCAACAAAATTTAATTAATTAAAAAAAAGAATATGTGGGGGCTGGGGATATGGCCTAGTGGTGAGAGAGCTTGCCTCGTATACATGAGGCCCTGGGTTCGATTCCCCAGCACCACATATATAGAAAACGGCCAGAAGTGGCGCTGTGGCTCAAGTGGCAGAGTGCTAGCCTTGAGCAAAAAGGAAGCCAGGGACAGTGCTCAGGCCCGGGGTCCAAGGCCCAGGACTGGCCAAAAAAAAAAAAAAAAAGAGTATGTGTATTTCAAATGTTCTTGCTTATTTCCTAATCCAAGAAAGATTGTTCTATTCCTTAAGTATAGATGCTATGAGTTCTGAGGGTGACATACTAATCTACACAGAGACTAAGTCCCTAAAGTGAATAACAAGCAATATCTCTAATGGTAACTTCATTATTTTGTGTCTATAGAGTGGCCTTTAGTGTCTCTGAGAATAACTAAACCAAATGACCATAGATACAGCAAGTACACTAAGAACTTTCATAGTGTCTTTCATTTTAGGACATAGGAGTCTTGCTATGTTGCCCAGGCTGGCCTTAAACTTTTTTTTTTGCGGGGAGGGGGGGGGCCGCGGGGAGTGTGGGGGGTCGCACTTGTGGGGGTGGAACTCATCTGTGTGCTCAAGGATTGTGCTCTACCACTTGAGCCACAGCACTACTTGTTTTTTGAGTGGTGAATTGGAGATAAGAGTCTCCTAGGGATTTTTCTGCCCAGACTGGCTTTGAACTGTGATCCTCAGATCTCAGCCTCCTGAGTTAGGATTATAAGCATGAGCCATCAGAACAGGGCTTAGCCCTGAACTTTTATCCTCAAGTGATCCTGCTGCCTCAGTCTCCCAAGTAGCTAGGGTTATAGTGTTATATAATAAATCATCCAAGAAGCCACATTTTGAAGGCTAGAACCTTGGAGTCTCTAGTAGAACATGAGCAGTCTGCAGGTAGGCAGTAGTTACAAAGGCCTTGAATACCCTTAACACTGTCACGAAACAGACCAGAGAGGAAGGATAGAACAAGAACAATACCAACAAACTAACTCAGCTCCAATAGAGAACTGACAGGATGCCATGGTGACCAGAAATGAGCCAGGAGACAGGACACAAGACGCAAAGACAGAGATGTGTGGCATTGGTAACCTGGCGCCTAAGCTGGCCTAACCCTAAATAGGGTCAGGTCAGGGGGCAGGGTCTGTTAGCTCCCAGTCCCAAGCACGTTACTGTCAGGTTCAGTAACCTACAGGCCAAGGGCCCACGCCTGTCTTCAGAGATGTGGGAACATCCATCACCTAGGGATAGGACTTCCCTTCCTCTAGGAATTCAGGCACACCCATCAAGACAAAATGCCAGGTGGCCATTGATGGCTCTGGCCAGATCTGACCTCCTTACTACATTAGGCATACAAAAGTTTAATAAGTTTAAAAAGAAAAAAGACCTTACTATTAAGTGAAAAAAAGTCTGGTACCGAGTCACACTTATATAGCTCCTACATTTTCATTTATGAAAAATGTTTACTGTACTATAAAGAAAAAACATCTACCCTCCTAGTGTAAGGACAAATCAGACCTATTTGGCAATAATAAGGAAGCTGACTAATGTTTCTGGCCAAATGTAATGTTAAATTCCACACTGCTTTCTTTATGCATGATGTGTTTCTGACTTGCATTCTCCTACTTCTGAACAACTTCTGAGAGATGGCTCCAATCATATGCATATGAATTTATTCAACAAGCCCTGGCACAGAATAGCTCTGTACTGCTAGTTGCCACTAAAGAGAACCCTTTAGGGTCTAACTATAAAGCACAGCCTCTGGGAAGTACAGCACTCACCAGTTTAGCAGGTAATGCACTAGGCTAAAGAGAGAACCAAGACAAGCCACAGCTACACTAGTTTAGAAAAAGTCTCATGGTTCTTCAAGGACCTGTTTAAGCCCTAGTGGTGATCCCTCTCTAGTGCTAGCCATGCCTCCTTTCCTTCAAAGTAAGTTAAAAAAGAAACTGAAGGCTGAGCACCTGTGGTTCATGCCTGTAACCCTAGCTACTCAGGAGGCTGAGATCTGAGGATCCAGGTTCAAAGTCAGCCCAGGCAGGAAAGTCCTTGAAACTTTTACCTCCAATTAACTACCAGAAAACTGGAAATGTCACTGTGGCTCAAAGTGGTAGACTACTAGCCTTGAGCTAAAGAGCTCAGGAGCAGCACACCCAGGACCAGAGTTCAAGCCCCACAACCGACCAAAAAAACAAAACAAAACTGAACAACAAAGTCTGGCCCTTCAGTTCCAACTAAAGTTCACTGGGGGGCTGGGAATGTGGCTTAGTGATAGAGTGCTTGCCTAGTATGCATGAAGCCCTGAGTTTGATTCCTCAGCACCAAATACACAGAAAAATGCAGAAGTGGTAGAGCCTTTAGCAAAAGAAGCTCAGGGTCAGTGCTTAAGCCCCAGGATTGGCACCAAAAAAACCAAAACAAAAAAACAAAAAAACCTTCAAAAGTTCACTGGGTTTATACTCACAGTATATCAAGCAAGTTTCTGCTCTGCAGACTGCCTTGGATAGGCACTATTGTAGTCTGACTTGTGTCACCCCAAAACACATATTGCAACCTGACCCTCAATACCGACGATACCTGAACCCTACCTAACCTTTGCAGATTTACATAATCAAGGTAAGGTAAGGTTAATGAATGCAAGTTGTAGTTCAGAATCACTTTTGTTTTTAAAGACACAGCAGGAAGAAGACTATACTACCAGAAGACAGAAACAGAGATTGGAGCCATGCAGGCACGAGTATGCCAACTGGCAACTCAAGAAGCTAGGAGAAAAACGGGTGACAGACCCTTACCTAAATTCTTCAGTAATAACACAAAACTGCCTGGCACCTTGACTAATTTAGAGGTCTAGCTGCCAGGACTGTGAAACAATGAATTTTCTCTTGTTTTTTGTTTTTTTGGGTTTTTTTCTTCTTTTTTTTTTGCCAGTCCTGGGGCTTGGACTCAGGGCCTGAGCACTGTCCCTGGCTTCTCTTTGCTCAAAGCTAGCACTCTGCCACTTGAGCCACAGCACCACTTCTGGCCATTTTCTATATATGTGGTGCTGGGGAATTGAACCCAGGGCTTCATGTATATGAATCAAGCACTCTTGCCACTAGGCCATATTCCCAGCCCCAATTTTCTCTTGTTTTAAACCACTCAAGCTTATAGCAATTTATTTCAGCCAGGCCAGAGACAATAGAACAAAAAAAAAATCACATACTCCCCAGTTTTATTAGCAAGAAGGCACAAGACTCTGACCTTACATTCTACTACATTTGCTTCAAAGGATTCACTACTAAGGAGGAAAAGGAAATTCCTTCTCTTTACCATTAGCATATCTACCCAGGTATCTATCCACTGCAAGGCTCTAAATTTAGTGTTTTCATCAGACACTCTACCCCATCCCCACACCCACATCTACACCCACCCCCAACCCCACCCCCAATTCCAGGCCTGGGGCCCTAAATTAGAAAACAACACAGTAAAGAAAACCTCTAGGCCTAGTATTTCTCAGCACCAGGACTCCTACCCTCCACTGATCCAGCAGCTTTTTCTTAATCTTCTGGATTCAAATCTCCACTCCATTCTCTCCTTGAGCCAGCCCATTCCAGATGTAGGAGTGAAAAGGGAGATTCTAGGAAGTAGTCCAGGGACTGACAGGCCAATGACTCGGTAAAGATACTTTCAGCAATCTCAAAACTTGGATGCTAAAGTGGGAGGATCTAGAGCTGGAAACCAACCTGCTCAACATAGCAAGACCCTGTCTCAAAAAAAACAAACACCAGAGGGCAACACTATATGCTTTTAATTCCAGCAATGAAAGCTGAAGCAGAAGCCAGGTATGGTAGCTCACTCCCGTACTTTTTCTAGCTACTCAAGAGGCTGAGATCTGAGAATCCCACTGAAAAACTAGCCCAGAGACAAAACTCTTATCTCCAATTAACCAAAAAAAAGTCAGAAGTAGGAATATGGGAATATGGCCTAGTGGAAAGAGTCCTTGCCTTGTATACATGAAGCCCTGGGTTTGATTCCTCAGCACCACATATATAGAAAAGGCCCAGAAGAGGCACTGTGGCTCAAGTTGGCAGAGTGCTAGCCTTGAGCAAAAAGAAGCCAAGGACAGTGCTCAGGCCCTGAGTTCAAGCCCCAGGACTGGCAAAAAAAAAAAAAAAAAGCCAGAAGTAGATATATGGCTTAAGTGGTAGAGAGCTAGCCTTGAGCAAAAAACATAAACGAGAGACCTTGAGTTCTAGGCCTAGTATAAGCAAAGACAAGGAAGGAAGGAACGAGGGAAGGAAGAAAGGAAGGAAGGAAGGAAGGGAGGGAGGGAGGGAGGGAGGGAGGGTAGGTCCTAAAACTTGAAAAACAAATTAACCTAACTCCATGCTAATAGTCAGTGGCACAAGCAAACAAGGAGAAAAAAATTGGCTGATTTCTCTCAACCTATGACTGTCTCATTTTAGAGGCAAGTAGTTAGAGATCTCAAGAGCCAGACAGAACTAGATTCCCTCCATGTGCCTTCCTCTCCTAGTAGCTGTAATATGGAGGTCAGATCTGGCCAGCGCCATCATTGGCAGTTGAGGGGAGTCAGACTGACTCCAGCTCAGATTAGTTAAAGTGAGCAGAAGCTAACTCAATCACTAAGATCTCCCCACCCTATCCAGGGAAGTTCCCCTTCTCTGTGATAAGATTATGTAAACTGCTTGACAACCAGAATTGTGGAGCACTCAAGGTTAAACCTGTGCCCTCCCATGAGTAGGCATATCTGCCTGCATCACGTGAGCCGCCTGCATCATGTGAGTCCTGCCAAATTCTAACTAGAATGATAGGTTGGTTCAAACAGATACTATGAGACAGATTATAACCCCACTGGCCACTTACGTGTGATCTGGCATGCTCTGTAAGTGTTGTAACCTCATTGGCCACCTGCATGTGGCAGGCTTAACCAAGTGGTATTGCCTTTATAACCCAACCCCGAGCGCGACCCAGGGCGCGCGGTCCCAGCTCCTGAGTCTGGGCTGTGGCCCTGGCCAGTCAGTTTGCTTTTTACTTCCCCAATAAATCCATCCTCTTATAATTTTTTTGCTTGAGACTGTCTCTGAGTGGTGGACTCTTTGAGGAGGGAATTCCCCACCCCCATTAATTAGATTTGTGGTCCCCTCCCTTGGGGGGACTCCATTACAATAGCTATGTGACCTCAAGGAAGTTACTTATGGCCTGTTTCCCCATCAGGAAAATGGGTGGCACTACCTACCCAACCATATCATGACACTGTTTTAAAAACTGCTAAATGCAAGTATTTGACACGTTGCCAGGTGAGTAACATTTGTGTGCTCACCTAAAAATAATAATAAAGAATTCTTTAAATTGAATCTCTTCTATTAGCTTCTCCCCCCACTACCTGTAGATACTCAAGTCCCTCCCACCTATGCCCTATATCCCCTCCTAGGCTTATCCCTGCCAAAAACTGGGGGACAAACCCCAACACAGAAAGGCCTACATACTTTACCAAGCTCACCTCTACACAGTCTTCTTCCTCACTGTAATCTGATGTCATCTGCCACCAGTCACTGGAATCTCTCCGGAAGATGGCTTCCACAATATCAAGGGCTTCTCAAATATCAAATTTTCTGTGTTGCTTCAGGCCCTCACCAACCACTCTGCCCAAGATCTCTAAACCTGGAGAAGTCCTCTACTGGCACAGCCTTTATGAGTGCTAGGACACTATCACCTCTTCCTCTCTTGGTCTCTCTGGTCTCTACCATTCTTCCTCAGGCTCCTCAGCCTATCTCCCGGCTATTGGCATACTACAAAAAATTCTTTTTGTGGCTGCCATCCTTTTCCACCTGATATAAGCCCTAAGAAGAGCTCATGCATACTGCCCGAACTGACCCTTCTCAGTGTCTCAGAAGTATACAATATGGACCTCTCCCCTGAACTCAGGCCCAGCAAATCCAAGGACCTACTGGAACAGCCTTTTGGGAGGCAAAGGTCCAGCTCTGCAAAGACAATACAGAATCTGAAACTTAAATATAAACCTTCCTCCAAAACTGCTTCTCCATCCCAGTCTAAATCCTGGATCAGCCACAATCTAGCTTGCCACTAACTGTGTGGCTAGTACACAGGAGTGAATGCACAAAGGGCTTATGAATGCAAAAGTATACAAGTGGTTATCATGTCCCCAAGTAGATGCTGGTAGAAAGGCAGCACAAAGTACCAGGAGAGCTTTCAGAAAAGTTTAAGCTAGCCCTTTAATAGGATAGGGGTAGACAGAACTGAGAAGAGTAAGCATATATCCAACAGAGCAATGTGGAAATGAAGAGAAAAGTGTAGGGGTGGCCCCCCTTTTTTTGAGTCCCTAGAAATGGCAGGCTTAGACAAGGTAGTGGGCCTGAGGAAGGGAAAACCTAAGTCAAATAACATGATCCAAAAGCAGTTTGACCTAGAGCTGCTTGACGGTTGTAAGAGAAAGAAATGAGGAAGACCACTCAGTTTGCATGTTTTAGTTTAGGGTAAGTTCCAGAAAGATAAAGATTTAAGGTTAATTAAGAAGCTTAACAGGTAAATACCAGTCACACCCAGAACCAAGAATTGTATTGCTTTGATTGCTTTGTTTACCAGAGTTTACTGGAATCGCAATCACTAACATCAATTCTGCTTCTGTAGGTCTGCTTGCTTGCTTTGCCTAACTTGCCAGACCACCTACATGTGGTACATGTGATTTTTACCCTTAAAAACCTAGCCCCAGGGGCTGGGGATATGGCCTAGTGGCAAGAGTGCTTGCCTTGTATACATGAAGCCCTGGGTTCAATTCCCCAGCACCACATATACAGAAAATGGCCAGAAGTGGCGCTGTGGCTCAAGTGGCAGAGTGCTAGCCTTGAGCAAAAAGAAGCCAGGGACAGTGCTCAGACCCTGAGACCAAACCCCAGGACTGGCCAAAAAAAAACAAAAAATCTAGGGCTGGGGATGTGGCCTAGTGGCAAGAGCGCTTGCCTCGTATACTTGAAGACCTGGGTTCTGTTCCCCAGCACCACATATACAGAAAACAGCCAGAAGTGGCGCTGTGACTCAAGTGGCAGAGTGCTAGCCTTGAGCAAAAAGAAGCCAGGGACAGTGCTCAGGCCCTGAGTCCAAGGCCCACGAATGGCAAAAAAAAAAAAAAAAAAAAAAAAAAAAAAAAAAAAAAAAACCTAGCCCCAGGCTGGGAATATGGCTTATCGGTAGAGTGCTCACCTGGCATGCATGAAGCCCTGGGTTCGATTCCTCAGCACCACATAAACAGAAAAGGCCGGAAGTGGCGCTGTGGCTCCAAGTAGTAGAGTGAACAAAAAAAAGGAAGCCGGGGCAGTGCTCAGGCCCTGAGTCAAGCCCCAGCACTGGCAAAAAATAAAGCAAAAAAAAAAAAAAAGTCAAAGAAATCAAACTACATATATGCATATATTAAAAAAAAAAAAACCCAGCCCCACTGAAGCCCAGCAGTTTGTCACCATCCTGGTGGTGGTGATCAAACGCTGTGCACAACTAAATAAAAGACTCCTAGCCCAGCTGACTGAGTGCTTGTGACTAAGGCCCACCTGGGTATCCAGTATGAAACAAGCAAGATGCCCTCTACCCTCTAAAAGTTTCACATTAGAGGTCACACAGAGGTCATCCTGAACTCCATCTGAGCTCCTTAAGTGTACTCCTTAAGTGTAGACCACTGTTGTCTCTTCAACTTACTTGCTTCAACTATTCATATTTTTCTTTGGTCTCCATGCCAGCAGTTACTAGCTTAAATCAAGCACTGATCCTGGGGCTGGGAATATGGCCTAGTGGCAATAGTGCTTGCCTCATATACAGGAAGCCCTGGGTTCGATTCCTAAGCACCACATATATAGAAAACGGCCAGAAGTGGCACTGTGGCTCAAGTGGCAAAGTGCTAGCCTTGAGCAAAAAGAAGCCAGGGACAGTGCTCAGGCCCTGAGTTCAAGGCCCAGGACTGGCAAAAAAAAAAAAAATCACGCACTGATCCTAAACTATATATATATACATATGTGTGTATATATATATATATACATATGTGTGTGTGTGTGTGTGTGTGTGTGTGTGTGTGTGTGTGTGTGTATCCCAGTCTGGCCTCAATCTCACTGTCTACCCAACCTCAAACTCTCACCGACAAAGGTGTATACTACCAAAGGATGAAAAGTGTATACCACCATCCTCTCATAAACCTCTTTATAAGCCCTTTTAAAAAGTTCAATATAGGCTGGGAAAGCCAGGGACAGTTCTCAGGCCCTGTAAGGCCCAGGACTAGCAAAATAAAAAAATTTTAAAAAATTTTTAAAAGCTCTATTGAGCTAATTCTAGTCCTGCCATGAATCTAGTTTTCACCCAGTCTCAAAGACCCCTTTGGCTCACTTGAAATCCTCATTTAATTCTAAAGCACTCAACATTCCCAAGGGAATCAAGCCATTTCCCCCCCTCTGCTGTGCTGTGCATAGACATCTATTATGTGTGTGCCTACCATGTATGTGCCACTGTGAGTACTTCCTGTGAGACCGCTGCTAAGTGCACTAATGTGCTTGTTCTTATGTATATCTTATAACTTCATTAAGAAAGTGACCCCAGAAATGGTGCTGTAGCTCAACTGGTAGAGCTCTAGCTTTGAGCTCAATAGCTCAGGGACAGTGCCCAGGCCCAGGGTTCAAGCCCCACGACCAACAAAAAAGGAAGGAAGGAAGGAAGGAAGGAAGGAAGGAAGGAAGGAAGGAAGGAAGGAAGGAAGGAAGGAAGGAAGGAAGGAAGGAAGGAAGGAAGGAAGGAAGGAAGGAAGGAAGGAAGGAAGGAAGGAAGGGAAAGAAAGAAGAAAGAAAGAAGGAAGGAAGGAGAAAGAAAGAAAGAAAGAAAGAAAGAAAGAAAGAAAGAAAGAAAGAAAGAAAGAAAGAAAGAAAGAAAGAAAGAAAGCGACCCTGGACATCTCTATTTCACTAATGATAGGAAATGTTTTGCACAAGATCGCAGTAAGAGCTGAAGATGAAATATGCACCTAATCTAAGTAGCCTCCATACTCATAACTACTGTGCTACTTGTTGGGTTTTTGTCCTTATTCTCAGCTACCTGGCAAAATCTATCTGTCAACATTTATCTAACATGTGTACCATTACAAAGACCTGCCTGGCAATTCCCTCTGACAATGACTAATGCTCTCCCCATTCCCACTTACATCCATATAATCAGTCCTACTTTCTCTGTCTGCAAGTTCATCCATTAACATACTAAAATTTATTCCTAACTTCTGAATCTATACTTTGGGTAGCTGCATGCATTCAAAGATATACACAAAATAATGAAAAATGGAATTGCCAAAATGCATACTGCCAACTGAAGTCAAGGAAGTGTGTGTGTGTGTGTGTGTGTGTGTGTGTGTGTGTTGAAGTCAAGGAAGTGTGTGTGTGTGTGTGTGTGTGTGTGTGTGTGTGTGTACTGATTATGGGGGCCTGAGTACCATCCCTTAACTTTTTCCACTCAAGGATGGCACTCTAGCACTTAAGCTACAGCTCTATTTCCAACATTTTGAGGGCTAATTGGAGATAAGTCTCATGGACTGTTTTCAGGCTATCTTCAAATGGGGGTTCTCACATCTCAGCCTCCTGAGTAGCTAGGATTACAGGCATGAGCTGTGGGTGCTTGCAGAGGCCTTCTTGTTTACTAAATCCTTTCTTTATGATATACTTAGTGCCACCCCCCCTTTTTTTTTGCATTTTTTTGTCTTCTGTTTTGTTTTTTGGTGTTGGTTTTGTTTTTGCTAGTACCAGGGTTCAAAATCAGGATTAAGGACTTACTCAGCTTTGCTTGCTTGGCTGGAAAAGTGCTTAAGTGCCCCCTTCCCCCTTATGAGCCACACCTCCAGCCCTGCATTTTTTTCTTTCCAGACTGCCTTCAATGAGTGATAGCCTCCTGAGTAGCTAGGCTTCCAGGCAGGAGCCACAGGCACCCAGTTTTTAATTATGCTTGTTGGTGATTTAGCCCTTTAAAATGACCCTCAAATATTACACTGTAGTACCATCTAGGGCTGCTAAGCAGAGTAAACTATGTTATGGCTTGTAAGACAAAAACAAATGTAGTATATACACTTCATTCAGGCATAATAAAACAAGTATATATTAAGTAAGCTGTCGGCTGGGAATATGGCCTAGCGGCAAGAGTGCTTGACTCGTATATATGAAGCCCTGGGTTCGATTCTCCAGCATCACATATATAGAAAACATGTATAGAAAACGGCCAGAAGTGGCGCTGTGGCTCAAGTGGCAGAGTGCTAGCCTTGAGCAAAAAGAAGCCAGGGACAGTGCTCAGGCCCTGAGTCCAAGGCCAGGACTGGCAAAAAAAAAAAAAAAAAGTAAGCTATCTTTAAACAGAAACACAGGGGCTGGGGATATAGCCCTAGTGGCAAGAGTGCTTGCCTCGTATACATGAAGCCCTGGGTTCAATTCCCCAGCACCACATATATAGAAAACGGCCAGAAGTGGCGCTGTGGCTCAAGTGGCAGAGTGCTAGCCTTGAGCAAAAGGAAGCCAGGGACAGTGCTCAGGCCCTGAGTTCAAGGCCCAGGACTGGCAAAAAATAAATAAATAAATAAATAAATAAATAAATAAATAAATAAATAAACAAACAGAAACACAAGATCTGATCACTTGATGAAAATGTTATAACCACAGGCTAGTGGGACCCTAGGTAGTAAGTATTTCCAATTGGAACCATGTTTCAGCATTCTTTAATTCAGTCTTCACTGAGGCTTTATCATCTCAGCCTTTGTAATAATGTGACATCCCCAAGGAGTTCTCCCACTTACAGGGTGTTAGGTGCAAGCAACCAATGCCACAAAGTTGGCCTGAGCTAGTTCTGCCACAGTGAGGAGAACTCAGAACTAGTAGCATAGAGAGGGGCAAAACTTCCCATATAAATCCCTCTAAGTTAACCAAAGCAGTTTCTACTATCTATAATTGAATCATTACCAAATCTATTATCAAGTAAAAATGGGTAACAATGGCATCTGGGAAAGAAACCTGGTGTGCAAATAAATACCGGACATGAATCAAATGAAGGCTCTATTCATATCTACTTTACTTTTGCCTCTTAATAATCCGTCTTTTGTGTAATCTTAAAGTAATTAATTTGAATTAATTTTGTAGCGGTAGGTGCAAAAACTAACTGAGCCAGCCAATTATAGCTAATATATTAATAAAAAGCTAGCCAGTTATAGCTAATTTATTCTACGGGTGTACGACAGAAGCTCTGGACCACCCTCTTGCTTGCTCAGTCAGATAAAAGATATTATGCATTTTTCTGAAAAGACCCCTGGGCATACACACGAGCTGGTAAGCTATGTCTGTTCCATCTAATCATAAGCTGAATTACATGCTTAACAAGTCAGCAGTATATATTTCCAATACAGTTTGTGCTGGTTGAGACATCAGATAATTAACTACAGCATTATACAAGTAGATGAATTATAAACACAATATTATTGCTTATACAAAATTTAAGTTGAATCTTTGGGAAGGCCCAAAAAAAATTAGGAGATTTTTGTCCTTTTTGTTTTAGCAGTTCTGGGGTTTGATCTCAGGGCTTCATGCTAAGCAAGTATTCTACCACTAAACCACTGGACTACTAAGAGATTCTTTTCTTTAATGTTAACCAAGGTGTGAGAATTACAACAGTGAAAGATTAGATGGTGAAAGGATTTATAGAAATATAGAAGAATTCTGGTTCACACTGCTTCAAGTGTCATAATTCTCACTCAACAAAAATAAAAACTGAAAGGTAATTTATATTTTATTTTTAATGGGTATAAGTTTATGGAGGAGACAATTCAGAGCTCTAGCCTACTCACTTTACCCAAGTGAATGCAAGTAGAAACAAAATAATACATGTGTCTATTATTAATTTCTTTATATCTCCAACACAAATTTTGCTTACAAAAAAAAAAAAAGCCAAACTTCTTTTTAAGCTGAATGGTTTACCCATACTCATCTAACAACATTTTACCTGTTGGGCTGTGCTCCACCACATCCCCCATATGTATATTAATTTATAAAATCTCTACACCACTGTTATGTAGAGATGTAATTTTCTTTCTGAACCATTTGGGAAAAGGTTGAAAATATAGCCTTTAAAGAATCTATTCTCAAAAAACAAAATGTACTCTTTCATAATTACAATAGTTTTCAACTCAGGGCCTGGGCACTATCCCTGAGCTTTGTTGCTCAAGGCTAGCACTATACTTCTTGAGTGACAGCTCCACTTCTGGCTTTTTACTTTCTTTTTTGTTGCTGTTGTTGGTTTTGCTCCTAACTGTGAAACTGTGATCCTGACATCTCTGCCTCCTTAGTATCTAGGATAAAAGGGATGAGCCACTGGAGTGCAGCTCAACCCAAGAATACTTAACCCAGAATACATATAATCAAATTTCTGTGTTCCAATTTTTGCCACGACTCAATGAAAAAAAAAAAATTTTTTTTTTTTGGCCAGTCCTGGGGCTTGGACTCAGGGACTGAGCACTGTCCCTGGCTTCTTGCTCAAGGCTAGCACTCTGCCACTTGAGCCACAGCGCCACTTCTGGCCATTTTCTGTATATGTGGTGCTGGGGAATCGAACCCAGGGCCTCATGTATACGAGGCAAGCACTCTTGCCACTAGGCCATACCCCCAGCCCTCAATGAAATATTTTTAACGTATGTTTCCCTCTACTATAAAATTCAATCTATGATCAGAATTGTATATTAACATTCTCTTTAGTATTTTTCTTTTTTTTTTTAATGGGAACAACAGTACATACCCCATAGGGCTTTTTGGTCATTTTGGTCTTAGTAGTGGTTCTAGGGTTTGAACACAGGGCCTCACACTTGCTAGAGTGGTACTTTAATGTTGAATCATGTCCCTAGCTATCTCTTTAGTGGTGTTTAATCTGAATTATCTCCACAGCCTTTTCCTTTAATTACGCTGTCATTTTTTAAGAATATAGTCCCTTTACTTCAAATATTTCACATTTGTATTGTTTTTATTCTTCTTTCTGCATGTGTATGGTTGGTTGGTTTTGGATTTTCTGAGGCAGGGTCTACATGAAGAAGGCTAGGAGAGGTAGCATGGGAAACAAAACAAGTCAGAATCAGGAGCTAGAAATGCAAGATTGCTAGAACAAAACTAAACACTGTATTAAGTATTAAGAAAGCACATGCATGCATGCATTCCTTCCAGCACACCCCTCTCCATTAGTTACAACATTGGCTAAAAAAAATTCCTTTACAATTTCTCTGAGCTTGCCCCAAATAAGTAATATACACCACCAGGAGGTAAGAATTCCTGATAGAACAATTTCTTTGATCAGAACAATGTCCATAAGAGTTATAAGAAACAAGCACCCATGTCAAAAGACTGATTGGTAAATCACCCTTAGACCCAAAATCTCCTTCTTGAAATGATAACATCAAAACATTACAGGGTGGGCTGGGGATATAGCCTAGTGGCAAGAGTGCCTGCCTCGGATACACGAGGCTCTAGGTTCGATTCCCCAGCACCACATATACAGAAAACGGCCAGAAGCGGCGCTGTGGCTCAAGTGGCAGAGTGCTAGCCTTGAGCGGGAAGAAGCCAGGGACAGTGCTCAGGCCCTGAGTCCAAGGCCCAGGACTGGCCAAAAAAAAAAAAACATTACAGGGTGCTGGGATGCTGGTGGCTCACTCATGCCTGTAATCCTTGCTACTCAGGGGGCTGAGATCTGAGGATTACTGTTCAAAGCCAGCTTAGGCAGCAAAGTATGTGAAACTCTTATCTCCAATTAACTATCCTCCCCCTCATCCCTCTCTCAAAAAAAAAAAAAAAAGGCTGGGATAGAGCTGTGGCTCAAAGTGGTAGAACCACTAGCCATGAGCACAAAAGCACAGGGACAACACCCTGGCACAGAATTCAAGCCCAAGGAAAGGGGCAAAAACAAAAACAAAACCATTGCAAGGCAAAATTGACTGCAAGTTAACCAGGTGCCTAACGGACTCGCGGGCACACCTGGAGATGGGAAAGATGGGAGAAAACATCTGGAGAGATGATAATGACCAAAATGCATTGTACTCACAATCAGACTTGTTGAACTGAAGTTCTTTGTATAACTACTTTACAATGTTCTTTAAATATTTTTAATGTGTCTGTGCTGAACACTAGTAGCTCACGCCTGTAATCCTAGCTACTCAGGAGGCTAACATCTGAGGATCTCAGTTCAAAAACAGCCCTGGCTAGAAAGTCTATGCGACTTTTTTTGTTTGTTTCTTTTTTAAAATTTTCCCCGTTTATTGTCAAAGTGAATTACAGAGGGGTTACAGTTTCATATGTAAGGCAGTGAGTACATTTCTTGTTCAACTTGCTACTTCCTCCCTCATTCCCACCCCCCAGCCTCCTCCCTCTCCTCCCCACCCCCCATGAGTTGTACAGTTGGTTTACATCAAATGGTTTTGTTAAGTATTGCTTTTGGAATCATTTGTCTTTTTATTCTTTGTCTCTCAACTTTGGTATTCCCTTTCCCTTCCCTAGTTCTAAAACACATATATACATTATCCAGGGTACTAAGATTAGATACAGTGATAGCAGGGGTGAAACCACAGGAAAGGAATACAAGAGAAAAGAAAAAGGGTAAAAATAAAATAAAGAATGAAAGAATTACATTAAAAAAAAGCCATCTACTTCCTTCTGGCAGATCTCCTGCAATCCAGCTATAAAGCATAGACCTCAGAAGATGCTGCAGAAACCCAGTAAGTGTTTCTAGCTGGAATATTTTTGTTCCAGCTAGGTCATACCATGGAAATGACTTTCCATTCCCTGTCATTTAAGAAGATGGTAGAGACCTTCCACATATTTGGTAGTATATTGACCAAGTTGAGTATGTGTGTAACCCAACAAGGGGCTTTTCAAAAATTGTGCTCAACTATGGTTTCCCTCATAGGGAATAATTAGTACATGTTTAGGTTAGTCATAGCAGAAGATCACAATAGCCCAACATCTAAGCACTTATGAACACATAAGATAATGCAAAGTGAAATGAACTTCACATTATGGAAACAAGGGGCTGGGAATATGGCCTAGTGGCAAGAGTGCTTGCCTCGTATACATGAAAGCCCTGGGTTCAATTCCCCAGCACCACATATACAGAAAACGGCCAGGGGTGGTGCTGTGGCTCAAGTGGCAGAGTGCTAGCTAGCCCTGAGCAAAAAGAAGCCAGGGACAGTGCTCAGGCCCTGAGTCCAAGGCCCAGGACTGGCAAAAAAACAAAAACAAAAACAAAAACAAAAAACATTATGGAAACAAGTGTTATATCATTGTTGTAATTATTTTCAACATGCCATGTGCGACTCTTATCTCTTCTTTTGAGCAAAAAACTTAGGGAGAGTACCCAGACCCTCATTTCAAGCCCCAGGACTAGCACAAAATAAAATTTAAAAAAATGAAATAAAAATTCAAAAAGCTCAGGTACAGCACATAGTCACTGAGTTCAGGACCCCCCCCTAAAAAATTAATATTCATAAAAATGCCGCAACCTAAACTACATTTTGTTTGGCTGATTTAAAATTCTTCTTCTGCTCCTTCTTTTCTCTATTTTCAGGAAGTTTGGATAATCCATCTGCTCATCTCCTCTAACAGAATGATAACTGAAAGTAATCCTCACTGACAGCTCTTTGAATGTCAACATCTTATGAAAATGCACCTAAAAGAAAAAATGACAGAGCTGGGGATATGGCCTAGTGACAAGGGTGCTTGCCTCGTATACATGAAGCCCTGGGTTCAATTCCTCAGCACCACATACATAGAAAATGGCCAGACGTGGCACTGTGGCTTGAGTGCTAACCTTGAGCAAAAAAGAAGACAGGGACAGTGCTCAGGCCCTGAGTTCAAGGCCCAGGACTGGCAAAAAGAAAAGAAAAAAAGACCAGGCATCTGTGGTTCTTTCCTGTAATCTTTATCTACTTCTGGAGGCTGAGATCTGAGGATCAAAGTTTAAACAAAGTTAGCCTGGGCAGGAAAGTATTCCATTAAGACTTTTATTTCCAATTAACTAGTAAAAAAAAAAAAAAAAATGCCCACAAGTGGAGCTAGGGTTCAAGTGGTAGAGCACCAGACTAAGGGACTGGGGTCATAGTTCAAGCCCTACTACCAGCAAAATAGAAAACAAAAAACAGCACCATCTTCACATGGTGACACCCTGTAACCACAATGCTTGGGAGGTGAAGTCAGGAAAATCGAGTATTCTGATTAGTATGAGCTACACAGACAGACCTTGTCTCAACAACTAGAAATAAATTTGTAACTTAAAAAATTGCAAATAAAAATATTTTTAAAATAAAAAGTCCTAAAGGGGTAGCTTAGTAAAAGGCTTAAATGTTTGGAGTGATTAATTACAATATACCCCACATCATTAGGAGGAGAAAATGTCTTATATTTCCTTTTATCTTTGCTCTGTGTTAACCATATTACTCTGTTTTCATTCTGCATTCCCCGTGAGGTAGGCAGGCAGAGATTATTCCCACCTGAGAGGTGATGAAACCAAGACTCATCAATGGAAATCACTTTCCTAAGGTCAAACAGGAAGTATACAAGAACAGACTGCAAGCTCCTTATCCCCCAGATCCAAATCACAAACATAACTGTCTTATTTGCTAGGTTCACTAACTGACAAAAACAGGGGAAGGAGGGGAGATACAGGAGGGGAAGAGAAAGAAAGAGATAGGGAAGAGAAAGGAAAGGCACTACAGGAGAAATCTGCTCAATTTTGAAAAAACTAAAAATGATTAAATAAAATTTCAATATTATTTAAACTGGCACAGATCACAGAAAAAGAAGCTGAGAGCCACTTGTAATCCTACCTACTTAGAAAGCTGAGATTTGCAGATCCAGTTTGAAGCCAGTCCATGCAGGCAACTGGAGAAACTCTTACCTCCAATCAACCAGCAAAAAGTCGGAAGTGAAGCTGTGGCTCAAGTAGGCAGAGCACCAGCCTCGAGTAAAAAAGCTAAGGATAGTGCCCAGGTTCTGAATTCAAGCCCCTCTATCAGCACAAAAAAGAAAAGAAAAAACAAAAATAAAACAACAACAAAAACCAGTATGCCTAGAAATTCTTTCTTAAGAAGCCTAAAATGAACAAAACTTTTTTTTTCTTTTAATCTTTGACTTTTTAATACAATTTTATTGTTACTATTAAGGTATTTTACAGAGTTGTTACCATTTTGTAAGTCAGGTAATGAGAACATTTCTTTTTTTGGTCAATGTCACCCTACCTTCCCTTTCCAATAGTTTCCCCCTCCCATCCCTGCCCACAAATTACCTACTTCACTTTACACATAGTGTATACTGAATAGCATGATGCATTTGTTCACCCTCCCTCCCTCTATGCACCCCACTTTGCCCCCACTTTAAAAAAAACAGCAAAAAAAGTTTAATTGGACAATTTAAATTTCACACAAGAACACTGCATTACTTTTATATCCCAATATAAATACGTAAGCAGCCACATACACAGAAAAAGCCAGAAGTGGCCTTGTGTCGCAAGTGGGAGAGTGCTAGTATCCTTGAGCAAAAGCAGCTCAGGGACAGTGCTCAGGCCCTCAGTTCAAACCCCAGGACTGGCACTAAAAACATAACAAAAAAAGCCAGACACTGGTGGCTCATGCCTAGAATCCTAGCTACTCAGGAAGATGAGATCTGAGGATTGCAGTTCAAAGCCAGCCAGGCAGGAAAGTCCATGAGACTCTTATCTACAACTAACCATCAGAAAACAGGATGTGGCACTGTGGCTCAAAGTGGCAGAGTGGTAACCTTGAGCTGAAGAGCTCCAGACCCAGAGTTCAAGCCCGATGACTGATAAAAAAAAAAATAATAATAATAATAATAATAAGCAAAATCAAAAAGCATTGTAAAATCACAACTATGATCAAGGAGTTATTCCAGGAACGAAAGAACGGGCTGATTATAGTACATCCACTTATTATATGCTTCCTTGTATGCATATGTACATATAAATAGATAAGCATATACATACCCAAAAATGTAAACATATATGTAAACATACAGGTATTCTCTACCCACTGACAGGACCCTGGAGCAACATTCGATGACAATAACACCTAGATCTTAGCTTCTAAATAGCTGTGGTATTGGCAAAGTCTCGCTGCTAAAAATAGAGTGCTTAAGGAACAAAGGACAGGTTAAAAAAAAGAAAGAAAAAAAAGAGCATCTTCACAGGGTCCCAAGGACACGCCCATAACAGTGAACATCAACATAAATTATACTAACAGACTACAACTCGAAAAAATAAAATACAAAACTCTAAGCCCAAATGCATTAAGTAAAGTTTGACTGGGAACATATACTTTTCAAAAGAATTAGTAACATCAGAGCAAAGAAGCACAGAAGACTATCTTCAGTAATCAAAGAGAACACTTTCAGTAAAGGCACATAAAGAAGTATGGCACCTGGTAGGATGCAGTGAAAACAGCAGAGTAATTAATGCCCCTGTGATACTTGTGTCAAACACACCCCAAGAAAGTCAAAATGATTAGGGAACATAACACAAATGCCCTATAATATTCAGAAGTGTCAAAACCATGAAAATTAAAACCATAAGAAGATGAAAAAAATCAAAATCATCTCAAATCAGTGTTTGATGTTGGACACCAGTGACTCATCCTCCATCCTTGAGTGGAAAAACTAAGGGATAGCTACAGCTCCCAGAGCCTGAGTTCAAGCCCCAGTAACAGCATTCAAAAAAAATAAAAAATTAAGTATTTGAGGATCCAAAAATAAGAAAATATAATGACTCCCTCTGGACAAGATACTTTTGCTATAAAGAATGTAATTATTATAAAGAACAATGAAATGTAACAAGTCTAAAAGATGATCAGATGATAGTGAGATAGAAAGATCCTACTTTGCTGTCTTTAATGGCAATCCTCTGGTCATACAAAAATAAATAAAAACATAGGAAATACATATTGAGTAATTGAGGAGTGACAGGCAACTTGCTCAGTTTTCCAAATAAGAGTCCTATGTACTACAATTGCAATTTTTCTCAACTTGAGGTTTTTTTGTTTGTTTGTTTGGCCAGTCCTGGGGCTTAGACTCAGGGCCTGAGCACTGTCCCTGGCTTCTTTTTGCTCACGGCTAACACTCTACCACTTGAGCCACAGCGCCACTTCTGGCTGTTTCTATCTATGTGGTACTGAGGAATCAAACCCAGGGCTTCATGTATGCGAGGCAAGCACTCTACCACTAGGCCATATTCCCAGTCCAATTTGAGGTTGTTTTAAAGTAGAAACAAATAATAAAATAAAGTGTAGTAATTTTTTTAACGTGTAAGAGATATGAAAAGACAACTTTAAAATGTCTGTCATTAGGACTTAAAAGAAAATCTAAATGGATAGATACACCATATTTTTGACCAGGAAAACTCAGAGTTATAAAGAATTGAGATCTCAGGCTGGGAATATGGCCTAGCAATAGAGTGCTTGCTTTGTATGCACGAAGCCCTGGGATCGATTCCTCAGTACCACATACACAGAAAAAGCTGGAAGTGGTGCTGTGGCTCAAGAGGTAGAGTGCTATCCTTGAGCAAAAAGAAGCCAGGGACAGTGCTCGGGCCCTGAGTCCAAGTGCCAGGACTGGCAAAATACAAAACAAAACAAACAAGAATTGAGATCTCTAAGTTAATCCATGAATTAAAAACATTCTGAATGAAAGTATAAGTAAGTTTTGGAAATGTGGCAGTGATTTTATAAAGTTACATACAATTAAAAAAATAACAATAACATGGAAAATTCTAAAAACACAATAAAGCTAAAATAACTAAAACCTTTTTAATAAAAACATTTTTTCCTATTTATAAATGTACATAATGCCCAGAAAACTTATGTGTGTGTACTAGTCCTGGGGCTTTAACTCAGGACCTCCATCCAGCCCTCACTTGGCTTTTTCCACTCAGGTTGGACCTCTACTAACTCACCTAAGCCACACTTCCTTCTGGCTTTTTGCTCATTAACTGGTTGAATATAATTTATGCAAGTAAGTTTGCATATTCCATTAGTCTTTTCTTTTTTTCTGCTGTTTTTTAGGTTTGAGGCCAGGACTCAAACTTGGTAACTGATGCTTCTGGACACTAGTTAGGGCTCTATAAAGTGAACCATGCTTCCAACCCCTGCATATTACATTCTTAAACATAGAGGTTCTTTTTTTTTTAATTAAATTTTATTGACAAGGTGATATACAGAGGGGGTACAGTTACACAATAGGGTAGTGAATACATTTCCCATCATATTTGATACACCCTCATTTTTGTTTCCCTTCCCTAGTTCAGATAAGCATATATACAATATCCAGTGTACCAAAATCATATACAGCAACCACCTGGGGTACACCACAGAAAATTCACCTAGCATGTAAAACCCAACGACAACATCCTGCTTCCATCTCTTGGAGTTCATCTTGCTTAGCCTCATCCTATATAATCATATTACATAGTTGTAAGGCTCTTGTGAACCTCTGATAGGTCTATCCTAGACCTTTCATGCTTATTCAGTAGTTGTTTGGTTTTAGAGACATAATGTAAAGTCGCTGACCAAAACATGTGGAAATGCCATTTGAAAAGAAGTTTGTTTTACAGACATGTCTACTGTTCTCTACCCGCCCCTCCCAACAACCACATATCAGGGAGACCATGTGCCTTTGTTCTCTGTGCTCTAGGCTTGCCTTGCTCAACATTATTTGTTCAAGATCTGACCATTTCCCTGCGAATACCATTGTTTTATCATTTCTAATCGCTATGTAGTATTCCATTGTGTACAGGTACCACATTTTTTGGATCTATCCATCTGTAGTGGGGCATCTGGGTTGTTTCCATATTTTGGCTATTGTGAATTGTGCAGTGATAAACATAGATGTGCAGATGTCTTTATGGTAACCTGGATCCTGTTGTTCAGGATAGATACCAAGGAGTGGTATGGCTGGGTCATAGGGTATGTCTATGCTGAGTTTTTTGAGGAACCCCCATAATGTTCTCCAGAATAGTTGTACTAGTTTACACTCATACCAACAGTGGAGAAGGGTTTCTTTTTCTCCACATCCCCTCCAGCATTTGTTGTTGCCTAAGTTCAGAGTATAGACCATTCTAACTGGAATGAGGTGATATCTCAGGGTTGTTTTTATTTGCATTTCCTTTACTGCCAGGGATGTTGAACATTTCCTCATATAAACACAGAAGTTCTTAAATTTTCCCAATATTCTTTTTCAAATTGCAAATGTCACAATAGGGTTCAGTGAAAAAAATCCTTTTCTTAGACACTTATAAATAGCCTACTATTTTGTTAGCAAAATAGACTATAAGCAGGGTGCCAGTTGCTCACAACTGTAATCCTAGCTACTCAGGAGGCTTAGATCAGAGGATGGTAGTTCGAAGCCAGCCTGGGCAGACTGCTGAGACTTTTATTTCCAATTAACCACTCAAAAAATTTAAGTGGAGCTGTGGCTCAAGTGGAAGAGAAATAGCCTTGAGCACCAAGAGGCTCAGAGACAGCACCCAGGCCCTGAGTTCAAGCCCCACAACCAACAACAACAACAAAATATAGACTATAAGAGATTGATATAGTCAGGCAATGGTGGTTCCTGCCTGTAATCCTAGCTGTTCAGGAGACTGAGATCTGAGGATCACGGTTGGAAGCCAGCCTGGACAGGAAAGTCTATAAGACTCTTATCTCGGGCTGGGGATATAGCCTAGTGGCAAGAGTGCCTGCCTCGGATACACGAGGCCCTAGGTTCGATTCCCCAGCACCACATATACAGAAAACGGCCAGAAGCGGCGCTGTGGCTCAAGTGGCAGAGTGCTAGCCGTGAGCGGGAAGAAGCCAGGGACAGTGCTCAGGCCCTGAGTCCAAGGCCCAGGACTGGCCAAAAAAAAAAAAAAAAAAGACTCTTATCTCCAATAAACTACTCAGAAAAAGCCAAAAGTGGTACTATGGCTCAAGTGGTAGAACACTAGCCTTGAGTGAAAAAGCTCAAGGACAATGTCCAGGCCCTAAATCGAAGCCCTGCGAACAACAAAAAGAGATTCAATATAGCTTTCATTCCATTTCATTAGCTTCTGGAAGCTATAAGTATTTGTAAAAACCAAACTCCAACCGTACTTTTTTAACCAAGCTCTTTTAACTGGTTTGCCTAGGTTCCCATTATCATCATAGGGATTTAGATTGGCCTTAACAAATTGAGAGCACAACACTGATGAGAGGCCAGCCATCAACTTCAATTCATCAATCTGAAAGGAGCTCATAAGGCCTACTTCAAGACCTAAAAGGAAGGCATGCTTACATTTTCCTCAGCAAACCTTGGGGACTACCTGACACCAGATCAGAACTTTAGTAACACTCTTAAGAAAAGGGAAGTGGGTGTATTTAAAACTCTTCTTGTTCAGTACTTCACAAAGACAGAACTACCAAAACAGTGGACGTTCAATGAAAGTTGATCTGAAATGAAAGTTGATTTGAAATGAAAGTTCAACTATTCTGATGAAAATGAGGCCTTTTCCTTGTATTACGTTTGAGGTATGTTGTTTATGTTACAGTCACACCTAACCTGGTGGGTTATATCAATATTTCTATGTGATAGAGAATAAAATAGGAGAGTACAACACAAGTTAGCAGGTATTGTTTTGTGAGATTTTTCATTTCAGTTTTGTATGTATACACATACACTGTCATGATAGATATTTCCTGATACATTGGATATTTCCTAATATATGTCCTACTTTTTACAGTCTAATTTTTTCATATGTATTAAAATCACTCATTTGTTCAACAAATGTTCATTAAATTCTTATCCTTCAGATCTACAGAAGCAACATTATACTGGTATGAAATAAGGAAATAAAAACACTTGGCCCCTGTGCTTACAGAAGTCTCAGAAAATTGAATTGTCACATAAGTATGACTATTAAATTGTTCTATGCATTATGGAGAGATATAGGGAACTAAAATATATCATCCTGAGAGAAGTTTTCGCCTGGGGAAATTATATTGGAAAGAAGGGAAAGTCTGGCAGGCGGGGAAAAAAGCACCTTCAGATGCACCTAACACAAGGTGCGAGGAAATGAAATGGAAAGAGAAAGGAATGTAGCATCTCCTAGGTAAGGCTTGGGAGGTCTGGGTAGAGGAGGCCCCAGACAGGAAAAGAGATTGCAGGAATTTTAATGCTCTGAGGTCAATGAGAATGAGCAATTTGCATTTTAAAAGCTCATCTGCAGAGAAGGAAAAAACAGGGAAGTTGGACTGGTCTGAGGACTGCATAGGAATGTGTAAAGCCTAAATTACAAGGTTTAGTGACTGGATATAGGAGTTGCAGATGTGCTTGTAACAATGTAGTCAGCCAAACAGGGCCATAAAATGATATGGGATTCCTGAGAAATTCAGGAGAACTCTATTGGGGGTGAGTGGTAGGCACCAGTGGCCGCAGGAGTTGGGCTGATGAAGATGAATATGGTAAATAGTTTGCATGTAGGAAAACAGAACAATGAAAACCATTGAAACTGCCTTAAGAAGGAGGCAGAAGGGGAAAGTAAGGGAGGGGTGAGACTGAAAGGAATGGAATACCTCTGTACATGAAGTGGTCAGGTCACCCCAGGTAACTAATGAATGCTAATTTTAAAAGAAAAGAAAAAAAATCCCAAAGAAGCAGAGAGGGGAAAAAAAAGCGATGTATATTACTGCTATTGTTTTCTTATGTTGCTGGGGAGGAACTCAGGGGCATTGTACATTTGAGGCTAGCCTTCCTCCCACAGAACTACTTCTTCAAGCCCCATCAAAGTTCAGTTTTCTATAGTTTTAGCAAACAGATGTCAAAATAACAGCTGGAATGACAGAGAGGTATTAAAGGGAGTATGGAGAGGGAGAAAAAGAAATCATTAACAAAAGTGCTTGGATGACACATCCTGCTCCTTGCCCACAGTAACATATAATACATGCAAGCCCAGAATGAATTTTCAGACTATCCAGTGGCCCATCATAAACTGTGGCTGAAGCCATTGTGTATATGAAAAAATAGTATAATTGTGTAATGAAACATTTCACACTTTTGATAGAATAATCTTCCATGAAATTGCGGTAAATCATTTTGCTTTTTATTGGGCTCTCCTATTTCTTCCATACCTCATACAGTGCAGAGCACTGAATCCAATCTAAATGCAGGGTACTGCTCTATTGAAGAAATGTATCCACACTATGCAGAATAAACCACCCAGCAAAAATAAGACAAAGAGCAAATAAAGAGAACTCTGTACTGTAAAACATAGAAATATAAGAGAAAAAAGGAAATAATTTAGCACATGCTTAGTTTTCACATCCTAATAGTCTTAGCTGCTAGATTCTGTTCACTAAGAATCAGCATGATCTCAATATCAGAATTTCTATATAGGCAATTAATAATATATATCCTCATCAGACTCTCTAAGTCTGACATAAGAATTAAAATAAAAGCTTGACACTGAAGGTAAATCAAAATCTCATTTAGGTTATTTAAAACAAAGTTTAGAAAAAGAAAACTTTAGCCAAGGGCCAGTGTCTCACACCTGTAATCCTAGCTACTCCAATGACCAAGATCTGAGGATCACAGTTCAAAGCCAGCCAGGGCAGGAAAGTCCATGAGACCCTTATCTCCAATTAACTACAAAAGCTGAAGTAGTGCTGTGGCTCAAGTGGTAGAGCACTAGCCTTGAGCTAAAAAAGCTCAGCGACAGAACCCAGATCCCAAATTCAAGCTCCAGGACCAGCCTCCAGTGCCTCCACCCCACCCAAAAAAAACACCTTAGAAAATTAATCAAAATGAAAATGGCAGTGGGTGAGGGAAGTTGTCCATCTTTTCCTGTTTAACAAACATGCACTTGATTAACTTTTTTCCCAGCTCACAAGGACAGTACTGACTCGTCGTAGAAAACACATATAAGCACAAAGGAAATTATTATTCTATCACCCAAAAGTAACTACCTGGTGTCAAATTTTTTAGTTTTATCAGTACTGAGTTTGAACGCAGAGCTGACACTTGCCAAGCAAGTATTCTACAATCTGATCCATTTCACAAGGCCTTTTTTGTTGGCTATTTCTGAGATAAGGATAAGGTCTCACTTTATGCCAGAGCCAACTTAACTATGATGGTAATTTGTGCTTCCACATTGCTGGGATGACACATGCTCACCACCACTGCACCCTGGCAATGGTGAAGATGAGTCTCACAAACTTTTTTTGCCTAGCCTGGCTCCAAATTGCAGCCACTCTGATATTCCAAGCAGGTAGGACTAAAGATGTGAGTTACTACACATAGCTAATCTTCCACCTCCACCCACCCCCCATGGCACTAGAGTTTGAAATCACAGCCCAGGCTTGACTACTACTTGAGACACACACCCTGGAACTGTCATTTTTTGTGTCACCTTTTCTCTGCATTCATAGTGTAGGGAAGAATGATTCTTGAAACACAGTAATGGCAAAGAGTTTCAAGACAATGAAGGAGATTACAGACTGCAGCTATACCAAGTATTCGAGGTTAGAGGAACACTAACATGAAGCCAGCAGAGTTTTCTGAAGGAGAAGGTGGAACTGACCAGGCAGGGGAAGTGCAGGTCAAAGGAGTCCTACAGAGGGGAGGGCAGGACACAAGCCCATGACGGGAATAGAGTGGCTGGCTGATAAAACCTTACAACAAGGTGGGGCTGTAAGGTTTTAAGAGTTAAGACTTGAAGGAGAAAGAGGAGGACAGGCTTCTTAAAGGGATTATTCTGACTTCTTGGGTAAAAGGATTAGGCTCAGCAAGTGGGAAAGGGAACATCTTTTCAAACTGTAAGAGGGCTGGGAATATGGCCTAGTGGCAAGAGTGGCTGCCTCATATACATGAAGCCCTGGGTTCAATTCCTCAGCACCACATATATAGAAAAGGGCCAGAAGTGGCGCTGTGGCTCAAGTGGCAGAGTGCTAGCCTTGAGCAAAAACAAGCCAGGGACAGTGCTCAGGCCCTGAGTCCAAGCCCCAGGACTGGCAACAAAAACAAAACAAACAAAACTGTAAGTAATTTCTAAACATCAAAAAGGAGGTTATAACAAGTCTTTCAGGGGGTGGGGGGAGAGGTTTAAAAAAATGAGCTAATATATTTTAAATTTATATTTTACGGCCCACAAGCCCCTACATTTTAGTAAGGAAAGAAACATACAATGCAAGTATAAGACCCCATGCTTGACCACCATTCTTGGGTAAAATTACTTATGACATGCTTCCTAGAAATTCATAACAGAAATGTGGTTGCAAGAAGATCGATATTAATACTTAATGAAGGAAAAACAAATTTTTAAAGATTGAGAGATCTGTAGTAGACCCTGAACTTAAAGACCATATGGGATGTACCTGTTAGGCCCCTAATAAATATATAATAAATATACCAGTACACAGAGAAGAACCAAGAGCAATATGAAGAACAGCTGCTAATAGGAAAGGATGATACTAATGACACCCAGGGAAAAAAACCACAGTGCCACAGGACCATACCCCCACGGAGATTTCTGGTCTCTGGGGAAGTAGACTTGGTAGTAGAGAAGAGAAAGGTCTACCGGCCCCTTCAGGGCCTCAGAAGTGTCTCCCTCAAGACTAACTATATTTCCTAACTCATTCATTCATTTATTCTACTACTAACTAGGTATAGCTAAGAGTTAAAAAAAAAATTGTCCAAACTGGACAACAGTGGATCAGGCCTGTAATACTAGCTACTCAGTAAACTGAGATCCGAGGATCATGGTTCAAGGCAGCAACAGGAGAGTCCATGAGACTCATATCCAATTAACTAGCAGAAAACCAGAAGTGGCATTATGGCTCCAGTGGTAGAGCACTAGCCTTGAGCTGAAGACCTCAGGGACAGTGCCCAGGCCGAGTTTAAGCCTCAGGACTGAACAAACAAACAAACAAAAAAGCCCTCAGATGATTTTTTTTCTCTTCATTTTAGTGAAAGAGAAGATGGATTTTGTTGTTGCTGTTTTGTTTGAGGTATTTAGGTTTGGTTTGGTTTTGCATAGTTACATGTATATACTTAAAATCATCGGATTACACTTTTTTATTTTTGGTTTCTCAAGAGAGGGTCTGCCAAGGAGCAGAGAGAGGCCTTGACCTTGTGATTTAGTCTCCAGAGTGCTGAAGTTTAAGTAAGGTATGGGCCACCAAACCTATATATTTTAAAGAGGTGAGCTTTTTCTCAGTAAAACTGGTTTTTCATTGTTGTTGTTTTAAGAAAGAGGGAAAGATATTTTGAGCACCCCAGATTTGGTTACTTCCTCAGATAATGAACAGGCAATAACAACAAGTTATTGTTCTCAAGACTGTAGCATCCTAAATAGGAGAAAAGCCATTGCAGGCATTTACAAAGCAACAGGCAGGGAAAGGGAAAGGACTGAGTACCCCCCACCAGTACCCAATCTACCCTACCCTGGAAGATGCTGGAAAGAAAACACAATTTACCAGATTTTCATCACTACATTGAAACTTAAATCCAAGAAAGACTTCCTTCTATTCCTGTCCCACTTCTAGTTTTTTTTTAATGTATTTGTGCATATGCAATAGTTACATTTATCTTACTTTATTGGGGGAAAAGGGTAGGGATTGAACCCAAGCTCCTCATGCTAACTACCATGCTTCATCTACCACTGGGCACAATCTCAACCCATAAAACGTGTATTTTTAACTTCATTAAAGTCTACTAATAAAATAAAACAAGCCTCTGATTCAAATTTTATTTTGAATTATCAAACTTATAGTGTTCTAAAAATTACGTACAAACTTCTCCTAACTAAAAACCCAAACTGTGTAAACTGCTCCAAAACAAGCATAGCAGGTTTTGACACCAGTATAAGAGATAGGAAATTTTTAATGCAGATGGCAAACAACGGACTGATAGCAACATAGTAGAGATGAACTTTTAAAACTTAAAGCCACTAGGTAGCTAGGCGCTGTGGTTCACACCTATAACTACTTACTAGGGAGGCTGGGTTACAGGGCAAGGAAAAAATAAAGTCACTACTTTTTAACCACAACCCTTCGAAATTAGAATATCAGAAACCGTTGCCATAGAAACAATAAAGCCAAATATGTATATATTCAAACTCAAGTGGGTGAAAGTTAGTGCAACACGAAGTAGACCGAGTCTATCAGAGGCTTTCCCTGATAATAGTCAGTAAACCTACAAATTCTAACCTACGCTTAAAAAAAAAACACAAAAAACCTGCTTCATAAATCACCGCATGTAGGTAATTGATGAAGTGAAAAAAAAAAAAAACAGTTTGCTCGGTGATCTCCGGAAGGAAGAACCCCTCCCGAGAATGGCCCACAACGCAAACCCGCCAAGCAGCGCAGACTACCGGGGCGCAGCTAAGGGCGGGCGGGGGATGGGGGTGGGGGTGGAGGTGGGGGGCTGGCTCCCACCCCACCAGGAAAGCACCCAGCTGGTTTCACTGGCTGAACTCGGAGCAAAAACCCAAGTTGCAGCCCAGAAACCCGGCCTGCCTGCATTCCAATTCCACCCCACGCCACGTCCCGTGGCTGGCCGTCCACGCGCCCCGATCCAGGTCGCATTTATTAAGCACCCACTGTCTACCCTGCATCAAGTCTCCTCGAGGCATGGCAGAAGAAACGACCCCAAGCAGGAGGAAAGGAAAAGGCAAAGGCCAGCTGCGAAGGCCGAGGGCACGTTCGAATTCCCGGGCTGGCAGCGTGCGCCCGGGGCTACAGGGAGCGGCCCCCACCGCGGGGTCCCGGCGGTCTCGGGGACAGGAGGGCCCGAGGGAGCGCACCAGGCCAGGCCTGCCAGGAGCGCTCCGCGGAGACGGCGAGGGGCGGGAGGCGGAGAGGGGTCCGTCCGCGCTCCGATCACCCGCGCCTTCCCGTCCCGTGGAACTCGACCCCCGACTCCGACCGCGGGAGAACGAGGCGCGCGGGGACCGAACCCCGAAAGAGCTGGAGCAGGCTGTCACTGCCTCCTCCCTCCCCCGCGACCATGGCCGCCCGCCCCGATCCTGACAGTCGCAGCGGGCGGAGCGCCGGTGCCCCGGCACCTCCACTCCCCCCCCGGACGCCCGCGCCTCACGCCGCCCCGCGCGGAAGGGGGCAGACCGTCCGGGCCCTTTCCCCTCTTCCCCGAGAACCCCATTTCTCCCCTCCCCACCCCGGACTACGGAAAAAGCGGTTACCTGAGGCGCAGTGGAGGCGGGGACACGACCCGGAGGAGAAGGGAGACGGCGGCCCTCCCGCCCAGGGCGATTTGGAAAATTTGGAAGACTTGTTCCGCACAGGGTGACAGCTGTTCGCTGCGCACGCGCGCGGAGAACCCGACGATCACTCCGCCGCTCGACACCCTCCCACTGAGGGCGGAGGGGGGGGGGGAGGAGGACGGGCAGCGCGAAGGCGCGCGCGCGCCGCGCAGGCCGGCTCTCCCAGCGTGGGGCGCGCGCGCCGTCACGTGACCGCCGGGGCCCGGCGCTCACCGAGTCACGTGAACTCGCAAACAGCTTAAAGGTGCCGGGCACCTTTCTTCCCCGGCGCTCAGCTTTTCCGCGCTATGCTTCAGCGTTGGAGCGTGGCAACCCGTCTTTTGATTAAAGAGATGAGCTTGCCCCCTTCTACCCTCCTCGGCCCCCTCTTCCGGACCGAAAACCCTGCCAGCGTGCAAGGCAGGTGCACAACCACGTCCACTGGGTTCCCACCGGGCTGGCCCTGCTGTAGTCCACGCGCCTCACGTCGTCCCAAGCAGCAGTGCCAGCCTATGGCCGCCTCCCGGACTCCGACGTCAGAGTGGCGTTACCATGGGTGGGGCCTCGAAATACCCAGCTGAGTCGGGCGAGGAAGTCCAGTTCAGCGATGCCACCGGCTTGTGCCCATCTTCCGTGGCTCCAATAGGAGGACTCCTGGCCCCGAGGCCCTTGGGAACTAACTGGACACCTGAATTACAGCGGCTTGGAGTGTAGGTGCACCTGGGCAACCCAGAACTTACATCTGAGTTAGTTTGCTACCTGTGGCTCAATGGAAATTCTTGTTTCCCACAGTGTCAGAGGAAAACACATACACCTTAAGCCCTTCTACTGCCAAAGACAGGTGGCTTTTGCAAAGCTGAACTTTTTAAGTTCTCAAAGAGTTTCTAGGTTCCTTGTAGAAGCAACCGTTGAGCAGATCTTGCACCAGTGAGCAAAACTGGGCCATCATTTCCTATACTGAGGTGATTTTTTGTTTTGTTGTGGTGGTGGTGGTGGTGATGGTTGATTGTGGGGCTTGAGCTCGGTCTGAGTGCTGTCCCTGAGCAGGTGGGCTCAAGGCTAACGATCCACCACTTTGAGCCACAGCTCCACTTAGAGATTTTGAGTGGTTAACTGGAGATGAGAGTCTCAGTGCCACTTTTCTGCCTGGGCTGCCTTAGAACCTTAGATCTCAGCCTCTTGAGAAGCTAGGATCACAGGTGTGAGCCACCTGCGTCTGGATCTTTTTGTTATGTTTTTAGTGCCAGTCCTGGGGTTTGAACTGAGGGCTTGAGCACTGCCCCTGAGCTGCTTTACCTCAAGGCTCAAAAGCTGCTTTTGCTACCAGCACTCTCCCATTAGAGACACAGGGCCACTTCTGAATTTTTCTGTGTATGTGGGACTGAGGAATCAAGCCCAGGGTTTCATGCATGCTAGGCAAGCACTCTACCACTAAGCCACATCCCCAGCCCACTTCCAACTTTTTTGAGTAGTTTATTGGAGATATGAGTCTGACAGACTTTCCCTCCTGGGCTGGCCTTTTATCATGATTCTTAGATCTCAACCTCCAGAGTAGCTAGGATTACAGGCAGGAGCCACCAGTCTCCTGCTCTTAATGCCTTTAGGTTTCTAGTGTTTATTTTATGTAGCCTCTACATACATTCCTATGTCCTGTTGACAGGATTTTTCAAAAGAGTTCTTAGTTCAGGAAGCTTCTGTTGATCTTCTGAAGCCCTCTCAAGAATTTGTTTTGTTTTGTCTTGCTTTTATTTGTTTAGGTTGTTTTTTTTTTTTTTCCTGTTCTGTTGTTTTGTTTTGGGACAAGGGCAAGCTGGGTAGCCCAGCCTGGTTGGGGAGTAAAATTGAATAAACTGAACCCAGAATCTTGGCATTATCATGAAAATAGTTTGCTATATTTGATTTCTGGAACAACTTGCTAGTAACACAGCCTCAGTTTGCCAAGGTGATGGGAGTGCCCTGGGGAGGTGGCCAACCAACACTGTAGTTTGTCCTGAAAAGGAGTCTCCTTTAAAAGAAAGAGCAGAATATACCAGAAAACTAAAACTTACGTGCTGGGGTTAACTTTCATCTGAAAGGAGAAAAACACAAGACAGCCAGGAGTGGAAGCACAAGTCTATAACAGCAGTAGCATTCAGAGTTTCCAGAGAAAATAAGAGTGATTTCACCATTGCCCTCAAGACTAATGTAATCAGACCTGTAATCTTGAGTTTTTATATTTTTGGTAGTCTTACAATATAATATACTAATATGATTTACACTGATAGATCCCTGACAACCACTTTTAAGCATGTTAAAAGATCCCTGAGACCAAGAAGTTGAGAACTATTCCGTTCAGACAGTATAAAGACAGTATAAGGGTACTGGTGGTTCATACCTGTAATACTAGCTGTCAGGAGGCTGAGATTTAAAGATCAGGAAAGTTTGTGAGATTTTTATCTCCAATTAACCAGAAAATGCCAGAATTGTAACTATGGTTTATCTGAGAATCCTAGACTATCTGCTGCCAGGGACCCACCTTCCCTGAAGCTACAGCATCATCCATGAATGTCTCCTAGCCTTAGAATCTAGGCTCTGCTTCCTCCTTGCTCAGTGTAGGCTCTGGCAGGTATTGCTTCCTACTAAAAGTTAATTTTTTTAAATCTCATCTGATGGATAGCATTTATTAATGTATTCACACCTGGAGAAATATCCTTGCCGATATTTTTCATTTGCACACACCACTTTCCAGAAGTTTCATAATGTCAGATAGTGTAGCCTAGACTATTGCAAGCATATTCCTGAGAGGCATTTTGGCAAAAGAGGAACTTTATTTGGTAGTTTCAATTTATGCTCTTCCTATATTACTAAGCTTTCTTTAACAGATTGCTTCTAAACATCAACAGGTAGAGGAATGCCCCTGTTGAATCACCTGTATTTCCATTGTTACACTGGCCTAGTCCTATTTATCTTTGTCCTAGGAGCCATTTCTTGCTAAGGAGACATACAGATATTACCCCCTTCACATTCACCAAACTGTATGCTAGGGGTTCCTGGTTGACAAAACTATTACTTTTTCAAGGCGGTCCCACGGGAATTAAATCATGAATGTTTGAACTCAGAACCTAGGCACTGTCCCTGAGCTTTTTCACTCAAATTTAGTCACAGTGTGACTTCCAGTTTTCTGGTGATTAGTTGAAGAGTCTTACATGAAGTGTTGCTGTGGCTCAAGTGGTAAAGTGCTAGCCTTGAACAAAAAAAAGCTTAGGGATGGTGCCCTGAGTTCAAGCCCCATGACCACCACCACCAACAACAAAAGTAGGGCTGGGAATGTGGCCTAGTGGTAGGGTGCTTGTGAAGCCCTGGGCTCAATTCCTCAGCACCACATATATAGAAAAAGCCAGAGGGGGCACTGTGGCTCAAGTGGTAGAGTGCTAGCCTTGAGCAAAAAGAAGCCAAGAACAGTGCTCAGGTCCTGAGTTCAAGCCCCAGAACTGGCAAAAAAAAAAAAGTATATACCTTTGGGTCTGGGAATGTGGCTTAGTGGTAGAGTCCTTGCCTAGCATGCATGAAGTCCTGGGTTCGATTTCTCAGTACCACATAAACAGAAAAGGCCAGAGATGGTTCTGTGGCTCAAGTGGTAGCGCTAGCCTTGAGCACAGAGAGGCTCAAGGACAGAGCCTAGGCCTTGAATTCAAGCCCTAGGATCTGCATAAAGAAAAAGAAAGTCTTACAGACTTTCTGCCCAGGCTGGCTTCAAACTGCAATCTTCAGCTCTCAGCCACCTGAGTAGCTAGGATTTTAGGTGTGAGCCACCCATGTCCAGCATTACTTAACTCTTGTGTTTTTGACTGGGTGCACCTGAACAAAGTCCATCCAGGTCTGATCCTGAGTATATTTCCTGAAGAGCTGAGATGATAGGCACACAATGTCATACCCAGATTATTGGTTGAGATAAGGTCTCGTTTTGCCCTGGATTGCCTTAAAACAAAATCCTTTCTCTGAGCAGATGCCTGTGGCTCACACCTGTCCCTCAGTTGTAAACACTAAATCTAGGTCTAAAAAGTAAAAATGAGGGCTGGGGATATGGCCTAGTGGCAAGAGTGCCTGCTTCATATACATGAGGCCCTGGGTTCGATTCCCCAGCACCACATATACAGAAAATGGCCAGAAGTTGCACTGTGACTCAAGTGGTAGAGTGCTAGCCTTGAGCAAAAGGAAGCCAGGCACAGTGCTCAGGCCCTGAGTCCAAGCCCCAGGACTGTCAAAAAAAAAAAAAAAAAAAAAGTAAAAATGAAACTAAACTGGCAGAAAACAATTGCAGGTTTCAGGAGACGGAAAAAAATGATGTTGACAAAGAGTTACTCCAAATGAAAATAAGGATTCAATCAGATTAAGCAATAGAGCTGCTAGATAATTAATCCTCTTAAGTAGAGCTAATGAAATTGGGTCAACAGGCATGGTTTGTAGGTGGTGGAGAGATGCAGCCATTTTAGTGGCAACAGAATGGCACTTTGGGGCTATGTCTAACTTGCATTCCTCCGTCATCAGCATCCCGCACAATCCAGGACTAGAGGTAGACAGTGAATTCACATCTATTACTGAGTCAAAGATCAACAAGTCTTAATTAGCATGTGTAATTTAATCTCACAATTCTCTTCGTTTTGTGGTTTACAATAGGAAGCTAGAACAAAGGACAGCACAAGATTTGTGCTTTGAGGAATCTGTAGCCAGTCAAGTTCACTTGACCTTTGGGGGTTGGCAACTAAAGGATTCATTAACATGAAATCTTCAAGCCTAACTACTTACAAAGCAACAGCATTACTCATACAACCTATGTAAACTCTAGCAAAGGTCAGATAAATGGGAAAGCTGGTTGACCTTTGGAATCTCTATAACAACAGCCCCATGCCCAACAAAATATTTTTTTTTAAGTTAAGTATAGCTGAGGGTATGGCTCAAACGCTAAAGTCTTCTTTAGAAAGCATGAAGAAACAGGGCCATCATAACAAAAACAGCCTGGTATTGGTATAAAAACAGATCGGAAGACCAATGGATTAGAATTGAAGATCCAGAAATAAAAGCGCACTCTTACAGTCAGCTGATATTCGACAAAGGAGCTAAAGACGTACAATGGAATAAGCATAGCCTCTTCAACTACTGGTGCTGGGAGAACTGGGCAGCTATATGCAGAAAACTCGAAGTAGACCCAAGCCTATCACCATGCACCAAGACCAACTCAAAATGGATCAAGGACCTCAATATCAGACCTGAATCCTTGAAATTACTGAAGGACAGAGTAGGAAAGAGGCTAGAACTTATAGGCACAGGAAGGAACTTCCTTAATATAGTCCTAGGGGCACAACAAATAGGGGAGAGACTCGACAAATGGGACTACTACAAATTAAAAAGTTTCTGCAGGGCTGGGGATATGGCCTAGTGGCAAGAGAGCTTGCCTCGTATACATGAGGCCCTGGGTTCGATTCCCCAGCACCACATATACAGAAAACGGCCAGAAGTGGTGCTGTGGCTCAAGTGGCAGAGTGCTAGCCTTGAGCAAAAGGAAGCCAGGGACAGTGCTCAGGCCCTGAGTCCAAGGCCCAGGACTGGCCAAAAAAAAAAAGTTTCTGCACAGCTAAGGACATAGCCACCAAAACAGAAAGACAGCCAACCATATGGGAAAGGATCTTTACCAGCACAGCAACAGACAAAGGCGTAATATCTGTCATTTACAGAGAACTCAAAAAACTAAGCCCCTCCAAGCCCAATAAACCAATTAGGAAATGGGCAAAGGAGCTAAGGAGAGACTTCACAAGAGAAGAAATAAAAATGGCAAAGAAACATATGAGGAAATGTTCAACATCCCTGGTAGTAAAGGAAATGCAAATAAAAACAACCCTGAGATACCACTTCACCCCAGTTAGAATGGCCTATACTCTGAATTCAGGCAACAACAAATGCTGGAGGGGGTGCGGGGAAAGAGGAACCCTTCTCCATTGTTGGTGAGAGTGCAAATTAATACAACCACTTTGGAGAACAGTATGGAGGTTTCTCAAAAAGCTCAATATAGACCTACCCTATGACCCAGCCATACCACTCCTAGGCATCTATCCTAAACAGCAAGTCCCAAGATATCAAAAAGACATTTGTACTTCCATGTTTATTGCGGCACAATTCACAATAGCCAAAAAATGGAAACAACCCAGATGCCCCTCCACAGATGAATGGATCCAAAAAATATGGTACCTTTACACAATGGAATACTACATAGCGATTAGGAATGGTGAAATATTGTTATTTGCAGGGAAATGGTCAGAACTCGAACAAATAATGTTGAGCGAGACAAGCCTAGAACACAGAAAACAAAGGGGCATGATCTCCCTGATATATGACTGTTAAGAAAGGGAGACGGAGAAACAGTAGAGACCAGGTCTGTGAAACCAAAAACTTCTTGTCAAATGGTATTTCCCACAGGATTGGGGCAGCGACCCAACAGTATGTAACTAAAACCAAACAACTACTCAACATATATAAAGGTCAAAAATCGACCTCTCAGTGGAATACAATAGCTCAAAAGCTATGTATGTACGTTCATATAAGACTACTGTCAACATATTGTCTGATATTGACATTACATTTAAAGCCCTAGGCGAATTTTCTTGGGCTTGGCCACGTGGCTACTGTATATGTTCCTGATACATTGTATATTGTATATATGTCTACCTGACCTAGAGAAGGGAAAAAAAAATCAGGGCATAAGATATCACAAGAAATGTACACACTGCCCTACTATGTAACTGTACCCTTTTTGCACAACACCTTGTCAAAAATTTGTGTTCAATAAATAAATAAATAAATAAAAGAATCTACCCAGAAAGCAAAAAGGACTTGGATTTAGCCCCCAGCACCATCAAAAAGAAAGAAGAAAGCTAAAAAGAGATATTCTTTGGATAGTAGCTATACAGCCTATTTTATTTTTCCTTTTCAATTACCTGTGTTTTAATTTTTAATATCAAGTATGTTTTTCTTAAAACAAAACGTACTGTAAAGAATTAGAGGACCGGGAATGTGTTTTAGTGGTAGAGTGCTTGCCTAGCATGTATGAAGCCCTGGTTCAATTCCTCAGCACCACATAAATAGAAAAAGCTGGAAGTGGCACTGTGGCTCAAGTGGTAGAGTGCTAGCCTTGAGTAAAAGAAGCTCAGCAACAGTGCCCAGGCCCTGAGTTCAAGCACTAGAACTGGCACACAACACACACACACACACATACACACACACACACGTATTAGAGATATAGGGTATGAGGTATAGCTCAGTGGTAGAATACCTGGCTTGTAATCACAAGATTCAAGGTTTAAACCACAGTATTATTTTAAAAAATTAGAAATGTGGGGAGGCGGCCACTGGCTTCTTCCTCCCTCCATCCTTCTTTCAGAAGAGCGCTGGGACTGACTGGGAGTGAAAGCCTAGAGGAGCACTGTATTGGGATGATGGCATCCCCGTTCACTGGTGTGTGGAAGGAGCAAAGGGAATGTCTTCCTTCTCTTTGTTGGTGGCCTCGTGGGAAGTGGCTTGTCACGATTCACAGGATCCTCTGAACATTGAAGATGTAACTGTGAATTTCACCCCCAAAGAGTGGGACTTAATGAACACAGCCCAGAGGAAGCTGTGGAGAGATGTGATGTCAGAGGTTGCCTGTCTGCTGGAGTCCATTGGCATTTCCATTCCACATGGCAAAGATGGCTGTCTTTACATACAACAAGTCAGCGGTAAGGTCCACGTGACCCCGTCAGTGCAGAAATCTCTTTATCTGCAAGACTCACTTGACAGGAATGACTCGACAGAAACGAAGACTCACAGCTCTTCATTGACACAGAGTTTGCTAAAGGATGCAGAAGACATCTCCAGTGTTAGTCTACACCGGGGAGAGAACCAGCATGAATATTCACGTACTGCTGAGCACCTGGAACACAAAGAAATTGATCATCTAAATGGCAATGGCATTATGAAGAAGTCATTAGACATTAGACAATGCAGTGCGTCTCTCGAGGAAAACAGACAGCATGACTGTCGTCTATGTGCTAAAGTCTTTGTTGAGACCAATGAACGCTGTAAACACAATGTAACTCACACTGGCTGAAAATCACATGGTTGTAGTTTGTGTAGGACAGCCTTTGTTCCTTCAAATTCCAGTTACCATACGACTGCACACGGTGGAGTCAACGCATGTGAGGATAGTGACCTGGGGCATGTACTTCGTCAACCCAGGGAGCTCAGTTGGCAGGATGGAGAAGACACTAGACAGGAAGGTGATGAAAGCCACCTGTGTGCTACCCCCTCCATTCAGCCAAGTCACTTCCAGCAGCAGGAGGACATGCCCACTGGAGGAGCAGATGAAGGTCCCCTCTGTGTGTGGGAAGCAGTCACTCAGCCATCTCATCCTGGAAATCAGGAAGGAGCACATACCGGAGAGAAAGCACAGGTGTGTCCTTCCAGTGGGGAAGCCTCCCAAAGGCCAAGTGACCTTAAGACACATAACAGAACATACACTGAAGAGAAAGGGCATGAATGTCACGTCTGTGGGAAAGCTTTCAAATGGCCAAGTCACTTTAAGAGACATAGCACAGTGCACACTGGAGAGAAAAACCTATGAATGTTGCACATGTGGGAAAGCCTTCACTCTGCAATCTTCTCGTGCCACACATGAGAGAATACACACTGGAAAGAAGCCCTATGAGTGTCGCTCCTGTGGGAAAGCCTTCGCTGTGTCATCTCACCATGCCACACATGAGAGGTTACACACAGGAGAAAAATCCTATAAATGTCACATCTATGGGAAAGCCTTCAGTCTGTCATCTCACCATGCCAGACATGAGAGAATAAACACTGGAGAGAAGGCCGGTTAGTGTCACTTCTGTGAGAAAGTTTTCACTTTGGGCTCCAGCCTTTTTCACCTAAGAAATTACACACTAGAGAAAAAATGATGTGTGTCATCAGTGAGTGAAATCATTCTGTATCTCATTTAAACCTTGCCAGGATGAGAAATGAGAGCAATCACACAAATGCAACCTGTGTGTGAAGGTTTTGGTACACCCTGTAACCTTAGAAAGTAAGAGCAATCCTCCCGGAGGGAGAACTCAGGAGTCTCATCTGTGTGGGAAAGTCTTCAGTCAATTAACTCATCTAAGACAACACCAGAAGACATATACTAGACAGAAACCACCGGTAGACACCATCTTTGTGAGAGGCTTTAGGCTTGACTATCCATGGGTAAGAAAGACTATGAACATCACAGCTCTGGGAAAGCCTTCAGTCATCATGGACGGTTGGCTCCCTCAAAGAACAAACAGCGGAGAGAAACCGTGAGTGTCACTCGTGAGAAAGCTGTGAACTTATCTACTCCTCTTATACAGAATCAAACGATGTGCACTGATGAGAATCCACAAGAACATTTTTCAAGTTAGAAATCCTTCTGTCTATAGTCAGCCCTTCAATGTAATGTGGGAATACAAAACAGAAAGATTATAGCTGTGTAGGGTATTATATCCTGCTTGTATGTTATGCACATAAGAACTATGACTGACTCAACCTTTAGTGTAAATTTAAATATGATGAACTAGAACCAGAAAAGCCACCTAGAGACCCAAATTCAGTTTGGCAAGTCAGTCCCTATGCACAAACACATTTAAAGATGTATGTGTGTAATCTACTTGGATTCTAGCAAATGTAGGAGTCTGTAGTTACAATGTTAGTTTCAAATACCCTAAGGGCCTTAGGGGGAAGGAAACTCCTAATCCATCCATAACGGAGAAATCTTTCCATCTAAAAAAAAAAAAAAAAAAAAAAAAAAGAAATGTGACCTCTCAGTGGATCACAATAGTTCAAAAGCTATGTATGTATGTTCATATAAGACAAGGATAAGCAAACTCTGTTGTTGACGTTACACTTAAAGTCCTAGGTGAATTTCCTTTGGCGTAGGACATGTGGCTACTATATATGTTTTTGGTACACTGTGTATTGTATATATGTCTACCTGACCTAGGGAAGGGAAAGAAAAACAGGGTGTAAGATATCACAAGAAATGTACACACTGCCCCATTATGTAACTATACCTTTTGCACAACACCTTGTCAAAAAAAATTTAAATTAATAAATAAAAAATTAAATTAAATTTAAAAAAGAAAAAAAAAGCAAACGAAACAAAAAAAAAAAGCATGAAGAAAACCCTGAATTCAAGCCCTAGTACCATAAAAAAGAAAGTACAAATGTAATTCTATTTTTCTTTTCTAATTTTGATTAGTGGAAATTTCAAACCTCATGTCCATGAGGGAATCCTGATGACCACAGCATTTGTTTCCAGTCAGGTGTAATTTTACAAAGCCTACACTAGATGGCAGATTTCAAACAATTCTCTGGACTGTGACAGGATTTTCTGTAATCCTGGAGCCCAGCAAATTGATACAGAAGGTGGAATCTTTAGGTTTCTCTTTGTGGGTGAGGGTTGAAATGTTCTATGGAGTGCCAGACTTTGAAGTCAGACCCCACTTTGCCACACAAACCCCACTTTACCACGTGAACCTGAGATAAGCAGGGTGTGAGCAAACCCAGGACAAGCTTATTAGGGCCCAGCAGGTCTAGAACTCTAACCACTGGGAATGCTTAACTCTGACTGCCCCCAGAATGCCTCAAGCCCTGAGCCAATCAGATTTGTACCTGTGTCCTAATCTTGCTTGCTTGAACACCTGATTGTTGTAACTTTGTTTTTTGCCTTTATAAGCCCTATGTAATCACAGCTCGAGGCTTCCTCCTAACCTCCGCTGTGTCAGTGTAGATAGGACGAGGCCCAAGTTGCAGCTCGCTTGAATAAAGCCTTGCCTTGCTTTTGCATTTTGGAATGTCTGAGTCTCGGTGGCCTTCTTGGTGGTCATTTCGCGACTTGGCACAACATTTGGGGGCTCATCCGGGATAGCCCCAGAGACCCCTGAGACCCCAGACTCCGAAGGTAAGGAAACAGCGCTGTTCATTTGTCTTGTCCTGTAATTTGTCTGTTTCTCTGTTTTGCTTTTGCTTATTTCTTAAAGGGGTTGTTGAAGGGGTTGTCGAAGCAGACGCACTTACTCAGCAATCCTGGGGAGACTGGGGGGCGCCCCAGACTCTCCACCCTTGATAGTTGGGTCCACTTGGGTCCACTCCTTCTGCACCCTTGCGGGAGGTTGTGAGACAACTTAGGTCTGCTCCTGCTGCTTCTAGCTTGCAGGAGGAGGCTTGTGGGCCAACCTGGGAGATCTCTAACTCATAGCTTTTTTTTTTTTTTGGCCAGTCCTGGGCCTTGGACTCAGGGCTTGAGCACTGTCCCTGGCTTCTTCCCGCTCAAGGCTAGCACTCTGCCACTTGAGCCACAGCGCCGCTTCTGGCCGTTTTCTGTATATGTGGTGCTGGGGAATCGAACCTAGGGCCTCGTGTATCCAAGGCAGGCACTCTTGCCACTAGGCTATATCCCCAGCCCCTCTAACTCATAGCTTTTCTTATTCTCAGGCCTGTGTGTTGTATTGTTATAATTGTTTTTTTGTAGCCTTTTGAGCTAAACATCTTATCAGAGCTATGGGTAACATTCTATCTTGGGGACCTCCATCTAGCCCCCTAGATTTGACCCTAGCTCACTGGAGGGAGGTCAAGGAGATAGCTCAGAACTGAGGTGTGGCCCGTAAGGAGGAAAATCACCCTGTGCAAGTCAGAATGGTCCATCCTTGAGAGAGCTTGAGGTGAGCCTTGACATAGTTAAGATCAGGACTTTACAAAGCCTAATCGACGCCCCTCGTTCAGGCTATCTAGACCAGATTTCTTATATAGACACCTGGATGGAACTAGTTGACAGGGACACTCCAGCTTGGGTTCAGCCTTTCTTACCGACTCCCTCCTCCACTCCTTCCCCTACCCCAATATTCACGGGGTGACAAGAGAGAAACCAAGAGGGAAGAGAAGAAATTGTACCCACCTGTCCTCCAGGGAGGAAGTGTGGAGGAGGAAATATTTCCCCCTCCATACTCCCCACTCCAGTTACAAGAGGACTCTGAGGAAAATGTTTCAGCTGTGCCCTCTGCTCTGGAGGGGCCCGCCCAGTCAGCCGCCGACAGGGGCAGACACGGGGCCAGCCCAAGCCATCCGCAGGTGGCAGGGAGTGACCGCACCGCGCAGCGCTGTCGTCTCTGTGTTTGTAGGTCTGACGGTCTCTTTTGTGTCAAACCTGCATAGCTCATTGGAAAGATGTACAGGCGACAGCTCACATTCAGTATGAGTGTAAAAATATTTTACTAAAACTATCAAGCCCTGGAAAATGAGGCTGGAGAATGCTAAAATCATATATTAAAGGTTTTGTCTTAAAAGTTGCATGTTGCAGGAGTAAGATTGTCAAAAATATATCTTGCCACTGGAAAATGTACGGCCGATGTTTATTTTGCGTGCTTTAAGATCTTTTGAATATGTATGTGTGTGTGCATGTGTGAGTGTGAACATATTCAAGACTGTTAGTATGATGTAAAACTGAGTGAGTTTAAGTTTAAATTCAAATGGTCATCAAGTTTGGGCATTACCAAATGCTTTAAATGATTATTGCATTGTTTTAAAGAGGAACTATAGTTAAAAAATGTTTAATTAAAAAATCAGAGCTAAGTGTCAGAAATATGGATGTAAAAGGATATATATTAAACTAATGGGGATAGAAGTAAACTCTCATTAACTCTATGTATGTAGGAAGAAATGGCAAAATGGGCCAATGTTTCTCACTAATATATTGGAAAGCTGAATGGATAAGTATTTCTAATTGTAATTCTTTTTTTTTTTTTTGGCCAGTCCTGGGCCTTGGACTCAGGGCCCGAGCACTGTCCCTGGCTTCTTCCCGCTCAAGGCTAGCACTCTGCCACTTGAGCCACAGCGCCGCTTCTGGCCATTTTCTGTATATGTGGTGCTGGGGAATTGAACCTAGGGCCTCGTGTATCCGAGGCAGGCATTCTTGCCACTAGGCTATATCCCCAGCCCTGTAATTCTTGCATTAAGAAAAAATTGTCATTTGAGTTAAGCCTCAGAGTTTTTCCAATGCAGATAAAAGCCAAAGTGTTAGTGTTAAAGCAGAGGTTAGTAAAAAGGCTTTGGAAATCAAGAATACATTTATAGGGCTGGGGATATAGCCTAGTGGCAAGAGTGCTTGCCTCGGATACACGAGGCCCTAGGTTCGATTCCCCAGCACTACATATACAGAAAACGGCCAGAAGCGGCGCTGTGGCTCAAGTGGCAGAGTGCTAGCCTTGAGCGGGAAGAAGCCAGGGACAGTGCTCAGGCCCTGAGTCCAAGGCCCAGGACTGGCCAAAAAAAAAAAAAAAAAAAGAATACATTTATAAGAAATTTGGAAGTAAAATTGTCCTAAATGATTATTGTAAAGTGAGAAAAGGAGAATTATGGCTACCAAAATGTTTAATTGCCATTCCAGTTTCTCTGTAGGTTTTTTGTAACAGTTTCCAGCAGGCCCAAAGAGGATAGGTGATTCCTACAAGTTTGTCAAGATCTAACATTGGCCCTTAATAAGTTCCAGGTAAGAGCACGCTTCAAAACTACTTCTGTGTGGACCACTTTGTTGCTTTAATTGGAGTAAAGTGGCCTCTTGTAAGACTCACTGATCTGAAATATGCAGTTCGAAGCCAGCCCAGACAGAGAAAGGTGCCTGTGAGAGACTTGTCTCTAATCAGCCAGCAGAGTGCTGGGAATGGAGTTGTGTGGAGCTCAAAGTGGTAGGGTGCTAGTCTTGAGCTGGAGAGCTGAGGGACAGCACTCAGGCCCTGAGTCCAAGTCCAGTGGAAAGTCACTCCTCCTGGGACAAAAGTGATAGAGCATCCAGAGGCAGGAAGGCACTGCTTGGATGGCAGAGATGGTGTCAGATCCTAGAGTCACTCCTGTTTGGCCTTTCAAAAGTTAATTAAAGCCGGGAAGTCCTAGAAGAATAGTTCGTAAGCATGCCTTTCTAATGCCCATGTCTGTCTACTGGGCAGGAACTTGCCAGTCATCTGTGATAGTGGTTAGTAAGGGTAAGTTTGTCAAATGAGAGGATAGTTTAAAATCCCAACCCCGGGGTTGGGGATATAGCCTAGCGGCAAGAGTGCCTGCCTCGGATACACGAGGCCCTAGGTTTGATTCCCCAGCACCACATATACAGAAAATGGCCAGAAGCGGCGCTGTGGCTCAAGTGGCAGAGTGCTAGCCTTGAGCGGGAAGAAGCCAGGGACAGTGCTCAGGCCCTGAGTCCAATGCCCAGGACTGGCCAAAAAAAAAATAATAATAATAAAATAAAATAAAATAAAATCCCAACCCCCACATCTACTCAAAGCTCTGACTGGCAGTGAGAATTTTAAGCTGATACATCTGTTCAGGAAAGAAAGCTTGTAGACCTGAGATTGTGTCCTTATTGAGATCTGCTAAAGGCCTGCAAAGGTAATTTTTTTTAGGTCATCAGAGATCAGTTCCCCAGCCAGTCAGGAAAAAGCTTTTACAAACTAGAATGTTAAAAGGCACAAATTTGTAAACCTGAAGTCACCTATCTGGGCTTCATATTAAAAGAGGGCAAGCGTTGGCTGTCAGATGCATGTAAAGAGACTGTGCTGAAAATCCCTGTGCCTAAGTCAGCCAGACAAGTCAGAGTTCCTGGGAACAGCAGGCTTTTGCCAGCTATGGATACCTGGGTTTGCTGAGATGGCCAAGCTTCTATATGAAGCCATCAAAAAACTCCCAGAATTTTATTGGACTGAGCAGATGCATAAAGCCTTTGAGGCAATCTAGAAAAGCCTTCTGGAAGCCCCTGCCTTAGGCCTACTTGACATGAATACCAAGAGAGGGGGCTACTGACAGCCAAAGGAAAGGCCATTAGAAACAAGCAGGAGATTTTAAGCCTCATCCGGGCCCTATGGGAACCAGCAAAGATTGACATTATGCACTGTCCGGGTCATCAAAAGGGAGTTGATTCGGTGACTAGAGGGAATAATCTGGCCGACCAGGCAGCTAAGGAAGCAGCCCTTCAGCCCAGAGAAGTATTGACTCTAGTAGACCCAGAGCCACGAGCTTTGCCTCCTGTGCCCCAGTATTCCCAAGAAGACTTGGAGTGGATAAAGAAAATTCCCATGGCCCACAAAACCCCGGACAGAGAAGATTGGTGGAAAACTTGTGAAGGGAAACTTATCTTGCCACAAGGGCTGGGTAAGGGGATCCTTAAGAGAATTCACCAAGCTTCTCACATGGGAATCCGAAAAATGCAGGACTTGCTCCGACACTCCAAGGTGAAAATTAGACAGATCAACTTATTAAAAATATTGTTAGGGCTGGGGATATGGCCTAGTGGCAAGAGTGCTTGCCTCGTATACATGAGGCCCTGGGTTCGATTCCCCAGCACCACATATACAGAAAATGGCCAGAAGTGGCACTGTGACTCAAGTGGCAGAGTGCTAGCCTTGAGCAAGAAGAAGCCAGGGACAGTGCTCATGCCCTGAGTCCAAGGCCCAGGACTGGCAAAAAATTAAAAAAATTAAAAATTAAAAAAAAATAAAATAAAAATAGTTAAAAATTGTGAGGCCTGTCAGCTCACCAATGCCCCCAATCAACCAGTTACTAAAGGAGCCTCCGTGGGGATAGGCCAAGCGTGTATTGGGAAGTAGATTTCACAGAAATTAAACCTGGAAAAATTTGGATACAAATATTTGCTAGTTTTTGTAAATACCTTTTCAGGATGGGTTGAAGCTTATCCAACAAAGCATGAGACGGCGAATGTAGTGGCTAAGAAGATCCTGGAAGAAATCCTACCCAGGTATGGTTTCCCATCCACCATTGGGTCGGACAACGGACCGGCCTTCGTCTCAAAAGTAAGTCAGGGAATAGCCGCTGCACTGGGAACGGACTGGAAATTGCATTGTGCTTATAGACCCCAGAGTTCAGGACAGGTAGAGAGAATGAATTGGACTCTAAAAGAGACCTTAACTAAATTGGCCTTAGAGACTGGAACAGACTGGGTGTCACTCCTTCCTTTTGCTCTGCTTAGAGTAAGAAATTCTCCCTATCAGCTTGGCTTTACTCCTTTTGAAATAATGTACGGGTACCCACCGCCCATTATCCCTAGCCTTCAGACTGAATTGCTTGCTGATTTGGATGATGCTGAATTTTTGTGTAAACTTGATTATTTGCAGCTCGTGCACAAGAATATGTGGCCCCAACTTAAGGCATTATATGATTCTGCTTCTGTCCCTACCCCCCATTTATTCAAACCAGGGGACTGGGTGTTCATCCGGAGGGATAACCCTAGAACCATGGTGGAAGGGACCCTACATAGTGCTACTGACTACTCCCACTGCCCTCAAGGTAGACGGCATCGCCACTTGGGTCCATTGCTCCCACGCCAGGCTAGCTGACCCCTTTGCCCTGGACAACAACTACCGTGGTGGAACGTGGAAGGTCTCCAAGCACCCAACTCAGCCGCTTCGCCTTCGCCTCAAGAAAAGAAAGTTAAACTGAATATTGTTATAATTTTTTTTTGCCTTCTTTCCTTGCTACCCTGGCTAATGTTGATGTTATTTTGGCAGCTCACTCCAAAGTGGGGTGACCCCCTTATTTTAGCAACTAGCAGGAATCCTGTAAAGTCCCATGCAAGCAAGAAGGCATTGGTAGTTTGGGGCTTGCTCAGGAATACGGGTATAATTTCCAGTTTGGAGTAAAGCTCCTAATGGACATCTGATCCTGCAGTCCCTTGGTAAAGTATAGGTTTCTGGCCAGATAAGGTCAACGCCCCTCAGTCAGCCTGAAGAAGCTACAGAAGATGGATGATCTTCACCCATCAGCCTCCCTTTAAAACCAAGGGACCGGGCTGGGAATATGGCCTAGTGGTAGAGCGCCCACCTCGTATACATGAAGTCCTGGGTTCGATTCCCTAGCACCACATATATAGAAAATGGCCAGAAGTGGCGCTGTGGCTCAAGTGGCAGAGTGCTAGCCTTGAGCAAAAAGAAGCCAGGGACAGTGCTCAGGCCCTGAGTCCAAGGCCCAGGACTGGCAAAAAATAAAAATAAATAAAAAAATAAAACCAAGGGACCAGAGTTGTTTTTGGTTACTATTTTGGGCCCTATTGGCCCTATCATCCCCTAGACAGGTAAGCCATTGAAATGGACAGAGTGGAGCCATGATTGGCTCCCAAGGTACCAAAGAAAAAAGGGGGAAATGGAGTGCCAGACTTTGAAGTCAGACCCCACTTTACCACGCGAACCCCACTTTACCACGTGAACCTGAGATAAGCAGGCCCTGTGAGCAAACCCAGGACAAGATTATTAGGGCCCAGCCAGTCTAGAACTCTAACTGCTGGGAATGCTTAACTCTGACTGCCCCCAGAATGCCTCAAGCCCTGAGCCAATCAGATTTGTACCTGTGTCCTAATCTTGCTTGCTTGAACACCTGATTGTTGTAACTTTGTTTTTTGTCTTTATAAGCCCTGTGTAATTGCAGCTCGAGGCTTCCTCCCAACCTCCAGTGTGTCCATGTAGTTAGGACGAGGCCCGAGTTGCAGCTCGCTTGAATAAAGCCTTGCCTTGCTTTTGCATTTTAGAATGTCTGAGTCTCGGTGGCCTTCTTGGTGGTCGTTTCACGACTTGGCACAACATTCTACTGACTGAATTGTTTTGGAACCCAGTCACTAGGTAGTCAAGTACTAAGACGCAATCACCTAAGAAAGTTCAAGGGTAAGAAAAAGAGCAAATAAATACCAGGCACTAAAACCAAACAACTTGATTCCTTTCTGCAATACTTTTTTTTTTCTGCCAGTCCTGGGGATTGAACTCAGGACCTGAGCACTGTCCCTGAGTTTCTTTTGCTCAAGGCTAGCACTCTATCACTTGAGCCACAGTGCCACTTCCGGCCTTTTCTGTTTATGTGGTACAAAGGAATTGAACCCAGGGACTCATGCATAGTAAGCAAGCACTCTACCACTAAGGCACATTCCCAGCCCTCTATGAGACTCTTACCTCCACGGAAAGTGGCTCAAATGGTAGAGTGCTAGCCTGAGCAAAAAACTCAGGAACAGTACCCAGGTCCTGAGTTCAAGCCCCAGGGCTGGTGCATATATATATATTAGACCTACGTATATTAGGGAGAAAGTTCAAAAAAAGAGGAAGGAAGGAAGAAAAACAAACTTGACATCTTAGGAACAGGGAGTGGCATTATTAAAAAAAAAGTTGTTTAGCAAATGTGGATATCTGATGAGATGGCATATGTCTTGAGAAGACTGCCTCACTACTTGTAAGGAGATGGAGGGGAATTGTAGGAAACTACTCTGTGTTCAGATGATCTCACATGGATCTGTGTAAATTATAAAGGCAAGGTTTTCCCTCAAGACCTAAGTCTTTGGTAGAATGCCTTATATTCTTCCAAGATAAAGCGAGAATGGGAAGCTTGTGAGGAGCTGCTGAAAGGCCACTTCCCTGTCTTTCCTAGATTCTATCATGAGACAGTCTCATGGCCTCCTGAGTTGTGGTCAGGTATAAAATTTTCTGACTAAGGAGACTGAGATCTGAGGCTCACAGTTCAAAGCCATCCCAAGTAGCAAAGTCTAAGAGAGTTATCTCTAATTAACCACTAAAAAGCTTGGAGTTCTGGTTCAAGTGGTAGAGCACAAGCCTTGAATAAAAGAGCTAAGGGACAGTATTTAAGTCATGAATTCAAGCCCTACTACCCCCCCCCCCCCCCACAAATCAGTTGTACAAAGAGGATGGGTCGATTAAACAAATAAATTTATAAGTACAATATAACCTCTTCCATTATTCAACAAATCCTTTGTATTTGCACTAGTCAATATAGATCTAACAGTCAACTTTACGGTAGTTGCTCTATCAGATCCATGTCCAAAGAGCTGATGATCGTGTTCTGTGGTCATCAGAAGAGGCTGTTGCCTGCTGGAGTCAGCAGCTGCTGGGGGGATTTTGAGAATTCTTAGATTAAGATGCCCTACTGGCCAGCAGTCAATCTGAGTGTGACAGCAGCAATCTGCATGATGTAGATTGCATTCAAGTCCCAATTCCAACACATACACACAACCAGATTAGAGTCTCCATCCCCTGGCTCCTCTTTGCTACTTGAGAATTTCAGAAACCCAGTTTCCCAATGGATAGACATGGATAGGGAAAGAAAGAAAATTTGCCAATACTAGCATGGTCAAGTGTTCTAGACCCAAGGTTCCTTTATTACTTGACTGTGTAATTAGCAGTTCAAGTAACTGTATCAGGCTTCTTAGGCCTCATGTATTGGAACTACTGGGGCTAATTTTGGGGCTCAACTCTTACCTTGTAAATGGATTGCAATCCTCTGTGAAATAGTGTGTTCAGGTGACTATAGTACTTACCTGGAAGCTAGGTCAGGTGTACTCATTGATTCCATTGATGTTCTTTCTCAAATGGTCTCCATAGGCACTCACAAGTTTCAAGAATAGGTGTGTAATGTTGCCATAAAGTTCATCCCTATAGAGCCCAAGATTTTCAGATACTGCCAGATACTAAACAGCAAGCCAATTGACAAATATCATGAATAATATATGATAAGGTACATTTAGGGAGGGTGTTTTTAATTTGTTTTGTTTTTGTTGCCAGTCCTGGGGCGTGGACTCAGGGCCTGAGCACTGTCCCTGGCTTCTTTTTTGTTCAAGGCTAGCACTCTACCTCTTGAGCCACAGTGCCACTTCTAGCTTTATATATATATATACATATATATATACATATATATGTATATATATATATATATATATATATATATATATATATGTCGTGCTGAGGAATTGAATCCAGGGCTTCAGGTATACAAGGTGAGCACTTTACCACTAGGCCATATTCCCAGCCCTGGGGGGTGTTTTTGGAGCAAACTCCACAACTCATAACTTTGCCCTAGCAAAGTTCCCTTTACCCAATGAGCAGAGCTGACAATGAATATAGCTACAGCAGCTGAGTCCTTTTTTTTGTGTGTCAGTCCTGGGACTTGAACTCAGGGTCTGGGAACTGTCCCTGAGCTATTTTGCTTAAGGCTAGTGCTCTACCACTTGAGACTCAGCTCCACTTCTGGATTTTGGTGGTTAATTGGAGATAGAGTCTCATGGACTTTCCTGCTCAGGTTGGCTTTGAACTAAGATCCTTAGATATCAACCTCCTGAGTATCTAGGGTTACAAGTGTGAGCTTTTAGCACCTCACATCCAAACCTTCCTTATGTATAATCCCTGGACCACCCCTCAGTTTGATGATTTATGGAAAGAATTGATAAACATATAGTCATACTCAGATTTAATACAGTAAGAGAATACCGAATGAAGTCAGTAAAGAGAACAGGTACCCAGAACAGTCTAGGAGAAACAAGGAACAAGATTCCAAGAGTCTTCTTACAGCAGGGATACATACAGGACATGCTTAATCCTCCCATCCACAAATTGTGACAACACACAAATAGTCTACCAGGAGGGTTCCTTAGAGACAGTGTACAACATTTCTATTGGGGTCTCGTCAAGTAGATACCTTCTGCAGAGTGCATTACCAAATTCCAGACGCCCAGAAGGAAAGCAAGTGTTCAGTATGAACCATATTGGTTGTATGGTTTAGGCAAAATGAGCCAAAAAGATGGGAAAGCCTCCATGGTCCCAGTTCCCAGGAGCCAGCCAATAGCCAACCCAATAAGCAGACCTTTCTAATAAGGATGCCAAGACCTTCTATACTGACTCTTCATAATTATAGCACTTTTTAAATTTTAAATGCTTTTACATTATTCATATTAAGAATGTTTTAGCCTCTCAAAGTAACTTGCAAGTGTTGTGACTCATACATCCAGTTACTGAACTTAAATTATATATTTGGCTTAAGTCCAGTAGAGCGCTTAGGTTTCATGAAGGAACCTTTGAAAGATTCCTGTTACTTCAGAGACCCAGCAAAATGGTGCTACAGTTGTAGCAGAGAGAGTTTTACACAAGTGGTGTTTGAAAGGTGCAAATGAAAAGCAATGGTACCCAAGGAGAGAGAACTCCTGAACTGCCAGGAAAGAGCAAGCCTTAGAACAAGAAGGGGGAGTCTCAAGGAAAGCATGTTAGCCCTTTTCTACACAGGCTATCCCTTGGCTTGCATATTTATAGCAAAAGTATTGTCAGCAGGACACCAGGCAGCAGGATAAGGCCAACTTGGAGTCTTTGATCTCAAGTATGTCCTAAGAGTCCCTTTCACAGTCAGTTAAAACAAATCCCATTAACCCACAGACATATTTGGGAAAGCCAACTGGCTTCAGCTTTAGGTTTGTCTATTATCACTTTTTAATGTGGCCCAAGGTATGAATTCATATCTAAAAAAACTAATCAGTAAATGGAAGCCAACTTGAAGCTGTCCAGAGCCATACACCCACAAGCAGTACAATCCTGTGATACCTGTAGAAATAAAGAGATTACAATCATTGGGGCACATCAATCGGGACCTGTTCTAGGCAATGCCCTAGTACAAGGCCCTCAATGTGGCCTTCGGCTGTAGGGGTTACAGCCATTGGTTCTCAGTTCAATAATGCAATCAGTCCTTGGTTTCAGAGGCGGTCTCTGTGCCAGCCACATCCAAGCAGCTTTGTCTGTGACATCAGTTTATGAGCTTCACGAGTATGGACATCAGTTCAAACTTTGCAGAAAAGAACAGGTGACCCCTTGTGGTCAGCGTGGCCAGCTTTGAGCTTAGGCTCAGCAGTCAGTTTGAATTCCCCATGCTCACAGCAGTACAAATAGATTCCTTTGGGGAGACAGGCTTTCCAGGAACAGTTCTGAAAACCAAAGTTCATTAATGCCCTTTCCCCACCCACCACCCTAAGTACTTTTTTTGGCCAGTCCTGGGGCTTGGACTCAGGGCCTGAGCACTGTCCCTGGCTTCTTTTTGCTCAAGGCTAGCACTCTGCCACTTGAGTCACAGCGCCACTTCTGGCCATTTTCTGTATATGTGGTGCTAGGAAATTGAACTCAGGGCCTCATGTATACAAGGCAAGCACTCTTGCCACTAGGCCATATCCCCAGCCCTAGTACTTTTTTTTTTTTGAGTATGTGCCCATACTGGGGCTTTAACTCATACTCTTGCTCTTTGGCTCAAGGCTGACATTCTATCACTTGAACTATGCCTCTACTTCCAGCTTTTTACTGGTAAATTGGAGTCTCTCAGACTTTTTTCCCCAGGCTAGTTTTGAACCTCAATCCTCAGATCTTGGCCTCCTGAATATCTACTCTAGACGTGAGCTGCTGAGCGCCCAGATGTACCTGAAGTGTTTGTTTTTTTAACTCCCTTTTTGTTACAAAATCAAGTGTGTACCATTCACAACCAGAATTTATTATTTTCTAATTATTCATACTCTCATCCAGATCTTTCATCTGGAAGCGTTGCATGCAAGAGTCACAAAAATATTTTCTAACATTTTGATAAGTGTTTAACCAGAAAGACACACCATACTCATAATTAGGACAAAAATATGTTGAACATCTTAGAAATAGGTTTACAAAACTTTGTTCCTTTTGTCCTGACCATAAATCCCTGAAGCAACCTAGAAAGATCAATCCCTTTCTGGAAAGAGCTGCATCTGATAATTAATGTCTTGCTAAGGTGTGTGTACTACAAAAAAAGATGAGAGAAGTCTAGTCATCACTGTTGTAAACTGAAACTAATAAACACAAGTCAATGCCATGAGAAGAGGGTCCAAGGTCTGATCTGTCCATAGCAGGAGTCAGATAACACTTCTGCACCATAACCTCCACCAACTTGCAGCTTTTGCAGGAAACATGGTTTAGGAAGGCACATAGTCTCTGTATCAGAAACATTGAGTTAATGAGCAGTTTGATTTCAGATAGTCCTAACAGATATAATCCTTGTTTTTTTCCTCTGGGGGCATTTATTTGTAACTCAGGTGGTCCAGCCAGCATCTTTGTTGTACAGTTTAGCCCAAAGAAAGGTTTCTTAAATCTGTAGTGTTCCCATACTCCGAGTTCATTGTGTCTGTTGTTTATTTTGTCTTCTGGTTTTTGTTATTGAGCAGCAACTTTGTCATATTTGGGTTTGACCAAGTGAGTGTTCAGGCTGAAAAAACCCATACCAGAAAGTATCAGGATACAGCTTGAAGTCGGCTTTAGGCAATTAAGATCAAGATGCCACAGTGACTTTTCCTTGCAGAAACAAGCTGTGCTGCAAGGGCCATTGCCACATCCCAAGTCCAAGTGACAAGCAAAACACTCAGGAGTCCAAACTGACCAACTTGTGGTCAGTTATCTGGCTGGAAAATCATTAGTCTTTATTGATAAGACATCTGATTACAAAAACAAGATTAGTGATTTAACTCAGTGGCTGAGCACTTGTCTAGCAAGTAAGAGTCCCTGTGTTTAGTCTTCACCAAGAACAAACAAACACACACACTAGTGTATATATGCATACAAACTGATTTATAAGTACTCACTAGCAACTAAAATCAGCTTTGTAAAATTTCAAAAGTATCATTTCCATGTAGAGAGTGCTTCTTTTCCTGTTTCTTTTTCTTTTTTGCCAGTCCTGGGGCTTGAACTCAGGAACTGGGTGCTGTCCCTGAGTTTCTTTGGCTCAAGGCTAGCACTCTACCACTAGAGCCACAGCTCCACTTCTGGCTTGTGTGTGTGTGCGCGCACACGCACATACACATGTAGGAATGCTGTTGTTGGTAGTTTATTGGAGATAAGAGTCTCACAGACTTTCCTGCTTCAAACCAGGAGCCTCAGATCTGAGCCTACTGAGTATTTGGGAATGCAGGTGTGAGCTACCAGTGCCTGGCTCTTGCTTCTTTATTTCAAGAGGCTCCAATAGAATTGAGAAAGAGAGAGCCAAAAAAATGCCAATTATGAACCTTTACTTTGTAAGACTCAAAAGAATTTAAATTTCAACCCACCCACCAGTAGCAAAAATGCAATTATTGTATGTCCTACTACATCTCTTTATTTGCAGCTTTTCCTGATAGGACCAATCCCTCTAGTGCTTACAAAAGTACAAAAACGTCAACATTTATTTTAACTTAATTAGTTTGGTGTTGGCTTTGTTTTGTATTTTTGAGACAGGGCCTCGCTAGCCCAGGCTGGCCTCAAGCTCACAATTGTCCTGTCTTGTACTCTCTCCACAAATAAGTACAGAGACTTCAGGTGTATTACCATACTCAGTATAAATCTCCATTTAAATGGAAATTTACTTTAGCATCAAAGATAAACTCAGTATTTAAATTTACCCTTTAGCAAAAATCTTACTATTAACAAACTTAACTAACATTACAGAATCTCCACTGTACAGGCAGGTAGAACAGGACTACTTTGCTGCTGCTGGCAACAGCTGCCCTGAAGAAATGACTGGAGTAGGGTGTTTGTGTTTGTTTATTTTTTAAAATATTTTTAAAACCCCCATTGCCTTGCTTTGCTCCAGCTCTGAGAACTTACTTAACACTCTTCTCTCTCAAGGAGGAGGTGAGAGTTCTATACATTTTCAACATGTTTGGGGCTAGGCTGTACATCCCCCTCTCACGAGCCATAACAGGTCTACACAACAGGAAATTCAGCAACAAATGCTCTTAGAGAGGTAACTGATATTTTCAAATTCCATTGATTCAGGTTACTGCTTGCAAAAGATAGTTGTTTCGTACTATGAATGGTTACTCCCAAGAGCCAGCCTAGAACCAAGAGTTTGTTATTCCCCACATCATTCTTAATTTTTCCAATGTTTTGTGTTTTGCAAGTCAATGTTGAGCTAACATATCCCATTTCTAACACCACATGTGCTGGTGGTCCCAAAGACCATCTGTTCAGGTTTGATGATTCACTGAAAGCACTAACAATAGCCAGTATACAATCATACACTATCATAGCTAAGATTTATTTCTGTGAAAATACAAAATGAAGTCAGCAAAGGGGAGAGGCACAGGTCTAGAGGAAACCAAGCACAAGATTCCAAGAATCCTCTCCCAGGTTGGATGGGAAAAAGGTGTAGGACATCCTTAATTTCCCCATGAACAAATTGGGGCAAATGTATCTGAAGTGTGGTATGCCAGGAAAGCTCATTTGTGACTTAGTGCCAACATTTTTACTGTGGTCTGGTCAAGTAGGTACCTTCTGCAGAATGCATGCCCAAATTCCAGATTCCCAGAAGGAAAGCAAGTGTTCAGCATAAGCCACTTTGATTGGAGAAACATTTTAGATATAATAGGCTACCACCAGTTCTAGGAATCATGGTGAACCCTCTTCTAATACTAATTTCTAGACACTAGCCAAGGGTCAACTTTACAAGATGGCCTTCTTACAGAAGGCTCATACCTGCAATGTTAACTCTTTTCTCCAGAGCTCTACTGGTTTGTAATTGAGCTGATCCACCCAGAAACCAGACCCAGGTATCTTCCAGAACCTTACATGTCCAGGCTTTCAAGAAGTCTAAGTTGATGACAGACTGCATCTGAGATAAACTGAGTGATTGTGTAGCTGTAAGATTCTACTGATGTCAAATATTGTTTGTTGAATTATAATAGCCAACAAAGATTTCTAGGTCCTGATTCCCAAAACCTATGAGTATTACTTTATAGGTCTAAAAGCATCTTATGGATATAATTAACAATCTTGAAAAGGTGAGACTATTCTGTATTATCCATGTGGACCCAACATATAAGTACCACTGGTCCTCTGGCGAGAGATTTGACTCCAGAAGACAAGTAGGAGATAAACTGATAAATGCAAGATACAAAGGGTGATAGGCCAAGCTTGAAAAAGGACCACCTCCCACAACTGGGAAAAGGAAGGAAACTGATCCTACTCTTGAGCATTTGTAGGGAACACAGCCGTACCAGCACCTTCACTTCAGTGTAATAAAACCTATTTTGGACCTCTAGATTTTGTAATTGTAAGGCAATACATTTGTATTGCTTTAAGCCACTAAGTTTATGATAATTTATTGTAATGGCAGCAGGAAATTAGTATACTCATTTTACTTCATTATTCGATATACCATGTCTATTTAGTGATGCACGCTTGCTGGACGTTACCCACTTTGTTCATATTTTCTTTCTGTGCTATCTAAGAAGAGACATGTAAGAATATATAACTCTATTTTATATCTCTCAGTGAGCTTCTCAGTGTCTACCAGCACTCCCAGGCAAGCCAATAATTGCCCTGATAGGGTGTTTTTGCATAATGCCAGGCTGCCGCCTGTATAAGTTCCAGTCACTGACACTTGTAAATGAAAAGACTCATCAGAACTCACTGCCAAATAAGAGGGAAGTTTGTGTAGCCACCTTAAGCACACCTCTTTTTGCTAGCTCGTTTTGTTCCTTCCTCTGGCATCCTGTATTGCTTTGCTCATGTCCAAGTAGACACATTCCACCAAAAATGCTTTAATTGTGGCCATGTCCCTCTTGAAGACACTCCTTATAATCAAGTAAAGTATTGTGTACATAATACATTTTGTTTCCACAACATGTTCAGAAATATCTGTTACAACTACTTGTGCATTGTTCATCAAATTGTAATACAGAGAAGTTTCAAGGGCCACAATGTTAGGGCTTCTTATATCATGGAGAGGTGGTCAGTTTGGGGCAGGAGTTTGGCAGGTCATGGTTGCTTCTTAAGAATCATATAGCTCTGTCACAAGAATCATTCACCTTTGTCCCAAGCATTCATTATTTTCTCTGACTGTTGGATTGCTTCAGTGTGATAAATTTACCTTCATATATCCTAGACTATAGCAAGAAACCTTGCATTGTAATAGGGTGATTTGGCACTTGACAGAGACAAGGGACAACATCACAGTAGAGCCATGAAGACTGAAATCATTCATTTGCCAACCACTGGAAGATGATTATTCATAATAGAAAAATTTTGATAGAAAAGGAATTATCTCATACTTAATAAACACATCATACGAGCAAGTAGATTATTTCAAGTCTATCATTGCAAAATTAACTCTGAATTTTCACCCAGTAGCTTGGCCCAAACTCTCATCAATTGAATTCAGACACTTTTTAGAAAAGCACGGACTGAGGAATTAGACACAAGTACTTCAAAGATTACAACCGCTGTCTAGAGACCACGTTCCTCTGTTCAGTGAGTACAAGGCTGTGCAATGGAGGCCAGCCAGAAGTTCACTGGGGCTGAGAGAGCATTTCATTCCATAAGCAGCAGAGGTCAGCATTACAGGACAAAGGGGTGAATGGGAAGCTCCCCACCAGCTAAACATGGGTCTGGGCTTAATTTCAGATTTAAGTGCCCAAGAACTACCTCAACAAATGAGTTTTCATGGCCAAGACAAGACTGAGGCAGTGAGTTCAATGGTATCTCTCTAAACCTCCAACTGTTGATAAAGAGGTATTATGCTTTGTCAGATCCTAGAGAATCATCTCATAGCACTTCATCCTACCCAGTCTACTAGCAAGAGGGCAATTGTGAGAAAACTTCTTCCTCGCCATTGGTCACTTACCAGACCCCAGTGTGTCATATCCCGTCCCTTTCTCCTGGCCTACTGGTTGTGTTTTTTCCGTATACACTTTTGTGTGGAAGCAGAACACTGCAAATGCTCACCTGCTTTCAGGTAACAAGACCATCATTACAGAAGTCTGTAGAGTGAGGGATTGTGCTTGCCCCTGGCCAAGTTTCTTTATAGTCAACTTTCATTCTTCTGAAACCAAACACACTACTGAGACAGAAAAGGCATCTTCAGAACACAGTGTCTCATCGCAGTACTCCTACAGGGCCAAAATAGGGTACTACATTTGTCAAGTAGCTTGACAAAGTTTGTCACTAACAATAGATAGGATAGGTTATTAGGGAACTGCAGTCCCTCTTTAACTCAAAAATGATGCAAACATTGATGTTTAGTGTAATGGCACCATCAACTATGCAGAAATGACTCTGGATGTATGTATGTTCAGAACTGCACTCACCTGAAATTCTTCTTCAGTTCTTAAGGCTTCAGGAAAACCAGTGGAGTTCCATCAAATGCACCTTCAGCCCATTCTGTATGAATGCAAATAGTTCAAATATTCAATAGTCTTCAAGTCACAGACCATCATTTCAGCAGTCTGGAGCATGAGGGACTTGTATTTGCGTAAGCTTCTCAATGGTACACACCCACATCTCTGAGATCAAACACACTATGGAGACAGAGAAGATACTTTCAGATCACAGAGATCATCTCAAGTAGCCATTCTTCTTTTCACATTTTCAAATGAGGACAGAAGGCCACTAATATATAATATATATTACATATTATACATATTATATATAATACAAATCCATCTGTTATGGGCAGCCTGAGTAGATGTTATTCTGTCATCATTTTTCTTGTCTTGCAAGCAATGTTGAAAGGCCTAAGAGTGGCTGGGGGCATGGTTCAAGTGATATATAAGCATGAGACCCTGAATTAAAATCCCAGTACCATAAAAAAAAAAGAAGCCCCTGACTGACATTGACTAGACATTCTGTGTAAGGTATCAAGACCTATCTAACCAAAGCACGATCAATCATAACCCACAGTATAGTTTGCAATGATTAAGTAGGTTTGAATCCACCTTAAGTATCCCAATTTGATTTTGGACTTAGCTTTTCCATTCAGTTTCAAGAACCTAACTATTTACATCAGTCTAAAAAGAAGATAAATTTCAGTGGTCACAGTTTAGCTAACATAGTTGAGATGTTCCAAAATGACCAGCCAATGGTCAGGAAATACTTCAAGAAAAGTCTAGGAGCTGGTGGCTTACACCCATAACCCTAGCTACTCCGGAGACTAAGACTTGAGGATCATGATTCAAAGTCAGCCCAGGCAGGAAAGTCCATAAGACTCTTATCTCTTAACAGGGGGGAAAAAAACCCAGAAGTGAAGCTATGGCTCAAAGCGACAGAGCACTAGCCCTAAACAACAGAGCTCAGGAGCAACAGCTCCAGGCCCTGAGTTCCAGCCCCATGACCGACAAAAAAGTAAAAATCAAAAATCAAAGGCCAGTTAATTGAAATTCCTTTGTACAGCTACTTAAATATAAATAAACAGGTAAATTAACTAAACGAGGTCAGCCAGTAGCTCACTCCACCAGGCTGACAGTCCCAATAGGAGGGAGACACACAGGCAGAAAGTGCCCCACTGGCCACTGCCTTCTGACTGCCAGAAACTGCAGAATCCACAGTAGAAGTGATGGGAAACTGTCCTGAGGTCCTTTCCTGTGCCTCTGCCGCATCCTGCCTAGCCCAAGAGTCATTTTCTGGGCACCAGGGGCAGGCTTGCAGGCGAGTGGGCCAGTCCTATACAGTACAACCGCCAGACCACGATCGTCAGTTAAAGAAACGGTCCTCGTGTCCAGCGGTCCCTGCTGCTCGTGGGATCCTCGGCGATCCCGAGGATGGCTCTCGAGCCCCCTCAACGTCCCCCCGACCCACCCCGGCCTCTGGGAGCCCCCAGCACTGATGCTTGGAGCCATGTGGACCTCCAGAGCCTCCCTCCACCCCATCTGGCCTACCTAGGTAAGGCCCACCCTTTCGCCCCTGAGTGCCCTGGAGACCTGGGAGGTCTGAGGTCCTCCCAAGATAAGAATGGCTGTGCTTCCGGTTGCCAAGGCGCCCTGCTGAGTCCAGCATCAAACGCAGGTTTACCAAGGTAGATCAAAGCCCTCCTCCTCCTCCTCCCCCTCCTCCTCCCCCTCCCCTCCCCCTCCCCCCTCCCCCTCCTCCTCCCCCTCCCCCTCCCCCTCCCCCCTCCCCCTCCCCTCCCCCTCCCCTCCCCTCCTCCCCCTCCCCCTCCCCCTCCCCCTCCCCCTCCTCCCCCTCCTCCTCCTCCGTTTTTGTGCCAGTCCTGGGCCTTGAACTCTGAGCTCTGAGCCTGGGTGCTGTTCCTGAGCTTTTATTTTAAATTATATGATTTTAGTCGTGGGGCTTGAACTCAGCGTCTGGTCACTCTCTCAGCTACTTTTTGCTCAAGGCTAGCACTCCACCACTTGGGCCATAGCTCCACTGTGATTAATTGGAGATAGGAGTCACAAACCTTCCTGCTAGGACTGGCTGCAAACGGAAATCCTCAGCTCTCAACCCCCTTGAACTGCTAGGATTACAGGTGTGAGCCACTGGTGCCGGCTTTTTTTTTAAGTGGGAGCTTTCAAAGCTGTAAAACCCTGTATGAAACAGATGTTATATTCTAATTGTTTCACAGGCTTGGCTATGAAAGTAGGCCAATTAGGAAATTCCTAAATTATGACCCAGATGACTATATTATGTCTCTGAAGTAAAATTACCTTTAAATGTGAATTATAATTAAAATTAACTATTTTTGCCAGATGGAGTAATTCATCTAGTTCTGATAATGAAGCACAGTTGCAGATTAGACATGGTCTTTTCAAAGTCAATTATGTAGATGAATTACCTTTGAAATCACCTCAGAGACTGCTTATAAAAATGAGTTTTCCAATTGTTCATATACTGAAATAGCCAATTGTATGCTCAAATTTTAACATTTTGAAATCTATGGACTCTGGTAAACATAGACAGTGAATGACAGTAATAATCATTGAGTTGCTAAAATTTACTTTATTGTTATTATAGAGGTGATACACAAAGGAGTTACATATATATGAGTCAGGTAATAGGTACATTTCCTTTTGTACAATGTTATCTGTTCCCTCATTCCCTCTCATCCCCTTCCTCCCCTCACCTCCCACGAATTTTCTTCTTTTGATTTGTTTTGTTTGCCAGTCCTGGGGCTTGAACTCAGTTCTGGGTTTTGGACTCAGGGCCTGAGCACTGTCCCTGGCTTCTTTTTGCTCAAGGCTAGCACTCTACCACTTGAGCCACAGCACCACTTCCAGCCTTTTTGTTTATGAGGTACTGAGGAATTGAACCCAGGGTTTCATGCATGCTAGACAAGCACTCTACCACTAAGCCACATTTCTAGCCCCCATGAGTTATATAGTTCATTTAATCATTGACTTTTTTTTTTTTTAAAGCCACTCTTATTCTGGGCATGGTGGTGATTGCCTGTAACTCTAGCACTTGGGAGGCTGAGATAGGAAGCTCAAGAAATTGAGGTTGGTTTAGGCTATTTAGTGAGACACTGTCTGAAAAAGATAAACGTAGTTGGGTGCCAGTGGGTCACGCTTGTAATCCTAGCTACTCAGGAGGCTGAGATCTGAGGATCATGATTCAAACAAAGCCAGCCCAGGCAGCAAAATTCATGAAACTCTTATCCCCAATTAACCACCAGAAAACTGGAAGTGGCTCAAGTGGTAGAGCACTAGCCTTGAGCTGAAGAGCTCAGGGACAGCACCCAGGCCTAGAAGTCAAACCCCACAACCAGTAAATAAATAAGTAAGTATGTGGGCTGGGAATGTGGCATAGTGGTAGAGTGTTTGTCTAGAATGCATGAAACCATGGGTTCGATTTCACAGTACCACATAAATAGAAAAAACCAGAAGTGGCATTGTGGCTCAAGTGGTATGGTACTAGCTAGCCTTGAACAAAAAGAAGCTCAGGGACAATACTCAGGCTGAGTTCAAGCCCCAGGACTGGCAAAAAAAGAAAAATTAAAAAATAATAAAAACATTTGTATTCTTCATTGACAATTTTGCATTTATTTGTTCCTATAAATTCTTTTTGCATAAGATAATTTGTCTCGCAGAATTCTAGATACCCACATACAGTGAAACCAAAAGAGAACAGTCTCAGGAGAGAATCACAAAGATGCAACATCCAAGCACCTCTTCATATGTACATAAAATATACATATTGAAACAAACTCCAAGGATATGAAAAAGGGACTTTTGTCTTTTTTTTTGTTTTGTTTTTGGTGTTTTTTTTTTGTTTGTTTGTTTCTGGCCAGTCCTGGAGCTTGGACTCAGGGCCTAAACACTGTCCCTGGCTTCTTTTTGCTAAAGAATAACACTCCTGCTTGAGCCACAGTGTCACTTCTGGCCATTTTCTATATATGTGGTTCTGGGGAATTGAACCCAGGGCCTCATGTATATGAGGCAAGCACTCTACCACTAGGCCATATCCCCAGCCCTAATTTTTTTTTTTTTTGCCAGTCCTGGGCCTTGGACTTGGGGCCTGAGCACTGTCCCTGGCTTCTTTTTGCTCAAGGCTAGAGCACTCTGCCACTTGAGCCACAGTGCCACTTCTGGCCATTTTCTATATATGTGGTGCTGGGGAATTGAACCCGGGGCTTCATGTAAAAGAGGCAAGTACTTTTGCCACTAGGCCACATTCCCAGCCCGGACTTTTGTCTTAAAGAGTTTTTTCTTTCTTTTTTTATGGCTCTGTATTCTTTACTGTATATATGGTATACTCACATGCACATCTGTGGGGGGGCAGGGGTAGGGCACAGAATCAGAGGAAAACAGAAAAAGTGCAGCAGTGGAGCACACTAGCTACACTGGACATTGGTGGAGAGGGGAGGGAGGGAATGGGAGAGAATGAAGGAACAGAAGACTCTATGAGAAAAGAAATGTACTTAATACCTGATGTATGTAAAGGTAACCTGTAATATGGAGGTCAGATCTGGCCAGTGCCATCATTGGCTGTTGAGGGATGTCAGACTGACTCCATCTCAGATTAGTTAAAGAGAGTAGAAGCCGACTCCATCATCACTAAGATCTCCCCCGCCCTATCCAGGGAAGTTCCCCTTTGCTGTGATAAGATTGTGTAAACTGCTTGACCACCTGAGTAGTGGAATGCTCAAGGTTAAACCTGTGCCCTCGCCTGAGTAGGCGTATCCACCTTCATCATGTGAGCCCCGCCAAATCCATGTGCCAAGCCTAACTAAAGTGATAGGTTGGTTCAAACAGTTGCTATGAGGCAGATTGTAACTCCATTGGCCACCTGCGTGTGACCTGGCATGCTCTGTAAGTGTTGTAACCTCATTGGCCACCTGCGTGTGGCAGGCTTGACCATGTGGTATTTGCCTTTATAATCCGACCCTGAGACCCCTAGTGTGGCCCAGGGCGCGCGGTCCAGCTCCTGAGTCTGGCCGTGACCCTGGGCGGTCAGTATACTTTTTGTTTCCCCAATAAATCCATCTTTTTACTTGAGACTGTCTCTGAGTGGTAGACTCTTGAAGGGATGGGGGATCCCCCCACCCTCGGACCCCATTACATTGTGGTCCCCTCCCTTGAGGGGACCCCATTACAAACCCTACTGTATATTACCTCTAAAACAACAATAAAGTAAATTTAAGAAACAAATTATCTGGTAAACTCTATGATTATTATTAAAATATTTTCTTGAACATTTCTTATTTTGGCAAGTTTGAAGATTTGTTGATATTCTTGTGTTAAGAAATGATAGAAGGGGGGCTGGGGATATGGCCTAGTGGCAAGAGTGCCTGCCTCATATACATGAGGCCCTGGGTTCGATTCCCCAGCACCACATATACAGAAAATGGCCAGAAGTGGCACTGTGGCTCAAGTGGCAGAGTGCTAGCCTTGAACAAAAAGAAGCCAGGGACAGTGCTCAGGCCCTGAGTCTAAGCCCCAGGACTGGCCAAAAAAAAAAAAAAAAATGATAGAAGGGGGCTGGGAATGTGGCCTAGTGGTAGAGTGCTTGCCTAGCTGAAGTGCCAGACTTTGAAGTCAGGACCCACTTTACCACGCAAACCCCACTTTACCACGTGAACCTGAGATAAGCAGGCCCTGTGAGCAAACCCAGGACAAGCTTATTAGGGCCCAGTCGGTCAAGAACTCTAACCACTGGGAATGCTTAACTCTAACTGCCCCCAGAGTGCCTCGAGCCAATCAGATTTGTACCTGTGTCCTAATCTTGCTTGCTTGAACACCTGATTGTTGTAACTTTGTTTTTTGCCTTTATAAGCTCTGTGTAATCGCAGCTCGAGGCTCCCTCCTAACCTCCGGTGTGTTGGTGGGTAGGACGAGGCCCGAGTTGCAGCTCGCTTAAAGCAAGCCTTGCCTTGCTTTTGCATTTCGGAATGTCTGAGTCTCGGTGGCCTTCTTGGTGGTCCTCTCGCGACTTAGCATACCATAGTATGCATGAAGCCCTGGGTTCAATTCAGTGCTAGCCTTGAGCAAAAAGAAGCCAGGGACAGTGCTCAGGCCCTGAGTTCAAGCCGCAGGACTGGCAAAAAAAAAAAAAATAGAAGAATAGAGACTTCTGTACATTAAAAAAAGAGATAATTTACCTTCTGTGTCCTGCATTTAAAGGAGTTATAAGAGTCACACTGAGAGCCAGATGCTGGTGGCTCATGCCGGTAAACCTAGTGACTCAGGAAGCTAAGATTGTACTTTTGAAGCCACACTGGGCAGGAAAGTCCTTGAGACTTTTCATTTAATCTTCAAAAAGCTGGAAGTACAACTGGGAATGTGGTTTAGTGGTAGACTGCTTGCCTAGCATGCATGAAGCCCTGGGTTCAATTCCTCAGTACCACATAAATAGAAAATGCTAGAAGTGGCTCAGTGGCTCAAGTAGTAAAGTGCTAGCCTTGAGGAAAAGAAGCTCAGAGACAATATCCAAACCCAGAAGTCCAGCCCCAGACCAGACAAAAACAGAACAGAACAAAACAAACAAACAAAAAACCATTGATAGCTGGGTGCCAGCTATCACACCTATAATGCTAGCTACTTAAGAGGCTGAGACCTGAGGATCACAGTTCAAAACCAGCCCAGGCAGAAAAGTCCATGAGACTCATCTCCAATCAACCACCAGAAAACCAGAAGTGATGCTGTGGCTGAGAGTGGTAGAGTGCTAGCCTTGAGCTGAAAAAGCTCAGGGACAGTGCTCAGGCCCTGCCTTCAAGCCTCATGACCAACAACAACAAAAAAGGCTAGAAGTAGAGAATGGTAGAACACCAACCCTGAGCAAAATAAACAAACAGGAGAGCACAAGACACACACACACACACACACACACACACACACACACACACACACACACACACACACACACAGCCAAATTCAGCCATGTTACAAAGGAGGCTGATGTCCTAGGATCAATGTTTAAAGCCCGTTCCAGCTCAATAGTCAGTGAAGTTCTACCTCCAATTAACCAGCAAATATTAGCTAGACTGAAAGCAAGGCTCAAGTGGTCGATTCCCCAGACATGAGCAAAAAAGCCAAGCAAGAACATGGGACACTGAGTTCAAGCCCTGGTACTAGGACAAGAAAAGGAAAAGAAAAGGAAAAAGAGTCATACTGAACTACACTGTGTCCAGAGGTGGTTCTAGCTGAGCTTGGGATGATAAATGCTAAACCCAGATCATAGAATAGGACTTTGTTCCTGGTGAGTGCTCATTAAATGATAGTTATTATCACTCTGAAATTTGTCTTCCCAGCATGTGAATACCTGTGTGAATTTTACGTAAGAGTACTAAATCCTGACATTCTGCCTTCAGCTGATATATATATATATATATATATATATATATATATATATATATATATATATTTTTTTTTTTTTTTTTTTTTTTTTTTTTTGCCAGTCCTGGGCCTTGGACTCAGGGCCTGAGCACTGTCCCTGGCTTCCTTTTGCTCAAGGCCAGCACTCTGCCACTTGAGCCACAGCGCCACTTCTGGCCGTTTTCCATATATGTGGTACTGGGGAGTTGAACCCAGGGCTTCATGTATACGAGGCAGGCTCTCTTGCCACTAGGCCATATTCCCAGCCTTCAGCTGATATTTTAATCTCCTGTGAAATGACCCTATGTATTTTCTTTTTTGCCTTTTTCTTAGAGGTAGCCTATTGTTTCTGAACATGCAGCTCGCTCTTTCTTGTGGTCTCATAATGAATGTTGAGTGACTATTACCCTTATGGGTCACATGGATGTGGGCTGATTCATTATGAGACTGTGTGCTTCCTATTTGATTGACAGCTAAAAAACTCCAGCAAACTGGAGCCCATATTTATTGTAAAGCATGTCTCTTCCCTTGTTTTTTTAATTTTTTTGTTACTATAAAGATGATGTACAGAAGGGTAACAGTTACATAAGTCCAGTAATGACTAAATTTCTTTTTGAACAATGTTAACCTATTCCCCACCCCCCCCATCTCCCAGTTTTTCCCTCCCATTCCCACCCACAAATTGTATAGTTCATGTTCAACATAATGTCTAGTGAGTACCACTGTTGGGTTTGTTCCCCTTTGTCCCTCCATTTCTGTGCCTACCCCCCTGTTTTATGGTTTTAACTCTCCCCATAGCTTCACATTAGGATCAAAAGTGGACTAGAATTTTTTACCTGCTTTTAATAGGGATGTTGCTGTGAGTAAGGAACTAAGACTTTGAGAAAATCTGCTTTTGATGTATAGAGAATTTCTTCATAAACTCCAGTATTAAATATACAATTGCATTAGGCTGAGAATATGGCCTAGTGGTAAAGTGCTCGCTTCATATACATGAAGCCCTGGATTCGATTCCTCAGCACCACATACATAGAAAAAGTGGCAGAGAGCTAGCCTTGAGCAAAAAGAAGCCAGGGACAGTGCTCAGGCCCTGAGTTCAAGCCCCATGACTGGCAACAAAACAAAACAAAACAAATCAAATATACAGTTGCATTAATGAACAAGTGAATTAATTTCTAAATGCCTAGTCCAGGCAAGGTGGGTCCTGCCTGCAATAGCATCACCTTGGAGGTTTCCGTAGGAATACCTTGTTTTCCTGCTATATAGTATGGACCCATACCATGTCTTTGTCTCAAAAATGAACTAAAACAAATTTAACACCTTCAGGAAGCAATGCTATTTCTTTATTCCTCTTTCTGTTGTTGTTTTGTGATGGTACCAGGGCTTGAACTCAGCACCTGGTTGATGTTACTGAGCTCTTAAAATTTTTTTCTTCAAGGCTAGCTCTATACCACCTGAGCTACAGTTCCACATCTGGCTTTTGGGTTCTAAACTGGAGATAAGGGTCTCACATATTTTCCTGTCTTTGCTGGCATCAAACCTCAATCCTTAGATCTGAGCCTCCTGAGTAGCTAGGATTACAGCCATGAGCCACTGACTCCTGGTGTTTCCCTTTCTGCTTTATCCTCCAGAAAATTAGAATCTGTTGACACTCTTAATCGGTTTATTTCTGCTTGTGAAGAGCTTTCGTCAAGTCCCATTAGTTCTTATATTCTTGGGAATGGTTCATTGAGTTTAATGCTAGAACGATTTTATTGTGATTGTACTAAAAGAGTTTAAATACCTCACTGAATAAACTATGTGACTTTTAGTTCTGAGATATTTTTGTTGCTTCTCAACTATGCTCCAAAACCCTCATTAATTTAAATTTTTTTCCAGGATGTTTTTCAGTGATCATACTTTATATAAATTGCTTTGTTCATTGCTGCAAGTTCCCTGTACTTTTGGACTGAGATCTGAGAATGGAGGTTTGAAGTCAGCCTACTCAGCCTAGGCAGATAAATCTAAGAGATGCGTATCTCCGTTAGCCCACAAGAAAACAAAAGTGGAGGTGTGGCTCCAGTAGTTGAGCTCCTGCCTTAAGCAAAGAAGCCAAGCAAGAGGCCCTGAGTTCAAGTCCCAGTACCAACACACACACACACACACACACACACACACACACTTTCAACATGTGAATTGGGAGCAGATACAAACTGCTGCTACTTTGTGTTAGTTAATGCTTCATAAGAAAGCAGATTAAAAAAATAATATAGCAGAGCAGACCATCAGCTACATCAGACATTGCTGAAAGTGAACTAAGCAACTCATGGGCAGGGATGAGAAGGAGGGAATAAGAGAGAAAGAGGGAACAGACGTTACTAAACAAAAGGAATATACTACATATTACCTGAAATGGAAGAAACGGCTTTACTGTTAAAGTTCATAGACTTTGTAAGCTTCATCATTGTGAAGGTTAAAATGTGTACTGTGAAATATATGTAGCAACTTAAACTCAATAAAAAAATAAAATAAAAAAGAGAGCACAATAGGGCTGAGAATGTGGCTTAGTGGTAGAGTGCTTGCCTAGAATACATGAAGCCCTGGGTTTGATTCTTCAGTACCACATATATAAAAAAAGCCAGAAATGGTGCTGTGGCTCAAGTGGTAGAGTGCTCATCTTGAACAAAAGCAGCTGAGGGCAGTGACCAGGCCCTGAGTTCAAGCCTGAGGACTGGCAATAAAAGAAAAGAAAAGAAAAAAGAAAAGTAGATTGGGTGACAAATAGGTTTGTGTGTGTGTGTGTGTGTGTGTGTGTGTGTGAGTTGTGTGTTGTGTGTGTCTGTGTGTCTGTGTTTTCTGAGGCTTAGGCTACTGGCACCTGGCAAGGAATGTTTGCACTTTTATGTGAGAATGAGAGTGCTTTTGGTTTTTAACTTAAGCATGTGAGAAAAAGCAATTTTTTTCTATCAAACCAAAGTGTCTTCATCCTGTAACCAGTCATCATTTGTACTGATATTTTCTAGTACTGATATTGCTTGAAATTATTTGATTCTGAACTTCAAATTTTAACTGTCAGCTGTGTTTTTTTTTGTAACTAGCCAGCCATGTCAAGGGTGCTTACAAATAGGGTTAAAGAATAGACTCTGGGCTGAGAATGTGGCTTAGTGATAGAGTGATTGCCTAGCATGCATGACACCCTAGGGTTGAATACTCAGTATCAGATAAACAGAAAAAGCCAGACATGGCACTGTGGCTCAAGTGGTAGAGTGCTAGTCTTGAGCAAAAGAAGCTCAGGGACAGTGCCCGGGCCCTGAGTTCAAGCCCCAGGCCTGGCAAAAGACAGAAACAGAAAAAAAAAAAAAAAGACTCCCCTCTTTGAGTAGGAAATTTTTTACTGACAGAAAGCTTTCTAATTTCTTTGTATCACCCTATCATCCTGGTAACCAATTATGAATAGAATACAAGCCTGACTCCTTAACAAGAAGAAGGGGCAGCACTATTCCTTCAGCTGAGATAAAAACACAGAATGGCCTACCCAAGTATGCCTGCCTAACTCTGGGGACAGTGGTAGCACATGCTTCTGTGCAAAAGTAAATTGCCATGATAAGATCTCCTAGGCCAGACACCAGTGATTCACGCCTATAATACTAGCCACTCAGGAGGCTAAGCACTGAGGATCACTCTTCCAAGTCAGCCTGGGCAGAAAGTAAGACTTTCTCTCTTTTTCTTTTTTTTGGCCAGTGCTGGGGCTTGAACTCAGGGCCCGAGCACTGTCCCTGGCTTCTTTTTGCTCAAGGCTTACACTCTACCACTTGAGCCACAGTGCCACTTCCGGCTTTTTCTGTTTATGTGGTGCTGAGGAATCGATCCCAGGGCTTCACGCATGCTAGGCAAGCACTCTACCACGAAGTCACACTCCCAGCTCAAGCTGGTCTTTTTGTTAATCATTGTGGCCAAGGATTATAATTTCAAGATATCTAACCATCATTTTCACCATTAACATTTCCTCTTGAACAAAATGTGGTGGCACAGTTCTATCATCTCAGCAGCTGAGAGGTAGAGGCCGAAGGACTACATGCTTCCAGGCAAGATCCTATTCCAAAATACAAACATCCAAACAAAACTTTCCTTCTGCCTCAGTCTCTTTGAATTTACTCATAGCTTCTTGAAGTCTACAGGTTTCCACTGCAGTGCTCTGCCAGTCCCCCCAGAAGATCTAGATCTAGGCCCTGTAGCCTCTGTGAGCTCAGAGGGTCTCCAGTGGGCTTAAGTGTTCTGGTGTGGACCCCTAACAAGGCACTGTGAAGAGCATTCTGTCCCGCAGGTGTGAGCTTTCAGATGGAGTTACTTGAAGGGAACCTGAGCAGGAAGTTTCTTTGGAATAGTGGAATGGGGCCCAGTGGGCAGAAAAAGAAAACATTAGTACAGGTGCAACCAGGCCCAGGATGGTGCCTGAGTCAGGCATTCCCAACTAGTCCCTGCACTTTAATTTTAGCTCTTCCAGGTGTCAAATTTAAGTCTTTTGTGCTGCCAGAAGCAGGTGCCCAAAGCTTTCAGCAAAGGTAAATGAGTTTTCTTAACTGCCTGAAGTATGTGAAGAGTCTGATGACTACGTTTCTTATTTCAAGTTAGAGTACAGTTGGATTCATGTGAAAGCTCCATTTCAATGCTATAAAACACTAATTTCAGCGTATTCCAAAACTCTGTGATCTCTGGTCACAGATGTTTTCTTGATTTTGAAGAACATGGGGCGGATCAAGGGAACACAATATTCATGGTGGGAAGGGAAAAAAAAAGTTCACTTCACACAGAGAGCTTTTGGTTTTCACTGAGGGAGCATACAATGGGGTAAAAGATGGAAACAATTCACAGCGCACCAGGCTTCTAACTTTATGACAGACAAGATAATGAATGATAATATAATAAAAGTAATGAATAATAAGTGTAATTGTGACTAAGTTGCCAATAATTCAATCTCAGTGACTCACCTTCTCGTCTATCTCAAAAATTTCTTTCCGTTATTCTATGAACTCAAAAATGCTCAGGGCTTCCTCCCTGGAAGGCTTACTTCACATCACTTCCTGGACACACATTGTTTTGATTTTCTCCTACTTCTCTGTAGCTCTTTCTTCTTTTTTGTTAATTTACTCTCTTCTTCCAGCTTTGTTTTTCCAATGCAGATCTTACTACGTATCCCAGACTGACCTGAAATTTGTATCCCTTCTGCCTCATCCCCAAGTTCTGCAATTACATGTATGCACCATTATGCCTGACTTTTTTCTTTTTTGTGTTGGTCTCAAAAGCATGAAGCCCTGAGTTCAAACCAGTACTGAGCTCAAACCCCAGTACACACACACACACACACACACACACACACACACAGAATGAAAAAAGAAAATACAGTAAAAAATGATTCAAAGAACTGTAGTAAGGGGGCTGGGGATATGGCCTAGTGGCAAGAGTGCTTGCCTCGTATACATGAAGCCCTGGGTTCCATTCCCCAGCACCACATATACAGAAAAACGGCCAGAAGTGGCGCTGTGGCTCAAGTGGTAGAGTGCTAGCCTTGAGCAAAAAGAAGCCAGGGACAGTGCTCAGGCCCTGAGTCCAAGGCCCAGGACTAGCCAAAAAAAAAAAAAAAAAAAAAAAAAAAAAAAAAAAAAAAAAGAACTGTAGTAAGGCTTAAAGCTTAAGACCATGATTGTAAAGATTGAAGATGCACTTTAAGAACCTCTTTCCTTGACTCTATCCTCAACAAAAGCTACAGGTAACATTTACTTCCTCTACTGGTACTCTGCCACTTGAGACATGCATTTATTACAACTTTTTGCTGGTTATTTTGGAAATGAAGTCTCACAAACTTTTTTTTAACCTAGACTGGATTTAAACCACAGTCCCCCAAATCTCAGCCTCCTGGATAGCTAGGATTACAGGTATGAGAAAAACCATGGATGCGTGCATGTATCCTGAATTTTCAAAATCTTTGGAGCAGGAAACATAAGGATTAGTATGTTAGGACATATTCTCAGAAACGAACACTAGATGGCAGCTGTACAACAAGATTTTCTTTTTCCTGAGCCATTGAGAAAAACACAAGCTAAGCTTTTACTAAATGTGCCACTTTCTTCCCAGGTATCACATTTCTAAGGAACCCACATGCTAGCCAGTGTTGGGGTAACAGTTGAAACAATGGTACCAAGGACTAAACTAGAAAATGAAACACCTGTAGAGGCTTCTGGAGATAGAAGATTATATTAAAAGACAGAAGCATGGGCTGGGGATATAGCCTAGTGGCAAGAATGCCTGCCTCGGATACACGAGGCCCTAGGTTCGATTCCCCAGCACCACATATACAGAAAACGGCCAGAAGCGGCGCTGTGGCTCAAGTGGCAGAGTGCTAGCCTTGAGCGGGAAGAAGCCAGGGACGGTGCTCGGGCCCTGAGTCCAAGGCCCAGGACTGGCCAAAAAAAAAAAAGACAGAAGCAACAACATCAAATCTACCCTGCCAATTTCTCATCATTTATTTTCCTTATGGAAAAAATAAGCATAAAGTGACTTCATCTTCTAAGTGATGGTGAGTGTAGAACGTGGAAAGGAGAGAAGCATCTTGAACCAATTATAAAGACCTTCACTAGAATGAGTCATAGAGGAGTAAGTGTGATCAGGGTGTATTGTATGAATATATGGACATGTTAAAATAAAGCTCCCTTGTACAAATAATGGCTGCCAATAAAAGAGGTGTAAGGGTCTAGGAATGTAGCCTAATGGTAAAGTGTTTGCCTAGCATGCATGAACCCCTGAGTTTGTTTTTTGTTTTTTGTGTTTTTTTTTGGCCAGTCCTGGGCCTTGGACTCAGGGCCTGAGCACTGTCCCTGGCTTCTTCCCACTCAAGGCTAGCACTCTGCCACTTGAGCCACAGCGCCGCTTCTGGCAGTTTTCTGTATTTGTGGTGCTGGGGAATTGAACCTAGGGCCTCTTGTATCCGAGGCAGGCACTCTTGCCACTAGGCTATATCCCCAGCCACGAACCCCTGAGTTTGAGTCCTCAGTACCACATAAACAGAAAAAGCAGGAAGTGGCACTGTGGCTCTACTGTGGTAGAGTGCTAGCCTTGATCAAACGAAGCTCAGGGACAGTGCCAAGGCCCCAAGTTCAAGCCCTAGGCCTGGAAAAAAAAAAAGAAGTGAAAATTCTGGTACAGTGGCTTATGCCTGTAATCCTAGCTACTCAGGAGGCTGAGATCTGAGCCTTACTATACCTACTAAACCGCACCCCCGTTCTGTTGACATGTTTGCTTAGGTTTTTATTGTTATTTGTTTGTTTGGGATTTGTTTTTTGCCAGTCCTGGGGCTTGAACTCAGGGCCTGAGCACTGGCCCTGGCTTCTTTTTGCTCAAGGCTAGCGCTCTACCACTTGAGCCACAGAACCACTTTCAGCTTTTTTCTATATATGTGGTGCTGAGGAATCGAACCCAGGGCTTCATGTATGTGACACAGGCACTCTACCACTAGGCCGTATTCCCAGCCCTGTTTGTTTGTTTTGAAACAAACTCTCTCCATAAGCCCAGGCTGGCCTTCAGTTTACCATGTAGCTGATATAGGTATCAAACTCACATAGTTGGTCTCAAACTCACAATCCTATTGCCTTAGCCTTTCAAGTGCTGGGATTATAGATGTGTACACAACTGCAATGTAGTTTAATTTGTATTTCTGTACTGGCTAAAGATTTTTTTCCAGTCATGCTATAATCTCAACTACTTGCAAGATGGAGAGCAAAGGGATCTTGTTTTGAGGCTAACCTGAGCAAAAAAGTTAGTGAGGCCTCATCTCAACAAACAAGCTGGGAATAGTACTTCATGCTTGCCATCCAGCATAGGGAGGAACATAACAGTACAAGTTAGGCCAGGACAAAAGCATGAGATCCTGGGGGCTGGCAATATGGCCTTGTGGCAAGAGTGCTGGCCTCATATACATGAAGCTCTGGGTTCAATTCCTCAGTACCACATATATAGAAAAGACCAGAAGTAGCACTGTAACTCATGTGGTAGAGAGCTGGCCTTGAGCAAAAAGAAGCTAGGAACAATGCTCAGGCACTGAGTCCAAGATCCAGGACTGGCAAAAAAAAAAAAAAAAAATGAGATCCTTTCTGAAAAAATAGCCTAAAGCAAAAACAAGCTGAAAGTATAGGTTTAAGTAATAGGGTACTTGTTTAGTAGGCACCTGCTCTGGGTTCAAACACCAGTACATCAAAGGAAAAAACAAACAAGTGTTCCAGGGTAGCTCAAGTGGTGGAATGTGTGTAAGGTCCTGAGTTCAATCCTAGTACTGTAAAAACCAGAGGGAAAGTCTGTATTCCGTTTACTTGCCCATTTTTGATTGGATTATTTGCTCCTTTGGTGTTTTATGTTTTTAAGTTCTTTATATGGTCTTTATACGGTCTGAACCCTCACCATGGACATGAATGTCCCATCTGTGACCCAGACACTCAGTTCCCATGGAATTCCCTACATAGTTTAGGTGAGACCCAAAGCACAATGACTCCTCTATTTGATGAGATAAAACTGCTCCTTTTGCAAGGCACTGGTGGTCATGCCTGTAATCCTAGCTACTCTGGAGGTTGAGATCTGAGGATCGTGGTTCAAAGCCAGCAGGAAAGTCCATGAGTCTCTTATCTTCAATTAACCACCAGAAAACAGGAAGTGGCTGCTTGGTGGCTCAAAGTGGTAGAGCACTAGCCTGGAACTGAAAGAGCTCAGGGGCAATGCCTAGGCCAGGGCAGGAAAATCAGTGATATTATCATCTCCAAATGGCTCAAGTGGCAGAGTGCCAGCCTTGAGCAAAAAAGCTAAGGGACCGTGACCAAGACCTGAGATAAATTTCCATTAACAGCATACATACACATACATACATACATACATACATACATACATGGGCTGGGAATATGGCCTAGTGGCAAGAGCGCTGGCATCGTATACATGAAGCCCTGGGTTCGATTCCCCAGCACCACATATATAGAAAATGGCCAGAAGTGGCACTGTGGCTCAAGTGGCAGAGTGCTAGCCTTGAGCAAAAAGAAGCCAGGGACAGTGCTCAGGCCCCGAGTCCAAGGCCCAGGGCTGGCAAAAAAAAAAAAAAAAAGAAATCATACATACATACATACATACATACATACATACATACACACACACACACATTCCTCCAACCTGAGTTTCAGTAGTAACACATTATTGGTCCTTGCCAGGAGGGGAGCTCTGGATTGCCAGGATGAATTGGACTTTTAAGTGGACAGTAGGTGGCAGGATTTAAGACAAGATTTTTTGAATCAGCCAATAGCCTTTGCACCAACCCTGCTTCTCCACCCCAAGAAGCGAGGGGGGTAGGATTTAGAAACTCAGATCCTATAATTGTCTGAATTCTTTCAGGTGTAACAGGAATTAAGGAACACTCTTTGAGAATGCCATTACTAGAAACTAGGCTAAAAGAGCTACATTTTGGAAAAAAGAACATTACTAAAAGCTTAAAGCATTTATTTGTACAGGCATGTGTCACTGTTCCAAGCATTAACAACTAACAAGTGAACAAAACCCAGCTCACAAAATATGTATATATACATATATTTTACTCAGAAAAAATTACTCAGAGCTGGGTCCCAGTGGCTCATGCCTGTAATAGTAGCTACTTAGGAGGCTGAGATCTAAGGAGCACAGTTCAAAGCCAGCCAGGGCAGGAAAGTCCGTGAGACTCTTATCTCCAATTAACCAGCAGAAAATTTTAAAGTGGCACTGTGGTTCAAATTGGTAAAGCACTAGCCTTGAGCTGAAGAGCTCAGAGAGAATGCCCAAGCCCAGAGTTTAAGCCTCAGGACTGACCAAAACAAAAACAAAAACAAAAAAAGACTCAAATGATTTTTTGTTTTGTTTTGTTTTTTGCCAGTCCTGGGCCTTGGACTCAGGGCCTGAGCACTGTCCCTGGCTTCCTTTTGCTCAAGGCTAGCACTCTGCCACTTGAGCCACAGCGCCACTTCTGGCCATTTTCTGTATATGTGGTGCTGGGGAATCAAACCAAGGGCTTCATGTATACGAGGCAAGCGCTCTTGCCACTAGGCCATATCCCCAGCCCCTCAGATGATTTTTTTTTCTCTTCATTTTAGTGAAAGAGAAGATGGATTTTGTTGTTGCTGCTTTGTTTGAGGTATTAGGTTTTGTTTTGTTTTTGTCATCATGGAGCTTGAACTCTGGGCCTGGGCGCTGTTCCTGAGCTCTTCAACTGAAGGCTAGCACTCTACCACTTTGAGCCACAGCACCACTTCTGGTTTCTTGATGGTTATTTGGAGGTAAGAGTTTCATAGACTTTCCTGCCCAGAAGGGCTTTAAACTTTGATCCTCCAAGCCTTAGCCTCTTGAATAGCAAAAACTATAAATGTAAGCCATTGACACTTGGCTTAGTTTCTGCAGTAATCATTATTTCCTCTTTCTACCTTGACTTGATCTTGGGGTGCATTATTAGGCAATTTATCTGTATTTTTTTATGTTATTTGTTTGTTTGACGTAGGCACTAATTGCTATAGACTTTCCTCTTGGCACTCCCAAAGGTTGTAGGGTGTGTTTTCATATTCATTAGTTGCTAAGAACTTTTTTATTTCCCCTCATTTCTTTAAAAGTCTATCATTCATTCATAAGCCACATAACTTTTTTACTCTATAGGCAAACATATGCCACATCCTGGGCTGTGTACAGAGGTCAATTGAATTGGGTCCTTCCATCAAAAGCACTGTTATATTGGAGGAAATTCTTCCAGGGCCATTTCCCTTGCATTTGCTGAAATCCTGACTATAACACCAAGCTCAGTGGAATGGAGTGAGAGCGAAGTGACTCTCCCATCATTGCAGCCTCTGAGACACTGACGTTCAGACTGACAGCAGCCTGTTACTTTCTTCAGGGTTTGTGTTATTCTGCACAGTTCAATCACCATGTGGGCACAGTCTCCAGCTGCTGAAGACACTGAAGGGAACAACTGTTTTCAGCTTCTTGACAGCATGTTATCATGTAAACCAGGGTGACCTCTAACTCTGAATCATTCTACCTTAGCCTCCAGAATGTTGAGGTTATGGGCATATACCACAACACCCAGCTTTGTCTTCAGCGACTGCTATCTGATCTTGAGCTTCTTTGACCCTCAGACTGCTCTCCTGCAGGGCTGATTAACTGAGTGGAGAGGATTGTTAATGATTAATAGGACAGGATTAGTGATGTAATTGGCAATGATTACAGGAAGAGAGTTCTTCAGATGGTGAATAAAATCTGGCTGCACTTAAGTGGAAATTTAATTTAAAAGAGCCTGATCTGCAATGAACAGGCTCGTGGTCATCCTTGTCCTCTGGTCAGAGGCTAGCTCGCACTTATGCTGTTTCTACAGAGGGAAGAGTTTGGGCAGGGGAAAGTATTCTTTGGAGATTTTGTTCCTCTCAGAAGCTGCTTATTGTTCCTCAAAGCTGAAAGATCCCAGGCAGGCCTAAATCTCCAAACCGCCTCTGCTCCTTCTTTGAACTGGAGGAATAACCTTTGTCTACAGGTGTGCACAGCCATGCCATGTTTGTCTTGGGCCTTGAACTGGTGTCTAACCTATTCTGATCTTAAGCATTTCTGACCCAACCCTCATTAAAGAGGTCCAACTCATGAGAGCATTGAGCCTGAGGGTTCCTGATTGGATAGTGCGGCTATGGCATCCGCCAATCAGCGTGTACACAGGCATCAGTGCCCAAGACTGAACCAGATATAGCTCTTGAATGAATGACCTGATTCTGGCCACCAACCTGTCTAACTTCATTCTCAGATGCAGGCCTTGATCCACCTCAGCCTTTGAGGTTAATCTCACAATCTGCTCTATAAGCAAGGAATTTAGGAGCTTAGTTTTCGTGCTTAGCATCAAGTGGGGGACAGGATAGGAATATTTACTATGATCATATTCTCTGGCTCCATTTGTTACCTTTTTTTTTTTTTTTTACTGGAAATTGGTTCTTTTTCCCCCATCTGAGAATTGTGGAACCAATAGTAAGGCCAAGCACCAACTTCACAGTGAGGGAGACTTATTCTCGGCCAACAGGAGTAGTGGTAGGCTAAGGATGTAACTCATGGAGAGTGCTCATGGAGCACGCACAAGGCCCTGGGTTCCATCCCCAGCACCAGTGAGGAACAGAAGTGGGAGAAAGATTGGCATATCAACTTCACACCACCCACTGGGACCTAGGAAGTTACAGACATTGGGTAAAAGGAACAAGAAGGAAGGATAGGCTAATACAAGGAAGGAATATTCATAGCTTTACTGCCAGTGGCTGAAGAGTTTCCAGGAATTCAAATACCTCTCTTTTCACTCCTTTTATAGCTTTTTCTGATTGTCAATTGCTCTGTGGCTGGTGGGTGTGTAATTTAGCTTAAAGAGGGCATTATAAATGAAGTCAGAGGTTGTCTAAGATCACACTCATTCTAGATCTAGGCAGCTTCAGATGACACACCGGAAGAGGAACTTCTGTCTTACTGATTTATATCAGTCCTCAGATACACAAGATTAAGACAGAATAGAAATTCAATTAAAGATCACTGAGGGAATACTAAACTAGGGTGGGGTAACACAAGGGCTGTGATTTTGCTTGGAATGAAGCTCCTGTTGTATAGCTCTGTTTCACTAATGGACACAACTTTTATTTACTGACTCTCCTACCCAAATGGTCTGCAGCTCGACTGGGTTGGAGACTTTATCACTGCTTCCTTGTAATATTAGAGATTATCCTCAAATTCAAGTGTCTGGATATTTTTCTTTTCTTTTTTTCTCCTTTTGTAGTACTGAGGAATCAAATCCAGGGTTTCATTCATGCTAGGCAAGCACTCTACCACTAAGCCACACTCCCAGCCCATGGATATTTCTTTTCTTTTAAAAAAAAATCTAGGGCTAGGAATGTGGCTTATCCAGAGAGTGCTTGCTTAGCATACATGAAGCCCTGGGTTCGATTCCTCAGCACCACATAAATAGAAAAAGCCGGAAGTGGCACTGTGGCTCAAGTGATAGAGAGCTAGCCTTGAGCATTAGGAAGCCAGGGATGGTGCTCAGGCCCTGAGTTTAAGCCCCAGCACTGGTAACAAAAAAATCTATTATTAACCCAGGCACCGGTGGCTCCTTCTTGCAATCCTAGTTACTCAGGACGTTGAGATCTGAGGGTGGCAAGAAAGTCTGTGAGACTCATCCCAAGAAACCACTCAGAAAAAGCCACAAGTGGAGCTGTGGCTCAGGTGGTACAGCACTAGTCTTGAGCACAAAGAGGCTCAGGGACAGCTCCAAGGCCCCATTACCAACAAAGAAAAAAAAAACCCTCTATTACAATTTCCTAAGTCAGGTTATGAGCACAGTACATGTTGATTAATGTCACCTTTTCCACTCTTCTTTATTTCCCCTCCCATCCTTACCATCAAGTTACAGCTCAATGTTTACATAATGTACATTGAATATGATAACTACATTTGCTCACTCTTCCTCCATTTGTGTGCCCCACTCTCCCCCTTTAAAAAAATTTTTCAGCTTCCTGTTTTGTTTTGGTTTGTTTTTGTGCCAGTCCTGGGGCTTGAACTCAGGGCCTGTGTGCTGTTCCTGTGCTTTTTTGTTCACTCTACCATTTGAGCCGTACCTCCACTTCTGCTCTTTCGGTGATTAATTAGAGATAAGTGTCTCCTGCCTGGGCTGGCTTCACACCACAGTCCTCAGATCTCAGCTTCCTGAGTAGCCAGGATAACAGGTATGAGCTACCAGCATGCACCCTGCTATTCATTTTGATAAATAGTTCATTAGCTGTTTGGAAGTTACACCTTTGGACTCTTGCCCTAAGTATACCCTCCTTTCGTCTGTTTATGTGTATATGCACAGAGCCCTGTATATGTTATCATGCATATTTATATTTAGATCTAATTTCCACATATGAGAGAAAACATGCACTGTGTGTTTCTCAGTGCCTGATGGATATTTCTTTGAGTTCTCACAGATGGATTAGATGTTCTAGATATTTCTCAGTTCTTTGGATACAAGGCCTAAGATTAGGATACCGCTGTCCAGGTGCAGCAAAAGAACCATGAAGTGTAGGGATAGTAGCAAAGCCAAAGTACAGCTCAGGACAAAGTTGTCAGGTCTTGGGTTTTACCATCTAATAGGGTGTGGTTACCAAGTGGAGTTAAAAACAGACTTTTTAGGTCCCAGGCCCAAACTCTGGGAGTTCTACACATCCAGGCTGGTCATTCACTCCTATGTGCCAAATAAAGAGACGTAGTAAAGGGCAGAGAAAGGTTATATATTACATGGCTTCCAGTAGGAGCAAATACTTTAGCTCATCTTCAGGTACATTTAAAGGAAGAACTGGGGATAGGGGAGAAATAATGTCCCAGTCACAAGTGTGACCTGGTTGGCCATTATCTCAGCCTTTATTTCCTTAGGGGTTGGGAGAAGCTTCATCACTGGAGGAGAGTGAACAGTCTTTGCCTGGTCACTGTTGCCTGGTGGGATTTTCTCTTCCTTTGGGGCAGTTTTACCTTTAGTTGAAAAGTAAGAATGTGGCATTGCCTGTCTGAAAGCCAGTTTCTTTTTGTCACAGATTTTTTTTTTTTTTTTTTTTTTTTTTTTTGCCAGTCCTGGGCCTTGGAGTCAGGGCCTGAGCACTGTCCCTGGCTTCTTTTTGTTCAAGGCTAGCACTCTACCTCTTGAGCCACAGCACCACTTCTGGTCATTTTCTATATATGTGGTGCTGGGGAATCAAACCCAGGGCTTCATGTATACGAGGCAAGCACTCTTGCCACTAGGCCATATTCCCAGCCCTTGTCACAGATTTTTATCCATAAATCTTGTCCTTCCTGGAACCCAGTGACCGCCAGAGAGAATGGCTTCGATCAAAGGACACAGATGCAAAGTGAGGCTGTGGTGCCAGCTTTTATCCTGTTTTAATTAATTCATGGACCAAAATAAGTAGTCAGTGCTTCTCAGCAAGAAGTAGTCTAAGTATCTGTTACAAAATGACACTGAGGGCTGGGGATATAGCCTAGTGGCAAGAGTGCCTGCCTCGGATACACGAGGCCCTAGGTTCAATTCCCCAGCACCACATATACAGAAAACGGCCAGAAGCGGCGCTGTGGCTCAAGTGGCAGAGTGCTAGCCTTGAGCGGGAAGAAGCCAGGGACGGTGCTCGGGCCCTGAGTCCAAGGCCCAGGACTGGCCAAAAAAAAAAAAAAAAACAAACAAACAAAAAAAAAATGACACTGAAGGCCCTCTCCTTGTGACTCCTCCCCATAAGTCATCTGACCATGTTGCAATGGCTGCCTAGGTGTGCAGCACCTGCCTCTGATGGAAATAGTGTCTATGCATTCGTTCCTCATGACCCCTCCTAGTTTAGGCTTGCCATTGGAGGGCCAGAGAACATTATTGTGCTCTTAAAGCATATGCTCCAAAAAAATTCAATTTCATTATCTTATTTATTGGTCAATAGTTTGCATCATCGTGTGTGTGTGTGTGTGTGTGTGTGTGTGTGTATGTGTGTGTTTGCTAGTACTAGAATTTGAATTCAGGGCCTCATGCTTTGGCTTAGCTTTTTCTGCTCAAGGCTAGTGCTCTACCACTTGAGCACACTTCTACTTGCAGTTTTTGGCTGGTTAGTTGGAGGTAAGAATTTCTTGGTTTCATCTGCTCCATCTGGTTTTGAATCTCAGATCTCAGCCTTCTGAATAGCTAGGGTTAAAGGAATGAGCCACTCTAGCTCTTTTATTTATTTATTTTAAGTTTTATCAGAAATTCTGCTGGCAGAAGTAGACAGGATCAGGAAGGAGAAATGTCCCAGGATACGAGATTTCATTCTAAAATCTCAGATGGAGCCAGGCACTGATGGCCCATGCCTGTAATCCTAGATACTCTGGAGGCTGAGATCTTGCCAGGCGCCAGTGGCTCATGCCTGTAATCCTAACTACTCAGGAGGCTGAGATCTGAGGATCACAGTTCAAAGCCAGCCCAGGCAGCAAAGTCCATGAGACTCTTATCTCCAATTAACCACCAGAACACTGAAAGAGGCGCTGTGGCTCAAGTGGTAGAGCACTAGCCTTGAGCTGAAGAATTCAGGGACAGCGCCCAGGCCCAGAGTTCAAGCCCCACAGCCGCCATCACCACCACCAACAAAAAAGGCTGAGGCCAAAGGATCACAATTTAAAGCTAGACCAAGTAGGAAAGTCTGTGACACTCCTATCTACAGTTAACTAACAAAAAAGCCAGAAGTAGAGTTGTGGTTCAAGTGGTTAGCTTTGAGCACAAAAGCTCAGGGGCAGGGGCCAGGCCCTGAGTTCAAACCCCAGGACTTACACCCAAATCAATCTCTCACTGCTGGCTGTGAAAGGTCCTTTCTTCATTCCACAGTGGTACTCCAAGAGTACTTCCACCCCACTCTTAGATCACCCTCTGAATTGCAAACTGGCCCCATGACCCTCACCATCCCACAGGCCCTCCAGATCCATTTTACCACCCCGTGCCAGTCCCTGCCTAACCTCACTGGTGTTTTCACCTGTGTATGAGAGGTGCCAGGACATACTATCCCAAAGGCCATGAGGACAGATAGGTACAAAAAAGGGCTAAAAATGGGGTACAACTTTTCCTTTTGTTGTGAAAATTTACTGTTATAAGTCAAATGACTATTTGAGCATTTGTCTCTCTTCTTACCCTCTCCTTGACATTTTCACTTCTACTTACAAAGTATTTCCAAATTACTCACCTCTTTTTTTCCCTTTCCCTTTCCCCTTCCTCTAAGTAACCCCTCAATTAGATTCATATTTTGTAGATTATCTACGTATATAATTAAGTATACTGGTTTATATACATATTCAAGAACATGTATGGATAGGTATGTCTTCTAGGGCTAGCTTCCAAGATGTTTCTCTTTTAACTCTTGTCAGTTGGGAAGACTCAAACTTGAAATTTCATAACAAACCTTAGTAAATAATCCTTGTTAACTATACTTCACCTGGCAACCATATGATTTACTTCTAAAGCTCCAAAGCCCAGAACCCCCTTCTTTTATGTAGTGAGAGATCTTTTAGCAACCTAAACTCTATGGACTTTTACATTACTCATCTAGGTATTTTCTTAGATGCCTGAAAGGTGCTCATGTTAATAAGCCTGTTTGCTTTGCTCTTGCTAATATGCTCTATGCCAGAACTTTTCAGGGCCCAGATGGAGAACCTAAGATGGGTAGAGGAAAATAATTGTTTTTCCCTACAAATGTGTTGTCTTGACTCCACTCAACTTTTCCCCTCTTCAAGTCCAAATACTATTTATCTGGGTTCCAGGCCCCCAAACATATGGATGGACTGTTTATCTTCTTACAGAGTGTTTTTGTCCAACCTACTCATATTCCCAATGTACAGAGGAGCTTCCTCGACAGTACCATTCCAGAGATCATTTTTGTAGAGATAATGGAATTTGTGAGGAAACATCCATGTTTTATTTGCTCTTTTCACAAGCTGGCCACTCAGTGAACTTTGGAGTTGACTCTGTGATACCTGTTGGTGTAAAACTCTGATGGAGAGTGCTGGATTACATCACCATGGCCAGCACTAGCCAGGAACCCAAGTGGAAAAGCACAGACAAATTGATCCACATGAATATATGGCCCAAAGCCATGAGGCTCAGAGGCTGTCCATATTGAAAACTTTCTCTTGAGCTACCCTAGGATTTCCCTTCTATCTTTAATTTTCAAGGGAATCCACTATTTCCCTTTTTCAAAATGCTTTCATTCCTGCTGGGCTCTGATGGCTCACATCTGTAATCTTAGTTAATTCAGAAGATTGAGATCTGAGCATCAAGGCTCAAAGCCAGCCTTCGCTGGAGATTCTTATCTCCCATTAACCTCCAAAAAGCTGGAAGTAGAGCTGTGGTTCAAGTGATAGAGAGCTAGCCTTGAGTGAAAATAGCTCAGGGACAGCCCAGGCCCTGACTTCAAGCCTAAGTATTGGCATTCATGCATAAGGGCAAGCACACAAATGTGCACACACACAAATGCTTTTAGTCTTCTGCGCTGTTGGGCACAGGTTCTGATTGGGCAGTTACTCTGTTAGAGGTGACAGGAATTTTCTTCCAACCTGTTTCATCTATCCCTTCCTGTTTCCCTTCCCTTCTACCCCCATAGCCTTGAGTGTCCCCACCAATTACTAAAAAAAAAAAATTCTTTTTTGTTGTTTCCTCTCTGGCCTCTAAGACATGCTCAAGGATTCCTTATGCTTCCTTTAGGAGAATTGTTCTTTCTCTATGCCTCAAGTTGAGATGAAACCACTTGGTTGAATCCTTTGCAAGAGGACTACTTGGATTTGCCTAATACACTAATGCCCTGGAGCCCTTAGGCCCTATCTCTAGACCTGATCTCTCATCTCTACTCCATATTAACTTGAACCTGCTCTCTCCTTCCCCTGGTATATTTGCCCCTCAAATTCAGCTTTCTCTGGCCAAATTACTGGTGTAGAATGAGTTTGGAAATGTTCTATTCCTTTCTGTTTTATGAATAGTTTGTTAACTCTTCTTTAGTGGTCTTAGTAAAATTCAGCAGTGAAGCTACCCAGTAATAAGCTTTTATCCTTTTTTTTTTTTTTTGCCAGTCCTGGGTCTTGGACTCAGGGCCTGAGCACTGTCCCTGGCTTCTTTTTGCTCAAGGCTAGCACTCTGCCACTTGAGTCACAGTGCCACTTCTGGCCATTTTCTGTATATGTGGTGCTGGGGAATCAAACCCAGGGCTTCAAGTATACGAGGCAAGCGCTCTTGCCACTAGGCCGTATCCCCAGCCCTTAAGTCCTTTCCTTTCTTCTCTTTTTACTTTTCTTTTCTTTCTGTGCTGGTCCTAGTTCTTGAATTCAGGGCCTTGGCACTGTCCCTAGACTATTTTGCTCAAAGCTAGCACTCTACCACTTAAGTCACAACTCCACTTATGGCTTTTTAATGGTTAGTTGGAGATAAAAGTCTTTAGGACTATTTCTTGACTTTGAACTGAAATCTTCAGATCTCAGCCTCCTGAGTAGTGAGGATTACAGGCATGGGCTGCCAACACCAAGCTTTTTTTTTTTCTTTCCAAATTGTTAATTGATCTAATTTTCTTTCCTAAGGCAATAAGCATGTATAGTATGTTATAAATAAAATGTTTTCAGCATTTTTAACCATATCTTGTCATTCATGTTGTTCATCAGCTTTTGTTATTTGCGGCGGGCGGCAACCCCGTCCAGCGAGGAAAGACGACCACCACATGAGGATCCTTCTCAATCGCACTTTATTGAAGAGCTGCTTGGTTAAGGGAGAGCTGAAGCGAGGGGCGCCAAAAAGCCAAAAACGCCTGCTTATATACAGTTGGGTGAGCATGGGTCGTTCCCTGATTGGTCTGTGACCGGTTGCTACTAGCAACCACCACGGGATTGGCTGGGACTAGAACTCACTTGCGCATGCGCGGGGTTTAGGCGGGTAAGTCCGTTAGGCTTTGCCGTTTATGGAGTTGTTTACCACTAAGGCTGCAAGGAAGTAGGCGCCATCTTGTAATGGCGTTGTTGCCGGCTTCCCGCAGTTATTGTTGGAAGACTACTACCAATTTAATCTTATTGCTTGTTATAAGTATGATTAAATTGTTGATATCCTCTTAGTTCCTATGGTTGGTAGACCATATGTCTCTAGAAATTTATTCATTTTTCTAAATTTTCCAATTTATTGGGATATAAAATTTGAAATATTGTCTTCTGTGCTCCAGGGTTTTCTGCAATATCTCCATCTCATCTTTAATTTTGCAAATTTGAGTCTATTCTCTTTTTTTCTCTTGTGTTGGTCTTGGGGCTTAAACTCAGGGCCTGGACCTTGTCCACTAGCTTTTTTGCTCAAGGCAAGTGCTTTACCACTTGAGCCACAGCTTCTTCACCTAAGGCTTTTTGGTGATTAGTTGGAGATAAGAGTTTCATTGAGGGCTGGGAGTATGGCCTGGTGGCCAGTCAGCCCACTTTTTGCTTCCCCAATAAATCCATCTTTTTGCTTGAGACTGTCTCTGAGTGGTGGACTCTTGGAGGCATGGGGAATCCCCTCCCTCTAACCCAGTAACATTTCTTACCCCATAACACTGCTCCTCAGCTTTTTTTGTTCAAGGCTAGTGCTCTACCACTTGAGCCACAGCTCCACTACCAGCTTTCTTTGGCAGCTAATTGGTAGTTGACTGGCAATTAATTAGTCTCCTGAGTACCTAGAATTACAGGAATGAGCTGGGGCTTGAACTTGGAGCCTGAGCACTGGCCTTGAGCTTCTTCTGCTCAAGGCTAGCACTCTACCACTTGAGCTGCAGTGCCACTTCCTGCTTTTTCTGTTTATGTGGTACTATGGCTTCATGCATGCTAGACAAGCACTTTACCACTTAGCCACCTTCCTAGCCTATCAGAATAACATTTCTAAGTCTTTTTGTAGACAGAAAGTGTTTCAAAAGATATTTTGTATCAATACATTAAATATCCACCTTAGAAGATACTTTAGGTAACTTTTATTTTTTTATTATTTTTTTTATTTATTTTTGCCAGTTCTGGGGCTTGGACTCAGGGCCTGAGCACTGTCCCTGGCTTCTTTTTGCTCAAGGCTAGCACTCTGCCACTTGAGCCACAGCGCCACTTCTGGCCATTTTCTATATATGTGGTGCTGGGGAATTGAACCCAGGGCTTCATGTATGGGAGGCAAGCACTCCTGCCACTAGGCCATATTCCCAGCCCTTTAGGTGACTTTTAAATCATAACAAACTTTGACATATATAAAAAGATTTTAGAAATTTTATCTTCATATACTTTATGACTTACTCTGACATTTTGTTTCCAAATTGCATTGTAACTTACAAATTTGAATTTAAATAAAAATTTTATTTTTCCAATAAAATACTACTAGTAGCTTTGTACATTTTTTTTGGTATTAGTAAAATTTAAATTCAGGAACTTGCTGGTTGGGCACTGAGCTGCTTGAGTCAAGCCTCTAGCTCTCTTTCCTCTGATTGTTTACAGTTGCCCTTCTAGAAAGAAAAAACTAAGTCCAAATATTCTGAAAATGTTCAAACAACAAAGAAATTTCAAGATTTTTTGTCAAACAGCCTAGGCTCAAATCACCCCACAACACCATCAACAGAAGAACAAGACAACAAACACAGGATTTAAAAATTTCTTGCCAAAACAAAGTGGTCTCAACTGGCCAGAAAGCAAAATCAAATTGTGCACTATAGGAGAAGACTTGCCAGTCATTCAATAAAGGTCTCTAATAGATTAACTCATTTCTCCAATTCACTGAAAGATGGTTTAAAAAAAACAGTCACTGCTGACCAAAGTGGAAAGTTTAAGTCTGTCCAGGAGAACAGGGCCTCCCCCTTCCACCTGCCTGAAACCAGTAATCTTCTGACGGTCGGTCATCCATGAGTCAGCAAAGGACCCGAGACTCTGAGGTCACTTCCTCATCCTCTGAGATCACTTCCTAAGCCACTTCCATCACACCTCCCTCAGACAGTGAGAGGTTCCCCTGGCTTTGAGATAACTTCCATATCCTGTGTGGTCACACTTCCCACCTTTCGCTATATAATCCTACGCAAACACAGTCCTCTCCTTCTTTCCTTTCCTTCTCTCTCAGCAGGTCTTTATCTCATGTGGGTGGGCAGTTTGCTCTTCCCCCCAATAAACTTCTCTGCCTGAATTACATGACAGTTTCCTTTCACTGTGCCTTACAGAAAGATAAGGAAAAAGCCCCTGGGAAAAAAAGGATTGAGTAGGTAACTGACTCCATCTTTCTTCTCTGCTCAGAGTCAACTGGCTGAAAATGGCAACACATAAAAGGCAAATTTTCTCTTAGCTTGACTTGCCAAAGCTGAAACCAAGTTTTTAAGACTCTGGGCTAAAGCTCAAGCTCAAGAGGCCCACATTAGGTCTGTCCACTTGCCCCATATGCCAAATACAGACATGGTGAAGAGTAGAAAAAGGAGATTATATGTTTGCCATGGGAAGACAGCCCTTCAATATATCTTCAGTTGTCTTGGGTTTCCTTTTTTTTTTTTTTTTTTTTTTGGCCAGTCCTGGGGCTTGGACTCAGGGCCTGAGCACTGTCCCTGGCTTCTTTTTGCTCAAGGCTAACACTCTACCACTTGAGCCACAGCGCCACTTCTGGCCGTTTTCTGTATATGTGGTGCTGGGGAATTGAACCCAGGGCCTCATGAGTAGGAGGCAAGCACTCTTGCCACTAGGCCATATACCCAGCCCTGCTTCAGTTGTCTTGGGGAACAGACATTGGCCTCAGATTAAATAGGGAGAATTAAATAGGGGATGAGAAAGATATGTATATTTAAAACAACCTCAAGTCATAGTTATGGCTTTGTGGACTATTATCTCAGTCTTTTTCCCTGAAGGAGTTCCAGAGAAGTTATCATTTTATTACTAGAACAGGCAGAAATCAGGTGTTAGGTCTGCCCAGGAGAACACTCCCCACCCCCTTCCTCTTTGTGAAAGACAGCAGGTAGCCTTACCAGAAATCCCCTTCCTGAAACCGGTAATCACTTGCCTGTGAGTCAACAAAGGACCCCAGACTCTTGAGTTCACTTCCTCCTCTGCTGAGATCACTTCCTGAACTGCCCTGGTAACACTTCCTTCAGACAGTGAGAGGTTCCCTAGGCTCTGATATCACTTCCACATCCTCTGTGGTCACACTTCCCCAACTTTCCCTATATTATAATCCTCAACCACAAGTTCCCACCCTCTTTTTCCTTCTTCCTCTGCACAATGGCAGTTTGCTCTCCCTCCAATAAACTCTTTTCTGCCTAAACCATGTGGCAGGGTGCTTTTGCCAAACCTTACATATAGTGGGTCTCTTTTTGGCTATGTTCCTTTTTCTTTTTTCTTTTTTTGCCACTCCTGGGGCTTGAACTCAGGGCCTGAGTACTGTCTCTGAACTTCTTTTTACCCAAGGCTATCACTCTCACTTGAGCCACAGCACCACTTCCAGCTTTTTCTGTTTATGTAGTACTGAGGAATCGAACCCAGGGCTTCATGCATGCTAGGCAAGCACTCTACCTGTAAGCCACATTCCCAGCCTTTGGCTATTTTCTTTAAGATGATAATATAAGTCATGTGCATCTATACACAAAGGTGTTAAATAAGTATGGTATATATAGGAAAGGATTTTTCTTACAGAGAAAAATGGGTAAATGAACTCAATATGTAAAACTGGGAGTTGGAAAATTGAGGGGATGGGTAGAGTTGGGAGAGATGGAGGAGAATTATGAATGTATATTATGAATGTATAATTACAAATTATGCATACAGGTTCCCTTGCATCCATAAACTTGTGTTGAATTGAAACTCTTTTGTACAACTAGTTAAAGATATTAATGCCAGGCACTGATTAGAGGCTCATGCCTGTAATCCTAGCTACTTTGGAGAATGAGATCTGAGGATCACAGTTTGAAGCCAGCCCAGACAGGAAAATCTGTGAGACTCTTAACTCCAATAAACTACTCAGAAAAGGTCAAAATTGATGCTGTGTCTCAAGTAGTAGAGTACTAGCCTTGAGCCAAAGGAGCTCAGAGACAGAGCCCAGGCCCTGAGTTCAAGCCTCAGGAGTAGCACACAAAAAAGGATATGATTGGGGCTGGGGATATAGCCTAGTGGCAAGAGTGCCTGCCTCGGATACATGAGGCCCTAGGTTCGATTCCCCAGCACCACATATACAGAAAACGGCCAGAAGCGGCGCTGTAGCTCAAGTGGCAGAGTGCTAGCCTTGAGCAAAAGGAAGCCAGGGACAGTGCTCAGGCCCTGAGTCCAAGGCCCAGGACTGGCCAAAAAAAAAAAAAAAAAAAAAAAAAAGGATATGATTAATAATAATAATAATAATAATAGATGGTAATGATGATAAGGATAAGCTGAAGACATTACCTGTTTGAGGGTAGCTTATCTTCCACACAAGAAACTTACCCCTGAATCTTTTCTTCCCTGGAGCCCAAGATGTTTATAAAATGACCACAGCAGAGAATAGATCAGATCAAAAGACACAATACAAAATTCAGGCACTTTTAGTTAATTCACAGAGCCCAGCAAGAGCATCTATTGAAATATTCTAGGTCGTGGTTGTTTGTAATGTTTCTAATTTGGAGTTTTCTTTTGTTCAGAGGAGTGTCTTGGGAATCTGTCAGAGAATGAGGCAAGTAAGAAATGCTGAGATCTACATGAGAAAGAGGAACTGAGGGAACCCAGCACTCTGACTGCCAGTCTCAATAATTTCAGACCCTTCCCAACAGTGGAAAATCTTGTAGAAGAAAGGAGGCTGGGCAATGGAGCAAGGTCACACAGATTTGGGCCCCACCCACCAGCAGATCACAGGAGACAGGAAGGCAGCTCCAGAGGTTGAGCAATGTGTTAGCCATGAGCTACAGTAGTCCTCAGGTAGATAGGGAACCCACATTTAGAAATGTACACTTTGGGAAGTGGCACTGTGACACAAAGTGGTAGAGTGCAAGCCTTAAGCAAAAGAGCTCAGGGACAGCACTCAGGCCCTGAGTTCAAGCCCTAATGCTCCCCCCCCCCCCCATATTCCTTTACAGTAGGTAGGACTGCCAACCAGTGAGCCTTGCACACCCCAACTCCCCACTGCCTAAGCTTAGCATGTCCAGATGTGAGTCTTCCTCTCTCCACAGCTACCTCTCATGGCCCCAGGCACCTTCACTTGTGATTATTGCTTGTTTTCAGGTTCCGGCTTGACTCATTTCAAACAATAGGCCTCTCTCAAGATGGCGCTGCCTATAGCACTCTGAGTTGTTGGGAGCAATCCATTTGATATTTGTTCCATTGCTAGCCTTCCACCCAAGGGAAGTCACCAGCACACAGAATCCATACCCTGGATTTAAGGCTGTGGGCTTCTCTGCATCTTGCAGTTACAAGACTGTTGTCACTAGGGAGCTGGTGATGGCCTCTCAAATTGCTAAGAGCCAACATAAACTTTAGTTTAGTTATGTGTAAACTTAAGTTTAGCTAAAAAATTGGATGCTAGTAATCCAAACAGCAATGGTTTGAGTATGCTTGGATTTTTTTTTTTTTTTAACCAGTCTTGGGGCCTCAACTCAGGGCCTGAACACTCTCCTTGGCTTCTTTTTGCTCAAGGCTAGCACTGTACCACTTGAGCCACAGAGTGCTAGCCTTGAGCAAAAGAAGCTCAGGAACAGAGCCCAGGCCCTGAGTTCAAGCCCCAAGACTGGCAGGAAAAAAAAAGATATTAGATGCTAGATCATTTGCTTCTGACTGCAGAAGAGAACCTTAATATGGATTAGTGTGATTAGAGGGTTAGCACCTCTGGGCCTTGAAGAGAAAACATGCTAACTTGATTCTTCCCTCTGACCTATGTCTCTTTGGGGGGGGGGGGCCGGATGGGGTCAGTCCTGAGGCCTGAACTCAGAGCCTGGGCCCTGTCCCTGAGCTTCTTTTGCTCAAGGTCAGCACTCTACCATTAAGCCACATTCCCAACCCCTTATGTCCCTTATACTTATGTTTTATTCCTCCTTTTTAAAAACCTTATTATAAAAATTTCTCAAAGGAAAAAATGAAAAGGATAACATAGTGAATACCCATTTCATTGTTTCAATTCAACCTTTATGTACTATTTGACACACTCGCTTCATATAGCTATCTTTTACATTTTGGTGCCACTTCAAAACAGGTTGAAGCAACCTCACTTTCAAAGTACTTACTATGCCTCTCTTAGATGTAAGAACACTGGTGAATAACCAAAAAATAGCTTGGATAACAAACAAAAATTCCTTGGTGTCATGCAATATATGGTCTCATATTCTTGGTTTTTGTTTTCATTTTGTTTCCTGAGACCAACTTTCACTAGGTAGCTCAGGTTGGCCTTAAACTCTGGATCTTCCTGTTTCAGCCTCCCAAATCATTGGATTACAAGCATATGCTGTCACATCTGACCTCATTACTCTTTATGTAGAGGGGGAAAAAGCCTATCATTTCATATTTATTTTATCATATTAAATGTACTTTTTGCCTTATGTAACTGTAACCCCTCTGTTTTTAGCATTTTAAAATTAAAATATTTTTTAAAAAATTTAGGCCAGGGCTGGGGATATAGCCTAGTGGCAAGAGTGCCTGCCTTGGATACACGAGGCCCTAGGTTCGATTCCCCAGCACCACATATACAGAAAACGGCCAGAAGTGGCGCTGTGGCTCAAGTGGCAGAGTGCTAGCCTTGAGCGGGAAGAAGCCAGGGACAGTGCTCAGGCCCTGAGTCCAAGGCCCACGACTGGCCAAAAAAAAAAAAAAAAAAAAAAAAAAAATTTAGGCCAATTTTGTATAGTTCCAAAATTGTTATTAAATTTTTATTACAAATTGTAAGGTCCACCCCCAGGAGGGTGGTGCACTCCAGGGGTACAGATGCCCCCCACCTGTTTAAGTCTGTGCCCAGTACTTGTGTTACCTAGGTAACTGGCACCCCTGGAGGCAGTTACCTCCTCCTTCTCTGAGGTCACATCCAATACCTGACCATATCTCCTGCCTTTCCCTTTATAATCCGGCTCAACAGGAGTCCCTGCTCTCTTTCCTTTTCTCTTTTACTCTCCTTCTCTCTTTCTGTTTTTTCTCTTCTTCCTTCCTCTCTGTCTCTGCATTCATCTTGTGTGGGCAGTTTGCACATCTGCCCCGATAAACTCCCCGCCCCCCCCCCCCCCCCCCCCGCAAACTCTTCTCTGCCTGAACCATGTGGTAGGGTTCCTTCCCTTACACAAATCATTGGTTTATTTTAGGCAGGTTATCTTCTTTTCTTTTTCTTTTTCAGTCCTGGGGCTTGAATTCAGGGCCTGGGTGCTGTCCCTGAGATCTTCAGCTCAAGGTTAGTGTTCTATTACTTTGAGCCACAGCTCCATTTCTGGTTTTCTGGTAGTTAATTGGAGATAAGAGTCACAGACTTCCTTCAGGGGCTGGCTTTAAACCATGAGCCTCAGTTTTCAGCCTCCTGATTGGATTGATTACAGGCATGAGCCACCAGTGCCTGACTAAATTCTCTTTATAAGAGAGTCTTGTCTCAATATTTATTGAAGTGTTACTTAATGACATAGTAAAGTTTTATTTTTATATGATAAATCATAAATATTTAATTTTAATATTATTCCCAAATGATTTATCATTACAGTTATTGCTATTGTGAATGCAATTTTCTCCCACTGCATATATTAAAGTTGTTGAAACTCCCACAGCTATCTTGGAACACTTATTCTTAGTTTGAATTGCTTTCAGTAGATTATTTTGGTGTGTACAAGTAGTAGTTTACAAATAATTAATTTTTGCTTCTCCTGTTGAACACTATATACTGTACCACTTGAGCAATGCCTCCTGCCCTCCACTGTATATATCTCAGTGGGGCTTCAAGCTTTAATATAGGCCTGTGATTTCCAAACAATGTTAATTAAATAAGCATGTTGATCATCCTTGTTTCACAATCACATATGACGTGGGCTGGGACAAATTCTTGTTCTTTCCAGCCCATCAAGGACACCTTTCTTTGCTCAGAATGCCCATTCATCTGACTGATTGACTTCAACTGCTTTTAGTTACATTTTAGTTCTGAAGGAAAAATAATTTGACTGAACTTACTTGTTTCCTAAAAGTACCCCATAGTTGCCACACATACATACTTGGTGCTGACTGTTTAAGAATGCAACCACAGGGCTGGGAATGTGGCCTAGTGGTAGAGTGCTTGCCTAGCATGCATGAAGCACTAGGTTCAGTTCTCAGCACTACATATACAGAAAAAGCTGGAAGTGGCACTGTGGCTCAAGTGGTAGGTAGAGTGCTAGCCTTGAGCAAAAATAAACCAGGGACAATGCTTAGGCCCTCAGTTCAATCCCTAAGACTGCACCCCCCCAAAAAAAAATGCAACCACAAAAGAGAATTCCAATGTGTGTGCACATTAGAATATTTTTCCTAGTCATAAGAACAACTATAAGAACGACTAGAAGGAGCTGGTGGCTCACACCTATAATTCCAGCTACTCAGGAGACTAAGAGAGCTCAGGATTGAGGTTTGAAGCCAGTCCAGGAAGAAAAGTCTGTGAAACTCTTTATCTTCAATAAACTACTCAGAAAAAGCCAGAAGTGGATCAAGTGGTAGAGCACTAGCTTTGAGCAAGAAGGAAGAAGAGGAGGAGAAGGAGGAGGAGAAAGAAGTAGTAGAAGAAGAAAGATGAAGGAAGAGGTGGTGGAGGAGGTGGAGGAAGAGGAGGAGGAAGCAGCAGCAACAGCAGCAGCTCAGGGACAGCGCCCAGGGCAAGACTGGCACACAGACACAGACAGACAGACAGACAGACAGACAGACAGACAGACACACACAACACACACACACACACACACACACACACACACGAACATGGCAGTCCAAGAGAGAGGAGCAGTGTTATGAGAAACCCATGCAACTTAACTATGTTGTAGTAAAGTTGGCTTTACTTTACTTGATTTTCCTCTGGATTTCCAGATATAATTCACCAATCTAAAGACTCCTAGTAAGGGGCTGTTAGAGCTCAAGCAGTTCAAATGAACCATGCAAATAGGATTTTGAGATTTGGTTCAGAAACTCTCAGCCACTGAGAATACCTCCAAATCATGGCTGTGATGAGCTTTGTGTGCTGACTTGACACAAGTATGTATATCCACTAGCTTCCAACTAGGACGGCAGAGATCACCCTGAGTGTTACAAGCAGAAGGTTAGCTCTACAAAAGGGAAGAGAAGTCCAGGACTCTGGCTGCCTTCCTGGGTTTGCACCATTGCTGCAGTCTTGGAAATCAATTATGACTGCCACACAGCTCAGGGATACAGGAATGGGCCATCAGTATCATCATTCTTCTGCTGTATCAGGCATCCAGGTAACAGTAGGATAAATGCCTAGGGCCCACATAAAACTTCTGGTCTGCCTCATCGTCCACACCTGCCTTCTACTGCCAGAGAGAAAGAAATGGCTGTGTCTTCTGTCTTACAATATTGCATGGCTTATTTTTGTGACTACTATAAATCACATCCAGGATCTTGATGAGTGTGAGAATTACAGTTCCAGTGCTCCAGTGTTTATGATATAGAGAAGAGCCCAGAAGTGAATGAGAATGAATCTTGGACGAATAAAAGCAGTATATCAGGCTGGGAATGTGGCTTAGTGGTAGAGTGCTTGCCTAGCATGCACAAAGCCCTGGGTTCAATTCCTTAGTACCACATAAACAAACAAACAAATAAATAATAAGAAAAAATTTAAAAAGCCGTGTATCTCTTTAGCTATTTAGCAACCATACTCACCTTTCTACCTATATTTAAGTTTATAAATAATAATAGTGACAACTTAAAAAAAGCATGCTTTTTCCTAATGTAATACAACTGTTTCTTATATGAAAAAGAAGCATACTCACCTTTTTCCCTAGAAAGAGACAAACAAAAGGATGTAGTTAGAAGAATAAAGCCTATCTGGGCATACTATGGAAGGCCTATAATCTCAACTATTCAGGAGGCAAAAGTTTAAGACCCTATATGAAATAACAAATCAAGAGCAAAAGTATTAGAGATATAGCTTAGTGAGTAGTGTTTGCCTAGCAAGTGTAAACTCTTAGGTTCAACGCCAAGTATCACAAAAGAAAAAAAAATGCTTTTGTTCATGCACATTTGACACTGAGAAGTTCTGTTATCAGATGTATAGGTTTTCCCTCCTCGCACAATGCAATTCTCCAATAGCAGATACCAACTGGGTATCTTACAGTTCTGTTCAATCTGATTATCTCCTCCTGGAGAGAGTGGAAGATTCCCATAGGCAGAAGGCTCACTTTCACAGGCTGGCCTCATTTCAAGACTGGTCACTCACAAGTGTGAGCTACCCTACTTCAGACCGGCAAAACCTGAGTTCTCATGCTCCACTTTTGTTGGTTTCACTCAATTTACTTATATAGCTATAGAATTTGGGGAAATTCATTTACTGATTAATCATAAAAAGATATAATATGCTGGGCACCAGTGGTTCACACCTATAAGCTAAGTACTCAGGAGGCAGAGATCTGAGGATCACAGTTTGAAGTCAGCCTAGGAAGAAAAGTCTAGGAGACTCTTATCTCTAATAAACCACCACTCCCCAAAAAAAGCCAGGAGTGGTGAAGTAGTAGAGTGATAGCCTTGAGCAAAAAAGCTAAGGGACAGTTCCCAGGTCCTGAGTTCAAGTCCCAGGATTGGCACAAAAAAATTAAAAACAACGACAAAAAAGATATATTACAAAAAGATAGAGATAAGGTCAGGTACTTAGAGGTCACATCTGTAATCCTAGATCAGGAGGATAAAGACTTGAGGCCAGGCAAGACTAGGTATACCATTGACAAACCCTTCTCAACCAATGGTATGTATCTGTCATCTTCACTACCTAGGAGGATGAGATTGGAAAAATCGTGGTTCAAGGCTAGTCTGTGCATAAAAGTCTGTGAGACCCCATCTCAGAGGAAGAAATCTGGGTGTGGTGTCACACACCTATAATCCTAACACTTAGGAAGTTGAGGCAGGAGGATAAAGAGTTCAAGGCCAGTCTCAACTAAATGGTGAGACTCTGTCTCAAGAAGTTAAACAAAGACATTCTTATTACTTGGGTAAAAATCTGAGCATTTTAAGAAACCCATAAAAGAACTGAAAAGAAAGATAAAAAATACATTTCATATTATTGTTTACTCCAGTCATTATGTCCATTTTTAGTTCAATCACAATCTTCCTTTGGTAGTTTACATTAATGATTAATTCAAAAGGTTCAATATCACAAACATATATTATATAAAATGACACAGGTAATTGGAAAAAAAGGAATAGATTGATAAAGCATATATGAAACAAAAGCTAGGCATAGTGGTTCAAGTCTGTAATCCCAGCTACTAAAGAGGCAGAGATTAGAAGGACAATGATTCTTAACTATAGTTAAGACCCAAACCTTCATTTCTGAGAGTCTGAGTTCTTGTTGGTTCTGTTTTTATTGGGTTATTATAATTTTCCATTGCATTTTTACCACTGATCATGGAAGTACCAACATGTGATTCACAAATGCCCTGGATTCTACATCTAGTCCATATTCCTGGAGTCATAGAAATCTATTTCCCATGTATATTCAGAACTAGATATCCCAGCTGATATCAAAATCCCCTTATTCCCTTATTGATTCAGTGACATGAAGAACACCAATATCCAGATGGTAGTCTTAACTTCCAGGTCAGCAGAACTACGGAAACATAGAATCTTACAGAGTATTTATTTATTTAGGTGCCAGTCCTGGGGCTTGAACTCAGGGCCTGGGCACTCGTCCTGAGCTTTTTTTGTTTAAGGCTAGCCTCTTGAGCCACATCTCCACTTCTGGCTGTGTGTGTGTGTGTGTGTGTGTGTGTGTGTGTGTGTGTGTGTGTGTGTGTGTGTGTGTGTGTGTGTGGTCAGTCTTGGAGCTTGAACTCGGGCCTGGGCTTTCTTCCTGAGCCTTTCTGTGCTCAAGGGTAGCACTCTACTACTTTGAATCACAGTGCCACCTCTGTTTTTTTGGTGGTTAATTGGAGATAAGAGTCTCATGGACTTTCTTGCTCTGGTCAGCTTCTAATTACTGTCCTCAAATCTCAGCTTCCTTAGTAGCTAGGACTAGAGGCATGTGCCACTAATGCCCAGCTCCTTTAAAGTTTTAAAAATTGACTCCAAAAATGCTTCATTTTTCACTTTTTGACTTTATATCTTTGCCTTCAGTGCTTTCAGGTGTGTTTTTTCTCTGTAAGAAAAGCACTTGACCTTGTCAAGAATACTTTCAGCACACATGGAGCCACCACAGGCCCTGTTGATGTTTTTGTTTTAGAAAATCTCAGGAATTTTAGGTCTCACAGCGTGAACTCCTTGAAGTCTGCCTGAACAGATGGATTTTGGTGCTTTCCCAGTTTTCTTTTTTTTTTTTTTCTTTTTGCCAGTCCTGGGCCTTGGACTCAGGGCCTGAGCACTGTCCCTGGTCTATTCTTGCTCAAGGCTAGCACTCTGCCACTTGAGCCACAGTGCCCTCTCTGGCATTTTCTATATATGTGGTGCTGGGGAATCGAACTGAGAGCTTCATGTTTAGGAGGCAAGCACTCTTGCCACTAGGCCATACTCCCAGCCCCCCAGTTTTCTTTATATAAAACTAAACAATCCTATTAGCAGAAGTTGAGATAGCCTAGTTTTATTGTAAACTATTGCAGAGACGCCTGTGTTGGTATGTGAAATGGTGGATCATCCTGAGTGCTTTAAGACACTATCTCAGAAGAGGGAATTCAAAGCTACATGCATATTTTGAACAAGAGTTCATGGAAAAAATCACCGTAGGGCTGGGACTATGGCCTAGTGGCAAGAGTGCTTGCCTCCTGTACATGAAGCCCTGGGTTCGATTCCCTAGCACCACATATATAGAAAATGGCCAGAAGTGGCACTGTGGCTCAAGTGGCAGAGTGCTAGCCTTGAGCAAAAGAGGCTAAGGACAGTACGCATACCCTGAGTCCAAGGCACAGGACTGGCAAAAAAAAAAAAAAGAAAGAAAAAAAAATCACTGTAGTGCTTGACATATACAGAATGAACCATCTTGTCCACTTATTTGCTCGTACCTTCATCTATAGTAGCTTGGTGAATGTTTCACATGGAAAGTGAATTATCTTTTCATTCTACGGAATCCAACAGTGCACCAGTTTATTTCTGTCCCTCTTGTCACTACTAGCTACTATCCTCAAATCAATGAAATTTGTGTCTCTGGCCATCTGTCTTTCCAAATTAACTATTTCAAGTTCTGTCCACTTGAAGGTTCTCTCTTTCCCACTATATTTCACAGCAATTTCTTTTACTTTCCTTTTTATTTTCTCTTTTTTCCCCCTCACACTGGTCCTGGGCTTTAACTCAGGACCTGGGTCCTGTCCCCTTTGTTTTTTTCACTCAAGGCTACTATGCTACCACTTTAGTCATAGCTCCACTTTCAGCTTTTTTTGGTAATTAATTGGAGATAAGAGTCTCATAGACTTTCCTGTCTGGGCTAGCTTTGAATCATGATCCTTAGATCTCAGCAACCCTGAGTTGCTAGTATTACACATATGAGCCACTAACACTGGGCAAAAGAAAAAAAAATTGTGTGTTTGTGCTTGAACTCAGGCCCTGGGTGCCATCCCTTAGGTTTTGAGGGTTTTGTGGGTTTTTTTGCTCAAGGCTGGCATCAACACTTTTGCACAACACTTGTACCCTAGATATGTACAGATTTCCCTTCTACACCAAGCCGTTTTGCAGTGGACACCAGATTGGTGTCCTATAGTTCAATTCAATCCCAATGCTAACTGGAGATAGTGTCCAATCTCACAGGTTAAAACAAATTATTAAATGAGAGAACTCAACATGTTTCTTAATGTTGGCTTAATGTTGTAGGCTGCTTCTTGCCTAGTATCCATGAGGTCCTATTGGTTCCTAGGGCTGGGAAGGTAGCTTAGTGGTAGAAGCCCTGGGATTCAATTCCTCAATACCAAATAAACAGAAAAAGCCAGAAGTGGCTCTGTGGCTCAAGTGGTAGAGTGCTGGCCTTGACCAAAAGAAGCTCAGGGACAGTGCCCAGGCGCTGAGTTCAAGCCCCAGGACTGGCCAAAGGAAAAAAAAAAAAAAAGATTGGTTCCCAGCCCCACAAAAAGACAGAGGAGCAATGAAAGATAGAGAAATGAGACCGACAGACCACATACACACCATCCCCCAACTCCTCCCTCTGGAATCCACTTTCCCAATTGAGCCTGTTTCTCTTTCCCTGTCTCCCAACTCCTCACTGATTAACAGCTTCCATTGAGATTTCTTTCTTTTTTGTTTCAATGCTGGCACTTGAACTCAAAGCCTGGGTGCTGTACCTGAGCCTCTTTGAGCTCAACGCTAGTGCTCTACCACTTGAGCCACTGTGCCACTTCCAGCTTTTTCTGAGTAGTTTATTGGAGATGAGTGTCGCAAGGATTTTCCTGCCCCAGCTGGCTTTGCACCATGATCCTCAGATCTCAGCCTTCCGAGTAGCTAGGATTACAGGCCTGGGCCACCAGCGCCAGCTCCACTGAGATTCTTTGTAATGTTTCATATACAGTTGAAATGTATTTTGAAGTTATTCATCTCTATTTTTTCTCCTCCAACTCCTCCCTCTGGAATCCACTTTCCCAATTGAGCCTGTTTCTCTTTCCCTGTCTCCCAACTCCTCACTGATTAACAGCTTCCATTGAGATTTCTTTCTTTTTTGTTTCAATGCTGGCACTTGAACTCAAAGCCTGGGTGCTGTACCTGAGCCTCTTTGAGCTCAACGCTAGTGCTCTACCACTTGAGCCACTGTGCCACTTCCAGCTTTTTCTGAGTAGTTTATTGGAGATGAGTGTCGCAAGGATTTTCCTGCCCCAGCTGGCTTTGCACCATGATCCTCAGATCTCAGCCTTCCGAGTAGCTAGGATTACAGGCCTGGGCCACCAGCGCCAGCTCCACTGAGATTCTTTGTAATGTTTCATATACAGTTGAAATGTATTTTGAAGTTATTCATCTCTATTTTTTCTCCTCACCTTACCCTTATCCTCCTAAGTCCCATAGTTCGACTCATGTCTATGCACGGTAATGTATATGTACATGTCTATGAATATGTATGGTTTTTGTTGGTTGTAGGACTTGAACTCAAAGCCTGGATGCCATCCTTGAGCTCTTTTTGTTCAAGGCTAGTGCTCTACCACTTTGAGTCATAGCCCTACTTCTGTTTTTTGAGTGGTAAATTGGAGATAAGAGTATTTCAAGGACTTTTCTGCCTGGGCTGGCTTCAAACCATGATCCTCGGATCTTAATCTCCTGAGCAGCTAGTATTAAAGACATGAGCCACTGGCACCCTGCAGTATGTATGCTTTTTATGTCTAGCTTCTACAAATGAGCAAAAATATATGCTATTTGGCTTTTGAACTTGGCTTATGTCACTCAAGGTGCTGTTCTCCAATTTTACCCATTTCCCTGCAAGTGATATGATTTCACTTTTCTGTATGACTATGTAATATTCTTTGGGGGGGATCGTGGGGCTTGAATTCTGGACCTGGGGGTGCTGTCCCTAAACTCTTCAGCTCAAGGCTAGTGCTTTACCACTTGAGTCACAGTGCCACTTCCAGTTTTCTGGTCGTTAACTGGAGATAAGAGTCTCACAGACTTTCCTACCTGGGCTGGCTTTGAACCATTATTCTCAGATCTCACCTCCTGAATATCCATGGGTGCCTGGCTGACTATGTAATATTCTATTCTAACATACACATATGTAGATAGATAGATAGATAGATAGATAGATAGATAGATAGATAGATAGATAGATGTGTGTGTATGAGAGAGAGAGAGAGAGAGAAAAAAAAAAGAAATCACATCTTCTTTATCCATTCATCTGTTGTTAGGAACCTCAGGTGATCCTAGAGTTTGGCTATTAGTAAGAGCACTGTAATAAACATTGGCATAGAGGTATCTTTTTGTATGTTGATATATTCTCTTTCAGATATATGTCCAATAGTGATATAGTAGGGTCATAAGGAAGGTTAATTTTTAATTTTTTTGAGAACTCTCTATACTGATTTACATATGGTTGTACTAGCTTACAATCCCACAAAATATTTGAGGGTTTTGTCACCCCTTCAATCATTTTCTCCATGAATTCCATTCTAATTGGGGTGAGAAAGAAGCTTATCATAGTTTTTATTTGCATTTCTTTATGGCCAAAGGATATTTCTTCATGTTTATATCAGCCATTTGTACTTTTGAAGACAGATCATTTACTTGCATATTAATTGGATTGGATTGCTTGTTCTTTTAATTTTTTTTGAGCTTTGTATATATTCTGGAAATTAGTATATTATCTATGGTTTCCTTTATTTTTCTTAAACTTGTATCCTTTATTATGTTATAAATATGCTTTCCAAGAACCAGTGGAGTCATAATGATAGACACAAAAATAAAGAATTGTCTCAGCTGGGCACTGGTGGCTCATTTCTGTTATCCTAGCTACTCAGAAGGCTAAGATCTGAGGATGGCAATTCAAAGCCAGTCTGGTCAGGAAAGTCCCATGGGACTCTTATCTTCAATTAACCACCAGAAAGCCAGAAGTTGAGCCATGGCTGAACGTGGTAGAGCAATCATTAGCCTTAAGCAAAGAGCTCAGGGACAGTGCACAGGCCCTGAGTTCAAAACAAACTGGAAGTGCTGCTGCTGCTCAAAGTGGTAGAGCACTAGCTCTGAGCCAAAGAGCTCAGGAACAGCAACTATATCAAGAGTTCAAGTATTTATTCTTAATGACACAAGCCCTGCCTCTCTGCTCAGATTGTTGAGCTCAGGCTCACAATATCCTCTCTTATCTAATTTGAATAGTATAAGATGTGTTTAGATAAGATGATTTTGAAATAAGATTAACAGTTCACAGATAATCTCAAAATAAACCCACATCCTCTATTTCTTGAACAGTCTAGGGCATGGAATGTTGTAATTCCATCTAGAAAAGAAACCAGTTTAAGACAAAATCTTACAAATTCTTTCTTAACCCAAAGCTGTTTGTCTTTTTCTTAACAAGAGCCAAACAACCAGGCCAAAGCAGGAACTTTTTAATAACATACTTTATTGTTATTATAGAGGTGAGGACAGAGGGATTACAATTACATGAGTCAAGTAATGAGTACAGTCCTTTTGTATAGTATCTTCTGTTCCCTCATTCTTTCCCAGTCCTTCCCTCCTGTCTCCACCCACTTCACTTTCATTAATATCCAGTGAGCTCTACTGATGCTTTTTTTTTTTTTTTAACAATTTTCCCCTTGAGTTCTGTACCCTCCTCCCAACCCTTCCAAAGATGTACACTCGAATACACCAAACATAAGGTAAAGGAGACGAAATCATCAAAAATTTAAAAATAAATATAAACAAAGAAAAAAAAAAGAGGTCTCTCGTTTCCATACCTTGGAATTTGTTTCAGTATGTGCATTATTTTATACAAATATGAAGAGGCACATAAGCATTGGGCCTTTACGTTTCTCTCCTAAGAGTATCTTCTTTTGATCTCACTGTGTATAGGTATCTAGAATCCTGTATAATTTATCATATCCCAGTGCAATTTTGGATCTAATGTCTGCATATCAGAGAGAACATGCACTGTTTGCCTCTTTGAGCTTGGCTTACCTCACTTAACATGATTTGTTCTAGTTCCATCCATTTGTCTGCAAATGACATTGTTTTATTCTTTCTAATGGCTTTGTAAAATTCCATTGTGTATAGGAACCACATTTTTTGGATCCACTCATCTATTGTGGGGCAGCTGGGCTGTTTCTAGATTATCTTAGCCATTGTGAATACTGTGGCAATGAACATGGATGTACAGGTGTCTTTATTGGATCCTAGCTGATGATGTTCAAGGTAGATGCCCAGGAGTGGTATGGCTGGGCTGTGGGGAAGGTCTATGTTTACTATTTTGAGGAATCTCCAGACTGCTGTCCAGAGTGGTTGTACTAGTTTAGATTTCCACCAATAGTGCAGTAGGATTCTTTTTTCCCCACATCCCCACCAACATTTGTTGTTCAAATTCACCATGGTGGCCTATCTAATTGGGGTGAGAGGGAATTTCAGAGTTGTTTTAATTTGCATTTCCATATGGCCAGGGATGATGAGCATTTCCTCATGAGTTTCTTTGCCATTCTTACCTCTTCTTCTGAGAAATCTCTCCTTAGCTCCTTTTCCCATTTAGTGATTGGTTTATTAAGTTTGAGAGGGATTAGTTTCTTGAGTTCCTGGTCTATATTGGATATTAGGCCTTTGTCTGATATATTGCTGGTAAAGATAATTTCCCAGTTTGTTGGTTGTCTTTCTAGTTTCATCACTATGCCCTTAACTGTGCAGAAACTTCTTATTTTGATGTAGTCCCACTTGTCAAGTCTCTCTCCTATCTGTGTGTCTCTGGGACTCTATTCAATAAGTTTCTACAAATACCTATAAGTTCTAATGTTTCTCTTACTCTCTCTTGCAGCAATTTTGAAGTTTGGGGTCTGATATTGAGGTCTTTGACCCACTTTGAGTTGATATTAGTGCATGGTGGCAAATAGGTATTCACTTTTCGTTTTCTGCATATGGATACCCAGTATTCCCAACACCAACTACTGAAGAGGCTATTTTTTGTCCACTGTATGTCCTTGGCTCTCTTATCAAATATCATATAACTGTATGTATGTGGTTTTATTTCTAGGTCTTCTAATCTAGTCCACTGATCTTTGGGTCTATTTTTGTGCCAATACCAATACCAAGATGTTTTGTTATTACGGTTCTATCATAGAGCTTGAGGTCTGCTATTGTGATACCACCTGCATTACTTTTTTGGTTGTTTTTTTTTTGCATAGAATTACTTTGGTTATTCTAGGTCTTTTTTGTTCCATACAAATTTTGGGTTGTTTTTTCTATCTCAGTAAAGAACATCATTGGGATTTTGATGGAGATTGCACTGAATTTGTATATCATTTTTGTTTCTCTCTCTCTTTTTTTTTCCAGTCCTGGGGCTTGAGGGCCTGGGCAGTGTCCCTGAGCTGCTTTTGATCAAGGCTAGCACTCTACTAGCACTCTACTACTTGTGCCACAGTGCCACTTCTAGCTTTTTTTTATGTGGTATTGAGGACTTGAACCCAGGGCTTAATGCGTACTAGGTGAGCACTCTACCACTAAGCCACATTCCCAACTTTTGGCTATTTTCTATAAGATCATAAGATGAGTCATATGCATCTATACACAAAGGCATTAAATAAGCATGGTATACACAGGAGAGGAGTCTCCTTCCTTCCTTCCTTCCTTCCTTCCTTCCTTCCTTCCTTCCTTCCTTCCTTCCTTCTTTCTCCTCCTCCTCCTCCTCCTCCTCCTCCTCCTCTTCCTCCTCCTCCTCCTCCTCCTCCTCCTCCTCCTCCTCCTCCTCCTCCTCCTCCTCCTCCTCCTTCTTCCTCTTCTTCTGTCATGGGGCTTAAATTCTGGTCCTGGGTGCTGTCTCTGAGCTCTTCAGCTCAATTCTAGTGCTCTACAACTGAAGCCACAGCTCCACTTCTGGTTTTCTGGTGGTTAATTGGAGATAAGAGTCTCACAGACTTTCTTGCTCTGGCTTTGAACTGCGATCCTCAGATCTCAGCCTCCTGAGTAGCTAGGATAACAGATGTGAGCTGGGAATGGGGCTTAGTGGTAGAGTGCTTGCCTAGCATGCATGAAGCCCTGGATTTGATTCCTTAGTACCACATAAACAGAAAAAGCCAGATGTAGCACTATGGCTCAAGTGGTAGAGTGTTAGAGTGAGCAAAAAGAAGCTCAGGGACAGTGCCCAGGGCCTGAGTTCAAGTCCCAGGACTGACAAAAAGTTAGCATAAACAAATTAAACAAGGAGGGGTCATTGTGACATTTCCACACAGGTGTACAAGGTATCCCCACCAACTTCATTCTCTCTATCACATCCCTATCTTACTTTCACTTCCAAAACCAATTTTAACAGGTTTTATTATACTGGTGTGTGTGTGGGGGGGGGGGGGGGTTAGGAGTGGGATGTGCCAGTCCCTGAGTTTTGGTGCTCAAGTCCAGAAATCTACCTCTTGAGCCACAGCTCCACTCCTGGCTTTTTTTGGTGGTTAATTGGAGATAAGTCCCATGGACTTTTCTGCCTGGGCTGGCTTCAAATCATGATCCTTAAATCTCAGTCTCCTGAGTAGCTAGGATTATGGAAAAAGAGCCACCTGCATCCAACTGCTAATGAACTCCTTAATGCATTGATGAGTGGATTGTCTTTGGTTACTTTCAGGGGATACACTGAACTGATGTAAGACAGTATAACACTTGACAAATCTCAAAAAAAAAACCCTTCTTACCAAGCCTTAGTTTCCTTTCCTATCAAATATACCAAAAAAAGTCAAGTATACTAACTTAATATAATGAAGACTGTTGTTGTGTCTGTTTTCGCCAAACTGTGAGAGCCAATCCAGGCTGTCTGATCTCACACATTGAATGCAGATACACAATAGTTCTCAAACACATCAATAATTTTCATATTATTGTTAGGGCTGATCTGAAAACTGGAGTAACTAAATATGTTTTAGTGTTAAAATTATAACAGCTTCTAAACCCTGGTGATGACTCCATGATAGAGGGCTGCACCTCCACCCACGAGACTAGTTTCTTGTAGTTAGACATTTAAAAATGTAGGGAGCACTTGTTCTCCTCTGTACCTGGGTAGCAACCGTGGTTATGGACAGTAAAAATGATCATAGTCATGGACTATAGAAATAGCCATAATAGTAGTAGAAATGTCATAGTAACTGTCAGGTTGGTTTACTTATGATTGAGTACTGGATTGTTTTAGCCCGCTCAAGCTTGCTTAGTGGTAATGGGAAAACAAGGTCGCAATTGTTAAAATAAAGTTGGTACTAGGTCAGCCTGACTGCAATATTCTGCTACTGTAAATGGCTTGCTTAACCCATTTGTGACTTGCTCTACCCCCTACACTAACCCCCTGCATCAGTGCTACGTGACCACCTGTTGTCAATTCCTGATATCGAGGCCAGTTCCCGTTATTAAAGCCAAAATAGGTAACTGAAAGGGTAGATAGCCAATAGAAATAGGACAAGACTTACTTGCTAAATGCCATCCAATCAAGTATCTGCCAAGTTGGAAATACCCTGCCCCTGTTGTAATCACAATAAAAAAAAACCCCTCTCAATCCAGATCTGCTGTGTCGGTGATGGTTGAGAGTCCAGGCTCGAGCTTGCAATAAAGACTCTCGTGCGTTTGCATTGGTATCGGCTCCTTGGTGGTCTTTGGGGACTGGAAATCTAGGCATAACATTACCTCTTTTTTCCCTTGGCCTAAAATTCAATGCCAAGTAGAAATCCTGTGATGATACCTGAACAGCCTCTCTCTAATCAGTGGCCAATCCATTTGGGGAAGGTTCTTAGTTTTCTTTTCTTTTTTTTTAGGTTCTCAGTTTTCTGAATTTAGTAACCCCACCCTAAGGACAATGGCCTAAGCTCCAACAGCTTCCCAGCATTGGTGGCCCTTATCCAAACACCAGCCTCACCCTCAAGGTACTGTCCTGATTAATGAAGTTGATTCAAACTCAACTGCACTACTCACGCCTCAAGGTGTACTTTTACTTTCCTAATAAATCACTCTTTACTATCTTTAAAAAAAATCCTGTGGTGATAATAATTGTCAGAACAGCTGCAAGGCTGTAAGTCTGTCCTCACTCAGATAGCTTACTCTCTGTCTGGTAGTATGTTTGTATTTCATTCTAGTTCTAGGTCTGGGAGCAAAGAAGTACTGATATCTCTTGGCAAAATTAATGCCTATAAAGAAATCATTATAGGATCTTCAAAGAAGCTATGGCCAGACTCTCAAAGAAGGAAGAAGGGGCCTGGGAATGTGGCTTAGTGTTAGAGTGCTCACCTAGCATGCATGAAGCTCTGGGTTTGGTCCCTCAGCACCACATAAACAGAAAAAGCCAGAAGTGTTGCTGTAGCTCAAGAGGTAGAGTGCCAGCCTTGAGAAAGAAGCCAGGGACAGGGATCAGGCCCTGAGTACAAGCCCCAGGACTGGCAAAAAAAAAAAAAAAGGAAGAAGGAAGGAGGAGCTGGTTCAATTGGCAAAGAGAGTCAGAATTTTAGGGTTTAACAATAATCATATTAGGGGCTGGGAATGTGGCTTAGCGGTAGAGTGCTTGCCTTGCATGCATGAAGCCCTGGGTTCAATTCGTTTGCACCATATAAATAGAAAAGGCCAGAACTGGCTTTGTGGCTCAAGTGGTAGAGTGCTAGCCTTGAGCTAAAAGAAGCCAGGATCAGTGCTCAGGTCCTGAGTCCAAGCCTCAGGACTCGCACACAAAAAAAAAATTGTATTAATTTCACATAGTGAGTTAGAAATAATAACAACAATGATAAACTGCTTTTTTCCATAACTTGGATTTCATTTCACTTAGCTTTATCTCATGTGTTCATATGTACATAGCTATTGAGCTATTGTGGTCTCAGCTAGGACTATCCTAGATATATACTAATTACTACCAATGAGGGAAACCATAGAGTCTATGTTTTTTTGGGTCTGGCTCACTTCACTTAGTATGTTTTTTTTTTTTTCCATGTCTTTCTATTTTCTTATGAATGGAGTAATGCCATTCTTTCTGATAAAGGCATAGAATTCTATTGTGCATATGTACCACATTTTATTGATCCACTTATCTACTGAGGAGCATCTGGGTTGATTCCATATTTTAGCAATGGTAAATAGTGCTGCAATGAACATGGTTATGGCTCAGCTCACTGTATTTGATTTTGGTACCCTGAGTATTGTATATATGTATGTCTGAATCAGGGAAGGGAAGGGGAACATCATAAAGGTGAGGCAAAGGGTAAAAGGCAAACCAATGCAACATCAACACTTACAAGACAATATGGAGTAAACCAGAACTATACAACTCCGGGGGGGGGGGGGGGGCGGGCATTGGGTAGGAGGGAAGGTGGGAGAAAAATGAGGGAGTTTGACAAGAAATGTACTCACTGCTTTACGTATAGAACTGTAACCCCTCTGTAAATCACCTTGACCATAAAAATTGAAAAAGAAATCCTATGAATTCAAAACTACTAAAACGCCCCCATTCTAAGTCTAAAGGTTTCTAATTAATCCCATACTTTCACATAGACAAAATAAGGCTATGGATTCAACTGCGGTGGAAATTTGGCAATCTACAGGATCAAACATTCGATCTACAGGATCTTTTGGTTCTGTGATGGTTAATTGGAAATAAAAGTCTCACGGACTTTCCTGCCCAGACTGGCTTTGAACCTTGATCCTCAAATATCAGCTTCCTGAGTAGCTTGGATTGCAGGCATAAGCCATGGGCTCACAGATTTCTTCAGTATATTTTTCAGGTAGCAACAGAAGTTAAGGGGTTCTTTTGAAACATTGACATTCTCTAGGTTTCTGACCTACCATAACTCTCCAGGGCATCCAGAAGCAGGTTGACCTTCCTATCAGTTTTTTAGGACCCTACTGGAAGAATGAAAGGAGAGAGAGAGAGAGAGAGAGAGACAGAGACAGAGACAGAGACAGAGACAGAGACAGAGAGACAGAGAGAGAGAGAGAGAGATTAGGAAAAGAAATAGTATTCAGCTACTTGAATGGGTCATTTGCTTACAATCCAACAAAGCTGAAGGAATCCCTATATTGTCCCATCATGGTTCCCATGAGACAAAACAGGAAAAGATAATCTTCAAATTGACGGTGACTAACCAACCCTCTGAGTCTGCCCGGTGTGTGAGAATCATCTTCCCTCTGGGCCCCGTGCCCCAGGACCTTCGTCTGGAGTTTGAGGGCTGTCCACCCCGATGCCACGCCAGGCCCGGCTTCCTCACCCTGGCAGAGATGCACGAAGCATCGGTCAGCGCGACCCGGGATGACAGGCTCTGGGCCAGGAGGCGCCGGACGCCGGGGACCCGCGGGGCAGGGGGATCACCGGAGGGGAGGGGCGGGGAGCCGAGGGGAGGGCAGAGGAGGGGCGGGGACTCTCCTGCCTGCGTCCCTCCCATTGGCCGAGGGCCCCCTGGCCCCATCCCACTGCCCGCCCCCCGGCGACGCTTAAAGTGTGCGGAGCAGGTGTCTCTGGGCAGCAACAACTTTTGAGCTGTCGTGTACGCCGTGCTTGACGCTCATTCATTGCCCCCCACCCCGAGCGCCCAGTTTTAGCTCCCACCGGCCGACCCGGGGACGGGGGGCGCCGGGCCAGACCTAGCGGGCCACTCGAGGGAGCTGAGGCCGGAGGAGGGCCGAGAGCGCAGCGGACCCCCACGGGCTGGTAGCGTCCATGCAGTTGTGTGCCAAGGCATGGGGTCTGCGCCTGGGCCGCGGCGTCGGGGGCTGCCGCCGCCTGGCTCGGAGCGCGGGCTCTAGTTGGGCTCCACCGAGCCGGGACAGCAGCGGCGCCGGCGCCGGCGGGGACAGCGGCACGGCCGGGGCCTCGCGCCTCCTCGAGCGCCTCCTGCCCCGCCACGACGACTTCGCTCAGAGACACATCGGCCCCCGGGACAAAGACCAGAAGGAGATGCTGCAGGCCCTGGGGCTGGCGGTAAGGACCTCCAATCGGGCCCTCCGGGGCTCCTCTCCGCCCTGCCCGGCGGCCTCTGGGCTGCACCTCTGACTTCTGCTGCCCCTTGCGTGGGTCCCTAAGTCGTGGCGTGGACGAGCTCTTGCGCTGGATCGGGGGTGGGGGTGGGGGTCCGTCTCCTGCCCTCAGCTTAACTTTCCGCGCCATCCGCTGGCTCCTTGGGCCTCAAAACCCATGTTTAAAAACTGCCCCCCAGAAGCACACCAGAAGAGCCCTAAAACTTTGCAGGAAATGGAGAAAGACCCTTCCTAGTTCTGGGTGGATCTAGCCGGTTATTGCCAGCTTGTAGACTGCAATCCAACCTGAAGATTTTGATTCACCACTGGGCTTTATGGTTTTTCTTCTGGTTTGCTCAAAGTTTCCCTTTAAAAGAAACTCCGATGAAGTGGCTTAAATAAACCCGCAAGCCGTTGTAGATGCAAAACACAGCGGTGACTCTTTAAACTAGGGGGTATTTCCCCCTGATTCTCGTGTTCACCCCCTTGCGTTTTAATTTCAGAGCATGGATGAACTCATCGAGAAGACAGTCCCCGCCAGCATTCGCTTGAAAAGACCTTTGAAAATGGAAGACCCTGTGTGTAAGTGGCCCGGCGGCTTCCCTTGTAGGCTATGCTTGCTTGGTTTGCGCAAGCCGATTAACCTTCTCTGATATATGAAGATCTAGCTTTGGGGGTAGGATTTCCCCGCCCTGGGAATACTGTACAGTTGATTTAAATGTAAAAAGCAAGCACACACCATACAAGGTAGTTTCCTGGAGAAAATCCCCAAGAACCTTTTTCTCCCTCTCTGGTCATTTCCCAAACAATCCACAAGCTTCCCCTGGGAAGACCTGGTGAAAATCACGTGTGGTGGGAACCCCTGTTCCCAGGCACCCCCAGGGGCAGTGTTTTCCAGTTTCCCTTTGGGCTGAAAGATGTCATCATCACTTTGAAAATTAGGACAAACCCAGAAAGGAAAAAAAAAAAAAAAGGAATTACCAGTCAGACATCTGCTAGGAGACTGTCCTAGTAGAAGGGAACCCTGACTTTTGGCTTCCACAAGCCCAAAGGTAGTGTGAAGGTAGCTTCAAATTGTTTCCTCTCTTCCTGATTTTATTACTTATGTAGGGAGGGGCAGCAATACTTTTCTGGTTTGAGTGACTTTTGGAGAAAAGCACTCAAATAGGATTCATGCTTAAGAAAGCTCACTTTATTCATCTTTATTTTTTAAAAAAAAAAAGTTTATTTTATTTTTTGTTGTTTGTATGGCTTGAACTCAGGGCCTGGGTGCTGTCCCTGACCTCATTTGCTCAAGAGGAGAGCTCTACCACTTTGAGCCACAGCTCCACTTCCTCCTAGCCTTCTTTAGAATTTTATTTTACATTTGAAATGGCTTTAATGGGTCTTCGGGGTATATTTTTTACTTTAGTAGAGGGAGGGAATAATCTACTAGAAAAGGGCTCCCCACAAACTAGGGAGAGCTCTAAACCAAATAACTCCACATAAGTCTCACTTGGTTATTTATTGTTATTTAATTTCCAATTAAAGAGTATTTACCTGTTTATTGCTGGAGTAAAGAAGTGAGAGCTTCTGTTTTGTTTGGTTTCTGTGGTAGAAATGATCAATAGATTACCAGTTTTGTTTTAAGGATTTAAGGTTTTTAAGGTGTGGAGTCTGTTTTTCCACAATTAGGCCCATGCTGAGCCTCAAGCTATGCTGAGGGCTGCTATCCCGTTGCTTTCAAATCTGATGGCCTGGAGCTTGGTCACACAAGTTTTGTTAAACTGAACTGACTTGAGCCCTAGAGCTAGCCGGAAATCAAATTTAGGAAATCAGAGATCTGATCCATTGAATGTACAAAAAAAGTGAAGCTTAGGTGAATATTTAAACAATTAAATGCCATACTGAGAGAATGTTTGTTACCTTTTTTTAAAAAGTTCCTTTAACAATGTGCTTTAAGAGTAACAGTTGTCTATTCTTTTGATGACTAAATTCAGATGAGTAGTTTGATTATCAGATATTCCCCACCTCGTGGTGGGGGGGGTGTGCGCCCACGAGCATGCACACACAAACACAAACACACACACACACACACACACACACACACAGGTCCTAGGGCTTGAACTTAGGACCTGCTTTTTGATTTTTGCTCAAGGCTGGCATTCCACCACATGAACACAACTCCATTTTCAGCTTTTTGGTAGTTAATTGGAGATAAAGGTCTTTCTGGGGGCTAGGAATATGGCCTAGTGGCAAGAGTGCTTGCCTCATATACATGAAGCCCTGGGTTTGATTCCTCAGCACCACATATATAGAAAAGGCCAAGTGTGGCTCTGTGGCTCAAGTGGAACAGTGCTAGCCTTGAGCAAAATGAAGCCAGGGACAGTGCTGGGGCCTTGAGTCCAAGCCCCAGGACTGGCTAAAAAACAAACAAAAAAAAAGTCTCACTGACTTTCCTGCCTGAGTTGGCTTGATAAGTAATTTACTACTTGAGTATAAATTTTAAAATTCCGTGACATTTGGGTTGGTTCCATCTATTAAAGAATATAATGCACAGTCGAGTTCCCCTCCAATCCTTATTACTGCCCCCAAATGGGGACAGGCTTTCCAGGGAAGCTTGTTTGGAATCATGAAAAAGAGTGGTCCCAGGATCCAAGATGATGTATTTGTAAGACATGAATATATACTCTGAAGTGTGCCCATGCCACATAGGGCTAATGAATTTTCTCCACATGAGGTCTGAAAATTGGCCCATGTAACCTTAATAGTAGCGTTTCCATTTAATATGGAGCATCATCCATACTTGGTTTCACATGATGTTGTAGTAGAAACAGATAGGAATTCTGGATAAAGTATTTGCTTACACAGAGTCTGTCTGTCTGTCTGTCTGTCTCTCTCTCTCTTTCTCTCTCTCTCTCTCTCTCTGTATTCAGGTTGGTCTTCTATTTTATTTTATTTTATTTTGCCAGTTCTGGGCCTTGAACTCAGGGTCTGGGCTCTGTTCCTGAGCTTCTTTTGCTTAAGGCTAGCACTCTTCCACTTGAGCCACAGTGCCACTTCCAGCTTTTTCTGTTATGTGGTACTGAGGAATTGAACCCAGCATTCTACCACTTAGCCATATACCCAGTTTCTGGTATTTTTGTTGTTGGTGGTGGTGGTCATGGGGCTTGAACTCTAGGCCTGGGTGCTGTTCCTAAGCTCTTTTGCGCAAGGCTAGCACTTTACCACTTGAGACACAGCGCCACTTCTGCGTTTTCTGGTGGTTAATTGGAAATAAGAATCTCACGACTTTCCTGCCCTGGCTGGCTTTGAAATTCGATTTTCAGATCTCAGCCTCTTGAGTAGCTAGGATTACAGGTATGAGCCACCAGCACCCAGCAAAGAGATTTTTTTTGCCAGTCCTGGGGCTTGAACTCAGGGCCTGGGCTCTGTTCCTGAGCTTCTTTTGCTCAAGGCTAGCACTCTTCCACTGGAGCCACTGTGCCACTTTTCAGCTTTTTCTGTTATGTGGTACTGAGGAATTGAACCCAGGGCTTCATACATGCTAGGCAAGCACTCAACCACTAAGCCATATTCCAAGCCTCAGATTGGTCTTGAGTGATTCTCCTGCCTTACGTGCTCACCTTAGCTTCCCAAGTAGCTAGGATTATAGGCACTGTACTAGTTATTATCTCCCTTTTGAAAAGGTAGAACAAAGCCAGGAATGGTGGTGCACACCTCAGGAAGCTGAGGCAGAGAGATCTGGAGTTCAAGACCAACCTGAGTTTCATAGCAAGACCCTGGAAAAAGAGAGAGCACACAGGGAGAAGGCAGATGGGAGAGGGCAGAGAAGAGAGAGAGGAGAAATAGTAACTCACCAAGGTCACAGCTAGTGATCTTTCGGTGGAGACAAGATGCACATGCAAACCCAGGCAGCTTAGCTCCATGGCATACATTCCAGCCCCTACCCTGTTGTGTTTTTATGATGACCTAGGTCAAATAGAAAATGTGTCCCAGTTTACAGAATGCACAAGCCCAGTAGCACTGGGATCCATCTGCCAAATGCTAACTGCCCCAGTGGAAGTGAGAACATGCAGAGAACACAGGTTGTGGGAGCACTCAGGGTAAGTGTACTAGGAAGTAACAGTCTTCTGACACCACCCCAGGCAGAGGAATCCTCAAATACAGGTCAGAGGGACCCAGACACCATCCAAGAAACACAGACCATCCCATTAGTCATGAAGGATAGCCCTCCTCTTTAGAAAATACCTTGATAAACTACCTTGAAAGTCATTGTTTCGGGAACCAAGTGGAGTAACTCAGTTTTTTTTTTGTTGTTGTTTTTTTTAAAAAACCTATCAGTTTAATTCTGATCAGGTAAGTTTTATAACTTCCATCCCTCCTTCTTGCCCTTGTCCTTCTCCCCGCAACTCCCCACCCGCAAAAAAAATCCAGAAAGATATATTGCGTGGGAACTTTGGTTCTGAAAGGTACCATTATTAATGGTTTTAGCTTTTTATTTTACATTTCCTGAGTTTTCTGTAATGTTCTGTATTCATATTATAAATAATTGGAAAGTACTTTAGGAACCAAGCATTTATTCTTAGCTATGGCTCACCTAGCTGCATAATTGTTTTAGTGAAGTCATCTCAAAGCAGACTGAACTAGCCTGAACTAACTTTACAAAAGCTTAGGGATTAAAGTTTATGGAAAATTGCACATTGCTTATCCTGGGCATGCTGTAGAAGAGAGAGGAGAAATGAAACCCATTGCGTTCAGATTATTCAGCTAGAGCCAGAGCTGAAGAGCTGAGCTGTCAGAATGTGATTTCTAATGGACTCAGAACTAAATGTTCCCACGACGCATGGTTTTAGAATGTTTAATAAATGGTTAATGGAGGGCAGTGATCAGAGGGAGGGGACATTGTGTAACGCAGCTGTATGTGGTGACTGTCACCCCAGTCAAGTTAGGTACTCCTTGAACTGACCCCTAGTGCACTTGGAATGGGACCGCTCCTGCCCGTGCAGTCCTCAGGCATGGCAAGGCTCTCCCTTAGCCATTCCTGGCTTCCTCTAGAATTATTTTTTAACTACATAGATAGCAACTGCTGAAATAAATGAACATTAACCAAATGAGAAAAACGAAGGCCTTTTAAGCTTAGCATAGAACTTTGCATAGCAGGAGTCAAGCTGGGGTAGATGAGAGGATACATTTAGAAGTGAATAAAGGGAAGGCTTTAGGTACATCCTGACTGGAGCCTAAGGTCCCGGGGAAGCTATAGACATGGGAGAGTATAGGCATGCATGGCAAAGCCATAAGCATGGGAGGCTTGGGGAGGTTTTAGGCATGGGAGGTTGTAGGTGTGGGGAAGCTGTTGGAGAGTTAACTAGTAGTGAAGCAAGCATTCCAAGTGATTGACTGGGTGGTGAATATTTACTTATTTTTTTTTTTTTTTTGCCAGTCCTTCCAGCTTTTTCTGTTTATGTGGTACTGAGGAATTGAGCCGAGGGCTTCATGCATGCTACCACTCGGCTATATTCCCAATCAAGCATTTACTTTTATTCTGGTTGGTCCTAATTTAGAAGTAGGACAAAAATTGGAAAAGCTATGAGTTATTAATCTAGTCCTTGCCATTTTTAGCCAGTTATTATAGAAATTATTGTTCAGTTTCCCATTATCTGGTTTTCTGAAACTCTGACCCAGGAAGCAGACTGGTTTCCTGGGTTCTTTATTTTATGGAAGAAAACTAAGTTTCTTAGACATATTATGGATAACTGTTCCAGTGTGTGCGTGCGTGTGTGTGCATGTGCACTGGCTTAGGGTTTGAACTGAGAGCCTAGTGGCTGTCCCTGAGCTTTTTTGCTCAAGACTAGTGATCTACCCCTTTGAGCCTCAGTGCCACTTCCAGTTTTGAGTGGTTAATTGGAGATAAGAGTCTCACAGGGGACTCCTCTGCCTGGGCTGGCTTTTAACCACAATCCTCAGAGCTTAGTCTTCTGAGTAGCTAGGATTACAGGTGTGAGCCACAATGCCCAGCATGCACTATGATCTTGTTGCAATCTTAGAATATTGCTGTCAGTCATCTGTGGATATACAGATTAAGGTGAAACTATATTCTAATCAAAGTGGAGGGGTGATTTACTTTAAATAACATACTAAAATTATAATATCTTTCTCATACTTTTTGTAATAAGAATGTCAAATTTGAAGTCATAGTGTTTATAAAGTATAATTAAATATATATTGAGTATATACTAAAATATTGAGTATATTTAAAAATAATTAAAACAATTTAGCTATTGAGTATATATTAAAATATTGAGTATAATTAAAATATTTTTCATTTTCTTAATTTAACATTAAGGATATAGACATGTTAATATGATAATGAGGGGCCAAACAGACCATGTTATTGAGACAAAAAAACAGAAACTATAACATTTTTTCCCTCTTAGGAGATTTGGGGGGCTGGGAATGTGGCTTAGTGGTAGAATACTTGCCTAGCATGCATAAAGCTCTGGGTTTGATTCTTTAGTACCACATACTCAAGTGGTAGAGTGCTAGCTTTGAGCAAAAAGAAGCTCAGGGACAGTGCCCAGGCCCTGAGTTCAAGCCCCAAGACTGGCAAAAAAAAAAAAAAATATTTAGGGCCTGGCTCCTGTAGTTCACACCTATAATCCTAGCTACTCAGGAAGCTGAGATCTGAGGGTTACAGTCTGGAGCCAGACTGGACAGGAAAGTCAATGAGACTCTTAGTCTTCAGTTAACCTCTGGAAGTGAGCAGTGTAGTTCAAGTGGTAGTTTGTAACCTTGAGCATCAAAACTCAAGGATAGCACTTAGACCCTGAGTTCAAGCCCTAGAGCCAGAAAACACACATGTACACACACAAAGATCTTGGAATACATTCAGCCTCATTGAGGGCATTTAATATAAATAAATATTAATATAAATATATTGTTTAAGTGACATCCCTTAATGATTCTTTTGGAAAAAGAACATTGTTTAGGTTTAGGTTATTCTTTGCTACAGAAGAAGTGACTGAAACTACAATGACTTGAAACAATAAGAAACATTTATTAACTTTAGTTTCTGTGTGTCAAGAGTTGTGGTTCTGGTTGGATCTTGGTGAGCTCACATTCTTACAGTGGGTACTCAGCTAGGCAGGAGGATTTTTTCCCAAGTGGTTCATTCACACCGTTGGCAAGTTGATGACGGTTTTTGGTAAGGAAGATTTGGCTCTCCCTCACATGAATCTCCACAGGCTGCCTAAGGATCCTCCCAACCTGGCAGCTGGTTTCCCCCAGAGCTGGGGTTTCAACAAGACAGCAAGCCAGGCAGAAGCTATTCTTTGCATACCTAACCTTGGAAATTCCCTAGCACACGTTTAGCCATATTCTGTTTGAGTCCATCACTGAGTCTGGTCTGCGTCTAAGAGTAGGTTCCTTAACCTTAACCTTGTTAAGGAAGAGAGGAGGGTAAACAATTTGAAGATATTACAAAGTGTATTTTAAAAACACACTTTAATTTTTTGAGAGAGCTTTTAGGCTTACAGAAAATTTCATCAGAACATGCAGAAATTTCCTATACTTCTTGGTGCCCCCCCCAGCACAGGTATAACCCTCCCCCCAATCAACATCCCCCACCAGAATGGTAACTTATAGTTGATGGAACTAGTATATCATTCTGTCTCCCAAGTCTATTGTTTACATTAGTGCGCTCTTTGGGTTTTGCTCATTCTAGGGGTTTGGACAACTGTACAACGATCTTCATCTACCAAGATAGCGTCACGCAGAATAGTTTCACTGCCTTAAGCATCCTCTAGCCTGATTCTGGTGGTTCATGTTTGTAATTCTAGATATTCAGAGGACTGTGGATTAAAACTTGGCCTGGTAGAAAAGTTCTTGAGACTCCTATCTCCAAAAATAACTAGCAAATTGCCAGACTGGAAGCATAATTCTAGTATTAGAGTGCCACCCATAAGCAAGAGAGCCAAGTGAGAGCATGAGGCCCTGAATTCAAGCACTGGTACCGGCACACAAATACAAATCCTTTTGTAGATACAAACATTGGTGGCCCAAGCCTGTGGCCCTAGCTTCTCAGGAGGCTTACATCTGGAGGTTCAACATCAGCTTGAGACATGATCTCCAAAATAGGCACCAAAAAGCAAGGCTATACCCATAATTCACATGGCAAAGCACCATTAAGCATAGTGAGCATAAAGCCCTGAGTTCAAGCCTTGAGTTAAACTTCTGCAGATACATTCCTAAAAGAACTTCCTCTATCCCAATTTATACGTACTCCTGTTTAAATTATAATGAATTTGATGTAACTTCTAAACATCAAAGCTATAAAAGTAAAATTAGTTATGCTGCATTGTAAGTCCAATGTTATCCTAGAGGATTATGAAGGTGTGTAGGACCAGACTACTCATTGATTTGGATTTTGAATTGGTGTTTCCTATTATCTTTGTTACCAGTGGATTGTTGAGCTAGGGTTACCAACTCTGTTTCTACAGCTTTCTCCATCTTCTTCTCCTTATTTGCTGACAGTCTTCTATGGCAGGTTCTGTTTAGGTACTGGATGTGCTGCAAGAGTCCAGAAGTAAAAGGTAACAAAGATAGGAGTCTCTACTATGGGCTATACCTGGTAGGAGTATAAATATGAAATTGTTCTGTGATTCTGCACATAGGGTGGATGCTTTGACTGAGTTTATGGCATCAGTTGAGGGACAGAATTGAGATCTGAGGGGTGGTGAATAGATGGTATGTGTACGTACGCATTGAAGTTGCAGAAAGATATTAAAGACAAAATATGAGTCCACTATCCTGAAGCTGAATCATTAAGAGTTTTTTCCCTCCTGTGTCATGGGGAGTTTAAAGTTATAAGAAAGGTCGGGGCATCATCAATGGTTCATGTCTGTAATCCTAGCTACTCAGGAGGCTGAGATCTGAGGAGAGAAGTTCAAAGCCACTCAGGTAGAAAAGTTCCTGAGACTATTATCTCCAATTGATCTCCAAAATCAGAAGTAGAGCTGTGGTTCCAGTGTTATAGTGCTAGCCTTGAGCAAAAAAGCTCAGGTGCTGAGTGAGTTCAAGCCCTTGAACTGACTTGAGGAAAGTGGTATGATTCAGTCTTTTTTTGCAAATCAGAAGCAAAGAAACCCATCTGGGAGATTGTTGTGAGAGTTTAGAAATGATTTATTAAGTGTGTGCTAGTTCAGTTCCACTAGGAAGCAGTTACCAAAAGAATGAGATACACAGGAATTTATTGGAGGTGGGAGCAGAAGATGGTAAAGGAGCCTGCAGACTAATGCAAGTCTGACCCTGTTAGAAGGGCAGATAGAAGTAAGATTGATCATGATTAGAAAGAATCTTAAAATGAAGCATAATTCAGAGTGTTGGAGTCCTTGAGCTACAGCTGCCCATCTGAGATGTCCTCTGGCTTACCTGACTGCATGTTTCTTTCTGGATATAGTCAGTGGCTGAGGCTGACCCATGGGAAGTATGGTTCTGGTATAGACAAGGGTGGTCTAGAGAAGGCAGCAGGTGAGGCTGTCAGTCCATTTCTAGGCTGGGTGGTCTATAATGACAGTGACCACAGGAGAAGGCAAGGTCATGCAGAAAGGAGAGAACAAGCCTTGCTTAAACAGAATTGGGTTTGAGGTGCTTGTGGAACCTGTATTTGGGCAAGTAAAGCAAGAGTTGGAAAGTTGAGTCTGGAGCTCAGGAGAAAGATGAGAGAGGTTGAGTGAATCTTTAGAGTGAATTTATAAGAAGTGACATTTCCCAGGGATGAAGTGTGGGGAAGAAAGAGGAAGGAAGTCAGGATGATTGGAAATGGCTGTAGATGATGGAGAAAGAGCAGTCTATGGTGAAGTCATCAGAGAGTCAGGACGACATTGTCAGCAGTGAACTGTGGACCCCAGTACTGTATTCTGGATCTTTCTTAGCTTCAGGAGGGGAGAAATCTACATAAGGACCTTGTGAGGTGGGAGGAACTGAGACACTGCCTATTGAGGAGATCTGTGTGAGAAGCAGGAAGGGCGAGAATGAGCATTCCAGAGGAGAAGAGTTCCAGAAGAACTATATATTATGCACATCTGGGTGGTGAAAAGAGAGGCCAGCCCTCACAGAGGACTTGCTGAGATTGAATGGATGGATATGTAAGGCATGTTAGGTCAGGGTCTCCTCTTCTTGGCATCATTTTAGTGATCTAGGAGCAAGAGTAGAGAAATGCTGAGGCTGAGGCGGGCAAAAAATCAAGTGCCAAGGACTTCAAGGTCCACTAGTCAGCTCAGGTCAACTGAGTTCAGAGAGAGGTGGGGCAGGTAGTCTCAGCCACATTGTGCTTAGAGACTCAATGACCAGCTTCTTGAGGCCAGCAGCAAGGGCTTGAGCTGCTAATGATGAGTGACTCAGGTGCTTTGGGACAAGGACTAGACAACAAGATTGATAGTTACTTGTAGCTGGTCTGCTCTGAATTCTTTATGTACTCTTTCCACCCACTTAGTAACTATGCCTTGTTTGATGTGCATTAAAATATTTGATGACACCATTCATATAATCTCATTTTGCCCACTCCTCAGGTGTTTATTTTTTCATTTATTCATTAATTCATTTATATTAGCATACATTAGGTGTATAATGGGTGGTTCATTGTAACATTTCTACACATGTATACAAGGTATCCTAATCAACCCACCCCCACCATCACACTCTCCATCACACTCTCCGCTTCTTAAAACAATATCAACAGACTTCTTTGTTCTGTTTTGATACATGCAAAAAAAAAAAAAAAACCCACCCCAAAACCTACCTCAACCAAATTCAACCTCATCCTACTTCCCACTGTTACTTGCCTCCCACCAAAGTCTTATCCCTGCAACCCCTTCCTTATGCTTCAACCTCTTTCATTGAAGTTTTTTATGCTGTTTTTATTTACTTATTTATTTTTGCCAGTCCTGGGGCTTGAACTCAGAGCCTGGGCTCTGCCCTTGACCCTCTCTGTGTTCAAGGCTAGCACTCTACCACTTGAGCCACAGCACCACTTCAGGCTCTTTCTATTTATGTGGTACTAAGGAATTGAACCCAGGGCTTCATGTATTCTAGGCAAGCACTTTACCACTAAGCCACATTCTACTAAGCATATTTGTTTTATTTATTAGGCTCAGATTTTTAAAAAAGTGACAACTTTGTACTAGGGATTTTCAGTGCCTATTTTAACATGAGGAATTAATAAAACAAAACCTCTCCAGGCACTGGTGGCTCTCACCTGTAATCCTAGCAACTCAGGAGGGTGAGATCTGAGGATGGTGGTTCAAAGCCAGCCTGGACAAAAAAGTTTGTGAGACTCTTATCTCTAGTTAACTACCAGGAAACCAGAAGCAGTGCTGTGGCTCAAAGTGGTAGAGCGCTATCATTGAGCAAAAAAGCTTGGGACTGTGCCTCAGCCCAGAGTTCAAGCCCCACAACTGACAAACAAAAACTTAAAAATATCTCTGAAAATTTGAAATGACAATAGATACTATTATTTCACAAAACTTTCTTAATAGTAGCAAGTTATCATTTATAAATGTTTCCCTAACGTTTTTGCATGTAGAAACGTGGTAGAAACAAATGGGCAAATAAGGGCTGGGAATATGGCCTAGTGGCAAGAGTGCTTACCTCATATACATGAAGCCCTGGGTTCGATTCCTCAGCACCACATATTTAGAAAAGGCCAGAAGAGGTGCTGTGGCTCAAGTGGCAGAGTGCTAGCCTTGAACACAGAGAGGATCAAGGGCAGAGCCCAGGCTCTGAGTTCAAGCGCCAGGACTGGCAAAAATAAATAAGTAAATAAAAACAGCATAAGAAACTTCAATGAAAGAGGTTGAAGCATAAGGAAGGGGTTGCAGGGATAAGACTTTGGTGGGGGGCAAGTAACAGTGGGAAGCAGGATGAGGTTGAATTTGGTTGAGGTAGGTTTTGGAGTGGGTTTGGTTTTTTTTTTTTTTTTGCATGTATCAAAACAGAACAAAGAAGTCTGTTGAAATTGTTTTAAGAAGGGGAGAGTGTGATGGAGAGTGTGATGGTGGGGGTGGGTTGATTAGGATACCTTGTATACATGTGTAGAAATGTTACAATGAACCACCCATTATACACCTAATGTATGCTAATATAAACTGTGATCCTCAGGGCTGGGAATATGGCCTTGTGGCAAGAGTGCTTGCCTCGTATACATGAAGCCCTGAGTTTGATTCCTCAGCACCACACATATAGAAAAGGCCAGAAGTGGTGCTGTGGGTCAAGAGGTAGAGTGCTATGCTAGCCTTGAGCAAAAAGAAGCCAGGGATAGTGCTCAGGCCCTGAGTCCAAGCTCCAGGACTAGCAAAAAAACAAACAAACACACACACACACACACACACACACACACAAAAATGGGCAAGTGATTAGTATATTAACCTGTCATTGTGGGTTTTATTACGGGTGAGTTATTAAGAATATTGAGCTATCTATATTTGAGAACCTATGTGATTGTTCATGATAATATTAATTCTCTTGTGTTTCTGAGCACCTACTATGTACCTAGAGTCCCACTATGGCCTGCCTACCAAGACATTACAATTTACTTGGTGAGAGTCTGGATTGAATTACAGATTTCTCCTTATGATTTATCTGTTGTGATGTATAAAAATTTTTCTTTCAAGGTGTTTGAGTTAGACTCCTAGAACATAGTCTTCCCTTTTTGTTCTTGCTCTTTAATCCATAACAACGTACCCACAGGGCATCAAAGAGGACAAACAAATCCTCAACTGATTTATCATTTCAAACTAATCATTTGGCTTGATTACTTATGTGGGTCATTTGGTGTGTCACACAAAGATTATGTTTCTTTTAGAAAAATAGTCATAGGTTAAATGATGAGAGGACAGAAAGGAGTGTGTGTGATTCCAACCCATGGAACAAAATAATAGACACACTGTCCCTCAGCCCCACTTCCCTGCCCTGACTACTTTTCCAGTGATCCTACAGCTGGTGGGGCCTTGAAGCTGTGTCTTAAGTGAGAAGGATGGGCTGCAAGGATGGCTTGATTATATGCAGACAAGGGACCAAGGAGCCATTAGAAACAGACAGGATATGCTTCAGCTCCTGGAGCTGAAGGAGGTGGAGGTGACCTGAGGAGGATTTTAGCCCCTAAGAGTTATGGGGTCTGAGTCAGTTGGCTCATTTATTGTTGGCTGGGCAAGACAAGAAACCTGACAGGACTAGGATGAAAGGAGTCACAACCCCAGGCCAGTTCTGCATGATGCAACTGCCCTGGCCAGATTCGTAAGCATGACATTCTCATTCTAAACTCTATACAGCATATATAGCTTGTTTTGCTTCCCATGATAAACAAAGTCTGTGATTGAACAGATTTTGGTGGTGAAATACTCCTCTACTAGGAAGAAATATGGGCTAAGTAAATGGACTTAAGCCAGGTGGTTATGTGGATAGTAAAAGGTTGTTACAAATTAGTGGAAGATGTAAAGGAAAGGTTAAGCATTAGGAGGCTGTTTGGACCCCAATTTGGGTTTCTACTCAAACAATTTTTGGGAGGTGAGGGGGTTGTGGGGCTTGCTCAGGACTAGTACTCTGCCACTTGAGCCACAGAACCACTTTCTGCTTTTTTTCTGAGTAGTTTAGTTTATTGGAGGCGAGTCTCTCAGACTTTACTGCCTGGGCTGGCTTCAAACTGTGATCCTTGGGGCTAGGAATACAGCCTAGTGGTAAAGTGCTTGCCTCATATACATGAAGCCCTGGATTCGATTCCTCAGCACCACATATATAGAAAAGGCCAGAAGTGGTGCTGTGGGTCAAGAGGTAGAGTACTAGGCTTCAGCAAAAAGAAGCCTGGGACAGTGCTCAGGCCCTGAGCCCAAGCCCCAGGACTGGCAAAAAAAACCAAACCAAACCTGTGTCCTGAGATCTCAGCCACCTGAGTAGCTGGGATTAAAGGCATGAGCCACCGGCGCCCAGCAGAAAAATTTAACATATACTGTCCTACATAGTTTATTAATCTTAATTAAAACCTCACCCTATCCCTTGGTGGGGTTTGAAGCCAAGAATCTGCATGTTGGCAAGAAAAGTCTGCCAAGTCCCTCTCTGTCTTCACATTTCCCCCAGCTTTCCTCTTCTGCTCTGGCAGAGAAAGAACTTTCTTAAAGTGGTGACACTGGGCAAACTCAAATATGAGTGTATTGGTTTCAGGCCTGATGATTTCCTTGGAGACGTTTTCCTAGTGTCTTGCCAAGTCCACGGAGGGAAGATCTGACACTGGATAGTGGCTGCTCTGAGCAGGAATATTGTACTCTAGGCTTGACAGTGTCATTTGATTTTGCTGTGAATAATGTAGGCATAAGGAACTTAAAAGCACCAGAAGATATATGAGGAAAAGCAAAAATCCGTTCCACTCATAACCTGACATTTTTTTTCATCCTACATATGCTGTGTTCAATACAAGCATATGTGTATGTATACACACATACATATATGCCTATATGTGTAAGCATATTTATATGTGTACAGTTATATGTATATACATATGTATACACATATGTGTATGTGTATATTTACATCTTTCAAAAATAAAAACTAGCATATTATTGACAGTATAGAACCTTAGGTATAACATTTTGGTATGCAAAGAAAGGATACATTTTTTCCATATAATTATGTTTTATTTATTTATTTTTTGCCAGTCCTGGAGCTTGGACTCAGGGCCTGAGCACTGTCCCTGGCTTTTTTTGCTCAAGGCTAGCACTTGAGCCACAGCGCCACTTCTAGCCGTTTTCTGTATATGTGGTGAACCCAGGGCTTCATCTATATGGGGCAAGCACTCTTGCCACTAGGCCATATCCCCAGCCCACTCCATATAATTATGAAGTGTGGAGTCATGGGTTAAGGATGGGAAACTTTGAATGTGTGTGTTTAGATGTATCACATACCTTGCCATATGTAGTCCACCCATCTGTTTCAATGACATTTTCCCAGTTCTTGTGCAAATTAACATGTGGGAAATCAAGACTTAGCCCTAAGCTAGGTATTGGTGGCTCACACCTATAATCCTGGTTACTCAGAAGGCTGAGAGCTGAGCATTTATTGTGGTTCAAAGCCAGCCTGGGCAGGAAAGTCTGTGCAAGTCTTGAATCTACCATTAACTACCCAAAAAGCTGGCAGTAGAGCTTTCAAGTGGCTGCAGTGGTAGAGAGCTAGTCTTGAGTGGAAAACCTCAGCAACAGCATCCAGCCCTAAGTTCAACCCTTGTTTGTGACTGGTGTGTGCGACACACACACATACACATACACCTACACATTGTCCTAGCAATGCATCACGTATCTTACACCTAAGTTAACTTATTTCTGTTCGAAGGCATTTGTTTGGTATGGTTGTTGGTGCACAGGTCTTGATATTGGTGCACAGTGGTAAGGGAGTTGCTATTAGAAAGGCTCTTCTGTGGAATGGCAAGTAGCCAGGAAGTAATTCTCCTGAGTTCTGGGAAGCTGGAGCAGTGCAAGTTCTCACCTGTGATTCTTGGGAAGCAGTGCTGAGGAGCCACTGAACTCTGTTCTTGGTAAATCAAGGGCCCAGACATTGCACAATGTTTGGAGACAGGGGAATAAACAAGGTCAGAAGCAGATGTCTGAACTTACTGCTTAAGTTCCTGAAGAATTGCTTGACTTCTGCCATTGGCTGGGAGTTTAGCATTTGCAAGCACCTAGGATACAATTTCTACAATTTCTCTGCAGGTGTTTTTTTTTTTTTTCTCCCCAGTCCTGGGGCTTGAACTCAGGGCCTGAGTACTGTCCCGGGCTTCTTTTTGCGCAAGGCTAGCACTCCACCTCTTGAGCCACAGCACTACTTCCGGCTTTTTATGTTTATGTAGTACTGAGGAATCAAACCCAGGGCTTCATGTATGTGAGGCAAGCACTCTACCACTAGGCCACATTCCCAGTCCTTGCATGTGGTTCTTAATGCATGCCTCTATTCTATTTGGTTTCCCTTTTTGAGCAGTTTCAGTGTAGTTCACACATTTAAACTGAGTGTTACAGGAATTAGGCATGTGCCCAGGAGCAAGCTGAGCTGAGTAGAGTTGGAAGGAAAAGTGAGAAGAGTGTGTACACTGTGTGAGGTTGGCCCTGGGGGAAATCATATCTTTTTTCCTCTTCCATACCGTTTCCTTGCACTGCTGCCCAGGTTTGGGATTATGCAACTGCCTCTTCATAATGCTTCTCTTACTAGGGAGGAGGAAAAAGCTCCACTTTAGAACTAAGGACCATGCTATTTTCTCTAGAAAGGGGATTATTTCCCAAGGCAGATGAAAAGGGACAGTGGTGGGCATTGCATGCCTTAGTGTTTTAGACTCACTCATGCTCCAAAACTTGGCTTTAGATACCAGATTCTGCCAAGGTCAATTTCAGCATACAGGCTCTGATTGTGGGCTTCTCCCTTGTCTCTTCTTTCTGGTCATTGCTCTCTAGACATCATTTATGACAATAACAAGCCTGGAACTCCTAAATATATGTATTAGATGTTCTGTAGACTTGATCAAAGTATGATTTCATGAATGAATATAAGACGTGGCAACCAGTGAACAATCATTTGAAACAATTCAAACACTAAGATGTGTGGTTCTTTTTGTTTGTTTTTGGTTGGCTGGTTGGTTAGTTTTGGAGCTTGAACTCAGAGTCTGGGCATTGTCCCCTGAGCCTCTTTGTGCTCAAGGCTAGCATTCTACCACTTGAGCCACAGTGCCACTTCTAGCTTTTGAATGGTTAATTGGAGCTAAGAGTCTTGTGGGGACTTTTTCTGCCTGGGCTGGCTTTGGGCCCTGATCCCCACATCTCAGCCTCCTGTGTAGCTAGGATTACAGGCATGAGTCACCAGTGCCCAGCTAATCTGTGTATTTAGGGATGCTTTTTAAATATTTGGGTAGGGAAGCCTGAGGCCTTAATTTTTTTTTTAAATGTCTCTCATGGGGCTTGAACTCGAGACCTGCGCACTGTCCCTGAGCTCTTTTGCTCAAGGTAGCATTCTACCACTTTGAATCACAGCACCACTTCCAGGTTTTGAATGGTTAATTGGATATTAGTCTCACTGGAACTTTTCTGCCCAGGCTGGCTTTGAACCTCAATCCTAAGATCTCTGCCTCCTGGGTAGCCAGGATTACAGGCATGAGCCTCTCATATCTGGTAAGGTCTTATATTTTTATCACAGCACTTCATCTTAACTCTTTTTAGTTTTTTTTTTTTTATCAAGTTACAGACCATTATGGCTTCTATATGGGGAGTTTGGTCATGGTAAGCAATGGACAAATTAATGGAAATACTTCTCACACAATTTACACTTTTGGAAGTGTGACCTGGGACTTAGTCTACTCTTGATGGCTCAAATGCCTATTAGGTTGATATACAGGAGCTAACTCATTCTGTGTGTGTGTGTGTGTGTGTGTGTGTGTGTGTGTGTGTGTGTGTGTGTGTTATTCTGGTACTGGGGCTTGAACTCAGGGCCAGAGTGCGCTCCCTTAGTTATTTTGCTCCAAGCTGGCATTCTATCTTTTGAGCCACATATCTACTTGCAGATTTTTCTCATTAATTGGAGATAGGCGTTTCATGGGCTTAACTTTTTTTTTTTTTTTTGCCAGTCCTGGGCTTGGACTCAGGGCCTGAGCACTGTCCCTGGCTTCTCTTTGCTCAAGGCTAACATTCTGCCACTTGAGCCACAGCGCCACTTCTGGCCATTTTCTATATATGTGGTGCTGGGGAATCGAACCCAGGGCTTCATGTATAGGAGGCAAGCACTCTTGCCACTAGGCCATATTCCCAGCCCCTCATGGACTTTTCTTGCTCCAGCTATCTTTGAACTTCAGTCCTCAGATTTTAGTCTCCTGAGCAGCTAGGATTAGAGATGTGAGCCACCAACATCTGGCTCAGATCAGGATTCTTTTCAGATTCTGACCTTGAGCTCCATGGCTCCTGTCCAACTCTCTGACCTCCTGAATTTGAGTCCTTGAAGTACATTCTCCAGATAATTTGACCTAATGAGGAACCATACATAACACACTCGCCAGATTTTTGTCTCTGAGACTTCATGTGTTTTTATTGGACAGAGAAGTGGTAAGAGGCTCTTGCATGGAAAGAATCTTCTTGGTTTAACTATGAAAACTGCTAATCTAAATAATCCTTTGTGCTCCTACTGATTTTATTTTAATTTTATCATCTCAGATACCAGTACCACTATATAATTTTTCTCTGGCCAGTTGAATATTAGCTTGAGCTGGTTATTTCCACCCAGCCAATAGTAGAACATGGCTATAAGACTTCCCTTCAGTATCTTAGGCCATGAGAATGAGTTGACCAGCACTCAGGGTAATTGACTGGCATCTGAGCCAGAAGAAGCTAGGGAGGGAGGGCCCCTGATGCCCCTCTCTGCATAGATTTACAGTTACCTCCACAAAGCACAGCAAATTTGGCACCACTTTGGAGCTCTGAAGGAGAATCTGGTGCATGGCTCTCACCAAGCAATGAGTCCTTGCTAACCCCTTGGCTTGTAGATGTATCATTATAATCTCTGCTTTTGTTATAACATGGCATCCCTTAGGTGGTACATATGTTAAGTCTGAAATTCTTCTTTTTTTTTTTCTTTTCCTTTTTCTCTTTGGTCAGCTGTGGGGCTTGAACTCAGGGCCTGGGCACTGTCCCTGAACTCTGTTGCTCAAGGCTACTGCACTGCTGCTACTCTAAGCCACAATTTTGAACCATGATTGTCAGATCTCAGCTAGTATTACAGGTATGAGCCACACCACCCCACTCCTCTTTATAAGGCCAACAGTCATTGGATTAGGTATGGTCACAGGATTCAGTATGGTCACATTTTAACTTGATTGTACCAGGAAGTCTTGATTTCCAAATAAGGTTACATTTGTAGGAACTGATTAATGAGATTTCGTTGTATCACTTTGGGGGTGGTGGGACATAATTCAATTGAAAATACTCCTCTTGCCTATTTCCTTCCTGGATGGTTGTGCTGGTCCTTGGCTATGTCTTCCTGTTCAGTGTCTCTCCTCTGATCCCCCCACAACACTTGAATGATCTCCCTGTAATGTACAAAGAGTTGTTATTTCCTGCTACAAAATATTCTTATGACTTCTAAAGGCTGAACTACTGATTGACAGGCAACCCCCTTCACAGACTGTTCTCATTTGAGAGCTGGACCATTTGTCCCAATAGCATAATGGACATCAGAGACCTGTTCCTCTTACACAGGATCTTAATTGAAGCTTGTTTGGCCTGCCAGGCACTGCTAATTAATTTCCTCTCCAACTGAGCTTATGAATCATTCTGCTTCTAAGAAGATTGTTTGGAAAATTGACTGGATTTCTTGCACAGTTGTTCCTGCAGATGTGATCCTTGCCCACTTCCTCAGATGTTGTTATTATATTTCTATTTATTTTCTAAACTCACTGGAAGAAGGCAAGAGAGCCATTTTTTTTTGTCAGCCATGGGCCTTGAACTCAGGACCTTGGAGCTGTCCCTGAGCTCCTTTTGCTCAAGGATAGTATTCTACCACTTTGAGCCACAGCTCCACTCCCAGTTTTCTGGAGATAAGAGCCTCACAGGCTTTCTTGCCCAGGCTGGCTTTGAACCATGATCCTCAGATCTCAGCCTCCTTAGTAGCTAGGATTATAGGCTTAAACTACCAGCACCTGGCTAGAGACTTTTCTTTATTCATTAAATCTATCTACCATGGAGAAATGGCACATTGTTTATAAATTTATTTACTATTCACTTGTGTGGAGTGAGGATGAGTTATATATGTGGATATAGATGGTAAAAGTGTTTTCATTGAGGATAAAGAACATTATTTTTTTGTGGGTGTTGGTACTTGGGCTTAAACTCAAGGCCTGTGCTTTTGCTTGGCTTTTTCACTCAAAAGCTGCCACTCTACTACTTAAGCCACATCTCCAGTTCCAGCTTTTCTTTTTTCTTTTTTTTTTTGCTAGTTAGTTAAAGATAAGGGTCTTTCAGATCTGTCTGCCTAGGCTGGCTTCAAACCTTGATCCTCAAATTTCAGCTACCTGAGTAGCTAGAATTACAGGTATGAGCTACCGTTGCTCACCAGATACTTATAATTCTTACTGTATTATGCTTTCTTTCTTTCTTTTTTTTTTGGCCAGTCCTGGGCCTTGAACTCAGGGCCTGAGCACTGTCCCTGGCTTCTTTTTGCTCAAGGCTAGCACTCTGCCACTTGAGCCACAGCACCACTTTTGGCTGTTTTCTGTATATGTGGTGCTGGGGAATCGAACCCAGGGCCTCATGTATACAAGGCAAGCACTCTTGCCACTAGGCTATATCCCCAGCCCCGTATTATGCTTTCTTAACTAAGTGATGGGAGTGCGGTTCAAAGTACATGCAGATTTTTTTTTATTACAACTGGTGTTTTATGTTGTTGAGTAATTTTTGCTTGTGTGTTTGAGCGCATGACATCAACTTGCAGGCAGCCCTTTTTTGCACTGGTTATTTGAGATAGGATCTTGTCTGCTGCCTAGGTGCTCACTTGGACTGTGATTCATTTATTTTAAATTTCCCATTATATCTGGGATGCCAAGTGTCGACCATGATGCTTCTTCTATTCTTTTTTTTTTTGTCAGTCCTGGGGCTTGAACTCAAGGCTTGAGCACTGTCCCTGGCTTCTTTTTGCTCTATCACTTGAGCCACTTCTGGCTTTTTCTGTATATGTGGTGCTGAGGAATCAAACCCAGGGCTTCATGTATACAAGGCAAGCACTCTACCACTAGACCATATTCCCAACCCACCATGCTTCTTCTATAGAGACAGTACTCACCAAATTTTGCTGCTGGGGCTGTCCTGGAACCGTAACCTTCTTGTTCTTAGCCTTCCACAAAGCCTGGAAGACAAGAGCATGTGTTGAAAAGGGAATCTCACAGACTCCCATTGATTGGTCAGAATCCTAGGAACCACAGTCCTCAGCCTCTTAGGTAGTAGGAATATACACATGAGCCACTGATGCCTGGTTGGATGATTTTGTTTTATTTTTAAATTTAGTGACCTAAAGGGAAAGTTTCTGATGCAGCAGGACAGAGAAAATGTAGGTCATGTGGGATATCACACTACAACTTTGGGAGCTTTCAGATAGTAAAGGCAGTTATTTAAAAGAGAAAATACGGGGGGGGGGGGGGAGGGAAGGGGGAAATGAGGGAGGAAGTAACAAATTGTACAAGAAATGTACCCACTGCCTTACATATGAAACTGTAACCCCTCCATACATCACTTTGACAATAAATAAATAATTATTCAAAACAAAAAAATAAATAAAAGAGAAAGCACCATTTACTTGAGAATGAGCTAAAATTCATATTTAGAGTAAATATAAACTGAAATGAAGAGGGAACAGATGAAACCTTGTAATGAAGCAAGTGTTTAATTAAAATAAAGAAGAGTAAAAATAATTTTTAGTGGCCAACCTTGAGGAGGAATTAAATACTATTTAAAGATTTTTTTCGCCCACCTAGATTACCACATGTAGCATATAGTGTTGGTTGGATTGATAATTACATTTCCCTCATATAAATATTCAAACAAAATCAGGGTTTTATTTTTTTGCTAGTCCTGTGGTTTGAACTCAGGGCCTGGGTACTGTCCCTGAACTTATTTTGCTAAAGGCTAGCACTCTACCACTTGAGCCACAGTACCACTTCTGGCCTTTTCTGTTTATGTGGTACTGAGGAATTGAACCCAGGGTTTCATGCATGCTAGGCAAGCACTCTACCACTAAGCCACATTCCCAGCCAGAGTCAGGGTTTTAAATTCTAATCAGAACTCCCTTCTGGGAAATATTCTTTCTAACATTTCTCTTTCTCCAATCAGGTGAAAATGAGATCCTTGCAACTCTCAATGCTATTTCAAGCCAAAACCAGATCTGGAGATCGTATATCGGGATGGGCTATTATAACTGCTCAGTTCCACAGACCATTTTGCGGAACTTGCTGGAGAATTCAGGATGGTAATGTATCTGCTGGCTAGAGAACAGAAATATCAGAATCCTTCATGTGTCTCAGAACCTACACACTGACATTCAGCCTCTAATGCTCTAGCTAAGCTCCAGAACCTACCTGTTTCTTGGCTAGTTTCTCAGTTCAAGTGTTGAGGAAATTGAAGCTTCTTCCCAGTTTTAGCCATATAAAATCTAGCATTCTAAGTTGTGAGTGCTGGTGATTTCTTTCTCTCTCTATGGCTGAATCTCTATACTGACTTGCTTTGGGATGTCAAATCTGTAGGTGGACAGACTTACAGCTTTGGAGATGCTGAGGTTTCAGGCTATGTCAGCATGGAGTTATTTAGTGAGTTATTTAATGTAGGAGTGCGGGAAAGAGTCTCAATTCTTTGTCCTTTTCAAGGACCTTAAGATGACAGATAACACACCCTCCCTTCCCCAATACTTCAAGGTTCACAACCCACTGCAAATGAAGAGACAAGCAGGTAAAATAAATGGACATTGTAATACATACCAGCTTTATTACCAGCACTTGGTTGAGAAAAAAACTACGTGTATTCTGTTTAGGCTTTTAAAAGATAAGGGCCTGAGCTGTGCATGCTTCACTGATCTTGTCTTGCAATCAGACAAGTCATTCTTAGCCCTTGGGTGAGTGTGCATATCATGCGCATTTGCTTTTGTATATGTATATGTCTGTGTCTACTGTGCACAACAGTCCCTCACTGATTGTATGTAACTGAATCACTTCTGTAATTAAGGAAAAATCCATAGCCCACTACCATGCCATTTTGTATTGTTTCTGTTGCTGTGCTACATGTCATAAAGAACCAAATAGAGGTGCACACCCCACCATCAAACAGGAAAATTCTGTGGCTATCCCTCAATAAGGCTGGGGCTATGGCTCCAATGGTGACTGAAGGCAGATCTGTGCATTGGGAAATAATGTCTTATCATGGAAGATGAAGACCTTTCTTCCCCTTCTTTTTGGATTGGTGCCATTTTTATATGCTAGAATATTTTAATCAAAACTAGTTTATTTATTTATTTGTTTGTTTGTTTTTGACAGTCCTGGGGCTTGGACTCAGGGCCTAAGCACTGTCCCTGGCTTCTTTTTGATTAAGGCTAGCACTCTACCACTTGAGCCACAGCGCCACTTCTGGCCTTTTCTGTTTATGTGGTGCTGAGGAATTGAACCCAGGGCTTCATGCATGCTAGGCAAGCACCCTATCACTAAGCTTAAAACTGTTTTAAATGATGCCTTAGTCTGAGAAGGAAGCAGTCTTATTTGGGAATACAAGAACATACTTATTTCCAGTGTAAAAATAAAACAAACAGAAAGGTCTTACGTCCTCAGTGTGTGTGTGTGTGTGTGTGTGTGTGTGTGTGTGTGTGTGTGTGTGTGTGTGTGTATGTGTGTGTGTGTGTGTGTGTGTGTGTGTCTGGGCATTGTTCCTGAGTTCAGCACAAGGCTAGTGTTCTACCACTTTGAGCTACAGCTTCACTTCCAGTTTTCTGGTGGTTAATAAGAGATAAGAGTCTCACACATTTTCCTGCCCAGCTTGGCTTTGAAACGTGATCCTTAGATTCTAAGTAACTGGGATTACAGGCATGAGCCACCTGGCCGCCTTCAGTGATATTTTTAAAGTTAGTGTTTAAGAGGTAACTTTAATTTCTAGCTGGAACTTTTTTTTTTGGCATAGTTTTTATTGGGCTTACACCAGGAGTCTATGTTTCTTAAGGACATCTGTGAACTTGTTTATTTTCTTCTCCAAGTTCTTTTCTAACTGTTTCCACAATGTTGTAAGCTGTTTCTTCTTCACATAGTGGGAACTTTAAAAAAAAATTAATAGAGTAAATGGTTGCCTCTGTAATTCATAAGTTGGTAGCAAAAATAAATACACAGATGATGTTCCAGATTAACATCCATGAAAACCAGCTTTTAGTTAATTGAACATTATGCAACTGCATCAATAGGAACATTATGTATGAATGTGTATGTTTGTGTTTATTTTTGTACTGGTCCTAGATCATGAACTCAGCGTCTGAGCACTGCCCCTTTGCTTTTTCTCTCAAGGCTAGTGCTCTACTATTAGAGCCACAGCTCTGCTTCAGCTTTTTGGTGGCTAATTGATGATAGAATCCCATAGACTTTCGTGGCCAGACTGGCTTCGAACTGTGATCTTTAGATGATCCTCAGTAGCTAGGATTACAGGCATGAGGCACTGGTACCTGACTATTTTATGTGTTATCTTCAAATAGTTGTACAAAAGGATTTCAATTCAGCATGTCAATTTATTAGTACAACGCATCTTCAAAAAAATCTCCCAGTACATGTTCCAAATCAATAAACCTGGAGACTTTGATAAACATATTTTACTTTTTGTCTGTTTCTCTGAAAGTGTACCTATCCTTCTGAATGAGAGTACATTGTCCTAGATGCAGTTATTTATGTCACATCTTTGTAGGAACAGATCTGTTAGCACCTTCACATCTGCCTTGTCATCATAAGGGAGGATGATATAGATGCTTTCAATAACAGTTTTAATATAATTTTTTTATTGCCAGTCCTGGGCTTGAACTCAGGGCCTGGGCACTGTCCTGGGCTTCTTTTGCTCAAGGATAGCACTCTACCTCTTGAGCCACAGCGCCACTTCCAGCTTTTTCTGTTTGAGGTACTAAGGAATTGAACCTAGGACTTCATGCATGCTAGGCAAGCACTCTACCACTAAGCTACATTCCCAGCCATATGTTCAACTTTTTAATTAATAAGATACCAGGATAGGAGAACCATCAAAATGTGAATTTTTCTACTTTGGAAGTATGTGAGCACTATGGAGAGATTCCTTTTTGTTTTAGTCGTGGTAAAAGTTTGAATCTGAAAGTCCAACACTGGTTTCAGAAGCAAATGGACTATCTCTCTTCTCCCTTAAAAAAGAAAATAATAAAAACAGCCTTTGATGTCCATGAATGGGCTGCCACATTCCCGCTGTCTGAGTGCTGGCCTGGGGCCCTGGCTCTTGGTGGTCATAGAGAGTATTCTCCATATTGCTCCCTGGCTGTGAGCACTGTGTTCAATTTGTGTTCATTTACTTTAGAAAGAGCCAGTATTTTGTGAGTGAGACTGCCTTTTTTTTCTTCTTTTTCTATCTTTGTTTTTTGAGCACATTTTGAATATTGTTCTGTTTCATTCTCTGATAGCTGATCTGATGGGGGAGGAGAGAGAAAGAGAGAAAGAGAGAGAGAGAGGCTGTACTCTGCTACTGCTGATAGGGAGGACTGCACACACGTGGGTGGTAGACTCCACATTATCAGCCTTCTGAATGGTTTCCATAGCAATGGAGCCAACAAATTCCGGTGACGTGACATGAAAATAAATGGGCCACATAGCCTCGAAAGAATACAAACATTTGGGCTCTAAACAGGAAATTTATACCAGGTCTAGAATTTGTTTCATGGGGTTTACCATTCCAAGTTTTTACCTATTGATAACACCAGCAATTAATATCAGAACATGTATATTTTCACTGTGGCTTTCTGTTTTTGTATAATTTTGGCAATGAGATTAAAATGAGAAAATCCCATGAATGTTCTCTTGTAAACCAGCCCCTCCCTCTCCAATTCCTCCATTCTTTTCCAATTTCAAAAGTTACAATGAAAAGGATATAATGATTATTTTGGAATAATTGTCAATGCCATGTTGTGTATGTATATCAGCATCCTATTTGAGAAAAACTGAAAACTTGATTGAATGTGCAGATTCTGTGTGTGTGTGTGTGTGTGTGTGTGTGTGTGTGTGTGTGTGTGTGTGTAAGCATCATCTTTAGATCTTGGCCTCTTGATTAGCTAGGAATATAGGTGTGAGCCACCAGTACCCAGCTCACGGTTTTCTTTTCTTTCTTTTTTCTTTCCTTCATTTCCTTCCTTCTGTCTTTCTCCTTCTTCCCTCTACTTCTGTCCTTTCTTTCTGTTTCCATCCTTTTCTTCTGTTTCTCTTCTTTCCTTTTCTTTTTCTATTTTGTCCCTACCGCCCTCCCTTCTTCCCTCCCTTCTTTCCTTCCTCCCATCTTTCCTTCCTTTCTTCTTGTGCTGTTCCTTCAGCTTGAAATCAGAGCCTGAGCACTGTCTCTGAGGTTCTTTTTGCTCAAGGCTAGCATTCTAACACTGAAGCCACAGAACCACTTCCTGCTTTTCTGGTGGTTAACTGGAGAAAAGAGACTTATGAACTTTTCTTTCCTGGGCTCAATGGAACCTTGATCCTCAGATCATAGCCTCCTGAGTAGCTAGGGATGAAGGCACAGTTTTCTTAGTGATTATGGTCTTACCTAAGTGAGGCAAACTTGTAGACATAAATTTGTAGCAGTTTTTTTCTCCTGAAATATTGATATTATCTTCAGGCCTGAAAATGACTCATCAATGTGAGACTAATAGATCATTGTTTAGGAACATTAATGTTTATTCTCATAGTGTTAAAAAAAGGTAGACTATAAAAGAAAAAATAAAAGGTGGGAATCATAGGCTTGTCATCTTGCAAAAGAACATCTTCAAGGCTTTTTACTTTTTTTTTCCCCTGCCAGTCCTAGGGGTTGAAGTCTTGACCTGGGAGCTGTTCCTGAGCTTTTGTGCTCAAGGCTAGCACTCTACCACTTGACCTATACCTCCACTTCCAGCTTTTTTTTTCTTCTGGTGCTTTTCTTGTTTGTTTGTTTTGCCTCCCCATTCCCTTTCCATTCTTTTGGTAGTTTTTAGTGGAGATAAAAGTCTCATGGACTTTCCTGCCCTGGCTGGCTTTGAACTGCAGCCTTCAGATCTTAGCCTCCTGAGAAGCTGGATTACAGGCGTGAGCCAGCAGGGCCTGGATACTCTTTACCTTTACAAGTGATAATTAAAGGTCTAATCATAGACTCATAAAAGGTCTCATGTAGGCCAGGAAGGTTAGACAAAAGAAAGAGGAAAATAATAAATCGAACTGCTGAGACTGCAAGGACATTAGTCTTAGGTGTAAATTACTGCCTTCATTAAATTCAGGGCTTTTTCCTGTGGGATGGGGAGCCAACAGATATTTGAGCAGAGGAGTCAAATATACACAAATGTATTGCAACCAGTAGGTTATTCATATATTAAGCACTGTGCCAAGATAGCAAGACTGAAAAAAAGTGAATATAGATACAAATACCTTCTAGGTATGTATATGTGTGTTGTGGGGTGGTGTGTGTGTGTGTGTGTGTGTGTGTGTGTGTGTGTGTGTGTGTGTGTGTGGTGTTGGGGCTTGAACTCAAGGCTTCACATTTGCTTAGCTGTTTCACTTAATGGTGCCCTACTACTAAGCCATACCTCCTCCACTTGCAGCTTTTTACTATTTAGTTGGAGGATAATTCTCTCAGATTGCTTCCAACAATCCTCAGATCTCAGCCTTTTGAATAGTTAGGGTTACAGGTATGAGCCATCACCACCTGGCCTGTGTCCTTTGTAATATAGCTTCTCCTTGTTGTTTGTTCTAGATCTATCTCTGTGAATATACTGACTGTTCCTATTTATCAGATAAGGGCTGGGAATATGGCCTAGTGGCAAGAGCGCTTGCTTCCTATACATGAAGCTCTCAGTTCGATTCCCTAGCACCACATATCTAGAAAACAGCCAGAAGTGGCGCTGTGGCTCAAGTGGTAGAGTGCTAGCCTTGAGCAAAAAGAAGCCAGGGACAGTGCTCAGGCCCTGAGTCCAAGGCCCAGGACTGGCCAAAAAATACCAAACAAACAAACAAACACCTATTTATCAGATAATCCAGTTGCTATGTACATGCACACATGTACATAGCACACACTCCGTGTGTGTGCGTGCGCACGTGTGTATATGTGTGTGTCCATCTGTCTGTCTGTCCGTTACATATTAAATGATGGTTCTGAGCCAAATGAAAGCTTCCCATTAGGCAGGTACTCCAAGCATATGGCAAGATTCATGCCACATCTGTTCATGGTGGATGGTCTTGTATCATTTGAGATCACAACTGGCCTGCTGTCTGTGCCTTTTGTATGACCCCATTTTTGTTCACTCTTCCTTTTTAGTTGCCCACACCATGTATTGTATACCTCATTCATTCCAGTTCACCACCCACTTAGAATTTGACAAACTCACAGTTGCTAGGCTGGGCTTTTCAGTGAATTAACTGAAGCAAAATTTATTCTGTCTGTATATGTATCTGTGTGTCTGTGTATGTGCACGCTTGAATGTGACACACAGACACCAATAAATATTACAAGAAATTATTTCAACAACTTGACATTGTACTGCTTGCCAGAGCATCACCCCCCATATTTCCCTATCAGGAAACTTAAAAATAAAACAATATATTAATTTCAAGGCTGTCAAAAAGAAAAAGATATGTGTATTGAATAATTAGAGTTTTTGATCTTTTATTATTGAGAGCTATTGAAAAGGTTGTTTTATTCAGAGGAGAGGTAAGAGATAAAATTCCTATTTATAATATCATCGGCTGGACTGGGAAAGTGGCTTAGTGGTAGAGTGCTTGCCTAGCATGCATGAAGCCCTGGGTTTGATTCCTCAGTACCACATAAACAGAAAAAGCCAGAAGTGACACTGTGGCTCAAGTGGTAGAGTGCTAGCCTCGAGCAAAAGAAGCTCAGGGACAGTGCCTAGGCCCTGAGTTCAAGCCCCAAGACTGGCAAAATATATGCATATACATATACATATACATACATACATATGCTCAACTGAATTTTATGATTTTACTGTTTACCATAAAACATGCAAACAATAAGATCATTAAAATAAGCCTGATGAAGTGGCACATACTAGTACCAGCACTCTGTAGGCCAGGGTTGGAGATGAGTTTGAGTCCAGCTTGGACTATATAGTAATTTCAGCCAACTTGAGCTCAATAGTAGTTTAGTGGTAAGCATGTACAAGGCTTTGGGTTCAAATTCCAGTGCCACAAGAAAAAAATTTACATAGTACATAGATACAAACATAGATACAAACATAAGCACTAAGCACAAGTGGCTATGATTTAATTCTGAGCTTGCTTAAATGAATGTCAAAACGGAAGCTTACTAATGTGCTATCTAAGTATCTGTTCTCAAGAGATTTAAGCATTGGATTTTAAAATGAAGGTATTTTTTCATGAGCTTCTGTGAATGAAGGAGGAATAATTTGGACTTGGCCTCTGCCCCTCCTCCTGCCCTAGGATCACCCAGTATACTCCTTACCAGCCAGAGGTGTCTCAAGGGAGGCTGGAGAGTTTACTTAACTACCAGACCATGGTGTGCGATATCACAGGCCTGGACATGGCCAATGCATCCCTGCTGGATGAAGCAACCGCAGCTGCAGAGGCGATGCAGCTGTGCTACAGGTGAGAGGCTCAGCCTGAGATTCACCCCAAAGGTAAACACCTTGCAGTCTCTTTCTTGTTGTGTGTATGTGCAAGCTCAGTGACGTTTCTCACCTATGTATGTATATACACCACAGACAGCACATATGAGTATAGATGATAATTATTATAACAAACTTATTGTATCAATTAACAAAAAGATCTGATATAATAGCGTTTTTCCCCAAGTCACTATTGCTTACCATATAATTTTACATAATAAGCCTAGAGGTAAAGTTAAGTGAAAAGCTAGAAGTAGAGCTGTAGGTGAAGTGGTAGAGGGCTAGCCTTGGCACAAGGAACAGGCTCCAGATCCTGAGTTCAAGTCCCAGGCCACATGCACATCACACCCACAAACAGATTGCTAAATGAGGTTAGAATGGGAGTTGGATGTGAGTAGAACTGCAGTGGGTAGCTGTCACTAGTTACTAGTGACTAAGTATTTTTGCTGCTGTGCTTAGACTTATACTCAGTACCATGTTTGCTTTGCGTGCTTAGAAACTTTGAGTTTTAAATGTTCATGTTTGAATGTGCTTTTTTCTTTTCAACAGACACAACAAGAGGAAGAAGTTTTTTGTTGACCCTCGTTGCCACCCACAGACAATAGCTGTTGTCCAGACTCGAGCCAAGTAATTAATTTTATTTGTGTTTTAAGACCGGGTAATGCCATGTTCACCTCTATCATTTCTCTCTTTCTCACTTTCAATCTTAATAGAGGTGAACCTGCTTTAAATGGAGTAGATTGAGTTTTATTTCTTCCTCCCACTTTCATCAGGAAATCTCTCTGGTAAGTGTATTGTCAGAACTGAGGGGAACATGCATGCTGGGCTTAGTTGCCTTTGGTTTTTTTTTTTTTTTTTTCCTGGTGCTTGTCCTGGGGTTTAAAAATCAGGACCTTGCATTCTCCCTTAGCCTTTTCTCTCAAGGCTGGAGTGATACTTCCACTTTCAGTTTTTTGCTGGCTTATTGAAGATTAGAATCACTCAGATTTATTTTCCAAGACTGCCTTCCAACTGCAGTCCTCAGTTCTCAGCCTTCTTCAGAGTAGCTAAGATTACAGGCATGAGCCACCAGACCCTGGCTTTTCCATTTATTTATTTATTTACTTCTGTCAGTTGTAGGGCTTGAACCCAGGGCCTGGGAGCTATCTCTGAGCTTTTTCGCTCAAGGCTAGCACTCTACCACTTTGTGCCATAGCTCTACTTCCAGTTTTCTGGTAGTTAATTGGAGATAAGAATCTCACAGACTTTTCAACCCAGGCTCGCTTTGAACCATGATCCTCAGATCTCAGCCTCCTCAGTAGCTAGGATTGCAGAAGTGAGCCACCAGTGTTCACACCCAGCTTTCCTTTAGTTACCACACTGTTTTCTCTTCCTGTAAAAAGAAAATTTGAACTATTAACCTCATCCAGCTGTGGTTGCACATGCTTGTGATCCTAGCACACAAGAGCTGAATCAGGAGGGCTAAAAGGAAGTTGAGAGATTTGCCTGGACTATATGGTATGTTGTAGACTAGTCTGGGCTATAGAGAGAGACCCTATCTCAAAATAAAAGTAAAATAAAATAAACACAACATTTCAACAGCATTTTGGAAAGTTGGAAAAAAAAAACAGAAGGAAAAATATAACTCACATGTAACTTAAGGTTTTGGATTTTCTACAAATGTAGTTCATATCATAGCCAAGAGTAGATTAAAGGGCCGTATATTTGTTTAGTACTACAATTAGCTAAGAAACTCCACACAATTACCATTGACTAGCATACTTGCTTTCTTCTTTGGAAATGTTCTTCCCCGTTCCCATGACAGAGGGGGTTTCTGATATACGATCATCACTAGAGGCATTAAGGAAGTTATTCCTCATCTTCACCTAAGACTGATGACTGATGATGATGATTCTATTACTGAAAAGAAATGGTAGGTTTTTACCTATATACAGTGAAGTGTGTTTGTTTTTTGCTCTCTTTCTAGATATAGGGGAGTGCTTGTTGAGCTGAAGTTACCCCATGAAATGGACTTTAGTGGAAAGGATGTGAGTGGAGTGTTATTCCAGTACCCCGACACAGAAGGGAAAGTGGAAGACTTCACAGAACTGGTGGAAAGAGCGCATGAATCTGGGGTAGGCAAACTCCTTTAGTGGGGACTTAGGGTGGTCTATCGCAGTTTTTATCTGTCTTTGGGTGTATCTTCATTTACCATGACCACATGGAATGGTAAAACTAACCTCCCCATTCCTTTCTCTTAGTTTATTTCGCCACTGATTTCCAGTCCATGTGAAAGGAGCATACGGAGTTTCCTGAATGTGAACTCTGCCAGTCTGCCTGTCGTTAAGATTATTCTCTGTGCATTCTCTATCTCTCTGCAGATGTCACCCTTCGACCCCTTCTCTCATTTCCTTTTTAGAGCCTGATCTGCTGTGCTACTGACCTTTTAGCTCTGTGCATCTTGAAGCCTCCTGGAGAATTTGGGGTAGACATTGCCTTGGGCAGCTCGCAGCGGTTTGGAGTGCCACTGGGCTATGGGGGACCGCATGCAGCCTTCTTTGCTGTCCGAGAAAGCTTGGTGAGGATGATGCCTGGAAGGATGGTGGGGGTTACCAGGTAACACAGCTCCTGTCTCCTCTCTTTTATTATGGTTATGATCTTGCTGGCCGCTTTTACTGATCATGGCTATTGATTTATGGATTTAATTGGTCTCACTGGGTCAATTAAGGAAAAGGACAACACAGATGAAGAACAATATCTGGGGTATGAACTAGTACTCCTCAGGTACTGCCAATCATCTGTACATTCAGTACATATTTGAAAATGAGTGTGTATAATTTACAATTTATATTAGTATGCTACTTATGAAAGAGTATTTATTTTCATTGATGGAAACCTTGAGAGATGCAATGTTTTATCTGTTCTGTGTGTCTAGCCAGTTTCTTCAAATATATTATTGCACCAAATGCTTATATCAAGACAAATGCAGTGAGAAATTACAAGGCACTCATGGAGTGGATTTACATTATTGCCTAGAGGCTCCTACCAGTTCACTATTCAAGTAATTTCCCAACACACTTTCTTGAGTGCTCCTCATTGATTAAGCTTCACAGGTTAAAAATTTAGAAGAATGTCAAGGTTATTATTGTGGAAATTTAGTATTATCTTTTTGTAAAAAAAAAATGGACTCTGAACATCAGTGAATAGTTTGAACCAATAAATGATGTAAGGGTGAGGTAAAGTTTTGAAACTCTCAATTTGTGACATAATAGCTTCTCAGTAGGAAAATAACCCCAGGCCTCTTGCGTGTTGGGCAACTGCTGTACCATTTAGCTACATCACCAGTTGTAAGCTGAGGGCTTCACTTTGTCAATTACTCTTCACTGGATTTTATACTGAACTTCTTACCTTTTTGGGAAAAAAAAGAGTCCCATAAGTTAATAAAAAATTAAGAGAGTCTTTTTTTTTTTTTTTTTGGTCATATGGTTTGAACTCAGGGCCTGGGTGCTGTCCCTGAGCTCTTCATCTCAAGCCTAGTGCTCTATCACTTGAGCCACAGTGCCACTTCTAGTTTTCTGGTGGTTAATTGGAAATAAGGGTCGCATGGACTTTTCTTCCCAGGCTGCCTTTGAACTGCAATCTTCAGATCTCAGCCTTCTGAGTAGCCAGGATTACAGGCATGAGCTATCAGTACCTGAGTGACTGAATTATATTAATTATGAATTATATTAAACAGTTAGAGAAAAGTGGTAAGACTATTAGCATCCATTTTTCTTTTTGTAATGGCCATTTAGTTTCTTTATTTCTGGTTCAGAAACTATTTTCTCAGGGATTTATTTCCCTTTGCCAAGAAGGTCAAGGTGAATTTTAATCTGTTAGGTTGGTTTATTTCTAGGACATCCTTCACTATCTCAGTGCTTTGAAGATGATTTGGGAACTATTACTTTATAAATTTACCTCCTAGTAACTTTGCTGAGCTCACTTAAGCTGGGAAGGAAAGAAGCTTGTTCATTTGTGGCAACTCCTGGTGCTGGGATTATATGTGCTGACTGGATGTAATTATTGTCTTGGTCCAGAGATGCCACTGGGAAAGAAGTATATCGACTTGCTCTTCAAACGAGGGAGCAACACATTCGAAGAGACAAAGCCACCAGCAACATCTGTACAGCTCAGGTAAATCACATCTGACCCAGTGGTTCACAGAACTGAGTTAATCACTCATTCCCCCCTTTGATGATACGCTGAGCAATGTGCACAGAAGAAATGACATGGTCTTAGTAGTAAGAAAAGAGTATGGTCTTTGTAATATGGAGGCCAGATCTGGCCAGCGCCATCATTGGCTGTTGAGGGGTGTCCAATTGACTCCGTTTCAGTTAAAAAGAGCAGAAGCTGACTCCATCTTCACTAAGCTCTCCCATGCCTCTGAGCCTCAGGGCTGGGAGTGTGCCCTGTCTGCTCAGAATCCTGGGAAGTTCCCCTTTGCTGTGATAAGATTGTGTAAACTGTTTGACCACCTGAGTAGTAGAATGTTCAAGGTTAAACCTGTGCCCTCCCATGAGTAGGCGTATCCGCCTTCATCATGTGAGCCCCGCCAAATCCGTGAGCCAAGTCTAACTAAAATAATAGGTTGGGCTGGGAATATGGCCTAGTGGCAAGAGTGCTTGCCTCGTATATACGTGAAGCTATAGGTTGAATTCCTCAGCACCACATATATAGAAAAGGCCGGAAGTGGCACTGTGGCTCACATGGTAGACTGCTAGCCTTGAGTAAAAAGAAGCCAGGGACAGTGCTTAGGCCCTGAGTTCAAGCCCCAGGACTGGCAAAACAACAACAACAAAAACAACAACAATAAAATGATAGGTTACTTCAATCAGTTGCTATGAGGCAGATTGTAACTCCATTGGCCACCTGCGTGTGACCTGGCATGCTCTGTAAGTGTTGTAACCTCATTGGCCACCTGCGTGTGGCAGTCTTGACCATGTGGTGTTTGCCTTTATAGCCTGACCCCAAGTGTGGCCCGGGGCTCGCGGTCCCAGTCCTGAGTCTGGGCTGCGACCCTGGCCAGTCAGTATACTTTTTACTTCTCCAATAAATCCATCTTTTTGCTTGAGACTGTCTCTGAGTGGTAGACTCCTGGAGGGATGGGGGATCCCCCCACCCTTGGACCCCATTACATTGTGGTTCCCTCTTTTGGGGGGGCCCATTAGTCTTAGAACCAAAATATATTGTGTACTACTAATCTACTGTGTACTAATCTACTGCTACACGTGTGTGGTAGCTGTTTAACTTTTTAATGAACTTCCAGATCATTTTCAAGAATAGCCATTCCATTTTACTAGGCAGGTACTCGACCACTTGCCCTGTGCTCCCAGTCCACCATTTTCCATATCTAGTACCAGTGTATGTGTAAGAGAATGTGAGTACTGTGTTTCCTTCAGTTCATAGCCGTGAGGAATTTGGGGAAGGGAAAGGGAAGGGGAAAAGGAAAGGGAAAGGGAGATGATTAAGTGATGTCTGCAGCAAGATAGTTCTTAGATATGGCTGTCAGGGGAATAGTGAGTGTTCTTTTAAGTCATTTTCCATCAGTATGGGTTCTGGTTGTTCACATTTCACCATTAGTTTCCTCTGGTTTTAAATTTTTGGTCATAGTCATACTAGTGTGAATATTTCATTGTGGTTGTAATTTTCATCTCTAAAAAATAATCATTTAAGACTTTTTTTGTTATGTGTTCTTTCTTTGAGAGATTTTAGTTTCTATTTTTACCTGATTTGTCAAAAAAGTTGAAATTTCTTGGTCTTTATTTCTTTGACCCTTGGATATTCTAATGCCTTGTGAAGGTTTTAATTTCTTCTTCTTCCCCCAACCCCAATCTTTTCTTATCTTCTTTTTTTCCTAGCACAGATTTGTTTTACTATAACAAAGTATGGAGAAACAGAAAAAGAAACATTTCCAGTTCCCCATGCAGGAAATGGGAGCTAAAGACTCAAAATGGCAGCTGTCACTTGCTGCCTTGGTTTTTTCTGAGTAGGGAAAATCCATGTGGTCTGGTGGCCCTTTTATAACCCCCAAACCTTAGAGGGAAGTTCTGGGTGGGCTGCTCAGCCCTTTTTTACTTAACTTGCCTTTGTTCTTCTTTTTTTTTTTTTTTTTGCCAGTCATGGGCCTTGGACTCAGGCTAGCACTCTACCACTTGAGCCACAGCACCACCTGTGGCCATTTTATATATATATGGTGCTGGGGAATCGATCCTAGAGCTTCATGTATGTGAGGCAAGCACTCTTGCCACTAGGCCATATTCCCAGCCCTTGCCTTTTGTTCTTTTTATCTTTAATCATCCATGAAATGTTCCAAGATTTTTACCATTTCAATGGAGAAGGTAGTTTTAGATAACACCTCCTAGATCACCTTATCTTATAGTTTGCCATTTAAAAAGAGATATAGTGGGTGGAAACTTTATCTGGTTTTTTCTTTTTTTCAGTTTATTTCCTAGTTTTACTTTTTGTTTGTTTGTTTGTTGCCAGTCCTGGAGCTTAGACTCAGGTCCTGAGCACTGTCCTTGTCTTCTTTTTGCTCTAGGCTAGTTCTTTACCACTTGCCACAGTGCTTTTTCTGTTTTTGTGGTACAGAGCAATCAAATGAAGGGCTTCATGCATGCAAGGCGAGCACTCTACATTTAAGCCATGTTCGCAGCTAGTTTTACTTTTTGTATCTGAATCTTTTGATAGTTACTAAAAATAGTAAAATTTCCCTGCTCCACCTTATCTATTCTTCTTGTCTCCCCTAAACACCTTTGGCTCCTTTCAATTTTAAAAGGAGTACAGTGGTAGTCTGGTGCCAGGGGCTCATGTCTGTAATCCTAGCTACTCAGAAGGCTGAGATCTGAGGACCCCAGTTTGAAGCCAGCCCCGGTACGAAAGTGAGACCTTGTCTCCAAGTAACTACTCTAAAGCTGGAAAAGGTTAAAGCTGTTTAAGTGGTAGGGTTGTTCGGTGAGAAAATGGAGAAGCCACTTTTTTGGGGAGTGTGGGTCAGTTGTGGGGCTTGAACTTTGGGCCTGGGCGCCATCTTTGACCTCTGTCCTTGGCTTCTTTTTTTTTTTTTTTTGGCCAGTCCTGGGCCTTGGCCTCAGGGCCTGAGCACTGTCCCTGGCTTCTTCCCGCTCAAGGCTAGCACTCTGCCACTTGAGCCACAGCGCCGCTTCTGGCCGTTTTCTGTATATGTGGTGCTGGGGAATCGAACCTAGGGCCTCGTGTATCCGAGGCAGGCACTCTTGCCACTAGGCTATATCCCCACCTTGGCTTCTTTTTGTTCAAGGCTAGCTCTCTATCACTTTGTGCCACAGTGCCACTTTTGGTTTTCGGGTGGTTAATCGGAGATAAGAGTCTCGTGGACTTTCCTGCCCGGGCTATCTTTGAACTGTGACCCTCAGATCTCAGTCTCCTGAGTAGCTAGGATTACAAGTATGAACCACCAGTGCCTGGCAAAAACCACATTTTGAAAGATCAAATCGGGAGTCTATTAAAAGTCTAGCAATTGCATGGTGGATTCCTGTCTCAAAGATCACCAGCCATCAAACACACTTAACATGGTCAGAAAACTGAGCCATGAAGGCAACAGAGGATAGAACAAAAACAATACCAACAAACCAATTCATCTCCAATGGAGAGCTGAAGTGGGATGCCATGGTGACCATAGAAGAGTCAGGAGACAGGACAGGACAGGAACATGGAGACACATGGCATGCCATAATGGTGTCTGAGCTGGTCTGGGCCTAAATAGGGTCAGGTCAAGGGGCAGGGTCACAGGAAACTGCAGCCCTAGGCACTGGACTGACAGATTTAGTAACTTAACATCCAAATGCCCGCCCCTACCTCTGGGGCTTCAGGCATGCCCATTACATGGGAGGTGGGGCCTTCACCTTCCCCCACCATGAAGCCAAGATGCCAGACCCTACTATTGTGGTCAAGATGACTCCAGCCAGACCCAATCTCCCTACATCAGTAGAGTGGTAGCCAATCTTTCCTGTCAAAGGAAAATACCTCTGTCTTGCATATTATTGTGGTCAAGATGACTCCAGCCAGACCCAATCTCCCTACATCAGTAGAGTGGTAGCCAATCTTTCCTGTCAAAGGAAAATACCTCTGTCTTGCATATTAATATTTTTGGTATTGATATTTCCTGGAATTATTTGCTTTTATTCACTATTATCTGTACTGTTGGTGACTAGCAGCGATTGAGGAATGTGAATCTTGGTTCAAAGGAGTTAAAAGATGAATTGTAATTACCAGGTGTGCTTCTTCTGACCAACAAGCCAAGTTAGGGAGATAAATCTTTATCAAAGGACTTCAGAGAACAAAACTGTAACTGCCATGTATGCTGCTTGTTAGAAGGAAATCTTTTTCTTTCTCCAGTGCTGGGGATTAAACCCAGGCCTAGTGTGTGCAAAGCACACTGTACCACTAAACTACACTCCCAGCTACATTCATCCTGTCTGAAATTCAGCCTGTCTTGTTTTATTTAAGGTGTTAAGTTAGATGAAGTGTATTCCCTGAGTTTTTTTTTTTTTTTTTTTTTTGTTGTTGTTGTTGTTTTTGCCAGTTTTGGGCCTTGGACTAAGGGCCTGAGCACTATCTTTGGTTTCTTTTTGCTCAAGGCTAGCACTCTGCCACTTGAGCCACAGCGCTACTTCTGGCCATTTTCAATATATGTGGTGCTGGGGAATTGAACCCAGGGGCTTCATGTATACGAGGCAAGCACTTTTGCCACTAGGCCATATTCCCAGCCCTCCCCTGAGTTTTTGAGTATTTGGAAGTTGCTTGCTGCTTTCATTCTTCTCACTTTTCACCCTCACATCTATTGCTCTATCATTTTGAATGTTGAATGCTGCCTTTTTTTTTTTTTTTTTTTTTTTTTGCCAGTCCTGGGCCTTGGACTCAGGGCCTGAGCACCGTCCCTGGCTTCTTTTTGCTCAAGGCTAGCTACTCTGCCACTTGAGCCACAGCGCCACTTCCGGCCATTTTCTATATATATGGTGCTAGGGCTTCATGTATACGAGGCAAGCACTCTTGCCATATTCTCAGCCCCAATACTGCCTTTTGATTTCTGAAGCAGACTATTCTTCCCCATGATAGATATGATTGTTGTGTCATCTAGCCCTCCCCTTAGTGGGTAAATTTGAAGATAGACATGCACTTTTAAAAATGGTTCCCAGCTAGGACAGAGAAGGCAAAAAATTGGTTCAATTTGTTTTGTTCCTGTTTTAGTTTTGGCATCTCAAAACCTATGATTTCTCCCTGCCACCATTTTTGGGGGAGGGGCTGGTTGTGGGGCTTGAACAGGGCTTAGGCACTGTATGCTCAATCAAGGCTAGTGCTCTGCCACTTTGAGCCGCAGCACCAACTTCCAATTTTCTGGTGGTTAATTGGGGTAAGAATCTCACAGACTTTCCTGCCCCAGTTGACTTCTAACTGCAGTCCTCAGATCTCAGCCTCCTGAGTAGCTAGGATTACAGGAATGAGCCATCACCAGGGCCTGGCCCAATTTTTTGTTTAACCACATTCTTGCACCTGATTCTTTGCTCTTTTAGGCCCTCTTGGCAAATATGGCTGCCATGTTTGCCATCTACCATGGATCCCACGGGCTGGAGCATATTGCTAGAAGGGTACACAATGCCACTTTGATTTTGTCTGAAGGTGAGTCTGATATCTTTTTTTGGCATAAGAAGGCTGATAAATTTGATGCAGTTGAAAATTTGGGACATATCCAATTTTGAATGCAAAATTAAAAGTCAGATGAGAAACTGGGAAAATATTTTTATTATCTATGATAGACTGAATATTAATCTTAGGCTATATAGGATTCTGATTCTCTTCTCCCTCTTTAAAGAACAAAAAGAATGAATGCTGTGATGGAAAAATGAACACAGAACATTTAGTGTGATTTAGAGAAAGAAAAATACAAGCAGAGCTCTGGTGGCTTACACCTGTAAACCTAGCTATGTGGGAGGCTGAGATCTGAGGATCACAGTGTGAAGCCAGCCAGAACAGGAAAGCCCATGACATCCTTTCTAATTAAGCACCAAAAAAGTAAGAAGTGGAGCTGTAGCTCCAGTGAGTTAATTGGAGATGAGTCTCATGAACTTCCCTGCCCAGGCTGGCTTTGAACCACAATCCTCAAATGCCAGCCTCCTGACTACCTAGGATTACAGGTATGAGCCACCAGCATCTAGCTATTTGATTAATCTTTTCTTTTCTGAACTTCAAAAGCTTGTACAAGCAGGTTATAATTTAACATCTAAGTGTCCAGTACTTCTTGGTCAAAGTCATCCCTTCTGTCATGTATTTAATTTATTTTTAAAGTTGCCACCGGAACACTGGCCAGGATCAGGAACCACATATAGTAGAAGTTGTGTCTTTATTTCTCTGAAATGTCAGTAGCTATGAAGCCAGTGCCCTGCTTAAGGCTGGTGGTTCTCCTGTCTTCTACAGGTCTCAAGCGAGCAGGGCATCAACTCCAGCATAGTTTATTTTTTGACACCCTGAAGGTTCAGTGTGGCTGCTCAGTGAAAGAAGTCTTGGCTAGGGCAGCTCAGCGGCAAATCAATTTTCGGTTGTTTGAAGATGGTACAGTAAGTCCAGCTTTCAGTATCTTTGCCAATTATACTTTCATGTGTTCTCTTCATAATATCTTGGCTACTTAGATTTTTTTGTATTTGATCACAGTCTTAATTTCTTTATAAGCAGTTTTCATGTCTGATTTATTTTCAACTCCCTCAAGACTATGTGTTTTCACAAAATCCTAAGACTGTTCGAGATAATAATACAAGTGGTAAGTGATATAATGAAGTAAGCACAGGACAGAACAAGTTCAACCTACGCTGTTCCAGTGGACATGTATTACTGTCACTACAGATGCCTAAGCCATGCGAAGTCTGATCTGGCCTAGCTACTTTCCCTTAAGGGTCAACTTGGACATAATGCTAACTCTGATGTCTTGGAATGACTGATAATTTTTAACTGAAAAAGTGTTATTATAAAGGTGATAAACAGTGGAGCATGTAACTATAGTTATGTAAGTTGGGTAATGGAGCTTAGTTTTTTTTTTAATATTTTTTTTATTATTAATTGAACATAAATTTTTTTACAAGGTGTTGTGCAAAGAGGGTGCGGTTACATAGTAGGGGAGTGTGTACATTTCTTGTGATATCTTACAACCTGTTTTTCCATCCCTTGTCTAGGTCAGGTATACCCATATGCAATATACAATGTATCAAGCACATATACAGTGTTCATAGACTTGGTCTCTACTGTCTCTCCGTCTCCCTTTGTTAACAGTCATATATCAGGGAGATCATGCCCCTTTGTTTTCTGTGTTCTAGGCTTGTCTCACTCAACATTATTTGTTCAAGTTCTGACCATTTCCCTGCGAATAACAATATTTCACCATTCCTAATCGCTTTGTAGTATTCCATTGTGTATAAGTACCATATTTTTTGGATCCATTCGTCTGTGGAGGGGCATCTGGGTCCTGCCTTAGCTGTGTCCCATAGGTTTCTTTGTGATGTGTTTTCTTTGTCATTGTGGCTTATGAATTCGTTGATTTCATCTTTAATTTGGTCTGTGGCCCAATTGTTGGATAGCAGCATGGGGTTTAGCCTCCAAGAGTGTGTATAGTATCTGTGGTTTCCTTTGTTGTTGAGGGTTACCTTTAATCCACTGTGATCAGATATAATACATGGGATGACGTCAATACTTTTGTATTTGCTGAGGTTCTTTGTGTGGGCTATGACGTGGTCTATTTTGGAGTATGATCCATGGGCTGCTGAAAAGAAGGTGTATTGGGTCTCTGTAGGGTGAAAGGTTCTATATAGGTCTGTTAGATCCATTTGGGAAATGGTGTTATTTAGGTCCTCAGCTCCCTTACTAATCCTCTGAGTGTTGGATCTGTCTCTTGGAGAGAGAGGAGTATTAAAGTCACCCACTATGATTGTGTTTGCGTCTATCTTGCTCTGTAATTCTGTGAGAATTTGCTTGACATATATCGGGCCTCTTTTGTTCAGTGAGTATACATTTATCACCGTGATGTCTTGATTCTGGATTTTTCCTTGTATTAATATGTAGTGTCCTTTGTCTTTTTGAGTGGACTTTAAAGAGAGGTCCAGCTTGTCTGAGATCAGAATGGCTACACCTGCCGTTTTGGTGGGTGCATTTGCTTGGTAGATCTTGCTCCATCCTTTCATTTGAAGCCTGTTTTTGTCCCTTGCTGTAAGGTGGGTCTCTTGTAGACAGCAGATGTCAACTTTTTGTTTGCGAATCCATTCTGCCAGTCTGCTCCTCTTAATCGGGGAGTTTAAACCATTTATATTTAAAGAGATCAAGGATAAGGGTGTTTTTTCTCCTTCCATTTTCTTGTTGGGCTGTTTTTTCCTCTTTTTTTTTTTTCTTCTTGTCTTTAGTGAGCTGGTCTTTCTGCTGGACTTTGGCTATTGAAGTTTCTTTCTGATTCTGTCTGTGTGTCTTTTACGATCTCTGTTGGGTGGGGTTCCCCTCTTAATATTCGCTGTAGGGCTGGTTTTTTATTCACATACTCCTTTAGCTCCTCTTTGGTGTGGAAAGATCTGGTTCTCCCTTCGAATGTGAACTCCAATTTCGCTGGATATTTGATCCGAGGTTGTAAATTGTTATTCTGGAGTACTTGGATGGTGTTCTTCCACTCACTTCGAGCTTGGTAAGTTTGTGTGGATAAGTCGGATGTTATTCGAATCCTCTTCCCATTGAAAAAAGTTTCCTTCTTCGCTTTGGCTGAATTCAGAATTTGCTCTTTAATCTTGAGGTCTGTGGTCTTGAATATTATGTGCCTTGGGGTGGTTTTCCTGGGGTCTGGCCTGCCAGGTGTCCTATAGGCTTCGGTTACCTGGATGGGGTCCCCTGTGAGATTGGGGAAGTTTTCTGCAATAACTTTATTGAGAACATGATTAAGCCCTCTGTTCTGATATTCGGCTCCTTCTTCTATTCCAATTATGCGCAGATTATATCTCTTGTCTTTGTCCATTAGTTCCTGGATTAATCTTCCCTGAAGCTTCACCTTTTCTTGGAGTGTGGTCATTTTCTGGTTGTTGTCAGCTGCTTCATCGTCCAGGCGAGAGATTCTGGATTCTATATGGTCCACTCTTTGTGTTATGGTTTCAATTGCGGAGTTTATGGATGTCAGAGAGCTATTCATGGTTGTCATATCAGCTCTGATCGTGGAAATTTCTTCCTTTAAAGAGTTGTATTTTAGGGCTGGGGATATAGCCTAGTGGCAAGAGTGCCTGCCTCGGATACACGAGGCCCTAGGTTCGATTCCCCAGCACCACATATACAGAAAACGGCCAGAAGCGGCGCTGTGGCTCAAGTGGCAGAGTGCTAGCCTTGAGCGGGAAGAAGCCAGGGACAGTGCTCAGGCCCTGAGTCCAATGCCCAGGACTGGCCAAAAAAAAAAAAAAAGAGTTGTATTTTAAATCTATTTTTTCATGCATTTCAATTCTCAGGATGTGGAGATTTTCTTTAAAGGCGGCTTGCATTGTATCCATTTTTGCTTCCATTTCTTTAAACGAGGCTTGCATTGTATCCATTTTTGCTTCCATTTCTTTCTTGGCTTCCTGGGTGTCCTTCCAGATTTCCGCTCTAAACTCCTGGAATTGTTTTCTGATTTCATTTCTGACGCTTTCGATCATTCCTGTTAACATGGCCTCATTTGCTTTTTTAGTCTCCATCTCCTCTTCATTCGTGCTGCTTTTTGGAGCTGGCGAGTTGGCTTGTCCTTTGATGAACTGAGTTATGTTTCTTTGTGATTTGCGCATCTGGAAATCTGGGTGGCTTCTCAGATTTGGTTTGTAGCTCTTTCCTCCCTCCTGTGTAGGCGTATCTATGGCAGCAGGTGCTGCCACTGTGGCCCCGCCCACCAGTGCAGGGTACACGCCTACCAGAGCGGGCGCTGTCGCCGGGGGCCCCCCGCCCTCCTGTGCGCTGTTGTCCACTACAACAGGCACTTTAGCGGGATATGCCTCCCAGAGCGAGTCCTGGGTTGTTGGGTTGTGCTTGCGCCCTCCCGCGAGTCCGTTGGGGGGGGGGGGCGGTATGTGTGGGGCCCAGTGGGATCGACTGTCCGGGTGTGGCTTGGCACCCTCAGACCTCACCTCCGCTGCGAGGTGGGGGGACCTGATCAGGCTCAGGTGACCCTGCTGGGCTGGAATTGCCCACCAGCGCCTGTGATTTTAGTTGTAAGAGTCCGCAAGGTCCAGGCGCCTCGGGCTTGCCCTGCCAGCCGTCCCCCGGCCCCTGTTGGGAAGGAGACGGGGCCAGTTCTGCCAGTTCAGGAACCTGTGGGGGCTGGGGGCTGTTCCGCTCTTCCCCTGCTAAACTGGCTTCCCAGCGCCTGATGGGAGCTTCCCGCCTGATTTGGGGGTTCTTTGTTCCCTCGGGAGTGGGGAGGGGGAGGGAGGGAGATCTAGCTTCTTTTCGGGCTTGGGTCTCCCGTTGGGGGAAGGGATTATGGGGGACTCACTTTTGCTGCTTTGTGTGTGTGTCCCGCGCAGCCGTTGGCCCTTTAGGGGTTGGTGAAGTGTCGTGGTGGCTTCCCCCGTTCCCTCTTTCTGCCGCGCTGGGTTCCCTTGTCTGAACCCGGTGTGGACCCGACCTTCTCGTCGCTGCCGGGGTGTGTCTTGGTCTGCACCCTGCCTTGTGTCCGTGGGGTCTCCCGCTATATGAATTTTGCGCTCCTGGCAGCCTGTCGCCGGGTTCCCCTTTCCCAGCCTGACCCTGTTTGGAGCTTAGTTTTTTAAATCACTGTTTATTTTTATCTTTTTCCTGTGTGGAAGCTTGAACTCAGGGCCTCACATTTGCTCAGCTTGTTTGCTTGCTGTTGCTCTACCACTTAAACGATGCCTCCAGCTAGCTTTTTTGCTAGTTAACTGGAAAAAGGAGTCTCATGAACTTTCCTGTGAACTGCAATCCTCCAGATTTCAGATTCCTGAGTACCTAGGATTATAGGCATGATCCATCATCTCCGGGCATGACTGAGAATTTTATCTAGCACTTTTCTCCCCTTTGGTTTCCCTGATGGCACTTCCACTTGAAGTAGGGACACCTGGTCTAAGTAATAGCTATAACCTTGTTCTCACCAGCCATCTTGGTGCCTAACTGGGAGATAGAGGCTGTCTGTCCACTCAGTTTCAAAGACCTAGAGGTGAGACAAGCCATGCTTTGAATTGCAGATGCCTCATTGAGTTGATAGAGCAAGGAGGATATGCTGGTGTATTCATGTTACAAGGTGATATTACATAGACCTGGTCTCCCTACTTCACACTGATCTTGGAGTTTAGAACTGATGCCATCCATTTTGTTTTTGTTTCTATAGCTTGGTATTTCCTTGGACGAAACAGTCAATGAGAAAGATCTAGATGATTTATTGTGGATCTTTGGTTGTGAGTCATCCGCAGTAAGTAAAATAGAGACACACATACCTTAAAATGACTATTGGAGATGGTATCAAAGATTGTTTTAACTCTTGTGGGCCTGAGTGTGAGGATTTAAGTTCAGGTATGACACAAGGCAGCCCCCAGTTCAAGTTATGCCAGTGATTGTCCCTTGCTCTTTCTAATGTTTAAAGATCACTGTTGTAGGGCCTCATCAAGGACCTGTTCAGAAGGATTATTAATAATGCTTAATTGAAATTACCCCTAATACAAGATTAATGGCATTGGCATCTTGGTTCAAATCAGTTCTGGGAAAGATACGATGCTCACTCATTTAATAAGTAATTATTGAGGGCGGGGAATATGGCCTAGTGGTAAAGTGCTTGCCTCATATACATGAAGCCCTGGGTTCAATTCCTCAGCACCACATGTATAGAAAAAAATCCAGAAGTGGCGCTGTGGCTCAAGAGGTAGAGTGCTAGCCTTAAGCAAAAAGAAGCCAGGGACAGTGCTCAGGCCCTGAGTCCACACCCCAGGACCAGTAACAAAAACAAAACAAAACAAACAAGTAATTATTGAGGACCTAATATATGCCGTGTACTATGTTAGGGCCTGAGGCTATAGAGGTGAATAAAACACACACACACACACACACACACACACACACACACACACACACACACCCCAGGGGTGCTCGACCAATTGTGTATGTATGCTGGCCCTGGGGCTTGAATTCAGGGCCCCTTTGGTCCCTGCTACTTCTTTTGCTCAAGGCTAACACTTAACATTTAGTCACAGTTCTACTTCTGGATTTTTCTTTTTCTTTTCTTTTCTTTTTTTTTCTTTTTAGCAGTTTATTGGAAATAAGAGTCTCACGGACTTTCCTGCTCAGGCTAGCTTCGAACTGAGATCCTAAAATCTCAGCCTTCTGAGTAGCTCGGATTATAGGTATGAGCTATCAGCATATATTTTTAATTAATGGAATCCGTTTTATCTATTTTCCTTTTGTTGCTTATATTCTTGATGGTTTTATTTTAAGACGTTAATGAAGCTTTTTTTTTCTTTTTCTTTTTTTTTTGGGGGGGGGGTAGAGGGGGTCTATTGTGGGCCTTGAACTCAGGGCCTGGGCACTGTCCCTGAGCTCCTGCTCAAGGCTAGCCCTCTACCACTTTGAACTACCGTGCCATTTCTGGTTTTTGAGTGCTTTATTGGAGATGAGAATCTCATAGAGTTTAACGCCCAGGCTGACTTCCAATCACAATCCTCAGATCTTAGCCTCCTGAGTAGCTAGGATTATGGGAATGAGCCACTGGTGCCTGGCAGAATTTTGTCTTTTAAATGAAGACTAATTCATTTTGCATGATTTGTGGCCTAGCTACCTAGCCTAGTTACACACTTTGGTCCTAGAGCTTCTAGATACAACTTTGGTTCTTGAGCTTCTGTGGTTTCTCCATGCAGGAACTGGTGGCTGAAAGCATGGGAGAAGAGAAAAGAGGTATTCTGGGGTCTGCATTCAAGAGAAGCAGCCCATTCCTCACACATCAGGTGTTCAACAGGTTTGTGTCACATTGATGACTTCCATATCTTTTGTCATGGCAATAAACTAGGGGTCTCCCTAGGGAGCTACTTCTTTTTTTTTCCAGTCCTGGGCCTTGGACTCAGGGCCTGAGCACTGTCCCTGGCTTCTTTTTGCTCAAGGCTAGCACTCTGCCACTTGAGTCACAGTGCCACTTCTGGCCATTTTCTGTATATGTGGTGCTGGGGAATCGAAGTATACGAGGCATGTGCTCTTGCCACTAGGCCATATCCCCAGCCCCGGGAGCTACTTCTTACAGCAACCATTATGTAGCTTAGATTATTGTAGATTAGCATGGCTCACTGATAAATCAATATGGTAAAGATCCCATTCCTGATAAAGCCAAGCATGTCTAGTTTCCTGATGGTCCTTTTTTGCTGGCACAGTCAGGTCATATAGAGGCTGAAGTTCCTCAAGAACCTGTATCCTCTTCTTCCCAACCTTCTTGTTGTTGTTGTTGTTCTTCTCCTCTTCCTCCTCCTCCTTCTCCTCCTCCTCTTCCTCCTTCTTTTTGGTCAGTTGTGGGACTTGAACTCAAAGTCTGGGTGCTGTCCCTGAGCTTCTGTATTCAAGGCTAGTGCTCTGCTGCTTTGAGCTACAGTTCCACTTCCAGTTTTCTGGTGGGTTAATTGGAGTTAAGAATCTCACGGCTTTTCCTGCCTGCTAGTTTCAAACCAAAATCCTCAGATCTCAGCCTCCTTACTAGCTAGGATTACAGATATGAGCCACTGGCACCCAGCTTCTAATGGCTTCTTTTTATCAGGCCTCCTCTGAGGTCTTTAGGGGTGTGGGCCCTTTCTTCAGATGTAGTCAACATGTTTGCCATGGTCAAAATTGCTCTGTATTTTGAAGATAGATTTCAGTGTGTCTTATCTTTCATGAGAAGGTGTGTGGTTCTTGTCTAATTTTATTGGCCCAAACTTTGTGTTTTATATCCACAGCTATCACTCAGAAACAAATATTGTCCGCTACATGAAGAAACTAGAAAACAAAGACATTTCCCTTGTTCACAGCATGATTCCACTGGTAGTTGTTTTTGCCTTTCTACCCCTTACCCCACTCAGACTCCTTTGAATTATATCTCATACACCACAAGAGGGGAGAGGAGTGCCTGTGTGGGGAGACGGTGGGGTTGATGGATGGACTAGGAAATCTCTAATGTGATCCATTTTGGATGTGCTTCCTAAAGGGATCCTGTACCATGAAGCTCAACAGCTCCTCTGAACTCACAGTAAGTAGTCACTTCTATGAAGAGGGCTCTTTCTGGGGGCAGCTTTCCAGTTGCTACAGAGAAGTTAACTAGGATTGTGACTTAATAAGTACTTAATAAGTGCTTTTTCTTAACCTGTTCCTCTTAACCTGTTCCTTTGTAGTTGTTAACTTCAGGTAGAATTAAAAATCATAAGCCTTATTTCTAGAAATGCATTCACTATCTCAGAAAGGTATAGATTTGAGATTTAAAATTTATTTCTTGAGCAATAGAAGAGTTATGTTATCTTCTGTGATGGTTAAGTATTTCTTCTAAGCTAAGATATTTCTAACAAAGTTAATCTCTCTCTCTCTCTCTCTCTCTCTCTCTCTCTCTCTCTCTCTCTCTCTCTCTCTCTCTCTCTCGTGCTGGTCCTGGGGCTTGAACTTGGGGCCAGGGTGCTGTCCATTAGGTTTTGTGCTCAGACTAGCACTCTACCACTTGAGACACAGCTTCACTTCTGACCTTTCTTTGATAGTTTATTGGAGATGAGTCTCACAGATTTTCCTGCCATGGCTGGCTTCGAACCATGATCCCCAGACCTCATCTTCCTGACTAGATAGTATTACAAGGGTGAGCCATGGATGCCCGCAACTTACTCTTTTTTATTCCTTAGGGAAAATGTGACAATTCACATGAGGCATGGGAAATCATCTTGTATTGCATAGGAAAGGTTTTTAAATTTACTTTTGTGCTTGTGGCTTGTTCTGCTTAATGAAGAGAGGGACTAGTCCATGTCCATGGAAGACTGAATAATTTTTAAGATAGAAGTCTGTTCAGGGGGCTGGGAATATGGCCTAGTGGTAGAGTGCTTGCCCCGTATACATGAAGCCCTGGGTTCAATTCCTCAGCACCACATAAATAGAAAAAGCCGGAAGTGTTGCTGTGGCTCAAGAGGTAGAGTGCTGGGCTGGGGATATGGCCTAGTGGCAAGAGTGCTCGCCTCATATACAGGAGGTCCTAGGTTCAATTCCCCAGTACCACATATGCAGAAAATGGCCAGAAGTGGCAGTGTGGCTCAAGTGACAGAGTGCTAGCCTTGAGCAAAAAGAAGCCAGGGACAGTGACAGTGCTCAGGCCCTGAGTTCAAGGCCCAGGACTGGCAAAAAAAAAAAAGAAGTCTGCTCAGGGATCTTTCTATTCCTGTTTATAAATTCTTGTGCAGTGCAGGTAGTGATAGCACCTTATAAGAGTGTGGAGAGAACTAAAAAATTGATGTACCCAGTGCCTTGAATGGTCCCAGCATATAGTTGGTGTTAGGGATTATTGTCATCGTCATCACTGACATTGTTATTACAGTATGTACACATGCACATTTTCCCTCCCCTCTTACTCTTCAGCCAATCACATGGAAAGAATTTGCAAACATTCACCCCTTCGTGCCTCTGGACCAAGCCCAGGGATACCAACAGCTTTTTCGAGAGCTTGAGAAAGATTTATGTGAACTCACAGGTTATGACCGAGTCTCTTTCCAGCCTAACAGGTAAGGGGATTTCTTTCCCTCTCTTTCTGTCTTTTTGAAAAATAAGAATAGTTGTATAACATCCACTCTAAAATGCAGAGGCTTAAAACAGCAATTATTTTGTATCCTTCTGTGAGTTGACTAGACACTAATTCACTGGGAGGGTGAGGCTTCATTTACATACCTGAGAAGCTATGTTTGTTGGCTGAAATGCAGTTGATGATACTGAGCAGGGCCATTTTTTCTGTATGGGAAGGGAACAGTAGATGGTCTGAAAGGTTGGAGAAATTTTTGGAAATGAACTTCAACAATGATATCACATAAGATTATGGGGCTGGGAATATGGCTTAGTGGCAAGAGTGCTTGCCTCATATACATCAAGCCCAGGGTTCGATTCCTCAGCACCACATATATAAAAAATGGCCAGAAGAGGCACTGTGGCTCAAGTGGTAGAATGCTAGCCTTGAGCAAAAAGAAGCCAGGGATAGTGCTCAGGCCCTGAGTCCAAGGCCCAAGACTGGCAAAAAAAAAAAAAAAAAAAAAAGAAAAGAAAAAAAGAAAAAGAATAAGATTATAGGGCTGGGAAATAGCTTAGTGGTAGAGTGCTTGCCTAGCATGCATGAAGCCCTAGGTTCGATTCCTCAGTATTACATAAACAGAAAAAGCCACAAGTGGCACTTTGGCTCAAGTAGTAGAGTGCTAGCCTTGAGCAAAAGAAGTGGAGGGTCAATGTGCCCAGGCCCTGAGTTCAAGCCCCCGGACTGGCAAAAAAAAAAAAAAAAAAAGAATAAGATTATAGCCAGGGGCCTGTGGCTCACACCTGTATTCCTAGTTACTCAGAAGGCTGAGAGCTGAAAATTGTGGTTTGAAGCCAGCCCAGGAGAGAAAGTCCATGAGATGCCTATCTCCAATAAGCTACTCAGAAAAGGCCAGAAGTGGCTTTGTGGCTCAAGTGGTAGAGTGCTAGCCTTGATCACAGACAGGTCAGGGACAGAGCCCAGGCCTGAGTTCAAGCCCCAGGACTAGCCAAAAAGAAAAGAAAAGAAAAGAACAAAACATATTATAACCAAGAGGCTTTGTACTCAAAATGTGACTTCTGGAATACCTTGGTATGACTACATAATAATAAAAACAACAACAATAATGAAATGAGATTGTAGCTGTGTGTGGTGGAGTATGCCTGAAATCCTAGCACTTGTGCACTAGAGACAGGATGATCCTAAGTTAGAAGCTAGCTTAGATAACATAGCAAGACTGATTAAAAAAAAACAACCCCCCCAAAAAACCAAAAAAGACTGAGACTTTAAGCATACAAGTTAACTCCTAACAAAAATCAGCATCACAGTATAGTAGTGCCAGAAGAGTTAGGGATCTATCACTATTTTTTTTTTTTTTGCTAGTCTTGGGGCTTGGACTCAGGGCCTGAGCACTGTTCCTGGCTTATTTTTGCTCAAAGCTAACACTCTACTTCTTGAGCCACAGTGCCATTTCCGGCTTTTTTTGTTTATGTGGTACTGAGGAATCAAACCTAGGGCTTCATGCATGCTAGGCAAGCACTCTACGGCTAAGCCACATCCCCAACCCTGTCACTAATTTTTTAAAAAGACCATTCCCCTCTTTAGCCCTCATTTTAAAAAAATAATCTGTGAAATTAAATTTTTTTTTGAAAAAAAAAATTATTTTAAGGGGGCTGGGGATATGGCCTAGTGGCAAGAGTGCTTGCCTCGTATACATGAGGCCCTGGGTTCAATTCCCCAGCACCACATATACAGAAAATGGCCAGAAGGGGCGCTGTGGCTCAAGTGGCAGAGTGCTAGACTTGAGCAAAAAGAAGCCAGGGACAGTGCTCAGGCCCTGAGTCCAAGCCCCAGGACTGGCCAAAAAAAAAAAAAAAAAAAAAAATTTAAAAAGCAGAAGCCTGGGCTGGGAATATGGCCTAGTGGTAAAGTGCTCACCTCATATACATGAAGCCCTAGGTTCGATTCCTCAGCACCACATATATAGAAAACAGCCAGAAGTGGCACTGTGGCTCAAGAGGTAGAGTGCTAGCCTTGAGCAAAAAGAAGCCAGGGGCAGTGCTCAGGTTCTGAGTCTAAGTCCCAGGACTGGTCAAAAAACAAACAAACAAACAAAGCAGAAACCTTCAGCAAAATCTCCTTGGCACTTGCTAAAATGTGATTTCCTAGGCTTCACTCCAGATCTCCTGATCACAATATTCAGGGATTGGGACTAAGAATCTTTCATTTCATAAATAGGAAGGAATTGACCTAGTAAAAACCAAACCTTTATTGAAACTATCATTCAGCTTTTTAATGTCAAAATGAAGAAACTTCACCCCCTAGTGGTGGAATGTGATCACATTTTCAATGTCCTAGAATCTTCCTTTCCTTTCCTTTTTCCTTCCCTTTTTCCTTTTTCCTTTTTCCTTTCCCCTTTCCTTTTTCCTTTTTCCTTTCCTTTCCTTTCTTTTCTTTTCTTTTCCTTTCCTTTCCTTTTTTTTCTTGCCAGTACTAGGGCTTGAATTCGGGGCCTGAGCTCTATTCCTGAGCTTCTTTTGCTCAAGGCTAGCACTCTACCACTTGAGCCACAGAGCCACTTCTGTTTTTTTTTTTTTTTTTCTGTTTATATGGTACTGAGGTATCAAACCCAGGGCTTCATACATGCTAGGCGAGCACTCTACCAACAAGTCATATCCCCAGCTCCTAGAATTTCAAAAGACGGTTTGAACTCTGCTCTTCTGTAGGTGATTTCCTAGCCAAGATCCTAGAAAGCTGAGCTTTTGTGTTCAAGGCTAGCACTCTACCACTTGAGCCACAGCTCCATTTGTAGCTTTTTGGTAGTTAGTAAGAGATAGAGTCTCATGGACTTTTCCTGCCTGCCTGGCTTCAAACCACAATCCTCAGGTCTCAGCCTCCTGAGTAGCTAGGATTACAGGTGTGAGCCACCAGTGCCCTACTCAAGTGTGTGTCTTTAAAGCTACCCCAGAGATTGCAATTTGCAGACAGGATTGAAAACCACTGTCTTATTTAGTTCTGTCTTTACCTTAATTTTCTCTATTCTTTTTATTGCTTGCCATCCCACTCTTACAGGAGGTTTAGGGATCTATCCAGCTCCCTAGAGTCCCTTCATTTCTGAGAGATGGGCTGGGTACTATGTTTAGGCTTAGCTGACATATCCATGGTCCCAAGGAGGTGTTGTGTGTTAGACAGGGCCATGCTTCCAGGCATTTTGATATCTACTTTCAGGGAGAGGGGGAAAGTATGCACAGTAGATTTCATATGCATAAGGTGATCTTTTTATTGTTATTTCAACAGGGTTACAATCTTGTTTTGGTTTGTTTGTGCTAGTCTCTGCATGGATGTATTGTACATTATATATTATTATTATTCTGTACCCCAGAACTACCTAAACATTGGCTAATTCATCATTATGTACAGTAGACTAGTGTCACAGTGGAAGGATTTAGATGGGCTTCATATTTACTGTAAGAAGAGACAAGATTTCTGGACTGTAGACAGAAAGAATGTGCTGCACGAATCACCACAGAAGTGCACAGAAGTCCACAGAGGAGGCAGTCATAAATGTCATGGAACCTTCTTCTAGAATGGAGATTTTTACCTAGTTGAAGTTAGTTAATACTACCTATACTTTCCTAACAGTCTAGTTGCAAAGCAGTTTTGAATCTGAATATGTTTACTTTGGTGTTACTCTATGATTTAAAAAATACAAATACAACATTTTTTGGAAGTAGCCTTAGTGATATAGTTAATTTTTACAATTGCTATAATACATATATTGTACATAGAATTTATTAATTCATTTTTTGTTTTTGAGACAGGGTCTTGCTAGCTATGTACTTCAGGCTCTCAATAAACTCCTGATCCTCCTGCCTCAGCCTCTCATATGCTGTCATGAACGTTATCCCAGTTATTCACTTGCTCAAATCATAAACCCAGGAAGTTCTTTATAGCTTGGCATAGACTAGATCCTTGCCTGCCTCAGCCTCTCCTGGGCTGTCATGAAGCATATCCCTGATTTTTCATTTAGAGAGGAGTCAAATACTATTTCATTTCATTTCCATCTTCCACTGAGCTTATTAGCATGGCTCGCTGTTTCCATAACATTTTGCCACTATTAATGTCCCTCAGCAGGACACAAGCACATAGGAATTATTGGTTAAGCATTATGATATGATATAATGCTTAAGGCAGACAGAAATAGTTAACACCTTCCATGGGCCAACAAGTGAAAGACAAGCCAGAATTATACTTAACTCACTTGGCTTCTAAACTTGAGAAAATTGTTTCTGGTCTTTCTTTTTTTAAAACTGGCAAGTTGTGATCATGAATGAGATTGAGATGGCCACTTGATTGCTTTTTTATCCTGTGAAAGTTCTTAGTCTGAAGAGTGACCAGGCCTCCTCGTGACTCTCAAAACTTAATGTGTCTGAGAAACATCTGGAGAGGTTATGAAATTGCTAAGCCCCAGGCTTTCTGACTCAGTTATCTGAGCAAGGGCCCCCAAATTTATATTTCTAACATTCCCAGGTGAATGTCTGTAGGCAGGGATTGTGAGGTACTTCACTGGGTTGGAGAAGGGATTGACCTGGAGGAACACCAAAGAGGGAGATTTGGGGCAGATTATTTGCTATTTATAGTTCTTCACCTTCAACTTTGAAGCTCTGGCAAGCATCCTGTGCATATCACAGATTGTTTTTAGCAGGGAGGGTTGGTACTTAACTATTTGCCATCTCTCTGCTCTCCTTCTCTTTTCCTAGCTCTTTGTTTATCTTATTGATCATCTCTAATTTGGAACCAGGGTAATCTGAAGGCTAGACCTGTAAGCCCTGAATACAGAATGCTTTCACAAAGAAACACCCATGGGGAGGAGGAGGGAACCAGGGAGGGGGAAAGGTGGGAGAAAAATGAGGGAGGAGGTAACAAGTTTGATAAGAAACTGAAGAAACTGTAACCCCTCTGTACATCACTTTGACAATAAATAAATAAATTATTTAAAAAGAGGGGTTGGGGATATGGCCTAGTGGCAAGAGTGCCTGCTTCATATACATGAGGCCCTGGGTTCGATACCCCAGCACCACATATACCGAAAATGGCCAGAAGTGGCGCTGTGACTCAAGTGGCAGAGTGCTAGCCTTGAGCAAAAAGGAAGCCAGGGACAGTGCTCAGGCCCTGAGTCCAAGGCCCAGGACTGGCCAAAAAAAAAAAAGAAAAAGCCAGAAGTAGTGCTGTGGCTCAAGTGGCAGAGTGCTAGCCTTGAGCAAAAAGAAGCCAGGGAAGGTGCTCAAGCCCTGAGTCCAAGCCCCAGGACTGGCACAAAAAAAAAAAAAAAAAAATAAATAAATAAAATGCTCACATGTCAAGAAAAAGAGAAAATAGAGTGAAGAAAGCCATCTTTGAGGGAATTCTGCTTCTCCTTCTTTTCTCCTCCCTCCTCTCCTTTTCCCCTGTCTGACATACAGTGGATTGGAAATAAGAGGCTCAATGGAGCAGGGCACTGATTGGTAGCTCATACCTGTAAACCTAGCTACTCAGGAATCTGAGATCTGAGAGTTTTGGTTCAAAGCCAGCCTGGGCAATAAAGTCTCCAAGACTTTTATCTCCAACTAAGCTTCAGAAAACCAGAAGTGGAGTAGTGGCTCAAAGTGGTAGAGCACTGTCTTTGAGCATAAAGAGCTCAGGGACAGTGCCCAGGCCCTGAGTTCAAGCCCCATAACAACAACAAAAACAAAAACACTCTGTAGGAGGCTTCATCGTAGGAATATTTATGACTACCTAAAAGAAGCTGGGGGAGTCCAGGCCTAAATGTACCTAGCAACTTCCCAATTATCTTGTTTTTGTGTTATCACTCAAGAACAGAGTTTTTCTGTTTCTTGTGATCTCTTTCCTGAGTATTCTCTCTAGTCAAAGATTTACTAAAAATATGGGCTGAGAATGTGGCTGATGGTAGAGTGCTTGCCTAGTGTGCATGAAGCCTGGGTTCAATTTCTCAGTACCACATAAACAGAAAAAGCCAGAATTGATTCTGTGGCTCAAGTGGTAGAGGAATAGCCTTGAGCAAAAGAAGCCCAGGGACAGTGCTCAGGCCCTGAGTTCAAGCCCCAGGACTGGAAAAATAAAAGATTTAATAAAACTAGACGCGTTCTGTTCTTAGACAAATTGTTCATCAAGGGGAATTGTATCTCATTTAACATTTAAAGAAAGGGAAAGTGATAGAAGGAATGTAAGCATATACATTCTTCAATAGTTGGTTCAATTCCATGCTGCTCTAGTGTTTTTCAGCCTTAGTTTCTGATTCTTAGTTCATGATTCTAGCATTTCTGGTTTCTTTTTCATTGTTGTGGTCAGTGGTTAGGCTTGAACTCAGGGCCTGGTCCTTGAGCTCTTTCCCTCAAGGATAGTGCTCTACCACTTTGGACCACAGCACCACTTCTAGTTTTCTGGTGGTTCATTGGAGATACGAGCCTCACAGACTTCCTGCCTGGGCTGACTTTGAATCCAGGTCTTCACATCTTAGCCTCCAGAGTAGTTAGAATTACAGTACAGGTGTGAGCCACTGGCGTCTGCTCAGTGGGAGCATCTTGTTTTTAGGCTGTCTTGGGCAAAAAAAAAACAAAAAACCCCAAAAAACAAGATTCTATCTCAACCAATAATCTTAAATATTACTTAATTTAAAAAGAATAAATTTAAAGAGATTTTTTTAAAATCATTCATTTGTGGTTGGTAGAATTGAACCCAGGCCTCATGCATACTAGGCAAGCATTCCACTACTAAGCCACATTCCCATCCCTTAAAGATAATTTTTAAGCATAAATTTATTACTATGACAATTTAAAACAAAACCCAAAACATTAGCTGGGTGGCAGTGCCTCACACCTGTAAGCCTTGAACTGAAGAGCTGCCCAGGCCCAGAGCTCAAGCCCCACAACTGACAAAAAAAAACATAAACAAAAAACATTTATTTCACCTGTGTGTAATAGGGTACATTAAGTGCATATCACAGATGAGGCAACTAGGATCCAGAGCAATGATTTACTTGGAACCAAACAGCTTTTCAAAGCGGTAAAAAAAATCAATGAAGATTTTGATACTACAACCAAAAGATGCTCCAGGATGCCCAGGTCAAACCTTTTTGTTAGTTTTTCTAAGGAATGAATGACTTTAACACACTTGTGTTGTAGGAAAGTTTTAATAACACTCCCCATAAAATAGTTCCTGGTTGCTAGCCACGAAAAATGTCTTGGGTTATCTTGAGCTGAAAAGCAATTTATTGAAATCAGAGGTGATTTCTTAAAAAAAAAAAAAAAAAAATGGAAAACTAGGCTTCAGAAATAAGCCAGACTAGAGAGGCTGGCAGTAGAGGACAATTTGGAGTCACACCAGGGTGAGAGACACAGACCCCACTATGGAACATCTTTGTCTATTCCTTAGGTTTTAGATTTATACAGATTTGGGCTGGATATTTTATTGGTTGGGACTGGCTATGTGTCCCTATCAAGGAATGGTTAGTGGCTGAGTAAATCTTGTTTCTTTCTTTCTTTTTTTATTTTTTGGCTTGTCAGTCATGGAGTTTGAACTGTCCCTAAGCTTTTATGCTCAAGGCTAGTATTCTACCATTTGAGCCACAGTTCTACTTCCAGTTTTCTGGTGATTAAATGGAGATAAGAATCTCTTGGACTTTCCTGCCTGAGTTGGCTTCCAACTGTGATCCTCAGATCTCAGCCTCCTAAGTAGCTGGGATTACAGGCCGTGAGTCCCCAGTGCCCAGCCCCCTTTCTGTTTCTATAGAGTGCGGGACTCTGCTTCTCCCCTGGACTCATCCAAAGGGAGAATTCTCCCCAGTAACAAAGCTGTTCAAAGACTCCAAGTCACCATGTATGGAGTCCTGAAAACAGCACTAGTGAAAACCCAGGGAGTTTCCTGTGTTTCTATGCACATTCATGTGTTCATTTTTACTGTTGGTTGGTTAGTTTTCAGACCTTTTCTCCCATTCTGTAGCTTTTCTCTTCATCCTTTCAACAGGGTCTGTTTGAAATTTTTGGTTTTGTTTTTTCTTGAGATAGGATCTTGGTATGTAGCCCATGTTGGCTTTGAACTTGTGATCTTCCGGCTTCAGCTTTCCAAATGTTAGAATTCTAGTTGTGAGCCACTATACACTACAGCAAGCAATAACAAAATATTTTATTTTATTTTATTGCTGGTCTTGGGGCTAAAACTCTGGGTCTGGGTGCTGTCCCTGAGCTCCTTTTGGTCAAAGCCAGTGCTTTACCACTTGAGCCACAGCCCCACCTCCAGCTTTTTCTGTGCTTAATTGGAGATAAGTTTTTCATGGACTTTCCTACCTGGGCTGGCTTTGAACCATGATCCTCAGATCTCAGCCTCTTAAGTTGCTAGGATTACAGGTGTGAGCCCTCAGTAACCAGCTCAACAAAGTATTTTAAAGAGCACAAGTTTGTAATGACGAGGAAGTCCAGTTTATTTATTTGTAATTTTATGGTCTGTACTTTTTCTTGGTGCTAGGATTGAGCTCAAGGTCTGAGTATGCTAAGTGCACTGATAAGGCTTAGATTTTCATTAACAAGGACCAATGGAATTTCTTCTGTTTTAACTGAGTTGCACCTGGACGATTCATGTAATTACACAATTGTTCTAGTCTCTTGTGCTCTGTGGAATTTCTCATGGATTCTTTGTAGAGTGAGTCTGGGTTTTAGAAAAAGTTATCTGCTGGTTTTCCCTCATTCTGGGTTAAAACATAAAACACAGTATAGTCCCTTCCTCTGCGTGAGTAAACATACATTAAAGGGCTTTATTTTCTAGAATAAGCTTGTGTTCTTCCTTTCTGTGATCCTAAGTTCCCCCATATACTGGTCCAGTCCTCCCTGCAGCCAGCTCTGTAGCTTGAAGCTACTACCCTTTCATCTTAAACAGATATCCTAGCTGCTCCTTCACATATAGTAGTGATGGGCTCTCTAGCTGGGTTATGCAGATAAGCAGTTATTTTTTTATAATACTTTTCCACCAACAGATGGCACTAATAATTCCCCTTATTTTAATAACTTCCTAGTAGTAAGGTTTGTGTGATATTTAAACATATTTGTACTTTCTTTTCAGTTGAAACTAGCTGATTTTGTTTTGTTTTTGTTTTTTGCCAGTCCTGAGGCTTGAACTCAGGCCTGAGCACTCTCCTTGGCTTCTTTTTGCTCAAGACTAGCACTCCACTGCTTGAGCCACAGTGCCACTTCCAGCTTTTTCTATATATGTGGTGCTGAGGAATCGAACCCAGGGCTTCATATATACGAAGCAAGCACTTTACCACTAGACTATATTCCCAGCCCTGAAACCAGCTGATTTTAAGAGTATCTGAGGGAAAAAAAAAAAAAAACCAGCCAGCATTACTGATCAAGCCTTTATATAGTAAGTACATTACCTTCCTTTTGGTTGACTGGCTCATACCTGCAAAAGCTCTTTTCTCTCTCAATCTACCCTTTGGCCTTGAAATGAAACAAGATAAAGTTCTAAGAAAAATGCAGGGTAAATAGAAAATACATTGCTTAAAATAGGAAAGGGATGGCATTCATGTTCATTGCTTGGACTGAAGTGTTGGAATTCAATTTGAGCAGATTTCCTAAACATCATCATCATCATCATCATCATCATCATCATCATCATCATCATCATACCCTCTGGTTGAGATAAAAACAGGCATGAGCTGGCATACAGGCATGAATGAGTGTGAACTGTGCAATCATTTCCCATCTATACAACATATATAAATTGGTCTTATCAGCTAAGGGCTGTGAGAGCTGGAGCCAGTGGCTCAAGCCTGTAATGCTAACCACTCAGAAGGCTGAGAACGGAGGATCACAATTTGAAGCCATCCCCAGCAGGAAAGTTGTGTGAGACTCTCATGTCCAATTAGCCACCAGAAAAGACAGAAGTGGACCTGTGGCACAGGTCGTAGAACACTGGCTTTGAGCAAAAAAAGCACAGGGGCCGCACCCAGGTCCTGAGTTCAAGCCCAAGGATCAGCACAAAAAATAAAACTGTGAGAGGTTGTGGGAGGTGGAAGATCATTCACTTAGTCAGCACTTAATGAGCATCCCTTTTACCAGTCTTCTTGGTATAGCGAATACAACTATGAACAAGGCAGACAAGACTCGCAGGGATGGCTTCTTTGTGAAAGTGGCATTGGAGCTGAGTTTATTTTGAAGGTAGATGTCTGAGGTGCAAGGATCAAGAGGAAGACATTTCCCAGCACAGGGAACATGGCAGTGCAGAAACTGGCTTGCCATGTGTGTTTCAGGGAAGGAGGAAGGCCTACTGGCCAAAGGTTGGTTGGAGACAAGAGTGTAGTGAGATCACAGGTCAATTGGGGGTTTGTAGGTCCTGGAACCAACCTGGACTGGTGGCTTTTGGAAGATTGTACAGAGTTGGAACTCATTGCAGAATGGGTAGGATGAGGACTAGCTGATCATCACATCTGTGCTATGAAACCCATACAATATTTAGATGAGGACATCGAGACTCAGGGAGACCCTGTAACGAAGCCTGCCAATGATTTCCTGGAGGGTACGTATTTTCTTGTTCTCAAAATAAAAATCACTAGCATTTGAGATTCAGAACTGGTACAATAGAAGAGCAGCCATTGTCTTTCTGAAGAGGGACAGAGAGCAAGAGTAAAGCTGACTCCTTCATAAGTGAGGAAGCTGGGTGTCTCGGGTCTCGTGGGTCTTGTAGCTAAACCTCTCAGTTCAGTCAAGTAGATGAGAGTCTCTGAAGGGAAATTAATGGCTTCTCTAATGACATTTTTTTTGGCCCATCCTGGGGCTTGAATTCAGGGCCTGAGCACTGTCCCTGGATTCTTTTTGCTCAAGGCTAGCACTCTACCTCTTGAGCCATAGCATCTCTTCTGGCCTTTTCTCTTTATGTGGTGCTGAGGAATCGAGTCCAGGGCTTGATGATTGCTAGGCAATCACATTCCCAGCTAAGGCACATTCCCAGCCCCCTAATGACCTTTAATCTTTGGGGAGCTAGTGTGCTTCAAGGAACACTTCTGCATGCAAAGGGAGTACGCAACTTGGTGAGCCAGGCCAGCAGTGTACTGAAGTCTCTACTTGTTGCCCTTTTGGATCAGTAACACTCGGACCTCATTTTCTTCATGTGCAAACTAGGGCTGAGTGTCTACATCTCAAGAGCCTTAGGAATGGAGGACATACGCATTTTGAATGGGACAAAAACTCTATTCATGTCCTTCCCGCATAAGGTACTGACATTAAATTTCAGTTTGCAGTTGACTCAGCATTGCTCACAGGAATATGAGTCACTAAAAATATGCCAAAGTAGTTCCTGACAGGGCTGTTGAGAAGAGTCTGGCAATCTTCACCAACCATGTGCCTGTAGGGCCTGGGAAAGTTAGGATCCTGACAATACCTGATAATACCAGGACCCTATCATTTATTAGTCTAGATGTGATCATTGTGATGGCAGGTATATGTCTTAATAATAACTATTACCTTTGAAAGACACCTATTGAAGTTTAAGCTGATAAAATAGGATAGCTGAGGTCTGATTCAAGATTACCTAACTCTGCTTAGGTGCAGGTCCTAGTTACTCAGAAGGCTGAGATTTGAGGATTGTGGTTCAGAGCCAGCCAGGAAAGGAAAGTCAATGAGACTCTTATTTCCTTTTAGCCTCCAAGTAGCCAGAAGTAGAGCTCTGGCTGAAGTGGTAGAGGCCTTGCCTTGAACACAAAATCTCAGGGACAATGCCCAAGCCTTGAATTCAAGTCGCAGGAACAGCACTTTAAAAAAATAAATGACCTAGCTTAGCATGAAGGCGTTCGTGAGGGATATGGTAGGAAACAAGGTTTGACCATAATTTTGTTCTTCTTTACACTGAGTGGTAAGTATTTAGTGGTGTGTTTTTTTCTGTTGTATTCCAATTTTGATATAATTTTGAAATTTTCAATAATGATAAAGACTTAATTGATATGTGGTTTTGAGCTTAGAAGTCAATCTTTGGGTGAGCTGTAGTGCCAGACTGAATGCTGTTCGGGACCTTTTGTCTCACACAGAGATCCTAGATGAGCTTTCCCCAGTGTCTGGGAAAGTTAGAATGTTTCATACACTGGTGAACACATGACTAGCGCTCATTGCTTATTGACACAGAGACCAAAACCTTGCTATTTCTCTTCTTGTCTTTTCAGTGGAGCCCAGGGAGAATATGCTGGACTAGCTACTATCCGAGCCTACTTAGACCAGAAAGGAGAGAGGAACAGAACGGTGAGGATGGATGGGGGCACTTGTCACCATGAGGGGGCAGCAGGCTCTGCTCTCAGGTCCTTTTCACTTCATGGGATAGATACTCTCTCATTCTTCTTGGAAGCAGATGGAGAGAGGGAGGTATAATCAAGAAACAAATTCCTGTGAACTGACCATTCAGATTCTTGCCTCCAAGACATCTACTTAACCATTTTGAGGGAAAACATTCAGAGATAAAAGGCTTTTTTGCAAACCCAGCATGTAAAAGTCAGCCAGCTGGCTGAGGAACTACTTTCTCTAGGGAACACAGTGGAGGAAGGGGCAGGAATGTGACCATAGTGAGCCTTTCTCCTTGGCTCAGCCCTGGCCTTGGGCCTGGATGAAAGGCAAAGACCACATTAATTCTTCTGTAAACCCTACTGTGCCTAAGCACAGTTCTCATCACATATATGCTGAAAAGTATTTCTTGAACAAATAAATTTCTCATTAGAGGATTCTCAGATCTAAGCAGAAGCAGCAACAAAAAGATGTAGTGCTAGCAGAGTTCATGTTTCTGCTTCATTGTTTGCTTTAGGAATGAGATTCTAGTATTCAGAACCCAAGCTGCCTCTTAGAGGCCTTTGTGCGTGCCCGTAGGTGCTAATGGGCACTATTAATCCCTAGAAACTGTGCCTTTTAACATTGGCCTCAGGTTGTGGCTGACAGAGGCATGCAATCCTGGATCTTTCATTTTGGTGGCCAGTGCTATGCTAGGGTTTCTGCTGAGCTGGAAAGTTAGGAGTTCTTGAAGCATAGGATAGGATTTAAGAGCAGAGCAAAACCTCTGCCCCACCTAGGAGAATTCCAGACAAGGGTATAGGATGTTTCTGCTCAAATAAGTGGCATTGAGTGCATGATAGCTTTATTTTGGTTCATTCTTGGCTTTATTAAAACTGCAAGACTGTTTATGGCCAGTTGCCTGAGATTTGCAGTGAGGAATTTTGACTTTCATTTCCCTTTCAAACAAGGGAAAGGGAGGAACCTTTATTTATTTATTTATTTTTGGTAGGATCTTTCTGTGTAATCTAAGAGAGCATGGAATTCACCCTCACCTGGGATTCCAGGTGTTTTCTACCACAATCAACATTAGGATTGATTTTTTCGTACGTGTGTGTGCCAGTCCTGGGCCTTGAACTCAGGGCCTGGGCACTGACTCTCCCTGAGCTTTGTTTTGCTCAGGGTTAGCACTCTACCACTTGAGCCACAGCGCCACTTCTGGCCTTTTCTGTTTATGTGGTCCTGAGGAATCAAACCCAGGGCTTCATGCATGCTAGGCAAGCACTCTACCATTAAGCCACATTCCCAGCCCAAATATTCTCTTTGTCTTTTTGTTGTTGGTGGTGGTGAATGTGGGGCTTGAACTCAGGGTGCATTCCCTGAGCTTTTTCACCCAAGGCCATAGTGCCACTTCCTTTTTTAGAGAGTTTTGAAAAAATAAGCCATTCATGATTCAATAAGCTGCAAAATACTTGCAAAACTGTTTGGTGTAAGTGAACTGAACACCTCATGGGGGGAAAGGGAAAGGGGGAGGAGGGAGGGGTGTATGAGGGACGAGGTAACAAACAGTACAAGAAATGTATCCAATGCCTAACGTATGAAACTGTAACCTCTCTGTACATCAGTTTGATAATAAAAATTTGAAAAAAAAATAAGCTGCAGAACCCTGGCCATGTACAGAGAGCATGTATTAGGCAGAGAGAAACTGAGGGATAGCTCAGACAGATAGAGATTCTGATATTCCAATATAGATTTGTTCGCTAGGGTTTTCTCTTTTTTGTGTATGCCAGTTCTGGGGTTTGAACTCGAGGCCTGGACATTGTCTGAGCCTTTCTGTTCTAGGCTAGCATTCTAATACTTGAGCCACAGCTCTACTTCTGGATTTTTTTGGTTTTAATTGGAGATAAGAGTCTCACAGACTTTCTTCCCCTGGCTGGCTTTGAACCACAATCCTCAGATCTCAACCTCCAGAGTAGCTGGGAATTCAGGCATGAGCTGCTAGTGTTTGGCTTTGTTTTTTGTTTGGTCTTTTTTCTTGTTCTAGTTCTAGAACTTGAATTCAGGGTTTCATGTTAACTTGGCTGGTGCTCTACTACTTGAGCCACACCTCTACTTCCCACTTATTACTGGTTAGTTGGAAATAAGAGTCTTGTAGATTTGTCTGCTTAGTCTGGCTTCAAACTAAGATCCACAGATCTCAGGTTTCTGAGTAACTAGGATTATTGACACAAGCTACCAGCACCAGCTTTCCCCATGTTTTTGAATTCTTTAAGTAAATAAGTTTTGCATTTTCTAAGGAAAAATGCTCTTGGGACTCCAGAAGCTCAACCCTTTTTTTTTTTTTTTGGCCAGTCCTGGGCCTTGGACTCCGGGCCTGAGCACTGTCCCTGGCTTCTTCCCGCTCAAGGCTAGCACTCCGCCACTTGAGCCACAGCGCCGCTTCTGGCCGTTTTCTGTATATGTGGTGCTGGGGAATCGAACCTAGGGCCTCGTGTATCCGAGGCAGGCACTCTTGCCACTAGGCTATATCCCCAGCCCTCAACCCTTTTTTTAATTTTATTTGTGGGGCTGAACTCAGAGCCTGGATGCTGTCCCTGAGCTTCTTTTGCTGAAGGCTACCATTTTACCACTTGAATCACAGCAGTACCCCTGGCCTTTTCTGAGTAGCGTATTGGAGACAAGAGTCTCACCGACTTTTCTACCCTACCTGGTTTCGAACTACAATTCTCAGATCTCAGCTTCCTGAGTAACATGGGTTACAGGTGTGAGCCACCAGCGTCCGGCAGTCAACACTTTTATGGAATCTGGAGATGAGGTATTTCCAGTTGTCTGGTCAGTTGACACAGTGTGACTCCTTTGTTTTTCCTCCATGGTGTGCAAGCACGAAGGTCACCTTTGGAGCTCTTGTTATATCCCTCTTTTACCATGACCTATCTGAGGATATAGGCTCCTTGGAAAGGGAACAAATCACATGTTTGGAGACCACACATTTGCATTGTTTGCGGAAGGCCTGTGTCCAATGACAAAAGACCATTTAGAATCCAGGTTCTTTCCACTATGATGTTTTTACACTTAGTCTTCCTAATTCTCCAGTCAGAGGCCATGAAGCATCTGTGAAGGTCTGGGAGTTGGGAAGCAAGCCAGAAAATGAGAAATCTATTGATTTAGCCAAGACAGTTTACTTCTATAACTTAATCTTCCTATCTCTTATTCCCTCTCCCCATTTTTGGGTCCTTCCTTCCCTTCCCACCCTCTTCTGGAATGATGTCTGTCCTGGCACTGTTGTCCTCACTGCTGTGACAGAAGTCTGTCTCTCAAGAAGATATTTTCATTTGAGAGGCAGAGAATGTTCTCCCTGTCCCTACAGGGAGAACAGAGAGTCAGGGAAGGCCATCTAGCCACTGAGCATGCAGAAATACACAGCTCCTCATTGTGGAAATGTTGCCATCTTTCTGGGTGAAAGACATTAATTAAGGCCAACTTTTTTAGTTAAGAAAATGACTTATTATTTAAATAATCAGTGAGGATTTTTCCACGTCAGTGATGTCTGAAGCAGCTGTCTTCACACAATAGACTCTGATGGAATCCAGTAAAATCTTTCCATTTTTTCTTGAGAAAGGCGTATGAGTGAAATCATGGGCTATAGAACTGACTGGGTTCTTGATGGTTTTCTTTTTCAAGTTGTTTGTTTCCCCTTCCAAAAGTTATTTTTGGATAGGCACCAGTGGCTCATACCTATAATCCTAGCTACTCAGGAGGTGGAGATCCAAGGATTGTGGTTTGAGACCAACCTGAGCAAGAAAGTCCCTGAGACTTCTTTTTTTGGTTGGTTGGGGGGGCTTGAATTTAGGGCCTAGGCACTATCCCTGAGCTCTTTACCTTCCTTTCTTTCAGGGCTTGAACTTCTCAGTGATCTCTACCACTTGAGTTACAGTTCCACTTCTGGCTTTTTCTGTTTGTGTGCTACTGAGGAATCGAACCCAGGGCTTCAGGCATGCTAGGCCAAGCTCTCTACCACTAAGCCACATACCCAGCCCTGTCTCTGAGCTCTTTGCTCACAGTTAGTGCTATAGCACTTAGAGCCACAACACCACTCCCTGTTTTCTGGTGGTTAATTGGAGATAAGAGTCTCACAGACTTTCCTGTCTAGGCTGGCATGGAACCACAGTCCTCAGATCCTAGACTACTAAGTAGCTAGGATTACAGAGTGAGCCACCAGTGCCCTGCTCTCTTGAGACTTTCATCTTCAATTAACCACCTAAGAAGCCGGAAGCGGAGCTGTGGCTCAAGTAGTATTGAGCGTGAATGCTCAGGGACAGTGCCCGTGCCCTGAGTTCAAGCCCAAAACTAAGTACACACACACACACACACACACACACACACACACACACACACACACACACTATTATTTTCATATTTGCTCTTAGGCTAAATTTCAAAGGTTTCCAAAATGGAATGTCTGAGTTCTCCATTTACTGGTTTAACTTTGAAAAATATAAATAAAAACATATAGCCACAATTGCTATGTATCAGTCAGTCTTACATACTTTACAACTAAGGCCAGCATGCTAGTCAAATATTAACTCAAGTTTGCCTTTTGGAGACTCAGTTTCCTTTATATATGGGAATGTTCTCTTTCCAGCTGCCTAAAGCAGCTGTGACCTTGGATACTGTGGCAAAACAGAAACCTTATCAGCACAGAAGCCTTCCTCCTTAATCCTCCTGTCTTTTGTGCGTATATGGGGTCTTGAACTCATGATATCATACCCTCTTGGCTTTTTTATACACAGCTGATGTTCTATCACTTGAGCCACAGCTTCACTTCCAGCTTTGCTGGTTAATAGGAGTATATTTGCTAGTTAATAGGAGTGTATTGCGAACTTTTCTGCCCCATCTGGCTTCAAACCAGGATCCTCAGATCTCAGCCTCCTGAGAGCTAAGAGTACAAGCCACCAATACCTGGCATAATCCTTCAACCTTTAGACAGGGCTTTTAAGGATGCATTCTGCCCATTCTTTCCCAGGTTCTCTAAAAATTAAGAGAACACAGCACCTATCTAAATGGTCATAAAATTCCCCCCAAAGCTGGACTCACTTTGGATAAATCACAGGCTTCAAATATTAGAACATGAGTATTCTTGGGGACCCATTTATTTTTAATTTTGGCTTTTTGCAAATACTTTGTTTTTTGTTTTGTTTTGTTTTGCCATTCCTGAGGCTTGAACTCAGGGCCTGGGCACTGTCCTTGAGCTTTTTTTGCTTAAGGCTAGCACTCTGTCACTTGAGCCATAGCGGCACTTTGGGCCATTTTCTATATATGTGGTGATGGGGAATCGAACCCAGGGCTTCATGTATATGAGGCAAGCACTTTTGCCACTAGGCCATATTCCCAGCCCTAGATAAAAGTCTTACGGACTTAACTGGATGGCTTTGAATTATGATCATCAGGTCTCAGCCTCCTCACTAGCTAGGACTATAAGTATGAGCCACCAATGCCCAGCTATATTCTTTTTTAACATTCCCTTTTTTCCTTTTTTTTATATTCTGTTATCAAAGGATCTTTTTATCCAGTGATCCTTTCTAGAATGAAGATAGCTTATGGAGAGAATAGTGACTTTGGTCTTGAGAAATCAAAGGAAAAAAATGTCTTAACTACAAAAGGGAAGCATTAAGACAAGAAAAAAGCATTTGAGACTAAAACAGCATATCCAGCATATGACCAGTGGCCTTTGAAAAAGTCACAAACTTTCTATCAGCAGAAGAGTAGCAGAGCAATTCCACTTTGCCTTGGGTTCAAGTTCTCTCTCTCTCTTTTTTTTTTAATACCCATACATTTTTCTTAAGAAGACACTTGGCTGTCTTTTAGGAAACTGCTGGATACTGTGTTTTTCTCTTCATAACCCTGCATTTTAAAAATTATTTTTTATAATGCCTATCCATTTTTTAAAGGAATTGCAACATTGCTTCTGGGACAAAAGAAATAAAGACCATGTTTAGGATAAGCAATGGTTTGTTTCATTGCATTCTGTAGTGCTGTCCTTTCCTGTTGGCTCATCAGATTTACAAGCACCTAGGTGCTTGCTTGCCTGAGTTTGTATAATGGCATGGAAGAAAGGAAATGTGATTTCAATCTAGGAATTCTAACATTGAACCTACCACCCACCTTTCCTAAAAAGCTAACACAGGGACTTAACAAGCACTCACAAAGCCTTGGGTTCAATACCCAGCCCTGAAGAACAAGCAAAAACAAAATCCCAGTGCATCTTTGAGCTCTAAGTCTGTAACTCTTGAGACTCTTCGTTCAATCTCTTCAACTTGAAGGTGCACCACATTTTTTTCTATTTCAAATGTATTTCTAAACCCCTTTCTTTTGGGGGGAGATTGGGCAGCTTTAGAGTTTGAACTCAAGGTCTCCTGCTTGCTAGGCTGGCACTCTGCCATTTGAGCTATGCCTCCAAGCCCTACTTTTTTGTAGGATTTTGGGGATGGAGTCTAGTGAATATTTCTGCTTGTGTGAACCTTTAAATTGTGGTCTCCCAGATCTCAACCTTTTAAGTCACTAGTATTACAGGTATGAACCAGTCACCAACGCCTAACTTCTAGACCTATCTTCCTTCCCTCCCCTCCCCTCCCCTCCCCTCCCCTTTCCTTTTCTTTTTTGCCAGTCCTGGGGCTTTGAACTCACAGTACCAGTATTATCAGTGAGCAAGTCATGTGATCACAGGGCAAAGACTGATTCATTTGCATGCTTATTGTATGATTTGTAGTGCAGCCCACAAATTCCTAGCAGAATAAGCACTTAATAAAGATTGACATATTAGTGTGTAGGTGCTGGGAGTCCTTGGATTCGGTCATTTATTGTCTTTCTTGGAGAGCCAACAGCAGCACTGAACTGAGATGCAGGCATTTGAATTTTAGAGTTTAACTTCCAATCAAATGTTTTGTAAGGTGCTTCACACATGGTGTAACTGATACAGGGTTCGAATAAGCACAGGCCCTATTTTAGTGTACTGGGGTGAAGGAGGACATTTAGGAAACAATATTTGAAGATTCAAATGGAAACTCCACTTTGGGACATTGTGTAATAACAATAATAATTGCAATAATTAAGGCACTAGTGGTCAGTTTCAATTAAAGCATATGGTGCCTTTTAAATTTGTGATACTGGGCTGGGGATATGGCCTAGTGGCAAGAGTGCTTGCCTCGTATACATGAAGCCCTGGGTTCGATTCCCCAGCACCACATATATAGAAAACGGCCAGAAGTGGCGCTGTGGCTCAAGTGGCAGAATGCTAGCCTTGAGCAAAAGGAAGCCAGGGACAGTGCTCAGGCCCTGAGTCCAAGGCCCAGGACTGGCCAAAATAAATAAATAAATAAATAAAATTTGTGGTACTAACATATTGTAGGACTTTTCTGTCAGGATTAAGAGCCTAATGGTCTTTGGCTTTCTGCTTTGCATCCTTTCTTTCCATTCCCAAGGTTTGCCTCATTCCGAAATCAGCACATGGAACCAATCCTGCTAGTGCTCACATGGCAGGCATGAAGATTCAGCCCGTGGAGGTGGATAAATATGGGAACATTGACACAGCTCACCTCCACGCCATGGTACTCAGCCTCCCTTAACAACAGATGGACGAGGTCAGGGTGGGGAGAGCCATGGGGGAGGGCTGAAGGGCTAGGTAGACATTCTCTTCTCTAGTGTTCTAATTAAAAGACTTCAGTTACTCCATTGAGTGGGTTTAAGGAAAATGGTGTAAAATCAGGAAGCCTAACAAACAGTCTCTAAGAAAATTGAAAAATTTAAAGTAGCAGTCATATTTTTGTTCCCCCATAAAATTGATTTTGTCTACTTTACCCCTCCCTTCTCCAACTGGGAGAAGACCTTTTCAACTGAAATCCCCACCCCCTAATTCCTGCCTCTAAGTCACTGAATGAATTATTCACAGTGATAGTAAGAGTATGCTCCTTGCAGGGCCTGCCTGCCTGCCTCTTTCTTCCCAACCTTCCCCATCTTCCCACATTAATAATCAAGTTGGTAATCATAGATTCAATGTTTGTATTTGAAGTTGAAGTACAAAGGAAGGATTTTTTTTTTTTTTTAATATTTGCTCCTGTCCCAGCCATACTGTGCTGGATTCTAGGCAGCATGCCACTCTGTTTCCTACAACCAACCCCCACTCCCAACCTCCCAACCTCCAGGAAGACGTTGCTTAGCAACCGTATCTGCTTTCTACCAGTGGACTGGAAGCTGCATCTTAAGAGGGAAGGAAATCAGTGGAATAGCAATGTGATTTTGTCAGGGTTATTAGGCATGGAGACTGAGAACGTCATGTAACTACCTTCAAAGAGAAGCTGAAAGTATACCCTGCCCGTCTCTTCATCTACCCCCTGTCCTTTCCATCACCAAACTTTTTTCCCCAACAAATATCCTGAGCTACTAGTTGTTAAATCTCTGATATAGAATATGACTTTATTTTCCTACAATTTCCACATGTGACTGATCTGATTTGCTACCTAGAGAAGAATCTTTAAAAGCAACAACAACAACAACAAATCCCCAAGAAATGAACCCTTTATATATACTTTCCTTCTTTAAAAGAAAAATAAAGATTTAAAAAAAATCAGAATAGTAATCCTTCCTTTTTTCTTCCTCCCTTCCTTCCTTTCTTTCCTTCCTTCTTTTTTCTTTCTCTTTTTCTCCTTCCTTCCTTCCTTTCTTTTATTTTTTTCCTTTCCTTCCTTCCTCTCCCCCCTCTCCTGGCAATGAGTATATTTTAATGAATACAGACTACTGCTTTCAGTAACATTTCTTGTGAGAATTTTTCAGTTTCTACAGAATTAAAGGAAAAGGGGCTAGGAATGAGCATGACAAAATAAGCAGAGGTTAACTGGGAAAATACACATGTCTAGAACTAAAAATGTTAGAAGTAATTATTAAGAAGATTTATCAAGGGAAAATCACTTTAGAAAGTTGGACCCAGAATATCCAAAAATATTCTAAGGAGTCTTTTTGATAGAGTCCAAGCCTTAAAAGATCTGGCTATTTCTTTGGCACACTTTATGAGGGAGAAATGGCTGTGGTTCTTTTATTGCTATTGTACTTTGAGGCAGTGCCAAGAATGCAAAGGCTAAGACATCATCTTTCTTAATCCTCTAAAAAGCCAGAGTTTGGCCAAGAAATAAATGTTTCTTCCTCTGTGTCACCCTCCTCCCCACAGGTGGATAAACACAAGGAGAACCTGGCAGCCATCATGGTCACATACCCATCCACCAATGGAGTGTTTGAAGAGAACATCGGAGACGTGTGTGCCCTTATCCACCAGCACGGAGGACAGGTTTACCTTGACGGGGCAAATATGAATGCTCAGGTGTGGATCTTGAGAGGGGCTCCCTTGCTTCCACTGAGAAAAACAGACACTTAAAAATATAAAAATCATAAGGCCCTAAATTCAATGCCTAGTATCACAAACAGACAAAATTCTCCTTTGGCTTTTCCTAGCCCTGTTAAAGTAGGATGCTTAATTATAGCTAAGCCGGCCTGAGACTGACTTTTTCTTTTCTTTTCCGTCTGAGTCTTGGGGATTTTACACAAGACTGGTCAAATGCTCTGGCATTGGACATTGCATGTCCACTCCAAGGTTGACTTTCTTATTGCTAACTACACACCCTACCTTTCTTATTACTACACACACCCTAATTTCACTGGAATATGTATCTCAGAGGAGGTGATAGGGACTACTGGGGAGGAGGTATAAAGGTTGAAAGGAAGCAGGGGTGAATTGGATATCCTTAGATTGTCAAGAGGTCCCATCTCTGGGGCTTCAACCAATCAAGAAGGTTCTCCTGACCCCAAGTTCAGACCCAAGTTATGGCTGCTGGTGGAGCTCTCATGACCTTGGACAATCTATTTCACTGGTTTCAGCTTCATCTGTTTTAAAACAGGCCCAAGGGCTCTACTCTTGATTACTTGGGCAGGAGGGGTGGTAGCTAGGGTCTGTGTATGTGAACCTCGTGGAAAATGCTAGGAACCACTGGAAGAAAGGAGTCTTTCTGAGCACTGCTGTCTCATACTTCCTAGCTAGTCAGGAGGCTAAAATCTGAGGATTGCAGTTCAAAGCCAGCCCAAGCAGAAAAGTCTCCATGAGACTCTTATCTCCAGTTAGCCACTCAAAAACCAGAAGTGGCGCTGTGGCTCAAAGTGGTAGAGCAATAGGCTTGAGCAAAATAGCTCAGCAACAGCTCCCAGGCCCTGAATTCAAGTCCCACGAACAACCCTGCAAAAAAAGAAAGAAAAGAGCTCACTTTTCTTGAGAATTTTCTCAGTTTCTCAGTGGTTTCTTTGTGCCTTATTTTTTTGGTGGCATTGGGTTTAAACTCGGCTTCATTCTTGTTAGGCAGGAGCTCTTCTGCTTGGTCCATGTCATAGTCCTCTTCTTGATTTTGTTTTGTTTTGTTGGGCTTAATTTATTTTTCAGAGATGGTCTTACCTTTTTTTCTTTTTTTTTTTATCCATGCCAGCATCAGACTTCAAACTTCCTATGTATGGCCTCTTGGTTAGATAGGAATCATAGAGCTTTGTCATTGTCATACCTGGCTGAACAGGGATTTTTTTTTTGGCCTATTCTGGCCACCATACTTGGCCTTTCTTTTCCTTTTCTTTCTCTTTTTATGCCTCTTTCCTTCCTTCTTTTTCCTTCCTTTCTTCCCTCCCTCCCTCCTTTCCTTTCTCCCTCCTCCCCTTCCTCTTGCTCTTCCTCTCCCCACCCCCCTTTCTCTCTTTCCTCACTTCTTTCTCTCTCTTTTTTTTGTCAGTCACGGGGCTTAAACTCTGGGCTTGGGGGCTGTCCCTGAGATCCTCAGCTCAAGCTTGACCACTTTGAGCCACTGCACCACTTCCGGTTTTCTGGTGGTTAATTGGAGATAAGAGTCTCACTTTCCTGCCTGGTTTGGCTTTAAACCTCGATCCTGAAATCTCAGCCTCCTGAGTAGCTAGGATTACAGATGTGAGTTGCCCACACCTGGCGCTCTCTCTCTCTCTCTCTCTCTCTCTCTCTCTCTCTCTCTTCCATTTCAGATTCTTTTTTTCCTTGTTTCTGTCTTGTTCCTTTCATAACTGTAGTAAAGTAAAAATTATCTTTGTCCCCAATCAAAATTAGTCTTAATGCCAAAGCAGCAAAAACACCAGTTTTGTTGACATGATTGTTATCTGGATAATCTCAGGAAACTCAGCAGCCTCCCTTTCTCCCTCTCAGTTCATCATCCTCTGGGCTCTTCCACTAAGGTGCCCAAGGGCCCACTCTGTAATGTACACAGCACCCAGAGCTAGTGTGCGGGGAAAGGCAGAACTGCTGAAGTGAACGTTGCCTGTTTCAATAGCACTGTGGCATAGCCTTTTCATGAATTAGTAATACTTCCTCTCCACCCTCTTGAGGTGGATAATTAGGAATAGGTCTATTCAAATCTGTATTTTAAAAACGGAATTTTGTTAAAATAGTCAGCTGTGGTTTCCATAGAAACCCCATTCACTGTACCTTTGAGATACCAGGTTTTGCTGCTGTAGAACTGGGCTGAAGTGGAGGCTGTTGTGACCACAATGGATGGAACTCTCCCTGCCTTCCTCTACAGTGAGCTGCAGCACCAAATAGCCATGCGCTTCCATTCAGAGAGTCCTGCCTAGCCCTTAATGCTGACTTTTTGGCTCTTTCCCTTTGGGTAGGTGGGAATCTGTCGTCCTGGAGACTTTGGGTCTGATGTCTCGCACTTAAATCTTCACAAGACCTTCTGTATCCCCCACGGAGGAGGTGGCCCTGGCATGGGGCCCATTGGAGTGTGAGTTCTTGGCTGTTGGTTTCAGGGTGTCTTTGGAGATGGAGTAGGCCCAAATTCATTGTTTCCTAGCGAGATGTTCAAGTGCCAAGGATATAGTTCCTCACCCAGCACTTACAGAGGACTTGAGGATTAGGGATCTGAACTGCACTATTAGTACTGGGAAGTATGTTTCAGACTTGAATCGAGATGGTGAAGCATCTGCTTCTCTCTTTAAAAAAAAATCAGCTAATAATTACATTGAAAGTTAATTGGATAAAAGCATTAGGGACAGTTTGAAGCCAGCCTGGGCTGGTAAATCCATAAGACTCTTATCTCCAGTTAACTACCAGAAAAACCTGGAAGTGGAGCTGTGCCACAGTGGTAGAATGCTAGCCTTGAACACAAAAAGCCAGGGAAAGTGCCCAGGCCCTGACTTCAAGCTCCAATACTGGCACCAAAAACAACAGAAAGAAACAGGGCTTCCTGAGAGGGTAGAATTTAATGTCTGCTACAACTGTATCTTGGTACATTTCCTAAATTTATACTTAAATAAAATTACAGGAAGAAGCATCTTGCTCCCTTTCTGCCCAGTCATCCCATTGTTTCAGTGAAATTGGACGAAGCTACGTGGCCTGTTGGGACCGTCAGTGCGGCCCCATGGGGCTCCAGTTCCATCTTGCCCATTTCATGGGCCTACATTAAGGTGAGTCCTGAGAACTTGTTTGGCTGGATATGGGTTAAAAAAAATGATGGAATCCATCACTTGAGATTGCTGATGACAGATGCAAGAAACCTTCCTAAAGAAGCTGAAGTCCATTTCTTCTCTTACTTGTTGTGGTGTTTCCATCGGGGTCTCATACTGGGTTTAACATCAGAGAAACTGGTACATTTTTCCATGCACACTTAAGTCCCATGAGTCATGTGGATGTGCTGGCTATGCCATTTGGTTTCCTGTAGGATTTAGCCCCTTGCAGTGAAAAGTAGTGCACACATTAATTATAGCACTTCATTGAGATCCTGGTATAAGTTTTAGGACTATATTTGACTTTATATTTCCTGGCAGTCTGGAGGATAATATGAAAAGTAGCAGAAATTTGCTCCAAAGGCACTTTGTCCTGGCCAGGCACTGGTAGCTCATGCCTGTGATCCTAGCTACTCAGGAGGCTGAGATTTGAGGATTGCACTACAAAGCCAGCCCAGACAGAAAAGTCCATGAGACTCCTGTCTCCAATCAACCACCAGAAGACCAGAAGTGGAGCTGTGGCTTTGCCATTTTGGAAGATCCTCAGATCTTAGCCTTCTACCTAAGATTACAAGTATAAGCCACTGGGTGCCTGGCTTACCTTTACCATTTTTAATGAAAAGCTTCTCAACAGCTGGAGCAGCTGTTCTGTACTTCGGAGACTGGAACCTGCTGTTTAAAATAACACTCAAGTTGTTTTGCAAATCGTAGTAACAAAGACAATCAGAATAAAGATCTGTTTCTTTGCAAACAGAATCAAATTGTCATTTCCCTTTGATCCCTGGATTCTGTAGATTTTAGTTATTTGTGTGAATATATTTGGATTAGAGATGATTTCCCACATATAGAAAATAAATGCCCTGAGGCTGGTTTGGCCATAAGCCTGGAAAACCAGACACAGTGCTTCAGTTTAAAAATTAAGTAAATAAAGTAGTGCTTAAGCTAGCTCTGCAATCTTGGGGGTCTTCTCTTATTTCAGGCTGTATCTAGCATGAGCTTCTTTCCTTGCCACAATTCAGCTTGGACATTCCCACAGGACTGACAGACCTCTGCGATGGGCCCTCAGCCTCTCCCAGTTTCCTAGCCCCTTTGCTACTTGTTCTCACTGGCATATGCTTGCCCCCAGACACCTCAGCTTATGTGGAGTTGGGCTTGGATACATGTCAATATTTTGAGAAAGATTTGGTGATCTGACACATGGGTTGAGAGGCTGAACCAAGTCTATGCCCTTCCTAGAGAAGGCATGCTCATGGACTGCCTGGTCTGCAGTGACTCCTAGGTGTGGCTGTGGCCTTTCTCTGCACCTTGGCTCTTGTTATTCCCCTCTCTTTTTGCCTGTCCAAATTTGCCTATCCCCTTTCTTTTTGCCTATCCAAATTCTGCCCATTTAAATTTTCCAGTCAAGTTCTTACTTTCAATGCAGGAATCCTTTCTTGACTAGCCTGGGAGAAGCGCATGTCCTCCTCTCCTTACTTTGGACTTTAGTACTACTGTTGTGTTATTTGGTGTTTAGCTTAGTTAATAAATTTAATATATGTTGAACTACAATCCTTTATGAGCTCCCTTGGCAGTGAAAATCGACATAGTCTTCATTTTAACCTCCTTTCTAGTGATGTTTACTTAAGATCATTGGAGGGACCAGAAAAAGATAATATTGAACCTGGCAATTAAATATAAACAACCCCCACTGGTGGATAATAGGAATCAAACCATACAAAATCAATTTGCCAGAGATTTTGACTGAAGTCTCCTGGGATTCCTGGCATTGGCCAAGATATCTCAAATTCACTGTAAACAAAACCCTAATAACAGTTCTAATAATAGTTAGCAGTCAACTTTCCCCTGTTGTAGGCATTGGTATTATGATATGTGTGTGTGTGCACGCACGCGTGCGTGTGTGTGCGTGCGTGTGCACGCACATACATGTGCACCAGTTCTGGGGTTTGAACTAAGCCTGAGTACTGTCCCTGAGCTTTTCTGTTCAAGTCTCTACCACTTGAGCCATATCTCTACTTCTGGCTTTTTAGTGGTTAATTGGAGATGAAAGTCTCATAGACTTTGCTACCTGGACTGGCTTCGAATCACAATCCTCAGATCTTAACCTCCTGAGTAGCTAGGGTTGCAGGCATGAGCTACTGGAGTCCATCTTATGGTTTCCTAAAAATATAAAATTAATGCTTATTGGAGAAAACCTAAAATTATTTCAGGCCTAGAAAGGCTGAAATGTTTTTCTTAGGGGAATCATCCATTTATCTTTAATCCACAATTATGGTAGGCTGATACTACTTTTTTTGGTGGGATTTATTTAGGGGTGTCTGGTTAGTGTCTTGAGCATCAGGCTTATCTATTCAATGATTAATGGCTCTTTCTCTTTGTTGCAGATGATGGGAGGCAAGGGCCTTAGACAGGCCACGGAAGCAGCTATATTAAATGCCAACTACATGGCCAAGCGATTAGAAAAACACTATAGAGTCCTTTTTAGGGGTGCAAGAGGCAAGTATTAACTCATGTTGGTCTTTTCCTTGGTCAAAGTAAGTTTGGCCTAGGTGTGGTTTCGTGAAAAGGGCAGGAGGCTTCTATTTCTTAACCCACACCAGAGAAAAGTGTAATGTTCTTGAAAATAACTTCAAGTTAGTCAGTAGTAACACTTTATGCACCTAGCTTAAGCTAAGTCACTTAAGCACTTAGTCTATACAGCCCAGTTTAACAAGGATCCCACACCACTGAGCGAGTACACAGAAATACCATGACCTACAAAGTACTGTAAAGTTGTCCCAAAAATGCAGAATAATTTAGAGGCAGGGTAGAATAGATGAACGAGCCTTCTGGAGGCAGTTATTTGAGATGAGTCTGGAAGGAAAATAAGCAGGACAGATCCTGAATAGAGAGATACAAGAATAAGCCAGAAAAAAAAAAAAGAGACTTGCCTTCAGTATTGGTGGGTTTAATGTGGGATAAAAGGAGAAGGAACCAATGAGGGTAAGATTAGAAAGGTAGCCTGGAACTTGAAAGTATTGGAAAGTTCTCGACTTAGCTCTTGATCCAGACCAAAGCCACTACAGTGGGGGCATTACAGGATTCATTAAAAGATGGAACATGAACGATAGGTGGACAGGTACTTCGAAGTAGAACCAACCAGTTAGCTAATTAGTTCAGTGTGAAGAGAAATTTCAGGCATGTTTTTTGTTTTTTGTTTGTTTTTTGTTTTTGCCGATTTTTGACTACAGCCACAGAACCCAGTGTGAAGTCTCAAGAATCCTAGTTTTGAGAAATGAGAGCAAAACACCTCCGCAGGTCCAGCGGGTGGCAACATTAAGAAGATGCACTGGAGGCAGCTTTCATTACGCTTCCTCTTCCGGGGAAACCTGCTTTGGTTCTGGCTCTATCTCCTCTCTCCAGCTTCCCTTTCCTGATGGAGAATGCAACTGCCTCCTCTTAGCTCCCTGCTCAGAACAGTTTGTTGTTCTCCCCCAGGGTCTGCCCCTCCATGTCAGTCCTCATCCTCCAGAAGGGCAGGGTGGGGTGTGCTTCATTTCCCAGAGCTCACGCCTGGTCTCCCCTGTGCAGTAGGCAAGTGGTGTTGCATAACCAGGAGAAGCAGAGGCAGACTGTAAAAAGTGTGAGGCTGATTTCAATTTAATTTTATATTAGTTTAGGCATTTATATTTCACCTGGATTTATTGAGGTACGATTGACATATCTGATTTTGTGATGTGAATTTTTTTTTTTTTTTTGGTACCAGTCCTGGGGCTTGGGCTCTGTCTTTGAGCTTCTTTGGCTCAAGGCTAGCATTCTGCCTCTTGAGCCAGACTACCACTTTCAGCCTGGCTTTGAACCATGATCCTCAGATCTCAGCCTCCTGAGTAGCTAAGATTATAAGCATGAGCCAACAGTACCCAAAAGGGTTTTTTTGTTTTGTTTTGTTTTGTTTTTGCCAGTTCTGGGGCTTGAACTCAGGGTCTGAGCACTGTCCCTGGCTTCTTTTTACTCAAGGCTAGCACTCTACCACTTGAGCCACAGTGCCACTTCCGGCTTTTTCTGTTTATGTGGTGCTTGAGGAATCCAACCCAGGGCTTCGTGCATACCAGGCAAGCACTCTACCATTAGGCCATATTCCCAGCTCTTTTTAAAAATATTATTATTATCTTTTAAGTAGTTAAGAGGTTTCAACTCAACAAGTCAATTCTGAGTACAGTTCATGTTTATGAGAGGAAGGGTAAAGAGAACCTTTATCTTCAACCATGAGGAAGCCTTTGGTTGAAAGTAGTTTGGGCAGAAAGGAAAGGGGCTTAACAATGTAGGGAGGAGAAGGGAGCTTTTATGGTTTGGGGAAGTTTTCTAGGGCTGTCTCAACAGAATGCCGGTATGTGTTCTTTTTACATGTGACAAGAAAGTGAATAGAAGCTCCTAGGAAAGGTCTATGAGGGAAGGGAGTAGAGCTACACAGAGTCAGGCAAACCTGCGGAACAGATACGGCCCAGACCTTTGGCAACAGCACTGAGATCCTGGTAGAGCCTCTTGCTTCTTCCAGCCCACACAGACTGTGCATCTATAGCTGTGATCTATAATTTAAAGGCTGGTCTGACCTTACAAGTATAATAAATCTAAAAAGGTGGTTCTAGAGTTTGAAAATAGTGAACTAATCAAGAGCTCTAATTAGGAATGTTCCCCAGGAAAAGAAGTGGTGGACAATATGTCTCTAAGCAACACAATAAACTGCTTCGGGAGTGGGTATTAAAGAAGCTATTAGAGGCACTAATTAATTCAAATATAGCTCCCGTGCTGTGAAATCTGTCCCATTTGTATAATTACTTTAAAGATTAGCTTAAATATTTGTGTGGTTATATGACGAATATTGCCTAGCACAGGAGTTTTAAAAATACAAGCACACAAAGCCATTTGCCTTTTGAAAGTACACAATTCAGTGACTTGTACAATGCAGTTTACCTGTTTGTTTGTATTTTGTGCCAGGTCTATATCTTGAACTCAGGGTCTGCATGCTCTCCCTGAGCTTTTTCACTTAAGGCTAGAGCTCTACTACTTGGACCATAGCCCCACGTTTTGATGGGTTGTTGGAGCTAAGGGTCTCATGAACTTTCCTGCCCTGGCTGGCTTTGAACTCCGATCCCCAGATCTCAGCCTCCTGTGTAGCTACAATTACAGGCATGAGCCAGCAGCACTCAGCAGTTTAACTTTTTTATTTGTTCTTTCAGTCCTGAAGCTTGGACTCAGGGCCTGAGCACTGTCCCTGGCTTCTTTTGCTCAAGGCTAGCACTCTACCTCTCGAGCCACAGCACCACCTGTCTTTTTCTGTTTATGTGATGCTGAGGAATTGAACCCAGGGCTTCGGGCATGCTAGGCAAGCACTCTACCACTAGGCCATATTCCCAGCCCAGCAGTTTAGCTTTTTAAATCAAGAACAAATGTGATGGAAACTGAGTCAGGGTGGTAATAGTGCTTCAGGAGAGAAGAGAGGGACAAATGTGTGCTTGCCTTTGCATTGCTGTTTAGGCATAGATTCTCCTTGCCTTGGGGAGATTTGCAGCCCAAAAAGATGGATGAAATTTCCGTTTGTTTTGACATTTTACTTAAGAATTAAGGAACAAATACTTTTTCTCATCCCAAGCAGAAATAAATTAGTGATTACAGACTTCATTACTCAATCCCAAAGTTCATGAAACTGAAAATTGTCTCATGTTGGTCTGGTAAACACATTCATTTCACAATTTGAGACAGTATTTTATGTCCTAAAAACCAAGCATCAATGTACCTCCTGAGGGCCCAAAATAGAAATGTTCCAGTAAACACGTTGTATTCTAAAATGTCTAGGCAATATTAGAAGACATATTTACCAGCTCTACACCAGACATTGGAATTAGGGATGACTATGAGGCAATCATTTTAATGAACTCCAGGCTTGCTTTTATGAGGCATTTCTGTGAGAGATTTGAATACCAGTTAAACCTTCAGGGATTATAGTTTTTTTGAAGTAAGAAGTGACAGGAACAATTGGGATAGAGAGCCAATTATTTATTCTACTAGGTTGAGGAAAGAAAGGAATTACCTCAAGTAAGATCCTCCACCCCACCTCCCCTTATTTCTCTATCCCTACCCCCCACTAGCTATCCCTACAGGCTGGCCTCAAACTCAGACTCCTTCTAGTCTAGCCTCCTGACTTACTGGGATTATAGATAAGGTGGTACTTTATTTATTTATTTATTTGTTTGTTTGTTTTTGTTTGTGGTACTGGGGTTTGGAATCAAGGCCTCATGCTTGCCGGACAAGAGCTCTACCACTTGAGTTATTCCCAGCCCTAAGGTGATACATTTTGAAGGAGGATTTTCAAATATATTTTTGTGTCAGTCCTGAGGCCTGAGCATTATCCCTGAACTTTGGTGCTCAAGGCTAGCACTCTACCACTTGCATCACAACTCCACTTTCAGCTTTTTGGTAGCTAATTGCAGCTAAGATTTTCATAGACTTTCTGGCTGACTTTGAACCATGATCCTCCTCAGCTTCCTAAGTAGCTGGATTATAGGCATGAGCCACCAGTGCCCCATAGAGGATTTAAAAAACAAAACAATAAACTAGGGCTGGGAATGTGGCTAAGAGGTAGAGTGCTTGCCTAGCATGCACAAAGCCCTGGGTTCCATTCCTAAGCACCACAACAATAGAAAAAGCTGGAAATGGCGCTATGGCTCAAGAGGTAGAGTGGTAGCCTTGAGCAAAAAGAAGCCAGGGACAGTGCTCAGGCCCTGAGTCTACGCCCCAGGGCTGGCAAAAAAAAAAAAAAAAAAAATACCAGATGGATCACTGTGTGATCTGAAGGCAGTTCCTGTCAGCAGGAGTGGCCAATGGCTAACTTTGTTAATACAGCAGTATTTAACCTTTTAGTTTCTTATATGCCTACCACGTTTTTACTTTAGACAAATTCCTGTTCCTACAGGGGTTTCCAGGTGGTCTCAGAGATCTCTGGGTCCTTGCATCCCCCTCTTGCTAGTGACCCTGCTGAGTTCAGACGCTTAAGTATCTGACCCTGTTGTCAGGGAAACTGGCATGAGTATTGATCTGTTAGTCATGGTTTCTGGATTACCATTGAAGAGCTAAGGAGCTGATTGCCTGCTCAGCCTTTACAAAGTAATTACCAAGTTCCAGCATTCCTAGGCAAGCTCTTGGGGATGTTGGATGAGCAAGGCCCAGTCCCTGCTCTCAAGGCGGGTTTTCAGAAGCTCTATTTTCACATCACTCGTTCCCATGTTGTTTTCAGAGTTCCAGTGTGCCTGTGCCTGAGGGGCATTTGGTTCCAACGTAAAAGTCAGGCTACTTTTATTTGGCTTTTCCATCCTCTCAGTCTCCTTGCACAGTCTCTAAGTTGTTAATGCTTGCACACTCTGCACTTCAGTCCTCTCAGACCCACGGAAAACAGCTAGTCCATAAAAATGACCATCTCCATTCATCAGTTTACATCATTTCAGCTTGCCTTGTCTCACTCACCATGTGTCATAGGAAGTTTGTTGATCTTCTCTTAAAAGAAACAAACGAAGATGAACATCTTGGAATCTGGCCTGTGACAGCCTTCGGGTTTAAATTTCATTCTTTCCAGGGCTTACGTAGAAAGAGAGCTGCTGAAATTGTACTGCAATTTCCATCTGATGCAATAGAATATGGAGTCAGAAAATAACATCTGAGCCTCATGTTTGAAATGGAGCCCTTCCCAAACCCCTTGGCTGTGGTGGGAACCTCTGCAGATGAAGTCTTGGTATTAGCAATGCTGGGTTGGGCTTGGCCTATTGGTGCCTTTCAGCCATTATTACCAAACCTCACTTGGAAGACTCTTCTCAGACTGCCAAGAGCAACTGCAGCATCTCCCGCACTGACATTCTCCATCCCCCTCCTGCTGTCTGCATGCCCATCAGCACCACTGTGAGCTTCCACTGGCCTTCCTGCCATTGTCACAGAGGGCAGAGGTTGACACTGGATACTAAGAGGGGGATGTGTAGCAGGGCATTTAGGAAGCCTGAATAGTGAAGGTCTTGAAATAATTTCATGGCTTTCTTCTGAAACATCCCACTGGTTATTCCTTTCTTCTCCTTTTGAATCAGACTTTAAAAAAATAATTTTATTGGGCTGAGAATGTGGCTTAGTGGTAGAGTGCTTGTCTAGCATGCATGAAGCCCTGAGTTCGATTCTCCAGTACCACATAAACAGAAAAAGTTGGAAGTGGCACTGAGGCTGAAGTGGTAGAGTGCTAGCCTTGAGCAAAAGAAGCTCAGGGACAGTGCCCAGACTGAGTTCAAGCCCCAGGACTGGCAAAACAAAAAATCTTTATTATTAAGGAATTGGACAGAGGGTACAATTCCATAGTTCAGATAATGAGTACAATTCTTCTCAGACAATGTCACCCCTTCCTTTGCTTTCCCTGAGTCTCCCCCTTCTGTCCCTGCTCACAGTTGCATAGTTCATTTTTTACATAGTGAATACCATGACTGCATTTGTTCACAGTTTGAACTGATTCATCTCCACCATTGTTAGAATATTGTTTAAAAAATATTCAAATTGAATGTATTCCGAGTCTTGGATACTTTTAAAAATTAATTAATTGTCAAAGTAATGTACACAGGGGTTACAGTTTCATACATAATGCAGTGAGTACATTTCTTAGCAAACTTGTTACCCCTTCCTTTGATTTTCTCCCACTTCCCCCTCCCCGATCCCCTCCTCACACTTCCCTAAGTTGTACAGTTGGTTTACAGAATATTTTCTCCATATTTTACAAGTAAAGGCAATCTGTCCCTGTTTATTCATTACATAGAAGCAAAGTGGTTCACAGACAGTCCTCTTCAATTCTGAGGCTGTTATTTGAGCTGAGTATGGAGCTGTTTGTTGTTCACTGTTGTTGGAGCTATTCCTGTCAGGCTTGAGAAGTCAGCTCTGTTCTGCTGCTCTGTACTCAAATTGATTCACTGTTTGCTGAGAGTTAGGAAAGCAGGTTAAAAAGGCTACATCCGGGTCTCATGGGTAGAAACTTTCCTCAAAGGAAACTTTAGTTGTTGGACCACAGAGTTTGGGAAGGAATGTTATTTTGTCATCTAAATGCTGACTTACTGCTTTATTCTCATCAGTGAGTAGCTCGTGCTGAGGAGGTAGCTTCCTGGGCCTAGAGAAAGTAGACCCACACTACCACTAACTCCTCACCACGCATGGTGTCCTGCTTGACAGTATCTCTTTGGCCGGGGCGGGGCGGGGGGGTGAGGGGGGTAACTAGTCCTGGGACTTGAACTCAGGGCCTGGGCACTGAGATTTTTTACTCAAGGCTAGTGTTCTACCATTTGAGCCACAGCTCCACCCCACTCTCAGCATTTTTTGTGTGTGATTAATTGGAGATGAGATAGTCTCGTGAGCTTTCCTGCCTAGGCTGGCTCAGATCTCAGCCTCCAAAGTAACTAGGATTTACAGGCGTGAACCACTGGCACCCAGCTTGACAATGCTGCATATTTTTAATTCTCAGTGTGTATACTGAAATCAAAACTTTACAAGCTGTTCTGAAGAAATCATATAAAGTTCCATACCTGTTCTATTTTTAAAAAAATATTTTCATGTACTCAGAAGAAACAGTTACTGGACATCAGGGATAAAGTTGCTGAAGGATATCAACTGATCTTTATTTCTAGAAATATTTTCTGTGAAAGGACCAGGAATATGAGGGCGTGTATATTGTTCCAAGTAGATTTTAGGCTCTCAGAGTATAAATAATCTCGTCTCCAGACATCTCTGGTGGAATGTTTCAGTAATGCTTTCCATCTCCCGTTAGTCATTGCCAGGCTGGAGTGTAGTGAACTAAAATCAAACATACAAGGTACTAAGACTAGATAAAGTATTCTTAACTGTAAGAGAAACTTACCAAGTGTTCTTAGTCTCTTGATCCTCACAGATATTCATAAAGAGCTGAATCATTTAGTTGGGTAAAACAACCGATGCTAATCTTGAGCTAAAACCATTTTCCTGAACAGGTTATGTGGCTCATGAGTTTATTTTGGACATAAGACCCTTCAAAAAGTCTGCAAATATTGAGGCAGTGGATGTGGCCAAGAGACTCCAGGATTATGGTAAGTGGCCGTGACATTCATGCAGCTGTCCTCGCTGGCTTTGAAGTACTTCCTCAAAGCACAGACAGAATGTATAGACATCACAGCAAATTGATCCATGGAATAAATGGGGAGCCTAGACTTGAACAACCTTTAAAATAAAAATGAAAAACTTTCCACTTTGACTACTAGCTCTGCCCGATATTAAAACATATAAATTACATTTCTCACAGACCAGAAAACATATCTTTAATTTTTAAATCCCAAGCAAATGATTTGTTCATTGCTAGTGTTTCTGATAAATTCGTACTCCTATCCTGCCCCCACCACCCCCAAACAGAGTCCAAGAAAAAATAAGCTGGTGGACTAGGGAATGAGGTAGAACAAGCACAAGTGTAGAGACAAAGGGGCACTGGAGTTCTGGCTATGGTCTAGCTGTTTCAGAGATGGAAAAAACAAGTGTATATTGTTTTTACAAAGAAAATGCACCTTTCACCAGGTGCCAGGGGCTCACACCTGTAACCTTAGTTATTTTGGTTCAAAGCCAGCCCAGACAGGAAAGACCTCAAGAGTCTTGTTTTTAATTACCACCAAAAATGGAAGTAGTACTGTGGTTCAAAGTGGTAGAGCACTACCCTTGAGCACAAAAGTTCAGGGATAGCTCCTAGGCCCTGAGTTCAAGCCCCAGGACTGGCCAAAAAAAGGAAAAGAAAATGAACCTTTTTTTGGCAGAGGTAGGAGCCTTATTTATTGGTATATTATGTGTATTATTTAATACAGCCCTCCTTAATATTAGTGATACTTGCACTAATATCAAAGATCTTTTAACTCTCAGATATGCAACGGTAGGGAGAACTTTGCCTTCTCTGTATGAGTGCTATTCCTATTTGAATTTTAATGATTTGCTTTAAGGAGTGTGAATTTTTATTTATTTATTATTATTATTATTATTTTTGGCCAGTCCTGGTGCTTGGACTCAGGGTCTGAGCACTGTCCCTGGCTTCTTTTTTGCTCAAGGCTAGCACTCTGCCACTTGAGCCACAGCGCCACTTCTGGCCATTTTCTGTATATGTGGTGCTGGGGAATTGAACCCAGGGCCTCATGCACACGAGGCAAGCGCTCTTGCCACTAGGCCATATCCCCAGCCCAGGAGTGTGAATTTTTAAATAATAGAAAATCCACTGTGTGTGATTCACTTTCCTCTTGACTGATTTTTTTTCTTTTGCCAGTCCTGGGGCTTGAATTCAGTCCTGGGCACTGTCCCTGAGCTGCTTTGTGCTCAAACCTGGTCCTTTTCCACTTGAGCCACAGCTCCACTTCTGGCTTTTCTGGTGGTCAATGGGCAGTAAGAGTCTCACAAACTTTCCTGCCCTGGCTGGTTTCAAACCATGATCTTCAGGTCTCAGACTTGAGTAGCTAGGCACCCAGCTAGGAAAGCATTTCTTGATGAAATTAGCAACCAGCTCTTCATAATCTCTTCCTGGCAGACCTCTAATGTGGCAGCAGAAATCCCTCTTTCTCTCTCTTCCTCCTTCCCTTCTTCTTAGCACTATTACAATGTTTGATAGGATTTCCACTCTTGTCTAAAGCCCAGAATTATCCTAGTAGGCACACACAAAAAGAGGGGGATCATGTTAGATGATGTAGCTTGCTTTTTTAAAAACTTAATTCATGAATATTAAAAGAAAATGAGGGGCTGAGAATGTGGCCTAGTGGTAGAGTGCTTGTCTGGCAACCATTAAGCCCTGGGTTTGATTCCTCAGCACCATATGTACAGAAAAAGCCAAAAGTGGCGCTGTGGCTCAAGAGGTAGAGTGCTAGCCTTGAGCAGAAAGAAGCCAGGGACAGTGCTCAGGCCCTGAATTCAAGCCCCAGGCCTGGCAAAAAATAAATAAATAAATAAAATGTATGTTGTTTTGAGTCATTGTATGTTTATTCAAGGTGTTCTGTAAACTTTTCTACATGAAGTCCCCATTGTTGGATATTATGTTGTTTTCTGTTTTTCTTCTATAAGCAGCACAGACATGAATCTCCATGTGTATACATGCAAATGTATTCCACGGGTAAATTGTAAGAGGAGAGGGGGGCTTTTCTTCCAGTCTAGGGAGGCCAGAGTGAGTGAGGCAAGTTGTCTGTCTCCTTTTGCAGGATTTCATGCTCCCACCATGTCCTGGCCTGTGGCAGGGACTCTCATGATTGAGCCCACTGAGTCAGAGGACAAGGCTGAGCTGGACAGATTCTGTGATGCCATGATCAGCATTCGGCAGGAAATTGCTGATATCGAGGAGGGCCGCATCGACCCTACGGTCAATCCACTGAAGGTGTGTAGTGCTGGCAGTTGATTCAAAGCCTCCCTGAGAGGAGAGAATGGCACCCAGGCAGTGTGCTACCCCTTCTGGACTCTCACTGCAGGCAGTATTTTTTCCTAAAATGAGATGAAAAGATTGTCTTTACTTATAAGCCATCTTGAACCCTCTAACAACAGTGGTCATTCAGGTATGTAGGTCTGCTTTGTACCCTACGTACACCTGATTGATCACCACAGGAGATGGAGGACCCTGTCCAGGGTAGAATTCTTATCATTTTTATGTCTCTTTGATGAACTGTCATAGTGCTGCAGCAAAACAGAATGTATACATGCATCTCACACACTGTAGTAACACAAGGTGTTAGACCTGGGTTAGGGTCCTGAGGGTTAGGAACCTGAGAAAAACTGAACTGGTATCTCATTTAGCCTGGATGTTTTCTAATGTTTATAACTCAAATTACAGAAAAGCAATACTGCACCTCTACTAAAGGATTTTTTTTTTGTTTTGTTTTGTTTTGGCCAGTCCTGGGCTTGATTCAGGGCCTGAGCACTGTTCCTGGCTTCTTTTTGCTCAAGGCTAGCACTCTGCCACTTGAGCCACAGTGCCACTTCTGGCCATTTTCTGTATAAGTGGTGCTGGGGAATTGAACCCAGGGCCTCGCACTCTTGCCACTAGGCCATATCCCCAGCCTACTAAAGGATGTTAATGTTGTAACTGGTCAGAATGCCTAAGTGTTTGGTTGGGTCCACATATGAGCTGGAGGGTCATAAATGGAGAATACATTGTGAGCCCACAACCACCTCATTGAAGGTGGACTGACTGCAGGGGCCCATAGCTTGCAGAAGGCAGGCACCTTGCTAGATATGTTTTTCGGGGAGAATGCCACTCCTGGGGCTTGAGCTCCAGGTCTGGACACTGTCTCTAAGCTCCTTTTTGATCAAGGCTAGTGTTCTACCACTTGAGCAAGCCATAGCTCTACTTCTAGCTTTTTTGGTGAGTTATTGGAGTCTCACAAGCTTTCCTGCCTGGGCTGGCTTTGAACCATGATCCTCAGATCTCAGCCTCCTCAGTAGCTAGGATTACAGGCGTGAGCCACCAGCACCCAGCAGCATTCATATTTCTTTGTGCTGTTTTTTTTATTGTGTTTTCAATGGAGAAATACATCATCTGTTTACAAAATAGCTCTTGAAAAATACAAGGAGTACAATACTATAAAACAAAGCAAACTTCAGTCATGAGACACTACGTACATCATGCAAAAGCAACAGTCTGATCTCCAAGTTATGAAAACTAGAATTAAAAAGTCACTACACAGAAAAGGTCCAAGTTTCTAGCCTGGCAAAACTTAGACAGCATTCATATTTCTTATTGTCATGCATTTCTCTTTTAGTTCCGGATATTGCTGATTCTTCTGGAGTTCAGGCTATTTTTTAAAATATGGCAATAGACATCTCAAAGAACATGATGCATATAGAAAATAGGCTTCAAAATATGCCGAACAAACGTATATGTTGTTTCCTCACATCTGTATAGCATAAAACAAGAGAATAGTAAATTCCAATAGTGTTTATCATTGGGGAGGAAGGAAAGCAGACAGTGAGTTGTAGAGGAGAGGCTATGCAGGCAGCTTGGAATGTCTAATATTTATCATTTTATTTATTTCTTACTTTATTAATTATTTCAATTTTTTCTTGCTATTTTAAAAGATAGAGCAAAGAGAAAATGTTCCCTTGGCTTTGCTGCTGGGTGGTGGACTTATTTAATGTATAATCACTCTACTTTTTCACTATTTGAAAAAGTTGAGCATCCTCCTTCCTCCGAACATAAGCTTCTGATGGCAGCTCAGTGGTTGAGGTAAAGCTGGGGAGAGCACAGCACATTGGTGTAATCCCTTGCCATCCATGTCTCTGTCTCAGATGTCTCCACACTCCTTGACCTGCGTCACATCCTCCCACTGGGACCGGCCATATTCCAGAGAGGTGGCGGCATTCCCACTTGTAAGTTGTCATGATGGTCACTTGCATAGGCATCAGCTCCCCCAGGGGGTCTCCCAGTTAACAGTCCCATTATAGAAACTGTACACGGACCACCTTGAGAAATGTAAGTCATGATCAAGAACAGAGCGAAGTGCTGGGTGCTGGTGGCTCACGCTTGTAATCTTAGCTACTCAGGAAGCTGAGATCTGAAGATCTTGGTCCAAAGCCAGACCAGGCAGGAAAGACCTTGAGACCTTATCTCCAATTAATCACCAGAGAACCAGAAGTGGTGCTATGTCTCAAAGAGGTAGAGCACTAACCTTGAGCACAAAATCTCAGGGACAGTACCCAGGCCAAGTTCAAGAAAAAAAAAAAAAGGCAAAGCAATTGGCATTCAGGGATTCGGAGGTCACCCAGAGCATCCGCCCCATGCACAGGAACATGAGGAGGAAAATGGGATGCGAGTCCCCATCAAGTGTCTTAGTGTGTCTTCTACTACCTCCAATGGGGAGATGGCCCCAAGGGCCACATGCATTCCAATTCCTAGCTGGAGAAAGTTTTCCCTGAAGTCTGAGTGGCATAGTGACAGTGCTCAAAGGTAGGGTTGTTTTGTTTTGTTTTGTTTTGTTTTGACAGTGTGGCTAATGGTATCTGGGGCTGTGGGACTATTGGACTGTTATGGTGACCACCTTGTCCCCAACACACAACATTCCCCAGCATTTTCATCTTTTGTCCTTTCCAGCCCTTTGTGAAACCAGAGAACAAGTTCTGGCCCACCATCGCTCGGATTGATGATCTATACGGAGATCAGCACCTGGTTTGTACCTGCCCGCCCATGGAAGTTTATGAATCCCCGTTTTCTGAACAGAAAAGGGCTTCTTCTTAGTCCTCTTGCGCACGCTATGTCGACACTGATTCGATGCCTTCCCCGGGAGCATCTGCTAAGCAAGAAATACTTTGTCTCCCAAGCCTCGAGTAGGGGTTTTTACATACTGTATATTTTGTAACCTCTGGCAAGGTAAATGTAAATACAGGTAGCCTTAGTGAGTGGCAGCAGATTGTCTTCCATGGTTTGCTTCCACATTGACCAGCTGATGTGCAAGTTGCCTTGATTGGGAGCTGTTTCATCTTTTTGCATAGAAAATTATGGATGTGCTAGTAATTCTAACTTTCAATGTGAGAAGTTTGCAGATGTTAGCCTTACTAGAGATTCAATAGACATCCTTTTGTTCCAAATAAGTCCTTGTGGACTGTGCCATCTGCAGGAATTCCCAGGACAAATGTTTACATTTTGTACACATTGATGAACTCTCATTCCTGACTAATTTTCCTAATCTGTAATAACATTTTGGAGTGTTTTCCTCTTTCTTTGTGGGTGGGTTTTTTTTTTATCTTCATGTATTAGTGTTCTAATAAAAAAATCAATTTGAAGATTGCTCTGTACTTTTATTATTTTGACTTCTTTCATGGCCCAAATTTGGAAGGAACTAAAGAGCAACAGGAGCCTCTAACCTAGACCAAGTGGCAGTGGCTTGCACATGTGATTCTACTACTCAGGAGCCTGAGATATCAGTATTTGAAGCCAGCTTGGGAAGCAAAGTCCATGAGACTCTTGTCTCCAGTTAACCACCAGAAAGCCATAAATGGAGCAGTGGCTTAAGTGGTAGAGTGCCAGCCTTGAGTAAAAAATCTAAGGGATAATGCCTAAACCTTGAACTCAAGCCCCAATACCAGGGCTTGTGTGCATACATGAAAACACACAATCCTTTAGTCCATTGTTAGGTGACATTTTGCCTCTAACTGGTTAAAGAAACCATGTATATGAGCTGGTCATCAGTGAAGGCCACTTTTGCTCCTTTTGATTATGTTTGGGTTAGGTTTCATGTAACTAAAACTCATCTACAGAATTCAATCAACTAGCAGCCAAGTAGCAGTTTCTTTTTTTTTTTTTTATTTACCAGTCCAGAAATAACACCAAGAGCAGGTACTATTCTGCCTGCTTTTGCATGTAGTTTTCATCCTGATGATCTGAAGATAACTACTACACATCCAGGCATTATATGCCCTTTCTAGATAAGGAAAAGGGAAAGAACAAAGGACAAAAGGCAGATTCCGTCACATATGCTTCTTTTTTTTTTGCCAGTCCTGTGGCTTGGACTCAGGGCCTGAACACTGTCCCTGGCTTATTTTTGCTCAAGGCTAGCACTCTACCACTTGAGCCTCAGCACCACTTCTGGCCTTTTCTGTTTATGTGGTACTGAGGAATTGAACCCAGGGCTTTATACATACAAGGCAAGCACTCTACCACTAAGCCATATCCCCAGCCCCACATATGCTTCTTTCACAGTGCTATAAATTCCTATTCAGCAACTTTTGCTTCTGTTACGCCAGTTCAGATTGCTGCAAGGCAGTGTGAGTTCTTTTATGGGTGAGCTACTAGAGAAGCAAACCTACAAACAATAACTTTTCTGCCAGAAATAGCAAATGCTTATTCTTACCCATTATTGAGCAGCCACTCTTACACTGATTACCTTGTTCCTTGAGTAGCAGATTACGTCAGCAATCCTCAGTGTCACTCAGCTGTAAGCTAGTGATCTAGACAAAAGGCCTTAGTGGTTTACTGGATTCTCTGCGAGCCATCCACTTATTTTATCCCACCAGGCAGTTGGAAAGTAGGTGGATCCTTTTTTAAATGACAATGCTTTTCTTGAGTACAAGTGGTGTAGTATTCTAAATGTTTGAAATGTCTCCTTTGGCCCTCACCACATCCCACTTTTACACAAGGAAAGAGGGAGTGAAGAGATGCCCACACTCGCACATCTGGTGAGAATGAGAGCTGGGATTTGAACAATGGCTGATCAGCTCTGGTGCCTGTCAGCCCAAACAGGATACCATGCTGTCATGGTAACTGCAAACCTGGAGCCTATGTCCTGAGCTGGAAATCTTTCTCTCAGTACAGACTTGCCATCAGAGCCCAGAGTGGTTCCTTCTCAGGAAGAAGCAACACTTGAAAAAAAATAATTGAAGTGAACATGAGTACATCAGTCATGCATTTACCTAATGCTTGTGCCAGTCCTCCCCCTTCTGTTGTCTAAGTCTGTTCAAAATCCTCCACTTGCAGCCCTCTTCCTGGCCACCATAGGTGTAGTGGGGCATATCTGCAATCTCAGCTGCTTGTGAGATAGGAATAGGAAGATCATGGTTCAAGGCTTGCCTGCACAAAAAAATTAGCAAGACTTCATCTCAAAAAGGAAGGCATAATGGCACAGGCCTAGGGACCCAGCTACCTGCAAGACACAGGAGAGTTGTGTTATGGTCCAAGGTCACCACCACCTTAGGAAAAGCACAAGATTATGTGTCTAAAACAAACAAAGAAACCCAGCATGGCTCAAGTGGTAAAGCCCTTGCTTAACAGGAAGTCCCAGTACTATTTGAAAAAAGAAAAACTTATGATCCAGAGCCGGTGGCTCATGCCTGGAATCCTAGCCACTCAGGAGGCTGAAATCTAAGAATCGCAATAGTTCAAAGCCAGCCTGAGTAAGAAAGTCTGAGACTCTTATCTCCAATTAATCACATAAAAAGCTGGAAGTGGCACTGTGGCTCAAGTGGTAGTGCTAACCTGGAGCAAAAGAGCTCAGGAACAGCAGCACCCAGGCCCAGAGTTCAAGCCCCAGGACCACCCCCACCAAAATGCAAAGCCTCTGGTAGCTTTGTGTAGTACATGACCCTAATTTAAAAAATATTCTGTTTACTCCCTGATATATGACTGTTAACAAAGGGAGACGGAGAGACAGTAGAGACCAAGTCTGTGAAAACTGTATATGTTCTTGATACATTGTATATTGCATATATGTCAACCTGACCTAGACAAGGGATAGAAAAACAGGTTGTAAGATATCATAAGAAATGTACACACTGCCCTACTATGTAACTGCACCCTCTTTGCACAACACCTTGTAAAAACATTTATGTCCAATTAATAAAAAAAATAAAAAAATTAAAATAAAAAAAATATTCTGTTTATCCATATAAAATTCAGCATGTAGCAGTTTTAGGTATATGATACAATGATACATTGAGTACAAAGTTGTACAGAATGTGCCTTTTGAGCAGAGTTTTAAAGACTCAGAAACTAAGATAAACAACATATTCAGCAGATTTCCTGCTTTCCACAGCCCTGGGCTCAGCTCAAGCCCCATCCACCTGGAAGAGACCTCACATCCTTGGAGCAACCCTCACATGTGGGATAAACATGGAAGATTCTCAGTCCATTGTAGAAACCCATGAAACCTATATGCCCTACAATGGATCTCTGATCCCTGTCACTTCCAGAGAGTTCTGTTCCAATGCCCTGTGAACCAGTAAAAGTGCTAATATTTCAGCTTCCAAACCTACTTGTATCAGCTGGCTCTTGGCAGAAGGGAAACAGTGCTCTCTATTGGGAGAGGGACTCTAGCATTGTCTTTTGACAACCGGTGTCCTTCAGGTAAAGGAATGGCAACTTTCCTATGTCAAAGACTCTTCCAAAAACTCTAGGTCATGGGCTGGGGATATGGCCTAGTGGCAAGAGTGCTTGCCTCGTATACATGAGGCCCTGGGTTCGATTCCTCAGCACCACATATACAGAAAATGGCCAGAAGTGGCGCTGTGGCTCAAGTGGCAGAGTGCTAGCCTTGAGCAAAAAAGAAGCCAGGGACAGTGCTCAGGCCCTGAGTTCACGGCCTAGGACTGGCCAAAAAAACAAAACAAAACAAACAAAAACTCTAGGTCTTTAAGTGATGGATCTTAAAGGATATTATTGACCTTGTGTCTATTAAGCAAATCTTTTATTTTTTTATCTTTTATTTCTGTCCATCGTGGGGCTTGAACTCAGAGCCTGGGCACTGTCCCTGAGCTCTTTTGCTCAAGGCTAGTGCTCTACCACTTTGAGCCACAGCACACTCAGTTCTCTAGTGGTTAATTGGAGCTAGGAGTCTCATGGACTTTCCTTGGCTTCAAACAGCAATCCTCAGATCTCAGCCTCCTGAGTAGCTAGGATTACAGGAGTGAGCCATTGGCACCTAGCTTTAATTTTTTTTATTGTTATTATAAAAGTAATGTGTAAAGGGGTTAGAGTTAAATTAGTCAGGTAGAGTACATTTCTCTTTTCTTTTTTAACTTTTCTGTTTACGTGGCTTGAACTCAGGGCCTGCGTGCTGCCTCCGAGCTTTGCGCTCAAGGCTAGTAATGCTCTACCACTTTGAGCCACCAGCACCACTTCTGGGGTTCTGGTGATTAATTGGAGATAAGTCCAGGCTGGCTTCAAACTGAGATCCTCAAGTCTCAGTCTTCTGAGTAGTTAGGATCCTAAGTGCCTGGCTTCAAGTTAAGCATTTTGATGGCAATTAAAACGGACATGATTGGTGGTAAGTTTTTTGATATAGGGTGATAAAAATGGTGTTTTGATGTCCCTGATTTATAAGGTCTGTAGTGGATGTGGACTGCTCAGAGTGGTTCCATTGGTTCCTTAGGGAGACGATCGATTAATTGATTGATTATTGTTGTAAAGGTAATGTACAGAGGGGGGTTACAGTTATTATTTTTTTTTGCCAGTCCTGGGCCTTGAACTCAGAACCTGAGCACTGTCCCTGGCTTCCTTTTGCTCAAGGCTAGCTAGCACTCTGCCACTTGAGCCACAGTGCTGTTTTCTATATATGTGGTGCTGGGAAATTGAATCCAGGGCTTCATGTATACAAGGCAAGCTCTCTTGCCACTAGGCCATATTCCCAGCCTAGAGTACATTTCTTTTTGGACAATGTCACCCTTCCCTCCATTTCTTTTCTTAGGTAGTGGTGGGGATGCTGCCCAGGGTCAGATGCATGCTGGGTGAGTGCTCTACCACAGAGCTGCATCCTTAGTTCTTTAAAGGCAGATCTTACCATTTTTTAAAGAAAGCCCCTTTGCCTTGCCCGAGGCTCCTATGCTGCTCACAGTGAGTTCTGGCACTTTGCCCTGGGGGGCTCACTCTTACCAGCAGTGAGATGAAGCCATTTTGGTTTGCTCCAAAACCAAGTAGGCAACAGGACCAGTGAATCAGGGAGACTATACAAAGACCCAAACCTGAGGCCAATGGTATGGAGGTCAGAGGCAGGGGAGTGAAAGTTGAAAGTATAAAGTTGAAAAGTAAGTTGATACAGCAGCCAATTTTGAGAAAAGGACTAGCGGCAATGACCAGGGATCATTGTAGTGAGCCAGGGTGGCAGCCGAAGAACCTGCTTGTTCTCCACTGGGTCACCCCAAGATGCGTTTTCCCTGCCTCTTCCTTCACTTCAGCTCATCACATGTCATTTTGATCCCTCACTTCCCCACGTGTGTGCATCACTTCATCCTCTTTGATCTGCTCCTCTCATCTTTCTATTTAAGGAGTGTCTCCCAGCTGCTGGCCCACTTTCCCAAGTTTTTAACCCTCAAAATCATTGCTACTTTCGTTAGGAGCTTTCCTCGGGTCTCCCCTCTCACATAGAAAATCCCCTTGGGATGGAGATAAAGTCTTGATGTTTTAGAGGTGATAGTTCTGCCATCTGATGACCCACACCAAGGTTTGTTCAGGAAAGGTCATCAATTTGGGGGAAGAGTGACATTTGGTGCCTTCAACTGGCAAAGATTCTTCATAAAAGTGCTGCAAAGCTGTATTTGAATTGGCTTTGAAAGGCCAGCCTGGTATCCACCCCCTTTCTTCTTTATCTTTATTCCTATAGGAAAAATTGTCATGAATTCACAAAACAAGATTATTTCATTTTGAGCCTACATCGGTTCAAAGATCATGACCTTCATGATTTTTTTCTTTTTACAAATTAATTTCTCAACAGTATAGGTGGGCTGGAGTTGTGGTTCCTTGCTAGAACATGTGCTTAGTATGCGCAAGGCCATGGGTCCAATCAACAACATAGTATGCAAAATAAGTAGACAAGTGATTACCTCGAATTTCTGAATTTAAAAGTATTTGAAAACCAAATCAACCACAAGTTATTTTTTGTTTGTACTTCATTTTTTTACTCAAGTTTCCGTAAGGATGGATGGCATTCCACCATGCTTCTAGTCTGGCATTTTGCTAGTTGGAGACAGACTTTCTGCTTGAACTGGCCTTGAACCACTATCCTCAAGTCTCAGCCTTCTGAGTAGCTCACATTATAGGCAGTACCTGTACCTGTACCTTGCTACAATTTTTTTTAAAGCAGAATTGAACTAAAAAGAAATAGTTTGCTGAGCAGGAGGCTTGGGGCTTTCAAAATGGATAGAAATGTTAGTGTGGTTTGTTTTCTGTTGTACTTTAATTTAGTGATGTTCCTTGCACTTCAACCTGTTTTTTTTCTGCCTGTCCTGGAGCTTGAACTTGGTCTGGACATTGTCTTTGAGCTTTTTTGCTCAAGGCTAGCACTCGACCACTTGAGCTATAGCTCCATTTCCAGCTTTATTGGAGGTTAATTGGAGATAAGAGTCTCACAGAGGGGCTGGGGATATGGCTTAGTGGCAAGAGTGCCTGCCTCATATACATGAGGCCCTGGGTTCGATTCCCCAGCACCACATATACAGAAAATGGCCAGAAGTGGCGCTGTGGCTCAAATGGCAGAGTGCTAGCCTTGAGCAAAAAAAGCCAGGGACAGTGCTCAGGCCCTGAGTCCAAGGCCCAGGACTGGCCAAAAAAAAAAAAAAGAGTCTCATAGACTTTCCTGCCTGGACAGGTTTTGAACCATGACCCTCAGCTCTTACAAGTAGCTGGGATTACAGGTGTGAGTTACTGGTGCCTGGCTTATACTTTTATTAGTAAAAATATTTGTTTATATCTACGTATAACATTTTTCATTTTCTGCAAAAGCACTTTTGAAGATTATCTAGAAAAACAAAAACTTGGGTGAGACTCCAGATAGTTCATTATATAAAAGCCAGAACCAAACTCCCAGAAAACAGGGTGGGAGCTAGGAATGTGGCTTAGTGGTAGAGTGCTTGCCTAGCATGCATGAAGCCCAGGGTTCAATTCCTCAGCACCACATAAACAGAAAAAGTGCTGTGGCTCAAGTGGTAGAGTGCTAGCCTTGAGCAATAGGAAGCCAGGGACAGTGTTCAAGCCCCAGGACTGACAAAAAAAAAAAATAGGGTGAATCCAAAGGCACCCAAAAGGGAGGTCAGTCATTCTAAAAAAATTCCTACTTTCCCCAATGCTGCTGCTGTAGAGAACTTGAGGCCAACTGAAACGCACTGCAGGAAAAGCCAGCAGCCAAAGGAGAACTAGATGCAAACCTTCTTTATTTGGAAAAAACAAAACCCAAAAACCATTTGACATTAAGAATGGGGAAGAAAGTGAATTTGCTTGTGTTCAAGATGTTTTCTCCACCATGAACTACGCAGAAGTACCAAGGTTCCTTCAGATACAAAATCTACATGAAATTTATACTGGTTAAAAGAAGCTGCTTCAAATGCACTTCAAAAACTTTTTTTTTAAATGAGGAAAAAAACCTTCCATAGAAGGAGACAGTGGAAAGTCTGTTAACGAGTGTGGTATGTGGTGCCAGCCATTTGGGGATGTGTAAGTGGAAGGTTAACTAGCAACTTTCTCTGATTCATCCAAGACAAATGTCTAGCTTGGCACCACATCTGTCATTCAGAGAAGTCCTGTCTATCTGGAGTCTAATGCTTCAGCACATCAGGCAATTCTAGGGCAAGAAGAACAATTTCATTACTTTCAAGAAATGATTTCTGTCGAGGAATGAAGGTTATGCTTAGCATGGCTTGCAACATACGCGACAATAATTGTCACCTAAAAATTTAGGTGACATTTAGTCAGGGTGCACATTAATTTTCCTTGGAACAGTGTCTAACTTGGTTATCAAATGGTAAAAGGATATAAATTTAAAGGTACTTGATTACATAATCAAACAATATGGTGAGGTAGAAAGGTCGTGAGAAATAGAACCTTGAGTTTAAGTTCTAGACCCACTACTGATTACCTGTGATTTAAGGCAAATGACTTACTCTGAAACCTGGTCCTTGCTGGTAATTTAGATAACACCATTTACTGGGGTTGAGCGGGTTGGTATGAGTGCTATGTAAAATAATGTGTGAAGTATACGAACAGGATTCAGCTTCTTTCTTGCGTAGACTGAGCAGATCTAGGAACTATCCCTGTTTTTGTTCCAAAGGCATCCCAATAATACGCTTTCCTTATTTAAAACCATAAGTTTAGGGCTGGGAATGTGGCTTACTGATAGAGGTTCTGGAGGCAATTCCTCACTACCACATATACAAAAAATAAATCAAAAGAAAAAAGAACTTAAAAAATATCAATGGACCTTCAAAAAAAGAAAGAAAAAAAGGTTTAATGGAAAAAGAGGAAGCTTCCAGGTGGCAGAGGGAACCCATGAAACTTTAAACCACATGGCATGTGGAGGGGCCAAGACTGGGAAGGGACCTTTGGTAGTTAGAGGGTTTGATGACGTCAGGGGACAGATATTATGAACAAAGACTACAGACAGTAAGGAGGAGAAATGGGACACAGATAGAATTGTCAAATCTAATATGAGGACTGAATGTTTCTTCTAGCCCAGGATCATAGCAGGACACAACTGTATTTCTCCCTCACACCATGGGTTGAAACTAAGTCATTCAACAAGAGATTTGGCTGCATGAAAATGCAGAAGCTAATATGTTCTGTCTGCACAGTGAAGGAGTCTGTTCAACAAAAGATTATTTGGTTAGTTTCAAAAGCCCATAAAAGGCCCAGTGGAAACATCTGAAAATTCCTGCAAAGAAAACAGTTGCACACACATCCAGGGCACAAACAAAGCCCTCAGATAAGACTTCTTCAGAAGATGGACTTTAAAATATACGCATCAACAAAAGGCAATCAAATTCAATGTTAAGTAGCAGTAAATTGCAATATTCTTATGAAACTAGAATTGGGAGACACTTTGAAAGAACTCTGAAGTAAGTATATTTTAAATGCTCAGACAATGGGAAAACAAAAAAATCTATAATGAGAACAAGAGATTACATCTTAAGAACAAGTAACAGCTGGGAAAGAGTAGTCACAGATTACCTATTGGCAGAACAAGCTAATATTTAGAGTATATGAAGAACTCTAAAATAAGAAACAGCCCTGGGTTTGATTCCCCAGCACCACATATACAGAAAATGGCCAGAAGTGGTGCTGTGGCTCAAGTGGCAGAGTGCTAGCCTTGAGCAAAAAGAAGCCAGGGACAGTGCTCAGGCCCTGAGTCCAAGGCCCAGGACTGGCCAAAATAAATAAATAAATAATAATAATAATAAAATAAGAAACAATCTGATTAGAAAATGGACAAAAGATTTCGACAGATAGTTGATAGGATGTCAAAAGAACAACAATAAAAACACCTACAAAAACAAGTACATGAAGAGATAACCACATTTAGCTTTTTTTATTTTGGGAGATAAAAAAATATGTCCATATTGAGATACCCCTATACATTAGAATAGCTAAAAAGTACAACACGGTATGCTGTCAAGAATGTAGGGTAAGAATGTGTGGTCAGCTTTAATACATTTGTGTTCTCAAGTCTGAGCTGGTCATTTTAAGCAGAGTAGAAATAAAGCCTAATTCTTTTCATTTTTATTATTTGTCATGAGGCTTGAAAACTTGGGGCCTGGGCACTGTCCCTGAACTCTTCTGCTCAAAGCTAGCTCTCTACCACTTTGAGCCACAGCACCACTTCTGGTTTTCTGGTGGTTAATTGGAGATGAGTCTCATGGGGACTTTTCAGCCGGGGCTGGCCTTGAACCATGATCCTCAGATCTCAGCCTCCTGAGTAGCTAGGACTAGAGGAGTGAGCCACCAGCCCCTGACTAAGCCTAAGTCTTAAAATGAAATAAAATACATAAAAAAAGAAATGTAGGGCAACTGAAGTCTCACATTCCAGACAAGATTATAAAATGGTATAGCCCCTCTAATACATTTAGAAAATTCTTTCTTTCCTTTTTTTTTTCAGGACCGACCCAAAACAGGACTCCAACTTGTTACCTGACACTTTTGCTCATTGGCTAGCATGCTACCAACTTAGTCATGTCTCTGACCCCTGGAAATTTCTTTAAAAGCGAAAATACCTGAAAGCCTTAAATTATGTCACTGAGGAATGAAAACAATATACATATAGTATCTGCACAGACACTCAGCAGCCTTATTTACAGTAGACAACACTATAAACAATCCAAAGATCCTTTAATAGATAAAAGGATGGACAAACAATCTAGAATAGTATTTAGAAGAGCCAGGTGCTTGATGGCTCACACCTGTAATCCTAGCTACTCAGGAGTAGAATGAAACTATGGAATTTGATGCTTTGGATGGAGCTTGAGTTTATTATGCTCTAGAAGAAAAACAAAGGCAACCTCAAAAAGGTAATATTGTTATGATTCCATTTACATTATCATTCTTGAGATGGCAAAATCTAAGTGAACAGATTAGTGGTTTTCACAAGCTAGGGTTAGGGAAAAAGTGACTCTAAAAGGGTAGTATAAGATGTGTGTGTGTGTGTGTGTGTGTGTGTGTGTGTGCGCGCGCGCGCGCAGTTGTAGGACTTGAACTCAGGGCCTGGGCACTTCCCCTGAGCTTTTTTTTTTTTAGCTCAAAGTTAGTGCTCTACTACTTGGGCCACAGCTCCACTTCCAACTTTTGGGTGGTTAATTGAAAATAAGCATCTCACAGACTTTCCTGGGTTGGCTTCAAACAGATATCCTCAGATCTCAGCCACCTGAGTAGCTAGGATTACAGGTGTAAGCCACCAGCACCCAGCAAGAATTTTTAATTACAACAGAACACTGAGTATTTGAATCATGTTATTAGTTGCTTTATACATAAGATCAAGTAACAAGTTATCTCCCCACAGACTTGCTATCTGAAACCCACATGACCACTCTTAGGCTTGATCTGCTCACTTCCTGGTAGCTTCCTGCAGCAGATGTTGTTTCACATTCCGGGCCACTCTTAACTTCCTGGCTCTAAACTACAGCTTCCACTCCAATGGCTTCATGAATTGCCCTGTAGGAATTCTACTGATACTTCCCAGGCCTTACTTTCCAACTTTAGTAGAAATCTCCACTATGTAACTTTTGTCTCCTGAATACCTGGTAACTCAAAATCAGTTTGATGATGCCCAGGCCAGCTGCCAGTGGAAGCTGTCTCCCAGCTGGGGAACTAGGGCTGTGCTTGCTTTGAAGAAAAACATGAGTAAAACAACCCTTAGATGGATCTGTTTGTGGTGGGGTTCTCTCTCTCTCAATCTCTTGCCAGTCCTGGGGCTTGGACTCAGGGCCTGAGCACTGTCCCTGGCTTCTTTTTGCTCAAGGCTAGCACTCTGCCACTTGAGCCACAGCACCACTTCTGGACTTTTTTATACATGTGGTGCTGAGGAACTGAACCCAGGGCTTTATGTATACAAGGCAAGCATTCTTGCCACTTGGCCATATTTCCAGCCCAGTGGTGGGGTTTTCTTCTTACTGGAAAGCCTCTGAAATGAATTGTTTGAATCCCCAGATGAACATAGATGCCCTCAACTCATCTTTCCTACTGTCCTCGTACAAAGCACTTGGCTTTAACAACTATACCTCTCTTAGTGGCATTTCTTAAGTGCCCTCTTCATTTTGGCCAACTGTACCTTTTCTGAACTTTTTTGGCTGTTTTTTTGCTCTCAAATGGAACCACAAATTTGGCTAAAAGTAGCCAGCAATAATAGTGCCACTGTTGAGATCCTTTGCTACCTTTGGATTTTCCTTATGAAACAACTGTCTCACACAAAGTCTCAGGGCATAGACAAAATGTATCCAAATTAGCTGTCAAGGCATTTCAGATGTGGCTCAGTTGGTAGGATGCTAGCCAATGACCAAAGGGACTGCAGGTACCAAGTTTGAATCCTGGTCTCAGACCATGGGGGGGGGGGGGGAACAACAACCAAATTCTCTGCCAGTGTAAGAATAACTATTTTGGTCAGATTCCCAATCAAGACCATATCCCCATATTAAGCACCCATGAACATTTTTTTTTTTTTTTTGGTCAGCTTGGGGCTTGAACTCAGGGCCTGGGCACTGTCCCTTGAGCTTTCTTGTTCAAGGTTAGTGCTCTACCACTTGAACTAAAGCTGCAGCGTATTTTTTTCGGTAGTGGAGCTAATAGTCTCATAGACTTTCATACCCCAGCTATCTTGCAACTGTGTTCTTCGGATCGCACTGAGTAGTAGCTAGGACTGTAGGTGTGAGCCACCAGCATCCAGATCCTTTTCTTTTAAGGTGGTACTATTAGTGACTGAACTCATGGCCTCACAATTGGTACTATTCTACCAATTAAGCCACACCTCAGTTCTTTTGCTGGTTAACTGGAGATTTTTGCCTAGAATTTGCCTGCTTAGCTAGCTCCAAACCACAATCCTGACATCTAAGTCTCTTGATTCGCTAAGATTATAAGTGTGAGCCAGTGGCACTCAGTTTTCCCACCTGTTTACTTTTAGTTTGCTTTCCAGAGAGGGTCTAGGCAAACCTTGAATCATGATCCTATCTCCATCTTCTAAGTAGCTGTTATTACAAGTGACTAACACCATGTCTGCCTGTAGTTGTTATGACTGGAATTAAACTTATTTATTTATTATAGATGTGTAGGATCCACCCAGGTTACTTGGTATTAAATTCCAGGTTACCTGGTATCCAGTTCCTTCAGGAATTCTGATGGCCTAGCAGTGGGGATCAATTAGCAGAGATGGCAAGAAAGAATAACATCTGAATGTAAGCTGGTGGTAAAGGGACTATTAGGCTGGCTTCCCTGAAGTCAAGAGTATTTTGAAGAATAGGGAAAGGTTTGGTACTTAATGGGAAAATAGGGGGCAATGGGCAAGTAAGAAGAGCGTGCTTCCCACTTCTTACCAATATAATATGTTCTACAATGAAATCTGAAGCTATAAGTATGTAAAAGTGAGGGCCCTTTATTTATCAGTACACATACCAGGTTGTAAGAGCTAAGGGTATGTGCTTACACTGTCAGCTTCAGAAAGTTTAGGCTACCTAATACCCCCAAGCATATGTATTTAATGAATAAACTATATTACCTAAAATTGAGTTCTAAAACTAAAGGCTTAAATGACTATAATTAGGAAAAAATGTTTCAAAAACACTACCTGTTTTTAAGGGGTTGAGTTGGAGGCTCCGGTGGTACAATCAGTTAGTGCACAGTACTTATAAAAAAGTGGCTCACATCTGTAATTCTAGCTACTCAGGAGGCTGAGATCTGAGAATCATGGTTCAAAGCCAGCCTGGGCAAAAAAGTCTGTGAGACTCTTACAACTTCAACTAACCATCAGAAAACCAGAAGTGGTGCTATGGTTCAAGGTAGTTCAGCACTAGTCTTGAGCAAAAAGCTCAGTGAGTGCCTAGGCCCTGAGTTCAAGCCCCACGACTGACCAAAAAAAAAAAAGTGATTCAATCCATAATACTCTACTAAATGTAGTAAATTACATTTTTTAAAGACTTAGCTTTAAACTTAAGCCTTAGAAACATGTACATATTATGGGCTTCCTAAAGGATACCATATTACCTATGGTGCCTTGCCAATAAACAAAAAACAAACAAAAAAGTCAAATCTGAATTTGGTCATGCTTTAATTCTACTACCAAAGTTCACAAAAATATAATCAAGTTAAGCTAATACCACAAGGTGACTTCACTTAAATGTATTCTGTCAGAAAAGTTTCAAAACAATTCAATTTCAACATACAAATTGTAAACGGTAAAGAAGGTTAAAAGATTGAGTGGATAAGACTGAGGGATGAACAGATTTTAAAAATATTTGAGATAGTAATTAATCACAATGAGAGGTCTTTATTTGGATCCTGATCTAGACAAACCTACTAAAAATTAAATGCCCATTTATGATATTTGAGACAAGGGAAATTAGAACATTTGCTAGGTAGGTACATGTTTTGACAATGGTACTGTTTTCTGAAGTCGTCATTTTGTAAGTAGATGCTGAAATATTTGTGTAAAGAAACTTTGAAAACTAAGTTCATGAACAATAGGTTATTTTTAGCTTTGGGACATTTTGGACACAAATGGGTTAAATTATAATCAGTCTTTTCCCTAGTCTACGATGTTATAGTAGAATTAAGACAATACATAGCATAACTGAGAGTGGATCATTTCTAATAAAAGCAGAATAACTAAACAAATTCAAGCAGCTCAAACTGGGAGATATTTACCAGTCTTCATTCAGTGTGACCAATGCTAGAGGAAATACAGCAGGGGTAATACAAATTTAGTGATTCATTTTCAATCTAAGAAAGTCCTAACTAAATTCTGTTCTTTACAATAAGAAATTTTCAATATCTGTAAGTGACCCTTACATAAGTCACCTAGGGCTACTTGTAGACAGTGGAATGAATGTCAAAAACTAATCATGATGTTTTAAGTGTCTCCCAGCAGCCAATTTTGAATTTAATTAAATGTAGAAACATCAAATAGAACCAGTTCGCCACATAGCAAAGAGCAAGAGCCTACATAGCATAGAAGGAACAATGACCAGTTCTTAACTCAGGTTGCTGAAAGTTCAGAGCACAAGTCTGTCATTCAGTGTATAATGTGTGAGTGACTAGCACAAATATTTAGTAAATGTTGCCAATATATGTGTATGTGAAAGTAGAGGTGGGAAGAATGACGTGATCACATTAAAACTTCAATGATAAAATACAGCAGTATTGAGAACAGCACAATGTTTTAAAATATTCTCATGTTTGAAATATAAGGTAGGACTCATGCTAAAAATGAACACAGTTTAGGAATTACATACAATAGAACAGTCATTATCTTACTTTGAAAATATTTCCCGTTTAGAATTTAAAAAAACAAAACCGAGGATAAAATTTGTTCTTAGTGCAAGACTTCATTCTAGTTGGCATCAGAGTATAAGTGGCTGTTTTAATAGACACAATGAAAACCAATACTTGATTAGCAAAAATCCATAACACAAGCCAGAAAAATGTAGCAAAGTAAAGCAAAGTGAGCTAGTTTCTGATCATAAAATATTTATTAAGGTATACTTTAAGGAATATAGTGAATATAAAATTTAGGATCACAATATGAAGCAATTTCAATCTTCTTAAAAGTCAGTACAGCCCTCAATACTCTGCAGATGTAAAACCACTGGTAAGACTCACTAAAAGCAATTTGACTAGTACAGAAGTGGCTTTTTATGAACATTTACAACTAGAGCATGTGAATACCTCTGAACTGCAAAACCACACCACATTACACTAATGCAGTAACAATGCATTCATACTGTTCTCCTTAGTTATTAGTAGTCAACTTGCATAAAACACTAGGAAAAAAAGCACAATGGCGTTCACAAAATGGGCTTAAAATGAACCTGACCTTGCAAAACACACACTGTAATGGAAGAAGGGACATTAAAAAAAGTATTATGCATACTACAGAAGCTTCGTTCATTCCAAGAATCTCAAGTGTCATCTCTTTTTGTAAAATCAAATGACAAGAACCAGGCACAACTAATATTTGGGAGGCAGTGTGTAGCTAAAATCTCATTTAACTAATTAGTCAATGATTTCTAAAATCCCCATAAATCTTTTCTGTCCTTATTCAATGATTTTTAAAATCCCCATAAAACTTTTCTGTCCTGAGGTAGTTGCAAAATAAATCAAAATTTGGATATCAACTAGAGCTGAGGCTTCGACTTTTTAACTCATTAAAACTAGTTGTTATTCACAGAAACTACCTTTTGATATTTAAAAGACAGGTGAGAAATGGGCCTCTTACTACACATACAAGGTGATGGCTATGTGGGACAGAGGAGTGGCTTCAGAATGTGAGATATGGTCCACCATTGCTTCAACCCTCCCTTCCCATTTAGATTCTTTATTGTCCAAAAAGCCACCAGGAACAACAGGTGTAGACAGATCATCGTCCTTTGCTGTAGCCAGGGAAGAAAAGGTCAAGCAGGGTCTGCAGAATCTCATTGGGAATCATGATGTAATTCTGGCCAAGATCATGCCGGCAAGCAGGGCAGGAGAAAACCTGGGCCTTAAAGGAGCGCTGCAAGCAATCCTAAGATAAAAACAAAGAAACTCACACAAACACCCAACTTCATCAGAGTCAAGCATGTAGGAAAATACTCAACAATTTATACTTTTAATAGAAACTAGACCCCAATTGTTCTAAATGTATAAGGAAGACTAGCTAGAAAGGCCTGGATACTATAATGTCAGAAGTTGTGGCTTTAGTTCTACCTCCAATGCATATTGTAAGACTTGAGGTAAATGAGTTAAGTATTTTGTATTTCATTTTCCTCATCCAGTAAAATGGCAGGGTTAAAGAGAAGCATGCTTCCCACTGGCCTAATCTTCTAGGTTGGACATTGATCCTGTTTTTTTTTTTTCTTTCTTTCTCCTAGAGCACTAAAGAAAAAGAAAATTTAGGATCCTCTGGCTTAAAACTAAGTTACATATTTTATCTAAGTTACAACTAAAACCAAGTTATGTGGTTTATAAATCATTTAATATATACTGAGTCTCCAAAAAATAGTTACACAAAACTAACTTACACAGGTTAGTAGCACCTATGGAGGTTTGTTTCCATTTTACATTGGAAACTTAAGTTCTGAATTAGGATCAGGACACAAAACCACCATTTGGTAGAGAAAGACTCCAGCCACAGCTTAACTAAAATTCAAATGAAACTTTCAGTTTATACTGTCATACATAAAATATAAGCTCAGCGATACTATAGTTTCATTTCAATCCCTTCTCAGTAAGTCTAAATGTGGTGGAATATCTCAAGAGATATATATCAGAATTACTATTACTGTTTACTGAAAACATTTATCAGCATGATGAAATTAAATGCTTCGGAAGTGGCAAGGTTTTATAACTATTTTCCTTCATGGAAAAATGTTATTCATATGCTAAAAATTGGTGGATGCAAAAACCCTGAAGGTCTATCACAGGAAATGAGAGGTGAGCTTTACTTACTTTACATACGTTGTGCAAGCACTCTGTTGTCACTGGCTGGTAAACTAATTCCTGGCAGCAAACACACATAAAAGACTGTTCCAACTTTTTCAAAAAATTCTACAATGGCAACCAAGGGAAAGGAAAAAAAAAAAAGGTTAGCAGTTTTTAATATACTAATAAAATTCTACATAGGAACAAAAAAAGTCTCTGTCACATTAATTTAATATGCTTGCTATTAAGGAAATCAAACAGTGATTTTAACTACCTAAGACAAGCAGACTTATACAATAAAACTTGAAGAAGCCCATCTAAATTTCATATCCAAGGCAATCATTTCTTTTTTGTTTCAGGTTTTTGTTTTGTTGTCTTTTTGACAGGGTCTCCTATGAGGCACAATCCTCAGTTCAACCTATGCTTCCCAAGTGTTTAGATTATAGGCACATGGTTCCACACTCAGCTATTTTTCACTTAAAATAAAAAAATCAACGTTGGAAGTATAGCTCAGAGCCTACCACATACATGGCCTTGGGTTCCATAGTCACTGTGGTAAAAGCTAATAAAAACATTGTCTCAAGGTCATTACATACTAATGTCTTGTCCTCATAAGCTGCTCTAGTAGATGAAAAAACATTTAATCTTTTGCTGCTACTCAGATTATTTTAAGATTTTACATCAATGTGAATTAGGTTCAGGCATTCAATAAAAAAAAATCTAAGAAGTTTAACATTTGTATGGGCATTTACATTTATTCGTTTCTTTTCTTTTTTGTTTTAGTGCTAGTACTGGGGTTTGAACTCAGGACCTTGAGCTCAGGACTTGACTTTTTTTTGCTCAAGGCCAGCATTCTACCATTTACGCCACATCATCACTTTCTTATTTTACTTGAAAAAAATATTTTTAAGTAGTTCTACAAAAGGGTTTCAAGGGCTGGGAATGTGGCTTAGTGTCAGAATGTTGCCAGCATGCATGAAGCCCTGGGTTTAATTCTCAGTACCACATAAACAGAAAAAGCCAGAAGCGAAGCTGTGGCTCAAATGGTAGAGTGCTAGCTTTGAGCAAAAGAAGCTCAGGGAGAATACCCAGGCCCTGAGTCCAAGCCCCAGGACTGGCAAAAGAAAGAAAGAAAGAAAGAAAAACATGTAAATTTATGTATAGAATTTGCATATCAATCAGTATTACTCTTCTGAAAGGTGGTGGCACTGGATGAAAAAACTGGATAGGATCACATTTTTTGTTTTGTTTTGTTTTTTGCCAGTCCTGGGGCTTGAACACTGAGCACTGTTCCGGCTTCTTTTTTGCTTAAGGACAGCCCTCTACTACTTGCGCCACAGTGCCACTTCTGGACTTTTCTGTTTATGTGGTGCTGAGGAATTGAGCCCAGGGATTCAGGTATACAAGATGAGTACTTTACCACTAGGCCATATTCCCAGCCCTAGGATCACATTTTAGCTGTGTATGTCATACTTTGTAAGAAAACTACTTTTTGTTGTTTGTTAATACAGTATTATCATTTAAAAAATCTTTACATACTGGTCCTTCTGCAAGAGACGCAAGCACTTCATCCCACAGCTTCTGGTTCTGACAGTCTTCTCTGATGAGGCGCTGCTGCTGTGGGGTGAGCTGGAAAGCCTCGACAGCTTCTGCTGGATCTGATGCTTTCACAATCTTGGAGGCACTTGGACATTCATCTAGATTTATTTTAAGAATATGCCAACAGATTTTCACAGTTTGCTCAGAACCACAATAATGAGTTAACTAGTGTCAGTAATGGTTAGCAGAAAGACAGCCACATGCAGCTATAACTGCCCGTGGAGTTTACGATATGACACTTTCTGCTCCCACGGCTCCAACACTATGAAAATACACAAAGAGACCCATCTCCCCCTGCAAAGCAATGCCAACAAACACCTTTAATTTTTTATTTCTTACAAATCTCATTTTGTCCTCTTAATATCTCTTTTGAAAAATGTACACTGTTAGCATATGTACTATGCAACTGTTACCCACCATCTGAAGTAGGCCTTTTTGTGGCTTCACTGGTCTGTTTCTTTGATGGTCCCTTGGTTTTCTTCCCTTCCTTATCTGATGGGTAACCTGCTGGATACTGGTGAGGAGGGAAGAAGGACAATTTAGATTTGTGGTTTCCAGAGAAGGAAGGGGGAAGAAGAGTCTATACTTTATCTTAGGTGAGCACCTTACCACTAGGCCATATTCCCAGCCCCTATACTTTTATCTAAACTGAGAATTTACATAAAAGAAATTCATATTAAAAATAGAATTTAAAGGCTATTCAAATCCCAAATTCCACATAAAGTCTTGGGTTGTGTGTATTGGTCCTAGAGTTTGAACTCAGGGCCTGTTTGCCACTTGAGCCTTGTCTACCTTGTTTACCACTTAAGCCAAAGTTCTACTTCCAGTTTTCTGGTGGCTAATTGGAAATAAGAGTCTCATAGACTTTCTTGCCCTGGCTGGCTTTGAACCATAATTCTCAGATCTCAACCTCCTCAGTAGGTAGTATGAGAGGCATGAGACACCAGTGCCCAGCTAAATCATACAGTTTTGACTGCTAAAACATTCCATTTTATAATACAATAATCTTAGTTTCAGATCTAATAGAGGTAAGAAATCTTCATGTATTTTGCTAGGTGGATTGAACACTTAAGAAAAGGAGAATTTAGATATGAAGGTGAGAATCACAAAGCACAAAAACGGTAGTACTCAACTACATAGAATAATTTTAAATTGAGGAGTCAATCTAAAAATCAAAAACCTAAATGCCAAACTTCTCATTTCTCGGGGCTGGGAATATGGCCTAGGGGCAAGAGTGCTTGCCTCATATACATGAAGCCCAGGGTTCGATTCCTCAGCACCACGTATATAGAAAATGGCCAGAAGTGGTGCTGTGGCTCAAGTGGCAGATGAGCCTTGAGCAAAAAGCCAGGGATAAAGCTCAGGCCCTGAGTTCAAGGCCCAGGACTGCCCCCCTCCTCCCAAAATCTATGCTTATATTTTAATAGCTACCTTTTTATGTGTGTGGTACGTGTTTTTGGGTAACCCTCATGTTTAAAGCTCAATGTGTTTCTGGTCTCAATGGTGGTGTTATTAATTCATCATGGCATATGAGCTTTTATGCTGCTCCTTCTCAGTTTCAAATCTCACTTATCCAGAACTTAAACACTGGGATCTGAAAACACTTTTCAAAATGAATTTGGCAATGGTTTAAAAAAAATTTGTTCACAAAGAATTATTTTGATAATTACTTTAGCAGCTGATGGAGCTTGTTCAAACAATCAATTTCTTGAATTAAAAAACAGAAACAGATTTGCACTAGAAGACACACACTCACCTGCCTGGGGTGGTCAGACACTGCCCATAGTTCAGCCCCTACACATGCAGTGTGGGCAGAGCCAGGGGAAATGACAAAGCTGGCAGTCTTTACAGGAAGCATAATGATAGGGAATGGATGAACTCAAACCATGCTTGGAAATCACTGTCAGGGACAGAGTCTGGGGTACACAGGCAGCAAAGGGGAATGCAGCCACATCATCAAGTATGCACACAAAACCAACAAAGTCATGAGTTCATAGCTGAGCATGGGCAAAGGGGGGAAAAGGCAAAAGCATTCAAAGTGGTGGCAGGGCAGGGAGGCAGCTTTGCAGGGAAGAGAGAAAAGGGGTGAGGAAAAGTGAGAAGGGTAGGAAGCAGAACATTCTTATAAGCCACCTCCTCCCCCACTTCCCCTACCAGAAACACACCCTCTTCTATGCCATGTAGGACAGAAATTATTTTTAAGGACTTCTAACCTAAATTTTTTGAGTCCCTTTCCCTTATACCTCAAATAAAATCGGAAATATTTTACTTTTCTTTGACAGCTCGTTTTCCCCAACTTATAACCCTTGGTTCTAGGCAGGCTGACACCTAGGATGCTACCCTCTACCCCCTTTCTCCCAAATACTTTCATACCTCCTAAGAGTCCAACGATCAATGGCTATGAGTTATATAAGTGTTAAGGATTTTTATAAACACATGGGTAGCCTAGACAAATGTAATCTAACCTGTAAACGCAGACATAATCTCCTTGATCGTTCTATTCCTTCTGAGGTCCAAGGTGCAGGTTCAACATCATCCCTTCTCAAAAGATAGCGCCAAACCAAGAAACCATGGCTGGATGAAATCTCTGGCCAGTATTTCACCACCTATATCATAACATTTCAGTACTGGATTGAGATTTAAAATTTATTTTTATATAATGTCATCATGTTAGTGGCTTAAGTAAACTTGGTAGAATTAAATGTAATCAGAAGATATTTGCTTTGCTATAAGAAGAGCACAGTCAAGAGTGTTCACTAGATTATTTCCTATTAAGATAGTTCCTATATAAGCATATATTGCTATAAATATATTAACAAAAACAAAATCATGCTGATGAACAGAATTTTGTGAATTAGGTAGATAAATATGGTGGCAATTTGATGTCTTTATTTTTGAAATAAAAGATACAAATCAATTTTTAATGTCAAAACATATTTTGCTTTGAAATCTATTGCAATCATTAAAATTAAAAGCACTCTGAAAAAATATACAAGAAACAATGCCTATAGTTGTCAAGTTACTCATTATAGAGAATACTTAGTTTTTAAAAAAATGCTTGGGATTGATTGTAGCTCACTGGTAGAGTGCTTATCCCTACACTACTTTAAAAAAAAAAAAAAAGGAAAAGTCATTGTGACTCCAAATCTAACTCCAAATAAACTCTTTCTGAAAAGTATCAAAGTTGGGCTGGAGGCTTGACTCAAATGGTAGCACTTCCAGCTATGAACAAGTAAGTATCACAATTAACAGTTCACTTTATGAATTTTTTGGCCAGTCCTGGGGCTTGGACTCAGGGCCTGAGCACTGTCCCTGGCTTCTTTTTGCTCAAGGCTAGCACTCTGCCACTTGAGCCACAGCGCCACTTCTGGCCGTTTTCTGTATATGTGGTGCTGGGGCCTCATGTATACGAGGCAAGCACTCTTGCCACTAGGCCATATCCCCAGCCCCGAATTTGTTATATTTTCAGAGAAAGAAATGCCAGGTAATATGGTCTATTCTTTCCTCTTAGCCCACCCACAATAGTTCTTTGTGGCAACCCTATTTTGAAAGCCCAGGAAGAATGACTAACAAGATGTCATGCCAGATAGAGCACCTTATAAATGCCATCATATCTGTTGCCTTCTTCAGGAGCATATTTGCTGATCTTCCTCCCTTTAAAACTGCGTATCACTCTGACTGGCTTACCAGCTCTCCAATTTCGAGACTCTGCTCCAACTTTATCATCCAATGGAGCATCACAGTTTAGGGCCAATGCCCTAAAAAAAAATGAAACAAAGTCTTTATACCAAGTAATCTTTTTCCAAGTATATAATCGAGTCATTGGGTCAGTTAAAAGGTGAATTATGCCTTACCTGATGGTTAAGATTCTATGATTCTTTCCATATTATTCCAGATAATAGGATTATGCTTTCCCCCACCAGCAGAGAAGACAAATCAGTTTTCTGATGTCACCCCTAAGCCAGGGGATTGGTTGTCAGATAGCCTGTAGGGTTCTTCTGAAAGTAATAACATCTGTGCCACGTATAATAGAAAACAACTACAAATACATGGAATTTGCTTTAAATTAACGTTTGTTGAGGGAAGGGAGAACGTTGGAAAACTAAAGCAAGTGACTGTTTGTTATTCTTGGTAAGGGAATGAGGTAAATTTCTGGAATAATGTAGAAAGAAATCTAGAAAAATAAATTTGTCAGTAAGGTGCAAATGACCTTTAGGTTTACTTCCCATATTCCAGATAGCAAAATTCTGACATGTTTAAGGGTATTATAATGACATGTTTAAGGGTATTACAAACAAATGCAATACAAAAGTATTTTTTAAGTTCTCCATAAAAAGATAAAACTGAAGCCCTAAAATGCCTGTGCTAACTCATAACAATAAAGATGTCTGGTGCTTGAGATCACTAGTTTAATGATGACACATAGACCGAGTTAGAAGGAACACCAGATGTTAACTGAAAGCTTCCTTAGTATGTTGTATGTTCACTCACAGGAATGGATCAGTGAGTTTATTAGATGTTATAAGACTTTTCTTGGGAGAACTCAAGTCTTATTGAAAATATTGCTTAAAATTAGTATTTCCTTGTAAGACATCTCCTTCCTAACTTAAGTGATAAAACATAGAATATACAAGGTTATAAAAATGTATATAGTCAACTGGTAGAATCTGGTATGATACAATTTAAAATTTCAGGATGAAGTTCTCTTTATGTAGGCTCAAATAAAAAATAGCCCTTAGGGCTGGGAGTGTGGTTTAGTGGTAGAGTGCATGCATGCATGAAGCCCTGGGTTCAATTCCTCAGTACCACATGAACAGAAAAAGCCAGAAATGGCACTGTGGCTCAAGTGGTAGAGTGCTAGCCTTGAGCACAGAGAGGCTCAGAGACAGTGCCCAGGCCCTGAGTTCAAGCCCCAGAACTGGCAAAAAAAAAAAAGCCCTTAAGATTATGACTAATCTATTGAAAAGGAATTGCTTGATCAGAGTTTTTTTTTTTTAAAGTAAGTGAGGTTTTTAAAAGATTTGCTTTTTAAAATAACTTTTGTAGCTATCATCCAAGAGGTAAGCTTACTAAGCCATCTTTATCTAAAGGAGAAATACGAGAGCGGAAGAAAATACAGCCATCAATTCTAGGACTATTGGCATATTTTACATGGAATACCTGTAGGTAATTACCTATAGGTAATTCATCTTCCTGAGGAGCTAGGGTAAGTATTCACTCATGTCACTGAGTGACAGGTTCTACAGCTCCCAGGTACCAGTAGTCATAATTACTGCTACCACTAATGGCCTGTCAACTAATTTCTGTCTTCAGGTAAGTATACGGGCTGTTCAAGAATGCGAACGAGTGCAGAGAATGAAAGGAGGCAGAAAGGCAGTAAAGCTCTTTCACTACAATAGCATTACTTCCTATTAGCAGAGAAGCAAAGACAAATACACCACACACTACTTGGGAAAGAGTACACTACTAGTCAGAGCTAAAGACTTTTCACTTCAGTTTTGATGTTCATGAGATATATTTAAAGATGAATAAATAAAGTAACCAACTGGATGTTAAGGTGGGTTATAATCTCTATACAAGCTAACCCTAAAGTGTTCTCAGTTAACATTTCATTTTCAGAATCTTTCTTTTATAAGCAAATGTTTTTCCTGGTTGTCAATTTTTTTTTTTTTTTTTTTACTAAGGAGACTGTAACAGTATTTATAGGATTGTCCAAAATTTAAAATGAATCTACTATGTGTATTACAGGCGTGGGTCATTATGAAAGAAGTTTCATTCAAGCAAAATAGTCCATAATTATTAACAAAAAATATAATTTTCAGATTTGAAAACTTAAAGCCCCTTTGAAAATTTAAGATATATTTTCATTGAGAAAAAGCATCAGAATTTTTCTAACATCTTTTAAGATTGTTCTGCCTGATGAGCAGCCTTCTAGACAGAAAAAGAACATCTAGGGACTGGACTCCTACCTCAGGAATGATTCCACCAGCAAATCTGACCTGTCTCCTCTGCTGGTTCAGTAAAATAATCCTACTGTCAGAAATAATATACAAGACATAAAAACAGAGATTCTATGGAACTCAGTATGCAATAAAATTTTGAAACCATACGGGTATATTCCTTATTTCATACGGTAATCAGAAATAAAGGGGAGAATAAAAACCGAATGATTTAGGATGAAACCTACTTACTTTTATTCAATACAAAAAATATTCTTAATAAGATACAATTTTTTTTTATAAAATGATCAGAGAAATTTTACTAACAAGTTATAATATGATAATTGCCATCTGAGGGCAATACTGACAATACTGACCTTAGAATGCATTTACAAATTAAGTTGTACTGAAATAATCAAATTTTGTGTTCCCCTTGGAGCTAAGATATTGTTAATATTTCTATATAATAAAGGTCAGTACAAGGTAGCTTTTGTTATGCCTTAAGAGGATTTAGTTTAAAAAGATCACTTAAATCAACATTACCTTTTATAACACTGAGAAGATACCTTATTAATATGAAAAAGTACTTTGAGTGCAGTTTTGATGAAGTTTTATGATATTTCACCTATGTGGCATTTAAACATAAGCCCGATTCACACTTATTTTCAACTAAAAAGAAGTTTATCACTTTAAAATATAAATCTGTGTGGTTTAGCAGATCTTTGTAGTTTTGACTAGTGGGAATAGCCACCTTGTTTTCCATTTTATTTCAAATATATAGGCTGCCTTCAAAATCATCAAGTTTTCAAATGCCCAGGGCATATATTAAGTAGGATAAGGCACTGTGTCATTTAAAAGTGAACAATATTAAGAAGCTAGGATGCTTATATAAATTATATAAGCAGGCAATAGAATTTTCATTTCTGATCTTTACCTCTTAATTTAATTTTCTGCCCTGCACTCTGTCACAAGTCATAACCTGCAAGTTTAATTGTTCAGTAATCAAACTTTTATACAACATCCAAATACAAAAGTCTTTATAGTAGTACCTGTTCATATTTGTTAATGTTTGATCAGCTGATGGTGCACCAATTCTTTTATTACCAGCAAGATTTTTACCACCACTTCCAGTGTATGTGAATTCATCACCTCGGTCCTACAGGAAAATATTTTCACAAGACAATAACTAAGCAAGAGCATAACTTCACTCATTTTTATTTTAAAGTCAGAATTTGGATAGGATATTATGAATTGACATGTTCTCTCATGGTATCTAGGAAAATAAGACAAAATTCAATTACAATTATGCAAATCTACCTTAAGATATCACTTGTCCTGATAGTGAAAATATCTGAAGTTCTAATTTCCAACAGCTCCAAACTTGGTTATACTCAGGGTATGTATGTAGGCAAATAATCTCCAGAATAAGAGAAGGTCTTATGGGTTGGAAATACTCTATTTCAATATCAAACGAGCTTATAGGCTCTTTACAGATAGTACCACTTCCACTAACAGTCCCTAGCTGAATTTTCAGCTGTCATCTCCACCATATCTAAGTTTGCTGCTGAAGATTCAAATTCTGATACTGATATTAAATTATTTCAGTTCATTTTATTTTTTGTGCTGGTCTTCTGTCTGGGCCTGGGCATTGTCCTTGAGCTTTTTTTGCTCAAGGCTAGGGCTCTATTACTTAAGCCACAGCTTCACTTCCAGCTTTTCTGATGGTTAGAGATAGAGTCTCATGGAATTTCCTACCCTGGATGGTTTCAAGCTATGTATGATGCTTGGATCTCAGCCTCCTGGGTAGTTAGGAATACAGGTATGAGTCACTGGCACCCAGAAATATTAAATAAATTTTGTAAATCAAGTTTACCTAAAAACTTCTTATTAGAATTCTATTAACATAGTTTTCTACATGTCATACTTCTTTAAGTTCTTCCATAATACTTTTTTTTTTTTTTTTTTTTTTTGCCAGTCCTGGGGCTTGGACTCAGGGCCTGAGCATTGTCCCTGGCTTCTTTTTGCTCAAGGCTAGCACTCGGCCACTTGAGCCACAGCGCCACTTCTGGCCGTTTTCTGTATATGTGGTGCTGGGGAATTGAACCCCGGGCCTCATGTATACAAGGCAAGCACTCTTGCCACTAGGCCATATCCCCAGCTCCTTCCATAATACTTTTGAGTAAAAGAATAGTTTACTATTAAAAAGCAATCTAGATAAGAATTTGAAAATTGAGGAAGTGGCGCTGTGGCTCAAGAGGCAGAGTGCTAGCCTTGAGATGAAGAGCTCAGGGACAGTGCCCAGGCCCAAAGCTCAAGCGCCATGACTAACCAAAAAAATTGAAAATTGAAAGTAGTAGTTACTATCTACTAAATGTGAAGAAAAAGTGCTCAAGCTGGTTGTTACATAAACCAGCTCTATATGTATTAAGTTTATATAAGAATGAGGAAATTAGAGTCTTAGGGACTTTCCTGCCCAAAGTTTTTTGTTTTTTTATTGCCAATCCTGGGGCTTGAACTCAGGATGTGGGCACTGTCCCTGAGCTTCTTTTGGTTAATGCTAGCACTCTACCACTTGAGCCACAGTGCCACTTCCAGCCTTTTCTCTTTATGTGGTACTGAGGAATCGAACCTAGGAATTAATGCATGCTAGGCAAGCACTCTACCACTAAGCCCCATTCCCAGCCCCCACACTCAAGGTATCTTTGGACCTCAATCTTTAGCCTCCTGAGTAGCTATGATTACAGGCATGAAACACCAGTGCCCATCTTGTCTACTAATTTTTACTTGCTACCAAGGTCAGGTATCTTGTTTTCTTTTGATTTAAGCTTAATTAAAATCGAGGGTTAAAGCTGGTGACATAAATCAGGCATGGTGGTATGTGCCTCTAATTCTAGCACTTGGAAGGCAGATATAAGTGGACTGAATTGGAGTTTAAGGCCAGCCTCAAAACAAACTAATAAGTGTGTTTTTATGGGTCCAAAAACCTTGGAAGTTCTCTTTTTTAAAGTTCTATTTAAAGGAACTCTAAGTACATGTAAGTATAACAGTCCAGAAAACTTAAACTGATCAGAAACAATCTGTACATAGTATGGAATTAATTAGAAACAACCTTGAACACAGTGCCTGAATTGATTCCACAATACTAAGACTTAAAACTACCAACCTTTTAAATCATGACAGTACTATCAAGACGTAGTGAGGACTATGACAGAATAAACACATTATAAGTTAAACTGTGCGTAAAGCAAAAGAATTAAAAAAACCTTCTTGAGGGAAGGGATGGACTTGGGAATGATGGAGAAGGATGGCAATGCCTTTGTATAATTACTTAAAGAAAATTTTGAAAAATAAAAAGAAAACCAAAGCCAGTGCTAGTGGCTTATGCCTGGAATTGTAGCTACTTAAAAATGACTGAGATTTGAGGATCATGGTTTAAAACCAGCAGGAAGTCAATGAGACAATTCGAGCCACAGCTCCACTTCCGGCTTTTTGTGGTTAGATGAAGGTAAGCGGTAGAGCATTATCCTTGAGCACAAAAGCCATAAACAATATAAAACAAAACCTCAGATTGCTTTTTAAGCAGCATATAACCAAAATAATTAGGGATTGAGAATAACAGTTAAATTTCTATCTCACTAACTCAGCTGTACTTCAACTATAATAACAAAACTAATATATATATATTTGTTATTGTTGTTGTTTTGGCCAGTCGTGGAGCTTGAACTCAAGGCCTGGCTTCTTTTTGCTCAAAGCTAGCACTCTACCACTTGAGCCACAGCGCCACTTCTGGCTTTTTCCATATATGTGGTACTGAGGAATCGAACCCAGGGCTTCATGTATATGATATACATGAAGCACTCTACCAAATTCCCAGCCCCCAAAACTATACATTTCTTCTTCTTCTTCCTTCTTTTTTCCTCCTCCTCCTCCTCCTCCTCCTCCTCCTCCTCCTCCTCCTCCTCCTCCTCCTCCTCCTCCTCCTCCTCCCCCTCCCCCTCCCCCTCCCCCTCCTTCTCCTCCTCCTCTCTTTTTCTTCTTCTCCTTCTTCTTTTTTTTGTGGGTCATGGGACTTGAACTCAGGGCCTGGATGCTATCCCTGAGCTTTTTCACTCAAGGCTAGTGTTCTACCACTTGAGCCACATCACCACTTCCAGTTTTCTGGTGGTTATTAAAGAGTCTCATGGACTTTCCTGCCCCAGGCTGGCTTTGAACCATAATCCTCAGATCTCAGCCTCCTGAGTACCTAGGATTATAGGCATGAGCCACCAACAGCCAGCAAAGTGTATTTTCTTTAAATTTACAAAGGTGATGTACATAGAAAAGTGTATATTTTCACAAGGAAAATGATTTGCTATCCTATTAGAACTTAGACAATACACCTTTAGATCATTTTTTTTTCCTGTGGAAAAATGATTAGCCTTGATTTGTTGCATCTTCTAGTCCATGAGCCACTAAACTGTCCCTAGAGCAGTACCCTAAAAAAGACTGCTGCCTAGGAAGGGAGCATATAGAGAACTGTATACCACAGGAGAAAAAGGTGCCATCTCAGAAGAACATACTTTCCCAATCTCTATTCTACCTTCCAAGCTACTAAAGCAGTGGCATAGCACCAACTGGGCACTTCCATCCCTGCCACCATCCCCATCTTTCTTAGCCTGTTAACTTAAATATTATCCAATCAGCCATCTAAAAGCACAGGACGTCTTTAATTTCTAATACAGTGATTTAATTTCTAATAAAGTGAAGCTGCAGCGGGGAGGGAATGTGGGAGAAAAATGAGGGAGGGGGTAACAGTGCTCGACAAGAAATATACTCACTACCTTATGTATATAACTGTAACCACTCTGTACATCACCTTGACAAAATTGTATTAAAGAAAATAAAGTGAAGCTGCAACTGTTTTAAAAGGATTTGTAAACAATGCACCACAAATAATCTTTCAATAGTTCTCAAATACACAAAAATCAAAATTAGCTAAATCAGTACATGTAAAGATTAGATGCTTAAAGTGATTTCTCTTATAAGTTGTATAGAACCAAGTACTATAACGGAAAGTCTATGTTACCAGGAGAGAATAATAGAGTTTGATGTATCCTAGACAAAGTATCTGTATTTTATAGAACAAGACAGGTTCTGAAGAACAAGGTCATATAATCACTTACTACTTCATCTGCAAATCCTCCAGCCAAGACAAGAGAATAAGCCCCATCATTGCTGCGACCATGAATTCCACCAACATGGGGTCTATGAACACCTGCTTCGCTCACCTATAAATTAAGTAAAAAAGCCTCTCACAGTACTTTTTTTAAGAGTTAACTTACAGTTAACAAATGCTTTCACATACTATTGAACTCTAAAAAACCAAATGCTGTATCTCACTCAAGAGTTCTATCTTCTGCTCTTTTTTGTTTTCCCCAAACAAATTCTAAAGTTACAGTGCTTACAAGCCTAGAATTCTGAGCTTAAAAATAATGACTAAATAATCATTACTTTATGTAACTGGAACTTCCAGCTCAATTCAGCTCAAGAACTATCTGCAGTGCAGACCTCTTCACCCTTGTTGTTTATCGTATTTGATAGCATATGTTTCCTAACCAGTTTTCAAGGCAAGCATGGCAGCAATCCTTTTAACCTCATTCTTCTACATTATTACTCAAAGCCATTTATCCCAGGACTACTGTGATTCTGTCTCCTAAACTCAAACCTATCTTTTTCAACATCCATTGCTCAGTCTTGGTTTGATACATGAATGCTTAAAATAGCCAGTACTTTTGCACTAACTGCATCCAGTTTTGTTCCTTTAAACCCATTCTATCTAGCATAAAAAGAATTATTCGATGTTTGATTTCTAACAGCTTAAAATATATTACATGGCATCATAGTAACAAGCCAAAGTTAAGCATTATAAATTACCCTCTCTTACTCTGGCTCCTCTCTACTTTCCCAGATTCATCTGTAGCCTCTTTTTCATTCATCCTCTATATTTCAGTCAAAACTACTCAGTGTTACCAAACATACTATCCATTTCTCATTCAGTTATGCTATTCTATTTCAGTGGCCTACTGCTTTTTCTAATCTTGAATTCTGCCTCATTGAAACATGTGCCCCTTCTTTGTTCTTTGAACTCCCTAGGAAAAGTATTGTAACTCATCGGTATATCATCCATTTGTTCTTGGATTAAAAGACCCTGAAATTCAAACTTAAAAAGTATTCTTTGGAATAGGAGACCTTTGAGAAACCAACGAGAAACCAGTAAGACCAACTGAACCTGAAAAGGCTTGGGCCTGGAATCTAGAGTGAAAGTTCACTTCAAAAACAAACAAACAAACAATCAAACAACAACAACAACAAACCCCAAATATAAAACATACCTGAACTCTAAATCTCCAAGTTGACCCAACAGGAATACCAGGAATAGGTCCATAATGATTAGAAGGGACAATAGTACATTCTTTTGTACGACCAACACAAGCCATTCCCTGTAAGTCATAAAACAAAATGTTTGAGGCTGGGAATATGGCCTACTGGCAAGAGTGCTTGCCTCATATACATGAGGCCCTGGGTTCGATTCCTCAGCACCACATGTATAGAAAAGGCCAGAAGTGGTGCTGTGGCTCAAGTGGTAGAGTGCTAGCCTTGAGCAAAAAGAAGCCAGGGGCAGTGCTCAGGCCCTGAGTTGAAGGCCCAGGACTGGCAACAAAACAAACAAATAAAAAACAAAGTGTTTAAGAAACCAATTATGTTGAATCTTAATGATTTACTCACATCTATTTCCATAAATTTAACAAAGATAAAAATCTAGCTATGGATGCATCACTGATATTAACTATTAATTATTATGTTGTTTAACATCTTTAATAACTATGGTATTGAAACATTCTATACTATAAATTGTTGCTAAGGAAAAAACATCAGAGATTTGTCTTTTACCCTGCCCCAGTCTCTCCGGCTTTCAGTACTAGAAGAAGGCATCTTTGCTTTCTTTTTACTCATCTTGAGTTTTTCTCCAGCCTTTACAACCTCACTGGAATCAGTTTTACAGGAAGGACAATACCTTTAAATAAAGAAAAAGAAATTTTGACAATATTAAATCTAGCCAATAATTGGTAACAACGTAGCAGCTTTTTCAGATTAGGTCAGGTTCTAAGATGTATTAGTTGGGTTATATTATACAGCCTCAGCTAGCATTAAAGTATTAAACTTTTTGGGGCTGGGAATATGCCCTAGTGGCAAGAGTGCTTGTCTCTAGTATTAAACTTTTTATTTTATTTAATTTTTTGTTGTTGTTTTTTTTGCCAGTTCTGGGCTTTGGACTCAGGGCCTGAGCACTGTCCCTGGCTTCTTTTTTCTCAAGGCTAGCACTCTGCCACTTGAGCCATACCACCACTTCTGGCAGTTTTCTATATATGTGGTGCTGGGGAATCAAACCCAGGGCTTCATGTTTACAAGGCTAAGCACTCTTGCCACTAGGCCACATTCCCAGCCCCAGTATAAAACTTTTTAAAGCCTTTATATGATTAGCTAGCTACAAAAAAATTGTCATTGTGTTAGTGACTTAAAAAGTTGTGTTTTTTACATATATATATTTTTTATTATCAAACTGAATTACAGAGAGGTTACAGTTTCATACATTAGGCATTGGATACATTTCTTGTACTGTTTGTTACCTCGTCCCTCATTCCCCCCTCCCCCAAAAAGTTCAGTGTTATAAATCCTCACATTTAGTTCAAAAGCCAGACAGGACTGTGAAATTCAAATGGATCCATAAACTCTAATCTCACTAACCCTGAGAACTAAAATTATTCACTTGAAATTCTAATCATTAAAATAAAAGTGGAAAGAATCAATGCTTCTAGATAAAATACTGAACTGTGCAATAGGTATGATACATCTCTACATCTAACTTGGTTAGAGTAAAAACTATACATGACATCAAAAATGTGTGTTTATATTCACTTGGCTAATTTTAATCCTTTCTACTTGTTTGTCTTTTCTCGTGAATTGTCTTAATCTTTTCTTGGGGGTTAGGGGGTAGCAGAAGGAGGATGCTCTACTGGGATTTGCACATAGAGCCTCATGCTTGCTAAAGTGGCATTCTACTACTTGAGCCACACCTCCAGCCCTTTTTGGTCTCAGGTTTTTCTCTGGGGCCTGCCTTGCATGTTGATCTCCTGATCTAGATTTCTACATGGCTAGAATCACAGGTGTACACCAACATCCCTGGTTTACTGATTGAGAAGGGTGTGTGTGGGGGGGGTCTCAAAACCTTTTTACTCTGCTGGCCTCAAACCATGATCCTCTCAGTGTTTGCATCCCAAGTAGTTGGGCTTATGGTTGGGATTAGGCTATTGTGCCTATGTCTACAAAATGAGATAGGGCTACTCATGTGTCACTGAAAAATAGGCAAGTTTGAGTATGCTAATAAAGTTCTAATGGCCATTCCTAATTAAAATGAATTTGCCAAAAATTTCCATTTCACAATCTACTCCAAATGGCCTTTTGAGCAAAGAAGACATTTATGCCCACTGGTCAATCCCAAGGAACCATGAAATATTTTGTTTGGCATGATGTAGCAGAAAACCCTACATAATTCAGATCCTAAAGTTTTGAAAATTATGTCTACGAAGACACTATAAGTTAAAATCACTCCTCCCAAATACCTTTTAAAGAATCAGAAATATATACCTCCCTGAAACAATGGGAAACAAAAATATGAGAATATGGTTAAAATTCAGACAGTGACCAAGTAAGATAGTAGTAAGAGATATCATGAAAAAGTAATATCCTTTATCACTTTCTCTCACTCCTATAACTTCTGCTGTAATACAGCAAATATCTTTCTAATAGGTCAAAGAAAGACAAATAATAACATGCAAGGTCCTCCACAAGTTAGCATTTCGAGAAAAGAAGTAATATTCAGATTTATGCTTTTGAAAGAAACAGGCTCTATATTGGATTGGAGAAGGAACTAGGGGGAGGGTAGTTAAAATGGATCCAAGCCTGCCTGCTGTCCATGGCTTAAATCAGGAGTCCTAGCTACTCAGGAGTCAGATCTGAGGATTGAGGTTTGAATCCAGTCATGGCAGACAAAAACCAAGAACTTCTAACCAGTAAAAAGCCAGAAGTTGAGCTGTGGAAGTTGTGGAGTGCCACCTTTGAGTAAAAAAAGTTGAGCAAGAGCATGGGTGAGCAAGGGCTAGAGTTCAAGTTTCAGTACTCCCGTATAGCTTACACCTACACCTACACACACACATAGACACAAAATGGAGCCAGAACCCAGCTCAGAATTCATTATAGTATGTGAATAAATATATCAATGCCAAGTATCCATTGGCTATAACATTTAAAGCACTTTATTTAATATATATTATTTATCTTTACAAATCTACTTTCAGAAGTTCAAATATCCATTTCATACTCAATTCTTTACAAAGTTAAGAACAATAAAATCTTGGCAATCATACCAATATTCTTCTTCTGGTATTTTCTCCAATGGTGGGTTCAGGCAGTAAATATGATAGGCCATATTACATTCATCACACAGAAGCTGCATATTGGGTTCCCGTTTCTCACCACATTTATGACAAGAGCATGTATGGCATTTCTTATCTGGGTCTCCTCCACACAGGTCACATTCAGGGTCATTTTTCCCTATTAAGAACAAAATTACAATAACTCTTACTTTAAAATAACTTTTAGATCAATTAATGTCACAAAGAAAACTCCTTAGAAATAGCATATAGGTATTCTTTTCATTTTTTTAGACTAAAAGAAAGGAATCAAGAGAAATTAGTCAGGTGTGCAGGCCTTAAGTATAAACACCTGAGGCTCATGGTAGACTTACTAAATCAGAATTTCTGGGGTAGTGCCTAAGCAGATGCCAGTGATAAATGGGATGAGAATAATACACAATTTTGCCTTAAACGTTACATATACATTGACTCACAGAGTTCCCCAACTGTGCACCAACATACCCAAGGGCAGGGTGGAAAACTCACTGGGACACCATAGGATATCCTAAAATTTCAAGGGAAATATCATTTGTTAAACAGTTACTTTAAATGGAACAATTTGGTATTTCTTTTAGCCTATGGATGCCAAAAAACTTGCTGAGTAAGCCAGGTGCCAGGGGCTCATGCTAATAATCCTAGCTACTCAGAAGGCTGAGATTTAGGATCATGGTTTGAAGCCAGCCAGGACAGGAAAGTCCCCTTGTGACTCTTATCTCCAAAACTGGAAGTGGAGTTGTAGCCCAAAGTGGTAGAGGGCTATCCTTGAGCAGAACCAAACTAACCCCCCCACCCCCACCCCACCCCCCCAAAAAATACTGGGTTATCAGTGGCTCACTGAACCATGGAAGTTTGCAAAACACTGAGCAAGACCTTAGGTATATTAGAGTTAACACCTTGGGCCTTTAACCTATTAGATTGGGAAGAAACAAATAAATATTCGTAATTGCTAGGGATTTAGAGTAACTGACACACAATGCCAGTTGATAAACATTTGAAAGGCCATTTAACATACTCAGAAAAATGTATTGGAAAGAATCCCTTCTTACTACTGTTATCTTGAAAATAAATTTGTGTGGTCTACAGTTTTATCACAGCTCCCAAATTATTCACTGATCAGTAAAAATCAAATTTCCGTCATGTACACACATGCAGTCTAAGCTAAAAAGAAAATTTCATACTTAAAAACTTTCCATCTGCAAATGAAATAGGATGGGCTCCAGGCTTCTCAATTTTGAAGATTTCTTCTATAAATATTACTCTGCAGTCATTTAATGTTCCTTCAGAACCCCTGTTTAAAAGAGAAAGAAAGGTTAATTTTCCCCCAAAATATCTAAACCAAATTGCAAATAATAACAATTAGGAGCCAGTTTGGAAACTCAGTATTTGCCCACTTTCTTCTTCTTTTTTGCCTGTCCTGGGGCTTCAACTCAGGGCCTGGGTGCTGTCCCTGAGCTTCTTTTCTTTTGCTTTAACACTTGAGCCACAGTGCCTCTTCTGGCTTTTTCTGTGTATATGGTGCTGAGGAATGGAACCCAGGGCTTCATGCATGCTAGGCAAACACTCTACCACTAACCTTCATTCCCAGCCCTTGCCCACTTTCAAATTGAGATTACCGCCATTCCAATTACTCTCAACTATTGTTTCTACTAGTGGGGAAAGCTGCAATCTGTTAATATCCAAGGTATGTATAACTTTAGGAATATCATAAATATAACTTCACAACTTCATTATTTGGACTACTGGTAAAAAAGTAATTTTAGCTTAAATACTTTAGCTACCTTATCAATTAGAATGAAGTTTAAACATATTTCCATTAAAAGGTGAAAAAAACAAGATGATCTCTTTTTTAAAAGTCTGTCAGTGGTGGCTTATGCCTGTAACTATAGCTACTCAGGAACCAAGATTGTGGTATATCAGCCTGGATAAAAAGTTAAGAGATTCCCCCCCCCCCCCCCCAATGTATAAGCTTGGCAATGTATACTTGTCATCCCAGCAATGCTGGAAATGTAAATGAAGGAACACAACAGTGACTAGCCCCAGGCAATAACACAAGTCCCTATCCCAAAATTAAGAGCAAAGATAGGGCTGAAGCATAGCTCTTGCCTGCCAAGTGTTTATCCCTGAGTTCAAATCCCGATATTACAAAAAAAGTTTTAATAGGAAGTCATATTTGCCTGTCTTGATTTAACATTATTTACATATGCTTCTACAAAGTTTTCTACTATATATATTTCCCTTTTTGGTGTATATTTTCAGATATAGGGTACATACAAATTGAAGAATACTAAATTACTATTATTTTTGGTGCTGGTACCAGAGCTTGACCTCAGGGCTTTATGCTGTCCCCTTAGCTTTCTTGCTTATGGCTGGCACTTTTCCACTTGAGTTATGCCTCCAGCCCAATATTTTGCTTAATTATAGCTAGTAGCCATCCAGAACTTTCTGCCCGTTGCAGTTTTCACCTCTGGATCCTTGCCTCCTGTGAGCCACAAGTGCCTGGTTCTAAATCATCATCTGAAATGTTTCTTTTTACTTCTAGTAATACAGTCTACTACTTAGCATTCATCTGCTTGGAAACTTCCATCCTTTCAAAATGTTTAATAGTGAAGATAACACACAATTGTACACAGATAAATGGGTAGCTTAACCATGTTAAGATGTACATTCTTTAATTACCAGTCTTGACAGAAGTCCTACTCATGACTTCTTTACATAAAACGATGTAAAGTTCTGGGCTGGGAATGTGGCCTAGTGGCAACAGCACTTGCCTTGTATACTTGAAGCCCTGGGTTCGATTCCCCAGCACCACATATACAGAAAATGGCCAGAAGTGATGCTGTGACTCAAGTGGCAGAGTGCTAGCCTTGAGCAAAAAGAAGCCAGGGACAGTGCTCAGGCCCTGAGTCCAAGGCCCAGGACTGGCAAAAAAAAAAAAAAGATGTTGTTCAACAAATCAGTTTATAAGTACAATGCATCTTGATCACTGTCAGTCCTTTCATTCTCCTCCATTCCTAACCCAACCCTTCCTCTCAATTTTTTCTTAGTTTCCTAAGATATGTATTGAATACTATGACTGCATTCTCCCCCCTCCCTTTTCCTCTCTTCATTTGTCTTCTCCCCTGCCCTTGACCTCCTCCCTCCATTTTTCAAGCGCCAGTGCCCTGGTATTCATTTTGTTGGATGGTGAGTTTTTCCTAAGGAATTAATACCATTTGAATCTGCCTCTGCAAATACTATACTTTAGTGAATACATCTGTGTGTACTTGCATCCAACTGCGTTTACTTGCACACTTATAAAGTTGCTCTAGTTCTGGGCCTAACTTCACTTTACGTTAAAATTTTCCAAGTCTTTCCATTTCCTTATGAATGGAACAGTATCTTTCTTCCTAATAGATGAGTAAAATTCCATTGTGTATATATACCACATTTTCTTGGCCCATTCACCCCACTGAGGGGTATCTGGGCCGATTCCCTATCTTGGCTATGGTAAATAGTGTGCAATGAACATGGCTGTGCTAATGGCTTTACTGTAGTCTCACATCATGTTTTAGATAAATGCCCAATAATATTGCTAAATCAAATCTATGTTTAGTTTAGTTGTTTTTTTTTTTTTTGCCCGTCCTGGGGCTTGGACTCAGGGCCTGAGCACTGTCCCTGGCTTCTTTTTGCTCAAGGATAGTACTCTACCACTTGAGTCACAGCGCCACTTCTGGCCTTTTCTGTTTATGTGGTGCTAAGGAATCAAACCCAGGGCTTCATGTATATCACACAAGCACTTTACCACTAGGCCATATTCCCAGCCCCCTTCTTCAGCCCTTTCTATATTCTGGCTATTAGGTCATTTTCTGGTGTATGGCTGGTAAAAATCTTCAATTCTGTAGGCTGTCTTTTCAGGTTGTCAACTGTCCTTTGTCATGCAGAAACTTCTTAGTTTGATGCAATCCCATTTGTCAACTTTCACTTTGATTTGCCAAGGCTCAGAAACTGCACTCAGAAAGTTCCTGCTTCTGTAGAGGAGTTCTAATGTTCCTCCTTCTCCTTCCCATAGTTAGTTTCATGATTTCAGGTCTGGTCCACTCTGAGTTGATATTAGTATGGAGTGCATATATGGTTCTAGTTTCAGCTTTCCCAACACCATTTGTTGAAGAGGTTGTCTTTTTTCTACTCTACGCTTTTGGTTCTCTTAACAAATATTAAATGGCTGTAGACTTGTGTGTTTATTTCTGGGTTTTCTGTTCTGTTCCATTGATCCTTGGGCGTGTGTGTGTGTGTGTGTGTGTGTGTGTGTGTGTGTGTGTGCCAGTACGCTGTTTTTATTACTATAGCTCTGTAGTAGTGTTTGAAGTCTGCAATTTTTTTTTGCCAAAGACTGCTTTTGTGATTTGGACCTAATGGTTCCATATGGTCTTTGGCCTGTTTTTCCTATCTCAGTGAAGAATGACACTGGTATTTTGATGAGTATTGCATTGAATTTGCTGATTGCTCTAGGCAGTACTGCCATTTCACATTACTAATTCTGCCAATTCAGGTCTTTCCACTTCCTAATGTCCTCTTCAAAAATTTAGTTTTTGTTGTAAAGGTCCTTCACTTCCTTGGTTAGGCACTGTAAGACTATTGCAAATGGAGTTGCTTTCCTGATTTCACTTTCACTTTTCTCATTGTTGGTGTGCAGAATTCTAAGTTGTGTGTGTGTGTGTGTGTGTGTGTGTGTGTGTGTGTGCGCGCGCGCGCACGTGCCAGTCCTGGGGCTTGAACTCAGAGTCTGGGCACTGTCCTCAGCTTTTTTGTTCAAGACTAGTACTCTGAGCAGGGTACTGATGGCTCATGCCTGTAAACCTAGCTACTTAAGCGGACGAGATCTGAGATTCCTAGTGCAAAGTCAGCTCAGGCAGGAAAGTGTATGGGACTCGTATCTCCAATTAACCACCAGAAAAATCAGAAGTAGTGCTGCAGCTCAAAGTGGTAGAGCACTAGCCTTGAAAAAAAAAGAGCTCTGGGGCAGTGCTCAGACCCTGAGTTCAAGCCTCATGGCCGCCAAAAAAAAAAAAAAAAAGACGTGCTTCACTTCCAGCCTTTTGTGGTTAACTGGAGATAAAAATCCTGTAGACTTTACTGCCCTATCTAGCTTCAAACTACAATCCTCAGATCTCAGCCTTCTGAGGAACCAATGTAAGCCACCAGTGCCCAGATATAGATTAATTTTATACTCTGTTCACATCATCAAGTTTTGTGGTAGATACTGCCTTTGCATTTTTGGAACAGTTATCTTGCTCTTCTGATATGTTTGTATATGGACATTTGACAATACTATCATCTTAGAATTCCAAGTATCCTTTGCTTTTTAACTTCAGTGATTTTGATTTTAAGGAGTCTTTCTTATAAGCAGCCAGGGGTTCTTGTTTTCATCTAGCTTGTTGATCTCTTAACAATAGTTAAGTCAATACAATCATTAAAAAGTTAAGGATTTTTTTTTTTTACTATCATTTTACATTTCTTTTAGCCAGACATTTTTTTCTTTAGGATTAATTTCATTTTATTGCTTCTGTACTTGTGAATAATCCTTTATGTTTTAGTGGTCACTCCAGAGTATCTATTTAGTTTTACTTTCTTTTCTTTTTTTTTTTTTTTTTTTTTGGCCAGTCCTGGGCCTTGGACTCAGGGCCTGAGCACTGTCCCTGGCTTCTTTTTGCTCAAGGCTAGCACTCTGCCACCTGAGCCACAGCGCCCCTTCTGGCCGTTTTCTATATATGTGGTGCTGGGGAATCGAACCGAGAGCTTCATGTGTAGGAGGCAAGCGCTCTTGCCACTAGGCCATATTCCCAGCCCTAGTTTTACTTTCAAGATGCCAGAATTTTGCAACTTCTTCACTATCTTCAGTTGTAAATTACATATGTTTCAGTTTTCAAATTTTCATTGATTATTTTATAGATTATGGTTCTTAGTAGAAACTGACCATCTTTTCAACTATCTTCTTGAGCATATCAGTTAAAGACCCTCTCTGATAATCTGACTTATCAAATATCACCTATAGGGGGCTGGGGATATAGCCTAGTGGCAAGAGTGCCTGCCTCCGATACACGAGGCCCTAGGTTCGATTCCCCAGCACCACATATACAGAAAACGGCCAGAAGCGGCGCTGTGGCTCAAGTGGCAGAGTGCTAGCCTTGAGCGGGAAGAAGCCAGGGACAGTGCTCAGGCCCTGAGTCCAAGGCCCAGGACTGGCCAAAAAAAAAAAAAAAAAAAAAAAAAAAAAAAAAAAATCACCTATAGGTCTCTTTTGATTGGTTTTTCTTTTTATTTCTTTTTTTTTGTCAGGCTTGAACTCAGGGCCTATGAGCTGCCCCTGAGTTCTTTCATTCAAGGATAGCCCTCTACCACTTTGAGCCACAGCTCCATTCCCTTTCTTTTGTTTTCTGATTATGTGGTCTCCATTTTGGACAGTATAGTATTTAATTCCATGACAGAATGTAAAAAAAGAAAAGCCAGGAGTCTCAAGTTATCTTTCGTAAAGTTCAACCTTCATTTTGCTAGAAATACTATGATGATTTAATGTTACAACAATTAGCTGAGTGAAGGCTTAACAGCTTAGTAAGACTTACTTTGTGTATTTTCAAACTGAGAACCACATGTATCTATGAAGCCACTATATCAGTGATCCCCAAACTTAATGTTTGTCTTGGAAGATGGCAAAACATTCCGCTGTTTCATCTTCCTATCCAACAGAAGCCAAAGTCCAAGGTAAAAACAGGGTATATATGCTGGAGGCATTTCAAATGTCTACCAATGCCTTGCCCTGCTGCTATTTGGTCTCAACTAGATTTTCTGCTACACCCAGAATTAGCAGATCCCCAAGAGGAAAATACAATACAAACCTAGCTGCTTTCTTCAGTTCTTCTCCAGAGTCCTAGTGATAGTAGTGCTTGATACTCGGCTGCTCTCAAATAGGTACCTGCTTAATCTGGCTACTCTAGCTGTTTTAAGTAATAGTGCTAATCTGCAGCTAGCAGCTCCATCCTATAAAGAAGCCTTCCCAGAGATCAAATAAAAGTCAAAAAAATCAAGCAGCTTCAAAGCTAAAAGTTGCCTTTTATTCATTTGTTGTTTTAAAGGCTTACCACAAATATATTCCCCGGACATAACTACTGATGGGCCATAGATCACAACCAAAAAATGTAAATAAACTGCCTATCCTTTCCTTTTAAGCACATGCTATTAAAACTAATAAATAAGCCATGTGCTGGTGCCTCACGCACATAATACTAGCTACTCAGGAGCCCGAGATCTGAGGATTGCTGTTCAAAGCCAGCCTGGGCAGGAAATTCTGTGAGACTCTCATCTTCAACTAACCACCAGAAAATCGGTAGTGGTGCTGTGGCTCACAGTGGTAGAGTGCTAGACTTGAGCTGAAGAGCTCAGGGACAGTAAGTACCCAGGCCCAGAGTTCAAGCCCCATGACTGACTAAAAAAAAAAAAAGAAATAAAAATAATTATAAAATATTTTCCATACAACAGACCTATAATAAAAGCAATTGTAGGGCTGGGAATGTGGCTCAGTGATAAGAGTGCTTGCTTGCCCACTATGCACGAAACCCTGGGTTTGATTCCTCGGTACCACATAAACAGAAAAGGCTAGAAGTGGTATAGTGCTGTGGCTCAAAGTGGTAGAGTGTTAGCCTTGAGCAAAAGAAGCTCAGGGACAGTGTCCAGGCCCTCAGTTCAAGCCCAACGACTGGCAAACAAACAAAAAAGGCTGGAAGTGGAGCTGTGATTCAAGTGGTAGAGCACTACTCTGGAGTAAAAGAAGCTATTTGGCTATTAAATCCTTATTACTTCTAGCAAAAACTTAAAAGACAGGAATACAATAATTTATAGGACTGTGTTTTACTATAACTATCTATACTATAACTATCTATACTATAATTATCACTAACCATTCTCTCTACTAACCAATCAATATCTGCCTATCTATCATTTCCATTTACTCTTAAAAAGCTAGTCTCCAAAACTATAGCACTCTTAAAATCACTTGGAGAGAGCTGGGAATGTGGCTCAGTGGTAAAGTGCTTGCCTAGCATGCATGAAGCCCTGCATTCAATTCCTTAGTACCACAAAAAAAAAAAAAAAAGCTCTAAGTGGCACTGTGGCTCAAGTGGCAGAGTGCTAGCCTTGAGCAAAAGAAGCTCAGGGAGAGGCTGGGTATATGGCCTAGTGGCAAGAGTGCTTGCCTCGTATACATGAAGCCCTGGGTTCAATTCTTCAGCACCACATATATAGAAAAAGGCCAGAAGTGGCGCTGTGGCTCAAGTGGCAGAGTGCTAGCCTTGAGCAAAACGAAGCCAGGGACAATGCTCAGGCCCCAAGTTCAAGGCCCAGGACTGGCAATGTGCTCACACATACACAAAATCACTTGGAGAATTTTTTTAAATCAATGTTTTTGTTTTCTTTTTTAGCTCAGTGCCATGAGCACGGTGACGTCCTATTGTATGCATGTACTTTTTATGCTCCACAACATTATAAGCCTCCCATAGTCACTTATTTAGTTTTCTTTCTTCTTCAGAATTTATACTCACCAGAATTTAAAGTTGTTTTAGAAGTCTGTAAAAAGTTCTGAAACATTTTCTAAAATATAAGGTTGTTACATGTAGTATCAAACAGTAAGTAGCTTAAGCTTACTGGTATGAGTTGTAACTATCGAACAATACTATTTAACACAAATCTAGCCACAGAAAACATATAAAACAACGGGCATTGCTGTGTTTCCAATAAAACTTTATTTACAAAAACAAGCAGGCCTACCCTTGATTTATTTGTTTATTATTTTTTTGTGCCAGTTCTGGGGCGTGAACCTGGGGCCTGGTTGCTATTTCTTAGCCTTTTTTGTACAAGGCTAGTGCTCTACCATTTGAGCCACAGCTCCACTTCCAGCTTTTCTGGAGGTTAACTGGAAATCAAAAGTCTCATGGACTGTCCTGCCAGGGCTGGCTTTGAAACATAATCCTTAGATCTCAGTTTCCTGAGTAGCAGGATTACAGATGTGAGCCACTGGCACCTAGCTTAATTTGTGTTTTTAATATTTGTATTTTTAATACGCAGGTATTTCTCCTGCTAGCTAGAACCTGACAAAAATATAAATCTGGATGTTCCCCTTATGTTAGATAAACATGTTAGTATCATGCTAAAATCCTTTATGCTCAATAGAACAAATCTCCTAAGATTTCATTAGAAAGAAAAGAAATGCATAACAATACAGTGTAACATGTTTTAAGAAGTGTTTGTAATAAAGATCTGGAAACAGTTTAATAGAAAGTATCTTTTTAAAGAAGTGAATTAGCAATTATGTAGCCAATAAACTATTCATGAGAAGCAGAAGGATGGTGGGTATAAAATTTCCCAGGTATAAAAGCTAATTAGAGTGGAGCTGTGGCTCAAAGTGGCAGAGCACTAACCTTGAGCAAAAAAGCTCAAGGACAGCAACCAGGCCCTAAATTCAACCTCCACAACTAACAAGGAAAAAAAAAAAAAAAAAGCTAAGCAGGGTGCTGGTGGCTCATGGCTGTAATGGCTGTAATCCTAGCTACTCAGGAGGCTGAGATCTGAGGACTGCAGTTCAAAGCTAGCCTGGGCAGAAAAGTCTTTCAGACTCTTATCTCCAAATAATCACACAAAAAAGCCGGAAGTGGCACTGTGGCTAAAGTGGGAGAGTTTTAGTCTTGAGCAAAAAGGAGCTCAGGAACAGCACCCAGGCTCAGAATTCAAGCCCCAGGCCCCAGAGGAAAAAAAATCCCTAACTGTGAAACAATGCCTACTATTTTATCACTTCAGAAAAAACATCTATAGAATTATTTTAAAAGAATTAATGAGAGCATTATCAGGTATTTCAGGTCAGTGTTTTGCATTTTTAATTCTCTTTATTAAAGTTTTTTGAGCTCTGCAAGGGAAATAAAGGAAAAATTTGCCAGTACAAAGTCCAGCAGGTTATGTATACTATGTATACTATTATATCAAGTTATTAAAATGCTTTTGCATGTTTTGTCTATTATACTCCTGTGATGCAAGTAATGATTTCTCTAATAAGATTCTTCCACATAATATCTTTAACCTTAGAAATGAAGATTCAAGCTTTTTGTTGTTGTTGGTCATGGAGCTTGAACTCAGAGCTGTCCTTGAGCTTTTCCACTCAAGACTCATGCTCTATCACTTTAAACCACAGCACCATGTCCAGTTTTCTGGTGGTTAACTGGAGATAAGAGTATCACGGACTTTCCTGCAAAGGCTCGCTCTGAACTGTGATCTTCAGGTTTTAGCCTGCTGAATAGCTAGCACTACCAGAGTGGGCCACTGGCACTTGGCTAAGCTAGTTTTTTTCCAAACAAAAAAAAAAATCTCAAGAATTTGTGGAAATATCCTTAGAATATGGAAATGTCTTGGCTGATTCCAACTTTCTTAAGAGGAATATATTTTGAACCTTAAAAATGCATTCCTTAATTGAATAACTAAATGATCAGTGAAAGGAATCTTACCCCACGGCCGGGAATATGGCCTAGTGGCAAGAGTGCTTGCCTCATATACATGAAGCCCTGGGTTCAATTCCCAAGTACCACATATATAGAAAATGGCCAGAAGTGGCACTGTGGCTCAAGTGGTAGAGTGCTAGCCTTGAGCAAAAAGAAACCAGGGACAGTGCTCAGGCCCTGAGTCCAAGCCCAGGACTGGCAAAAAAAAAAAAAAAGAATCTTACCCCAGGAAAATTTTCACACGAAGTTCTTTTTTGGTCCTTGAGATTGTCTTCAGTGTGGTAATTTCTGCATCATACCAAAATCCTCTTTTTCCCGGATTTTCTACATTGTAATTAACCATTACCACATCACCAACATTTAGTTCATTCCATTTCAAAATGGTTCTTGCTCGTGGTCGAAGATCCTTAACATTCATTTCTACTGTGCCACTTTCTGGATACCTAAAGAAAAAGAACCATACAACATAGCATGAGTATTAACAAAGATGAATGAAATTACATACAACATATAGAAAAACCCAATTTACAGAGTTGACATCTAGGAGATGTCAACCCTATATATAACATATCTAGTCCCTCAAATATTATGATGATGTAGATATTCTGAACAAGCTTGTATATTCTTCTTAATGATACTAAATGATACACATATACATGATTTTAACTACCAGAGTAAAATAATTCTTATTAAAAGTCTCAGGAAGTCACTGATAAATCACATACTTTAAACCTCAGTTTAAGAATTATTTTAACAGGGGCTGAGCATGTGATGTATGTCTCTAACATGTCATCATTTAAGAGGCCAATGCAGGAAAACCAATTAGGGACTAGTTTGGTCCCAGACTATCACTATCAGCACCATCTGGACATTTATTAGAAATGCAACATTCTCAGTCTTCACCTAGAACAATCAGAAAGGTTGGCAATAAGGCCCAGTTATCTACTTTTACAAATGCTCTCAGTGATTCTAATACATGTCCAAGTTTGACAACCTACTGTGCTATATAAGTACAGGATAGATAATACTGTACCCTGATGTGACAACATCAAACAACATAGAAAGGGGAGAAACTTTCAACCTTTAAGTAACTAAAGAGTGGCCCGCTTAAAATAAAAACTACTTTACAGTTAAGAGGCTGTCCTAGTTCCTCAAATACCCAACTCCTTTAGAATAGATATTAATTCTAAATAGGATCTTCAATCATGCAGTTTAATCAGTCCCTAAGTTTTTGGTTAATTGGGGGAAGGAGAAATTTCTATTGACAGGGGGCCTCAGAGACTATCTGGTCCATTTACTCTCTCAGGGCCCTAATTCTATCCAAACAATCAGACTGCTCAGAGAATAACTAATGACAACATTTTTAGCCCTAAAATCAAAGCCCTAAAAGAAGCCACGTTACCTATCTTCATATAATTCTGATACAGGAAAGAAAAGATACTTGATATATGGTCAGAGTTTAAATTTTGGAAGTTACTATAAGTCTTAGTTCCATGAAGAAATCCATACAATCTATAACAGGCCTACTCCTTGACTTCTTGACTATTGTCCTTGCCATCTCTAATAAACTTTTCAATTTGAAATGTTATGCACTGTCCCTGGCTTCTTTTTTCTCAAAGCTAGCACTTTATCACTTGAGCCACAGTGCCACTTCTGGCTTTTTCTACATATGTGGTGCTAAAGAATTGAACCCAGGGCTTCATGCATGCAAGGCAAGCATTCTACTCCTAAGCCATTTTTAGTGAATTTCCTTCAATTCACAAGATAAGGTTTCCCATCTATTATTTGTGTCATTGCTCAAATATATTCTATTTCCAGCCAGCCTACATTTAGATTTCTAATTTACCTTCTTGCTGTAGTGTATCCTTGGGAAAGTTACTAAATCTCAAAGAATGTTTACTCAAAGTTACTAAACCTCCTCTGTAAAATGTATCTACTGGTAATTAATCCTCATATATTGAGTGCTTACAACAGTACAGGATGAACTATCACTAGTTAGTAGATTTTGTCAATATTGAATAGAAATAATCCTAAAGAGGAATCTTGGCAAGTACAACCATATATCCATGTTTTTACTCTTTTCTATTTCATTCCTTTGTTGTTTGTTTGGCTACAACTAGTATGATCCCATTGAGGCACGCCTTCATCCCTAGTTTTTCATGGATTATTTTTAGGACAGGGCATGCACCTGAGCTGGGATCCTGCTTTCAAGAATCCCATCATTCAGAGGATCACAGGTGCATGTTACAGTGTTCGCTTCCTGGAGATGAAGTTTCAGGATCTTTTCTCCCAGGACTGACCGGGTACAAAAATCCTACCAATCTTATCCTCCCATGTCACAAAGATTACAGAAGCAAGACACAGCACCCAGCTTCAACCCCACTTTTTAAAGGTCAAACCTAAATATAGAGATCATTAGCCGAACATCTGGTGTTTAAATACCAACTTACATATACATATTGTTTCACATGGCTTAGTTAACAAATAGCCACATTATTCTCAACCTATAAAATGAAGTTAAAATATACCTTTCAGACCTTCCTTAACTATAGAGTTGTGAGTTAAATTTCTATATATATATATATATATATATATATATATTTTTTTTTTTTTTTTTTTTTTTTTGGCCAGTCCTGGGCCTTGGACTCAGGGCCTGAACACTGTCCCTGGCTTCTTCCCGCTCAAGGCCAGCACTCCGCCTCCTGAGGCACAGCACCGCTTCTGGCCGTTTTCTGTATATGTGGTGCTGGGGAATTGAACCTAGGGCCTCGTGTATCCGAGGCAGGCACTCTTGCCACTAGGCTATATCCCCAGCCCCAAATTTCTAGCTATATTTTTAAGATCACATTAAGATGGAAAAATTCTATTTTAGATGAAGATTCTTTTTCTCAGGTGTAATGTGAGTTATGTTCCAAGATGATATGGTGTATTTTTTAAAAAATGGTAACAGTAAAAAATGTTTGAATAACAAAAATATTCTCCCTTTGCCTAAATTTTAAAAAAGATGTTCAGAATGAAAGTATTTTGAAAAAATATATATGAAACTGAATAGTTTCACAGTCATTACTTGGAGACCAGCTCATGCTGTGTAAACTAAGCTGTCCAGAAAGTCACTATATGGTCTAAGCTAATCTCCAATTTATAACCTTCCTGCTTCTGACTCCTCAGTGCTGGTATTACAGGCATGCCACACCATCTGACTACCTTAAGTGTGTGTGTGTGTGTGTGTGTGGTGGTGGTATGTGTGTGTGTGTTGGGGGGGAAGGGGATCGTGTTTCCAATACTGGGATCTGAACTCAGGGCCTAATATTTTCTATGTAGATATTCTACCACTTGAGCCATACCCTCAATCCTTTTTAAAGCTTTCTATTTTTCTGAATAGTGTCTCACTTTTTTGCCTGAGCCAGTCTGCACTGCAATCTTTATAGGCTTCCTAAATAGCTGGGATGTACAGCACAAACCGCTGTGCCCAACTTTTTATTCATTGAGATGAGTCTCATGAAGTTTTATTGTCTGGCTGGCCTTGAACCCCAATCTCCCCAATTTCACCCTCCTGAGTAGCTAGGATTACAAATGTAAGTCACCAAGACCTGAATTCAAGAACTTTGAACACTTAAATAAGAAATCATTAGACTTAATGTGGGATTTGTTACACTTTATGTGCCAATGATTCAGAATGCTTATGACTCCTCAGACCATAGAATGCTGTTGTATTCACAGCTACAATTTACTACAGCCAAAGGATACAAAACAAAATCAAAAGGAAAAGACATAAGGGGTGACCCTAAGGAATCCAGACACAGTAGACATGCTTCATCCTTTCAAGTGATTAAGTCATAGAAATACTCGCTTTAGAGCATATACCAAAATTCTAGATTTCCAGCTAAGTTCCTAAAACTTAGCCATGGGCCAACTATATAAACAGACCTTTGCTTTCTTCTCCTCACAATTAAGGGTGAACTCAAGGTCTCAGGCTTAACTAGCCTGCTTGCTCGGCTGGTGTTCTACCACTTCAGCCACACCTCCCGTCTGGCATTTTGCTGGTTAATTGAAGATAGGATCTTGCAGTCTTTTCTGCCTGGTCTAGGTTTGAATTGCAGTCCTGTGAACCTCGGCTTTCTGAGGTAGCTAGAATAATAGGTGTGAGCCACAGGCATCAGCTCAAGCAGGCCTTTTTAAAAGAGTAATGTTCTCAGTTCTGATGTCACCTCCTTCCTGCAAACTCTAAAAAGAAATATTTTGCATGTTTTCCAGTTGGATGTTTTGGGAAGCAGATGTTAATATGAAGGTGACACTTAATTTAGTTGTTACTCTACTTACAACCCATACCCAACTCACTTTCCTCTAAATTCTCACCTATGATTATTAACATATATGAGGATCTACTGATATATTTACAAAACCCTTGGATAGAGTTAAGAGCTATCTTACCCAAATTTTATAGAGACAGAACAGAAGTTAAATAACTTAGTAGTAAGAAGCAGGGACACATGTCGAAATGATCATCTAGCTCTAGACATTACATGCTGGGCAAAACAGAATTGAATTCAGGGCCTCATACTTGTAGACAAGGTGCTTTACCACTTGAGCCATATCCTCAGTCTAGACTCCTCTTTAACAAGGGCTGACAAACTTGCTTGCTCTTCAGTATATTATGTCATTTGTAAATACCTAGTTTTTTACATATCACTGAACAGTATTTACAGCTAAGTAATGAAGTATATTTTAATCATTGTTTCTTCCAAAACTCCATTTTCCATTGAGTATCTAACTTTTGATATAACTATGATTCATTTATCTCCCTTCTATCAGTTATAAATCTTCTCTATGTTCTATGTTCAAATATTCCAGGTATTACATTAATCCTTTGGCCTTCAGAGAATCTCTTCTAGAGCAGCTTTCTATTTTAACCTGAAAATCATTTTTTTCATGGATCATAGGGCTTGAACTCAAGGCCAGGGCATCGTTCCTGAGCTTATTCGCTCAAGGATAGTGCTCTAACACTGGGAGATACAGTGCCACTTCTGTTTTTTTGGTGGTTAATTGGAGATAAGAGTCCCATGGACTTTCCTACCTCAGCTGGCTTTTGAGCAGTGATCCTCAGATCTCAACCTCCTGATTAGCTAGGATTACAGTCTTTTTTTTTTTTTGCCAGACCTGGGACTTGGACTCAGGGCCTGAACACTGTCCCTGGCTTCTTTTTGCTCAAGGGTAGCACTCTGCCACTTGAGCCATAGTGCCACTTCTGGCCGTTTTCTATATAAGTGGTGCTGGGGAATAGAACCCAGGGCTTCACGTATATGAGGCAAGCACTCTTGCCACTAGGCCATATTCCCAGCCCTAGGGTTACAGTCTTGAGCCACCGGAGCCCAGCTCCAAGCTGAACATATTGCTCTGTAGACCTAGCTGTTTTACAAATCATAGGCGGGGCTCTCTCCTATCCTTATTTCCTGTGTTGAATCCTGTTTCCTGGATACAATGTCTTCTTCTTGGTTTAAACTTTGAGTAGAAATAGTTAAAATATTCTTCAAAAGAAATTAACCAAGCCACTTGTTCTGGGTCCTATGCATGTGTCTACCTCTCAAGTGCCTGAGTCCAAGGCCTGAACCTTCCCAAAGTCTGTCAATGCCCTCTGTACTTCATTATTCATTTGCTTCTTGGCCTTAGATTTCAGCTTTCTATGGCCGATTAAGTCAGTTACCATTCAACCAAGTGGGTTTACCTGTCAAATCTTCCAAAATTATTTTTTAGTCCAGGTGTTAATTTCTTTTACTGCCCTCTAAGAGGATTTTTTTTTTTTTACAGAGTGTAGTAGAAACAAATATGGATCTTAATCTGAAAAGTTTTATTTACCTTCAGTTTCATTTTACTTCATTTCCACACTCATCTACTGTTTTTTTGTTGTTGTTTTTGTTTGTTTGTTTGTTTGCCAGTCCTGGGCCTTGGACTCAGGGCCTAAGCACTGTCCCTGGCTTCTTTTTGCTTAAGGCTAGCACTCTGCCACTTGAGCCACAGCACTTCTTCTGGCCTTTTCTATATATCTGGTGCTGAGGAATCGAACCCAGGGCTTCACGTATACGAGGCAAACGCTCTTGCTGCTAGGCCATGTTCCCAGCTCCCACACTCATCTACTGTTAAGAAGTCATGTTTCCTATTTCTTTATCCTTGCTATCCCATGTTCCTCTTCAGGAACACAAGAGCTATCTCCTCTGCCTGTACTCTCAAGACAAATACAGACATATATATATGTCACGGCATTTATACTGAAAAACAGCATTTGTTTTCATCTGGTGTGGTGCTACACACCTGAAAATCCCAGCACTCAGGAAACTGAGGCAGGAAGATCAAGCCTGAGATAGATGGGAAGATCTCGTGTTAAAAAAAAAAAAAAACAGAAATTTTTGAGGCATAGGTACGTACCACATTCAAACTTTAGGGTATCCTGGGATATAAAGCATGCATACAAATGTATGAAAGCATGTCCAACTCATTAAATAGAAAATCTTTTACATGACTGAAGATCTTAACCACCATGAACCATGGCCACTACACCTGAGAAAGATCTTGATTCTATTATGTCTCCTCCTCTTTCTGAATACCCTTGATATAAATAGGTGGTATATTGGTTGGCTATGCATTACTATAATGAAATAGCTGAGGATGGGTAATTTGGCAAAGAAGTTTGTTTAGCTCAGTTCTCAAGGTTCAAAGTCTAAAATCAGTTGAACCCCATTAGTTTGGCTCTTGGTGAAGGACAGTAGATTTGGTCCAATAATGTATCACAATTGCAAAAGCAAATGTAGGAGGAAGACATCACATTTCAAAACAGGAAGCCAGAGAGCAACAGTGGCTGAGAATACCTTCCAATGGTATATACTCAATTATCTAAGAACCTTCTACTAGGCTCCACATCTTCAATGGCTTACCACCTCTGACAGTGAAGATCAGGCTTCCAGCACATGAAGTCTTGGGTAACATACCCAAACCACAGCAGGCAGAAACATAATATAAAATGCAAATCACTAAGAAAAATGTTTTATTATGTTTTCCATGTCCTTAAAAGCAAGAGCAAAGACCTGTAGGTAGTGAATGATACTAGTACTCAAGAGTATTCAAGTATAGGCAGCCACTAACAAAACAGTCCCATTTTCATGAAGCTTAATGTTCAGTTGAAGCTACTGAAAGTTAGCCCATGCAGCTGACACCTTCCAGCGTTTATCTGCACTGAAGAGAACTGACTGTATAGACTACATGAACTATTTTGCAAGGGGTGGAAACTTAAAAAACTTCTAAAGTAGGGTTTAAGGTGGAACTGGAGCACATAAAGGCAGGAATGTATCAATCAAGTCAATATTAGTAAGCCAAATCCAGTCTCTAACCCCATGGAAGAAAGAAACTAGGGTTCTCTCTTTTAAGCATGACCTTCAGGTGCTCAGAACATGGAAGTAAAGGTATTATTCTACTACAGTTATAACATATTCTGTCTTTCAGAGTTTAGAAATACTTTGGTGAGATGAAAGCTTACATTTCCCTACAAATTTTGTGTTATCCTATGCACTAAGATTCTTTTGAGTTATCCTTCAAAGTACATGTTTTTAACACTATGACATTGTTGCTAGTTAAAAATAAAACTTTTTTTGCTAATCACAGACAACTGGTAGTGCCCACAGTATTAAATTTTAGACAAACAAGTGAAGCTTCATGGTTTTAAAAAACAAGTTTACCATATAAGTTATAATATATTGTCCAAAGTGGCTTATAAGGTAATAATTCTAAAACACTCAATCTTTATTAAGAAAGTGCTGTCAACAAAACCCTATTCCTTCAAAACATAGCTTCCTGCAACTAAGATGTTTAAATAAGGACATCATTCATCTGTAGGCAGGTTCCAATCTTTAATCTTTAATGTCAGACCATATGAAAAAGGCATTTCTTACTCTAATAGATAACATTAGGAAAGTTAACACCTTACATTTAACCTTACTCACAGATAAAAAAAACTGCTTACACTGAGGCTTTACAAATTACATGAGAATAAATCTCAATTTTGAAACACATTAACAATGGTGGATAACTTTTGATAATAGTGGAAGCAATACAATTAAGTTCATTTATGCCTCAAATATGCTATTTCCAATAAAGACAAGAATACTTACCAAAATAATTTTCATTAATTAGTAATAAATCAGAAAGTTTGCTTCTGTTATTATTAACTATTTTTTCAAATTTGTAAGGAAAAAACATATGCCAAGTAAAATAGGTAATTAAAGCTAAACGATTAAAAAAAATCACCAAAACCACGTAAATAAAGACCTAGAGTTCAAATCTAATTCTCAATGGAGTTCCTAAACTCTGTAGTATATAAGAGAACTGCTGCTCTGTATATTTAAAAGGTTCCTGGGTGACCAGTTTGGGTTATCAGTTTGAAAAACAGATCTCTGGGCCATAGCCAAATCTCACCCAAGTCCCACAGCTATGGGATCCCTTCAAGAATCAGCATCTTAAACACCCTTTTCTGGGTAAATCTGCAAAACTATCCTCAATTTTAATTATTTCATTAGATGACTCTAAGTTCCCTATCTCCAGATTTTTTTTTTTTTTTTTTTTTTTTGGCCAGTCCTGGGCCTTGGACTCAGGGCCTGAGCACTGTCCCTGGCTTCTTCCCGCTCAAGGCTAGCACTCTGCCACTTGAGCCACAGCGCCGCTTCTGGCCGTTTTCTGTATATGTGGTGCTGGAGAATTGAACCTAGGGCCTCGTGTAACCGAGGCAGGCACTCTTGCCACTAGGCTATATCCCCAGCCCCATCTCCAGATTTTTATATAGTCATTCATTCATGAAAAACACTTCCACCCTCAACACTAGCCCCATGCATATAACAAGACATCTAAACCCATTATTATGATCAGGTGCCCCTCCTCAAACATAAAATTATATCTGAGTAGTTACTCTGATAGACCTTTAATAAAATTGAGGCTCGATTATTCTTAAATCTATTCTAAATAACTTAAAAATCTTAGCCAGGGGCCAGTGGCTCATGCCTGTAATCTTAGCCACTTAGGAAGCTAAGACCTGGAGAATCACAATTCAAAGTTAGCCTGAGCAGAAAATTCAACAGGACTCTTATTTCCAAAACAACGGGCAAAAAGCCAGCTGAAGGTGTGGATTAAATGGCAGAGCAACAGCAGAGCAAATCTGAGGTCTTACAAAATGTCAAAATTCTTCATGCTATCTAAGGACATCCTACACTATAGTACTTCCGCTATAAAGCTATCCATACTCCAAAAATATTGGTTTGATTGTTTAACTCCCATTTCCTTCATGAGTAGGAGCAAATGTTTGTCGTTCTATTTTAACCTTGTTTTACTAAAATAAACTCCTCCCACTCTCTCCAAACCCTAGAAAGCTGAAATCCCCTTAACCACATGCCATCTATCTCAAGCCCCCACTTTTCCTTAACAGTGTCTTCCCTCCCTCTCCACTCTCTTAAACTCTTTGCTTTGCCACCACCTAAAAATACTGGTTTATATCTTTCCAGAAAATTATCCCTGTGCCCTATTACACAGTTGGTGGGAATATAGACTAATACAACCACTATAGACAGTGGTCTGGAGGGTCCTCAAAAAACTAAACATAGGGTGATGGGAATGTGGCTTAGTGGTAGAGTGCTTGCCTAGCATACAAGAAGCCCTGGGTTCGATTCCTTAGCACCACATATACAGATAAAGCTGGGCATGGTGCTGTCGTTCAAGTGGTAGAGTGCTAACCTTGAGCAATAAGAAGCCAGGGACAGTGCTTAGGCCCTGAGTTCAAGCCCCAGAACTGGCACAAAAAAAAAAAAAAAAGAAACAAAACAAAAAAAACCCTTCTAAACATAGAACTTCCCTATGACCCAGCCATACAACTCCTGGGGATCTACCAGAATGTTACAAGTCATGATACTATAAAGGCACTTGCACATACATGTCTGCTGCTGCAGTATCCAAACTAGCCAAGTTATGAAAACAGCCAAGATGCCCTACAATAGATGAGTAGATACAAAATATGCAGTACTTAAACGCAATGACATTTTACACTACCATGATAAATTATACAGGAATACAGGACTCTAGGTATTCAATGAGACCAACGGGACGCTTAGGGGAGGAACACAAAGGTATAATGGCTCTGCTCATATAAAATAATATTTATCGAAACAAATCCCAGGAAATAGAAACAATAGCTTTTCTTTTCTTTTGACTTGTTTGTTCATTCATTTGTCTTTGGGGGGACAAGGGAATGCACAGAAATGGTTGGACAAAGGGTGAAGAAATGCAGTTACTCAGTAGATACTATGTTGAAAATGAACATACAACTTGTGGGAGACAGGAGAAAAAAAAAAACTGAAAGAGAAAAAGGGTGACACTATCCAAAAAGAAATGGACTCATTTACCTGACCTATGAAACAGTAACCCCTGTGTACATCATCTTTATAATAATAAAAATATTCAATGATTTCTGAAATTTATTTTTGGTTGTGGGGCTTGAACTCAGGGTTGCTGTCCCTGAGCTCTTTTGCTCAAGGCTACTGGTCTACCACTTGGAGCCACAGTGCCACTTCTAGTTTTCTGGGGTTAAATGGAAATAAGAGTCTCACAGCCTTTCTTGCCTAGGCTGGCTTTGAACTACCATCCTCAGGTTTCAGCCTCCTGATTATAGGTATGAGCCACCACTGCCTGGCTCACTAATAATTAAAAAGAATTAGCCCCACAGAGTTATACCAATTCTTCTCTCAGGTATTATAATCACAATGCTTAATTTATATCATCTATTCATTTTAGTAGATTTAGAAATTAGCATGGTATTATTCCTACCCTAACTGCAAATCAAATGCCCACTCCACAGAAGCTGCTACCAAATACATTTAATACAAGCCAGAGAATCCTTAGTCCTGATAACATATCCTAATAATAAAAATCAATAATAAATAAAATAATAAGAATGAAAATCCTAATAATAGCTATTATCACAAATATGCTTCAATCAAGATAATGGACTGTTAAACGCCATAAACCACCACAAATCCTTATAGTAAACCTATCAGTTCTTCTATAACTAGGACTAGCTCAATTCCACTTTCAGACTCCAGAAATAAGGCAAAAATTCCCATTTGTATCAGGAATAATCCTATTAATTACAATGAAACCAGAGCTTATCTCAACTATTTCAAATCTCATCAACAATTAACCAAGTATAATCCTTAGTCTAGGCATGCTACCTAACCTAGCATATGCAATTGTGGGCTAAACTAGGCTCAATTGTGAAAGGCATTAAGCCTATTCATCAACTGCCCTATAGAATAACTTACCATCATTTGTAACCCATAAATAATATCTCTGAATTATTTATAATATGTTAATTATTACAATACTTGTAATATTTAACTTAAATTAGAATACTACAGCATTCACATATGAATGAAAAATAACACTAATAATCTCCATATTTACTTATCACTTTCTTATCCCTTGGAGGCTGACCACCATTCACAGGACTTATATCTAAATGAATTATTACTATTCAAGAAAAATAAAATCAAACACAAAAGAACATTATTATAGGCACATGTCATGACTGTGAGTTGAGTACAGGAGGCTGAGATATAAGAACTGCAGTTCGAAGCCAGCCTGGGCAAAAAAGTTCATGAGGCTCTTATTTCCAAATACTAAGCAAAAAAGCTGGACTGTAGGTGAGGATCAAGTGATAGAGTGTCAGCTATGATCCAAAAAGCCAATCAAAGTGTGAGGCCTCAAGTTCAAGCCACAGTACTGGTACAAAAACAAACAAGAAACCCTACTTGTAAGAAGTAAGTTGAGAATATAGCACCTAAGGCTTAACATTATTGTAAGCACTGTGAGATATTCCATAGATAGGTAGTACTTGTCAGAAACACTAAGGAAACTATTGTCTTTCAGGATTCCTGTTGCTTTTCATCAGTAGCTTCAGGATCTACTTTCTCAAGAATATTGTTTTGTGAGTTTAGATGTTGAAGGATCCTTAAAGCTGTTCAACTCAATTTTTAGTATGTTAAACAGAATATATCTCATGGGAATAAAAAGCATGCATGAACACACAGGAATAGCGAACAAGTGCAAGCTTGTCAAAATTTAACACTTGCTGCCTTCTTGACTAATGATATACAACTGTCTATATTACTTAGACATTTGCTTACTTTTAATCCTTCTTTTTTTTTTTTCAGAAAATACCTTTAAAAGTAGAGCTTTCATTCAGGTGTAATTTGTCCCTAGTAACAGGTTTTGTGGGGTGAGGAAGGGAGGTAGCTTTCCTCACAGCTAAGTTGTATATGCCCACTAAAAAGTGCTTTTCAAATCAATTTATAAGTGGGGACATGGCCCAATGGCAAAGTGCTTGCCTAGCAAGCTTGAGGCCCTAAAATCAAATCTCAGTACCATCACAAAAAAAACAAAATAATTTCTTCATATCTAGAACTATAAGTCTTAATTTTGTTCTCTAAACACTAATAAGCATATTGGTTAATTCAAATAAAACAAGTGATGATAGATGAATCATTTAATAATAAAAGTCAATAATAAAGCATAAAAAGATGAGATCTGAAGAGTTGCAGTTTGTGGGTAGCCCATGAGAGAAGTTTCCAAAAAACAAACTGGAGGCATGGCTCAAGCAGTAGAGCACGTGTAGCATCCAGGTCGTTTACCTCTCTCACCTATGCTCAAGGACAACTGGTTCAAGGTACTCAGATGTTAGGAGGTAATGCTTATGTACAGGTTTGCCAAATAGCCAAATGCTTTCAGCTTAGTCTAATATGACAAAAACAAAGTTAGTTTGAGGAAAATACAGTAGCACCTAGTTAGCAGTATAACTGGAATGGAATGACAGCCTACTTAAAGTATTAAAAATAAAAAGGTGAACTTGAAAAACAATGTTTGGAAGCAAAAATCATACTGTAGATAAATGTCATCTATAATCACTAACTTTATAAATTCTTTTAGCAATGGTTTCTTCACAGAGTCTCCAAGGTGGAAGATAGCCAATGACTGTTTCCAAATTGGCTACTTCTCAAGTCAAACCTTTATCTTTAAGAGATTTGACTATAGTTTGGTTAATCCTGAAACTTACCAGTGTGTTATATAGAACTTCTAACTAGAGAGTGTTCACAATAAAAGTTATTATGATTCAAGTCTTTCAAGCTAAGTATTTAGTTCTGTCAATTACTCTTCATTGTGATTTACATGTTTATCATGCTTATATTTTGATTTCTACCATCATAAACCTAGTTGTACTGGTACTGTTTTTACAACATGGGAGCTGGAGGATATTACTCCAAATATGGAACAGCCAGTCCAGTATAATCACAACATCTCCTATTTGACAGTTACATCCTATTGACTCTCTTGAAGCTTAACATTCAACAAAAGTTTATCATGGCTGGGCACAGCAGCATGGCCCTGCAGTTCTAGCCACTTAGAAGCTGAGATAGGAGAATCACTCAAGCACAGGAATTGGGGGATGGGAGGATTTAAGCAATACAAGAAGACTGTCTCTGGGATAGAATGGGGGAAGTGCTCCATCAGCTCTCTTCAATGGTTTCTCTATCCAAATTGATGATTTATTAAAATCAGCAAGCAATCCACCATGTTTTTAAACTTAATTGTTCAAATGACCATGAAGAAAGGATTTATTATATTCAAACCAGGTCACTCTTTCTAGGTCTACCATCCATTTGTTATATAAGACTTGTACTCATGAGCTCAACTATTCTATATATTTTAGACCATCTTTAATATAGTTTTTTTTTTTTTAAGATGTAAATGACATATACTTACAACTAAGTTTCTGTTACCTTTCATTTCAAAGGCAGTTTATCTATTATAGCTTTGGGTTACCAAGACTGAAACGTTTAACTCTGTCATGTAATAGTATTTTAGACTTCTTATGTATGTTAGATCTAGACTCTCTTTTTACCATTGACATTCATTCTAATCAAGACAATTTTTTTTTCCATTAAAAAAATAGCCAGGGGCTGGGAATATGGCTTTGGCTTAGTGGTAGAGTGCTTCCCTTGCATGCATGAAGCCCTAGGTTCGATTCCTCAGCACCACATACACAGAAAAGGCCAGAAGTGGCGCTGTGGCTCAAATGGTAGAGTGCTAGCCTTGAGCAAAAGGAAGCCAGGGACAATGCTCAGGCCCTGAGTCCATGCCCCACAACTGACATAAAAATAAATAATAAAAAAAACAGCCAATAACCCCTCTGTCCATCACTTTGACAATAAATAAAACAAAAAAGAAACAAAAAATAGCCAAATAAATATTAAGATATTATGTTTTTGCTCTTAATGTTACATCAAACTTAAGGTGTTGGGCCTATTCTCTAGATCATCTTACTTCAAAATTAGACTTTAAAACCTTGAAGCTATCGGGCACTAGTAGCTCATGCCTGTAATTCTAGCTACTTGAGAGGCTGAGATCTGAGGTTCACAATTTGAAGACAGCCGGGAAAGGAAAGTTCATGAGACGCTTATTTATAACTATGAATCCATAAAGCCGGGAGTGGAGCTGTGACTCAAGTAGTCGAGTGCTAACCTTGAGCAAAAAAGCTCATAAGGCCTGAGTTCAAGCTCCAGAACCAGAACCCCCCAGCCCCCCCACCAAAAAAAACCACAAAAAACTGTGAAGCATATTAAGATTTGACTCACTTAATGTTTAAATCTTCATACAGTACTATTATTTCTATTTGTGCTATTCTGCAAAGTATTTTTAGCCAAATAATAACTTTTATTAGCTAGAATAAGATCTCACATAGCAGTTTTTGTAGTTATTTCTCCAGCTTGTCAAGAGAGAAAACTCAGTGAAGTATTTAAAATACTACTTCTTGGCAACGGTTAATATAGATAGCCAAAGTCTCCCACAACTAATGTTGCCACTATGCCATGGCATATAAACTTACTATCTCCACACACTGACTCTAACCTTTTTTCTACTGCACTCCCAATTCACCAACATTATTAGTCCTGGCAAATGCCCCAACTTTATACTCATTCTCATTCCTGGTTCCATTATCCCTAACCATGATGTCAGGTCTGCCTGGGAGAACAGCCCTCTTTTTTTTTTTGCCAGTCCTGGGCCTTGGACTCAGGGCCTGAGCACTGTCCCTGGCTTCTTTTTGCTCAAGGCGAGCACTCTGCCACTTGAGCCACAGCACCACTTCTGGACATTTTCTATATATGTGGTGCTGGGCAATCGAACTCTGGGCTTCATGTATATGAGGCAAGCACTCTTGCCACTAGGCCATATTCCCAGCCCCTGAACAGCCCTCTTTGTAAAGGATAGCATGTAGCCTTACCAGAAACACTTGCCCAAAAGTGGTAATCACCTGAGTGAGCAAAAGGACCCCAGGCTCTGAGGTCACTTCTGCATCCACTGTGGCCACACCTCTTCCTCACCTTTCTCTATATAATCTATCTCCACTATTAGTCAAGTTGCTACATGCTATACATTTATGCTCTGCCTACCTACACCTGGTGCAGGCTGGTTCTCCCAGTAAACTCTCTTCTGCCTGAACTGCAACCTTAACAGATAAAAAACACTATGATGATTCACTTCAAATTATCAGTAGGTAGGTTAGCCATAACCACAAGAAATATCAGAAAAAGAAAACTTAAAGGGCTCTGTTGTTTTTATCCCTTTCCAGGTATCCTGGAAATATGAGCTGCTACCAAAGTCTTCTTACATCATCTTGGGTTAAGAAAATTCACAACCATTCTAAGAATCTGAACTCTTATACATGAAAAGAACTTGGTAATATTTTCAAAATATAAAGGTATCTTGAGTGGAGATTTAAGTTCATTTAGTGTTTTTAATGTTTTCTTAAATTTGTTCTAACAGTAAATTTTATAGTGAAAGTTTTGCTGTTTGTTGGACCTGAGGCTTGAACTCAGGGCCTGGATGCTATCCTTTTCGCTCGAGGCTACTGCCGTGCCACTTTGTGCCACAGCACCACTTCCAGTTTTCTAGGGATTAATTGAAGTTCTAAGCCTCATGAACTTTCCTACCTGGACTGGCCTTGAAGCATGATCCTCAGATCTCAGCCTCCTAGGTAGCTAGGATTACAGATGTGAGCCACCAGCACCCTGCTCTGAAATATATTTTAAGGAATAGCTAAAAATTGTGTTAGTCTAGGCTCTCAAGGCCAAGTCTGAACACCATTTCCACAGTAGTATTTCAGAATATATTTTGTCTACAAGGAGGAATGGAAAGTAATTGCTAATGACAATGGAATTCCTTTTGGGGAGCAAAAAGGTTCTAAACTTGTTTTGTGATCATGTAAAAATCCTGTGGATGTGTCTAAGAAACTTTAAGTTGTACTCATTCAAATGAACAACTTATATGTAAGTAATCTCAATAAAAACTTTAAAAATATTTTTACCTTGGGCTGGGAATGTGGCTTTAGTGGTAGAGTGATTGCCAGCATGCATGAAGCCCTGGGTTCGATTCCTCAGTACCACATATATAGAAAAAGCCAGAAGTGGTGCTGTGGCTCAAGTGGTAGAGTGCTAGCCTTGTGCAAAAGAAGCTCAGAGACAGTGCCTAGACCCTGAGTTCAAGCCAAAGGACTAGCAAAATAAATAAATAAATAAATAAATAAATAAATAAATAAAATTACCTCATTCTAATGGCTATTACTAACATGTTACAAAATATTGTTTATAGTAAAAAGACAAACAAAAACCTGAGTATCCCAAATTAAGCCAAATATTAGGATGGTGAAAATAAATCACTTACAAGCCAGATGACTAAGACTTGAAGGGACATTACTCACTAGATAACAATCACCAAACAAATAAAACAAAAGTAACAGATTACACATGACCTCTAAAAGATTTCTTCAGAAAGACTAAAATAATGGAGAAACAGGAGGCTTTTGTTTCTATGCACAAAACACGAATGAAGTCCTCAATAGCATGAGCACTTACTCATCATACTCGATATGATAAATAACGTCTTCATCAGCAGCAACAGAGTCTGAATTAGACGTAGAGGGTACATTGTCCAATTTATTTGTGTTCTCTTTGGAATTATGATTTACATTTCCATTAGTCCTTTTATAAGAACTGCCATTCTTCAGTGGAGTTTTGCCACGTGAATGTCCATCAGAAGCTCTAGTAACACTATGTATATGTGCTTCAAACCAAGCACCAAGGCCGACATCTCTGGCATCCACCAATTCATTTACCTAAAAAAAGTTTAAAATTAGTTAATGAAGCTTAATTTCTCCTACTGCCTCAAAAACCTTAGGATAACTCAAGTTATTTGAGATTTATTATGGTAAACAATATCTGCAGCTACTCATGTTTGAAATGATTAGAGATTAGATCAAAATTACTCTGCCTGGATTATACTATCTTAAACTTGGTACTTAAGATGAAAGTTAACCTTCCACTAAATTTCCTTCAATGAAACAGGTGTTTTTAACTACTCTGTACACATCTATACTATACTTTAAAAAATGTAATCCTCATGTAGCCACATCATTCTTATAAGTAATTCAATGAAAATTCAACACTTTAAACTATGTTGATATTTTGTTCAATTATATCTTCATATTTCTAAAAAACACACACATTCCAACCAGAAAATAGTAGTAAATAGAAATAAAACTTGAAAATAAAGGAATTTTGCATAAGTAGAGTGTATTGTGAACTCATCTTTTCAAAATGAAAATGTTTCCCCACTAGTTAGTAACTTACTAGTAAAATAAATGTATTTACTCCCTCAAAGAACAAAGATTAAAATGTCAGGAGAGGGCCATAAGATATATGACAGTCAAATCTGGTGAATGATCCAGAACTATATTAATCTGAAAACAGTGTTAAAATATAAGTATAGATAATTAAGAGTTAAGAAATGGCCTGTTATCAGTGGCTCACACTGTTGTCCTAGTTACTCAGGAAGCTGAAATCTAAGTATCATAGTAAGAAGCCAGCATGGGAGGAAAATGTCCAATTAACTATCAAAAAGCTGAAAGAAGAGGTGTAGCTCAAGTAAGAGAGTACAGCCAGCCTTAAGTGAAAAAACTAAGCAAGAGTGCAATACCCTGAGTTCAGGCCCCTGTACTGGCACATGTAACACACATACACATACACACACACACACACACACACATACGTACACACACATACATACACACAGAGAAGAAGAAATGAAAATACATTTAACAAACACACAAAATCCTCTCCTAAAAGATTTGAGGACATTAGTCTTGCAGGCTTTCAGGACAAAAAAAAAATCTCTTCAATCGGGGCTGGGAATGTGGCTTAGTGGTACAGTGCTTGCCTAGCATGCATGAAGTTCCTGGGTTCCATCCTTAGTACCCCATAAACAAAAAAAGCCAGAAGTGGAGCTGTGGCTCAAGTAGTAGAGCATTAGCCTTGAGCACAAAGAAGCTTAGGGACAGTGCCCAGGCCCTGAGTTCAAGCTCCAGGACTGGCAAAAACAAAAACAAACAAAAAAACTCCTCAACCTTTTCTTCTTAATAAATCCCTTTAAACACCAACAGTCTGTAACTCTAACACTCAGGAGGCTGAGATCTGAGGATCCCAATTCAAAGCCAGCTCGGGAGAAAAATCTTTGAGACGCTCATCTCCAATAAACCATCAAAAATCCAGAAATGGAGCTGTGGCTTACGTGGCAGGACACTAGCCTTGAGCACAAAAGCTTAGGGACGGCGCTCTGGCCTTGAGTTCAAGCCACAGGACTAGCCCACACAGACACAAACAGCCCTTTAAGAAAAAAGGACTGGTAACAAACTGTACAAGAAATGTATCCAATGCCTAACGTATGAAACTGTAACCTCTCTGTACATCAGTTTGATAATAAAAATTTGAAAAAAAGAAAAAAGGACTGGCTCAGGTGGTAGGATGCCTGTCAATGAGTGTACAGCATTAGATAGCAAGTTGGATTACTAGTCTCAGAAAAAAAAATTGAAATAATTAATACATAATCATCACTTTGTCAAGGCAGATTTCCCTTAAGGTAGAGAGACTATTTCAAGGTGTTGAAGGAGAATTTAGACAGTTGGTGTAGCTTAAAGAGAGAAAAGTATATGCTAAAACTTAAATACACATATGCTACGTATTATGTAAGGTTCCTTACTTAAGATTTGCCAATCTTAACAAGCTTACTAATACTATATCATATGTTTAACTGAAGCAAAGACTTCCAAAAGTTCACTTGCTCTGGGTGAAGCTGAAGAAATGGAAGGCCATGTATTTGAAGACATTATGACCTTGAAATTTGCCAAAAACTATTAACTTTCACTACCAGAAGACATATAACATTTAACTTAAGGTACTATCTGTAATTTTAAAAAACTCAAACAATTAAATCACTCGAAGGACAGTTCAATGTAACATAAGAATGAAAACAAAAGGACATAAGGGCCAACTAGGTTAAATATGATAAAGAAACAGATATGGAACATGTTACTCATTGCACAAATTTATTCATGCACTAAATGGACATAAGCACACAAATTTAAAGGCAATTAGCCTTTTAAAGGTTACACACATCTAAAACAAACAAACAAAAAACCAATGTTAAGGTTTATGATACCTGGGAGAACAAACTATTCTTTCACAGAAAATCAAAATATAGGTTTTCTGATAGTAGTACACAAATATTGTTGTACTCTCTGATATTAAAATGCTAACAGTAACAATCACCTTAAACTCTGGGCAAAGTTGGTAATATCTCTAATTCTAGAACTTAGGAATCTGAGCCAAAATGACCACAAACCATGGCCAGCCAGCTGCTCTATGGTTAGGCACTAAAAAAAAGAATAACAAGATGGGCACCGGTGGCTAACAATCCTAGCTACTCAAGAGGCTGAGATCTGAGGACTGCAGTTCAAAGCCAGCCAGGACAGGAAACTCCATGAGACTCTTATCACCAAATAAACTACTCAGAAAAGCCAGAAGTGGTGCTGTGGCTCAAGTGGTAGAGTGCTCACCTTGAGCAAAAGAAGCTCAGGGCCAGCACCCAGGCCTGGGGTTCAAGCCCCAGGCCTGACAAAAAAAGAATAACAAAAACCTTTTAAGCAATATAAACCTTACTATGGATTAATAAGAAGTACAAATTAACTGAATTTGCTATCGAATATAACAAACTAGCAAGTAGATCTAGTATCTGGATACCCCAATATCTGGCAATGTATTAAGAATTAAGAGAAACAAAAAATTAACCGAAAAACACCGCCAATACTTAAACACACAGACATAATTTGATACAATAAATGGGTAAAGTAAGCCTACATTTAATACTAGAAACTCAAACCAAAAGTTTGTTATCCTATTAGCTATAGTGGACCATATACAAAAAGTATAACTAGGATGGGGCACTCTTAAATTCAGAACTTTTGCACAATACATAGACATACTAAGTTAGGCCAAACAAAAGGGTCAAAATGCACATAAAAGATAAACTCTTTTGAATATTGTTTGGGTTTTGATGGCAGGTCAGAAGAAATAGGCTGAGAACAGGCTAGTTCCATGGTAACTTCCTAAGCAATCTAGTAGAAATAAGGAACTAAAGTAATTACTTCATTTTTGTTACATTTGTTAACAAAATGGAAAAAAAAAAAGCTGGGTATGCTTGGAGGCTGGGACAGGGAAAGGTAGGTAAATTGTGAGACCAGCCTGGGCTACATTCAAGGCTATCTCCAAAAACAGGAGAAAGAAAAGTAGAAAAGGAGGATTGGAATAGGAGATGGCAAAGGAAAGGATGAAGAAGAAAACACATTATAAGTGGGAATGTTTCAATTGTATCCACAAGAATTTAATTGAAGGCAACATAAAGAGGTGGATGTCACTAAAGAATTTCTGAAAGCCCAAAAGGCTACAAAGGGAAGCACCAGATTTGGTCAAAAGGCAAAAGATACTGCTGGTGAGAAAACACTGTCCAGAGCCTTTATTGTTTTCCAAAGGAAAAAACAAAACAAGCAGGACTGAGTAAAATAGGTTAAGATTAGCTGAATATGGTCAATGGGCTTTAATCCCTAGTTGTCTGGTACATGGCCATGGATGATCAATACAGAGGAATATTTGGACTGGTATGTAAGAAGGTGAAGTGACTGGGATATATATACATATATATATTACACGGGACTCTTTGCTTTGTTGTTGTTATTTTTGGCTTATTTGTTTACTTGCTGGTACCAGAGCTTGAACTCAGGGCCTCATGTTCTCTCTTGGCTTGCTTGCGCATGGAGGACACTCTATCATTGAGTCACACCTCTACTCCGGCATTTTGCTGGTTAACTGGAAATAGAGACTTTTCTGGCTTTGAACTGAAATCAATCTCCCAGGTTTCAGCATCCTGAGTAGCAAGAATTGAGCTGCCTAGCTGGCTCAGGATTGTTTGCTTTGTAAATGAAAAACAGGTTCACTGACAAGTGGTTACAGAGCTCTAAGTATTAGCTACTCTTTCTCAGCACCAAATTAACAAAACAAAAAATAAAATACAATTAGCTACTCCTGGCCAGTCTCCCCAGCAAGCAAGGCCCTTTGTATATTTCATGATGTCAAAACATCATAAAATACACAAAAAAATTTAAATATGGGCGCTGGGGATATGGCCTAGTGACAAGAGAGCTTGCCTCGTATACATGAGGCCCTGGGTTCGATTCCCCAGTACCACATATACAGAAAATGGCCAGAAGTGGTGCTGTGGCTCAAGTGGCAGAGTGCTAGCCTTGAGCAAAAGGAAGCCAGGGACAGTGCTCAGGCCCTGAGTCCAAGCCCCAGGACTGGCAAAAAAAAAAAAAAAAAAAAAAAAAAAAAAAATTAAATATGGTGATAAGGAGCTGAAGTCATGAGGAAAACATTAATACCAAACACCAAATACTAGAGGGCTTACTTAAATATGTTTTTTTCTCCTGAAATATAGTTTTAATATGTTGTCTAGGATGGCCTAGAACTCACTACATACTTCAGGCTGGCCTTGAACTCCTTCCTGACTTCCCAAGTATCTAGGACTGTAGAGTATATTTCTAAACCCTTTTTTGTTTTGCTCTTCAGAAAACATTCTGACTCTGCAGATAAACCTGAGTTCAAGTCTTCTAACTATTATCTATAAGGAATAACCTTTAAACAAATAAACTTGTCTCCGCCTTATATTTTGAGATATGTTAAAGACAGACCTTGCAATGTATTTGAGATAAAGTAAGAAAATCCATATAAAGTGTCAACCAAGCAAGTATTTATACACAATGAAACAACTGACTTTTTCTCTTTTTTTTGGGGGGGGGGGAGGAGGGAGCAGTCCTGAGGCTTGAACCTTGGGCCTGGGCTCTGTCTCTGAGCTTCTTTTTTGCTCAAGACTAACTCTCTACCACTGGAGCCAGTGCCACTTCCATCTTTTTCTTTCTTTTCTTTTGCCGGTCCTGGGACTTGAAATCTGAGCCTGTGCACTGCCCCTGAGCTTCTTTTGCTCAAGGCTAATGCTCTACCATAGCACCACTTCTGGCTTTTTCTGTGATTAATGGAGACTCATGGACTTTTCCTGCCCCACCTGGCTTTTAACTATGGTCCTCCGATCTCAGCCTTCTGAGTAGCCAGGATTACAGGCCTGAGCACCAGCACCGGCCTTCTGGCTTTTTCTGAGTAGCTTATTAGAGATAAGTCTCATGGATTTTCCTGCACAGGTTGGCTTCAAACTTTGATTCTCAGATCTCAGCCTCCTGAATTAGCTAGGATTACAGGTGTGAGCCCCTGGCACTTGGCACCAACTGTCTTCTTACACTTAACACGTCCCATGTCACTCATTAAAACTCAGCACCACAGGGCTGGGAATATGGCCTATTGGTAGAGTGCTTGCCTCATCTACATAAAGCCCTGGGTTCGATTCCTCAGCACCACATACATAGTTTTCTGGCCTTTTGGCCAGAAGGGGCGCTGTGGCTCAAGTGGCAGGATGCTAGCCTTGAGCAAAAAGAAGCCAGGAACAGTGCTCTAAGGCCCTGAGTTCAAGCCCCAGGACTGGCAAAAAAAAAGAAAACTCATTTTCCCAAAGTTTAGTTGGTAAACATTAACAACTACCACTTAAATAAATTACTTCTTGGGGCTTTAGACATGGCTCAAATGGTAAATAACTGTCCAGCAAGTCTGAGACTCTAAGTTCAAACCCTAGCACTGTCAAAAGCAGTAACAATAATTATCATAAGTACAAAATCATTCCTATTTTTCCAGTAAGGTTCAGACATGAACAGACTTGCTCTCAAAAGATACACAACTAAAAAACTGTGACAAACTAGGGACATGTGTTTCTCTACTACACATGCTTCATTCATATTGGATTTCATTAGTATTAATACCTAAAAATGCAATATGGTTCCATTTACATAAAGTTCAAAAGCAAGAAAATTACAGTTATATAAACAGTTTAAATGTTAGCAGTAGGTTGTTAAAAGTCAATAACAGGATAAAAGGAATAACCACAACAATTTTGGTAGTAGTTACAAGTAGAAAAGAGGGAATTATAATCAGAAAAGGCAGAATTCTTTGTTCCTAGAGCATTATTACTGTTTCATAATTTGGATGGTGATTAGAAACACTGAGGCCATACTAGTTCATTAAACTATTCTTTTTGCATGGCCTATTACTTTCATAATTTTAAAAGGTTAAATATAAAAAATTGCATTACGGACAATACACTAAATTAGCAATATTCTTACATGGTTTATTTACATTTTTTTCTGTATTTCCTACAATGAATATAGGACATGTAAAAAGTTTAACAATGTTATACTGCTAACTAAGCCTTAAAACTTAACCATTTTAAAACACATTATTTAGGCTGGATGACAACCATTTCAAAATACAAGTCTCTCCCATTAAAAAAAAAGAATAAGGGGCTGGGGATATGGCCTAGTAGCAAGAGTGCTTGCCTCTTATACATGAGGCCCTGGGTTCAATTCCCCAGCACCACATATACAGAAAATGGCCAGAAGTGGCACTGTGGCTCAAGTGGCAGAGTGCTAGCCTTGAGCAAAAAGAAGCCAGGGACAGTGCTCAGACCCTGAGCCCAAGCCCCAGGACTGGCCAAAAAAAAAAAAAAAGAACTTAGGTATCAAAAGCACACCTTGATTCAGAAAATAAACTGACCAACTATTGCTCAGTTATCAAACATAGCAAGACAAGAAAGATATTGGATAATAAATAACTTCAGATTAAATTTCACATTATGGGGCTAGGAATATGGCCTAGTGGCAAGAGTGCTTGCCTTGTATACATGAAGCCCTGGGTTCGATTCCTCAGCATCAAGTATATAGGAAATGGCCAGAAGTGGCGCTGTGGCTATGGTGGCAGAGTGCTAGCTTTGAGCAAAAAGAAGCCAGGGACAGTGCTCAGGCCCTGAGTTCAAGCCCCAGGACTGGCAAAAAAAACAAACAAAAAATTTCACATTATTTAGATGTTTACTCACTCTAGTGTTGAATAAAGTAACCTAAAATTTCATTATACCCAATTAATCTTAAGTAGCCAAAATACTGTAATCAAAAAGAAGAAAATAGCTGGGTGTTGGTGGCCCGTGCCTATAATGCTTTGCTAATCAGGAGGCTGAGACCTCAGGATCACAATTCCAAGCCAGCCCAACCAGGAAAGTCCAAGACACTCTTATCTCTAAAAAAAACTACTCAGAAAAGGCTGGAATTAGGACTGTGGCTCAAGTGGTAGAGTGCTAGTCTTGAGCACTAGGGACAGCTCCCAGGCCCTGAGTTCAAGCACCAGCACCAGCACAAAAAAATAAAAATTTAAAAAAAAAAAAAAAAAGGGAAGGAGCCAGACACTGGTGGCTCCTGCCTATAATCCTAGCTACTCAGGAAGCTGAGGATTGCAATTTAAAGCTAGCCTGGGCAGGAAAGTACACAGAAAGACAGACAGACAGGCACAGACACACACACACACAAAAAAATATTTTTGGTCAGTCTTGGGGCTTGTACTTAGGGACTGGGCAGTGTCCCTGAGCTCTTTTGCTCACGGATAGCACTCTACCACTTTGAACTACAGCACCACCACTTCTGATTTTCTGGTGGTTAACTGGAGATAACAGTCTCATAGACTTTCTTACTTGGGCTAGCTTTGAACTGTGATTCTCAGATCTCAGCCTCCTAGTAGCTAGAGTTACAGATGTGAGCCACCAGCATCTGGCTAAAGGAAAATCTTTACGAAGTAAAATTACACAGTCAGAAACTCAGGATAAAAGGGAAAACTTCCGTAAATTCTTTGCATATCCTAACTCAAAGAAAAAGGTAACCTAGAAACAATTTAACAAAATTTTGATACACTAATCAAATTTGTATTACAAGAAATAAAGAAAATTTGAAACAACTCAAAAGTAGCAACTTTTAATTAAGATGTTTCATTTTAGTTAAAAAGTTAGCATTTAATAAGAGTTCTAAGATAAAAAGGCGGAGCAAGAGGTTCGAAAACCTTCAGTTTGGTCAATAAAGACTATGTAAAACTTGTGTTACAGAAGCCATGGCTTCTGAAATGATAGATGCCAACTAGTATGGCACAGGACAATAGGAAAGATACCTTAAAAAGGGCATTTCAAGAACTAGCTTGACCTTCACAGACTCAAGGCTGTGCCTCACATATTTTCCTTTAAGAAGACAGTGATTCTAGTGTGTTTGTTCTGCTCAAGTGTTTCTTGAACTCAGTCACCTGGGCACTCAAGAGACTACTATAGCCATGGTCCAAGAGAGCTAGGGCCTGACTTGCACTGAAGACGGCAGCAGACTTTGGCATCATCCACATGATGCTGGTTTTGTGGGCATGCAGAGTGTAAGACTTGCAGGGTTATAAAGGTTTCAATCCAGATTTTAAATACCTAAAGACCAGGAAATATTTATTATGGCCAGGATCCCTGCAAGCAGCAGCCCCTAAGAGGTTAATGCACGAAGCCATTAAGAGTAAATCCTAAGCTGCAATGGAAAGCTCTTAATGTTGGACATGCCAGGAAATCCACAGTCAACACATGAAGCCAGTCTAAGAGAGAAACCATGTAGGCTACAAACAGTAAGACCTTAAGAATGGAGCTTTCCAAGCCCACTGGAGTTCTCATCACAACACCATGTATCCAATATAACAGACATAAATCAGAGGATCTGACTGATGTGTGCCCTGCTGGTTTTCGGTCTGGCTTTGGTGTGATACTTCCTTGCTAGAATCCTACTCCCCACTCTTGGAATGAAACATTTACATTTTGGTAATATGCAACTTTCTTACAGGGCTCAAAGTTAAGGATCTGCTTTGAGTTTCACTAGACTTGAATTTGGACTTTTCAACAATGTTCGAACAATTAAGACCTGGAGTATGATTTAAATACATTTTAGTTGACAAAAAGAGATTCGGAGCTGACTTTGGGGTCTAGGTGTGGAATTTCATGGTTTAGATTTTTTAAATGTCCCCCATAATTCATATGCTAAATACTTGGTCTCCAGTTAGTGGAGGGAGGTTCCAGAAACTTCAGGGAGTGGGGTCATTTTGGAGGTAGCAGGTCCCTGAGGCTTGCCTCAGGTTATGTGATTCTCAGTCTCTCCCTAGCTCCCTTGCTTCCTGTTTACCATAAAGTGACATATTCTTCCATATTCATGATGTTCTGCCCAAGCACACGGGACCTGGTTGTTTGACAGGTATTTTGGTCATAGTACTTAAAAAAAAAGTTACTAATACATGTTGTAAAATAAGAACCTTATTTAAAAAGTAAAACATGAAAAAATAAAGTAGAATATTGTTTGTCCCCTGTTAAAGGCTATGTTTGATTTTAATTTCCACTGTGAGGTATAATATAGAAATGTTGGCATGGTATACCTGTAGTCTCAGCTACTAGAGTGCTGAGACAAGAGAATTACTTGAGCCCAGGAGCTACATGTCAACCTGGGCAACATGGGAAGCAACTATGTAACTAATCTCATAGAAATAAATAAATGTACAAAGATAGCTCATAAGAAAATTCTTTATAGGAATTTATAAGAACACACACACTGTATCTCTCACCCTGTGCCACACTGGGACTGCCAATAAGCTATCATTATATCTGAACAAAAATATAAGGTAAAATAATTTTTGTGTGTTTATGCCACCACTCGGGTTTGAACTCAGGACCTGCCACTGTCCCCTGAGCTTGTTCACTCAAGGCTACCACTCTATTACTTGATCCTCAGTTCCACTACACTGTGTGTGTGTGTGTGTGTGTGTGTGTGTGTGTGTGTGTGTGTGTTTAAGATAAGAGTCTCAGGGAAAGCTGAGTGCCACTGGCTCACACCTATAATTCTAGCTACTCAGGAAGCTGAGATCTAAGGATGACAGTTCAAAGCCAGCCCAGGCAGGAAAAGTATGACTAGCCTTGAGCAAAAGTGCTCAGGGACAGCAGCGACCAGACCCTGGAAGCTGCAGCACCAGCAAAAAACAAGTCTCTCACTTTTCCTATACAGGCTGGCTTCAAACAGGGATTCTCAGATCTCAGCATTTTGAGTAGCTAGGATTACAGGTTTGAATCATCAGCATCCAACTTATAAATTAAAAAAGAAAAGGAAAAAACCTTCAAACATCATTCAGTCTGTGGCATTTTATTACTGGCAAGAGAAAACAGACTAAGACAGATATATGTAAGACAAATAAAATAGATGATGTAGATAAAACAACAAGTTGACTTTCAGTGTTTTAAAATAGCAATACAACAGAAGTAGACCCTTCGAAAATGCCATGAAGAAAGAAAACACAGTTGTTCATCATTATACCACCAACACTTGGAATAGGACTGTCACAGCTGGATAGTCAAAGAAATATTTACTAAAAAGAATAGAGGGAGGCAAGGAGGGACTCAGGCAGGACTACATATGACACTATTTCAATTTATGCCCTAATTTATTTCTAGATTTATGGTATTTTTGTTGGTTTTTTCCCTCTACTAACTGATTAAAGTAAGGAAATCTAATAGTATTACAATATTAGCTTTGTTTTAAAACATTTATTTTCCCACTTATCCACAATAGTAACTTTACCTTCTCAAAAATTTGTTTTTCTCTCCTGCTTTACCACATTATCTAGCACTTCCAGAAAGACATCACACATCAACATTAATTGGCTTTCTCAACTGGCTCGTATTTTCAATGACAGCACTTGAAGTTTTTCATCATCATTAAGCATGATACCAAGCATAGTTTGACACATTCATCTATTTTATCTGTGTAAAATCATTAGTGGACTCAAATGTGTATTTAGATACACAAAATGCTTTAAATTAGATACTTTTTCTTTATTCATTAATACAATGAAATGCACTAGGACATCTCCTAATAATGAACTATCCCCACTTGCTGATATTTTCACACAATACATCAGTTAACAGTCATACCTATTTGGTGGTATTCTCTCTCTCTTTCTCTGGTAGTACTGGAATTTGAACTTACAGCCTTGTACTTGTTAGGCAGGTACTCTATCACTTGAGCCACTCTTTTAAATCTTTTTACTTTATTTTTCAGATAGGGAGACATATTTTTGCCCAGTGCTGGCCTCATAATGTGATTCTCCTATTTATAGCCTCTCATATACCTAGGATCACAGGTGCACACAACCACACCCCGTTTAACGATTGACATAAAGTCTCACTAACTTTTTTGCCTGGGCTTACCTTGAACCATGAGCTTCTTGATCTCTACTTCCTGAGGTTTACAGACAGAGGCTGCTGCACCTGGGTCTTTGCTAGCTTAAGTCCTTCCATATTTATGCTTGCATTTTTCTTAAGATTCAAAATTAAATCTATTTGCATTTCCTTAAATAAAATTTTCACCTATTGAATTTTAATCTTCAAAACACTTGAAATCTGAGTTTAATTTATCTTTATCTGAATGTCAATTCATCCCAACTAATAAACAAGTTGCAAAACTAGAAAAGGAAAAAACAAAACTGTCACTGTTATAATGGAATTTGAAACCACTGCAGGACAAAAATGTCAATAAATAAGTCAACAGTACTTCTTATACTCAAGAAAATTAATTATCATTTACAAAGATAACCACCTAGCCAGGCACTAGTGGCTCACTCAAGCCAGTAATCGTAACTACTCAGGAAGCCCAAAACTGAGGATCAATGTTCAAAGCCAGCTGGAAGAGATAAGTCCTTGAGACTTGTCTCCATTTAACCACCAAAAAGCTAGAAATGAAGGTCAAATGGTAAGAAGGCGAGTCTTTAGTGAAAAAACTAAGGGACAGAGCCCAGGTCCTGAGTTCAAGCCTCAGTAGAGGTATTAGAAAAACAAGGTAATACTACTAGAAATAGATCAAACAAGAGTATTCATTAAAAGATATGGGGCACCAATGGCTCATGTCTGTAATCATACTTACTCAGGAGGATAAGATCTAAGCATCACAGTTCAAAGCTAGCCTGAGCAGGAAAATCCATGAGATCTTTATTTCTAATTAACCACTAAAAAAGCTGTAAGGTGCACTAGGCTCAAGTAGTAAACTGCCTTTTGAGCACAAAAAGCTCAGGGACAGTACCCAGGCCCCGAGTTCAAGCCCGGTAAGCCCCACATACCACCAAAAAAGATGTCAAAAGATCTAAATCAATGGACATGTCTATCATGTTCATGAATTAAAAGACCTACCATGTTCATGAATTAAGAAATTCAGCATTGCCAGGAACTCATGCTTTATTCCTAACTAGTAGGAGACTGAGAACGAAGGATCATGGTTCAAAGCCAGCCGGGGCAAAAAAGCCCACAAGACTTTGATCTCCAATTAACTATCAAAAAAAGCTGTAAGTGGGGCTGGGAATATGGCCTAGTGGCAAGAGTGCTTGCTTCATACACATGAAGCCCTGGGTTCGATTCCCCAGCACCACATATATAGAAAACAGCAAGAAGTGGTGCTGTGGCTCAAGTGGCAGAGTGCTAGCCTTGAGCAAAAAAGAAGCCAGGAACAGTGCTCAGGCCCTGAATCCAAGGCCCAAGACTGGCAAAAAAAAAAAAAAAGCTGTAAGTGGAGCTGTGGCTCAAGTGGTAGAGAACTAGCCATGAGCAAAAAAGCCCAAGAACAGCCCCCAGGCCCCGAGTTCAAGTCCCAGGACTAGCACAAAAACAAAATCATAAACAAAAATCAAAACAAACAAAAAACCCCTCAGCACTGTTAAAGGTGTTAATCTGAGTTGTAGATGCAATCCCACTGAAACCCTAACAAATGGTTTGTAGAGTTTTGATAATTCTAACAATTTTAATTTCAATTGCTTCAAATGTTTATAATCCCAAAGCCTAGGCACTCTAGAAGACTGAAACAAAGTTCCAGAATTAGAAGAAATCAAAAAAGGCTATAAGGCTAGTTGTTACAATGCTATGGACACATGGGTAGACAGATAGGCAAATGGAACAAAAGAAAGCAGTCTGATGGAAGCCATTGAGTGAACAATCAGAACTTCTATTGTTGGATAGAAATCTAAAGAAAAATTTGAACATATGCATTGAAACACACACTGAAGGTTCAATAACACCAGTAAAAGCAACTGAAGCTGGAAACAGCCAGACATCTATTAATTGTGGATTAACTATATAGTACCATGTTAACACAACAGAATGTAATAGAATGAAAGAATAAAACAGCTATATGCACCAGAAAAATCTCTCAATGTTGGAGAAAGTAGAATTATCATCATTAAAAATTCCACTATAGATAAAACATTGTTTAAAGAAATATATACAGATTGTAAAGCCAAAGAGAAACAAAATGATCACAAAAGTCAGAATAAATAGTTTACCTCTTAGAGAGGAAAATAGTATTCTGGAAGGAGCACACAGCTTTAAAAAGACATCATTCTATTTGATGGAATTACATGTATTTGCTTTATCATTCTCTGAACTATACATATGCATGTTACATTTATCTGCATAATTCACAGCAAACTTTTTTTTGTTTTGTTTTGTTTTCGCCAATCCTGGTGCTTGAACTCAGAGCCTGAGCACTGTCCCTGGCTTCTTTTTGCTCAAGGCTAGCACTCTACCACTTGAGCCACAGCACCACTTCTGGCATTTTCTGTATATGTGGAGCTGAGGAATCGAACCCAGGGCTTCATGTATATGAGGCAAGCACTCTACCACTAGGCCATATTCCCAACCCCTCACAGCAAACTTTTTTTTGTTTGTTTGTTTGTTTGTTTTTTGTTTTTGGCCAGTCCTGGGCCGTCAACTCAGGGCCTGAGCACTGTCCCTGGCTTTTTTTTTTTTTGCTCAAGGCTAGCACTCTGCCACTTGAGCCACAGCGCCACTTCTGGCCATTTTCTGTATATGTGGTGCTGAGGAATTGAACCCAGGGCCTCATGTATACAAGGCAAGCACTCTTGCCACTAGGCCATATTCCCAACCCCCTCACAGCAAACTTTTAAAGACTACTTTTAAAAGTTAGACTATGAACAGCTCAATCTTGAGTTTCAAATGGCAATCAGTGTTTACTTATTCATGATGTCTTGAGTCAGGTAGACATCTACATTCTCACAATTAAGAAGTATGAGGGCAACATACCTTATACAGTCCAAAGCCAGGATCAATGAGACAAGCACGAGCTGATGTAGATGGCTGACTGGAAGATCCCACCCTTGCAGTTTTCTTTACTTTAGGTGGACTATTAGAACAGGGTTTAGCCTGTATATCAGTCTGTTTAGATGTGCTAGGAAGATCAGAGTCTGGGCGTACTAGTAGCTGAATTATATCATTCAGTCCAACATTATAGTCAAATAAAGTATATCCATTTTCCAACTAGAAAAGAAAAAGAAAACAATATTGAAATGTTTCTCTCAAAACAATTTTCCTACATTTTTATTTGCCCAAATGTCTAAGCCAAACTATTCTAATAAAATTCATAGCACTATAACTTTGTGATCTTGAAACCATTCTTACAGTTGATATTCTCTGATGTATCTTCTCTGGACCCCAATAAATTCTTAAGAACCACTCCACATTAACTAGAGAGAACACTGCTTGTCATTATTTTTTAAAGCACAGATAGCTCTGTCATCATGATCCTCCTTCCCCCACCAAAAATCCTCCAACAACCACCACACCTCTATACTTGTCTCACTAACTCTGCTTTAGATTTAGTGTTAGAGACAGGCCTTGGCTATGTAGCCCAGGATGGCCTCTAATTCAAGATCTTTCTACTCTAGTCTCATGAGTGCTGGGATTATAGTTGTGCCTAGCTTTCTCAACAAATATTGTTTCGGAGCTGGGAATACAGCCTAGTGGCAAGAGTGCTTGTCTCCAATACATGAAGCCCTGGGTTTGATTCCTCAGCACCACATATATATATATAAAACGGCCAGAAGTGGCACTGTGGCTCAAGTGGTAGAGTGCTAGCCTTGAGCAAAAAGAAGCCAGGGACAGTGCTCAGGCCCTGAATTCAAGGCCCAGGAATGGCCAAAAAAAAAAAAAAAACCAAAAAACATATTCAACAAATATTGTTTCATTTTAATGAATAGTGCCTGAATCAGCTGGAAGGAAAAAAAGTAAATTTTAAATTAAAACAAGTTGTTTTATGACCTTGTGTTCATAGTGATTAAGTCAAATAGTTTGTATTTCTGAAACACTGTAAAGTTTTTATGTTATATCCCACTTACCTAAAGTTCTCTTAATTCTATGCAACTCCAAAGATTAAGTTTTATCAGGAAGTCTTCCAGGATGAACAGCAAATAAATTACCTTGCATAAATTATGTATATTTTGAGATAACATGTTTTGAGATGTATTCCCTCACAAAACAAATGTTTGAAGTCCTACTTCAGAGTAGGTCAATAGGCTCAAGGTATAGCACAGTGGGAGAGCATCTACTCAGTACTCACAAGGCCCTAGCTTCATGCCACCTTCTCCACCCCCCAAATAATCCTATCTCTGAATCTGAGCTTATTTGGAAATAGTATATTTAGAGGTAATCTGGGTATACATTTGAGTAAAGAAATGCACAACGTTTGCCAATACTTCCAGCTACTCAGGAGACTATGGTAGAAGTAGAATGGGGGTGGTGGGAGTGGTGTTCTGGCTCCACCTAAGCTGAATTCCATTGGTGCCATCTTTGATTCCAGCTATGGAAGAGGCCACAGGAAGAAGGACTGCAGGCTAAGGCCTGGCTGGGCAAAAGCAAGAAACCCTACCAGAGAAGGGTGGGGGTGGGGGTGGGGGAAGAGAAAAAAGGGTTGGAGTATATGGCTCAAATGATGGAGAACCAACCTGGCAATTGCCAGTTGAGGAAAGTTGAAGTCCTGAGTGCAAACAACTAAAATTAAGACAAAACCTATGATTATAGACTGAGTATTATCTTCCCCAAATTTATATGTTGGATTCTTAACTAAAACTGTTCTTCAAAAAGGGAATTAAGTTAAAACTAAGTCACTAGGGTGGGCCTGGAGACAGACACAAAAACACAAGGAAATTCTCCTATAGAGCTATCAGAGAACAGATAAATTCTAGCCTCTAGAAGGGAAACAAATTTGTTTCTTTTGTTTTCATTTTTGCCAGTGCTGGGCTTTAACTTGGGGTCTGGGCACTGTCCCTGAGCTTCTTTCTTTTGCTCAAGGCTAGCACTCCACCACTTGAGCCACACCCCCACTTCCAGTTTTTTCTGTTTATGTGGTACTGAGAAATTGAACCCATGGCTTCATGCATGCTAGGCAAGCTCTACCACTAAGTCACACTCCCAGCCCAATTTCTGTGGTTTTGAGCCACTGAAGCATTTTGAAACCTTGTTTCAAAATAGCACTAGGTAACTAATTCTCCACTGTGTTTTTATAACATACAGTTGGCTCTTTCACTATTATACAATTAAATAAGAAAACTGAGCTTACAGATCAGACTATCACTGCCCTGGAAACACTTACACTGGTCATTTCCCTCTCCTAATAATGTAATATTTAATCACCATTCACAACTATCTAACACAACCTAAAATTTGTGAAGTCAACCAAACAAAAAATATGTCTGTCCTTTAATTATAAGCTCATATGTGCACTAGGCCAATAATTGTATATTTAGGTGATCCAAGAACACCCCTATTACAACCTACAAGTTACAAGCATTCACATTGATTAAGTAGAACAAGGGATCAAGAATGTTACAAACTGTCAGTAGAGGAATTAAATTAGGTATTATCTCATGTTAACTTGACTAGGGGCTGGCTGAAAATGCAATTTAGGGGTAATGGCAGAGTAACTAACTAGTATAGGCACAGTCTTACAAAACACACACACACACACACACACACACACACACACACACACACGAAATATCGGCAAGGCAGTAAGCAGATAAGCCCTTAAATCAATTGGAATGTCAATATAATATGTATCAGGAAAACAACAACAAAGAACACCATTAATCCATAATCCTGGGTGGGGGAGGGACAATAGCAAAAAAAATAAATAAATCCAATAAACCTCCACTAATTCTGGAAGCAATGGAAAAAAAAACTGACTAAACACTCAAACCAGGAACACTCTGACAATTACCTCCCCCCCAAAAATGTCGTATTTATCGAGTACAAAATAAAAGTTTCTCTGTAATAGCTAGAGTATTCCCACAACAAAGATAGCAGTTAAAGAAAGGCATAAAAGCTTGGTGCCCATGGCGCAACACTTGTAATCCTATCTACTTAGGAGGCTGAGATCTGAGGATTGCTACTTGAAGCCAGAATAAACTACTCTGAAAAAGCCAGAAGTAGTGCTGTGACTTAGGTGGCAGAGCACTAGCCTTGAGCACAGAGGCTCAGGGACAGTACCTAGGCTCTGAGTTCAAGCCTCAAGAATCTGCCCCCTCCAAGGCAGGGAGAGGAATAAAGATGAGCACCATGGTTCAGGCCTGCAATTCCTGTACTTGGAAGGCCATGGCAAGAGGATCGGTAATTCTAGCCCTGGGCTACATGATGAGGCCATCTCCCAATCCCTCCCTGTAGGAGGAGAGTTTGAACTCAGGGTTTTGTGCTTGCTAGGCAGAAGCTCTACCACTGGAGCCATGTCCCAACCCTTTATGCTTATTTTTAAATTATTTTATTTTTTCAAATAGGGTCTCATGCTTTCCCCCTTAGCCAGCCTCTACCAGCAATCCTCCCACCTCTGCTTCCTACTATCTGGAACTACAGTTGTAAGTTACCATGCCATGCTTTCATGAGCATTTTCCTGGTAAGTCTGAGACACAAGAATCAGGGGGATCTTGAGGGACATCCCTACTCTCAACTCTGACTAGTTTCTATAAAATGACCATCAAGAGCAAATATTAAGTTGCTTTGAATGGTACTCTTTTTAAACTTGATCTGACAGAAAAAGTATGTCTAAAGTGAGAGTAGAACCCTAAGCAATCAAGGAATGAAGCTATATAACAAAAGTTGTAACTTGCCTAGAGTCAATCTTTCTTCACATCATCACATACTTTTTCCTTCACATTGTATGTTCTGCTCTAATTCATAGGTATCCTTCCAATGTTTCTGGAATAATCATTATTATTCAGTACATAAAAAATTACACACAACTTTATTCTACAAAGCTTCACATGTTGTAATGACCTGTTCTGAGTATTCCAATGGTTTGCTTTAGGATACTGTTGTTCTTTCATATTAATGAAGGCAAGGACTGGGTTATCTCTGCCTTTCAAATTATGCTAAGAAGAAAGGGATGGATTCATCTAGAAATCACAGATTTCTATGAGCTCTGGGTATGTAACTATAACTCATCAATGTCTCATAGAAGTAAATGTTTGAGACCTGCCATCTTAGGATTTGGGATGGAAGATTTTCAGTTCTGGAGAATGAATGGTTGGTTAAGTCTTTGCTTTGCCAGACTGCACAGTTGATTTTTTACTGGACTGAAAGGACCAATTCCAAGACATAGGAAGGAATAACAATGACAAAAGGGAGACGTTGGGGGGGGGAGGGGTAGGGAACAGTGGCAGAATCTAAAAAGGCAGTCCCAAGGGACTAGGAATGACAAGGGCAAAACAACCTTCATGTATTCTTCACATTATATAAATACCTATACACATTCCTTTAAATAGGCAATACTCTTTCTACTGCAGCGAAAAGAATACAGAGGCAATAAAAAGACTGTTTTTTTCTTCGGTTATGGTTCTTGCTTCACAGAATCTATTTAAGCTATACTAGTGATAACAAAAGAGGAAGGGTAGAAAGAACCCTTTCAAAGTAGTAAGATCTCTAGATTCTCAAAGATTTAGAGAACAAAGTCAAACTCCAATGATGTGGTACATGCCTATAACCCAAGAACTTGGGAAGCTGAGGCAGGTGGTACTCAATTTTGAGACCAGGCTGGGCTACATTGCAAGACCTTGTCTCAAAAAGTAAAATATAAAAAACAAAAAAAGTTGGGTGCCAGTGGCTTATGCCTATAATTCTATCTATTCACCAAGCTGAGACTTGGAGGATCTCAGTTAGAAGCCACTGGGGACAGAAAAGTCTGTGAGGGGCTGGGAATATGGCCTAGTGGTAGAGTGCTTGTCTCGCATACATGAAGCCCTGGGTTCGATTTCTCAGCACTACATAAATAGAAAAAGCCAGAAGTGGTACTATGGCTCAAGTGGTAGAGTGCTAGCCTTGAGCAAAAAGAAGCCAGGAACGGTGCTCAGACCTGAGTTCAAGCCCCAGGACTGGCCAAAAAAAAAAAAAAAGAGAAAGGAAGGGAGGGACGGAGGGAGGGAAGGAGGGAGGGAGGCAAGGAGGAAGGAAGGAAGGAAGGAAGGAAGGAAAGAAGGAAGGAAGGAAGGAAGGAAAAAAGAAGTGTCTATGAGACACTTCAGCAAAAAGTTGGACTGGAAGTATGGCTCAAGTTAGTGTAAGCTGTGAGCAAGCAAGCTGGATGAGGCCCTGAATTCAAGACCTGGTCTGTCTCTCTCTCTCTCTCTCTCTCTCTCACACACACACACACACACACACACACACGGATCTATCAATACAGGTCTTGTCTTGACAAAAAACATCCATTTTCCAGTGTCTCAAACTCAACTTCCCTGACAAAGTTCAAATAAGGCTTCCCTACTCTAACCAGAATATCAGCCCTAAATTCCAAGTGCCTACTTTGATCCTCTTCAGTGGAGTAAAGGGCTAGAGAAATGGCTCAAAAATCCTTGCTACTCAGGAGGCTGGGATCTAAGGATTGAGGTTCAAATCTAGCCCAGGCAGGAAAGTCTATGAGATTCTTATCTCCAATTAACCACCAGAAAACAAAGTGGCACTGCGCTAGCCTTGAGTGAAAAAGCTCAGGGACAGAATCCAGGCCCTGAGTTCAAGCCTCACACACAAAGCCCCGTACCATGGGGGCAGGGGAAAGTAGAGCCAATTTTGCTGCTTCTCAAACTAAATCTGCATACAGATCACTTAAAGACCAAGTTAAAATACAGATTCTACTTCAGTAGGTAGATGTGTTATGAAGTGCCCATGCAAAACTAATGTTACTGGAACCAGTAAACAGTTTAAATAGTAGGAGGCTATCCTATTGATATTCATTTTCAAATATGAATTTTCATCAGAATCTTGTGGGGTCTTGTTAGCTATGTACTTAGAAGTCTGAAATACCTCTAAAATCTGTAATAAATACCTACAAATAAGTCTAATACACACCAAAGTTTAAAAGTAGAAGACTTAACAAATGGGGAAAGGGGCTAACATTGTACAATGTCATTTCTTTGTGTGTGTGTGTGCTGGTCCTGAGGATTGAACTCAGGGCCTGAGTACTGTCCTTGGACTTTTTTGCTCAAGGCTAGCACTGTACCACTACCACTTGAGCCATAACTTCACTTCTGGCTGGTGGTTCATGCTTGTAATCCTACCTACTCAGGAAGCTGAGATCTAAGTTACAGTTCAAAGCCAGCTTGGGTGGGAAAATCTGTGAGACTCTTAGTTCCAATTAACCACGAGAAAGCCAGAAGTAGAGCTGTGGCTCAAGTGGTAGCGTTACAGCCTTGAGCAGAAAAGCCCAGGGACAATATCCAGGCCCAGAGTTCAAGAACAACCAGGAAAAAAAAAAAAAAAGCCATATGGCCTTTCCTGCCCAGATTGGCCTCAAACCACAATTCTCAGATCTCAGCTTTCTGAGTGACTAGGACTATAGGTATGAGCCACCAGCACCCAGATGTTTATGTTTGTGTGTGTGTGTGTGTGTGTTTTAGTCAGTGTCTTGTTTTGTTACCAAGATAGATTCAAGATACTGTCTCGACCTTCCAAGTAAGCTGGAAATACCATACTATCTTGTACCAATTAGTTTTTATTAACAATTTTTTTTTTTTTTGGCCAGTCCTGGGCCTTGGACTCAGGGCCTGAACACTGTCCCTGGCTTCTTCCCGCTCAAGGCTAGCACTCTGCCACTTGAGCCACAGCGCCGCTTCTGGCCGTTTTCTGTATATGTGGTGCTGGGGAATCGAACCTAGGGCCTCGTGTATCCGAGGCAGGCACTCTTGCCACTAGGCTATATCCCCAGCTCAAACAATTTTTTTTATTTATGAATGTTTTACCATGTAGCAGTAAACCATCTTGAGAAAAGACTTCCCTTTTTCTGATGAGCACAAAGCTATTTTATAGGCCAGTAACAGTCCTGTGGTGCCAATGAAGTAGTTGCCTGATGCAGGCACACTATACTCTAAAGATTATGGATCTCTAAAGACAAATAAGGATGCCACACAACTTGTCAGTTCATAAGGACATGAACAAGATTGGAGTAGTATCTTCATTTCTTCTACATCAACGGCTGGCATCAATGTAGGTTATCTGCTGCCAGGGGAAGAAGTACAAAGAAAGCTTGGACTGGATAGTTTTTTCTAGAATCTGGAACTATGTTCCTGTTTACTGAAATTCTACTTTGTAGCTCTGAATTTAATTCATTCTCTACCATGTCCTCAAGAGATCCAGAAGCACTATAGTTTGGAGTATTTGATCACTAGACTTTAGGAGGGTCATCAAGAAATACAGTCTCATTCTTCATTTCTAGCTCTGGCTCTGAGGCCACCAAAGTGTCCTAGAAATTTATGTACTATTTTTACTTACTAGAAAATAAAATTCAAACAACTCAGATGCTTTTCACCTGTAACTAAAAGGAGAAAAGTTTTCTGCCACTTGAGGCACTGAAACACTAAACTATCAGTATTTAATACATATACAACTATTTCAAAGCAAAGCTTACAATTGAGTGTGGCAGTTCTTTATACAAGTCACAAATACTTGTGTTTTGTGTTTGGATGCATACACAAAACAACAAAATCTGGCTGGCTTTTTATCATAGTGTAATTTTCTTTTACTCTGAAGGATATGTACAGTCCTAGAAAGGTACGCCTGTGAAAGGGAGAAAAATATTCCTTGCAAACCTTTTGCAGCCTGTAGGCTACTTCTACCGAATCAAAATGAACTGCATTTATTTAAAACTTCAGGATGGGAGCCAAACTGATCTATCAAATGCAGGAAGCCAACTTTTCAATGAAATAACAATGACAAAAGACAAAAAAAAAAAAAAGATAGGCCTTGGGTCTGTTCAGGCATGGTCCATTACAGTTACTGGTGGGACTGGAAATATCGCAGACTGACCAGATCTTGGCAAATACCATACAACTATCATAGGAGATGCTCACAATCACTCTCACAGCCGAAACACTTTCAAGCCTCCAAGTTACTTCTGGCAACGGTACAGTGCTGTTTAAAAAGCCTGAATAGGGAGAATACACGAAAGTGTGTGGTAAGAAGAGCCCCCTGGGAATGAACCCCAGCCCCAGAAACGTTAGTGTAAACCCAGCCCCAGGTTACATCAATCGCTCCAGTAGCCCAGGTTTCTGGCTCATCCAAGACCGATGCCACTATCTAGGTAGGACACACAGGGAAAGAAGGGACCAAAATGTTCAAAAAATCCTTCTTATCCAAGCGTGTCCAGACCTCCTTTCTAGGCTGTGCCAGAGACGACAAATGTCATCGTACTTTCTCTCTTCTACCTGGGTACGAAGACACGAAGCGGACCCTAGCAAAGTCAAAGGAGAAGCCAGCTCGCGCCTCCCGCGCTGTGGCATGGCTGGCCAGCGCCCGCTGCCGTCCCCAACCTCCAAGGCCTCCCGAGCGCGGGAAGCCAGGAATCCAGAACCCAGGGCAGGCTGAGCCTGAGGACGCGCTGTCCCGCCGGATAAACAACGGCCAGGTCTCCACGTCCCGGGCTGTCCTCCCCTCTCAACCCAGTAGGCGCACCTGTAGTCGCATCCCTCCCTCACCCTGTCTCCACCACCACCCCACACACCGCAGGCCCGGGCCCCGCACCCCTGCCCACCCGAGGCGGAGCCCGCACGTGCGTCGCGTCCAGCCTCAGGCCCACGCATCCCCAGGCGGCGCCCAGTGGGCTCCCGCCCAGAGCTTCGCGAGGGGCCAGGCGGGTGCGCTTCACCTGTTTGCCCCGGTAGAAGAGACGCTGGCACTCGGGCCGCACGTCGAACAGCGCCCAGACCCGCTCGCGTAGCTCTTCAATGGTGGCTTTGCGAGAAACGTCCTCGATGGTGCGCGTCTGGGAGCCGTCGATGGTGCGAACCTGGATCCACATCTTGGTACCAGGAAAAGGAGGCCGGGTTCCCCTTTGTCTCCCCCGGTGCTCGGGACGCCGCGCCCCGCCTGGCCCGCGCTGCCTTCCCGGGCGGCTCCGGATCTCCGCCGCGGGCAGGCGAGCGAGCGCGCGCGCGCGCACGGGCGAGGAAGACGGACCAGACTCGCGGTCGGACTCGCAGCGGCGGCGCCTCCCAGACCGCGCGCCCGCCCAGCCCAGCAGAGGAGGAGGGAAAACCGGAACTGGCCCCGAGGCGCTATGGCAGCCTCCGCCTCACAAATGGGAAGAAGCCGAGTCCGGGCCGCGCCGAGTGTTTACTTAGGGGAGCTGTAGCTCCCACATGGAGGTCACGGCGCCAACCCAGATCTCGCGAGATCCACGCGGAGCTCCGCCCGCCTGAAAGAGGAAGCCGGCGGAGGAGGAGGTTTCAAATCCGTGGGTGCCAAAATAGGAAGAGGCGTTGGTGGGCGGGCCCAGGGCGGGGCGGGGCCTGAGGGAGGCGGGGCTTCCGAGAACCGTTAGTGGGCGCCATTCTCCTGCACCTGGGCGCGGGGCACGCCCTCCATCCCTGGCTTTAGGGTTTGCTCCTAGCTGCTGTCCTTTGGGATCCTGGTTTGGGGACCCAAGGAGGCGGGCGGCACCTGTGGCCTACCAGGTACCGCCTTGAGGTGTCAAAAAACACACCCGAAATAGTCCCGATGTGCATTCGTGTGGTTACGAAATGGGGGAAGGAGAGCGCACCCTCATCTCTGAGCACTGAGGGCATGGCCGAGTCGCACCGCGCTCGCCAGACAGCACACCACCCACGATCTGGCGGGACCGGGAAAAGGCTCCGGGACCCGCCGAGTGCTACCGCTGGCTTGCGCGGATTCCCGCGCCCCACGCGCTGGGCCCGGCGGAGGTCTCTCTCCGCCCCGCGCCCGCCGTGCTGTACCCCGGAGCCTCAGAGTCCACCTTCGCGCCCGCGGTGCCTCGGGCCTAAGAAGATCGTGTACGCTGAGAACCCCACAGAGATCTCACTGGGGACACAGTCTGTCCAGCAGGCCCGGGGCGGCATTCCCTAACGGGAGGGTATATACAAATACAAGCCTGTCTTCCTGAGAAGGGAGAACCCTTATGAAAGAAAACAACTTCATATTTTCCCAAATCGGTAACCTGAATATTTAGAGCGATGTAACTGGCCCCATGGCGGAGTAGTATTTGTATGGCTATCGATCAAAATGGTTACACACACAGATGACACCAATAGATATTATTTTTTAAATGGCCTAACACAGGAAGGACTGGAAAAACACGAATTTTTATTCCTGCCCTTAATGAAAAGTTCACATTCACCTATCACCTCAAAATGTAATTCCTCCTGCTTGCTTCCAATTTACACTAAATATTGTATACTCGTTACATATGTATATTTAATAATTGGTATGTCTAAACGCACAGCTACTTAAGAAAGGTAAATATTTGCTATTACAAGGTCATACAGCTTTTTTCCCCCTAGTTCCTGGCTCAACAATGTATACACATGTACAGTAGTATGAGTATGGTATATTGTAGTCAGGGGCAACATTTAAATGAGACCTTCCTGGATTGAGACAGACCAGAATTATAATATGCTTTGCTGTTTAGTTAAAAATGTGGTCTTGGACTTGCTTTACATTCCCTACTGTAAACACCTAATGAATGTGAAGTGCTTAGATCAGTGCCTATTCTTCAGGAGCTCACAATAAAGCATTTTAGTTTTATCTGTTTCAAGATTTAGATACAATGTTCAAAGAGGAGAGGATACTTAAGCAAAGACTGAAAGTGTGCATTTTACACTTCAGAAGAGATTGCACATCAGAGAAAGGTTGACTAAAACTGTAGGAATAGCAATGTGTGTGCATTAGCATTCAAAGCAGTTTTGGGTTTTTTGGGGTAGGCCTCAGGGAGAAACTAGGTCTTTTAAAGGCACATATTGATGTGATTAAATATTTAGAAAACCCCAGGAGTACAGTAGAGTGCCTTAGGGGGAAAAATAAAGGAAAGAAAGATGTGGGTAAAACTGTTGTAGAAACGTTAGCATTTGTGTCCATTTGGGCAAAACTGCTGTTAGTGATAGTAGATCAAATTAGTGATGAGGGGAAAGGATATATATTCTAGAGTTTTCTAGACAATCTAGCTTTGACAATTCACAGGTTGTTTGGGGAAGGCAGGATTGAGGAATGTGGAATGTTCACAATTATTCTCTAGTCATCTATGAGACTTCAGTGGATGGGTTGAGTACATAGTGCATTTAACAGAATAGAAAAGGAAGCAAATTGGAAAACACAATAAGATCTACTTGAACCATGTTATATTTGAAATACATCCAAATTATACCTAGATGAAGAGGTCTGACAATTGGAAAGAGAAAGTTGTGATAGGAACAAGAAGTAGCAAAGGTCTAAGAGAGGGACTAGTCAAGACCCCCTGTACTCACTCATGTGCAATTTATCCTTCTGGTGACGTGTTGATGAAGCCAAAACTTGAAAGAGTGGAGAAAGAGCACAAGGGGATCTTCTGGGTGATGACAATATTCTATATTATGACCTAAGCAGTAGCAGTAAATATATATTTGCAGTGAGTACATATTTGATTTGTTCACTTTTTTATGTTAAAGTTTATATATGCTTATAATCACATTATTATATAGATGTCCTTTTTAGAGAAAAGTGCATTTTAATTTAATGAAAACATAAATCTTATCCATGGCCTCACATGTTTTAACATGTGTAGAGATACTATAAAGAAATATCCAGGGCTGGGAATGTGGCCTTGTGGTAGAGTGCTTGCATAGCATGCATGAAGCCTTGGGTTTGATTCTCAGCACCACATACACAGAAAAAGCCAGAAGTGGTGCTGTGGCTCATGTGGTAAGATTGCTAGCCTTAAGCAAAAAGAAGCCAGGGACAGTACTCAGGCCATGTGTTCAAGCTCCAGGACTGGCGGGGCGGGGGAGGGGGGAACCCACAAAGAAATATCCAAAAGCTCTTTCAGAGCTCTCTAAGAGACCAATTAAGCAGAAAGTCCTGTGCAAAAATTAGATCTGGTCAAAGGTAAAGAAAAGCTAAATAAAAAACGTGTAGGTTATGCAGCTAAGATTATTGATGAAAGATTGGTAGTTTGCTTGGAAAGTATGGTGATATATATTCATGCATATGAGTGGCTATATGCAAGTATGCTTTCATATGTGAACATATGTGATTATGAATGTGTTTGCATGAACATGTATTCTGTGTGTGTAAATGTTTTCAACTAGATCCACACAAGAAGAGTGAGGAACCATACCTTCAGTCTAAAATTATAGAAGGTTTCATGGAAGGGTACAGGTTTTGAGTCCTGAAATAACAATATAAACAGAAAATCTAGTCAGTCCAATACTTGATGTTATTGCTATGTATAGAGGGAGTACGATTCCTTTTATCTTTTCTGGGCTCAGTTCCAATCCATATGGTGATTAAGATGCTGATTCTGAATATGGCCCAGTTTGGAATCCATCGATTCAATCCAACAAAATCAGCAAAATATTCACCCATATGGTCATTCTATTTTCCATTGTACCTACAACCAGTTTGCTATAGTCTTCAATTAGTTTCTTCCATGAAATTACTTGCAAAATTCCTGAAAAGTTTCTTTCTATTTTTATTAGTGCGTATTTATCTCCAGGTTTTTTTTGTTTTGTTTTGTTTTGTTTTTGCCAGTCCTATGGCTTGAACTCAGGGACTGGACATTGTTCCTGAGCTTCTTTTGCTCAAGGCTAGCACTCATACCACTTGGGCCACAGCATCATTCTATCTTTTTCTCTTTATGTGGTACTGAGGAATGCAACCCAGGGCTTCATGCATGCTAGGCAAGCACTCTACCACTAAGCCACATTCCCAACCCCCATACTTTATGATTTACATGCTTCAGGTATTGTATTAGTAGTTTTTCAGGCTTATCACAGCAGGACACGTAAACCAGATGACTTAAACAACAGAAATTGTTTTCTTACAGTTCTGGAGAGCAAGATTAATGCATCAGCAGATTTTACTTCTCCTGGGACCTCCAGCCTTGGCCATCTTCTCCCCGTGTCCTCACATGGCCTTTTCTTCTGTATGTGAATCCTTGTTCTGTCTTTCTCCCTCTCCACCCCCCTCCCTCCCTCCCTGCCCGTGTGTGTGTGTGTGTGTGTGTGTGTATGGAAGATCTGGAGGCTTGAACTCAGGGCCTCAGTGCTGCACCTGAGGTTTTTGTTTTGTTTTGTTTGCTCAAGGCTGACACTCTACCATTTGAACCTCAACTCCACTTCCATCTTGTGTGTGTGTGTGTGTGTGTGTGTGTGTGTGTGTGTGTGTGTGTTTCATTAGAGATAAGAGTCTCACAGATTTCCTGTCCTGGCTGGCTTTGAACCCTGCTCCTCAGAGCTCAACCTCCTAAGTAGCTAGGCACTGTAGTATAGCTAGCTACTGGCATCTGGTTGGAGTTTTGTTTTTTTTTTTTTTTCTTTTTTGCCAGTCCTGGGCCTTGGACTTAGGGCCTGAGCACTGTCCCTGGCTTCCTTTTTGCTCAAGGCTAGCACTCTGCCACTTGAGCCACAGCGCCACTTCTGGCCGTTTTCTAGATATGTGGTGCTGGAGAATCGAACCCAGGGCTTCATGTATACGAGGCGAGCTCTCTTGCCACTAGGCCATATTCCCAGCCCGGAGTTTTGTTTTTTAATACTCTATTCACAGCTGAGATTTCAATGCCTTTCCACCAGTAATTTGTCTCAAGCTGTTTTATTTCTATATCCTGAAGATATAGTAATTGTTGAGTTGCTACCATTCCATTATCTTGGACCCCTAAACATTTTAACTTAAAAATACAAAAATAAAGATAAATGTAAAGAATGCATATTAATTGACTATTTTAGATGAATTAAAACAAATCTTCTTAGGACAAAGTAATTTATTATTGTTGACCATAGGACTCCCAATTATAGTTTATGAGGTCATTCTTGGATAAATGACAATGGATTATTTAAATATTTTAACATTTTAGTTTCTTTAATTTTATTGTCAAGGTGATATACAGAGGGTTTACAGTTACATGTGTAAGTAAGGTAGTGAGTCCATTTCTTGTTGAACATTGTTAACCAGCCCCCTCATTTTCTCCCACTTTTCCTCCTAATTGTTTAAATATTTTTAGTCCCCATGCCCTCTTTTTTTTTTTTTTGCCAGTGCTCGGCCTTGAACTCTGAGCCTGGGCACTGTCCCTGAGCTTCTTTTTTGCTCAAGGCTAGCATTCTACCACTTGAGCCACAGTACTACTTCTAGCTCTTTCTGAAACAACAGATTAGGAATCTATTTTCTCTGTTTATGTGGTATTAGGGAGTGGAACCCAGGGCTTCATGCATGCTAGGCAAGCAATCTACCACTAAGCCACATTCCCAGCTCCCATGTCCTCTTTTTTTTTTTTTTTTAAGGTAGAGCAAGAACTGAAAAAAGCATATATAAAGTAGTCTGAGTACATAATTATTAAAACTGTTTATTCCTCTCCCAAACTTTTACCCTTCATTTCATAACGCTTCTGTGTGTGTGATAGACTTTTTATTTTTATTTATTTATTTTATTTTTTTTTTGGCCAGTCCTTGGCCTTGGACTCAGGGCCTGAGCACCGACCGTCCCTGGCTTCTTCCTGCTCAAGGCTGCCACCTGAGCCACAGCGCCCCTTCTGGCGTTTTCCATATATGTGGTGCTGGGGAATCGAACCGAGAGCTTCATGTGTAGGAGGCAAGCACTCTTGCCACTAGGCCATATTCCCAGCCCTAGACTTTTTATTTTATCCAGTGTATCCTAATTACTTTTCCCAGAAGCACTTTCTTTTATGTAATATTAAATAGCATAATTATGAAATAAGAACAGATTGTGTCATATAGTCCAGGCTGGCCTTGAACTTTCCATATCTCCCTGCCTTTGCTTCCCAAGTACTATAATTAGAGGTGTACACCAGCACACCCCATAACATAAAAATTTTTAAACACACACACACACACACACACACACACACGCAGGCCATTGGTGTGAAGACAGCTCAAAATACCAAGAGCGAATCAAAGAGTAGCTTATTGACATCAAGACTAAAAAGACCCTGGGCCACCATACATGTCTTATAGTCCGGATAGTGTCTCAATTTATTTGATGGATTTTTGGAGAGTTTCTACTGAATTGCCTTCCCCAAAAAAACCCTTTAATAACATGTTATCTTAGAAAGAATATGTAAAAATGTGCATCTTGTATACTACTCCTCAAACTTCAGTCATCACAAGAATCATTTGGAAAACTTGTTAAAAATGTCTTTTTGATGTACCATCCTTACATTGTGATTTGTGGTCTTAGGAATCTCAAAAATATTTATTTCACTAGCCATTTCTTAGAAAAATTACCAATCAAAATACTTAACCCCAGGATGAGATAATACTGTATTTCTTATTTGTCCATATACAGTCTTGTCACAAAATATGGTTATGATAACCCATTTAGATCATTTGTCATTTTTATCCAACCTGTTGTTTTGAGACAAATGACTCCTAGAAGAAGAATTCTTGTGGCTCATTTTTTCTCTGGTAGAGATCTTAAAAATATGGTATCTATATTCACAAACTGATTGCAGATGTTTGAAGACCTAAATTCAGTAAGGATATATTACCTGAGGTACACCGGTAGGTTTTTCACAGAGTTCCTTTAGGTTTTGGAGGTAACTCAGACAACTCAGATTCTTTACTATAAAATTAAAAAAATCTCAGAATGACAGCCTCCTTCATTTTCACACAAGTTAATTTGCTATTAAACTGAATTAAAATAACCTTAAAGTCAAATAATGTAAGCAATTTGTACTCTAAAAATCTTATCAATTATATTAAAACAGCTAGCAATTTATCTTTGCAACACTAAGAACAAATAGTCACTTTATGTTTTAATTAATTTGAGCTTCTACCATTTATCTAGAAAGCCTGGATTCTGTTACTTAGTCGTGTTAACCAGCAGGGAATGTACATAAGGCATACAGAGAAACCACAATATTTGAAATCTCTGTTGTGACTGGCATAAGAATAAGCCATGTTGACTCTATCATGGTACCCCTTGGGGAGAATTCTGACTGATAAATCTGCTTGTAATTATAGAGCTAGGAATAAAAAGGATGATTTGTTATTGAAAACACAGCTTGGCTTAAATATCTAAGAGTTCACTCTGATTTAATGTAATTGCGTTATGTGTTCTTTTACTTTCTAGTTATCCTCTGTGATCATTGTTGATTTTGTGTAATTGTTTATGTGTCACTTTGTGAGTCAGCCTGTTAGTCTGTGTCTATGATGATTGACACGATAAAGGCTTAAATTTTGAATGGCTCTAGCCAGGCATCAGAGGTTCGTGCCTGGCTTCCTAACTACTGAGGCAGCTGAGATCTGAGGATCATGGTTTGAAGCCAGTTGGAACAGTAAAGCGCTTAAGCCTATTATTTCCAATTAATCACCAAAAGCTGAAGGTAAAGCTGTGGTTCAAGTGGTAGAGCACTAGCCTTGAGCAAAAAAGCTCAAGGACAGCAGCTAGGTCCAGAGTTCAAATTCCAAGGTCAGCACGCGCGCGCACGCGTGCACACACATGCACATCTAAACTGGGTGCTGATAGCCTATAATCCTTCCTACTCAGGAGGCTGAGATCTGAGGATTGAATTTTGAAGCCAGCTCAGGTGAAAAAGTAATGAGATTCTTATCTCCAATTAACCACAAAAAGCTGGAAGTGGTGGAGCTCTGGCTCAAGCGGTAGAGTGCTTGCCTTGAGAGCAAAAGGTGAGGGACAGTGCCCAGGCCCTGAAATCAAGCCCCAAGACCCCACCAAAACTAAAAAAAAAAAAAAAAAAAAAAAAATCTAGCTCTAGCAATAGTTCTATCAAAGATTATCTATGTGAGAATTCTCAGAGTAAAGGAAAGAGACAAATATTTCCTCCGGGCCACTGTGGGTATCTGTAGATAACTAGAATCTGAATAGAGGTGTCAGGGGTGTCTGACCCCATGACGTGCAGTGGTCTAAAAAAGACTCACACGTGAAGAATGTGTCTCATTCTTAGGTTGGGAAGACCTCTAGCAGCTCTTCCAGATGATGACCATAAAGGCATGGTCATCCTGAGTTACCCCATTTCTCTTGGTTCAGGGGCTTTCTGATTCACAGGAAAGGGAATATGTGGCCTACTGGTAATTCTCTGGGAAGCAGCATCCCTCATAGAATAAAATACTTCCCTAGCATCAACTTTTGCTTCATACACCAAGACAAAATAGCAAGAAGGTTGAAATATGTTACAAAAAAGTTTAGTGATTGGTGGGCAGAAGTTGGTGATGGCATTGTAATGAATGGCCTTGGCTTTTGGGTACAGTGTTTAATTGTGCTGACAATAGGAAAAGGAAAATGAGCAGGCAAAGGAAAGCACTTTATGCAGAGCCTTTTTATGAAAAGAAAGGTTTTTATTAAAGGTGAAAGTATACCTCTAGATTTGAAACAGGCAGTTCTAAGGCAATCCAACTGCCCCAAGCTGTCACTGTCCATCTTTTGTTGGGTAATCCAGAGAGGAGAAAGCTGTTGCTTAAAACTTTTAGGGCCTAGCATTGGTGGCTCACACTTATAATCCTAGCTACTCAGGAGGCTGAGATCTGAGGATCCTGGTTCAAAGCCATCCCAGACAAGAAAGTCCACAAGACTCTTATCTCCAGTTAGCTACCAGAAAACCAGAAGTGAAGCTGTGACTCAATGTGGTAGAGCACTAGCCTTGATCAAAAAGAGCTCAAGAATAGCGTTCTGGCCCTGAGTTCAAGCCCCACAACTGGAAAAAAAAAGTCTTATAGACTTTCCTGCATGGGCTGGCTTTGAACTGCCTGAGTGAAACAATTCTTTATTTTCATGTCTATTGTTGTGATTCCAATGGTTACTGGAGAGCATATTTATAGCATAATAAGAGATACAAGATTAAGAAAAGCATAGACAACATGCAATGTTAAATGTAACTTTAAGGGAAAAAAAAGAGCCATGCTCTAGTGGCTCATGCCTGTAATCCTAAACTACTCAGGAGGCTGAAATCTGAGGATCACATTTCAAAGCCAGCCTGGGTAGGAAAAAAGTCCCATAGACTCTTGTCATCTCTACTTCACCACCAGAAAACTGGAAGTATCATTGTGGCTCAAAGTGGTAGAGTGCTAGCCTTGAGCAAACAGAGCTCAGGGACAGTACCCAGGCCCCACTTCAAGCCCCATGACTGACCCCACCCCCCAAAAAAAACCCAACACAAAAACACTTTTAGATCTGCCCTTAACTCCATCTAAACAGGTCAGAGCATGTGAACCTGTCACCTGTTTGTGGGAAAGTGGACACTTGTACAACAGTGAATTGAGACCAAGTGGGTATCTGGTGGATGTCTTTGCCCTTCTCAGTCTGCAGTGGTCTTTTGTGACTTTTATGTTGTCTTGAAAGGGAAATGTGGGCTGTGTAGGAAGTAGTTCCTTAATCAAAAGCCCAAGATGCTTGTTATATTTGGGATGTTTAAGTTGTGAAGGTGAGGTATAAACCTGTTTTCTTTCCTGCTTATGTATGACACCCAGTTTGTGGAGGATGAAACTTTTTTTGGTGCTGGTGAGGTTTGCACTCAAGAGTTCATGTTTGTTAGGCAGACACTCCACCCCTGAGTCATACCTCCAGCCCTTTTTTCTGCATGAGTTGTTTTTGAGATAAGAGACTGTACAATAACTTCACCTGAAGCAAGTGTCTAACTGGATGATAATTGTGCTCCTCAAAAGCTGCCTCTACCATATCTGATTATTTCCAGGTCAATAGCCAGAATCATAATTTAGCACAGCTGGAAAGGGTAAGTATACTCTTTGCTTAGCAAAGAAATAGCTTACTTATAAACAAATTACAGAGTCTGGCAATTATAGATCAGCAGGTAATAGAGGAACATACGTTTGGAGTGGATTTTGAGAATATCAGATTAGGGGAAGAATATCAAGCTGGAAGACAGACTTCACTGGTACAGGACAGTCTCTCAATAACTCAGGATTTAGTGTTCTGTGACCGAGAGCAGGTCTTGATGAGCCAAACTGTGAAGTCCATGAAAAGGTATTTGGATTTATGTTTTATTTGTATAGTTGTTGGCCAGTCAGAAGGTTCTTCACTCCATTTAAATGGGAGCTAGGGGCTGGGAATATGGCCTAGTGGCAAGAGTGCTTGCTTTGTATACATGAAGCCCTGGGTTCGATTCCTCAGCACCACATACATAGGAAGTGGCGCTGTGGCTCAAGTGGCAGAGTGCTAGCCTTGAGCAGAAAGAAGCCAGGGACAGTGCTCAGGCCCTGAGTTCAAGCCCCAGGACTGGCAAAAATAAATAAATAAATAAATGGGAGCTAATATGGAACTTTGTATGAATTACATCTCCAAGTTTTGGGACAAGAAGTCTGCAAGAAACCTGAGATTTCAGCTAGTCTGTCATCAAGCAAAGATTACAGTAGGGAAAAGTATAAGGTTCAGCCAATGTGACTTTCATTACAACCCCCAGGAAGGACCCTTTCTGTATTGTGATTTACTCATGCACATCATTGGTCCTGGAACTAGAAACAGAACCTGTTCCAGCTTACCCAAGAGAGAAGAGGTAAAAAGCTGCACATTAATCTGCCCCCATATCATTCTGTTTCCTGTTTTCTTTACCCAACTCACAAATACCCTGAGATTCTTTATAGCACTAGCCTTGGACACTTTTATTTTCTTCCTACCTTCTTGTATACCAAATCCCAATTTTTCTTATTCTCCACTTTTTGTTCTGCAATCCAAACTTCTGGCCTTTGGTGCTCAAACACATTTTAGAGGTTTATTGGACTTTAGCACTGTTCTCAATGATCTTTAAATATTTGTAGGACATTATGTGGGTAAAAATTTCATTACAGGGCTGGGAATGTGGCATAGTGGTAGAGTGCTTGCCTAGCATGCATGAAGCCCTGGGTTCAATTCCTCAGTACCACAAAAACAGAAAAGGCCAGAAGCGGAGCTATGGCTCAAGTGGTAGAGTGCTGACCTTGAACAAAAGAAGCTCAGAGACAATGCCCAGGCCCTGAGTTCAAGCCAGAACTGGAAAAAAAAAATAAGTTCAGTACAGAAGAGTTACATAAATACCTGTTTCATTTATTGTTAGATTTAGATTGTATTATTATTAAATTATTATTATTATAGAAAAACTTACAGGGTTGGGGATATGGCTCAGTGGTAGAATGCTTGACTAGCATACCCATGGCCTTGCTTTTGATCTCCAACTCTACAAAAACAAAACAACACAACTAGCCACGTAGAAACGTCTCCATGATATCATTGTTTCGCTAAGAGTCACCTGAAAAAATAAATATGTTCCCGTAGGTGGCCTGTGTATAAACAATGAGCTAGAGCTCACAACAGCAATCTTTTTCAGAATTAACTGAAATTCCAGCTTCACTGAGAAAAAAATGCATGAGTCATTTTCTTTCTCTCTCTTGCGCACATATAATTATGCCAATACTACTAAAATACAATTTAATAATCTGAATTCCTAAACCTAACTCTGAACGTAACTAAAGAAGAATACTTTCAGCTGGATTCCAATGGCTCATACCTGTAATCTTAGCTACTTGTGAGGCTGAAATTGGGAGGATACAAATATGAGGCCCGCCTGGGCAGAGAAGTTAGTAAGTCCTATTCTCAACATAGTTGGACACAAAAGTAAATGCCTGTTATTGTAGCTAGACAGGAATCTCAGCATCGGTGGATTGTTCCCAGGCATCCACCAGGACAGGAAGTGAGATCCTTTCTCAAAAAACGAGTAAAATCAGAACTGAAAGTGTGGCTCAAATAGTAAGGCTGCCTTCCTAGCAAGTATGAGGACCCCTTTGGCTTTGGCTCAAGAGGAATCAATGGGTATGCTGGCTACTGGCCTCAGTGTCCTTTAAGACTTTTCTAAAAGGAAGGGAGCATATTTCTTGATTTTCAGAATGATGAAAAGACAATAAGAAAATTCTCTCAAGCAAGAAGGGCACATTAATTTTCCTGTTTCTACAAACCAAACAGTTCCCCTAAACTCCAATATATCTTTTTCATTTTGAAGTTGCACAAGCCATCCCCATGTTGGAATGGCAGAATTCCAATGACTCATTTGTGGATGTGAATTCTGTGCAACTCATTATGCATTTACCATAGTAACCGTATTAGTCATGGTAGATATCTATGCTTAACCCACCGTACTCTTTAGTAGTCCTGGCTAAACTATAGAACCGGTCTGCATCATACTCTGTGTTTTTAAGGAAAATGCAACCAAAGATTACAACTAAGAATCGTAGGAATTAGGGAGTCCTTATTTCTTTTGGGACCCAGTTACCAAAGGCAGAGAAACTCCATCTTTCCGTACCAAAACAAAACAAAAAAACCTCATCTATTTTCTCACATGGTAAATGTCAAAATCCTTGTTAATGGTAAATCTTTTTCTTCTTAAGGAGCTGATGTTTGGCTTATTTATATTTCAGGGAATCCAGAATTACGTTTTCATGAACTTCAGAATTGTAGTTGATAGAGGATTAGAAGTAAAGAGCAGGACAATGGGGCTTGTGTGGTACAAAGCAGGAATTCACTGATGGAATAAGTAGCATCCTTCACTGTGGAGAAGCTGTGAATAGGGAAAGCTGGAAGAAAAAAAAAAGGTGTTATGCACTTTCTTTATCTCTTTACTGTAACTAAATTGAAAATTCCTCGGGGCCAGGAAATCAGATGCTGGATGTTCAAGCAACAGCATCCAGATATGAAACCACAAATAAGATACTGTTAAAAAGGATCTGGGAGATTGCTGAAATTCAAGTGGCAGATGAGTTGAAGAGGAGGCTCAGCATCCTTTTCTGCTTGGGCTCAGCTGAAACAAAAGATTCCCAGCTGAGGAAGGCTGTTTGAGCTGCTGCCTTAGTATTGGGGTAAGGAAACTCTCAGAATTTTCTTTTGTAAGACCCTGAAGCCCTAGGAAGGAAAGAAACTTCCTTCAGATGCCTTCCTGGTTAGAATTCAGTTTGCTTTTCTTTTTTTCCTTTTTAAAAATTTTGTATTGTTATTATAAAAGTGATGTACAAAGGGTTACAGTTACATAAGTCAAGTGAAGAGTACATTTCTTTTTGTACAATGTCACTCCTTCCCTTGTTCTCTCCTAGTTTTCCCCTCCCATTCCCACCTACAAGTTGTGTAGTTCATTTTCAACATAGTGTCTAGTCCCATTTGCTTTTCTAACTGGCTAACCTGGTCTGTTGTTGAAATGACTTTTGTCATAATGCTGACCCATTCTAAGTACAAACCAGGACTTCATTTTATGTCTTCATTTCTGATTTCTAGGCCCAATTCATCACTAGATATTCTTTCTTCTGTCATTTTTTTTTTTAGTCATCATGTACTATGTATCAGATACTGTATGCCTATAGATTATTTACCTCGCTTGTGGGGCTTGTGTGCTGCCCCTGAGCTTTTTCACTTAGGCTAGTGCTCGATCACTTTGAGCCACAGCTCCACTTCCAGATTTGGAGTGGTTAATTGGAGGTAAGAGTCTCATGGACTTTTCTGTCTGGGCTGGCTTCCAACTGCGACTGTCAGACCTCAGCCTCCTGAGTAGCTAGGATTACAGGCCTGAGCCACCAACACCGGCTTAGCTCAGTATTTTTTGGAGTGAAACTTAAAATTCCTTTATCATTTCTTTTTGTGTATATTTTTCTGGTGGTACTGGGATTAGATCTCCAGGCCTTGTACTTTGTAGGGCAAGTGCTCTACCTTTTGAGAGGTACCCCTAGCCACTTATGGCTTGGGTCTTGTCCTTGAGTTTTTTTTGCACAAAAATAGTACTCTACCACTTGAACTGCAGCTCCACTTCTGGCTATTCGGTAGTTAATTGGAGAGAAGAGTATTATGGATTTTCCTGCCTAGACTGGCCTTGAAAATAACTAGTTTTTATTGGTTAAGATTAGGTCTTGTGAACTTTTTGCTCAAATTGTCCTCAAACTGCAATCCTCCTGACTTTTAACTCTTGAGAAGCTAGGATTATAGATGTGAGCCACTGTGCCTGGATCCTCCAATCCTTTTTGCTTTAGCTATTTTTCAGATAGTGTCTTTTCCTCTCTCCTTGTCCTCCCCTGCTCGCCTTCCCCAACCCTCCCACCAGGGCCAGTTGTAGACCATGCTCCTCCTATCTATGCCTTCTGCTTTCTGTGGAGCTTGGGTTATAAGCATGAACACTAATACTAATTTTTACACTAATAACTTTTCAGTTTTTTAATCTCTTAAATCATGTAGAAGTCAAAGCCAGTATACTAGTGCATTCCTCTAGTTCCAGATAACTCAAGAGGATGAGGTAGGAGGATTACTTGACCTCATGTGCTTGGGCTCAGCATGGACAAAACAGCGAGACTCAATCTCTTTTAAAAATTCATTTATAATTTTTGTGTAAATATCATACAAGTTGTTGCCATAATAATCCTATTTTTTCTTATGTATTTATCTTTATTTAGGTATTTATTTCTTCACATGGCTTTGAGTTAGTACCCAGTATTTTCTTATTTCACTCTGCAGGTCTCCCTTGAACATTTCTTAAAGGGCAAGAAATATAACTTTCAGCCCTGTGTCTTAGTCCATTCTAGGTGATATAGCAAAAGACTCTTGTTCTCAAGGCCAAGAAGTCCAAGAGCAAGGTATATGAAGATCTACTGTATGGAGAAGGCCTGTTTGCTGGCTCACAGATGGTGTCTTCTTTTTGTGATTTTTCCATAGTGGAAAGGGCAAACAAGCTCCATTGGGTTTTCTCACAAAGGTACTAATCTCATTCATGAGAGCTGATCATTTTCCCAAGGGCCCCTAGCTCCCAATGCCATCACCCTGGCAGATAGGATTTCAGTATATGATACTGGGAGTGGGGCATAAATATTCAGGCCATAGAACATTGTCTCTACTTCCTATTCTGGGTTCTTTATTCACATGAATAATGGAAGTTCAAGGAAAATGAGAGACTTGGGTGATTCTATTCAGTATCTTTCTCAATCAGTGTTTTACAGGTGTTGAATCAACTTAGTGATGGGCACTTTTGGGTATACATATTCCAGGAACTATGGGAAATTATATCATGTACTTACAAAGTACATGATGAGCAGAGGTGATCAAATTATGAAAGTAGAAAGGGTAGATAATTGAGGAGAACTAATGTGTAGGGAGGGTAGAAACAAAGAAGGAGATCTAGAGGAAACCCTTGAATCAAACTCATGCTTGTGGAGGCATTTTATTTCATGCCCTTGGCTACTGATACAGGGAGGCTAAAATCTAATAAAAATAAGATAAAGGAAAAAATGAATGTGCTGTTCCTCTTCCTCCTCCTCCTCCTCCTCCTCTCCTCCTCCTCCTCCCCCCCTCCCCCTCCCCCTCCCCCTCCCCCCCAGTTCTGGGGCTTGGACTCAGGGCCTGAGCACTGTCCCTGGCTTCTTTTTGTTCAAGGGTAACACTCTACCACTTGAGCTACAATGCCACTTCTGGCCTTTTCTGTTTATGTGGTGTTGAGGAATTGAACCCAGGGCTTCATGCATGCAAGGCAAACACCCTACTGCTAAGCCCTATTCTCAGCCCCTGCTTCATTTTTTCATACATTCTTATTATCTTGCAAATGTATCTGTCTCTCTCACATAGGAGATCCCTAAGTCTGAGAAATTCTACCTCTTAAAGACTTCTCAAAGGGATGGGAATATGGCCTAGTGGTAAAGTGCTCACCTCAATACATGAAGCCCCGGGTTTGATTCCTCAGCACCACACATATAGAAAAAGCTGGAAGTGGTGCTGTGGCTCAAGTGGCAGAGTGCAAGCCTTGAGCACAAAGAAGCCAGGGACAGTGCTCAGGCCCCGAGTCCAAGCCCCAGGACTGGAAAACAAAACAAAACAAAACAAACAAACAAAAAAAGACTTCTCAATCTATTTCTTTGGTGACCAAACAAACATAAACGTAACAGATACATGTTTATCGAATCACTTCAATCTTTCCCTATTTCCTGTGTGATTAAGTACTAATGTCTAAGGCAGCATATAAGCACATCTATTTATGATCTTGCCCCTGCTTATTTTTCCATGCTTCTATCTCACCACTTCCCTTCCTTTCCTAGCCTCAATGACTTACTGGTATTTCCTGGAATGTGCCATTTTCGTACATTCCTTCATGACTCATTTCCTCTGGATAGTCTTGAATGCTTCTACTCTTGTCTGTCTGACAAACTTCCCCCAGTGTTTTTAAGGCTTTCTGAATATATGTATCCATAGATAGATAGATAGATAGATAGATAGATAGATAGATAGATAGATAGATAGATAGACAGATCTCACTACATAACCCAGGCTGGATTTGAATTATTGTTCTTCCTTTTTCAGTTTCTTAAATGCCAGTATTACAAGCATGTGTCACCATAGCTGGCACCTCTATGAAGTACTTATTGACTTGTCAAGGTAAAATTAAAACACCTTCCTTAGAACTTCCTTTGTCTCTGGCACACAATTTTATTGTAGTAAGCACTGCAGCAAATTGCAGCAACTTGAAAATCTGTGTGTTTCTAGAGGCTATGAACCATGTCTAAATAACTCTGTGCTTCTATGGTCTGGTAGCATTCTCAACACATGACAACATCTCAATTTGTATATACAAAATGCTTTGAAAACTTTAATAGCAGAAGGACTCTGTCAATTAGTTCATGTTGTTAAATCTCTTGGATCCAAAACTTGGTATCTAAAGTATGCTAAAGTATGTAGTATTAATTGATTCACTGATCTAACAAAAAATATTGAATGTCTACTCTGCCAGCATGGGGATATAATGGTCTTAACAAAATAGAGATACATTTTTACTGCTGTTATGGGGTTAAGAATTTGAGGTTGCCTCTTATTTCATTTACATAGAAGGCTGAGGCAGGAGGACCATGAGTTTGAGGCCAGTATGGGCTACATCAGCAAGATCTCATCTCACAAAATAATGTTGAAGGAACTGTTATGGTATTTTAATGTTATTGCATTCCTATACAGTATATCTTGGTTTTGGTTTACAATGTCAGTTTGAGATTGCTTACAACATAGACCTTCCTGAAATATAAGGTTAAGGTTTTTGCCCACTGGGATGACTTCACTTTTTATTTGCTATAGGTTTGCCTCTTTTTCTCAAGTAGAAAATTACTTCAGATGATAAAATAACAAATTAAGAAACAAACATGAAAAATAGTGAACATCTGTTTTAATTCAAGGAAAACTTTGTCTTCAAGAATCTGTGGAAGGTTGGGATTCATCAGTGACTTTATAGTTTACCAGTGCTTTTGTATTTACAGCAGTATTTAGTTTTCCTTGTAGGAAAACCAAAAGCATGTAGGAGAAACATTCAAGAGTCAGCAAAACAGGATTACCTCCTTAGGCTGAGCAACTACTTTTAGCAGTGACAGAATATGAAATGTACCAAGCATATAAAGATGTTTTGAGAGCCAATAATACATACACTTTTGCCTCAGATAGTGTGATTAGAAGAATGAAAGAAGCTATCAGGTACTGACATTTTGAAAATGGGAAAAAAAACAAAGAAAACAATACCCCAACCAAAACAACAGTAACAGCAACAACAAAAGTCATAATTCCTATGAAAATCAGGTATCACAAAATTTGAACAAACTTAAAGCAGGTTCCTATAGGTTTTACTGACCTGCCACCTCCGGAGGTTTTGGATTAGCTAAAAACAAGGACAAGACTTGGAGGCAAGCAGAACGGGAACATATACAATCAGTTAATTAGGTCCATTCAAAGGAATATCAGCCTGAATTAGAAGGGACTGCTATTCTTTTCTAAAGGTTTAAACCAGGAATTTATCTTTCTTAAATTTAGAGAGTTTCCTTACTTCTACTTCCTCAGCAGAAGGTGATTAGTAATTGGTAATGGATGCAGAACAGAGGCAGTTTTCTTCCATATTAGGTAGCATGCTACTGTTGCAGAGACATGCTGCACCAACTTTCACTTTAAATTCATTTTAATATTTAAAGATGCTTAAAACTACAAGGAAAAGTAAAAGTTGCAATTTCAGCTTGAATCCAGAACAACTGAAATTGCCTAAACTGAAGTTAAGTTTCTTTGCTAAATTGGGAGCTTTGGGCAGGAAATGAAGTTTTATAAATGTAGTATTACTGTGATGAGCAGTCATATCTTCCCTGCAAGGCTCAGAGAAGATGGAAAGTTTTATTGACCATCATTTAAAAAATGAATAGGGCTGATGATATACACAGCTCAGTAGTACAGCCTTTCAACAGCATGTATGGGGTCCTGGGTTTGAGTCCCAGACAGCCTTTTCAAGGTCACTATGTTTCTTCTGAGACTTAGGGATGGAAGAAAATATCGAGAGAATAATACTACATTATTTCATCCTTTTACCTGTGCCTAATCCTAAATAGAAATCTACTTAGGCCTAATATGGTAGTTTTCTAAGTGTTTGGGTTCTGGCCCAAGACCCTTCTGAAACACTGCCCTGTCCATTAAATGCAACCCTAGAAATGCTAGCATGGAGATACATTTAATGTACATACTTCGGTGTAAAATAACTAGGTATAAAACTTTTCTATCTCATTTACGAGCAGCAAATATCTATGTACAAATGGCATTCCCTCTTTCCTCCCTACAAAAACTGTAGAGTTTTGTCCATTTCCTGGATGAACTTTACCATTGTGGCTAGTGCTTGTTTTTGTTGGTAGAGCTGCAAAAGTGATGAGGGAAGGGGTTCTTCCACTGGGTTGGTAGCCAAGTGAGGTCAACAAATTGCTCATTCTGGTTTGTGGGAAGGGAGCAAGTGATCTTCAGGCATTGGAATAGCATCATCTCTACTGCCTGGAATCGAGAGGGGATCATTAGCGTTCCCCACCGATGTAGGAAGGCAGTCACCGTCAAGTTCTCTGCCACCTACAACTCTTGACTTAATTGTCCCCATCAGCCCTTCAAAGGATTTGAAAGTGGCCGAGTTTTTCATATCTTCAAGCTTCCTACAGATGGCCGAGCCCATGTTGGACAGAGTAGTTGAGGTCTTTTGTTTCATGTAGGTATTAGAGACCTGAACCTCATGCCAGCTCTTGGAGAGATTCTGCCTCAGCCCCACCAAGGCTGTGAGGCCCAACTTCTTCTTGAGTTCCCCACAACGTCTCTCTTTGGCTGCTAACACATCGCGTAGGGTTAAGATTTCTGCCTCCAATTTAGTGAGCTCAGATTTGAGCTCTGTTTGCTGGGCCTCTGTTAGATTTTCTGGTTCAGAAGTTGGATGGGAGTGAGATGTACCCGCAGAGGTATCTGGCATGGATGGAGAAAGATCTTCATTCAGAGAATCAAGGTCCAATTCTTGGTAGAGAGAGTCCAATTCATGGCCAGCAGAGAAGTAATCGTGGCGAGCAGACTCGAAATCTAGGCCTGCAGGATCAGACTCCTGGATAGTGGGAAGGGACCTCAGGACAGATGGGTCCATCTCTCGGCCCACAGAACTGACGGCTTGGCTTGGTAAGTTGATGACCTTGGCCTGTGGAGTTGCTACCTTAAGCTGTGTTCACTTCCGGGTGGCAAGTAGGAAGTCCTGTAGAGTCCTGTCAAGGAGGCGGGACCTCCGGTTCCAAGGGCCGGGCCGTGTCCTTAGCTCTGAAGCTGAGATGCTTTAAGCGTCACAGGGACCTGGTGAGGTAGGTGGTGCCAGGATAATTACTGAGGTGAATAGGTAAGTCCTGGTGTTCACATCAAGTTATCTGGGACCTCATTCTACCACGTCAATGGTTTTTCCAGTGCTTGAAATCGCTTGAACTCTGTGCTAATAGGAATTTATGAAGAAACCTAGTGCATAAAAAAGACCCTAGAATGGAGTAGGGAGTTCAAATCTCTTGGGCCTGTGTTCTTCCTCATAAAGTGGGAGGGGGGGCGAGGAAGGGAGGAATACTTGTACTCTTGAACTTAGTGCTTGAATTCAGAGGCCTGGGTGCTGTCCCTGAGCTTTTGTACTCAAAACTAGCACTCTACCACCTTTACCACCTGAGTGCATAGCCCAGCTTTTCCAGCTTTTTGGTAGTTAATTGGAGATAAGAGTTTCATGGATTTTCCTACCAGGGCTGGCTTTGAGCCTACATTCATTCTGGAAAGAAGAGGGAACAAAGTCCTCGTTTTCTTAAGTTTTGACCGCAGTTTTCTTCTTACCTGTTGGGAATGATAGCATCCTGGAAAGTAAAAGTCCTGAAAGTAAAAGTCCTCCCTAGGACTTTTACAGTAAGAAGAGTCAGCTAAAGAAGGAAAGTGGGCAAGGCTAGTATGTGAGTGAGAAAATACTTGGTCAATTACATGCTGGTGGGTATTGGTTCTCTGAATCCTGCCAAAAAGCCAAAGACTTGACATGTTTCTCTAGTCATAATCTAGAAATTTAGAAGGTGCACTTTTAAAAGGGAGCACATAAGATTGCCATTTCATGAATTACATGCATTTCCAACAGAGGCTAGATTGGGTTCCTGAAATGTCTGAAAGAGATGCAGGTTACTTAAGGGAGTTAGTGCTCTGTTTCTGTATGCATGATTCCAAGATAAATGGGAAAACTTATAGGAAGGATGTATAGATTTTGAGTACCAGGAGATGTACTTCCTGACCTAGGGCAGGATTAAGAGTGGTAGCAGGAGCACTTCCCTTAAGTAGCTGAGCACAGGGTGGTCATCTACAGAGAGGACAGAGCAGAAGTCCATGGAAGGGTAACATTGAGCATAGAGAGAGGTTCCAGAAATACCTGGGGGAAGATGGAGAGGGAAATGGAGAGAGAGAGGGAGAGGGGAGTAATAGTAGAAGATTCATAGGAAGGGGGGGAGAGGGAATGTGTGTCTGGGGGTGGGTGGGTATGTGTGTTCTTGGCATTGAGGGGTAAGAGGCAATAAAATGGGGTCAAAGCTATTTGATTTACTTGCATTTACAAACTGCAGAAGCCTGAGGACATTTGGGTTATTAATAGAAAACTCACAAACTTTTTAAAGGTTGGGATCATAGTGGTAGATCAAAAAATTAAAAAAAAAAAAACGAAACAAAAAACCCAACCCAACAACAACAAACATAACCCACTATGGCCTGGACTAGGTTCCCTAGAAACTTCACTACTCTTGTCTTAAAACTTTCAGGCCTGCTTTGGCAACAGCATAATAACTACTTTTCCCCTCAATTCTGAGAGTCAATTGTAAGACACATCTTCATTTTAGTAAGAGGTTTCTGAAGGAAAGCCAAATAAATTAAATGGCAAATTGATTTTAAGGTGCAAAAATTCCAATGTTAGAAACATTAATTAATGGCTTTGCTTGATTCTTCTTCTGAAACTTAGACTGGATCTTCATTTTTGTGAGTCCTTCCCTTTCTAAAGAAAAATACAGGAGAATTAATGTTCATTGAATATGTCATAATAATAAAAATAATGGAGGTCCCTAATGTCTACTGACATTATTCCCCAGGAATTGTCATAAGTGCATTCACATGTTCCACTTACTTTTTATAATATTCTTGAGAGGTAAGTAAAGCAACATTACTAAGACTAGAGATTTAATTTAGTGAAACTGGTTTTGACACGGAACATAACATAAAAAAAGATATACTATTAATCTTTGTGAGACTCAACTTCCCCATTTTGGAGATCAGAAAATGGAGATGGATAGAATTCAGTTATCTGAGTTTACATGCCATCAGCATGATTTTTCATGGAGTTCACATAATCACTGTCTTTTGGTAAAAACCTGGTAGTGAGAGCTTAGATGGAACCAGAAGACTGGCTCACTCAGGCAGCAACTCAGGAATTTGTTACCTCTGTGTTTTGGGAAAGTTTTGTCTCTCTATTCCACGGTTTACTTATCTGTACAGCAGAAGCAATAATATATTCTTCAATAACTTATTAAATATAGGGAAAAAACTTAGAAGGTGTTTGGCCAATAGGAATATATATATGATATATATATATGCTGTTATTACCATCATTGATGGAATGGTAACTGTCCTAATATTTCTATTTTATGTATCTCTCTGTTCTTCTTTACCTCAGAAAATGAATTTTTCTGCACTGGTGTTTGAACTAAGGACCTTGTGCTTGCTTGACTACCACTTTACCTCTTGAGCTATAGTCCTGCAGGTTATTTTGAGTAGGGAGTCTAGTGAACACTTTCTGCCCAGACTTGCCTGGAGCTCAGATCTTCCAGATTTCAGCCTCCTGAATAGTTAGAATTACAGACATGAATCACTGTTGCATCACAGAAACCACTTTTTTTTTGTCAGTCATGGATTTTGAACTCTGGGCCTGCCTAGGCACTGTCCCTGAGCTCTTCAGCTCAAGGCTAGTGTTCTACCACTTTGAGCCACAGTGTCACTTCCTATTTTCTGGTGGTTAATTGGAGATGAAAGTCTCATGGACTTTCCTGTCCAGGCTGACTTTAAACTGCAATCCTCAGATCTCAGCCTCCTGAGTAGCTAGGATTACAGGCATGAGCCACTGGCACCGTGCATAAAAAAAAAAACCACTTATCTTTAATGCTAGAAAAAACTATTCATATTGAAAATAAGTTGAGTTTTAAACTTTGGATAGGATAATATCTTTTATTGTTTCCTGGACTTTTAGGTTTTCCCTGGAACATTTATTGTCTATCTGTAGGAATTCTTATTTATCTTTAAGTAGTTGTATAAACAAGTTTCAATTCAACATGTCAATTTATGAGTTCAGTGCATCTTTATCAATGCCATCCTTTCCATTGTTCTTTCTTCTGTCTATCCCAATACCTCAAATTACCTGGTTCTATTTTCACATATGTACATTGAGTATTATGATTGTATTTGCTCACTATTCCTCTCTCCATTCATCTGCACCTCATCATAAGTCCAACCTCCCCTAGACAAAACATATTGCAACTACCTGATTAATTTTGCTAAACTGTCATTAATTGTTCAAAGGAGTTACATTCTCATGTTAATTCTTTTGCAGCTACTTCCTTATTTTCTTGATCACTTTATTTTCAGATCTTAAACTTACGTTCTATTTTCTCACAATTTGAAAATTCCCTTCACAATCCTGGCTCTTTTAGCCACATTCCACTGACATGCTTTGGTTCCCTAGGCCAAGAGTGCAACTCTGATGAATAACCTGTAATAAAGTTAGTACTGCCTCCTTTTGGTCCAAGCAGAAGAATCCCAGGGTGTGTTTCAGCATTTCTTAGTGTCACAAATGAAGACCTGACATTGTTCACTGCTTAGTTAATGTTTGATATTAACACCTTTGAAAATTGCATTTGTAAGCTTGTATGTCACTTTTCTGATTCATTTTCTAGTTTTCTATTGGAAATTTTAAGTGATCATGTGGAATACTGATTCTAAATATGAAAATATACTTTTTTGGTCATTGAGTCATTCTTATGTTGGATCAACAAAGAAGAGAAAAAATAGTTGATGAATACTTAGTATGACCTACATATACTTTCTTGTTGTTGGCCTTTAAAAATATTTTTATTGTCAAGGTAATGTACAGAGGGATACAGTTACATACATAGGTAGTGAGTACATTTCTTGTGAAACTTGTTACCTCCTCTCTTTCTCCCACCTTCTCCCACATATACTTGTAAGCACATTACATGTGCTCAAAATTTGGATTTTTTTGGTCAGCTGTGGGGCTTGAACTCAGGGTCTGGGAACTGTCACTGAGCTCTTTTGCTCAAGGCTAGTGCTCTACTACTTTGAGCCATGGTTCCACTACCAGTTTTCTGGTGATTAATTGGAATTAAGAGTCTCATGGACTTTCCTGCCTAGGCTGGCTTTGAACCAGAATCCTCAGATTTCAGCCTCCTAAGTAGCTAGGATTACAGGTGTGAGCCACCAGTGTCAGGCTAAATTTTGATTCTTATAATCTTCCTATGAGGTAAGTATTATTGTTCTCATTTTTGCAGATATAGAAACACACAGTTAAATAACTTGTTCACATTCATAGAGTTAGTAGATGGCAGAACTGGAACTCAAACCTATTTCCATCTGACTCTAGAGTCCAGTCTCTTCTCTCTCTCTCTCTCTCTCTCTCTCTCTCTCTCTCTCTCTCTCTCTTTCTCTCATTCCTGATCTCAGAAATGTCTCTATTATGCGTGTACTATTTTCCTCTTGAGATAGGGTTATATAATTCTCATAATACCTTTGTATGTATTTGTCTAGACTATACTTTTCTAGATTTGCATATAAAATATATAATGCCCAGATCTTGAGTTTATAATTCAAGGAGCTCGTGCATATGCACACACCCAGGTAAGTATCACCAGATCAAGATGAACTCTAGAATACTATATGAAACACTTTTCTGGCACTTTAGGAGACTGTCCAAAGCAGCTTTCCGACCACAGCTGTTCTCTTCACCTAAGCTACAGCTTGTCTGTCCTCCATCAACAAGTTTTCACTGTTCTTGAGCATCTTTTAAATGGAACCATACAATAAGCATCCTCTCGGAAGATTTCTTTCATTTAAAATAATAAGATTTATTTATGTTGTGGGATTTAGTTTTAGGTTTTTAGTGCTGGGGATTGAACCCAGGGCCTATAGCTATGGGCATTTATAATAGTTTCTTGAAGCTGACATTTCATTTTAACTTCAAAAATAATACCATTTTTAATTTAAAAATTTTTGTTTACCTTTTTCTAGTAATACTTTATTTTTTTAGGGGAAGGGGGTGCCAGTCCTGGGGCTTGAACATGGGGCGTGGGCACTGTCCTTGACCTTTTTCTTGTGGAAGGCTAGCACTCTACCACTTGATCCACAGATCCAGTTCAGCTTTTTGGTAATTAATTGAAGCTAAGAGTCTTAGGGACCTTCTTGCCTTGGCTGGCTTCAAACCATACTTCTTAGATCTCTGAGTCTCAGATCACCTGAGTTGCTAGGATTATAGATGTGAACCACAGGTGTTCAGCTACTAATACATTTTTAATACAGAAAATTTGGAAAATAGAAAAAAGCAGAGAAAGAAAAATAAAAGTGATTGGTAAATTCACTAACCAGAGATAATTGTTAAAACTTTTGATTATATATTACTAGTCATTTTCTATGCACATAAAATTACATTTGGATTATATAGATATTTCAGTTTTATAACCTATTGTTTTCCCTCAGCAGTTTATTGTGTGCATTTTTCATGTCATTAAATATACATTCCTTTAAATTATTTAAGAATATTTTAAAGTACTTTTTATTTTAAAAATTATCCTCATTTTTGGTGCTGTGGTAAGGGAGTATCTAAAACATCCAGAAGACACAAAACTCAAAAGGTTACAAAAGGTTACTAAAGGCCCTCTCTCCTATTCCTACTCTAGGAACTCACAGCCCAAGGATCCAGTTTCTGGTGTGTCTTTCTGGAACTATTCTATACAAATATATGCAAGTGAGCCAGACCCAAAGAAACATAAACTCTGTGGTCTCCCTTATTGGTAATAATTAGTATGTGTCTAGTATAGTCATAGCAGATGATTGTAGTTTTTGTTTGTTTGTTTTTGCCAGTCCTGGGGCTTGGACTCAGGGCCTGAGCACTGTCCCTTGCCTCTTTTTGCTCAAGGATAGCACTCTGCCACTTGAGCCACAGCGCCACTTCTGGCCGTTTTCTGTACATGTGGTGCTGGGGAATTAAACCCAGGGCTTCATGTATATGGGGCAAGCACTCTTTGCCACTAGGCCATATCCCCAGCCCGATCAGATGATTGTAATAGCACAAAAGCTAGGGACATATGATCACATAAGATGATGCTAAGACAAATTATCTCCAAAATATGGTAACAGTGGTTTATCATTGATGTTGTTATTTTCAACATACTATGTGAAAGTATTTTTTTCTTCTGTTCATCTTCCCTATGATTTAGCCCCTATTGTCACTGTATTTGATTCTGGTACCCTGGGTATTTTATATATGTCTGTCTGAATCAGGGAAGGGAAGGGGAACATTAAAATGGTGAGACAAAGGGTAAAAGGCAAACTGATATAACAGCAATACTTACAAGACAATATGTTGTTAACCAACTGTACCACTTGGGGGTGGGGGGAATTGGGGAGGAGGGAAGGTGGGAGAAAAATGAGGGGGGGGGGGTAACAAGTTGGACGATATGTACTCACTACCTAACATATGTAACTGTAACCCTCTGTACTTCACCTTGGCAATAAAAATTTAAAAAAGAAAATGTAACCTAAAAAAACCAACAAATATATATAAGTATATATACATATTATTTTTTCCTTGCTATACATGAATCTTAGCATACTGCCCTATTTTTATCTCTTACTTCCTTTACTAAAAAGCCAAATGATTCTATATCAGTATATAAACATGTTATTAAATGCTTGCCTTAGTCTAGTTAAATGAATCCAAATTGCAGCTACACTGAGATACTTTCTCTTTTTACTGGATTCACAAAAATAAAAAGACATTCTGTGTTGTCAAAGGTTGTAATCATGTGATACTGGGAGAGAGTAGATTTCTGTCATGTCTATGGAAAGAAGTTAGGCAATACATATCAAAATTATCATTTACTCTTTGACCAACAATTGTACTTCCAGGAATTTATTTTAGTATCTAATCCTACCTATGAGATTAGCATGCATACACAGGATAATTTACTGTTGCGGTATCTACATAATGTCATGAGGTAGCTGAACTGGAGAGTTTAACTGTCCAGTAAAAACAATAGCAATTAAGCCTTTAATTACTGCTGAACTATAAATGAAGTACTGACTAAGAGAAAGTACATGCATTACAATGTTCCCTTCTCCATGAAGTAGTACCAGGTAGGATAAAAGATTTTGCCTTGTTTGGATCTCGGCGCTGGAAGAAGGAAAAAGGGAAAGAGTGAGAATTGGAAATCCATTGAGTGCTGAAATGAGAGTGGAAAAAAAAGAAGTGTCTGCAAGCATCTCTAACTTCCTCATAATGAGGTCTCAGTACAGGTAGCTGAGAAAGGTCTTTGTTGATAGAGGGCTCCTCATAAAGATGTCTCCAGAAAGAGATGCATGGGTGATGAGTACAGATATATAAAAGAGCCTTGCTGGGGGAAAGGCAGGGAGTCATGAGTCCTTGATCATGGCTGTCTGAGACTATAACATGTTGGCTGATTACCAAGTCTGGAGGGTAGATTTTCCCATGAGTTGTGCCAGGTACAGTTTTGAGTTGCCTGTGGTCAGGCCTGAAAGATCACACACAGAAGTCTGGCCAGAAGTCAGACTCCTCATCAAGATTAGAAACAAAGTTAAATGTTTGTTGGTGGGATATTGACTGTATAAATTTAAGGGAAACCCATACAACACTTTACAGGAAAGCAGCGAAACCAGATTTTCAGTGGCAGTATGATCAAGATCCTCGCTAGAAATAGGTGATTTTCTTAAAATGAATAATTGAAAGGTTAAAGAGGTTTAAAGGAAGCCATTGTTATCAGTAGGCCTGAATGAGTGTGGGAGAGAATGATCTGAGAAGTTCCTGGAGAGATGTGATTTTCGATAAAGGAGCATAGTCACTGACTTCTTTAGTCCAGCCTGGAAAGAGTAAGAGTACTAAACACCAGACTAGTCTCCTTTACCCTTTGATGAAATGAGAAGTTTGACTTCATGTGCTGACACTTTCCATCTGCCAAACCCTATCTGAAGCTAGATGGTAAGGTAACCTGTTTGCCTAGGATGAGCAAGAATAGGGAAATAGAGTAGAGACTGCAGATTGCAGGGGCAAACACTATTCACCGAATGATATTTCATTGTATAAATATACAAATGTTTAATTAGCCATGTGTTTGTGTGAGTTTAGTTATTTATTTTCTTTTTGCTTATAAAATTCATTTAATTAGATCTTTGCATGTCTATTTTAATTTCTGTAAGATTAAGGGAATAGAATGATTTATGATATATCTAACTTCCAGACATACATTATTACAATATAATTTTTACTAGCATAATTAAGGGAGCTTGTTTTATTTTCTGTGACCTTAATAGTGCTAGAGATTATCATTGGTCTTTGCCAGTTTAATAGGTGAAAATAGAAATCTTGATGTTTCCATTTACATTTATTTGCACACTAATTAAATTTTTCTTTTTTGCCAGTCTGGGGCTTGAACTCAGGGCCTGGGCACTCACTGTCCCTGAGCTTCTTTGTGCTCAAGGCTAGTACTGTACCACTTGAGCCACAGTACCACTTTCGGCTTTTTCTGTTTATGTGGTGCTGGAGGAATCGAACCCAGGGCTTCATGCATGCTGGGCAAGCACTCGACTACTAAGCCACATTCCCAGACCCTAATTTAGTTTTAATTAAAAACAATATAAAGGTTTTCATATGGCATTGTTACACTATACTCCATGTTTTACTATAAAACTCATGCTTTCATACGTTCCTGGTATAGTTCAATCAATAGATCCTCTACAGGAACTAAACATGGATATTTTATATTTCTTGCTATAGTTACTTGATGAGTGTTGAGAAAGAGCTTAACTCCTTAACTCATTTTCAAGCAATGTTTTGTCCTACTTTAACACCATATTCTTCTAGACATACTACTGTTTTTGTTTTTTATATACCTCCGTCTGACCTTAACTTTGTGATCTTCCTGCCTCAGCTTGAGTACTGGGATTACAGGTTTGTTTTAGCATCCCTGACTCTTCTTGAACTTCTGATGATTGTTCAATCTGATTTGACTTTCTCCATTTATCTTAAATTTCAAATTTTTTAGATCTTCTAAGTAAGCTACTAGTCTCACCTACTTTATAGTTTCCTCATTTGTTTTGTGGTAGTTATCTCTTTTAATTTCTTTGTTCTTATCATTTATACTTTAAAATTTGTGTATCCCTCCATTGTCATTTTAGTGATCTTTATTTTTTTGTTTTTGCCAGTCCTGGGGCTTGAACTCAGGGCCTGGGCACTGTCCCTGAGCTTCTTTTTGCTCAAGGCTAGCCACTCTGCCACTTGAGCTGCAGCACCATTTCTGGCCTTTTCTGTGTATGTGGGACTGAGAAATTGAAACCAGGGCTTCATGCAGTCTAGGCAAGCTCTCTACCACTACGCCACATTCTCAGCCCATTTTAATGATCAATTTTTGTGCCCAAATTTTAATCTATTTTATTTATTTATTTTATGCTGATCCTGCAGCTTGAACTCAGCTTGGGCTCTATCTATGAACTTTTTTGCTCAAGACTAGCACTCTACTTAGGCTTTTGTGGTACTTAATTGGAGATAAGAGTTCCATGAACTTTCCTGTCCTCGCTGGCTTTGAACTGCAATTTTCAGATCTTAGCCTCCTGAGTAGGTAGGATTACAAGCATAAGCCACTGCACCTGGCTTTCAGCCTCCCGTCTTCTAACAGTAAGGCTTGAGTTAAAACTGTTTTATTGGGTCTCATTTGGTTGCTAAATATTACAGATGTCTGTCTAGTAGACTCAGATAGGATATAAAGAATAACTATTTAGGGGCTGGGGATGTGGCCTAGTGGCAAGAGTGCCTGCCTCGGATACACGAGGCCCTGGGTTTGATTCCCCAGCACCACATATACAGAAAACGGCCAGAAGTGGCGCTGTGGCTCAAGTGGCAGAGTGCTAGCCTTGAGCAGGAAGAAGCCAGGGACAGTGCTCAGGCCCTGAGTCCAAGGTCCAGGACTGGCCAAAAAAAAAGAATAACTATTTAGCAAAGAGAGCCTTCAAATTGCTTTAGATTAGTGTGAGAAGGTGCCTCAGTTTCCTTTCTGACTATCCAGACCTGCTCTGCTTTCTGCTTCCTTTGATTCTCCCCCTCATCTTCAGTTACTTTCTGAAGTCTCACTGCAAATGAAACCAGGTCCTGAAATAATGATGCCATTAACTGTGTGGCGTTGAGTACACTTGTTACATCCGCTCTGTTCTGCACTCCTTGATTACATAGCATCTATGCTTCCCTATCTTGTGGCCAAATTTTTACAACGTCTGTGAGGTGGTATGTTATATACTACCCAGCTGCTCCCACAGGATTGCTTGATACTTAGATTTGGGCAAATTAATACCTTGAAAGAAAAAAAAATATTGTTTGCAAAGATGGAGAGCATTGTGGGTGAACAATTAGACATCAAAATGCTTTTGGCACACCGTATCATACAATGACAACCAAAAGGAGCTCGTTAAATTATCTCACAGTGAGGTTCACAGTGGGCCAATGCTACCTTGATACTCAGCTTTCAATTAGATTTCTAGTTCTTCACTCTTAAATACAGAAAGACAATTACAGATTATAATTTACTAGAGGAAAGCTGTATATACAAAAGAAAGGACAGGACATACAAACATAAAAAATAATTTGGAGGAGATAATTTGGGGAGAAGGAAAAATAGTCATTAATATCAGATTTAAAGAAAGTACTAGTCATGAAATAAAAACCTCACTATGGCAGCTGGACACCAGAGCCTCGCCACTGTAATCAGAGCTATTTAGGAAGCTGAGAACTGGAGGATCAGGACCCAGTGGCATCCCAGGTGGAAAAGTCTGCAAGTCTTCATCTTTAAAATAATTGGCAAAAATCAGGCTGGAGATGTGGCTCAAGTGACAGTTGTAGCCAAGCAAATGTGCCAAGTGAGTGTGAGCTCTGAGTTCAAGTTCTAGTACTGCCACCAACTCACACATACACAAAAGGAAAAAAAGAACTCCCAAACACCTAATTCCAACAACAATAAAAATAAACTCATACACTATATTAAGAATATTTAAGAATTGAAAAAACAGCTTTTAGAAACTATAACAAAAATAAGTTCAATGAAAAGTTTAGGTAGTAAAGCTGAAGACATCTGTAAATATGGAGCAAAATACAAAGAAAGTGAAAATTAAGTGGGAAAGATCATTAAAATGTCATTCTAAGAGGTCTAACATCCAAATATAAGAAGTTCTAAAAAGGTGAACTGAGAAGATAGAGCAGAAGAATTGGCCAGTGAACTAATTCAAGAAACTTCACGGACTTACCAGAATAAAACAATTTCATAGGATGTATCATTGTGAAATTTCAGAACCTAGGAGACTGAAGAAGATTCTATAAATTCAGAGGAAGAAAAGAGGAAGGAGGAAGAAAGAGACTAAATACAATAGGAATCAGAATGGACTCAGGTTTTGTTTTGTTTTGTTTTTTTGAAAGCCATACTGGAATCTCAAAGGCAATGAAGCAATACTTTCAAAATTTAATCTAGAATTTTATACTCAGCTAAACTATTAATGAAATGTAAAGGTAGATTGAAGATATTTTAAGACATGCAATGTTTTCTGTTTTCTACCATGAATTCTTTCTTGTTTTGTTTTTGTTTTTGTTTTTGTTTTTGACCAGTCCTGGGGCTTGGACTCAGGGCCTGAACACTGTCCCTGGCTTCTTTTTGCTCAAGGCTAGCACTCTGCCACTTGAGTCACAGCGCCACTTCTGGCCATTTTCTATATATGTGGTGCTGGGGAATTGAACCCAGGGCCTCATGTATACGGGCAAGCACTCTTGCCTCTAGGCCATATCCCCAGCCCATGAATTCTTTCTTATCCAGTAAGTTACTGGAGATATGTTTCATCAAAATATGACAGATAAGGCTACAGGAATTCCAGGATTGAAAATGCAGTGAGATTCTAGGATGACAGTCTTTACTCAGGCATCAGAGGTAGCTAGTTCAGGGGTGCATTTCAGAAGACTTAGAAGAGGCTTTTTAAAGAAGATGTACACAGGCATTGGTGGCTCAAGGCTGTCATTCTAGCTCTTCATGAGGCTGAAATCTGAGGATCTTTGGTCAAACCAGCCCAGGAAGAAAAAAATCTCCTAGAGTCTTATATTAAATTAATCAGTAAAAAGCTGGAAGTGGAGCTGTGGCTTAAAAACAATAAGCAAGAGCAGAAGGCCCTGGCTTTAAGCCTCAGTACTGGCAAATACACACACACACACACACACACATGCACACACACACACAATGTCATTGTAGGATACTTGGTAAGTATGAATATGATAAATGCTGGGGGAAAATGAGATTGATGAGTGAAGTCTTTTTTCTGGAGTGGACTTATTTCTCTGTATCAAAGACTTTATACTGGTATCAGTTATCTCTTAGTTTATTTACTGTCATAACCTTATTTAGTGAAGAAACTTCAATTCCTAAATAAATAAGTGTTTATGGCCTCTTTCCTCTCCCTTGTTTTCTTCCCTCAATTGTGTATTGTTGCTCTGAACTTTTTCTCCTCAGAGTCGGCCAGAGCCCTCATCTTTTTTTTTTTTTTTTTTTTGCCAGTCCTGGGCCTTGGACTCAGGGCCTGAGCACTGTCCCTGGCTTCTTCCCGCTCAAGGCTAGCACTCTGCCACTTGAGCCACAGCGCCGCTTCTGGCCGTTTTCTGTATATGTGGTGCTGGGGAATCGAACCTAGGGCCTCGTATCCGAGGCAGGCACTCTTGCCGCTAGGCTATATCCCCAGCCCCATCCCCCTCATCTTTTTGATAACAAGTTTCTACTTTTTTATAATTCTATTGGCTGGGGACCAAATAGTCTGCAGGGGTTTAGAAGTTGGACAAACCTGGTATATAGCAGAAAAAGTGAGCAAGGGTATGGGTGTGCAGGATGTATATTGTACAACTCCAGTAGTACTAGCAATAGTGGCATGTTGGTATGAGTGCTTCCTAAACTAATTTCTGTGTAAATTTTAAAATTGTTATTATCCAAGTGATGTACAGAGTGGTTACAGTTACCTATATCAGGTAAAGAGTACATTTCTTTTTGAACAATATCACCCCTTCCCTCCCACTCTCTGTTTTTCCCTCTTATACCCACCTACAAGTTGTATAGTTCATTTTTAACATACTGTTCAGTATCACTGCTGCATTTGTTCACACTTTGTCCCTCCATTTCTTTGCATTACCCTCCCAAAGACATAAACCAACAAACAAGACAAAAAGAAAAGAAAAGAAAAATAGAAACAAAGCAAAAAATCCTCATTTCCATTTCCTGGAGTTCATTTTGATAAATATTTTGTAATATCAGAGGTATATATAGATAGGGTTTTGTATTCTATTTCTTCTTTTGTGGTGCTTGAGGATAAACTTCAGGGCCTTATTATGCTTAAATAAATTATATCACTGAGCTACAGCCCCGTCTTTGTTTTTTGAGTTTTATTTATAAGTGCTAAACACAATCATACACAAAAAAACAATAGTCATCTAATATCTGTTCAGTATTCCTTAATATATTTAGAAAATCACATTTGACTTCAGGCAATGTGTTAGAAACTATACATCTTGATCTGGAAGCTACTGAGACTTTTATTGGCCTCATTCTCTTTAGGTACTAGATATTTGTTCTCCTGAGATGGTAATGTGTAACGATATTCTGTTTGGGGGAGGGATCAAGGAAGGAAAGGACATAGTACAAAGAATGGACACAGAATAACAATAGCTCACTCAAAGCTCTTTCCTCAGAAATGTTATTGGACATATAATAGTTCTCAAATATTATGCATCGTAAGATTCATCTAGTTTGCTGGAGGACAATAAAGATTACTGGGATCTATTCTAATTTGATGTTTTTGGCAGAAGATGTATTCTAAAAGAAGTTACCCTAGTGAACTGAGGCACTTGATTCTAGACTCTGTTTTGAGAAATATTGAATTAGCAAGACTGGCAGTGGTCTATGAAGAAAGAAGAGAAAGTAAAACACATAAGCAAAACTAGGCAAATACTTCCATCTGTGATTGGAGTCCTTTCGAGTTATTATAAGGGAAAAATAAAAGACAGGAACCGACAGTTCTATCAGATGTTTTTCTGTAAATTAGACAGATTTAAACTCTGTATCAATACTCTAAAGCACTCTATAACCACAATTTACAGGAACTTGGAACTTTAGATCTGAATACAATTGTACAGATTTTTTCAGCCCTCTTGTCTATGACCCAGAGTAACAAATATGTCATAAGTTGTGCCCAGAAATACATACATGCAAGACACATTTATAGAACACACATAGATTTTTTGTTTTTACTGGAACTAAAGCTTCTCAGAATCTATGATACACTGATTTTTTGAAAGATTTGAAATTTTTAAAGATTGAATGATAATCATTAAATTGATTATGCTATGACTTATAACTTCAGAAACATCAATCTAGTTTAGCCACTTCTGTTTACAAATTAGAAACCAGCTTAGAGAGGTAAACTGATTCATCTAAAATCATGTAATTATGAGTAGTAGATTTCAAAGGAGAATGAAAATCTTAGTCTGAAGCACAATTGTCACTTTACTATATAGCTAAATGTTTCTTTTTTTTTCAAATTTTTATTATCAAACTGATGTACAGAGAGGTTACAGTTTCATACGTTAGGCATTGGTAGCTAAATGTTTCTTGACCTTAGCAAGTTTTCCCTTCCTCATGACATAGGTCTGTTTATAGCTACTAGGTTGACTGTTAAGTCTAAAGATTTTGAAGGGTATAAATGTCTTTTTCCTGAATGAACCACTAGATGGTAGTAACTCTTCTGGTAAACTCTTCTGATGGTAGACTATTTTGTTTAGCTGAGATGAATTCAGGTTTGTATACTTTATTTGCACTTTTATACTATCATTTTTTTAGATTGATATTTCTTTGTGCATAAGATGAAACTTGTACTGACCCTGAAGAAATTGTTGTATATTACTTTCACATGCAGCATGCATTTTTGTAATTTGATATATTTTTATCATTTGTATAGAAAAGAGATTTTGACAGATGGGTATTTTTCTCCCTTTATCCCCAGAAGAGTCCCCATTTTTGGTGGTATTGCCAGTCCTGGGGCTTGAACTCAGGGCTTGGGCACTGTTCCTGAGGTGCTTTTGCTCAAGGCTAGCACTCTTCCATTTGAGCCACAGTGCCATTTCTGGATTTTTCTGTGTATGTGGTACTGAAGAATGGAACCCAGGGCTTCATGCATGATAGGCAAGCACTCTACCCCTAAGCCATATTCACAGCCCTGAAGAGCCTTCTTTTTATGGTAAATATGTTTTTCTTTGCCATATTCTTTTGTGCCAGAGCTCCGAGCCTTTTACTCTTCCTTGGCTTTTTGGCTCAAGGCTGTACTCCACCATTAAAGCCACACTCACCTCCAGTTCAGCTTTAAAAAGTTACTGGCTCTTAGGTCAGTGTGTTGTGCAGAAGGGCTACCACTATACAAGCTGGGCAATCAACTTTTTGTTGGTTAATTGGAGATAAATTTGACAGACTTTTCTGTTTCGCTGGCAGATCCTCAGATCTCAGCTTCCTGAGTAGCTAGAATTACAGACATAAGCCACCAGTGCCTGGCATCCACATTCTTATTTAAAGGACTTGTAAAATCATATTTGTTATGTATATTACTCTAAGTAGACAACTAAACTTCTTAGCATAGAAAGTTTATGTGGGTACTTTATTTTTTAATGTTCTCTTTTGTGTTCTTTTTAATTATTATACATTTGTTGTAGATGTGTGTATATTAAATAAATAATTCCAGTTAACTTTATCATCTTTTAATAAATATTCTGCTTTCTAATTTTTTTTTAGCTCCAGTAAGGTTGGCAACATGATCTATATGTGAACTATAAGCTCTCTTTCTCTTGCTGCCTCTTTTTCCCCCTCCTTTTCTTTCTCCACATCTTATTGGTTTTGTTTCTCTGAAGAATTCTTCTCATGAGTACAACAAATAAAGTGACAGGTTAAATAGGAAGTTAAATAGAGTAATTTAACTAACAAATAAAAAAGCTGAATTAAAACAGAAAGATAATTTGAACACGACTGTTTTTTTCCTCCATCGTTCTCCTGTAACTTTCTCTTCTCTGAAGCCTTGATAAATGCAAGGACTAATTTTCTTTCTGGCACCATTGTATAAATGTTTAGTAATCTCTCTCTCTCTCTCTCTCTCTCTCTCTCTCGCACACACACACACGATTGTATATATCTTACCACTGTCTTTGTTGGCTCAAAGAATGACAAGTTAAGAGTCCTAATTATATGATGGAGAAAGGATGAACACTTACTGTCACAGGATCATGAAAATGTATGACAAGTTTGGCAAAGGAAGTATATTGCAGGGTAGAAGGTATTTGTAGATTGGGTAACCACAAATTAATAGGCTAGAAGTCTAGCCTATTGAGACTTGAGATTTTATCCTTATAAGCAGCAGGGAGTCATCAGGTGATTTTGAGACAGGAACAGATTCATGTTTTTCCAGAAGATTTCCAGAATCTTCTCAAGTTTTAGCAGTGCTTAAAGGCTTTTTTAAAATTACTCTTCCAATTGTCTTACATCCACATTTATTCTATTGTCTGTGCCTAAATTAAACCCCTTAGGTAATTTTTCTGTTCATTAATACAAATTGATTTAAAAAAATAGCAGGGTGATGGGTCAACATTCAATCCTGGGTGAACCACTGTAGCCTTTTGAGCTTGAGCACTAGTTTACTTCACAGCAGCTTTAACTTGAAACAGTGGCAAAACTCAGTGTTACAATATTGAAAGCATTGCTTTAAGATTAGAAACAAGAGGAAGGAATCATGTCTATTTTCTTTCAAAGTTGTACTGAAGGTTTTAGCCACATGCAGTTATGGCAAGAAAAAGGGATAAAATGTGGAACGATTAGAAAATTAGTTAACAAATAAAGCACTAATAAGAAAGTTCTAGGGCTGGGGATATAGCCTAGTGGCAAGAGTGCCTGTCTCGGATACACGAGGCCCTAGGTTCGATTCCCCAGCACCACATATACAGAAAACGGCCAGAAGCGGCGCTGTGGCTCAAGTGGCGGAGTGGTAGCCTTGAGCAGGAAGAAGCCAGGGACAGTGTTCAGGCCCTGAGTCCAAGGCCCAGGACTGGCAAAAAAAAAAAAAAAAAAAAAAAAAGCAAGTTCTAAGTTTATTGAAGCCTTTGGACACAATATCAATATTGCATTTGTATGCACTAGCAATAAAATACAACTGAATTATATTTACAGTGATATCAAGAAATGTTGAAAGTAGAGTTGTGGCCCAAGTGTCAGAGCACTAGCCTTGAGCAAAAAAGCTCAGAAACAATGCCTCTACTGGATTCTTAGGGAGAGGAGGAGGAGGAGAGGAGGGGAAGGGAAGAGGGAAGAGGAGAAGGAAGAGATAGTAAGCAACTTGAAGCCTGGATTTGCAAGTGTCTAAGTATGACAAGTTATGAAGCTTTATTGAAAATCATTAAGGGAAACTCAGAGAATTTACAGTGTTCATGGATTAGAAGATGTTATTATGAAGATTTTACTTGTCACAACTAATCTAACACATTTCTGATTAAAAATTTCCATTTTAAATATAACAATCCAACTTTAAATTCAGGTGGAAATGAAAATTCAGATGGAAATGTAAATTCAGGTGGAAATATCAAGAATGGACAAGTCATTCCTGAATAAGTACAAAGTTTGAGACTTACCTCTGCTACAATACTACATATCAAGATTTATAAAGCTACTTATTTGTTTGTTTTGTTTTGTTTTTTGCCAGTCCTGGGGCTTGGACTCGGGGCCTGAGCACTGTCCCTTTTTGCTCAAGGCTAGCACTCTACCTCTTGAGCCACAGCGCCACTTCCTGCCTTTTCTGTGTATGTGGTAACTGAGGAATCAAACCCAGGGCTTTGTGCATGCAAGGCAAGCACTCTACCACTAAGCCATATTCCCAGCCCTAAAGCTACTTATTTGAAGATAGACTAAAGGAACACAAGAGAAAGATAAGAAATTCATGTGTATATAGAAACTTAAAAAAAGTACATGATCAAAATACATTATACTTATAAATTGGTATGTTGAATTGAAACCCCTTTGTACAATGACTGAAGATAATAATAAAAATAAAATTTAGAAATCAGTGAAGAAAGAATGGATGTTGAATAAATGATGTTGGGTAATTGATTAACCCTATCCATGTGATAAACATTAGTTCTAGATGCCTTAAGATTTAAATATGAAGCCAGTGCTGGTGGCTGACACCAGTGATCATAGCTACGCAGGAGGCGGAGATCTGAGCATTGTGATCATAAGCCAGCTTGGGCAGGGAAGTCTGTGAGACTCTTATTTTTGACCAGTCACCATAAACCCAGAAGTGGTGCTGTGGCTCAAAGTTGTGGTGAGCTATCCTTGAGCAAAAAGAGTTCAGGGACAGTGGCAAAGCCCAAAACCAACAAAAAAATTAAATACGAAAGGCAAAATTATGTTAGAAACAATATAGAAAAATAATGATAGTAGGAGAACATATCTTTAGTTTTTAACTTTCAATTTAGGTTTTGTGACACTAATTATAGGGAAAGTTTCTTAAGAGAAAACATAAAGGAACAGATAATAAATTTAGCTATATTAAAATTTCTGCTTATCAAATGCGAGTATAAAGGTAGAAAGTACAAATATAAGTTGGGAAGGGATGTTTGCAACCCACATAATTGATAAAAGGATGTACACATGCTTTCTACTGAGCAAAAAGCTGAATAGCCTGTTAACTTATTAAAGATGTAGTGCCTCATTAATAGTTATGGAAATATATATTAAAGCCACACTTGAATACTATGTTATTCTACCGATGAGACTGGCAGAAACTGTCAAGTTTGACAATAATGTTGGTGAGAATATAAAACAAAAAGAACACATTTCCTCTGTGTGAGAGTGTGGCATGAAAATGCTATCTTTCAAGCAAGAGAAGGGGTGACACCGTCCAAAAAGAAATGTACTCAGTAACCGACTGAAGTAACTGTAATCCCTGTATACATCACCTTTATAATAACAATAAAAATTTAAAAAAGAAGGCATACTGTCTATGCACATACATGTATATAACAAAAGTGTCAAAAGCTGCATATGAAGGTACACACCAATTTCATGGTAGTAGTTACCTGAAACACCTGGAAAAAAGCAAAAGATCATTGTAGGATATTAATGTTAGAATTATTTTTAAAGATCTGAAGCAAATATGAAAAAGTGTTTATTAAACCAAAAGGATAGCTCATAGATGTTATTAAAAACATATGGCAAAAAATAGCTATCTCCCATGGTCCTTCAGTCTCACTCCTCAAGCGAGGCTCTTGTACATTTGTACTGGGAAACACAAAAGATGATTGCAGTGTCATAGCAGTACAGTATATAAGGGCA